>NC_091985.1:134889975-137289975 GCF_044704955.1 Pristiophorus japonicus
TTTGAGGTGCTCACCGATTAGTTTGCTGAGCTCTTCAAATGTTTTGTCCGCCGGCTTTTCAGGTTCTAGTAGGTCCTTCATGAGCGCATAAGTCTTCGGTCCGCAGCTGGTCAGCAGATGTGCCTTTGTCTGCTGCTGCATCTCTCAGCCATTCTTTCGTGACAAAGCTTTGCTGGAGCCTCTCAATAAAATTTTCCCAGTCCTCACCAACACAGTACCATTCCTCTGTGCTACTGGTGGCCATTCTTGTGGGTCATTGAGTCCCGTTTCTTGTCGCCAATGTAAAGTCCTTACTCAATGGCACAAAACCCACATGAGGCACATTCTATGGACAAGGTCACTCTATGACCTGAACTTTTATTCACAGGACCAAGAAGCGATGACCCTGCGTAGGACCTCCCTTTATATACCTGGATGACCAGGTAAGGAGTGTCTCCCACAAGTTCACCCCCTGTGGTCAAGGTGTGCATTGCTTAAGTATATACAGTATTGCAGTGGTGTTACATAGAGGTTACATACATGACACTGGTCATTATCACATTGCTGTTTGTGGGAACTTGCTGTGCGCAAATTGGCTGTCGTGTTTTCTACATTACAACACTTCAAAAGTACTTCATTGGCTGTAAAACACTTTGGGATATTCTGAGGTTGTGAAAGGTGCTATATAAATGCAAGTCTTTCTTCTTTCTTTTACTTGTACTTCCTTACTTCTTTGCAATCTATTACTATTTACCGTAGCATAACCTTACCAACTGTTCTCGGGTCACCTCTGAAACTTTTAATCTTCTCAGCATTAGTTAAAAAAAAGCCCTGACTTCTAAAATCTCTCTTCACATCTGTAATTCCCCAATCCCTGGTGGAATTCTCATGAATCTAATCAGCATGTTTTCCATTGCTTCCATACCCTTCCACATGTCATCAATGGTTGTAACACAATGCAAATTAAATCACTTGTTGCTGATTTCAGTCAATAGAAAAAGGACAGGTGTCTAGCACACGCACTAGTGATAAGTTTTGCAGCCAAGAAGCTCTGGCTTGTATATATGCGGGAAATAGAAAATGACACCTGGAATGGTTCTGGGGTATTTCTACGCAGCTGGCCACATGGAATAGAATGGTGGTGTGGAAAGAATGCAAATTACCTATCTTTGGGACGGTACTTCAAAGAGCTTCTACAGTCTATTTTTACATACCCGCATTGTCAGATTTGACTCTGTAGCAGGTGGTTGGTACACCAAAGCAGGTTCTAATTCCTTCAAATATGGTCAATTCAGTGGTTCCAAAAACAAGCAGAAGGTCTGTTACCCAGATGGCAGTGCTTCTGTTCCCTGCCAAGTTCACTTCTGTGAAGCAATTTACGACTTCTAATTGTGGGACAGACCGGCAGGAAAGTCAGTAAGCATAAACAACCTTTTGTCCAGGCAGTGAAAATGCTGAGGTTCTAAGCCAATATGCAGCAGCACAAAGGAAAATGAATAGAACCACACAACTTACTGGCATCCTATATTATTACTTTTGGGGCGAACCGAACCTCAGTTCAGCTCAGTGACCGAGTTCAACAAAATCTTGCAAAATTCACAGACGTAAAGCAGCCTTCCCTTCTCTGCCCCATCCCTTCTGTCTGCACTAACATTAATGCTGCCTCTGTGATGAATTTACTGTCACTTCTAGTGATAACACAGAAATAGGTTGGGTTCAGACAGCATATTGACCCTAAATGGTTCCGCCAACAAAGGGAGTTTTGAGCAAAAGTGAATCTTATTCGATTGCCGCTGTCTTTTACAATTTGGAATCAACCTCAGTAACCCTGCATATTAGTGTATACCTGGAAAATGTATACAATGTCATGTAAGTTGATGCCTTGAATTTTGTAGATTCCTAGTCAACGACATGCAAAAATACAAACAAGTTATATAGTGCCTTAAATGTAGAAAAATGTTTCAAGCTGCTTCACAGAGGTGTAATCAAAAAAATGGATCCTAAGCTAAGGAAGAAAATATTAAGAGGGGTCACCAAAAGCTTAGTCAGAGAGGTGGGTTTTAAGGACGGTCTTAAAGGAAGAGAGGCAGGTGGAGAGCTGGAGGGGTTTTGGAAGGAGATTCCAGAGCTAGGAGCCGAGGCAGCTGAAGGCACGGCTGCCAATGGTGGGGCGAAGGGAAAGGAGGTGCCTATGAAGCAAAAGTCAGAGAAACAGAGAGTTTGGGGGTTGGGGTGGGGGGGGGGGGAGCGGTATTATAGGCTGGGGGTGTTACAGAGATAGGGAGGGTTGAAGCTATGGAAGGATGTAAACATTGGGAAGAGAATTTTAATCTTGAGACATTGGTGCACTGGGTGCTGTATAGGGCAGAAGGATGGATGAGTGGGGCTTGGTGTGGGCGAGGCAGCTGAGTTTGGATGAGCTGAAGTCTACAGAGCCTGGCGAATAGGAGGCCAGTCAGGCTGTGACAAAGACACGGTTGCGGGTTTCAGTAGCAAATAGGCTGAGGTATGGGCAGTGGCAGATAATGTTACATATGTGAAAGTAGGTTGTGATGGTGATGATAGGGGCTCAGAAGCTCAGCTTTGGATCGAATAAGAAGCCGAGGTTGCGAATCTTCTGGTCTAAACTGAACCATGGCCAGAAAGGGGAGATTGAATCAATGGCAAGGGTATGAAGTTTGTGACGGGTGACGGAGGTTTGAGTCTTTCCAATGTTTAATTGGAAGAAATTGTGGTTTATCCAAGACTGAATGTTGGACTAGAAGTCTGACAACACAGAAGCAGTGGAAGGGTTGAGAGAAGTAGTGGACATGTAGAGCTGTGTGCCAGCAGTGTACATGTTGAAACTGGCCCCATGTCTGTGGATAATAGTGTCATGAGGCTTCACCTAGATCCTTGGGGGATTCCAGAGATAATAGTGCAGGGGTGGGAAGAGAAGCCATGATGGAGATGCTGTAGCTATAATCAGAACTAAGAGTGGAACCAAGCAAGGGCAGTCCTACTGATCTGGAAAACAGAGGAGAGATATTGGAGGAGAATAGTATGGTTGTTCATGCTAAAAGCCATAGAGAGGTATGAAATAGATAATTACTTTAATTATGTTTTGCGTGTTTGTACACAGGCAAGAAGACTGACATGTCACTCATATTGTGTTTTGAACATGGTTTTAAAGTGCAGAAGATGTGAGAAAATGTAATTCAGTTATTAACTGAAATAGTATAGTTTATAGGATTATATTGGATTACATAGGATATACAGGTTGGAACTCTTTGGTCCGTGACTCTCTGGTCCAGAAACATCTGTGGTTCGGCATTAGTTGGGCCTGAGGGAGAGTCGGGTTTATACGCAGTTGTCAGCAATGACCCGTAAGCATTCTGTGCATGCGCTGTGCAAAAAGCCACTGCACAGCATTTAGTCATTGTCTGGAAACACCAAACCAGCACGTTAACCACCGCTGGGAGTGGCTGTCAGTCAGTGAGTGTGCGCGGCGATTGGCTGGAGTAGCTGTCAGTCAGAGAGTGTGTGCGCGGGGGCTGAGGGGGGCTGCCCACATCATCATTATCATCATCATAGGCAGTCCCTCGAAAGACTTGCTTCCACTCTAAAAGTGAGTTCTTAGGTGCCTGAACAGTTCAATACGGGAATTACAGATTCTAGCACAGGTGGGACAGACAGTCGTTGAAGGAAAGGGTGGGTGGGACTGGTTTGCCGCACGCTCCTTCCGCTGCCTGTGCTTGTTTTCTGCATGCTCTCAGCGATGAGACTCGAGGTGCTCAGTGCCCTCCCGGTTGCACTTCCTCTACTTAGGGTGGTCTTTGGCCAGGGACTCCCAGGTGTCGGTGGGGATGTTGCATTTTATCAAGGAAGCTTTGAGGGTGTCCTTGAAATGCTTCCTCTACCCACCTTGGGCTAGCTTGCCGTGTAGGAGTTCAGAGTAGAGCACTTGCTTTGGGAATCTCGTGTCTGGTATGCGGACAATGTGGCCCGCCCAACGGAGCTGATTAAATGTGGTCAGTGCTTCGATGCTGGGGATGTTGGCCTGATCGAGGACGCGAACGTTGGTGCGTCTGTCCTCCCAGGGGATTTGTAGGATCTTGCGGAGACATCGTTGGTGGTATTTATCCAGCGATTTGAGGCGTCTACTTTATATGGTCCACGTCTCTGAGGCACAGGGCTGCCCACAGGCTGTGGGCATGCACACACACACACACACACACACAGGAGTCCGGGCGCTGTCGACAGGTACTGGTAAGATTAGGCTAGGCATGACCTCCCATGGTCCGGAAAATTCTGTTTCGGCACTGGTCAGGTCCTGAGGGTGCGGGACCACAGAGGTCCAACCTATACATCACAGAAACAGTCCATGCCAGAGTTTATGCTCCACTCGAGCCTCCTCCCATCTTTCCTTATCTAACTCTATCAGGATAATCCTCTCTTCCCTTCTCCCTCATACGCTTATCTAGCCTCCCTTAAATGCATCTGTACTATTTGCTTCAACCACTTACTGTGGTAGCAAGTTCCACATTCTCACCTCTCTCTGAGTAAAGAAGTTCCTTCTGAATTCCCTATTTGATTTCTTGTATCTTATATTGATGACCTCTTGTTTTGCTCTTCCCCACAAGTGGAAACATTCTCTCTGTGTCTACTCTATCAAAACCTTTCATGATTTTAAAGACCTCTATACGGTCACCCCTCAGCCTTCTATTTTCAAGGGAAAAGAGATCCAGCCTGTTCATCCTTTCCTGATAAGTGTACCCACGCATTTCTGGTATTATACTTAGATTCATACTTTCCAAGTAATATGTGACCTCTCTATTTTGCTTACTAAAATATAATACCTCACATTTATCTGTGTTGAATTTATACATGCTCAGTATACATGCAGGATTGAATTCATCGGATTGATATTAAGAATGTATTGAGATACATTAATTGGTTTCCTGGTAGCAAATTACAAGAAAGCAAGTATTAAAACAACTTCATTAGAAGTGGCATCATGGCACATCCTGTAGCTAATGCCAATTAGTGCTCATTTGGGAAAGGCTGGTTGCTTAACTACCCTAGTTATAATGGAGTTGATACATGTTTATGAATTGGAGGCTCCTGCTTTTGCAGGAAGTTTATATTGTTGCATTTTGATTGATTTTATAAAATTATTAAAATACATTGCTATTTTTAAAAGAGCTGCCCTTCACCAGTATGGTTCTAGTAAGAGCACGTGGCTGTTTCTGGAATACTGCTGCACAAAACAAGGATACTCGGACAAAAACAAAATACTGCGGATGTTGGAATCCGAAATAAAAACAGAAAATGCTGGAAATCTCAGAGGGTCAGGCGGCGTCTGTGGAGAGAGAAACAGAGTTAACGTTTCAGGTCGATGACCCTTCATCAGAAGTTCTGACGAAGGGTCATCGACCTGAAATGTTAATTCTGTTTCTCTCTGAGGATTCTCGGAGTCTGCTCTTGACTAATCCCATGAGCAAATCTGGAGTTAGATAGAGCACAAAGCTAGATGGGTCGAGGGCAAACTCCATGTTGAGAAGATTCTTAATTATATTCCAGAAGCATAATGTTTGAGGGTGAGTCCAAAATATATAAAGGATGGATTCATTCATATCACATAAATGTCAGCAATTTATTGAAAATTGTCAGATTTAATCTATGTGATTTATAAAGTATATAATATATATCCTACCAATAATTCTGCATAAATAACCTTTGTTAACTCTGTTAGCTGGGGTAGGGATGAGTGCCAAACCTGAAGGGAGAATCTGAATGTGACCAATTCATAATAGTTTGGAAAAATCTAAATTCATTCTACTTTGGACAGGCTATTTGCCTTTCAGCTCTTTCTTCACACAAAAGATGCTGGTTCTGTTCTTGTTCAGGTCAGTCCGTGATGCCAGCTATAGCACGATGCACAAAATATCCAGACTTGCTTCATAAAATATCAGGAGTATCTACATTGACAAAACATTGCTCGATCATTTAGCTGGAGTACAGGCATTCAAGATGATTAAAGTCTATCCTTCAAATGAATTTAGCATTTTTTGCGATTTTTTCACTTGCCTTCCTCATCACAATAAAAACAGATAATCTGAATTTTTTGAACTGTAATCACCTTTGTTATGTCGACAAACACAGCAGCCAGTTTGCACATAGCAAGGTCTCACAAGCGCTAAGTAAGATTAATGGCCTAATGGTCAGAACAGCAGGAGAACTCCCTACCCTTGTTTAAATAGTGCCATGGGATCTTTTACATCCACAAGCAGCCAGGAAGGGCTTCAATTTAACTTTTCACCTGAAAGGCAGTCCGTCCAAAATTGAAATGCTACACTGAAGTGTCAACATGGATTATATCTTTAATTCTACAGTGGGGGGTTGAATACATGAACTTCTGACTCTGAGGTAAGCATGTTACCAACTGTGCCAAGCTGACAATTGGGAGGCAATTATAATCCTACTTGGCAGTTAAAACTCATCCAGGTTAGTTACCTGCCCAGGAACTGATTGTGCCCCATTTTAACCTGCTCAACTTAGCAGGTGCCCGTGACACCCATCCAAAGCCGGCGGGGACCTTTTTTATATATGCACATTGGGCCCCAGTGACATCATTGGGATCTGAATGTAAATTTAACACAGTGGCCTGAACGAGAAGGCTAGACACAATGAGTATTGGAAAATCAGGCGAGTTGGAATGCATACCTATAAAAGAGCCTGTCTGATTTTCCTACCAGTAACCTGAATGAAAGGAAAATCAGGTGTGTGTCTGACCCACCTGATTTTATGGTAATTGTTGCTTCCAGGTGATCCACTGTGCCTAGTCCTACGACAATCTAGGTCGAAGCAAATCTAGGCTTAGAAAAATCTAAGTCTAGGAACATCTTCCCTATTAAGTCCAGTTTCGGATACCCTACTTTAGAAAGGATGTCAATGCCATGGATGATATGAAGGATGAGATGTTTTAGTTATGAGAAGAAATTAGAGAAACTGGAAGGTTAAGTGGAGATCTGGTTGAGGTGTTCAAAATTGTGCAGCGTTTTCATAAGATAATTAGGGGGAACTTTTTGTACTAGCCAGTAGTTTAAAAAAAATTCTTACATGGGATATGGGAGTCACTGGCAAGGCCAGTATTTATTGCCCACCTGTAATTACCATTGAGAAGGTGGTGGTGAGCCGCCTTCTTGGCCTGCTGAAGTCCGTGTGGTGGGGGTACTCCCAGAATGCTATTAGGGAGGGAGTTCCAGGATTTTGACCTAGCGACGACGAAGGAACAGTAATATATTTCCAGGTCAGGGTGGTGTGTGACTTGGAGGGGGACGTGGAGGTGGTGGTGTTCCCATGCGCCTGCTGCCCTTATCCTTCTAGGTGGTAGAGGTCGCGGGCTTGGGAGATGCTGCCGAAGATGCCTTGGTGAATTGATGCAGTGCATCTTATAGATGGTATGTTGGTGATGGAGGGAGTAAATATTTAAGGTGGTGGATGGGGTGTCAATCAAGCGGCTGCTTTGTCCTGGATGGTGTTGAGCTTCTTGAGTGTTGTTGGAGCTGCACTCATCCAGGCAAGTGGAGAGTATTTCATCACACTCCTGACTTGTGCCTTGTAGATGGTGGAAAGGCTTTGAGAAGTCAGGAGATGAGACACTCAGCACAGAATACCTAGCCTCTGAGCTGCTGTTGTAGCCATAGTATTTATGTGCCAGGTCCAGTTAAGTTTCTGGTCAATGATGATCCCCAGGATGTTGATGGTGGGGGATTCGGACATGGTCATGGCGTTAAATATCAAGGGGGAGATGGTTAGACTCTCGCTTGTTGGAGATAGTCATTCCCTGGCACTTGTGTGGAGCAAATGTTACTTGCCACTTATCAGCCCAAGCCCGAATGTCGGCAGGGCTTGCTACATGCAGGCATGGACTGCTTTGTTATCTGAGGAGTTGCGAATGACACTGAACACTGTGCAGTCATCCCCACTTCTGACCTTATGATGGAGGAAAGATTATTGATGAAGCAGCTGAAGATGGTTGGGCCGAGGACACAGTCCTGAGGAACTCCTGCAACGATATCCTGGTGACAAAAAACAAAAATCCAGTCTCCAGTAATGTGTGGGTTAGCATCGGATGAATCACCATTAAAGAACATAAGAACATAAGAATTAGGAACAGGGGTAGGCCATCTAGCCCCTCGATCCTGCTCCGCCATTCAATAAGATCATGGCTGATCTGGCAGTGGACTCAGCTCCACTTACCCGCTTGCTCCCTGTAACCCTTAATTCCCTTATTGGTTAAAAATCTATCAATCTGTGACTTGAATACATTCAATGAGCTAACCTCAACTGCTTCCTTGGGCAGAGAATTGCACAGATTCACAACCCTCTGGGAGAAGAAATTCCTTCTCAACTCGGTTTTAAATTGGCTCCCTCGTATTTTGAGGCTGTGCCCCCTAGTTCTAGTCTTCCCGACCAGTGGAAACAACCTCTCCGCCTCTATCTTGTCTATCCCTTTCATTATTTTAAATGTTTCTATAAGATCACCCCTCATCCTTCTGAACTCCAACGAGTAAAGACCCAGTCTACTCAATCTATCATCATAAGGTAACCCCCTCATCTCCGGAATCAGCCTAGTGAATCGTCTCTGTACCCCCTCCAAAACCAGTATATCCTTCCTTAAGTAAGGTGACCAAAACTGCACACAGTACTCCAGGTGCGGCCTTACCAATACCCTATACAGTTGCAGCAGGACCTCCCTGCTTTTGTACTCCATCCCTCTCGCAATGAAGGCCAACATTCCATTCATCTTCCTGATTACCTGCTGCACCTGCAAACTAACTTTTTGAGATTCATGCAAAAGGAGAGGGGAGCGGGTAGGTCCGAAGGCCTCCTCGTAGGACTGCTCCTGGGCACGGCCAAGGGTGCCATCAGCCGGTCCAGGCAGCGGGCGGTCGAGGGGGTCGTTCAACCTGACTGCCTGCCTCTCTTCCGCTCTTACATCCAGTCCAGGGTGTCCTTGGAGATGGAGCACGCGGTGTCCACCGGTACGCTCGCGGCCTTCCGCGAGAGGTGGGCACCGGAGGGACTGGAGTGCATCATCACGCCCGGCAACCAAATTTTAATTTGATTTTACGTTTTAAAGTTTAATTTGTTTTCATTGCCGGTGCTTTTAGTGTCCCCCTCCCCTTTTATAGGGGGCACTGGAAAAATTTGATTTTAGCGCCCCAAAAAAAAACAAAAAAAAAAGGAAAAAAAAAAGGGGGCCTTGAAAATGTCTGCTGTGTCACCCAGGCGGGTGGCATGGTTTTAATGTTTATGTTTATTTTCAGGTAAACTCAAAAGAGTTTCATGCAAAAGGACCCCCAGATCCCTCTGCACCTCAGCATGTAGTAATTTCTCCCCATTCAAATAATATTCCCTTTTACTGTTTTTTTTCCCAAGGTGGATGATCTCACACTTTCCGACATTGTATTCCATCTGCGAAACCTTAGCCCATTCGCTTAACCTATCTAAATCTCTTTGCAGCCTCTCTGTGTCCTCTACACAACCCACTTTCCCACTAATCTCTGTGTCATCTGCAAATTTTGTTACACTACACTCTGTCCCCTCTTCCAGGTCATCTATGTATATTGTAAACAGTTGTGGTCCCAGCACCGATCCCTGTGGCACACCACTAACCACCGATTTCCAAGCCGAAAAGGACCCATTTATCCCGACTCTCTGCTTTCTGTTAGCCAGCCAATTCTCTATCCATGCTAATACATTTCCTCTGACTCCGCGTACTTCTGCAGTAACCTTTTGTGTGGCACCTTATCGAATGCCTTTTGGAAATCTAAATACACCACATCCATCGGTACACCTCTATCCACCATGCTCGTTATATCCTCAAAGAATTCCAGTAAATTAGTTAAACATGATTTCCCCTTCATGAATCCATGCTGCGCCTGCTTGATTGCACTATTCCTATCTAGATGTCCCGCTGTTTCTTCCTTAATGATAGTTTCAAGCATTTTCCCCACTACAGATGTTAAACTAACCGGCCTATAGTTACCTGCCTTTTGTCTGCCCCCTTTTTTAAACAGAGGCGTTACATTTGCTGCTTTCCAATCCGCTGGTACCTCCCCAGAGTCCAAAGATTGTTGCAAAAGCCGAATTGTTTTAATGCTGTCTTTTAGGGAAAGGTCTACCATTCCTACATGATGTCAACTGCCGCTCAGATTTAGTGATCTTGCCTTTGAGTTAGAAGGTTAAGGATTCTAGGCTGACACTCCAGTGCTGTACTGAAGGAGTACTGTCTTGTTCCAAGTGCCGTCTTTCAGATCAGATGTTATACTGAGTCCTTGTCTGCCCCTTCAGGTGGATGTAAAAGACACCCTGGCACTATTTTGAAGAAGAGGAGGGGAGCTCTCCCCGGTATCCTTGCCAATATTTATCCCTCAACCAACATCAGATTATCTGGTCATTATCCTATTGCTGTTCGTGGGACCTTGCTCTGCACAAATTGGCTGCTGCATTTCCTGCATAACAACAGTGACTACATCTCAAAAAAGCACTTCACATCAATGTTTCATGTAAACTGCATTTTGTTCTTCACAGCTGATTTCTTTTAATGCGCCGCCCTTTTAAATTTCTGCGCATGCGCGGTATCTGCAATCTAAAAGCAGATGAGCAGCTTGCACGGGATCCTTGAGATCACTGCTCAGCCACGCGGCCTTGCACCTTAGGTTGCTTCTTGTCCAAAAGGTGGCCCCCCATGACAGTGCAGCACTCCCTCAGTACTGAACTTGTTGTGACGTATAAAATTCCTGAGGCCAATCAGAGGTCATCTGTAGCTACTTCTTAAAAGCAACGGGCTAGAACATGCACTTTAGTGGTTGGGCGATATTTCCGGTGTGGATGTTAAAAAAGAGCTTTCAGATCGCCGGCTTCTCGCCCAATCTCAAAGCACCTAGTTTCCACTTTTGAAAATGGGCATTACCACGAGCGATACAAAATGGGTGGTCGCGTTAAACTTTATTGACCTTCTGCCGTAAAGTGTGGCCGTCCTTAGCAATGGCATGGCAACACTCGATTCCCATGATTCTGGAAGTCAAGGGTCATCATGGCATGTGCAGAAGTGGAGACAGAGAGAGAGGGAGCTCAGAGGGACTGAAGCCATGTTTGGGTGTGGTGTGGCTGCTTTGGGAGGAAGAAGGGAGATGTTAGAGCTTCACAGCAAGTAGGCAAACAAAAAGTAGATGTTACCAGCCACATATTTGACTGAATTTGCCCTATAATGGAGAGAGAGGAGGAGGCATCACAGCACGCTGTGTTATAGACTGATGCTGGAGAGAGCAGTGAGGTAGGAGAGGGGCACATTGGAGGGCACAAAAGAACCAGGAGGTTCTTGGACGAGGCAAATGCCTTCCTCCTGCAGGAGATGGAATCACGCTGGGGTGATTTGACACAGGGAGGGCATAGTAAGCCCACCTCAAAGACATACCAGGAGATCTGGACCGAGATAGCAGAGGTGGTCTCGTCGGCGACCAACGAGGTACGTGAGGGCAACAAATGCCACAAACGATGGAACGACCTTGTGGGATCCACAAGAGTAAGTATTACATTGATTTACATGTACTTATGTATTTATATAATTTGATTTGTAACAGTCATGAGTAAATATCATCAGATGTGTGGTCTTTCACTTTTACCAGGAATGTTTTACTCAAAGCCTGCAGTCACAGTGTACGTCTTTAGGTAAAGAATGATAATTATCATAATAATCATGATTACATCTGTCGGTTATGTATTGTATCAATGTCTGTGGCAGTACCTAGCAATGATATCACACAAAGATCTCATGCCATGTTGTCCTGTCACCTTTTACGAAGAATCTATCGATGATGAGGTCTGTGCAGAGGCGAATGGATGGGGGGGCCACCAGTCTCCAGCGACATCACTGAGATGGAGGAACGTGTGCTCGCACTCGTGGGGAAGCACACCCAGACAGCAACGGACGCATCTGCAGACCCTGAAGTGAGGCCACGTGAGTAAAGTTTACACCATTGCGTGATGTAAAGTCAATAGATGCCACACCCACTCATATCCGAAGAATCATATATGTTAGATGATTTCTAAAATTGTCATATAAATAATGATGGCCTAATGAAAATCATTGGAATGCAAATGTGTTGACGGTCATGAAATGTGATGTCTGTGATGATTTTGATAGCGGTGGTGCTTTTGTCGTGCATATACTGTGTGCAGTGCTGGACTCACCTTGTCACCCTAGCACCCCCCTCTCCTCTAATAATCTCATTTGTGTTTTGCAGCTCAGCTAGCAGCGCGGCCCAAGGCAAGACCACAGAGGCCAGAGGGTGGGGGCATGGGGCAGGAGTCAGTGGATGATCCTTGTACATCTGGTGCTGAGGAGCTCCGATTCTTACCCGTCAATCTGCTGGGTCTGTTCTCCACGAATGAGAGTGCGGACTTCGAGGAACCTGCATCACCACGCTCCAGACCATCTAGTGGTCCTCCGGTCATTCCCGCCTCCACTCCGGCCATACCGAAGTGGAGGCGGCACCTTGCCACAGAGCACCCCATTTGTTCTCAGGACAGCGCCGACCCCACGGAAGTCCTGTGGACGTGTCAAGGCCTGTTCCACGAGCGCCTCATGACAGCGGAGAGATGGTACCGTTGTCCAAGAGGACTGTAGACATTGGTGACCAGCTCATCGAAGCATTGTGAGGCATATCCCAATAGCTGGCCACCATCTCCGGCACCATGACTGAGTACATTCCGCGGATGGCGGAGTCCCTGGATGCGATAGCCAGGAACACTGCTGGCACAGGCCTCCCAGTGGTCCCAGAGCGTGGCACTCATCTCCTAGTTTCTGCACCATCACCGCGAACGACAGATGAGAACAAGGACCAAGATCCTGCTTCTGCATCAGAGAATGTTGCCCCTCGGCACCCCCCACTCCCATACCCGTCCAACGACCGCATCTGCCTACATCCCCCCCCCAATGAGGCACCTCCTGAGGAGCTCCTTGGCCAGGCGCCATGGAGTGAGGAGGAGGAGGGGTAGAGGTGGGGAGAAGAAGGGGAGGGGGAAAGGAAAGTGAGGTGCATGTCCGCAGGTGATGGCTTTGTTATATCTCCATCTGGGTGTATGCAATTTGTTGCAATGTATGGGGGCTAGGGACCACGCTCCTGCTTTGCCTTTGTATTCTGTGTTGCTGGACATGTTGAACATGTGATAAATGTCAACGGTGGAAAAAGTGGGGTGTGGGCGGGGATTGGGTGTTATTGCCTGTGATGCTTATGATTTCAGTCCAATGTTGGTATTACATTTTTGTTATTGAACATAACCTTGTTGCGCATTGTCTCAGATAGCTGCACCGTTACACACTGGTAATTCCTTAACATGAAAGGTTTAAATACAACTGAACATCAATGAACGTAAACTTTAACTGGCACCAAGGTGATAGGCACCATTGATGTCTGAGCTGCACACATACAGCAGTATGTCAGCATTGTCACTCACATCAGCGCTCTTTCAGGCAAATTGTTCAGATATCAGCTCCTCACGTAAGAGTGGGATTTTAAAAATGCCAGCCACACTGCCGGCATTCGTTCAGAACAGTTGCACTTTTTGTGGCCGTTTTTTTGGGCGAGCGATATTGTGGGCGATATGTGTGCGAGGTGGTGAAATTGACGCTGGGCAATCTACTGGGCGTTAGTTTCAGTAAATATGCTCTTCATGACAAAAAAAAGTGGGCAGGCGTTAATATTGAATCTCGGCGTTAAATCAGTGCGGAAAGTAACGCTGGGCGATATTATGGGTGTTGATTTCGCCTATTCTGATGATTACGCCCAATAATAGTGGGCGGGTGGTAATATTTCTTCCTGGTGTTAAGCCCATGGGGAAAATAACACTCACCGATAAATTTCCTAAAAATGCCTGTCAGTTTCCATTTTGTGCCAAAATGGCCAATATCTGGGTGTTATACGTCATTTCAGCGGTAAAATGGGCATTAAGTGGGCGTTAAGCATACAAAAAAAGTGCAGGTTCTAACCCATAGAATGATAGAATGGTTAAAGCACAGAAGGAGGCCATTCGGCCCTTCGAGCCCGAGCCAGCTCTCTGCAAGGGCACTTCACTTAGTCCCACACCCCCATACTTTCCCCGTAGCCCTGTAAAAAAAAATCCCATTATGTACTTATCCAAATCCCTTTTAAAAGCCACAATTCAATCTGCCTCCACCACCCTTTCAGGCAGTGAATTCCAGATCCGAACCACTCACTGCGTAAAAAAGTATTTCCTTGTGTCGCTTCAAGCTCAAAGTTAGTAGTTGATTTTCTTTTATATATTGAAGATTGTTATGCTTCAGTAACAAAGTGTTGCATCTGCAGTTTGATATCTGGAATATGGGCAGGACTTTCATACCATGTAACATACAATGGGCCTGAAATTGCGGTCCGAGGCTTCCTGCAAGTGAATGCCTAAACTTGGAACTTGTGCGCCTTGTACACAATGGGTCCCGAATTACTGCCCAATGTATTATTCTGCAAAGGTGGAGCTATGTACACTGTTCTAATTGTTGCTAAATCAACACAAGCTCAGCGCTTTCAGTATTTGTTGTTTGATATGGGAAGATTGCAATTTGTAACTTGTTAGTCAGCTTTGGCTCCCCTGGAGAAGATCCCAGCAATAAATAGTTTATTTTTTTAAGATTGCTTTGCTGATTGTGAGATATCTGGACTATGATGTTTGGTGTATATTGTTTTTAACATTTAAAAAAAACATTGGGTAACACTGGCATGGTCACATTCATTGCCCATCCTAGTTGTCCCGAGAGGATGGTAGGCTTTCTCCTTGAAATGCTGGAATTCTTGAAGTGATGGTGCTCCTCCAAGGCGGTTAGGTAATGAATTCCAGGATATTACGCCAGCGCCGATAATGGAAATGTCCAAGTCAGGGTGGTGTTTGGCTTGGAGGGGATCTTGGAGATTTTGGTGTTCTAACAACATCGATGCCTTTGACCTTCTCACTACTGGAGGTCACAGGGCGGGAGGTGCTGTTGGAGTTCTCTTGGTGAATTGCTGCAGTGCAGTCTGTAGATCACACATATTGCATCCACAATATACCAGTGATGAAGGGGGTGGATATTGAGCAGAGTAACAGGGGTGCCAAGCTGGCAAGCTGCTGTGTCCTGGATGGCGTGAAGCTTCTTGAATGTTGTTGTTGTCTGGTAAGCACACTCCGTCCCGCCCCTCCCCTCCCTCTGCTTCTGTTTTGGATGTCAGGTGAGGATAGAATGGAGCTCAGGTGATGCCGCTATTGTCAGATAGTCTGCTGTGGTTCATTGTCAAGACTCACAAATGAAGAACTGGTCAACTGCTGTATAGCTGCAAGGAGTCAAAACCCAACATATTGGCAAGTAAAAGAATTGTTTAATATATATTAGTCCTGAAATCTTGCGATAAAGTAATAGAAGACAGATGTCTCCACTAAACTAGCAGTAAGAGGAATTTCAGATGATGAATTTATCATTTGTACATTCGTATCCCATGCTGTATTTTTCATGTCATTGTGTGGCGGAAGTATCATCGGAGCTGAACAAAATGGCGGGGCAGACCACCTTTCACTTAAAGGCCACTCTATGGGCCCAAAATTGCCCAGGAGTTGCTCCGTTCTTTTTGGAGCAACTTGATTTTTCTGGAGCATCTTAAAAATCCCCATTTTGCACATTCAATTTGCGCCAGTGTAAGTGAGTTAGTTAGGATTTTTTTGGTTTAGTTTTGTTTTGTTCAAAAGGGGGCGTTTCCAGCCACCTATGCCCGTTTTGGCCATTTAAGCCAAGTTTGACAGCTAATAGTTGCTCCAAATTAACTTAGGCCAGCGTATGTGGCCACTTGTGGCCGCACAGAAAACCCTTGCGGAGAGTTAAGAAATCAGTGCAGGTAGCCAGAGATGGGGCGGAGGGGGGAGGGAGGGGGAGGTGGAAGGGAAGCGGAGAGGATCTTGAAAAGCACTAAACACCTTCACAACAACATTCAAGAAGCATAAAAACCATCAATAATAAATAAAAAATAAAACTTAAGTCCTACCTTCCTAACTCGGCCCAGGAAGTCAGCGGGCCGCCTCCGCCTCTCCCTCCGACTCTCCCTCCGACTCTCCCTCCGACTCTCTCTGACTCTCTCTGACTCTGACTCTCTCTCTCTGGCTGCCCGGCACGCATTGTGAGGCCACTCGGCCTGGGATAGGGGCGGGATGCATCAGGTCCCACGCTGCAGCACGGCTGGGGACAGGAGCTACTGCACATGCGTGAAACCTCCAGTGTGCATGCGTTGAGCTGCCGGCACTGTTTTTCGTGCAGGGTCCTAGCTCCGCCCCCTAATGGACAGACCATGCCACGCCAAGCCATGGGAGAGGCCACAGAGCGGCCAGAATCCGGGGAGATCTTTTCGGCGCCGTTTTCACCCTAGGAAGTCGGCGCATCTCCGGTGAGTGCGCCGAAAAAACAGGTGGGCCAAATTTTGGCCCATAATTGCTGTCAATGCATCTCCATGGTTGGACGAGAGGTCTGATTCAAACCAGGCAATATGCACTAATCTGCTTCCCCTCCCAGATGGAAATATTCAGTCCAGCACAGCTCTCCTACTAGGAGCTGACACAAGTCACTCCACTGAGGTTAGTAAGCATTAAGCAATCAGGAAGTTCTGGGACTAAAAACTTGTGACCTTATGATTGGGAATCAAGCAACTGCACTTGCTGAAGTAAAGTGCAATTGCCTCTGTCATTTTTTCCATCCAGCAAATGCTCAGGGGGGTCATATGTATACAATCATAATCAAGTGTTCATCAGTGTAACATCAGCGATGTAAACTGGAATTAGATTTGGAACTGGGGCAAGTTCATTTGAATCATATTGATCTGAAGCCCATTCCAAGTCCTGTTTAGTCGGAGCTGCATGACACATCAAGTTCCTTAGTGTATTTACGCACGTACGGCCTGCAGCTAAATCACAGTCACAGCATCGAAGATGAAAGTTAAAATGTGGTTTTAGATGTACTTGCCTGGTGGGTAACGCCTTCATCTGAATAATCATAGTGAAAATTAAAGGGGTTAACCATTGCTGCAAAGAAGCCAACAGGAAGCAGCTGCAATCCATCTTGTTTATGCACACATGCTTCCTGGCATGCATACCTGCAGCTTTCTCGCATGTGGCGTTCTTTAATACTCTATTGAATGATGAACCTTTTCAGAAAACTCGATGCAACACTGCACAAAGGCTCTTGTGGTAAATGCCAATATTTAGGGGTGGAAATTCGGTCTTGTGCCACCCCGCTTAGCTCCCCGATGGGGTGGCAATGGCAGCGGAAAACACTTGCACCTAGGCGACTAGCTCCCAGCGTTCCGCTGGGTCATTTGGTGCCAGTATCAACGGGGCACGGAGCATTACCGCCCCCTGGTTGCGACACCGGCTCTATTTTTGGTTGCCGCTTGACCCTTATCGCTCTGTTGCATGCCGAGATGGTAACGCCTGTGAAAATAGACGATGCAAGCTGTAGCAGCTGCAGTGAGGTAAGTAATGCCGACCTCAGGTAAGTGTGAGTGTTTTAAAAAATGTTTTGCGATGTATGTTGCGGTGGCGTGAGCTATGTATTGGGAATGTTTTTGGTGTTTTATTTTCAGGTTTCTTTTCCTCCCCAGGCCTCTGTTATGACGCTCCAAGGCTGACTGTTTAGCTCGTGATTTTCCTTTGCTCAGCCGGCCTAGCACCCTAAAAGAGGCGTACATTACCTCCCTTAGTGCCCCGCTCCAAACTCCAGGCTCAGCTGATGAATTTTGCGGTGGCAGACGCAAACCATTTGCCGACTCAAAATTTACCGCTCCATCTGGGGCACCGCCCAACTGAGGCACGACCAAATTTCTCCCCCCAAAATTTCTACTAACTAGTATAACTAGCAGGTTTTTTTTTTTGCTATACCATGATACCCCTTTGTGATCTTTAGTTGGGAAAGTGAGAGTTCATCTCCATGGTTACTGATAAGGTCATCAACTTACAGAAAGTGTCCTGTTGACCAGATAATTTGATTGAGAACAAGCGGTCAGTGTTATTGTTGTCAAGCTATGCTTTAAAAAAAATCCTGAAGAAGACAGCAAAATACTATGAAGGGCAATTCAACATAAACTATGTAGGGCAATGCAACATGTCAAAAGACTGGCTTATCAAACATGGGATTGGGTTTCATAACAGACCAGACTGATTGGATAAAAGTCTTCTTCCTCAATTGGTTGTAAGGATCCCATGTGAACTGAACTTGGGAAGTCTTAAGCCAATTCCCGGACACTGCTGCAGGAGTTCCTCTGGACAGTGTCCAAAGCCAAACCATCTTCAGCTGCTTCATCAGTGGCCTTCCCTCCATCAATAGGTCAGAAGTGGGGATGTTCGCTGATGATTGCACAGTGTTCAGTTCAATTTGCAACTCCTCAGATAATGAAGCAATCCATGCTCGCATGCAGCAAGACCTGGACGACAATCAGGCTTGGGCTTGTAGCATTCACGCCAAACAAATACCAGGCAATGACTATCGCCAACAAGAGAGAGTCTAACCACTGCCCCTTGACCTTCAATGGCATTACCATCGCCAAATCCCCCACCATCAACATCCTGGGGGGGTCACCATTTACCAGAAACTTAACTGGATGAGCCACATTAATACTGTGGCTATATGAGCAAGTCAGAGGCTGGGTATTCTGTGACAAGTGACTCACCTCATGACTCCTCAAAGCCTTTCCACCATCTACAAGGCACTAGTCAGTAATTTAATGGCTTAATCTCCACTTGCATGTGTCATGTATCCTACATGGTTATTACTAGTACTGTTACAAGGTGTGCCATCAGAGGGCACCGCAGTGGGAAACTTGCAGCTTACCTGTCCAGGTGTGCCTGGCCTAGTATAAAAGGCAGGCCACCAGGTGTGATCCTCACTCTGGAGTTATCAATAAAGGACTAAGGTCACTACAGTTCAAGTACAACACATTGCTTCATGAAGTCATTATCAGAACATCTAAAAACACAACAATTGGCGATGAGGTTACGGACTTTCACATGAAAATGGCTACCCTTGATACATTGCAGCAGTTCACTGATGGTGATGATTGGGATACCTTTGTGGAGAGGCTCGACCATTTCTTCACAGCAAATGACCTGGCAGGCGACAATCCGGCCACACTGGCTGATAAGCGCAGAGCTATCCTGCTAACCAGTTGTGGGCCCACTGTCTATGGCCTCATCAGGGACTTGCTGGCACCAGCGAAGACAGCGACCAAGACGTACGAGGAGCTCGTAACGCTGTTCCAAGAGCAACTCATGCCCAAGGAGAGCATCCTCACAGCCAGACATCGGTTCTTACACACACCGATGGCATGAAGGCCAGGAAATCGCGAAAAATGCTGCAGACCTCAGGAGGCTGGTGGCACCGTGTGATTTCGGCGACCATCTCACCCAAGCACTGTGGGACATCTTTGTCATTGGAATCGGCCATGAGGGCCTTCTTCATAAGCTACTGTCTACGGATACCACAGTCATACTGCAGAAGGCCATCTCTGTGACCCAAGCATTCATGACCTCTAGGCAGATGACTCATCCTCAGGACTCAAACCCGGCAAGTACTGTGCATAGAGTGGCGCCTTTTAGAGGCTGGACTGTAGAACATGAACCTTCTCAGGAAAGAGAGAACAGGCCCCTGAGTCCCTTAACTCAGAGTCCACCAAGGGGGGCTAATCGAGTAGCTTCATGCTGGCGTTGCGGAGGGAATCATAGGGCTCACCAGTGCCGCTTTACGGACTATGTGTGTCACCTCCAGCGAATGTGTAAAAGAAATATGACTCACTGTGTCGATGAAGAGTCTGCAGATGGCCATGAATCCAGTGTGAATTATGAAACGATAGGCAGAGAGGCAGCTCAGCTCCATGATGAGGTATACAGCATGTTTACCTGCACCACCGAGTGTTCCCCGTTGAGCATGGAAGTCGAGATAGATGGCGTTCCAGTCTTTATGGAAGTGAACACGGGGTCGAGCCAGTCAGTAATGAATCAAGAAGCCTTTGAGAGGCTGTGGGACAATCAAGCTGAACGACCCAAGTTGGTCCCAGTTCAGGCAAAGCTGCGCACCTACACCGATGAACTTATCGCAGTCGTTGGTAGTGCGGATGTAAAGGTACTCCATGATGGCACGGTGCACAAGTTACCTCTGTGGATTGTTGCAGGTGATGGACCAACGCTACTCGAAGAATGTGGATGGAGAAGGTCCATTGGAGTTGGGAAGACTTCACCCCTCCAGCGATCGACGTCCTCCGTGCTCAGAGGCAAAGAAAGCCCTCACCTGAGGGTGGACACACCACCAGAGAGCAGACCAGCACAGCACCCGAGGCACAGACCGCCCAGCACGACTGTGTGGAGATGATCCAGCTGAGACGACCCGAACACACCTTCCGGGCTCCAGTGGCAGAACTCCGGAGGAAGAAAATCGGATCCCAAGGCGTCCCAGCTTCGGTGGCAGAACCCAGGGAGAAGAGGATCACCGCAGTCGACATCGTGGATGGAAGAAAGGTGGCGCCCAAACCACGAGGTGATGCGCTGAAGAAAAAGGTGGTGGCAGCCAGACCACGAGGTGCAGCGCTGATGAAGCAACACGTGGCACCAAACGGAGAAGTGGATTGGGGTAAAGATGGCAAGGCTCTCTTAAAGGAGGCCTGCAACCCACCACACTTAAATGGACAGTTCCACATTTTCAATCAACGTAAGAGCAACTGTGAGTTAGATGTAAAATGTGCAATTGATGATCAGAATTGTGTATATGCAATAAGCAAAGAAAAGCCCCACGATCGCGATCGGAGCTACAGGTCATTTACAATGAGTAATGAAACGGTGTGCGATGTAAGATTTCAACTGCATTCAGTCAATGCAGCGGGCAGACATCGGGAGCACATAGGCCCAGCGAGCTACCCAATGTCCCTGGGACCAGAGTTATGCACCATGGCCACAAGCAGCCAATACACACGAGCTGCAGAGCAAGCGATCTCAGGAGGGTAACGGCACCGTTATCGATACCCTGCCCCTGATCGGCTCCACCTCTCAGGCACCCAACAGCACCAACCGCCACAAGCCTGAAGAGCAAACTACACTAAGGCGCAGCCCCCAGACCTTATCGCCACCAAGGCTACATCTGGGAATGAAGGGTCACCCGCAACGGTTCTCCCAAATGGGACCGGGACTAGCCAGGATCCCAAACCAAACAACGCCCAGGCAAGCGAGTCAGCAGTTCCCTGTGCACTGCTAGACGACAGCTCCTCAGGGAGCAGCAGTGACCCAGTGCGCAAGGAAAGGGCAGGGAGGTCACAGGTATCTGTGAACCTGCCCGATGCTAGGAGCAATGGCAAAAGCCCCGAGAGCAGGCAACTCGAGCCAACCGGGTTTCCATTGCCAGCACTGGGCACCGCGCTGCCACCCGACTACCTGGAAACCATCCAGCCGTCCTGGAATTAGCTTGTCCTCACACACCGGTGCTGACACCTGTACCGATTCCTAGTACGTATCAAGAATGTATCTCACCAGTCGAATGTACTTGCCTCACAACTGAACCATAAATGTAATGATAATGCAATTTTTTTTTTCTGGACTTGAATGTATATGAACGTAATAAGCCTCTGGCATAATCCATAGGTTGGGGGGGGGGGAGAGAATGGAGTGGTTATGGACACACAAACAGAAACCACCAGTACTCTACTGCCAACGAAACACCAACCACTCACCCAAGATAGAAACGACCCGCCAAGGGTCAACCAGATAGCGCTAAGCCCAGAGCAGAGTCAATGCAGAGGTGGTTTGCACTAAAGGCTTGGGAGAGAGTGATGTCATGTATCCTACATGGTTACTACTAGTACTTTTACAAAATGTGCCACCAGAAGGCACCGCAGTGGGAGACTTGCAGGTTACCTGTACAGGTGTGCCTGGCCTAGTATAAAAGGCAGGCCACCATGTTTGATCCTCACTCTGGGGTTATCAATAAAGGACTAAGGTCACTACAGTTCAAGTACAACGCATTGCCTTATGGAGTCATTATCGGAGCATTTAAGACTTAACAGCCTGGATGAGTGCAGCTCCAACAACACTAAAGAAGCTCAGCACCATCTACACAATGCAGCCCGCTTGATTGGCACTCCTCCACCACCTTAACAACAACAACAACAACATCAACAACTTGTTTTTATAAAGCGCCTTTAACGTAGTGGAACGTCCCAAGGTGCTTCACAAGTGTATTATGAGATAAAAGATTTGACACTGAGCCACATAAGGAGAAATTAGGGCAGGTGACCAAAAGTTTGGTCAAAGAGGTAGGTTTTAAGGAGCATCTTGAAGGAGGAAAGACAGGTTAGAGAGGTGGAGAAATTTAATCAGGGAATTCCAGAGCTTAGGGCCTAGGCAACAGAAGGCACAGCCACCAATGGTTGGGCGATTATAATAAGGGATGCTCAAAAGGGCAGAATTAGAGGAGCGCAGACATCTCAGGGGGTTGAGGAGCTGGAGAAGATTACAGAGATAGGGAGGGGTGAAGCCATGGAGGAATTTTGAAATCGAGGAGCCAATGTAGGTCAGTGAGCACACGGGTGATGGGTGAACGGGACTTGGTGCGAGTTAGGACGTGGGCAGCCGAGTTTTGGATGACCTCACATTTACATAGGGTAGAAGATGGGAGGCCAGTGAGGAGTGCATTGGCATAGTCAACTCTAGATGTAACAAAGGCATGGATGAGGGCTTCAGCAGTGGATGAGCTGAGGTAAGGGTGGAGATGGGTGAAGTTACGGAGGTGGAAATAGGTGGTCTTAATTATGCTGCGGATATGTGGTCAACAGCTCATTTCAGGGTCAAATATGACACCAAGGTTGGGAATAGTGTGGTTCAGCCTGAGACAGAGGTTGGGGAGAGGGATTGAGTTAGTGGCTAGGGAATGGAGTTTGTGGCGGGGTCTGAAAACAATGGCTTTGGTCTTCCTAATATTCAATTGGAGGAAACTTCTGCTCATCCAGAACTGAATGTCGGACAAGCAGTCTGACAAATTAGAGACTGAGGAGGGGTCGATAGAAGTGGTAGTGAGGTAGAGCTAGGTGTTATCAGCGCACATATGGAAACTGGTGCTGTATTTCCGGATGATGTTGCCAAGGGGCAAACTGTAGATGAGAAATAGGCGGGGGTCAAGGATAGATCCTCGGGGAACCCAGAGGTAACGCTGCGGAGGCGGGAAAAGAAGCTGTTGCAGGTAATTCTCTGGCTACGATTAGATCGATTAGAATGGAACCAGTCGAGTGCAGTGCCACCCAGCTGGACGACGGTGAAGGTGTTGGAGAGGGATAGAGTGGTCAACCGTGTCAAAGACTGCAGACAGGTCAAGAAGGACGAGAAGGGTTAGTTTGCCTTTGTCACAGTCACAAAGGTTGTCATTTGTGACATAGATGAGAGCTGTTTCGATACTGTGGCAGGCGCGGAAACCTTTTTGGAGAGATTCAAACATGGAATTGCGGGAACAATGGGCACGGATTTGGGAGGTGAAAACACATTCAAGGACTTTGGCAAGGAAAGGGAGGTTGGAGATGGGGTCGTAGTCTGCAAGGACGGAGGGGTCGAGGGTTGGTTTTTTGAGGAGAGGAGTGATGTTAAACATTCACTCCCTCCACCACTGGCACACCGTGGCTGCAGTGTGTACCATCTACAAGATGTACTGCAGCCACTCGGCAAGGCTTCTTCAACAGCACTTCCCAAACCCACGACCCCTACCACCTAGAAGGGCAAGGGCAGCAGGTGCATGGGAACACCATCACCTCCAAGTTCCCCTCCAAGTCACACACCATCCTGACTTGGAAATATATCTCCGTACCTTCATCGTCGCTGGCTCAAAATCCTGGAACTCCCTCCCGAACAGCACAGTGGGAGTACCTTCACCACATGGCTCAAAAAGGCAGCTCACCACCACCTTCTCAAGGGCAATTAGGGATGGGCAATAAATGCTGGCCTTGCCAGCGACACTCACAGCCCAGCAAGGAATATTTTAAAAAGTAGGTGCTCACCAACTTCACAAAACTGTACATAATTTTATGCAAGTTGACACAAAATTGTCAGTCTTACTTTAAGAGGCTATAGGGTTAGAAGTGGAAAAGTTCACATTAATACAGTGTAGGGTGCTGTCTGCGGTTGGCATTAAGGTACATTGAGTGCCAGCCGTGGCTCAGTTGTTTACTCTCTCCTCTGAGTCAGACGAAACTTGGTTCAAGTCCCAATCCCAGGACTTGATCACAAAATCTAGGCTGATACTCCAATGTAGTACTGAGGGAGTGCTACACTGTCGGAGGTGCTGCCTTTCAGATGAGACATTATATCGAGGCCCCATCTGCTCTTTCAGGTGGACGTAAAAAACCTGTGGCATTATTTCAAAGAATAGCAGGGAAGTTATTCCCGATGTCCTGGCCAATATTTATCCCTCAACCAACATCACTAAAACAGATTATCTGGTCATCATCTCAGTACTGTTTGTGGGTGCTTGCTGTGCGTAAGTCGGTTGCCACATTTCCTACATTACAACAATGACTATACTTCAAAAACACAATTGGCTGTAAAGCGCTCTGGGCTATCTTGAGGTCATGAAAGATACTATAGAAATGCAAGTCTTTCTTTTATTGCTGCACCTAGTTACACTATACGAGGCTCATGAGTGCTTGATGCTTACATGGATGACAAGAGTAGAAAACAATGTTCCAATCACTGGCCCTGACATCTTTCATCTTGATCAGTGCAAAGTCTCGCCAAAAAATCTGAACTGGATTCCTAGCATAGTGGCATGTCATCAAGTTCATCACAATGTTCCTAACAACGATTTAGACAGCATCTTTAAAATGCTTCAAAGCTTTTGTTTTATCCTCCAAAATTGTCGCAATAAATTTCAGCTTTACACGATTGTTTTTGGCAACTTAGTTGAGTCTCGGCTTGATGTAGTTTTTAACATCACAGCAGCAGAATCAAATTAAGGAAAAGCTCAAGACATGCAGCTGCAGTGTGACTCCTTTGACAGATGAGGATAGAGTCCAACAGAAGATCATTTCAGGCCACGGTCTGGACCTTATTACAGCATCCTCTGATCAATGTGAAGAAAAACTAAGGCATCCACAGTAGCAAAAGCGTTAAAATGTCCATCTTCTCAAGAGTAATGAAGTTATTGCCATACTGTGTCAGCTGTGGCTTAGTGGGTAGCACTCTCGCCTCTGAGTTGGAAGGTTGTGGGTTTAAGCACCACTCCAGAGACTTGAACACAAAAATCTAGGCCAAAGTGCTTTACAGCCAATGAAGTACCACCTGTACTTTTGAAGTGAAGTCACTGTTGTAGTGTAGGAATCGTAGCCAACCAATTTGTGCACAGCAAGCTCCCACAAACAGCAATGTGATAATAACCAGATAATCTGTTTTTGTGATGTTGATTCTGGGATAAATATTGGCCAGAACACTGGGGAGAACCCTGCTCTTCTTCGAATTGTGCCACTGGATCTTTTACATCCACCTGAGAGAGCAGACTGGACCTCAGATTAATGTCTCATCTGAAAAGACGGCACCTCCGACAGTGCAGCACCTCCCTCAGCATTGCACTGGAGTGTCAGCCTGATTTTTGTGCTCAAGCCTTTGGAGTGAGACTTGAGCACACAAACGTCAGACTCAGAGGCCAGTGTGCTAGCCAGTGAGCCATGGCTGACAGCAAAAGGAGAAGCCTGCAGGAGAATTGGACTGTTCAGTTTTTAAGAAAATAATAAAATCTTGTCCCCCGCCCCCACCCCGCTTTGAGGCTACTGGAGTTCTGCAGCACTGAGGGAAGCACAGCAGCCATTTCACTTTCATGATTTTCAGGGGGTTGGGAATAATGTGAAGGATTCTGAGCAGCACCTTGGGTAGAGCAGGAAATCAAATGCAGGTGGTGATTATTGCTGACACACATGCAATTCACAGGAAATGCCCACAGGAGTGTTCAGCGCCCAGCAGGAAATGACATGCAGCTGGTGGCCTGCTTTGACCTGGCACTAATAGAGTGGTAAACTCATTGTTACCCTGGCAATAGGCCCCCTTTCCACGTTAGTATGAGTGTTGTGTTCCAAGAAGACTAGAACTTGAGTCATATAATAGACCGTCAGATGTCTTCTGTTGAGGAATTTACCACTTAACTTTGTTACCATTCATCTTGAAATGGCACGTAGTCCCATGATATAATTTGTTGTCATTACTGTTGTGAACTTTCCAAACTTCTTCCTTCTAAGTGTCCAATGCACCACTGTACATAGGGGCATAGTAACAGGAGCAGGCCATTTAGCCCTTCGAGCCTGATCTGCTAGTCTGTTAGATCAGGACTGATCTGTACCTTAGCTCTGTCTACCTGCCTTGGTTCCATAACCCTTAAGTGTCAGCTGTGGCTCAGTGGGTAGCACTCTTGGAGTCAGAAGGTTGTGGATTCAAGTCCCACTCCAGGGACTTGAGCACAAAAGTCTAGGCTGACCCTCCAGGGCAGTACTGCACTGCACTGTCGGAGGTGTCGTCCTTCAGATGAGACGTTAAATCAAGGTCCTGTCTGTTCTCTCAGGTGGACGTAAAAGATCCTATGGCAGAGTTATCCCCAGTGTCCTGGCCAATATTTATCCCTCAATCGACATAACAAAAACATGTTAATCTGCTCATTATCACATTGCTGTTTGTGGGATCTTGCTGTGCGCAAATTGGCTGCCTTGTTTCCTACATTACAACAGTAACTGCACTCCAAAAGTACTTCATTACCTGTAAAGCACTTTGAGATGTTCGGTGGCCGTGAAAGGCGCTATATAAATGCAAGTAATTCTTTATTTTAATACCCTTGCCTAGCAAACATGCTGTTCTTTCTACATGCCTTCTTACTGTATTGAAGCTGTCCATGACTGCATTCAGCAAGACCTGGATGACATTCAGGCTTGGGCTGATATGTGGCAAGTAACATTTGCATCACATAAGTGCCAGGCAATAACTATCTTCAATAGGAGAGAGTCTAACCACATCTCCTTGACATTCAACAGGATTATCATCCCGAATCCCCCACCATCAACATCTTAGATGTCACCATTGACCAGAGATTGACCAAATACTCTGGCTATGGGAGCAGGTCAATGGCTGGGTATTCTGTGACAAGTGACTCATCTCCTGACTCCCCAAATCCTTTCCACCTTCCACGTCAAGAGTGTGATGGAATACTCTCCACTTGTCTGGATGAGTGCAGCTCCAACAATACTCAAGAAGCTCGACACCATCCAAGACAAAGCAGCCTGCTCGATTGGAACCCCATCCATCATCTTAAATATTCGCTCCTTCCACCACCAGCGCACAGTGGCTGCAGTGTGAACCATCTAAAAGATGCACTGCAGCAACTCGCCAAGTCTTCTTCGACAGCACCTTCCAAACCCGCAACCTCTACTGCCTAGAAGGGATTAGGCACATGGGAACATCACCACCTCCATGTTCCCCTCCAAGACTCACACCATCCTGACTTGGAAATGTATCACCGTTCCTTCATCGTCGCTTTGTCAAAATCCTGGCACTCCCTCCCTAACAGCACTGTGGGGTATCTTCACCACACTGACTGCAGCGGTTCAAGAAGGTGGCCATCACCTTCTCAAGGGCAATTAGGGATGGGCAATAAATGCTGGCCTTGCCAGTGAAGCCCATATCCCATAAACAAATAAAAAAAGACACATTGGACCAGTTCATATCCTTAACTTATTCTTTCTCCGGGCCCTCAGAATAGAAATTGTCTTCTTCCCTCAGTCTTTCCTTCCTCTTACAATCTAAAGGTATTTAAAACCTAAGCTTGGTGTGACTTCTTGATTCACTTTACCTTCCCTTGTACTCTATCCACACTGGGTGGTGTCCTGCACGTGAGCTTCAGTCCCTTACTTAGGTTTTTTAGTTAGAAAAAAAGTAGAGACCACAAAATATGAGTGTGCTTTCAGACAAGAACATGCCTCAGATAAGTAAATCATTCGAGCTTTGCTTTTGTGACTCCTGACATCATATGTTACTGGCTCATAACTCACAGCGAACTATACATTATCCGCTACACATTGTTGCTGTTAAGGAAGTTCTGATAGGTTTTGATTTATTTTTGTACTTTGGTACAATATATTTGTTGAACTAGATTTATGAGGAGGAAATAATATTAGATATGGTTTTCACGTGAGGGTTTGTAGTTGTAATGCAGGCTATGTTGAATAATGAGCTGTGAGACTGTGTGTGTGTATGTTTGAATGGGATAAAATGGTTCAATTAGTAATGTAATTGCAGTACGTCACCATTACTTGAATGCCGGAAGAGCATGATTGTTCTCCATGGTGATGGCGAGCCATGGGGTGATTCATGGGGATTATTCGGGAACATACAAAGCCTTGTGGCTATGAATTTGTGTACAATCTCAATGACTAAAATCAAATTCCAGATCTGATCTTTCCTCAGTTGCACTATTTCCCATCAATTCATGAATTTGGTGCAACTTAAGCATTTTTCGTGCCCTTTTAAATAAAATGATAACCCTCATGCACAGAGGGACTGAACATTTCACTAAAGGTCCATGCCGCCATTTTATAGACCCTGCTCTAGGTTTCCAGTCATCAACATCCTATCTGGTGTTTACTGGTCCAGTGGTCCAATGAAAAAACGTGGGGATCTGATACCTGCTGTCACCGAAGAAGCATACATCCCATAAATCCTTGATAATTTTGCATATATGGGTGAGTGGGTGTGAGGGGGTAGGGGGGTGTTAGGTCACCTCATGACAGTAATGCACCTGAATACATCAGTGTTTACTGTAGGCACATCAAAATGGGGGAGTTCATTTACTTTGCGTTCTTTAGCATGAGTGAAACCATTACACAATCTGATAGGGCGGGTTGTACTAAGGCACATGGGTACAGCCCAGTGCCACCTTAACCTGCATACCGTGGTTTTAAAATACAGCCCTTGGCTTCAAATTCCACTTCAGAGGACCCAAAATGAAAAGGCAATGCCTGAATTAACCCAACTTGCCAGATAATACCTGTGGGAACATGTTCTACTGATGTTGGGGGAAAACTACTGACAGTCGTGCTTTTGTGATGCAAAAGAAGGTGGGTGTAATAGTATAAGTGTGAGAACAAATATTTATCATGTAAGAATTCTCTCCACACTTCTAATATAATAAATCATTCTTTGAAAATGATTACACTTTAAACCCTAATTTATACTGCCTTCATATAAACACCAAATGCAGCCAGCACAATTGCACTGTAAATCCTTCATCGCTAAAAGGATTGAGGCGTGGAATTCAGTGCAATCTTGAGCGCGACCACTTCTGCGTTGCTTTAAAATGCATCTTTCCTCTGTTTACAATGATAATCGCAGCATAGGAAAAAAAATGAATTAATTAAGGATCCTGATTTGGGGCTCAGTTGTTCAATGCACCATCCAGTGTGGTGACTGAGTCATGTAAACCACATATAGGCTTCAGGTTTGACCCCTAATCTATGCCAAGTTAACTAATCTCAGCTGGCAGTAGGGTGCCAAAGTTGGCCTCACCTCACATAGAAACAATAGTAGGCCATTCAGCCCCTTGAGCCTGTTCCATCATTCAACCAGATGATGGCAGATCTGTATCTTAACTCCAGCTACCCGGCTTGGTTCTGTAATCCTTAATACTCGTGCCTAACAAAAACCTATCAATCGCAGTTTTGATCATTTCAATGGACCTCCAGCCTCAGAAGCTTTTGGGGGATGATAAATCCAGATTTCCACTGCCCTTTGTGGGAAAAAGTGTTTCCTGACATCACCCCTGAATGGCCTCGCTCTAATTTTAAGGTCATGCATCCTTGTTCCCCACCAGAGGAAATAGTTCATCTCGATCCACCCTATCAACTACTTTAATCATCTTAAATACCTCAGTTAGACCACCCCTTAATACTCAAGGGAATACAAGCCTAGTCTATATAACCCTCTTAGCCCCGGTTTCATCCTGGTCAATCTGTGCTGCATCTCCCCTAAGGCCAATAAATCCTTCCTGAAGTGAGGTGCCCAGAACTGAACACAGTACCCCTGTACTCTAACTGGGGTGTAACCAGAGCTCTGTACAGCTGTAACATGACTTCCACTCCTTTGTATTCCAGCCCCTTTGAGATAAAGGCCAACATTTTATTAGCCTTCTCAATTATTTTTTGTACCTGTCCACTAGGTTTTAGTGAATTCTGTACTTGAACCCCTAAATCTCTCTGCTCCTTCACAGTTCCTCTCTGTTTACAATTTAGAAAATACTCTGATTTTTTTAGGTCCAAAGTGGACAATCTCACGCTTCCCCACATTGATCTCCATCTGCCACCGTTTTGCCCACTTACTTAATCTATCAATGTCCCTTTGCAACTTTCTGCTCCCATCTACACTATTTACTGTGCCACCTAACATGGCGCTGCAGGCAAACTTGGGTATACAGCTCTCTATTCCTTCATCTAAGTCATTTATAAGTATAGTGAGAAGCTGAGGCCCCAGTACACATCCCTGAGGGTCACCACTAGTCACCTCCTGCCCATTTGAGTCGAAGAGAAAAACCAAGGCAGGCTTCCTGCTTCTCACCTCTCATCCTTGCTGGAACATGCACGTGTGTTGGCATTGTTGAAGAAGCGTATTGGGTTTGGTTTTGAAATTCCCGTGATTGAATGCCTGCTGACCTGGAAAATGGTCGGGAGAATGAGGTAGCAGAGGGCAGCTGGTATCTGTAGAACCGTAACCCAGCAAGCACCTTCTGGAAGAGAGGGGAGAGAACTGGGAAAACAAACTGAAAACATGATCATTCCATGCTTTTCTCACAAATAATTGATAAATAATTGAAGCCCAGTTCATGTCCCACAGTTCAGTATTTGAGCAAAATCACAAAATCATTTAAAAATAACAAGTGCTGTACAAATTGGACTGATTTTAACCTAACTTAGTGGGCGGGACCCGACGGACTGGATGTTTTTACATCCTGCCCAATATTACTCTACATTGACATCAATGGACAGTAAAATTGGGCGAGGTGTGACACCAGCATTGCTCCCCAATCCCGTCAGTTCCTTGATAGACAGCCTAGCTTAAAGTTGCCTCCAGGTGTTTCAAATCAATTGAATTGAACAGGTTAATTTTAACTTTCATCACTAGGCTTGCCCGGCAAAGAGGATTTTAATTTCGGGCCATTGCATCGCTGGCATCAGCCCTCAGGTAGGTCCTGGGAGAGGGCTGGGGCAAGCCATTGGGTGGGAGGGTGCACCCTGCCTACCATATTGGCCGCTTAGGCGCCCTTTTTGCGCCTGAAAAACGGGAGCGGCGCCATCATATTTTTCGGCCATGATCTTGCTAAATACAATCCTCTATAATTATTTCAAATGCAGTATTTGCAGTGGAGTGACTGAACAGCAAATCGGAAGGGCAAAAATATACTTTAAAAGATAGTTCATATCCAAAATGCAGATGGCCAACTGTGATATTACTACAATATTTCATCAGCTATTTTGATAGATAGTCTGTTGACCAATTGCACGTTAAATTAGTCTACAATGGATGAATATGAAATCCTTTAACTTTTAGGAAGCTGAAATGAAAACACAGGATATAGTAATTAAATCAGTATTCAACATGTTTTTAATCATGAAACATAAATTTGTAAAAATTTATGAGTTATAAATCCAGATCATTGGTTCCAAATAGCTCCCATCTCAGCCCTTTAATGTAACACCTGCACTTCCTGCCTGTGAAAAATGATATTTTTCCAAATGCTTAGGCCTGGTGTTCTGAGAGTAGGCAGACACAAGAGGATTCATTTGAATTTCTTTCCAAGAACGTTGCAAGTGTTAAGCCTTGTTCTGCAGACATTCCAGTCGCCAGTTTTACATCCTGTTCATGAGTCTAGACTTGATGAGAGGAGGAGACCATTTCGAGCAGGTTAGCTTTCAAGATGACAATGTGTCAGGACAATGTCCACGCGGAATTCACACCAGCCTCTCACTGAGCGCTGGAATAACAAGTGAGCTTTCACATTTTGATTGAGTTTGGAATTTGAAAGAACAGAAAGGTCTTTGCGTGAGTTATAAATCACAAAGCATTGTGGGAAGTAAGAAAGCTGCAAGTAGCTTCAAGAACTCCCCCCCCCCCCCCTCCCCGCCCCCTTAAGTTCAAGAGAAACTGCAAAGCTCCAGCCTGCTAGCATCATTAAATGATTCTGGAGAGCACTGTTTAATTCATATGCTGTTGAATGGAAATAGCAAGTGGATGAGATGCAGAAAGCAGACATTTCTTGGAGCATAGCGCTCACAGGAAGAATATTTCTGGTCATTTTCCACAGATTCCTTCTAAGTTTACAGGTTGTTTGCCTTTAGTCAGGTGAATGTGTCTCACCGCAGCTCTCTCAGGTTTAAAGCATAGCCTAAATTGGGAATAATATGTCAAATGTAGTTAAATAAGGTTCATGTAGAGTTTAAACACATGCTACATTATTTAACCTTTAATCATCCTTGCAGTAAAATTACTAAACCAGAGCATTATTTGTACCACATGTGTGGAAATAAAAATAACTACATACAATAGCAGCTGGGCACCCTGAGTTTCTAGAGCAATGAGATTAGTGCTATTTCAGCAACTCGCCAGTTCAAAGCGCAAAGTTCTAATAAACAGTGTTAATAGCCAAACCTTCTATCTGCCAGGAAAAGAGTAGTGTGCTCCATTCTACATGATGAATATTGTGGCATACACAGCACACTGCAGCAATAAAACCTCACCAAGTTCTGACACGGAATTAATAAATGATTCTGAGAATTTCTGGATGACTGCATTGAGCAGACTGAAGAAAGTCAATTCTAAACTAACTCTAATACTACTATGAAACTATAACGCTACCAAATCTCTTAAAATAATGACAAAATGATGCAAAAAAACACACAGGAAAGCAGCATTCATTCATATGGATACTTTGAAAATCAACATTGGAAATATCATTCAGTTTGCTGACTAATATAGTTCTTCCCACTCAACTATATCCTACTTACTTACTGGAGCCACAGTAAAAAAAGTAAAGAATTTAACATGTATAAATAGATATTATTTTTTACAGTGAGAGTATCTCCACTAGTGAGGAAGAGCAAAACTAGAGGCCATCGATATAAGATAGTCACCATGAAATCAAATAGGACATTTGGAAGTAACCTTTTTACCCAGAGAATGGTGAGAATGTGGAACTCGCTACCCCAGGGAGTGGTTGAGACAAATAGTATGGATGCATTTAAGGGGACACGAGATAAGCATATGACAGCGAAGGGAAAAGAGTTAGAATTAGATGAGGAAGGATGGGAGGAGACTTGAGTGGAGCATAAACACTAGTTGAGCCAACTGGCCTGTTAATGTGCTGTATATTCTATGTAATTCTATGTCATTTTATGTATATGCAATACTAGCCTTGAGGTGGAGTGGAGTGGTATCTGATTCGATGCCATGCTAGCTTGTGATGGATTTGGACTAACTAGTCTAAAGAAGACAGGGCATGTTGACTGAATCTAGCACTATTATAGAGGCTGTATCTGTATCATAGAGCCTCTATAATTGCTAAACTGTAATCAATAGCAAATTAATTGTTATGAATGATTAGTCTTTGGCTCCAATTATTCTTGGATGGTTGGGTTTTAAGTTACCTGAAAAGTTGAGGGAGTAAAAGAGATGTTGCCTCAATGAAAGCAACCTCACAAGATAATGCAAAGGACAGTGTTCATAATTTCAACATGAAAATTTGTACATAATCCTACCAGGCAATGGAACTTGCCACAAGAACATTACATATTCCAGTCAACCCGCATACAATGTTTTCTGTTTGAATCCTGGGTTTTGCCTGGATTTTGGGCAGTTGACGGCACATCCTAGGCACGAGGCCCACTTACAGGAATGGCCAGTGATGCTGAACATAAGGAAAATGCCAAAACTAAAAAGACATCCTGGAGAAGGGGATGGAAGAGAATACAGTTTGAAGATTCATTAACCCTGTCAGGTGGAACAGACTTCTGGAGATTTTATGAGAGCTCAGAGATGATATTGATGGCTTGATTGGAAAATGCAAACCAGTGTTTAATTTGAGCACAGACACTTCTGGTTGATATAGAGACTACGCAATTTTCTGGGGCAAGGGATGAGTTAAGGGAACACGTGCAGCCTTGTTTGGATCCATTGCATATATTATAGAAAAGTTCAATTTTGAGCCATGAAATGACTTTAAGTTGAGAAAATACAGCTAGCAGAGTAGAGAATCGATGCATATTCAGGATAAAAAATATGTTGTCGCAGATTCACTTTTCATAATCAGCAGAATAACTTGCGAGATTAACAAGAGGAACATATCATGTGACCTGATTGATGTGGCTCAGGTATGATAAGACCCCAGTTTCCTGCCTATTCATTTCCCACTTCAGTTTTGGACCGATGTATTTACTTTTTAAGAGCATGCAAAATAAATGAATGGGAGCTCCCTTTCTGGTGGGACCAGTACAAACCGGACGATCTGCACCTGGGCAGGACCGGAACCAATGTCTTAGGGGGAGTGTTTGCGAGTGCTGCTGGGGAGGGGTTAAACTAATATGGCAGGGGGATGGGAACCTATGCAAGGAGACAGAGGGAAGTAGAATGGAGGTAGAAGCAAAAGATAGAAAAAAGAAAAGTAAAAGTGGAGGGCAGAGAAACCCAAGGCAAAAAGCAACAAGGGCCACATTACAGCAAAATCCTAAAGGGGCAAAGGGTGCTAAAAAGACAAGCCTGAAGGCTCTGTGCCTCAATGCAAGGAGTATTCGGAATAAGGTGGACGAATTAACTGCGCAGATAGCAGTTAACGCATATGATGTAATTAGCATTACGGAGACATGGCTCCAGGATGACCAAGGCTGGGAACTCAACATCCAGGGGTATTCAACATTCAGGAAGGATATACAGAAAGGAAATGGAGGTGGGGTGGCGTTGCTGGTTAAAGAGGAAATTAATGCAATAGTAAGGAAGGACATTAGCTTGGATGATGTGGAATCTGTATGGGTGGAGCTACGGAATACCAAAGGGCAGAAAACACTAGTGGGAGTTGTGTACAGACCACCAAACAGTAGTAGTGAGGATGGGGACAGCATCAAACAAGAAATTAGGGATGCGTGCAATAAAGGTACAGCAGTTATTATGGGCGACTTTAATCTACATATTGATTGGGCTAACCAAACTGGGTAGCAATGCAGTGGAAAAGGATTTCCGGGAGTCGATTAGGGAAGGTTTTCTAGACCAATATGTCGAGGAACCAACTACAGGGCTGGCCATCCGAGACTGGGTGATGTGTAACGAGAAAGGATGAATTAACAATCTTGTTGTGCGAGGCCCCTTGGGGAAGAGTGACCATAATATGATAGAATTCTTTATTAAGATGGAGAGTGACACAGTTAATTCAGAGACTAGGGTCCTGAACTTGGGGAAAGGTAACTTCGATGGTATGAGACGTGAATTGGCTAGAATAGACTGGCGAGTGATACTTAAAGGGTTGATGGTGGATGGGCAATTTAAAGATCACATGGATGAACTTCAACAATTGTACATCCCTGTCTGGAGTAAAAATAAAACGGGAAAGTGGCTCAACCATGGCTAACAAGGGAAATTAAGAATAGTGTTAAATCCAAGGAAGAGGCATATAAATTGGCCAGAAAATCAGCAAACCAGAGGACTGGGAGAATTTTGTAACACAGCAGAGGAGGACAATGGGTTTAATTAGGAGGGGGGAAATAGAGTATGAGAGGAAGCTTGCTGGGAACATAAAAACTGACTGCAAAAGCTTCTATAGATGTGTGAAGAGAAAAAGATTAGTGAAAATGAACGTAGGTCCCTTGCAGTCAGATTCAGGTGAATTTATAATGGGGAACAAAGAAATGGCGGACCAGTAAAACAAATACTTTGGTTCTGTTTTCACGAAGGAAGACACAATTAACCTTCCGGAAATACTAGGGGACCAGGGTCCAGTGAAAAGGAGGAACTGAAGGATATCTTTATAAAGCGGGAAATTGTGTTTGGGAAATTGATGGGATTAAAGGTCGATAAATCCCGGGGGCCTGATAGTCTGCATCCCAGAGTACTTAAGGAAGTGGCCCTGGAAATAGTGGATGCATTGGTGATCATTTTCCAACTGTCTATCGACTCTGGATCAGTTCCTATGGACTGGAGGGTAGCTAATGTAATACCACTTTTTTAAAAAGGAGGGAGAGAGAAAACGGTTAACTATAGACTGGTTAGCCTGACATCAGTAGTGGAGAAAATGTTCAAATCAAATATTAAAGATGAAATAGCAGCATATTTGGAAAGCAGTGACAGGATCCATCCAAATCAGCATGGATTTATGAAAGGGAAATCATGCTTGACAAATCTTCTGGAATTTTTTGAGGATGTAAATAGTAGAGTGGACAAGGGAGAATCAGTGGATGTGGTGTATTTGGACTTTCAAAAGGCTTTTGACAAGGTTCCAAACAAGAGATTGGTGTGCAAAATCAAAGCACATGGTATTGGGGGTAATATATTGACGTGGATAGAGAACTGGTTAGCAGACAGGAAGCAGAGAGTCGGGATAAACAGGTCCTTTTCAGAATGGCAGGCAGTGACTGCCGTGACTAGTGGAGTACACAGGGCTCAGTGCTGGGATCCCAGCTTTTTACAAGATACATTAATGATTTAGATGAAGGAATTGAGTGTAATATCTCCAAGTTTGCAGATGACACTAAGCTGGGTGGCGGTGAGTTGTGAGGAGGATGCTAAAAGGCTGCAGGGTGACTTGGACAGGTTAGGTAAGTGGGCAAATGCATGGCAGATGCAGTATAATGTGGATAAATGTGAGGTTATCCACTTTGGGGGCAAAAACACAAAGGCAGAATATTATCTGAATGGCGGCAGATTAGGAAAAGGGGAGGTGCAACGAGACCTGAGGGTCATGGTTCATCAGTAATTAAAAGTTGGCATGCAGGTACAGCAGGCGGTGAAGAAGGCAAATGGTATGTTGGCCTTCATAGCTAGGGGATTTGAGTATAGGAGCAGGGAGGTCTTACTGCAGTTGTACAGGGCCTTGGTGAGGCCTCACCTGGAATATTGTGTTCCGTTTTGGTCTCCTAATCTGAGGAAGGACATTCTTGCTATTGAGGGAGTACAGCGAAGGTTCACCAGACTGATTCCCGGGATAGCAGGCCTGACTTATGAGGAGAGACTGGATCAACTGGGCCTTTATACACTGTAGTTTAGAGGATGAGAGGGGATTTCATAGAAACTTACAAGATTCTGATGGGACTGGACAGGTTAGATGCAGGATGAATGTTCCCGATGATGGGGATGTCCAGAACCAGGGTCACGGTCTTAGCATAAGGGGTAGGCCATTTAGGACCGAGATGAGGAGAAGCTTCTTCACTCAGAGAGTTGTTAACCTGTGGAATTCCCTACCGCAGAGAGGTGTTGATGCCAGTTCTTTGGATATATTCAAGAGGGAGTTAGATATGGCCCTTAAGGCTAAAGGGATCAAGGCGTATGGAGAGAAAGCAGGAAGGCGGTACTGAGGGAATGATCAGCCATGATCTTATTGAATGGTGGTGCAGGCTCGAAGGGCTGAATGGCCTGCTCCTGCACCTATTTTCTATGTTTCTATGTTTCTATGTTTCTTTTTGACATCGCATTGTATTGAACCGTCGCAGTTAACTTTGGTTCTTTGATTTGTCATTGTGATTGTCAGGATAACTTACAACAAAACACACAAATAATTCCCAATACAGGTGGTTTGTGGCACAAGTCTGTCAGCATGCAGTAATCTCAATTGCCAATAATTCAAAATGACAACACAGATTCATAAACCACTTTTATTTCAAAATATTAGGAAGCAGAGAGTCGGGATAAATGGATCAATTTCAGAATGGCAGGCAGTGACTAGTGGGATGCCGCAGGGCTCAGTGCTGGGACCCCAGCTATTTACAATATACATCAATGATTTAGATGAAGGAATTGAGAGTAATATCTCCAAGTTTGCAGATGACACTAAGCTGGATGGCTATGTGAGAGCTGTGAGGAGGATGCTAAGAGGCTGAAGGGTGACTTGGACAGGTTAGCTGAATGGGCAAATGCATGGCAGATGCAGTATAATATGGATAAATGTGAGGTTACCCACTTTGGTGGCAAAAACATGAAGACAGAATATTATCTGAATGGCAGCAGATTAGGAAAAGGGGAGGTGCAACGAGACCTGGCTGTCATGGTACATCAGTCATTGAAGGTTGGCATGCAGGTACAGCAGGCGGTGAAGAAGGCAAATGGCATATTGGCCTTCATAGCTAGGGGATTTGAGTATAGGAGCAGGAAGGTCTTACTGCAGTTGTACAGGGCCTTGATGAGGCCTCACCTGGAATATTGTGTTCAGTTTTGGTAGTCTAATCTGAGGAAGGACGTTCTTACTATTGAGGGAGTGAAGCAAAGGTTCACCAGATTGATTCCCGGGATGGCAGGACTGACATATGAGGAGAGACTGGATCGACTGGGTCTGTATTCACTGGAGTTTACAAGAATGAGAGGGGATCTCATAGAAACATATACGATTCTGACGGGACCGGACAGATGAGATGCAGGGAGAATGTTCCCGATGTTAGGGGAGTCCAGAACCAGGGGTCCCTGTCTAAAGATAAGGGGTAAGCCATTTAGGACCGAGATGAGGAGAAACTTTTTCACTCAGAGAGTTGTTAACCTGTGGAATTCTCTACCACAGAGAGTTGTTGATGCCAGTTCATTAGATATATTCAAGAGGGAGTTAGATATGGCCCTTATGACTAAAGCAATCAAGGGATATGGAGAGAAAGCAGGAAAGGGGTACTGAGGTGAATGATCAGCCATGATATTGAATGGTAGTGCAGGCTGAAAGGGCCGAATGGCCTGCTCCTGCACCTATTTTCTATGTTTCTATTATAACATGTCTATACTATGCTTTAAGTTTCTTTTTGCCTAATTATAGTAATAATATTATAAAAGAAGGATAAAGTTACTAGAATCTTTATCTGGTGGTCCCTGCTCTTTTAAAGAATTGTTGTCTAAGCCAAAATAAACCACCAACAAATTGGCACTGTTAAAATCAGTGAATAGATCATTAGCTTTTGGGCAAGAACCTTCCACAGCCAGAGAGTACCTTTAAAAGATTAAAACAAGATTAATTGTGAACAACCAGTACTTTTGCAACTTGTCGCCATTTTGCATGGTGATTTCGTGATTTCAAATTTGTTTTCCATGGCAGTCTAATAGAGTGGTGCCCTCCTCGTTAAATTTAAGCAATGGACTCTGGAAGACCTCAGAGCTTAATTCAAGGTCCTAATATATTCAGATGCCCATCAGCACACCGCACCGTCTGCTTGGCGCGTGGGGTAAAGTTAGCAGAAGCTGAAAAGTGTATGGAACAATTTTGATTTTTGTGCAATATGTCCACTGAGCAGGGCATTTGTCTTAAATTATGGGTGCCTGATGTGAAAAAATTAAACCCCTTTCACAGGCCATCACTTTCTTTTGAAGGACTGAGTAGGCAGGCTGAAAAATGAAAAAATATAATCGAATCATTCCTTTTCACAATCACTGCCACCTTATAAACTTTTTTAAAAATCAAAGCAGTTTAGAATAGTAATTTATAGAAGAGGTGTACATTCTAGTTTGTCAGGAATTAATAGCTATTTTGCATGAAAGCAGATGGCCCAATCAATGCAAATGGTATGTGCAATTCTTTTAATCTAAGAAACCTAGGTAAAGGCCCAACTCCCACAGCACAGGGCAGAGAGTGAAGAGATTGTGAGATTTAGCGATGCCAAGCTTGGCTTTTAAAAGCCTGTATATGATCAAAGGAAGGGAAGATATTCCGCAGTTTGCAGGTCTCGGGAAAGAATGAGTTTGAGTAAGAGATGGTGTGATTAGTGTTGGTTTCAACCTCGGGCCATATTTTCCATGAGGTGTTAAAATCAACACAAAAATATACCGGATTAAGTAGGGGAACAAAACTGGCAGAAAGTAGAGTTGGACATTTCATTTTTACTGTCACTTCAAATCTTGCTCTCATAAAAAAGGAGGCAGACAAAAAGCAGCAAACTATAGACCAGTTAGCCTAATATCTGTGGTTGGGAAAATGTTGGAGTCTATTATTAAAAAAGCAGTAGCAGGACAAAATTAAGGCACATGGTATTGGGGGTAATGTATTGATGTGGATAGAGAACTGGTTGGCAGACAGGAAGCAAAGAGTGGGAATAAACGGGTCCTTTTCAGAATGGCAGGCAGTGACTAGTGGGGTGCCGCAGGGTTCAGTGCTGGGACCCCAGCTATTTACAATATACATTAATGATTTAGAAGAAGGAATTGAATGTAATATCTCCAAGTTTACAGATGACACTAAGCTGGGTGGCGGTGTGAGCTGCGAGGAGGACGCTAGGAGGCTGCAGGGTGACTTGGACAAGTTAGGTGAATGGGCAAATGCATGGCAGATGCAGTATAATGTGGATAAGTGTGAGGTTATCCACTTTGGTGGCAAAAACAGGAAGGCAGATTATTATCTGAATGGTGACAGATTAGTAAAAGGGGAGGTGCAACGAGACCTGGGTGTCATGGTACATCAGTCATTGAAGGTAGACATGCAGGTACAGCAAGCAGTAAAGAAAGCAAATGTCATGCTGGCCTTCATAGCGAGGGGATTTGAGTATAGGAGCAGGGAGGTCTTACTGCAGTTGTACAGGGCCTTGGTGAGACCACACCTTGAGTATTGTGTGCAGTTTTGGTCTCCTAATCTGAGGAAGGACATTCTTGCTATTGAGGGAGTGCAGCAAAAGTTCACCAGACTGATTCCTGGGATGGCAGGACTGACTTATGAAGAAAGACTAGATCGACTAGTCTTATATTCACTGGAATTTAGAAGAATGAGAGGGGATCTCATAGAAACGTATAAACTTCTGACGGGATTGGACAGGTTAGATGCAGGAAGAATGTTCCCGATGTTGGAGAAGTCTAGAACCAGGGGTCACAGCCTAAGGATAAGCAGTAAGCCATTTAGGACTGAGATGAGGAGAAACTTCTTCACTCAGAGAATTGTGAACCTGTGGAATTCTCTACCACAGAAAGTTATTGAGGCCAGTTCGTTAGATATATTCAAAAGGGAGTTAGATGTGGCCCTTACGGCTAAAGGGACCAAAGGGTATGGAGAGAAAGCAGGAATGGGTACTGATCATATTGAATGGTGGTGCAGGCTCAACTGGCCAAATGGCCTACTCCTGCACCTATTTTCTATGTTTCTATGTTTCTATGACATTTGGAAAAGCAAAATTCGGTCAGGCAGAGTCAGCATCGATTTATGAAGGGGAAGTCATGTTTGCGAAATTTGCTGGAGTTCTTTGAAGATGTAACGAACAGGGTGGATAAAGGGGAACCTGTGGATGTGGTGTATTTGGACTTCCAGAAGGCATTTGACAAGGTGCCACATAAAAGGTTACTGCACAAAATAAATGTTCACAGGGTTGGGGGTAATATATTGACCCTGAAATTCTGATGTCCCGGATCCGTACGAAGTTTCTACGGACTCAGGAAGGCATCAGAAAAGCCGGTTTTCAGCGCGCAATGCGCATGCACTGAAAACCGGCTTTTTCGTTCTGTCAAATTTCTGGCTTGACAGATCCTCCATATCTCGGGAGTGAGGACACTTCAGGGCAAGATTTGCGATATTTACGAATATCTTGCCCTAGAAATGTCGCATAAAATCTTGTGCCTGAAAAAGCAGGCATATTGCCTACTTTTACAGCCACAAGTGTTTAAAAATACATCAAAACATTTTAAAATAAAGTTATAAAAATACAGTTTATTGTTAAAAACCCTCCCCACTAAGGTAAGTTTATTTTAAGGCTTAATTAAAAAAACTTTTTAAAAAGTCGGGACATTTTTTTTTTATAACAACTTTAATTTAGATGAATGTTAAATATGTAGTTCATTCTCTATTTTTTTATTGTGTTTTGAGTGCTTGTGGGGGGTTTCTCATTCAAAGTAATAGGAGTTCCGGGCTTACGAGCCTGAGAATCTATACCACACCTGATTGGCTGCTGTCTCCAGCTCCCGGCCTGCGCATGTCCCCACGTGCACGCACTGCGATGCGCATTCACGAGAGGCCTCAGGCTCGGAAGTTCCAATGGGCGCAGCAGCAACAGGTAAGTGCGCATCTTTTTTCTCTTTTTCTGTCGTTTGCCCACGGGAAGAGCTCGACCGGAATTAAAGGGCCATTAGCATGGATAGAGGATTGGCTAACTAACAGAGAACAGAGAGTCAAGATAAATGGTTCATTCTCTGGTTGACAACCAGTAACTAGTGGAGTGCTGCAGGGATCAATGCTGGGACCCTAACTATTTACAATCTATATTAACAACTTGGAAGAAGGGACTGAGTGTAACATAGCCAAGTTTGCTGACAATACAAAGATGGGAGGAAAAGCAATGTGTGAGGAGAACACAAAAAATCTACAAAAGGGTATAGACAGGCTAAGTGAGTGGGCAAAAATTTGGCAGGTGGAGTATAATGTTTGAAACTTTGGCAGAAAAAATCAAAGAGCAAGTTATTATTTAAATGGAGAAAGATTGCAAAGTGCTGCAGTACAGCGGGACCTGGGGGTACTTGTGCATGAAACACAAAAGGATAGTAGGCAGGTACAGCAAGTGATCAGGAAGGCCAATGGTATGTTGGTCTTTATTGCAAAGGGGATGGGGTCTAAAAGCAGGGAAGACTTACTACAGCTATATAAGGTATTGATGAGGCCACACCTGGAATACTGCGTGTAGTTTTGATTTCCATATTTATGAAAGGATATAGTTGCTTTGGAGGCAGTTCAGAGAAGGTTCACTAGGTTGATTCTGGGGATGAGGGGGTTGACTTATGAGTAAAGGTTGAGTAGGTTGGGCCTCTACTCATTGGAATTCAGAGGAATGAGAGGTGATCTTATCGAAACGTATAAGATTATGAGAAGGCTTGACAAGGTGGATGCAGAGAGGATATTTCCACTGATAGGGGAGACTAGAACTAGAGGGTACTATCTTAAAATAAGGAGCCGCCCATTTAAAACAGAGACGAGGAGAAATTTCCTATTTCAGAGGGTTGTAAATATATGGAATTCGCTGCCTCAAAGAGCTGTGGAAGCTGGGACATTGAATAAATTTAAGACAGAAATAGACAGTTTCTTAAACGATAAGGGGATAAGGGGTTATGGAAAACGGATGGAGAAGTGGAGCTGAGTGGAACATGAAACTGAGTTCTGAACTCGTGAATTAGATATACAAAGGAAGGACAATATTCCTATATTGCACTGCAGCAATGCCAGAAATGAAATTTTCATGCACACTGCATGTAGTAGCCATTTATGGCTCTCTCATAATGCAAGGGGAGCTTAAGGGGAAGAATTTTTACAAATTCAAATGAGTTTGTTGCAGATCTCCTCGCAGGTCTTCACAATGGCGGACTCTGAGCTGAATTGGTCTATGATACATTGCCACAAACAATGGGCCAAGTTTCGGGCCGTGCCTAGAATGGCGCAGCCCCGACCTGGACGCCCGTTTTTCGCGCTCGAAAGTGCGCCTAAAAAATACTTACAGATTCTCTGGCTCCCTGCTGGTCCTCTGGAGCTGTGCGCGGCGCAGCACGAGCTGTGGGGGGCGGAGCCAGGTCCCTGCGCTGAAAACAGTGCCGGGATCTCTGCACAGGCGCGCTACAATGGGCACGCATATGCAGTAGCTTCAGGCACCCAAAACTGTGTGGGAGGGGCCCGAAGCACGCAGCCCCTAGCCCTGGCCGAATGGGCTTACTGCGGCTGCGTGGATCAGGCTGCACCTCCCACACCCAGCTCCTGCTTTCTCCCTTCAGCTGGCTCTCTCAAATCCCCCCCACCCCCCACCAGCTCCCGACCCGGACCTGACTCCCGCCCCCCCCCCCCCCCACCCGGACCCGCCCCCCGTTCACCCCCCGCCCCCCGGACCCGCGCTCCCCCCCACCGGACCCGACCCCTGCTCCCACCCGTCCCAGCCCGACCCTCGCTCCCCCCCCCACTCCGCCCCGGACTCGGCCCGACTCCCGCTCTGCTCCAGGACCCGACCCCCCCCCAGGATCCAACCCGACTCGACTCCCCCAGGACCCGACCCGGCCACCTACCTTTAACTCCGGTGCTGGGGGCAGGCCCCGCCCGAAGTTGGCCCGTTGAGCCTCCCTCTCCTCTCCTCTCTCCTCTCCCCCTCCCTCTCCTCTACCCCTCCCTCTCCTTTCCCCCTCCCTCCCTTCTCCCCCTACCTCCCTCCCTTCTCCCCCTCCCTCCCTCCGCCCTTCCTCCCTCCTCCCTCCCTCCTCCCTCTTTCCTTCCTCTCCCTCCCTCCCTCTTTCCTCCCTCCCTTCTCCCCCTCTTTCCTCCCTCCCTTCTCCCCCTCCCTCCCTTCTCCACCTCCCTCCCTCCCTTCTCCCCCTCCCTCCCTTCTCCCCCTCCCTTCTCCCCCTCCCTCCCTTCTCCCCCCTCCCTCCCTCCCTTCTCCCCCCTCCCTCCCTCCCTCCCTCCCTTCTCCCTCTCCCCCTCCCCCCTTCTCCCCTCCCTCCCTCCCCCCCTTCTCCCCTCCCTCCCTCCCCCCTTTCTCCCCTCCCTCCCTCTCCCCCTTTCTCCCCTCCCTCCCGCTCCCCCTTCTCCCTTCCCTCTCTCTCCCCCTCCCTCTATCTTCCCCTCTCCTTACCCCTCCCTCTCCCTCCCCCTCCCCCTCCCTTCACCCCCTCCTCCCCCCCCACTCCACCCCCCTCCTCCCCCTCCCCTCGCTGACAGAAACACAGACACTGACAGACAGAGAGTGAGAGACACACACAGACAGACAGAGTGATAGAGACACTGACAGAGACACACTGGGGGGGGGGGGGCTATCCCAGCATGCTGTTGGAGGGCTCCCGGTGCTGCAGTCGGCAAGTAGAAAATGTTTTATTTATTGATTTTTTCAATTTTTTATTAATTTTTTTATATTGATTTACTGGTTGATTTATTGATGTATTTATCATTTATTATTGATGATGGCTCTTTATTTGTAAAACTGAAGTGTTTAATGTTTGTAAACTTCTCTTTAAACTCCCCCCCCCCCGCCCCCCCACCATTCCCTATGCCTGATTTGTAACCTACGCCTGATTTTCTAAGTGTCGGCAAAGTTTTTCTGAGCGTACAAAAATCTACACTTACTCCATTCTAAGTTAGTTTGGAGTAAGTTTTCACTGCCTAAACTTTCAAAATGGGCGTAAGTGGTCAGACACGCCTCCTTTTGAAAAAAAAATCTGTTCCAAACTGAAACTGTTCTAACTTGTAAAAATCTATGAAAAAGGAACACATTTACATTGTGTTCATCATGTAGAGAGAACCATCTCAAAGCACTTTGCAGATCGATGGAAAGTGAGTGGACACCGACAGGGAAAGATTCGAATCGGACAACAGCATAATTGAAGAGAAGGCTCTTAAGTAGATTTCTGAAGGCAGAGAGCGAGATGCTGAGGGAAGAGGTTCCAAAGAGCAAGTCAAGGTGGTTAAAAGGAATGGCTGGTGAGAGAATTTTGTTGTCACTCCAAACCCTGTGAAGATTGAGGGATACTGCTTGTCAAAGTCCACCATGTACACAAGTGTGTCGGTTGGGTCATAAACTTTGAACCCAAGCTTGTCAAAAATGTCAATACCCATGAGGCTTTGTCCCTTCGCGACATGAAAGGAAAAGTTCTCCAATGTTATGACCTTGAAGTATATCAGGACAGATATGACTCCAAGTACCTCAATTTTAGAGTCGGAGTACACATGTAGAGTGGAAGTTGCGGCCTGCAGTTGACAGTGCGTGAAGTGGGTTTTGTACACAGCCTCATTCAATATGGAGACTTTGGCTCCAAGGTCAATGAGGAGGCAGGTGGGCGTGTCATCAATGTTTACCTCACAGTCCTTGAATTTTCCCGAACTGATGTGTGAAATATTACTAACGGTACAAACCATACTTGGTTCATCACTATCGGGGTTGTCCACATGTCGAATGTGCTGCGATGAGCAACAGACAATAGCAAAATGGTTCATTTTACCACATGCAGAGCATTTCTTCACACGTGCAGGGCAGTTAGGACTCTTTGCTGAGTGTGATTTGTCCCCACAGTTAAAGCAGTGGAAGTTAAGCCCGCGATCCATAGTGGGTGGCTTATTACTAGCTCTGGGTCTCTGCTGTGATTTCCGCTTTGGATGAACGCCTTACACATGGGCTGTAGCTGAAGTCTGCTGCACAGAGGAAATAGGGGATCTGATCGCTTTTGAATTGGAAAGCGCTGATTCGATTTGGATGGCCAAATTAGTTGCTTCATCCAATGTCATTTTGTCATCCTCCATTAGCAAGTGTTCCTGAATGCGGGGGATCATTGTTTTCTCAATAATTTGATCCCTGATCATTTCCTCTGTGAGTGCTTCAAAGTTACATGTAGCGGCCAATTCAGTTAATGAAATGATATAATGTTTGATTGGTTCACCGTTCCCTTGCCCCTTTTGACGAAATTTGTATCTATCCATCATGAGACTTTTCTTTGGCTCAAAATATTTCTCTTGGGCGCTTACCGTTTTGTCTTCGATTTGACCAAAGATGTGTTGGCCTTCGGTGTCGAGGCAGTGGATAAATATTGCATGGCAGCGAGCTGGTGTTACATTGTCGCTGTCTAACCCACTCGCTGTGATGTACGTAGAAAAGCTTTTTATCCATCTCAACCACGGAATTGGAGGGTCCCTGGGTGTGGAGAGGAAAGGATGAGCGATAGGGAGGTTAATTTGATTAAAATCCTCATCGTCAACTTATGTTGTGTACGCAAATAAACAGACTAACCGAACCAGGAGTAAAGTAACTTAACTGTGCCCTTTGTAGCAACTCTAAAAGTGGTGGCCCAAAATCAGCATGAACCAGAATGCTCCAGCAACTGTGAATAGCTCCCTCAGGGTCCTAATGCCTGTCTAGTGTGCTGTAACAAACAAATAGAGTATGAACATAACACGAAGCAGGCCAGTGTTGGAGGACCAAAGCGTACATGCAGGGACATAGGGTGGACATTTGGGAGATAGGAAAGGAGAAGGACATGGGAGGATCTGGGATATTGATGAGGTCAAGGAAGATGGAGATGTGTATTTGAGGACACAAGCCACAATGACCTGAGAGACTTATAATCTGTAACAAAAGCAAAATACTGCAGATGCTGGAAATCTGAAATAAAAACATAGAATGCTGGAAATACTCAGTAGGTCAGGCAGCAGCTGTGGAGAGAGAAACAGCGGTAATGTTTCAGGTTGATGAACTTTTTTCAGAACTGGAAAAAGTTACTTATGCAACAGATTTTGAGCAAGTGCAGAGGCAGAGAAAGGGGGGTGGTGGGGGGGGGGGGGGAAGGAAAGAACAAAAGGGAAGGTCTGTGATAGGATGGGAGGCAGAAGAGATTAAAAGACAAAAGGGATAATGGTGCAAGGCAAAAGGAGATGGTAATGGGACAAGTAAAGAAACAAAAGATGAGTCTAGAAGAAGTGTTAATGGGAATGGCAGAATCATCACCAGCTGCCATGTGAGAAAATAGGGGCAGAAGTTCTGGTCTGAAATTGTTGAACTCGATGTTGAGTCCAGAAGGCTGTAAAGTGCCTAATTGAAAGATGAGGTGCTGTTCCTCGAGCTTATGTTGAGTTTCCTTGGAACCTATAATCGATCAATGGTAGGAAGACCAGCTCGGAGGGTGTTGGAGATGTCCAGCTATGAGGTGATAAAGGAGTTGATTAGGACCTTCACAATGGAAAAGGAGGGGCAGGTTTTGGAGTAGGTAGGCACAGCAAAATAGATGCCCTTAATTTGAAAAGTGAAAAAGTCCATGACCTTAAATTTCAGCCTAGAAAATCCAGTGGCACAAAGAAGTATGACAGGACATAAATCCTGCCAGCCAATCTGGCCCAAATAAGATCCCATTCCAAATATGAGAATTAGGCACCCGTACCTACAGCAGCACAACAGTGCACCCCTGTAACCGAATTCTCAGAGCGACACCATGCCTGGCAAGGCTGAGGTACTAAATGAGTACTTTGCATCTGTCTTCACCAAGGAAGAAGACGCTGTCAAAGTCATAGTGAAAGAGGAGGTAGTGGAAATACTGAATGAGATAAAAATTAATGAAGAGGTAGTACTAGAAAGGCTGGCTGTACTTATAGTTGATAAGTCACCAGGACCAGACTGGATGCATCCGAGGATGCTGAGGGAGGTTAGGGAGGAAATTGCGGAGGTACTGGCCATAATCTTCCAATCCTCCTTGGATACTGCAGTGGTACCAGAGTACTGGAGAATTTTTAAATTTTATTTATTCATTCATGGGATGTGGGCAGCTCTGGCATTGGTGGCATTTATTGGCCATCACTAATTGCCCTTGGGCAGGAAGTGGTGAGCCGCTGCAGTCTGTGTGGTGAAGGTACTCCCACAATGCCGATGTTGTTGTAACAGTTTGGTACAACTGAGTGGCTTGCTGGGCCATTTCAGAGGGCAGTTCAGAGTCAACCACATTGCTATGGGTCTGGAGTCACATATAGGCCAGACCTGGTAAAGATTTCCTTCCCTAAAGCACATTAGTGAACCAGTTAGGTTTGTCCGACAATTCGATAGTTTCATGGCCATCATTACTGACACTAGCTTTTTAATTCCAGATTTATTAAATTAATTGCAATTGTTACACCCTTGTTGAAAAAAAGGTGTAAAGATAATCCCAGCAACTACAGGCCAATCAGTTTAACCTCGGTAGTGAGGAAGCTTTTTAGAAATGATAATCAGGGACAAAGTTAACAGTCACTTGGACAAGTATGGGTTAATTAAGGAAAGCCAGCATAGATTTATTAAAGACAAATCGTGTTCAACTAACTTGATCGAGTTTTCTGATGAGGTAACAGAGAGTCTTGATGAGGGTAATGCGGTTGACGTGGTGTATATAGATTTCCAAAAGGCGTTTGATAAAGTGCCACATAATAGGCCTGCCAGCAAAATTGACGCCCATGGAATAAAAGGGACAGTGGCAGCATGGATACGTAATTGGCTAAGTGACAGCAAACAGGGAGTAGTGATGAACAGCTGTTTATCGGACTGGAGGAAGGTATATAATGGTGTTTCCAGGGGTCGGTACTAGAATCACTGTTTTTCTTGATATATATTAATGATTTGGGGCTAGACTTTACACTTTTTGCGCAGATCGCCCAAAAATGGGCGTTATTTTCAGCGTGGGCAGTAAAAATGGGTTTTGAGATCGCTGGATTATCACCCACTTTCAAAACCCTAACTTTCTATTTTTGAAAATGGGCGTTACCGCGAGCGATCTGAAATGGGCGTTAGCGTTAAACTTTTTAGACCTTCTGCCGTAAAGTGTCACTAACCATAGCTACGGCATGGCAACGCTCATTTCCCGCGTTTCAGAAGGTCTGGAGTCATCATTACATGCACATAAGAGGAGACAGATAGAGAGGGAGTAGAGAGGGACTGAAAGCATATGTGGGTGTGGTGTGTGCTTGTTTGGCTGTTGTGGGAGGCATGTGGGAGATTCACCAGCAGCAAAAAGCCCACTAAGCACAAAGAAGGTAGTTGGCACCGAGTTTTTGTGTAAAAAATAACATTTAACATGGAAGGGATGGAGGAGGTGACCCAGTACACTGTGGAGACTGAGGACGCTGGCGAAAGCAGTGAGCTGGGAGAGGAACAATTGGGAGGACGAAAAAGAGCAAGGAGGTTCTCAAACGAGGCAAATGCCTCCCTCATGCAGGAGATCGAGTCACACTGGGGTCAATTTACCCAGGGAGGGCGTGGGAAGCCCACCCCAAAGGCCTACCAGAAGATGTGGGCTGAGATAGCCGAGGTGGTCTTGTCAGCAACCAACAAAGTGCGTGAGGGCAACCAATGCCGCAAACGATGGAACGACCTTGTCGGATCCGCCAGAATAAGTATTCCATTTATTTACATATACTTATATATTTATGTAATTGGAATTGTAAGTGTAATAAGTGATTAAAATCAGGTGTGATGTCTTGCACTTATACCGGGAATGTTGTACTCAAAGCCTGCGATCACGGTATACGTCTTTAGGTAAAGATTGATCATTTTCATTATAATCATGATTACATCTGTCATTTATGTGTTATATCAGCCTCTGTGACAGTACTTAGCAATGATATGACACAATGTTCTCATGCCATGTCGTGCTGTTGTTATCTTTTACAGAAGAAGCTTTCAAGGAATAGGGCCGAGCGGAGGCAAACGGGTGGCAGGCCACCAGTCATCATCGCCCTCACTGACATCGAGGAGCGGTTGCTGGCACTCGTGGGGCACCACCCCTGGTTGGCCACACAAGCAGCAGCAGAACCTGGTGTGATACCACGTGAGTAAAATATGTACCTTTGTCTGATGTAAAATCAATAGATGCCACACCCACTCATATCCAACCAATATTATATGATAGATGAATCGTAAAATTCTTCTCTAAATAATGATGTCCTCATGAGAATTATTGCAATGCAGAATTTAGTGATGGTCATGAAATGTGATGTCTGTGATGATCTTGATAGCGGTGTTGCTATTGTCGTGCATATACTTTGTGTAGAGCTGGATTCACCTTGTGATCCTAGCACTCCCTTCTCCTCTAATAACCTCATTTATGTTTTGCAGCTCAGCCAGCAGCATGGCCCCACACAAGACCACTGAGCCCAGAAGGTGGGGGTGCGGGGATGGACTCGCCGGACTCTCCTCCATCTGGTGCTGAGGAGCACCAATTCTCGCCCGTGCATCTGCTGGGTCCCTTCTCAACGGATCACAGTGCCGACTTAGGGGAGCCTACATCCCCAACCTCCATAATCTATTCGACACTGATGACATCTAGTGCTCCTGTGGCTATTCCCACATCCACCGTTGAGGTACCGGGCCCAAGCACCTTGCCACAGGGCACCCCAGGTGTCTCCAGGACCGCGCCGACCAAGCAGAGATTGGTTCGACGCGGCAAGTCTTCTCCACGAGCAGCAGATCTGAGCGGGGACATGGTACACTTGTCTAGGAGGAGTGTTGACAAAGGTCAGCAGATCCAACAGACAACGGGGGGGGGCATATCCCTCCAGCTGGCCAGCATGTCTGCCACCATTACGTGCCGTGGATGGCGGAGGCCCTGGAGCTGATAGCCAGGAACACTGGTGGCAGAGGCCTCCCAGTGGTCCCGGAGCGCTGCACCCCAAGGTACCACACCCCCATTGCTGACACATGAGAGCCAGGAGGAAGATCTTGCTTGGTCCAGAGGACGTTCCCACCTCGGGACCATCCTCTCCCGTATCCGTCCAAGCAGCGGTTCTGCCGTCATCCCCCCCAATGAAGCAACGCCTGAGGAGCTCCTCAGCCAGGCGGCTTGGAGTCAGGAGGAGAAGGGGTAGAGGTGGGGAGGGAGAAGTGGGGGCGGGGGGCGGGGGGGAGGGGTCGGGGGAAGGAAAGTGAGGTTCATGGCCGCGGGTGTTGTCTTGGGCATACTTTTATTTTGTTGGTGCTATTTTGGTGGGAGGGTCGGGAGAAGGGGTGAGGGTGCGACCTTACTGGTTTGAATTTGTGTTCTGTGTTGCTGGAAATGGTGACCAATCGAATGATGTAAATGTGATAAATTTGTTGTGGGGTGGGGCGGGGATGGGGTGGGTTGGGGTGCCTTTACAGTTATAATTATGATTTCACACAAATGGTCAGATTAAATGTTTTTTATTTAACATAATCTTGTTGCACATTGTCTCAGGAACATGAAAGGATATAATTATACTTAACTTGAATCAACTTAAACTTTAATTGTCACCAAGATGATGCACACCATTGATGTATGACCTGCACACACAGCAGTGTTGCAGCTTTGTAAATAACAACAATGTTCTTTCAAGCAAAACGCTCATTTATGAGCTGCTGACGTAAAAGTCTTGCAGCTATGTAGCCACCACAGGCCCTTTCCTGCAGTCTAGATGGGGGTGGGGGCATGGTTTCTGCGTCAGCCTGATTGTCTGGCCCGAGGTCAGCGTCCACCTCTTTGTCCTCCTCTTCCTCTCTCTCCTGAGGTGGACCGTCAGTCCCTTTTGGCAATTCTTGTCCCCTCCTGATAGCCAAGTTGTGCAGCATTGAGCACACCACCACGAATTGAGCTACCTGCTCAGTGTGTTTTTGGAGCTCTCCTCCTGAGTGGTTCAGGCATCTAAAGCATTGCTTAACCATCCAATGGTTTTCTCGACAATATTGCGAGTGGCTCTGTGGCTCTTGTTGTATTGTTTCTCGGCTTCGGTGTGGGTGTCATGCAGTGGGGTCATCAGCCAGGTGGCGAGGCCATATCCTTTGTCACCAAGCATCCAGCATTGCCCTTGTGGCTGACTGGTACACATGTCAGATACTGCGCTCTCAGGGATGTGAGCATCATGGATGCTGCCTGGAAATTTGGCATTCACTGCCATAATTATTTGCTGGTGGTCGACAACGAGTTGCACATTCAGGGAGTAGAATCCCTTTCGGTTCTGAAAAAACTCTGCATCCTGAAAAGGTGCCCACATCACGATGTGCATACAGTCTATTGCTCCCTGCACCTTGGGGAAGTTAGCAATTCGGTAGAATCCTAGAGACCTCTCAGTCTGTGCCCCCCTGGTCATAGGGAAGCTGATAAAGTCCATCCTGTGTGCATAAAGGGCTTTAGTGACCTGTCGAATGCAGCAATGCTGAGATATACCGCAAATGTCGCCAGCTGAGGCCTGCAAGGAACCCGATGCATAGAACGAAAGTGCCACGGTGGCCTTGACCTCGACGGAAAGTGCGGTCCTGATGGTGTTGGCAGGCTGCACATCTCCCCTGATCAGCTGGCATATCTCACTGATAACCTCCTTGTCAAAGCGCAGTCTCCTAAGGCTGGTGTTATCGGACAAGTTGAGGTAAGACCGCTTCTCTGTGTAAGTGCGTGGGGTGTAAGGTCTGGTCCTCCTTATCAGTCTGGCACATCTTAGATTGGGCACATAATGCTGTTGAATATATCTTCTGCCATCTCTAGTCTGCAGCATGTGTGTACTCATCAAGTCAGGCTGAGAAATGACAGGCCCCATTCCAATAACTATCACTATTACACTGATTGTTCACAGACAATAAATGTCCCCACTAAGATACCTAAAGTAAATTCCAATCGTCCACAGTATGATAAGACGTTTGGTCAGATGTTCACTTCACCTTAAAAGAACTCCAGAGTACATCCAAACTCCCCAAGTTGAAGCAGCCTTTTAAAAGATGCGAATTGTGATTTATAACATGGTGTCCATACCGCTGTGATTAGTTCAGGTGAGAGCAACTTTTTCACAGCGGTTTTTTCGGCAAGTGATATTATCGGCGAGATGTGTGTGAGGTGCCAAAAGTAACACTGGCCGATTTTCTGGGCATTAGTTTCGGCAAATGTGATCTTTACGACAAAGAAAAGTGGGCGGGCGGTATTACTAAATCTCTGTGTTAATTACGTGCCGAAAGTAACGCTGACCGATATTATGGCCGTTGGTTTCGCCATTCTGATCTTTCCGCCCATAAAAGGTGGGCGGGCGGTATTATTTTTTATCGGCGTTAAGTTCATGCTGAAAGTAACGTTCAGCGATAAGTGACCGAGAAATGGCCGATAGTTTCCATTTTGTGGCTAAATGGGCAACATTTGGATGTTATACCTCATTTCAGTGTTAAAATGGACGTTAAGTGGGCAGTATGCATGCAAAGATAATAGAAAGTCTAGCGCTTGGACTTGGGAGTACAGGGTACAATTTCTAAGTTTGCAGATGGCACAAAACTTGGAAGTATAGTGAACAGTGAGGAAGAGAGTGATAGACTTTAGGAAGACATAGACAGGCTGGTGAAATGGGCAGACACATGGCAGATGAAATTTAACACAGAAAAGTGCAAAGTGATACATTTTGGTAGGAAGAATGAGGAGAGGCAATATAACCTAAAGGGTACAATTCTAAAGGGAGTGCATGAACAGAGAGACCTGGGGGTATATGTACACAAATTGTTGAAGGTGGCAGGGCAGGTTGGGAAAGTGGTTAAAAAAGCTTATGCGATACTGGGCTTCATAAACAGAGGCAAAGAGTACAAAAGCAAGGCAGTGATGATAAACATTTATAAAACACTGGTACAGCCTCAACTGGAGTATCGTGTCCAATTCTAGACACTAAACTTGAGGAAGGATGTGAAGGCCTTAGAGAGCGTGCAGAAAAGATTTACGAGAATAATTCCAGGGATGAGGGACTTCAGTTACATGGATAGACTGTAGAAGCTGGAGTTGTTTTCCTTAGAGCAAAGAAGGTTGAGAGGAGATTTGATAGAGGTATTCAAATCATGAGGGTTCTAGACAGAGTAGATAGAGAGAAACTGTTCCCATTGGCAGAAGGGTCGAGAACCAGAGGACACAGATTTAAGGTGATTGGCAAAAGAACCAAAGGCGACATGAGGAAAAACATTTTTACGCCGCAAGTGGTTAGGATCTGGAATTCACTGCCTGAAAGGGTTGTGGAGACATAGAAACATAGAAAATAGGTGCAGGAGTAGGCCATCTGGCCCTTCGAGCCTGCACCACCATTCAATAAGATCATGGCTGATCATTCCTTCAGTACCCCGTTCCTGCTTTCTCTCCATACCCCTTGATCCCTTTAGCCGCAAGGGCCATATCTAACTCCCTCTTGAATATATCCAATGAACTGGCATCAACAACTCTCTGCGGCAGGGAATTCCACAGGTTAACAACTCTCTGAGTGAAGAAGTTTCTCCTCATCTCAGTCCTAAATGGCTTACCCCTTATCCTAAGACTATGTCCCCTGGTCCTGGACTCCCCCAACCTCGGAAACATTCTTCCTGCATCTAACCTGTCCCGTCCCATCAGAATTTATATGTTTCTATGAGATCCCCTCTCATCCTTCTAAACTCCAGTGAATACAGGCCCAGTCGATCCAGTCTCTCCTCATATGTCAGTCCTGCCATCCCAGGAATCAGTCTGGTGAACCTTCGCTGCACTCCCTCAATAGCAAGAACGTCCTTCGAATCAATTGTGGCTTTCAAAAGAGAATTGGATAAGTAACTGGTGGCCCAGTGGACCGAAGTTTAAAGATGGCGCAGACTCTCCTCTTTAAGTGAAGGGGAGAGCCATGGTGACGCGGCGCTGTGATGACGTCATCATGATGGCTACTCCACACCGTCTCCAATGCCCCTCTAGTGGTGTCAGAGTCGCATATCCGCCCTCATTAAGAGCGACTTCCGGATCCGAATAAAAAAAAACAACAAAGAGCGGATGTCGCTCAAGAGGCGACGCGAACTCAACCACCACGGCAGTAGAAACCATTAAAATAGGGTGCGTATGCCCCGTTTCTGGTGGGGGACAATTTCGGCCCCCACGTCTTCAGGTGAGGCTAGATGCCTCTGGAGACGATAGTGCCTTGAGATCCTGCTGCCAATGACAGTATTATAAGGTACATGTGGCATAATTTTGCATACCATGTTGCCAATTGGCCTACCCAGCAGACTTCCACCAAGGTGTATTACACCATGCATTGAACCTGTATCAGCTTGCACTGGAAGTCTTCAAGAATTTCGATGATTGCAACAATTTTAAAATAAATTCATAAAGATTTCACCACCCCGCTCTTCAACAATGAGATGGTTAGTATTTTTATGTTCCAAATCACAGAGCAAAGGCACAAACAGCAGTGACATGAAGAGAACTATTTCATTCACTTTAATAAAAATTGCTTAGTCACACACTTAATTGCATAGCAATTATTGGTCCCAACATTATCCCATTAAGTGTGAGGTGTATGTAACCAGTTTGGTTTTGAAATCATTTCTCTGTCAAAAACCTCTTTAAATTTCATTAAAAAAAAGATTAGTTACAATAGTCTGCCCGATTGTTGGCTGGGACCCAATAGCAAACCCTCTTGGGTAAAAGTGCTATAATTTGGATGAGTATATGAGGGTCAAGGTCTCCAGTCTAGTGTTTGAGCTTTACAAGAGTTTATTCAAAACATCTGTGTGTGGAGAGAACAAAAAACAATAGGAATAAAATCACGAGGCAGTGATGGAGTAGCACAAAAAAATGAGCTGTATTATTTGTAATTATAGAAAGAATGTGACGGTTGTCAGTGAGGGGAGGAAAGAAGTCGAAGGAAATGGATGTAATATTCCACCCATTAGTGGGAGAACAGGTGCAAGAGAGTAAAATAAAACCCAGGTGCAGGGAGCTGAACTTTAATCCTGCTGTTGGCACAAGTATTTTTTTAACAATGATCCACCAGTTTCCTGTACGCTGAGAATGATTTGAAAGCAGCGACTGAGAGCCACTAACCAGGCCGAATGCTGGCACTGCACTTAGTCCTTAAAGGAACTGTTCCACTATAATGTGTACAAGGTGAACTTGCGAGACAGACTCCACTCGACAGACATAAACATTTTGTTAAAGACAATGCTAAAGCTTTGTATTTTTATTTTGCCTTTCAGTTTTTACCTCTGATTTTCTCCTGTTGCCTCTCCTCTGCTCAATGTATTTTCTCCTCGAGCCCCTCCCCCACTTTGAATATGATGGCTGATGCTGGGGTATATTTCCATGGACAACAGTGTCCCGCCAATGCCTTTTAAAGTATGATCCTAGAGAGTGGATATTGGCCAGTTATTCAAGCCAGGGAGCCATCACAGCTGAACCTGCTCATGTCCTTATCGCAGCCTCAGTGCTCTTGTGGAAGTGAATCCTGGATAGTGAACAGGAGCATGAACCCTGACTGATTTTTCACTTCCTTACTGTTGTGTTTGCAATAACTGTTAGACTGAGTACTGTTTAACTCCAAGAGGTATAACCTTGGCTCTGCTTTATTAAGGCCCAAAGTGACTCATATACAAAATGGCTGGCCTTTTATACTTGGGCTGCACACACGTGCATGCAGCCCAATGGCCTCCAACAGTGACGCCATCTAGTGGCTAGTGATCCCAAAAGTACATGCATGACAATACCCCCCTCTGAGATATTAACACAGTCTTTTACAAATTGAGATGGTCCAGTGTTTTACGCTCCCGGTTTGACCGTCTCAGTTCAACTCCAGTCTGTTGTGACTGGTGGCTGGGTGGCTGACCTGGTGGGAGTGGCAAGGGCCATGTCAGGGCTTGAAAGTCCATTTTCATTGAACATGTCAGTGATTGAAAGTCCCGATTCACTGATGACCACTGAATCCTCTGATGGCTGGGGGTACGTTGGTTGGTCATCGATTTCTCATCTTCCAACTGTTCCGGTTCGTCTGTGTGCCGCAGCTTTGTCTGATCCATATGTTTCCTGCATGTTTGCCCATTTTTGAGCGTGACAATAAGTACTCTGTTGCCCTCCTTGGCCATGACAGTACCAGCGATCCACTTGGGACCCTGACCATAATTCAGAACATATACAGGATAATTTACAGAAATATTGCGTGACACAGCTGCGTGATCATGATACTCTTGCTGACTTTGTCTTCTATATTCAACGTGATTATTCAAGTCAGGGTGTACAAGAGATAGCTTGGTCTTAAGACCTCTCTTCATTAGTTCAGTGTGTGTGGTCTTGTCCTGTAACTCAGCAGTATGCGTGACAGACATAATTATACACTCTATCCACTTCGAATATGCATCCACCACAACTAAAAACATCTTCCCCAGGAAGGGACCTGCAAAGTCGATGTGGATCCTGGACCATGGTTTGGACGGCCACGATCACAGACTCAGCGGCAATTACGCTGGCGCTTTGCTGAGTTGCATGCAAGTGTTGCACTGATGCACACACGATTCCAGCTCAGAGTCAATTCCCAGCCACCATACATGAGACCTGGCGATGGCTTTCATCATTACAATGCCGGGATGTGTGCTATGTAGCTGACGTACAAATTTCTCTCTCCCTTTTTTGAGCATAACAACACGATTGCCCCACAGTATACAATCCGACTGAATAAACAGTTCGTCTTTGCGACAATGTAAGGTTTGGTCTCCTCGCACATTTGCTTGGGTATGGCAGACCAATCACCTTTGAGAATGCAACTCTTCACTACTGATAAAATCGGGTCCAGGCTGGTCCAGGTCTTAACTTGTTGAGCCGTGACAGGGGTTCCTTCACTCTCAAAAACATCCATAACTAACAATAGGTCCGCCGGTTGTGGCGTTTCCACCTCCGGTGTGGGCAACGGCAGACGGCTCAAAACATCGGCACAATTCTCGGTGCCAGGCCTATGGCGAATGACATAATCATAAGCGGATAATGTCAGCGCCCACCTCTGGATGCGGGATGAAGCATTGGTATTGATACCTTTGTTTTCAGAGAATAGTGAAATGAGTGGCTTGTGATCTGTCTCCAGTTCAAACCAAAGACCAAACAGGTATTAATGCATCTTTTTAACCCCATACACACAGGCTAATGCTTCTTTCTCTACCATGCTGTAGGCTCTTTCCACTTTAGACAAACTTTTTGAAGCATACGCAACTGGTTGAAGTTTACTCAACTCATTAGCTTTTTGGAGTACGCAACCAATTCCATATGACGAAGCATCACAGGCCAATATTAAACGTTTACATGGGTCATAATGTACCAGCAGCTTGTTAGAGCAAAGCAGATTAGTGACTTTCTCAAAAGCTCTGTCTTGAGATGCACCCGACACCCAGTTGTCAACTTTTCTTAGCATCATGTGCAATGGTTCTAATAAGGTGCTCAATTTAGGTAGGAAGTTACCGAAGTCGTTGAGTAGACCCAGGAAGGAATGCAGCTCCGTCACATTCTGCGGCTTGGGTGCATTCTTGATGGCCTTGGTTTTCGCGTCTGTGGGCCTGATGCCGTCTGCAGCAATTTTCCTCCCCCAGGAATTCGACCTCTGGTGCCATGAAGATGCACTTCGAATGTTTCAGTCTGAGTCCTACTTTGTCCAGACGATGTAGAACCTCTTCCAGGTTGTTCAGATGTTCCTCGGAATCACATCCTGTAATCAGGATGTCATCTTGGAACACAACAGTTCTGGGAACGGATTTCAGTAGACTCTCCATGTTCCTCTGGAATATTGCTGCAGCCGAGCCAATTCCAAAAGGGCACCTGTGGTAAATAAACAGTCCTTTATGCGTGTTAATGCACATAAGTCTCTTCGACATCTCGACCAGCTCCTGTGTCATGTAGGCCGACGTCAAGTCCAGTTTGGTGAACGACATCCCCCGGCAAGCATTGCAAACAGGTCATCAGCCTGCAGTAATGGGTACTGATCCTGTTTCAAAACCCTGTTGATAGTAGCCTTGTAGTCTCCACAGATTCTGACTATGCCATCACTTGTCAGCACAGGAACAATGGGGCTGGCCCATTCATTAAATTCAACCGGTGATATGATCTCTTCAAGATGGAGTCTGTCCAGTTCGATTTCGATCTTCTCCCTCATCATATACGGAACTGCCCAAGCTTTATGATGGACAGGTCTTGCATCCGAGTCCACGTGGATCTGCACCTTGGCACCTGGGAAGTTGCCGATGCCTGGTTCAAACAACGAGGGGAACTTGCTCAATACTTGGGCACATGTATCTTTCTCCAACAACAATGCCTTGATGTCGTTCCAATCGCATCTGAATTTTTCAAGCCAGTTCCTGCTGAACAGCATTGGGCCATTGCCTGGGACAATCCATAGCAGTAACTCGTGAACTGCACCGTCATACAACACTTTAATTGTGGCACTGTCATCTTTATAAGTTCTTTGGTGTACATGCGCAACTTGGCATTGACTGGACTCAGCCTGGGCCTCACAGCCTTAGTATCCCACAGCTTGTCGAATGCCCTCTGACTTGCCCCCGTGTTCAGTTCCATCGATACTGGCACCCCATTAAATGTCATGTTGATCTTTATCGGTTTGCTCTTAGTTAGGAACGAGTACAGTTCAAAAGTCTCCTCCTCTGATATTTTGGATTGCGTATCCGGATCCGCGCTAATTTGACCATCATCCTCCACGTGGTGTGTCGCAGCACGCTTGCTCATCTGCGGACACTTGCACTGGAGATGCCCCACTCTCAGACAGCCTTTGCAACTATATTGCTTAAATCGGCACTGCTGGTGCCGGTGATTTCCCCATAATGCCAACACAGAGAAATCGGATGCATTCCTGCTGACGGAATTTTGGCAGCCACAGGTTTCGCGTATGCAGTCGGGTAGGCCCTGCCATGTGCCGCTCTGCCGAACGCAGAATCAATCATATTTACAGTACTTGCCGAGTTTCGATTTTTCACTGATATTTGCTTTAGACTTCTAATCATCGTCATGCATAACTGAGCGATCGTGATGGCCCTGTTCAAGTCCAACTTCTCCAGTCTCCACCACCAGTAGTTTACGCAGGATCACATCGTGGTTGATGCCGATTACAAAGAAGTCCCGCAGCATGTCTGCCAACACAGCCCCGAACTTACACGGTCCCGCTAGACATCTCAGGTCGGCAACGAATTCCGCCGCATTCTGGCCCTCTGAGCGAACGTGCGTGTAAAATCTGTATCTCGAGATGATGATACCTTCGTCTGGCTTAAGGTGGTCCTGTACCAGTGTACACAATTCTTCATACATCTTCTCTGTTGGACTCACAGGCAGGAGTAGATTCTTTATCAGACCATAAATTTTTGGACCATAAATTGTGAGGAACATCGCCCGGCGCCGATCTGCGTCGCCGACCTCCTCCATTTTATTGGCCACAAAGAACTGGCTCAAACGGCTCAAAAAATCTGCCCAATCTTCTCCTTCCACAAATCGCTCCAATAATCTAATTGTGTTCATTTTTGCATGCAAAGGTTCTTGTTGCCTCGTCACCAAATGTTGTGTATGCAATAACTGTTAGACTGAGTACTGTTTAACTCCAAGAGGAATGACCTTGGTGCTGCTTTATAAAGGCCCAAAGTGACTAATATACAAAATGGCTGGCCTTTTATAGTTGGGCTGCACACACGTGCGTGCAGCCCAATGGCCTCCAACAGTGACGCCATCTAGTGGCTAGTGATCCCAAAGTTTAGAGACCTCATGGATGAATTACAACAATTGTACATTCCTGTCTGGCTTAAAAATAAAAAAGGGAAGGTGGCTCAACCATGGCTATCAAGAGAAATCAGGGACAGTATTAAAGCCAAGGAAGTGGCATACAAATTGGCCAGAAATAGCAGCGAACCCGGGGACTGGGAGAAATTTAGAACTCAGCAGAGGAGGACAAAGGGTTTGATTAGGGCAGGGAAAATGGAGTACGAGAAGAAGCTTGCAGGGAACATTAAGACGGATTGCAAAAGTTTCTATAGATATGTAAAGAGAAAAAGGTTAGTAAAGACAAACGTACGTCCCCTGCAGTCAGAATCAGGGGAAGTCATAACGGGGAACAAAGAAATGGCGGACCAATTGAACAAGTACTTTGGTTCGGTATTCACTAAGGAGGACACAAACAACCTTCCGGATATAAAAGGGGTCGGAGGGTCTAGTAAGGAGGAGGAACTGAGGGAAATTCTTATTAGTCGGGAAATTGTGTTGGGGAAATTGATGGGATTGAAGGCCGATAAATCCCCAGGGCCTGATGGACTGCATCCCAGAATACTTAAGGAGGTGGCCTTGGAAATAGTGGATGCATTGACAGTCATTTTCCAACATTCCATTGACTCTGGATCAGTTCCTATGGAGTGGAGGGTAGCCAATGTAACCCCACTTTTTAAAAAAGGAGGGAGAGAGATAACAGGGAATTATAGACCAGTCAGCCTGACATCGGTAGTGGGTAAAATGATGGAATCAATTATTAAGGATGTCATAGCAGTGCATTTGGAAAGAGGTGACATGATAGGTCCAAGTCAGCATGGATTTGTGAAAGGGAAATCATGCTTGACAAATCTTCTGGAATTTTTTGAGGATGTTTCCAGTAGAGTGGACAAGGGAGAATCAGTTGATGTGGCATATTTGGACTTTCAGAAGGTCCCACACAAGAGATTAATGTGCAAAGTTAAAGCACATGGGATTGGGGGGAGTGTGCTGACATGGATTGAGAACTGGTTGTCAGACAGGAAGCAAAGAGTAGGAGTAAATGGGTACTTTTCAGAATGGCAGGCAGTGACTAGTGGGGTACCGCAAGGTTCTGTGCTGGGGCCCCAGCTGTTTACACTGTACATTAATGATTTAGATGAGGGGATTAAATGTAGTATCTTCAAATTTGCGGATGACACTAAGTTGGGTGGCAGTGTGAGCAGCGAGGAGGATGCTATGAGGCTGCAGAGTGACTTGGATAGGTTAGGTGAGTGGGCAAATGCATGGCAGATGAAGTATAATATGGATAAATGTGAGGTTATCCACTTTGGTGGTAAAAACAGATAGACAGACTATTATCTGAATGGTGACAGATTAGGAAAAGGGGAGGTGCAAAGAGACCTGGGTGTCATGGTACATCAGTCATTGAAGGTTGGCATGCAGGTACAGCAGGCGGTTAAGAAAGCTAATGGTATGTTGGCCTTCATAGCGAGGGGATTTGAGTACAGGGGCAGGGAGGTGTTGCTACAGTTGTACAGGGCCTTGGTGAGGCCACACCTGGAGTATTGTGTACAGTTTTTGTCTCCTAACCTGAGGAAGGACATTCTTGCTATTGAGGGAGTGCAGCGAAGGTTCACCAGACTGATTCCCGGGATGGCGGGACTGACCTATCAAGAAAGACTGGATCAACTGGGCTTGTATTCACTAGAGTTCAGAAGAATGAGAGGGGACCTCATAGAAACGTTTAAAATTCTGACAGGGTTGGACAGGTTAGATGCAGGAAGAATGTTCCCAATGTTGGGGAAGTCCAGAACCAGGGGACACAGTCTAAGGATAAGGGGTAAGCCATTTAGGACCGAGATGAGGAGAAACTTCTTCACCCAGAGAGTGGTGAACCTGTGGAATTCTCTACCACAGAAAGTTGTTGAGGCCAATTCACTTAATATATTCAAAAAGGAGTTAGATGAAGTCCTTATTACTAGGGGGATCAAGGATCAAGGGGTATGGCGAGAAAGCAGGAATGGGGTACTGAAGTTTCATGTTCAGCCATGAACTCATTGAATGGCGGTGCAGGCTAGAATGGCCGAATGGCCTACTCCTGCACCTATTTTCTATGTTTCTATGTTTCTATGTTTCTACATATATGATACCTACCCGAAGATGACTAAGCCAAGCTAACTCAACACATACCAATAATTGAACCTGGAACTCTTCCTGATTTGTTAGCTCAGTGCCACACCATGTGCTACATTTACCCACTGAGCTCCACTTATTCTTCCATGTTTTATTGCAGTGGCTTTGCGTTAGCCACACAGTTACCCATATGAGACAAGCTTACATAATGGTACAATGGTGATCTTGCATTTACTTTTAGTTGTCTAGGTAGCCATAGGTTACAAAAGTATCTTTCAAGAATGTGGTCTGATTATGCAAAGCTTCTATATTTTTACCTGGAATGTAACTGCAATTCCAGTCCCCCCTTGGACTAGTTGTGACTGCATTTTATTCCTTTTCGATGAGCCACAGGAAGAAACGCTGTTCAATTTTGGATAAATAGAGATGAAAGCGCAAATGAGCAATCTGAGCACTCAGGTATGCTCCACCTACCTGCCTAAGCTGAGAAAAACATCACAATAGTAAAGCAAGGTCCCAGCTTTGCTTGCTGAAGGTTCATGAAGGTTAAAAAAAGCTGGCGTACTCGGTGATAGCTGCTGTTATTTAGAGCGGGTCCCCTAACCTAGGACAGCCAAATAATAGAACAGAACTGTTTCGAAGACAACTATTATGTGTGAATACTTATACACACCTGTAGTACATGAACAAGAAAAGGAGATTAGAATTCAGAAGGGGAAATATGGAACTGAATTGTCCCTGACAAAGACTTAGCACGTGCTGCAGGAAGCAGTCCAGAGATTGTCACCCTTGAGATCTAACTAACTAACAGAGAACAGCGAGTCAAGATAAATGGTTCATTCTCTGGTTGACAACCAGTAACTAGTGGGGTGCTGCAGGGATCAGTGCTGGGACCCTAACTATTTACAATCTATATTAACAACTTGGAAGAAGGGACTGAGTGTAACATAGCCAAGTTTGCTGATGATATAAAGATGGGAGGAAAAGCAATATGTGAGGAGGACACAAAAAATCTGCAAAAGAACATAGACAGGCTAAGTGAGTGGGCAAAAATTTGGCAGATGGAGTATAATGTTGGAAAGTGTGAGGTCATGCACTTTGGCAGAAAAAGTCAAAGAGCAAGTTATTATTTAAATGGAGAAAGATTGCAAAGTGCCGCAGTACAGCGGGACCTGGGGGTACTTGTGCATGAAACACAAAAGGATAGTATGCAGGTACAGCAAGTGATCAGGAAGGCCAATGGTATCTTGGCCTTTATTGCAAAAGGGATGGAGTATAAAAGCGGGGAAGTCTTGCTACAGCTATATAAGGTATTGGTGAGGCCACACCTGGAATACTGCGAACGGTTTTGGTTTGCATATTTACGAAAGGATATACTTACTTTGGAGGCAGTTCAGAGAAGGTTCACTAGGTTGATTCTGGGGATGAGGTGGTTGACTTATGAGGAAAGGTTGAGTAGATTGGGCCTCTACTCATTGGAATTCAGAAGAATGAGATGTGGTCTTATCGAAACGTATAAGATTATGAGGAGGCTTGACAAGGTGGCTGCAGAGAGGATGTTTCCACTGATGCGGGAGACACTTAACGAGAGGGCACGATCTTAGAATAAAACAGAGACAGCTTAGAATAAAACAGAAATGAGGAGAAATTTCTTCCCTCAGAGGGTTGTAAATCTGTGGAATTCGCTGCCTCAGAGAGCTGTGGAAGCTGGGACATTGAATAAATTTAAGACAGAAATAGACAGTTTCTTAAATGATAAGGGGTTGTGGGGAACAGTCGGGAAAGTGGAGCTGAGTCCATGATCAGATCAGCCATGATCTTATTGAATGGCGGAGCAGGCTCAAGGGGCCGTATGCCCTACTCCTGTTCCTATTTCTTATGTTCTTATGTTCTTATGTCTTGTCTTTCAATTTAGGACCCACAGGTGTCAGCCTTGGCTCAGTGGTAACCCACCCACCTCTGAGTCTGAAGCTTCTCGGTTTAAGCCCCACTCCTGAGACTTAATGTCAACTCTTCAATGTTGTACTGAGGGAATGCTGCACTGTTGGAGGTTGTTTCTATCAGATGAGATGTTAAATCTAGGCTCCATCTGTCCTCTCAGATGGATATGAAAGATCCCATGGCAATATTCAAAGAAGAGCAAAGCAGTCCACCTGATTATTGTCATCCCTCTCATTGCTATTTATGAGACCTGGCTGAGTAAAAATTAGCTGCTGTGTTTCCTTCCCGACCTTTCATTGGTTGTGAAAGGTGATATAGAAATGGAAGTTTATTCTTACTTTCTTTTATTTAAATATTGACAGGAGGTGTAATAAAATGTTTCACAGATCTCCTTTCTGCATGTGCACATGTGTTAGAAATCATCACCTGCTACTTGGAAATATGTGATAACCTGTAAGATTTATTCCTAATATTAAGCACAAGTTGATAGGGCAAAGCAGTCAGTCAGGTGAGAAAAGTAGGAGGTGAACACTTAGGGCACGTTCTGAACAAAATATGAGCCATGCAGAACAGAATGAATAGCTGTTAGGAGTACAGCAAATGAAAAGACCTGTGACTAATAAGGGAGATTACCGTATCTTATTTTATGCAATTTTGAAATAAGTAGAGCTCATATGGAAGCTGTCTCCTTTAACCCAGTTTCAAAATGGAGACGAATTTGCTATGGAGCCAGATAAGGCTGTTTGATCAGTGAATTAGGCAGAGCAGGGATTGGGCATCCTGATGGAAATTTACATCATTTGTTCATTGGTATTACACAATAATTGAATGTAATCATTTTGAAAGTAACCTGTATTTTGTCTCATTTTGAAATTGGCACCTGGCTGGAGAATCTCATGGTAGTGAGACCACAAGACTTGTATCTGGCAGGAGATTCAAAATCTGCAAACTCTATTCTCTGCCACTCTGGCTTCCTTGCTGCCAAACAACTCGGAAACTGATGGGCAGCGGGCTGCGGGTGCAAAGCTGCTGGCCGATTCTGACTTTTTGCCACCAGAGAGCCTGCACATTTTTGGCCAGAGATATTTCTGTTTGTGTCATCAAGCACACACACCTACCTGCAAAATATAAAAATAAGATAATTTTGCTCTAAACCATCAAGATTTTGATCCAACAAAATTGGCTGTAACCGTCACTGACAGAGGCTTTGTGTTAGGTGTTAATTAAATTGTCGTTGGTCAAAAAATGTACAGGTCTAAGTAAACAGGTGGTATGTGAAGGCCTGCTTAGCATGTCAATCTATGCAATAGCGTGTTCCATTGTGTCCTTGATCTCAGTTGATTGATAGTTCTGTCCTTAAGGGCCTTTGGTTTGAAATATATACTGTGAACTTATCTGAATATTGTTATTTTTTTCTATAGATCTAAGGGTAGGTTTTCTCTGCTCTACATCCAGGTTGCTCTGGGTGTGGGGGGGCAGCAGAGGGGGGGTGCAGGGAGAATAAAATCAGCCTTTTAAGCTTCATGGATTGGTCACTTGCATTATTCAAATACAACTTTGCACCATGAAGGATGAGGAAAGGCTGGTTCATTTAAGAATCTTGGCACTTATCAAGCGTGTAAGAAATATCCCTCTGAACAGATTCAAGCTTTACTGTTTCTATTATTTTATTTTTAATATCTTGTTATGTCTTACCGCTTTGTGGTATTCTACTCGTGCAGAACTACGTGATTGGGGCCCAGGGGAGGCGTGAGTTCGGGGCCCAGAAGAGGCGAGGGCCCAGGGGCAGCACGGGCCAGCCCACACTGATATATGTGCGCATTAGGTCCGTGCAGCAGAGCTGGTCACCAGTCGTCTTGGTTAATCCTTGCCACTGGACCAAGACCTAGCTCTGTCAAGCCCGTGTGGTGGCTGGTGTGCAACGGCCACCACACGTTAAAAAAATCCACGCACCCTTCAAGATTTAGTTCGGGACCTGGAATTTTAGATCTTTCATTGAAACACCTGTGAACTTTTTGACGTGGAAGCAAGTCATCCTCGATTCGAGGGACTGCCTATGATGATGATTCTACTCGTGAACAAATCTATTCGTTTTAGCACAAACACATTGGTCTGATGGTGTGGTGTTTAATGCCTTTCAGAGAAGATAGGAAAACATGGTAGGCATCCAATGTGATCCTAATTCAGGAGTAATTATTAGTCCCCTAGCACGTAGCTCCACTTACAGCATGTGTAAGGACACAGATTTCGTTTGGGGTAATTCAGTTAGCTAATAGGAACTGTCTTTTTGCCATGAAAAAAATTCCAAAGCAACAGCAAACAAAAACAATTTATATAATGTAGTAAAATGTTCCGACATCAACAACTTGCATTTATGTAGCACCTTTGAGGTTTTTAGGATTTTGGAAGGAATTGATAGGGTAGAGAAAGAGAAACCTTTTCCGCTGGTGCAAGAGTAAAGGACAAGGGGACAAAACCTTAAAATCAGAGCCAGGCCATTCAGAGAAAATGTTAGGAAACAATTCTTCACGCAAATGGTGGTTGAAGTGAGATACTCTCTCCCACAAAGAGCAATAGATGCTACCTCAATTAATAATTTTAAATCTGAGATTGAGAGATTTCTACGAGACAAGGGTAGAAAGGGACATGGAGCCAAGGCAGGTTAAGATACAGATTAGCCATGATATTGAATGGTGAAAAAGGCTTGAGGGCCTACTCCTGTTCCTATGTTCCTTTAAAGTAGTAAAGCATTCCAAGGTCCTTCATAGGAGCGTAATCGGACAAAATAAATTGACATGGCAAAAGTGATGGGAGGAATCAGGAACTGCGACAGTCGTGTAAAAGGAGATAGTATTGCTTGGTCCCAATAAGATTAGGATGTATTTGTTTTGTAGTTATTTATGTTGAAGCAGCAAAATTGTCAGTCAAGTTTGTTTGTACAATTCTGGGGAAAAATAACCTACATTTCTAAAACGTCATTTATTTTCAAAACGACTATAAGAAACGAATATAACAAGGTGAATGTATCGTAAAAAGATTTAGTACAGCTCTGATTATAGTCTAGAGGCTCTCTACTGGGAAAACACTAGACAAAACTACTGGAGTAATACTCCTAATTATAGACACAAAAAAACATTTGTTACTATTATATACACTTTAACAATAAATTCACACCTAATCACAGTTTAAACAAAATTCAAGGCTTGGGGCTTTTTAGGGTAACTTGAATGTTCCGAGCACATAAGCAACATCCTTAGTAATCGGCAAAATGGATCTGGAGAAACATTGTATTTTGATAAGATTTAACTATGGAATTCAAAATTTCTGACTTTTGACCCACCAATTAAAATGAAAGAGCTACCAGTTACACTAATATAACGGAACCAATTAACTCAAGTATGCATTATGGGACACAGCTAACGATAAGAGGTAATAATGTACTGGAGCAAAAGCACGCTCCACTCCCCTCCTCCATAGCTTTTCTGTATGTTGCCGTTTGCGAACAGGAGGAAGAAGGCTTATAGAACAAAATCATTCTGTGGGAAACTGCAAATGCAGAGCTCCAAATACGTGGAGCGGAGAAACAGAAATCAGAAGCTGGCCCATCTGTCGCTTTTCAGGTACTTTTTTCAGAACTGGGGGCTGATGTCAGTAATTTTAGCAAAAAGCAGACAAGAGTAAGATAGCGGTGTAATTGTTAGTACAAAATGTGAAAGGGCCACCAGTCTTTGGGGCCGAAATTGATGGCCTTACTGCCCACTGTCGCCCATTGTCGCCGACATTCCTCCTCGAGTTGCGCCCAGTGCCAGTTTCGATTTGGGCTGGAGCGGGCGGGAGGGGAGAACCGCTGGGAACCGTCTGCTGATGTCAGCGGACGGCCGAGTGGCGCAACTGACCTCCCGGCCGCCGAGGTGCCAGATCGATGCGGGCGGGAGTCAGCGCCAGATCGGGGGTGGACCGCTGTGAGGAGGCGGGACTATCCCTGACGGTGAGTATGAAGAGCTGAAAAAATAGCATCGTAAACAATTAAAAAAACATTTCTTTACAGCGATTTACCTTGATTGGGGTCCCCTGAAGATTTTCCGGGCCAAACTTCCTCTATGTTTCCCCCTGCCGTAGCTCTGAACTCACATCTTGCTCCAGTTTCTCTCCGAGCTCTCCTCATGACCTCTCCGCGCTCAACATGTCCATGAGAATCACTTCCTGCTCCCTCGACCTTATTCCCACCAGACTGCTGACCACCCAACTTCCTTTTCTGGCTCTCATGTTAGATGACATTTTTAATGGTTCTCTCTCCTCAGGTACTGTCCCCCTCTCCCTCAAATCTGCCATCATCACCCCTCTCCTCAAAATAACAACCCTTGCCACATCCTTCCCTCCAAACTTTCACACCATCTACAACCTCCCTTTCCTCTCCAAAGTCCTCAAACGTGTTGTCAGCTCCAAAATCCGTGCCCATCTTTCCTGCAACTCCATGTTTGAATCTCTTCAATCAGGTTTCTGCCCTGCCACAGTACCGAAATGGCTCGCATCAAAGTCACAAATGAAATCCGTTGTGACTGACAAAGGTAGACTATTCCTTCTCCTCCTTCTTGACTTGTCTTCAGCCTTTGACACTGTTGACCACTCTTTCCTTCTCCAACACCTCCCCCATCGTCGTCCAGCTGGGTGGGACTGCACTTACCTGTTTTCATTCTTATCTATCTAATTATAGCCAGAGAATCACATGCAATGGCTTCTCTTCCCACTCCTGCTTTGTTACCTCTGGTGTCTCCCAGGGATCTATCTATGGCCCCCTCCTATTTCTCATCGACATATTGCCCCTTGGTGACATCATCCAAAAACACAGCATCAGTTTCCACATGTACATTGACGACACCCAGCTCTGTCTCGCCACCACTTCTCTCCACGGTCTCTAAGTTGTAAGACTGCTTGTCCGACATCCAGTGCTGGATGAGTAAATATTTGTATATAATAGCAGGTGAGGTGTGTGCCAGAATACTTACATTTCCTGGCCCTGGGAAATGGGCGGAGGTCAGGGTGACGTTGGGAGGCGAGAAGAAGTCCCACCCTGCCAAGGGTCCACTGCCATTGAGGATTCCTAGGAATTTCTAGGCTCAGATTTTCATTTCTTAAGGTCATTAACGATGACTCATGCAGGATGCTGTAGGATTCACAGTCAAATCGACACGCAAGTATTTTACTCCAGGTCAGACTGAGGCCAATCTTTATCGACGAATTACAAGTCAGCTTAAGTGTTTAAAAACTGGTGCAGGTCCCTCAAGAATGGAAAAATGCTAATAACGCTCAATTATCTGGCATCGACTCATTTGCATAATTTTACACGGGTCCATATGCAGGCTTGGATAGATCTAGGGAGTACCCAGATGGTGGAAGTGGAGAATTGTGTCTAAGTGAAATTTATAGGCTGAATGGCAATTAAAGGGAAGGGGTTATCATAATAGGGGAACAAGAAATCAGGGGCCAAAATTGCCCCTTTCCTTAAGGCCTGTTACCACCTGAAATTGGCGGCCATGCTGCGGAGTGCAATGGCCACCGACTTTTTCTGTAATGGCTGCCATTATCACAATCCCACTCCTGCGATATCCCGGTGGTGACCCGCTCCCCCCCCACCCCCCCAAACCCCCACTCCACTGCTGCTGATCCGTGCTAAGTGCGTCATCGCAGTGCACACTGCCGATGTTCCCCCCGTCGGTGAAATACCACCGAGAAAATCTTCCTTCCATCAGGTGGTGCCAAAAGCTGCTTTTTTCAGATGGTGCAGTGAGGCTGTGGCCTTCTGAAATGGAGGTGCGGCTCCTATTAAAGAAAGGATGCACTGCCGCTGACACCGTGTTTGTTCTTTTGTCGGCCGACTGCCATTTCAGGCTGACAATTATGCCCCCGGTTCGGCAGGGCTGCCAACAGGCAACCTGACACCCCCTCTTGGGTGCCAGGATGCTGGCCCAGCCAAAGCCCTCCCTGGTGGCCCAGTAGACCAAACTTTTTAAATCGCGCGGGCTCTCCCCTTTAAGTGAAGTGGAGAGCCGTGGTGACGCGCCGCCATGATGATGTCATCAGCGCTATGCTGATGACTGACAGCGGCGAACACTACACCCGTCCCCGACTTCCGCCCCTCCAGTGCGCCGGAAAAAAAAGCAAAAGAGCGGAATTTCGCTCATGAGGCCACCTCATCCACCATGGAGGTAAAAGCACTAAAAATGGGGTGGGTGGGCACCCCGTTTCCAGCAGTGGACAATTTTGGCCTCTTAATGTCTTTGGAGAGCTTCAAAATTCATTCTGGAATGTAAAGATAACTCCTGGCTTCTTTTCTCTGCCACAAACCATCAGCTTAAACCCCTCGCCCCTGTCTCCTCTACCCGCACCTCCAACAACAAGTGTGAGGTGCTCATGGACTTCTTAGTCTCTAAAATTGTGACCTTCCAATCAGCTACCTCTGCCACTTCCCTTCCTTTCACTAGCCCACTGGGCCAAACTTTCTCTAAGGTTCCCCCCTGCCCTAGCTCGGAACTTGAATCTTTCTCCAGTTTCTCTCCAATCTCTCCTCATGACCTCTCCGAATTCATCTTGTCCTTGAGACCCACTTCCTGCTCCCTCGACCCTATTCCCACTAAACTTCTGACCACCCAACTTCCTTTTCTGTCTCCCATGTTAGCTGATATTGGTAACGGTTCTCTCTCCTCAGGTACTGTTCCCCCTCCCTTAAATCTGCTGTCGTAACCCCTCACCTCAAAACAAACCCTTGACTCCTCCGTCCACGCAAACTACCGCCCCATCTTCAACATCCCTTTCCTCTCCAAATGTATTGAATGTATTGTTGCCTCCCAAATCAGTGTCCATCGTTGTCTGCAAATTTGACCACTCCATCCTCCTCCAACGCTTCTCCACCGTTGTCCAGCTGAATGGGACTGCACTCGCCTGGTTCCATTCTTATCTATCTAATTGTAGCCACAGAATCATCTGAATGGCTTCTCATCCCATTCCATACCATTACCTCTGGTGTCCCCCAAGAAACTAGAGGAATTAGGCTCCTTCCTAATTCTCATCTTTATGCTATCCCTTTGCAAATCACACGAAAACACAACGTCAGTTTCTATATGTACTCTGACAACACCTAGCTCTACCTCAACATCACCTCTCTCGACCCCTCCACTGTCTCTAAATTGTCAGACTGCTTGTCTGACATCCAGTTCTGGATGAGCAGAAATGCTCTCCAATTAAATATTGGGAAGACCAAAGCCATTGTCTTCGGTTCCTGCCACAAACTCCGTTCCCTAGCCACTGACTCCATCTCTCTCCCTAGCATCTGTTGGAGGCTGAACCAACCTTTGTGTCATATTTGACCCTGAAGTGAGCTTCTGACCACATATCCGCGCCATAACTAAGACCGCCTCTTTCCACCTCCATACATCACCAGACTCCGTCCCTGCCTCAGCTCATCCGCTGCTGAAACCCTCATCCATGCCTTTGTTATGTCTAGACTTGACTATTTCAATGCACTCTTGGCTGACCTCCCATGTTCTACCCTACATAAACTTGAGGTTATCCATAAACTGAACTGCCCATGTCCTAACTCGCACCAAGTCCCATTCACCCATCACTCCTGTGCTCACTGACCTGCATTGGCACCCATTTAAGCAATGCCTCAATTTAAAAAATCTCATCCTTTTTTTAAAATCCCCCCATGGCCTCGCCCCTCCCTATCTCTGTATTCTCCTCTGGCTCCACAACCCCCCGAGATGTCTGTGCTCCTCTAATTCTGGCCTCTTGCGCATCCCTAATTATAATTGCTGAATCATTGGTGGCCGTGCCTTCAGCTGCCTGGGCCCTAAGCTCTGGAATTTCCTCTCTAAACCACTTTGCCTCTCTACCTCTCTTTTCTCCTTTAGGACACTCCTTAAAAGCTACCTTTTTGACCAAGCTTTTCGTCATCTGTCCTAATTTCTCCACATGTGGCTTGTAACGATCCTGTGAAGCGCCTTGGGATGTTTTACTACATTAAAGGCGCTATATAAATACAAGTTGTTGTTTTTGTTGAAAGACATCTATGCCCATTAGCTTCCTTTATCAAGAAGCACCAAGAAGTGGGACGTAGAATTGAAGGGGAAGGGAGCCGAAGGTGCAGGCATGAGTGTGCAAGCAATGGGGCAGCCTCCCATTTGAGGGCAGCTGAAGTGGAGATGGTGCTTCAGGAGTTGGTTGTGAGGAGGTATCACTCCACAGTGCCATCCCGCAAGTCAGCATTGTAGCATGCCTGCAAGGGAGTAGAGGCAGGGTGATGCTGTGCCAGACCTATGCTGCATGTTAGAAGCAGTTGTCCTTAAAGAAGATAGCACAGCTCCGAATCTGGCTTTTCACTGGCCTGGGCCTTCTAAAGGCAGTTCTTTGTGGTCATTACTGGGTCGGTGCTGCGTGGCATGAACATTCGCTCAGTGGCATCTCAACATGTGCATCCAGTTAGGCCTTATATAGACCTCTAACAACTATTACTGTGTCTTCGTGTCCATATATGGTCTGTGCAATAATATTGTCACCATACCTTGTGGCCGTGCAACTCCTCTGTCCTCCTGTCAAGACTACAGGCAGTTGTCACCGTAACACTTACAGTGACAATATAGCCACATTATCATGCTTACTGCCTGTTTTGCATATTTGGGGATGCCCTCTCCCAATCAAAAACCTGCTTGCATTTCTCCACAACATAGATTACATAAAATAACATAGAATGTATAAAACAACAGACATAGAAAGAAAGAAACATATATATAGCGCCTTTCACGACCACCGAATATCTCAAAGCGCTTTACAGTCAATGAAGTACTTTAAGAGTGTAGTCACTGTTGTAATGTGGGAAACATGGCAGCCAATTTGCACACAGCAAGCTCCCACAAACAGCAATGTGATAATAGCCAGATAATCATTTTTTGTTATGTTGATTGAGGAATAAATATTGGCCAGGACACCAGGGATAACTCCCCTGCTCTTCTTCGAAATAGTGCCATGGGATTTTTACAGCCACCTGAGAGTGCAGGCGGGGCCTCGGTTTAATGTCTCATCCAAAAGACAGCACCTCCAACAGTGCAGCATCCCTCAGTACTGCATTGGAGCATCAGCCTAGATTTATGTGCTCAAGTGGGACTTGAACCCACAACCTTCTGACACAGAGGCACAGGTGCTACCCTTTGAACCACAGCTGTGTATAAGCCCAGAAACCAGACCTTCTGCCCAACTGGTCCATGCCGGTGTTTATGCTCCACATGAGTCTCTACCCCACCCTATCAACATATCCTTCTATTCCTTTCTCCCTCAGATGCTTATCTAGCTTCCGCTTAAATGCACCTGTGCTATTCACCTCAACCACTCCTTGTTGTAGCGAGTTCTGCATTCTAACCTCTCTGGATAAAGACGTGAATTCCGTGTTGGATTTATTAGTGACATTTATGGCTACTAATTTTGGTCTCCTCCCACATTTGGAAACATCTTCTCTACATCTACCTTACCAAATCCTTTCATGAACTTAAAGACCTCCATCAGGTCACCCATCCGCCTTCTCCTTTCTAGAGAAAGAGCCCCAGAAAATCTTCTCTGGAAAAGATTACAACCAAATGCAGGACCTCATCAGTAAATTGCACTTTTCTCAAATGTTATTCTGAACAATTGCACACTCCACATATGGATTAATGAACTTTTAACATTTATACTGGTGAAGCGGTTCATTAGCTGCTTAACAAGCAGTGAAGGACCAGGGCATCACGCTTGGCTGGCAGGTTTTCATTACCATTAAGAAAACTGGATTCTCAGCAAGCTCTCGTTTAAAGCCTGTGTGGTCCCGTGATTTTATTAGAGGGTCATAAATTACACCTCCTTGGGCCGGATTTTAATTCGGAGCAAATTCCACCGCCACCCCCCCCACCCCACCCCCCAGGATAGGGCCCGCTGCCCACAATTGAGTATTGGACAGCCCCTGTGGTCAGGGATGGGAGCCCCCTTGCCCACCTCCCAGTGATCAGACAACCCCCCAGATTGGGGATTGAAACCCCAGGGGTCAGGAATTGGACACCTCACCAGGGTTCAGACCCCCGGGCATCAGACACCCCTCGGATCGGGGATTGAACCTCTAGGGATCATGGATTAGATACCCCACCCGGGGTTGGGGATCAGACCCCACCCCCCGACTCCCAGGATCAACCCTCCCCGGGATCGGGGTTCACACCTACCTGTGGTTACGGCCTCCTGTCCAGCATTCCCTAAGATGGGTTTACAGTGTATGTATGTGAATGCATAAAGTGTAGTAAACAAGGTAAGTGAGCTGCAGGCACAAATGGCCAAATGGGACTATGATGTTTTGGCAATAACTGAGACCTGGCTGAAAAAAGAGCAGGATTGGGTATTAAATATTCCTGGTTATAAGGTGTTCAGGAAAGATAGGGAACGAAAGATAGGAGGTGGTGTGGCAGTATTGGTTAAGGAGAATGTTACAGTGCTGGAGAGGAAGGATGTGCTGGAGGGGTCAACGATAGAATCTACATGGCTAGAGTTAAGAAATAATGGAGGTGCCATGAAACTACTAGGTGTATTCAATAGACCACCAAATAGTGGGATAGGTATAGAGGAGTAAATTTGCACAGAAATTACAGAGAGGTGCAAGGACTATAGAGTAATGATAATGTGGGACTTCAACTATCTTAATATAGACTGGGATTGTAATAGTGTTAAAGGCAGAGAAGGGGAAGAATTTCTGAAGTGTGTTCTGGAGAACTTTCTTGATCGGTATGTTTCCGGCCCGACGACGGATCTGGTTCTCGGAAATGAGGTGGGTCAAGTGTGTAATATATATAGCTCCACCCAGTGGACCACTGTGATAATGCAGCCATACAGGTACAGCAGGCGGTGAAGAAGGCAAATGGCATATTGGCCTTCATAGCGAGAGGATTTGAGTATAGTAGCAGGGAGGTCTTACTACAGTTATGCAGGGCCTTGGTGAGGCCACACCTGGAATATTGTGTACAGTTTTGGTCTCCTAATCTGAGGAAGGACATTCTTGTTCTTGAGGGAGTGCAGCGAAGGTTCAACAGACTGATTCCCGGGATGACAGGACTGACATATGAAGAAAGACTGGATTGACTCGGCTTATATTCAGTGGAGTTTCAAAGAATGAGAGTGCATCTCATAGAAACATATAAAATTCTGACGGGATTGGACAGGTTAGATGCAGGAAGAATGTTCCCGATGTTAGGGAGGTCCAGAACCAGGGGTCACAGTCTAAGGATAAGAGGTAAGCCATTTAGGACCGAGATGAGGAGAAACTTCTTCACTCAAAGAGTTGTGAGCATGTGAAATTCTCTACCACAGAAAGTTGTTGAGGCCAGTTCGTTAGATATATTCAAAAGGGAGTTAGATGTGGCCCTTACAGCTAAAGGGATCAAGGAGTATGGAGAGAAAGCAGGAATGGGGTACTGAAGTTGTATGATCAGCCATGATCATATTGAATGGTGGTGCAGGCTCGAAGGGCCAAATGGCCTTCTCCTGCACCTATTTTCTATGTTTCTATGTTTCTATTGCTGTTTACAACAATAAAGAGGGAGCAGGTCACTTAACAGGTTCCTGAAGTTATCAGCCACCTTAGAACCTGTGTGTTTGTGAGGTCGTACAGAAGATATCACATTGGTGAAGAAGGATAGAATTTCTGCATAACCTAGCTGAAATTTTTGTTGGTGGGTGATTCAGCCAACCGACAGAGAGACTTTGAGGGCTTCTTTGTTTTGATTAACAGCTAAAAATCCAAGGTAAATTACAAGCGCACGTGTATGAACTGCCAGAGTCCAGATGGCTGCGCCTATGGGAATAATAGGGCGCTTTGGGGAATTCAATCATGACCGTGAAAGTTTTGAAGCTTATGTGGAGCGGCTAGAAATGTTTTTCACCGCAAATAGTTATCATCGAAGTCCCCAATAATGAAAACCATAACCGGGTGATATTGGAAAGAAAACGGGCCATTTTCATGACTGAATCAGGCCTTGAGGTGTATGAAACCCTGAAAAACTTGCTTGATCCTGTCAAGCCAACAGCCATGCCACTGAAGGAGGTTAGAACAGCACTATAGTCCTGAGCCCCTGGAAATTGCTGGAAGTTATCGTTTCGGTATACGAGATCAATTTATTGATGAAAGTATCAGTGAGTACATTGTAACATGAAAGAAGCTATCTATTCACTGTCATTTCGGAAACTTTCAGGATCGAGTTTTGCGTGACCGCTTTGTTTGTGGGATGAAAAATGTTGCGATCAGAAAAAAGTTGTTGACAACCCCTAACTTGACTTATGATTTCGCTTGTCAGACAACTATGTCAATGGACATGGCCAGCCAATACTCCCGAGAATTACGTACCATTTCCAGTCATCAGACAACTGAGATGAATCGCCTGCAGGTTAAAAGTAAAAGGCAGTTGGGCCCCAAGGCCTCAGAAACTGGCCAAGTTCATACATTGAAGTCATTCTTTTGGTCCTAGGACAACACATTTCTCAAAGTTGTCCATATATGAAGGCAGGATGTTTCTTCTGCATGAAAACTGGACATCTTGTGAAGGCATGCCGACTGAAGAGTAAACCAACTTTCACGGCTATAAGTAGAAATCCCCATAGACTACATAGCATAGAAGAAAAGCAACAGGACGAAGAGATACACATCATCAGGAGCACGAGGTTATCTAACAGTGATTCAAAAAATATCATCATCAAAGTAGATATTGCAGGAACCAAGATACCCATGGAAATCGACAGTGGTGCATCCGTGAGTGTAGTACCGGAACCGCTATATCTCGACAAATTGCGTGACTTCCCTTTGGAGAAATCCAATATAGAGCTGCGAGGCTACTCAGGAGAGAACATTCCTGTGGTAGGTCGTATCACTGTACCAATGAAATACAAGGATCAATTTCAGAGCTTGCCTCACTTAGTAGTAGCACAAGACAAGCCTGCCTTACTAGGAAGAAATTGGTTGGGATCACTGAAACTGGATTGGAGTGAGGTTTTTCATGTTGAAACAAGATTTGTATCGAAGGATGATGTCATCAAAAAGTATCCAAAGGTGTTCTCTGAAACAGGCAGTCTGATCCAAGGCTTCAAGATGAGTATCAGGGTACAGAAGGACGCTAGACCAGTTTACTGAAAGCCAAGTCCCATACCATATGCGCTCAAGGGGAAAGTTAGTAAGATCTCAAAAGACTAGAGACTGAGAACATTATCTCTAAGATACATCTAGGTAATTGGGCTACACCCTTTGTTGTTGTACCTAAGTCTGATGGTAAAGTAAGGTTGTGTGGTGATTATAAAGTAACTACAAACCAGGTATCAGAGAAAGATATTCATCCATTCTTCATTCGTAGGAATGAATTATTAGTCGATAAAGATTGTATCATGTGGGGTGCAAGATTGGTTATACCAAATAAATTCAGGTCCAAATTATTAGTAGATCTTCATGACCAGCACCTGGGAATGTGCTTGACCAAGAGTTTTGCATGCAGTTACTTATAGTGGCCAGGTCTAGATAAAGAAAAGAGTACATCGTTAGTCAGTGTACAACATGTCAATCGGTAAGCAAGAAACCACCATCAGTGCCATTACAGCCATGGAAATGGCCGCCCAGAGTATGGCAAAGGATACATATTGATTTTGTTGAGCTAAACGGACAGCAATTGTTGATTGTGATTGATAGTCATTTCAAGTGGGTAGAGGTGTTTCCAATACGGAAAATAACAACAAGTAAAACATTAGACATTTTGCGAAGATTATTTTCTTCATATGGCCTCCCAGAAGAAATTGTTTCTGATAATGGACCACAATTTTGTTCAGAAGAATTTACACAGTTCACAAGCAACAATGGTGTGAAACATACCAAGGTTCCACCGTACCATCCCGCTTCAAATGGTGCAGCAGAGCGCACTGTACAAATTGTAAAACGTGCCCTCATCAAGCAAATGTTGGATCCAAATCCAAAGAAATTACAGTTGTCATTGGAGCACAAATTGGCTAATTTTCTAATTACGCATCATAATACTGCTCATACAACTACTGGTAGAACACCAGCAGAGTTGTTTATCAAACAACAGCCACGAACCAGATTCTCATTGTTAAAACTAAACTTAGAACAGTCTGTAGAAGAGAAACAATTAAGACAGAAAGAGAATCATGATAGAGGTAGAGTAAAAGAGGGAAGTGTGAAATTAAATCAGAAGGTGAGAGTGAAGAACCATCACCATAAATGGTTAAAGTGGTTACCAGGAAGAGTGGTGAAGATATGTGGTCCTCGCACATATTTGGTCAAGATGTTTGATTATGGAAAGGTTAGGTTTGTTCACATTGATCATATTTTACCTACAGATATAGAAGGAGTTGAAAGTTGGAATGATTCGATTATTTCTGACTCATCAGATAGTCTTATTACAAGTACAGTACCAGTAGCATATCCTACATCAAATGTACTCGAAACAAGTCCAAGAGAAAGTCAGAATTTAAGTTTGAGTCAGGCAGCAAACATTCTGAAGTTGTGGAGAATTCAAATGTAAATCAAGAGCATCCCTTGGAGGAAAATTTTCCTCAGGATCAGCCTAGAATGAGTCTGAGTTTGACACCATGTTTGGGAAGTTCTGTTCGAAAATGAAGGTATCCTCTTTGAAACAGAAAATAAGTTGTTAAGTTTGATTTGTAAATATGGCAAAATAAGTCCATATCCTTTGTTATGTATAACCATGCAAGTTATGTATGATGATTGTTTGTTATAATGACTTATTCATTAAGGAGGGAGAAGTGTAATATATAAAGCTCCACCTAGTGGACTACTGTGGTAATGCAGCCATTGCTGTTTACAACAATAACGAGGGAACAGGTCACCTGACAGGTTCCTGAAGTTAACAGCCATCTTAGAGCCTGTGTATTTGTGAGCTCGTACAGAAGATATCACAAAGTGGAGCAAGTGTCAGTAGGTAAACATTTAGGGAACAGTGATCATAGTATTATATGTTTCGATTAGCTGTGGAAAAGGACAGGGAGCAATCTAGAGTAAAAAGGTTTAAATGGGGAAAGGCCAATTTCAGTGGGATGAGAACGGATGTGGCCCGGGTAAACTGGAATCAAAGATTGGCAGGCAAAACTGTCATGGAACAATGGGCTGCTTTCACAGAGGAAATAGTTCAGGTACAGTTGAGATACATTCCCATTGGGGGGGAAGGCAGGGCAACTAAAGTCAGGGATTCCTGGATGACAAAACTGCTAGAGAATATGGTGAAGCAGAAAAAGTGTATGACAGATGTCAGGTTGCAAATACATCTGAGCCTAAGGCTATATTTTGAAAGGTCAGGGGAGAAGTGAACACAAAAATAAGAGGGGCAAAGAGGGGGTATGAGAATAAAATGGCAGACAACATAAAAGGTAATCCCAAAGTCTTCTATCGGCATATAAATAGTAAAAGGGTAGTAAGAGGAAGGGTTAGGCTAGCTAGGGACCAAAAAGGAGACCTATGCATGGAGGCAGAGGGTTTAGCTGAGGTATTAAATGAGTACTTTGCATCTGTCTTCAACAAGGAAGAGGATGCTGCCATAGAAATAGTGAAGGAGGAGGTAGTGGAGACACTTGTTAGGATAAAAATTGACAAAGAAGGGGTTTTAGAAAGGCTGGCTGTACTTGAAGTAGATAAATCAGCAGGAGCGAATTGGAAGCATCCTAGGATGCTGAGGGAATTGAGGGCGGAATTAACAGAGGTACTGGTCATAATGTTCCAATCCTTCATAGATACAGGAGTGGTGCCAGAGGACTGGAGAATTGTAAATGTTACGTCATTGTTCATAAAAGGGTGTAAAGTTAAACCCAGCAACTACAGGCCTGGCAGGTTAACGTCAGTAGTGAGGAAGCATTTAGAAACAGTGATCAGGGACAAAATTAGCAGTCACTTGGATAGGGGTGGATTAATTAAGGAAAGCCAACACGGATTTATTAAAAGCAAATCGTGCTTAACCAACTTGATCGAGTTTTTTGATGAGGTAACAGAGAAAGTTGATGAGGGGAATGCGATTGATGTAGTGTACATGGATTTCCAAAAAGGCGTTCGACAAAGTGCCACATAATAGGCTTGCCAGCAAAGTTGAAGCCCATGAAATAAAAGGGACAGTGACAGCATGGATATGAAATTGGCTAAGTGACAGGAAACAGAGAGTAGTGGTGAAAGGTTGTTTTACAGAATGGAGGAAGGTATACCGTGGTGTTCCCCAGGGGTCGGTTCTAGGACCACTGCTTTTCTTGATATATATTAATGACTTGGACATGGCTGTACAGAGCACAATTTCAAAATTTGCACATGACACAAAACTTGGAAGTATAGTGAACAGTGAGGAGGATAGTGATAGACTTCAGGAAGACATAGACAGGCTGGTGGAATAGGCAGATATGTGGCAGATGAAATTTAACTCAGAAAAGTGTGAAGTGATACATTTTGGAAGAAAGAATGAGGAAATGACATATAAATTAAATGGTACAATCTTAAAGTGGGTGCACGAACAGAGAGACCTAGGGGTATGAGTGCATAACTCATTGAAGATAGCAGGGCAGGTTGAGAAAGATGTTTAAAAGGCTTACAGGAACCTGTGTTTCATAAATAGAGGAATAGGGGCCGAAATTGCCCCTTCCGATAAGGCCTCTGGCCGCTTGAAAGCGACGGCCATAGGGCGACGCGGAATGGCCGCCGAGTCTTCGCAGAGGGGTCACCATTTTAAACATTGCCCTTCCTCAGGGTCAGAGCGGTGTGGGGAACGGTTCCACCCATTTCCACGCCGCGACATGCACGCACCGACCCCTTGCTGACCGGCGACGACCCCTTCCCAAAATTGCCCCGTGGGAAATATCCCTTTGGCGGAATTGCCCCGTGGGTGCAGTCAATGCCGCCGACTGCTTTTTCTGTTGGTGCACTTCTTATTGGTCGGCGGCGCGGCCGCCCATTAAAGGGGAGGTGGCGCTGCCGGCGACGCCATTTTATTTTTGTCCGCCGACTGCCAGGTCAGCCCGACAACTATGCCCCCAGGTTCGGCCAAGCTGCCAACAGGCAACCTGGCAGCCCCTCTTGGGCGCCAGGCCGCTGGCCGGGCCAAAACCCTCCCTCATGACCCAGTGAAACTATGTGAAAAATATGCAGAGCTCGCAGCGGTCCTCCCCTTTAACTGAAGAGAAGGGCATTGTTACGCGTCAGCATAGCACGGCTCTGATGACTGGTCGGGGCGGCCGACCCACTACAAGGGCACTTCTGCCCCTCAGCCACCACAACATCCGCCCTGACCAAAAATAAACTTCAAAGTGGCAAATATCGACAGCATCTCCGCCGCATGGGTTGTGGCGGAGAAACACTTTGAAAAACGGAGGGTGCGCCCCATTTCGGGCAGTGGGCAATTTCGGACCCAGAGAGTAGAAATGTGTGGAAATTATGATGAACATTGGTTTGGCACCAACTGGAGTACCGTGTCCAATTTTGTGCACCAGGATGTGAAAGCCTTAGAGAAGGCGCAGAAAAGATTTACGAGAATGATTCGAGGAATGAGGGACTTCAGTTACGTTGATAAACTGGAGAAGCTGGGGCTGTTCTCCTTGGAGCAGAGAGGATTGAGAGGAGATTTGATAGAGGTGTTCAAAATCATGAGGGGTCTGGAGAGAGTAGATAGAGAGAAACTGTTCTCATTGGCAGAAGGGTCGAGAACCAGAGGACACAGATTTAACGTGATTGGCAAAAGAACCAAAGGCGAAGCAAGAAAAAACATTTTTACGCAGTGAGTGGTTAGGATCTGGAATGCGCTGCCTGTAAGGGTGGAGGAGGCAGACTCAATTTTATCTTTCAAAAGGGAGTTGGATAAGTACCTGAAGGGAAAATAATTGCAGGGCTACGGGGAAAGGGCAGGGGAGTGGCACGAGCTGAGATTCAGCACGGGCTCGATGGGCTGAATGGCCTTTTTCCGTGCTGTAATTATTATGTATGCAAACCTCACCAATGAGTAAGACTTGCCATCAGGGGGCACACCTGTGGGAGACCTAAGGATCACCTGTGCACCCTGGGCAAGCAGGTATAAAAGGCAGTCCACCATGCTGCTCCCTCACTTTGGAGTTACATTAAAGAGACCAAGGTCACAATGGTTTGAGCTTACAACACAGTCTCGTGGAGTTATTCTGAACTTAACCACTGGCGACAAGTTATAGATCACGAACTTTCACGTGGTAATGGCTGCCATGGTATTCTTGAAAGATTTGTTGAGTGTAATGATTGGGCAGCCTTTGTTGAGCATCTCAACCAGTACTTCATGGCCAACGAGCTGGACACAGCTGAGACAGCGGTCAAGCGCAGGGCGATTCTCCTCGCCGTATGTGGGTCTTCGATATATGGCCTCCTCAAAAATCTGCTGGCACCGGTCAAACCAACAGACAAGACTTACACAGAGCTGTGCACACTAGTTCAGGAACACCTCAAGCCGAAGGAGAGCATCCTAATGGCCAGGTATCGCTTTTACGCACACCATCACTCCGAGGGCTAGAACGTGGCGAGCTTTGTCGCCGACCTAAGACGCCTTGTGGGACAGTACGAATTTGCCGGATCTTTGGGGGAAACGTTGCGGGATGTTTTCATGCTTGAAATCGGTCACAAGGTCAATCTTCGCAAACTGCTGTTTGCCGAATCCCTCGATCTGAGCAAGGCCATCACGATAGCCCAGGCTTTCATATCCACGAGCGACAACACGAAACAGATGTTGTCACACATCGAAGCTCACCGGCAAGTACTGTGCATAAAATAATGCCTTCAGCAGGCAGAACTGTACATGGCAGGGCCTACACTACCGCAGAGGCCAGGCCTAGGGTGACTCAGAGGCCGCTGTGGGATGTGAATGCGTATCCATTAACCCCATGTTGGTGCTGCGGGGGCAGTCATAGAGCTCATCAATGTCGATTCAAGCACTATGTGTGAAAGGGCTGTGGAACAATGGGGCACCTCCAGCAAATGTGCAAATGACCTCTGACTCACCACATGACAGAGTCAGCAGAGGATGACCGATCCAGCGCTGATCACGCTGAACGAGCAGGAGAGGCTACTCAACCCGAGGATGAAGAGGAAGCGTATGGGGTACACACCTTCACCACAAAAAGCCCTCCGATAATGTTTAACTTAACGGCATTCCAGTCTCCATGGAATTGAACACAAGGGCGAGTCAATCAATCTTGAGCCAGAAGGCTTTTGAGAAACTGTGGGGCAACAAGGCACAGAGGCCAAAACTGAGCCTGATTCACACAATGCTGCGCACTTGCACCAAAGAACTCATACCTGTTATCGGCAGTGTGGCAGTGAAAGTATCGTACGACGGAATGGTGCATGATTTACCACTATGGATTGTACCAGGTGATGGCCCAATGCTGTTCGGCAGAAGCTGGCTAGGAAAGATCCGATGGAACTGGGACGACATCAAAGCTCTGTCTTCGGTGGATGATGCCCCGTGCACCCAGGTGCTAAACAAATTCCCGGTGTTATTTGAGCCAGGCATCGGCAACTTCACAGGCGCCAAGGTGCTGATCCATCTTGTTCCTGGGGCATGGCCCGTTCAACACAAGGCCCGAGCAGTCCCATATATGATGCGAGAGAATGTCAAGATCGAGCTGGACAGACTTCAATGAGAGGGAATCATATCGCCAGTCGAGTTCAATGAGTGGGCCAGTCCAATCGTACCAGTACTTAAGAGCGATGGGACAGTCAGAATCTGCGGGGACTACAAGGTAACGATCAACCGAGTCTCGTTACAGGACCAGTACACACAACCTAAAGCGGAGGACCTGTTTGCAATGCTAGCAGGGGGAAAGTCATTCAGCAAGCTGGATCTAACCACTGCTTACATGACACAGGAGCTGGCTGAACCATCAAAGAAATTGACGTGCATCAACACGCACAAAAGTGTACCACAGATGCCCCTTTTGGGATTCGCTCGGCTGTGGCCATCTTCCAGAGGAATATGAAGTGTCTGCGGAAATCAGTTCCATGCACCGTGGTGTTCAAAGACGACATCTTGATCACTGGTTGCAACACCACCGAACATTTGCACAACCTGGAAGAGGATCTAAAGCGACTGGACAGAGTGAGACTCAGGCTGAAATGCTCCAAGTGTGTTTTCCTGGTGCCAGAGGTCAAATTTCTGGGGAGAAAGATTGCAGCAGACGGCATCAGACCCATGGACTCCAAGACGGAGGCCATCAAGAATGCACCCAGACCACAGAATGTGATGGAGCTGCGTTCGTTCCTGGGACTCCACAGCTATTTTGGTAACTTTCTACCGGGGTTGAGCACTTTGCTGGAACCCTTGCATTTATTGCTACGCAAGGGTGATGACTGAGTTTGGGGTAAATCTCAAGAGACAGCCTTTAAGAAACCTGCTATGCTCAAACAAGTTACTTGAATTGTATGACCCATGTAAACGTTTAGTACTAGATTGTGATGCGTCGTCGTACGGGATCGGTTGTGTGTTACAGCAAGCAAATGTGTCAGGCAAACTGCAACTGGTTGCATATGCGTCCAGAAGTTTATTCAAGGCTGAAAGAGCCTACAGTATGGTTGAGAAAGAAGCATTAGCATGCGTATACTGGGTTAAGAAAATGCACCAATATCTATTTGGTCTCCGGTTCGAGCTCGAAACTGACCACAAACCGCTTACTTCAATCCTCTCAGAATGCAAAGGGACCAACACCAAAGCTTCGTCCCACATCCAGAGATGGGCACTAACATGACTATGTAATCCACCACAGACCAGGCACTGAGAACTGTGCTGATGCCCTCAGTCGGCTACCATTGCCCACCACCGGGGTGGAACTGGCACAACCCGCTGACTTGCTTCTGGTAATGGATGATTTTGAGAGCGAGGGGTCAGGATCGCCAGATCAGGACCTGGACTACCCAAGACCCTATGCTATCACTAGTAAAAAGCTGCATCCTTAATGGGAGCTGATCGGCAGTTCCTGGGGAAATGCAAGATGAACTTAAGCCGTTCCACCGATGTAAGGATGAATTGTCCATCCAATCGGATTGTCTCCTATGGGGTAATCACATCGTTTTCTCAAAAAAAGGTAGGGAAATGTTTATACGCAACCTACACAGTACCCACCCAGGCATAGTCATGATGAAGGCCCGGCATTGACTCTGAAGTGGAGTCATGTGTACACCAATGCAACACTTGCTCACAGATGAGCAATGCACCCAGGGAGGCCCCACTGAGCATGTGGTCATGGCCCTCCAAACCGTGGTCCAGGGTCTACATAGATTTTGCTGGCCCTTTTCTAGGAAAGATGTTTCTAGTAGCAGTGGACGCTTACTCTAAATGCATTGAATGTATAATAATGTCATCATGTACGTCCACTGCCACCATTGAAAGCCTCCGGGCCATGTTCGCCACCCATGGTTTGCCCGACGTCCTTGTTAGTGACAATGGACCGTGTTTCACCAGCTCGGAATTCAATGAGTTCATGACCCACAATGGCATTAAGCATGTCAGGTCTGCCCCATTTAAGCCCGCATCCATTGGTCAAGCGGAACAGGCAGTCCAAACAATCAAGCAGAGCTTGAAACGCGTAACGGACGGCTCCCTGCAGATCCGGTTATCTCGGGTCCTGCTCAGCTACCGGACGGCCCCCACTTGCTCACCGGGCTTCCCCCTGCAGAATTGTTAATGAAGAGAGCTCTCAAAACCAGGCTCTCCTTAGTCCACCTGGATCTCAATGATCACGTAGAAATCTGGCAGCACCGGCATAACGTGTACCACGATCACGCAACGACATTGCGTGACATTGAGGTTAAAGATCCTGTGTTTGTTCTCAACTACGGTCATGGTCCCAAATGGATTGCTGGCACTGTTTTAGTCAAGGAGAGGAATAGAGTGTTTGTCGTTAAACTGTTAAATGGGAAAACATGCAGAAAGCACTTGGATCAGACCAAACTGCGATTCACTAACAACCAAGAACAGTTTGAAGAAGACTTTACCTTCTATGAGCCACCAACACACACCCAGCCAGCAATCGACCTCACTGTCAACCACGAGGATGAACCCACCATGCCCGATAGTCTGATCAGACCAGCAACGCTGCTGTGCAGCAATGATCCGACCAACTCACCCATGCCAGGACTTCAACCTGTAAATAACTTGTACATAAGACTTTGGGGGGGGGAGTGATGTTATGTATGCAAACCTCAGCAATGAGTAAGACTTGCCACCAGGGGGCACGCCTGTGGGAGACCTAAGGGTCACCTGTGCACCCTGGGCAAGCAGGTATAAAAGGCAATCCACCATGCTGCTTCCTCACTTTGGAGTTACATTAAAGAGACCAAGGTCACAATGGTTTGAGCTTACAACACAGTCTCGTGGAGTTATTCTGAACTTAACAGTAACCATTCTATGATTCTATGATTCTAACCTTATTTGTGTGCCCATGTTACAATTCGGATGAGCTGTTTTTGGAATTCTTGCTCTACTCCTTGTAATGAAGAGTCACATTTAAGGGGGGCAATTTAGGGTTAAAATAATGTATTTGGCAAATTGGATACAAATGAGAGTCATGGGCAAAGTTGAATCCTTGTAAACAGAAATATCTGGCTTTACCTGCAGGCACATGTAGTAATTATAAACAAAAAGGCACCAACATTTCAAATGTAAAGTTAATGAGTCACGCAATATTCTAAAAATATCCATAAGCTATATACCTGTAGTTGTGACTAAGCGAAGTGATTACACAAACTGTGCCAAAATCTCCAGGCAAAATACTGTAAGGAGCTTTAACTTTATTTACCAATTTTGTGAACTCAATTGAATGAGATCATCTTCACTATCACTTTGTTATTAATCTAGAATGTGGGTATAAGCAATTAAATACTGCACCCCCATCATACTCAGTGCAGCAAATGAAAGATATTAACTGACTAAATCAGTGATTGTCAAGTGGATGATTAAAAAGTCTCAGAGAAATTAGAAACGGATTAAAGGCGGCCTAAAAGCTTTCAGATAATTCGACAATCTTGCTTCACAAAGTTTTTTTTTCCTTTCGATCTTAAATTTTCTACCTAACTTAAAGGCGCCGGCTCTTGCAAGGGTAAGGTTCCACAGTTGCTAATGGTCCTCTGCAGCCTTGGTCATGTTGCTGTTCTTCAAGTGCGAGCATAGACGGTGAGTTTTAGGCCTGGCTTTTTCACTGTGGGGAGGCATCACAGCTGGATTTGACCTGTCATTACACGCTAGCCACATGCACACATTTACCAGCAGGAGTCACTAGATAGTAATCAGGAGCAGAATCTTTCTCTTTCCCCGCGCCCCCCCCACCCTCCCTAGCCTAGAGGTATTGAGTACAAATGTAGCACTCTAATTGCTACCCTGCCTGAGATCTGATAGCTCATCACAGACCATGAATCAAAGCTACTCTGGGTGGCTTAGCACCACACCATGTGATGCACTTACCCACTGAATCGATTGCAGGGGCCATGAAGGAAGCTTAACTTGTTTTGCAGAAATACAACCAAACAGCAATCACTTCATAAACTATCCGTGCTTCATTTTATGGTAATAACCACCAATTGTGCAACTTGTGAGATCAGTGAAGTTTCACTAAGGGTCCTGTTCTTTTTTTGCAGTGAGGACTGACAAAAATTATTTTTTATCGCCAATAGCAAAAATTAAATAATTGTACCTCGTTGAATTGGCAAGGAGAGGTACTTGTTAGAGGTCTTTTTTGTAAGAGCTGTAATAAGGCCAAACTTTGGGGAATGAATTTATGGGCAATCAAACTCTTCTACTGTGACCAGCATGGAATGCAATTGCTTTAAGGTGATTCCAGAACCCAGTTCTCCCAGCGATTGCTGGTATGTGCCCCCTGTGAGCACTACTTCCTGCTCAGAATGCTAGATTGCAAAAACCACCCCTGTACTTACAGTTTATAGACTATCTCATTACATCCCGCAATTAACAGTAATCTAAAATAAGAGGAGGAATGCATCACAAAGCTCTTCTATGACAATAGTTGGCAACATAGGCAGAGAACTTGGGCAGTTCTTGATTTATATTTATCTTACCAGTTGGATGCTGATTCCATAATTGTTCTCATCTGTACAACGGGTTATGGAACCCCCCTAAACCCATCTGCCAACCACCCACTGGGAATACGGTCTAACCGGAAGGACCAACAACTGGTTTCAATGGCTGTGAATCAATCCATACAGATTACTATGGATGCATGAGCCCATGGGCTGGATCTACGGCACGCAAACTCGGATACGGATTGGCACAAGGAATATTCAGATGCTCTGCCATGCAGGATCAGCGATCCTTCTGCCATGGGAACTGGCAGGTCCCGAAGTCAGGATAGCAGACCGTACTGAGGTTAGATGGACTGGGACTGGGCTAGTCAGAAACAGGCATAATAGACAACATCTCCAAGGTGTAGCTCTTGTCAAGGGCAATCAGAGAACTAAAGTCCTCTGCAGTTGGAAATCGATAAATGAAAGCCTTCTTACAGCTCTTTTGGTTCATAATTATCAGTACTAGTAGCTTATGCACTATGACAAAGATGAGCTCTACAAATGACGTAAAACACCCCCATGGATTTATCATTTGCCATGATTAGAATATCACAGATAGAATTCACCTCATGCCTTGCCAACAACTTATCAATGAATTTCACATTAGTCAACATAACATATCTGAAATACGTTTACCATTTAATTTGTCATTTACTTTAATATGCTTGTTTCTGTTTTTACATTTTTTCCAATGTTGGGTGCTAATGGTATTATTGATGGCTATTATTGAATGTTATAGTAATCTAAACAGTGATATTTCTGTGTAAGTATTTTTTTTAAGAAAGGAACAATATTGACGGTGGGTTCAATAAGGAACTGGTAACATCTTTTCAGTCTTAGTTAAACTGGTGAAAGAGCAGCCCAGTCATTTGCCATCCCATTCAGCTCTGTCTAACTGTGGAAAGCTGCTGGCATCAGGAATGGCACATGCAAACCACTGATGTAATTGTGGACAATAACTTCCTGTTCTAAGTACTTCCTACGGGCAGAAATTTCCCATTCCAAATATTAGCTCCACGGTTTTTGTTGGCTAGGCATATAGTAAAGCAACGGCTTGCAAAAGGAAATTCCTTCTCACATATGTGTGAAGAAACCAAACTGACTGTGCCACAGTCTTCAAAGATAGCTTGAGTGTTAATGGATTCCTGGCACCGACAAAGCAATTCTGGTCTTTGTATCAGATCTGAATGTGAGTTATTCCCCAAAATATCGATCACTTACTAATTAAAATTGATGACTTCAGACTAAGACAATACTCAGAGTTTTGCTGTGCTCTTCTGTACCACAAGATTAGCATGGAATGCTTCGTTGGCTGTGGTGTCAACCGTGGCTCAGTTGGTAGCACTCTTGTCTCTGAGTTCGAAGGCTCGAATGATTCAAGCCCTGTTCCAGAGACTTGAACACACCATTTAGACTGATACTTGAGTGCAATACTGAGGGAACGCTACAGATTTGGGGGGTTGTCTTTCTGATCAGACATTAAACCGAGACCCCATCTGCCCTCTCGGGGGGGGTGTAAAAGATCCCAAAGCACTAGCCGAAGGAGGGCAAGGGAGTTCTCTTGGTGTCCTGGCCAACATTTATCGCTCAACCAATACCTAAAATAGTTGGTCAGGTCATTTAGTTCATTGGTGTTTGCGGGACCTTGCTGTGCGCATAATTGGCTACCGCATTTCCCTCAGTATAACAGTAACTCCACTTCAAAAGTACTTAATTGGCTGTAAAGCACTTTTGGATGTCCTGAGGTCGTGAAAGGTGCTATATAAATGGAAGTTCTTTCTTTCTTCCTTTGATTGATGTGTGTAGAATTAGCTACATACCTACTCTTTACTTTGGCAAACTGTTAATGATTTACTTCCAGTCAGACAGGTAAAGTCCCTGTTGAATTAAAATTGTTAAGACCTCAGGATGGAATGGATATATCAAATATCAATTAAATCAATACCAATTTTTAAGCACTATTTTTGACATGAGCATTTGAACAGGCCAAGTGTCAAGACTTGTAGCATCACATTAGGAAATATTGCAGACAACAAATATTATGACATTTATTTTTTGGGGTCTGCCAAGTCCAACTTGGTAGTGTACTGTGCCATAGCCTGGAAGACCTGGTTTTGAATCTCAGTCTTGCCTGATGGATGTTTGCTCTGGGCTTCCCCCAGATGTTAAATTTGCTGATCTTGGCTGGATCGTCAAGAACAGTGCCAGATGGCTTCCTTTCTGAAGGGAGGGCATGAGGGAGAGAGCATTAATGGAACTCCAGCTTAAAAATGCACTTTGTAGCAAAATATAGAATTGATGAAGGGCATAAAAATGGTTGCGGCCATCCACTCATGCCTGTCAGTCAGAGTCCAGGATGTTTAGCGCAGGAGGCCACAATTGCCGATGAAATAAGGGAAGATAAAAGTAAAGATAAATCGATTGTATTTTGCTGATAGCTTTAATTGTACAAAGAAAGGACAGACAGTTGGCATTGCAGACAATCGCAGTTAGAGAGTTTTGACAGCAAATTCAAATCTGTCCCAAAAAGTTTACAGTAGGAATGTCATTTTGGGACAGATTTGGGTATATTTTTAATCATACAAACATTCAAAAATACACAAACAAACACATTAACTCCAGGTGGATTCCACGCTCAGGCCTATGCTATGCATCAGGTCTTAATGATGTCATCGGGCCGCAACATGCACATGTGTAAAGAAGGACCCTGTTGGCTCCGGCCGAGTGTCCTTGCTGCCTGCTCAGGGGAGCAGGTTAAAATTGCAGATGTTGCGATCATGGCAGCTTTTGGGCAGGTAAGAACTAGGGTGGTTTTAACTGCCCACCCGCCAGGTTTCTGCTGAACGAGTAGGATTAAAATCACCCCCACTGAGATAGATCGTGGCTTTGCGCGGTGGTGTGAAAAGCATGATAGTGAGTCAACTTCCATTTGACTTCAATGGAAATAAAAATCGGGAGAGACGTAAAATGGGCTGCCAACTCACTATGACCAGTTTTATAGTATCATACTAAGTCAAGATCTACCCCATCGAATTACATCTGGTTTGAACAGTATTATACTTACATTAAATAGTTTAACTGCCTCTTATGAGTAGCATTGATGGTACTAACTGAAGAAGTACACAGCTCAGAGCCTCTTAAAGTATCAACTGAAAAGGACGCGTTATGGAAGGAGGCAGCAATGGGGTGATGCCAGAGGGAAGGAGTAAGAATGTGAGAGATTCTAATCAAACAAACTAAACTTTAAAACTGAATGACAGCAACATCTTTTTAGCTGTATCATCGGAAAGCTTATCAACCAATCAAGTACTAGCAATTTCAATAATACATTATGATCATTTATAAATGCATTATCAAGACCACAGATAACATTGGTCACGCAAATGGTTGTATCTCACAAATTGCGGTAACCTGTTTTTTTTGTGAAATCATGATGGCCATTCCCACCCTTGACAAGTAATTACAAGCAATGCTAAAAGTGAGTCATGCTGGTTGGTTTGGCATACATACGCTATCCAATTTCCTTCTGCTTTCTTGCTAACATGGATAAACGAACTAATGAAATAATTTGCACATTGGGTTTAGGGTGCTGATCACGCAATGGGTCTGCTGTATTCTAATTGGATCTTGAACATGCAGGTTGCACACAGGAGTTCAGGTGCGAGCTGATCAGTAACTATGATATTTTTGGGGGAAAGATGAATTATTAAACTTTCATGAGTAACCATGATTTTTAATATGTTGACATTTTCTCTTGTTGAATTGTGTTATTTATAGGCTTATTTATATTAAGTAATTTTAGAAGTTTTCAAATGTGCAATGTTTTATACTGTTGCCATATCTGACATAAGGCAGAATTATGTTCCTTTCACAGTGGACTTACTAGTGCTGTTTTTGGCCCAAGCTCCTGGCAATTCTGGACAGAACATGATGATACTGAATGTGTCAGAACTTCATACAAGTCACAAATTACAACTACACAGGACAGCACTGTTCCTTGCATTGTACAGTTTAATAGACTATATAATGCACTGGTTTGGGATCAGAGTTCCCTGCAAAATCTTCACTCTCAAATCTGAAAAACCACTGACTGATTCACTTAATAGGATTTGGTGTTGCCCATCTTAGCACTTCCCGGAAAATCGTTTCAACGACACTCCTGTGAATGACTCTTCTTGAAAAATGTCCTCCTTCCTAATTGACATTTTGGTTGTTGACCGAGTACAAGGATAGAAATCATGGACCAGCATCAAACAGAAATTCAAACACCAAGAATTTATCCCAGTATGGTCAATTTGGGTTCAATAATGGTGCACGTCCAAAAGGACAGAATGTCCCTTGGAACATGCAGACTGCCATTTACCCTTTCCCAACATTTATTTTCCACAGTTATGGCAGAGGTTGATAGAATTGCTGTTGTTACTGTAGTCACAAGGGAAATGGTGGGTTATTTGTTCTGAACTAATTTATTTCATTTTTAAAAGAAAAATTACAAGGTGAGATGAGTCTTAGTGCACAGATGGTGCACCAAATGGGAGTTACAAGGTTTGCCTCATTTGTACCGCCATAGGAATGAACAGATTTACTCTGTGCGCTTTTTAGAAACTGGAGTGCATCAGGGTGCACTAAAAGTAATGCGCAACTGGGCAGCGAATTGGAAAAGAACTACAGGAATGCAGCTAGATGAAAAGCCACTGGACTGGTAGGAATCACGATTCCAACACTCTCCTGGCCGGCCTCCCATCTTCCACCCTCCATAAACTTGAGCTCATCCAAAACTCATAGATTTAAAGTAATTGGGGGGAGGTTTAGAGGGGAGTTGAGGGGAATTGTTTTCACCCAGAGGGTGATGGGGGTCTGGAACTCACTGCCTGAAAAGGATGGTAGAGGCAGAAACCCTCACCACATTTAAAAAGTACTTGGGTGTGCACTTGAAGTGCCATAACCTACAAGAGCTGGAAAGTGGGATTAGCCTGGATAGCTCTTTGTCGGCCGGTACAGATATAATGGGCTGAAATGGCCTTCTTCTGTGCTGTATATTTCTATGATTCTATGATTCCAACTCTGCTGCCCGTATTCTAACTCATACCAAGTCCCATTCACCCATCACCCCTGTGCTTGCTGATCGCCATTGGCTCACTGTCCACCAATACCTTGATTTTAAAATTCTCATCCTCATCCTTAACTCCCTCCATGGCTTCGCCCCTTCCTATCTTTGTAGCTTCCTCTCGCCCTATAACACTCTGAGAACTCTGCCATCCTCCAAACCTGGCCTCTCATTCTCACGAAGCAGCTTTACATTCAGCTAAGGCCATAACATTGCGATGCTGTATGACACCCACAGTGCAAGATGTTTGTTCATTCAGTGCACGTTTATCTTTTCCTGTTAGGGAAAATGAAAAGAGAAGCCCCTCAAAGCAAGCAACCCCCTGCAGCCAAAAAAAGCACAGGCTATTCCTAGCACACAGGCAGGACTGTCTAGGTCTGGCACATATTGAGGTAAGTGGTCAGCTAAACCCCAAGCACATCTGAAGCAGACCCCTCATGCTATCTCCGTGTTTATCCTTTCCAATAGTACATCACCTAGGAGTAGCAGAGCAGAAATACCATGGTGTACTAAAACGTGTACCACAAGGGGATAAAGCACATCACGTTAAACATACTCCACCCTAACTGTTAGTCTTAATCAAAACACAACACATTGCCTTCAACTTTATAGTCATTGCTTACTTCTGAAATCGAGTGCTTCCATACAATCAGAACCTCAGAAGAATTGTTGTATATATATATATATATATATAAACAAACACAAAGGCAGGCTCGAAGAAAAACCCTCACAGCCCCTCGTGAATCTATGTTACCTCATGCAATGGCTGCTGAATTTCTGTCTGCTTGTCATCATAATCCTCCTCCTGTGCTCCAGCTTCACAAAGATCACAAGGCCATTTGGGCCACCCGTTCATCATTCCATAAAGACCAATAGTTCCTCCTGCTCCCACCCACAACAACCCCCCACCCTCCCCACCATCCCCCTTATCACAACATCCAGCTGAATCTTGAAGGACTCCAGAACATTTACCTTCTTATCCCACCCAGAAGGTTATTCAGGTATTGATCACTCTTTGTGTGTAGAAATGCTTCCTGACATCACCCCTAACTTGCCTTTTATCATTTTATACTCGTGTCCCCTTGTGCAGCAATTTAACTTGAAACAGTGCTCAGGATTACTTATTCTGTTTGTTAGAGTATATTATATACCTCTGTAAGGTCCTCTTGCATTTGTTTCCCCTGAAGGTTGAAGAGATCACATTTCTTAACCTTTTCTCACGGCCCAGTACCCTGACACAAGCATCACCTCACTGTGGTCCTTCTCTGTACTGTTTGCAGGGTGCGGAGTATTCCCTTGTGCCTCCACGCCCAGAATTAGATGCTATGTGCCCAAGTTTCGGATCCCCGGTAGAACGGCGCACCTCGGAGAGGCCCGCCTAATTCTACAACTCAAAAAGCAACAAATACTTGCCTCGCGATTCTCCGATATCTGTAGGCCCGTTTGCAGCTCAGCGCGGTGCAGCAGGAGCTGCTGGGGGCGGAGCAAACGTGTTCTGACCAAACACTGGGGCTAGGGCCCAGAGTCAGTTTGAATGCCGGCAGTGTTGCGCATGCGCGTTGGAGCGTGCGCGCATGCACAATGGCACACAAACATTGCCAATCAGCCATCTATAAAGGGACATGCAGAAAAGTGATTTTTGGGTATGTGGATCTGTGCAAAACCTTCTGACTGATTTTTTGTGCCTGAAGGAGTGCTGTTAGCCGTACTGTTGAAGAAATCAGCTGCTGGAATCAATGAGTGCTGTTTGTTGCTGCTAAACTTCTAGAACAGGTGCTGCATAGGTGCATGCAAAATAATGACTGTGTGTTTTGAAAAATCAGAGTGTCAATTCAATACAGCAATGGAACAACATCCACCAAGAACAAAGAATTTCTTGCATGAGAAAGTGGAGACACTAGTTAATGTCACTGAGCAGAGATGGCAGGAGCTGGATACCAGCAACAGAGGTCGCACAGAAGTGCCACCCAAAGAAATGAAGAAATGCTGGAACCAAGTTGCAGAAGATTACTGCGCAGTGGTACATACCAGAAGATCTGGAAGCCAGTGTAAAAAGAAATGGCATGACCTTGGTCAAGTAGTCAGTGTAACTAATATTTTCATTTTTCAATGGAATCTCAATTGTAAATGTGACCATCTGTATATGTCCCATCCTGCAGAAAGACGCACTCTGTAAAAAGTTATATTTTAATCTTTGCAGAAGAAATTGGCCCACAACAAAAGGGAAAGAACTCGAACAGGAGGAGGTGTGCCAACTCTTCATCCACTGACACCCTTGGAACAGAGGGTCGCTGCTTTGATGAGTTGTACATGGAGAAAAGCAATCAGTACAGCACAAGCTGGGCCCACACGCGAGGGAGAGGGTAAGTCCTGAAAATGCCTTGTGGCCCTTCAAATCAACCTGCTGCCTGGCCTGCTATGTGTGAGAGTACTCATGCCACCCATCCTGCCCCTCCTGTGCTGCTAACCATTTGACTGTTCTGTTATATTTTGCAGAAGATGATGCCAATCCTGAAGATCCTGAAGATACAGAAGAAGAACCAGAAGAACCAGATGTGGACGATCCAGACCAAGGGTGGCTGCATGCGTATAAGGCGGCCAAGGTTAGTGGGAAACTAGAAGATCGGGAAAATTTTAAATGGCAGCAAAGAATGACTAAGAAAGCAATAAAGAAAGGAAAGATAGATTACGAAAGTAAACTTGCGCAAAACATAAAAACAGATAGTAAAAGCTTTTACCGATATATAAAACGGAAGAGAGTGACTAAAGTAAATGTTGGTCCCTTAGAAGATGAGAAGGGGCATTTAATAATGGGAAATGTGGAAATGGCTGAGACCTTCAACAATTATTTTGCTTCAATCTTCACAGTGGAAGACACAAAAACCATGCCAAAAATTGCTGGTCATGGGAATGTGGGAAGGGAGGACCTTGAGACAATCACTATCACTAGGGAGGTAGTGATGGACAGGCTAATGGGACTCAAGGTAGACAAGTCCGCTGGTCTTGATGAAATGCATCCCAGGGTATTAAAATGGATGGCGGAAGTTATAGCAGATGCATTCGTTATAATCTACCAAAATTCTCTGGACTCTGGGGAGGTACCGGTGGATTGGAAAGCAGCTAATGTAACGCCTCTGTTTAAAAAAGGGGGCAGACAAAAGGCAGGTAACTATAGGCCGGTTAGTTTAACATCTGTAGTGGGGAAAATGCTTGAAACTATCATTAAGGAAGAAATAGCGGGACATCTAGATAGGAATAGTGCAATCAAGCTGACGCAACATGGATTCATGAAGGGGAAATCATGATTAACTAATTTACTGAAATTCTTTGAGGATATAACGAGCATAGTGGATAGAGGTGTACCGATGGATGTGGTGTATTTAGATTTCCAAAAGGCAGTCGATAAGGTGCCACACAAAAGGTTACTGCAGAAGATAGAGGTACGCGGAGTCAGAGGAAAAGCAGGAATGGGGTACTGAAGTTGAATGTTCAGCCATGAACTCATTGAATGGCGGTGCAGGCAAGAAGGGCCGAATGGCCTACTCCTGCACCTATTTTCTATGTTTCTATGTTTCTATTAGCATGGATCGAGAATTGGCTGGCTAACAGAAAGCAGAGAGTCGGGATAAATGGGTCCTTTTCGGGTTGGAAATCGGTGGTTAGTGGTGTGCCACAGGGATCGGTGCTGGGACTACAACTGTTTACAATATACATAGATGACCTGGAAGAGGGGACAGAGTGTAGTGCAACAAAATTTGCAGATGACACAAAGATTAGTGGGAAAGCGGGTTGTGTAGAGGACACAGAGAGGCTGCAAAGAGATTTAGATAGGTTAAGCGAATGGGCTAAGGTTTGGCAGATGGAATACAATGTCGGAAAGTGTGAGGTCATCCACCTTGGGAAAAAAACAGTAAAAGGGAATATTATTTGAATGGGGAGAAATTACAACATGCTGCGGTGCAGAGGGACCTGGGGGTCCTTGTACATGAAACTCTTTTTGGAGTTCACCTGCAAAACATAAAACATTAAACGATGCCACCCGACCTGGGTGACACTCCAGACATTTAAAAGGCCCTTTTTTTTTTCCCCCCTTTTTTTTGTTTTTTTTTGTGTTTTTCTTTTTTTGGTTTTTTTTTGGGTCCTTGTACATGAATCCCAAAAAGTTAGTTTGCAGGTGCAGCAGGTAATTAGGAAGGCGGATGCAATGTTGGCCTTCATTGCGAGAGGGATGGAGTACAAAAGCAGGGAGGTCCTGCTGCAACTGTACAGGGTATTGGTGAGGCCGCACCTGGAGTACTGCGTGCAGTTTTGGTAACCTTACTTAAGATAGGATACACTAGCTTTGGAGGGGGTACAGAGACAATTCACTCAGCTGATTCCAGAGATGAGGGGGTTACCTTATGATGATAGATTGAGTAGACTGGGTCTTTACTCGTTGGAGTTCAGAAGGATGAGGGGTGATCTTATAGAAACATTTAAAATAATGAAAGGGATAGACAAGATAGAGGCAGAGAGGTTGTTTCCACTGGTTGGGGAGACTAGAACTAGGGGGCACAGCCTCAAAATACGGGGGGAGCCAATTTAAAACCGAGTTGAGAAGGAATTTCTTCTCCCAGAAGGTTGTGAATCTGTGGAATTCTCTGCCCAAGGAAGCAGTTGAGGCTAACTCATTGAATGTATTCAAATCACAGATAGATAGATTTTTAACCAATAAGGGAATTAAGGGTTATGGGGAGCGGGCGGGTAAGTGGAGTTGAGTCCACGGCCAGATCAGCCATGATCTTTTTGAATGGCGGAGCAGGCTCGAGGGGCTAGATGGCCTACTCCTGTTCCTAATTCTTATGTTCTTTTGTTCTTATGTTGACAAATGTATTCAGGGGAGACTTTTGAACTTAATATGTATCAGTCCACATTAACGAACATCAATCTTTCAAACACTTGCATTGGTTCTGGTCTGACATTCTATGGTTTCACAGATTCTCACGTTGCGGGTCCCAGTGGTGCTAGTGGTGGTGTAATGCAGCATTTTACACCCACTGCCCCACCATCCCCACCTGCGCCTCCCACTGGAGTGGTGTCGCATGCAAGACCCAGGGCCCCACCCTCCCAGCCTGCACCTCCCACTGGAGTGGTGCCGCGAGGCAGACCCAGGCAGAGGAGGAGGAGATTGGAAACACACTCTCCTGAGATGCAGCGTGCAACAGATGCGGCTCAGGTTGTGGCATTGGGTGTGGAGAGCAATGACCTTACCCGATCACTCGTGGGCAGCATCAGTGCAGTGGGTGAAGAGGTAACGGTACTGACGGGAGAAATAGCAGCAATGACATGGGAAATGAGGGAGGGAGTGTCAGAGGGAGTGCAAGCTACAGCACAGGCCATCAGGGAAGGCCTGGGTGAGGTAGCTGATGCAATAAGGGCACACAGCCCGGCCAATCAAATGACACCCCCATGAAGAAGTGAACATTCAGTGAGATGTGGATGAGAGATGGTTGCAGCCTTTCTTTGCTGCTTTTGTTCTTGTTCTTGATTTAACTGTAGTAACTTTGTTCAAATTGAAATTGTTTTGTAAGTTTTGTAACTTTACAACTTATAAGTGATCTAAAGGTTTATAAGTGATCTCAGAGTGTAAATGTTCTCACATTTTGTAAGTTATTTAATTTTGCACCAAAAAGTGATCTTGAAGTTTCAGTGATCTTAAGAGTAAGATTTTTCACATTGAAATTGTTTTTTAACTTTACAAGTTTATAAGTGATCTTAAAGTTTTAAAGTGATCTTAAAGAGTCATATTAAAGTAAAGTTTGATACAACAAATATTTTATTACACCAACGTGCAGTACATTGTGAATTTTTCAATAAAATATTTTTACATTAAAACTGAATCATGTTCCGTTAACACAACACAACATAAGAACAACTTCAAAAAATAAACATGTCCAGGTGGAATAGTTGTCGCTGAGCCCTCAGGCATCAGTAATTGAAGCGTTCACGGATGAGCTGCTGGCGCAGGCTCGAGCAATCATTAAAGGAGCACGATGGACCGCCCTCCTCCAATGTCATGCTCCGGCCTCAGGCACTTGCATGCTTTCCTGATCGTCATCATCATCCTCATCCCGCTCTTTCAAATTACTATTATCAAGCATTCTCCCCTCATGTGGGTCTTCTGGTTCCACTACCAGCTCCTGCTGCCTCATGATGGCTAAGTTATGCAGCATGCAGCATACAACAGTGCCGTGACCGATAATCTCAGGGGAGTACAGCAAGTAGCCTCTGGAATGGTCCAGGCATCGGAAATACTGTTTCAAGATGCCAATAGTCCTCTCTATGATGCTGCGCGTTGCAATGTGCGACATGTTGTATTGATGGTCAGCTTCCATCCGTGTTACGCATAGGGGCGTCATGAGCCAGGTGGCGAGGCCGTACCCTTTGTTTCCCAGTAGCCAGCTCTGCCCTTCTGGCTGCTGAAACATGTCAGATATAAAGCTGTCGCGTAGGATGAACACATCATGGGTGCTGCCAGGGTATCTCGCATCGATTGACATGATGCACTGCTTGTTGTCACACACGAGCTGCACATTAATGGAGTGGAAACCTTTTCTATTCCTGTACTGCTCGGAATCACAGGTGCTCGCAAGGCGATGTGGGTACAATCAATGCAGCCCTATACCTTTGGAAAGCCAGCAATCTTTGAGAATCCCACAGCCCTGTAATGCATTGCTTGGCCGGTCATTGGGAAATTGATGAAGTCATTCCTCCGCGCATACAGTGCAGCCGTGACCTGGTAAATGCAGGCATTTATTGCACATTGAGAGATGATGCACACATCTCCAGTTGTAGCTTGAAACGATCCCGAGGCATAGAAGGAAAGTACAGCTGTAACCTTCACTTCAACAGACAAGGCAGTCGGCGTTCTGCTTCTCGGCTGTAAATCTGCTCTCAGCATATCACAGATCTCAGCGACAATTTCTCTGTGGAAATGCAGCCTTTTGACACAATCAGCCTCACTCATGTCCAGGTACGAGTGCCTGGCTCGATATTGCCGACGTGGGTAAGGTCTCCTGCCCATCAGCCTACGGGCTATGACGTTCCTGGTGCAGTGAGCTCTAAATAATTCTCTCCTATGTAGAAAATTGATGGAGAACCATTGCATAATCCGTGGCATTGATAATGCAGCACCCATACTTGAAGTAAAAATTAAACTTTCAAAGGTGCATGCTGGCTGGCTGGCTGGCTGGCTCTCTCTCCCAGTGTTTTTCAGGCCTCCCCTAACCCCTGGCCGAACGGCCGAAAGATCGCAGCTCGGTGCCTGCTGCCTGTATGTGTGCTCGCCCTCCCGGTGCTTTCAAGGCCGCCCCTATCCTCTGGCCGAATGGCTGAAAGATCGCAGTTCGGTGCCTGCTGCCGCTGCTTCGATGGAGAGGTAGGAACATTTATTTTTTTATTTATTGATTTATTTATCATTTATTATTGATGATGGCTCCTTATAAAAGTGAAGTGTTTAATGCTTTGTAAAATCCCCCAACTTCCCTCTAACTTCCTTTCCCCCCATCTCTCGATCCCTAGGCCTAATTTCTAAATGTAGGCAAGGTTTTTTCTGAGCGTACAAAAATCGACACTTATTCCATTCTAAGTTAGTTTGGAGTAACTTTTCACTGCCTAAACTTGCAAAACAGGCGTAAGTGGCTGGTAAAACCCCTTTTGAAAAAAAACTGTACTAAAACGAAATTATTCTAACTAATTAAAATTGGAGCAAACTAAATGCTGAGAATTGCAATTTCTAAGATACTTCATACAAAACTAGTTGCTCCAAAAAAATAGGAGTAACTCAAGCCGAAACTTGGGCCCATATTCCAGGCCCAGACTGTCCGCAGTGCTGTACTAAGCAGCTTCAGTGTGACAGCCTCAGTTTTTATTATTTTTTTTAAATGTATTCACGGGATGTGAGCATCACTGGCAAGGCCAGCATTTATTGCCCATCCCTAATTGCCCCTTGAGAAGCTTGAACTGCTGCAGTCCATCATAGCAGTTTCTTCTGATATGACAGAGTGGCTTGCTAGTGGTTGCTTCAGAGGGTAGTTCAGAGTCAACCACATTGCTGCGGATCTGGAATCACATACAGGCCAAACCAGGTCTCCTTCCCGAAAGGATTTTAGTGAACCAGATGGATTTTTACAACAATCCAGTAGATTCATGGTCAGCTTTACTGATACTAGCTTTTTATTCCACATTTACTTAATCAGCTGAATTTAAATTCCCCACCTGGCGTGGTGGAATTTGAACTCACATTTCCGGATTACTAGTCCAGTAACATAACCACTAGGCTACTGTCATGTATTCAACCAGCATTGTAACCCATGTATAAACTGACCTAAGTTGTACACCGTGAGAACACTGACCACTAGGTGGGAGACACTCCTAACCTGGACCTTCAGGTATAAAAGGGGAAGCTCCACCCACCTTCATCACTTGAGTGCTAAAGAATAAAGGACAGGTCACAGACTGACCTTCCCTCAAGCATGGGCCTCGTGTGCATTTATACTGTGTAGTAAGGACGTATCAATGGCGACAAGAAACTGGGATTTAAACCACGCGAGCATGGCCACGAGCAGAACAGACGAGAGGTACTGTGTTAAGGAATGGTTGGGACAGAGATTCAACATTGTTAAAGCAGCACACAGTTCTCCAGGCAGACAAGGGCAGTCAGGCATGCCCCAACATGTAGTCGAACCCAGAGGGGGAGTTCGACAGAGACAATGGCAAGCTGAACAGCGATTCACGCCATTGCAAGGGACAATGCGGCCAGTAATGGGGCTATCAACACCTGTTAATGCTGCACTCAAGGACAATAACAGGGGCAGTCAGCGACGATCGACTGGCAAGGGACCTTTTGTTTCAAACCGCAACTCATGCTAGAGGCGTGGAGGCATACATTCAGCCGGAGTTTGCAGAGATGAGCAAAATACCTGCAGAAATTGCAGAAATGGACACTGGGGGAAATCGCTGGAAGCTGAAGTTCAGCGAGTTCATGTGGAGCACGTATACAGTTCATACACCAGGACGCCACCGATAATGATGAAAGTGCTCCTCAATGGCATCCCAGTATCAATGGAGTTAGACACGGGTGCCAGCCAGTCCCTGATGGGTATCAAACAGTTCAAAAAGTTGTGGGCATCCAAGGCCAGGAGGCCAAAATTATCGCCGATTGACGCACAGCTACGGACATACACAAAGCAGATCATTCCGGTGCTAGGCAGCGCCACGGTAGTCGTAACCCACAAAGATTCAGAGAACAGGTTGCCACTCTGGATTGTCCCAGGGGACGGTCCCGCACTATTGGGGAGGAGTTGGCTTGCTGTCATAAACTGGAAATGGGGCGATGTCAATGCAATTTCCTCTGTGGAGCGAGTATCATGCTCACAGGTCCTGGACAAATTTGACTCATTATTTCAACCCGGCATTGGCACTTTCATGGGGGCCAAGGTAGTGATTCACATAAACCCGGATGCCAGACCAGTACACCACAAGGCCAGAGCGGTACCGTACGTGATGCGGGAAAAGATAGAAGGCGAATTGGACCGTCTGTTGAGGGAAGGCATCATCTCGCCAGTCGAATTCAGTGACTGGGTGAGCCCAATTGTGCCGGTGCTCAAGGCGGATGGGTCGGTCAGGATATGTGGCGATTACAAGGCCACCATCAATTGGGTGTCACTCCAAGACCAGTACCCGCTACTGAGAGCGGAGGACCTCTTTGCGGCGCTATCCGGTGGCAAACTTTTTTCAAAATTGGACCTGACCTCAGCTTACATGACCCAGGAATTGGCGAGTGAGTCGAAGAAGCTGACCACCATCACGACACACAAGGGGTTGTTTGAGTACAACAGATGTCCGTTCGGGATTCGCTCGGTTGCCGTGATCTTCCAACGAAATATGGAAAGCCTCCTCAAGTCGATTCCAGGGACGGTGGTTTTTCAGGACGACATCCTCATTACGGGTTACGATACTGAAGAACACCTCCACAACCTGGAGGAGGTGCTACGCAGACTGGACCGGGTAAGTCTGCGACTGAAAAAGGCGAAGTGTGTCTTCCTAGCTCCAGAGGTAGAATTCCTGGGGATGAGGGTAGCAGCAGATGGGATCAGCCCTACTACATCCAAGACGGAAGCGATCCAGAGAGCACCCAGACCCCGTAACACGACGGAGCTGCGTTCGTTCCTGGGGCTCCTGAACTATTTTGGTAACTTTCTTCCCAAATTGAGCATGCTGCTAGAGCCGCTACACGTGCTCCTACGCAAAGGTCGCGATTGGGTCTGGGGGGACAGCCAGGAAAAGGCTTTTAATAGAGCACGCAATTTGTTATGTTCCAACAATCTGTTAATGCTGTATGACCCATGTAAGAAACTTGTGTTAACGTGCAATGCGTCGTCCTATGGTGTCGGGTGTGTGTTGCAGCATGTCAATGCCAAGGGTCAGTTACAGCCGGTAGCTTATGCCTCCAGGAGTCTGTCCCAGGCAGAAAGGGGCTACGGGATGGTAGAAAAGGAGGCGCTCGCATGTGTATATGTGGTAAAGAAAATGCACCAGTACCTGTTTGGCAGGAAATTTGAGCTGGAGACAGATCACAAACCCCTAACGTCCCTTTTGGCCGACAACAAGGCCATAAATGCAAACGCATCGGTCCGCATACAGAGGTGGGCACTCACGTTAGCTGCCTATGACTACACAATTCGGCACAGACCGGGCACCGAAAACTACGCCGATGCACTCAGCAGGCTCCCACTAGCCACCACTGAGGGGGCTACCGAGCATGGTGCTGAGATGGTCATGGCTGTTGAAGCTTTCAGAAGCGAAGGCTCACCCGTAACAACCCGTCAGATTAAGGTCTGGACAAATAGAGAGCCGCTATTGTCTCTAGTCAAGAAATGTGTCCTGAATGGGGACTGGGCAGCCACGTACAGGGCATGCCCTGAGAAATTTAAACCATTTCACAGGCGCAAGGATGAACTCTTGATTCAGGCCGATTGCCTACTGTGGGGAAACCGCGTAGTCATGCCCCAGATGGGCAGAGAGGTGTTCATCAGAGAACTCCACAATGGGCACCCGGGCATTGTCACGATGAAGGCAATTGCCAGGTCACACGTTTGGTGGCCAGGGATAGACGCAGATCTGGAACTTTGTGTTCGCAGGTGCAACACGTGTGCCCAGCTGGGCCATGCGCCCAAGGAAGCCACCCTTAGCCCTTGGCCATGGCCCGCCAAGCCTTGGTCACGCATCCATGTGGACTACGCAGGTCCTTTCATGGGGAAAATGTTTTTGGTTGTAGTAGACGCCTACTCCAAATGGATCGAGTGTGACATTTTAAATTCAAGCACATCCTCTGCCACGGTAGAAAGTCTACGGGCAATGTTCGCCGCCCACGGTCTACTGGACATCTTGGTCAGCGACAATGGCCCGTGCTTCACAAGCACTGAATTCCAGGACTTCATGGCAGGCAATGGAATTAACCATGTTAGAACGGCACCGTTCAAGCCGGCCTCAAACGGCCAGGCAGAACAAGCAGTGCAGATAATCAAACAGGGGATGCTCAGATTCCAAGGGGGTTCCCTACAAACCCGCTTATCACGCCTCCTGTTGGCCTATAGATCCCGACCACACTCGCTCACAGGGGTTCCACCCGCAGAGCTACGAATGAAAAGGACGCTCAAAACCCGATTATCCCTTATACACCCCACCATGAAAGAAATTGTCGAGAGCAGGCGCCAGTCACAATATCACTACCATGACAGGAATGCGAGGGCGCGATGTATTGATGTAAATGATCCTGTTTTTGTCCTCAACTACGCTGCAGGGCCCAAATGGCTCGCAGGCACTGTGGTTGCCAAAGAGGGAAATAGGATTCTGGTAGTTAAACTTACCAATGGACAAATCTGCCGCAAACATGTGGATCAAACAAAAAGGAGGTTCAGCAACCCCATAGAAGAAGCAGAGGAAGAACACGATATAGAGTTCACTCCACCACAGGTGACCGAACACCGGAACCAAAGGGGGAGAGCCCAGTCACTGTGGGCAGTCCGGACAGGCCTGAGGCACTGCAAACAGCAGACACTCAGGCCAACGCCCAACAACCGGAGCCCCAACTCAGGCGCTCTACAAGGGAGCGTAAACCACCAGAGAGGCTCAACCTGTGATCCCAATAAGACTTTGGGGGGGGGGAGGTGATGTCATGTATTCAACCAGCATTGTAACCCATGTATAAACTGACCTAAGTTGTGCACCGTGAGAACACTGACCACTAGGTGGAAGACACTCCTAACCTGGACCTTCAGGTATAAAAGGGGAAGCTCCACCCACCTTCATCACTTGAGTGCTAAGGAATAAAGGACAGGTCACAGACTGACCTCTCAAGCATGGGCCTCGTGTGCATTTATACTGTGTAGTAAGGACGTATCAGCTACCGTTTAAACTCCATTAATTGAGCAAAATGAAATTACTGAAAGGAAAATTCTGGGGATCATGTGCCTGAATTCCTAATATGTGGCCCTGGTGGATGAAGCTCTCACCAGGAGTATGGTTTCATAAAATTATCTCAAATAGCTAAACATTCTGTTTGTGTCGGTAATTGCTGCTCTTCATTGACTGGACTTGTTTAGAGTAAAATGCTGGGATGTGCCTCCTGGGACCTACTGCACTGATTTCACTTGTGTTTGCAGGGTCCTGGGCAGGTCCTTGATTTATAAGGGGGCTGGAATAATCCTACCTGTTTAATAAATCTTCAAGGGCTCCCAGCAGTGTCCCAGACCTTATTCTTCAGGGTGCACTGGCGCTGATCTCCTGATTGACATTTCCCAGGCTAGGGACATGTGGCAGTGAGTCAACCTCCCCCCTGCCACAGACCCCTCTCCCACATGTGTTGCCCCACAACAAGACAAGCAGGAACTTCAAAGTTAAGCTGCGACCCAGCTTATCCAGGTCCCGGCCTACTTTGCAGCCTTTCCAATGTACTCCCACTGGGATTAAGGCTGGACTGTGCCAGAAGAGCTGTGGATTTTTGACACCTGTGCTTTTGGAACCAGATCATTTCGAGAGGTGGGAAATAGTAAGGCTCCAGATGCTGATCCCTGGGGCACTTTACTCAGTACATCTCCCTGCTTCAGCTTCAGCTCTTTATTCTAATGCCTCATCCACTTCCAAGTTTTATCGAGGATGCCCACTACAATAGCTTTATAGTATCCTTTCAAGTGGAACTTTATGAAAGCTTTCTGGAAGTCTAGATACACTTTATGATAAGGTTCTCCAATATCCACTTTGGATATCACTTCCTGGTCAGGTGGAATCTGTCTGTTGTGCAAACCACTTACTACATTATTTTCATGCAGGCAATCCTCAATTTTATTTTGAATGATTGATTCCATTGTTTAGCAAGTTACTGATATAATAATTTAATATGTAAATTATTTTTAGTTCCACCTCAGTTTGTATAATGATCTCACTTTTTTTGATAGCCCTCTTGCTTTATAATTATGGAAGAATGTCTTACTGTTGCGATTGCATTTTACACAGCACCCATTTTTAGTTCCATCTCTTCTACATTTTTTGGAAGTCCTATGGCTAGAAATTCGATATCGCCCGCTTTGAGGCAGTGATGGCGCTGGAGTGCTACTTTAGCGCCAGTCGATGTCTATCACCTCAAAGTGCGACATTCAGTTGTATCGCCCTCAAGAGGAGAGTGGAACGCTAAGAGAAGATTTCCACACTCCTCTTGGGCCGCTAATGGAGTGATATGACAGGAAGACTACTACATTTTTGGGCGCTAGGATGCCAGCATCCTTACGCCAGAATATGGGAAAAAAATCCTTATGACAACTTCAATAAACTTCACCCACACTTCCCCACTACTGCAACAAATAAATAGAAGTTGAAAAATTGAAATTTCAGCACTTACCTTGCACTCCAGATGATATCGCCCCGGGGTCGTCGCTGGACTGACTGCTTTCCCCTGCCAGTGTCAGCGCCAGGCGCTACCGCAGGCAAAAAGGTACATTTTTCAAACGCATGGCATTGCACACTCGGTGATGTCACTGAGTGGGCGGCGCTAGCGACCGCAGCGCAAACTGTCAGCACCCCTGCTAAACCTTCACTGAAGTTCGCAGCAGGAGCTGACATCACGGCGCTCAGGCGGTAGGTGATTAGTGGTCCCTTAGCGACCCTCTCTGGCGCTAAAGGTGGCACTAAACTACCGAATTTCTAGCCCCTGGTGTGTGTTCCAGTACTTTCCCTCATCTTTCTGCCTCAGACTATGTAGTGTTTTTTAATGTTCCTAGTCATTGCTATGTTCTTATTCTGCATGCTCATTAGTATGTCTTTAAGCTATTTCATTTGCCCTCAATTAAGTTTTCCTAAATATTACCCTGCAGTTGATTGGTTTAAGCTTTATTACTTTAAATTTGCCCAATTAAAGTTGTATACCTAAGTTTTGGTTTGTGGTATTGGTTTATCCCAGATCAAAAGCCTTGGGACATTTTACTATGTTAAAGGCGCTATATAAATACATTTTGTTGTTGTTATTGTTCATGTCAAATTTAACCATACTTTGTTTACTGTCACCCATTTTCAATTAGTTATCTGAGTAATTTACTATAACTAGGACAAGATGTAAATTGCCTCTCATGGCATCCCTAATGCACTGAATGAGAAAGCAGTAATGAATTATATTCACTTTCTTAGATTCTCGACGACTTGAGCATTTCCAGTTTCCATTAGCTTGGCTAATGTTCCACTTTAGCATGACCTTTCTGTTTGCAGATGATCTCCATTGCAAATTTGGGGTCTTGCCTTAGATAGGTCATCATTATAGGCAGTCCCTCGGGGTCAAGGATGACTTGTTTCCGCACTAAAAATGAGTACTCAGGTGACTGATTAACTCATTTTAAACAGTGGAAGATGCCTGTGCGTGAATTCTTTTAACGTCGGGTGGCCGTTGTACATCAGCCACCACACCGGCTTGACGGATCAAGATCTTGGTCCAGTAGCAAGGGGATCCAAGACGACTGGAGACCAGGCTCCGCCACATGTGCCGATACATACACACAAACTCAAACATACTCCAACTGTCCTCCTTCCTTCCCACAGGACCTCTCTCTATGTGGAATCTTAGGTAGAGTGGTGGTGGACTCTCCCATAAGCAGTCTGAGTGTCTGAGGGCCCGAAAGTGGTCGAAGCCAAGGCCCGCCCAGGTGCCAACCAAAGTACCGCCAATAGCCGCTGAGAGACTGGGCGATACTTTGCCAAGAAGATCCCTCTAAAAGAGGAGGCAGTACCATCATCACCATCATAGGCAGTCCCTTGAAATCGAGGAAGACTTGCTTCCACTCTTAAAATGAGTCCTTAGGTGGCTGAACAGTCCAATACGAGAACCACAGTCCCTGTCACAGGTGGGACAGATTGTCATTGAGGGAAAATGTGAGTGGGACAGGTTTGCCGCACGCTCTTTCTGCTACCTGCGCTTGATTTCTGTATGCTCTCGGCGATGAGACTCGAGATTCTCAGCGCTCTCCCAGATGCACTTCCCCCACTTAGGGCGATCTTTGGCCAGGGACTCCCAGGTGTCAGAGGGGATGTTGCACTTTTTCACGGAGGCTTTGAGGGTGTCCTTGTAATGTTTCCGCTGCCACCTTTGGCTCATTTGCCATGAAGGAGTTCCGAGTAGAGCGCTTGCTTTGGGAGTCTCGTGTCGGGCATGCGAATGATATGGCCTGCTCAGCGGAGCTGATCAAATGTGGTCAGTGCTTCAATGCTGGGGATGTTGGCCTGGTCGAGGACGCTAATGTTGGTGCAGCTGTCCTCCCAGGGGATTTTTAGGATATTGCGGAGGCATCGTTAATGGTATTTCTCCAGTGACTTAAGGTGTCTACTGTACATGGTCCATGTCTTTGAGCCATACTGGAGGGTGGGTATTACTACAGCCCTGTAGACCATGAATTTGGTGACAGTTTTGAGGGCCTGGTCTTCAAACATTCTTTTCCTCAGGTGGCCGAAGGCAGCATTGGAGCACTGGAGGTGGTGTTGAATCTCTTCGTCAATGTCTGCTCTTATTGATAAGAGGCTCCCAAGATATGGGAAATGGCCCACATTGTCCAGTGCCGCGCCATGGATCTTGATGACTGGGGGACAGTGCTGTGCGGTGAGGACAGGCTGGTGGAGGACCGTTCGCTTGCTGATGTCTAGCATAAGGCCCATGCTTTTGTACGCCTTAGTAAATACGTCGACTATGTCCTGGAGTTCAGCCTCTGTATGTGCACAGACGCAGGCGTCATCCGCGTACTGTAGCTCGATGACAGAGGTTGGGGTGGTCTTGGACCTGGCCTGGAGACGACGAAGGTTGAACAGGTTCCCACTGGTTCTGTAGTTTAGTTCCACTCCAGCAGGGAGCTTGTTGACTGTGAGGTGGAGCATGGCAGCGAGGAAGATTGAGAAGAGGTTTGGGGCATTGACGCAGCCCTGCTTGACACCGGTCCGGATATGGATTGGGTCTGTAATGGATCCGTTGGTAAGGATCACGGCCTGCATGTCATCGTGGAGCAGGCGGAGGATGGTGAAGAACTTTTGGGGGCATCCGAAACAGAGGAGGACGCTCCATAGACCCTCGCGGTTGACAGTGTCAAAGGCCTTTGTAAGGTCGAAGAAGGCCATGTATAAGGGCTGGCGCTGTCCCCTGTATTTCTCCTGCAGCTGTCATGCTGCAAAAATCATGTCCGTTGTGCCCTGTAGGGGACAAAATCTGCACTGTGACTCTGGGAGGAGCTCCTCAGCCACAGGGAGAAGACAGTTGAGGAGGACTCTAGCGACAACTTTCCCAGTGGCTGATAACAGGGAGATTCCTCTGTAGTTGCTGCAGTCAGACTTGTCCCCTTTTTTAAAGATGCATCTCTCAGATCTCCCGGCATGCTCTCCTTCCTCCAGCTGAGAGAAATGAGGTCATGTATTCACGTCAGCAGTGCCTCTCCACCATACATCAGTGCCTCAGCAGGGATTCCATCCGCTCCCGTTTCCTTGTTGCTCTTAAGCTGTGTTATGGTTTTTTCTACCTCGTGCAGTGTTGGGATTTTATTGAGGTGGTGGCAGGTCGAATGCTGCGGGATGGAGTCGAGAACACTTGAGTCAAAGGTAGAGTCTCGATTGAGGAGATCTTCAAAGTGCTCCTTCCAGTGGGCCCTGACTGCCTCGGTGTCCTTGATAAGTCTTTCCCCGTTCTTGGCCAGCAGTGGAGTGGGGCCTTGGGTGTTTGGACCGTAGGTGGCCTTGACTGCGATGAAGAATCCTCGCACATCATGACTGTCGGCCAGCTGCTGTATCTCCTGTGCTTTCTCCATCCACCACCTGTTCTTTAGGTCCTGGGTTTTTTGTTGGACCTCAGCCTTTAACCGTCTGTAATGCTACTTTGCTGCTCCTGAGTTGTGTTGTTGTTTAAGGCTTAGAAATGCCCGGCGCTTATGATCTATTAGCTCTTGGATCTCCTGATCATTCTCATCAAACCAATTCTGGTGTTTCCTGGTTGAGTGACCGAGTGTCTCTTTGCAGGCACTGGAGGCCTGGAGGGCAGACCAAGCGCTGTGGGCATTCTGCGTCTCGGGATCATCAAGGCACATCAGGTTAGCTATGAGGCACTGACTGTATAGGGCTCTCTTAGCTGGGTCCTAAAGTGCTCCAGCCTTGACTTTTTTGCAGCACTGCTTCTGCTGCCCCCTCCGCTTAGGGGCTATGTTGATGTCAATGACGCATCGGATTAGGTGGTGGTCCGTCCAGCAGTCGTCAACTCCTGTCATGGCGTGGGTGATGCGCACAACCTTGCGATTCCTGGCTCGGACGATGACATAGTTAAGCAGATGCCAGTGTTTGGAGCGAGGGTGTTGCCACGATGCCTTGTATTTGTCCCTCTGGAGGAACAAGGTGTTGGTAATGACAAGTTCATGTTCTAGAAATGTTGTCAGGAGTAGGGTACCGCTGGAGTTGGCTTTCCCTATCCCCTCTCTGCCAATCACGCCTCCCCAGAGGGCTGTGTCCTTGCTGACCCTGAAGTCACCGATGAGGATCAGTTTGTTGTCCACGGGGACGCGGGACAGGGATTTTTCGCGGTTGGAGTAAAAACCCTCTTTGGACTCATCTGTTGCATCGAGTGTTGGGGCTTACACACTGATGACTGTGGCGCATTGATTCCGGGATAGGGTGAGTCGAAGAGTCATGAGGCGTTCGTTACCCCGCAGGGGAAGTCTTTGAGGCGATCGACCAACTCGTTTTTGATGGCGAAGCCGACTCCGTGGAGGCGCCGTTCTTCCTCTGGTTTCCCTTTCCAGAAGAAGGTGTAACCTACACCTTGTTCCTTGAGCTGGCCTTCCCCTGCCCGTCAGGTCTCATTTAGGGCGGCGATGTCGATATCAAAATGTCTAAGTTCCCGGGCAACTACGGCAGTGTAGCATTCCGGTCTGTCGCTGTTGGAGTTGTCTATGAAGGTCCTGATGTTCCAGGTCCCGAACTTTATGTTAGAGGAGTGGAAGATGCCCCTCTCTCTCAGTACCACCCAGTGGGAAAATAACAGCTTAGTTGTCAATCTGGGCGCTCAATCTCGGCGGCAAATGTGTTTGCCGCCCAAGTGCCGCCGGGGATGGAGTCAGGCCTAGGGAGGGTGGAGGAGCTGAAAATAAAAACCTTTGCCAAAAAAATAAACTTTCTGGGGACCCCATCCAGGTAAGATGCTGTAAAAAAATGTTCTAAAAATGTTCACTAACCTTTTTTTTGCAGGTCTTCATATTTACCATCGGGGTTAGACCTGCCTCCACGCAGTGGTCCTTCCCCCTGCTGGGGCCGACTCCCACCGACTCCTGCCTGCACCAATCTGGCAGCTCGGCGGGCAGGAGCATACTTGCGCTACTTGGCCACCAACAGCCACCAGCGGGCAGTTCCCGGCGATATTCCCCTCCCGCCTGCTGCAGCCCGAGTGGAAACTGGCACAGGGGGAGACTGGCGGCAAAACTTGGCAGCAGTCGGGGGCAGTGGGCGGTAAGGCCACCAATATCGGGGCTTAAGTGTGCCTGTAGTATCCAACCTCTAACTATACAATAGCGTAACCCAGGGGTATAACAGTAAGAACCTGCCCCCTTTTGATCTGAACTAGGCTGACACTCCAGTACAGTACTGAAGGAGTGCTGCACCATCGGAGGTGCCGTCTTTCGGATGAGATGTTAAACCAAGGTCCCTCTCTCTCAGTACTTAATTGTCTGTAAGGTGCTTTGGGACATCCGATGGTTATGAAAAGCACTATATAAATGCAAGTCTTTTTTGCTCCATAGCAAACCTCAGACAGTTGTGCTTTCACGCCACGGTTGCAGCAGGTGCCATTAAAACAGTTTTGTTTGGAAAGAAAGTAAGTATAAATTTGCATACCCCTCTTTAATTAATGCTGAACAAATGCTCAACAAGCCAGAAAGAAAAGGTTGGCTTCAGATGGGAAGCTTCCTGACTTCACACTCCTGGCAGGGAGCTTCAACTGTCGGTAGCACCTTGCCCAGGTTCAGGGCTGGCCCGTGCATGATTTTCCGATGTACGCTACCAGCAGGTGAGACACACTGTCAGAATCGAAAAATCAGTAAACTATCCCTCAGGTTTGTTTTTCCAGTTTGGCTGCGCCTGGCCTTTTGGCTCAGGCCAAGCACCAATCGGAGAGAAGAAATCTGCATGTCAACCGACCAATGGGCGGACCAGGAGGTCCGCCCATCTGCCAGACTGGCGGCACAAAAGACTGAAGGCTTCAGTCAAAACACAAGTCGAAAGGAGGAATCTGCAAACCGGATGGCGGCCAACCGAGCGGCGAACCAGGGTGTCCGAAACACTATCCGAGTGACTGTAGAGAAAGTGGAAGGACAGACGACGATCAACCGGGACATCTTTGGGAAGAAAATCCTGCTTGAAAGCTGTGGCATGAAAATCGCGGATGTCTTCGCCTTGCAGGACATCCCGAAGAGAGGTTACTTTGATGTAACATTCAGAAACGTCACCCAATGCCTGAAATTGCTGAAGGGATTGAAGGAGGCGAGTGAACCAATGCGGTCAATGCTGACTTCGGAACCACTGTTCACCCTCCCATCGCAGAGGAAGCGCACTATCACAGTGCACGTGTACAACCCCCACATCCCAGTCATTGATGTGCTGACATTCCTCGCCAGGTATGTCGATGGGGCAGGAAACAGCATCGACCTGAAGGACTTCCATAGGATTTCGACTAGCAATCGCCAAGTTCAGGTCACCTTGAAAGTGGACACCAGCGGAACCATCCAGCACCTCCCCCTCCAGCTTCGCCATCGGAGGAAGTTGGGGCTACATGGTGTACGCCGGACAACCCAATGTGTGCCGAACCTGCGAGAAAGCAGGCCATGTGGCGGCAAGCTGCAAAGCAATCATTTGCCGCAACTGCAAGAAGGAAGGACACCAGACAAAGGACTGTAAAGAGAGCAAGTTCTGTAACCTTTGTGGTCAGGCTGGACATCTGTACAAGGCCTACCCCAAGCAGAATTTCAGCTATGCGCAGGCGGCAATGAACATAGTGACATGTGAGGAGAAAGCTGAGGAGTGCAATGCCCCAGAGGAGACCGACACCTCCCTCCCCACCAAGACACCGTGCGAACAAACCACTGCCCTAGTCGACACTGACCGAGAGGAGGAAGGAAAGTCTGCCACGGAAAGCCGCTAGACACTAACACCCAGCAGTGAAACTCCCCCCCGAGACACCGAGTCCATGGGAGAGGAGGGAGCAGAAGCAGAAGAGGAACAGGAATGGCAGCGTATCACCAAGGAGAAGAAGGCCCGCAAGTCAAAGGAAAAGAGGCCTCCTGCAGAAACGAGAGGCAAAAGACGGCTACCATCCACGATGGACAGCAGTGGCTGCAGCTCTTCTGATGACGAAGGGCGAGGCAAAAGCCCCCACTACCACCAGCAGAAGAAGAGGCAAAACACCAATGTGACCAGTGCAGCCCAGCTCCGGGACCCGGGAGCAATGATGTCACTGATGCACACCTGCTCCGGATTTCCGGGAATGACGAAGCAACGGATGAAACCCAGCTGCGGATTTCCAGGAGCGAAGAAGCAACCAATAAACCCCCGCTCCAGATCTCCGGGAGCAACAAAACGACAGATGCACCCCAGCTCCAGAACACTGTGAGCAACGACACTACAGGGGATGCACACAAGGAACAAGCAACACCAGGCGTGAGCAGCCCAGTTGGCATGGAGGACCCCCGTCCACACTGCTGGCGTCCCCTGGTCGAACCATTCCCAAGGCAGAGGACAATCCATATCTCAGCCAAGGTGCAGTAGAAGAGTTTAAAGCTAATCTATGTATACGGGAACAGGCCACAGGGCCAAAGGACTGCGTGTTCGAAATGTAATGTTTGGATTGTAATCACCAACTTAAAAATGGGTTCAAAGATTGCATCCATTAACGTGCATAGCATTAAGTCGACTACGCGATGTGTTTTCATCTTGGGGTACCTCGCCAAGGTCAAGGCAGGCCTGCTGTTCTTGCAGGAGTGCGGCCACTTCAGCAGTTACCGGCAATGGTGGTCCCACGAACCATCCGTCTGGTCAGGAGGCAACGATTGCCGTTCCTCTGGCCTGGGCATTCTGCTACGGTGAGGCCACTTCACCATCATCGAAGTTAAGGAGGTGGTGGGCAGCCGCCTCCTCGTAGCAGATGTATTGTGCGTGTATTAAGGCTAATTAACGTGTATGCCTCGCCTCTCAGAAGCGAATGGCTGGCCCTCCTCCAGCAGCTCCCACTGCTGCTGGTGACATCCAGACCGGTCATTCTGGGCGATGATTTCAACTGCATCATCAATGTGACTGGAAGATCCAGCAGAGCTGACCGCAAACTGGACACCACATCCAAACTCCTGATGGACATGATAAAAGATGCCAAGCTGTGCGACGTCTTCAGCAACCCTGCAGATGGAGCACCGCGCAGGTACACCTGGTCGAGACCAGACGGGTCCATCCGTTCCAGAATAGACTTCCTGTTTGTGTCCCACATGCTCAAGGTCAGATCCACCGACGTCATGCCGATATTCTTCTCTGATCACTGCCTCCTACTGGCCGACTACCGCCCACAGGAAGACCAGAAAGTTGGCAGGGGGATATGGAAGCTCAACGTGAAACTGTTGACCCCGGAAAACGTTGAGGAACTCAAGAGGGATTATAAAGGTTGGAGAACCATAAAACCCCTCTGTGATTCCCCAATGCACTGGTGGGAAACAATCAAGACAAACATCAAAAGGTTCTTCATCCTCAAAGGTGTTCAGGAGGCGAGAGGGAGACAGCAGGAATTGTCCCAACTCCAGAAGAGTATGCAAAACCCGCTCCTGCTGCAGTTGATGGGGGTCGATGTCGTGGAGGAACTCGAAGAGGTGAAGGGCCAGCAAGCCTCGCTCTTTGCCTCAGAGTCCTCCAAAATCATCTTCCGCTCCAGAGTCCGCTCCGTCGAGCAGGATGAGATGTGCTCGCGTTTCTTCTTCCAAAAGATACATGGGGGAGCTCTGTGATCACCAGCCTAAAGGAAGAAGATGGTTCTTTGATGCCTTCGCAGCCTGACATGCTGAGGATCAGCAATTCCTTCTATGCCGGGCTGTACGACGTCAAGCCCACAGTCCGCGCAGTCTCCCAGTCTTTCCTGTTGTCTATCTCAGAGATCTTAGACGACAGCGAACGGGAGAGTCTGGACCACCCGCTAACTCTGGATGAGCTGACAAAGGCCGTCCGGTCCCTGGAGACGAGTAAAACTCCCGGAAGCGACGGCTTACCGGTCGAGTTGTATTCGGCTCTGTGGGACTGGATGGGCCCAGACCTGCTGGAAGTGTACAGGGGTATGCTTCTGGCTGGCAGCATGTCAGAATCAATGAGGAAAAGCATCATCACCCTCATCTACAAGCAGAAGGGGGAGAGGGAGGAAATCAAAAACTGGCGGTCCATTTCGTTGCTCAATGTGGACTACAAGATCCTGTCGAGGGTCATCGCAAGCAGGGTCAAGTCTGCTCTGGAGCTGGTGATCCACCCGGACCAGACTTGCGCTGTCCCCGGCAGGAAGATCTCTGATAGTCTCACGCTACTCAGGGATACGATCGCCTACGTGCGGGACAGGAGGGTGGACATCTGTTTAATTAGCTTGGACCAGGAGAAGGTCTTTGACAGGATATCACACATGTACCTGATGGACGTGCTCTCCAAGATGGGGTTTGGGGAGGGTATCCATAATTGGATCCAACTGCTCTTCACAGACATCAGTAGCACAGTTCTAATCAACGGGTGGGAAACTGAAAGCTTTCCGATCAGGTCTGGAGTCAGGCAAGGCTGTCCCCTCTGCTCTGTCTTGCTTGTGTGCTGTATCAAGCCCTTTGCTGAGTCCATCAGGAAGGATGCGGGCATTAGGGGGGGTGACAATCCCAGACAGCGGAGGCGCTCAGGTCAAGATCTCCCTGTACATGGATGATGTCACCGTCTTTTGCTCGGATCCGCAGTCAGTCCGCGGATTGCTCACAATCTGTGACTAGTTTGAACTGGCCTTGGGAGCGAAATCGAGGCCATGTTCTTTGGAAGCTGGTCCTACCGATCCTTTATTCCCTTCACCATGAAGTCAGATTACCTGAAGGTCTTGGGAATATGGTTCGGAGCAGACGGGGCGTGCATCAAAAACTGGAAGGAGCGTATCGCTAAAGCGAAACATGAACTGGGATGGTGGAAGCTGCGCTCACTCTCCATTGCAGGAAAGAACCTGGTCATCAGAAGTGAGGTGCTCTCGGTGTTGTTGTACGTGGTGCAGATCTGGCCCATACCCCGCTCCTGTGCCGTGGTAGTCACCCGGGCCGTCTTCCATTTCGTCTGGAGATCGAAAATGGACCGAGTCCGCAGAGACACGATGTACAAATCTCTGGACAAGGGGGGAACGGACGTTCCAAATGTGGCCCTTATCCTGATGGCCACCTTTGTGTGCGGCTGCATCAAGCTTTGCATAGACCCTTCGTACGCAAACACCAAGTGTCAGTACGTGCTGAGATTCTATCTGTCCCCGGTGTTGCGAAGGATGGGTCTGGCCAGGCTGCAGCGGAACGCTCTGAGCAGTTGGACCATGCCTCAGCACCTGTCCTTCGTGGAAAAGTTTTTCAAGAAAAACACTTTTGACCACAAGGCCATAAAGCAGTGGTCTGCACGTAAGGTCCTGGATGCCCTACAAAAGAAGGAGATGATGGATCCTGTCGGACGGTTCCCCGAGCAGACCGTCAAACTCATTTGGCAGAATGTCTCATCGCCAGAGCTTTCACACAAGCACCAAGACGTAGCTTGGTTGGCGGTAAGAAGGGCCCTACCCGTCAGATCCTTCATGCACAGCCGGAGTTTCAGAGACACGGCACTCTGCCCCTGAGTTGGCTGTGATGCGGACAAGACTGTCATCCTTCTCCTTCGGGGCTGCCCCTTTGCAAGGCAGGTCTGGAAGGAGATGCTGTGGTTGCTGTCGAGGTTCATCCCAAGCAGCTCCGTAACACAGGATTCTATGCTCTACGGACTGTTCCCAGGGACACATGCTGAGACAGACATCATCTGCTGCTGGAGGGCCATCAATTCGGTGAAAGACGCACTTTGGTCTTCCTGAAATTTGCTGGTCTTCCAGAGCATGCAGATGTCCACGGTCGAGTGTTGCAGACTGGCGCAATCCAAGGTCCAGGAGTACGTGCTGAGGGACCTTGGATTGCACTAAAAATTGGTGCAGTCACCGCAAAGGCATGATGGGGAAGAGCCACAGTTTAAGGCCCTTCCGCCATGGTAAACCCAGGGAATGGAACCAGACCCCCCTCGGGCTGTACTTGTTAATCTGCTTGTATACATAGAGCACCATGTACTGAAAAATACCTGTGTTGTGCCATGTATAATGAAAGTCTCTGCACTGTTTAGTAACTTGTACAGAAATGTAAATGTACGCCCATCCGGTCCGTGTACTGCATTCATCTGCACAGTGCTACATGTAACATGGTTCGTGATTGGTATTCCAATGTATCCTGGAATCTAATGTAAACCTGTTCTCATCTGCTCCATGTAATACCCTCATTTGCACATGAAACGTGATTTACGGATTGTACTAAACTGTACATTGAAATGAAATGCACGCTAATGCATTGTATGGAACTGCTGTCAGCATCCAAACGAATTGTATGGAATGGCTGACCACAAAGTACTGAGCTATTTTCCAGTGTATTGTGAAAATTTTATATGAATAAAGTATATATTTGAAAAAAAAAAGTGTTAAAGACCAACTCACTCCTGGGCGGAACATTTGGAGGACGGGCATAAACCTGCTACTGCTGCCTTAGAAAGGACTCACATTTCTATAGCGCCTTTCATGACCTCAGGACGTCCCAAAGCACTTTACAACCAATGAAGTACTTTTGAAATGCACTCACTGTTGCAATGTAGGAAACGCGGCAGCCAAAATTGTGCACAGTAAGCTCCTGCAAACAGTAATGTGATAATGACCAGATAATCTGATTTAGTAACGTTGGTTGATGCTAATGTGCCACATTGCATTAAATTGAAGTGTGTTCACTAGCTGTAATGCATAGAGCAATTCCATTCCTACTTTATGAGATAATGTGAGGGATTAATCTAGTAAGATCCTTGTTTGTAGTGGGGTGAATAGACACCTATAGTTCTGATGGTATTGTGTGTGTTTGTTAATGGGTGGAACTTGCCTGTGGTAACTTAAACTGTGATTATTTCAAGCTGTTTTCCACACTGATTAGGATTTCTTTTCATCTTTATAAATATCTGCTGTCAAACCCAGCTCCACTCGTCTCCATTAAAAAGAAATTGTTTCACAGAGTGTGAACTCCTTCACTGGTTCAGCCTACGAAACGTGAGGGTGGATTTCCGTGTTCCTGCTCCTGGGCATATTGGATCACCTAGGTGCAGCGAATACAGGAAATTCTGAGAGGGTGCAGGGCACATTCCTGACAGAGCCCACCTGATTTTCCATTAATGGCTGGAAAATTGGGCAGGCTCTAATAGGAATGTTAGCTCCTCCACCCACCCAATCTTCCTGCATCTGTTGCATGCCCGGGCTATCATATAGCCTCAGGCAGAGGAACAGGGAAATCTGCTGCTCAACACTCAACCTTTGATAGTCAACTTTTGTCCACATACCACCAACGATGTCTCCGCAAGGTCCTACAAATCCCCTGGGAGGTCGCACCAATATTAGCGTCCTCGACCAGGTCAACATCCCCAGCATTGAAGCACTGACCACACTTGATCAACTCCGCTGGGTAGGCCACATTGTCCGCATGTCAGACACGAGACTCCCAAGGCAAACGCTCTACTCAGAACTCCTTCATGGTAAACGAGCCAAAGGCGGGCAGCAGAAACTTTACAAGGATACCCTCAAAGCCTCCCTGATAAAGTGCAACATTCCCACTGACACCTGGGAGTCCCTGGCCAAAGACTGCCCTAAGTGAAGGAAGTGCATCTGGGTGGGCGCTGAGTTCCTCGAGTCTCATCGCCGAGAGCATGCAGAAATCAAGCGCAGTCAGCGGAAAGAGCGTGCGGCAAATCTGTCCCACCCACCCTTACCCTCAACGACTATCTGTCCCACCTGTGACAGGGACTGTGGCTCTCGTATTGGACTGTTCAGCCACCTAAGGACTCATTTTAAGAGTGGAAGCAAGTCTTCCTCGATTCCGAGGGACTGCCTATGATGACAGATGTGAAGACCAGAAAAACTCTGTGCTTTCCAGTCACTGAAGTTTCTCTTCCACCTCACTGAAAACCAGCCTCTGTTAGGTGGTCAGACAGAGAGCAAAGTTTGGAAGCGCTTCCTCAGGACTGTGCTAGCTCGGCCTTTAGGTGAGCCATGAAGTCTGGTTAATCACTAGCCCAAGCAACTTTAGACAAGAACAATTTCTATCTTCACACTCGTACCTGGCTAAAAAACATATGACATTTATTGTTGATAAATGTCAACAAAACCAAATGAAGAGGGCATTGTTAATTATTATATAAATGACTTGGAATTCTTTTTAAAGAGACTGTAATTAACCATGCAATATACTTACAGGTCTACCCAAAATGGATATTACTGGCAGCAGCTTCCACCCATCAGGTGTTCGGAACTGCTCCTGTACTGATTATACGCCAAAAACCACAGGCTGAGGGCTTACTAATTAAATCGCAGAAGCCATTTATTAGTGAGATACTGCTGACAAAGCAAGGCTATCGCTTTTTTACTTAATTTAGGGAATTACAGATTTACCTTTAAATACCTGAATAATTGAGCAAGCTTTACAATGAAGTCTGTTGGTGGTGATTATAATGTTGTAGCGAGGCAGTGCTTTGTGGTAATGCAATTTAAAGTTATGCTGTTTGTAGTAATTATCTTCATGTGTCATCCTGCATTCACGAATATGTTGATTTTATTTATCTACTAGTTAACCCAGTCAGAAGAAAGCTAAAGTATGCATCACTTCAGTTCTACAAACCAAAAAGTTCATTTAACGGAGGGCGGACAATTTCCTCTTGTGCAATAAGTATGATTAAATCATAAACAGGTTTATATAAGGAAGATTCAAAATATGTAGGCCAAAATATCTGGTCGGAGACTTCCCACAGGCGGATGCCACCGACCTGCAAAAAATCTACAAATTTACCTGGTGGTCCAAGAGATTCGTAGATTCACGCTCCTGGGCCTCTCGGGGTACTCGTGGGTAGAGGGCTACATACACAAGGGGCACATGTGGCTCGCAAGCGCCCTGAGATCACGTGAGTCGGCCCAACCAATAAAAGAAGGCGGATCCCCATTCATCATTATGGTGATTCCGTTTGTATGGAACTTCCATAAGTATGAATGGGGATCACTTAAAAAATATACGAACACATGAAATACATTTTTAGAGAAACATTACATATTTAAAATTAATTAAAATGACATTTAATTAAATATTTTAAACAAAAATTTAATTTTTTGAATTTTTTTTCATATGTTTTAACGGGGCTAAAAATAAACATACCTTATTGGACAGGGTTTTTAATGTATAAATGAGTGATAACATTTTATTTTTCTATTTTTTTCAATTCTTGTGCTGGTAAAAACAGACCTTACTCCTGCTTTTACCAGGTGTAAGAAATTCAAGGGCATTCACTGGGCAGAAGGTGGGCAAATAGCCCAAAATTCCACCCGTGGATGACTATTTCTTTCAGATTGGTACTATCTGTCAAGGGCCGCAAATTATGCCCCAGTGCTACAACTAGCACACATAAAAATCCAACCTGCAGCAAATAAATATTTAATTCAGTTATTTTTTTTAAATAATTAATTTATCTGATTTAACATTTTATGACAATAATTATATATTTTTAAACTAGAACCTTTTATTTTGTCTGCTCTTGAACAAACAGAAGAAAGCATGGAATAAAGGGCTGCCAGCCCACGAAACTACAGACTGTTTACAGTGCACTCCAAGTTGAATGCTGCTCTGCCCATTTCTTCTCTTGTGGGGTTGGGGATAATTCTGCATAAATGTCCCTTGTCCTCAAACAAAGACCACCATGTTCTGATAGGGTTAGATGAGTAGGGTGGGAGGAGGCTCTTTTGGAACATAAACACCGGCACAGGCCATTTAAGAACATAAGAACATAAGAAATAGGAGCAGGAGTAGGCCATTTGACCCCTCAAGCCTGCTCTGCCATTTAATAAGATCATGGCTGATCTGATCATGGATTCAGCTCCACTTCCCTACCCGCTCCCCATAACCCTTTACTCTCTTATTACTCAAAAATCTGTCTATCCCCACCTTAAATATAATCAATGACCCAGCCTCCTCTGCTCTCTGGGGCAGAGAATTCCATAAATTTACAAACCTCAGAGAAGAAATTCCTTCTCATCTCAGTTTTAAATGGGCGGCCACTTATTCTGGGACTATAGGCTCAATCTTCTCCAAAGCTTTTTTTTGGCGTACTTGAAGAGTTACGCCTGTTTTGTTGGGGCCCAAGTACGCCAAAAAAAAATGTTCTAAGTTTCCCTGTTTGATTTCTTCATTTTGGCACAGCCTAACCTATCCTTTAATTTTAGGGGTGGAGTCTTGATCTGCACCAAAAAGATCGGATTGCCACTGTAACCAGGGACACAATGCGGGCTGAGGCTGCAAAGTGACACTTATAGCCAGCTCGCAACACAATAAAATACATTGCAGCAACTTAAAAACACATTAAAATACATTGCAGTAACTTACCTCTAATTATTAAAGTCCCCTCCCCCCTCCCGATGCCAGTGCCGATCCCCACCCCTATCCCAGGCCGAAGGACCTCTTGGTCCGCTCCCCTGCCCCTAGCCTTGGCCGAGTGACCTGCCCCTCCGTTCCCCGAACCAAGCGACCTGCCGGTCCGCTCCCCCAACCAAGTGACCTGCCGGTCTACTCCGTTGCCCCTAGTCTTGACCAAAGGGCTTGCCGGTCCACTCCCCTGCCTGCCCCTAACCCCGCGTGTCTTGCTGGTCCTGCTCCCCTGCCCCTAGCCCAGGCCGAATGGCCTCCAGGTCCGTTCCTCTGCCCCTATCGCTGGCCGAACGGCCTCCCAGTCCGCTCCTCTGCCCCTAGCCCTGGCCGAAGCGCCTCCCGGTCCGCTCCCCCACCCCTAGCCCTGAGTGACTTGCCAGTCGCGCTCCCTCGCCCCTAGCCCAGGCTGAACGGCCTCCCAGTCCGCTCCCCTGCCTCTATCACAGGCCAAATGGCCTCCTCCCTCCTGATCCCCGCACCTAACTAACTATACCCAAAATGCTCCCCCCCCCAGCTCCCCACTCCCCCGCCTCCGCAGTCTCTCTCCCCCTCTCTCTTACCTCTCCTGCTGCTACAGTCCAGGTATCTGCTACACTTACCTGCGCCAATTTCCTTAACTCTCCAGAGGTTTTTCTGCAGAGGCCACATACACTGGCCTAAGAAGAACTGGAGTAACTCTCAGCTGGTCAAACTTCCCAAAATGGCCAGAATTGGCGTGGATGGCAGGTTATGCTGAAAAAAAAACCTATCTAAAAACATCGTAACTAACTGATTTACGCTGCTGCAAATTGTTTGGGGAAACTGTTTTTTTTAACTTAGGCCAAAAAAAGCGGCCTGCTCCAAAAGAACGGAGCAAATCACTGGGGAAAATTGAGCCCATATGTCCCCTAGTTTAACTTTCCCCTATGAGTGGAAATATGGAATGGCCTGTTTCTGTGCTGTAAATTTTGTGTAGTGTTATGTAATATCAATCGTTATTACCTTCAATTCCACTTTCAATCAGATAATTCTGCACTTTCTCTTTAGAGCTATTAATCCTTGCAGCCTCAACTACTTCTTCTAACAGTGATGTCTCAAATGGATGGAATGTCGGCTGGGCTGTGTGACACCTTCTCGCCTGATTTTCCTGTATCCACTCTGCCCAGGTGATCCAATAGCCACAGGCATAGGAACAGGATAACCTGCTTCTGCTGTTAATTATGTTCTGGATGCTGTACAAGGCGCTGGTTAGGCCACAGTTACAGCAGTGTGTGCAGTTTTGGATCTTGCATGATATTCGAGCTTTGAAAAAGTTGCAATGCAGAATCAGTAAGATGCTATCAGGGATGAAAGGATATCATACTGATTAGAGGCTTAAAAAACTATGGTAGTACTCACTGAAGCAGATGAAGTTAAATGGAGATCTAATAGAAGTGTTCAAAGTTATGAAAAGGTTAGAGAGAGTAAATAGTGAAAAATTATTTTTACTGGTTAGTACCAAAGGGAGAATACATTTAGGACTGGTACTAGAAGCATAAAAGGGAGGTTAGTCTTTTTTAATGTGAAAGATTATTAGAATAAGGAATATGTTACCACTAGTGGCTATTGAGGCCAGTTCAGTCACAACACTTGAGGCGGAGTTGGATAATCAAGTGAATAGGAAAAATATTGAAGGTTATGGGAGAAAGAACAGAAAAATAAGATTCTGGTGGTGAGCTAGCAGTGACACTGGCTGGATGAATGAGGGACAGCCGCATTTTAAGCGTGCGTTTCATGAGGAGTTCCGCTGGCGGGACTCCCGTGAACGAGTGCGGGCGGGACCTGTAGGCCACCAGGAGGCACGATAGGCAGTACTGAAGGGAGGGTCCTTGGATGCATAGCATGTCCTGTTTTATCACTTGAACCGCACGTTCCGCCTGGCCATTGGAAGCCGGCTTGAACGGTGCTGTCCGGACGTGCTTGACACCATTGCCCGACATAAACTCCTGGAATTCATGGCTGGTGAAACACGAGCCATTGTCGCTGACCAGGATGTCCGGCAAGCCATGGGTCGCGAAAACCGTACGCAGGCTCTCCACATTGATGGATGTCGTGCACAAGTTTAATATGATGCACTCGATCCATTTCGAGTATGCATCGACAACGATCAGGAACATTTTCCCCATGAACGGGCCTGCATAGTCTACGTGAATACGTGACCATGGCCTGGTGGGCCAGGGCCACGGGCTGAGTGGGGCCTCCCTGGGGACATTGCCCAGCTGGGCACACTTTATGCACCTGCGAACCCAGGTCTGAGTCAACCCCTGGCCACCATACATGTGATCGGGCAATGGCCTTCATTAACGATGCCAGGGTGCTCGCTGTGAGTTCCCTGATGAACGCTTCCCTTTCTTTCTGGGGCATGACTACCCGGCTGCCCCATAACAGGCAGTCGGCTTGGATGGAGAGCTCATCCATCCGTCTCTGAAATGGTCTGACCTCTTCGGGGCACGCCCCGTGTGCGGGCGCCCAATCCCCAGTTAGAACACATTTCTTTATCATGGATAGGAGGCGGTCTCTGTTGGTCCAGAGTTTGTTCTGGTAGGCTGTGATGGGGGAGCCTGCAGTATCAAAAGCCTCAATGGTCAAGACCATCTCAGCGCTTTGCTCCGACGCCCCCTCAGTGGTGGCCAGTGGGAGCCCGCTGAGTGTGTCAGTGCAATTTTCGGTGCATGGCCGGTGCCATATGGTGTAGTCATACGCAGCCAGCGTGAGAGCCCATCACTCTATGCGAGGTGACGCATTGGCATTGACAGCCTTGCTGTCGGACAACAGGGACGTTAACGGTTTGTGGTCCATTTCTAGCTCGAACCATCTACCGAAAAGGTACTGGTGCATCTTTTTCCACACCATAAGCACAAGCGAGTGCTTCCTTTTTGACCATGCCGTATCCACGCTCTGCCTGGGAGAGTGACCTGGAGGCATAAGCCGCCGGTTGGAGTTGGCCGTCATCATTACCCTGCTGCAACACACACCCAACCCCATAGGATGATGCATCGCACGTTAAAACCAGTTTTTTACAGGGGTCATACAAAGTCAACAGTTTGTTAGAACACAGCAGGTTCTTAGCCTTATTGAAAGTCCGTTCTTGACAGTCCCCCCAAAGCCATTCACAACCTTTACGCAGGAGCATGTGTAACGGCTCCAACAATGTGCTTAAGTTCGGCAGAAAGTTCCCGAAATAGTTCAAAAGTCTCAGGAATGATCGCAACTCCGATGTGTTGCCGGGCCTGGGCGCCCGGCGGATCGCCTCCATTTTTGATTCAGTGGGCCGGATCCCGTCTGCGGCAACTCTCCTGTCCAAAAACTCGACCTCTGGGGCCAAAAACACACACTTGGCCTTTTTCAGCCGCAAGCCTACCCGGTCCAGTCGGCGTAGCACCTCCTCCAGGTTGTGGGGGTGTTCCTCGGTGTCTCGACCCGTTATAAGGATGTCGTCTTGGAATACGATTGTTCTAGGAATGGATTTGAGCAAACTTTCCATGTTTCTCTGAAAGATAGCTGTCGCCGAACGAATGCCAAACGGACACCTGTTGTAGATAAATAATCCCTTGTGCGTCGTGATGGTGGTCAGAAGCTTGGATTCTTTAGCCAGTTCCTGAGTCATGTAGGCCGAAGTGAGGTCCAGCTTTGTGAACAGCTTGTCACCTGCCAGCGTGGCAAAAAGGTCCTCCGCTCTTGGGAGTGGGTATTGGTCTTGCAGCGACACTCGGTTGATGGTGGCTTTGCAGTCGCCACAAATCCTGACCGAGCCATCTGCTTTAAGGACAGGAACGATGGGACTTGCCCAGTCGCTGAATTCAATGGCTGAAATTATGCCCTCTCTGAGCAGCCTGTCCAATTCACTTTCAATTTCTCATACGGCACCGCTCTGGCTTTGTGATGCACTGGTCTGGCGTCCGGAGTGATGCGTATCACTACTTTAGTGCCCTTGAACGTTCCGACACCGGGTTGAAACAGTGACCCGAATTTTTGTAGGACCTATGAGCATGAACTTCGCTCCACAGATGAAATGGCGTGCACATCCCCCCATTTCCAATTCATCTCGGCTAGCCAACTCCTCCCAAAGAGTGCGGGGCCATTTCCCGGGACGATCCAGAGTGGCAGCCGGTTCTGTGATCCATTATGTGTTACCACCAAGTTTGCACTGCCCAGCACTGGGATGATCTCTTTTGTGTACGTCCGTAGCTGCGTCTCAATGAATTCCAGTTTGGGCCTGCTAGGTCTGTGTGGCCATAGTCTCTCAAATTGTTGGGCACTCATAAGTGACTGGCTAGCTCCCGTATCCAGCTCCATGTGCACCGGGATGCCATTCAATAAAACTTTCATCATCATGAGTGGCATTTTAGTGTATGAGCTGTGGACGTCAGCCACATGAACCCGCTGAACTTTAGCATCCATGGCTTTTTCCCAGGCATCATCCTGCATTACAGAGCCCTCGTCTGGTTCCTCTGTCTCGCAGATTAGCCTCGCTACAGCCTTTTTGCACATCCTGGCCAAGTGTCCACTTACGTTACAAATCCTACAGGTATATTGCTAAAACCTGCAACTTTTCGCAGTATGTCTACCCCCGCATCTCCAGCATTAGCTGAGATTGTTGTTAACAAAGGGACTGTTACCAGGCATTCCTCTCTGATTGTCCATTTGTTTGTTTCTAAGCACTCTGATGGTGGGTGTTAATGGTCCCATCGCGGAATGCATTGTTCCTCGTGATGGCATGAATTGCTGAACCCCTTTCCATTGTCCCTGTTGCGGGCGCACCCTAGAGTCTGTTGCTGCCTGAGCGGTTTCGAAATGCCCTAGCCTGCCTGCGGGGTCCCGAGCCGCATTCACCATGTAACTCCATGGTCCATCGCCACGTTGGGACCAGGTCTGCGTGCGTAAATTAGCTTGGTCTCCTCTTCCCCTGCCATGAAGGTCTGAGCTATCAACGCCGCCCCTTCTAAAGTCAAGTCCTTGGTCTCTATGAGCTCCCTGAAAATCCTGGCATGATTAATGCCCTCAATGAAGAAATCCCTTAACATCTCCCGCCTGCAGGCGTCTGTGAACTTCCAGAGACTGGCCAAGCGCTGCAGGTCTGCAACGAAGTCCGAGATTTATTGTCTCTCCCGACGCCGGTGTGTGTAGAACCAGTGCCGGGCCATGTGTACGCTACTTGCTGGCTTGAGATGCTCACTGATCAGCTGGCTGAGCTCTTCAAAGGACTTGTCCGCTGGCTTTTGGGGTGTGAGCAGGTCTTTCATCAGCGCATACGTCTGTGGTCTGCAGCTGGTCAGTAGATGCGCCCTGCGCTTGTCAGCCGCTGCCGCTCCCAGCCAGTCCATCGTGACAAAGCTCTGCTGGAGTCTCTCCACGAAGTCGTCCCAGTCCTCACCCACACAGTAGTGTTCCTCTGTGCTACCGGTGGCCATCCTTGTGGTTCGGTGATTCCCGTTTCTCGTCGCCAAATGTAGTGTCCCTGCACCTTGCTACAAATTCACACGAGGCATGAACTGCAGACACAGTCATTACGTGACCTTAACCTTTATTCCCAGGACCAAGTAGTGCTGACCCTGGGTGGGACCTCCCCTTTTATACCTGGAAACCCAGGTGAGGAGTGTCTCCCACAAGTTCACCCCCTGTGGTCAGGGTGTGCATTTCTAGGGGAAAAAGTACAGTGTACAGGAGTTGCATGAAGGTAACAGTTACATGAAGATTACCTTTGCATGATGGTTACATACATGACACAAACCTGGCCCTGATCCCTGACCCAACCCCCAACCCCGATCCTGGAACCCCGATCCTGGAACCGTGGCCCCAAACCCCCGGCCCAGATCTTGCCCCCACCCCAATTCCCGACTAGGGATTTTTGATAAGCTAATAATGTGTATTCGCATGAACTTCATATCAACACTGGTAGTCAAGAAGTCATTGGCCCTGAAATTCCATATGAGGCTTCTTTCAGAGATTTTTTCCGGAATTACCTGGTGGTCCCGGAGGAGCGTGGAATTCCAGTGGAGAGGCCTTCTCTTCCCGCGCTGTGAAGCACGCTCCCGTTCTCCAGGTTCCCACACAGAAGATGCAGTCACATGTGACTGCTCAACCAATCAGGTAATGTATTCTCAATAAAAAGCAATGGGAACTCTGTATCTATGATTGGGGAACAAAACAAACACAACACCAAATAAAAAATAAAAAATTCACCTCACATAATTAAAATCAATTGAAATTAAAGTTAATAAATATCTTAGAGAACATTTTTTTCCCGAGTTTTTAAAAAGTTGTTAAAATTATGGTTTAAAATAAATTTAACGTAGGCTTTTTATAATAAATTGCGTTTTTTACATTTTATTTTTTGTGCTTTAAGACTCTTACGCCTGTAAAGGTAGGCTATGCGCCTGCTTTTATCAGACGCAAGAATTTTGAGGACATTTGCTGGGCAAGATATGGGTAAAACCCGCAATCTTGCTCTTGCGAATATCCTCGCTCCCGAGATGTGGAGAATCTATCAAGCTGGAGCTTGACAGATCAGAAATGCCGGCTTTCAGCGTATGCGCATTGTGCGCTGAAAACCGGCTGTTGCAATGCCTTCCTGGGTCCGTATACACTGCATACGGACCCGGGAGGCTGGAATTTCTGGGTCATTATTTGATCTGACTCTGTCACAAATAATTACATTAGAGAAGCCTTTCAGGAGGTCCTTATATTTTTTTTTAGCAGGGGTATAATTAATTGGAACATTGTGTAAAACAAGGAAAAAGGCTATAATTAATAAGAACATTGCGCAAATAAAGGAAAAACAGGGCTATTATTAATTGGAACTTTGTGTACCAAAAGCAAATAACTTATTTTCTTAGGAGAGCAGCTATTACTAACTTGTCAAACTGCAGTAAAGGATACCTGCAACACCATTTTTTTTTTAATGTATTTTTAGAATTGTTATTACCTGAAGCAGCAATCACAGGGCATCTATGGACAGCGAGTGGAGGCGCCCTTTTACTTAGATTCTATATCTTTGACTGTTCACTCATGGTCAAAACCACCAGCGTGCTGTTTTCATTGAAAAACTAGCAAACATCCTGAAAATAGCAAAATACTGCGAACGCTGGAAATCTGAAATCAGAACAGAAAACGGCATGAACACTCAACAGGCCAGGCAGCATCTGTGGAGAGAGGAAAGTTCGGGTTAAAGGTTCAGTGTTCTGATGAAGGTTCATCGACCTGAAACTTTAACCCTACCATCCTCTCTCCACAGATGTTGCCTGATCTGCCCAGTGTTTCCAGCGTTTTCTGTTTCTTTTTATTTAAAATCCTACAACTTGATTTGCTCAGTAAACCTGTGATCAGACTCAGTGCTCTTTTGACATCTTTTAAAGCTGAAAGCAATATTGCCCTGTCATTCCTGTCATATGCAGGCACTGTTCAACAATGAAGATTGTTGATTGCAAATACAAACCGATTCTGGTTGTTATTTAGGACCTCTTCGTTGTTTAGGACCTCTTCGCTGCAATGTTGGTAGAAAGCACTGTTGGATTAATTATCAGTGCTCAGTGCTGTTCTGTGGATTTGTACCCTTCCAAAAAGAGATTGATGAACTGCGTATTGCAGCTTTGTTAAAGCCATTGGTGGTAAACCTATTCATCTTTTCACAGCTGTGCGGTTAAACTGCAAAGTAAGTATTTAACTCAGGGCCAAACCTGGCTCGAGTGAGATTTGGAAGCATTAAAGGAAGGGAATAGTACAGAGGAGTTTTCTGCACAATAACATGCGAGTTTCGGCAGGCCTATTGCATTAGGAGAAGTAGGTCTGAGAAAATAGAGGTGCAAGATGCAGGTACTACACCAACTGTACGGGCACCCCGTACTGCAACCGAGTTTCCTACCTGTGCATGATGGAGTAGTGGTGCACGAGGAGGCTCAGACTGAGGAGTGCTGCCTGTTTCATGAACACCTGCAGGTGCAGCCAACAATGCAATATCAGTTATAGTGAAGGTTGTCAACTTGACAACTTCCAGGCAGCTAAAAGGATACATCTCAGGAATAAACCACTTGGCTGGAAACATGTTGCTTCCTTTTCTGCATATTGAAAGACTGAGGGCTTCAAGATATGCTGAAAGTGAATTCATATTATTATGTCATGCAGTGCTTGAGGTGTGTGAATGTGTTTTGCTCCTACATTTGTCCTTGTGTGTTGCAAACTGTCTTGTAGCTCAGACTATACAGAGGCACAGAACTGCCATTGACATATTAAGCAACTGACAGGTACTAATGCCCCTTCTAAAGGACATCTCTTCAGGATTGTCTGAGTGTGGAAGAGTCAGCATCTATCAGGTCTCCGAATTCTCCCTTAGGGCAGCCTGTAACCATTCTATTACAAAGTACTACAAAGTATTTGCAGCACAGAAAGAGGTCATTCAGCCCAACAAGTCCATGCCTGCACGTGCCTGCTCCCACCCCTCTTCATCTAACCCCATCAACATCTCCTTCTACTCCTTTTTCCTTCAAGTGTTTATCTAGCTTCCCCTTGAATGCTATGCTGTTTGCCTCAACTATTCCATGTGCTGGCCAGTTCTATGTTCTCACCGCTCTCTGGGTAAAGAAGTTTCTCCTGAACTCCCTATTGGATTAATTTCATTGGATTAAAATTGAAAATAGGGTTATGTAAATTGCTGGTATTGGATTCATTCTGAAAGTGAATTGAAGTCAGCCTTGATTGTATCTTGGAGCTTGCATGACAAAGCTTGTGGCACTGCGACAACTGACTGACCTCTTATCAAACCCCACCACTGGTACAAAAGCAAAATACTGCGGATGCTGGAACCTGAAATAAAAACAAATACCAGAAGTATCCCTCCATCACTAGTTTCCAGATGCCCCCCCTGTATCTCCTCCTCAACATCGCTATAATCTTCTTCCTGCTGCGCATGTGTATGCTTTCAGTTGTGGGATGGGGGTGGCGGGGATGTGGCGGTGGTGAATGGTGCTCTTCAGGTGTGCCTAGTTCACCATCCAGTTCTCCACCTGAAGAGAAGCAGGTAGCACATGACAGGGGCAGCTTGGTGTTGCCGGTGGGCCGACTCGCCTCCACTAGCCCACCTCGAAAATTTCGGCTTGTGCTGTGCTTGATTTTCCCACCATTTTAATTAATGACAGCAAATCGCCTACAGCAGGTGGCCAACAATGCGGGGTGGACAAAGCTCCCTTATGAGTCTGTAAGCACACGTATCCATTCGGGCACTGTCGGGTAAATGTTTCACCTCTGCATTAACGAGGGGTGGGAGTGGGGAGCGGGGGGGGGGGGGGGGGTCTAGCACAGCAACAACAACTTGCATTTATATAGCTCCTGTAACATAGTAAAACGTCCCAAGGCGTTCACCCATAGTGTTATCAAGCAAATTTTGACACCGAGCTGCAGAAAGAGATATTAGGACAGATTAACCAACAGCTTGGTCAAATCAAAGAGATAGGTTTTAAGGAGTGTGTTGAAAGAGGAGAAAGAGGTAGAGAGGTTTAGGGAGGGAATTCCAGTGCTTAGGCCTCGGCAGCTGAAGGCACGGCCGCTGATGGTGGAGCGATTAAATCAGAAATGCGCAAGAGGCCAGAATTGGAGGAGCGCAGAGATCTCGGGGGGCTTGCAGGGCTGGAAGAGTGTCCAGAGATATGGGAGGGACAAGGTCATGGTGGAATTTGAAAACAAGGATGAGAATTTTTTAAATCAGGTGTTGCCAGACTGTGATTGCTTATTGTGAACGAAATGTCACCAACTAAAGATGTGCCCTGGTGGCCCAGTGGAGGCCATCAGAGGCCTTGCAGAGTATGCAGCGGCCCTCTCCTTTAAGCGAAGGGGAGGGGCATTGAAGCACGTCAGCACTACACGGAGCATCCACATAGTGCTTCCTTCACCGCCCCAGTAGCGCTCTGGTTACTGCCCCCAAAGGAAGTGGAGTATGGGAGATTGCGCTCAGCTTCCTCGGTGGGGGCGAGATGTGCGCGCCGGGCGTTAAAAGTCCAAGCCCCAGAAGGTTACTGCACCCAAAATCAACAGGGATTTGGATGAGTTGATTTAGCTCACGGAGGTTTCTTCTTGCAGTACATAAGAACATAAGAAATAGGAGCTGGACTGGCCATATAGCCCCTCGTACCTGCTCCGTCATTTAATAAGATCAATGCTGGTCTTCTACATCAACTCCACTTTCCCCTTTTTCCTTCCCCTCATGAAATGTGTAAAGTAATTTGCATAACCCTATTTTCAATTTTAACAGCTCGCTTATATTCTTACTAACATTTCTCTCTGTCAGCAGTGAATTTGTATATATCTCCACCCACTCTTACTTTCCTTTATTTCTGTATATGTCTTGTGCTTCTACTTCACAGCAATATTCATGCACCTTACCTTTGTGCTCTAACTCCTACGATTTTTTCAGGACCTGTTGCCAGATCCATTCAATAGTTGTCAGGGAGTTCACTCTTTCAATGACAAATTGTTACAGATGTTGCCTCCTTAGTAGATCCGCAGACCGACCTCCTCAGCGGAACTTTTGCTTGTGGCTCTGGGCAGTATGTGGTAAATTGCACGCTCCTCAATTGTTCTCCACAAAATTTGCGTTTTCCACAACTCCTTTAACGACATTTGTACAGTGATTTGAAACGCATTAAAGCCTCATTATTGCAAGTGCTCACGAACTGGCTTCTTTTATTGGTAACAAAAACCGTGTTCTCAGGAAACATATGTTTTAAAACCATGTGTTCTTGTACTTTCATTAGTGGCTTCGAAATTCCGACAACAAAACAATTGGACGTCTCAGCTCTTTTTTCACAAAAGTCAATTCTAGCTCTAATGCCATTTCAAAAAGAAACTACTGACTTGATAAAGGGTAGGCCCTGTGACTTCTTTAATGTACGCAATAAATCTAATTTGCATCAGCAGCGTCCATCAATTCAGAACTGAGATCACCTGGTACATAAGAACATAAGAAATAGGAGCAGGATAAGGCCATTTGACCCCTCGATCCTGCTCCGCCATTTAATAAGATCATGGTTGATCTAATCATGGACTCAGCTCCACTTCCCTGCCCACTCAAAAATCTGACTATCTCTGCCTTAAATATATGCAATGACCCAGCCTCGACAGCTCTCTGGGGCAGCAAATTCCACAGATTTACAACCCTTTGAAAGAAGAAAATCCTCCTCATCTCAGTTTTAAATGAACGGCTCCTTATTCTAAGACTATGCCCCCTAGTTTTAGTTTCCCCCATCAGTGAAAATATCCTCTTTGCATCCACCTTGTCGAGCGCTCTCATTATCTTATATGTTTCGATAAGCTCACCTCTCATTCTTTTGAACTCCAATGAGTATAGGCCAAAACTACTGAACCTATCCATAAGTCAACCCCCTCATCTCCGGAATTAACCTAGTGAACCTTCTCTGTAATAAGTTCACAATAAAGGATGAAACTGAGTACTGTGTACAATGAGTAAATGTGACCTTAGCTCCTTTAATGAGACTCCAGAGTGCAGGTACCTCGTGGGTGGCCTGCTTATATACCTTGCTCCCAAGGGATGCTGGGATCTCTTGGGACTCCAACAGGTAGTGTTGTGTATCTGTAAAGCATGCACTCCCATGTTCCACCACCAGGGAGCTCATCCCCTGAAGTCCCAAGGGATCCCAGAGTGACTAAAGTAAATGTTTGTCCCTTAGAAGATGAAAAGGGGGATTTAATAATGGGAAATGTGGAAATGGCTGAGACCTTAAACAATTATTTTGCTTCCGTCTTCACAGTGGAAGACACAAAAACCATGCCAAAAATTGCTGGTCATAGGAATGTGGGAAGGGAGGACCTTGAGATGATCACTATCACTAGGGAGGTAGTGCTGGACAGACTAATGGGACTGAAGGTAGACAAGTCTCCTGGTCCTGATGAAATGCATCCCAGGGTATTAAAAGAGATGGCGGAAGTTATAGCAGATGCATTCGTTATAATCTACCAAATTCTCTGGACTCTGGGGAGGTACCAGCGGATTGGAGAGCAGCTAATGTAACGCCTCTGTTTAAAAAAGGGGGCAGACAAAAGGCACGTAACTATAGGCCGGTTAGTTTAACATCTGTAGTGGGGAAAATGCTTGAAACTATCATTAAGGAAGAAATAGCAGGACATCTGGATAGCAATAGTGCAATCAAGCATACGCAGCATGGATTCATGAAAGGGAAATCATGTTTAACTAATTTACTGGAATTCTTTGAGGATATAACGAGCATGGTGGATAGAGTTGTACCGATGGATGTGGTGTATTTAGATTTCCAAAAGGCATTCGATAAGGTGCCACACAAAAGGTTACTGCAGAAGATAAAGGTACGCGGAGTCAGAGGAAATGTATTAGCATGGATAGAGAATTGGATGGCGAACAGAAAGCAGAGAGTCGGGATAAATGGGTCCTTTTCCGGTTGGAAATCAGTGGTTAGTGGTGTGCCACAGGGATCAGTACTGGGACCACAACTGTTTACAATATACATAGATGACCTAGAAGAGGGGACAGAGTGTAGTGCTACAAAATTTGCAGATGACACTAAGATTAGTGGGAAAGCGGGTTGTGTAGAGGACTCAGAGAGGCTGCAAGGAGATTTGGATAGGTTAAGCGAATGGGCTAAGGTTTGGCAGATGGAATACAATGTCGGAAAGTGTGAGGTCATCCACCTTGGGAAAAAAAACAGTAAAAGGGAATATTATTTGAATGGGGAGAAATTACAACATGCTGTGGTGCAGAGGGACCTGGGGGTCCTTGTGCATGAATCCCAAAAGGTTAGTTTGCAGGTGCAGCAGGTAATCAGGAAGGCAAATGGAATGTTGGCCTTCATTGCGAAAGGGATGGAGTACAAAAGCAGGGAGGTGTTGCTTCAACTGTATAAGGTATTGGTAAGGCCGCACCTGGAGTACTGCGTGCAGTTTTGGTCACCTTACTTTTGGAAGGATATACTGGCTTTGGAAGGGGTACAGAGACGATTCACTAGGCTGATTCGAGAAATGAGGGGGTTACGTTATGATGATAGATTGAGTAGACTGGGTCTTTACTCCTTGGAGTTCAGAAGGATGAGGGGTGATCTTATAGAAACATTTAAAATCATGAAAGGGATAGACAAGATAGAGGCAGAGAGGTTGTTTCCATTGGTGTGGGAGACTAGAACTAGGGGGCACAGCCTCAAAATACGGAGGAGCCAATTTAAAACCGAGTTGAGAAAGAATTTCTTCTCCCAGAGGGTTGTGAATCTGTGGAATTCTCTGCCCAAGGAAGCAGTTGAGGCTAGCTCATTGAATGTTTTCAAGTCAAAGATAGATAGATTTTTAAGCAATAAGGGAATTAAGGGTTACGGGGAGAGGGCGGGTAAGTGGAGCTGAGTCCACGACCAGATCAGCCATGATCTTATTGAATGGCGGAGCAGGCTCGAGGGGCTAGATGGCCTACTCCTGTTCCTAATTCTTATGTTCTTATTCTTATATAAGCCGGCCCCGAAGGCCTGTTCCTCACTCTGGAGTGTCTTATTAAAGACTGAGGTCACTGTTACTTTAACCTCCCTGTGTGCAGCCTCATCTGTGTTAGGAACACAATAATTGGCGACGAGAATACGAATCCAAGCAAAGATGCAGCAAACTATGAGCATCCTGGAGAAGTTCTCAGAGGGTGAGGACTGGGAAGCCTATGTTGAATGGCTAGACCAGTACTTTGTAGCCAACGAGCTGCAAAAAGGAGAGCGGCCCTCCTCACAGTCTGCGGGGCACCAGCCTACAGCCTCATGAAGAATCTTCTGGCTCTGATGAAACCCACAGATAAGTCGTATGAGGAGCTGTGTACACTGGTTCGGGAGCATCTTAACCTGAGGGAGAGTGTACTGATGGCAAGGTATCGATTCTACATGTGCCAGCAATCTGAAGGTCAGGAAGTGGCGAGCTACGTCGCCGAGCTAAGGCGACTTGCAGGACAATGTGAGTTTGATGGCTACCTGGAGCAAATGCTCAGAGACTTTTTTGTACTGGGCATTGGCCACGAGACCATCCTACGAAAACTTTTGAATGTAGAGACACCGACCCTCATTAAGGCCATTGCAATAGCACAGGCGTTTATGTCCACCAGTGATAACACCAAACAAATCTCTCAGCACACAAGTGCTAGCAAGGTTCACAAATTAACTGGAACTGTGTTAGCGAGCAGAAATGTACAGGGCAGAACCCACGAGCCTGCAACTGCCAGCAGGCCTCAGGTGACCCAGATGACTCAGAGTCCCCAACAAAGGATGAATGCAAGGCAATTCACACCTTTTTGGCGTTGTGGAGGCTTCCATTCAGCCTATTCATGCTGCTTCAAAGGGTATGTTTGCAAGAGCTGTGGAACAATGGGGCACCTCCAATGAGCTTGCAAATGAGCTGCAAGCTCTACAAAACCTGCTAACCACCACGTGGCAGAGGAAGATCAGTCCATGGTGGATCAAAGCAATTTCGAGCATCAGAGAGAGGAGGCAGATGCTGAAGTACACGGGGTGCACACATTTTCGACAAAATGTCCACCTATAATGCTAAACATAAAATTGAATGGCTTACCCGTAGCCATGGAACTGGACTCTGGCGGTAGCCAATCCATCATGAGTAAAAAGATACTTGAGAGACTGTGGTGCAACAAGGCATTCAGACCAGCCCTGAGCCCCATCCACACGAAACTGAGAACGTACACCAAAGAGCTTATCACTGTCCGGGGCAGCACCATGGTCAAGGTCACTTACGAGGGCACGGTGCACGAACTGCCACTCTGGATTGTCCCAGGCGATGGCCCCACACTGCTTGGAAGGAGCTGGCTGGGCAAAATCCGCTGGAACTGGGATGACATCCGAGCACTATCACATGTCGATGAGGCCTCATGTACCCAGGTTCTTAACAAATTTCTTTCCCTTTTTGAGCCAGGCATTGGAAACTTTTCCGGGGCGAAGGTGCGGATCCACTTGGTCCCAGAGGCACGACCCATTCACCACAATGCACGAGCGGTACCTCACATGATGAGGGAGAGAGTGGAAATCGAGCTGGACAGGCTGCAATGCGAGGGCATCATCTCCCCAGTGGAATTCAACGAGTGGGTCAGCCTGATTGTTCCAGTACTCAAAAGTGATGGCATGGTCAGGATTTGCAGCGATTATAAAGTAACTATTAACCGTTTCACACTACAGGACCAATACCTGCTACCGAAGGTAGATGACCTATTTGTGACGCTGGCAGGAGGCAAAGACGTTCACCAAGCTCGACCTGACTTTGGCCTAAATGACGCAGGAGCTGTCTTCGAAGGACCTCACCTGCATCAACAGCCACAAGGGGCTGTTCATCTACAACAGATGCCCGTTTGGAATTTGTTCGGCTGCAGCGACCTTCCAGAGAAAAACGAAGAGCCTACTCAAGTCGGTACCACACACGGTGGTCTTTCAGGACGACATATTGGTCACGGGTCAGGACACCGCCGAGCGCCTACAAAACCTGGAGGAGGTCCTCCAGCGACTGGATCGCATAGGGTTGCGGCTGAAGAGGTCGAAATGCATCTTCATGGCAACAGAAGTGGAGTTTTTGGGGAGAAAGATCGCGGCGGACGACATTCGGCCCACAGACGCCAAGACAGAGGCTATCAGAAATGCGGTCAGGCCACAGAACGTCACGGAACTGCGGTCATTCCTGGGACTCCTCAACTATTTTGGTAACTTCCTACCGGGGTTAAGCACCCTTTTAAAGCCCCTACATTTGTTATTGTGCCAAGGTAGAACTGGGTATGGGGAAAAAAAAACAAGTAATTGCTTTTGAGAAAGCCAGAAACATTTTATGCTCCAACAAGCTGCTTGTATTGTATAACCAGTGTAAAAGACTTGTGCTAGCATGTGACGCGTCATCGTACAGAGTCGGGTGTGTATTACAACAAGCTAACGTTGTGGGGAAGTTGCAACCTGTCGCCTATGCTTCCGGGAGCTTGTCTAAGGCCGAGAGGGCCTACAGCATGATTGAGAAAGAGGCATTTGCGTGTGTGTTCGGGTTAAAGAAAATGCATCAGTTTGGCCTCAAATTTGAGCTGGAAACCGATCACAAGCCCCTCATATCTCTGTTTGCTGAAAACAAGGGGATAAATACTAATATCTCAGCCCGCATACAAAGGTGGGCACTTGCGCTATCAGCGTATAACTATACCATCCGCCACAGGCCAGACACCGAGAACTGTGCGGATGCTCTCAGTCAGCTACCATTGCCCACCACGGGAGTGGAAATGGCGCAGCCTGCAAACTTGTTGATGGTGGCGCAGCCCGCAGACTTTTTGATGGTCATGGAAGCATTTGAAAATGATAAATCACCTGTCACGGCCCGCCAGATTAGGACTTGGACCAGCCAAGATCCTCTACTGTCCCGAGTAAAAAACTGTGTACTGCATGGGAGCTGGGCCAGCATCCCCATTGAAACGCAAGAGCTAATCAAGCCATTCCAGCGGCAAAAGGACAAGCTGTCCATTCAGGCAGATTGCGTGTTGTGGGGTAACCACGTAGTGCTACCAAAAAAGGGCAGGGAGACGTTCATCTCGGATCTCCACAGCACACATCCAGGTATAGTAATGATGAAAGCGATAGCCAGATCCCACGTGTGGTGGCCCGGTATCGACTCTGACTTGTGTACGGCAATGCAGTGCGTGTGCTCAGTTGAGCAACGCGCCCAGAAAGGCACCACTAAGTTTGTGGTCCTGGCCCTCCAGACCATGGTCAAGGATCCATGTCGACTATGCGGGCCCGTTTCTCGGTAAAATGTTCCTGGTGGTGGTGGATGCTTTTTCAAAATGGATTGAATGTGAAATAATGTCGGGAAGCACCACCACCGCCACCATTGAAAGCCTGAGGGCCATGTTTGCCACCCACGGCCTGCCTGACATACTGGTCAGTGACAACGGGCCATGTTTCACCAGTGCCGAATTTAAAGAATTCATGACCCGCAATGGGATCAAACATGTCACCTCGGCCCTGTTTAAACCAGCCTCCAATGGGCAGGCAGAGCAGGCAGTACAAACATCAAACAGAGCCTTAAACGATTTCACAGAAGGCTCACTGCAAACCCGCCTGTCCCGAGTACTGCTCAGCTACCGCACGAGACCCCACTTGCTCACAGGGGTGCCCCCGGCTGATCTACTCATGAAAAGGATCCTTAAAACCAGAATCTCGCTGGTTCACCCCAACCTGCATGATCAGGTAGAGAGCAGGCGGCAGCAACAAAATGTAAACGATGATCGCGCCACTGTGTCACGGGAAATTGATATGAATGACCCTGTGTATGTGCTAAACTATGGACATAGTCCCAAGCGGATCGCGGGCACGATGATAGCTAAAGAAGGGAATAAGGTGTTTGTAGTCAAACTAGACAATGGACAAATTTGCAGAAAGCACCTGGACCAAACGAGGCTGAGGTTCACAGACTGCCCTGAACAACCCACAGCAGACACCACCTTTTTCGAGCCCACAACACACACCCAAAGGATCAACGACACCACGCCGGACCAGGGAATCGAACCCATCATGCCCAACAGCCCAGCAAGGCCAGGCTCACCCAGCAGCCCTGCAGGTCCAACAACACGCCAGCCCAGCGAGGGCACAGCCAACACACCAGAACAGACATTTGTACTGAGGTGGTCCACCAGGGAAAGAAAGGCTCCCGACCTCCTCACCTTGTAAATAGTTTTCACTTTGACTTTGCGGAGGGAGTGATGTTGTGCATCTGTAAAGCATGCACTCCCATGTTCCGCCACCAGGGAGCTCATCCCCTGAAGTCCCAAGGGATCCCAGCACCCCTTGGGAGCACTGTATATAAGCCAGCCCCTAAGGCCTGTTCTTCATTCTGGAGTGTCTTATTAAAGACTGAGGTCACTGTTACTTTAACCTCCCTGTGTGCAGTCTCATCTGTGTTAGGAACACAATAGTGTGGCCCTCTGGTGGTAGTGTCATACAGGTTGCAAGGGGTTAAATACATAACATCACTCCCCCATGAAGTCAATAGTACACTTATTTACAAGGTGAGACAATCTGGGGCTTTTCGCTCTCTTGTCGATCGTCTCGGTACAAATGCAGGTGTGGGTGAGTTGGTTAGTTCTTCGCTGGGCTGCTGGGCAGCTGGCCTTGCCGGGCTGCTGGGGATGGTGAGTTCGGCTTCGTGGTCAACCATGATGTCAGTTGCCACTTGTGTGTGTTGGAGGGTCAAAGTTGGTGGTGTCCTCTTCAGGTTGTTCGTAGTTGTTGATGAACCGCAATTTGATTTGGTCCAAATGTTTTCTGTACATTAGTCCATTGGCCAATTTGACCTGAAACACCCTATTCCCCTCTTTGGCTGTGATCGTGCCAGCGAGCCACTTGGGACCATTTCCATAATTGAGTACAAGCACAGTATCATTGATCTCAATATCGCGTGACAAATTTGCGTGGTCATGGTACACACTTTGTTGATGCTGCCTGCCCTCCACATGAGCATGGAGATCAGGGTGGACAAGAGAGAGCCTTGTTTTGAATGCCCTTTTCATGAGCAGCTCGGCTGGGGAATTTCCGGTGAGTGAGTGGGGTCTGGTGCGGTAGCTGAGCAGCACTTGGGACAGCCGGGTCAGCAGGGAGTCTTCCGACACACATTTCAAGCTTTGCTTGATGGTCTGAACTGCCCGTTCTGCCTGGCCATTGGATGCGGGCTTGAACGGGGCAGATGTGATGTGCTTGATCCCATTGCGAGTCATGAAGTCCTTGATTCAGCACTGGTGAAACACGGCCCATTCTCGCTAACCAGGACATCAGGCAGGCCGTGCGTGGCAAACATGTTCGTAGGCTTTCAATAGTGGCTGTGGACGTGCTTACAGACATTATCGCACATTGAATCCATTTTGAGTAAGCGTCCACGACAACCAAAAAAATGTTGCCGAGAAATGGGCCCGCATAGTCCACGTGGATCTTCGACCACCATTTGGAGGGCCACGACCACAAACTTAGCGGTGCCTCTCTGGGTGCATTGCTCAGTTGAGAGCAAGTGTTGCACTGGCGCACACATGACTCTAAATCACCATACATGGGATCTGGCTATGGCTTTCATCATTACAATGCCTGGGTAGGTGCTGTGCAGTTCAAAAATTAACGTATCTTTGCCTTTCGTGGGCAAGACCACGCGATTGCCCCACAACAGACAGTCCGCCTACAGGGATGTTTCATCTTTGCGCCTGTGGAACGGCTTAATCGCCTCCTGCATCTCCGCTGGGACGCTGGAGCAGCTCCTATGGAGGACACAGTTTTTTTTACTAAGAACAGTAAAGGATCCTGGCTGGTCCAGGTCCTGATCTGGCGGGCCGTGATGGGGGACTTTTCCACCCCGGTGGTAGGCAATGGAAGCCGATTGAGAGCAGTTGCGCAGTTCTCTGTGCCCGGTCTGTGGCAGATTATATAGTTGTATGCCAACAGCGTGAGTGCCCATCTTTGGATGCGGGCAGAAGCATTGGTGTTAATCCCTTTGCTCTCAGAGAACAGCGATATGAGCGGTTTGTGGTCAGTTTCAAGCTCAAACTTGAGGCAAATAAGTACTGGTGCATTTTTTTTACCCTGTAAACGCATGCCAAAGACTCTTTTTCAATCATGCTGTCGGCCCTTTTGGCCGTGGACAAACTCCTGGATGCATAAGCGCCCGGTTGTAAAATCCCCAATTCATTAGCCTATTGTAACACACACCCAACCCAGTATGACGACGCATCGCAAGCCAACACGAATCTTTTACAAGGGTTATAAAGGACAAGCAGTTTGTTCGGACACAACAGATTTCTGGCTTTCTTAAAGACTGCCTCTTGTGAATTCCCCCATTCCCAGTTGTCTCCCTTGTGCAGTAGTGCAAGTAGGGGCTCTAGCAGGATGCTTAACCCACGTAGGAAATTATCAAAATAGTTAAGGAGTCCCAGGAACGACCGCAGCCCCATCATGTTCTGTGGTCTCGGCGCATTCTTGATGGCCTCCGTCTTGGCGTCGGTGGGTCTGATGCTGTCTGCTGCGATTCTTCTTCCCAAGAACTCGACCTCCTGCGCCAGGAAAACACACTTCGAGCGTTTCAACCTGAGCCTCACGCGATCCAACTCTTCCAGGTTCTCCAAGTGTTCAATGGTGTCTCGACCTGTAACTAGTATGTCGTCCTGGAAAACCACGGTGCAAGGAACCGACTTTAGCAGGATCTCCATGTTCCATTGGAAGATTGCCACGGCCGACCAAATCCCGAACGGGCATCTGTTATAGATGAACAGACCTTTGTGCGTGTTGATGCAGGTGAGACCTTTCGAAGACTCCTCGAGCTCCTGTGTCATGTAGGCCGAGGTCAGGTCCAGCTTGGTGAATGTCTTTCTTCCAGCCAGGGTCGCAAATAGGTCGTCTGCCTTGGGTAGCGGGTACTGGTCCTGTAGAGAAAAACGGTTAATCGTTACTTTGTAGTCCCCACAAATTCTGACCGTGCTGTCCTCTTTAATTACCAGGACAATCAGACTGGCCCATTCATTGAATTCCACCGGCGCGATGATGCCTTCTCACTGCAGCCTGTCCAGCTCAATTTCCACTTTCTCATGCAACATTTCCCGTACCGCCTGTACCTTGTGGTGGATGGGCCGTGTACCGGGAACCAAATGGATCTGCACTTTTGCCCCCGAGAAGCTTCCAATGCCTGGCTCAAACAATGATGGAAACTTGGACACATGAGGCGTCGTCGACGGACGAGAGCAATTGGATGTCGTCCCAGTTCCAGCGGATTTTTCCCAGCCAGCTTCTGCCAAGCAATGTGGGGCCATCCCCTGGCACAATCCACAGCGGGAGTTCGTGTACTGCTCTATCATAGAAGACTTTGACTTCTGCACTGCCAATTACAGGGATTAGTTTCTTGGTGTAAGTCCTTAGTTTGGTGTGAATGGGGTTGAGCTTGGGCCTGTGTACCTTCTTGCACCACAGCCTGTCAAAGGCCTTTTTACTCATCATGGACTGACTCGCACCCTTGTCCAGTTCCATTGATACTGGAATTCCATTCAGTTCAACTTTCAACATTATTGGTGGACATTTCGTGGTGAATGTGTGTACCCTGTACACTTCTGCCTCCTTGGTTCGAGTCTCCGATTCAGTCTGATCTACCATGGATTGATCTTCCTCTGCAATGTGGTAGTTTGCAGGGTTTATAGCTCGCCTTCACATTCGCTGGAGGTGTCCCATTGTTCTACAACTGTTGCACGCATAATGCTTGAAGCGGCATTGATGGGGCCGATGATCACCTCCACAATGCCAACAAGGTGTTAACTGCCTCGCATTAACGATTGATGGCGGACTCTGGTCATCTGAGGTTGGGCAGCAGCAGTCAGCATGTACGTTCTGCCACGTATATTCCTGCTTGAAAACGACGTTACTTTGTTCACAGTACTGGCCGAAACTTCTTTACTCTGTGAAATCTGTTTGGTGTTGTCGCTGGTGGACATAAATGCGTGAGCTATCGTTATGGCTTTACTTAGATTCAGAGTTTCAATGGTTAACAGTTTGTGAAGGATTGCCTCATGGCCAATGCCCAGTACAAAAAAGTCTCTTAGCATTTGTTCTAGGAATCTCTCAAATTCACAATGTCCTGCAAAGCGCCTTAGTTCAGCGATATAATTCGCCACTTCCTGGCCCTCCGACTGTGACACGTGTAGAACAGATATCACGCCATCAAAATGCTTTCCTTAGGATTTAGGTGCTCCCGGACCAGCGTACACAATTCTTCATAGGATTTAGCTGTTGGTTTTGCCGGAGCCAGGACATTCTTCATGAGGCCATAGGTTGTTGTCCCACAGACAGTTAGGAGGATCGCCCTTTGTTTGGCAGCGTTCTCATCCCCTTCCAGCTCGTTGGCCACAAAGTACTGATCGAGTCTCTCCACGAAGGCCTCCCAATTGTCCCCTTCTGAGAACTTCTCCAGGATACCAACTGTTCTTTGCATTTTCACACAGTTGTTCGTTACCTCATCACCAATTAATAAGCTCTTAATAAAGGATGAATCTGAGTACTGTGTACAATGAGCAAGTGTGACCTTAGTTCCTTTAATGAGACTCCAGAGTGCAGGTATCTCGTGGTGGCCTGTTCATACACCGTGCTCCCAAGGGATGCTGGGATCCCTTGGGACTCCAACAGGTGGGCCCTCTGGTGGTAGTGTAATACAGGTTACAAGGGGTTAAATACATAACACCGAACATCCTCCAATGCAAGTATATCCTTCCTTAAATACGGAGACCAAAACTGTACGCGGTATCTAGATGTGGCCTCACCAATACCCTGTACAGTTGTAGCAGGACTTCTCTGCTTTTATACTCTATCCCTCTTGCAATAAAGGTCAACATTCCATTTGCCTTCCTGATTACTGCTGTACCTGCATACTAACCTTTTGTGTTTCATGCACAAGGAGCCCCCAGGTCTTTCTGTACTGCAGCACTTTGCAATTCTTCTCTATTTAAATTATAATTTGCTTTTCTATTTTTTCCACCAAAGTGGATAACCTCACATTTTCCCACATTATACTCCATCTGCCAAATTTTTGCCCACTCATTTAGTCTATCCATATCCCTTTGCAGATTTCTTGTGTCCTCCTCACAATTTACTCTCCCACCCATCTTTGTATCATCAGCAAACTTGGCTGCATTACACTCGGTCCCTTCATCCAAGTCATTAATATCGATTGCAAATAGTAGAGGCCCCAGCATCAATTCCTGGGCACCCCACAAGTTACTGTTTGCCAACCGGAAATTGACCCATTTATCCCGACTCTCTGTTTTCTGTTAGTTAGCCAATCCTCTATCCATGCTAATATATTATCCCCAACCCCGTGAACTTTTATTTTGTGCAGTAACCTTTTATGAGGCACCTTATCGAATGCCTTCTGAAAATCCAAATACATCACATCCACTGGTTCTCCCTTATCGACCCTGCTCGTTATATCCTCAAAGAACTCCAGTAAATTTGTCAAACTTGATTTTCCTTTCATAAAACCATGTTGACTCTGCTTGATTGAATCATGCTTTTCCAAATGTCCTGCTATTGCTTCCTTTATAATGGACTCCAGCATTTTTACAATGACAGATGTTAGGCTAACTGATCTATGGTTTCCTGCTTTTTGTCTACCTCCTTTTTTACATAGGGGTGTTACATTTGCAATTTTCCAATCCATTAGGATCCCCAAAATCCAGGGAAATTTGGTAGATTACAACCAATGCATCCGCTCTCTCTGCAGCCACCCTAGGATGCAAGCCATCAGGTCCAGTGGACTTGTCAGCCTTTAGTCCCGTTATTTTACCGAGTACTACTTCTTTATTGATAGTGATTGTACTAAGTTCCTCCTGCCCTATTGCCCCTTGATTATTCACTATTGGGATATTTTTAATGTCTTCTACAGTGAAGATCTCAACATCAGGGACATCCATTTAGTAAGGGCTGAAATCAGGTGAGCGGCTTAAAGGATTTCCATAGCTGACCGAAGCTTTCGTTCGAATTGCATATTAAAAATGTAATGGAAAGAATATTAAAACATGTGGAAACCAAAACGATGCAATAAACTCATTAGAAACCTGCAGTTGGTGTATTTTGTCCCATTTTGGCAAATTATATTGAGGCTCTAGAGAAGGTTAAATGGAGAACAATCAGAGTATTACCAAGTCTAAAGGCTATTAGTTATGAACATAGACTCCAAGAGTTTGGGCTATTTGCTTTAGTAAAATAAAGACTTAAAGGGGACATGATTGACACTTTTAAAATGATGGTGGTATTAGGAACATAGGAATGGGGTAGGCCATTCAACCCCTCGAGCCTATTCCGCCATTCAATCAGATCATGGCTGATCTGTATCTTAACTCCATCTACCTGTCTTGGTTCTGTAACTCTTAATACCTTTGTTGAACAAAAATCTATCAATTTCAGTTTTGAAATTTCCAGTTGACCCCCAGCCTCAACAGCTTTTTGTGAGAGAGTTCCAGATTTCCACTGCCCTTTGTGTGAAGAAGTGCTTCCTGACACACCCCTGAATGGTCTAGCTCTAATTTTGCAGCTGATGCCCCCTTGATTATCCCACCAGAGGAAATAGTTTCTCCCTATCTACTCTATTAAATCATTTAATCATCTTAAACACTTCAATTAGATCATCCCTTAATCTCCTATATTCAAGGGAAATATTGGACATAGTCAGATTGATTAGGTTATTTGAGTTGGTTAAGAATGTAGAATGAGAGGTCATACATCTATAATACATTGGTAAAGAGCTAGGTTAGATGCCAGGAAGTAATTTTACAGAAAGTAATCTGGAACAGCCTTCCTAAATTAATAGTGGTTATGGAGTCATTACAAAGGGACAATGGCTGGCCCCACAAAATAGCTTAACTGCTCATTTATCTTATTGCTGTTTGTGGGACCTTGGTGTGTGCAAATTGGCTGCCGCATTTGCCTACATTACAACAGTGATTGCATTTCAAAAGTTTTTCTCTAGTTGTGAAACAATTTGGAACATCCTAGGGAAGGGAAGGGTGCTATATGAATGCAAGTTCTTTCTTTTATAAAGGAAATGTTGAATTATAGGGGGTGAATTCTTAGTTCATTGCGATTAGAAGTTATGGCAATTGCATTGTCCTGGGACTTTGCTTATCTTAGTGAGCCAAAGATGAATTTCTCAGAGTTTTTTCCTGAATTGATTGCGGTTTTCCACCCTTTTTTATGTCTCCAGCACATAACATGGTAAGGGAATGTGCCAGTGGCGTGTGTGGGTAGACCAAGACTGGGTGGTGTTACGTTTAGAATAAATCCACAAGACTGTACATCTTAAGCTCAAACTGTTGTGACCTTGGTTTCTTTAGTGTAACTCCAGAGTAAGGAGGAGACATGGTAGTCTGCCTTTTATACCTACTTGTCCAGGGTGTGCGGGTGACCCTTGGGTCTCCCACAGGTGCGCCCCCTGGTAGCAAGTCTTACACAGTGGTAGTGTTTACATACATAACATCATTCCCCCCCAAAGTCTTCTGTACAAGTTATTTACAAATTGAGGTGATCTGGTGCTCTGCGTTCCCGGGTTGATCGCCTGAGTTGAAGTCCTGGCATGGGTGAGTCGGTTGGATCATAGCCGCGCGGCTGGTCTGATCGGCCTGTCGAGCATGGTGGGTTCATCCTTGTGGTTGACAGCGAGGTCGATTGTGTTGGTGGGTCGCTGGGGACCAGGTCCTTTCCAGTAGTTCCTGATTTATCTGTAGTTCACAGTTTGATCTGGTCCAAAGGTTTTCTGCGTTTGCCCATTACATGGTTTCACAACAAACATTCCATTTTCATCACAAACACTCCATTCCCCTCTTTGGCTAATACAGTGCTAGCAGCCCATCTGGGGCCATGATCATGGTCTACATCATTTATTCTGATGTAGCACGGAGGAGCCGTACGATCATGGTGCATTCTCTGCTGATAGCATATGGAAGGCCCGGTTCTGAGTGATTCAGCCCGGTAACTGCATAGCACCCGGGATAGCCGGGTCTGTGGGGAGTCTACCGTGACACATGCGATGCTCGGCTTTATGATTTGGGCTGCCCGCTCCGGACTATTGTCACTGATCTTAAGGTCCGGCAAGCCAAGGTTGGCAGATATGGCCTTGAGACTTTCAGTAGTGGCGGGAGGCCACGTGGTTCCCATGGATCCTGGGCCATGGTATGGAGGCCCAGGACCACCGACTGTGTGTAGCCTCCCTGCCTTTCTTTGCAACATTGCAGAGTTGCCCCATAGAGGCCAATCTGATGGGATGAGCATTAAGTCTTTGCAACGGATAAGCTGCAACACCCCGTCCAGCAGTTCGTCGTTAGCAGGCGATAAAGTGGGATCCTGGCTGGTCTAGGTCTGGGGAGCTGTTATGGTTGACCCCTTGTTCTCTAGCCCTTCCATAACAACGAACAGGTCTGTGGGCTGCCCCGGTGGTGGACAACGGTAGCCAACTGAGGGCATCAGCGCCGTTCTCAGTGCCTGACCCATGGCAGATCATGTTACAGTGCACAGACAGTGTTAGACCTATTCGAGACAAAGCATTGATAATGGTGCCTCTGCTCTCCAAAAACTGAGATTGGCAGCTTGTCTGACGAGCAAATGTTGGGACGCACTTTGGTACGTCTCTTTTGTCCCGTGAATGCAGCCTACAGCCTCGGGTAACTTATTGGATACATGTACAACCGGTTGGGGTTCGCCTGCTACTTTGGCTTGCTGTACAACATGTCCGACCCCATGTGATAACACATCACTTGCTACAAGTACTTTGTTAGATACATATACGACCGGTTGGTGTTCGCCCACTACTTTGACTTGATGTAAAGTACCCTCGACCCCATATGATAGTACATCATTTGCCACGAATGGGCGCTCACATGGGTTACACAGTGCAAACAACTTATTGGAACCTAGTGGGTTCCTGGCCTTCTCAGCGGCTGCCCCTTTACCTGTGCCCCAAGCCCCATCGTCTTCCTTGTTGGGCAACACATACCTCTGTTTCGTTGCGGCAACATCCCGTGGTCTGGACGCACTCTCGTCCCGTGGTCTGGATGCACTTTCATTCCGTGGTCTGGACGCACTCTCTTCCGTGTCCATGATGCCGACTGCCGCGATCTTCCTCCACAGGGATTTTGTGTCTGGTGTCGGGAAGACACATTCGGATCATTTTGGCCGGAGTCCCACTCTGCTTGATCGACCTGGAGCCTCTTCCATCGTCACGAAGAGGTCGTCGGCTTCGGGTGGTGGGTACCGCGCCTGTACCACTGCTCGGTTGATCTTTACCTCCTCGTGGTCGTGATGAGCGGCCTGTGCCTCGGGGATCTGCAAATGGATCTGCACTTCGATGCCTGGTTCAGCTGAAGGTAGGGGCTTGCTCAGCCTTTGAGCAAGGGACACGCGTTCGCCGAAGAAGGTAAACAGAAGTCTTCCCAGTTCTACTGAATCTTCCCCATCTACCTTCTACCAAGCAGCGTTGGCCCATCACCTGAAACAATCCACAGTGGTAAATCGTGCACCGCTCCCTCATGGGATACTCTTATGTCCGCACTACCAATAACTGGTATCAGTTCCTTGGTGTAGGTGTGCAGCTTTGCCTGAATCGGGATCAGCTTGGGTCGTTGTTCTCTGTCGCCCCACAGCCTCTCAAATGTCTTCTGGCTCATAATTGATTGACTCGCCCCCATGTCCCATTCCATGGAGACTGGAGCGCCATTAAGTTTAACTTTTAACATTATCAGAGGGCTTTTGGTGGTGAAGGTGTGTATCCCATTCACTTCCTCTTCATCCTCGGGTTGAGTTGCCTCTCCTGCTCGTTCAGCGTGGTCCGCGCCGGATTGGTCATCTTCTGCCGACTCTGCCACGTGGTGAGCCGCAGCACGATTGCACATTCGCTGGTGGTGCCCCATTGTTCCACAGCCCTTGCACACGTAGTGCTTGATTACCCCCGTATCGCCAACATGGTGCTAATGGATTCGCATTCATGCCCCACGGCGGGCTCTGAGTCATCCTTGGTCCGGCCTCTGTGGGCGTGTAAGTCCTGCCATGTTCAGTTCTGCCTGCTGAAGGTGTTATTTTACACACAGTACTTGCCGGTGAGTTTCGATGCTGCAATGATATCTGTTTAGTGTTATCATTCATGGACATAAAAGCTTGGGATATCGTGATGGCCTTGCTCAGATCTAGGGATTCGGCAGACAGCAGTTTGTGAAGAATGACCTCATGGCCGATTCTAAGCATAACAAAGTCCCGCAACACTTCCCCCAAAAATCCAGCAAATTCGCACGGTCCCACAAGGCATCTTAGGACGGAGACATAGCTCGCCACGTCCTGGCCCGTGGAGCGGTGGTGTGTATAAAAGCGATACCTGGCCATCAAGATGCTTTCCTTCAGCTTGAGGTGTTCCCGAACCAGCATGCACAGCTCTTCATATGTCTTCTCCGTTGGTTTCGTCGGTGCTAGCAGATTTTTGATGAGGCCATATATCGTGGACCTGCAAACGGTGAGAATTGCCCTGCGCTTGACCGCAGTTTCTTCCTTTTCCAGCTCGTTGGCCACGAAGTACTGGTCAAGACGCTCAACGAAGGCCTCCCAACCATCATCCTCAACAAATCTCTCAAGAATACCAATGACAGCCATAACTGCGTGAAAGTTCATAATCTGTTACTCGTCGCCAATTGTTATGTTTAGAATAACTCCACAAGACTATACATCTTAAGCTCAAAGTGTTGTGACCTTGGTCTCTTTTTTGTAACTCCAGAGTGAGGAGGCAGCATGGTAGTCTGGCTTTTATACCTGCTTGCCCAGGGTGTGCAGGTGACCCTTGGGTCTCCCACAGGTGCGCCCCTTGGTGGCAAGTCTTACATATTGGTAGTGTTTACATACATAACAGGTGGGGTGAGCTTAATGGGCCAATCCAACCCTTTTTTATATGTTTGTATGTAATAAATGTTGCTTATTTATTTTGAGTATCCTTTCCATTAACTCTCCCAGCACAAAATTCCCACTGGTCTTCCCTCCAACACAGGAACAATAGGTAAGAATTTTTTGATTTCTCCTTATGTGTAATATTGTAAAACATAATAGGATATAATTTCCGATCAGCAAACTTTACATATACAGGTACTTACAAGTTTGCTCTTTTTAGGCAGGCATCAAACATTTATTTCAAAATATTTTAAAGCTGTTAACACACGCATAAGGGTAGTCCCCGTAGGAAAATCGTTACGTGCTCGTGTGTGAAATTCATCAATTGGAAAATATATTCCTGTGTTCCAAACAATATGATCAATTAAAATACTGTTAAAGGGGTAAAAGCTCTGGTGCACCTGCTCCTGGATACGTGCTGGGAGTGTGCATCGCATCATTTCCACTCTCAAACCACGACTGTCCATCCAAATGGATGAAAAATTGTGGGTTGTTAATTTTGCGATTATATGCTCTCAGTGTGCGGGTGCATCTGAATTCCCCTCCCCTCCGCCCCATAGGTTGTAGACTAAAGGATTGCTCAGTTTCAACGAACTAATTCCCATGGAGATAATCGCCTCCAGCGCTCCACCGTCAAACCCCCGTACTGATGTGGCAATAGCAGGCTGAGAAACTGCAGTGATGTTGTTAATATTTGAAAGAGGTGTCACCTTCATGATGGAGTGCTTCGTAAACATCCTTTCTGCTATTGCTAAAGACACAAATTGCATCAAAGCACACCATTGCTTCACTCGCAGGTAGCATCAGCATGCCAGAAAAAGCACAGCTTCCCCACTGCTTCAAACAGCAAAATGTTTGCTGTCAACTTTTTATTGTGACCGTGCCCTTTTAGATACTTAAGCAACATCATCATAATTTATAATCATCATCTACTTCAGAGTTCAGGAAGTTACTTGGCTTTAAATGGCTTCTGCTGCAATAACTGCTCAGGCCATATTTCTTCTTTATTTAATGTACTGGAGCCGATAATACCAAGTAACATCCTGTACTCCAGTACATACAGCTGAATTTGAGAGGCACAGCCCGTGGCTAGGGAATAATTAAAACCTTTCTCCTTTTAATTTGTTTTGTTGATATTGCTAAATCAAAGGCAACCCAAATTTTTACCAAGGAACTGAATGATATTAAAAAAAAAAAATTTGGAACTGGAGCAAAGCATCCTGCTGATGTTGGCAGTTGGAAAGGATGAAAACATAATGTTAGGGGCCATAAATATCACTAATAGTCACTAATAAATCCAAGAGGGAATTCAGGAGAAACTTCTTTACCCAGAGAGTGGTTAGAATGTGGAACTCGCTACCGCAAGGAGTAGTTGAGGTGAACAGCAAAGATGCATTTAAGCAGAAGCTAGATAAACGCATTAAGGAGAAAATAAAAGGAATAGAAGGTTATGCTGAAGGGCTTAGATGAAGTTGGGTGGGGAGGACACTTGTGTGGACCAGTTGGATTGAATGGCCTGTTTCCATGCTGTATATTCGATGTAATTCTATGTAAAGTGATATCAGTAAACAGTCCATGCAATGTCAGAGTAGTGAAGGGAAGGAAAGGACAGTGAATCAGCATTGTATCTGAAACTGCAGACTGTGTCATGTGGAATAGAAACATGCCAAGCCCTGTTTTGTAACAGAGAGCAGATTTTATGCTGTTTTGAAGTACAATTCAGATAGACTGTTCTAACGCAAAAATAGGCAATCCAACGCTGAAGCTGACCTTCATTCTCCCTTCCTCCATAATAACTTCCTGCTCATAGGTTTGCTCCACAGTTAAATTCCCCGCTTTCAAACCATCAACAAAACACCAGTTTAAAATTCTGTTGTTCGGGTGAAAGCTCATTGACCTGAAACATTAACTCTTATTTCTCTCTCCACAGATGTTGCCTGACCTACTCAGTGTTTGCAGAATTTTCTGATTTTATACCAGCTTGAAATGCACATGCCATCCTTATGGATACTGCTTAACCCTTAGACGGATGCACTCGGAAGTGCTAATTTGTTACCTGGTTGCACATTTTCATTCAGCTGACAGAGTACTAACTGTGGGAACCCCCATGAACACTGGTCCCAACCATTTGTAAGTGGGCAGGCAACAGGGAAAAGCAATGAAAGAAAACCATTTTGCTAAGTTTAGTGACTTTGTGATGAACTGTGTAAAGACATTTTTAAAATAATTTGGGTTTTGATAGCTCCTTGCTTCTCGTCAGGTGCTCCGCAACCAATGTATTACTTTTGAAGTGTAGACACTGTTGTTTTGAAGGTCAATGTTGTTATATATGCAATAAAGGTTCAAACTGAGTATTGTTTAACTAAGCAAGGTACAACCTTGGCTTTGCTTTATTTAGGCCCAAAGTGCCTGACTCTCAAAATGGCTGGCCTTTTATACATGAGCAGCACCATTGGCGTGTTGCTCAGTGGCCTCCAACAATGATGCCATCTGGTGGCTACAAGCAGAATGTACATAAATGACAATACCCCCCTCTGAGATCTTATCACAGTCTTTCACAGGTTGAGACGGTCTGGTGCTTTGCACTCCCGGGTTGACCATCTCAGTTCGATTCCAGCCTTGGGGAAGTGTGTGGGGTCGGTTGTGGCTGATGGCTGGATGACTGACTTGTTGGGGGTGGCAGTGGCCATGTCAGGAATTGCAAGTCCATTTTTATTGATCAGGTCCGTGATGGAAATTCTGGATTCACTGATGACCCTTGAGTCCTCTGAGACTGCTGGCAGATTGGTTGGTCGTCGATGGTTTCTTCGTCCAACTGTTCTGGCTCGTCTGTGTGCCTCAGCTTTGTCTGATCCATGTGTTTCCTGTCATGTATTCAACTGTCATTGTAACCCATGTATAAGCTGACCTAAGTTGTACACCTTGAGAACACTGACCACAGGGGGCGAACTTGTGGGAGACACTCCTAACCTGGACTTTTCCGATATAAAAGGGGAAGCTCCACCCACCGTCTGTTTCGTGAGTTCTTGACAATAAAGGTAACTGGTCACAGGGTGACCTTCTCTCAAGTATGGGCCTCGTGTGCATTTATACTGTATAGTAAGGACATATCATTTCCTGCAAGTTTGCCCATTCTTGAGCTTAATAACAAATACTCTGTTGCCCTCCTTGACCATGACCGTACCAACGATCCATTTGGGACCCTGACCATAGTTCAACACATATATAGGATCATTAACAGAATTCTCGCGTGACACAGTTGCGCGATCGTGGTACCCTTGTTGACTTTGTCCTCTGTATTCAACATGATTATTTAAATCCAGGTGTACCAGAGATAGCTTAAGACCTCTTTTCATCATGAGTTCAGCAGGCGAGACCCCTGTGAGTGTGTGGGGTCTTGTTCTGTAACTCAGCAGTATGCAGGACAAGCGGGTCTGCAGTGACCCTTGCGTTACCCTCCTCATGCTTTGCTTGATAATTTGTACTGCACGTTCAGCTTGCCTGTTGGACGCAGGCTTGAACGGTGCTGACCTTACATGTTTTATGCCATCAATTTTCACAAACTCCTGAAATTCCTGACTGGTGAAACATGATCCATTGTCGCTCACCACTATGTCAGGCAGACCATGTGTCGCGAACATTGAGATTCTCTATGGTTGCCGTGGACATGCTGGATGACATGATTATGCATTCTATCCACTTCTAATAAGCATCCACCACCACTAAAAACATCTTGCCCAGGAAGGGACCTGCAAAATCTACATGGATCCCGCACCAACGTTTGGCTGGCCACGACCACAGACTCAGTGACGATTTCGCTGGTGTTTTGCTGAGCTGCATGCAAGTGTTGCACTGATGCACGCGTGCTTCCAGCTCAGAATCAATTCCTGGCCACCATACATGGGACCTGGCAATGGCCTTCATCATCACTGTACCCAGATATTTGCTGTGTAACTGACACACGAACTTTTCTCTCCCTTTCTTGGGCATTACAACGCGATTGCCCCACAATATGCAATCTGCTTGAATAGACAGTTTGTCTTTGCAACGAATGTACGGTTTGGCCTCCTCGCACATTTACTTAGGTATGGCAGACCAATCCCCTTTGAGGATGCAACCCTTTACCACCGATAAAATCGGATCCTGGCTGGTCCAGGCCTTAACTTGTTGAGCCGTGACAAGGGTTCCTTCACTCTCAACAGTATAGTATTAGGCAGTCCCTCGTATCGAGGATGAGTTGCTTCCAAACCAAAAATAGATGAGTTCACAGGTGTTTCAATGAGGGACCTGACAACCTAGGTCCCGAACTACATACTGAAGGGTGGAAGATGCCTGTGCATGTATTCTTTTAACGTGCACACCAGCTACCACACGGGCTTGACAGAGCTAGGGCTTGATCCAGTGGCAAGGGTTAACCAAGACGACTGGAGACTAAGCTCTGCTGACTCTCAAAAGCATCCATGATTAATATTAGATCCGCTGGTTGTGACATTTCCACCTCCGGTGTGGGCAACGGCAACCTGCTCAAAGCATCGGCACAATTCTCTGTACCAGGTCTGTGGCGAATGACATAATCATAGGCAGATAATGTCAGCGCCCACCTTTGGATGCGGGATGAAGCGTTGACATTGATACCTTTGCTCTCGGAAAACAATGAAATGAGCGGCTTGTAATCAGTCTCCAATTCGAACCTCAGACCGAACAGGTATTGATGCATCTTTTTAACACCTTACACACAGGCTAAAGCTTCTTTTTCTACCATGCTGTAGGCTCGTTCCACTTTAGACAAACTTTTGGATGCATATGTGACAGATTGAAGTTTCCCCAACTCATTGGCTTGTTGGAGTATACAACCAATTCCATATGACGATGCGTCACAGGCCAAAACTAAACGTTTACATGAGTCATAATGTATCAGTAGCTTGTTCGAGCAAAGCAGATTGGTGGCTTTCTCGAAAGCTCTATCTTGCGATGTGCCCCACATCCAGTTGTCGCCTTTTCTCAATAGCATGTGCAGTGGTTCTAGTAAGGTGCTCAATTTAGATAGGAAGTTACAAATATAGTTAAGTAGACCCAGGAACGAATGCAGCTCCATCACATTCTGCGGCTTGGGTGCATTGGTTTTGTCTTTGGTTTTCACATCAGTAGGTCTGATGCCATCAGCGGTGATTTTCCTCCCGAGGAATTCGACCTCCGGTGCCATGAAGACGCACTTCGAGCGTTTCAGTCTGAGTCCCACTCTATCCAAACTCAGTAGAACCTCTTCCAGCTTGTTCAGATGTTCCTTGGAGTCACGACCGGTGATCAGGATGTCATCTTGGTACATGACGGTTCTCGGAACGTGTAGTGTATGCAAGCACTCTAATAACGACTCCACGAGGTAAGGGTATAGTACTTGAACAGTAGTGATCTTAGTTCTTTATTACGACTTCTAGAGTGAGGACACCAAGAGGTGAGCTCCCTTTAATACTTGGTTCCCCGCAGTGTACAGGTGACCCTTAGGTGAGTGGATAAATGCATGGCAGACGCAGTATAATGTGGATAAATGTGAGGTTATCCACTTTGGTGGCAAAAACACCAAGGCAGAATATTATCTGAATGGCAGCAGATTAGGAAAAGGGGAGGTGCAACGAGACCTGGGTGTCCTGGTACATCAGTCATTGAAAGTTGGCATGCAGGTACAGCAGGCGGTGAAGAAGGCAAATGGTATGTTGGCCTTCATAGTGAGGGGATTTGAGTATAGGAGCAGGGAGGTCTTACTGCAGTTGTACAGGGCCTTGGTGAGGCCTCACCTGGAATATTGTGTTCAGTTTTGGTCTCCTAATCTGAGGAAGAATATTTTTGCTATTGAAGGAGTGCAGCAAAGGTTCACCAGACTGATTCCCGGGATGGCAGGACTGACATATGAGAAGAGACTGGATCGACTGGACCTTTATACACTGGAATTTAGAAGGATGCGAGGGGATCTCATCGAAACATATAAGATTCTGACGGGACTGGACAGGTTAGATGCAGGAAGAATGTTCCCGATGTTGGGGAAGTCCAGAACCAGGGTCACAATCTAAGGATAAGGGGTAAGCCATTTAGGACTGAAATGAGGAGAAACTTCTTCACTCAGAGAGTTGTTAACCTGTGGAATTCCCTACCGCAGAGAGTTGTTGATGCCAGTTCATTAGATATATTCAAGAGGGAGTTAGATATGGCCCTTATGACTAAAGGGATCAAGGGTATGGAGAGAAAGTAGGAAAGGGGTACTGAGGGAATGATCAGCCATGATCTTATTGAATGGTGGTGCAGGCTCGAAGGGCCGAATGGCCTACTCCTGCACCTGTTTTCTATGTTTCTATGTTTCTAACATGCATACATAACAACACTCTGCCCAGGCCTTTCCCAAGTCCTTATTGCCATGACATGGGGAGGTGATCTGTCGTGGATGATGGAGGTTGTAGTGAGGGTTTTGTGGGTGCCGGGTGTGGTCCATTCCGCTCCCCCCCAACCACCCCTCCCCCCGCCCCCCCGATACATAGACCATGTAGGTGTCACTGTTGGAGGCTTCTGCAGTAGTGGAGCAAGTACATGTTATTATGGGTAAGGTACATACATTGTTGATTGGGTAGGTGGTGGCGTTTAGTGGTATGCAGGGCCACAGAGTGGTGTGGCCTCCTTTTCCTCTATTGGTAGTGGAAGTCTGGTCATCCCAGGTCCCACCGGGAAAGCTGGAGGGTACTGGCCTCTTGTTCCCGGTGCTGGCCTTGGTGGCCAGGGTGGGTAGGGCTGATCTGGGACAGGTTGCCAGTGGTGGTGGCTGCGATGCCCATTGCCCGCTGTCCCTGCAGCGGGTATGCTCCCACTGAGTGTGTGTGAACCCTTCCTGGGGCATCACATTTGTCCCGGAAGTGCAGGCTACATGATCGGGTAGCCTGCTGGACCTGGGTGTTTCCCACGGGGGAATTATTCCCTTTGGCATTGTCAGTATGCATGTAGAACCCGGTATCATTTCTCATTCTATCATCAGCATACATGATACATTGGCTCCGATCACAACTAGCTATTTTGACATTGTTATACTTCTTTACACTTTCACATTTGTAACTTACAACGCTTTCTTGTGTGCTATCAGTATCTCTGTGCAAGGTTACATTTGTCATGTTAGCATTACTGGCATCACTGTTCAACAGTACAAACTTGTCACTTACATCACTTTTTGAAGCATTCGTTACATTTCTCCCATTAGCCGGCATCACCATTCAACAGTACATTTATATACCTGCATTCATTAATTATAATTTTATCTTTAAAATCACCGGCATCGCTGTGCCAAGAGTGGAACTGTCCCTTTAATTGTTCTGGGTTGCCGGTCTCATTTAAGAGGTCCTTGCAATCTTTACCCCAATCTGGTTCGCCACTCGGTAACACGTGTTGCTCCTCAACGCTGCCCATCATGGTCTGGTCGCGGTAATCTTGATTCCAGGTGCTTCATCTCGTGGTGCCGGCGCCATTTTCTTTCTCTCCACGAGGTAGGCTGCGGTGATCCTTCTTTCCCCAGGTTCTGCCACGGATGCCGGGAATCTACCTTCTGCGCTGATCTTCTTCTCTCTGAATCCTGCCACTGGAGCCCAGAAGGTGAGGTCTGGTCGTTCAGATTGGATCATCTCGCCACTGAGTTGTGCAGTCTGTGTCGTCGCCGCGCAGTCGAGTCGGATTGTCAGATGCTGCGATGGATCCAAGTTTGAGGCCGCATTGGATGTCGATCGCCGGGGCCCAGAGGCCTTCGTCGCGCCAACAGATTTGGACTTGCTTCATCCATCTTCTTCCCAGCAGCGTTGCACCATCGCCGGCAACGATCCACATGGGAAGCTTGTGCATCCCGCCACCATCAGACACCTGGACCTCCACGCTGCCAACGACTGGGATGGTGCCTTTTGTGTAGGTGAGCAGCTTCGCCTGGATTGGGAACATTTTGGGTCATTTGGCGGGGTTGTCCCAGAGTTTCTCAAAGGCCGTCTGATTCATCAGTGACTGGCTCGCCCCTGTGTCGATCTCCATCGAGACTGGAACCCCGTTGATTTCTACTTCCATTTTCCACGGGGAACTCTCGGTGGAGCAAGTATATATTCCGTACACCTCTTCCAGGGGCTCAGCCGCTTCGTCTTCATCAGCGCTGGAGCCTGGGTGATCGGCCAACTCTTCAGCGACTCGGTGAGTAAAACGTCTTCTACACATTCGCTGAAGGTGACCTTTAGTGTTGCAGCCTTTGCAGGTATAGTCTTTGTAGCAGCACTGGTGGGCCCTGTGGTTTCCTCCACAGCACCAGCACGGGGCTAGCCGGTTGGCCCCATGTGGCAGACTCAGGGTTGCAGGTCTCGGGGCAGCAGCCTTGCCTCTGAAAGGCGTCATCCGGTTCACTGTACTCATCGGGTTAGAGTCCTGGATGTGAGTCATCATCCGTTTGGAGTTGCAGGCCAAAATCATGAATGCTTGGCTTACTTTGATTGCCTTCTGCAGGGTGACCGTAGTGTCCGCAGAGAGCAGTTTATGGAGGAGGCCCTCGTGGCTGATTCCAATAACGAAGATGTCCCTTAGTGCTTTGGTGAGGTGGTCGCCAAAATCACACAGTGCAGCCAATCTTCTCAGGTCTGCAGCATATTTAGCAATTTCTTGGCCTTCGGGCCGCCGGTGGGTGTAGAACTGGTGCCTGGCTGTGAGGATGCTCTCTTTGGGTTTGAGTTGGTCTTGTATTAAAGTTACGAGCTCCGCATAGGTCTTGGTTGTCGTCTTCGCTGGGGCTAGCAGGTCTCTGACAAAGCCGTGGATATTGGGCCCACAACTACTGAGCAGGATGGTTCTGCGCTTGTTCGCCAGCGAGGTCGGTGAGTCCCCAGCCAGATCGTTCACGATGAAAAAGTGTTCTAGCCTTTCCACTGAGGCATCCCAATCTTCTCCATCAGCGAATTGTTGGAAGTTGCTTAGGTTAGACATGTTGTGCGTGGAAATTCGTAACCTCGTCGCTAGTTGTAGTGTATGCAAGCACTCAAATAATGAATCCATGAGGTAAGGGTATAGTACTTGAACATTAGTGACCTTGGTCCTTTACTGCAGCTCCAGAGTGAGGACACCAAGAGGTGAGCTCCCTTTTATACTTGGTTACCTGCAGTGTACAGGTCTCCAGCAGCAGCACCCTCTGGTGGTACAAGTATAGTATTTAGAGGGTGAAGGTACATTTAGTGGTCTAGTATTACAGTACATATATTAACATGCATACATAACAGAATGGACTTCAGTAGACTTTCCATATTCCTCTGGAATATTGCTGCAGCCGAGTGAATTCCGAAAGGGCATCTGTGGTAAATAAACAGTCCTTTGTGCATGTTAATGCACGTAAGTCTCTTCGATGTCTCAACCAACTCCTATAGGCCGACGTCAAGTCCAGTTTTGTGAACGACTTCCCTCCGGCTAGCATCACAAACAGGTCATCAGCCTGCGGTAACGGGTACTGATCTTGTTTCAAAACCCTGTTGATTGTAGCCTTATAGTCTCCACAGATTCTGATTGTGCCATCACTTTTCAGCACAGGAACAATGGGGCTGGCCCATTCATTAAATTTAACTGGTGATATGATCCCTTCATGCTGGAGTCTGTTCAGTTCAATTTTGACCTTCTCCCTCATCATATACAGCACTGCCCGAGCTTTATGAAGGATGGGACTTGCATCTGAGTCCATGTGGATCTGTACCTTGGCTTCCGTGAAGTTGCCGATACCCGGTTCGAACAGCGAGGAAAACTTGCCCAACACTTGGGCAGATGTTTCTTCCTCCGATGACAACGCCTTTATGTTGTTCCAGTCACATCTGATTTTCTCCAACCAGCTATTGCCGAGCAGCGTTGGGCCATTGCCTGGAATAATCCACAGCGATAACTCGTGAACCGCACCATTATTTGTGCACTGCCAATCACCTTTATCTGTACTTTGGTGTACGTGCGCGGCTTGGCATTAACAGGGCTCACAGTCTTAGTATCTCACAGCTAATAAAATGCCCTCTTATTCATGATTGATTGATTCGCCCCCATGTCCAGTTTCATCGATACCGGTATCCCGTTAAACTTCACATTAGTCAAAATTGTCTTACTCTTGGTTATGAAGGAATACAGTCCATACACTTCCTCCTCTGGCATCTCGGATTGCGTATCCGGATCCACGCTAGTCTGACTTTCATCCTCCACGTGGTGTGTCGCAGCTCGCTTGCTCATCTGTGGATACTTGCGCTGGAGATGCCCGACTCTCAGACAGCCTTTGCAACTATATTGCTTAAATCGGCACTGTTAGTGCCGATGATTTCCCCCACAATGCCAACATGGAGAAGTCGAATACATTCCCGCTGGAGGACTTTGGGCAACCACAGGTTTTGCGAACGCAGCCGGATAGGCCCTGCCATGTGCCGTTCTGCCGAACACCGAATCAATTGCATTTACAGTACTTGCCGAGGTTCGGTTCTTCACCGTTATTTGCTTTAGACTCCTGTCCGTTGTCATAGATGATTGAGCGATCTGGATGGCCCTTTTTAAATCCAACTCCTCCACCGCCAGAAGTTTGTGCACGATCACCTCGTGGTTGATACCGATAACAAAGAAGTCCCGCAGCATGTCTGCCAACACCGTCCCGAATGTGCACGGTCCCGCTAGACGTCTCAGGTCGGCAACGAATTCCGCCGCGCTCTGGCCCTCCGATCGAACGTGTATATAAAACCTGTATCTCGAGATGATGATGCCGTCGTCTGGCTTGAAGTGCTCCCATAGCAATGTACACAACTCCTCGTACGTTTTCTCTGTTGGATCACTTGGCATGATTAGATTCTTTATCAGACCGTAGATCTTTGAACTGCACAAAGTGAGGAATACGGCCCGGCGCCGATCTGCATCGCCGACCCCCTTCATTTTGTTGGCCACGAAGTACTGGTTCAAACGGCTCACAAAGTCTTCCCAATCTTCTCCCTCCACGAATCGCTCTAAAAATCCAATCGTGCTCATTTTGCAAACAAAGGTTCTTGTATTCTCGTCACCAAATGTTATGTATGCAATAAAGGTTCAAACTGAGTACTGTTTAACTAAGCAAGGTACAACCTTGGCTTTGCTTTATTTAGGCCCAAAGTGCCTGACTCTCAAAATGGCTGGCTTTTCATACCTGAGCAGCACCATCAATGTGCTGCTCTGTGGCCTCCAACAATGACGCCATCTGGTGGCTACAAACAGAATGTACATACATGACAAATGTGACAGCCAATTTGCGTACAGCAAATGACCAGCATATCTGTTTTGGCAGTGGTGGTTGAGGAATGAACGTTGATCAGGACACCAGGAGAATTCTCTGCTCTTCTTCAAATAGTGTCATGGGATCTTTAATATTCACCTGAATATCTCATCTGGAAAATAGCACCTCTGGCAATGCAGTACTGAAGTGCCAGCCTAGAATATTGTATTTATGAATTGGAATAGGATGTGGACCCACAATCTATGACTCAGTCAAGAGTGCTACCACTACTGAGTTAGAAGGTTATGGGTTGAAGTCTCATTCGGGAACTCAGAATCGCTGACCACAACTTCAGGGCCATAGAGATAAGATGGGCCAGCTTCAACAAGTCAATGTCCAAATCATTCTTAGCTTTGAAGGTGATGAAAAAGTGAATTATTTACTTCTTGGTTTCATTCAATATGAAAGGCTGAGATGGAAAGTGAACTGATGGCCAGGGTGACCTCGAATGTTTCGATCCTGCAGAGAAACGTAAGAGTTGTCAAACATAATACTAGAATGTCTTTTGGAAAGAAAAGATTCATTAAATGTGCATTGCAGTCTCCTTGGGCTAGATTTTACACGTTTGTGCATATCACCTAAAAATGGGCATTATTTCCGGCATGGGTGGTAAAAATGGGTTTTCAGATCGCCGGCTTCTCGCCCATTCTCACAGCACCTAGTCTCCATTTTTGAAAATGGGCGTTACCGCGAGCGATATGAAATGGGCGGTAGCATTAAATCTCGCTGACCTTCTGCCGTAAAGTGTTGCTGTCCTTAGCAATGGCATGGCAACACTCAATTATCGTGATTCAGGAGGTCGAGGGTCATCATGACAGACGCAGAAGAGGAGACACAGAGTGAGGGAGTTCAGAGGGATTGAAGGCATGTCTGGGTGTGGTGTGGCTGCTTTGGGAGGAAGGAGGGAGACTTTAGAGCTTCACAGCAAGTAGAGAAAGAAAAGTTAGCTGTTATCAGCCACATATTTGCCTGACTTTGGCCTATAATGAAGGGAGAGGAGGAGGCATCACAGCATGCTGTGGAGACGGATGCTGGAGAGAGCAGTGAGGTGGGAGAGGAGCACATTGGAGGGTGATTTGACACAGGGAGGGTGTGGGAAGCCCACCCCAAAGGCCTACCAGAAGATATGGACTGAGATAGCAGAGGGGGTCTCATCGGTGACCAATGAAGTTCGTGAGGGCAACCAGTGCCGCAAACGATGGAACGACCTTATGGGATCCGCAAGAGTAAGTATTACATTGATTTACATGTACTTATGTATTTATATAAATTGATCTGTAACAGTCATTGTTATGTATGTGAACCTAACCTATGTATAAGACTTGCCACTAGGGGGGCACACGTGTGGGAAACCTATGGGTCACCTGTGCACCCTGGAGCAAACAGGTATAAAAGGCAGCCCACCATGCTGCTGCCTCACTTTGGAGTTATATTAAAGAGACCAAGGTCACAATGGTTTGAGCTTACAACACAGCCTCATGGAGTTATTCTGAACTGAACAACTGCCGAAGAGTCACAGATCATGAACTTTTACACGGAAATGGCTGCCGTTGGTATTCTTGAGAGATTTGTTGAGGGTGATGATTGTAAAGCCTTCATTGAGCGTCTCGACCAGTACTTCATGGCAAACGAGTTGAACACGTCTGAGATGGAGACAAAGTGCAGGGCGATTCTCCTCACCGCATGTGGGTCGTCGGTATATGACCTCCTCAAAAATATACTGATCCTGGACAAACCAATGGACAAGACTTACACAGAGCTGTGTGCGTTGGCTCAGGAATACCTCCAGCCAAAGGAGAACATCTTAATATCTTAATGGCCAGGTATCGCTTTTACACGCACCATCGCTCCGAGGGCCAGAACATGGCGAGTTTTGTCGCGACCTAAGACGCCTTGCGGGACAGTGCGAATTTTCAGGATCTTTGGGGGAAATGTTACGGGATTTTATCATACTCGGAATTGGCCATGAGGCCATCCTCCGCAAAGTACTGTCTGCCGAATCCTTAGATCTGAGCAAGGCCATCACGTTAGCCCAGGCTTTCATATCCACGAGCGACAATACAAAACAGGTATCTTCACAGAATCGAAGCTCACCGGCAAGTACTGTGTATAAAATAATGCCTTCTGCAGGCAGAATGTACATGGTAGGGCCCACACGACTGCAGAGGCCTAGGGTGACTCAGCGGCCGCTGTGGAGTACTAATGCAAATGCAATTAACACCATGCTGCCGTTGTGGGGGCAGTCATAGAGCCCATCAATGTCGATTCAAGCACTTTGTGAGCAAGGGCTGTGGAACAATGGGGCACCTTCAGCGAATGTGCAAACGATCTTGGACTCACCCCGTGGCAGAGTCAGCAGAGGACGACTAATCCAGCGCGGATCACACTGCACGAAAAGGAGAGGCAACACAACCGGAGGATGAAGAGGAAGTGTATGGTGCACACACCTCCACCAAATGCACTCCGATAATGTTAAAAGTTAAACTTAACGGCATTCCAGTCTCCATGGAATTGGACATGGGGGCGAGTCAATCGATTATGAGCCCGAAGGCTTTTGAGAAACTGTGGAGTAACAAGGCACAGAGGCCAAAACTGAGCCCGATTCACACAGCGCTGCACACTTACACCAAAGAACTCAGTGCGACAGTGAAAGTATCGTATGACGGAATGGTGCATGATTTACCACTATGGATTGTACATGGCCCAACGCTGTTCGGAAGGAGTGGCTAGGCAAAATCCAGAGGAACTGGGACGACATCAAAGCACTGTCTTCGGTTAATGACGCCCCGTGCGCCCAGGTGCTCAACAAATTCACGCCGTTATTTGAGCCAAGCATTGGCAACTTCACAGGCGCCAAAGTGCAGATCTATTTTGTTCCTGGGGCATGGCCCGTCCATCACAAGGCCCGAGCAGTCCCATATATGATGCGAGAAAAAGTCAAAATCGAGCTGGACAGACTTCAACAAGAAGGAATTGTATTGCCAGTCGAGTTCAACGAGTGAGCCAGTCCAATCATGCCGGCACTAAAGAGCGATGGGACGGTCAGAATCTGCGGGGACTACAACATGAAGGTCAACCAAGTCTCGTACAGGACCAGTACCCACTACCCAAAGCTTATTCGCAATGCTAGCAGGGGCAAGTCGTTCACCAAGCTAGACCTAACCTCTGCTTACATGACACAGGAGCTGGCTGAACCGTCAAAGAAGTTGACGTGCATCAACACACACAAAGGACTGTTCATGTACCACAGATGCCCCTTTGGGATGTACTCGGCTGTGACCATCTTCCAGAGGAACATGGAGAGTCTGCTGAAATCAGTTCCATGCACTGTGGTGTTCCAAGACGGCATCTTGATCACTGGTCGCAACACCACCGAACACTTGCACAACCTGGAAGAGGATCTAAAGCGACTGGGCAGAGTGGGATTCAGGCTGAAACGCTCCAAGTGTGTTTTCCTGGCACCAGAGGTCAAATTTCTGGGGAGGAAGATCGCTGCAGACGGCATCAGACCTACGGACTCCAAGACGGAGGCCATCAAGAATGCATCCAGACCACAGAATGTGACGGAGCTGCGTTCATTCCTGGGACTACTCAACTATTTTGGTAATTTTCTGTTGTGTATGTATAATATAAGTCTACTCCCTGTACACTCAATGTACAGTTACATATGACTGCTGAACGTATCTTCACACTGTATACACTATGCTTGTACCACTAGAGGGTGCAACTGGTGGAGACCTAGGGGTCACCTGTACACGACAGGTAACCAGGTATAAAAGGGAGCTCACCATGCTGTACCCTCACTCAGGAGCTGAATAAATGGATGAAGGTCACCACAGTTCAAGTACAATACCTTGTCTCGTGGAGTCATTACTAGAGTGCTCACAGACACAATAACTGGCGATGAGATTATGAATTTCCACGCGAAAATGGCTAACCTTGGCATCTTTCAACAATTTGCCAATGGGGAAGATTGGGAGGCCTTTGTGGAAAGGCTCGAACACTTCTTTATGGCGGGAGATACCCCGACCTCGCTGGCTGATAAGCGCAGAGCTATCCTGCTCAGCTGTTGTGGGCCCACCATCTATGGCCTCGTCAGGGACCTGCTAGCCCCAGAGAAGACAACAACCAAAATATATGCGGAGCTCATAACGGTGATACAGGAACAGCTCAAACCTAAAGAGAGCATCCTCACAGCTAGACACCAGTTCTACACCCACCGGCGGCCCAAAGACCAAGAAATCGCAAAAGACGATTGGCTGCATCGTGTGATTTTGGCGACCACATCACCGATGCGCTGCAGGACATCTTCATTATTGGAATTGGCTACGAGGGCCTTCTCCACAGGCTGTTTTCTGCGGACACCACGGTCACCCTGCAGAAGGCAATTAATGTGAGCCAGGCGTTCATGGCCTCGGCCTGCAATTCCAAACGGATGACTCACCCCCAGGATTCTAACCCGGCAAGTACTGTGAACCGACTGGCGCCTTTTAGAGGCAAGACTGTTGCTAGCAGTCTCTCTCAGGGTAGAGAGAAGAGAACCCCGAGTCCCGCAACCTGAAACCGCCACATGGGGCCAACCAGCCAATCCTATGCTGGCACTGTGGAGGAAATCACAGGGCCCACCAGTGCCGCTATAAAGACTATACTAGCAAAGGCCGTAACATGAAGGGCCATCTCCAGTGAATGTGCAAGAGAAATTGTACTCACCGAGTCCATGAAGAGTTGGCCAATCATCCGGACTCCAGCGACGATGAAGAGCGAATCCATGAGGCAGCTCAGCCCCACGATGAGGTGTACGGAGTGTTTACCTGCTCCACTGAGAGTTCTCCATTGAAAATGGAAGTTGAAATCAATGGTGTTCCAGTCACGATGGAGGTAAACACAGGAGCAAGCCAGGTCACTGATGAATCAGGTAGCCTTTGAGAAACTTTGGGACAATCCAGTCGAACGACCTAAAATAATCCCGATCCAAGTGAAGCTGCTCACCTACACAAATGACACCATTACAGTCACTGGCAGCGTGGATGTCCAGGTGTCCCATGACGGCGCGATGCACAAGTTACCTTTGTGGATCGTTGCTGGTGATGGTCCAACGCTGCTAGGAAGAAGATAAATAAAACAGATCTGTTAGAGCTGGGAAAACCTCCAAACTCTGGCGATCGACGTCCTATGCGGCCCCGAATTTGGATCCAGCATAAGACCTGAGAAACCAGCCGCTCAACTCGACTGCATAGAGACGACACAGACCGCTCAACCCAATGGCGAGATGATCCAGACGAAACGACCCAACCTCATCTTACAGGCTCCAGTGGCAGGGCTCCGGAGGAAGAAAATCAGCGCAAAAGGCAACTTCCCTGCTTCCTCGGCAGAACCTGGGGAAAAAAGGATCAGCGCAGCCTACCTCGTGGAGAGAAAGAAGATGGCGCCCACACCACGAGGTGAAGCGCCTGAAGTAAAGATGGCGGATGCCAGACCACGAGGAGCAGCGTTGATGGAGCAACACGTGGGGATGCCGAACAGCGAACCGGATTGGGGTAAAGATTGCAAGGCCCTCTTAAAGGAGACCGGCAACCCATCACAATTAAAGGGACAATTCCACTCTTTCTACAGCGATGCCGGTGATACACATGTAAAGGATGTGATTGACAAATGCAAGTATGTAAATGTAACTAACCATGTGAGTCGGGCGATTGCGGTCAGAGCCAATGCATTATGACAGTAAATGAAGTAATGATGTGCGATGCTAGGTTCTACATGTACACCAACAAAACCAAGGGCAACCTCCCGTCGGAAGCACCCAGGTCCAGCGGGTTAGCCGATCATGTAGCCTGCACCTCCGGGACCAATGTGATGCCCCAGGGAGCGTGGCCGCACATAGAGGGAGCATACCAGCTGCAGGGCCAGTGATCAGCGGACGGCAAAGGCACCACTACGGGTACCCTGCCCCTGATCGGCTCAACCTCTCTGGCCACCAGGGCCAGTACCGGGAGCAAGAGGCTAGCACCCTCCAGCTCTCCCAACGGTACCTGGGATGAACAGGCTCCCATTACCGCTGAAGGGCAGCAGGGAGACACCGCAGCCCTCAAAGAAGAACAGGGAGGCCACACACTCCTGCGGCTCTGCGCACCACTAGGCAACGGCAAAGGCCCTGAGACTCAGCCAGGTGAGCGATCTGAGCCCATCCAGCTGGCAGGGGGCACAGCGCCGCCATCAGACAACCTGGACACAGTCCGGTCACTCCGGAACTAGCGTCCTCACCCACCTGCACCTACACCCCAGGGGCAAGACTGTGATACCAAGTATGTGCCTTACCTGTAAAATGTACTTGTTCCATTACTGCAGAACTTAAACAGTGATGTAGTTAATCATGTGTTCCTTTATTTTTGTCCTTTCCTTCTGTACATGTATGCATATGCAGGTGTTGAGCCACACGCATGGTCTATGTATGGGGGGGAGGGAAATGGATGTATGTTCCCATGGACACACATGGATCACATCCAGAACCCATTGCTGACCAGTTCCCAATGTTGTGGCAATAAGGACTTGGGGGTCAACAGGGAGAGAGCCAAGCCAAAGCATAGACAAGGTACAAGGGCTTTGGGCACTCAAGTCTAAGGCCAGAGCACACAGTGCAAAGGCCAGTGACACAAGACTTAGGGGAGAGTGATGTTGTGTATGTATAATATAAGTATACTCCTTGTACACTCAATGTACAGTTACATAAGACTACTGGATGTACCTTCACACTGTATACACTATGCTTGTACCACCAGAGGGTGCAACTGGTGGAGACCTAGGGGTCACCTGTATATGACAGGTAACCAGGTATAAAAGGGAGCTCACCATGCTGTACCCTCACTCAGGAGCTGAATAAATGGACTAAGGTCCATTTCAAGTACATTACCTTGCCTCATGGAGTCATTACTAGAGTGCTTACGGCCACAATACTTTCGACCGGGGTTGAGCACACTGCTGGAGCCCTTGCATCTATTGCTACACAAGGGTGATGACTGGGTTTAGGGTAACTCTCAAGAGACAGCCTTTAAAAGGCCAGAAATCTGCTCTAAAAAGCTACTTGTATTGTATGACCCATGTAAACATTTAGTACTAGCATGTGATGCGTTATCGTACGGGATCGGTTGTGTATCACAGCAAGCAAATGTGTCAGGCAAACTGTAACCGGTGGCATATGCATCCAGAAGTTTATCCAAGGCTGAAAGAGCCTACAGTATGGTTGAGAAAGAAGCGTTGGCATGTGTATACAGGGTTAAGAAAATGCACCAATATCTATTTGGCCTCCGGTTCAAGCTCAAAACAGACCACAAACCGCTCACCTCACTACTCTCAGAAAGCAAAGGTATCAACACCAACGCTTTGTCCCACATCCAGAGATGGGCACTAACATTGTCTGTGTATGACTATGTAATCTGCCACAGACCAGGCACTGAGAACTGTGCTGATGCCCTCAGTCGGCTACCATTGCCCACCACCGGGGTGGAAATGGCGCAACCCGCAGACTTCCTTCTGGTAATGGATGCTTTTGAGAGCGAGGGGTCACCCGTCACAGCTCACCAGATCAGGACCTGGACCAGCTAAGACCCTGTGCTATCACCACTAAAAAGCTGCATCCTCAATGGGAGCTGGTCGGCGGTTCCCGGGGAAATGCAAGATGAAATCAAGCCATTTCACCGATGCAAGGATGAATTGTCCATCCAATCAGATTGTCTCCTATGGGGGAATTGTGTGATCTTGCCCAAAAGAGGCAGGAAAACATTTATACGTGACCTACACACTACCCACCCAGGCATAGTCATGATGAAGGCTATCGCCAGGTCGCACGTCTGGTGGCCCGGCATTGACTCCGAATTGGAGTCATGTGTAAACCAATGCAACACTTGCTCACAGTTGAGCAACGCACCCAGCGAGGTCCCCCTGAACCTGTGGTCATGGCCCTCCAAGCCGTGGTCCAGGGTCCACATAGGTTTCGCTGGCCCCTTTCTAGGGAAGATGTTTCTAGTAGCAGTGGACGCTTATTCAAAATGGATTGAATGTATAATAATGTCATCATGTACGTCCACTGCCACCATTGAAAGCCTTAGGGCCATGTTCACCACCCATGGTTTGCCCGACGTCATTGTCAGTGACAATGGACCATGTTTCACAGCTCGGAATTCAACGACTTCATGACCCGCAATGGCATTAAGTAGGTCAGGTCTGCCCCATTTAAGCCCGCATCCAACGGCCAAGCAGAACGGGCAGTCCAAACCATCAAGCAAAGCTTGAAACGCGTAACGGACGGATCCTTGCAGACCCGGTTATCTAGGGTCCTGCTCAGCTACCGGACGTGCCGCCACTCACTCATTGGGCTTCCCCTGCAGAATTGTTCATGGAGACAGCACTCAAAACCAGGCTCTCCTTAGTCCACCTGGATCTCAATGATCACGTAGAAACCCGACGGCACCGGCATAATGTGTACCACGATCGCCTGGTGACATCGTGTGACATTGAGGTTAAGGATCCGGTGTTTGTTCTAAATTACGATCACGGTCCCAAGTGGATTGCTGGCACTGTCTTAGCCAAGGAGGGGAATAGAGTGTTTGTTGTAAAATTGTTGAATGGACAAACGTGCAGAAAGCACCTGGATCCGACCAAACTGTGACTCACGGACAACCAAGAACAGTTTGAAGAAGACCCTACCATCTACGATCCACCAACACACACCCAACCAGCAATTGATCTTGCTGTCAACCACGAGGATGAATCCACCATGCCCGACAGTCCGATCAGACCAGCCGCGCTGCCGTGCAGCAATAATCCAACCAACTCACCCATGCCAGGACTTCAATTCAGGCGATCGACCCGGGAACGCAGAGCGCCAGATCACCTCAACCTGTAAATAACTTGTACTTGGGACTTTGGGGGAAGTGATGGTACGTATGTGAACCTAACTTATGTGTAAGACTATGTGTAAGACTTGCCACTAGAGGGCACACCTGTGGGAGACCTATAGGTCACCTGTGCACCCTGGAGCAAGCAGGTATAAATGCTGCTGCCTCACTTTGGAGTTATATGAAAGAGTCCAAGGTCACAATGGTTTGAGCTTACAACACAGCCTCGTGGAGTTATTCTGAACTTAACAGTCATGAGTGACTATCAGCAGATGTGAGGTCTTTCACTTTACTGGGAATGTTTTACTCAAAGCCTGTGGTCATGGTGCACGTCTTTAGGTAAAGAAGATAATTTTCATAATAATCACGATTACATCTGTCGGTTATGTGTTGCATCAGTCTCTGTGACAGTACCTAGCAATGATCTCACGCAATGATCTCATGCCATGTCGTCCTGTCACCTTTTACAGAAGAGGCTATCGACGATGAGGTTCATGAAGAGGCAAATGGGTGGGGGGCCACCAGTCCCCAGCAACATCACTGAGATGGAGGAGCGGGTGCTCGCACTCGTGGGGAAGCACCCACGGACAGCCACGGACGCATCTGCAGACCCTGAAGTGATGCCACATGAGTAAAGTTTACACCATTGCGTGATGTAAATCAATAGATGACACACCCACTCATATCCGAACAATCATATATGATAGATGATTTCTAAAGTTGTCCGAGAAATAATGCTGGCCTAATGAAAATCATTGTTGATGGTCATGAATTGTGATGTCTGTGATGGTTTTGAGAGTGGTGGTGCTTTTGTTGTGCATATGCTGTGTGTAACGCTGGACTCATCTTGTGACCCTAGCACCCCCTTCTCCTCTAATAACCTCATGTGTGTTTTGCAGCTCAGCCAGCAGCATGTCCCAAGGCAAGACCACAGAGGACAGAAGGTGGGGGCGTGGGGCCCGACTCTCCAGACGATCCTACATCTGGTGCTGAGGAGCTCCGATTCTCGCCCATCAATCCGCTGGGTCTGTTCTCCATGGATGAGAGTGCAGACTTCGAGGAATCTGCATCGCCATGCTCCAGAAGTCATTCCACCCCAAGGCCATCTAGTGGTCCTCCCTTCATTGCCGCCTCCACTCTGGAGGTATCAGCCCCAAGCACCTCATCACAGGGCACCCTATTTGTCCCCACGACGGTACCAACCCTGTGGAAGCCTCATGGATACGGCAGGTCAGTTCCATGAGCATCACATGACAGCGGAGAGATGGTACAGTTGTCCAGGAGGACTGTAGACATTGGTGACCAACTCATCGAAGCATTGGAGGGCATATCCCGACAGCTGGCCACTATGATCGAGTACATTCCGCGGATGGCGAAGGTACTGGATGCGATAACCAGGAACACTGCTGGCACAGGCCTCCCAGTGGTCCCCGAGCGCGGCACTCCACCCCTAGGTTCCGCACCACCACTGCGAACGACAGATCAGAACAAGGACCAAGATCCTGCTTCTACGTCAGAGAATGTTGTCCCCTCGGCACTTCCCGCTCACGTGCCCATGCAACCATCGCCTCTGCCTTCATCCCCCACCGCCCCCCCGCCACAATGAGGCACCACCTGAGGAGCTCCTTGGCCAGGTGCCGTGCAGCGAAGAGGGGAAGGGGTAGAGGTGGGGAGAAGAAGGGGAGGGGGAAGGAAAGTGAGATGCATGTCTGCAGGTGATGGCTGTGTTGTATCTCCATCTGGGTGTATGCAATTTGTTGTAATGTATGGGGGCTGGGGACCATCCTCCTGCTTTGCCTTTGTATTCTGTGTTGCTGGACATGTTGACCATGTGATTGATGTCAATGGTGGAAAAAGTTGGGTGTGGGCGGGGGTTGGGTGCTATTGCCTGTGATACTAATGATTTGAGACCAATGTTGGTATAAAAATGTTTTTATTGAACATAACCTTGTTGCGCATTGTCTCAGATAGCTGGACCGTTACACACTGGTGATTCCTTAACATGAAAAGGTTGAATACAACTTAACTTCAATCAACGTAAACTTTACCTGGCACCAATCTGATGGGCACCATTGATGTCTGAGCTGCACACACACAGAGCAGTGTGTCAGAATTGTCACTCACATCAACATTCCTTCAGGCAAATCGTTCAGATATCAGCTCCTCACGTAAAAGTCTTGCAGCTATGTAGCCACCACAGGCCCTTTCCTGTGGTCTGGAGGGGGTCGTGGGCATGGTTGCATAGCCAGCCTGATTGTCTGGCCCTAGGTCAGCGTCCAGCCCCTCGTTGTCCTCTTCCTCTCTCTCCTGAGGTGGAGCATCAGTGCCTGTTGGCAATTCTTGGCCCCTCCTGATAGCCAGGTTGTGCGGCATCGAGCACATGTCCACGAATTTACCTACTTGCTCAGGGTTGTATTGTAGCTCCCCTCCTGAGTTGTCAAGACATCTGAAGTGCTACTTAAGCACAGTTATTATTTTCTGGACCACATTGCGTGTATCTCTGTGGCTCCAGTTGTATTGCTTCTCAGCCTCGGTGTGGGTGTCATGCAGGGGGGTCATCAACCAGGTGGCTAGGCCATATCGGTTATCACCAAGCTTCCAGCACTGTCCTTGTGACTGACTCTTAAAGATGTCAGAGACAGAGCTCTCACGCAGAATGTGAGGCTCATTGAAGATGCCCGGACATTTGACGTTCACTGCCATTATGATCTGGTTGTGGTCGACAACTAGTTGGACCTTCAGGAGTGAAATCCTTTTGTGTTACAAAAACACTCCGGGTCCTGAGAAGATGGCCGCATGGTGATGTGAGTGCACTGTATTGCTCCCTGCACCCTGGCGAACTTAGCAATGCGGTAGAATGCACCAGCCCTGTCAGTCTGAGCTTCCATGGTCATGGGGAAGCTGATAAAGCCCATCCTTCTCACATACAGAGCCTCCATGACCTGTCTAATGCAGAGATGAGTTGCATGGTGAGACAGATGGCAAATCTCGACCACGGAGGCCCGAAAGCAACCGAACGCGTAGAAAGACAGTGCCACGGTGACCTTGACCTTGACCGACACTGATGTCCTGATGGCAGGCTGCATATGTGGCCTGATGAGCTCACATATTTCATTGGTCACCATCTTGTGGAAGCTCAGTCTCCAAAGGCAGGTGTGATCAGAAACGTCGAGGTAAGACCTCTTTTCCTTGTACGTGCAGAGTGTGTATGGTCTGGCCCTCCTCCTCATTCTTGCACATCTTAAATTGAGGACATAATGATGTGCATCACACATTGAACCACCTGCAGCCATACAGCATCTGCGTATTAATCGATGCAGGCTGAGAAATGGCTGGTCCCATTGCATTGAAAATATAATAGCGATTGATCAGAAGCAATGATTTCCTCACTAAAATACACTTAGAGTAAACCCCCAATAGTTGAGAGTCTGAAAATATGTCTATTAAGATGTTCCCTTCACCTGAGAAGAACTCCAGAGTCAATGCAAACTCCCCCGAAGTTGAAACAGCCTTTTCAATGAAACGACCAATGATTTAACAAATGGCAGCCACACCACTTGCGTTAGTTCAGAACAGTTCCACTTTTTATGGCCGTTTTTTTGGGTGAGTGATATTTTGGGCGATATGTGTGCGAGGTGGTGAAAGTGATGGTGGGTGATCTCTTAGTTTCACCAAATGTGCTCTTTACAACAAAAAAAAAATGGGCGGGCGGTATTATTGAATCTCGGCACTAATTCCGTGCAGAAAGTAATGCTGGGCGATATTATGGGCGTTGAATTCGCCCATTCTGATGATTGCGCCCTCAAAAGGTGGGCGGGCAATAATATTTTTTCCCATCGTTAAGCACATGGGGAAAGTAACGCTGGACAATAAGTTTCCTAAAAATGCCCATCAGTTTCCATTTTGTGTCAAAATGGGTGATATATGGGCGTTATACTTCATTTCAGTGGTAAAATAGGCATTAAGTGGGCGTTAAGAATGCAACAAAAGTGAAGGTTCTAGCCCCAAGATTCTTACCAGGAGAAAGGAAAGAAAGACTTGGAAATATATAGCACCTTTCACAACCACCGGACATCTCAAAGTGCTTTACAGCCGATGAAGTACATTTGGAGTGTAGTCACTGTTGTAATGTGGGAAATGTGTGCACAGCAAGCTCCCACAAACAGCACTGTGATAATGACCAGGTAATCTGTTTTTTGGTTAGGTTGATTGAGGGATAAATATTGGCCAGGACACCAGGCATAACTTCCCTGCTCTTCTTCGAAATAGTATCATGGAATCTTTTACATCCACCTGAGAGAGCAGTGGAGTCTTGGTTTAACGTCTCATCTGAAAGAGAAATACTGATGATAATGAGGTACCGAAAGAATAACTGACAAGAGTTTGCAGATGACACTAAGCTGGGTGGCAGTGTGAGCTGTGAGGAGGATGCTAAGAGGATGCAGGGTGACTTGGACAGGCTAGGTGAGTGGGCAAATGCATGGCAGATGCAGTATAATGTGGATAAATGTGAGGTTATCCACTTTGGTGGTAAAAACAGGAAGGCAGATTATTATCTGAATGGTGACAGACTAGGAAAAGGGGAGGTGCAATGAGACCTGAGTGTCATGGTACATCAGTCATTGAAAGTTGGCATATAGGTACAGCAGGCGGTAAAGAAGGCAAATGGCATGTTAAAACATAGAAACATAGAAAATAGGTGCAGGAGTAGGCCATTCGGCCCTTCTAGCCTGCACCGCCATTCCATGAGTTCATGGCTGAACATTCAACTTCAGTACCCCATTCCTGCTTTCTCGCCATACCCCTTGATCCCCCTAGCAGTAAGGACCTCATCTAACTCCTTTTTGAATATATTTAGTGAATTGGCCTCAACAACTTTCTGTGGTAGAGAATTCCACAGGTTCACCACTCTCTGGGTGAAGAAGTTCCTCCGCATCTCGGTCCTAAATGGCTTACCCCTTATCCTTAGACTGTGACCCCTGGTTCTGGACTTCCCCAACATTGGGAACATTCTTCCTGCATCTAACCTGTCTAACCCCGTCAGAATTTTATATGTTTCTATGAGGTCCCCTCTCATTCTTCTGAACTCCAGTGAATACAAGCCCAGTTGATCCAGTCTTTCTTGATAGGTCAGTCCCGCCATCCCGGGAATCAGTCTGGTGAACCTTCGCTGCACTCCCTCAATAGCAAGAATGTCCTTCCTCAGGTTAGGAGACCAAAACTGTACACAATACTCCAGGTGTGGCCTCACCAATGCCCTGTACAACTGTAGCAACACCTCCCTGCCCCTGTACTCAAATCCCCTTGCTATGAAGGCCAACATGCCATTTGCTTTCTTAACCGCCTGCTGCACCTGCATGCCAACCTTCAATGACTGATGTACCATAACACCCAGGTCTCTTTGCACCTCCCCTTTTCCTAATCTGTCACCATTCAGATAATAGTCTGTCTCTCTGTTTTTACCACCAAAGTGGATAACCTCACATTTATCCACATTATACTTCATCTGCCATGCATTTGCCCACTCACCTAACCTATCCAAGTCGCTCTGCAGCCTCACAGCATCCTCCTCGCAGCTCACACTGCCACCCAACTTAGTGTCATCCGCAAATTTGGAGATACTACATTTAATCCCCTCATCTAAATCATTAATGTACAGTGTAAACAGCTGGGGCCCCAGCACAGAACCTTGCGGTACCCCACTAGTCACTGCCTGCCATTCTGAAAAGTACCCATTTACTCCTACTCTTTGCTTCCTGTCTGACAACCAGTTCTCAATCCATGTCAGTACACTACCCCCAATCCCATGTGCTCTAACTTTGCACATCAATCTCTTGTGTGGGACCTTGTCGAACGCCTTCTGAAAGTCCAAATATACCACATCAACTGGTTCTCCCTTATCCACTCTACTGGAAACATCCTCAAAAAATTCCAGAAGATTTGTCAAGCATGATTTCCCTTTCACAAATCCATGCTGACTTGGACCTATCATGTCACCTCTTTCCAAATGCACTGCTATGACATCCTTAATAATTGATTCCATCATTTTACCCACTACCGATGTCAGGCTGACCGGTCTATAATTCCCTGTTTTCTCTCTCCCTCCTTTTTTAAAAAGTGGGGTTACATTGGCTACCCTCCACTCCATAGGAACTGATCCAGAGTCAATGGAATGTTGGAAAATGACTGTCAACGCATCCACTATTTCCAAGGCCACCTCCTTAAGTACTCTGGGATGCAGTCCATCAGGCCCTGGGGATTTATCGGCCTTCAATCCCATCAATTTCCCCAACACAATTTCCCGGCTAATAAGGATTTCCCTCAGTTCCTCCTCCTTACTAGACCCCCCGACCCCTTTTATAACCGGAAGGTTGTTCGTGTCCTCCTTCGTGAATACCGAACCAAAGTACTTGTTCAATTGGTCCGCCATTTCTTTGTTCCCCGTTATGACTTCCCCTGATTCTGACTGCAGGGGACCTACGTTTGTCTTTACTAACCTTTTTCTCTTTACATATCTATAGAAACTTTTGCAATCCGTCTTAATGTTCCCTGCAAGCTTCTTCTCATACTCCATTTTCCCTGCCCTAATCAAACCCTTTGTCCTCCTCTGCTGAGTTCTAAATTTCTCCCAGTCCCCAGGTTCGCTGCTATTTCTGGCCAATTTGTATGCCACTTCCTTGGCTTTAATACTATCCCTGATTTCCCTTGATAGCCACGGTTGAGCCACCTTCCCTTTTTTATTTCTATGCCAGACAGGAATGTACAATTGTTGTAGTTCATCCATGCGGTCTCTAAATGTCTGCCATTGCCCATCCACAGTCAACCCCTTAAGTATCATTCGCCAATCCATCTCAGCCAATTCACGCCTCATACCTTCAAAGTTAGCCTTCTTTAAGTTCTGGACCATGGTCTCTGAATTAACTGTTTCCTTCTCCATCCTAATGCAGAATTCCACCATATTATGGTCACTCTTCCCCAAGGGGCCTCGCACAACGAGATTGCTAATTAATCCTTTCTCATTACATGTTGGCCTCCATAACAAGAGGATTTGAGTATAGTAGCAGGGAGGTCTTACTACAGTTGCACAGGGCCTTGGTGAGGCCACATCTTGAATATTGTGTACAATTTTGGTCTCCTAATCTGAGGAAGGACATTTTTGCTATTGAGGGAGTGCAGCAAAGGTTCACCAGACTGATTCCCGGGATGGCAGGACTGACATATGAAGAAAGGCTGGATCAACTAGGCTTATATTCACTGGAATTTAGAAGAATGAGAGGGGATCTCATAGAAACATATAAAATTCTGACGGGATTGGACAGGTTAGATGCAGGAAGAATGTTCCCGATGTTGGGGAAGTCCAGAACCAGGGATCACAGTCTAAGGCTAAGGGGTAAGCCATTTAGGACCGAGATGAGGAGAAACTTCTTCACTCAGAGTTGTGAGCATGTGGAATTCTCTACCACAGAAAGTTGTTGGGGCCAGTTCATTGGATATATTCAAAAGGGAATTAGATTTTGCCCTTGCGGCTAAAGGGATCAAGGGGTATGGAGAGAAAGCAGGAATGGGGTACTGAAATGCATGATCAGCCATGATCATATTGAATGGTGGTGCAGGCTCGAAGGGCCGAATGGCCTACTCCTGCACCTATTTTCTATGTTTTTATGTTTACTATATCCTTAGAACTGCTAACTTATATGGTACAGACTATCACACAGAGGGTGGACTGGTCTGAAGCATTTCAGAAAGGAAATCACTCGATCCTTGATTCAGCCAGAAGTGGTAGGTTACTGGTTCATTGCCAAAGTAGAAGGGAGATGGAATTATTCTCAGAAGATGAATACCAATGCTAAGGGAAACAGCAAGCTAGCTGAATTGAATCGGAATTTCACATTCCTACACTCATATATTCTTTGTTATTCCTTCTGCTCCCATGATGGGATTTTTGTTTAATTTTCAGATTCTCCCAATTCATTTTGAAAAGCCCCTTTATTTTGCCCCCAATGTTTTTCTTTCCATGTTACTTTGTTCTCTCTCAGTGACACAACACGAGAAAACTTGAAAAACTAGTGACGGATCGTAAACATACGATTTTAAAAACCTTTATTCGAAATGTAACAGAAGTGACTCATTACTATGCTGTTTTAGAGGTTTTTTTTTCATTTTTCTTTATATTACAATTTTTAATTTTATTTTTAAACCAAATAGATTGTTCCCATATTTAAAGAAAATCATACTATTGTCCTTACTTATTTTTGTAATTTCAAAATCTGCAGTGGAATTGTTTGGCTCATAATTAAATACAAATAACAGGAAAGGAAGCAAGTTTTATTGCCCTACATCCTCTATATTGACAAGAACATGAAAAATTTAAGAAAACAAAAATGTTCTACTTTTAGCTAGAAGTAGACTGACAAACCTCACAACCCCTGCGGCTCCCTATCCCACCCTACCCCAGTTAACACAACCTGGTTAGTAAGTAAATACAGTGCAGAGAAAGAGATAATTTAGAGAAACATGTCTTAACAAACCAGGTCACTGCTATCTGTATTGTCCGGCTGTGACAGTGGAGAATTATTCATTTATCTTGTTTGATGTGGTGGTACATGGAAGAGTAACATACATAGTGCTGCATTTGTCTCTGAATTGTGTTTAAAAGGAATATGCTGCTAGGTTCTGCAAAACAACAGCAATGCAATGCAATGCAATGCACAATAACGTCATTATAGTCAAACGTTTACCTCATATTTGACTAGAGGTAAGTTGCTAAAATGTGCGTCTGTAAAACATTAGAAACTACAGAACCAGTGGGAACTGTCCAACCTACGCCGTCTCCAGGCCAGGTCCAACCTCTGTCGTCGATTTACAGTACGCGGATGATGCCTACGTCTGCGACATACAGAGGCTGAACTCCAGGACATAGTCGTCTGCAACATACAGAGGATGAACTCCAGGACATAGTCGACGTATTTACTGAGGCGTACTAAAGCATGGGTCTTACACTAGACACCAGCAAGACAAAGATCCTCCACCATGTCATATAGTCAAATGTGTACCTCGTATTTGACTAAAGGTAAGTTCCTAACATGTGTGTCTGTAAAACATCAGATTATATTTTGAAAATCTTCTTCTTTGATATTCACCCATTAGACCCAGGCCTGCATTTTTGTTTAATTCCCTTTTTAGTCAATTAACTGTGCCATTATAGGATAGATAATAAGAATATGATTCATACTATTTATAACTCTTGATCCCAACGATTAATTTATCAGTAATGATCTTAAATTCAAATTAATCAATAACACAAATTTTATTATGATTACAATGAAAAAATAAAAAGTAACTAAAACACAACACAAATTTAAGAGATTAGCATGGAGTAAGCACACAGTAACAATTAAAAAACAATTAACTGAAATAGTTTTTTTGCTTTACAGGCATTTAGTCTTAATAATGGTATTCTGACAGCATGTTTTATGCTAATTAAGTATTTATTATTGGACTTAAATTGTAACTGAATACTGGGATGCATCTCAGAAACATTTGATTAAAAGAAAGAAAGGCTTGGATTTATGTAGCGCTTTTCACAACCATCGGACTTCTCAAAGCGTTTTACAGCCAATTAAGTACTTTTGGAGTGTAGTCACTGTTCTAATGTAGGAAGCGGGCCAAGTTCATGGTCTGCAGGGCCATAGTAATACCCGCCCTCCTGTATGGCTCAGAGATGTGGACCATGTACAGTAAACACCTCAAGTCGCTGGAGAAATACCACCAGTGATGTTTCCGCAAGATCCTGCAAATCCCCTAGAAGGACAGACGCACAAACATTAGCGTCCTCGTCCAGACCAACATCTCCAGCATTGAAGCCACACTTGATCAGCTCCGCTGGGCAGGCCACATAGTTCACATGCCAGACACGAGACTCCCAAAGCAAGCGCTCTATTCGGAACTCGTCCATGGCAAACCAGCCAAAGGCGGGCAGAGGAAACGTTACAAGGACACCCTCAATGCCTCCCTGATAAAATGCGACATCCCCACTGACACTTGGGAGTCCCTGGCCATAGATTGCTCTAAGTGGAGGAAGTGCATTTGGGAGGGCGCTGAGCTCCTCGAGTATCGTCGCTAAGAGCAGGCAGAAATCAAGCGCAGGCACCGGAAGGAGCGTGCGGCAAACCAGGATCCCTGCCCACCCTTTCCTTCAACGACTATCTGTCCCACCTGTGACAGAGACTGTAGTTCTCATAATGGACTGTACAGCCACCTAACAACTCATGCTAAGAGTGGAAGCAAGTCTTCCTCGATTCCGAGGAGTGCCTATTATGATATGATGATGAGTAGGAAGCAGTGTAACCAGTTAACACATAAACAACCTCCCACAAACAGCAATGTGATAATGACCTGTTTTTTTGTTATGTTTATTGAGGGATACGTTTTGGCCAGCACACCAGGGATATCTCCCCTGCTCTTCTTTGAAATAGTGCCAAGGGATCTTTTATGTCGACTTGAGAAAGCAGGTTTAGCGTGTCATCTGAAAGATATATTAGATCAGAACAGGTTATTTCAAACCTGCAAAACACTTTGGTAACATAACAAATGTGTTCAATTTGAACACATTACCTTAAAAAGGGCATTGCTGCACTTTTAATGATGTCTAGGATGATTGTTGTGTTCATACTCTATTTATCTGTTACACTAGACAGGCATTAGAATCCTGTGGGAACTATTCACAGTTGCTGTAATCGTTCCAGTTCATGCTGGTTTGGGGACACCATTTTGGGTTGTTGCTATAACGGACACAGTTAGTTACATTACTCCTGTTTCAGTTAGTCTGTGTATTTACCTACCCAACAAAATCTCAAGAGTCAGGGCTGCAATTTATGAAAAGAAACTCAAAGAACTGAACTTGCTTTCACTGGCGAAAAGGAGATTGAGATGGGATATGATTGAAAGTTTTAGAACAATGAGAAGCATATATAAAACAGATAGATGCAAGCAGATTATTTAGCTTGGAGTATGATTGCAAAACTAGAAAGTATGAGTACAAAGTTAGCACATCTTAAAGCCAGCGAACAGAAAGGTTGGAATGGACTTGAAGGATATAAGATAAGAATAAAAAGCTGATGGAACAAGATGGCAACTGTGCTCCAAGGCCCTGCATGATCTGCAGAGTTCTAAACATGGATTGCAAAGCTGGGATAAATATTCTGGAATAAAAACAGAAAATGCTGGGAATGCTCAGCAGGTCAGCCAGCGTTTGTGGAGGGAGAAAAAGAGTTAACGTTTTGGGTCGATGATCCTTGGTCAGATTTCTAGCATCCAGTATTTTGCTTTTGTATAAATATTCCGGAGTTTTCTTTGAGTTGCTTTGAAAGTTCAGGGATAACTATCCCAGCTTTATCTTCTTGGAGCTCTACTTATAGTTGGTGATCTCCTTTCAGAGATTGTGTGAGATGAGCTTTTCTGTACAGGGAACAATCCTGATGGACTGCTTCATATTGCCTGATATTGTTAAAATATGTAATTAAAGCTCCACCTGATCACAATCAACTTGCTTCCATGTCAATTGAATTGCTCTGAGTGTTTAAGATAAAGGAAGATAAATGCAGTGATCTCCTAAAGTCTTCAATAGAGAGGCTCAGGTATACGTTCCAGGCAAATTGGCAAGAATCATAGGGGAGAAATTGGAGTCGCTCACGACTTTTCACCCGGGTGCGGTGCCGCTAATGACTCCTGCTAAATTCTGCGGGAGTTTAGTGGCGGCGGTAACCGGTAGCGCCCAGCTCTGCTGCGCCGGTGATGATGAAGTCATCACCGTGTGCAGCGACCTGTTTTCGCCCCAGAGTGAAAATGTGGGAGCATCCCCCTGAAGCTGCGGCAGGCGATGACCGCGACAGTTTGTGTTAAGTCCTGACTCTAATGTACTGACTTACACGAGACACTTGCTGAAGTCAAGGTCACTCAGGACCTGCACCTTTAATTCCAGCTCTCCAGTGCCGCAGTTGCCTGAGACCTCCCTTTATATACCTCAGTGGGACAGGTATGGAGTGTCTCCTGCAAGTGCACCCCTGGTGGTAAGGCATGCTTATTGTTACAGGTCGTATCCAGTTACAGTCATGTATAGCATGGTAAGATACAGTTATATAGAGTGGTGTGAGATACATGACATCACCCTCCCCCAAGGTCTTATTGCCTTTATAGATTCAGTCTCTCAGGTGATCTACGCTCTCGCGTGGAGCGTCTTAGTTGTGGTTCAGTTGTTTGCCTTGGTGCCTGTTTTTCGTTCGGTGTGATTGCTGGTATCTCGCCTGGGCTGTCTGTTTCGTTCGGTGTGATTGCTGGTATCTCGCCTGGGCTGTCTGTTTCGTTCGGTGTGATTGCTGGTATCTCGCCTGGGCTGTCTGTTTCGTTCGGTGTGATTGCTGGTATCTCGCCTGGGCTGTCTGTTTCGTTCGGTGTGATTGCTGGTATCTCTCCTGGGCTGTCTGTTGAGATTGCCCTTTCCTCAGGTTGTTCCACCTGTATGTCCACCAGGTGTGGTGTGAGTTCCACATTGTAGTCTGCCTCTGGTTCTTCAGTGTTATCAGTGAATCTACTTTTTACTTGGTCTACATGCCTCCGGCAGGTTTGGCCATTATCCATTTGTACAACCAGTAGCCTGTTTCCTTCTTACTGTCCCTGCAAGCCATTTGGGACCCCAGCCATAGTTTAGCACAAACATTTTGTCCCCTATCTCATTCCACCTCCTCCTCGAATTTCGGTCATGGTACTCAGTTAGCTTTTGACGCTTAGCCTCAACAATTTCATGCATGTCTGGCAAGATTAACGAGAGCCTGGTCTTTAAGGTTCGTTTCATCAATAGTTGCGCAGGGGGAACCCCAGTCAACGAATGCGGATGAGGTCTGTATGCCAGCAGCAGTCGCGACAGGCGGCTCTGCAGCGTGGAGCCTTGGATTCTGAGCATGCCTTGTTTAATGATCTGCACTGATCGCTCCGCCTGGCCATTGGAGGCCGGCTTGAAAGGTGCCATCTTAACGTGATTTATACCATGGTCAACTATAAAATCGTGAAATTCTGCGCTGGTGAAGCACAGACCATTATCACTGACCAATATGTCAGGAATGCCGTGCGTTGCAAATATGGTTCTAAGGCTCTCCACAGTGGTGGAGGTGGTGCTCGAGTTTAAAATGGTGCACTCGATCCATTTTGAAAATGCATCAATGACTACGAGGAACATTTTGCCCATGAATGGGCCCACTTAGTCTGCATGCACACGCGACCACGGTTTGGTGGGCCAGGGCCAGGGGCTTAGGGGGCCTCCCTGGGGGCATTACTGAGTTGGGTACAAATGGTGCACCGACGGACACAGAGTTCCAAGTCCGCGTCAACGCCAGGCCACCAGACATGAGATCTGGCTATGGCCTTCATAAGGACAATCCCCGGGTGCTCGCGATGGAGCTCCCGGACAAACGCCTCTCTGCCTCGTAAGGGCATAACTACTCGGCTGCCCACATCAGGCAGGCTGCCTGCAGTGAGAGTTCATGCATGCGCCTATGGAAGGGTTTGATTTCTTTGGGGCAGGTATCGCGAGCCTCTTCCCAGTCACCGATTAAAATGCTTCTTTTAACTAGAGATAACGTGGGGTCGCTGGTCGTCTAGGCGAGCCGTCATGGGCGAACCTGTGGATTCAAAGGCATTGATTGCCATGACCATCTCACAGTCCTGTTCGTCGGACCCTTCTGTGGTCACCAGGGGTAGCCTGCTAAGCACGTCGGCACAGTTGTCTGTGTCTGGTCTGTGCCTTATCATGTAGTCGTAAGCCGCCAGCATGAATGCCCACTGCTGAATGCGCACCGAGGCATTGGCGTTGATTGCCTTGCACTCGGATAGTAGGGACGTTAGGGGTTTGTGATCGGTTTCCAATGCAAACTTGGCCCCGAAAAGGTATTGGTGCATCTTCTTGACACCGTACACGCACGCGAGCGCCTCCTTCTCAACCATACCGTACCCGCGCTCCGCCCGCGAAAGTGACCTGGAGGCATAAGCAACGGGCTGCAATTTACCCGCATCATTGACATGCTGTAAAACGCACCCGACCCCGTACACTGACGCATCACACGTAAGGGCTAACTTTTTACCTGGGTGAAAAAAGGCTAAAACACTATTGGAACATAGACGGGTTGCGCGCCTTATTGAAGACGCGTTCTTGGGCGTCCCCCCAAAACCAATCGCACCCCTTTCTGAGTAGCACGTGGAGAGGCTCCAGCAGCGTGCTCAAGTTCTGCATAAAGTTCCCAAAGTAATTGAGTAGCCCGAGAAAGGTGCGCAGTTCCGAGACATTCCGGGGCCTGGGTGCCAGGTGAATCGCTTCGGTTTTGGATTTGGTTGGGCAGATTCCATCAGCGGCAATCCTTCTGCCCAAAAATTCAACCTCAGGCGCGAGAAACAGACACTTGGATTTCTTAACTCTTAGGCCTACCCAATCCAATCGACTTAGTACTTCCTCAAGATTGCGGAGATGAGAGTCGGTGTCCCTGCCCGTGATGAGTATGTCATCTTGAAACACAACCATCCCTGGCATGGATATGAGCAGACTCTCCATGTTGCGCTGGAATAAAGCAGCTGCCGACCTGATGCCGAATGGGCATCGATTGTACACAAAAAGGCCTCGATGTGTGTTGATGATGGTTAGTAGCTTAGATTCTTCGGTCAGTTCTTGCATCATATACGCAGATGTGAGGTCAAGTTTCGAGAAAAGTTTTCCTCTAGTCAACGTGGCAAATAGGTCCTCCACTCTGGGCAGCAGGTATTGGTCCTGTAGGGAGACTCTGAAATCCACACAGATTCGTACGAATCCATCAGGCTTCATGACGGGGACGATGGGGCTTGCCCAGTCGCTGAATTCCACGTGAGAAATTATGCCTTCCCGCAGAAGCCGGTCCAGTTCATTTTCAATCTTTTCCCTCATCACATAAGGTACAGCTCTAGCCTTGTGATGGACTGGTCTGGCATTCTGTGTGATGTAGATTCTAACTTTAGCCCCTTTGAAGGTGCCCACACCTGGCTGAAAGAGATGTTCAAAATGGCTTAGAACTGTTGAACAGGACGTCCGTGCCTCTGATGACATGGCGTGAACATCATCTCATTTCCAATTAAGTTCTGTTCGCCAGCTTCTCCCCAACAGGGCTGGGAGATCCCCGGGGACAATCCACAGGGTAAGTCGGTGCACCATCCCTTTGTGTGTGACTGAGAGCATGGCGCTGCCAAGGACTGGGACGATTTCTTTAGTATAGGTCCTTAGTTTGGTGTCGATCTTTGTGAGTTTTGCTCTGTTGCTTTTGTGCGGCCACAGCTGTTCAAATTGTTGAATGCTCATGAGAGATTGACTGGCCCCTGTGTCCAGTTCCATGTTGATGGGTATCCCATTGAGTAGAACCCTCATCATAATTGGAGGCATCTTGGTGTAAGAACAGTGGACATTAATCGTGTTAATCCGCTGTACCTTGGCGTCCCTTGCACTGTTCCAACCGTCTTCTGGTCCGCTTTCCGACCTTCTGATTAATATACCAGCCGAGCTGCTGTTTTTTTTCACATGCGAGACAGATGCCCTGTGTAGTTGCAGTTTCTGCAAACGGCATGCTGAAATCGACACACCCTGGTTGAGTGCCTTCCCCCACATCTCCAACACAGACCGTTTCCATTGTTTCCGAAGGATGAGCTGCGTCTGGCTGATCTCCCTTGAGCTTCTCTTAATCTGTTGTTGATTGCTCGCATTGTGGGTTGATGAGGTGTGATCGGCCGTTCATGTGGCCCTTGATTTTGATGGCTTCTGGCGCCACTGTCTGCTGTTAAAGGCCTGCTCTCCTGCCTTTGTCTATGTGTGGGGGTAGCGGTTTGTTTCACAATGTGAACCCCTTGTTCCAATGGCTCATTGGTTGTCGCACCCAAAGTGTAGATCAGTCTCGTTTCTTCTTCGCCTGCCAAGAACGTCTGTGCGACCAGTGCTGCTGCCTCTAGAGTCAAGTTCTTAGTCTCTATAAGCTTTCAGAATGACGTGAGTATCACGTGTAGTGAGTTGGTCTTACCGCAGGACAAGGGTCCACAGCCAGATAGGGAATGGAAGACCAGCAGGAAGAGTAGTGCAAGGAAGGTAGTGCAGGGGTCCCCTGTGGTCATCCCCCTGCAAAACAGATACACCGCTTTGAGTACTGTTGGGGGGGATGACTCATCAGGGGAGGGCAGCAGCAGCCAAGTTCATGGCACCGTGGCTGGCTCTGCTGCACAGGAGGGCAGGAAAAAGAGTGGGAGCACGATAGTGATAGGGGATTCAATGGTGAGGGGAATAGATAGGCGTTTCTGCGGCCGCAACCGAGACTCCAGGATGGTATGTTGCCTCCCTGGTGCAAGGGTCAAGGATGTCTCGGAGCGGGTGCAGGACATTCTGAAATGGGAGGGAGAACAGCCAGTTGTCGTGGTGCACATTGGTACCAACGACATAGGTAAAAAAAAGGGATGAGGTCCTACGAAATGAATTTAAGGAGCTAGGAGCTAAATTAAAAAGTAGGACCTCAAAAGTAGTAATCTCAGGATTGCTACCAGTGCCACGTGCTAGTCAGAGTAGGAATCACAGGATAGCGCAGATGAATACGTGGCTTGAGCAGTGGTGCAGCAGGGAGGGATTCAAATTCCTGGGGCATTGGAACCGGTTCTGGGGGAGGTGGGACCAGTACAAACTGGACAGTCTGCACCTGGGCAGGACCGGAACCAATGTCCTAGGGGGAGTGTTTTCTAGTGCTGTTGGGGAGGAGTTAAACTAATATGGCAGGGGGATGGGAACCAATGCAGGGAGACAGAGGGAGACAAAAAGGAGGCAAAAGCAAAAGACAGAAAGGAGATGAGGAAAAGTGGAGAGCAGAGAAACCCAAGGCAAAGAACAAAAAGGGCCACTGTACAGCAAAATTCTAAAAGGACAAAGGGTGTTAAAAAAACAAGCCTGAAGGCTTTGAGTCTTAATGCAAGGAGTATCCGCAATAAGGTGGATGAATTAACTGTGCAAATAGATGTTAACAAATATGATGTGATTGGGATTACGGAGACGTGGCTCCAGGATGATCAGGGCTGGGAACTCAACATCCAGGGGTATTCAACATTCAGGAAGGATAGAATAAAAGGAAAAGGAGGTGGGGTAGCATTGCTGGTTAAAGAGGAGATTAATGCATTAGTTAGGAAAGACATTAGCTTGGATGATGTGGAATCTATATGGGTAGAGCTGCAGAACACCAAAGGGCAAAAAACGTTAGTGGGAGTTGTGTACAGACCTCCAAACAGTAGTAGTGATGTTCGGGAGGGCACCAAACAGGAAATTAGGGGTGCATGTAATAAAGGTGCAGCAGTTATAATGGGTGACTTTAATATGCACATAGATTGGGCTAGCTAAACTGGAAGCAATACGGTGGAGGAGGATTTCCTGGAGTGCATAAGGGATGGTTTTCTAGACCAATATGTCAAGGAACCAACTAGGGGGGAGGCCATCTTAGACTGGGTGTTGTGTAATGAGAGAGGATTAATTAGCAATCTCATTGTGCGAGGCCCCTTGGGGAAGAGTGACCATAATATGGTGAAATTCTGCATTAGGATGGAGAAGGAAACAGTTAATTCAGAGACCATGGTCCAGAACTTAAAGAAGGGTAACTTTGAAGGTATGAGGCGTGAATTGGCTAGGATAGATTGGTGAATGATGCTTAAGGGGTTGACTGTGGATGGGCAATGGCAGACATTTAGAGACCGCATGGATGAATTACAACAATTGTACATTCCTGTCTGGCGTAAAAATAAAAAAGGGAAGGTGGCTCAACCGTGGCTATCTAGGGAAATCAGGGATAGTATTAAAGCCAAGGAAGTGGCATACAAATTGGCGAGAAATAGCAGCGAACCCGGGGACTGGGAGAAATTTAGAACTCAGCAGAGGAGGAAAAAGGGTTTGATTAGGGCAGGGAAAATGGAGTACGAGAAGAAGCTTGCAGGGAAGATTAAGGCGGATTGCAAAAGTTTCTATAGGTATGTAAAGAGAAAAAGGTTAGTAAAGACAAACGTAGGTCCCCTGCAGTCAGAATCAGGGGAAGTCATAACGGGGAACAAAGAAATGGCAGACCAATTGAACAAGTACTTTGGTTCGGTATTCACTAAGGAGGACACAAACAGCCTTCCGGATATAAAAGGGGTCAGAGGGTCCAGTAAGGAGGAGGAACTGAGGGAAATCTTTATTAGTCGGGAAATTGTGTTGGGGAAATTGATGGGATTGAAGGCCGATAAATCCCCAGGGCCTGATGGACTGCATCCCAGAGTACTTAAGGAGGTGGCCTTGGAAATAGCGGATGCATTGACAGTCATTTTCCAATATTCCATTGACTCTGGATCAGTTCCTATCGAGTGGAGGGTAGCCAATGTAACCCCACTTTTTAAAAAAGGAGGGAGAGAGAAAACAGGGAATTATAGACCGGTCAGCCTGACCTCAGTAGTGGGTAAAATGATGGAATCAATTATTAAGGATGTCATAGCAGCGCATTTGGAAAATGGTGACATGATAGGTCCAAGTCAGCATGGATTTGTGAAAGGGAAATCATGCTTGACAAATCTTCTGGAATTTTTTGAGGATGTTTCCAGTAAAGTGGACAAAGGAGAACCAGTTGATGTGGTATATTTGGACTTTCAGAAGGCTTTCGACAAGGTCCCACACAAGAGATTAATGTGCAAAGTTAAAGCACATGCGATTGGGGGTAGTGTGCTGACGTGGATTGAGAACTGGTTGTCAGACAGGAAGCAAAGAGTAGGAGTAAATGGGGACTTTTCAGAATGGCAGGCAGTGACTAGTGGGGTACCGCAAGGTTCTGTGCTGGGGCCCCAGCTGTTTACATTGTACATTAATGATTTAGACGAGGGGATTAAATGTACTATCTTCAAATTTGCGGATGACACTAAGTTGGGTGGCAGTGTGAGCTGCGAGGAGGATGCTATGAGGCTGCAGAGTGAGTTGGATAGGTTAGGTGAGTGGGCAAATGAATGGCAGATGAAGTATAATGTGGATAAATGTGAGGTGGTAAAAACAGAGAGACAGACTATTATCTGAATGGTGACAGATTAGGAAAAGGGAAGGTGCAACGAGACCTGGGTGTCATGGTACATCAGTCATTGAAGGTTGGCATGCAGGTACAGCAGGCGGTTAAGAAAGCAAATGGCATGTTGGCCTTCATAGTGAGGGGATTTGAGTACAGGGGCAGGGAAGTGTTGCTACAGTTGTACAGGGCCTTGGTGAGGCCACACCTGGAGTATTGTGTACAGTTTTGGTCTCCTAACTTGAGGAAGGACATTCTTGCTATTGAGGGAGTGCAGCGAAGATTCACCAGACTGATTCCCAGGATGGTGGGACTGACCTATCAAGAAAGATTGGATCAACTGGGCTTGTATTCACTGGAGTTCAGAAGAATGAGAGGGGACCTCATAGAAACATTTAAAATTCTGACGGGTTTAGACAGGTTTTATGCAGGAAGAATGTTCCCAATGTTGGGGAAGTCCAGAACCAGGGGTCACAGTCTAAGGATAAGGGGTAAGCCATTTAGGACCGAGATGAGGAGAAACTTCTTCACCCAGAGAGTGGTGAACCTGTGGAATTCTCTACCACAGAAAGTAGTTGAGGCCAATTCACTAAATATATTCAAAAGGGAGTTAGACGAAGTCCTTACTACTCGGGGGATCAAGGGGTATGGCGAGAAAGCAGGAAGGGGGTACTGAAGTTTCATGTTCAGCCATGAACTCATTGAATGGCGGTGCAGGCTAGAAGGGCTGAATGGTCTGCTCCTGCACGTATTTTCTATGTTTCTATGTTTCTATGTTTCTATGACTGCGTGGCCTATTCCTTCAATAAAAAATTCTCTCAGTATTTCTCTCCTTAGTTCATCGGGGAACTCACATTAACTAGCCAGCCTCCAAAGTTCCGCCACGAAGTCGGGTATGCTTTGGCCCACACAGCGTCTGTAGTTGTAGAATCTGTGTCTGGCCATGTGTAGGCTGCTCGCTGGCTTCAGGTGGTCTCTCACCAGTGTACTCAACTCCTCAAATGACTTGCTTGCTGGTTTCTCGGGTGCCAACAGGTCTTTCATTAAAGTGTCTGTTTTCGAGCCGCAGCTGGTCAAGAGATGGGCTCTTCTCTTGTCTGCCTTATCATCGCCCAGCCAGTCTTTGGTCACAAAGCTTTGCTGGAGCCTTTCTATAAAGTCCTCCCAATTATCTCCAGCATTGTATTTCTCATCTGAGCTGTTGGTAGCCATTGTGTGGATTCTGTGATCCCATAACTCGTCGCCACTGTTAAGTCCTGACTCTAATGTACTGACTTACACGAGACACATGCTGAAGTCAAGGTCACTCAGGACTTGCACCTTTAATTCCAGCTCTCCAGTGCTGCACTTGCCTGAGACCTCTCTTTATATACCTCAGTGGGACAGGTATGGATTGTCTCCTGCAAGTGCAGCCCTGGTGCTAAGATATGCTTATTGTTACAGGTCATATCCAGTTACCAGTTATAGCATAGTAAGATACAGTTATATACAGTAATGTGAGATACATGACAGTTTGAGGGGGGCATGTGCCGGTCTGTAGGCCAATCGCGGGGCACTAGTTAAAGGGGAGGTGGCATCGCAAGGAAAACAAAAGTGTCCGACTTACCGGTCACGGCCCGTTGCATAGTTAATCGCAGGGACCGTCTGTGATCTGGCAACCCGACATTCCGTTTGAGGGTCGGTCTGATGCCACAACACCACACTCCCTGGTGGTCCAGGTAGGAACCCGCAGATTCGGCAGCTTGACCCTCCCCTTTAATGATGGGGTGGTCCCTTTCTACGAGGCAACGCTACATGTCCCAGCGCACAGCGCTGTGCCCTTCTCGGATTCTTTCCACCCTGCCCGCACCCCACAGAGCAAGTGGAGCATATTATTTTGCAATCCACTTGCTCTCAGGGGCGTTAACCCCAATATCGCAAGGCGACCCCGTACCTGGTGCTGGAAATCCCGCCTCGTGACTGTTACCGTCACCAAACGGGCCACGACACAATATCCCCCCCTATAATTTTTTGATAACAATACTTCACTAAAATAAATTATTGCATTCCTCACATCAATTTATCTTCTGCTGTTTGCAAATATCAAGGAACTGCTACAGATTTCCTCTCACTGGTATGATCTGAATGCCTGTCGCAGAAACAGAATCATCATCATCATCTTTGTCAGTCCCTCGGAATCGAGGAAGACTTGCTTCCACTCTTAAAATGAGTCCTTAGGTGGCTGAACAGTTCAATACAAGAACCACAGTCTCTGTCGCAGGTAGGGCAGATAGTCGTTGAGGAAAAGGGAGGGTGGGACAGGTTTGCCGCAGGCTTTTCCCGCTGCCTGCGCTTGATTTCTGCATGCTCTCGGCGACAATGCTCAAGGAGCTCAGCGCCTTCCCGGATGCACTTCCTCCACTTAGGGTGGTCTTTGGCCAGGAATTCCCAGGTGTCAGTGGGGATGTTGCACTTTATCAGGGAGGCTTTGAGGGTGTCCTTGTAAGGTTTCCTCTACCCATCTTTGAGTCGTTTGCCATGAAGGAGTTCCGAGTAGAGCGCTTGCTTTGGGAGTCTCGTGTCTGGCATGCGAACAATGTGGCCTGCCCAGCAGAGCTGATCAAATGTGGTCAGTGCTTCAATGCTGGGGATGTTGGCCTGGTCGAGGAAGCTAATGTTGGTGCATCTGTCCTTCCAGGGGATTTGTAGGATCTTGCGAAGACATCGTTGGTGGTATTTCTCCAGCAACTTGAGGTGTCTACTGTACATGGTCCATGTCTCTGAGCCATACAGGAGGGCGGGTATTACTACAGCCCTGTAGACCATAAACATGGTGGCAGATTTGAGGGCCTGGTCTTTAAACAATCTTTTCCTCAGGTGGCCTAAGGCTGCATTGGTGCACTGGAGGTGGTGTTGTATCTTGTCAATGTCTGCTCTTGTTGATAAAAGGCTCCCGAGGTATGGGAAATGGTCCAGGTTGTCCAGAACCGCGCCGTGGATCTTGATGACTGGCGGGCAGTGTTGTGCGACGAGGACAGGCTGGTGGAGGACCTTTGTCTTACGGATGTTTAGCGTAAGGCCCATGCTTTCATACACCTCAGTAAATACGTCGACTATGTCCTGGAGTTCAGCCTCTGTATGTGCACAGACGCAGGCGTCGTCTGTGTACTGTAGCTCGACGACAGAGGTTGGGGTGGTCTTGGACCTGGCCTGGAGATGGCGAAGGTTGAACAGGTTCCCACTGGTTCTGTAGCTTAGTTCCACTTCAGCGGGGAGCTTGTTGAATGTGAGGTGGAGCATGGCAGCGAGGAAGATTGAGAAGAGGGTTGGGGCAGCCCTGTTTGAAGCCAGTCCGGACGTGGATTGGGTCTGTAATGAATCCGTTCGTAAGGATCACTGCCTGTCACCGGCGGAGAATGGTGATGAATTTTTGGGGGCATCCGAAATGGAGGAGAACGCTCCATAGACTCTCGCAGTTGACAGAACGCATAGCAACAGCATTAGTATCTGTAAGCAGCACAGAATCCACATCAATAATATATTCATTTGTACTTGCATACCTTGGAATGGAAAATCCAATCAGATGATAGGTTAGATAGATTTCTTTCAGAAAATAGCATCTGGGGATAGGAGTAATTTGAGACTTGACGTGTGGTAAGTGCAGCACGCTTGGGGGGGACAGGTGACTTTGGATCTTTGGTTCCCAAACTCTCCACCACTGGGCTTTTCCATCATGTGTGCTCCTGTTGTAGACTCATTGATAGAGATTGCTCGCTATGATTAGTCAATAACTGCATTATTGTTGTATAATGTCACTACCAGAATGGTAGAAGATGAACTAGACGGACCTTGGTCTTTTTCGTCTAGCAATTCCCACGCTCCTATGATCACAGAGCCTTGTGGAGAAAATGGATCTGCCCACCGACATAAACCTGTGCGATTTAATGAGGTTGTCCAAAAGGAAAAGTAGAGAGAAGAGGGACTTTTAAATAATTTCTTTAAATAATATACATCACTTGGTAATGTCCGTATTTTCACTGTGAAGTAAAAGAAAGTTGATTTCAGTATAAACAATTAAAAAATTGGAGATCATGACTCAGGTTTACTTGGCTTTAAACTTCGTGAAGTTCAAAACAGAAATTAAAGTAATTTCAATATAAGATCACCATAGATAGTACATTTACTGAAGAATAATTCAGTAATAACTGAAGACAGATTTTTGAACGATATCATCATCATAGGCAGTCCCTCAAAATCGAGGAAGACTTGCTTCCACTCCAAAAGTGAGTTCTCAAGTGGCTGTACAGTCCAATGTGGGAATTACAGTCTCTTTCACAGGTGGGGTAAACAGTTGTTGAAGGAAAGGGTGGGTGGGGAGTCTGGTTTGCTGCACGCTCCTTCCGCTGTCTGGCTTGATTTCTGCATGCTGTCGGTGATGAGACTCGAGGTGCTCCCAGATGCTCTTCCTCCATTTTGGGCAGTTTTGGGCAGATAAGGGAGTCAAGGGTTATGGGAGTGGGCAGGGAAGTGGAGTTGAGGCCAAGATCAGATCAGCCATTATCTTATTGAATGGCAGAGCAGGCTCGAGGGGCCAAATGGCCTACCCCTGCTCTTATTTTTTATATTCTTATGTTCTTATAATAAAGCAATTAAGGAAGCAGTCCATGCCCACATGCAGCAAGACCTGGACAGCATTCAAGTTTGGGCTGATAAGTGGCAAGTCGCCTTCACGCCACACAAGTGCCAGATTATGTCAATCTCCAACAAGGGAGACTCTAACCACTTTGCTTTGACATTCTATGATGTTACCATCGCCAAATCCCCCACCATCAATATCCTGGGGGTCGATATTGACCTGAAACTTAAGTGGACCAGCCACATAAATACTGTGGCAACAAGAACAGGTCGGAGGTTGGGTAATTTGCGGCGACTGTCTCGCCTCCTGACTCCCCAAATCCTTACCATGATCTACAAGGCACAAGTCAGAAGTGTGATGGAATACTTTCCACTTGCCTGGATGAGTGCAGCTCCAACAACACTCAAGAAGCTCGACACCATCCAGGACAAAGCAGCGCGCCTGATTGGCACCCCATCCACCACCTTAAACATTCACTCCTCCACCACCAGCGCACAATGGATGCAGTGTGTACCATCTACACGATGCACTACAGCAACTCCCCAAGGCTGATTCAACAGTACCTCCCAAACCAGCGACCTCTACCACCTAGAAGGACAAGGGCAGCAGGCGCATGGGAACACCATCACCTCCAAGTTCCTCTCGAAGTCACACACTATCCTGACTTGGAAATATATCGCCGTTCCTTCATCGTCGTTGGGTCATAATCCTGGAACTTCCTCCCTAACAGCACTGTGGGAGTACCTTCACCAAAAGGACTGCAGCGGTTCAAGAAGGTGGCTCACCACCATCTTCTCAAGGGCAAATAGGGATGGGCAATAAATACTGCCCTTGCCTGCGATGCCCACATCCCAGGAACAAATAAAAAAAGAACAAGAGTAGACAGTGCTGCCAGAGACTCAATACACAAGGAATAACACCAGATTTGCATCCAATTCTGGGCGGATATCAATCTCTAAGCTGCAAGGAATTCGATTTCCTTCATTTCCCAATAGAATGCTGCTTAAATATAAGTTGTTTTACTTTCTTTCTAAACTTCGAACCTTAAAGTTTTTGCTGCAATTCTAACTAAACATGCCAGGTGCTATCGACAATGATGATGAGGCAACAGAAATAAGTCAAATGATATACTGATTCCCAGATGGGAAGCATACACTGCAGCTCAACCATCCTCACAGCCCTTGGGAACATAGACACACAGAGATCTATGTTTATATTAATTATGTATATTGTGTAAAGAAATTACTTCAAAGTTACTTTTCTTACTACTTATTTAGGAAACCTTACTAAAGCACATAGGTTTACGTCAGGGATCAGATCTACGTTGTGCACACGGTTCTGCGGTCAGCAATAAAGGACGATGAGGCTACTCTTCCATTGATCAGTAGCAACTTGACATGCTCATTGCAAGACTTCTAGAGAATCTAAACCTCCAAAAACCACAAAGGACAGGCCGCATATTCGACTCTAGAAGACCAGGGGGCCGAAATTCAGCTCCCCAATAAGGCCCATTAATGCCCGCTTGTGATGGCCATGCAGTGGAGTCGAGCGGCCACTGATTTCTGGTCGAATGGCCGCTGCAAGCTAAATTCAACAGGGGGAGTTTTCTGGCGGTCCCCACTTCTGCCCTGCCGCTGCCGAGCGGCCGTGAGTGCGTCATCAGTGCGCGCTCCGCCGGGACCCCCCACCTCCCGTGAAATTTAGTGAGCAAAATCTTATTGCCACCGAGTGGTGCCCCCGACTGCTTTTTCTGTTGGTGCACCTTGCATGCTCTCTCTCTGCCCTGGCTGTATGGTGGCCATTAAAGGCGAGGGCCCAATGCTGCAGCCGCCATTTAATTTTTTTTGCCAGTTGACTTCCATGTCGGCCAGACTATCGTGCCACCAACAGGCAGCCTGGCACCCCCTCTTGGGTGCCGGGCCATTGTCCCGGCCGAAACCCTTCCTGGTGACCCAGTATCCGATCGCGACTGATGGCTGATTCTCTTCCCTTTAATGGAGACGAGAAACATGGTGACGCAGACACGCAATGTCGTCATCACCGCTCTGTTGCTGAGTGACAGCGGCAGAGAATCGATCCCGCCTCCCGTACCACCCCTCACCAGCACTTACCGCCACACTTCCGGCCTCTTTATGACCGACTTCCTGGCTGATTCAAAAAAAAAGACAAAGCTGAATTTTGTAAAATGGCGGTAAAAACCCTTTAAAACAGTAGGTGCGCCAGCTTCCCGGTGAGACTGAATTTTGACCCCAGAAGTCACATGTCCTTTGCAGGGTCACCAAATGCTATATTTACAAGATTAGTTTTAAAAGCACACTGACATTCAGTCACAGCAGAGAACTCCTCATTGTTAGAGGGTTGCTTTTTCCATGAATCTTGTGAATGAATTTCTCTTATTTATTTACTTTCAACAAGGTCAGCAATTGCATTCAAATAGTGACCAGAGGAATTCATCCAAATGTTTCATCCGGTTCTTTAAAAGAAGAAGCTGCTGTTGAACATCTGTATGTATCGCACAGTCATAGCTGGATAGGGACAACAACAATAACAACTTGCATTTATATAGCACCCTTAACATAGTAAAACATCCCAAGGCACGTCATAGGAGTGTTATCAGACAAACATTGACACACACTTAAATAAATGTACATTAGGACTGGTGACGAAAGCTTGGTCAAAGAGGTAAGTGTGAAATAACATCTTAAAGGAAGAGAGAGAAGGAGTGAAGCGGAGAGGTTTGGAGAGGGAATTGTAGAGCTTAGGGCCTAGGCAGCTGAAGGCATGGCCACCAATGGTGGAGCAAAGGGATGGGGGATATGCAAGAGGCCAGAGTTGGAGGAGTGCAGAGTTCTCGGGGGGTTGTGGGGCTGGAGAAGATTACAAAGATAGGGAAGGGTGAGGCCATGGAGGGATTTGAACATGAGGATGAGAATTTTAAAATCGAGATGTTGTTGGACCAGGAGCCAATGTAGGGTGATAGATGAATGGGACCATTATGCTTTGTGATCATTTTGTGCAAACAACAGCTACAAAAAGCCTCTTTGCACACTTATTTTAATTCCTCCCAGGCAGTGACTCCGTGAGCAGCAGCTTGAGTGAGGTCAGTGGTCGATAAGGGGACTGTGATCCCAGAACCCAAAGCTGAGACTTTTGCATTAGCGCTGTACGATTCCATTACAATGATCTTCTTGTCAATTTCAGGTCAAATAAAGTGGATATTAGGACAGAGTTTTGCAATAACATCTGGTTAATTTGACATGGTAATGACAGTATGCTTCGATGTGCAGACAGTGCATGCATGTAAAAGGAATATGTGCAGCACATGCACAGCTGAATAGTTGGGAGCTGTATGGATGTGTAATGCAATATATGATCCAATTATAACCTTGGATTAAAATGATAAATCCTCCCAAAAATGTGACTAATAAGATCTGAAAACAATTTCCGATCGAAATTCTCTCTCTTCATATAAACTCAAAGGTGCAAAGTACTGGTGGACACTTGACAATTGCAGTACAGAGGCAAAGCTTGGAACAGGTGCTGTGGTTGTTGTATATGAATGCAAAGTCTATGCAGTCCCCGCCACTTACACCATCTTCACTTCTCCAAGCAAATGGCACTAACCAGTTGCGATCACCGTAGGCACCTATTACATAGAAACATAGAAATATAGAAAATAGGTGCAGGAGCAGGCCATTCGGCCCTTCGAGCCTGCACCACCATTCAATAAGATCATGGATGATTATTCACCTCAGTACCCCTTTCCTGCTTTCTCTCCATACCCTTTGATCCCTTTAGCCGTAAGAGCCATATCTAGCTCCCTCTTGAATATATCCAATGAGCTGGCATCAACAACTCTCCGCGGAAGAGAATTCCACAGGTTAACAACTCTCTGAGTGAAGAAGTTTCTTCTCATCTCAGTCTTAATTGGCATACCCCTGATCATTAGACTGTGTCCCCTGGTTCTGGACTTCCCCAACATCGGGAACATTCTTCCTGCATCTAACCTGTCCAGTCCCGTCAGAATTTTATATGTTTCTATGAGATCCCCTCTCATCCTTCTAAACTCCAGTGAATACAGGCCCAGTCGATCCAGTCTCTCCTCATATGTCAGTCCTGCCATCCCGGGAATCAGTCTGGTGAACCTTTGCTGCACGCCCTTAATAGCAAGAATGTCCTTCCTCAGATTAGGAGACCAAAACTGAACACAATATTCCAGGTGAGGCCTCACCAAGGCCCTGTACAACTGCAGTAAGACCTCCCTGCTCCTATACCCAAATCCGCTGGCTATGAAGGCCAACATACCATTTGCCTTCTTCACCGCCTGCTGTACCTGCATGCCAACTTTCAATGACTGATGTACTAGGACACCCAGGTCTCGTTGCACCTCCCCTTTTCCTAATCTGCCGCCATTCAGATAATATTCTGCCTTCGTGTTTTTGCCACCAAAGTGGATAACCTCACCTTTATCCACATTATACTGCATCTGCCATGCATTTACCCACTCACCTAACCTGTCCAAGTCACCCTGCAGCCTCTTAGCTTCCTCCTCACAGCTCACACCACTACCCAGCTTAGTGTCATCTGCAAACTTGGAGATATTACACTCAATTCCTTCATCTAAATCATTGATGTAGATTGTAAATAGCTGGGGTCCCAGCACTGAGCCCTGCGGCACTCCACTAGTCACTGCCTGCCATTTCGAAAATGACCCTTTTATCCGACTCTCTGCTTCCTGTCTGCCAACCAGTTCTCTACCCCCAGTGCCATGTGCTTTAATTTTGCACACCAATCTCTTGTGTGGGACCTTGTCAAAAGCCTTTTGAAAGTCCAAATACACCACATCCACTGGTTCTCCCTTGTCCACTCTACTAGTTACATCCTCAAAAAATTCTAGAAGATTTGTCAAGCATGATTTCCCTTTCATAAATTCATCCTGCCACTGCTTTCCAAATGCACTGCTATTTCATCTTTAATAATTGATTCCAACATTTTACCCACTACTGAGGTCAGGCTAACCGGTCTATAATTACCCATTTTCTCTCTCCCTCCTTTTTTTAAAAAGTGGTGTTACATTAGCTACCCTCCAGTCCATAGGAACTGATCCAGAGTTGATAGACTCTGGAAAATGATTACCAATGCATACACTATTTCTAGAGCCACTTCCTTAAGTACTCTGGGATGCAGACTATCAGGCCCCGGGGATTTATCAGCCTTCAATCCCATCAATTTCCCGAACACAATTTCCCACCTAATAAGGATTTCCTTCAGTTCCTCCTCTCTAGACCCTCGGTCTCCTAGTATTTCTGGAAGGTTATTTGTGTCTTCCTTCGTGAAGACAGAACCAAAGTATTTGTTCAACTGATCTGCCATTTCTTTGTTCTCCATTATAAATTCACCTGAATCTGACTGCAATGGACCTACGTTTGTCTTCACTAATCTTTTTCTCTTCACATATATATATAGAAGCTTTTGCAGTCAGTTTTTATGTTCCCAGCAAACTTCCTCTCATAATCTATTTTCCCCCTCCTAATTAAACCTTTTGTCCTCCTCTGCTGAATTTTAAATTTCTCCCAGTCCTCAGGTTTGCTGCTTTTTCTGGCCAATTTATATGCCCCTTCCTTGGATTTAACACTATCCTTAATTTCTCTTGCTGGCCACGGTTGAGCCACCTTCCCCATTTTATTTTTACTCCAGACAGGGATGTACAATTGTTGAAGTTCATCCATGTGATCTTTAAATGTTTGCCATTGCCTATCCACTGTCAATCCGTCAAGTATTATTTGCCAGTCAATTCACGTCTCATACCATCGAAGGTCTCATACCCTAGTCTCTGAATTAACTGTCACTCTGCATCTTAATAAAGAATTCTACCATATTATGGTCGCTCTTCCCCAAGGGGCCTCGCACAACAAGATTGCTAATTTGTCCTTTCTCATTGCACATCATCCGGTCTAGGATGACCAGCCCTCCAGTTGGTTCCTCGATATATTAGTCCAGAAAATCATCCCTAATACACTCCAGGAAATCCTCCTCCACCGTATTGCTACCAGTTTGGTTAACCCAATCTATATGTTGATTAAAGTCGCCCATGATAACTGCTGTACCTTTATTGCACGCATCCCTAATTTCGTGTTTGATGCTGTCTCCAACCTCACTACTACTGTTTGGTGGTCTGTACACAATTCCCACTAGCGTTTTCTGCCCTTTGGTATTCCGCAGCTCCACACATATAGATTCCACATCATCCAAGCTAATGTCCTTCCTTACTTTTGTGTTAATTTCCTCTTTAACCAGCAACACCACCCCACCTTCTTTTTCTTTCTGTCTATCCTTCCTGAATGTTGAATACCCCTGGATGTTGAGTTCCCAGCCTTGGTTACCCTGGAGCCATGTCTCCGTGATGCCAATTATATCATATTCGTTAATTGCTGCCTGCGCAGCTAATTTGGCCACCTTATTATGAATTCTCCTCGCATTGAGGCACAGAGCCTTTAGGCTTGCCTTTTTAACACACTTTGCCCCTTTAGAATTTTGCTGTAATGTGGCCCTTTTTGATTTTTGACTTGGGTTTCTCTGCCTTCCACTTTTACTTTTCTTTTTTCTATCTTTTGCTTCTGCCCTCATTCTACTTCCCTCTGTCTCCCTGCATAGGTTCCCATCCCCCTGCCATATTAGTTTAACCTCTCCCCAACAGCACTAGCAAACACTCCCCCTAGGACATTGGTTCTGGTCCTGCCCAGGTGCAGACCATCCAGTTTGTACTGGTCCCACCTCCCCCAGAACCAGTTCCAATGACCCAGGAATTTGAATCCCTCCCTTCTGCACCACTCCTCAATCCATGTATTCATCTTAGCTATCCTGTGATTTCTACTCTGACTAGCATGTGGCACTGGTAGCAATCCTGAGATTACTACCTATGAGGTCCTACTTTTTAATTTAAGTCCTAGCTCTCTAAATTCAGTTTGTAGGAACTCATCTCATTTTTTACCTATATCGTTAGTACCTATGTGCACCACGACAACTGGCTGTTCACCCTCCCCCTCCAAAATGTCCTGCAGCCGCTCCAAAACATCCTTGACCCTTGCACCAGGGAGGCAACATATCATCCTGGAGTCTCGATTGCGGCCGCAGAAACGCCTATCTATTCCCCTTACAATATAATCCCCTACCACTATAGCTCTCACACTCATTTTTCCTGCCCTCCTGTGCAGCAGAGCCACCCACGGTGCCATGAACTTGGCTGCTGCTGCCTTGCCCTGGTGAGTCATCCCCCTCAACAGCACCCACGGTGGTGTATCTGTTTTGCAGGGGGATGGCTGCAGGGGACCCTGCAGCGCTTAAACGCACTGGCTATTTTATTCCTTTCAGTACTTACAGACTTTTTAAAAGCTGCTTTATTTTTATGTCAGCATCCACTCAACATCTCAGTTCAGTCACGATCTAATTGAATGGCGGAGCAGGCTCGAGGGGCTAAATGTCCTGCTCCTATGTTCGAATCTCACATTGAAACATAAACAGAGCCATAAGCAGAGCCACAGAGACAGATGCAAAACCAACACATTGTAGCAGCTGTTGACCTGATCGCACGTTCAACATATTAGCTGACTGAAGCTGTCCGAATTTTCCCCTGAAATCCCCCCAACACAACCCCCAGGGAGTTCTTAACAGTTGACAGGTCAAGCAACTGATGTTATAGTCAGTGGCTCGAACAGTTAATAACAACGGGAGGCAGGTGGAAGGTGCAGCCCTGCCGCCGTCAGTCACCCTCCCCATCCTTCAGTCACCCATCCCCCCTTCAGTCACCCATCCCCCGTCCATCACCCATCCCCCCTCAAATCACCCATTCCCCATCCCCCCATCCATTACCCATCCCCCCATCCATCACCCACCCCCCCATCCATCACCCATCCCCCCTCCAGTCACCCATCCCCCATCCACCATCCATCCCCCCTTCAGTCACCCATCCCCCCTTCAGTCACCCATCCCCCCTTCAGTCACCCATCCCCCCTTCAGTCATCCATCTCCCCGTCCATCACCCATCCCCCTTTCAGTCATCCATTCCCCTTTCAGTCACCCATCCCCACTTCAGTCATCCATCTCCCCGTCCACCACCCATCCCCCCTCCAGTCACCCATCCCCCATCCATCACCCATTCCCCTTTCAGTCACCCATCCCCCTCCAGTTCCCATCCCCCCATCCATCACCCATCACCCATCTCCCTCCAGTCACCCATCCCCCTCCAGTCACCCACCCCCCCCCCCCCTCTCCCCATGGCCCCTAGAACTCCTGCAAGCTCTCCTTGCTGCCTTGCTGAGCCACACATCTGTACGAAAACATTGTGGTCTTAGCGACCACCACGTATCTCACAGGCAAATTGCGTTGCCACCAACGCACCCGCTGAAAATAGTGGGGATTGTATCACGGAATTGGGGAAAGGGGCCAATTTAAACTTAATTGAGGTACTAACTAAGTGTTTCAAAGGGATAGTGAAATTTTGGTGGGCGTTTTTTTCAGTACAAATCCAACCCAGGAACAGCTTGCACTGAAAACTCAAATACAGAGTGACTGTTAGATGAGTGGCAATTTGCGATACAGCAGGTGTTTTTGCTGCTATAACCTAAATCTTTGAAATGTCATTTTTGTATTTGCATTACAAAAAATGTGTAATGCAATATGCTGTTACCAGTGAAGTGGCACCATAGCAATGTTGATCACATCATTGCAGGTGTCTCTGTTTATATACATGGGCAAATGTCTTCCAAATACTTCACCATAGCAACACCAAGCCTTTAATTAGCTCAGTAAAAACAGTACTTTACTGCAGTTGTGCATTACGTGGGTCTCCTTTCACAACATCTGCAGAAGTCTGCCTCGGTGGCTTAATAGGCAAATGCACTGAGCAGTGTGACATTTTCCAGACCAACAAGTGTCTGTTGGGCATCAGAGATTAGGACTTTTTGGCTGCTGAAGGGAGAACAATAGCCAGGAGGTCCCAAGTAGAGCCAGACATCAGGAGAAGGACGAGTTCAAAATTAAACAGAAGGTCTTTCTGAAAGCCTTCAGCCTGTCTCTAGGACATACTTGGATTTTCCAGTCTGCAGGCGCCATGTTTTCTGGTGCTCCTCCTGTCTCATTTGAAGGCCTCTGATGGGCTTGCATCCTCTGCAGGTACAGGCCAATCCATGATTCCCGTCCCCAGGAAAGCACAGGAAATTCTGGATCAAAGAGACAGAGAAACCTGGCACAATGAGTCGCTGCCTCTTTTTTTCTGACCTTTGAGCCTGAGCAACTGGACATTTCCTGGGCGAAAAGGTCAGCGAAATCAGTTCTGCTACATCAAGCAATCAGTAAGATGGAGTCTGTAGACTAGCAGCAACTGTTGTGCAGTTGTATGTAAAATTGTTTAAACATTAATAAATATTTTGCTTTGCCATTAAATCTCCAATTTTAATCAAGACTAAAACAAGTGCAATTAGTTCCTCATCGGTTGGTCGATATCCTGGAATTCCCTACCTAATACCATAGCGGGGGCATCATCACCACGGAGGCTGCAGTGGTTCAAGGAGAAGGCCCACCATTGCCACCTCAGGGCAACTAGGGATGGACAATAAATGTGGCCTTGCCAGCATCATTCACAACCTGAGAACAAAGGAATAGCTGTGAGGCCAAGGATAATGGAGTGAACTTCAATGGAAACAAAGATCGTGTGGGGCGTGAAACGGGTGTAATCCCTTTTATAGTCCAGTCAGTCTAACTTCTGCGATCGGGACGTTAATGAAATGCATTGTACGAAATGCTATAAATGAGCATTTGGAACATATAAGGGTTAGAGGGATACCCAACACAACTCCAGAAAGCAATGTTATGTATATCGTTCCTGGATAATAACGATTAGTTCTGGGGCCTCCTGGTACTTGCTTGACTGCTTCTGAGGGGTTGGTCAGGAAATTTTGTAAAGACTTCCTAATTGACTACAGGTGTCTAGTTTTTTTCCTTTCCAGATGGAGCAGGAAGGGAGTGGAAACTGCTGGAATGATTGATGCATGGAGCTGAAATAAACCAATGGATGGATTGTGTCTGATGCCTTTTCTCATCTTTGATACACAAATAAATATAAACATAAAACATAAATACAAACATAAACATGGCCATTTTGGTACAGCTGTTTCGGATCAGGTTAAAACCCAGCTTAGAATGACGAGCTGAAAATGTCCATCCTACAGGAAATAATGTTGGGCTCTCCCATCCCTGTTCCTATTGAGCATGCAGCCACAGTGCTAAACTATCCCTGAGTTACAGCTACACTTCTTATCATACACCACCTTTAATGTAAAAGCCATTCTAAGGCACGTCACAGAATAAGTGAATGGACAGCGGATGGCAAGTCGGAAAAAGAGAGAATAAGAGAGTTTTTTTTTCAAAAATATACTTTATTCCTATAAAATTTTCACAATACATTGGAAAATAGTTTAGTACCTTGTGGTCGGCAATTCATTAAGAGAGGTGCAGACAATGGATTTTAAGGAGTTTTTTAAATGATAAAAACGAGGCAGAGGAGCATTGTTTTTATTTATTCTCAGAATGTGGGCGTCGCTGGCAAGGCCAACATTTATTGCCCATCCTTAATTGCCCTGGAGAAGATGGTGGTGAGCCGCGTTCTTGAACCACTGCAGTCTGTGTGGTGAAGGTACTCCCACAGTACTGTTAGGGAGGGAGTTCCAGGATTTTGACCCAGCGACAATGAAGGAACGGCGATATATTTCCAAGTCAGGATGGTGTGTGACATGAAGGAGAACTTGGAGGTGATGGTGTTTCCATGCATCTGCTGCACTTGTCCTTCTAGGTGGTAGAGGTCGCGGGTTTGGGAGGTGCTGTCGAAGAAGTCTTGGTGAGTTGCTGCAGTGCATCTTGTAGATGGTACACACTGCAGCCATGGTACGCCGGTGGTGCAGGGAGTGAATGTTGACGGTGGTGGCTGGGTTGCCAATCAAGCGGGTTGTTTTTTCCTGGATGGTGTCGAGCTTCTTGAGTGTTGGTGGAGCTGCACTCATCCAGGCAAGTGGAGAGTATTCCATCACACTGCTGACTTGTGCCTTGTTGATGGTGGAAAGGCTTTAGGGAGTCAGGAGTTGAGATACTTGCCACAGGATACCCAGCCTCTGACCTGCTCTTGTGGCCACAGTATTTATGTGGCTGGTCCAGTTAAGTTTCTGGTCAATGGTAACCCCCCCAGGATGTTGTTGGTGGGAGATTCACGATGATAATACCGTTGAATGTCAAGGGGCCATGATTAGACTCTCTCTTGTTGGAGATAGTCATTGTCTGGCACGATTGTGACTTGCCACTGGTCAATGGTGGGGGATTCGGCAATGGTAATCAGTAGGTAATACCAGAATTTAGCTTTGAGAGAGAGCACATTGTTGGCTGGTATGGGAAATGAGTTGCAGAAGGGAGTGCTTTTCAGAGCTTGAAGTTGAAGCACATATTAAAGACAAGTTTTACTCTGCTTCCAATTCATATTGTATCTGACTTCGTAGTCACTGATGTTGATATAGCTGTTTAAAATGGAACAGCTATATCATTTTCCATTTCAAATATGCCTCTCCTTGATGAACACAAAAAAGTCTTTTAAAAATAGCAGTACTGACTACGTTATCCCCAATACCTCAGAAAATGTATCCAGCAAATAGCTGACTAGTTCATATAGCGAGTGCTGATTCACTGTGTACCATCAAGATGGAGCTGGATCGGTTCCTGGTTGGGCAATTTAATAAATCTAATATTTTGCAGTCAGCACCAGAAACTAATTAGTCTAAAAAATTATTAAAATCCAATTGGTTTGTTCAGGAAAGTGCTCCTGCTACTCCTACCTGGTCTGGCTTGCCTGTGATTCCAGTCCCACAAATATATGGTTGACTCTTAAATAAAATTATCTTCAGTTTTGGAGGATTACCACCAGTTTCATACTGCTCAACTATGATATAAAATATTGGTTGTCTTTAAATATGAAAGCAGTGGGGATTGACACTTGGTAATTGTGGCCGTGGAGATGCCTTTCCGCAGTATATTCACTCTCTACAATAATATTTATGTTTTACTCTGTACTTGTTTAAAATCACACATCTTCTTCCGGACCACTTTCCAGGCGTTGTAGGTTGGTGGGACAGGCTTTACTTATGCTACAGTTGATACTTTCTTTGCAAACTTGGGCTTTACCATAACAGAGGTTACCAGTACTTCCTGCTCTGTGCAAATGGCCTAAGGTTGCTGCTATTCATTCAAGAATGGCTGCAATTAGCCACTGGACCTTTTTCTTGGAAATATGTGTTTCCAGTAGCAACTTAAGAGATGTAAAATGATCATCATTGCAGGCTCATCACGATTGCTTTCTACTTTTTGCTTGCCGTGAACGCATGCTTTTGACAGTAGGCATGTCGGAATGCCATGCATTCTTGCCATTTCGTTAGTATTCGCTAAAAATGATTGTGAAAGATGCTTCTCTCCTGTTTTTTTCCCAACCAGAGGAATGTTGACCTCACAGAGACTGTTGTGTGCAGTAATAATACAGTAATCTTCAACTAAGTGGATTTTAAACACCTCAAACTCGAAGGCAATGCAAGGACCTATTCTCTCTTTGAAGTGGCAATGTAGCAGAAGTATAATGTAACAAATGGTGAGAAATTGAGGGTCTGCAAAGGTTCATGAACATTCCACAGTTTTTAAATATCTCAGCCTGAAAGACTGGGTTCTTGATTTTTAACCTTCGGTTCAAACTTCACATTTTGGATGTGAATTGTTTTAAAGTTCTACATTTGATCATTACAAAATTTCCTCTCAGGACTAAATTACAGACTCAGGCTGAGGCACTGTGTGATCTGTTATTTGGTGGTAATTTTCAAGAAGGGTTGTAACTCATAGCCATGAGCTAGAGGACTGCAAACAGCTGCCTCACACTGTCCCTGCATATCCCACACCCTCCCACCTAAAGCCCACTGGGCACACAACCTCGTTAGATCCTTTCCTTAGATCCTAATTACCCCCCCAAGAATGGCATCTACCCACCTCCGAAAGCAAGCCTGCTCTGCGGCCGTTCTGAGCAGTGAAAGATCTTGTTTGAACATGTCTCAAACCAGACGGGAAGATTTCTCTTCAGACGTCGCTGATTATAACCCTGTGTCAAAGATTTTTTTGGCTCAGTGATGCGCTTGTGATCCGCCTTTGGCTTTTTGAACTGTTGGAAGCTGTGTAAACAGAGTGGGTGTGAGAGCGAGGTTATTGGCCTGATGGCTAGTGCGTGCCATTCGATAAAAGTTTCAGTAAATCAAATTTAACCCTTTGGGCACCTTCATTTGTTATTAGTTATAGTTTGTTATCCAAACATTTTGTTTTTGGAATTTGGTACTGTTAATTAGAGTTTACCTTCGGTCAGAAAACAGGGCCACCATAATGTGAAAAGGTGTATTGGTGCAAAATAAGCCATTGCAGCAATGCACATCTGTTCTTTGATGAGGCTTGGATTTACAATTTCTTTCACACAAATTGACAGAATCAGTTCTATTAGCAACAAATCATTCTGTTTGTTCCTTGGGTGGGAGGCTCTCATTTTAAATAATGAAGAGCTTTGTACTATATTTTATTTAAAAATATATTCCCTCCAATTTTTGGTTTCTCCTGAAAACACTGACTCATGTTGAGGTGCTGCCGTCTTTGGACAGTTTTATGTTGACTAGCCCAGAAACGTTGAGGTTGATTATAGTGCCTCTAGCAGCATCAACAACTTGCATTTATATAGCACCTTTAAAATAGTAGAACACCTCAAGGCGCTTCACAGGAGCATTAGCAAACAAAATGTGACACCGAGCCACATAAGGAGATATTAGGACAGAGCTTGGTCAAAGAAATAGTTTTAAAGGAGCGTCTTAAAGGAGCAGAGAGAGGGAGAGAGGTGGAGAGCATAAAGGAAATAAGCACAAGTAAAAAAGATATCAAACCGTGAAAGGGGAAGTTAAGAGAGGTGACCAAAATCTTTGAGATATTTTTAAAGGTGGAGAGGCAGAGAAGTAAAGAGAGGATATTGCGAAGAATAGGACAGACATACTATTGTGTTCCTAATACTGATGAGGCTGCACACAGGGAGGTTAAAGTAACAGTGACCTCAGTCTTTAATTAGACACTCCAGAGTGAGGAACAGGCCTTAGAGGCCGGCTTATATACAGTGCTCCCAAGGGATGCTGGAATCCCTTGGGACTTCAGGGGATGAGCTCCCTGGTGGCGGAACATAGGAGTGCATGCTTTACAGATACACAACATCACTCCCTGCTCCAAAGTCAAAGTGTAAACTACTTACAAGGTGAGGTGGTCGGGAGCCTTTCTTTCCCTGGTGGACCGCCTCGGTACAAATGTCTGTTCTGGTGTGTTGGCTGTGCCCTCGCTGGGTTGGCGTGTTGTTGGCCCTGCAGGGCTGCTGGGTGAGCCTGGCCTTGCTGGGCTGTTGGGCGTGATGGGTTCGATTTCCTGGTGCAGCATGGTGTCGTTGATCCTTTGGATGTGTGTTGTGGGCTCGAAAAAGGTGGAGTCTGCTGTGGGTTGTTCAGTGCAGTCTGTGAACCGCAGCTTTGTTTGGTCCAGGTGCTTTCTGCAAATTTGTCCATTGTCTAGTTTGACTACAAACACCCTATTCCCTTCTTTAGCTATCACCGTGCCCGCGATCCACTTGGGACCATGTCCATAGTTTAGCACATACACAGGGTCATTCAGATCAATTTCCCGTGACACAGTGGCGCGATCATCGTTTACATTTTGTTGCTGCCGCCTGCTCTCTACCTGATCATGCAGGTTGGGGTGAACCAGCGAGAGTCTGGTTTTAAGTGTCCTTTTCATGAGTAGCTCAGCCGGGGGCACCCCTGTGAGCGAGTGGGGTCCCGTGCGGTAGCTGAGCAGTACTCGGGACAGGCAGGTTTGGAGTGAGCCTTCTGTGACTCGTTTAAGGCTCTGTTTGATTGTTTGTACTGCCCGCTCTGCCTGTCCATTGGAGGCTGGTTTAAACGGGGCCGAGGTGACATGTTTGATCCCATTGCGGGTCATGAATTCTTTAAATTCGGCACTGGTGAAACATGGCCCGTTGTCACTGACCAGTATGTCAGGCAGGCCGTGGGTGGCAAACATGGCCCTCAGGCTTTCAATGGTGGCGGTGGCGGTGCTACCCGAATTATTTCACATGCAATCCATTTTGAAAAGGCCCACCACCACCAGGAACATTTTACCGAGAAACGGGCCCGCATAGTCGACATGGATCTTCGACCATGCTCTGGAGGCACTGAGTGGTGCCTCTCTGGGCGCGTTGCTCAACTGAGCACACACGCTGCATTGCCATACACAGGACTCTAAGTCAGAGTCGATACCGGGCCACCACACGTGGGATCTGGCTATCGCTTTCATCATTACTATACCTGGGTGTGTGCTGTGGAGATCCGAGATGAACGTCTCCCTGCACTTTTTTGGTAGCACTACGCGGTTACCACACAACAGGCAGTCTGCCTGAATGGACAGCTCATCCTTTCGCTGCTGGAACGGCTTGATTGGCTCTTGCATTTCAACGGGGATGCTGGCCCAGCTCCCATGCAGTACACAGTTTTTTACTAGGGGCAGCAGAGGATCTTGGCTGGTCCAAGTCCTAATCTGGCGGGCCGTGACAGGTGATTTATCATTTTCAAACGCTTCCATGACCATCAACAAGTCTGCGGGCTGCGCCACCATCAACAAGTTTGCAGGCTCGGCCATTTCCATCCCCGTGGTGGGCAATGGTAGCCGACTGAGAGCATCCACACAGTTCTCGGTGCCTAGCCTGTGGCGGATGGTATAGTTATATGCTGATAGCGCGAGTGCCCACCTTTGTATGTGGGCTGAGGCATTAATATTTATCCCCTTGTTTTCAGCGAACAGGGATGTGAGGGGCTTTCCAGCTCAAATTTGAGGCCAAGCAGGTACTAATGCATTTTCTTTACCCCAAACACACACGCTAATGCCTCTTTCTCAATCATGCTGTCGGCCCTCTCGGCCTTCACCAAGCTCCTGGAAGCATAGGCGATAGGTTGCAACTTCCCTGCAATGTTAGCTTGTTGTAATACACACCCAACTCCGTACGACGACGCGTCACATGCTAGCACACAGGTTATACAATGCAAGCAGCTTGTTGGAGCATAAAATGTTTCTGGCTTTCTCAGAAGCAATTACTTCTTTTTTTCCCCATACCCAGTTCTCACCTTTGTGCAATAACACATGCATGGGCTCTAAATGGGTGCTTAACCCCAGTAGGAAGTTACCAAAGTATTTGAGGAGTCCCAGGAATGACCGCAGCTCCGTGACATTCTATGGCCTGGGTGCGTTCCTGATAGCCTCTGTCTTGGCATCTGTGGGCCGAATGCCATTCGCTGCGATCTATCTTCCCAAAAACTCCACTTCTGATGCCATGAAGACACATTTTGACCTCTTCAGCCGCAGCCCTACGTGATTCAGTCGCTGGAGGACCTTCCCCAGGTTTTGTAGGCGCTCGGCGATGTCCCGACCCGTGACCAATATGTCGTCCTGAAAGACCACCGTGTGTGGTACCGACTTGAGTAGGCTCTCCATGTTTCTCTGGAAGATCGATTTCCAAACGGGCATCTGTTGTAGATGAACAGTCCCTTGTGCGTGTTGATGCAGGTGAGGCCCTTCGAAGACTCCTCCAGCTCCTGCATCATGTAGGCCGAAGTCAGGTTGAGCTTGGTGAACGTCTTGCCTCCTGCCAGCGTCGCAAATAGGCCATCTGCCTTAGGTAGCGGGTATTGGTCCTGTAGCGAGAAACAATTAATAGTTACTTTATAACCACCGCAAATCCTGACCGTGCCATCACTTTTGAGTACTGGAACAATCGTGCTGGCCAACTCACTGAATTCCACTGGGGAGATGATGCCCTCGCGTTGCAGCCTGTCCAGCTCGATTTCCACTCTCTCCCTCATCATGTGAGGTACCGCTCGCGCCTTGTGGTGAATGGGTCGTGCCTCTGGGACCAAGTGGAACCGCACCTTCGCCCCAGAAAAGTTTCCAATGCCTGGCTCAAAAAGGGAAGGAAATTTGTTAAGAACCTGGGTACATGAGGCCTCATCGACATGTGATAGCGCTCGGATGTCATCCCAGTTCCTGCGTATTTTGCCCAGCCAGCTCCTTCCAAGCAGTGTGGGGCCATCGCCTGGGACAATCCAGAGTGGCAGTTCGTGCACCGTGCCCTTGTAGGTGACCTTGACCATGGCGCTGCCCAGGACAGTGATAAGCTCTTTGGTGTATGTTCTCAGTTTCGTGTGGATGTGGCTCAGGGCTGGTCTGAATGCCTTGTTGCACCACAGTCTCTCAAACATCCTTTTACTCATGATGGATTGGCTAGCGCCAGTGTCCAGTTCCATGGCTACGGGTAAGCCATTCAATTTTACGTTTAGCATTATAGATGGACATTTCGTCGAAAATGTGTGCACCCTGTGTACTTCAACATCTGCCTCTTCTCTCTGAGGCTCGAAATTGCTTTGATCCACCATGGACTGATCTTCCTCTGCCACATGATTAGCAGGTTTTGCAGAGCTTGCAGCTCGTTTGCAAGCTCGTTGGAGGTGCCCCATTGTTCCACAGCTCTTGCAAACATACCCTTTGAAGTTGCATGAATAGGCTGAATGGAAGCCTCCACAATGCCAACAAGGTGTGAATTGCCTTGTATTCATCCTTTGTTGCAGACTCTGAGTCATCTGGGTCACCTGAGGCCTGCTGGCAGTTGCAGACTCGTGGATTCTGCCCTGTACATTTCTGCTTGCAAACACAGTTCCAGTTAATTTATGAACATTGCTAGCACTTGTGTGCTGAGAGATTTGTTTGGTGTTATCACTGGTGGACATAAACGCCTGTGCTATCGCAATGGCCTTACTGAGGGTCGGCGTCTTTACAGTAAAAAGTTTTCGGAGGATGATCTCATGGCCAATGCCCAGTACAAAAAAGTCTCTGAGCATTTGCTCCAGGTAGCCATCAAACTCACATTGTCCTGCAAGTCGCCTTAGCTCGGCGACATAGCTCGCCACTTCCTGACCTTCAGATCGCTGGCACGTGTAGAACCGATACCTCGCCATCAGCACGCTCTCCCTTGGGTTAAGATGCTCCAGAATCAGTGTACACAGCCCCTCATATGACTTATCTGTGGGTTTCACCGGAGCCAGAAGATTCTTCATGAGGCTGTAGGTCGGTGCCCCGCAGACTGTGAGGAGAACCGCTCTCCTTTTTGCAGTGCTTCCTTCTCTGTCCAGCTCGTTGGCTACAAAGTACTGGTCTAGCCATTCGACATAGGCTTCTCAGTCTTCACCCTCCAAGAACTTCTCCAGCATGCCCACAGTTGGCTGCATCTTTGCATTGGAATCATATTCTCGTCGCCAATTATTGTGTTCCTAACACAGATGAGGCTGCACACAGGGAGGTTAGAGTAACAGTGACCTCAGTCTTTAATAAGACACTCCAGAGTGAGGAACAGGCCTTAGGGACCGGCTTTTATACAGTGCTCCCAAGGGATGCTGGGATCCCTTGGGACTTCAGAGGATGAGCTTCCCAGTGGCGTAACATGGGAGTGCATGCTTTACAGATACACAACACATACGACTGAAAGTTCTGCCACCAAGGATGAAGGCAAGGAGATGGGTTATGGGAAGAGGGACCGTGGTGGAGGAGAAAAGTGCCATTCAGAAGGGATATAGGGTTGGAGCAGATTGCAGACCTCGGGTGGAACAAGACAATGGAAGGATTTTTAAATAAGGATACAGAATTAGAATTTAATGCATTGGGGGAAGGGGGGGACATTGAGAATTGTGCTGATAGATATGTGGGACATAGTAGCTTTTAAACACAACTGGAGCTTTCAAGTCTAGAATCGCTAGATTTTTACTAAGTATTGGTATCGAGGTATATGGACCTAAAGTTGAGCTACAGATCAGCCAAGTTCTAATTGAATGGTGGAGCAGGCTCGAGGGGATGAATGGCCTACCCCTGTTCCTAATATGGCACAGGATACATGCAGTAGAGCTTTGGACAAATTGCAGTTTATAGAAGGTGGGAAGTGGGATCAGGAGAGGCTGGTTGGGGAGGGAGTTGGAATCAGTAGTAATGGAGTGCAGTTTGTGATGGGGGTTGAAGCTAATGGTTTTGATATTCACAATGTTAAGATGGAGAAAGTTGAAACTTATCCAGAACCTAATGCCAGATAAGCAATCTGAAAGCACAAAGCCAGTCGAGGGATCAAAGAAACTGGTAAATAGGTGGAACTGGGTATCGTCAGTGTACATGTGACCACTGACCCTCATTCGTGTGGATGAGGTCATCAAGGGGCAGCATATAGATAAGGGTCAGGTCAACATCCCAAGCATCGAAACATTGACCACGCTCGATCAGCTCCGATGGACGGGCCATATCGTCCGCATGCCAGATACGAGAGTCCCAAAACAAGCGCACTAATCGGAGCTCCAACACGGCAAGCGAGCCCCAGGTGGGCAGAGGAAACACTTCAAGGACTCCTTGAAGAAGTGCAACATCCCCACTGACACCTCGGAATCCCTGGCCCAAGACTGCTCAAAAGTGGAGGCGAAGCAACTGGAGAGGCGCCGAACACCTCGAGTCTCTTCGCAAGCGGAGGTCAAGCGCAAACAGCGGAAGGAGCGCACGACAGCCCAAGCACCCCACCCACCCGTCCCTTCAACCAACATCCCTTCAACCACCGTCTTGCTCCACTTGTGACACAGACTGTAGATCTCGCATCGGACTCTTCAGTCACCTGAGAAATCATTTTTAGTGTGGATGCAAGTTATCCTCATCTCCCAGGGACTGCCTAAGGAGATAGATAAGGAAGAGGAGAGAGTTGCGGATAGATTCTTGGGGGACCCTAGAGGTAATGGTGTGGGGGACGAGAAGAAAAGCTATTGTTGGAAATGTAGTTGTTGATTTCAGATAGATAGGAATTGTTTCATGGGAGGGTAGTCCCTTTTCTCTGGATGGCACAGGAGAGGTGTTGAAGGAAGATGGGACAGATTATCATATCTAATGATCACTGAAAGGTCAATGGAGGAAAATGCACCACAGTTACAATCAGAGAGGATGTCATTCATGACTTTGGCTATGACTGTGTGAAGGGCAGAAGCCAGACACAAAGGATTCGAATAGAGAGTTTCAAGTGAGATTTGTATGGAGCTGGGAGGTGACAACACATAAAATAATAGACTCATAGAATGATACAGCACAGAAGGAGGCTATTCAGCCCATCGTGCCTGTGCCGGCTCTTTGGTAGAGCTATCCAATTAATTCCACTCTCCTTTTCCCCATAACTTTCTCCCTTCAAATGTTTATCCAGTTCTCTGTTGAATATTACGACTGAATCTGCTTCCACCACCCTTTCAGGCAGTGCATTCCAGATCACAACAACTCGCTGTGTAACAAAATGTTTCCTTATGTCACTTCTGGTTCTTTTGCCAATCACCTTAAATCTGTGTCCTCTGGTTACCAACCCTCATGCCACTGGAAACAGTTTCCCGGTTGATGACATTAGAAATGAAAGGGAGGTTGCAAATGTGGTGGTGGTTGGATCGAGGGTGAGTTGTTAATGAGGGGGAACATTTTTAAGTACCTATCATTTTCTAAAACCTCAACTTTAGCTTCAGCTTCCATCAGGATTTGGGTTACAAAGGACCACACAGTGATTTTCGAGTGCTTTAATCAACACAACTTCCCTTGATTGCGGAAGACAGAATAGGCCAGAGAATGCACTCTGGCTATTGGTACACAGGCCACTCATAAGATCACTTTCATATTCAGTATTATTAAAACACAGGTGGGTTGGAATTGTCCCCCGCCCAAAACGGAGCGCTGCACCTCGTTTGAATGGTTTTTACCACAGCTGTGGTTGAGGTCACCTCTTGAGTGAAACTCCGCTCTTCGTTGTTTTTTTTAATTCGGATCCAGAAGTCGCTCTTAATGGGGGTGGTGACTACATGAGAGGGGCGGGGGTAATATATTAGTATGGATAGAGGATTGGCTAACGAACAGAAAACAGAGAGTCGGGATGAATGGGTAATTTTCCGGTTGGCAAACAGTTATCAGTGGGGTGCCATAGGGATTGGTGCTGGGGCCTCAACTATTTACAAACTTTATTAATGACTTGGATGAAGGGACCGAGTGTAATGTAGCCAAGTTTGCTGAAGATACAAAGATAGATGGGAAAGCAAATTGTGAGAAGGACACAAAAAATCTGCAAAGGGATACAGACAGATGAAGTGAGTGGGCAATAATTTGGCAGATGGAGTATAATGTGGGTAAATGTGAGGTTATCCACTTTGGCAGAAAAAATAGAAAAGCCAATTAGAATTTAAATGAAGAAGAATTGCAAAGTGCTGCAGTGCAGAGAGATCTGGGGGTCCTTGTGCATGAAACACAAAAAGTTAGTATGCAGGTAAAGCAAGTAATCAGGAAGGCAAATGGAATGTTGGACTTTATTGCAAAGGGGATAGAGTATAAAAGCAGAGAAATTCTGCTACAACTGTACCGGGTGTTGGTGACGACACACCTAGAGTACCGTGTATAGTTTTGGTCTCCGTATACTTGCATTGGAGACTGTTCAGAGAAGGTTCACTTGGTTGACTCCGAAGATGAGGGGGTTGACTTATGAAGATCGGTTGAGTGGGTTGGGCCTATACTCATTGGAGTTCAGAAGAATGGGAGGTAATCTTATTGAAATATATGAGATAATGATGGGGCTCGACAAGGTGGATGCAGGGAAGATATTTCCACTCATAGGAGAAACTAAAACTAGGGGGCATAGTCTTAGAATAAGAGGCTGCCTATTTAAAACTGAGATAAGGAGGAATTTCTACTCTCAGAGGGTTGATAATCTGTGGAAATATCTGCGCCAGAGAGCTGTGGAGGCTGGGTTATTGAATATATTTAAGGTGGCGATAGATAGATTTTTGAGCGATAAGGGAATAAAGGGTTATGAGGAGCGGACAGGGAAGTGGAGATGAGTCCATGATCAGATCAGTCATGATCTTATTAAATGGTGGAGCAGGCTCAAGGGGCCAAATGGCCTACTCCTGCTCCTATTTCTTATGTTCTTATGACATCATCATGGCGCCGCATCATCACGGCACTCCCCTTCGCTTAAAGGGGAGAGCCCATGCAATTTAAAAACTTTGGCCCATTGGGCCACCGGGGAGGATTTCAGCTGGGCCAGCTTCCTGGCACCCAAGAGGAGGTGCCAGGCTTTCTGTTGGCGGCCTGGCCGAACCCGGCGGCATAATTGTCGGGCTAACATGGCAGACAAAAAAAATAACATGGCGGCAATGGCAGTGCATCCTCCCCTTTAAAGGAAGTCACACCGCCATTGCCGAAGACCACAGTCTCACTGGACCACCAGGAAAAAAACAGATTTTGGCACCGCCGGGCAGGCTGAAGATTTTCAGAAGGGAATATCGCAGTCAGGGGGTAGATTGGCGGTGTGCACGGTGTTGACGCACTTAACATGGATCGGCAGCAGTGGAGCGGTAGGGAGGGGATCAGGGCAGCGCCGGGAAAACTCGGAAAGGCAATTGGGCTATCAGCGGCCATTCCACAAAAAGTCGGCGGCCACTCCACTCCGTAATGGTAACAGGCCTTAAGGGGAGGGGCAATTTCAGCCCCAGGATGTTATTGCAGCTAAATGTAAGCTAGAAAGACAATCAAAGCAGGTATGATTCATAATTTACCTAATGATGCAATTTAAGAAAATATTCATTTTATCCATTTTGCTTTGGTAAACAACAAAGTTTTGCCATGCAGAAACATAACACAAAATTACCTCAACAGTGTTAGCTGTAGCTCAGTGGGTAGCATCCTTGCCACTGAGTCAGAAGGTTTTGGATTCAAGTCCCACTCCAGAGACTTGAGCACCACAATGTAGGCTGACACTCCAGTGCAGTACCGAGAGAGTGCTGCACTGTCAGAGGTGCTGTCTTACGGATGAGACGCCTGCTCTGTCAATTGGATGTAAAAGATCCCACAGCACTATTTCGAAGAAGAGCAGGGGAGTTATCCATGGTGTCCTGGCCAATATTTATCTCTCAACCAACATCACTAAAATCAGATTATCTGGTCATTATCACTTTGCTGTTTGTGGGAGTGTCTTGTATGCAAATTGGCTGCTGTGTTTCCCACATTACAACAGTGACTACGCTTCAAAAGTGCTTCATCTGGCTGTAAATTGCTTTGGAACATCCAGTAGTAGTGAAAAGAGCTGTACAACTACAATACTTTCTTTTTTAAATTACTTTAATGCTTGGTGTATAACGTTAGAGTGGCATCAGTTCAATGTACACACTCTATATTTTCTCTATCAGATATTGTGCGACAGGTATCTCTCCAAACGTATTTGAGCTCTTGACATAATGCAAACATAACTGAACTGCCCTCATCCTGTGAATATGTTTATACTGCTGCTTTTCCAATAATATTTTACATCCTTCTGAGGAAGAAAGTACCGGGATCACCTGCTATCGTACACAATGTGGCGAAGTTAACAAGTTACTCACATCTGGTTTCATGGTTCACATATGAGACCTGTTTTTGTCTGTTCTATACTGGGTACACTCAGCAAAACACACCACTATTTTAGAGAAGGACGAGATGTGCTACTGATCGAAAAGTCAGTATACATTTGTCAAACAGCCCGTCACATAAATCTTTTACATCTCCTGTACATCTCTGGTGCAATACTCATATGACAAGTATAACACTGTCAGCTTTTATTCATCTGTTTATTCCTTACTTCCCTTAGTTTTTCTTTCTTCCTACAATCTTGGACTTTTGAAACCCAAACCTGACATCACTTAATCATTACTTCCTTAGTTACCTCATCCCTTTTATGCATTTCATCCATGGTGGTGTCTCGTGCTGTGGGTTTGGTCCTTCACCTTGCTTTCTCAAAAATTCAACAGGGTGCAACATTTCTATCCCTTCAAAGGCACCATTCTCATTGAGCTGATGGAGAAGGTTGTGAACATCTATGGACCATCCAGCAGAAGGTGCACATTCTCTGGGTCAGTAGGTTTGCCCATTCTTCTCTGCTTGGCATCGCAGCCCAGCTGGAAGTTGCTGAGACACTTCAGGCAATATTAGTTAACTGCTGGTTTCTGCTCCAATTTAGGAGTGTGAAAGGTACTGCTTCAAGTTAGTTACCTGTATTTATTCTGTATCGCTGTGCCAGGTCTTCTTTTTGCCTTAGAATTAAAATTATGTCTAAGTGGAAAAGAACATAAAAACATGAGAAATAATAGCAGGAATAGGCCCATCAATGGGAAGTACTGAGAAGTACTTGTGGAATTCTCTACCACAGAAAGTTGTTGAGGCCAATTCACTAAATATATTCAAAAAGGAGTTAGATGTAGTCCTTACTCCTAGGGGGATCAAGGGGTATGGCGAGAAAGCAGGAATGGGGTACTGAAGTTGCATGTTCAGCCATGAACTCATTGAATGGCGGTGCAGGCTCGAAGGGCCGAATGGCCTACTCCTGCACCTATTTTCTATGTTTCTATGTTTCTAAGTACATATGAATGGATGTTAGGCAAAAACAGAATTTGACTTTGTTGTCAAATGGAGTGCAAAATTTCAGCTATGAAGAACAATCATTTGGGCAAAGTATTAGAGGGTAGCTGCTGCCCAGAGTTCTCTACTCCAGCATGAGATGTCACCTTCAGGAGAGGAGAAGAAAGTGGAGAAGAAAAACTAAAAAAAACATTCCAATGGACGGGTGAATAAATGCAGCAAAATTCAGCTTTGTCAGAGAACAAAATGGGCAATAGCAGATAGCCCGCCCATTATACACCATTGATTGCAATGAAGAGGAAAATTGGATGGGTTGTATAACAGGTGGCCAATTCACTACCGCCAAAAATATCCCGAAAAATATCCCTCTGCACGCATGTGCCACAATTGTGATGTACCATCCATATGTGTTTCCCCAGCCCTGTTAGTATGCTGATTGAAGTTGTGCTTCTTTTAAAGTCTAAGGCCCTTTCTATTAAATTCACCACTGATTGGCCAGAATTTAACTTATGTGCACTCTAGGGTTGTCAACTCTGATTGGACATATACTTGAAGATTTTGTCGCTTGACCTTCAGCGTCCAACCACCCCGCCCCAACCCGCTCCTGCTATTGGTCGCCTGACACGTCTACCTTCACAATGCACTCCCTTCCCACGCCACTTGGAAAATTAACAGACTTTGGGGCCGAAATTCATCACCTCACTGCTGACATTCCTCATCAAGATCCACCCAGTGCCACTTTGGAGGTGGCCTGGAGCAGGCTGGAGCAGGCGGGAGGGGAGAGCCGCCGGGAACCGCCGGCTGATGTCAGCGGACGGCCGAGTGATGCAACTGACCTCCCGCCCGCCGAGCTCCCAGATTCCTGCGGGCGGGAGTCGGCTGGACTCGGCAGCAGAATGGGGGTGGATCACTGCGAGGAGGCTGGTCTGTCCCCGACCGCACGTCTGAAGAACCCGAAAAAAAGATAAGCGAACATTTAAAAAAAAAATTTCAACAGCGACTTACCTGGATGGGGTCCACTGAAGGTCTTCGGATAGTTTTTTTATGTTTTAGTGTTGATTTATTTTTTCAGGTCTTCGACCCTCCGTGGGCCTGACTCCATCCTCGGCGGCACTTGGGCGGCAAGCGCCTCTGCTGCCGAGAATGAGACCTCCCGCCCGCTGCCACCCAGATTGGTGACGTACATCGTCCATTTGCCACCCGCCGACCTTCGAGGGACCTTGGCGATGAATATCCCGCCCAAAGTACCGTCCAGTACCTCGACAGCCATCAGCGACACTTTGGACGGCACTTGGGCGGGCGGGGACCCTTTGTTACTCGATTGGATGATTCCTGACTCTCATTCAATCAGCCTTTTTTTCCCCATCTCCAATATTTTTAGAACTCATAAACAAAAGTGTTCAAAGAAAATGAAAAAAAAACCCTCAATTTTTTTTAATCCTCTATTTTTCTCCTGGTTTGCTCGCTGCAATATGCTAGAGGTTAATCTTGAATTCCTGGAGACTCCAGGGCAATCCAGGAAGGTTGGCAACCCTCATGCACTCATGGAGTTTGAAAATATTTGTGTAGGTGTGTGGGGGTTGAGGCTTCAAGTGAGTCCGATACCAACTCTACCTGGCATCTGGCTGCAGGCAAGTAAAGGGATTAACACTCATCTTTCTTTTGAACTTGGGAACTCTGCACTACACATCTAGAGGGTTTATTATTGCTAACACTACAGTGTCTGAGTCCCGCCTTTCGAATGAGTCACTAAACCGAAGTCCCGTCTGCTCTTTCAGGTGGACGTAAAAGATTCCATGGCACTATTTCGGTGAGCAGGGGAGTTATCCCCGGTGTCCTGGCCAATATTTAACCCTCACTCAACACCGCTAAAAACAGATTATCTGGTCATTATCACGTTGCTGTTTGTGGGCGCTTGCTTGTGCACAAATTGGCTGTCGCACTTCCTACATTACAACAGTGACTACACTTCAAAAGTTGGCTGTAAAGCACTTTGAGACGTGCGGTGGTCGTGAAAGGTGCTATATAAATACAAGCCTTTACCATGGGCTGCTCTTATTGTTGGACAATTCATTGCTGTATTAATATGAGCAGCAGTTCCCTTTCTTTGATTGGGATGCATCTCTGGGAGTCAGGAATTCCAGCCGCCAGGTGCATTTTCTCCTGATCCTGTCCGATCTTCTGGCCTTGGGGTCATTTGCATTTCCAAAGTAAACTGCCCAGCCTATTCAAAGCCCACACAAAGCAATTATCTGTAAGTCCTTGCATAGGCCCTGACCAAATTAGAAGTTTTGTGGTTACCCTCACTGACCAAAAAATGTTGGGGGTGTTCAAGGATGATGTATTTCACTCATTCTCGTGTGGTTTCAACTTACCCATGCATATATATGGCAGAGTGTATTAAAGGACACTGGGACCAGGGAATGGGATTGGAGGTACACTGTTGGAGGAAGAGCTATGATGGGCCACATCTCTGCACAATTGTACAAACCGATCACACTATCACCCCACCCCCACTACTTGCCCCATATCCACCAAAAAATTTGAGGGGGCCCCACAGTATATGTAGGCCATAGTGTATTACCTTCTGTTGGTGTTATACTCAAGTGTCAATTGTAACTTATAACATCTATATTATTTTAATAGTTAAAAACATAAGAATTAGGAGCAGGCATAGGCCATTCGATCCTTCGAGCCTGCTCTGCCATTCAATAAGCTCATGGCTGATCTTCTACCTCAACTCCACCTTCTCGCACTATCCCCATATCCGTTGATTCCCTTAGAAACATAGAAACATAGAAAATAGGTGTAGGAGTAGGCCGTTCGGCCTTTCGAGCCTGCACCAGCATTCAATATGATCATGGCTGATCATGTATCTTCAGTACCCCATTCCTGCTTTCTCTCCATATCCCATGATCCCTTTAGCCGTAAGGGCCACATCTAACTCCCTTTTGAATATATCTAACAAACTGGCCTCAACAACTTTCTGTGTTGAGAATTCCACAGGTTCACAATTCTCTGAGTGAAGAAGTTTCTCATCATCTCGGTCCTAAATGGCTTACTCCTTATCCTTAGGCTGTGACCCCTGGTTCTGGACTTCTCCAACATCACGAACATTCTTCGTGCATCAAACCTGTCAGAATTTTATATGTTTCTATAAGATCCCCTCACATTCTTCTAAATTCCAGTGAATATAAACCCTTAATCCAATCTTTCTTCATATGTCAGTCCTGCCTTCCCGGGAATCAGTCTGGTGAACCTTCACTGCACTCCCTCAATAGAAAGAATGTCCTTCCTTAGATTAGGAGACCAAAACTGTACACAATATTTGAGGTGTGGCCTCACCAAGGCCCTGTACAGTAAGACCTCCCTGCTCCTATACTCAATTCCTCTCGCTATGAAGGCCAACATACCATTTGCCTTCTTCATCGCCTGCTGTACATGCATGCCAACTTTCAATGACTGATGTACCATGACACCCAGGTCTCGTTGCACCTCCCCTTTTCCCTATCTGTCACCCTTCAGATAATATTCTGCCTTCCTGTTTTTGCCAACAAAGTGGATAACCTCACATTTATCTACATTATACTGCATCTGCCATGCATTTGCCCACTCACCTAACCTGTCCAAGTCACCCTGCAGCCTCTTAGCATCCTCCTCACAGCTCACACTGTCACCCAGCTTAGTGTCATCTGCAAACTTGGAGATATTATATTCAATTCCTTCGTCTAAATCATTAATGTATATTATAAATAGCTGGGGTCCCAGCACTGAACCTTGCGGTACCTCACTAGTCACTGCCTGCCATTCTGAAAAGGAACTGTTTATTCCTACTCTTTGCTTCCTGTCTGCCAACCAGTTCTCTATCCACATCAATACATTACCCCCAATACCATGTGCTTTAATTTTGCACACTAATCTCTTGTGTGGGACCTTGCCAAAAGCCTTTTGAAAGTCCAAATACACCACATCCACTGGTTCTCTCTTGTCCACTCTACTAGTTACATCTTCAAAAAATTCTAGAAGTTTTGTCAAGCATGATTTCCCTTTCATAAATCCATGCTGCCTTGGCCCGATCCTGTCACTGCTTTCCAAATGCTCTGCTATTACATCTTTAATAATTGATTCCAACATTTTCCCCACTACCGATGTCAGGCTAACCGGTCTATAATTCCCTGTTTTCTCTCTCCCTCCTTTTTTAAAAAGTGGGGTTACATTCGTGCCAAAAATCTGTCGATCTCTGTCTTGAATAACGACTGAGCATCCACAGACCTCTGGGATAGCGAATTCCAAATATTAAAATATTGTTAGCCTTCCAGAATAAATTATTTTTAGGTACAAAAGCTGAAAGACAGTAATCCAAAATGCTGGAAAATACACTCGTTTCTTGAGGTGCAGACCTACTCCCAGTCCCCCTTCCCCCTCAGAAATAAACTTTCGATCTTCAGTACTGTTGTCCCCCTTCACAAATTCCTAGACCCACTGCTGCGAAAAGTGCATTTTTGGGTACATCAGCTTCACCTTGCAATACAAATGATGAATATATTGGGGACAGCTCCAGATTAAGTTACAACTTGTTCAGGTTCCCCTGCACTCTAAGCATACCAATTGTATGCATGTCACAGACAGGGAAAAGTTCAGAATTGGGAAATATGATTTCAAATCACGGGTGTGCATCCTGGAATACCGTGTAATAAAATATAATATAACTTATATCCCAACATTATGGCAATAACTACACTGCATCAATTTGGGATGTCCTGAGGTCATGAAAGGAGCGATATAAATGTAATTTCTTTCATCCTTTTTTTCCTTCTTTTGTTCTATCTTTCTTTCTAGCTTGGTTCCTGTTTCAATTATCAACTTTTTAAAAGCTTTTTGTGGCGCTCTTGTCAGCCTATTGGCACGTACGTTGATGATGTTGATTGCAAAATAATTAGCTGCCATCTGCGGTTGGAATTTCAGTAGCAAATGTAAATATAAATTTTCTGCACATATGTTAATTAAACAAAAGACCTTCTGGTTTGGTGTAATAATATCTGTGCAGTAATAATGTGTTCTGTCATTCCTCGAGTAAAATATGCATTTCATTAAACGTTGTACCTAATTTCTTTTTATTCCCAATGGTATGTGTTTGATTTACTGGCAGATTAGTACAAGCTGATTTTCAGTGTTCATTACAACAACAACAACTTGTATTTATATAAGCACCTTTAACGTAGTGAAATGCCCCAAGGTGCTTCGTAGGAGTGTTACAAGACAAAAAAGACATTTGACACCAAGCCAGATAAGAAGAAATTAGGGCAGGTGACCAAAAGCTTGGCCAAAGAGGTAAGTTTTAAGGAGCGTCTTGAAGGAGGAAAGAGAGGTGGAGAGGCAGAGAGGTTTAGGCAGGGAATTCCAGAGCTTGGGGCCTAGGCAACAGCACGGCCACCAATGGTTGAGCGATCATAATCAAGGATGCTCAAGGAGGGAGAATTAGAGGAGTGCAGACATCTCGGGGGGGTTGTGGGGCTGGAGGAAGTTACAGAGATAGGGAGAGGCAAGGCCATGGAGGGATTTGTAAACAAGGATGAGAATTTTGAAGTTGAGGTGTTGCTTAACCGGGAGCAAATATAGGTTAGCGAACACAGGGGTGATGGATGAGCGGGACTTGGTGCGAGTTAAGACATGGGCTGCCGAGTTTTGGATGACCTACCAAACATTTAAATAAAAATAAATATTACATTTTTTTTAAAGTAAAAGCACTCCTGCCATCTCATCCGGGTCACTCAAATTTGAAACAGACCAAGGGCACTGCCAATCTGCGCGCAGAACTCAGAACCGGCAGACAATTAGACCCCTTTGCACTTGTCTCTGCACGCTACTTGTGGAGAGAGGTGCTGGAATCCTTCAGTGTGCTTGGATGCTTATAAAGAAACTTGCAGAAAGCAAATGCATGGGATTGGCTGCCCCTGTACTGACGGGGCTGGAACCAGCTCCCTAACCTGGGCATCAGTATCGTGGGCCCACATCGTCATGGGTCTCAAGATGGCGCCAAACACCTGGAAATTAAGTCTGCTTACACCAGTAGCAGCACTGACCTATGGATTAAGAGCGTCGTTAATACAACAGATGGAGACATTTCTACCTAACCTGTTAAGCGTCCAAGGCAGTATAATGACATAACTAGCCTCCTACCTCATGAGTGGCACAAGGTGGTGTTTGGATACTCAAATTAGCAGCCACTTTACAAAGAGAAATGCATGCCCAGAAGTTGCATATGACACAAAGCATACGGAAGGGGGGCTGGGGAAACAAAATAGCAGACAGCAAAAGTGGTGCAAAAAATTGGTCAGTGAGCAAAAAAAAAGCAACTTTCAGGAATAGGAGATCGTTAAGCCTAATTTTGACACATTACACTTTCTTACCCTCCTATAGATACCCATCTGTCTCCCAATCCCACTTCTACTGCCCACTTCAATGACCTGCCCTGGTACCTTATTCTATAAAAAAGTACTGGGTGAAAATGCATCATCTCGCTTCCCTTTTTTTTATTCCCGTCTGCTTCATTTTTAACTCGTGTCTCCTGGTAGTTGAATCTGGACCACAGTGAACGTGATTTTGGCTTCTGTTCAGATGCAAATACCAGGGTCTGGTTATTCACCTCCACCTTCCCACAGATACCAGGCAATTCAGGTCACATCCCGCCACCCCCTTACTCCCCCCACCCCCTCCCTTCCCCGCCCCCCATCTCTTGTACAAAGAAATTCTAAAAATATTCACGTGGTATCAAACTCTTACAGACTGGAGACATTTATTTTAATGCAACAAAGTCTTGGAGGATAAAAGCAGAAAATGCTGGAAACACTCAGCAGGTCAGGCAGCATCTGTGGAGAGAGAAACAGAGTTAACGTTTCAGCTCGATGGCCCTTTGTCAGAACTGGAAAAAGTTAGAGATGTAACAGGTTTTTAAGCAAGTGTAGGGCCAGGGAAAGGGGAGGAGGGGAGGAAAGAACAAAAGGGGAGGTCTATGATAGGGTGGGAGGCAGAAGAGGTTAAATGACAAAAGGGATGATGGTGTGAGGCAAAAGGAGATGGTAATAGGACAAGTTAAGAAACAAACGATGAGTCTAGATAGGGTGTAAATGGAGATGGCAGAACCATCAACAGCTGCCATGGGAGGGAGAAAAAAACAGAAAAAAAGAAAAAAGTCTTAGAGGATCTGATTTAATTCCAGTGCCAGCAAACGACAGTAACAGATTTGATTTCATTTGTGGCTAAACCAAACTGATATTCATTGATTCAAATGTAGGCATTAAATTGTCTTTGCTTGGTGCTAACTTGTGATAATAAACTTGAGCTCATCCAATACTCTGCTGCCCGTATCCTAACTCGCACCAAATCCCGTTCACCCATCACCTCTGTGCTCATTGATCCACTTGACTCCTGGTCTCATTCTCATCCTTGCTTTCAAATCCCTCCATGGCCTCACCCCTCCCTATCTCTGTAACCTCCTTCAACCCTATCTCTGTGCAGATCTCTGCGCTCGTCCAATTCTGGCCTCTTGCGCATTCCGTGTTTTAATTGCTCCATCATTGGTGACCGTGCCTTCAGCTGTCTTGGCACTAAGCTCTGGAATTCCCTCCCTAAAATTCTCTGCCTCTCTACCTCTTTCACTTCCTTTAAGACGCCCCTTAATTAACTAAGCTTCGACTAAACCTGTCTTACTATCTCCTTATGTGGCTCAGTGTCAAATTGTGTTTAATAATGCTCCTGTGAAGAGCCTTGGGACGTTTACTATATTAAAGGGGTTATATAAATGAAAGTTGTTGTCATTGTTGTGATGTTCATTTATATTCAGTACCATGAACGTTTCAGGAACTTAAGCCTGGAAATGAAGCCTGGATATGATTGCATCAATGCTTAACACATTTAGGTCACATTCTTCTATCTGCTACTTTAAGGGAGGCATTAAGATAAATGTATTAACACAAGCACTATAAACATCCCACAAACAAGCTATGGGATGAATGATCAGTTAATCTGTTTCTGGTTGTATTAGTTGAGGGAAGAATGTTGGCTAAGACTCCAAGTTAACATCCACCTGTAGCATTTATATCCACCTGAACCATTATTCTATCCCCCCTTCAGTGACGGATATGGGGTGTACATTATCTCTTCTAGCTAGTCTTGTTCCAATTTGTGTTCCATATTTTAGTGAAGGATCATATCTACTCCATCTTTTATAATCCCACTCCAGAGACTTGAGCACAAACATCTAGGCTGACACTCCAGTGCAGTAGTGAGGGAATGCTGCACTGTCCTACGTGCCATCTTTCGGATGACACGTTAAACTGTGGCCTCATCTGCTCTCTCAGATGGACATAAAAGATCCCATGGCACAATTTCAAAGAAGAGCAGGGGAGTTTTCCTCAGCGTGGGAGCTTGTTGTTCACAAATTGGCTGCCGCATTTCCTACATTACAACAGTGACTACATTTCAAAAGTACTCCATTGGCTGTAAAGCGCTTTGGGACGTGCGGTGGTCATGAAAGGCGCTATATAAATGCAAGTCTTTCTCTTAGAATAAAGGTGTTTATTCTAACTTTTTAAAAAATTACACAGTACAGTTATGTCAAGTGTAAAAGTTGCGTTAAAAGAAAAGAAGTCACTGATGCATAACCATGAATGCTTTTTTTTTGCAGCTATTATGAAATAATGCTAATTGATCCACCGTTTCTGTCGGTGAATCATTAATAAAACAAACCTTACTCTTCATCCTCTAGAATTGAACTCTTTGAGTTAACCGAATGCACATTGTCCTTTTATGCTGATATTGATAAAAATGCTAGCCTCTTTTTTTAAGAGTGAACTGACATTATCTGTGTGTGGATGCTCTAGTTTCTCTGGGCCCCTTTGTAACGGCTTCATGTGACCTCGTCAGACAAAACTGATAAAGTTAAGTACAGGGGTGGAGGGAACTGTGAATGATAAAAGGGACTGCTGTTCCTCAGAGGGGCTGGTGTTATATGCTTTAAACACACCACTGTGCGAAGCTTCGACATCAACTTCGTTATCATGCTTTTGTAGTTTATCAAGCTTTGTTAGCATGCTGTGTGAGTCAATTATCAAGACTTTTTTTAAAACACGATTTAAAAAACAAAAATTGGCAGAGGTGAATAACATGCTATGGCATTCAAAAAAAAAGTGTTTGAGGTGAAAAGTACAAGGCCCGATTTCAAAAGCATTTTAATCATGGTTTTGATAGGACTTTCATGAAGGGACAAATTATAAAGGTCAAAACTGAAGTGAATGTGTTACCTTCTTTTTATGGTCTTTGCAAATGCTTCACAGGAGATAGGAAAGAAGGATAAAGAGAGACACATTTTGTCCCCACAAAGATGTCACTAAAGCACATTCTGATAATAGGGATCTTAAACCCTGTACTACATAGCATTTCCCTGGGAACAGTTCCAGGCTGATGTATTAAATATTGAAAGGCGTTACTAATTATAAGATTATTTGTTTATGTTTCACAGTGATTTTGTTTTAAAATTCCAATTCCAATAATACCTCTCCATATCGCTGCTGTCCCCTGACTGAGAGACCAGGCAGGCGACCTATATCCAGCCGTCTGAAAATGCCTCTCCTTAAGTAGCCACAGGCTTGACTTGGCCTCCGGGTTGAAATTACCTTGTCTTTCCTCAGTATCTCCACTGGATTGTTTGGCTGAGATGGGGAATCATGAGAGAAAATCTCGCATGCTGCCATTAAGTGTCATAGATATTGGTTCCACTAACCATTGGTCCAGCCCATCTCCTTTTCCCCAGTAAGAACTTTAGGGGGTCAATTTGACATAGGACGATAGTGTAAAATGGGAGATATCAGATCAGCTGCCTATTATACATCTCTCCCAATTTTCATTCCATCAATCGACTGGCCAGCTGTCCCTTTTACATTCTCTCCCAGTGTGAAAATTATCCCCTTATGCCTTTAGAAACAGGCCACCTCTGCAAGTCTCTGGCTGAAGAGGGAATGACGCAGATAATGTACATTTACATTATTAAACTGTCTTTTATTCAAATTGTACTGCAAAGATGCAAAAGTTAACAAAAAACACAAAAAAAATGAATGAGGCAAAAATCTGAAACTTTTCTACAAGATGGAAGAGAGTTTGGAAAAAAAAACTACAAATTTATAGTCTGTTTCTTTTTAAATGGCTGATTTATTTCCACAGGCTTTTTGATTAAATCGTTCCAGTCCGAGTATAGAGTTTCTTGATTTAATTCATTGTTTACATTTTCTTTCTTTTTTAATTTGAAGGTAACTTTTAAGTGCCTCGAGTGGAAAGGCATCGCAGTAAAATATTGTTACCACCGTTTTTTCTCATGTAAAAACAATATAGATCTCACGTTGCAGACATGAAAGTGTGCAAGCATTTAGCTTTGTATTTTGATAAGGTACTTTCCTTTGTCTGAGCGTTTGCTTCCAGCAATGGTTTTGGCTGGTATGCTGCTTTACGAGTTGAATTGCCAGGCACAGCAAGATCATTACCTTGTCACGGTGGAATTTGCAATTAGCTTTTCAAATCTGCCAATTTCTCCTTCATGTTTTTAAATGGATCAACCGAACCCAAGAGAGCATATTTGAGGAAACAAAAAACTTTGGGTGATCCTATTTCCAGAACTAGTTTGAATCTAGTCAATGGATAGAAACAGACACGTTCCCATTTGTTTACCTGCAACTGATGTTTTGACTGGTTTTATGCTGGTAATGCTTCAGCTGACATTAATCGGAATTTCAAATTTGGTTGAATCAATAAAACCACTAGCTTTCTGAATTTCCGAACATATCCTGTTGAACAAATTGGGAGAAAACCATTGACACATTTATGGGTCTTTTTAAACTGTTTTACCGTAGGCTATTTTGTTTGTTTTATCTTCGGTCTATGTCACAAGTCCCATGAATCACTGCAACACAAAAGATTGGAAATTAAAGATTTTATCGCCATTTTTTGAGGATATCGCTGAGTGTATCGACAAGGAAATGCAATGGACACTGTCTCTATGAATGTTCAGAAGCTGTTTGAAAAGGTATCACAAAAGACACCTGCTGTGAAAATGAAGGCACTTGTCATTAAGGGATGTATACTGGGTTCAGAAAGCAAAGAGTAGGGATAAATAGATGTGCTACAGATTGGAGGAATGTGGGTATCTGTGAGACCCCAGGCTCTATGCTGAAACCTCGTTTGTTTTCGATTTGTATAAATGATTTGAGCTCAGACACAAAAAGGAATGGTAACAAAGTTTGTTGAGGATACACGATTAGAAAGGGAGAGGAATACAAGAAATTGTATGAGAACCTAATCAGATTAGTGGAATAGGCAGATAAATGGCAGGTGCAGTTCATTGTTGAGAAGTGTGAAGTAGTAGTGAAACAATGTATAACCTAAGGGCTAAACTTTCCTTTCATTTTCGGCAGGTTCTCGGCGATTTTCTTGGTGGTACAGCTGCTTTTGGTAGAGAAACCGCCCAGCAAAAGTTTCCCCTTTACTTTTTAAATCGTACCGCCCAAATCTCAAAACGCCCGCCAGGAGCAAACTGCCGACGTGCACTGCCGAGAAAATCGCCAGGGCATAAGTTTGGCCTCAACGAAAGCCTGCCCAGATCGCCGAGGGAACCACCCTGTGAAAGCTGCTCAAACAGGGCAGTAGGTGAGTACTCTGCAAAGAAAGGTAAGTTAAAGGTTCTTTTTAAAAAAAAAACATTTAAAATGGCGATTAGCTTTAAAAGTGTCTTGGAAATGTTTTTTAAATTTTTTTTTTAGTGAAACTATCTTGTTTAAGTTTTCCCCCTCCCTAGGCCCAACCGCAACCTCAGACTAAATTTTTAAAAACATTTTAAGAACTGCCCGTTTCACTTACTTTCCCCTTAACCACTGAGAAAACCACTGAGAATACTGGTGCAAGGTCCATTTTCTCACCAGGCAATTATTTTTAACTTGATTATGGAAATTTTCACCAGCGTTACTTGCGAAATGTAAGCGTTTTTTCTGGGCGGGTAATCGGGCGTTGAGCAGCTCTCGGGAAAATCTAGCCCTAAGACTCTGAACAGAATGGGGAAACAGAAAGATCTAGGGATGAAGATACATAAAGGTTTTATACAAAGAGGCATTGAATAGAAAAGCAAATATGCAGGTGCAGCAAGCAGTTAGGAAGGCAAATGGTATGTGGCCTTCACTGCAAGAGTACAGGAGAAGGATGTCTTACTACAGTTAAACAGGGCCTTAGTGAGACCACACCTAGAGTATTGTGTGCAGTTTTGGTCTCCTTACCTAAGAAAGGATATACTTGCCATAGAGGGAGTGCAGCGAAGGTTCACCAGACTGATTCCTGGGATGGTAGGACTGTAGTATGAGGAGAGATTGGGTCGACTAGGCCTGCATTCACTAGAGTTTAGAAGAATGAGAGGGGATCTCATTGAAATGTATAAAATTCTGACTGGGTTGGACAGACTGGATGCGGGGAGGATGTTTCCCCTGGCTGGGAAGTCTAGAACAAGGGGTCACAGTCTCAGGATACGGAGTAGTAAATTTAGGATCGAGATGAGGAGAAATTGCTTTACTCAGAGGGTGGTGAGCCTGTGGAATTCTCTACCACAGAAGGCCGTGGAGGCCAAGTCACTGAATATATTTAAGAAGGAGATAGATAGATTTCTAGACACAAAAAGCATCAAGGGGCATGGGGAAAAAGCAGAAATATGGGGCCCAAGTTTCCACACGATAAAAAACGGGCGCCCCTCCGAGTTGGGCGCCCGTTTTTCGCGCCACAAAGTGCGCCTAAAAAAACCCTCCGTATTCTCCACCTCCCTGCAGGTCCTCTGGCCCTCGGCGCGGCGCAGGTCCCTGCGCTGAAAACAGTGCCGGGACCTCTGCACATGCGTGCTACAGTGGGCACGCAAGTGCAGTAGCTCCAGGCGCCCGAAACTGTATGGGAGGGGCCCGAAGCACGCAACCCCTAGCCCTGGCCGAATGGCCTCACTGGGGCTGCGTGAATAAGGCTCCTCCCACAGCCAGCTCCTGCTTCCTGCCGACTCCAACTCCTGCTTTCCCCCCCGCCCCCTCCCCCACCGGACCGGACCCGACCCGACCTGTCTGCCGCTGTCGCTGCCGCTCCTGCTTTCCCCCCGGACCAGACCCGACCCGACCCGACCCGCCTGTCGCTGCCGCTCCTGCTCCTGCTCCTGCTTCTCCACCCCCCCGCCCCCCGACCGGACCCGACTCGACCCGTCTGCGTCTGCTGGTCCCGCTCCCACCCAACTCGACCCGACTCTACTCCCGCCCCCGGACTGCATCCGACCTGACCTCCCCCTCCCCGACCTCCCTCCCCCCCCCCTCCCCGACCTGACCTCCCTCTCTCTCCCTCCCTCCCTCCCTCTCCCTCTCTCTCCCTCTCCCTCTCTCTCCCCCTCCATCCCTCTCCCCCCCACCCCCCGCTGACCCAAACCGAACCTCTCTCCCAGACCCGACCCAACGCCACCTACCTCTGGTGCTGGGGACGGGCCCTGCCCGAAATCTCGGGCCCGGCCCGTTCAGCCTTCGGTCCCGACGGCAAACCGCTTCCTAAAGGCCTGCCTGAAGAACTTTCACACAGATAGGTACATGGTTTATTTAATCTTTTCTTTGCTTATAAATTTTTATTCAGGTTGGATTTATTTGTATAATATTTGTATAAGTATAACTAAGGATTTATTGTAGAATTTAATGACTTCCCTTACCCCCCCCCTCCCCCATCTCGTTCCCTACGCCTAATTTGTAACCTGCACCTGATTTTTTAATGTGTAGAACAGGTTTTTTCAGTTCTACAAAAATCTTCACTTGCTCCATTCTAAGTTAGTTTGGAGTATGTTTTCACTGTGGAAACTTTGAAATCAGGCGTCAGTGGCCGGACACGCCCTTTTTTAAAGAAAAAATTCTGTTCCAAAGTGGAACTGTTCTAACTGACTAGAACTGCAGAAATAAAAATGTGGAGAATTGCGATTTCTTAGATAGTCCGTTCTCCACCAGTTGCTCCTAAAAATCAGGCGCAAATCATGTGGAAACTTGGGTCCATGGTGTTGAGATAGAGGATCAGCCATGATCGTATTGAATGGCGGTGCAGGTTCGAAGGGCCGAATGGCTTACCACTGCTCCTATTTTCTATGTTTCTAAAGTCATTTTGAATTTGGGGAGGACATTTGTTAAACCATAGATGGAGTGATACAAATGATTCTAATGCACAATGTGTGGTTAACTCTTAATTCCCTCGGCGACATCATCCAAAATCATAACATCAGTTTCCACATGTACGCTGATGAAACCAAGCTCTACCTCACCACCACCTCTCTTGCACCCTCCACTGTCTCTAAATTGTCTGACTGCTTGCCTGACATCCAGTACTGGGTGAGCAGAAATTTTCTCCAACTAAATATTGGGAAGGTCGAAGCTATTGTCTCTGGACCCCGCCACAAACTCTGTTCCCGAGCCATCAACTCCATCCCTCACACTGACAACTGTCTGAGGCTGAACTAGACCATTCGCAATCTTGGTATCATATTTGACCCTGAGATGAGCTTACGAGCCCATTTCCGCGCCATCACCAAGACCGCCTACTTCCACCTCCATAACATCGCCCGATTTCCACCCCCCCACCCCCCCCACCTCAGCTCATCTGCTGCTGAAACCCTCATCCATCCCTCTGCTACATCTAGACTCGACTATTCCATTCCAATGTTCTCCTGGTCGGCCTCCCATCTTCCACCCTCTGTAAACTTGAGCGTATCCAAAACCCATATCCTAACATGCACCAAGTCCCATTTTCACCCATCACTCCTGTGCTCAATGGCCCACATTGCTCCCTGACTGGCAACACCTCAATTTTAAAATTCTCATCCTTGTTTTACAGAACTGGATGGCAGTAGGGTGATCGGCAGTGGATTAGCAGTGGGAATGGGCTGGGATGTAATGCATTGCCATCTTCCCTATGCTACTGTCCCATTCCTGCTTGATAATCGGGATGAAAATTGGCCTCTCTCTGCCTTTATTTATATTTGTCCTTGGGATGTGTGTGATCTTGGTAAGGCTACATTTATTACCCACCTCTAGTTACCTTAAGAAAATGATACCTGGACCTTCTCCTTGAACCCCTGCAGTCCTTGTGGTGATGCTGCTCTGACAATTATATAATTTACGTAACCGGAAACAAATGATATGTGCTTATTCACATCACAGACATAGAAGCATAGTTTGTTCCCCATATGTGAAGTGGTAACTTAATGAAAAATAATTTCCCATCAAACAATGGCAGCTTAAGAAGGAGAGCTGTCCTGTTGTTTTCAGTATCACTCCCTTGTCTTGACTGGCCCTAAGCATTACAAACTGTCATGAGTACAAAGAGAAAAATAAAGCTCTCATTGACACAGGCCAGCTGACAAACTTATATGAATACACCACTTTTCCTTTGATTTTATATGCTTCAGATGTCTGTCACCCTTCAGACATAACACATTGTCTGTAAATTGCATTCTTGGAAGTGCGTTGTTTAGTTGAGCTCGAGTCTAAATTTGGGGATTGTAGCAGAACTCAAGTCCCAGGCTCCAGAGAACTTTAGGCCCATGCACTGGAAACTTTTCGGAGCCATTTCTAATGTATGATGGCTGACTTTAAGGGTTTGTTTAGTGTTTTTTAAGAATTTTATTTATGTATATTTATTATGTTATTGCTACAGTGACCATATTTTCGAAACCAAATCCGGTGACAGACAGGGTGGGAGCACAGCACAGTAGCCAATTCAGAAAATGTAGGTTACGCAGCGTAGTGACGCAAAATTTTTCAGCAGCCTATATTTTAACAATGATGTCGCACTATTGAAACATATTCAGACACCATTTATATATAATACAATAACACCTCAGGAACACCAGTATTTCGGACCCACTGTCGCTATGGCCTATTCAGTAAAACCCTATCTTCACATCACTGCCAAGTCATTTATTTTTCACAGATTTATTAATGATTGCTGCGCTAGCTCCACATTTCAAGAAAAGATTAGTGAGGGAATGGGTCACTCTGGCACAGTGAGGGAGTGGGTCACCCTGGCACAGTGAGGGAGTAGGTCACCCTGGCACAGAGAGGGAATGGGTCACTCTGGCACAGTGAGGGAGTGGGTTACCCTGGCACAGTGAGGGAATGGGTCACTCTGGCACAGTAAGGGAGTGGGTCACCCTGGCACAGTGAGGGAATGGGTCACTCTGGCACAGTGAGGGAGTGGATCACCTTGGCACAGAGGGAAGTGGGTCACTCTGGCACAGTGAGGGAATGGGTCACTCTGGCACAGAGCGAAGTGGGTCACTCTGGCACAGTGAGGGAGTGGGTCACTCTGACACAGTGAGGGAGTAGGTCACTCTGGCACAGTGAGGGAGTGGGTCACTCTGGCACAGTGAGGGAGTGGATCACCCTGGCACAGTGAGGGAGTGGATCACCCTGGCACAAACAGACTGGAGAAGAGGAGGGGTTGCCCTGAGACCGTTGAAGATGGGGTTATCATGCTGCTTGCCTATGGCATTATTACAACGGAAATGGCTCTTCCATATACACATGCACACAGAGCCGTGTTTAGACTCAGACTGACAGTTTTCTCATAGGGTTGAGTGAGACTGAGGTACCGAGCCCTGTCTGCCGAGATACAGAGACAGAAACTAAAACCCTTCCACTCTGCGCATTAATGCACACTGAGTGTTACTTGTCCCCGGGCTCCGTCAACACCGCCATCACACCTCCCATACAAATACAGCCGCTGCATTGGCCAGCACTCATCCTCCATCCTATCCTTTCATTCGTCCAAACTGAAGCCAATTAATCACAAACTGTGATCCACCCTTTCATTGGTTCATTGCTGCCAATGGGCAGAGAATCTGTCAACCCTCAGTGGGCCCTGCTGATTGGTCTGCCTCTGAGTCCTGAGTGCAGGCGCCAGCTCCAATTAGGCTGAATTGTGCTCATTCAAATAAAATGGCAGCTGGGGTATTTGGGTACGAGTCTCGTTAACTAGGGACTCTTCCAGGGACATTGTTTGCCCGGGGCATAGAATCTCATCCGGGGACTGTCCCTGGAAAACGGGGACGTATGGTCACCCTAGTTTAGTCACTGTTGTAATACAGGTAGGGATTATTTGAGCCAATCAGAAAGATCTGTGCTAAATAATTTTTCATGCTGTGGGCACATTTGAAACGTGATTTGCGTTTGTAATGCGTGACGCGTGCTATAGACAGGTATTTTATTATACAAATACAAGGATGGTGAAGTGCCCCTGAAATTACTGTATCATCAGTTGAACGTTTCTCCCTGTAATGTTGACAGAATGGAATCTGTGGCATTTCTGATAGGGTCATCATAGCATAACTGTACTCTTTCTGGTTTCTAACATTTACTCTTTGCTAAATTCCACCCATTTCTCGATATTGCATTATGAACTTTGTAAGCAAGAATTATTAAGCATAGGCATGCTGAAATTTGGCTGCTGTAAAGCAGCATGTAAAACTAAAGATGGTCCATGTGCAGAATCCGTCTGCTGTGCTTGGAGCACAAACAATACAGTCTCACTAACAGGAGCGTTGAAAATCTAACTGTTCATTCAGTTCAAAATTGTGTTTACTGCAATATCACTGTGCACTAAATCTGTCTGTTTCAGTAAGCGTTGCTCCTGTTATAACAAGAGACATGTTGCATTGACAAAAGTAACCGAATCAGGACCTAAAGAAATGGCATTAAACAGAAAAGCATTATCAAACTCGCTTTCTATTGGTGCTTCTACATTTGAGTCTTGGCTGGTGCGTTCTGTGTCCCAGTCCCATGGCTGTGTGTTCACTCTGTTCTGTGCGGATCTGGGTTCAGAATAAAATGGAAGAGAAATCATTCACGAGATCAACACTTTTGTCTTTATTCATTTTATGTCAGGAGTATTTTTTTGAACTTTACTGACCACCTGCACAACTCAGTCTGCTGCTTGCACAATAAATGACTGCAATGCCTCCATGACTAGTTCCCTGTATTGGACACATATACAATTATATCGTTCTGTCCGAAACACTACATACTCTTCCACTTTTTAACTCTAGTATTTTGCACTTTGGCAATAAGGTTTAAATTTACATCTATTTCTATTATCTGTAAGATTAAGGGAATGATTTGTATTAGTAATGTGACATTTATTCTATTGTGACTTGTATAGAATGGCCTGAAACTTTCTCATTGTCATCACATTTCACTCTTTCCCTCCACAGCTTAATGCATAACCATTTTTATGATAGAAAACTTTCTTTGGTATCTCTTGGTCAGCAATTCTTTTTTTCAAACTCAATGTGAATATTTGATGGTCCTTAGACTCCCTGACAGGCTATCTTTCCTTCCATTCTCCATTGTAGAGCCTATCTATTCACTCACCATAATCTCGGCTGATACTCCAGTGCAGTACTGAAGGACTGCTGCACCATCCGAAGTGCCATCTTTCAGATGAGACCTTAAACTGAGGCCCTGACCGAGGTGGATGTAAAAGATCTCATGGTACTATTCGAAGAAGGGCGGGGGAGTTCTCCCTAGTGTTGTGACCAACATATACCCTCAACCAACTTCTCTAAAAACAGATCAGGTCATAATCACATTGCTGTCTGTGGGAGTTTGCTGTGTAAAAATTTACCACTGCGTTTCCTACATTATAATGGTGACTAAACTTCAAAATTACTTCATTGGCTGTAAAATGCTTTGGGATGTGCTGAGGTCATGAAAGAAGCTATATAAATGCAAGTCTTTCTTTCTCCTGGATCAGTTCACCAGTTGCGACACACTTTGTGGCGTGTTAATTTGCTCATTTCCATCCCCGGATTTGTGTACTTGCTGTCCTTCCATCCTTGACCTGCTAACTTACGATTTATCCATCCTGGATTTGTCTGTACATGTTGTCTCTATATTGTTAGCTGCCACTTTAAGAAATAATCTTGACCGGCCTATGACCTCGGGAAGTGGAAGTGTTTGGATAACAGTAGTGGAGACAGAATGTCTGAGGAAACATGTGCTTCTTACAGTTCAGTGTAAAGAACAGCCGTCTGACTGAGTCGTCATACATTCTCCACCTTGTACCTGTGGACTTGTCCCTTCCTCAGAAATATCAACTTGCCGCCACCCTCTCCCAAATCAGTGCACTCAGATGAAAATGGAGCAGAGTAGAAATGGAATACCACAATAGAGCAAAGAAAAGAAAGAAAGACTTGGATTTATATATCGCCGTTCATGATCAATGGACATCTCAAAGTGCTTTACAACCAATGAAGTACTTTTGGAGTGTGGTCACTGTTGCAATATGGGAAAAGGCAGAAGATAGGAATGGAATTTGAAGTCCAATTTTAATCAAGTGCTGAGTTCTCCTGCTATTATGTCAATGTGAAAGTCAGTTAGATGGATCATATATCATATGCATGCTGGGTAAGTGGGAGAACGCAAGGCCCAAAATTCTGATCCGGAGCGAAGTTTCTGGCACTTTGACATGAATCTGCCAATGTAAACAGGGTTTAAGATGCCATACTTGAATATCGGTGAAAAGTAGCACTATATAGAAGACCATACGGTAGCACTGCAAAATGGGAGCTGATTTTCTCAAACTTACTCGAAGGGCAATGGCGGTGAGGGGGATGAACAGGATCAGGGACAGCAGGTTTGAAGGAAGACTTTGATTTTTCACTTTTGCCTTTCAGCTTGCTTGTGTGGGTGCTAAACTATGAAGAAACAACCAATCGAGTGTTGCAATAAAGATATATTAGAACATAGGATTAGGGTCAGAATAGTTCTTAGAAAATGTCTTCTCTGTTTAGAAACTGTGTGGAATCCAACCTGCTCAAAATAAGGATTATACCAAGGAAAGTGAAGTGAGCAAATCTGGAACAAACTGAGGTAAATTCTCCCTGCTTCCCTTCGCTTTGCTTGTCTTGTGTTATCAGAGCAAGTTATTCCTGAGATAAACCATTTCTCCCTCTTACACATTTGCTTTCTATAATTACTTTGTTTATTTAAAGTGACTGAATGACTTTCTGGCAATTAATCCTTCCGAAAGGGACAGAAAAAAGAATGTTTGACTCTTTGTACTGGAGATGTCTTCAAAGCAGAAGGCCTCAGCAATCCAGACCAGTAGCCGATTGGATATGAAGGTCCTCCTGGACTCTGAAGTATGGCGACGATACAAACATAGATGTTATCAGACGTTATCACTTTCAGACATCACTATTTGATTAACCAGGGATGTTTGTGACTGCTTTGAACTCGGCACAGTTAATTACAATGTTCACATGCAAGCTGGAAATTTGACTTGTAAATCAATGATTTCCCAGGAGTGATGTTTCTTGCGTGTAAACTAGAGTTAGACAGCATTCCTAGCTGCTAATCCAGAGAGCAACCAGAGAGAGAAAAAAGATGGATTTCTCTTGACGACTATTTTTCTCTCCCAGATATGCTGTAACTATTCATTTTATTATTTTTGTCTTTTTGCAGCCCAAGAAATTAAAATGTGGTTCTATTAATTAAGTCTGGATAACTCTTTCTAACCAGGAATTTGCCAGGAATTTGTGCTATTTTTGAATGGAAATTCAGAGAAGTTTTTTTTTTCAAGATGCCTTGGGTGGAAAATGGTTTAATTGAGGGTTAAAGTAAAGCATGTGGCTTAGGCAAACTTAAGTTATTAAAGGGCCTTTGTCTTCAAGAAAAAGTGTTCATCAAACTTTTTTTATTAACATTCATGAGGGTAAAAAAGCTGCATGCTATTCTTTAATGGCTTTTAACATTTGGCCTTTTGTATTTTGGATCGGGGAGATCGAAGTCCATGAGTTGGCTCCCCATGTTTCCATTTGCGTTGCTAAAATGAATTCAGTTCTCCTGCTGGCAGAATCATTGAGCCACAGAAATGTTTCACCAATTTGAACGTGGAGAGTTGCCTCACCGATGTCACTGTCCCACAATCTGGATGATGCAGGTGTCAAATTCAAGCTTGTCTTTTGTCATGAAGGTGCAGCAACCATGTGACAGAGTCATCATGCATGTCAACGTGATTTTGTGTTGGCTTCTTCTGTGTTTGTAAACAGATAAAAGGTTTGTTGCAATCTTATGAGAACAGTACCCCAACTAAGTTTACTTAAGGAGCGAGGAGCCCAATGCACCGAGTGATCTATTTAGAAATAAATAGGTTGCTGGGAATGAGAAAAAGCAGTGCTCTCACTGAAGTATTCGGATGCCATTGCAATCCAGGAGGACTCCTCCAGGGGACACCCATTTCACCTGGGGAAAGATCAGTAAGCAGGAACAAAGACACTTTTCTGTTGTCCAGGGATTTCTGGGACTTTCAGGAGGTAGGGCGGAGGCGGTGGGGGGTGGGGGGGAGGGTGGCGGGGGAGGGGGATGTGGGATGGGGAGGGACCTGAGGCTGCAATGGTGCAGGCTCATTGTTGAAATACAATTTAGGCAGTAGGGAGCATTTCTGGATTCACACTCAAATTCCTGCCTGATGGGGTGCCCAGATAAACATTGTGCAGTGGCCTGCCCGTAAGTCCTCACTTACCAAGAGGGAGGCAGGCAGAAAAGTCAGAGGTAGATTCTTTATTAAAGTTTAAATTCCCCCTCTCGCAATCCCCCCACCCATGATATTTAGGTCTAATCAGGACCTTCTGATCTCTACAAGCAGCTAGAAGGTTTTGATTTCATAAACACTACAGGCAACTCAAGGCTTAAGATTGCTGCAGCTGTGCTTCAATTTCCTGCCCCTTCCATCAGTGCCAGGCCCGGAAAGGGAACAGCCCTGGACTGGGATTCCCTCACGCTATAGCAATGGATCAGGATGGGAAATCCTGCAACTCCAGGGCCTGGACAAAGCAATGTATTTGAAGTGCCAGGATGGGGAGAGTGAGGGTTTGAAAAATCTACTCTATCATCTGAACCCATCAGAATGGGAATGGAGCCATGAGATGCCTATGTGCTTTTTTTCCAACATCCGCTCCTAACTGCTTCCAACCTCCGCTCCTAACTGCTTCCGACCTCCGCTCCTCGTCACTTCCGACCTCCGCTCCTCGTCACTTCCGACCTCCGCTCCTCGTCACTTCCGACCTCCGCTCCTCGTCATTTCCGACCTCTGCTCCTCGTCACTTCCGACCTCTGCTCCTCGTCACTTCCGACTTCCGCTCCTCACCGCTTCCGACCTCCGCTCCTCGTCACTTCCGACCTCCGCTCCTCGTCACTTCCGACCTCCGCTCCTCGTCACTTCCGACTTCCGCTCCTCGTCACTTCCGACCTCCGCTCCTCGTCACTTCCGACCTCCGCTCCTCGTCACTTCCGACTTCCGCTCCTCGTCACTTCCGACTTCCGCTCCTCACCGCTTCCGACCTCCGCTCCTCGTCACTTCCGACTTCCGCTCCTCGTCACTTCCGACTTCCGCTCCTCACCGCTTCCGACCTCTGCTCCTCGTCACTTCCGACCTCCGCTCCTCACCGCTTCCGACCTCCGCTCCTCGTCACTTCCGACTTCCGCTCCTCACCGCTTCCGACCTCCGCTCCTCGTCACTTCCGACTTCCGCTCCTCGTCACTTCCGACTTCCGCTCCTCACCGCTTCCGACCTCTGCTCCTCGTCACTTCCGACCTCCGCTCCTCACCGCTTCCGACCTCCGCTCCTCGTCACTTCCGACTTCCGCTCCTCACCGCTTCCGACCTCTGCTCCTCGTCACTTCCGACCTCCGCTCCTCGTCACTTCCGACCTCCGCTCCTCACCGCTTCCGACCTCTGCTCCTCGTCACTTCCGACCTCCGCTCCTCGTCACTTCCGACCTCCGCTCCTCACCGCTTCCGACCTCCGCTCCTCGTCACTTCCGACTTCCGCTCCTCGTCACTTCCGACCTCCGCTCCTCACCGCTTCCGACCTCTGCTCCTCGTCACTTCCGACCTCCGCTCCTCGTCACTTCCGACCTCCGCTCCTCGTCATTTCCGACCTCCGCTCCTCGTCACTTCCAACCTCCGCTCCTCGTCACTTCCGACTTCCGCTCCTCGTCACTTCCGACCTCCGCTCCTCGTCACTTCCGACTTCCGCTCCTCGTCACTTCCGACCTCCGCTCCTCACCGCTTCCGACCTCTGCTCCTCGTCACTTCCGACCTCTGCTCCTCGTCACTTCCAACCTCTGCTCCTCGTCACTTCCGACTTCTGCTCCTCGTCACTTCCGACCTCCGCTCCTCTCCGCTTCCAACCTCTGCTCCTCGTCACTTCCGACCTCTGCTCCTCGTCACTTCCAACCTCTGCTCCTCGTCACTTCCGACCTCCGCTCCTCGTCACTTCCGACCTCTGCTCCTCGTCACTTCCAACCTCTGCTCCTCGTCACTTCCGACCTCCGCTCCTCGTCATTTCCGACCTCCGCTCCTCGTCACTTCCGACCTCCGCTCCTCGTCACTTCCGACTTCCGCTCCTCGTCACTTCCGACCTCCGCTCCTCGTCACTTCCGACCTCTGCTCCTCGTCACTTCCGACCTCCGCTCCTCGTTGCTGCCGACCTCCGTTCCTTGCCGCTTCCGACCTCCGCTCCTCGTCACTTCCGACCTCCGCTCCTCACTGCTTCCGACCTCCGCTCCTAGTCACTTCCGACCTCCGCTCCTCACTGCTTCCGACCTCCGCTCCTCGTCACTTCCGACCTCCTCTCCTCACTGCTTCCGACCTCTGCTCCTCGTCACTTCCAACCTCCGCTCCTCGTTGTTGCCGACCTCCGTTCCTTGCCGCTTCCGACCTCCGCTCCTAGTCACTTCCGACCTCCTCTCCTCACTGCTTCTGACGTGAACATTGTTGATTCTGCTACTGAGGTCGGAATCGGGGAGGAGCGGAGGGAGGGACTGACGAGGTCCAAAGGTTGGGACCGGCAAGGTCTAGAGGGAGGGACGTACGAGGTCCGGAGGTTGGGACCAACGAGGTCCAAAGATCGGAAGTGGAGAGGAGAGGACGGACGAGACATGGAGGAGCGGAGAGATCGGCGCCTAGAGGTTGAGCAGCGTGGACAAGACCAAGGGAAAGCGCAACACGGGCCAATCGCGAGGCTGTGATGTCATGAGGCTCACATTGCGTACTATGAATTCCACGTAGAGATAGGTCCTGTGGGAAGGAGGAAGGAGAGGACAGTGGCCCTTACGGCTAAAGGGATCAATGGAGAGAAAGCAGGCATGGGGTATTGAAGTTGCATGATCAGCCATGATCATATTGAATGGTGGTGCAGGCTCGAAGGGCCGAATGGCCTACTCCTGCACCTACTTTCCATGTTTCTATGTTTCTAGTAGGAGTATGTTTGAGTTTGTGTGTATGTATTGGCACATGCAGCGGAGCCTAGTCTCCAGTCATCTTGGATCCCCTTGCCACTGGACCAAGACCTTGCTCCATCAAGCCCGTGTGGTGGCTGCTGTGCAACGGGCACCCCACGCGAAAAGAATTCATGCACAGGCATCTTCCGCCATTTAAAATGAGTTCATCAATCACCTGAGTACTCATTTTTAGTGTGGAAGCAGGTCATCCTCGACCCCGAGGGAATGCCTATGATGATTATGTGCTTTTTTGTAGTACCTCCTTTCTAGGTGCTACTGCACAATGGCCAATTCCTCAGCTGGAAGATTGGGTAAATGACCTGCTCTCGGCCTGCTATTAACAACAACACAACTTGCATTTATATAGACCCATTAAAGTGCTAAAACATCCCAAGGTGCTTCACAGGAACGTTATCAGAAAACAAAATTTAACACATAAGTAGTTATTAGGGAAGGTGACCAAAAGCTTGATCAAAGAGGGGCTTTAAGGAGCATCTTAAAGGAGGAGAGAGAGGTTTAGGGAGGGAATTCCAGAGCTTAGGGCCTATGCAGCTGAAGGCACAGTCACCAATGAGCTGAGGCAGGGGCGGAGAAGACCGATGTTATTGAGGTGGAAGATAGTGTGTTTGAGATAGCTACCCGAAGGTAGAAAAGTCTGGGGTAAATTACCCTCAGACTTGCTTTCCGCACTCTGGGATTATGCATAGTGCCTGCTCTTGCAGCCAGGTTGGCTTCAGAAAGCAGACATGTGAAGAACTGAGACTGACATCTTACCAATCCATGGTACAGTGCACTGTAGACTGAGGATACTGGATACTACAGTTTACTTAACCTTCAAGTTTTAAAATTAATTTAATGAATATACACATGGACAGTTGTTCCTATATAAATCTGGGTGGAGTTCTGAACAGATTAACTGTTGTGTGTAACGATCACCTACTTGTTTTTAAGACAAGGATATAGAATTCCAGCTTTTCAGGTGTACAGGTTCCTGTAACAAATATGTGATTCAAGTGTGTGTCCTGTTTGCACTGTGGAAAATCCGACTAAAAGTTTACATTTTTGGATGATTTGGCAATTCCATTGATGAAGTTACACGGACCAGCCAACATCTGTAAAGAGAAAAAAATAAAAACTTAAAATGCTGGAAATACTCAGCAGGTCAGACAGCATGTGTGGAGAGAGAAACAGGGTTAATGTTTCAGGTCGATGATCTTTCGTCAGGTCAACATCTGTAAAGACAAAAGACATGTTAACTTTGTTTCAGGTCTATATATATATATATACCTGACAGGTCAACCTGTCGTTTCTCTTTACAGATGCTGTTTGACCTGCTGTGTGTTTCCAACATTTTTTTTAAATTAGGTTTTCAGCATTGACAGTTTCATTTATTTTCCTTTCTGCTGGATAGTTCAATTTTAGTTGGAAAATTTGAATCCGATTTTAAAATGGTAACTAATAGGTAGTAGGTTCATTCAATATTTAATATGATATGAACCCCACCTCGATTTATAAAGGAACAGCAGGCCATGTATATGTTTTTAGAATGTACCTTTAAAATGTACATTTTATTGAACTGTTTTATGGAAAAGACAAGCATTTCTATACCATCTTTCATGACCTCTGGACGTCCCAAAGTGCTTTACAACCAATGAAGTACTTTTGAAGTGTAGTCATTGTTGTAATGTAGGAAATGCGGCAGCTAATTTGCGCTCAACAAGGTCCCACAAATAGCAACATGATAATCACCAGATAATCTGTTAATGGTGATGTTGGTTGAGGGATAAATATTGGCCAGGACACCGGAGCAAACTCCCTTGCTCTTCTTCAAATAGTGCCATGGACTCTTTTATGTCCACCTGAGTGGGCAGACAGGGCTTCAGTTTAATTTCTCATCCAAAAGACAGTGGCCCAGAAATTCCGCTTTCCCCTTCCCGCGGGCGATCGACTAGATTTTAGAGAAAAAATGCGCACCTACCTGAAGCTGCTGCACCCACTCGAGTTCCCGATCCACAGGCCTCCTCTTGCTGCGCCTCACAGCGCATGCACATCAGGACGTCCGTAAGCTGGAGCTGGAGTCACATGGCCCTGGCCAGCCAATCAAGGTACAGTATTTTCTCATTTATAATAATGGGAACTCTGTAAATTGGAGTTCCCATTATTATGAATGAGACCCCCCTCCAAACACCCAAAACACTAATAAAAAATAGAAATTTACACTACATATTTAAGATTCATTTAAATTAAAGTTATTAATGTCTTATAAAAAAAATATTTTCCCGATTTTGAAAACATTTTTTTTAATTATGCCTTAAAATAAACTTACCGTAGTGGGGAGGGGTTTTTAACAATAAAATCTGTTTTCATAACTTTATTTTAATATGTTTTTGTGTGTTTTAAAACACTTGCGCCTGTAAAAGTAGGCTAATCACCTGCTTTTTCAGGCATAAGGTTTTTGAGGACATTTGCTGGGCAAGAAATGCGTAAATCCTGCAATCTTGCCCATACAAATGTCCTCGCTCCCGATATTTGTAGGATCTGTCAAGCTCCAGCTTGACAGTTCGGAAAAGCCGGTTTTTAGTGCATGCCCATTGCACGCTGAAAACCGGCTTTTCCAATGCCTTTCCGGGTCCGTAGAAACTTCATACGGGCCAGGGACGTCGGATTTCTACCCCATTGCCTCCAACAGTGCAGCACTCCCTCAATACTGTACTGGGGTGTCAGGGTGGATTTTGTGCTCATATGGAACTATTAGCTCACAATTCTAATTCAGAGGTGAGAGTGCTTCCCACTGAGCCACAGCTAACATGACAGTAGTAGCCTTCCTCTTCAATGTACCGTGCCATGGATTGGTAGAGTGTCAGTGTGCGTTCTCAACTTTTGACATATCTCCCAACTCCGCGGCATTAAATGGGAGCCAAGCATTTAGCACAAGATGAAGCAACTCAGAGGATACTTCACCTTGTGCATGTTCTAGCAGCAGCCTCACGCATGCCATTAAAATGGTCTGGAAGCAGGTCATTCTTCTGATCCCTCATCTAAGCAGCAAAATTTGACCTGCATGATAGAGGTGAAACAACCAGCTACAGGTTGAACTTCCCTTATCCAGAACTCCCTTATCCGGAACCATCCCTCGTCTGGAACCATTCCCGGACACCGGGTGGCGCATGCGCAGAACCCCGACATGAACAAATTGAGGTCCGTCCTCGCTGCTGATTCCCGCAATTGCTGGCCTGACCCCACGATCCACTGTCCCCCCACCCCATGATCTCTCTGCCGCACTCCCAGCCCCAAGCCAGCCAGCCCCGATATCCTCTTGCTCAGTACCTGTACCATCCTTAAAAATCCCTTTTCCGGAACAGGCCAGGTCCCGAGGGATCCGGATAAGGGAGGTTCAACATGTAACTGGCTAAGTCACCTAGTACAGAGAGAAAGAAATTGCTCAGCCCTTACACAACTCAACTGCTCCTTCCAGCAAATTGACCAAGGAGTGGTGATATCTACAAGGTACACATTTCATAACCTCCCCCCACCACCAGCACACCCCACCAAATCAAAGAAAAATAGTAAAATTGCAGAAGGCTAAGGGAGAAATGAGGGTGGAAATTACAAAAATAAGTTAATCAGATCGTACATGAAGAAAATTACAGACTGTGCTTTTTGACTGGTTCAGGTGCAAGAGATTTATGGTAATCTATACAATAATTGCTACATTATTTGGATAATAGATAGTAAAGCAGTAAGCAATTCTGGGTTTAAGCATGATTAGTCCATGACCTATCATTGCAAGGACCTGTTTCAAATTCTTCAGTATCGAAGAGGAATTTCAATACGCTATTGTTCAAAGTTTGCAGCTGGCACTCTTTTGAAATCAGAATTTGCGTTTTGTGCTCATCAGCAGAATCATGCGCAGATGCGCAATGGGGAAATCCAGATACTAACTGTTATGTATGCAATAAAGTTTCAAACTGAGTACTGTTTAACTAAGCAAGGTACAACCTTGGCTCTGCTTTTTTTAGACCCAAAATGGCTGGCCTTTTATACCAGAGCAGCACCATGTGCGTGCTGCTCAGTGGCCTCTACCAATGACACCATCTGGTGGAAACAAACAGCATGTACATACATGACACTAACCACCAATGCTGATTCCTTGGAGGGCTGAATAAGGATTTCAGCTGTTGTGCAGGTGAAATAGGGATTCCAAAGTTGGAAGAAGGCAGCCTAGGTGATGGATTCAATGTGGGGTTCCTTCTTCTGAGGCAGTCCCCCGGAGTCGAGGATGACTTGCTTCCACTCTAAAATGAGACCAATGCGGGATTTACAGTCTCTGTCACAGGTGGGGCAGATGGTGGTTGGAGGGATGGGTGAGTGGGGTGCTTGATTCGTCATACGCTCCTTCCGCTGTTTGTACTTGGCTTCCGTGTGCTCCCGGCGAACAGACGCGAAATGTTCGCCGCCTTCCCGGATGCTTCTCCTCCACTTTGAGCGATTCCACTTTGAGTGGTCTTAGACCAGGGATTCCCAAGAGTCGGTGGGGATGTTATATTTTTTCAAGGAGGCTTTGTGGGTGTCCTTGAAGCATTTTCTCGGCCCTCCTGGGACTCGCTTGCCGTGACGTAGCTCGGAATAGAGTGCTTGTTTCAGACAATGTAGCCCGTCCATCGGAGCTGATCGAGCGTAGTCAATGCCTCGATGCTGCGGATGTTGGCTTGAGCAAGAATGTTGACATTGGTGCAAATGTGGAGTTTAAAACTCAATCAACAGGCAGCTGAGGTTCTGCAATTGCTTCGGTCTGAGTAAACAGCTAGGAAGGGCAATGAAGTCAGAGGCGTCGCCCCATAGAAACTGTGGAGAACTGAACAGGATGGTTTTAATCTTACAGTGTTGGGCTGCAAGAAGTTACAATTTATCCAGGACTTGACATTGGACAGGCAGTCGAAAAGTACAGCAACAACCCTAAAGTTAATGATAGTGGTGGGGAGGTACAATGCAACTGGAAGTTGACTCCATGTTTGAACATGAGAACACAAGAAATAGGAGCAGGAGTAGACCATACAGCCCTTCGAGCCTGCTCCACCATTCAATAAGATCATGGCTGATCTGTTCTTGGCCTCAACTCCACTTTACTGCCTGTTCCCCATAACCCTTGACTCCCCAATAGTTCAAGAATCTGTCAATCTCAGCCTTGACTATATTCAATAACTCAGCCTCGACAGCTCTCTGGGGTAGAGAATTCCAAAGATTCACGACTCTCTGAGAGAAGAAATTCTTCCTCATCTCCATCTTAAATGGGCGACCCCTTACAACTATGCCACCTAGTTCTAATGGTTGATGTCGCTGAGTGGTAGCATTCAGATGTTAAATAGGACACCAAGGTGCAGTTGGAAATGTCCATGCAGGCACAGGAGGACTGAGCATCAGGAAAAAAATCATGATATAGTAGTACAATGGAGGTGGCCCATGGATGAGAGTCAGTGGGGAAGAATAATCAACAGTATCAAAGACAGCAGAAAGTCCAAGAGGATGAGGAGTGACAGCAAACCATGGACACAGATGCACAGGATGAAATTTGTGACTTTGACCAGAACAGTTTCAGTGCTGTGGCCTGTTCAGAAATAGACGTAACTCCAGGATGGTATGTTGCCTCTCTGGTGCCAGGATCAAGGATGTCACTGAGTGGCTGCAGGGCATTCTGGGGGGGAGAGAGTGAACAGCCAGAGGTCGTGGTCCACATCGGTACCAATGACATAGGTAGGAAGAGGGATGAGGTCCTGCAGGCAGAGTTTAGGGAGCTAGGAGAGAGATTAAAAAGCAGGACCTCAAAGGTAGTAATCTCCAGATTACTCCCAATGCCACGAGCTACTGAGTACAGAAAAAGGAGGATAGAGCAGATGAATACGTGGCTGGAGAGATGGTGCAGGCAGGAGCGCTTTAGTTTCCTGAAGCATTGGGACCGCTTCTGGGGGAGGTGGGACCTGTACAAGCCGGACAGGTTGCACCTCAACAGAGCCGGGACCAATATCCTCATGGGGGACTTTGCTAGTGCTGTTGGGAAGGGTTTAAACTAGCTTGGCAGGGGGATGGGAACCTGAAAATAGATTCAGTAGGGAAGGGAGTAAAGCTGGAATTAGAAAGCAAAAATAAAGAAAGTGTGTTTGAAGGAGAGAGGAGACAAGCAGGAAAAAAGGGTAAAAAAAACAAACTTAAAGGCACTTTGTCTAAATGCACGTAGCATTTGTAACAAAATAGATAAGTTGACGGCACAAATTGAGACAAATGGGTGTGTTCTGATAGAAACATAGAAACATAGAAAATAGGTGCAGGAGTAGGCCATTCGGCCCTTCTAGCCTGCACCGCCATTCAATGAGTTCATGGCTGAACATTCAACTTCAGTACCCCATTCCTGCTTTCTCGCCATACCCCTTGATCCCCCTAGCAGTAAGGACCTCATCTAACTCCTTTTTGAATATATTTAGTGAATTGGCCTCAACAACTTTCTGTGGTAGAGAATTCCACAGGTTCACCACTCTCTGGGTGAAGAAGTTTCTCCGCATCTCGGTCCTAAATGGCTTACCCCTTATCCTTAGACTGTGACCTCTGGTTCTGGACTTCCCCAACATTGGGAACATTCTTCCTGCATCTAACTTGTCTAACCCCATCAGAATTTTAAATGTTTCTATGAGGTCCCCTCTCATTCTTCTGAACTCCAGCGAATACAAGCCCAGTTGATCCAGCCTTTCTTGATAGGTCAGTCCCGTCATCCCGGGAATCAGTCTGGTGAACCTTCGCTGCACTCCCTCAATAGCAAGAATGTCCTTCCTCAGGTTAGGAGACCAAAACTGTACACAATACTCCAGGTGTGGCCTCACCAATGCCCTGTACAACTGTAGCAACACCTCCCTGCCCCTGTACTCAAATCCCCTTGCTATGAAGGCCAACATGCCATTTGCTTTCTTAACCGCCTGCTGCACCTGCATGCCAACCTTCAATGACTGAGGTCTCTTTGCACCTCCCCTTTTCCTAATCTGTCACCATTCAGATAATAGTCTGTCTCTCTGTTTTTACCACCAAAGTGGATAACCTCACATTTATCCACATTATACTTCATCTGCCATGCATTTGCCTACTCACCTAACCTATCCAAGTCGCTCTGCAGCCTCACAGCATCCTCCTCGCAGCTCACACTGCCACCCAACTTAGTGTCATCCGCAAATTTGGAGATACTACATTTAATCCCCTCATCTAAATCATTAATGTACAGTGTAAACAGCTGGGGCCCCAGCACAGAACCTTGCGGTACCCCACTAGTCACTGCCTGCCATTCTGAAAAGTACCCATTTACTCCTACTCTTTGCTTCCTGTCTGACAACCAGTTCTCAATCCATGTCAGTACACTACCCCCAATCCCATTAACTTTGCACATCAATCTCTTGTGTGGGACCTTGTCGAACGCCTTCTGAAAGTCCAAATATACCACATCAACTGGTTCTCCCTTATCCACTCTACTGGAAACATCCTCAAAAAATTCCAGAAGATTTGTCAAGCATGATTTCCCTTTCACAAATCCATGCTGACTTGGACCTATCATGTCACCTCTTTCCAAATGCACTGCTATGACATCCTTAATAATTGATTCCGTCATTTTACCCACTACCGATGTCAGGCTGACCGGTCTATAATTCCGTTTTCTCTCTTCCCTCCTTTTTTAAAAAGTGGGGTTACATTGGCTACCCTCCACTCCATAGGAACTGATCCAGAGTCAATGGAATGTTGGAAAATGACTGTCAACGCATCCACTATTTCCAAGGCCACCTCCTTAAGTACTCTGGGATGCAGTCCATCAGGCCCTGGGGATTTATCGGCCTTCAATCCCATCAATTTCCCCAACACAATTTCCCGGCTAATAAGTATTTCCCTCAGTTCCTCCTCCTTACTAGACCCCCCGACCCCTTTTATAACCGGAAGGTTGTTCGTGTCCTCCTTCGTGAATACCGAACCAAAGTACTTGTTCAATTGGTCCGCCATTTCTTTGTTCCCCGTTATGACTTCCCCTGATTCTGACTGCAGGGGACCTACGTTTGTCTTTACTAACCTTTTTCTCTTTACATATCTATAGAAACTTTTGCAATCCGTCTTAATGTTCCCTGCAAGCTTCTTCTCATACTCCATTTTCCCTGCCCTAATCAAACCCTTTGTCCTCCTCTGCTGAGTTCTAAATTTCTCCCAGTCCCCAGGTTCGCTGCTCTTTCTGACCAATTTGTATGCCACTTCCTTGGCTTTAATACTATCCCTGATTTCCCTTGATAGCCACGGTTGAGCCACCTTCCCTTTTTTATTTCTATGCCAGACAGGAATGTACAATTGTTGTAGTTCATCCATGCGGTCTCTAAATGTCTGCCATTGCCGATCCACAGTCAACCCCTTAAGTATCATTCGCCAATCCATCCCAGCCAATTCACGCCTCATACCTTCAAAGTTAGCCTTCTTTAAGTTCTGGACCATGGTCTCTGAATTAACTGTTTCATTCTCCATCCCAATGCAGAATTCCACCATATTATGGTCACTCTTCCCCAAGGGGCCTCGCACAATGAGATTGCTAATTAATCCTCTCTCATTACATAACACCCAGTCTAAGATGGCCTCCCCCCTAGTTGGTTCCTCGACATATTGGTCTAAAAAACCATCCCTTATGCACTCCAGAAAATCCTCCTCCACCGTATTGCTTCCAGTTTGGTTAGCCCAATCTATGTGCATATTAAAGTCACCCATTATAACTGCTGCACCTTTATTGCACGCACCCCTAATTTCCTGTTTGATGCCCTCCCCAACATCACTACTACTGTTTGGAGGTCTGTACACAACTCCCACTAATGTTTTTTGCCCTTTGGTGTTCTGCAGCTCTACCCATATAGATTCCACATCATCCAAGCTAATGTCCTTCCTAACTATTGCCTTAATCTCCTCCTTAACCAGCAATGCTACCCCACCTCCTTTTCCTTTTATTCTATCCTTCCTGAATGTTGAATACCCCTGGATGTTGAGTTCCCAGTCCTGCTCATCCTGGAGCCACGTCTCTGTAATCCCAATCACATCATATTTGTTAACATCTATTTGCACAGTTAATTCATCCACCTTATTGCGGATACTCCTTGCATTAAGACACAAAGCCTTTAGGCTTGTTTTTTTAACACCCTCTGTCCTTTTAGAATTTTGCTGTACAATGGCCCTTTTTGTTCTTTGCCTTGGGTTTCTCTGCCCTCCACTTTTCCTCATCTCCTTTCTGTCTTTTGTTTTTGCCTCCTTTTTGTTTCCCTCTATCTCCCTGCATTGGTTCCCATCCCCCTGCCATATTAGTTTAACTCCTCCCCAACAGCACTAGCAAACACTCCCCCGAGGACATTGGTTCCGATTCTGCCCAGGTGCAGACCGTCCGGATTGTACTGGTCCCACCTCCCCCAGAACCGGTTCCAATGCCCCAGGAATTTGAATCCCTCCCTGCTGCACCATTGCTCAAGCCACGTATTCATCTGAGCTATCCTGCGATTCCTACTCTGACTAGCACGTGGCACTGGTAGCAATCCCGAGATTACTACTTTTGAGGTCCTACTTTTTAATTTAGCTCCTAGCTCCTTAAATTCATTTCGTAGGAACTCATCCCTTTTTTTACCTATGTCATTGGTACCAACGTGCACCACGACAACTGGCTGTTCTCCCTCCTTTTTTAGAATGTCCTGCACCCGTTCCGAGACATCCTTGACCCTTGCACCAGGGAGGCAACATACCATCCTGGAGTCTCGGTTGCGGCCGCAGAAACGCCTATCTATTCCCCTTACAATTGAATCCCCTATCACTATCGCTCGCCCACTCTTTTTCCTGCCCTCCTGTGCAACAGAGCCAGCCACGGTGCCATGAACTTGGCTGCTGCTGCCCGCTCCTGATGAGTCATCCCCCTCAACAGCACTCAAAGCAGTGTATCTGTTTTGCAGTGGGATGACCACAGGGGACCCCTGCACTACCTTCCTTGCACTACTCTTCCTGCTGGTCTTCCATTCCCTCGCTGGCTGTGGACCCTTCTCCTGCGGTAAGACCAACTCGCTACACGTGATACTCACGTCATTCTCAGCATCGTGGATGCTCCAGAGTGAATCCACCTTCAGCTCCAACTCCGCAACGCGGACCGTCAGTAGCCGGAGGTGGACACACTTCCCGCACATGTAGTCGTCAGGGACACTGGTGTTGTCCCCGTGTTCCCACATGGTACAGGAGGAGCATATCACGTGACCGAGCTGTCCTGCCATGACTTAACCCTTAGATACACTTAAATTGCCTACAACAATGTTAAAAGTTACTGACTAATAAAGAAAAAGAAAAACTACTCACCAATCAGCAGCCAATCACTTACCACGTTGGCTGTGACGTCACCTTTTGATAGTCATTACAGAGACGTGGTTGCAAGGTGACCAGCACTGGGAGTTAAATATTCAGGGATACTTGACAATCCGGAAGGACAGGCAGAAAGGAAAAGGAGGTGGGGTAGCTCTATTGATAAAGGATGGAATCACTGCAATAGTAAGAAACGATATTGGCTCAAATGATAAGGGTGTTGAAACAGTTTGGGTAGAGATAAGGAACAATAAGGGTAAAAAGTCACTGGTGGGTGTAGTCTATAGGTCCCCTAACAGTAGCAACTCTTTTGGTCGGAGCATAAACTAGTAAATATTGGGGGCTTATAAAAAGGGAACAGTAATAATCATGGGTAATTTTAACCTCCATATTGATTGGACAAATCAAATTGGTCAGGGTAGTCTTGAGGAGGAGTTCATAAAGTGCATAAGGGATGGGTTCCTTGAGCAGTATGTAACAGAACCAACCAGGGGGCAGGCTATCTTAGATCTGGCCCTGTGTAATGAGACAGGATTAATAAACAATCTCCTAGTAAAGGATCCCCTCGGAATGAGTGATCATAGCATGATTGAATTTCAAATTCATTGGAGGGTGAGAAAGTTGGATCTCTAACCAGCGTACTAAGCTTAAATAAAGAAGACTATGAAGGTATGAGGGCAGAGTTGGGTAAAGTGTACTGAGAAAATAGATTAAAGTGCAGGACGGTTGATGAACAGTGGTGTACATTTAAGGAGATATTTCACAACTCTCAAGAAAAATATATTCCAGTGAGGAGGAAAGGGTGTAAGAGAAAAGAGAGCCATCCATGGCTAACTAAAGAAATAAAGGACGGTGTCCAAATACAAGGGCATACAAAGTGACCAAAACTAGTGGGAGGACAGAAGACTGGGAAGCTTTTAAAAGCCAGCAAAGAATGACAAAAACATTATTAAGAATGGGAAGATAGACTATGAAAGTAAACTAGCACAAAATATAAAAACAGATAGCAAGAGTTTCGATAGGTATATAAAAAGGAAAAGGATGGCACAAGTAAATGTTGGTCCCTTAGAGGACGAGACCGGGGCATTAGTAATGGGGAACATGGAGGTGGCAGAAACTCTGAACAAATATTTTGTATCAGTTTTTACGGTAGAGGACACTAACAATATTCCAACAGTCGATAGTCAAGGGGCTATGGGGGGGAAGGAACTTAACACAACCACAATCACTAAGGAGGTGGTACTCAGTAAGATAATGGGACTAAAGACAGATAAATCCCCTGGACCTGATGGCTTGCATCCTAGGGTCTTAAGAGAAGGAACGGCAGGGATTGTGGATGCATTGGTTGTAATTTACCAAAATTCCCTAGATTCAGGGGAGGCCCCAGCAGATTGGAAAACTGCCAATGTAATGCCCCTATTTAAAAAAGGAGGCCAGCAAAAAGCAGGAAACTATAGACCAGTTAGCCCAACATCTGTGGTTGGAAAAATGTTGGAGTCCATTATTAAAGAAGCAGTAGCAGGACATTTGGAAAAGCAAATGTCGGTCAGGCAGAGTCAGCATGGATTTATGAAGGGGAAGTCATGTTTGACAAATTTGCTGGAGTTCTTTGAGGATGTAACAAACAGGGTGGATAACGGGGAACCAGTGGATGTGGTGTATTTGGACTTCCAGAAGGTATTTGACAAGGTGCCACATAAAAGGTTACTGCACAAGATAAAAATTCACGGGGTTGGGGGTAATATATTAGCATGGATAGAGGATTGGCTAACTAACAGAGAACAGAGAGTCGGGATAAATGGTTCATTCTCTGGTTGGCAACCAGTAACTAGTGGGATGCCGCAGGGATCAGTGCTGGGACCCCAACTATTTACAATCTATATTAACAACTTAGAAGAAGGGACTGAGTGTAACGTAGCCAAGTTTTCTGACAATACAAAGTTGGGAGGAAAAGCAATGTGTGAGGAGGACACAAAAAACTGCAAAAGGACATGAACAGACTAAGTGAGTGGGCATACATTTGGCAGATGGAGTATAATGTTAGAAAGTGTGAGGTCATGCACTTTGGCAGAAAAAAATCAAAGAGCAAGTTATTATTTAAATGGAGAAAGATTGCAAAGTGCCGCAGTACAGCGGGACCTGGGGACACTTGTGCATGAAACACAAAAGGATAGTATGCAGGCTCAGCAAGTGATCTGGAAGGCCAATGGTATCTTGGCCTTTATTGCAAAGGGGATGGAGTATAAAAGCAGGGAAGTCTTGCTCCAGCTATAACTGGAATACTGTGTGCAGTTTTGGTTTCCATATTTATGAAAGGATATACTTGCTTTGGAGGCAGTTCAGAAAAGGTTCACTAGGTTGATTCCGGGGATGATGGGGTTGACTTCGGAGGAAAGGTGGAGTAGGCTGGGCCTGTACTCATTGGAATTCAGAAGAGTGAGAGGTGATCTTAGTGAAACGTATAAGATTGTGAGGGGGCTTGACAAGGTGGATGCAGAGAGGATGTTTCCACTGATGGGGGAGACTAGAACTGGAGGGCTATGATCTTAGAATAAGGGGCCGCCCATTTAAAACAGAGATGAGGAGAAATTTCTTCTCTCAGAGGGTTGTAAATCTGTGGAATTCGTTGCCTCAGAGAGCTGTGGATGCTGGGACATTGAATACATTTAAGACGGAAATAGACAGTTTCTTAAACGATAAGGAGATAAGGGGTTATGGGGAGTGGGTGGGGAAGTGGACCTGAGTCCATGATCAGATCAGCCATGAACTTATTGAATGGCGGAGCAAGCTTGAGGGGCCTTATGGCCTACTCATTTTCCTATATCTTATGTTCTTATGTTCTTATGTAGTTTGGAGGGACTCAGACAGGAAATGAGAATAATATTGGGTGGCAATGAGAAAGATCTTTGAGAGACGTGACAGGGTAACAATACGGAGATTGTTTTCAAAGATGAATAGGTCGAGAGTGAGCTGTGTATGGAGGAAGGTCATGACTGGGTTTGAGAGCAGGGGTTGACTTATGAGGATAGGTTGAGTAGGTTGGGCCTATGCACATTGGAGTTCAGAAGATTGAAGGTGATCTTAATGAAACATAAGATAATGAGGCAGCTCGACAAGATGGATGCAGAGAGAATATTTCCACTCATCGGGGAAACTAGAACCGCAAGGTTCTGTGCTGGGGCCCCAGCTGTTTACACTGTACATTAATGATTTAGATGAGGGGATTAAATGTAGTTTCTCCAAATTTGCGGATGACACTAAGTTGGGTGGCAGTGTGAGCTGCGAGGAGGATGCTATGAGGCTGCAGAGTGACTTGGATAGGTTAGGTGAGTGGGCAAATGCATGGCAGATGAAGTATAATGTGGATAAATGTGAGGTTATCCACTTTGGTGGTAAAAACAGAGAGACAGACTATTATCTGAATGGTGACAGATTAGGAAAAGGGGGGTGCAACGAGACCTGGGGGTCTTGGTACATCAGTCATTGAAGGTTGGCATGCAGGTACAGCAGGCGGTTAAGAAAGCAAATGGCATGTTGGCCTTCATAGTGAGGGGATTTGAGTACAGGGGCAGGGAGGTGTTGCTACAGTTGTACAGGGCCTTGGTGAGGCCACACCTGGAGTATTGTGTACAGTTTTGGTCTCCTAACTTGAGGAAGGACATTCTTGCTATTGAGGGAGTGCACAGAAGGTTCACCAGACTGATTCCCGGGATGGTGGGACTGACCTATCAAGAAAGACTGGATCAACTGGGCTTGTATTCACTGGAGTTCAGAAGAATGAAAGGGGACCTCATAGAAACGTTGAAAATTCTGATGGGTTCAGACAGGTTAGATGCAGGAAGAATGTTCCCAATGTTGGGGAAGTCCAGAACCAGGGGTCACAGTCTCAGGATAAGAGGTAAGCCATTTAGGACCGAGATGAGGAGAAACTTCTTCACCCAGAGAGTGGTGAACGTGTGGAATTCTCTACCACAGAAAGCTGTTGCCGCCAATTCACTAAATATATTCAAAAAGGAGTTCGATGAAGTCCTTACTACTCAGGGGATCAAGGGGTATGGCAAGAAAGCAGGAATGGGGTACTGAAGTTGCATGTTCAGCCATGAACTCATCGAATGGCGGTGCAGGCTAGAAGGGCCGAATGGCCTACTCCTGCACCTATTTTCTATGTTTCTATGTTTCTATGTAGAACTAGGGGACATAGTCTTAGAATAAGGGGCCGACCATTTAAAACTGAGATGAGGGGAAATTTCTTCTCCCAGAGGCTTGTAAATCTATGGAATTCCCTGCCCCAGAGAGCTGTGGAGGCTGGGTCATTGAATATATTTAAGGCGGAGATAGACAGATTTTTGAGCGATAAGGGAGTAAAAGGTTATGGGGAGTTGGCAGGGAAGTGGAGCTGAGTCCATGATCAGATCAGCCATGACCTTATTGAATCGAGGGGCCAAATGGTCTACTCCTGTTCCTATTTCTTGCATTCTTACAAATAATGCCTGAAGACAAGTAGTGGTTCACGCCGTTTGTAGGCATGAAGCTAAGAAAGGGCAGTTGGATAGTCAAGAAGTGACTCATGAGGGGGTCAAGGGAGGAAGTGGGAAGCTTTATGTAGAAAATGAGTCTGATGAGGGATGGTGGGGAAATGATGCAGAAATTGCAGAGTTTAGATGAGATGGGGCTGGGTTAGGAGCGGAGTTTGGAGAATTGTGGGAGATAAAAGAGGAGAGTCGGGAGATGATGAGGTGGCAGCAGTAGAGTGCACGACCTAGATCTTGAATTCAAAGAGGTCCACCAACTCCTCACATCTACTGTCGGGTGATAATGGAGGATGTCGACAAAGGAGAATGGTGGAGGTGGCTCAGAAAAGGATTCCTGCCCTTCATGATGAATCTGAAATAAAAGAAGGATTTAGCAGAGAGATGCAATAGTGCTTGAGGTGGTTCAGCTATATATGCCAGCGGATTGCCATACTGTTCACACATGGGGGGAGCCAAAGGGTGAAAACAGGCTCTAAATGGGTGCTATGCGATAATAAACGCCTGTTTGAAAGTCTGGACTTAGAACACAATTTTCTGACTGATTGATGACTGTTATAATTTGAAGAGCATGCAGGTGCTAATCAGAAACAGTCTCATTATAAACGCATCGTGGCAGCTCCCTGGATGGCAGGCTTTCACCTGCATGATGTGCTATTGCTGGCCACAGACAAGCTATACACTGAGTGAACGGAATCCCTTCCTGTTCCTGGACACCTCCAAGTTTAAATAAGGGGCTCACATTGGCCACATGTGTACAGTCAATAGCTCCCTGGACCATGGGGAATCCTGCAATCCTGTCAAACCTTAGTGCTCTCTGACTCTGGTCTTCTCTGGCAATAGAGAATGGTACGTAGTCATTGCTCAGGGCGCATAGAAACCTCTCTTATGCAGAAGTGCACAGAGGATTGTGAGATGTGACTTCTATCACCTGTGGCTGCTTGGAAAGTTCCAGTGGCATAAACGTTCAGTGCTACTGTGACCTTGACTGCCACAGACAATGCTGTCCTGGCTGGGACTGTGATATCTCAGTCTTCCTTCCACGAGGCAACAGATCTCTGTAATGACCTCCTTGATAAAGCACAACCTCCTCACGCACTGGTCTTGGGTCATGTGAATGTAGGAGTACTGCTCTCTCAATACCTGGGGTGGATATGGCCTCCTGCTGAGAGCCCTCTTCACCCTCCTGTCCTTCTCTCCTGTAGCAGCTGGTGCTGCTCTCCTCTCCTCATCACCTCCTCCAAATCCTCATGCAGAGCAAGGGGGACCCCTAGCAAGATGACCATGATCAACCACTCCACTTCTCCTGGTGTCTCCTGCAAGGTGTCCAATCATCATCATAGGCAGCCCCTCGAAATCGACTTGCTTCCACTCTAAAAGTGAGTTCTCAGGTGACTGAACAGTCCAATACGGGACTTACAATCTCTGTCACAGGTGGGACAGACAGTGGTTGAAGGAAAGGGTGGGTGGGGAGTCTGGTTTGCCGCACGCTCCTTCCGCTGCCTGCGCTTGTTTTCTGCATGCTCTCAGCAACGAGACTCGAGGTGCTCAGCGCCCTCCCGGATGCTCTTCCTCCACTTAGGGCGGTTTTTGGCCAAGGATTCCCAAGTGTCGGTGGGGTTGTTGCACTTTATCAAGGAGGCTTTGAGGGTGTCCTTGAAACGTTTCCTCTGCCCTCCTGGGGCTCGCTTGCCATGTAGGATTCCGAGTAGAGCGCTTGCTTTGGAAGTCTTGTGTCGGGCATGCGGACTGTGTGGCCTGCCCAACGGAGCTGGTCGAGTATGGTCAGTGCTTCGATGCTGGGGATGTTGGCCTGATCCAGAACACTGACGTTGGTGCATCTATCCTCCCAGGGGATTTACAGGATCTTGTGGAGACAAGCTGACCCCTAGCAAGGTGACCATGATCAACCACTCCACTTCTCCTGGTGACTCCTGCAAGGTGTTCAATCAGGTAGAGTAGCACAGCATTCACTCCTTTTAGGTGAAGTCCTGAGAGAATATCTTGGAAAGACGTTGATAGAGTGTTGGTAAAGTCTTGACAAAGTGTCCCAGAAAGTCTCCCGATGTGTCTCAAAATCCCTCTTCAAATGCAGTGTAGTCAGAGTCACTGTTCCCTGGCCCAAGACCACCTGAAGTGGAGGAAAAGCATCCGGGAAGGTGCTGAACACCTCGAGTCTCTTTGCTGAGAGCAAGCTGAAGCCAAGCGCCGACAGCGGAAGGAGCGCGCGGCAACCCAGGCACCCCAACCTCCCGTTCCTTCAACCACTATCTGCCCCACGTGTGACAGAGATTGTAGGTCCCACATTGGACTCTTCAGTCACCTGAGAACTCATTTTTAGTGTGGAAGCAAGTCATCCTCGACTCCAAGAGACGACCTATGACAATCAGCAAGTGAACAGTGAAAGTGGATATGCTTTAAGTAGTGCTTGAAATAATCAGCAAGGACTTATTTACTCCTGTTCAGCTGATCGCTGTAAGGAGAAGTCGTTAAATGCTTTATGCAGCAAAATGCTGTGCAGCCTCTTTAATGAGCGCTAGCAGGCAATTTAATTGACAATCAGTGACTTACCGATCCTCCAGGCGGCCGTTCTTAGCGTTGGCGTCAACTCCTTTACCAAGATGGCGTCTTGCATCAAATGCAGGCTAAATGCAGATTAAGACTGCATCTTGGCCACCTCTTTACCACTTTAGTGTCTTAAGTATTCGGCCAAAATAGCCCCCCACATATTTATGTCTGCTGCTATAGCCATTTCAATGGGAAACAGAGTCTGGAATTTCTTTGCAACAAAGGTTTTTAAAATGGAGGCAAGACATTTGTCAAGCAGGTTAATGGAGGTGCAGCTGTCTGTGCAGTTAGCAGACCGGATTATGAGGCATTAGGAGTTAGAGAGGGTGCCGATGAGATAGTTAGGGGGCCAATTTTTCCAGGAGTAAAAAAAGAGGGTGGATGGATTTGAGGCATGGAGGGAATTTGAATGGCAAGCGAGGAAGAGTGTTTTGGAGATGGTCTTTGTAGCAAGTTTTATTTCCTTCTTGATGTTTGGCAGTGAGAGCAGGTATTATTAACTAGTTGAGAAATATCTCCAAATATCTGAAATATCTCCAAAATATCTCAAATCAGCCAAGAACATATCTCGAGCTATAATTTGCTGGGTGAATCTGCTTTGGGAGCAGGGACATTTGAAAGACAACAGTTATTGTGGTCATTATTTTTTGCACAAGAAGTTAGAAGGATTTTTGGAAACCTTAATAAGTTACTTGGAGGTACCTATATTTGTGATGAGGCTGTATCCTCCCAAAGAATCCTCACTCCACACTGTTCAACTGAATCCTCACACCTCTATCATACAGGACTGGCTCAGCAAGAAGCTAAGTACCTCCAAGTAACTGTAAACTTCCAATGCTATAGTAATTTATAAATAAAACTTATTTTTGCTTGATTTATTTCCTTTTTGGCAACGCAAGTACTCCAATCCCTTTTTTTCTCTTCCAAGCATTTCTTTAAAAATTTATTGTTGTCTAATTTTGTGTTTTTTGGCTCTTTCACTTTGTATTTTTGATTAAACATGACAAATCATTTTTACAATGTTGATATTATTACTGAATTGCATCTGTTCATGCGCACTTAATTTTGACTCAAAGTGAGATCTTATGGTTGCCAGCCAAGACACTTGACATGAATCATTAATTCAGTCACAGCCAATGCAATATTTGACCAATGAGATAGGTGCATGTCCGCACAGACTGGTCCAAGATCTGGAGATTGAACAAGGGGTTCAAACAGGGTGCTCACTACAGGAGGATGGAGACCTTGAAACAGTGCAGCTGGAGAAACCATCTGACTGGTTGAAAAACTCCTTAACAGTGTTGGAGCAGTAGAAACTACTAGTTAGTAATAATGATAAAATATTATTTTGTGTGATGATGAGAACTTGAGGGACACCTGTGACCTCAAGGCCGCTGCCACCCCCCACCCCCTCCACCTTTCCAAAGCAACAATGCTGCTGTGCTGAATATGGAATAGCCTTATCAAGGTAAAATTAAAAAAAAATGTCTTGCATTTATATAGCGTCTTTCACAACCGCATGATGGCCCAAAGTGCTTTACAACCAATGAAGTACTTTTGAAGTGTAGACACTGCTGGAATGTAGGAGACACTGCAGCCAATCTGTGCACAGCAAGCTCCCACAAATAGCAATGAGATAATGACCAGCTAATCTGCTTTGAGCTCTTGGTTGAGGGATAAATCTTGGCCAGGACACCGGGAAGATCACCCCTGCTCGTCTTCAAAATAGTGTCATTGGATCTTTTACGCCCACCTGAGAGGACAGACCTCAGTTTAACCTTTCATCTGAAAGTCAGCACCTTCGATAGTGCTGCTCCCTCAGTACTGCACTGGAATGCCAGCCTAGATTAATGGAAGGGTGGTGTGTAAGGAGGTGGAGGAGTTCGAGGGAGGCAATTATTGAGTTTTGTCAAATGATAGTTTCTTTTTCATTCCTGGAATGTGGCCGGCGCTGGCAAGGCCAGCATTTGTTGCCCATCCCTAATTGCCCTTGAGAAGTTGATGGTGACCCGCCTTCTTAAACTGCTGCAGTCCGTGTGGTGAAGTACTCCACAGTGCTGTTAGGGAGGGAGTTCCAGGATTTTGACCCAGCGATGATGAAGGAATGGCAATATATTTCCAAGTCAGGATGGCGTGTGACTTGGAGGGGAATTTTCAGGTGATGGTGATCCCGTGCCCCTGGTGCCCTTGTCCTTCTGGCTGGTAGGGGTTTGGGAGGTGCTGTAGTTGTGGGTGTCCTTTGTGGCTGTGAAAGTTGTAGCTGTCCTAAACCATTTGGCGCAGAATCATTTCAGTCACCTCAGGGATTAAAGAAAGAACTGCATCTGCCTAGAGGTGAATGATTCACCTTGATGGTGGGTTGCAGCCTCTTCCATTCCCGCAGAGCCACAAATCAGCAATTGGAAGCATCGCAAACATTCCATGCCATTGCCGGCTTCCCTAAAGTCCTTGGTTGCGATCGGCTTTGTTTGCTTGCAGCTAAGATGGCCCATAGTCAATCTGACAGCATACATCATGCACAAATAGCTCAATTTTATCAAGATGCAGGTGATTTGTGATACACAACCAAGAATGTTATATGTGAGCCATCCTCATGTAGTTGCCTTTGCCTAGAGTATTTGTTTTGCAATGTTCCAGTCAGGCCATTGGGAGACTTGTGGTGGTGCAGCCAGCATAATCACCCTGTTTATCTCCTCCTAGACTTTCCTACAGGTTGGTGGTTCGGAGTTCAGGGAGGGAGTTGCTGCTGAGTTGAAAATCACTGCTATCTGCCCAATACACTCTGCGCAATTAAGGACACTTTGTTGCCCATGAAACGGATGCTGCCCACTGACCTACATTGGCTCCCGGTCCGACAATGCCTCAATTTTAAATTTCTCATGCTTGTTTCAAAATCCCACCATGGTCTCGCCTCTCCATGTCACTGTAACCTCTTCCAGCCCTAAACCCTCCAGGATTCCTGCACTCCTCCAATTCTGGCCTCTTGAGCATCCCCAATTTTAACCATTTAACCTTGCCTTCAGCTGCCTCAGCCCTAAGCTCTGGGATTGCCTCCCTAAATCTCTGCCTCTCTCTTCTATTGTAACACACTCCTTAAAACCTACCTTTTTGACCAAGTTTTTTGGTCACCTGTCCTATTATTTCCTTATGTGGCTCAGTGCCAAATTTTGTTTGATAATTCTCCTGTGAAGTAGCTTGAGATGTTTTACTACATTATAGGTGCCATATAAATACAAGTTGTTGTTGTTGTTTCTGTTCAGCATTTCTGGAATACAAGATGAACCGATTGTAAATTGAACTTCCAGCTGGTTAGGGAACAATCGGTGACACACAGAAACTTAACACCTGAGCAGTTTAACAAATGATTGTGAGTCATCTGTGCCAACCTGACCCCCAGATGTTGTAGACAAACTTCCTGATTGCACCGTTCTGTTCAGGCAATGAAGCAATGCAATTCTTCCAGTCCAATCAGGAGACTCCCAGTTCGATCAGGAGACTCCCAGTTACATCAGGAGACTCCCAGTTTGATCAGGAGACTCCTAGTTTTTTTTAATTAAAAAATATATACTTTATTCATATAAAAATTTGCACGATACATTGGAAAGCAGTTAAGTACATTTGGATGCGGTCAGCAATTCCATACAATACATTTGGATGCTGACGGCAGTTCCGTTCAATACATTTGCTTGCTTTACATTTCAGGGTACAATTCAGTGCAATCCAGGATACATTGTAATACAGTCATCAAATTAAGTTACTTGTGGCACTATACAGTACACGGAATGGATGAGGGTACAGTTATATTTCTTTACAACATACATTACTAAACAGATGCAGAACTTGCATTATACATGGCACTGCATAGGTGTTTTCAGAGCATGGTGCTCCATGTATGCAAGGGTTTACAAGTATAGCCCGAGGGGAGTTTTATACTGATTCAAGCCCCTGGGTTTACCGTGGTTCTTCCCCACCGTGCCTTTGCGACGACTGCACCAATTTTTAGTGCGTCCCTCAGCACGTACTCCTGGATCTTGGATTGCGCCAGTCTGCAACACGCAGACGTGGATATCTCCTTGCTCTGGAAGACCAGCAAATTTCGGCAAGACCAAAGTGCATCTTTCACCGAGTTGATGGCCCTCCAGCAGCAGATGATGCCTGTCTCAGCGTCTGTCCCTGGGAACAGTCCATAGAGCAGAGAGTCCTGTGTTACGGAGCTGCTTGGGATGAACCTCGACAGCAACCACTGCATCTCCTTCCAGACCTGCCTTGCAAAGGGGCAGTCCAAAAGGAGATGGATGACAGTCTCGTCCGCACCACAGCCAACTCGGAGGCAGAGTGCCGTGTCTCTGAAACTCCGGCTGTGCATGAAGGATCTGATGGGTAGGGCCCTTCTCACCGCCAACCAAGCTACGTCTTGGTGCTTGTGTGAAAACTCTGGCGATGAGACGTTCTGCCGAAAGAGTTCGACAGTCTGCTCGGGGAACCGTCCGACAGGATCCATCATCGCCTTCTTTTGTATGACGTCCAGGACCTTGCGTGCAGACCACTGCTTTATGGCCTTGTGGTCAAAAGTGTTTTTCTTGAAAAACTTTTCCACGAAGGACAGGTGCTGAGGCATGGTCCAACTGCTCGGAGCGTTCCGCGGCAGCCTGGCCAGACCCATCCTTCGCAACAACGGGGACAGATAGAATCTCAGCACGTACTGACACTTGGTGTTTGCGTACGAAGGGTCTATGCACAGCTTGATGCAGCCGCACACAAAGGTGGCCATCAGGATAAGGGTCACATTCGGAACGTCCTTTCCCCCCTTGTCCAGAAATTTGCAGATCGTGTCTGTGCGGACACGATCCATTTTCGATCTCCAGACGAAATGGAAGACGGCTCAGGTGACTACCACGGCACAGGAGCGGGGTATGAGCCAGACCTGCGCCATGTACAACAACATCGAGAGCACCTCACTCCTGATGACCAGGTTCTTTTCTGCAATGGAGAGTGAGCACAGCTTCCACCATCCCAGTTCATGTTTCGCTTTAGCGATACGCTCCTTCCAGTTTTTGACGCAAGCCCCATCTGCTCCGAACCATATTCCCAAAACCTTCAGGTAGTCTGACTTCACGGTGAAGGGAATAAAGGATCAGTTGAACCAGCTTCCAAAGAACATGGCCTCGCTTTTGCTGTGATTTACCTTCGCTCCCGAGGCCAGTTCAAACTAGTCACAGATTGTAAGCAATCAGCGGACCGACTGCGGATCCGAGCAAAAGATGGTGACGTCGTCCATGTACAGGGAGATCTTGATCTGAGCGCCTCTGCTGCCTGGGATTGTCACCCCTCTATTGCCCGCATCCTTTCTGATGGACTCAGCAAAGGGCTCGATACAGCACACAAACAAGACAGATGAGAGAGGACAGCTGTACCTGACTCCAGACCTGATCGGAAAGCTTTCAGTTTCCCACCCGTTGATTAGAACTGTGCTACTGATGTCTCTGTAGAGCAGTTGGATCCAGTTGCGGATACCCTTCCCAAACCCCATCTTGCAGAGCACGTCCACCAGGTATATGTGCGATGCCCTGTCAAAGGCCTTCTCCTGGTCCAAGCTGATTAAACAGGTGTCCACCCTCCTGTCCCGCACGTAGGCGATCGTATCCCTGAGTAGCGCGAGGCTATCAGAGATCTTCCTGCCGGGGACAGCGCAGGCCTGGTCCAGGTGGATCACCAACTCCAGAGCAGACTTGACCCTGTTTGCGATGACCCTCGACAGGATCTTGTAGTCCACATTGAGCAGCGAAATGGGCCGCCAGTTTTTGATTTCCTCCCTCTCCCCCTTCTGCTTGTAGGTGAGGGTGATGATGCCTGTCCTCATTGATTCTGACATATTGCCGGCCAGAAGCATATCCCTGTACACTTCCAGCAGGTCTGGGCCCATCCAGTCCCACAGAGCCGAATACAACTCGACCGGTAAGCCGTCGCTTCCGGGAGTTTTACTCGTCGCGAGGGACAGGACGGCCTCTGAGATAGACGACAGGAAAGACAGGGATGCCGCGCAGTCTGTGGGCTTGATGTTGAACAGCCCGGCATAGAAAGATTTGCTGATCCTCAGCATGTCAGGCTGCGAAGACGTCACAGAACCATCTTCTTCCTTTAGGCTACTGATCACAGAGCTCCCCCTGTGTACCTTTTGGAAGAAGAAACGCGAACACGTCTCATCCTGATTGACGGAGCGGACTCTGGAGCAGAAAATGATTTTGGAGGACTCTGAGGCAAAGAGCGAGGCTTGCTGGCCCTTCACCTCTTCGAGTTCCTCCACGACATCGACCCCCATCGACTGCAGCAGGAGCAGGTTTTGCATACTCTTCTGGAGTTGGGACAATTCCTGCTGTCTCCCTCTCGCCTCCTGAACAGCTTTGAGGATGAAGAACCTCTTGATGTTTGTCTTGATTGTTTCCCATCAGTGCATCGGGGAATCACAGAGGGATTTTACGGTTCTCCAACCTTTGTAATCCCCCTTGAGTTCCTCAACATTTTCTGGGGTCAACAGTTTCACGACAAGCTTCCATATCCCCTGCCAACTTTCTGGTCTTCCTGTGGGAGGCAGTTGGCCAGTAGGAGGCAGTGGTCAGAGAAGAACACCGGCGTGATATTGGTGGATCTGACCTTGATTTGTGTGGCACACAAACAGGAAGTCTATTCTGGGACCGACGGACCCGTCTGGTCTCGACCAGGTGTATTTGCGCGGTGCTCCGTCTGCATGGTTGCTGAAGACGTTGCACAGCTTGGCATCTTTTACCACATCCATCAGGAGTCTGGACGTGGTGTCCAGTTTGCTGTCGGCTCTGCTGGATCGTCCAGCCGCATCGATGATGCAGTTGAAATCACCGCCCAGAACGACCGGTCTGGATGTCGCCAGCAGCAGTGGGAGCTGCTGGAGGAGGGACAGCCGCTCGCTTCTGAGAGGCGAGGCATACACGTTAATTAGCTTTAGAGGAACATTTTTATACAATACATCTGCTACGAGGAGGCGGCCACCCACCACCTCCTTAACTTCGGTGATGGTGAAGTGGTCTCCCCGCAGCAGAATGGCCAGGTCGGAGGAACGGCAATCGCGGTTTCCAAAATTATCAACTTCTTTATCTTATTAAGCATTTTGCGAAAAGGAATAATTAATAAACATACATATAATGACATGCAATCATGAAAGAAAGAGCATACATTTATATGGTGCCTTACCATATCTCTGGACATCTCAAAAAACTTCACACATAATGAATTGCACTATTGCGATGTAGGTAAACACAGCAGTCAATTTGTATGCTGTAGGGTCCCACAAACAGCAATGAGAAGAATGATCAATTATCTATCATTTTGAAGTTAGCTGAGGGAAAAATGCTGACCAGGACACAACAACAACAACTTTATTTATATAGTGCCTTTAACACAGTAAAAAGTCCCAAGGCGCATCACACGAGTGTTATAAGACGAAAAAAGACATCAAGGTAGCACCTGCTCATCTTCAGACAGTGCTGTGCGATTCTTAACATTTACCTGAACAAGCAACCAGGACCTCAGCTTAAGGATGTTGCCTCCTGACCAGACGGGTGGGACCACCATTGCGACCACTGCCGGTAACTGCTTAAGTGCGGCAGGCCACTCTCCTGAAGAATAGCAGGTCTGCCTTGACCTTGGCGAGGTACCCCAAGGTGGAAACACATCGCGTAGTTGACTTAATGCTATGCACGTTAATGGATGCAATCTTTAAACCCATTTTTAAATTGGTGATTACAATCCAAAAATTGCATTTCGAACACGCAGTCCTTTGACCCTGTGGCCTGTTCCCATATACATAGGTTAACTTTAAACTTTTCTACTGCACCTTGGCTGAGATATGGGGTGTCCTTTGCCTTGGGGATGGTTCGACCAGGGGACGCCAACAGTGTGGACGGTGGGGGGGTCCTCCATGTCAACTGGGCTGCCCTGGCCTGGTGTTGGTTGTTCCTTGTGTACATCCCCTGTGGTGTCGTCGCTCACAGCGTTCTGGAGCTGGGGTGCTTCTGTCGGAGATCCGGAGCGGGGGTGCATTGGTGGCTTCCTCACTCCCGGAGTCCCGGAACTGGACTGCGCTGGTCGCATTGGCGTTTTGCCTCTTCTTCAGCTGGTGGTAGTGGGGGCTTTTGCCTCGCCCTTCATCATCGGATGAGCTGCAGCCACTGCTGTCCATCGTGGACGGTAGCCGTCTTTTGCAGGAGGCCTCTTTTCCTTTGACTTGCGGGCCTTCTTCTTCTTGACGAGCTGCCTTCCTGTTTTCCTTCTGCTTCTGCTCTCTCCTCTCCCATGGACTCGGTGTCTCGGTCGGGGGGGCAGTTTCACTGCTGGGTGTTAGTGTCTAGCGGCTTGCCGTGGCAGACTTTCCTTCCTCCTTTCGGTCAGTGTCAACTAGGGCAGTGGTTTGTTCGCACGGCATCTTGGAGGGGAGGGAGGTGTCGGTCTCCTCTGGGGCATTGCACTCCTCAGCTTTCTCCTCACATGTCACTATGTTCATTGCCGCTGGCGCATAGCTGAAATTTTGCTTGGGGCAGGCCTTGTACAGATGTCCAGCCTGACCACAAAGGTTACAGAACTTGCTCTCTTTACAGTCCTTTGTCTGGTGTCCTTCCTTCTTGCAGTTGCGGCAAATTATTGCTTTGCAGCTTCCCGCCACGTGGCCTGCTTTCCCGTAGGTTCGGCACACATTGGGTTGTCCGGCGTACACCATGTAGCCCCAACTTCCTCCGATGGCGAAGCTGGAGGGAGGGTGCACGATGATTCTGCTGGGGTCCACTTTCAAGGTGACCTGGATCTGGCATTTGCTGATCCAAATCCCATGCAAATCCTTCAGGTCGATGCTGTTTCCTGCCCCATCGACATACCTGGCAAGGAATGTCAGCACATCAATGACTGGGATGTGGGGGTTGTACATGTGCACTGTGATAGTGCACTTCCTCTGCGATGGGAGGGTGAACAGTGGTTCCGAAGTCAGCATTGACCGCATTGGTTCACTCGCCTCCTTCAATCCCTTCAGCAATTTCAGGCATTGGGTGACGTTTCTGAATGTTACATCAAAGTAACCTCTCCTCGGGATGTCCTGCAAGGCGAAGACATCCGCGATTTTCATGCCACAGCTTTCAAGCAGGATTTTCTTCCCAAAGATGTCCCGGTTGATCGTCGTCTGTCCTTCCACTTTCTCTACAGTCACTCGGATAGTGTTTCGGACACCCTGGTTCGCCGCTCGGTTGGCCGCCATCCGGTTTGCAGATTCCTCCTTTCGGCTTGCGTTTTGGCCGAAGCCTTCAATCTTTCGTGGTGCCAGTCCGGCACCTTGGCGGACCTCCTGGTCCACCCATTGGTCGGTCAACATGCAGATTTCTTCTTCTCTACAATTGGTGCTTGTCCCGAGCCAAAAGGCCAGACGCAGCCAAACTGGAAAGACGAGTTTCTGCAATGAGTCAATTCGCAGAGAGTGCCATTGAGCAGCAACACTTCAAAGCACTCAGCACTCCCTTTCAGGAGACTCCTAGTTGTTTTTTTATTTCAAAATGTATACTTTATTCATATAAAAATTTGCACGATACATTGGAAAGCAGTTCAGTACATTTGGATGCGATCAGCAATTCCATACAATACATTTGGATACTGACAGCAGTTCCGTTCAATACATTTGCTTGCTTTACATTACCGGGTACAATTCAGTACAATCCAGGATACATTGTAATAAACTCCCTTTTAGGAGACTCCTAGTTCGATCAGGACTCTCAGTTAGATCGAGAGAGAGACTCCCAGTTACATCAGGAGACTCCCAGTTACATCAGGAGACTCCCAGTCGATCAGGAGACTTGTAAGCTACACTGAGGGAAACAGAACTGTTTAAAGTGCAACAGCGGTTTCCAAAATTATCAACTTCTTTATCTTATTAAGCATTTTGCGAAAAGGAATAATTAATAAACATACATATAATGACATGCAATCATGAAAGAAAGAGCATACATTTATATGGTGCCTTACCATATCTCCGGACATCTCAAAAAACTTCACACATAATGAATTGCACTATTGCGATGTAGGTAAACACAGCAGTCAATTTGCATGCTGTAGGGTCCCACAAACAGCAATGAGAAGAATGATCAATTATCTATCATTTTGAAGTTAGCTGAGGGAAAAATGCTGACCAGGACACAACAACAACAACTTTATTTATATAGTGCCTTTAACACAGTAAAAAGTCCCAAGGCGCACCACACGAGTGTTATAAGACGAAAAAAGACATCAAGGTAGCACCTGCTCATCTTCAGACAGTGCTGTGCGATTCTTAACATTTACCTGAACAAGCAACCAGGACCTCAGCTTAAGGATGGTGCCTCCAGCATAGCAGCACTCCATCAGTACTGCACTGAAGTGTCAGCCTTAATGATGTGCTTAAATTCTGGAGTGGAGCTTGAACCTAGAACTCAGCGGGGAGAGCACTGCCAACTGAACCAAGTGGTTGGCTGATAATAATAATATTATTGTCTACAGTGAAAAATGTAATGATGTCTAGTACCAAAAAATGAATTGTTGCACTTCATTTTAAATCCATAGTGCGACAATAGTGTTAAATATACTAAAACAAATCACACCATTTATTCAGTATACATGGTCCCCAATCCAAGCATCTCATCAAAGAAACCATTCTAAAAGTTTGATAGTGCGGCGAATATATACTGTCTTCCTCAGCCTATAAACCAAAAGCCGTGATACAATTGCATGCAGCTATTCAAACATTCATTTACTGCATCTGTGGACTGGCCTCCAGCAAGCAATAATGTCACTGCAATAAGAGCGTCTACTTTAAAATCCTTTGCTTTGTGTCTTTACTGCCGGGCCTTTATTGCCACCTGCATTCATTCCTTCAGACAACTGATGGGGTGTGATAAAGCAGATGGCTCGGTCACCAAACAATAGCCAGAGAGAACAATTAACAAGAAGACGACAGCTTCATAAAGACGATAAACCTGGATAATGTCAGGCACAGAGCACTGATGACAATGAGACAAAACCTCTCTCTCACAATATTCCCAAAGAGAGATAAGATACTGTAATAGGAAAGCAATCATCAAAAAATGCCATCAATTATTCAAAAGCCACCACAGTAGGGGATTGATTAAATATCGGCTCTGTTTAGACCTGACATACTTTAATGCAGCCCTTAACATAGTCGCTACTGACAAGTCCTGTTGTTGGGCTTTGAAGCATTTGAATCTCTTTTACCTGAGTTCTTTCATCAGTTTTGGCTCATGAAATGACATTGAATAATATGCTTATTCAGGTTTTTATATCTGCGCCCCTATTTTATTACCTTTTATAATGCATGCAGAGGGGGATCAGCTTGCAGTCGAACAAAGCTAATTACACCTTTCATTACCTAAATATAGTATAATGACAGAGAGTCATTCAAGTGTTGCATTAAGCTGAGAAACTTCATGGCAGGTCAGGACAATGACATAGGTTATTCAGCTCAACCTGAGATTAAAGAAAAAAGGGACAGGAACAGGAATGGAGACTTTTTTGTGTACAGAGCAGTGGCACCTCTTAAACATGGCTGGTGTAGATGGAGCATGTGCCAGAGTAATCCTCGTGTCACAACTACTGAGGAGGCTCTATGTAGTAAAAGGAAAAAAAAAGTATCAGTTATATGTATAATCTATGGAGATTTTATACAGACTGTAACAGTAAGATGAGCTATGAAGTTCACATTTTAATCAAGTCAGTATTTTGTTTTGGCAAGACATTAGCACATGTCTCTCAATCCAGCCTCTCTCGCTCCCTTTCTCCAGTCCCACTTCCTTTATTCAGAGAACCTTAGGACTATGAGCCTTCAAGCAGCTTTCACAGAACAATAGTTAACCACAACGTGATCTACTTCTTGAAGGAATGTACTTCTTATTACACCTTGTTTGGTTTATTTGGACATCTTTATTTAATTGTGAAAGCACAAGTTGTATTTTTATTGTGAAATGTAAATTTGTTAAAACATTTTTTCATGTTCAAAACACAGAAAAAGAGGCAAAATAAATCAGAGCAATGCACTTTTCAAAATAGTTGATATATTGAGTTATTAAATAAAATAAATGTTTGTAAAATTAAAGTTATTATCATTGCATTGCCATTTCCAGAATATCGGTCTAATATGGAAAATGGTGACATGATAGGTCCAAGTCAGCATGGATTTGTGAAAGGGAGATCATGCTTGACAAATCTTCTGGAATTTTTTGAGGATGTTTCCAGTAAAGTGGACAAAGGAGAACCAGTTGATGTGGTATATTTGGACTTTCAGAAGGCTTTCGACAAGGTCCCACACAAGAGATTAATGTGCAAAGTTAAAGCACATGGGATTGGGGGTAGTGTGCTGACGTGGATTGAGAACTGGTTGTCAGACAGGAAGCAAAGAGTAGGAGTAAATGGGTACTTTTCAGAATGGCAGGCAGTGACTAGTGGGGTACCGCAAGGTTCTGTGCTGGGGCCCCAGCTGTTTACATTGTACATTAATGATTTAGACGAGGGGATTAAATGTAGTATCTCCAAATTTGCGAATGACACTAAGTTGGGTGGCAGTGTGAGCTGCGAGGAGGATGCTATGAGGCTGCAGAGTGAGTTGGATAGGTTAGGTGAGTGGGCAAATGCGTGGCAGATGAAGTATAATGTGGATAAATGTGAGGTTATCCACTTTGGTGGTAAAAACAGAGAGACAGACTATTATCTGAATGGTGACAGATTAGGAAAAGGGAAGGTGCAACGAGACCTGGGTGTCATGGTACATCAGTCATTGAAGGTTGGCATGCAGGTATAGCAGGCGGTTAAGAAAGCAAATGGCATGTTGGCCTTCATAGCGAGGGGATTTGAGTACAGGGGCAGGGAGGTGTTGCTACAGTTGTACAGGGCCTTGGTGAGGCCACACCTGGAGTATCATGTACAGTTTTGGTCTCCTAACTTGAGGAAGGACATTCTTGCTATTGAGGGAGTGCAGCGAAGATTCACCAGACTGATTCCCGGGATGGTGGGACTGACCTATCAAGAAAGACTGGATCAACTGGGCTTGTATTCACTGGAGTTCAGAAGAGTGAGAGGGGACCTCATAGAAACGTTTAAAATTCTGACGGGTTTGGACAGGTTGGATGCAGGAAGAATGTTCCCAATGTTGGGGAAGTCCAGAACCAGGGGTCACAATCTAAGGATAAGGGGTAAGCCATTTAGGACTGAGATGAGGAGAAACTTCTTCACCCAGAGAGTGGTGAACCTGTGGAATTCTCTACCACAGAAAGTAGTTGAGGCCAATTCACTAAATATATTCAAAAGGGTGTTAGATGAAGTCCTTACTACTCGGGGGATCAAGGGGTATGGCGTGAAAGCAGGAAGGGGGTACTGAAGTTTCATGTTCAACCATGAACTCATTGAATGGCAGTGCAGGCTAGAAGGGCTGAATGGCCTGCTCCTGCATCTATTTTCTATGTTTCTATGTTTCTATGCTATGTGACTGAATGTGAGGGAACAGGGAACAAGAATGACAATAAATATGGTTCCATTTTATAAGGCTCCATTTGTAGCAATTTTTTGTATGTTTTTACTCTTCTTAATAAATATATATATAACATAATCTCTGGCAATTATCTTGTGTGACAGAACTAAACAATCACTAATGGGGTCATTCGTTATCTAACAAATTGTACAGTCAGAATAGACATCCTTATAGATTTATGCTTCAGTTTTACAACAAAAATACTAGTTATGAATTTATGAATAGAGGACAATCCACAGCTTAAAGTCAAATATGGGTGTTCCCTCACAGCCTATTTCATCTGTAAAGGGATAGTTTTTTGTTGACCTCATTGGTTCCCACTTGTCTTAGATAAGAGTGGAACTGTGAAAAGTATAATAAAGCACAGAAAGTCACCAGTAATCTCTTATATAAACATGGAAATGTAAATAGATTTGAAACACACCATAAAAAAAGGATTTTTTACAGTTGATGGAATTATATCGATCTGCAATGAAAGAATTCTTCACTCATGCAATAAATACATTTCTTGATGCTGATTAATAAGGCTGACATTATAAGGCACAGTAACAACTGAATAATCAACTTGTGCTTAGGGCAGTGATTCTTAGAACACCTTCATAGTTATCTAATTTAATAAATTAGCATGCATCCGAATTTCTGTTACACCGTGTCGGTGAGTGAGTCTCCCATTAGCAGCACGAAGTCGAGAAATTACTCCTAACAGATCAAGCTATCCACATGTTGCTTATGATCGTAACTGAAAATTTAATTGCAGAAATAAATCAGTCAGGCACATGAAACTGTACACCAGCCTGAGTGACCAACTTCAGTGGAGGGTTATTAAGGGCAGATAATACAAAGGCAGACTGAGACAAAATACAAGGAGACATTAACAAATTTGCAAAAGGGGCGTGTAAGTGCCAAATGAATTTTAATGTAGATAAGTGTGAGGTGGTGCATTTTGGTAGGAGGAATAAGGAGGTCATCTACTCCTTGGAAAGAATCTAAATGGGGTACAGGCATAAAGGGATCTAGGGATACAGATTCACAAATCATTAAAAGTAGCAACTCAGGTTGGCAAAAACATAAAAAGTGCAAACAAAGCACTGGGCTCCATTTCTAGATGATTACAATTCAAAAGCGGAGGATTTATGTTAAACTTGTACAGGAACGTGGTTAGACCACACTTAGAGCACTGTGCATAGTTCTGGTCACCATAATTACAAAAAGATGTTGGCCCTGAATTTGCGGTTGGAGGCTTCCCGTGGGCGGATGCCTCTGACCTGCAAAAATCTACAAACTTATCTGATGGTCCCGGAGGTTTGGACACTTGCGCTCCTGGGCCTCTATGCGTAGGCCTGCGTAGAGGCCGACGTATCCCAGGGACACAGGTGGTTCACAAGCACCCCTGAGATCACGTGGGCTGGCCCAACCAATGAAAGAAGGGGGATCCCCATTCATACTTATGAGGATTCCATATGTACAGAACCCCCATAAGTATGAATGGGAATATCCTCCAAAATTCTCATCCTTGTTTTCAAATCCCTCCATGGCCTCGCCCCTCCCTATCTCTGTAATTGTCTCCAGCCCCACAAGTCCCCGAGATGTCTGCACTCCTCTAATTCTGGCCTCTTGAGCATCCCTGATTATAATTGCTCAACCATTGATGGCCTTGCCTTTTGTTGCCTCGGCCCTAAGCTCTGGAATTCCCTCCCGAAACCTCTCCGTCTCTCTCTACCTCTCTTTCCTTCTTTAAGACGCTCCTTAAAACCTACCTCTTTGACCAAACTTTTGGTCATCCTGCTGTAATTTCTCATTATGTTCCCTCCATTGTCACTGTTCACTTGTTAGCCATCCTGTGACTTATAATACTTCTGTGAAGAGCCTTGGGACATTTTACTACGTTAGAGGTGCTATATAAATACAAGTTGTTGTTGTTGTTGGATGCATTTAAGGGAAAGCTAGATAAGTACATGAGGTAAAAAGGAAAAGAAGGATATGTTGATAGAGTGAGATGAAATAAGGTGATAGGAGGCCCATGCGGAGCATAAACACCATCAAAGAACTCTTGTGCCAAATGGTCGGTTTCTTTGCTGTAAAATGCTATGCAATAATTAGAGGAGAGTTAAATAAGTCTTAATCCAGCCTTACTACCAACGTAACTTTTGAAAATCAAGGCATGAAGCGTTAAAGCACGTCAAACATATCAGTGGGGAAGGGGTAGTTGTTACGCTCCAATATGTTTTTAAAATTTGAAATGGTAAATATCCTTCCATATTGTGGGAGAACAGCCTGCTTTCAGAAGTGCAAAAACCAGATTTATTTTTAAAGTCTTCATTAAAAAAATAAGACAAACAATTACATCAGAAATCACACACAGTGGTCAAAAATAGGTTATTTCCATTACTAATTCAAAATCACATATACATGTATATGTGCTTTCTCATTCACACGTAGATTCTGTGAGAACCTGTGCAAAGTCACTCTCAGGGGAGGGTGGCACACCAGGCAACATGCTGCAGCATCACTTGATACTGTTTCTGAAACTCACCTGGTCGGTTATGGCTGGAATTCTTCTGGTCTCAACAGAGGAGGCTTGCTGGTTGCATAAGTGTCGTCAGGAGACTGACAACAACAATATTATGGGGACTATCGGCTGGAAATTCATGAAAAACCGCCACCACCGGTTTGCTGCCAATAAAACCGCTATGACTCCGCTATGATTTCGAGGCGGAAAATTTATGAAAAAATGGGAAAAAATCTGCCCAGCGGGAAAAATTGGCATTGTGCGAGGATTCACGGCAGAAAGGAAGATCCTCGCCAACTTTAGACCGCGGTCGATTACCGCTGCAAGTTGGGCCTAGGGAGGAGGGGAAAGCACAAAAAATATTTTTCCAAAAAAACAAAAAATCATAAATCACAAATCATTCACAAGATCCTTTTCTAGTGAATCGCTGCAAAATAATTAAAACATAAAAAATTTAACTTACCTATTTTGCAGGGTTTCATACCTACCGCCATTCCAAGGGCTGCTCCGACAATTTTTACCTCGGCGTGTTTTTTTTCCCCATCTACGGGAGACTGCTGTGAGCAAACTCGGACAGAAGCGCTTTTTCCAGTCTTGCATGCTGGCGGTCAGCTCCCCAATGGTATTTCAAAACCGCCGGCAAAGACCTCAATGAATTCCCCGCCGCATCGTTTTCCACCCAAACGCCGGAAAATGCGGTGGAAGGTTGATGAATTTCCAGCCCTAATTATCCAACCGCTGAACATGTGTTCATTCCTGACCTGGGAGCCCCTGGCCAAAGACCGCCCTAAGTGGAGGAAGAGCATCCGGGAGGGCGTTGAGCACCTCGAGTCTCGTCGGCGAGAGCATGCAGAAAACAAGCGCAGGCAGCGGAAGGGGCGTGCAGCAAACCAGACTCCTCACCCACCCCTTCCCTCAACCACTGTCTGTCCCACCTGTGACAGAGACTGTAATTCCCATTTTGGACTGTTCAGTCACTTAAGAACTCACTTTTAGGTGGAAGCAAGTCTTCCTCGATTTCGAGGGACTGCCTATGATGATGATGTTCCCTCCATTGTCACAGATCACTTGTTGACCATCCTCTGTCATTCAGCCTTGGCTCAGTCATAGCACTCTCGCCTCTGAGCCAGACAATTGTGGGTGCAAGTTCCACTCCAGAGATATAAGCATATAATCTAGGCTGACACTTCAGTGCTGTATGGAAGGAGTACTGCATTGCTGGAGGTGCTGTCATTTGAATGATTCGTTAGAATGAGGCCCTTTCTGCCTTCTCAGGTGAATATAAATGATCCCACAGCATTTTTTGGAGAAGAGCAAGGGAGTTCTCACAGGGACCAACATTTATCACTCAACCAACAACTAAAACAGAATATCTGGCCATTATCTCATTGCTGTTTGTGGGACCTTGCTGTGCGCAAATTGGCTGCTGCATTTCCTAAATTGCAATAGCGACTACATTTCAAAAAAAGTACTTTGTTTATTGTGAAGTGCTTTGGGGCCCCAGACCCGTCGCCCTCCCCCCGCCACCCCGGACCCACACCTGCAGCACTCGGACCTCGACCCAGCCGTTTCCAGATTTGGGATGTTGGAACTATGTTCCGAAATCCGGAAGTACCCTAAATCCAGAACGGACTCGGTCTCAAGGTTTTCGGATTTCGGATGCTCTTTCTATAGTCACTAATAATTCCGAGGGAATTCAGGAGAAACTTCTTTACCCAGAGCGTGGTTTGAATGTAGAACTTGCTACTACAAGGCGTAGTTGAGGCAAAGAGCAGAGATGCATTCAAGGAGAGACTATATAAGTACATGATAGATAAAAAAATAGAAGGATATACTGATGGGGTTCGAAGAAGAGGGATGGGAGGAGGCTCATATGGAGTGTAGACACCGGCATGGACCAGTTGGGCCAAATGGCCTGTTTCTGTGCTGCAAACACTATGTAATTCTATGTAATTGTCCTTAACGTGCATTATACAATAATCAATCAAATGCCTGAGATACGCAAAGGCAACATAAGAATTCTTCCCACAAAAAGGATTGGGATAAATCTTCAATGCATTGCCAAGTTACAGCAGTTTATTGAAATAGGAAATCATTTTATGTTGCTTGGGCAAAGCAGATAACTATTTTTCTACATTACAACAGTGACTGCCCTTCAAAGGTACTTCATTGGCTGTAAAGCACTATGGAACGTCCTGAGGTTGTGAAAGGTGCTGTACAAATGTAAACGTTCTTTCAGATAACTAGTGGGAAATAATTGCATTGCTAGCAGAATTAACTGTGAAAATATTTGCTGTTTAGGGGAGGAGATGGATGTCCACATGGCAGTTTTGTTTGAATACGATGCTTAGACCAATTCTTGTTGCTGATTCTTGGTTGTATGGAGGTACTTGTGGAGGAAAATTTCATATCAGCAGAATGGAAAGTCTTTTCAAAAGCAGCCTGATGGCATGCTAGCGAATGTAATGTAGAGAGTGTTACCCAACCATACAAACTAGAAAGGTCTCAGGTTCTACTGCTGCCTCTGTGGTCTCAGGTGGCGCTACGACAGGAGAGCTGCAATGGTTTTCAGTGACCCAGGACTCAGGATCGCTATCCAGTGGCCCCTGCTGGAAAGTACATAGGTGTGTATATGCCAGGTGAATACAGTACTAGGCATGGCTGTAATGCGTGCCACAGTGAAATAGCCCCTCAATGTTTGCTGCCGAGTCACACAACTGAGTCACGCTGTGGCTCATTGGTAGCACACTTGCTCCTAGGTTAGAAGGTGGTAGGTTCATAATCCCATTCCATGGAACTTAAGCACAAAAATCTAGGCTGACACTCCAGTGCAGTGCTGAGGGAGTGCTGCCCTGTTAAAAGTGCTGTTTTGCAGATGAGACCTTAAACTGCTCTCTCAGGTGGATGTAAAAAAAAATCTTATGGCACTATTTAGAAGAAGAGAGCAATGAAGTTATCTCTGGTGTCCTGGCCAATCTTTATCCCTCAATCAATATAACAAAAGATTATCTGGTCAATACCACATTGCTGTTTGTGGGAGCTTGCTGTGCACAAATTGGCTGCCATATTTCCTACATTACAACAGTGACTACACCCCAAAAGTACTTCATTGGCTGTAAAGTGCTTTGAGATGACGATTGCTTGTGAATGGCACTAAATAAATGCAAGTCTTTCTTTTACATGTCAGCCTCCATGGATTCAATATCTTCGGGGGGTGTTAAAATAGGGAGAGATAATCTTTAAAATAAATCCTTCAACTCCTATTACTGATCGCTGCTACTGAAAAGTAAATATCTTTGAAATGTATTGTGAATGTAATTTTTGACGGATAAACTATTTTAACTTTGTCTGCTAAAACCATGCTGCTAATGGGCACCACAGCTTTAAATCAACATTTTGAAATGTAATATTAAACTCTACTCACAGTGTGAAACCATGTGCTGCTTTCTGTGACCATAACAGCACAGCGTTTTCTGGCCAAATACACACTATACACAGCTTGAAATATAATCTGTGAAAATACCACTATGTCTCAACTAAAATGTTTTGCTTTGGGGTCTGTCTAAGCAGAAAATGTTTATTCTAGAAGAGAGTTGGGGTTTCGGTGAATCTCACTAATCCTCTCAGGAAATTTCTGGGGTTCTGAAGAGCAGATTATTAACTGAAGCTCACACTGAAGCGTGTGACTTCACAAAAGCTTCAGATTATCCTGGGATTTTCCTATGGGTGCACTTACTTGGCCACATCTTTTTGTTGCTGTTTCAGGAGATCATTTACATTGACTGGAACAGGAAGTTTTAATCCTGAGCCAGATTCCTGTCCCCACGTTTTCATGGGTCTATGGTGTCACTTGGTCCAATCATTTATACATAGAAAGAAAGCAAGCTCCCACAAACAGCAATGTGATGATGACCAGATAATCGTTTTTTTGTTATGTTGATTGAAGGATAAATATTAGCCAGGACACAAGGGATAACTCCCCTGCTCTTCTTCAAAATAGTGCCATGAGTTCTTTTACGTCCACTTGAGAGAGCAGTCAGTGCCACTGTTTAACATCTCATCCGAAAGACAGCATCTCCAACAGTGCAGTGCTCCCTCAGCCCAGAATTTTTGGTGCCTGGAATGGGATGTGCGACTTGAACCTACAACCTTCTGATTCAGAGGTGAGAATGCTACCCACTGAGCCACAGCTGACACATAGGGGTTCAGCCAATAGCAGTAGGCCCGCACGTCCGCAGTCAGCTGCCCTCCACTAACCTATAAACACCAAGGGCCCTGAATTTCCTTGGGAGACGTGTGAACTGGGTGAGGGCACGATCTGACTCGACTTTGGTGCCACACAGTTGAATAGCCTCAATGTCCACGCTCACACATAAAGAATGAAGGTATTGAGAGAGGGCCAATATCTGCAGAAGTATGTGGCAATATGAGGCAGCAACTTTAAGGGAGGAAGTGGAAAGAATGAAAAATAAAGTAATTTTGAGTCACTTGACAGTAACAATATTTTGAGATACGCCAAGGCAACAGGACAAGAGGACACAGGGTCAGGGTTATGAAGGGTCAATTTTGGTCAGAGATCTGGCAACTTTTCTTTGCACAGAGGGTGAACAGCAGCTAGAACAAGTTGCTTGAAGCCGGAATAATGTCCGAAACAGCTCAATACCATCGTAGGGAGACAATAGGGGTGGGGTCCTGAAAGGATAAGGTCAAATGTGTTGAGGGCCCTTTTCCCTCCCAACCTACCTTGTGACATGCAATGAAGTGACTAAAAGAATGTGATTCACATAATGTTGGATTATTTTTGTGTGCTTGGAACACTACCTCATATAATTATATTGGAACTGTCACCCTACAATGAGGTGATGATAGTACACTTTTTTTGATGGGATTGATTGTCAGTTTTAAATATGTTTTTTCCATTGGTTGCATTGACACTAGGTGCCCAGTGCTGAGATCATATGCTACATACATTGGACATTCCTATGGCACTATTCTGAATTGTTTGCTGGTCCAACTCTGTCACTAGGTTTGTTTCAATTAACTTGGCATGAATGCAATCAAAACAACAAACTGAACATCACACTGCTCACAGTGAAGTGGAGGAAAATACATTTCCTGCCTGTATTTTCAAAGAAAAGCCTGGTCTGATTTGACGTTATGATATTGTGCAGAAACTTTAGAGAATTAAGAGCTTCAAGCTAAAAAGCGTATAGACAGGATAATTTATCCTTGATCTATCCTGCCCATGTCCCATGGGTAATCAAGTCTTCTAGCTGAGTTGAAGCTGAAAGTGTTGGTTAAAGGTTAAAATAATATCAAATTCTATACATGATATTTTGGTGATTCTGTCAATATACATGGAATTGATTGATAAGCAGGATATTAAAATATATTTTGTATTTATGTATTTTAACCTAGATCAAATCTATTACTTGCGCTTTCTCTCCTTGGGAAGAATCTGAATAACTGGAATGCAAAATGTCTTTCATCCAAAGCTATCAGAAGAATCTTGGTGACCACAGGATGTTTATAACAAAGATAAGACTCAGATAAAACCTCATTCCGCACTGGGAGCTAACAAAAGTAGAAATTTGGAATTAAATGTCACTCTCGATTAGCTGCCCAGGAACAAGGAAACGGAGCCAAAGAGGCTAAGCTGCAACATTATAGCCCCGATTCCCAGGGGACAAAAGACTTCGCCAAGTCAGCACTGGGACAAAATGAATGTGCGCTAGCTGAAAAAGTACTGAGAGTGCAGCCATATAGAGTGTGGCGATACATGGATGAATTTTCCAATTCCCTGTTTCTGGTGGGAAGACTAACCCATCAGAAGCTTCAGTGTGCGTTGCGAATGCACGATGCATGCCCAATTTCTGATGTGCCCTCCAGTGGGCAAGACTCCCTGCTGGAAGTACGAAGTCAGAAAATTAACCCTAATATGCCAATTAGCACTACAACAAACAGGCTTCCTCTTGTCTAATAGCTGTCTATCAAAGATTGTAAACAATTAGATTTGTTTAAAAGTTACTAACATGGCAGATTTCTGGCTTCCAAAACACAAATTAATCGACAGAATATTCACACAGAAGTTGAATTCTCCAAAGAAAAGTCTGTTCAATTGACAGTGCTTACGGGGAATTTGACTTTGTATTGTTTCTAAATAAATCAACAGTTTATAAGCAAGGGGTAATTTTATAGGAGTCTACACAGGTGATAATTATTCCTATAGTAAGAACCACCTTATACACACTAGGGGTACTGTGTAAAAGTTTGGTTAGCATGCTTCAAAAGGGCCATATGTGCATTCGGGAGGGTGTAAAGAAAAGTGACAAGAATGACCTCAAATGTAAAATGGACTAAGCCATGGCGTAATATTAAAAGAACTTAGGGGGAGAAATTTGAGTGAGCCCCCTTTGGGGCGCTAACTTTAAAAATGTTTAAAAATTCACGTCAGGTGCTAATATTTTCAAACTTTTAAAACGTTTGGTGGTTGCACTCCAGGAAGGAAGAGGAGCATTAAATCAGGCACTCCACTTCCTTCCTGGAGTGCAATTGGCAACAGGCTGGGCAGTGAGTGGAGCAGCGCTGTACACTGGGCCGTGCAGTGCTGCCGCCTTGAAAGGCTCCTTCTCTCCCTTAAAGAGAAGGGCCATCACTGCAGGCTCTGCAAACAAACAAAACTTACCTTCTCCACGACGGTAGCCACGATCACGTGCGATCAGCCTGGCACTCAAGTAGAGTGCCGGGCTGATCAATTGCGGGCAGCAATCTGCGAAAAAACCTGCATGAGAGAAGGTTAATTTTTTTTTTTTACTGACCTCGGCCACCTCATCTTTAAGGATCGTCCCCAAAACGCCCAGCCTCCCAATGGATGTCTCCTGCAGCTGTCGGTGTTTTCGCCCAGTGATGCTGCAGGGGACAGAACTCAAGTTCGGGTCCAGAGTGCTACCGGGACGGTGCGCACTGCGATAACATCACGATCTCCGGGCGAAGGAGATCGCGGAGCAACGCTGTGCCGCCGCCGCAAAATTCCCGCCGAATATGGCGAGTGTCGATGTTATCGCCACGCCGGGTCGCACTGCAGCAACTCGCCAAGGCTTCTTCGGCAGCATCTCCCAAACCCACAACCTCTACCACCTAGAAGGGCAAGGGCAGCAGGCACATGGGAACACCACCACCTCCAAGTTCCCCTCCAAGTCACACACCATCCTGACCTGGAAATATATCGCAATTCCTTCATCGTCGCTGGGTCAAAATCCTGGAACTCCTTCCCTAACAGCACTGTGGGAGTACCTTCACCACACAGACTGCAGCGGTTCAAGAAGGCAGCTCATAACCACCTTCTCAAGGGCAATGAGGGATGGGCAATAAATGCCGGCCTTGCCACATCCCGTGAAACGAATAGAAAGAAATTATCCAAGCAGTATGTGGCCTCCTTGTTCTTCTTGCCAAAATGCACCACCTCACACTTATCTATATTGAAATTCATTTGCCAATTACACACCTATTCTGCAAGTATATTAATGTCTCCTTGCATTTTGTTGCAGTCTTATTCAGTATTAATTATACCCCCTAATTTGGTGACATCTGCAAATTTTGGAATTGTACTTCTGATTCCCGAGTCCACATTGTTTATGTAAATAGCGAACAAAACTGATCCCAGAACCAATCCCTGGGGAACACCACTTCCACCTTCAGCCAGTCTGAATAGCTACCCTTAACCCCTACTCTCTGTTTACTGTTTTGTAGCCAGCTTGTTAGCCATCCTTCTACTTGTTCCCTGATTATGCATGCTCTGACCTTAGTCATGAGTCTACTATGTGTGATACTTTATCGAAGGCCTTTTGCATATACAAATATATTGCATCTACTACATTACCTCTGTCTACTCCTTCTGTTACATCTTCAAAGAATTCAATAAGGTTGGCCAACTATGACGTTCCCTTTTGAAATCTATGCTGACTACTCTTTATTATATTTTTAGTTTCTACGGGCTTTATATTTGCTACAATTGGGCACTGTCTTTTTTGGCATCCGCTGATTTTTTTTGAGTAATCTTGATTTTGCAACTTTCCTCAAAGTTTGTATGCCGGCAGCGACTGTCAGCACCAGATTTTTTGTACGCCAGATTTTTTGGCACAGGTCTGGGTGAAAATTGATTTCTGCACTGTTTTTGGCCCGTTTTTGCCATTTAACCGCTTTTCGCCAACACCAATGGTGCACAGTGGCTTTAAGTACCGGGGGGGAGCGGGGGGAAATACAAGCACGAGCTCATGTTTTTCTGTCCAGCCGAGGGAGTGATCCTGCCAGCATGCACTCCAAACTGTGCATCAGAGGTGGCACACACAGCAGCAAACATAGGCATTTCGGCAAAAGCTGTTAGTGCCATAAATCACTGTGCGTCGCGTCTCCATAGAGACAGAGTTTAGTGTTGCGCATGCGCGCAGACCAGGGTGACGTCCGTTCTACTAGGGCGTCACCCAGAAAAGGTGTGTGTGCTGTGCTTCAGCAAGTACCGTCTCACAATAACGAATAACAAAATTAAGAATGATAATTATGGGTGCAAATATTATTATGCATCATGAAGTAAGGTTGATTTACATGCATGCCATGCAGAGGCAACGGATAATACGATGCCACCATCGCAGAAACTAGATCGCTCGGGCATTAACGGGGAGGAGGCCATACCCTGATCGAATCTACAGGGGCAGAAGCTCATACCTACACCTGAGTGAGACAGACTGCATTTACAGGCTGCGATTTAGAAAGGAGGTCATCACCGAGATCTCCAGCTAGTCAGGGCAGACATACAGCCAAGAAGTGGCAGGAGGACTGCCCTAGCTGTGGAAGTGAAGGTCACTGCAGCACTTGCCTTCTATGCTTCTGGCTCATATCAAGCAGCAACTGGGGACATGTGCTGCATCTCACAGCACACCGCACATTGCTGCATTCGACAGCTGACTGCTGCACTGCATGTTAAAAGGGACCAGTTCATCAATTTCCCGATAACCACGCAGGCAATGCGAGACAGGGCTGTGGGGTGCTCCAGAATTGCTGGCTTGCCAAAGATACAAGGTATGGTCGACTGTACCCACATCGCCTTGAGAGTACCTTTGGACGACTCCGAAGCTTATCGCAACAGGAAAGAGTTCCATTCCCGAAATGTGCAGCTCGTCTGCGACGATCTGCATCGGATCATGGCAGTGGATGCCAAATACCCAGGTGAGAGCGTTATATCCACCATGTTTGAGGAGCTGCCAGAAAGGCAGAGCTGGTTGCTCGGGGACAAAGGGTACAGGCTTGCCACCTGGCTTATGACCCCCCCCCCCTACGCAACTGAGCCAGAGCGTCGGTACAACATGTCGCACATAACGACACGGAGCATCATAGAGCAGACAATTGACATACTAAAGCAGCGTTTCCGATGCCTGGACCACTCTGGAGGCTACCTGCAATACGCTCCTCACCTGTCATTTCACTGTCGTGTGCTGCATGCTGCACAACTTGGCCATCATGAGGGGCCAGGCCCTGGTCATTGAAGATCCTCCTGAGGGGAGAAGCAGGGAGAGGGCGGGGGGGGGGGGGGTGGGGGGGAGGAGGACAAGGAGGCTGACAACGAGGATGAGTAGGAAGAGGAGGAGGACCAGCAGCAGGAGGACGAGGATGATGATGAACCCATGCCACCACCTTAACCCGCAGGACAACGGTGGAGGAGGCGGCCTCGTGCACCTATAGCCATAGCTAGAGACTTGCGTCAGTGGCTTATCCGTGATCGCTTTGCTGTCTGAAGGCTAAACGGCACGACAGTGTTGACTCTTTGCACCTGTTAGTGTGAAAAAATAATATACATCATATGTACATAATGTTGTGTTGGTTTGTAGTGCTTTAATTCAAAAAATAATGTGCAGGATTCTGCTTAAATTTTAAAAATAATTAGCTTTATTAAACAGTTGTACAGTTTTACTTAACTTTAATAAAACATTTTGTATCAGACTGTAAATTTTTCAATGAAGAGAACAATAAGCAGCAGCAGCAATAAACAAACTCTAACTGCAGCCATCTCTCCTCCCCCTTATTCAAAGACTGTAGCACTGTGTGCCCCGCTTGCCCCTCTTGCCACCTCTACCCCTACCTGTGCCCGTTGTCTCAGACTTCTGCTTCCTCACCCTTACCCTGACCCCAAGGTTTTTCTGCTTTCTGTGCGAATGCGCATTTGTTGTTGGTGGACAGTGTCATGTATGTAACCAATGTAACACCACTGTATTACGGTATACACTGAACCTAGATGCACACCTTGACCACAAGGGGTGAACTTGTGGGAGACACTCCTTACCTGATCACTCAGGTATAAAAAGGGAGGTCCCACGCAGGGTCACTATCTTTGGAGTCCTGTGAATAAAGACTTCAGGTCACAGAGTGACCTTGTCCCCAGAAGGTGCCTCGTGTGGTTTCATGCTGTAGAGTAAGGACTTTACATTGGCGACAAGAAACGGGAATTCACGACCCACGAGAATGGCCACCGGTAGCAGAGAGGAACGGTACTGTGTTGGGGAAGACTGGGACGATTTTGTCGACAGGCTTCAGCAAAGCTTCGTTACAAAAGAATGGCTGAGGGATGCAGCGGCCGACAAGCAAAGGGCTCATCTCTTGACCAGCTGCGGACCAAAGACTTACGCGCTTATGAAGGACTTACTAGCACCTGAAAAAACGGTGGACAAAACCTTTGAAGAACTTAGCAAATTGATCGGGGAGCACCTCAAACCAGCGAGTAGCATACATATGGCCCGACACAGATTCTACACCCACCGACGTCATAAAGGACAGAGCATACCGGATTTCGTAGCAGACCTCCGGCATTTGGCCAGCCTCTGTAAGTTCACAGACACCTGCAGGGGGGAGATGCGAAGGGACTTCTTTATCGAGTTCATCGGTCATGAGGGAATTTTCCGCAAATTAATTGAGACCAAGGATTTGACCTTGGAAGCGGCGGCGTTGATGGCTCAAACTTTCATGGCGGAGGAGGAAGAGACAAAAATAATATACACGCGCAATTTTGCCTCTAACGCTGCGATGAATCAGGGAGTCAACATCATTAATGCGACTCAGAGCCCCGCAGGCAGGCAGAGGCAGTCCGAAGCAATAGACCCCAGAGCAGGACTTCAACAGAGACAATGGCAGGCTGAACGGACATTCATGCCATCACAGTGGACAATGCAGCCCGGGATGGGGCCATTGACACCCACTAATAGGGTACTTAAGAGCAGTCAAAGGGACAGTCAGCACGGAATGCCTGGCCACAGCCCTGTTGTTCCAAACAATGGAAACTTTAACTCATGCTGGAGGTGTGAGGGAAAACACTCAGCTAGATCTTGCAGATTTCAACAGTTTGTCTGCAGAAAGTGCAATCTCAGTGGCCACTTAGCTCGAATGTGCAGGAAACCTGCAACCAGACTAATATATGAGGCGGATAGACCAGAAGAGGGTTCTTTGAGGCAGGATGACCTTTGGGGCAGGATGACCTTTGGGGCAAATCGATGGACGCCGAGGTGCAGTGGGTCCATGTGGCGAATATTCATCGTTCATACACCAAAACGCCACCAATGATGATGGGGGTTTTATTAAACGGTATCCCTGTACACATGGAGCTGGACACTGGGGCCAGCCAGTCAATCATGAACGTTCAGCAATTCGAGAAGCTATGGCCACTTAAAGCCAGTAGACCCAAATTAGCACGTGTTGACACACAATTACGGACTTACACTAAATAAATAATTCCGGTGCTAGGCAGTGCAATGTTGGCTGTCACACACAATGGGTTAGTGAATCGGCTACTGCTTTGGATTGTCCCGGGCAATGGTCCCGCACTGTTGGGGAGGAGCTGGCTAGCCGAGATGAACTGGAAATGGGGAGATATTCACACAATGTCATCTTGGAGCGAAGTTTGTGCTCACAAGTCCTACAACAATTCGATTCAGTATTCCAGCCTGGCGTCGGGACCTTCAAAGGCATTAAAGTGGTGATACACATCACCCCAGATGCCAGGCCAGTGCACCACAAAGCCAGAGCGGTGCCGTATGTGATGCGGGAAAAGATCGAGAGCGAACTGGACCGGCTGTTGAGGGAGAGCATCATCTCGCCTGTCGAATTCAGTGACTGAGCCCTATCATTTCCGTATTAAAAGCAGATGGCTCTGTCAGGATCTGTGGCGACTACAAGGCCACCATCAATCAGGTGTCCCTACAAGATCAATACCCGCTCCCGAGAGCAGAGGACCTTTTCACCACGCTGGCCAGTGGCAAGCTGTTCACCAAGTTGGACCTCACTTCAGCCTATATGATCCAGGAACTGGCCGACGAATCCAAACTACTGACCACCATCACCACGCACAAGGGACTGTTTGTTTATAACAGGCGCCCGTTTGGCATTCGATCAGCGGCCGCGATTTTTTAAAGAAACATGGAAAGCCTGCTTAAATCCATTCCTGGAACGATCGTATTCCAGGACGGCATCCTCATCACGGGTCGAGACACCGAGGAACACCTCCGCAACCTGGAGGAGGTGCTACGCCGACTGGACCGGGTAGGCCTGCGACTCAAAAAGTCTAAATGTTTATTCTTAGCTCCTGAGGTTGAGCTTCTGGGCAGGAGGGTTGCTGCAGATGGGATTCGGCCCACCGAATCCAAAATAGAGGCGATTCGACGAGCACCCAGGCCCTGCAACACATTGGAGTTGCTTTCATTCCTGGGACTGTTGAACTATTTTGGGAACTTTCTGCCGAACTTGAGCACGTTGTTGGAGCCACTACACGTGCTCCTGCGTAAGGGTTGCGATTGGTTTTGGGGGGACTGTCAGGAACGGGCTTTTGATCGGGCGCGAAACCTACTTTGTTCAAACAAGTTGTTGACCCTGTACGACCCCTGTAAAAACTTGGTTCTGACATGTGATGCATCGTCCTATGGGGTTGGGTGTGTGTTGCAGTGGGGCAATGCTGAGGGTCAACTACAACCTGTGGCTTATGCCTCCAGGTCGCTCTCTCAAGCAGAACGGGGATATGGGATGGTCGAGAAGGAAGCGCTTGCATGTGTCTACGTATAAAAAAAATGCATCAGTACCTATTTGGTAGGAAGTTTGAATTAGAGACGGACCACAAGCCATTAACATCCCTGTTGTCAGACAGCAAGGCTATCAATGCCAATGCATCAGTTCGCATACAGCGATGGGCTCTCACGCTGGCTGCTTATGACTATTCCATCCGGCACCGGCCCAGCACTGAAAATTGCGCTGACGCGCTCAGCAGGCTTCCACTGGCCACCACTGAGGGGGCAGCGGAGCAAAGCGCCGAGATGGTCATGGCTGTCGATGCCTTTGACAGCACAGGTTCCCCCATCACAGCCCACCAGATCAAAATCTGGACAAACAGAGATCTCAACCTATCCCTGATTAAGAAACGCGTCCTGACTGGGGATTGGGCGTCCGCACACGGAGCATGCCCTGAGGAGGTCAGACCGTTCCACAGACGGATGGATGAGCTCTCCATCCAAGCTGACTGCCTACTATGGGGCAGCTGGGTAGTTATGCCCCAGAAGGGCAGAGAGGCATTCATCAGGGAACTCCACAGCGAGCACTCAGGCATTGTGCTGATGAAGGCCATTGCCCGGTCACACGTTTGATGGCCTGGAATTGATTCAGACCTGGAACACTGTGTTCGCAGGTGCACGACATGTGCCCAGTTGGGTAATGCCCCAGGGAGGTCCCACTCAGCTGTTGGCCCTAGTCCACCAGGCCATAGTCACGCATTCATGTTGACTACGTGGGCCCGTTCATGAGTAAGATGTTCCTTGTGGTATTTGCGTACTCGAAATGGATCGAGTGCATCATTCTGAATTCATGCACATCATCCACCACCGTGGAAAGCCTACGTGCGATCTTTGCAACCCATGGCTTGCCGGACATCCTGGTTAGTGATAATGGCCCATGTTTCACAAGCTACGAATTCCGAGAGTTTATGTCGGGCAATGGCATCAACCACGTCAGGACTGTGCCGTTCAAGCCGGTCTCCAATGGCCAGGTGGAACGTGCGGTCCAAATCATCAAGCAAGGTATGCTCAGGATTCAAGGGCCCTCCCTACAATGCCGCCTATCGCGCCTCCTGCTGGCCTATAGATCCCGACCACCCTCGCTCACGGGGGTCCTGCCCACAGAGCTACTAATAAAACAGACACTCAAAAGTCGGTTGTCCCTCATTCACCCAGTCCTGACCGACATAGTTGAGGACAAGTGCAAGTCACAAAACGAGTACCATGACTGTAATGCGAGGGGGAGATGTATAGAAATAAATAATCCTGTATTGGTCCTCAATCACGCCACGGGGCCCAAATGGCTTGAGGGCACTGTAATTGACAAAGAGGGGAATAGGGTCATCGTGGTAAAACTCAACAATGGTCAGATATGCCGTAAGCATCTGGACCAAGTAAAAAAAAGGTTCAGCATTGACACGGAGGTACCTGAAGAAGACCATGAGATGGAGCTCACCACACCGCCAGTGAACGAGCAACAAGAGCAATCAGAAGAATGCACAGTCCCTGCAGTCAGCCCGGACAGGCCAGAATCACCACAGGTGACAGACACTCACGTCAGTGTCCAACAACTAGAGCCCCAACTGCGGCACTCCACGAGGGAGCGTAGACCACCTGAAAGACTAAACCTATGATTCCAATAAGACTTTGTGGGGGAGGTGATGTCATGTATGTAACCACAATGTAACACCACTGTATTACTGTATACACTCAACCTAGATGCACACCTTGACCACAAGGGGTGAACTTGTGGGAGACACTCCCTACCTGATCACTCAGGTATAAAAAGGGAGGTCCCACGCAGGGTCACTGTCTTTGGAGTCCTGTGAATAAATAGTTCAGGTCACAGATTGACCTTGTCCCCAGAAGGTGCCTAGTGTTGTTTCATGCTGTCGAGTAAGGACTTTACAGACAGGACAGACCTAGCACACAGCATTGTGGAAGGCCCAGGTTCATCGTCGGACTCTTCTTCAGCCTGTGGATCAACCCGTGGCACACTACCTGAGGTTGGTCTGGGGAGTGTCAGCAGTTGAAGCTGACAATTGCTGTTGGGCCATGACAGCCTGGGTGTGTCCACTTATTGCAGCAGCTATCTCCGACATTCTCTCCCTAATCTGTACCGACACTGCATCAGCTGCCTCCGACATTTCCTCCCTAATCTCCGACATTCCCTCCCTCATCTGTCCCGACACTGCTCCCATTCCTCCAGACAGTGTTGCTACATCTACTGACAGTCCCAATAATTCTACCCTCGCCCCAACCACAGTGTCCAGGAGCGATCTTGTTAGCTCAATGCTCTCCCTACTCATTCCCATGATCTGTCCTATGTCCCCTGCATCCTGCATTTCAGGTTGAGCTCTCCTTCCCACCCTCCTTGGCTGTCTCCCAGGTGTGGCTTGGTGCAACCCGCTGGGACCCGCAGCCTCAGACTGTACCCCATGAAATGTCGCGTCGGTTGTATCGCTCGGCAAAGGGCGTGGCATCCTCAGGGGGTTCACCGGCTCCAATTGCAATGTAACCATCTCAGTATTGGAGTCTTCCCGCTGTCCTTCATTGACCAGCTTATCCTCAATCTGAAGTTGATGAAAAATATCTGGATTGAAGGTTTCCTGATCTTCTGCTTCAGCTTCTGTCTCTTCTTGATGCACAGCATCTGCAAAACATAACAGAGCAGATGTTTGATTAGCAGCAGGGGAAGGGGCAGATTGACAGGGTGACATGAGTACGTGGGTCACACTGTGCAGGCTCTTTTCAAAGACCACGATGTCAACCCAGACTGTGCAATTTTCAGGGCTTACCCTCTGTCAGTAACCTGGGCCCAGCGTCCACATTGCTGGTTGATCTTCTCTTGAGAGATTTAATCCTCTGTTCCACGGGCTGTCCGTTGCTGCCTACTTGGTGCACCTCCTCCAGTTTTTGACCTTTCTCGGTTGATATGTGACACGTTCCTCTGCAAAGATGTAAATAGAACTTTTCAAGAGAGGGTCCTTCTGCTGTGGTGGCCACACACACACATATTAGCCACATTTACAAATGTAATTGCAGTACATAAATAAAAATATTACTTACAGTAACTGCTTGGCCATGGTCCTGCCACTTCTTTTTGATCTGCGGCCGCTTCTCAGGGTCATGGCCACTGCATTAAACCCTTCTGCAACTTGGTCCCAAAGTTTTGCTAGTAGAGAGGGTTTCAGTTTATTTTGCCCCATTCTTTCCTTGTTCTCAAGCACATCCCATCTTTTCTCAATGATGTCTACAAGGGGTTCAATTTCTTCTGCTGGAAATCTCTTGGCCCCTTCCCCTTCTCTTTCCACTTCTCCTTCCCCTTCCCTTCGATCCATCTTTTGCAGCTAAAATTTAAAAGTCCAGATCCAGCTCTGATCCCAATGTATTCTCACAAGCTGCTGATCCAGACCAGGAAGTTCACCGTGGATGTGCGAACATACCCATCACACGGAAAAAGTTTCTTTTTTCCGGCGCATGCTCACTGACTTTTTGGTTCACACTTGAAGCTCCACCCCCAGATTTACCTTCAGGTACCGCAGCGTCAAAATTACATTTTACTTTGGCGAAAGTTGTATATTTTTTTTCCGCCACAATCGGGCACAAAAAAATTGGCCATACATCCTCCTGGGCTCCAAAAATCGTGAAAGAGGATAATAGAGCCCAAAATGTTTTCCTATCACATCTTTGAGTAAAAATTCCATTATTTTCCTACTACTGATCTTAAGCTAACTAGGATATAGTTCCCTCTATTAAACAATCGCAACACTCGAATTTGTAGGTTATGCTACCACAGTGGGGCTTACAAGCAAAAAGGCCCTTTTCAGAATTCTTCAATCACATGTTATCTTTCAACAGCATCACCAACTAGTGCAGTGTAGGTCGGTTTATATTTCACAATTGATTGTTTGCAATCCTGATGAAAAAGAGAGTGGGAATAAGAGTTTGACACTCGTGCAAAAGGAAACTTGAGCTCAACCAAAACCCTGCTGCCCATATCCTAACTTGCACCAAATCCCATTCACCCATCACCCCTATGCTCGCTGATCAACATTGGCTCCTGGTCCGGCAACGCTTCGATTTTAAAATGTTCATCCTTGTTTTCAAATCCCTCCATGGCATCACCCCATCCTATCTCTGTAACCTCCTTCAGCCCTCTGAGATTTCTGTGCTCCTCCAATTGTGGCTCCTTGCACACCCCCAATTTTTATTGCTCCACCATTGGCGGCCGTGCCATCTGCCATTTTGGCCCTAATCTCTGGAATTCCCTCCCTAAACTTCTGCGCCTGTTTACCTCTCTCTCCTCCCTCAAGGTATTCCTGGAAATATGGCTCTTTGACAAAGCTTTAGATCACCTGTCCTAATATCTCCTTATGGTTTGGTGTCAAATTATATTTGACAACGATCCTGTGAAGCAGCTTGGGACGTTTTCTACATTAAAGGCGCTATATGAATGCAAGTTGTTGTTGTATGTGATTGAATGACCATATGCAGAGTATCTATCAATACCTTTATTCCACTATGTTAGCTACACGAGATCCAGTTAGAAGCAGCAAGCAGCCCCAGCTCAAATCAATTGAGCTCACGCTCTGAATTTGGTTGTTCAATCCATCTGTTCATTTCTTCTCAGTTGACAGTATCAATTTAAATACTCGAGGATAAGGCTTCATAGCACTGTTATCTTAGCGCTTCCTTCTTAAAACAAATATGCTTCAGTGAAATTACTGATGGCCGACATGGACAACTGGGAATAGATCTTGACTTTGTGCGATAAGTGTAGAATGTTTTACATCTTCACCAGATGTTCGTGGTGTCACTGCTTGTTTACAAGTAGCATTGCATTGTGTTGAATCCTGCCTGGATATTGGCAGAAACATTGGCACTGTTCAAAGGAGAGCAGGAATTCCTCCTCATGTCCTGGTCAACATTCCCTCCTGGATCAGCCAATCAAGGAGTAAGATTGTTCGACCACTTAACAATCATGCTCAAATCTGAAGCATTATCATGCCATGCCTCTAACTTAGGGAGCAGGGCTTGGAGCCAGGAGATCAGTGGAAGGAGATACTGCGCTCAAGAGAATGGCTGGAGCAGGACTGGGAGTCATTGCAGGACAATGCTCCACTAACCACAATGGAAATAAAAATCAGGAGAGGTGTTGATTTGCTATCACTCATTTCACTACTGCACAAAGTCAAAATCTACCCCTGTGTCTCATTCGCTGGCTCAATGCATATTTGACAGGTGATTCTCTATCTCGTACTGTGAGGAAATGAAATACAGAACTTTTAGTTGCTTTCTTATTCCTTTTTTTGACCATTTGTGTCAGATAGCTTTCAGATCAATCTTATGCTCACTTAAGCTAAGCGAATTGTTTTGGCGGAGTGATGAAGGTGAGCAGATGTGTCTAGCAGCAGTTGCACAGCTATAAACTTTATGCTTGTCTGAGGAATTACATTCCACCAGATTTAGGTTGCAAGCAAAACGAGGACACGTGGTTGTATTCCACATTACTCATAACTTTTGACAATATTGGCCATTGGAGGTTATAATGGTTTCTGTTGATAAATTATTGGGATTGTTCATCTACAGTAATAACATCAACTAATTGGGAATGTCTGCTCTGTGTTCACAGTAGATTGCTAACTTTGAAACAAGACAATATGCAACACTCTGGCACGGACTACTCCAGGGTTTGCTTAAAGGCTGGTGTGGGAGTTACATCAATGTTAAAGGCCAAATAACGAGAGGTATGCATTGAAAACACTGCTGCCTGGCCACATATTCTTTAATAAAGTGCAGCAATTCCACATTAACCCTTTGCTGCAACCAATAACTTTGGCTTTAGCATATGATAAGGCCACAGTGCAGCCAAAGCTAAACCAAGTTGGGAAAACTGTATTTAATGGCAAAAACTTTAACGAATGGTGAAATCATTCATCCTCAGCTATGAGCTGAGGATTTAGATAAATGACTACCGTCTTCCTCATAAAATGTTATGCAAAGGTTTAGGTAGAGATATGAATGTGATCAGGAAACACACTAGTGGTAGGAGCAAAAAATTGTTGGTAAGTGATTGCAAAGGGATGGGGACAATTAAAAGGGAGTGGTGGAATAGGGGGACAAACATTCTGAAAGATTTTTTAGAAATGCTCCCAAGCAATCTCAACCCATTGGAGGCTTTGACAAGGCTGAAGGGGAGGAGGCTAAGATATAACAGGCAAAAATGAAGGGGATGGAAAGTCTATGTGCAGACATGAGTCTGCAGGCAAGTAACAGAGCAGTCTGGCACCCTGTTTGATTGTTGCTGAAGTCGAGTTTATGCTGTTTGAATTGGTTGAAGGGAGGGTGGCTCTGTTGACCAAATTCACAGCAACAACCCATAAGTCAACATGGCAGCATACCTGGAGAAGGTGATGACAGGCTTGAGATCACAGTTGACCAGTCGTGCCACTGACAATACCAGCCTTACTGCTTTGTAGCTGCAGCGGTGTTTGCAGAGGATGGAGCAACTCTGTATTTGGCTCTTGGATGACCTAGTCTCTGTGAAGACAGTTTCTCATGGTCATTGTCAGGTGCTGCCGATATGGTCTTGATGTGTGCGGCCAATCGGGGTGCGTTGGCTGTTGATCACCTCGGGGTTACTGCAAGTATATCAACAAGAGTAACATATTTATATAGGGCCTTTAAAAAGTCCCAAGGCGCTTCACAGGAATATATTCAGACAAAAATTGACACCGCGCCAAAGAAGGAAACATTAAGACAGGTGACCATAAGCTTGGTCAAAGAGGTAGGTTTTAGGGAGCTGTCTTAAAGGAGGAGAGAGAAGCAGAGCAGTAGAGAATTTAGGAAGGAATTCTAGAGCTTCGCGCCTAAAGGGCTGAAGGCACGTCTACCAATGGTAGGGCAAAGGAAGTGAGAGATGCACAAGAGGCCAGAGTTGGAGAAACACAGAGTTGGAGGAGGTTACAGTAATAGGGAGGAGTGAGGCCATGGTGGGATTTAAACATGAGGAGAATTTTTTAATTGAGGCGTTGCCGGACCGGGAGCCAATGTAGGTCAGTGAACACAGGGGTGATAGGTGAAAGTGTAAGTTAGGACACGGGCAGCAGATTTTTGGATGTGCTTAAGTTTATGGAGGGTGGAAGGTGGGAGGCCAGCCAGGAGAGCATTTGAATAATCAAGTCTGGAGGTAACAAGAGCATTGATGAGGACTACAGCATATCATAATGTTGATTGAGATATATCTGAAGAAGTATTTAACACGACGATTAGTTGGCCGTTCACATATCATATCATATACTTCGACTCCATCCCACCAAGTCATTCCACCCAAAGGATAGCAATAGTGCAGAAAGCAAGCCAAAGCAGGTGCCCACTACAGCACTGAACATGGTGACAGCTGTGATGAGCTTTTTCATGATCCAACAACAGAAGGTACAGGGTTAGCTACATCCTAAGAGGCACATATTGACACCCAGAAGCAGCTCACAGTATTTCCCCAATGGGGAAACAACCAGAAAGAGAGCCAGGATAGGTTTGAGAAGACATATGCCATGGACTATCAGGGGTGTCATGTGCACAGCTCACTTGTCAGGAAATAAAATGGTTGCACTTTAATTTAGCTTATTACAGAGGGTTCACTTCTTATGGCAAGAAAGGAAGTGAGACTGGTTTGCTGGCTGGCCAGCTTATCACATGACTCAGGATGTCCGAAGGTGCTTCATATCTATTGAATGACTTTAAGTGAATTACTGTTGCTCTGTAGACAAACATGCCTGCCATTTGTAAGATCCCACAAACATCAATGAAATGAATGACCATGAGATGAACGAGAGTATGTAAGAGCAGATAGAAAGCATGGGCATTTGTGGTTGTTGAGGTAGAGTAAAGGATAATGATACACTGGGCCACATGTGGATAGGATTGATTGTGCTTAGGCACTTAGCTAAATGTATTGCTAATGAGATATCTTTAGTCCCTCAGAGACCAACCATCTAGTCAAGTAATGGTGACACGGTGGATTGTGTAAAATGAAGACGTCATGACCGCTTCCAGGATAACGAGCATTTATTTACATTACTTAGTGCATATGGCCGCAGACAACCTATACATTCATTGAGTAGTGCCACATATCCCCATAACAGGAACATTGAAATAAAGTTAAAGGTAAGCTAGCCTTATTCTGTGATTCTCTCTGAGGTCGATCACAACGATCAAAGTGCAAAGAAATATCCTCCCTTTCTCAAAATATGAATATGTGTATATATAAAGTTAACAAATTAATTGATTCATCAGAAAATGTTTTGAGGTATGTTTTTCTTGGCTACATAGGCCAGTTATTATCAATGTACACTCACAGAGATTCACTTGCCAAGACCATATATTGACAACTCGTGCAAAGGTCAGCAGGCATAGGAATAGGACCAAGCCATTCAGCTCCTCGAGCCTGTTCCGCCATTCAATTAGACCATGGCTGACCTGTACCTCGGCTCCATTTACATAGAAACATAGAAACATAGAAAATAGGTGCAGGATTAGGCCATTCGGCCCTTCAAGCCTGCACCACCATTCAATAAGGTCATGGCTGATCAGTCCCTCAGTACCCCTTTCCTGCTTTCTCTCCATCCCCCTTGATACCTTTAGCCTTAAGGACCATATCTAACTCCCTCTTGAATATATCCAATGAACTGGCATCAACAACTCTCTGCAGTAGAGAATTCCACAGGTTAACAACTTTAGCCGCCTTTGCTCCATATCCCTGATATCCTTACCTAAGAAAAATCTATTAATCTCATTTCTGAAAATTTAAATTGACCACTCCACCACCCACAGCCATAGGATTCTCTATCCACAAATGAAAGGACAGAGAATCCTGCAGATCCTGCTGATCTCCATGCTTGAATTCCTGGTGTGTGAGCCCGGAAATTAATATTCATTTACGGAGAGCAAATTTGTAAAATCTAATCCCAAGAAAGATCTATATAACTGCGAGCACGATCTCTTTTACACACAGTGCATCGGGTAGGGAGTTGTTACTAAGATTAGCAGATGCTTCAGCATGCTGCAAGCAGATAGTGATCTTTTTATCGCAAGTCTGCATCACCACTAAATAAGAATTTTGGAACAGGTTCTCGACAAAAACAATAAATGTCCACACAACGGAAATGCTTGCCGAAGAATACAGATGTCAGTTGTTGACAGCATCGACAAAACTAGACCAAACAGTTGGCTTAATGTTTTCTGGCGGAACCAGGACGTGTATCCAGCCCTTTAGCTGAAATGCAATTGAAAAAAAGGTGGTGTCATTGTAAGTGCCCTGGAAAGATGATATTATGATATCAAGTAATCGCAAGACGTGTGCTTTCACTGATGATTGCCGTATAAGTACTGCTCAAATCTAGCCTTTTTAAGGAATTTCTAAATATTTGTAGAGGTAACCATGTGAAATGGAAGGTAATCGGAAGAGCTTTCTTAATCACAAAACTACAAGTCCCAGCATGCTCTCTGAGGCTGCCAACCTCCATGCCAAGTTCACAATGTGCCAACATAATCAGTTCAGAAGATCTTCAGTCTCAGATAAACGAGCTACAAAAACCTTTAAGAAATTCTCTGACATCACTTCCCTCATTGCTGATTCGGTAATGTGGAATGCAGTTCATGGGCAGCTATGGGGAACTGGATGATATAGTGGGTTAGGTACTGGGCTTTAACCTTTTGGGACCTGCGTTGAAATCCAGCCCAACTTCGTCGATAGGTGTACTTCATGAAATGAGTTTTGGACACCCCGCATCCATTTCCCAATAGGCATGGGCCTACGGCACAAAACTGTCACAAATCGACAATCTTATGCAAAGAGGCTGGAGTTAGAAATGAAAGGAATGTTACACTGATGCAGCAGTAGGTATTCTTCTGAGGTTTGGTCTGAAGTATGTTGGTATGGCAGGGTTGAGGGAGCTTTAATCTGCCTCTGGCTGTGCTAATCGGGGGAGTGATTTCGGACGCCTGCAATGGGAGTTGTTCCATACCTCATAACAAGAAAGAAAGACTTTTAACATCCCACAGCACATCACAATATATTTCTTTAAATCAGAGTTCAATGCCTTGTGTGTTCTTACTAAATGTTGTTAACAGGCTCAACTTGCCAGGCAAATGACTAGGAAAACTCTGCAATGGCCAAGAATTTCGTGCACCTGGCTATCAGGATTAATGAACAGGAAAATACACTCTGGTACATCAATGTATATAAAAAAATAGGCTTTCCTGTGAGTGATGTGTGGGAACAGCATAATGCGCTGGAGTTTATAGTGTGGGGCATTTAAGATGTGGGCCAGTAAATCAGAGATTGCAGTGCACATTTACCATCTGTGATGAATAAAGACCCAGGGCATGTGAGAACAGCTCAAGTGCTTTGCTGAAAACTGCCTTCACCAGCACAACTTGGACGGACCAGTTTCTGTCGGACACTCTCTCACTTCTGATCTCCGATCTCAGCTTACACAAACATTTCCTTTCCCTGCTATCTGCAGCCGATCAATTATTACACTGGGCTAGCGTCAAATGCAAAAACATCAGTACGCTACACAATCTAAGTTCTAACAGGCAGTTACCTGAGTTTGATAATTCCGCTGTCAGTAAGTTAAGCTACCTAATCAAAATGACAGTTGCATTCAAACAAATGAATGCCTGAAATGAACCATTTGACATTTCTCATTGAGTCTAGTGTTAAACTTGCCAGCAGCAAACCCAAGAAATTATCTAAAGAAGGAAACACAGTTCAAGAAGGCCAAAAATGAACACATAGTGAAGGATAATTTTTAAAACGCAAACTAGCAAAAGAACCAGAGGCGAGATGGTGAGGAAATTCTTTTACGCAATGAGTAGTTTTGAGAGGGCAGAGGAAACAGATTCAAAGTAACTTTCCAAAGGAAATCGCATCTATACTTGACAAGGAAAATTGACAGGGCTATGGGGAAAGAACAGGGGCATGGGACTAATTGGATCGCTCTGTCAAAGAGTCGGTACAGCTACGATGGGCCGAATGGCCTCCTGCTGTGCTGTATCTGCTACGCTGCGCTTGCACCCCAGATGGAAAATTCGGCCCTTATATCTCATTTAACGTCTGTCTAAAAAAAACGGCATTCCCCAGTGTGCAGCAGGTAGTATTGGCGGTGTGTTTAAATGGAGGGATGAGGATCCTACATCGCAGGTCACATTGACTGCAACAGTTGCGGACATCATGCTCCGTGAAGCTCCGACTTGCAAGTGGCACTTTTATCTACAATTACAAAGTCAGTGAGAGAATTAATGGGGGCATTACTAGTTTGCCAGCGTATCATGTTGGTTACTATTGACAGGCAGTTTCAAGCTAAAAGAAGGGCTGCTGGCCATGTCAGGCCATGGATGGGGAGAGGCCGAAGAAATTTGGGGAGGAGGCCTTACCCCTGACAGGTTTACAGGGAACAATGCTCATACCTCCAGCTCTCTGAGGAGCAGTGTGTGAGAAGGCTATGCCTCCAAAAGGAAGTGCTTACAGAGATATGCCATCTCCTACAGGCAGACCTACAGCCTTCCAGCGGCAACACGACTGCTCTGCCCGGCGCATCTCTCGATATGTTGCACATCACTGCATTCTCCAAGTCCCAAAGGCTCTGTACGCCCACAAAATGGACTTAATAAAGTTCTCAATGAGCAGGGACAGACAGAATGAGCACACACGTGGCCTTGCGAGCACCATTGGACAACGCAGAGGTATTCAAGGGATACTGTTATATAGGTAGACTTGTAGTTACTCTGCACAGCCACTAGAGGGCTCATCCCCTGGAGTCCCAAGGGATCCCATAATCCCTTGGGCGCTCAGGTATTTAAGGAGGCTTCACAGGTTGGAGAGGCACTCTGGAGACCTGCAATAAAAGACTAAGGTGACACTTTACTTTGAACTCACAGTGTTCAGTCTGACTCTTTCTCCATACACAACAACTGCCGATGAGATACAGATAGCGAACCCAAAGATTCAGAGAATAGTGGGCATCCTGGAGAAATTCTCAGAGGGAGATGATTGGGAAACTTTTGTGGAGTGACTCGACCAATACTTCGTAGCCAACGAGCTAGATGGGGAAGAGAGCGCTGCCAAACGAAGGGCGATCCTCCTGACTGTCTGTAGGGCACCAACGTATGGCCTCATGAAGAATCTGCTCACTCCAGCGAAACCCATGGAGAAATCGTATGACGATTTGTGCACACTGGTCCGAGAACATTTGAACCCGAAGGAAAGCATTCTGAAGGCGAGGTACCGGTTTTACACCTACAAAAGGTCTGAAGGCCAGGAAGTGGCGAGTTATGTCGCCGAGCTAAGACGCCATGCAGGACATTACGAATTTGAAGGACATTTGGAGCATATGCTCAGAGACTTTTTCGTACTTGGCGTTGGCCATGAAACCATACTTCGCAAACATTTGACTGTAGAGACCCCAACCTTGAGTAAGGCCATAGCGATAGCCCAGGCATTCATTGCCACTAGTGACAACATGAAGCAAATCTCTCAGCACACAAGTGCTGCTACAAGTACTGTGAACAAAGTGATGTTGTTTTCGAATCATGACATTCAGGGCAGATCACACATACCTACAGCTACATGTCTGCAGATGTCTCAGAGTCCACCATCAAGGGTGATGAATGCAAGGCCATTAACACCTTGTTGGCACTGTGGGGGTAATCATCGTTTCCATTCATGCTGATTCAAAGAGTATATTTTCAAGGGCTGTGGAACAATGGGACATCTCCAACGAGTGTGCAGGCGAGCTGCAAAGCATGTTAAACCTGCAAACTACCATGTTGCAGAGGAGGACAAATCCACGGAGGATTCGACAAACCAGAGCCTCAGAGGGAGGAGGCAGAGGTACATGGGGTGCACAAATACACCATGAATTGTCCCCAGATAATGCTGAATGTTGAACTAAATGGACTCCCGGTGTCAATGGAGCTGGACACGGGTGCGAGCCAGTCCATCATGGACAAAAAGGCTTTCGAAAGATTGTGGTGCAACAAGGCCTCAAGGCCAGTCTTAACTCCAGTTTGCACGAAACTAAGAACTTACACGAAAGAACTGATTCCTGTAATCGGCAGTGCTACCGTAAAGATCTCCTACGATGGAGCGGTGCACAAGCTACCACTCTGGGAGGTACCGGGCGATGGTCCCACGCTGCTCGGTAGGAGCTGGCAAGGAAAGATTCGCTGGAACTGGGACGATGTCCGAGCGCTATCGCCCACTGACGACACTTTGTGTACCCAGGTCTTAACAAATTTCCTTCTCTGTTCGAACCAGGCTTTGGGAAATTCCAAGGAGCAAAAGTGCAGATCCACCTAATACCGGGGGCGCGACCCAATCATCACAAGGCGAGTGCAGTACTATACATGATGAGAGAAAGAGTAGAGATCAAGCTAGACCAGCTGCAAAGAGAGGGCACCATTTCACCGATCGAGTTCAGCGAGTGGGCCAGTCATATTGTCCCAGTCCTCAAGGGAGACGGCACCGTCAGAATCTGTGGCGATTACAAAGTAGCTATTAATCGTTTCTCCCTGAAGGATCAATACCCACTATCAGAGGCTGATGACCTCTTTGTAACGCTGGCAGGAGGAAAGACGTTCACGAAGCTGGATCTGACTTCAGCCGACATGATGCAGGAACTGGAGGAATCATTGAAGGCCCTCACCTGTATCAACACGCACAAAGGTCTTTTTGTTTATAACAGATGCCCGTTTGGAATCCGATCAGCGGCAGTGATATTCCAGACAAACATGGAAAGTTTACTGAAGTTGGTCCATCACACTGTGATCTTCCAGGACGACATCTTGGTCACAGGTCGGAACACAGTCGAGCACCTGCAGAACCTGGAGGAGGTTCTTAGTCGACTCAACTGCGTGGGGCTCAGGTTAAAATGCTCGAAGTGCATTTTCCTGGCACCTGAAGTGGAGTTCTTGGGAAGGAGGATTGCGGCGGACGGCATCAGGCCCACCAACGTGAAGACGGAGGCAATCGAGAACGCACCGAGGCCACAGAACGTGAAGGAGCTGCGGTCGTTTCTTGGTAACTCCTCACCGGGTCTTAGCACACTGCTAGAACCACTGCATGTCTTACTATGAAAAGGGGGTGAATGGGTTTGGGGCAAAAGCCAAGCAAATGCATTTGTAAAAGCAAGAAAATTGTTATGCTCAAACAAATTGCTTGTGTTGTATGATCCATGTAAGCGTTTGATACTAGAATGTGATACGTCGTCATATGGTGTCGGGTGTGTTTTGCAACAAGCTAATGATTTCCGGAAACTGCAACCGGTTGCTTATGCATCCAGGAATCTAAGGCTGAGAGAGCCTACAGCATGATTGAGAAAGAAGCGTTAGCGTGTATCTAGGGGTAAAGAAAATGCATCAATACCTGTTTGGGCTAAAATTCGAATTGGAAACTGACCATAAGCCACTTATATCCCTGTTTTCCGAGAGTAAAGGGATGAATACCAACGCATCAGTCCGCATCCAGAGATGGGTGCTCACGTTGTCCGCATACAACTATGCCATCCGCCACAGGCCAGGCACAGAAAACTGCGCCGATTCTCTCAGTAGGCTGCCATTGCCCACCACACAGGTGGAAATGGTGCAGCTCGCAGATCTAGCCATGGTTTTGGAAGCATTTGAGAGTGAGCAATCACCCATCCCTGCCCAGCAGATCAAAACCTTACAAGTCAGGACCCCTTATTATCTCTAGTCAAAAGCTGCGTGCTTCACAGGAGCTGGTCCAGTGTCCCAGTGGAAATGCAGGAAGAGATAAAGCCATTCCAGTGGCGCAAAGATGAAATGTCTATACAGGCAGACTGCCTTCTGTGGGGCAATCGAGTAGTGGTCCCCAAGCAGGGCAGAGACACCTTCATCAATGACCTCCACAGTACCCACCCAGGCATCGTAATGATGAAAATGTGGTGGCCCGGTATCGATGCGGACTTAGAGTCCTGCATTCACAGATGTAATACATGCTTGCAGTTAAGCAATGTACCCAGGGAGGCGCCGCTAAGTTTTTGGTCTTGGCCCTCCAAACTGTGGTCTAGGGTACATGTCGACTATGCAGGCCCGTTCTTGGTAAAATGTTCCTTGTGGTTGTAGACGCGTACTCCAAGTGGATTGAATGTGAGATAATGTCGGCTAGCACATCCGCTGCCACTACTGAAAGCCTGCGGGCTATGTTTGCCACACACGGTCTACCTGATGTTCTGATGAGCGACAACGGGCCATGTTTTATCAGTGCTGAGTTCAAAGAATTCATTACCTATAACGGGATCAAACATGTCACATCTGCCCCGTTTAAACCAGCGTCCAATGGTCAGGCAGAGAGAGCAGTGCAAACCATCAAGCAAGGCTTGAAGAGGGTAACGGAAGGCTCACTGCAGACTCACCTATCCCGAGTCCTGCTTAGCTACCGCATGAGACCCCACTCACTCATAGAAACATAGAAACATAGAAAATAGGTGCAGGAGTAGGCCATTCGGCCCTTCTAACCTGCACCGCCATTCAATGAGTTCATGGCTGAACATGCAACTTCAGTACCCCATTCCTGCTTTCTCTCCATACCCCTTGATTCCCCTCGTAGTAAGGACTTCATCTAACTCCTTTTTGAATATATTCAGTGAACTGGCCTCAACAACTTTCTGTGGTAGAGAATTCCACAGGTTCACCACTCTCTGGGTGAAGAAATTCCTCCTCATCTCGGTCCTAAATGGCTTACCCCTTATCCTTAGACTGTGTCCCCTGGTTCTGGACTTCCCCAACATTGGGAACATTCTTCCTGCATCTAACCTGTCTAACCCCATCAGAATTTTAAACGTTTCTATGAGGTCCCCTCTCATTCTTCTGAACTCCAGTGAATACAAGCCCAGTTGATCCAGTCTTTCTTGATAGGTCAGTCCCGCCATCCCGGGAATCAGTCTGGTGAACCTTCGCTGCACTCCCTCAATAGCAAGAATGTCCTTCCTCAAGTTAGGAGACCAAAACTGTACACAATGCTCCAGGTGTAGCCTGTACAAGGCTCTGTACAACTGTAGCAACACCTCCCTGCCCCTGTACTCAAATCCCCTCGCTATGAAGGTCAACATGCCATTTGCTTTCTTAACCGCCTGCTGTACCTGCATGCCAACCTTCAATGACTGATGTACCATGACACCCAGGTCTCTTTGCACCTCCCCTTTTCCTAATCTGTCACCATTCAGATAATAGTCTGTCTCTCTGTTTTTACCACCAAACTGGATAACCTCACATTTATCCACATTATACTTCATCTGCCATGCATTTGCCCACTCACCTAACCTATCCAAGTCACTCTGCAGCCTCATAGCATCCTCCTCGCAGCTCACACTGCCACCTAACTTAGTGTCATCCGCAAATTTGGAGATACTACATTTAATCCCCTCATCTAAATCATTAATGTACAGTGTAAACAGCTGGGCCCCAGCACAGAACCTTGCGGTACCCCACTAGTCACTGCCTGCCATTCTGAAAAGTCCCCATTTACTCCTACTCTTTGCTTCCTGTCTGACAACCAGTTCTCAATCCATGTCAGCACACTACCCCCAATCCCATGTGCTTTAACTTTGCACATTAATCTCTTGTGTGGGACCTTGTCGAAAGCCTTCTGAAAGTCCAAATATACCACATCAACTGGTTCTCCCTTGTCCACTCTACTGGAAACATCCTCAAAAAATTCCAGAAGATTTGTCAAGCATGATTTCCCTTTCACAAATCCATGCTGACTTGGACCTATCATATCACCTCTTTCCAAATGCACTGCTATGACATCCTTAATAATTGATTCCATCATTTTACCCACTACCGATGTCATTGGGATCCCACCTGCTGAACTTCTCATGAAAAGAGCACTTGACACCCTGATCTACATGAAGAAGTAGAGAGCAGACGGCTTCAACAAAGTGTATACCATGATAGCACAAATGTGTCACGTGAGATTGAAATCAATGATCCTGTATTTGTATTAAATTATGGACAAGTCCCAAGTGGCTTCCCGGCACTGCCATGGCCAAAGAGGGAAGCAGGGTGTTTCGGGTCAAACTTTCAAATGGACTCATTCACCGGAAACACTTGGACCAAATCAAACTCAGATTCACGTACTATCCTGAGCAACCCACCTTGGACCCTACCTTTTTTCATCCCCCAACATACACACCAGTGGCAACTGGCACCACGGTTGACCACGAAGCAGAACCCATCATCCACAGCAGCCCAGCAAAGCCCAACACACCAGGCAGCCCAGCAAGGCAAGCTGCACAGCAGCCCAGCGAGGACCCAACAAATGATTCAGTAACACGAGCTTTCACACCGAGACGATCAACCAGGGCAAGAAGAGCCTGTGTTGCGGGGGAGTGTTGTTATATATGTGGACTTGGATTTGCTCTGTACAACCACCAGAGGGCTCATCCCCTGGAGACCCACGTGATCTCATAATCCCTTGGGAGCACAGGTATTTAAGGAGGCTTCACAGGTTGGAGAGGCACTATAGAGACCTGCAATAAAAGACTAAGGTCACACTTTACTTTGAGCTCACAGTGTTCAGTCCATACACAACAGATGCCATTCCCTAAACATGCAGCTGGTATGCAGTGCATCGTCGCAGTGAATGCCCGCTATCCAGGAAGCGCACATGATGCTTTCAGTTTGTTTGAATGCAGCGTCTCACGAATGTTTCAGCGACAAAGGGAAGGGCAGGGTGGCTGAGCAGGGACAAAGCTTACAGCTTGGCCACCAGGCTCATGACCCCCCTTTGCAACCCCACCACAGAAGCCGAGCAGCGCTACAATGAGAGCCATGCCGCCACCCGTAACATCATCGAACAGACAATTGGAATGGTCAAGCAGTGCTCCTGATGCCTGGAGCACTCTGGAGGCAGCCTTCAATACTCCCTTCAATAGGTCTCCGAGTTCATTGTGGTGTGCTGCATGCTACACAACTTGGCCATCATGAGGGGCCAGGCATTGCCAGTGATGATGAAGAGGAGCCTGGCGAGGCCCCAATTACACAGCCACCCATCCACAGAGGAGGCAGTGTGGAGGTGCTGCAGGAGCAAGAGCCGTACTTCGCCAGCTCATAATGGACCGGTTTGCTTGAATGGAGGAAGCTGAGAGATACAGCTAATACTGGCTACGCTATGTGCCATCATAAGGACACATCTACGCTGAGTTTTTGAATGATACAAACGTCACCAACGGCAAAGGGTCAAAGTGATATTTTTATCAAAAAAAGTTACAAACAATGCACCCCCAACCTAAAACCAAATGACACAATAAACCATCATAACCGAACGATACAATAAATCATCATAACCAAACAATACAATAAACAGTGTTTTGTTGCAAGTTATTTTCCAAGTGCATTATTAAAAAACAACCAATTTGAGGCATTCTCATAAAAGATTAAGGCATCTGCAGAAGGCTGTCCCATCCCTTAATGGGACTGGGCCTGAGATTTTCCACCCCTTCCCTTCATCCTCCTCCCACACCTGCTGCTCCTCCTCAATGAGGCCTCAGTGCCGACAGCTGCTTTAGGGCTGCTGTGTTTGGGGAGGCAGACAGTGCAGACGGCGTATGAGGATGCCCTGGACCAGCTCTGGGACTGGAAGGCCCGGCTGCAGACTGCTGCACCTCATCATTGGCGGAAGCAGTGGCTCGGGTGTGTACCATGTAGGGTGCATGGTTGGAGAGTCAGTGGTGGGAGCCGGAATGCTGTCATCCTGAAGGAGGCCAGCACCTTCTATTTCCTGGGAACCACTGAGACTCCGACGGTGCTGGGCCTCAACTTCCGGAGCATGACAACTTGCTGGCCTGCTTTGTCACCGTCCCGTCCCCGTTGGACAGTGGGGAACACAGAGAGGATGGCACCAGGCACTGCAGCGTAGCTTGTGCCTGCAATTCGATTGATGTTGCAACGTGATCAATGGCACATACCACACACTCTGGTGCACCACTGTCGCTACTGGAGACCACCTGCCTCTGTGAGTGGGCAAGGATGGCCTCGCTGGAGTCTTGAGGTGCACCGACAATTCGTGACGCTGCCTCCGCAACAGTTGCAGAAAGTTTGCCGCTGCTCTCGGGTCTGACCCAATGCAGTCATGAGCTCACGGTGCATGTCTGTGTTTTCCCTAGACATTTCCACCAAGTCCAGTTCCATGTCTGCCTGTTGTTGAGCAGACCTATTTTGCTGACTCACCGTCCGGTGAGCTGGCCTCCGAGATTCCCCTCTCGCTTCGCATTGCTGTAGGCGACTGGGGCCAGGAGCCTCCAACGACTCAAAGCCAGGGAAATTGGGCTCATTCCCAGATGTGCTTTGTTCCGACAGGTCAACTTGTGGACTCTGTGGCTCAGGCATTGCAGTGTGCTTGCACACCTCATCATCTCCCCAATGGCCAGATGTTGATGGCTCTCTGGATGCCTGTCGCAATTGTGGCTGTTCTTCTGCAAGCAGAAAACAACAGACGTGTGGTTAGCAGCAGGGTAGGGGGGCAGGGTGCTAGCAGGAAGGTGGCATTGCACATGTACATGTGAAGGCCCCTCGCCACTTTATAATACGTCTCAATGAAGTCACACCAGTCGCGCAACCATTTACATATCCTCACTTGCCGAAGGGGCTCAGCATCGCCCCCGGCAACTGTCTGAGCTGATGCTCCAATGAGGGCAGACACCCGTTCCTTGGCATCTGTTAAATCCAGGATCTGAGGCGGACCCCCGCCTGTCCGGCACTGCTCTTGCCTGTTGTGTGAGATCTTCGCCAGCAATGAGAAAAATAGGCAGGGTTCAGAAAGGGTACACCTCCAGTTGTGCCACACATACCTACCATAGTTCAATAGCTGAGACTGTGTGGATGTGCAAATGTCTTCACGTCAATCTCTGTGGATGTTGCATGAGCTTTGTGAGTGACCGGTAGGTGAGAGGGCAATAGCATAGAGGCTGCAGGTGATCTTTATGAAACCCATATCAGCAGTGGGAGTGTATTGCGAGGAAGATTCTTAATGATTAGGGAACAAGAGGATGTGTGCATCCTTGATTAAGAGGCAATGGCTGGAGAAGTCAGCCTTCAGCTTTCTGATGCATTGTGAAACCCACACCACAGGCTACAAGACTTTGAGAATGGGTAGGTACAGGAAAGACTTCACATAGTGTCTGACATGTTGGAAGGATAGCAGGCATACATAAATGTGACGGGTACTCATCCTGACGACCCTGGTAAGGTCGTTGAACTTTTTGCGTCATTGGATGCCAGTTCTGGCATCCGTGTCTGTTGCAACTTCACGCCCTAATCATTTGATAATTGTTGGCGGTGGTCTCCCTCCCCCAATCAGATGGAGTGATGGCCACCTCCTCTCCACTGTGTGGGCTAAGGCCTCAGCAGCCTCTGTTGAGAAACGCCTGGCACGCTGCCTGGCCTCCTGCTGCTCCATCTCTGCAGAAGTGCCAGAAGTCGGGCGGGTCATCTGTGCATGCGTGGAGGAAGCCGCCACGCCCTGAAATAACGTCTGCGTCCGAGAAAACAAAAACGTGACTGCGCAGGCGCAAAATGGCCGCCTCTTTTACCGCCGCGATTTTCGGCTCGGGCGCACAAAGTCCGTTGTGTAACGCCTGATTTAACCCCCTCAATCATGGTTGCTTAGTTTTTGCTGAAATTTCCAGTCGAAGACGCAAACGTTTTTCAGGCGGTATCGGGATGGCCCCGCCGCGATTGGCGCCCTGAAATTGGTAAAGCCGAAAATCCAGCGCTATGAGTGGAATGTATGGGGTCTCTATGTTCGCCAAGTCTGAGGATCATGTAAAGCAGACAAACGCAGTGAAGGGATGCTGTGTACTATCATAAACATCTCAGTGCATAAGTGGGTCAAGTGTGTGCTAAAACAGGCTTGACATGCTAAGTAGCAGAGCTGAAAAATATTCAATGCTCATGGAAAGGGAAAGAATCATCTTTTGCATTGTGAGCAAGGAGGAGATTGCAGAATCTGGTAATCATATCATATTATGAGTGTAGCCATTATCAGTGTATGTATATGTATGTATTCCCTGTTTTTTATATTGGCCAAATATGCCATGATATAATGCGTATTCTCAAGCATTCCAACAGCCCTGTTTCCTAACCATGCCCACGATAACCAAATTGATCCTTACATCTGTATTTTCCCTTTTCTACCCTGACAGCTTCAGGGCGGGAGTTTCTGCCCTGATCAAATCATGCTCCCAGCCAAGTTTCCTGGGTCAGGGGTCATTAAGCTGTTTGTGGCGAGCTCCTGGTAGGATTCCCACAGCAAGCAGGAGCCCACCAGTAGGCCCTAAATAAATGCTGGTGATGCTGCAACAGGAGCTGGTTTCTCACATCCATCCCTCATTGTTCATTGCTTTAGGGAGAGCACTGAGAGCTAATCCAAATGGGAAAAGTCTCATGTTTCGGTGTCCAGTCTCTAAAGCGTTACGAAAACAACAGCCCCAATCAGGAGGCCAGCCATCACCCAGTAAACTTTCATGTAAAAAAAAAACTTGACATTTTTTTTAGCAGTACTCATGGGTGGTATTTTTGACATAAATGCTCCAGGCCATCGCACAGCCTTATCCTGGAGTATATTCTTTTTATCAGTGAAATGGCCAGCAAAAAAGAAAAGGTTTCTTTGTTTTCATGTTTCAGATGAAGATGGGTGGCCTCTGAAACTGAAAGTAATAAGAGGGTAATTTAGCAAATTGGCGAATGCCTGGACAGGGACAGGTTTGTGCTGAACACCTGAACACATTCCTAGAATATTCTGTAACTGTTGCATGTTCCCACTGCTTTAGTTAAATCTATTCAAAAGTTTGGATTGGCTTCTAAACAAAGCATTTCAGAGCAGCAATAACCAAAGGCAGCATTTGAACCGAAATTACAAAAAGGAGGTATTTTGTTATCAGGTGTTTAGTTCTCTCTCATGAAGGCACTGGCTCACGCTGGAGCGATAGTACCGTGGTTATGTTACTGGACTAGTAATCCAGAGGCCTGTACTAATGATCTGGAGACGTGTAGTTCAAATCCCACCATGTGCAGCTGGGAAATTTCAATTCAGTTAATTGAATAAATCTGGAATAAAAAGCTAGTGTCAGTAATGGTGACCATGAAACTACCGGATAGTCGTAAAAACCCATCTGGTTCACTAATGACATGTAGGGAAGGAAATCTGCTGTGCTTACCTGGTCTGGCCTATATGTGACTCCAGACACACAGCAATGTGGTTGACTCTTAACTGCTCTCTGAAATGGCCTAACAAGCCATTCAGTTGTAATAAACCGCTACGAAAAACATTATAAGAATACAACCAGACGGACCACCTGGCATCGACCTCGGCACTAGCTTTGGACACGACAACGGCACACCCAGCCCAATCGACCCTGCAAAGTTCTCCTGATCAACATCTGGGGACTTGTTCCAAAATTGGGAGAGCTGTCCCATAGACTAGTCAAGCAACAGCCTGACATAGTCAGACTCACAGAATCATACCTTTCAGTCAATGTCCCAGAATCCTCCATCACCATTCTTGGGTATGTCCGGCAGGAAAATACCCACCAGGGGTAGCAGCACAGCGGTATACAGTCAGAGGGAGTGGCCCTGGGAGTCCACAACATTTACTCTGGACCCCATGAAGTCTCATGGCTTCAGGTCAAGCATGGGCAAGGAAACCTCCTGCTGATTACCCCTACCACCCTCCCTCAGCTGATGAATTAGTGCTCCTCCATGTTGAACGCCACTCGGAAGAAGCACCAAAAGTAGCAAGGGCACAGAATGTACTCTGGGTGGAGGACTTCAATGTCCATCACCAAGAGTGGTTCTGGAGCACCACTACTGACCAAGCTGGCTGAGTACTGAAGGACATGGCTGCTAGACTGGGGCCTGTGACAGGTGGTGAGAGAACCAACATGCGGGAAAAACCTATTTGACCTCGCCCTCACCAATCTACCTGTCGCAGGTGCATCTGTTCATGACAGCATTGGTAGCAGTGATCACTGCACATTCATTGTGGAGATGAAGTCCCATCTTCACACCGAGGACACCCTCCATCATGTTGTGTGGCACTACCACCGTGCTAATTGGGATAGATTCAGAACACATGTAGCAGCTCAAAACTGGGCATCCATGAGGCTCTGTGGGCAATCAGCAGCAGCAGAATTGTATCTGTAATCTCATGGCCCGGCTTATCCCACATTCTAACATTACCATCAAACCAGGAGACCAAGCCTGGTTCAATGTGGAGTGCAGAGGAACATGCCAGGTGCAGTACCAGGTGTACCTGGGGAAGCTGCAACACAGGACTACATGCATGCTAAACAGCAGAAGCAGCAAGCTATAGACAGAGCTAAGCAACCCCACAATCAATGGTTCAGATCAAAGCATTGCAGTCCGGCCACATTCAGTCGTGAATGGTGGTAGACAATTAAACAACTAATGGGAAGAGGAGGCTCCCTGAATATCCCCATCCTCATTGATGGCGGAGCCCAACACGTGAGTGCAAAAGGCAAAGCTGAAGTGTTTGCAACCATCTTCAGCCAGAAGTGCCGAGTGGATGATCCATCTCGGCCTCCTCCTGAGGTCCCCACCATCACAGAAGCCAGTCTTCAACCAATTCGATTCACTCCACATGGTATCAAGAAATGGCTGAGCACACTGGATAGAGCAAAGGCTATGGGCCCCGACAACATTCCAGCTGTTGTGCTGAAGACTTGTGCTCCAGAACTAGCCGTGCATCTAGCCAAGCTGTTCCAGTACAGCTACAACAGTGGCATCTATATGACAATGTCCTGTCATTGTATGTCATGTCCATAAAAAGCAGGACAAATAAAATCTGGCTAATTACCGCTCCATCAGTCTATTCTCATTCATCAGCAATGGAAGGTGACATCTACCAGCTAGAAGGGCAAGGGCAGCAGGCACATGGGAACACCATCACCTCCAAGGTCCCCTCCAAGTTACACACCATCCTGACTTAGAAATATATCGCCGTTCCTTCATTGTCATTGGGTCAAAGTCTTGGTACGCCCTCCCTGACAACAATGTGAGAATACCTTCACCACAAGGACTGCAGCGGTTCAAGGAGGTGGCTCACCACCACATTCTCAAGGGCAATGTGTGCTGGCCTTGCCAGCGACGCCCACATCCCGGGACGAATAATCAAAAAAAGATCTATGGGTGCAGAACACCCTCCAGTATGTTGCCCAAGAAACCATTCTTTGTGTGTAAAAGTAGGTGATGACTGCTTGTTCAACCAATGGAGGTCGCTACAGCTGAGTCTAATCTTATCCTCACCCAATATTCGCTCATATGGAGGGTGATTTTGCATGGGCGTTAATGTAGCGCAGCAGATCGCCACGTCTGAGATAGACTGGAGGGTCAAGAGCATCTATGAAACTGTACTCTAGCAAGATGTCCATGTCTTCAGCAGATATTTCAGCATCTTATATATCTCCTTCAGCCCATACTTCTGATTGTAGGCGTGGATCAGTTAGAGAATTTTTTGGATAGATTACGACCAATGAAACAAACATCAGAACTCAAGCCATGATCCCACAATGCAATGTTTATTGGGCCGCTTCCACAATGGGCAGCTCATTTACTCTGGCAGATTACCATCCAGGTGATGAAAGTGAAAACTACTTTCTTGCTGTCCACTCGATCCTGACCTTCAAGGCTACAAGACCTAGCACAGGGCCAGCCCTGCCCATTGCTTCAAAGGTCAACACAGCATTGAGGTCCAGAAATTCCAGTGGGCCGGAAACCTGCTGGTGCCACCGCAGACCAAAGTTAATAGCCGCCTGAAATCATAGCGCAGGCAGCCCTCGACCAGCGGCAGGGCTGCAAGGATACAAGATGCTGATATCCTCCTATGTCATCCTTCTTCTGGCATGCACCTCTTGCTTCCCTCCTCCATCTTTGTGCCTTCCTCATTTTACACACCCAAGAACTGCAGCCTGCCCAGCCAGTGGAAGAAGAAGAAGGAAAAAAGAAGAAGGAAGTAGGAAGACGGAAGAAAAAAAATTGACACTTACAGCCACCAGCTGCTCAAGATCGACTAGCAAGATCATCGGCAGTGTCCCCCACTGAAAATCAGCAATCTTCTGCCAGCCATGCTGCAGACACTGGAGTAGCACTGTGTGACATCAGTCGGATAGACAAAGGCACACACAAAATAGTCACTAAGGGAATGCATAAGGGTGATCAAGCAGCCTTCCAGCACTTGCCCCGCCCAGACCACCATCGTGGCGGCATAGCTCTCATCACTAAATCATACCTTGGTCTGTCCCCCTGCTCCTGCTCTCTTGACTATATTCCCACTAAACTGCTGACCACTCAACTTCCTTTTTTGGCTCCCATGTTAGCCGACATTGTTAACGGTTCTCTCTCCTCGGGGGCTGTCCCCCTCTCCTTCAAATCTGCCGTTATCACCCCTCTCCTCAAAAAACCAACCCTTGATCGCACTTTGCTTGCTAGTTACCGCCCCATCTCCAACCTCCCTTTCCTGTCCAAAGTACTTGAACATGTTGTCGCCTCCCAAATCCGTGAGCGTCTTGCTTGAATCCATGCCATTGTACCAAAATGTCTCTCATCAAGGTCACAATTGACATTCCTTGTGAGTGTGACAATTCTTACCTATCTAATCGTAGCCAGACAATCTCCTGCAATAGCTTCTCTTCCTACTCCCGCATCATTACCTCTGGTGTCCCCCAAGGATCTGTCCTTAGTCCCCTCTTATTTCTCATCTATATGCTGTCCCTTGGTGATATCACAGGGGCAGTTTCCACATGTACGCTGACGACACCCAGCTCTACCTCTCCACCACTTTTCTCGATCCCTGCTTGGTATCTAAATTGTGAGATTGCTTGTCCGACATCCAGTACTGGACGAGCAGAAATTTTCTCCAATTAAATATTGGGAAGACTGAAGCCATTAACTTTGGTCCCCACCACAAACTGAGTTCCCTAACCACTGACTCCATCCCTCTCCCTAGCATCAATCTAAGGGTGATTAAGACTGTTTGCAACCTAGGTGTCATATTTGACCCTGAAATGAGTTTACAGCTACATATCTGCGGCATAACTAAAACCGCCTTTTTCCACCTCCGCAACATTGCCCGCCTCCGCCCCTGCCTCAGATCTTCTGCTACTAAAACCCTCATTCAAGCCTTTGTTACCTCTGAATCTGACTACTTCAACTCCCTCCTGGCTGACCTCCCACATTCTACACTACATAAACTTGAGGTCATCCAAAACTCAGCAGCCCGTGCACTAACTCGCACCAAGTCACGATCACCCACCACCCCTGTGTTTTCTGACCTACATTGACTCCCGGTTAAACAACGCCTCGATTTCAAAATTCTCATCCTTGTTTACAAATCACTCCATGGCCTTGCCCCTCCCTATCCCTGTAATCTTGAACATCTCTCATTATAACTGCTCAACCATCAGTGGCCGTGCCTTCAGCTGTATGGGCCCTAAGCTCTGGAATTCCCTCCCTAAACCTCTCTGCCTCTCTGTCTCACTTTCCTCCTTTAAGATGATCCTTAAAACCTACCTCTTTAAGCAAGCTTTTGCTCATCGGCCTTAAATTCCTCCTCTGTGGCTCGGTGTCAAATTTATCTGTTTTGTCTTGTAACACTGTTGTGAAGCGCCTTGGGATGTTATACTACGTTAAAGGCACTATATAAATAAAAATTATTAAAATAAAAAGTTATTATTAATTAATTTCTTGATGTCATATTGGATGGATAGATGTAAAAGGTTGGGTTGGAAGGTTTGCTTTGTGGTGGTTTTTATTTCAGCAGTGTGGCCAAGAGGATCCTGTGATGGTCAGTAACAGAGGGAAGCTAAGCTATGAGACAAATGTTGAAAGGGGAATTGTGGTTTTGGTCACTGGTACCTCAGGCAGATGATTCCATTCCAGAAAGGGGCTGTCTGGGTTGCATCCTTCTTTCTGCTTTCTCCTCTTCTGGGTCTTCCTCTTCTGCGTCTTCCTTTTCTCTCTGCAAGCGGATGCTGGAAATCTGAAATAAAAGTCTCTCAGAAGAAATACTCAGCAGGTCAGGCAGCATCTGTGGAGGGAGAAGCAGAGTTTAGGGCCTGAAATTCAGTACTGCTGGAAAGCTGGTGCTCCCCCCACCTTTTTGTGGCCATTAGCGCCAAATTTGTTTTGTGGCTGGGCCACCCCATATTCAGCTCCAAAAGTGAACAAATGGGTTCCAGCGCGAATGAACCTTTCCAAAGTGGATTTTTCAGCGGTGTAGCTGTCTTAATTTGAGCGTTATCACCACTGAGAAATTCAGCAATCAGGTAAGGGTTTCTAATGAGCTCGCTGCTCCCTGGCCTTTTTAAAGGGCAGGGTTTGCAGCAAGGCCCTGAGGGGTGAAGGAGTTTGGAAGGATGGCTGGTGTAAGAGGTGCAAGGAGAGCCAACAGGTTCACTGATATGGAGCTGGAGACACTGATGGACGGTATGGAGGACAGAAGAAGAATACTGTTTCCTGACGTGGGGAGACCTGGCAGACCGCCAGTACATGATGCATCGAGGGAGATTGCAGGGGAGGAGTCAGGTACCTCTATATGTGTGAGGACACACCCTCCCAGGAGGCTGCTGGCCAGTCTGTACCCGGCACGTCCAAGATGGCGATGGGTCGATGTCTCCAAACTCTGAGGCGAAGGGTATCCTCCTCCTCCTCCTCCTCCGCCTCCTCCTCCTCAGGAGGTACTGCTGGCTCGGCCTCCAGCGGCTGTCCCCTCATGATGGCCTGGTTGTGCAGCATGCAGCAGACCACGACGATTATGGAGACCCATTGAGGAAAGTATTGCAAGGTGCCACCAGAGTGGTCCAGGCACCGGAATCTCTGCTTAAGGAAGCCTATGCACTGCTCGATGATGCACCTGGTGGCACAATGAGCATCATTGTATGCACGCTCTGGCGCTGTCCTGGGGTTCCACAGAGGAGTGAGCAGCCAAGTGGACAGGGGATATCCCTTGTCCCCAAGCAGCCAACCGCAATCCTGATTCGGACTGGTGAAAACAGCAGGCACACTGGTCTGGCACAGAATGAACGAATCATGGCTGCTGCCTCCCTTGCCCACTGCCTGTCTGCATGGTGCTGATGGTGATGCCGTCTCCTACGTGCTGCCCTGCTCCTGAGCAGGTGTACCAGGTTTCACCCTCCCAACACTCCTCCCATCATCAGGGTGAACCCTGACAAGCAGGTCTCTGCAGCCCACAGGACTCCACTAAAGAGTCAGACCCGAAAGTTGTACAAAGGTACAGGAGTATGTGCAAACCTCTGATCAGCAGTCAGCAGGCTTAATGGAGCCAAAACAATAAATAAAATTATATAAAAAGATAAATACTGTGGATGCTAGAAAATGAAAAAAAACACTAATAATTAATAAAACCATATTTAAAGATAAATACTGCGGATGCTGGAAAATGAAATAAAAACACTAATAAGTAATAAAACTATTTACCTACCAAAGGGCCCCAGTGGTGTCGTGTTCAAGCACCGCATCGAAAACCTCGTGGGGGCACTGCCGGGAAAAGTCCTACCTTTTCCTCGGTGAATTTCGCTGTGGTAGTCCTTTTCCAGCGGCCCGCACACTGCAGAGCTCACCGTTGGAAACCCTCCATTACAGCGGCTTCATCGCGCCGTTTCTGGCGGAAGTGCACACCGCTGAAATCCTCCCCGAGTTGAATATGGCTCGGGGAGGGAAATGTACCCAATCGCGGCGGCTGATCGATTTCTTTTGATCGACCGCCCAAACTCCACGGTAGCCGACCCTTTGCGGATGGTGAATTTCGGGCCCTATGTCTCAGGTTGAGATGCTGCCTGTCCTGCTGAGTATTTCCAGCATTTTGTGTCTACTCAGAGGCCTTCCTTTACCATCCGAGGCCTTGCAAACATCCAGCAGCACTCCCTGCATGCCATGCACACTTTAAAAACTTTTAACATCTATTGCACCAATCCGCTACTTCAATAAAATATTTAAAAATCCAGTCCAAAAGTTCAAACTTATGTGAAAGTTGTCTCTTTAAGAGGTGTTGACAGCATCTTAGTAGGTCTGCTGCACGCTTGCTTTTCTGAGCCTGCTTAGGAACCAGTGTTAAAGTCAGCAAAAAGATCGTAGTTTGATGTCACGCTCTGCTGATATGCATTTCTGGGGCCACGCTGCTAACAGCAGCACTATGGCCCTCACCAAAATGGCAGCCGGTGAGTCACACGCCAGAGGTGGACAGAAGTGAGGCAGGCACCATTTTTTCTTCCACAAACAGGCCTTAACGGAGAGCGGTAAGTCTGTGAATTTCTCGGCCTGAATGTTTATGCGACTGGATCTTTTCACGCCACCATTGCTGACATTTGCCACAATTAGTCGGACTTTGGTCTACTGATCCATCCAATATGTGACAGAAGCCTAGTTTGTCAGAGGAAACATTTTTCCCCATTACCCCATGGAAAGAAGACAAAAATAAAGAAAGAAAGAAAGACTTGCATTTTTATAGCACCTTTCACGACCTCAGGACGTCCCAAAGCATTTAACGGCCAATGAACTACTTTTGAAGTATAGTCACTGTTGTAATATAGGGAACACAGCAGCCAATATGCACTCAGCTAGGTCCCACAAACAGCAATGTGATAATGACCAAATAATCAGTTTTTGTGATGCTTGATGGATGAATATTGGCGAGGACATCAGGGATAACTCCCCATGCTCTTTTTCGAAATAGTGCCATCAGATCTTTTACATCCACCTGAGAGAGCAAATGGGGCCTCGGTATAATGTCTCATCTGAACAAAGCCACCTCCGAAAGTGCAGTACTCCCTCAGTACTGCACTGTAGTGTCAGCCTACATTTTTGTGCTCAAAGTCTCTGGAGTGGGAATTGAAACCACAACTTTTTGATTCAGAGGTGAGAGTGCTACAGCTGACAGACCACAGCATGAGAGGAGCATTTATACCAGGCTTCTCTTAAATGTAGGGCTTCATTGATGCCACACCTATAGCCATCAAAGCCTTTAACAACAGCTCCAAGGCAGATATGAGTAGGAAAAACTTTCATTCTATCACGGTAAAGGTAGTGTCAGACCACAGGAACAAATCAATGCATGACGTATCAGCAGCAGCCATGATAGGTTCATTTTTCAGCATTCCATCACACCAGCACTAGTTCAAGAAGCAGGCAGATTGGAATCTAGCTGTTATGGGACCAGGGCCACCACTTGGAGTTCTGGCTAGTAACACCAAAGAGGGACCTGTGAACAGAGGCCAAAGGAGGTACGCTGAGGCTCATGCTTCTACCCATACCCTGATGGGACATACAATTGGTGCGCTGAAGCAGAAATTTTGTATCTGGACAGATCAGGTAGGCGATTGCTCTACAACCATGAAAAGATATAAAAAATGATTGAGGTCAGCTGTATTCTTCACAGTTTTAAAATTCAGACAGGGGAACCAACACCAAAGGGCCAGGAAGATCAAACTACAATCTTGGAAGAGGAAGATGCGGCAGCTGAAATCTGATGGGCTGGATGTACAGCCTGAAAAACAGGTGCGTCAATCATCGACTGACAGGATTTTAACTTCAACTCTGTATACGTGGCCTTACACAAACAGTTCAGTGGTTTTCTTCTCACAAAAATCTTGTTCAAAAATGTGTCCATGTGGTATAAGATAAAATGTTGCAGCATGTATATAAAAAGTTGTTCAACGGACCAGAGACAGTTTAAGTAAATGGGGCTGCTCCAATTGGAAAAGAGTCAGAAATGATGTACTGCAGGGTTTGCTTTTCTCTTTGGTATTTGGTCATGGGCAAAGGGACGTAAGTAACATAATTTGCTGACAACACAAAATTAGGGGGTCTGACAAACAGTAAGGAGGACTGTAAGAAACTTCAAGAAGACATAGACAGGTTAATGGAATGAGCAGACAGGTGGGAGATGCAATTTAAAATCGCTAAGTGTGAGGAAATCTATTTTGCGAGGGAAGACGGAATGGGAGCCCACACAATGGAAAGACATTGAAGAGTACGGATGGACAACGGGACATATGGGTCCAGTGCACAATTCCTTGCAAGTGTGAGTGCAGTTGACAAAGTCTTAAGAAAAAAACAATGGCATTGTACATCTTACAAATAGCGGCCCCGATTTTGATGAGCTGCAATGCCTGTCCATTTTTCAGTGGTCCCCGGGTGGCACCTACCTTTTTGATGCCTGCTGCCACTGGGTCCTGCTGGGATCTATTTTCGGCTCGGTATTGTGGGCGGCAGCAGCGGGCAGCGGCATCAGTGGGCAGGAGGTGCAGACCTCCCAAATTGGAGAACATCGGAGGCGCTGCACTGCGCATGGGCGAGATCTGGGTTTTTTTTGTAGTTCGATCAGCACACCGACGTCATTTTTGCCACGATTGAGGCTGCTGGGACATCTGCGCATGCGCTTAAATGGTGAACACTCCCTTGCACCTGCCAGTTGTCTAGGGGAGAGTGTAGGAGATACAGAGCTGTAAACTTTTCATTATCCATTCATTAAGTGATTTATCATGAGTGCAAAAAAAGCTTCAAAGAAGACTGTCAAGACCAGGACCAGAGCTCCCTGGTTTAATGATGAGGAACTGGAGGCGCTTGTGTCAGAGTTGGAGCACAGGTATAAAGACCTCACCTGGGACGGTTGTGACAAACCTCCACCGCCCCAATACAGACCCATTTGGAGGGAGATTGGTGAGGCCGTGTCCTCAATGGGCAACGTTGAGCGAGAGATGGAGACCAGTGTAGGAAACGTTGGAACAATGTGGTGGCGTCAGCAAGAGTGAGCAAACATTTATGGGACCCCTCCTGTGCAAGAGTTGAGCAGCCTGCAGGAGTGTGCCTTGGCATTGGTGGGTGACCGCCGCCATACAACCACAAAGGGTAATGCAGATCCCGTGCTGGAGCATGGTAAGGTTATAATAATCTCCGGTGTGAGTAACGCTCATGGCATGAAAAGTCATGCAATGTCAAGCCAAATGCGTCTTAACGCACAGTTTGTCGCCCATTATTAGTGTGCCCGTGTAGAGATGGAACTCCTTGATGGCACATTGTGAGATGAGATGGCTCACATGTCAGCTTTACCTACCCCCCCCCCTCCCCCCCCGCTCCCGCCACTCCTGTCCACCCCCCCACCCATAGACTGAAACGTTGTCCTCTACTTGCAGATGGTGAGTTGGACAGCAGCGACCAATGCACGCCATCCACCTCTGGTACTCAAAGGAGGAGTGTGATCCCAGCGTCTCCCACCCCAATGTTGCCCCCATCCCAAGACATGGGCTCCTTCTTCCACCACTCCCCCCGCCCCCACCCCCCCAAGATCACCCATTTACACCGTACCCACCTCCACCACCCAGGGTTATGAAGAAGAGGAGAGAGAGGAGGAAGAAGAGCCTGTGTTTGAGCCCCTTGAGGTCGAGGAGCTGGAAGAGGATGACACCAGCCTCCTGCCATGTATGCTGTCATGTATGTAACTATCATGCAATGGTGATCTTCATGTAACTGTAACCTTCATGCAACTCCTGTACACTGTACTTATACCCTAGAAATGCACACCCTGACCACAGGGGGTGAACTTGTGGGAGACACTCCTCACCTGGGTTTCCAGGTATAAAAGGGGAGGTCCCACCCAGGGTCAGCACTCCTTGGTCCTGGGAATAAAGGTCAAAGTCACATAGTGACTGTGTCTACAGTACATGCCTCGTGTGAGTTTGTAGTACGGTGCAGGGACACCACATATGCCGCCTGTCCGGAGACCCTCGGTGTCAGGCTCCGAATTCATGGGCTTTGAATCGGATGCAACACCTCCAAGTGCTGCTGCCAGGTGCAGAGGCCGTGGAGCTGACCTAACCCGGGCACATCAACCCACAACGACCCAATAAGCAGCTGAGGATGCAGGATGGCTGACAACAACTCATGAGATGGTCCAACTATCAAGGACGAGCACCGACCTAGGTCGCCAACTGCTGCAGACCATGGCTGGGATAGGTGCCAACATCGAATCCCTCGCTCAGCATCTTTCTGACCAAATGGACCAGCTCATTAGTGCGGTGGAGCACAACACTCAGCCTGCTGAGGCAATGAGGCAAGCAATGGCTTATGGGCAGGTCGTGCAAGCCCCTGACCCCACACCCTCAAGGCACACAGATCCAGAGGAGCCGCAGATGCCGGTGCCTCAGTGACGCCCCCTACCTTCTCCCCAAGACAGACACATCTGCAGAGATCCGGCTGCCCTCCTGCACAACCTGCTCAAACAGAGGTGGGGAGGGTCAGGGGTGCAGGACGCCATCTTCAAGGCGGGGCAAAGAAGAGGACGATGGGCCTCACCAAGGTGGGGGAAGAGAGGTGGTGGTAGTGGGTAGAGGGGTGGGTGTTGGTGGTCGAGATGTTCGTAGATTCTATAAGTGTTGTGTATGTATAATGTATGTATATACTCTGTCCACTCAATGTACAGTTAGATAAGACCATTGAATGTATTTTCACACTGTATACACTATACCTGTATCACCAGAGGGAGCAACTGGTGGAGACCTAGGGGTCACCTGCACACTGCAGGTAACTAAGTATAAAAGGGAGCTCACCTTACTGTATCCTCATTCAGGAGCTGCAATAAATGGACTAACGTCACAACAGTTCAAGTGCAATACCTTACCTTGTGGAGTCATTAATGGAGTGCTTACAGACACAATAATAAGGTTATGTCACTTTGTAATTATACACTTTCAAATACAGTCACAATGTTCACCTTCTCTTGGTCAGTGTCTCATTTCCACGTAATGATTGGTGCCTTGTGAGAAACACACAGCAGTCCCTCAGGTGTTCCTGCTGCATCAGGAATATATTGCGCTCCACATATGATTCCACTGTATAATGGGTCCTGTCATCAGGTCATCGCGGCACGACAAGTAAGGGCGACCAATGCAGAAAGGCTGCCATTCAATGTGAGTCAGTTGCAAGGCACACATTAATGCTTGCAGGTCAAACCACTTTTTACGACGCCAAAATATGGCGGAGTGCCACCCCTGAGCTGACATGTTCATCAGCTACATTGCAGTCCATTATATGTATTTTCCTCTCTTTCACACCTCATGTCATGATGTTCTCAGTATCAGTTGCAGCAATGTGCCATCGCTTGACATCTTATCACTTTCACATAATAACTCTGGCATAAGCTCATACCATCTGCGCAGTCAAATCAGTCACTAAATAGGATCCACATGAAATGGTCTCAAATTCTTGCAGGGCATCTCCATTGAGCCCTCAACATCTTCTGCTTCTTCTACCAAACCTTCCCTTCAATGGTGTCATCGGGAGTAACATAACTGAACTATCTCTGGGCGGGTTAAGGTCCATCTGATAATGCGCAGGATGTGAACGATATCATAGAAACATAAAAAATAGGTGCAGGAGTAAGCCATTCAGCCCTTCGAGCGTGCACCGCCATTCAATAAGATCAAGGCTGATCATTCCTTCAGTACTCCTTTCCTGCTTTCCCTCCATACCCCTTGATCCCCTTAACCGTAAGAGCCATATCTAACTCCCTCTTGAATGTATCCAGTGAACTGGCATCAACAACTCTCTGCGACAGGGAATTCCACAGGTTAACAACTCTTTGAGTGAAGAAGTTTCTCCTCATCTCAGTCCTAAATGGCCTACCCCTTATCCTAAGACTATGCTCCCTGGTTCTGAACTTCCCCAACATCGGGAACATTCTTCCCGCATCTAACCTGTCCAGTTCCGTCAGAATTCTATATGTTTCTATGAGATCCCCTCTCATCCTTCTAAACTCCAGTGAATAAAGGCCCAGTTGATCCAGTTTCTCCTCATATGACAGCCCAGCCATCCCTGGAATCAGTCTGGTGGACCTTCACTGCACTCCCTCAATAGCAAGAACATGCTTCCGCAGACTAGGAGACCAAAACTGAACACAATATTCCAGGTGAGGCCTCACTAAGGCCCTGTACAACTGCAGTAAGACTTCCCTGCTCCTATACTCAAATCCCCTAGCTATGAAGGCCAAAATACCATTTGCCTTCTTCATCGCCTGCTGTACCTGCATGCCCACTTTCAGTGACTGATGAACCATGTCACCCAGGTCTCGTTGCACCTCCCCTTTTCCTAGTCTGCCGCCATTCAGATAATATTCTGCCTTCGTGTTTTTGCCCCCAAAATGGATAACCTCACATTTATCCACATTATCCGGGATGTGCAGTGCTTCGGCACTCTGAGCGATTCTCCCTGCCGCCCGACTCACAGCCAGCTCAGACCAGCTTTTCACCAGCGGTCCTTCTGGCGGGCGGCAGAGTGATCTTAGCCGGTCCTCAATGATGAAAAAGCCAGATTTCCGACCTCTGGCATGGGCGGGTGGCAGGCCGGCGCGCCGGGGAACCACCAGGACCAATGTTGCGGTGGGCGAAACATGGGCGGAAAATGGGCGGGGCCACAGGAATCGCCAAAAAAACTTAATATCCGGTGGAACCTCAGTGGCTGTGGGGGGTTGCCACCAATATCGAGGCCAGGGGCTCTGAGTGCAAGAGTAAAGAAGTCATGATAAATTGGTACAAAACATTGGTTTGGCCTCTGGGAGAGTATTGTTTGCAGTTTTGGGTATCCCATTGTAGAAAGGACATTTTAGCTACAGAGAGTAGACAATGTAGATTCACCAGGATTATGCCACTTATGGGAAACTATGGTACTGAAGAGAGACTTGAGATGTTTAGGCCACTGGAACAGAATATGGTAAGAAGAGATTTAATTGATATTTTTAAAATTAATAATGGTTTTGATTGTGCAAATGGGGAAAGACATGGGTTAGGAGCAACTTCTTCATGCAGAGGATTGTGGAGTGCAAAATGATTTGTAATACAGTGTGCTTGAAGCAGCTGCCAATACATCTTTTAAGGAAAGATTGGATAAATATTTGAAGCAGAAGATACAGGCCTATGGAGAGCGAATGGGGCAATGGAATTGGTTTTGGATTGTTCTGGCAAAGAACCAGCACAGGCGCAATGGCTCAAATATCCTCCTTCTATGCTGTAGACTTTGACGGCTCAACGGACTCTACTACATGATCATGTTCTCCTTCCAAGTGCTACATCAGTGCAAGTAATAAGTGTGATGGCAGCCTGATGTTCCATTCTGAGAGCCTCATGGCACAGCAGTGGCCTGTAGCTCTTTCTGCTGGGTCTTGATGGCCGCTGCATTGGCTGGCTGCTCCTGACTGCTATATGTCACTTCGTGAAATCTCTGAGGAGGTTGCTTAGGTTGTCTTGATGTGGCATCACTCGGTGAGGTCACGACCTCATCTGTGTCTCCTCCTACCATGCCTCAACTGCTGGAATGTGTCAGAACAGATCCCTCGCCACTGCTTAGGAATGGAAAACTCTTATTAACGTTCTCTCAAAAAGATTCCCTAGTAATTGTAAATTGGAGACTCAGATCTCCATAGCTCCAGTCAGGATGTTGGCAATCAAAACTTCATCTGAGCTTTGGATCTCTATCCTCAGAGGATCTTCTGCTATGGAGTTACCACTCACTTCATGCTGGTCTGCAGGTTTCCAAAAGCCTCATTTGTGCCTGCATCTCTATACAGTTTCCAACATACCATGAAGGGAGCTCTGCTGCATGAAACATTTTGCAAATTAACATGTTCCCTCTGTATACAGACTACGCAAGGTTTTATTCTGTGGACCCTGCAGCAGAGGAACATTTGGCCCTTGCTTTCCCTTCACCATGGAGTTGCTCCTCTCCTGCCACCTTCACTTAATCCCTTCTCACTTGCTGGCCATTTCCCCAGGTGCTCCCTCATTACTTCTCCATCTGATTCCCCCGAGGTGGGTGTTTCTATGGTGGTGCCAAAGTGTTGAGGAGCGTGTCGCGCCAACTACCTATTCCCCCTTGGTTTCCACACATCATCTTGAAACCCCCAACCAAAAGAGAACGTGAATATGAGTTAGCATGAGCATATGGAAAATGGCAGGGCACACTGTATCAATACAATTGCATGCCAATGAAGGGAAGATTTTGCTGCATGTTATTCATGTTATTGAAGAGTTATCAGGATGAAGTTGCAGAGAAGCTACAAGGCTACAAAGCTCTCCCTCAATGGTCTCTACACTCTCGTTTTCCAGCGATGCCCATTCATGAATGAATGCAGGTTGGTAGGACTGTCACTAGTCCAGATAAATTCTTTGCATTTGTGAACAGCCTTCTTCTTTGAAAACAGGCAAGACATGTATGGCCTAGAAATTCGGCTTCGTAGCGCCCGATTTTTCAGCGCTACGGGTGCCATTTTGAGCTTACACAATACTGCTGTGGGCCGAGCCGCACGCCATTTTGGTAAGGGCCAATCAAGAGGTGTCGTTTACCCATGTCTGAAGCAGGCGTTTAGCCTTAACATATTCAAATAAGGGGCCTAATGTCTGCTTCTGCTCCCTCTTGCAAATTTGTTTTGCGTCTGAGGCAGCCAGCACCACTGCTGATTGCCTCTGGGAAAACTGATGCTACCCTGCACCGGAGTAACAAAAAAGGTAAGTGTTACCATAAATGCCGCTGATCCTGGCCCCAAGATCGCCAATCTCACTTCCAACTCCGGCCTCCAGGCTATCCCCCGCACCCGCCCCCCCCTCCCAATCTCCCCCCGACCCCGACCTCTTAGCCCTTCCCTGCAGTACTGCCGACCCACCAACACCACTGCGGGCCCTCCCTAATAGTCTTACACAACAGCCCTCCGATCAAAATTTGAGACCCACCTGTTCCCCCTCCAAACCCGTGCTATGCAATGCAATCACTTACCTGGAAATTGGAACTTCAACCTACCTGGACTCTGACTGCAGTGCCATTTATGTGAGTTTTGAGGACCAAAATCTGACACTGCTCCGAACTCCACATTTGAGTGCCGGCTGTTAGCACTGCGAGTAAGACACCCAAAAATGGGTGCTACTGAATTTCTATCAGCATTTGAGTGCAACACGAGAGGCACCCTAGTCCTCAGCTTACATTCCCTCTTGCGCAAGTAAGTAGCTGGAGATAGTATTTTGACTTGATGGCACAGCATGCAACCTGCATGTGTGACATTCAAAGCCGTTCATTTTGGCAATTATAAAGCACAAGATAAAGCATTTCAGTCATGGAAATCTAGAGGTGCAAGACATGAAGGCTTGTTTCATTTTTTTTGTTCAAGCTCTAATACTGGTGCTGCACCATGTTGGGGAGCACAGTGCCTCCGATGTGCACATCACATCTATGAATTTAATTTGAATTAGCAAACTAGAGGCAACCGTATAGTGACATGCTTCCTCAATCTAAAGAATTTATTTTGCACCAGTTGCCATGACCTTTAGACATGAGAGACATGAGGTGCTATTTCCTACCATGCATGCTGCACCGCAAGTTTCAGAGGAGGGTTCCCTTCCACCCAAATATGGACACATCGTCAACCAAGACATTCAATGTGTTGTGTATCTGTAAAGCATGCACTCCCATGTTCCGCCACCAGGGAGCGCATCCCCTGAAGACCCAAGGGATCCCAGCATCCCTTGGGAGCACTGTATATAAGCCGGCCCCTAAGGCCTGTTACTCACTCTGGAGTGTCTTAATAAAGACAGAGGTCACTGTTACTTTAACCTCCCTGTGTGCAGTCTCATCTGTGTTAGGAACACAACTGGCGACGAGTACACGAATCCAACGCAAAGATGCAGCAAACTGTGGGCATCCTGGAGAAGTTCTCAGAGGCTGAGGACTGGGATGCCTATGTCGAACGGTTAGACCAGTACATTGTAGCCAATAAGCTGGACGGAGAAGGAAGCGCTGCAAAAAGGAGAGCGGTCCTCCTCACGGTCTGCGGGGCACCGACCTACAGCCTCATGAAGAATCTTCTGGCTCCGGTGAAACCCACAGATAAGTCGTATGAGGAGCTGTGTACATTGGTTCAGGAGCATCTTAACCCGAGGGAGAGTGTGCTGATGGCGAGGTATCGGTTCTACACGTGCCAGCGATCTGAAGGTCAGGAAATGGCGAGCTACGTCGCTGAGCTAAGGCAACTTGCAGGACAATGTGAGTTTGATGATTACCTGGAGCAAATGCTCAGAGACTTTTTTGTACTGGGCATTGGCCACGAGACCATCCTAAGAAAACTTTTGACTGTAGAGACACCGACCCTCAGTAAGGCCATTGTGATAGCACTGGCGTTAATGTCCACCAGTGATAACACCAAAAAAATCTCTCAGCGCACAAGTGCTAGCAATGTTCATAAACTAACTGGAACTGTGTTTGCAAGCAGAAATGTACAGGACAGAAACCATGAGTCTGCAACTGCCAGCAGGCCTCAGGTGACCCAGATGACTCAGAGTCCCCAAAAAAGGATGAATGCAAGACAATTCACACTTTGTTGGCGTTGTGGAGGCTTCCATTCAGCCTATTTATACCACTTCAAAGAGTATATTTGCAAGATCTGTGGAACAAAGGGGCACCTCCACCGAGCTTGCAGACGAGCTGTAAGCTCTGCAAAACCTGCTAACCACCATGTGGCAGAGGAAGATCGGTCCATGCTGGACCAAAGCAATTTCGAGCGTCAGAGAGAGGAGGTAGATGCTGAAGTACACGGGATGCACACATTTTTCACGAAATGTCCACCTATAATGCTAAACGTAAAATTGAATGGCTTACCCGTAGCCATGGAACTGGACACTGGCGCTAGCCAATCCATCATGAGTGAAAGGATGTTTGAGAGACTGTGGTGCAACAAGGCACACAGACCAGCCCTGAGCCCCATCCACACGAAACTGAGAACGTACACCAAAGAGCTTATCACTGTCCTGGGCAGCACCATGGTCAAGCTCACCTACGAGGGCACGGTGCATGAACTGCCACTCTGGATTGTCCCGGGTGATGGCCCCACACTGCTTGGAAGGAGCTGGCTGGGCAAAATCCGCTGGAACTGGGATGACATCCGAGCGCTATCATATGTCGATGAGGCCTCATGTACCCAGGTTCTTAACAAATTTCCTTCCCTTTTTGAGCCAGGCATTGGAAACTTTTCCAGGGCGAAGGTGCGGATCCACTTGGTCCCAGAGGCACGACCCATTCACAACAAGGCGGGAGCGGTACCTCACATGGTGAGGGAGAGAGCGGAAATCAAGCTGGACAGACTGCAACGCGAGGGCATCATCTCCCCAGTGGAATTCAGCGAGTGGGCCAGCCCGATTGTTCCAGTGATGGCACGGTCAGGATTTGCGGCGATTATAATGTAACTGTTAATCGTTTCTCGCTACAGAACCAATATCTGCTACCTAAGGCAGACAACCTATTTGCGACGCTGGCAGGAGGCAAGACGTTCACCAAGCTCAACCTGACTTCGGCCTACATGACGCAGGAGCTGGAGGAGTCTTCAAAGGGCCTCACCTGCATCAACACGCACAAGGGATTGTTCATCTATAACAGATGCCGTTTGGAATTCGGTCAGCTGCAGCGATCTTCCAAAGAAACATAGAGAGCTACTCAAGTCGGTACCATGCACAGTGGTTTTTCAGGACGACATATTGGTCACAGGTCGGGACACCGTCGAGCATCTACAAAACCTGGAGGAGGTCCTCCAGCGACTAGATCGTGTAGGGCTGCGGCTGAAGAGGTCAAAATGCGTCTTCATGACAACAGAAGTGGAGTTTTTGGGGAGAAAGATCGCGGCGGACTGCATTTGGCCCACAGACACCAAGACAGAGGCTATCAGGAACGCGCCCAGGCCACAGAACATCACGGAGCTGCGATCGTTCCTGGGACACCTCAACTATTTTGGTAAATTCCTACTGGGGTTAAGCACCCTCTTAGAGCACCTACATGTGTTATTGCGTAAAGGTGAGAACTGGGTATGGGGAAAAAAACAAGTAATTGCTTTTGAGAAAGCCAGAAACATTTTATGCTCCAACAAGCTGCTTGTATTGTATAACCCGTGTAAAAGACTCGTGCTAGCATGTGATGCATTGTCGTACGGAGTCGGGTGTGTATTATAACAAGCTAACGTTGCAGGGAAGTTGCAACCTGTCGCCTATGCTTCCAGGAGCGTGTCTAAGGTCGAGAGGGCCTACAGCATGATTGAGAAAGAGGCATTAGCGTGTGTGTTTGGGGTAAAGAAAATGCATCAGTACCTGTTTGGCCTCAAATTTGAGCTGGAAACCGATCACAAGCCCCTCATATCCCTGTTCGTTGAAAACAAGGCGATAAATACTAATGCCTCAGCCTGCATACAAAGGTGGGCACTCGCGCTATCAGCGTATAACTATACCATCCGCCACAGGCCAGGCACCGAGAACTGTGCGGATGCTCTCAGTCAGCTACCATTGCCCACCACGGGGGTGGAAATGGCGTAGCCTGCAAATTTGTTGATGGTGGCGCAGCCCGCAGACTTGTTGATGGTCATGGAAGCGTTTGAAAATGATAAATCACCTGTCACGGCCCGCCAGATTAGGACTTGGACCAACCAAGAGCCTCTGCTGTCCCTAGTAAAAAACTGTGTACTGCATGGGAGCTGGGCCAGCATCCCCGTTGAAATGCAAGAGCTAATCAAGCCGTTCCAATGGCGAAAGGACGAGCTGTCCATTCAGGCAGACTGCCTGTTGTGGGGTAACCGCGTAGTGCTACCAAAAAAGGGCAGTGATACGTTCATCTCGGATCTCCACAGCACACACCCGGGTATAGTAATGATGAAAGCGATAGTCAGATCCCATGTGTTGTGGCTCGGTATCGACTCTGACTTAGAGTTATGTGTGCTCAGTTGAGCAATGCACCCGGAGAGGCACCACTATGTTTGTGGTCCTGGCCCTTCAGACCATGGTCGAGGATCCATGTCGACTATGTGGGCCCGTTTCTTGGTAAAATGTTCCTGCTGGTGGTGGATGCTTTTTCAAAATGGATTGAATGTTAAATAATGGTGGGAAGCACCGCCACCGCCACCATTGAAAGCCTGAGGGCCAGGTCTGCCTGACATATTGGTCAGTGACAACGGGCCATGTTTCACCTTTGCCGAATTTAAAGAATTCATGACCCGCAATGGGATCAAACATGTCACCTCGGCCCCGTTGAAACCAACCTCCAATGGGCAGGCAGAGCGGGCAGTACAAACCATCAAACAGAGCCTTAAACGAGTCACAGAAGACTCGCTCCAAACCCACCTGTCCCGAGTACTGCTATCGCACGAGACCCCACTCACTCACAGGGGTGCCCCCAACTGAGCTACTCATGAAAAGGACACTTAAAACCAGACTCTCGCTGGTTCACCCCAACCTGCATGATCAGGTAGAGAGCAGGCGGCAGCAACAAAATGTAAACGATGGTCGCGCCACTGTGTCACGGGAAATTGATCTGAATGACCCTGTGTATGTGCTAAACTATGGACATGGTCCCAAGTGGATCGCGGGCACGGTGATAGCTAAAGAAGGGAATAGAGTGTTTGTAGTCAAACTAGACAATGGACAAATTTGCAGAAAGCACCTGGACCAAACGAGGCTGCGGTTCACAGACTGCCCTGAACAACCCACAGCAGACATCACCTTTTTCGAGCCCACAACACACACCCAAAGGATCAACGACATCACGCCGGACCAGGAAATCGAACCCATCTGCCCAACAGCCCAGCAAGGCCAGGCTCACCCAGCAGCCCTGCAGGGCCAACAACACACCAGCCCAGCGAGGGCACAGCCAACACACCAGAACAGATATTTGTACCGAGGCGGTCCACCAGGGAAAGAAAGGCTCCCAACCGCCTCACCTTCTAAATAGTTTTCACTTTGACTTTGCCGGGGGAGTGATGTTGTGTATCTGTAAAGCATGCACTCCTATGTTCCGCCACCAGGGAGCTCATCCCCTGAAGTCCCAAGGGTTCCCAGCATCCCTTGGGAGCACTCTACATAAGCCGGCCCCTAAGGCCTGTTACTCACTCTGGAGTGTCTTAATAAAGACTGAGGTCACTGTTACTTTAACCTCCCTGTGTGCAGTCTCATCTGTGTTAGGAACACAACACAATGTCTCATTATCAAAGGTGGTAGTTCTGGCACCAACCATTTCTCTGCTGTTTCCAGGCGTTTCCTTATTGATTTGTAAGAGGAAAAACGTTTGTCCACTTCTCACTGGCAGGGAGTTGTTAAGCTGGGTGTTCCCACTCCTGGTCCTGGAAGGGGACCTGGCATTGCAGTAGCGGCCGGTGAGTCAAACTTAAGTGAGGCCAGTGGTGAGGGCAACATCAAGTGTTAGATAATTCAGGGTCAGCTTCACTTCGTTGTCTTGTGTGCATGTCAGAATATTATGGGTTCAAGCCCCAGATTTGAGAACATAACCGAGGCTGCCACTGCACTGCGACATCGTTGAACTTACCATCCTTTGGTCTCTTCTACATGTTCATATTAGCATTCAAGATCCCATGGCACTGTTTGAGTAAAAGCAGAGTTATCCTGGTGTCCTGGCAAAATTCCTCCCCTTCCCTAAAATAAAATAAAGCAAAATGGGCATTCATCATATTGCTGTTTGTGGGATGGTACTGATGTAGAATGACTGCTGCATTTGTCTATGTAACAACTGCTACTGCACTCCAAAAATTATTAATTGTGTGAAGCATGTTTCAATATAAGACGCTACAGAAATAGGAACATAGGAACAGGAGTAGGCCATTCAGCCCCTCGAGGCTTTCCGCAAATAAACATAAGAACATAAGAATTAGGAACAGGAGTAGGCCATCTAGCCCCTTGAGCCTGCTCCGCCATTCAACAAGATCATGGCTGATCTGGCCGTGGACTCAGCTCCACTTACCCACCCGCTCCCCGTAACCCTTAATTTCCTTATTGGTTAAAAATCTATCTATCTGTGATTTGAATACATTCAATGAGATAGCCTCAACTGCTTCCTTGGGCAGAGAATTCCACAGATTCACAACCCTCTGGGAGAAGAAATTGCTTCTCAACTCGGTTTTAAATTGGCTCCCCCGTATTTTGAGGCTGTGCCCCCTAGTTCTAGTCTCCCCGACCAGTGGAAACAACCTCTCTGCCTCTATTTTGTCGATCCCTTTCATTATTTTAAATGTTTCTATAAGATCACCCCTCATCCTTCTGAACTCCAATGAGTAAAGACCCAGTCTACTCAATCTATCATCATAAGGTAACCCTCATCTCCGGAATCAGCCTATCAGCCTAGTGAATCGTCTCTGTACCCTCTCCAAAGCTAGTATATCCTTCCTTAAGTAAGGTGACCAAAACTGCATGCAGTACTCCAGGTTTTCAATTATTATTAAAGGAGCGATGGAGTAAGTCTACCTGGTACCTCAGCCCAAATTGCAAAACTCTAAGATAGATCTACTAATTACTATCACAGCCCTAATGGAATCCAATTTTACAATATGTATGTACAGCAATTACCTCTTTGTTTATGTAGCTTCTTATCAAATTAATTCTGGATTTTCACACAACACAAAAGCAAAATACAGCAGATGCTGCAATCTGAAATAAAAACATCTCAATGGGTCAGGCAGCATCTGTGGAAAGAGAAACAGAGTTAATAACCCTTCTGGATTTTCAGATGGCAAGCCTTAGACTCTGATAAAACACTCTTCTGCAAATCCTCCTTCAATATGATCTACTGGAGGATCAGCAGACGGTGAATTATCTTAACCATGTCTAATTTGTCACTGTGTCTGGTATGATTGTAGAGTTAACACTCGTAACCTAAGCAGCAATAATTGTAGGATCCAGCCACTCAGATTTTCCTGTGGATGAGATAAGTTGATACTATGCTTTGTACCTACAATAGCCGATCTCCCTACTTTAGGAGAGCATTTTCAGAAAACCTTCAGGCACCAATCTTGATTAGCTAGCTGGCTATCAATTAATACATTAACAGCTCCACTTGGCACAGAAATAATACAAGATCAGTTTTTTTTCCTCTGGAGTACTTTTTATATTTCAGGGCCTATGGGCTAGACTTTCCACTTTCTTTGCATCGCTACCACCTACTTAACGTCTATTTTAACGCTGAGATGAGGTATAATGCCCAGATAGCGCCCATTTAGGCACAAAATGGAAACTAACACCCATGTATTGATCATTTATCGCCCAGCATAACTTTCGGCATGAACTTAATGCCGAGAAATAATAATACCGCCCGCCCACTTTTTTTTGTCATAAAGATCAGAATTGCTGAAACTAACGCCCAAAATATCGCCGAGAGTTACTTACTACCTCGCACACATATCGCCGAAAATAATTATCGCCGAAAAAATCCGCTGTGAAAAAGTTGCTCTCACCTGAACTAATCACAGCGGTATGGATGCCATTTTGTAAATCACAAATCGCTACAATTAAAAGGCTGCTTCAACTTCTGGGGAGTTTTGATGTACTGTGGAGTTTTTTTTAAGGTGATTTGAACATCTGAACAAACATCTTATCATACTGTGGATGATTGGAATTTAGTTTAGGTATCTTAGTGGGAAAAATCATTGTTTGTAAACAATAGGTATAATACTGATAGTTATTGTAATGGGGCCTGTCATTTCTCAGCCTTTTTGATGACCACGCACATGCTGCAGACTAGAGATGGCAGAAGGTATATTCAACAGCATTATGTGCCCAGTCTAAGACGTGCCAGACTGCTGAGGAGGACGAGACCTTACACTCCACGCACTTGCACAGAGAAGCGGTCTTACCTGAACTTGTCCGATAACACATGCCTTAGGAGACTGTGCTTCCACAAAGAGGTTATCAGTGAACTATGCCAGTTCATCAGGGGAGATGTGCTGCCTGCCAGCACCATCAGGACCACACTGTCCGTCGAGGTCAGGATCGCTGCAGCACTTTCATTTTACGCATCGAGTTCCTTTCAGGCCTCAGCTGGTGACATTTGCGGTATATCTCAGCATGCCACACATTGCTGCATTAGACAGGTCACTGAAGCCCTTTACGCATGCAGGATGGACTTTATCAGCTTCTCTATGACCAGGGAGGCACAGACTGAGAGGCCTCTAGGATTCTACCAAATTGCTAACTTCCCCAAGGTGCAGGGAGCAATAGACTGTACGCTAATCGCGATGCGGGCATCTTTTCAGGATGCAGAGGTTTTTCGGAACTAAAATGGATTCCACTCCCTGAATGTGCAACTCGTTGTCGACCAGCAAATTATTATGGCAGTGAATGCAAAATTTCCGGACAGCATCCATGATGCTCACATCCTGCGTGAGAGCGCTGTATCTGACATGTTTACCAGTCAGCCACAAGGTCAATGCTGGATGCATGGTGACAAAGGATATGGCCTCACCACCTGGCTGATGACACCCCCCCCTGCGTAACACCCACACAGAAGTCGAGAAGCGATACAACAAGAGCCACAGAGCCACACGCAATATCGTCGAGAAAACCATTGGAATACTTAAGCGGTGCTTTAGATGCCTGGACCACTCAGGAGGCGAGCTACAATACCACCATGAGCAGGTAGCTCAATTCGTGATGGTGTGCTCCATGCTGCACAACTTGGCTATCAGGAGAGGACAAGAATTGCCAGAAGGGACTGCCGGTTCACCTCAGGAGAGAGAGGAAGAGGAGGACGAGGAGGTGGATGCTGACCTCGGGCCAGACAATCAGGCTGACGCTGAAACCATGCCCCCGACCCCCTCTAGACTGCAGGAAAGGGCCTATGGTGGCTACATAGCTGCAAGACTCTTACGTCAGCAGCTCATAAATGAACACTTTGCTTGAAATAACGTTGCTGGTATTTACAAAGCTGCATCAATGGTGTGCATTACCTTGGTGCCAGTTAAAGTTTAAGTTGATTTATGTTAATTTTAATGATCCCCTTTCATGTTAAAGAATCACCAGTGTGTAACGGTGCAGCTATCTGAGACAATGCGCAGCAAGGTTATGTTAAATAAAAACATTTAATGAGAACATTTGTATGAAATCATAATTATACCCATAAAAAACACCCCACCCCACCCCACAACAAATTTATAATATTTAGATCAATCAAATGGTCAACATTTCCAACAACACAGAACAAAAATGCAAAACAACAAGGTAGGCCCCTCCCTCCTTCCCCCAAACCTCCCAACAAAATAGCACCAACAACATAAAAATATGACCAAGACAACACCTGCGGCCATGCACTCACTTTCATTCCCCCCCCCCCCCCACCCCTCCTCCACTTCTCCTCCCCACATCTGCCTTTTGCCCATCCCCTCCTGACTCCAAGCTGCCTGGCCGAGGAGCTCCTCAGCCGCTGCTTCATTGGGAGGGGGGTGGGGGTATGATGGCAGAACTGCTGGTTGGACGGATACGGCAAAGGATGGTCCCGAGATGGGAATGTGCACTGAACCAGAAGCAAGATCTTCCTCCTGGCTGTCATGTGTCATTGGTAATGGGGGTGTGACACCTTGGGGTGCAGTGCCACGTTCCGGGACCACTGGGAGGCCTCTGCCACCAGTGTTCCTGGCTATCACCTCCAGGGCCTCCGCCATCCGCGGCACGTACTCCGTCATGGTGGCGGATATGCCTCCCATTGTCTGGAGGATCTGCTGACCTATGTCAACACTCCTCCTGGACAAGTGTACCATGTCCTCACTCGTGAAGCAGACCTGCCGTGTCGAACCAATCTCCGCTTGGTCGGCGCCATATGGAGACACCTCAGATGATCTGTGGCAAGGTGCTTGGGCCCGGTGCCTCCACGGTGGAGATGGGAATGATCGCAGGAGCACTAGATGTCTTTGGAGTGGACTGCATTATGGAGCTTGGCGATGCAGGCTGCTCAAAATCAGCACTTTCATCCATGGAGAAGGGACCCGGCAGATCCACGGTCGAGAATCGGGGCTCCTCAGCACCAGATGGAGGATCGTCCGGCGAGTCCGGCCCTGCGCCCTCACCTTCTGGGCTCATTGGTCTTGCATGGGGCTGCACTGCTGGCTGAGCTCCAAAACATTAATGATGTTATTAGAGGAGAAGGGGGTGTTAGGGTCACAAGGTGAGTCCAGCGCTATACACAGCATATGCACGACAAAAGCACCACCGTTGTCAAAATTATGACAGACATCACATTTCATGACCATCACCAAATTCTGCATTGCAATAATTCTCATGATGCCATCATTATTTAGAGAACACTTTTATCATTCATCTATCATATATTATTGGTCGGATATGAGTGGATGTGCCATCTATTGACTTTACATCACGCAATGTTGTATACTTTACTTATGTGGTATCACATCAGGTTCTGCTGCTGCTTGCGTGGCCGACCGAGGGGTGGTTCCCCACTAATGCCAGCACCCACTCCTCGATGTCGGTGAGGTCTCTGATGACTGGTGGCCCCCCACCCGTTCGCCTCTGCTTGGCCCTATTCCTTGAAAGTTTCTTCTGTAAAAGGTAACACCAGCATGACATGGCATGAGATCATTGCGTGAGAGCATTGCTAGGTACTGTCACAGAGACTGATACAACACATAACCGACAGATGTAATCATGATTATTATGAAAATTTAATTCTTTACCTAAAGACATAACAGTGAACGCAGGCTTTGAGTAAAACATTCCCGGAATAAGTGCAAGACATCACATCTGATTTTAATCACTCATTACACTTACAATTCTAATTTTATAAATATATAAGTAAATGTAAATAAATGTAATACTTACTCTGGCAGATCCGACAAGGTCGTTCCAGCGTTTGCGGCATTGGTTGCCTTCACACACCTCGTTGGTCGCCGATGTGACCATCATCATCATCATAGTAGTCCCTCGGAATCGAGGAAGACTTGCTTCCACTCTTAAAATGAGTTCTTAGGTGGCTGAACAGTCCAATACGAGAACCACAGTCCCTGTCGCAGGTGGGACAGATATTCATTGAAGGAAAGGGTGGGGGGACTGGTTTGCCGCACACTCTTTCCGCTGCCTGCGCTTGATTTCTGCATGCTCTCAGCGATGAGACTCGAGGTGCTCAGCAGCCTCTCGGATGCACTTTCTCCACTTGGCTAAGGATCCCAGGTGTCAGTGGGGATGTCGCACTTTATCAGAGAGGCTTTGAGGGTGTCCTTGTAACGTTTCCAATGCCCACCTTTGGCTCGTTTGCCGTGAAGCAGTTCCAAGTAGAGCGCTTGCTTTGAGAGTCTCGTGTCTGGCATGCAGACAATGTGGCCTGACCAGTGGAGCTGATCGAGTGTGGTCAGTGCTTCAATGCTGGGGATGTTGGTCTGGTTGTGGACGCTAATGTTGGTGCATCTGTCCTCCCAGGGGATTTGCAGGATCTTGCGGAGACATCTCCAGCAACTTGAGGTGTCTACTGTACATGGTCCATGTCTCTGAGCCATACAGGAGGGCAGGTATTACTACAGCCCTGTAGACCATGAGCTTGGTGGCAGATTTGAGGGCCTGGTCTTCAAACACTCTTTTCCTCAGGCAGCTGAAGGCTGCACTGGTGCACTGGAGGCGGTGTTGAATCTCATCATCAATGTCTGCTCTTGTTGATAGGCTCTTGAGGTATGGGAAATGGTACACGTTGTCCATAGCTGCGCCATGGATCTTGATGACTGGGGAGCAGTGCTGTGCGGCGAGGACAGGCTGGTCTTACGGATATTTAGCATAAGGCCCATGCTTTTGTACGCCTCAGTAAATACATCGACTATGTCCTGGAGTTCAGCCTCTGTATGTGCGCAGATACAGGCGTCGTCCGCATACTGTAGCTCGACGACGGAGGTTGGGGTGGTCTTGGACCTGGCCTGGAGATGGCGAAGGTTGAACAGGTTGCCACTGGTTCTGTAGTTTAGTTCCACTCTAGTGGGGAGCTTGTTGACTGTGAGGTGGAGCATGGCAGCAAGGAAGATTGAGAAGAGGGTTGGAACGATGATGCAGCCCTGTTTGACCTCAGTCCGAACGTGGATTGGGTCTGTAATGGATCCGTTGGTAAGGATCACGGCCTGCATGCCATCGTGGAACAGGTGGAGGATGTTGACGAACTTTTGGGGGCATCCGAAACGGAGGAGGACAGACCATAGGCCCTCGTGGTTGACAGTGTCAAAGGCCTTTGTAAGGTCGACTATGTCATCTGCTAGACCTTTGGGAAGGCTTCCCACGCCCACCCTGGGTCAATTAGCCGCAGCATGACTCAACCTCCTGCAGGAGGGAGGCATTTGCCGTGCCTGAGAAACTCCTCGCTCTTTTTCGTCCTCCCAATTGTTCCTCTCCCACCTCACTGCTTTCACCAGCATCAGTCTCCACAGCATGCTGTGTTGCCTCCTCCATCCCTTCCATTGTAAAAGACATTTTCCCCAAAAAACTCGGTGGGAACAACGTTATTTGTGCTCGGAATTCTTTTTGCTGCTGGAAAATCTCCCTCCTACCTCCCAAACAGCCAAACAAGCACGCACCACACCCACACATGCTTTCAGTTCCTCTCTGTTCCCCCTCTCTCTCTCTCTCTCCTCTTCTGCGCATGTAATGATGACCCCTGACCTCCAGAAACGTGGTAAGCGACCGTTGCCATGCTGTTTCTATGGACGCCGACACTTTACGACAAAAGGTCAAAAAAATTAACGCTAACACCCATTTCAGATCGCTCATGGTAATGCCCATTTTATAAAATGGAAAGTTGGAGTTTTGAAAATGGGCGATAATCCGGCGATCTCAAAACCCATATTTACCGCCAACACCGGAAATAACGCCCATCTTTGGCCTATCTGCACAAAAGTGGAAAGTTTATAATGGGTCTCACTGCAGCTTCTTATATTCTAAACGTTATATGGCACTAGACGTTTGCTAGTTGTTGACAGAAAAGTTCCTGTCCACATTACTGATTCTTGAAAGACAGGTTATAAAAATTCTGTCCTTGAGTTTCCATGTTAATGCCAGAAGACAGAGGCACGTGATCCAGAGAATGTCAGTATTCTTGTTCGTGAGCGTAGACTGATAATAAGGTTGACACGACAAAGAAAGCAGTCTAATTCTCCTCTGTTTCTGCAAGTGAGGCCAAGCTGCATTAGCAAGGATCGAAGTTGAATATTAGATAGTGAGTAAAGCCAGTCAGTCGTAGGATTAGCAGTACATTTAAAAAAAAAATTCTGATAAATTACAGACCCCTTAACAAAATCCAGCATTCAGATTAAATCTATCTCTTCAATTGAATTGTCAATATTATGTTTCCTTCTTGTCAAATAAAGGAGGCAAAGGCCGTGTGTTACATGGATCGTGCTGGAAGCTTAGCTGAGTAGCTGAGACTTCATATCCTACGGCTCATGGACATGTCCAATCAGACCAGGACAAGCAACATCATTCGAAGAATAAAATGGAAAGTATGTCATCAGAAATTAAGCAATATTGTTTTAAGAAGGATGCCATTACTTTTCAGAATTTAAACGGTAATGAAAATTGGGATTAGAAAATAGAACGTTTAATGGTTACAGCAAGGAAGATTTCTCATCTTCAAACTGTGACAAACTCAAATACCTAAAGAATAAATTTACTCAAAGTACATATAAATCGAAGACTTACCACCCTGTCTTGCAGTGTGAAGTTGTTGATGGAGGCACAGAAAAGTAAAGTTATCGTAGAACCATATCATAGAATGACGCAGCACAGAAGGAGGACATTGGGGCCATCATGCCTGGGTAGATCTAGTCAATTAATCCCACTCCTCTGCTCTTTCCCCACAGCCCTGAAGGTATTTTTGCCCTTCAAGTATTTATCCAATTCTCTTTTGAAAGTTACTGCTTCCACTGCCCTTTCAAGCCATGCCTTCCAGATCACAACAACTCACTATGTTAAAAATATCTCCTCTTGTGTTCCCTGATTCTTTTGCCAATCATCTTAAATCTCTAGTCCTCTAGTTACTGATCTTTCTACCATGGAAACAGTTTCTCCTTATTTACTCTATCAAAACCATTCCTGATTTTGAACACCTCTATTGAATCTCCTCGTAACCGTCTCTGCTCTAAGGAGAACAACCCCAGCTTCTCCAGTCTCTCCATATAACTGTGAAGTTCTTCATCCCTGGTACCATTCTAGTTAATCTATTCTGCACCCTCTCCAAGGTCTTGACATGCTTCCTAAAATGCGGTGCCCAGAATTGAACACAATACTCTAGCTGAGGCTTAACCAATGTTTTATAAAATTTTAGCATAAATTCATTGCTTTTGTACCTCTATTAATAAAGCCAAGGATCCCATATGCTTTTTTAACAGTCTTCTCAACTTGTCCTGCCACCTTCAAAGATTTGTGTACATATAGTCCCAGGTCTCTCTGTTCCTGCACCCTCTTTAAAATTGTTCCATTTAGTTTGTATTGCCGCTCCTCATTCTTCCTACCAAAATGTATCATTTCACACTTCTCTGTGTTAAATTTCACCTGCCATGTGTCTGCCCATTTTACCAGTTGATGTTCACCTGAAGTCTGTTACTATCCTCCTCATTGGTTACTACATTTCTGAGTTTTGTATTATTATGCCCTATATACCAAGTACAAGTTATTAATATATATCAAAAAGGGCAGTGGACCGAATGTCAGCCCCTGGGGAACACCACTGTATACTTCCCTCCAGTCTGAAAAACTGTTCACTATTACTCTCTGCTTTATGTCCCTTAGCCAATTATTGTTTCCCCGCAACCGCTATCTCTTTAAAGCCATGGGCTTCAATTTTGATAACAAGCCTATTATGCGGTACTTTATCAAAAGCCTTTTCAAAGTACATATACACAACATCAACCACACTACCCTCTTCAACCCTTTCCATTATTTTATCAAAAAACTCGATTAAGTTAGTCAAACATGATTTGCCTTTAAAAAATCCATACTAGTTTTCATTTATTAGCCCATACTTTTCCAAATGCCAATTAATTTTGTCCCGGATTATTGTCTCTAAAAATTTCCCCACCATTGACTTTAGGCTGAGTAGCCTGTAGATGCTGGGTTTATCCCTCTCCCCTTTTTTAAACAGGGGTGTAATATTTTTAATCCTCTAGTCCTCTGATCCCCATATCCAAGGAGGATTGAAAGATTATGGTCAGAGCCTTTGCAATTTCCACCCTAACTTCCCAAAGGAACCTAGGATGCATTCCATCTGGATTAGGTGACTTTTCTACTTTGAATACTGTCAGACTTTTAAGTACATCTCTTTATCTATTTTAATCCTATCTAAGATTGTAAAGCAAGGCGTCCATTGTGGTCTGTTTTGACAGTTCCCAGGTATTACATTAAAATCAGGCCTTTATGTTCGAAATCAAAAAGTACCAATAGGTCGAAGGGTTAAGGAAAAAAAAGCCTGAAAAATCATTGTAATTTACATTACTAGTGTAAAATATCAACTAAACTAGACACACTCACCTCACAAATATCTTTTCATGTCTTGTCTCTCTACTAATATTTTTAGCGGCAGAGCATGGAAATGTTCCAAAACATACCTCACTCAAATAAAACCCTGCATCTGGATTGTTCTTTCTTCAAGTCCCATATGTGTCAGACAAATTAGTTCAGGATGATCAATTTCTGCCACGTTTCTGACTCATGTAATTACAACTTACACATTTGCCTCATAACCCGTTCATTAATCACGCTTGGAGAGGTAGCAAGGAGAATGATCATTGGGATAGCTTTTGATCTTTATTTTAGTAATCAAAATTTGACAGCAATATAGATGTTATAAACATGCTAACTACATCAATAATTCATGTCATTGTATGCCTTGATTTAGAAATTTCTTGCAGTAGGTGGGGAAGGCATCGGTCCAGAAGGCTTGGGAAAAATACTTTGAAAGGAAGTCTTCCCAGAGATGGACACGATTAGAAGCTTATAACAGCTGAAAGTGAGAGTGGGTCAACAAATACAGTGACTGGACCTTGCTAAAATCAATAGACTGGGTTTGCTCCTTTTCGGATTGCAATGCAGCAGTTCAAAGTCTTGAGCTTCTTCATGGAAAACAAATCTTTCCTGTTGCAACCCAAAGTGGGCCAACTTAATAGAGTTTTTTATTCTATATAATGAATATAAAAAACATTTATTTTAGATTATGTCACACAGGGCTTGTGAAGTTCATGATTTCCTTGCCTGCAGACACTGGCAAAGACAGTGTCATGAGCTAGATCCTTCAAATATATGAAGAGCAACCTGAAAGCACACAAAAAACTTACATTTATATTGCCTTTTATACTTGTAAAAATATTACACTGCACTTCACATACAAGGGATCATTTTTTGAAGTGCAGTGATTTTCATTATGTAAGCAAATGCAGGAGCCATTCTGTGCCAGCAACGTTCCACAGAAAGCAATCAGGTGATGACCAGTCAATTATATTTTTGTTGGTACAAAAGCAAAATACTGTGGATGCTGGAAGCCTGGAATAAAAACAGAAAATGCAGTAAATAACTCAACAGGTCAGACAGCATCTGTGGAGAGAGAAACAAAGTTAACGTTTTAAGTCGATGACCTTACGTCAGAATGTTTGGTAGTATTGGGGAGGAATGTAAGCCAGAACACTGCTTGTTCATCCATCCCTCTGTGTGTAAGATAAATTCATTCTGGATGATACATTTGTGCCACACAGTTCAGGAGAAATAACTTTCACTTTTGCAAACAGTGACGTGTAATTTTCAACGTGTACTTGAATCACCAGAACAGGTAAAAGAGAAACTTAACTTAGCACCTCATCTGAAGGGCAGTACCTCTGGCAATGCAATACTCCCTCAGCATCACACTGGCGCATCAGCCCCTGAACTTAGACCCTGGTATGGGGCTCAAACCCATAATCTTCTGATCCAGAGGTGTAGTATTACTAAGCCAAGCTGACAAACTGATTAGTGACCTAAGTCAGTGAATTAAGCAATGTTTTACGGATAATAATCAGGGACTAACAAATAAACAGAAAGATGCAACCTAATCTAGTTGAAGGCTGCGAAAATGTAGAGGAAAATTAGCCCTTACCATACTCTAATCCACGAGTCAAAGCTTTTTAAAAAGAATTTGGCCCCAAATGTGCTATAAAAACTCACTATTGAAAATACCCTTGAAAGAACCTTAAGGAAATACAGCATGACACCAATATGGTACCACTAAAGACATTCAGCTGGATTCACCTTCTAGACTGTGGTTTCCCATTGATGCACAATCCAGAAGATCATCATAGTATCTTCTAATGACAAAGAGTTCAATACCACAATGTGGTTTGTACAACCACCTCCAGTGTGTTGACCTTTCGCCTGGTGCTGACTCAGTTCCCAGCAGACAGATCGCCTTCTACCCGCAGTGTTCTGTCTCAGTTTCACAGGGAATCGTTTCCCAGGGATGTTTAACTACTGAGCCTTTCTCTGTCTGTGGAAGGCCGCAATTAGCGGTAATTGTTTCAATCCATGGGTAAAATGCACTAGATGTCACTATGGCTGGAATTTCCTCAGGCCCAGTATAAAAAGAAATGTTAATTCGACAATTATATTCCGAGTAGACACACATATTGTCAAATAGTTGAAGCAAGTACGTTTGATGGGGGTAATCTTCACCTTCACTGCCTGCCTGATTTTCATCCCATTAAGTTCAATAGGATGAAAATCCGAGAAGTGGAGTTCTGTAATGGGCAGGCGATCCAGTTCACCAGCTCAGCACTGAAGGTGAAACTTAGACCATTTTGTTTTAGTTTTCTAATACTGTTTGTCTTAGTTTTCTATTTCTGAAGGGCAATATTTTTCTCAGTGTGTTAATTTTGACAAAGTGATAGATGTATCTAAACAGGAGTCCAGAACCAATAAAAAGCAGTAAAGGACTTTTTCGCTTATAGGTACCTTTACTCTGAGCCTTCATGGAAATGAGTGATAAATAAAAAGCTTGGTGCATGTTAATGTCTTGTGGAAGGTTATTACAGGTTTTCGGGTTTTCGGCTCGCATTTAACATTACCGGTTATTCCCGCAAACGGACCTTACCTCCCACACAGATCTAGAAACATCTTATTCTCTGTCCAATGTCTAATTAGACAATAGCATGACTCAGGAATCAGCATATAGGACCTTGGCTGCAAATAATAACTACAGTAATCTCCCACATGCATTGGCCTGCTTTTATAGAAAGCACTCTAGTGAGATGAGACACAATTGCAAACTAATAAACTGATGTATACAAGGTCAGGCAGCTGAACTGCTGAGTATTTCCAGCATTTTCTGTTTTTATTTCAGATTTCCAGCAACCGCAGTATTTTGCTTTGATATTTATGGCCCCTAGTTTTGGTCTCCGCCACAAGTGGAAACACCTTCTCTATATCTACCCTATCAAACCCTTTCATAACAACAACAACAACTTTTATTTATAAAGCGCCTTTAACATTGTGAAATGTCCCAAGGCACTTCACCGAGCGGCATAAGAAGAAATTAGCGCAGATGATAAGAGGTATGTTTTAAGGAGCGTCTTAAAGGAGGAAAGAGAGGTAGAGACGCAGAGATGTTTAGGCAGGGAGTTCCAGAGATTGGGGCCGAGGCAACAAAAGGCACGGCCACCAATGGTTGAGCGATTACAATCAAGGCTGCTCAGGAGGGCAGAATTAGAGGAGCGCAGATATCTCGAGGGGGGTTGTGGGGCTGGAGGAGATTACAGAGATAGGGAAGAGCGAGGCCATGGAGGGATTTGAAAAGAAGGATGAGAATAATTTTAATGACCTTTATTAGGTCACCCCTCAGTCTTCTCTTTTCCAGTGTAAAAAGCCCCAGCCGGTTCAATCTTTCCCGATAGGTATAACCTCTGAGTTCTGGTAACATTCTTGTAATTTTTTTTTGCTCCTTCTCCAGTGCCTCTATATCCTTTTTGTAATATGGAAAGTAAAACTGTACATAATACTCTAGGGGTTGGATTTTCGATTGTCTAACGCCTCAGTTAGCGGCCAGAGGGGGATTTAATAGGAGCGTAAGAGGTTACTGACCGAGAGGGAGCACAGCGTTTAGCGCCCCGACTGAAAATTCATTAGAGGCTCACCAAGAGCGCAAACCAGTAGCGCCCGGCTGCTGCTGATCACTCTGATCATGACGTATTCCTGGTGCAATGCCCATGCTTGTGCCCCGGTCAGAAAATTAGGTCGCCAAGAACAACATCTGGAAAAACAGTCGGTACAGGCTTGCAGAGTCGTTAACCGGTGGCTACTTAAAGGGATGAGGAAGCACTTCCCTTGGAGTTCACAGTCAGTGCAACGTTTACACACAGCACGATGGTGAGCCTCTGAGTTTGCAGCGGCTGTCAGAAATAAGAGTTCAGCTTGAGAAAAAGTGATTTTGAAAACGTTAATGGGTACATTACTATGCCGCACCTTTAAGACTTGGCTTTTCCGGGATAGGAATCGGAGTTCGGCGCATGCACAATGGCTTGGTTAAATTTAGCGTCGGCATTTTCATTAGTGAACCCCCAGCTTTGATGTGCAATGGTTGATTTAGCGCTCCTGTCAGCTCTTCGGCCAATTCTGATGAATTTCTGGGAGGGAGGTGCAAACTTTTTCAAGGCGTTAAAAGTACCGCTCTGCCTGGGTTAACGCCGCAACAGAAGCGCAACTGAATTTCTCCCCCTAGGTTTGGTCTAACCAAGGTTCTATACAAGTTTAACATAATTTTACATAATTGAAGCAACAAAATTATAGCTTTTAAAGGGAGATCCATTCATTTCCTATCATTCCTAATGCCATGAAAATAACTCTAATGCCAACTCTGGAAAAGTCCACTTTCAAGTTGGCTGATTGTAAGGTACCTGGATCAGTCCTTTTTATTATATCCTGCAAGGGGGTTCACTTTCCAGTACTAGTGTACGCCAGAGAGAGTGATACAGAAAAAAAGCCCTCTGACTCCTCATTTAATGCTCTGTGTTCAGGTTCTTGGCCCACTAGTCTCTCACTGGTTGGCTTTAATGTTAAAATAAAATGCAGTATGGCCTTGGAAGTTAACTGGTGATAAACTGAATCTAATATTTTGCTACAACAATATAAGAACAGAAATGAACAAGCCATACAGATAAAACCCAAAACCCAAAAAGCCATAACGATCAATTAAGCACAACGAGTTGAGAATTATATGGAGCAGGTGTGGGAGAGATACAGGGCAATAGAAATGAAAAATGAGTCCTAAAGTGCAGCTCAGAAATGATATTAGTCAGCTGAATGAAGAGCATCACCCTAGAACTGATGGCAGTGTTCAACTTCACAGCAAGGTTGCAGTGGCCATTTGCCAGATAACGACCGCAAGTACTGCAGGAGTAGGAGGAGAGGATGGCTCAGAATCACAGAGGGCAAAAGAGGTGCTCAGCTCATTGAAATACTTATCCCAGTCAGTGCACGGGCCACAACAGAGTGAGCTACCTGGGCATGATGAAGATCAGGCTCAGCAGGATGGTTGCATTTAAGGTGGTCTTTGGATGACACACGATTTTTAGGGACATTAAAAAAAAGGTTGCCACTAACCTGAAGTGGCCTTGTTTTGCCGTACTCCCAGCGAAATACAGTTCAGCAGTAACCAGTAGCAGCAGAAGCAGCTAAAGTTTTTTCCAACTTGATGGTTCTCCCATCAAATGGGAATGTCTTCTTCTTAGGCGGTTCCTCGTATCAAGGATGACCCGCTTCCACACCAAAAAGAGATGAGTTCACAGGTGTTTCAATGAAGGACCTGACATTCCAAGTCCCGAACTACACGTTGAATGGTGGAAGATGCCTGTGCATGGATCTTTTTAACGTGTGATGGCCATTGCACACCAGCCACCACATGGGCTTGACAGAGCTAGGTCTTGTTCCAGTGGCAAAGATTAACCAAGATGACTGGAGACCAGCTCTGCTGTACAGACCTAATGTACACACATATTGCAGTGTGGGTTGGCCCGTGCTGCCCCTGGGCCCTTGCCGCTTCTGGGCCTCGAACTCACACCTCTCCTGGGCCCCGATCACGTCGCTCTACAATCTCTGGCCGCTCCTTCGCCCCGCCCTCGCCGCTCCTCTGCTGTTTGCCGCCTCTCTTGCTGTACCTGCTCACGCTCCAATCAGCGACCTTGATTTTGGTGACGTCCAATCCAGTCGCCCTTCTCCAAGTCGTCGCTCTCCTGTACCAGCTCGCACTGCTCCCTGAAGTGGCACGCCTCCTCACTGCTCCAGGGCCGCAGCACCTCCGCTCCTTTTATGGCGGCTGGTGGTTTCTCGCAGGTCGGGGCCTCCACGCTGCTCCTCGACCGCTGCGGTGAGCAACCGTACACCTGTTCTGTGTGTGGACAAGGCTTCAGTCAATCATCTAGCCTGTCGAGACACAAGCGCAGTCATACTGGGGAAAAATCATGTAAATGTGGGGATTGTGGGAAAGGATTCAAGTCTGCCATGTGGGACCTTATCAAATGCCTTGCTAAAATCCATATCCAATACATCAAATGCACTACCGTCATCGACCCTCCTTGCTATCTCCTCCAAAAATTCAATCAAGTTAGTCAGACATGAACTTCCCTTAACAAATCCATGTTGGCTGTCCTGGATTAATCTGTGTCTCTCTAAATGAAGATTTATCCGGTCCCTTAGAATTTTTCCAATAATTTTCCCACCACCGAGGCTAGGCTGATTGGCCTGCAATTACTTGGTCTATCCTTCTAGCCCCCCCCGCCCCCCCCCACCCCGCCATCCCCCACCCCCAAACAACAGTACAACGCTAGCAGTCCTCAAATCCTCCGGCACCATACCTGTAGCCAGAGAGGACTGGAAAATGATGGTCAGAGCCTGTGATATTTCCTCTTTTGCTTCTCTTAACAGCCTGGGATACATTTCATCTGGGCCTGGGGATTTATCGACTTTCAAAGCTGCTAAACCATTAATACTTCCTCTCTCGCTATGTTTGTTTCATCTAATATTTCACATTCCTCCTTCCTGATTGTAATGCCTGCATCGCCCCTCTCTTTTGTGAAAACAGACGCATAGTATTCATTAAGAACTATACCCATGTCTTTCGCCTCCACACACAGATTACCTTTGTGGTCTCTAATAGGCCCCACACTTTCTCTAGTTATGCTTTTGCTCTTAATGTGTTTATAAAACATCTTTGGGTTTTTCTCGATTTTACTTGTCAACATTTTTTCATGTGCTCCCTTTGCATTCCTAACTTCCATTTTAGGTTGGCTGGTTCCAGTCCACTATGGCTAAAATCACCTCTCAGCTTAGTAAAATGAGCTTTCCCCCAATTAAGAACTTTTATTCCTGGTCTACCTTTGTCCTTTTCCATAACTACCTAAATTTAACTGAATTATGATCACTGGCACTGAAATGCCCTCCCACTGATGCCTCTTCCACCTGCCAGCTTCATTCCCTAAAACTAAATGCAGAACCACCCCCTCCCTTGTTGAGCTTGCTACATACTGGCTAAAATAATTCTCCTGAATGCATTTTAGCAATTCTACATCCTCTACAGCTTTCACACTAATTCTATCCCAGTTAATATTAGGGTAGTTGAAATCCCCTACTATTACTGCCCTATAGTTTTTGCAATTTTCAGAAATTTGCCGATATATTTGCTCTTCTATCTTCCTCTGACTGTTTGGCCAGGCCATGAGGTTACAGATTGTGATGGAATACAATATTGGTGCTGCTGATGGCCTACAGCACCTCATGGATGCCAAGTTTTGAGCTGCGAGATCTGTTCTGAATCTATCCCATTCAGCACAGTGGTAGTGCCACACAACACGATGGAGGGCAAGAACTGTATGATGATCACTGCTACCAATGTCATGGACAGAACAGGGAATGTATGGTTGCATGAACAGTATTCGAGGGTTCGTGGAGGCAGAGCGGCAGCGTCGGAGAGGCCTATAAAAGGCCCAACGTCGTCGGGGAGCAGCGGAAGTTTATGGAGGTGGAGCGGGACGCAGGTGCAGGGAGAGAAGGCAAAAAAGAAGTAGAAAGAAATCGAAGGGTGACATCACAGCCAAGGGGGTGAGTGATTGGCTGGTGATTGGTGAGTAGTTTTTCTTCTTTTTCTTTTCCTTTATCAGTAGGTAACCTTTATCATTGATGTTGCCAAATTAAGTTAATCTAGGGGTTAAGTCATGGAGGAGAGCTTGACACATGTCATGCTCTTCCTGTGCTATGTGGGAAGTCAGGGACGCTCCCAGTGTCCATGACGACTACATATGCGGGAAGTGTATCCGGCTTCAGCTCCTGACAGACCACATTGTGGCACTGGAGCTGCAGGTGGATTTACTCTGGAGCATCCGTGATGCTGAGGATGCTGTGAATAGCATGTTTAGTGAGTTGGCCACACCGCAGGTAAAGGTTACGCAGCCAAATAGGGGATGGGTGACCAACAGGAAGAGCAGTGGAAGGAAGGTAGTGCAGGGGTTACCTGCGGTGATCCCCCTGCTAAACAGATACACTGCTTTGGATACTGTTGAGGGGGATGACTCATCAGGGGAGAGCAGCAGCAGCCAAGTTCATGGCATCGTGGGTGGCTCTGCTGCACAGGAGGGCAGGAAAAAGAGTGGGAGAGCTATAGTGATAGGGGATTCTATTGTAAGGGGAAAACATAGGCGTTTCTGCGGCCGCAATCGAGACTCCAGGATGGTATGTTGCCTCCCTGGTGCAAGGGTCGAGGATGTCTCGGAGCGGCTGCAGCGGAATCTGGAGGGGGAGGGTGAACAGCCAGCTGTCGTGGTGCATATAGGTAAAAAATGTGATGGGGTCCTACAAGCTGAGTTTAGGGAGCTAGGAGTTAAATTAAAGAGTAGGACCTCAAAGGTAATTATATCAGGATTGCTACTAGTGCCACGTGCTAGCTAGTGTAGGAATGGCAGGATAGCTAAGATGAATACATGGTTTGAGGAGTGATGCAGCAGGGAGGGATTCAAATTCCTGGGACATTGGAACCGGTTCTGGGGGAGGTGGGACCAGTATAAACCGGACGGTCTGCACCTGGGCAGGACCGGAACCAATGTCCAAGGGGGATGGGAACCAATGCAGGGAGACAGAGGGAAGTAAAATGGGGGTAGAAGCAAAAGATAGAAAGAAGAAGGGTAAAAGTGGAGCACAGAGAAACCCAAGGCAAAAATCAAAAAGGGCCACATTACAGCAAAATTCTAAAGGGACAAAGTGTGTTAAAAAGACAAGCCTGAAGGCTCTGTGCCTCAGCGTGAGGAGTATTCGTAATAAGGTGGACGAATTAAGTGCACAGGCTGTTATGAATGAATATGATAGAATTGGGATTACGGAGACATGGCTCCAGGGTAACCAAGGCTGGGAACTCAACATCCAGGGGTATTCAATATTCAGGAAGGATAGACAGAAAGGAAAAGGAGGTGGAGTAGCATTGCTGGTTAAAGAGGAAATTAATGCAATAGTAAGGAAGGACATTAGCTTGGATGATGTGGAATCTGTATAGGTAGACCTGCAGAATACCAAAGGGTAGAAAACGCGAGTGGGAGTTGTGTACAGACCAGCGAAGTTGGGGACAGCATCAAACAAGAAATTAGGGATGCGTGCAATAAAGGTACAGCAGTTATCATGGGCGACATTAATCAACATATAGATTGGGCTAACCAAACTGGTAGCAATACGATGGAGGAGGATTTCCTGGAGTGTAACAGGGATGGTTTTCGAGCCCAATATGTCGAGGAACCAACTAGAGGGCTGGCCATCCTAGACTGGGTGATGTGTAATGAGAAAGGACTAATTACCAATCTTGTTGTTTGAGGCCCCTTAGGGAAGAGTGACCATTATATGGTAGAATTCTTTATTAAAATGGAGAGTGACACAGTTAATTCAGAGACTAGGGTCCTGAACTTAAGGAAAGTTATTTTCGATGGTATGAGACGTGAATTGGCTAAAATAGACTGGCGAATGATACTTAAAGGGTTGACGGTGGATAGGCAATGGCAGTCATTTAAAGATCACATGGATGAACTTCAACAATTGTACATCCCTGTCTGGAGTAAAAATAAAACGGGGATGTTGGTTCAACCGTGGCTAACAAGGGAAATTAAGGATAGTATTAAATCCAAGGAAGAGGCATATAAATTGGCCCAAAAAAAGCAGCAAACCTGAGGACTGGGAGAAATTTAAAATTCAGCAGAGGAGGACAAAGGGTTTAATTAGGAGGGGGGAAATAGAGTATGAGAGGAAGCTTGCTGGGAACATAAAAACTGACTGCAAAAGCTTCTATAGATATGTGAAGAGAAAAAGATTAGTAAAGACAAACGTAGTTCCTTTTATAATGGGGAAGAAAAAAATGGCAGACCATTTGAACAAATACTTTGGTTCTGTCATCACGAAGGAAGACACATATAACCTTCCGGAAATACTAGGGGATCGAGGGTCCAGCGAGAAGGAGGAACTGCAGGAAATCTTTATTAGTCAGGAAATTGTGTTAGGGAAATTGATGGGATTGAAGGCCAATAAATTCCCAGGGTCTGATAGTCTGCACTCCAGAGTACTTAAGGAAGTGGCCCTAGAAATAGTGGATGCATTGGTGATCATTTTCCAACAGTCTATTGACTCTGGATCAGTTCCTATGGACTGGAGGGTAGCTAATGTATCACCACTTTTTAAAAAAGGAGGGAGAGAGAAAACAGGGAATTATAGACCGGTTAGCCTGACATCAGTAGTGGGTAAAATGTTGGAATCAATTATTAAAGATGAAATAGCAGCGCATTTGGAAAGCAGTGACAGGATCGGTCCAAGTCTGCATGAATTTATGAAAGGGAAATCCTGCTTGACAAATCTTCTAGAATTTTTTGAGGATGTAACTGGTAGAGTGGACAAGGGAGAACCAGTAGATGTGGTGTATTTGGACTTTCAAAAGGCTTTTGACAAGGTCCCACACAAGATCTTGGTGTGCAAAATTAAAGCACGTGGTATTGAGGGTAATGTACTGACGTGGATAGAGAACTGATTGGCAAACAGGAAGCAGAGAGTCGGGATAAATGGGTCCTTTTCAGAATGGCAGGCAGTGACTAGTGGGGTGCATCAGGGCTCAGTGCTGGGACCCCAGCTATTTACAATATACATTAATGATTTGGATGAAGGAATTGAGTGTAATATCTCCAAGTTTGCAGATGACATTAAGCTGGGTGGCGGTGTGAGCTGTGAGGAGGACACTAAGAGGCTGCAGGGTGACTTGGACAGGTTGGGTGAGTGGGCAAATGCATTGCAGATGTAGTATAATGTGGATAAATGTGAGGTTATCCACTTTTGTGGCAAAAACACGAAGGCAGAATATTATCTGAATGGCGGCAGATTAGGAAAAGGGGAGGTGCAACGAGACCTGGGTGTCATGGTACATCAGTCATTGAAAGTTGGCATGCAGATACAGCAGGCAGTGAAGAAGGCAAATGGCATGTTGGCCTTCATAGCTAGGGGATTTGAGTATAGGAGCAAGGAGGTCATACTGCAGTTGTACAGGGCCTTGGTGAGGCCTCACCTTGAATATTGTGTTCAGTTTTGGTCTCCTAATCTGAGGAAGGACATTCTTGCTATTGAGGGAGTGCAGCAAAGGTTTACCAGACTGATTCCCGGGATGGCAGAACTGACATATGAGGAGAGACTGGATCGACTGGGCATTTATTCACTGGAGTTTAGAAGGATGAGAGGGGATCTCATAGAAACATATAAAATTCTGATGGGACTGGACAGGTTAGATGCAGGAAGAATGTTCCCGATGTTGGGGAAGTCCAGAACCAGGGGTCACAGTCTAAGGATAAGGGGTAAGCCATTTAGGACTGAGATGAGGAGAAACGTCTTCACTCAGAGAGTTGTTAACCTGTGGAAATCTCTACCGCAGAGAATTGTTGATGCCAGTTCATTGGGTATATTCAAGAGTGAGTTAGATATGGCCCTTACGGCTAAAGTGATCAAGGAGTACGGAGAGAAAGCAGGAAAGGGGTACTGAGGTGAATGATCAGCCATGATCTTATTGAATGGTGGTGCGAGCTTGAAGGGCCGAATGGCCTACTTCTGCACCTATTTTCTATGTTTCTATGTTTCTATGTTACAGTGATAGTTCAATGTGGCCCATCTTCTTTGGGGAGTAAGGCCCACTACAATTTGATCCTGGGATAGTTCAGGAGAGGCAGTCATCAGCACATCAAAAATTCGGCATTCTGGTCTCCAATCAAAAGTTATCGCTTGATCAACCAGCATCTTGTGCTTTACTCTCTGTTTCCTCATCCGCATTGCAATCTAATAGTTGCTGAGTGCCTCTATCTGTGATGCTGTTTAATGGTTGGTAATCTCATGACTGTTCCTCGGTGGCTGCATGCTGAATTCCACTTATTTCTCTTTTTGTGTGAACAACAACAACAACTTGTATTTATATAGCACCTTTAATTTAGTGAAATGTCCCAAGGCGCTTCACAGGGGTATGAAGAGAGTAGATGAGACGTTGTTAATACACAAATGCACTTATCCATTCAAGTATTGTACTGCCATTGCACAAACTAATCAGCACATGCATAATCAGTTTTTATGGCCAAGTTGATGTAACGTCTGATGCAAATCACAAAAATCTTGATTCATAAGGTAGATAGCAAATGGGCAACTGTCCAATCTGAGAGCATCCCTATTCGTTAATTCCCACTTCACTCCCAGCATAAGGCTTCTCCCACTGACTGTGTGATTCCTTGCCAGTTTTACCTTTAAACATAAGCATAGTAGGGAATAAATCATGATAATTTGGCTCATGGAAATTCTTTCCTGCAGTGCATTCATTTACTTTGCCAAATAGCATGTGTAAAGTAATCTGCATTAATCTTGTGTTTTCACTTGTATTACATTCCTCGTTGCATCCTTCTCAACATTTCTCTCCGGGGTTTGTACGTCTACCACTTACCATCATCTCTATAGCTGTTCGGTGCTGCTATTGTAAACTTCTTTCCTAACCTTGGTGCTCTTTATCGAATCGTGAAATTTCTTCCAACTGCCTTTCAACAACTCACAGTAATGAACCCTGACTTCACATCATCTGTGACATATTGCCATGCAGCCTGCCTCTGGAATATGCTTGTGGGTTGCTCTCCCAGACCACAAACATCTTCCAGTTTCTCCATTACGCAGTCGAAAAGGTCTGGTCATGAAACAGGCTTTAAGAATTTGCCACTGAGCTTTTCTGTAAAGTTTTGTGTACTTCACAGCTAGATCCACAAACTTTTCCTTATTTATATTGGTTAAGCGGCTCATTAACTGCTTGAGAAGTGTTAAAGGACTATTGTTAAGTGTTAGCATTGGCTCAGTGGCAGCACATTTGCCACAGGGTCAGAAGGTCATGGGTTCAAGTTCCACTCCAGAGACTTGATCACATAATCTAAACTGACACTCCAGTGCAGTACTGAAGGACAACTGCACTGTCGTAGGTGCTGTCCTTCAGATGAGACTACGGGCTCAATTTTCCCCAGTGATTTGTGCCGTTTTTTTGGCGTGCGCTGCTTTTTTTGACCTAAGGTTAAAAATACAAGTTTCCCCAATCAACGTGCACCAGCGTAACTCAGTTAGTTACAATTTTTTTAGGTTAGCTTTTTTTTTGCGTCAAAGGGGACGTAACCTGCTCCCCTCCCTCCGCCCCCCCACCCCCCCCCCCCCAATTCTGGCCATTTAGGCAAGTTTGGCCAGCTGAGAGTTACTCCAGTTCTTCTTAGGCCAGTGTATCTGGCCTCTCGGAAAACCTTCCGGAGAGTTAAGACAATCAGCGCAGGTAAGGAAATCAGCACAACAGATGCCTGGACGGCAGCAGCAGGAGAGGTGAGAGTGAGAGAGAGGTGGGGGGCGGGGGGGGGAAGACTTTTGGGCATAGTTAGGTGCGGGGACCGGGAGGGAGGAGGCCAGTTGGCCAGGGATAAATGCGGGGATCCGGAGGGAGGAGGCCATTTGGCCTGGGACAGGTGCGGGGATCCGGAGGGAGGAAGCCATTCAGACAGGAAAAGGTGCGGGGATCCGGAGGGAGGAGGCCATTTGGCCAGGGATAGATGCGGGGATCATGAGGGAGGAGGTCATTCGGCCAGCGATAGGTGCGGGGACCAGTGCCAGCACCGGCATGGGGAGGGGTGGTGTGGACACTTTAGTAATTTAATGGAGGCAAATTGCTGCAATGTTTAATGTGCTTGTGCTTGGTTGCTGTGAGTGTCACTTTCCAGCCTCAACCCGCATTGTGTCCCTGGTTACCGTGATAACCCGATCTTTTTGGTGCAGATCTTGGGCTCCAACCCCAAAACTAAACGACAGACTCGACGACACCAAAATGAAGAAATCACACGGGGAAACATGGAAGATTTTTTGGGGGCATACTTGGACCCCCAAAAAACAGGCACACTCTTCAAGTATGCCAAAAAACAACTTTGGAGAAAATTGAGCTATTTAAGCTGAGATCCCCTCTGCCCTCTCAGGTGGAGATCCCATGACACTATTCAAAGAACAGGCACATTCCTCAGCCAAAACCGATTATCTGGTCATTTATAGTTTGCTGTTTGTGGGACCTTGCTGTGTGCAATTTGGATGCTGTGTTTGCCTACATTACAACAGTGACTACAGTTAACAAAAAGCTTAATTCACTAAAAAGCACTTTGCAGGACCCTGAGCACATGAAAGGTGCTATGTAAATGTAAATACCCTGTACCTTATTTCTTCGTATTACAGATTCATTGTGATTAGCTCAGATCCTGTGAACCTCACTCAAAGTACAATATTGCACCACAGCACCATTAGTAAAATGACAGTACCCACGATTTTGATTGCAGGTCATTAATATCTGTGGGGTAAGGGAATTTATTTATAGTGGCCTGGTGAGGACAGGTTTTGTACCTGTAATGAAATAGAAGTGAAGAATCCATGTCAGAACCAAATGGCAAACACATTCTGACACATCTATTGCCAAAAAGCTTAATTCACTAAATTCACAAAAAGTCAATAAACACTCTCATAAATTAACCAACTCGAAGGTGCAAATATTTGTTCCTTTCAAACAAAAAGGAACATAAGGAAGCCAGTTACTTGCATACTGTGAATGCCGACTCTTGGGAATATAGTTAATCTGCCTTTCAGATCTCTATGAGGCATTGAAATGTGGGATAAAAGCACAAAATGCTGGAAACACTCAGCAGGTCAGGCAGCATCTGTGGAGAGAGAAACAGAGTTAACGTTTCAGGTCGCTGACCTCTCATCAAAACAGTGAAATGTGGGAGCGATTTATTTCAGAGGCGAGTCCTGGCAAAAGGAGGTTATTGTTATATTGCAGTTGGCATTAATTATTTAATATGTGCAGAGGCTCAGAGCAGTTTTTAAGATGAAAGTCAGTTGGGATGATTATTCTGATGTGGGGATATTTAAAATTCGAGTCCATAAAAAGTGCTGACTATGTGGTCATGCAACAAAATTGTCCTACAACTTGATGCTTGATTGTTAGCAATTATTAACTTAAAATAAACAAGGTGGAAACCACACCCATATATCAGTGATTTTGTCACATATCTCAACAATGACTGGCCAACGATGTGTTGCATTGATTGAAAGCTCCTCGGCCAGATGATGGCAGAATGATCTTGGGGCTGAATGGGTATTTGGTAAATAAGTATTTAAAACTAAATACAATTGTTACTATGAAGCATTGTTGGGAGAGTCCGGATATAGTTGCTTCCCCAATGCTAGTTTTCAGATCATACCCCAAGATGTAGACTCATCACCCGATGTTCTCCTTGGTTTGACAATGTCCACAGTTCAACTCCCCCACAGGAAGTCAAACTTCAGAAGGAGACTTTTGATTTGACCTTTCACTTCATTCACGACTTCATGTACAGCCACCCAGGACAAAGCTTTAAGGCAAGTTGGTCAGTGTATGGCAATTGTAGGTGATGGGTCACACATTTGAGGCAGAATCAGGAACAGGGCTGCTCTCTCTTTATCTGCATGTGCATGGAGGGGATTCTCCTATGAGGAGAGGTTGAGTAGAGTGGGCCTATATTCTCTAGAGTTTAGAAGAATGAGAGGTAATCTCATTGAAACATACAAAATTCTTACAGGGCTTGACAGGGTAGATGCAGGGAGGATGTTTCCCCTGGCTGGGGAGTCTAGAACCAGGGGTCACAGACTCAGAATAAGGGGGCGGCCATTTAGGACAGAGATGAGAAGCAATGTCTTCACTCAGAAGGTGGTGAATCTTTGGAATCCTCTACCCCAGAGGGCTGTGGAGACTCAGTCATTGAGCATATTCAAGACAGAGATCAATAGATCTTTGGATATTAAGGGAATCAAGGGATATGTGGATAGTGCTGGAAAGTGTTGCGTCAGAAGATTAGCCAAGATCTTATTGAATAGCGGAGCAGCCTCGAGGGGTCGAATGGCCTATTCCTGCTCTTATTTTTATGTTCTTATGTTCTTATTTTATGTGCGAAAGGGCCTCGAGGGAATGACGTCCAGCAGCCTTGATGTCCAGCAGCCTCTCGCAACAGGGCACATCTAAGAGGAAAGGTTAGAGTCTGCTTACTTGGGAGTCACACATGGTGGGGAGTAGGACTCAGATGCACTGAAGGCGATTCCCTGAGGAATTTAATGCAGGGCAATGGCTTGCACCTTAAGATGAAAACAGATAGTGTTTTAATTCTGTAACTGAGGATAACTGCTTTCACTCACCATTAACTTTCCTGATAAGGAAAATTGGACACATATGAACTGACCATTACTCCCATTTGGTCTGACAGTGCTTCAGTCCTGCTCCTCAAATGTTACACACATGTTAGAATCAAATAATAAGCATATTATTCTTGTGAAGTCACTGTACAGTTTAGAAACATGTTAAGAGAGTATACTTGGTGTACTGGGATTGCTGGGAGGGGTGGGCAAAGGGGCTCTGGATAATTTGCCACGTTCCCTGGGGTTCGACTAGGTTGAGGGGACTGATGATCATGAGTTAGACCATCGCCTTTTGTGAAGCTTTGGATCAGAAAAACTCGAAACTCATTTCGAGTGAACTTGAATCATTGGGCCCAAGTTTCCCCAGGAGTTGCTCCCTTTTTTTGGAGCAAATTGATTTTTCGGGACTATCTTTTTAGTTGCAATTTTGGCCATTTAATTTGCGCCAGTGTAAGTGAGTTAGTTAGTTTTTTTTTATTTCAGTTTTTTTTTCAAAAGGGGACATTCCCAGCCACTTACTCCTGTTTTAGGCGTTTGGCTAGCAAATAGTTGCTCCAAAACTAACTTAGGGCAGTGTATGTGTCCACTTTTGTCCGCTCAGAAAGACCTTACTTACAGTTAAGGAATCGGTGCAAGTAACTACATTTAAAGCACCACCAAGCACCAAACAAAGCACAAAAAGTAATAAGCAATTAATTAACAAATAAAATAGAAGGAACCCTGCACCGAAAGCACCAAGACCAAAGTAATAAGCAATCAATAAATAACATTAAAAAATAGAAGGAACCCTGCACCTAAAGCATCAAAATCAATCAGTAAATAACAAATAAAAAATAGAAGTCCTACCTTAGGGAACGCAGGGGGCCTCCGATGAGGGAGCCCATGCGGCCTGGGCTCGGGACGGCGTGCTTCGGACCCCTCCCACACAGCCTGCAGCGCCTACTCACAGAGTCAGCCTGCCAGGAGCTACTGCACATGCGCACAGACTCTAGCGCGCATGTGCAGAGGTCCCGGCACAGTTTTCAGCACCAGGACCTGGCTCCGCCCACAATCCTTTGAGCCATGCTGCGCCACGACCGAAGTGAGGCTGGGGAGCGGCCAGAATAACAATGTCTTTTTTCGGCGCGCTTGGAGGCGGACAAAAACGACGCACCTCAGGTGAGGGCACCAGAAAAACAGGTTAGTGAAACTCTAGCCCATACTAACAGAAAAAAGGTCAATTAGATGGAATCACAAATAGCGTCATTAGCAACATTATTTAAAATCTTTTCACTCCTTTTAAGATTTGCTTTCAGTGAAGTGGTTGCTTGTTAATAGAGTTCCAGACGCAATACTGTATAGTTTTCCACAATATAATCATAGTTATTAAATTATACTGTAAAAATATATATTTAGGACTTCTGGCATTTCTGTTTGGGTTTATTATTAGGGAATTCTCCATCTCAAAGGCTGAGATATTTTCAATAGCTCTGAACTCTGACATTCTTAATGGTGAACAGCTACAAACTCTAGATCTGCATACACAAGTTTGGTTTTAATGAGAATAGTTCACTCTTCCGACTGCTGCAAGCCAAATAGCTCATCTCGAACCTGAGAGTCACCCTTGTGAAAATGACAGATTGTTTACCCCGGGAGAATGTAGCTCTAAGGAGACGTTGTACAGATGGGAAAATACCGTTGACAGTATTTTGATATGAAATCACCATTTTTTGTGTGTGTGTGTGTGCATGGTACAATGTTTCAATATTCACTTCCCCAGACAACTGCCTTGTGTCAGCTGAGAGAATCAATGACCATATCTGTTCTGGGAAAATCAAGCTCACCAGGTTCACTTGCACAAGCATGAGTTGGGGGAAAAAAAACACAAACAGGCTTTCAGCAAAAGGAAATGGCAGGCTTGTTCAAACAACTTCTGATCCCATTTCATGAAGACCCGCGATTCCCAGACTCAAAATATATATGTCACCCGTGACAAGTTTATTTTAAACTTTCGCTCTCCAAATGGGCCGTCTCAGCTATCATTTATGAGTTTTAATACATTCCTTTGGTGCTTCATATGTGGATTACGAGGCCTTTAATGAGTTAAGTTATGTTCAGATTGTATACGTAATATTGGCAGTTTCTTTGTTTTCTCAATGACTTGTCTGGCTTTTAGTCATGGAAGTTGGCCCCTGCTTTTACCTGGCATCTTTTTTCTAGTTCCAGCTTAGGGGCAAGCCCCTCTTCAATCAGAATTTGTGGTATAAACGAGGGACGGAGTGGTGGTGGGGCGGGTGGGGGAGAGAAACACAGTCAACAGCGCTGCTCATCACTGGCAAAGTATTCAATGACTTTTGTTATCTGGTCCCAGGGAAAGCGTTATGTACTGATAACTACGCTGGTGGTCAAAGGCAGATCTGAAGAAATCCACTTTTTTATCTGTGTTACATTGTAACCGACAGCCGACTAAGAGGAGTTACTGGCAGTTACAGCCTTCTCAGGATAACAGACTTGTTAAGTTCATTCCCCTGTATTCTGTTAACTCCTTTAGCTATGGGGCATTCGTTGAAATATGGGCCATTATTTCTGCAGTAATGTTATTTCCTGAAGGAAAATAATTCAATTGCAATTTGCACCTCCTGCATATATAGACAAAGAAAGACTTGCATTTCTTTAGCACCTTTCATGCCCTCAGGACGTCCCAAAGCACTTTACAGCCAACGAAGATTTTTAAACTATGGTAATGTAGAAAACACAACAGCCAATTTGCACACAGCAAGGTCCCAAGCAGCGAGATAATGACCAGACACTTTGTTTTACTGATGTTGGTTGAGGGATAAATATTGTCCAGGACACCAGTGAGAACTCCCCTGCTCGTTTTGAAATAGTGCCATGGAATCTTTTACATCCAATCGATGGGGCCTCGGTTTTGAGGTATTACATTTTGGTAAGAAAATAGGGAGGTCACATATTGCTTGGAAAATACAACTGTAAATGGGGTAGAAGAGCAGAGGGATCTCGGAATTCAAGTACACAAATCACTAAAAGTAAGCGACACAGGTTAACAAGGCCATACAAAAGCAAATCAAGCACTCGAGTTTATTTCTAGAAGGATATAATTGAAAAGTTGTGAAGTTATGCTAAACTTGTGTCGAACCTTGGTTAGACCACACTTGGAGTACTGCGTACAGTTCTGGTTACCGTGTTATAAAAAGCATATAGAGGCACTGGAGAGGGTGCAGAGAAGATTTACAAGGATGATACCAGAAATGCGAGGGTGTATCTATTACGCAAGGATGAACAGGCTAGGGGGCCGAAATTCAGCTCCCGAATAAAGCCCGTCTGTTACCATCCGTTTGCAGTGGCCATGCGGTGAAGTCGAGCAGCTGCCGATTTCTGGTCGAATGCCCACCGCAAGCTAAATTCAGCAGCGGGGGGGGGGGGATTTTCTGGTGGTCCCCATTTCCGCCCCACCGCTGCCAAACGGTCGCGAGTGCGTCATCAGTGCGCAATCCGCCGGCACCCCCCACCTCCCGCAAAATTTAGACATAACAATCATTTCTGTCGAGCAGTGCCCCCGACACCTTTTTCTGTCAATGCACCTTTGATTCCCTCCATAAGTCCTGGCTGCATGGCAGCCAATAAAGGCAAGGGTCCAATGCCACGGCCGCCATTTTATTTTTTTTGCCGGCCGACTTGCATGTCGGCTGAACTATTTTGCCCCATGTTCGGCCGGCCGCCACCCTCTTGGGCGCCAGGCTGCTGGCCCAGCCAAAACCCTCCCTGGTGGTCCAGTGTCCGATCGCGACTGATGGCTGATTCTCTCCCTTTTAACGGAGGCGAGATACGTGGTGACGCAGACGCGCAATGATGTCACCACCGCTCTGCTGCTGACTGACAGCGGCGGAGAATCCACCCATCTCCACTTCCGCCCCTCACCAGCACTTACCGCCGCACTTCTGCCCCCATTATGACCGACTTCCTGGCAAATTCAAAAACAAAAGACAAAGAGCTGAATTTTGCGAAAGAGGAGACATCTTCCAAAATGGTGGTAAAAATCTCTTAAAAAACAGTAGGTGCGCCAGCTTTCCGGCAGGATTACATTTCGGCCCCTTGGTTTCTTTTCTCTTGAAAAGCGAAGTTTGAAGGGTGAAATATTAGAAGTCTTTAAAATTATTAAAGGTTTTGATAGAGTAGATACAGAGAGAGTGTTTCCACTTGTACATAGTCACCAAGAAATCAAATAGAGAATTCAGATGAAACCTCTTTACCCAGAGTGGTGAGAATGTGGTTGAAGCGAATATTACAGATGAATTTAAGGGGAGGCTAGATAAGCATATGAGGGAGAAGGGAATCGAGAGTTATGTTGATGGAGTTAGATGAGGAAAGACGGGAGAAGGCTCGAGTGGAGCATAAACACTGGCATGGACTGGTTGTGCTGAATGACCTGTTTCTGTGCTGTATATCCTGTGTAAAATCTCATCTAAAAGATAGCAACTCCGACAGTGCAGCACTCCCTCAGTACTGCACTGGAGTCAGTGGATTTTTGCATTCAAGTCTCTGGAGTGGGACTTGAACCCATGACCTTCTGACTCAGTGGTGAGAGTGCTACCCACTAAGCCACAGCTGACACCACAGATAAAATAACTACTGACAGCACATCAAGAATTATTTTTTTTATCTCTCTTCCAAAAATAAGTTTAAATCTCAGTTCATTAGGAGCACATGATCAACTGCGCATACAGCTCACAAGATTAGTTGGAAGCAGGGATTGCACATTGACACCAAAGGTGAATGTTAAGTAACCGTGATCCCGAGGTGAGCTATCGTTAGAGATTACTCGAAGCACAAATGCTGCATTCTGCGTGTCAGAACAGATGAGTTCACAGGTTTCAGATTGTGACGATCCTAAACACAATTTTGTTGTCAGCTTATGGGCAAAACCATTGGCCACCTCCCCTCTATCTCTCTCAAGATAACAGCAGTCATTTTAAAACTCTACATGCTATACATATTGCACTTGATCTTATCAGAAGCTTTGCATCAGTTCTAAAGCCAGCAAGCAGTCAGGGTGCATAAGGGTCGCTGGTTTCATGTTGAATTGAAGGGTGTTTGAATTGTCCTGTCTGTCCTAATGTGACTGCTGCCTGTTTAGTGTTTTTGCTTAGATTGCTGCAAAGTTGCAATTCCTTGACATTGCTAATCCACTACTGCATAGTAATTAAATCACCAACTAAACCAATTAATTTGATGGGTCGATCACACAAAAATAATACAGGTGAAATTCCTGGATCGGAGAATTTTAGCTATGAGGAAAGATTGGATAGGCTGGGTTTGTTTTCTTTGGAACAAAGGAGGCTGAGGTGTATAAAATTATGAGGGGCCTAGAAAGGGTGGCTAGGAAGGACCTATTTCCCTTAGCAGAGTGGTCAACAACCAGGGGGTATAGATTTAAAGTAATTGATGGAAGATTTAGAGGGGGTTTGAGGGGAAATTTCTTCACCCAGAGAGTGGTGGAGGTCTGGAACTCACTGCCTGAAAAGGTGATAGAGGTAGAAACCTTCGACCAAACTCGGGCCCTATGATTCTATGATTCTATGAATTCCTAGTGCACATGGCATGGAATTTACGACTGATTCACATAAGAACATAAGAACCTAAGAATTATGAGCTGGAGTAGGCCATTTGGTCCCTTGAACCTGCTCCGCCATTCATATTCAAATTCAGATTCCCTTAATATTTCATAAATCTATTGATCTCTGCCTTGAATATACTCAACAACTGAGCATTTACAACCCTCTGGGGTAGAGAATTCCAAAGATTCACCACCCTCTGAATGAAGAAATTTCTCCTCATCTCAGTCCTAAATGGCCGACCCCTTATTCTAGAGACTGTGATTTCAATTCACTTCTAGATACAAACATAATCTGGGCAGAATCGCACGAAACAGTGCAAAAGATCATGGAATTATAAGCGTAAGTGAGTTGCGCCTATAAACACATTACACTGGAGTATCCGCGATCTTTTGCGCTGGTTCAAATGTCTATTCGCCCGAAGCAATCCTTGCCCACAAAATGTGGCCAGGACCCCAGGTTGGGATGCCGAGCTTCCGCCGATCGTGGCCATTCAGAGGCGTTCATCACCTTGCGCCCAGATTCTCGGAGGCATAGGCAGCCGTCGTCACATGAATAAAGGCTAGTCACCTGTACATACAGTGAGCAGCGGGTGATTGAAACCTGTTCCTGGCCTGTTTCTCCTGCTGCTACTGGAATGACTTTCAATTCAGTTTAAATTAATCAAAATTCAGTCAATTACAGCAGAGCGGGACACACCTGCGTGGCTTTAATTGACTGCTGGTCGCATGTCTTATGCCACAAGGGCAGATCAAAGCAGCCAATTGGAAGGTAGGATCAAGATCATTTAATCAGTCAAGAAGTTTCCGTGGTCAGGGGCCCGAATTCTAACCCTCCCTCCCCTCCTCCACCCCTGGCTTCTTGGGGCAGATAAGCACCTGAGTTGTACTCCAAGTAATCTGGATACCTGCCACTTTTATTTAAACTGTATGACTGCCTCCCGCCCCACTGAGCCTACATACCTCCAGCGAGCGGGCAAATACATAAACTTCCCTAGTTGAGTGACCTGTGACCTGGAGCTGATTAGCACAGTGCCACCAACTGACACTGTATCCCACATGCCACTTGTACCGTTGCCGTCTGACCGGAGAGCACGCGGGCTTCTGTCCTTGATTGAGTGGCTGTATGGTTCAAATTTGCCCTCAGCTTGTTTACATTGTGGACCAGAGAGCCCTCATCCTGTCTAAGGACTTCCTTCATTTATACACAAGGGGAATTGTGGAGGAAGGAAACCACATCAGTGTGGCACTGCAGCTGATTACAATTTAGAGCTTCACTACAAGTGACAATTAAACCTTCCATGGCTGATTATATTTCAAAAGCACTGCTGGCAGCATTAACTTTCGTGAACGAATGTCATGTCGAGTATAAATAGTTAATAGGCGTTACATGTTCCTTTGCAGTACACTGCATTTTGCAGAATAGTGAATGAGCAGCTTGAACAACACAAGCAAGTATTCTCAACCTAAAGCTTTTCCCCACGGTAGGGCCATCGCCAAACTCAGAGTCCTGCAGCAGTGTTGCTGATCTTGAGCTGCCTTTCATCAGGCTGTATGTACACTTGAGGATGGATGCCACACAACACGCAGAGCACACGTCCCAACCAGGAGGCCCCGCAATTGGGCCTCAACCTCATTAGCGTTATTTGGGTGCGTCGCTGGCACCTGTCACGTTTCCGCAGGCGGCTCGTCCCTTTTATAAAGATCAATGTTGGTCTGGAGGTGAGTCCCAGGGTTGGAGTAAATGGGGGCACCGATCGAGAGCCAGCCACGGCCCTCAATTCCACATCAAGCCTAAAAAAGGCTTACGATTTTGGAGGCGGTCGATTTTGAGGCCGTATTCAAGCCTGCAAAACCTGAGGGGAGCAAATCTTCTCCACTCAGGACATTCCAATTTCCAAGAGGGGTCCTAAAACAGGTGTTTGTTCTCTCACTAGTATATGGAAGGGGCTTAATGCCTATTTTACATGGCTGCCTCAGATGCCATATTTTCAGTCTGATGTCTTTCAGGTGTCCTTAGGGTGCAGGACAGTGATCCCCAAAAATTGGTCTTCATTGCCTCCATTTATCGTCCATAACAGGCCCAACAAGGTCTGATTTTTACCTCAATTTCGTTGATTAATCCTTCACCAGATATATTTCAATTCAGTGGGGTAAATGTTCAGGCCAACAGTGAGAGCTCATGACATTATGGATAAGAGAGAAGGATTAGTGCTGACATGATTTACATTTCAATAGTAAACAAGGCAGAACAGGCAGAAAAAGCAGCCTCAGAGGCCAACAGTAAGCTGTCCTGTTGGAGCAAGTGAGTCCCAGGAGGGAGCTAAGGCGACAGACCCCATACGCCAGTGGCCTAGAATGTATAAAAGGCGGTGGCAACCCATATCATTTGCACATAGTAACTCCTTTCAGGTGCTCAAGAAGTTCAACCACCTCGGTGTATTTGCTAAGGTTGATCCAAGTATCACAGTAGTTTCTTAAGTACAACAGCAAAGTTTGCATGGTCCATTGCACTCTTTAATTCTCCTCACACTACAGGATCGATGTTAAATCCCCTGCCAAGTGGGAATGGCGGGGGAGATGGGTTAAAATTGGCTGAGTCCACTCACCGAAATGAGGCTGCTCCATTCCTGCCCGGCGTCATTTCATCGTTGCTGCTTCCAAGTTGGCCGGGGTTCTGGCTACAGGTATACAGGGCCTAATTAAAAGTTGGCACCGGCACCACAATGCCATTTTTACTGCAACTCGGGAGAGGGGTTGTGGGGGGAGGGGGAAACGAGGTCCGCCCGGTAACAAAACTGCCCGAGAAACCTGGTGGGAGGCAGCAGAGTGGCCAGAGGAGGGTATAACATATTTGCTTCATGGGTTCTTTGCTTAAGAATTCATAGCAATGCATTGCTATTAAGAACCAGTTGGTTTATTAACAAAGGTTTAACAATCACACTACGCATTACCAGTTTATCCACTTGGCTCGCAACTGCACACCTCATCGTGGATGACCTAGACCCAACTGACTGGGGTTTTACTGAGTCTTGTGAACATCACATGACTGGCTAAGCCACTCACAATGCAGCAGCTCCACAAACCTGTGAGCATCCTCGCAGGTGCATACATTACCGAGGGCAAGGCAAGTTTTATTGTTTGGCTGTCAGGGAGGATTCCTTGGGAGCCAAGGGAAGCTGCAATGCTCTCCCGAGCCCTGGAAACAATCTTTGGGCCTTCTCTGTCCCAATCTCGCCCCCGCTAGCCCTGACGTTAATCCCGCCAGCTTGCGGTGAGAGACAGATTTAAAATATTTGAAATGAGGACCGATAGTTAAATTCGATCTCAATATTTCACTTATTCAAAGCTGGTGCTGAAGATTAAGGGCGAGAGTGCTGAAACCCTTGTTGGGTGGGGTGGGGAGTGTGTATATATTGCGATACACAAGGTATGACAATTGTCTGGAGCAGGCTATATGAACCAGCAGGTATTTTCCTGTACGGCATTGCTCGTATGTTCGTAACCTGCTGCATTAGTTGGGCTTCTCACTGCCCCCTCCCATTGCTGGCATTTCTGATTGCAAAGAACTGGAAATGCTCTACACATTCAGTTGGTCCTAAGGCGCTGAATTAACAGCTTCAAAATGCAACATTAAGATGCTATCCTAAATACACGGAATATCACAATACTCTCAAGAGAATCTGGATTATTTTAAGACCGATTGGATTTTGCACAGACTTAAAACATGAAGGGCTGAACATCTGATTCTTTACCAGAATTCCGTGAGTTTGGATTAATGCCGCTCCCTTGAATTTCTGGAGATCAATTTAATGAGTTTGCTGCAAGCTCAATAAAGGTTTCAGGTAGTGTGCTATCTGAACGGCGAGGATTCCCTCTGAGAAAGAGGAAAACCGCAGAAATTCCCTCTCACTCCTTTTGAAATGTAATATCTGTTGGGCATTATTGCGACTCAGATGATCAAATGCTTTGAGATCATTTGCGATTGGGGAAGTTGGACATGTTTTGAATTCAACAAAATTAGCTTTCCAGTTCTTAATGTATTTTCCTCAGAATACACAATGTGAATAAAAAAATGGGAGGGTTTTAACTCCCTCGACTTGGCAGGAAACAGGTGGTATGGGAGTTAAGATCAAAGGGACCAATTTAGTGTTCGATTTTTGCCCTACGTCTATAGTAAAGCTGTGCACCTGAGGCAAGAACCTCCTGGATTTATGCTATTCTGGGTCCAAATGCATAGTTAGGGCCCCAGAGCTACTTTTACAGTCCACTGGACAGAGCAGGAAGTTGTCAGACCACAAGTGGAGGCACTCACAGGCAAGCAAAAGCCTCCTCTGGACCCCACAAAAATAGTGTAGGCTCTCCCTCGTCTGAGTTCTCGAAAACCTTCTGAGTGCCACCCCCATCCCTCAGTCGAATTACCTTGCCACCACAGGCAGGCCAAATACTGCACCAACCTGAACCCCATGAGCTGCAGCTAGACACTCCGTTTTGGGTGGCTAACTCGCTGATTCCATTGAAATGAAGCCTGGTCATTGAAGGGGGCCTCTTGCATGCTGCTCCTCCTGGTAGATCTGCTTGTCTGTTCCATCAGCCGACCACCCGGGAGTTGAAAGATCCCTTAAATCTTTGGAATAGACTTGACAGCCAAGGAGATAAGAATGATCTTCATGTAAAAGAAAGAAGCAGAGAAAGAAGGAAGAGACTGCAAATGGAAGTGCTGATATTGGAGGTGGAGGTGCTAATATTGCCTACACATATTGAAAAATCTTTGTTTCCAGCTGAGCTGTCAGAAAATAACTTTCCCTTGGATGGTTCACAGGTAAGAGACCCCAGTGTTGTAGGATAATCATTGGTCCAGATCACCAGAAATCATGGATGGAGGAAAACATGGTGACAAGTGCTAACGAATAAAAAGACAATGAAAGAAAACAAATGAACATTGATATTCTTGGGAAGTTCTTGTGATATATTTAAATGCTGATGCTGTAGTATACGCACAACTGTCTTGACAAACTGAGGATAGGCTGGGCGACTGAAGGACGTGACAAGGAATAATTCCTCGGTCATTGTCCATGGTGAGATGCATTTTCTGTTGAAAGCGCACATGAGAAAATCCTGAGCATACTGCCTGCCAGTGATCTTCAGTGCATTTATCTCAATGGATGGAAAATTGCAGAGAGAATGCCAATTTTTTTTGAAGAGGTAACAGAGAGAGTAGACAGTGGTAATGCAGTAGATGTAATTTATCTAGATTTTCAAAAAACCTTTGATAAAGTATCCCATAATAGACGGATGAACAAGGTCAGAGAATGCGGAGTCAGGGGACAAGTGGCAGAATGGATAGCTAGCTGGCTTCAAGACAGAAAGCAGAGAGTAGGAGTAAAGGGTATCTATTCATAGTGACAAACAATAGGGTTTATTTCTAGAGGTATAGAATTGAAAAGTAGGGAAGTTATGCTAAACCTGTATCGAACCTTGGTTAGACCACGCTTAAAATACTGCATGCAGTTCTGGTCGCCATATTATAAAAAGTGCTGTTCCACAAGGATCACTGCTGGGACCATGGCTGTTCACAATTTACATTAACAATTTAAACTTTGGAATCAAAAACACAATTTCTAAATTTGTGGATGACATCAACTGGGGGGGGAACGGGCGGGGAGGAAGTCAGTACTGAGGAGGACTACAACAAATCACAGGAGGACATTAGTAAACTTGCAGAATGGGCATATAATTGACAAATAAAGTTTAACACAGATAAATGTGAGGCATTACATTTTGGTAGGAAGAATAGGGAGTCACCTATTACTTGCAGGGTGTGAGTCTAGGTGGGGTAAAGGAACAAAGGAATCTTGGAGTACAATTATACAAATCGCTAAACGTAGCGACACACATTAGCAAGGCCAGAAAAAATCAAATCAAGCACTAGGGTTTATTTCTAGTGATATAGAATTGAAAAGTAGGGAAGTTATGCTAAACCTGTATCGAACCTTGGTTAGACCACATTTAGAAAAATGCATACAGTTCTGGTCACCATATTTTTAAAAACATGTAGAGGCACTGGAGAGGGTGCAGAGAAGATTTACAAGGATGATAGCAGAAATACAAAGGTATACATATCAGGAAAGGATAACCAGGCTGGGTCTTTTTTCTCTTGAAAAAAGAAGGCTGAGGGGTGACCTAATAGAGGTCTTTAAAATTATGAAACGTTTTGATAGAGTGGATACAGAGAGAGTGTTTCCACTTGTGGGGAAGAGTATTATTAGAGGCCATCAATATAAGATAGTCATCAAGAAATTCAATTGGGAAATCATGAGAAACTTCTTTACCAAAGAGTGGTGAGAATGTGGAACTCACTACCACAGGGAGTGGTTGAAGCGAATAGTATAGATGCATTTAAGGGGAGGCTAGACAAGAATATGAGGGAGAAGGGAATAGAGGGTTATGCTGATAGATTTAGATGAGGAAAGATGGGAGGCTCGAGTGGAGTGAATTGGTTGGGCTGAATGGCCTGTTTCTATGCTGTATTTCCTATGTAATCCTATGTAAAATGTCCATGATTTTCTGATGCGTACATACTTCATGCAAGGACCTGAAAAATCTACTCTGTCAAGGCATCTGAAGTGCATTTTGAGTATGCCTATTGTCCGCTCTATGACACATCTGTTGGAAATGTGGCATTCTCCTGGGCCTCAGCACTTGGTTTCCTCAAGGGTGTCATGAGCCATGCCTTCAGCAGAAATCTTTTGTCTCCAACCAGCCAGCCAGAATGTTTGGCGATGTGAAGAGCTGTGGACTGGCGAAGGACGAAAGAGTCGTGGCAGCAGCCAGGGAAATTTGGTGCACACATGCATGATGATCTTCCTATGGTTGCAGACCAGCTGCACATTGAGGGAGTGGAAGCCCCTGTGGTTGACAAAGTCTCCTGGGTTCTGGTATGGTGCACTGATGGTCACATATGTGCAGTCGATGATGCCCTGCACCCGTGGCAAGACTGCCAGAGCAGCAAAGCTCAGCGCTTGCTCAGTAACACTGGCCTCATCAGTGGCTTAAGTTGATATAATTGACTGATTTGTCAAAGAGGGCATCGGTGAGCTGTGTGATGCATCTGTGGGTGACCAACTGCGAGATGCTGCAAATGTCTGCTGCAGATCTCTGGAAGGAACCTAAGGCGTAGAAATTGAGGGCACTGGTGACTTTGTCAGCCACTGGTCAGGTGTATCCACCTGCTCCTCTAGGCTGCAGGTTTTGCTTGTGCAATGTGCAAATGTCTGCAACAACCTGATGCGATAGCTTGAGCCTCCTTTGGCATTGCTGCTCAGGCATGTTGAGGAAGCTCATCCTCTGCCTGTATACTGTGTTGGGGATATCGTCTCTGGCATGGTGCAGCCCTGCACTGATGCCCTCTATCCTGTGCAGCCTCAGGTGGTTGAGGAGAAGGTTGGTAGTGTTGTTGTTGGTGCTGATAGTGTGCCTGATGCGGCTGGTGTTGGGGTTCATTGTGGTTCGATTCTGAGGATCAATATGAGACAGTAGAAACGGTACCCATGCTGATGGAAAAGATGGCAGGTCAAGTAGAGAGCAGAGGAACAAGCTGTCAGTGGTGTGATAGGTTATAACAATGAGTTGAAACTGGATAGTGACTTTGCTGGAAGTACTAGCAGCCTGTAGAAAGCTAAATGTGGCTGGGAATACAGTCAGCAACAGCTTCTACCAGCTGTGAGGTGGGAGCTTTTATACTACATTTCATGCTGTCATCTAATCAGCGGTAGCAATGGCCACTAAACCCCTGACTCAGGTTGACAGACATGGTTCACGAGCTGCATGAATCCCACTAGGGAAAATTGAAAGGTAAGCTGAAAAAGGTGCTTAACAATCTGACCTGTTAAAGATTTGAATTAGGTTACTCACCTCTGCCGGTCAGGTCATTGCCATGCCAACAGATGTGCGCAAGGGAAAGGCGCATGGGGGCGAGATGATGATAGGTTTCCAATCCACTGCAAGATATTTCAAATTTCCCACCCAGCCTGCCACCAATCATGTCCACATGGACCCCAGAAAATTCTGGCCATTAAGTATATTCAAGGCTGAGATAGATAGATTTTTGGACTCGAGGGGAATCAAGAGATTATGGGGATCGGGCGGGCGGAAAGTGGATTGAGGTCAAAGGTCAGCCATGATCTTAGTGAATGGCAGACCAGGCTTGAGGGGCCATATAGCCTACTCTTGCTACAATTCTTATGTTCTTATGTTCTTATTAGTACTTTGAAAGCCTGTAAGACTGTAAATTTGAGAACAAACAGCTGTGCAATCCAAAATGGCTTCCATGGGTTGCCATTGTTGCCTTGTCAGTACATTCTCGACATCCTCCGGGCTGTGCTTGAACCCACACCCAGCTTAAACTAGTACCCAGCTTAAACTACCACCCAGCTTAAACTCATCATCATCATAGGCAATCCCTCGAAACAAGGATGACTTGCTTCCACGCCAAAAAGGGATGAGTTCACAGTTGTTTCAATGAAGGAACTAATATTCCAGATCCCGAACTACACCTTGAAGGGTGGAAGATGCCTGTACGTGGATTTTTTTGACATGTGGTGGCCGTTGCATCCCAGCCACCACACGGGCTTGATAGAGCTAGATCTTGGTCCAGTGGCAAGGATTAACCAAGACTACTGGAGACCAGCTCTGCTGCACTGACCTAATGCACACACATATCGCAGTGTGGGCTGGCTCATGCTGCCGCTGGGCCCTCGCCTCTTCTGGGCCCCGAACTCTCGCCTCTGCTGGGCCCCCATTACATCCCTCTACGAACTCTTGCCGCTCCTTCGCCCCGACCTCACCACTCCTGTTGTACCTGCCCGCACTGCAGTCACCCGTCGTCCTCCTGCAGCAGCACACGCTGCTCCCTGCATTGGTATGCCGCCGCACGCTGCTCCCTCTAATGGCCCCGGTCTACCATCCAGCTTAAATTACCACAAACAGCTGGCTGGATGTATATGGGGATATGACCGAGGGCCCATTTCACAAATGAGAGATGAGGTCACCTGGCTTCACAATGAAAACCATGACAACTCACATGGTGGACGTAAAACATCAAAGTGGCACAAAATGTGTATCTTTACACAGGAAACATGGCAAGAGTTTAAAATCAAGTGTGTTTATCAAACCCATCTCAATTTGAGATCACTGGAGAGTGGGTAAGAAATATTGTGTAAAGGAACAGAATCAGAGAGTAAAGAGACAAAGTCACCCGAGAACACTTCAGGCTGTGAGTGAGTCAATTAAAGGCAGCCTTTAATTTATAATTAGCCATTTATATGGTTCTGATCTCACTAATATTTTGGCTATAAAAAGGTTCAATGGTGCAATAGGGATTGCTTTTTAAAGTTTAGTGCTAAGATACATTTTTGGAGAATAGTATAGAAGCTTTGCCAGTAGCGAAACCATGTTACACTTGAGTCAGATGTGTTTGAAACTGATACTTATTGCATAAAGTAAAAACATGTTCCATTTCCTAATTCTAAATTCTTCGAGGGACTACTGAGTTAAAATAATATTCTGAGGCCTTCATTCTACCAAATTCCATGATGGGTAATAATACTGATGGAATTAATCGTAAGATGGATTTATCCCTATATGTAAAAAAGCCCAACAAGGGAGGATTCGCTATTGGATCTAGTAATGGGGAATGAACCAGAGCAGATAAGAGAAGTAAAAGTAGGGGAACATCTAGGCAATAGTGATCATAATATAATATGCTTTAAGATGATAATTGAGAAGGATATAAGTATGGCGAAGACCAGGTTAATTGATTGGTGAAAATAGAACTTGGGAAAATAAAATAAAATGGCAACAATATTGGCAAACAATGATGTAGAACAGCAATGGGAAACATTTAAAACGTTATTCAGCAGAGTGCAGGAACAATATATTCTGCTAAAAGAAAAGAACAAACTAAACACTAATGAGACTCCATGGATGAATGAAGACATACAGGAACAATTGAGGGTAAGGAAAGAGGCATACATTAAATACATAGACAGAAGGGGAGTGTATGATAAGAGAGAATATGAAGAGATTGAAAACAAGTCAAAAACAATTAGAAAGGCAAAGAGAAAATATGAAATTAAATTATCATGTAACATAAAACAAAATAGTAAAATATTTTACAGGCTCATCAATAAAAATGGAAGGTTGGGATGGAAAAAGACCATTAAGGGATAAATAGGATAATACTACAGGTAACGATAGGGAGATGGCAAAAATATTAAATCATTATTTTGCTTCTGTATTTACGAGGGTGATAGAACAGGTGGACATGACATTGGATGATGAGATTAGTAATGAGATAAGTGTATTTAAGATTTAAAAAAAGGATATGTTAAATAAACTAATCAAACTCACAGAGGATTAAACCCCTGGTCCTGATGGATTGCATCCGCACATTTTAAAATAATCTTGGGATGAGATGGAAGAGGCATTATTACACATATTTCATAATTTGTTAGGAAAAGGTTTAGTGCCAGAGAGCTGGTGGACAGCTAACATAGGGCCCGAACTTGGTCAAAGCCAAGGCCCACCCAAGTGCCGCCCAAAGGACTGCCGAGGGCCGCCGAGAGACTGGGCGGTACTTTGCCAGGAAGATTCCTCTAACAGAGATGGCAGTACCGGCCGATGGCAAAACAACAATTTACACCATCAATCTGGGAGGCAGTGGGCAGGAGCTCCCAATCTCGGTGGCAAATGCGATCCTCACCAAAGTGCTGCTGAGGATTGAATCAGGCCCAGGGAGGGAGAAGCACATAAAAATAAAAATCTTCACTTAAAAAAATGCACTGGAATACCTTCAGGGGACACCGTACAGATAAATCACTGAAAATAAAAATTAAAAGATGTTCACTAATCTTTTTTTGCAGGTCTTCTTACTTACCGTTGGGGTTAGATCTGCCTTCAGGCAGATGTCTTTCCCCCTGCTGCCACCGACTCCTGCCCAGAGGAACCTGCCAGCTCGGCGGGCAAGAGGCCACTTACACGACTTGTGCGCCAGCGGCCGTAAGCGGGTGGTTCTCAGCGATACTCCCCTCCCGCCGGCGGCAGACCTAGAGGAACCTGTCACCGAGGGGCGAGCACCAAAAAAAAAACTTGGCAGCAGCCGGCGGCATGGGTGGTCATGGGTGGTAAGGCCCCATAATACCTATTTTGGTCCCATAATACCTATATTTAAGAAGGGGGATAGAACATGTCCAGGGGATTATAGACCAGTTAGCTTTACATCGGCGGCAGGAAAAATAATAGAATCCCTACTAAAGGAGAGAATAGAAGAACATCTAGAACCAAAAAATATAATAATGAACAGTCAGCATGGATTTCAAAAGGGAAAGTTTTGCTTGACAACCTCATTGAATTTTTAAAGTGGTAACAGAGAGAGTAGACAATGGTAATGCAGTAGATGTAATTTATCTAGATTTTCAAATGGCCTTCATTAAGGTACCCCTTAATAGGCTGATGAACAAGGTCAGAGAATGCGGATTGAGGGGACAAGAATGGATCGCTAGCTGGCTTCAAGACAGAAAGCAGAGAGTGGGGTAAAAGGCAATGGCAGAACATGGGTAGTGGTGTTCCACAAGGATCAGTGCTGGGACCACTGTTGTTCACAATTTATATTAACGATTTAGACTTAGGAATCAAAAACATACTTTCTAGATAGTAAACACCGAAGAGGACTGTGCAACATTACAGGAGGACATTAATAAACTTATAGAATGGGCATATAATTGGCAAATGAAATTCAACATGGATAAATGTGAGTTATTACATTTTGGTAGGAAGAATAGGGAGGTCAATTATTACTTGAAAAGTGCAAGTCTGGGTGGGGTAGAGGAATAAAAGGATCTCGGAGTACAAATACACAAATCACTAAAATTTGCGACATAAGTTAGCAAGGCTATAGAAAAAGAGTCTTCTGAGTCTTCTGTCTGCGCCGAAAAGCCGAAAAACACAGCCGAGCCTTCTGCGCTGGGGGGGAAAGAACGTACGTTTTTGACGTCGCTGCAATGCATGCGCAGTACAACTCAGAGTTGGCAACTGAGAGGCCTCCAGATCGGGACCGGGATCTCAAGCAGGCACAGCTAGGAGAAACAGTAGAATAGCAGAAAGAAAGGCACATTTAGATATCCAGGGTAAGCATAGAGTAAGGAAAGAATGGGATGGTTTATGGTCACTTTTAAGTTGCTTGTAATAAAGGACAATGTTGACTTATTTTGCCTTTACTTATTCATGGAAATTATAGTCATACAGAAAACTGTGGACTTATGTCATGCTCGGTTATTCATTCATGTTATGTACGTTTGGATGACCATGTAGGGCCAAAGAATTCCAATGTGATGTGATGACATAGGATGGGTACTGGATTAAAGGACTTGTAATTTTTGTGATGGTGGGGTTAAATGATGACAAAGGGAGATTGTTAAACAGTTGCAAACACTTTATTGATAAGTTGAATTTGGATTCGTGCTTCTACCGTCACTGAGGAGTTATCTGAGTAATGGTCCTCCTGATATTCCATGTTCTTTTACCTCCAAAATAGCTAGGACATTTCCAGAGGCATCTCCAAGCCCAGGTTTTTCTGGATAAAACAGTTGCTCCCTCCCCCGCCCAACCATCTCCGGTCCCCGAGTGAGTGCTTTCCCCCGGTCTACTTCACTTCCCACCCCTAGCCCAAGCTGAAGGGCTTGCCAGTAAGTGCGCTCCCTCCCCCGACGACCCTCTCCGGTCCCCAAGTGAGTGCCGGTCCCGTTCGGCTGTGGCCCTGAGTGAGTGCCAGTAAGTGCGCTCCCTCCCCCGCCGACCCTCTCCAGTCCCCGAGTGAGTGCCAGTCCCGGTCCGCTTCGCTTCCTGCCCCTAGCCCAGGCCGAATGGCCTCCGATTTACTTACCTATGACGATTTCTTTAACTCCTCACAAGGGTTTTCTCGAGAGGCCACATACGATGGCCTAAGCAGAAATGGAGTAACTATCAGCTGGCCAAAGTTCACTAAATGGCCAGAATTGGCGTAGGTGGCTGGTTATGCCCCCTTTGGATGAAAACAAAACGTACCTAAAAAAAATGTAACTAAATGAGTTACGCTGGTGCAAATTGATTGGGGAAACTGTGGATTTTTAAGTTAGGCCAGAAAAAGCAGCCTGCTCCAAAAAAGCGGCACAAATCACTGGGGAAAATTGAGCCCAGAGAATTGAAAAGTAGGGAAATTATGCTAAACCTGTATTGAACCTTGGTTAGATGATACTTAGAGTACTGCTTGCAGTTCTGGTCATCATATTATAAAAAGGATATAGAGGCATTCGAGAGTGTGCAGAGAAGATTTACAAGGATGATACCAGAAATGCGAGGATATATATATTAGGAAAGGATGAACAGGCTGGGTCTTTTTTCTCTTGAAAAAAGAAGGCTAAGGTGTGACCTAATAGAGGTCTTAAAATTATCAAAGGTTTTGGTAGAGTGGATACATTGTTTCCACTTGTGGGGAAGAGCATCAAAAGATAGTCACCAAGAATTCCAATAGAGCATTCAGAAGATATTTCTTTATCCAAAGAGTGGTGAGAATGTGGAACTCGCTACCACAGGGAGTGGTTGAAGCGAATAGTATTGATGCATTTAAGGGGAGGTTAGATAAGCATATGAGGGAGAAGGGACTAGAGAGTTATGCTGATAGATTTAGATGAGGAAAGACGGGAGGAGGCTCAAGTGGAGCATAAATGCCGGATGGATTGGTTGGGCCGAATGGTCTGTTTCTGTGCTGTACATTCTATGTAATCCTATGTAAAGCTCTCCCAATCCTCTGGCTTACTACTATTCTTCCCAACATTATAAGCTTCTTTTCGTTTAATACTATCCTTAACTTCTTTATTTAGCTCCAGATGGATCCCGTGGAGTTTATTTTTCTCAATCGAATATATATTCGTTAAGTATTTTGGAATATTTCTTTAAATGTCAACATGTGCAGAAATGGGATTATTGGAGAGACATTTCTAGTAAATGCCACAAAGCTGAGATGTTCAGTGAACAAATTCATAGAATCATAGAAAATTACGACACAGAAGGAGGCCCATCTTGTCTGTGCCAGTCGAAAAAGGGCTACCCAGCCTAATCTCACCTTCCAGCACTAGGTTCGTAGCCCTGTAGATTATTGGTCTTTGTGCACATCCAAGTACTTTTTAAATGTGATGAGGGTTTTTGCCTCTATCACCCTTTCCGGCAGTGAGTTCCACATTCCCACCACTCTCTGGGTGAAGACATGTTTCCTCATCTCCCCTCTCATCCTCCTACCAACTACTTTAAATCTATGCCCCTGGTTATTGACCCCTCTGCTAATGGAAATAGGTCCTTCCTATCTAGGCCCCTCAATTTTATATACCTCAAGTAAATCTCCCCTCAGCCTCCTCTGTTCCAAGGAAAACAACCGCAGCCTATCCAATCGTTCCTCATAGCTAAAGTTTTCCAGGCCCAGCAACACCTTCATAAATCTCGTCTGCACCGTTTCTAGTACGATCACATCCTTCCTGTAATGTGGTGACCAAAATTGCACATAGTACTCAAGCTGTGGCCTAACTAATGTTGGATACAATTCTAGCATAACTTGTCTTATTCTATGCCCCGGCTATTTAGAATATACATTAATGCTTTAGACAAAGGAATTGAGTGTTATATCTCCAAGTTTGCAGATGACACTAAGCTGGGTGGCAGTGTAAGCTGCGAGGAGGATGCTAAGAGGCTGCAGGGTGACTTGGACAGGTTAGGTGAGTGGGCAAATGCATGGCAGATGCAGTATAATGTAGATAAATGTGAGCTTATTCACTTTGGTGGCAAAAACAAGAAGGCAGAATATTATCTGAATGGTGACAGATTAGGAAAAGGGGAGGTGCAACGAGATCTGGGTGTCATGGTACATCAGTCATTGAAGGTTGGCAAGCAGGTATGGTGGTGAAGAAGGCAAATGGCATGTTGGCCTTCATAGCTAGAGGATTTGAGTATAGGAGCAGGGAGGCCTTACTGCAGGTGCACAGGGCCTTGGTGAGGCCACACCTTGAATATTGTGTTCAGTTTTGGTCTCCTAATCTGAGGAAGGACGTTCTTGCTATTGAGGGAGTGCAGCAAAGGTTCACCTGACATATGAAGAAAGACTGGATCGACTCGGCTTATATTCACTGGAATTTAGAAGAATGAGAGGGGATCTCATAGAAGCATATAAAATTCTGACGGGATTGGACAGGTTAGATGCAGGAAGAATGTTTCCGATGTTGGGGAAGTCCAGAACCAGGGGTCACAGACTAAGGATAACGGGTAAGCCATTTAGGACCAAGACGATGAGAAACTTGTTCACTCAGAGAATTGTGAACCTGTGGAATTCTCTACCACAGAAAGTTGTTGAGGCCAGTTCGTTAGATATATTCAAAAGGGAGTTAGATGTGGCCCTTACGGCTAAAATGATCAAGGAGTATGGAGAGAAAGCAAGAATGGGATACTGAAGTTGCATGATCAGCCATGATCATATTGAATGGTGGTGCAGGCTTGAAGGGCCGAATGGCCTGCTCCTGCACCTATTTTCTATGTTTCTATGTTTCTAATAATGGAAAGCACTCGGTATGCCTTTTTAACTACCTTATCGACCTGTCCTACTACCTTTAAGGATCTGTTGTCATATACGCCAAGGTCCTGTTCCTCCACATCTCTAAGTATCCTCCCATTTATTGTGTATTCCCTTGCCTTGTTGCTCCTTCCCAAACCTTACACTTTTCTGGATTGAATTCCATTTGCCACTTTTCTGCCCAACCGACCAGTTCATCGATATCTTAAGTAAACATAAGATAAGGGTTCTCTTCCCTTTCAATAGGCAGAAGTGACCTCCCCAGAAGATCAACGCAGCCTGGTTGCACATTCAAAATCATGTTTGACGAATTTGCTGGAGTTCTTTGAGGATATAACGAGTAGGGTGGATAAGGGGGGGACCAGTGGATGTGGTGTATTTGGATTTCCAGAAGGCATTCGATAAGGTGCCACATAAAAGGTTACTGCACAAGATAAGAGCTCACGGGGTTGGGGGTAAAAACTAGTTTGGATAGAGGATTGGTTAACTAACAGAAAACAGAGAGTCGGGATAAATGGGTCATTTTCTTGCTGGCAAACGGTAACTAGTGGGGTGTCTCAGGGATCAGTGCTGCGGCCTCAACTATTTACAATCTATATTAATGACTTGGATGAAGGGACTGAGTGTAATGTAGCCAAATTTGCTGATGATACAAAGTTGGGTGGGAAAGCAAGTTGTGAGGAGGACATAAAAAATTTTCAAAGCGATATCGACAGGCTAAGTGAGTGGGCAAACATTTGGCAGATGGAGTTATAATGTGGGAAAGTGTGAGGTTATCCATTTTGGCAGGAAAAATACAAAAGCAAATTATTATTTAAATGGAGAGAAACTACAAAATACTGCAGTACAGAGGGACCTGGGGGTCCTTGTGCATGAAACACAAAAAGTTAGTATGCAGGTACAGCAAGTAATCAGGAAGGCAAATGCAATGTTGGTCTTTATTGCAAGGGGGATGGAGTATAAAAGTAGAGAAGTTCTGTTACAACTGTATAGGGTATTGGTGAGGTCATACCTAGAGTATTGCATACAATTGTGGTCTCCTTATTTAAGGAAGGATATACTTGCATTGGAGGCGGTTCAGAGAAGGTTCACTAGGTTGATTCCGGAGATATGAGGGGGTTGATTTATGAAGAAAGGATGAGCAGGTTGGGCCTATACTCATTGGAGTTCAGAAGAATGAGAGGTGATCTTATTGAAACATATAAGATAATGAGGGGGCTCGACAAGGTGGACGCAGAGAGGATATTTCCACTCATACGGGAAACTAAAACTAGGGGACATAGTCTCAGAATAAGGAGCTGCCGATTTAAGACTGAGATGAGGAGGAATTTCTTCTCTGTGGGCTGTAAATCTGTGGAATTCTCTGCCCCAGAGAGCTGTGGAGGCTGGGTCATTGAACATATAATGAAGGTGGAGATACACAGATTTTTGAGTGATAAGCGAGTGAAGGGTTACGGGAAGTGGGCAGGGAAGTGGAGCTGAGCCCAAGATCAGATCAGCCATGATGTTATTAAATGGCGGAGCAGGCTCGAGGGGCCAAATGACCTACTCCTGCTCCAAATTCTTAAGTTCTTATGTTCTTATGTGCACGGGAGGGCACAAGCAGGGATGTCGTCAGGAGGACCTGGCTGCAGTGGTGCAAACATTTCAGTAGATCATGAAACGTTACTGCAAAGTCACACTCAATCTCATCCTGCTGTGCCTCTCAACACATCCGTATCACTCTGCCTTCCCTACCCTACTCCTGCACATCCTTACTCATGTCAACTTACCTTGCACTTCCATCCATCCCTCTTCTATCTACATTATCACATCCCTGTACAATCATACCAACTAACAACACACAAGGGTGGGCACTTGGGTCTTTTACCAATGTTCATGTCAAGTTTCTGTTAATGTGTTGTGGAACATTGAAATCTTTATTTTCAACACTTTGTGTTCTTGGACAGATTTGTGTGCACTTTTGGATGCAGCTTAGTGAGTTGCAGTGAATGGCGAGACATAATGGTAACCCCCGCAATGGTGATGAGTGTGAAAGTAATAGCTTGGGCCTTGTAAGGAAGCTTTAGTGTTGGTGTGGGGTTGTTCCAACCTTGCACAGCATTTGGCAGTCAGGGTGTACAGCATCAAATGAAGTAAATCCAGACAAGGTGAGGCTACCCCAGGCTTCCCGGACAGCAATATGGTCGGGAGCTGATGCCGTGTGCCCTGTGCAGCATCAGGTGTTGTGGAGAAGGTTGGTGTTGTTGTTGATGCTACTGGTGTGCCAGATGCTGCTGGTGTGCCTGGTGATGCTGGTGTTCAGGCTGATTGTGGTGGGATTCTGAAGATGAAGGTGAGAGAGTATAAAGTGCAGTGATGCTGATGGCATAGATGGCAGGTGAAGTTGAGATGACAGAAGCGATCTATTAATGGTGAGAGAGATAATGAGGTTAGACGGGATGAAGACTTGTGTAAAGACTTGCAGCATTCTGAATCTATAGTGGAAAGACAGTTTAGTGAAGTGGCTAAAGGAACATTTCTCAATCAGTTGGGAGCTTTGATTTGACATTTGAAGCTGTCAGTTCATCACCTGCAACAATGGTAGTGACCTCCCACCTCAGCCCAGTGGGCGACCTGTCAAATCCAAAAAGCTGTGGAAAAAGCATTGGTAGATAGCTGTAAACAAGCCAGGAATGATTTTAATTGCCTCCACCGACACTGTGTATCGAGTCTGCTCAGAGCTAACAGAGTCCGACATTCAACAAAGGTGCGGGGTGCCAGGTTGAGAGCTGGGTCCCGACCCGCTGTGAAAAAAAGACACATTCCCACCCAACCTGCCACTGAGCGTGCCCGCTGACCCCACTGCAAAATTGCCCCAAGATCTGTTTCCAGTTGTCAGAAAGTAACTTGTCCTTGGATGGATCACAGGTAAGAGATCCCAGTGTTGGAGAATAATCTTTGGTCCAGAACATCAGAAAGCTTGGATGGAGGAAAACATGGTAACAAGTTCTGAAGAATAAAAACCATGAAAGAAAACAAATGAATGTTGAAATACATGAGCAGTTCTTGTGATATATTTAAATGCTGCAGTGTAAACACAACTACCTTGACAAACTGAGGATAGACTGGGTGGTGACCAGCAATATTTCCTGAGTCCTCTCCCATGGTGAGATGCATTGCCTGCTGAAAGTGCACATGAGAAAATCCCGAGCCTGTGATCCTCATGTGCATTGAGCTCAATGGATGGAAAATTACAGACAGAATGCCCATGATTTTCTTTTGTGTACTCACTTCATGCAAGGACTTGGAAAATTTACTCTTAAATATATCTTACAATTAATTCCATCAGTATTATTACCATCATGGAATCTGATAGAATGAAGGCCTTGGAATATTAATGTAACTCAGTTGTCCCTCGAAGAATTTAGGAAATGGTACCTGTTTTTACTTTATGCATCAATACTAGTGTCAAGCACATCTGACTCAGGTGTAACATGGTTTTGCTATAGGGCAAAGCTGCTATACTATACTCTAAAAATGCATCTTAGCACCAAATGTTACAAAGCAATCCCGACGGCAACATTGTACCCTTTTATAGGCAAAAATTTAGTGAGATAGGAACCATATAAATGGCTAATTATAAATTAAAGACTGTCTTCATTGACTCACTCACAGCCTGAAGTCTTGGATGACTTTGTCTCTTTACTCTCTGATGCTGTTCCTTCACATAGTGTTTCTAACCCACTCTCCAGTGATCTGCTCAAATTGAGTTGGGTTTGATAAACTCACTAGATTTTAAACTCTGGCCATGTTTCACATGTAAAGATACACATTTTGTGCCACTTTGTTGTTTTATGTCCATCCTGTGGGTTTTCATGGTGTTTATTGTGAAGCCAGGTGACCTAATCCCTAATTTGCGATGCGGGCCTTGGGGCGTGTCCCCATGTATGTCCAGCCAACTGTTTGTGGTAGTTTAAGCTGGGTGTGGGTTAATGCAGAGCCTGGAGGTAGAGAATATACTGACAAGGCAACAATTGCAATCCAAGAATTAGGAGCAGGAGTAGACCATATGGCCCCTCCAGCCTGCTCTGCCATTCAGTAACATCTTGGCTGATCTTCAACTTTAACTCCACTTTCCCACCCAATCTCCATATCCCTTGTTTCAACTAGTGTCCAAAAATCTATCAATCTTAGCCTTGAATATACTCAATGAATCTACATTCACAGCAATTTTCAGTAGAGAACTCTAAAGATTCACAATCCTCTGAAAGAAGAAATTCCTTCTCAGCTCAGTCTTAATGGTCCGACTCCTTATCCTGAGACAATGCCGTCTAGTTCTAGACATTCCAGCCAGGAGAAACAACCTCTCAGGATCTACCCTGTCAATATCCCTCAAAATCTTATATGTTCCAATGAGATTACCTCTCATACTTCTAAACTTCAGAGAGGAAAGATCCAATGTACTCAATCTCTCCTCATAGGACAACTCTCTCATCCCAGGAATCAATCTAGTGAGCCTTCATTGCACCACCTCTAAGGCAAGTATATCTTTTCTCAGATAAACACATAAGAATATAGGAGTAGAAGTAGGCCATTCACCTCCTCGAGCCTATTCCGCCATTCAATAAAATCATGGCTGATCTTCGACCTCAACTCCACTTTCCTGCATTGTCCCCATATAGGGCCCAAGTTTCCACACGCGCCTAGAACGGCGCAGTCCCGACCTGGACGCCCGTTTTTCACGCCACAAAGTGCGCCTAAAAAATCTTCCGTATTCACCTGCAGGTCCTCTGGCCTTCGGCGCAGCCAGCACGAGCTGTGGGGGGGGCGGAGCCAGGTCCCTGCACTGAAAACAGTGCCGGGACCTCTGCACATGCGCGCTACAGTGGGCACGCGAGTGCAGTAGCTCCAGGCGCCGAACTGTGTGGGAGGGGCCCGAAGCACGCAGCCCCTAGCCCTGGCCGAATGGCCTCACTGGGGCTGCGTGAATAAGGCTCCTCCCACGGCCAGCTCCTGCTTACCCCCCCGCCGCCCCCCTGCCTCCGGACCAGACCGGACACCCGCTCCCCGCCCACCCCTGCCTCCGGACCAGACCCGACACCCGCTCCCCCCCCCCCCGACTGGACCCGATCCGACCCGCGCTCCTGTTCCCGCTCCCCGCCTCCCCGACTGGACCCGACCCAACCCGCGCTCCTGTTCCCTCCCCCCCCACCCCTGACTGGACCCGACCCGACCCGCGCTCCTGTTCCCCCCCCCACCCCTGACTGGACCCGACCCGACCCGACCTGCGCTCCTGTTCCCGCTCCCCGCCTGGACCCGACCCGACCCGCGCTCCCGTGCCTGCTCCCCGCCCCCCCGACTGGACCTGACCCGACCCGCGCTCCTGTTCCCACTCCCCGCCTCCCCGACTGGACCCAACCCGACCCGCGCTCCCGCCCCCTGACCCGACCCCCCCCCCCACTGGACCCGACCCGACCCGACTCCCGCTCCCTGACCTCTCTCTCTCTCCCTCCCCCCCTCTCTCTCTCACCCTCCCCACCTCTCTCTCTCTCCCTCCCCCCCTCTCTCTCTCTTTCTCCCTCCCCCCCCCTCCCCGAACAGAACCGAACCGACCCGACCCAACCCAACACCACCTACCTGTAAATCTGGTGCTGGGGACGGGCCCTGCCCGAAGTCTCGGGCCGGCCCGTTCAGCCTTCGGTCCCGAAAGGCCTGCCTGAAGCACTTTCACATAGGTAGGAAGATGGTTTATTTAATCTTTTCTTTGCTTATAAATGTTTATTCAGGTTGGATTTATTTGTATAATATTTGTATAAGTATAAATAAGGATTTATTATAGAATTTAATGACTTCCCTCCCCCCCCCCCCCCACACCTCGTTCTGGAGACCTAATTTGTAACCTGCGCCTGATTTTGTAATGTGTAGAACCGGTTTTTTCAGTTCTACAAAAATCTTCACTTGCTCCATTCTACTTTAGTTTGTAGTACGTTTTCACTGTGGATCTTTCAAATCAGGCGTCAGTGGCCGGACACGCCCCCTTTTGAAGAAAAAATTCTGTTCCAAAGTAGAACTGTTCTAACTGACTCGAACTGCAGAAAAAAAAATGTGGAGAATTGCGATTTCTAAGATAGTCCATTCTCCACCAGTTGCTCCTAAAAATCAGGCGGAAATCATGTGGAAACTTGGGCCCATAGTGTCTATACATAAGAAGAAAATTGATCGTAAAGTGCTTGATTCCATTAATATTCAAAAATATATCGATCTCTGTCTTGCATATACTCAAAGGCTGAGTCTTCACAGCCCTCTGGGTAGAGAATTCCAAAGATTCACCACCTTCTGAGTAAAGGAGTTTCTCCTCATATCAGTCTTAAATGGCCAACCTCTGATTCTGAGACTGTGACCCCTGGTTCTAGACTCCCCAGCCAGGGGAAACATCTTCCCTGCATCTCTCCTGTCAAGCCCTGATAGAATTTTGTATGTTTCAATGAGATCACCTCTCATTCTTCTAAACTCTGAAGAATATTGGCCTAGTCTACTCAATCTCTCTTCATAGGACAATCCCCCCCATCCCAGGAATCAGTCTGGTGAACCTTCCTTAGGTAAGAAGACCAAAACTGTACACAATACTCCAGGTGCGTCTCACCAGGGCCCTATATAATTGCCATAAAATGTCTTTACTCTTATACGCAAATCCTCTTGTAATAAAGGCCAACATATCATTTGCTTTCTTAATTGCTTGCAGTACATGCATGTTAACTTTTAGTAGTCCATGTACAAGGACACTGAGGTCCCTCCTGAACACCAACATTTCCCAATCTCTCACCATTTAAAAAATACTCTGCTTTTCTATTTTTCCTTCCAAAGTGGATAACTTCACATTTCTCCACATTACATTCCATTTACTATGTACTTGCCCATTCACTTAGCCTGTCTATATCCCCTTGAAGCCTCTTTACATCCTCCTCACAACTTACATTCACACCTGGCTTTGTATCATCAGCAAACTTGGATATATTACATTTGGGGCCCAAGTTTGGTCGACTTAATAACGGCTGCCACCGAATTTTCTCACCGGTCTCGATGTTTTTTGCGCGCTCTCCCCTCCAAGCGAGTTTGGTCAGGTCCTCCTGCCGGCAGGAGAAAAGACCGCTGGGAACCGTCCACTGGCGTGCAACGCCCACAGGAGTCCTCCCGCCCACTGAGCCCCCAGTTTGGTCTGGGCGGTCGTCCGCTCCAGCAGCAGAAGAGACCGTGGCATAGAGGCAGGTCTTACCTGGATGGTAAGTATGAAGACCTGCAAAAAAAGGTTAGTGCACTTGTTTTCTTTATTTCTTTTGCCGGGATTTAGGTGAATGGGGTCCACTGAAGGATTTCTGGTAGCTTTTTAAAATTGTTTTGAAATGGGTTTTTTTCCCGTTCCCCCCTCCCTGGGCCCGACTCTATCCTTGGCATTACTTTGCCGAGGATCGCATTTGCCACCCAGAATGGAACCTACTGCTCGCTGTCGCCCAGAATCGGTGTGAAAGGCCCATTTTTGTTCCATGGCATATTTTTTCACAAAACCTCCGCCCAAAGTACTGTCAGGATCTTAGCGGTCCTTTGGACGGTACTTGGGCAGAACTTACATTTCACCAAATTCGGGCCCTTGGTCTCCTCATCCAAATCATTGATATAGATTGTGAATGGCTGGGGCTCAAGCACTGATCCTTGCAGTACCCCACTAGTTACAGCCTGCCAACCTGAAAATGACCCGTTTATACCTGAGCTCTGTCTTCTGTCGGTTAACCAATCCTCAATCCATGCTAGTATATTACCCCCAAACCCATGAGCCCTAATTTTATTTAATAACCTCTTGTGGGGCACCTTATTGAATGCCTTCTGAAAATCCAAATACACCACATCCGCTGGTTCCCCCTTATCTATTCTACTAGTTACAACCTCAAAAAACTCTTTAACAGATTTGTCAAACATGATTTTCCCTTTCATAATTCCCTGTTGACTCTGCCCAATCCTATTATTATTTTCGAGGTGCCCTGTTACTACGTCCTTAATGATAGATTCTAGCACTTTTCCTACTACTGATGTCAAACTAACTGGTCTGTAATTCCCCGTTTTCTTGCTCCCTCCTTTCTTAAATAGCAGTGGTTACATTAGCTACTTTCCAATCTGTGGGAACCATCCTCGAATCTATGGAATTTTGGAAGATGACAACTAATGCATCCACTATCTCTATAGCCACTTCTTTCAAAACCCTAGGATGTAGGCCATCATTAGGTCATTGGGATTTATCGGCTTTCAGTCCCATTAATTTCTCCAGTACTTTTTTTTTACTAATACTAATTTCTTTCGGATCCTCATTCTCACTAGACCCTTGGTTCTCCACTATTTCCGGGAGATTTTTTGTGTCTTCTTCTGTGTTTAATTTTTCTGCCATTTCCTTATTCCCCATTATAATTTATTCTGTCTCAGCCTGTAAGGGACCCACATTTACTTTTGCTAATCTTTACCTTTTTATAAACGTAAAGAAGCTTTTACCGTCTGTTGTTATGTCTCTCACTAGTTTACTCTCATTCTATTCTCCCTTTCTTTATCAATTTCTTGGTACTCCTGTGCTGAATTCTAAAATCCTCCAAGTCGTCAGGCTTACTACTCTTTTTGGCAATATTATAAGCCTCTTCCTCTGATCTAATACTATCTTTAACTTCTCTTGTTAGTCACCGTTGGAACACTAAGGAGACCAAGAGGTCGAAATTGCCCCTTCCGATAAGACCTTTGGCTGCCTGAAAGTGACAGCCATGGGGCGACACTGAATGGCCGCTGACTCTCCGTGGAGGGGCCCCCATTTTGGAAATTGCCCTTCCTGAGTTTTGGAGCGGTGTCCAGGACTGCTCCACCAGTTTTCCTACCACGGCGTACATGCGCTGACCCCTTACTGACTGGCAGGGACCCCCTCGCGAAATTGTCCCCTGGGAAATTGCCCCTTTTCTAGTATTGCCCCGTGGGAGCCGCCCTTCGCCAATTGGTGCCCTCCACAGCTTTTGCTTTCGGTGCACTCTCTGTAGCATGGCGGCGCAGCTGCCTTTAAAGGGGAGGGCGCACTGCCACGGCCGCCATGTTACTTTTTTTCCAGCCGACTGCCAGGTCCTCTTGGATGCCAGGCTGCTGGCCTGGCCGAACCCCTCCCTGGTGGCCCAGTGTTTGCCACTAAAGTGGCTAAAGAGTTCGCAGCAGCCCTCCCCTTTAACTGAAGGGGAGAGATGTTATGTCGCACCAGCGCGATTACATCATCATGATAGTCTCGGCTACTCTGCCCCGCCCCCCACTTCCGCCGCCCTGATGAGGCCACTTCCGCCCCACTCCAAAGAAATCCCCGAGGAGCAGAATTTCGACGGTTTGACCGCCCCAATGCATGGGGCGGCCAGAACACATCAAAACCGATAGCTGTGCCTCATTTTGGATGGTAGGCAATTCCGGCCCCCAAATCTGTGCACTGTACCCTAGGTGCGGCCTCACCAAAGCCCTGTACAATTGCAGCAAGACTTCCTTACACAAGTACTCCATCCCCCTTGCAATAAAGGCCAACATTTCATTTACCTTCCTAATTGCTTGATGTACCTACATGCGAATTCTCTGTGTTTTCTGTAGAAGGACACCAACATCTCTCTGAAACCAACATTTAAAAGTTTCTCACCATTTAAAAAAAGATTGTTTTTCTATTCTTCCTACCAAAGTGAATAATCTCACATTTACCCACATTATACTCCATCTGCCACCTTACTGCCCTGTCACTTAACCTGTTTATCCCTTTTGTCGGCTCTTTGTGTCCTCTTCACAGTTTACTTTCCCACCTAGCTTTGCATCATCAGCAAATCTTGGCTACATTACACTTGGTCCCTTCATCTAAGTCATGAATATCGATTGTAAATAGCTGACGCACATGCACTGATCCATGCGGCACCCCACTAGTTACAACCTGCAATCCAGAAAATGACCCCTTTATCCCGACTCTCGATTTCTGTCCATTAGTCAATCCTCTATCCATGCTAATATATACCCCCAACCCCATTATCCCTTATCTTGCGTAGTAACCTTTTATGTGGCACCTTATCGAATGCCTTTTGGGAATCCAAATAAACAACATCCACTGGTTCCCCTTTATCTACCCTGCTTGTTACATCCTCAAAAAACTCTTAGAAATGTGTTAAGCACAATTTCCATGTCAGAAAACCATGTTAAGTCTGCCTAATCATATTAAGTGGACTGTTACCCCTTCCTTGATAATGGATTCCCACATTTTCCCAACTTCTGATGTCAGGCTAACTGGCCTATAGTTCCTTGTTTTCCCTCTCCCTCTTTTCTTGAATAGCAAGATTTCATTTGCAATGCTACATTTGCTACCTTCCAATCTGCTGGGAACATTTTAGAATCTGGGGAATTTTGGATGATCACAACCAATGCATCCACTGGCTCTGCAGACACCTCAATTAGAACCCGAGGATGCAGGCCATCAGGTGCGAGGTTTTGTCAGCTTTTAGTCCCATTAGTTTCACAAGTACTTTTTCTCTACTGATCTTAATTACTTTAAGTTCCTCACTCTCCTTAGTCCCTTGGTTCCCCATTATTGTTGGTATGCTTTTTGTATCTTCTACTCTGAAGACAGATACAAAGGGCTGGATTTTCCAGGTGGTCACCAGGCATGATCGGTGGTGGGTCGGGTGGGGAAATGTGTTTTATCCCCAGCAGGTCGGGACCCCCTGTGAACCCGCCACCATGCGCCTTTACCCGATGGTGGGTCTGTCAGCGCTGAGTAGACCCGACACGCAATGGCAGGTTCATCGCGGGGTATCCAATTCAAGTAATTAGTGGCTTGTTTGAAGCCACTTAAGAATGAATGTCATCTCAACTTCTGCATTTTACATCTCACCCATGCAGTCCATGCTTGTCGTGGACCATGTCAGTCAAGCCGTGGAGGGAGTGCAATGGCTATTGACTCAGCTGTTGAGTTGATAGCTTCAAATGCACGGTAACGGCTCCCACCTTACAGAGATATCTTCCCTCAGCCATAAACTATTCCTCACTGCATTTTCACAACAGATTCACCATGCTGCAAGTCTTTACACAATACTGCATCCAGTCTGAACTCATTTTTTCTCTCACCGTTGACAGATCGCTTCTGTCAATTCTACTTTACCTGCCATCTAATCTATTAGCACAGGTGTCTTTTACACTCTCTCAGCTTGGTCCTCAGAATCTCACCAGAATCATCCTCAACACCAGCATCACCAGGCTCACCAGCATCACCAGGCACACCAGTAGCACCAACAACAACACCACTAACCTTTTTCTGCAAGAACCTGATGCTGCACAGGACACAGGGCATCAGCACCCGACCACATTGATGCCTGGGAGACCAGGGATGGCCTCACCATGGCCAGATTGACTTCACTTGACACTGTACACCCTGGCTGCCACATGATAAGCCAGGCTGGCACCACCCCACACCTAGTCCATAAAGCACCTCTGCAATGCCGAAGCCATTCTTTTCACACTCATCATCATTGCAGCGGGTACTGTTATGACTCACCCACTGGCTAAGCCACTTCGAAAGGTGCACACAAATCTGTCCAAGAAGGCAAAGCATTGAAAATAAAGGTTTCAATGTTTGACAGCACATTAACAGAAACTTTACATGAACATTGGCTAAAAGACCTAAGTCCCTATCCTTTTGTGTTGTTAGCTGGTAAGATTGCACGAGGATGAGGGTGAGTGTGGGGGGGGCGGTGGTGGGGGGGCGTGGGGGGTGGCTGGTGAGATGGGAAGTGATAATGTAGTTAGAGAGAGATGAGTGGAGGTGCAGGTAACCATCATCATAGGCAGTCCCTCGAAATCGAGGAAGACTTGCTTCCACTCTAAAAGTGAGTTCTTAGGTGACTGAGCAGTCCAAGATGGGAATTACAGTCTCTGTCACAGGTGGGACAGATAGTGGTTGAAGGAAAGGGTGGGTGGGACTGGTTTGCCGCCGCTCCTTCTGCTGCCTGTGCTTGTTTTCTGCATACTCTCGGCGACGAGACTCGAGGTGCTCAGCGCCCTCCCAGATGCACTTCCTCTACTCAGGGCGGTCTTTGGCCAGGGACACCCAGGTGTCGCTGGGGATGTTGCATTTTATCAAGGAGGCTTTGAGGGTGGCCTTGAAACGTTTCCTCTGCCCACCTGGGGCTCGATTGCCATGTAGGAGTTCTGAGTAGAGTGCTTGCTTTGGGAGTCTTGTGTCAGGCATGCAGACAATGTGGCCCGCCCAACGGAGCTGGTCGAGTGTGGTCAGTGGTTCGATGCTGGGGATGTTGGCCTGATCGAGGACGCTAACATTGGTGCGTCTATCCTTCCAGGAGATTTGCAGGATGCACATAAGTTGGTGTGAGTAAGGATGTGCAGGAGTAGGCTAGGGAAGGCAGAGTGATGGGGATACGATGAGAGGCACATCAGGATGAGGTTGAGTGTGGCTTTGTACTAACCTTTTGTGATCGACTGAGATAATTGAAAGTTTTGCAGTACTATATCCAGGTCCTCCTGACGACATCCCTGCTTGTGCCCTCATCCTCATTATGCAACTAGGCTGTGTTGATCTCCTTGGGAGGCCTATTCCTCTCATGGGCAGGGAAGAGGAGCCCCCTTCATAAGCATATGGGGGGAGTCATGGGAGAGCCAGCGTGCATATCTCTGTACAGTCATTGTCAGTGTTTATAGCACCTCAATGCTCTAGAATACTGACAGCACAAATGTCAAAATAAAGTTGGCCATGGTCCCTTTAAAGAAATGACTGATGACACCTTATAAATGGCATCACCAGACCTGCTTCCGCTAATTGACTGGCAAACATGCTGGGTGGGCTTAACAAGCCCAATCAAGAGAAATTCATTTCAGAGGCAGGGATGGAGCCAGCAGCGGGGTCGGGACCCGCCACCGACGTCGCCTGCCATGGACCCGCAGAGCTCAGCAAATGCAAGGCCAAAATAATTTTTTTTAAGTCTCTGCCATACCCTTATTCTCCATTATTATGTCTCCAGTCTCAGCCTCTAGTTTATTCCCATATTCTATTTTCTCCCTTTTTATCAATGTTTTTGTCATTCTTTGCTGATTTCTAAAGCTCTCCCAATCCTCAGGCTTACTACTATTCTTCACCTCTTCTTTTAATCTAATACTATCCTTAACTTTTATAGTTACCCACGGATGGATCCCATAGATGTTTATATTTCTCAATGGAAATTATATTCATTAATAATTTTGGAATATTTATTTTAAGGTCAAAATACGCAGAAATAAGATTGTTGGAGAGACATTTCAAGTAAATGCCACAAAGCTGAGACGTTCCGCAGAAGCGAGGTGGCCACCATTATTTCTCCCAAACCATGACCAGCGTAAATGGGGCCAATTTCCTGGCCAAAAGATCTGACTTCTCCTGACCTTTTACAGTTTAACATCTGAAAAAACATAATTTCCAGGCCCTGGCAAAATATGGCTGCATCATTTTGAAAATGTCACTTTTTCCAGCTGTCAGAAAGTAACTTACGCTTGGCTGGTTCACAGGTAAGAGATCTTACCAGTGTTGTAGAATAATCTTTAGTCCAGAACATCAGAAATCCTGGATGGAGGAAAACATGGTGACACGTTCTGAAGCATAAAAAAAAATGAAAGAAAATAAATTAATGTTGATATAAGTGAGCAGTTCTTGTGATATATTTAAATGCTAATGGCTGCAGTGTACACACAACTGCCTTGACAAACTGAGGATAGACTGGGCGACTGAAGGGTGTGAGAGGGAATATTTCCTGAGTCCTCTCCCATGGTGAGGTGCATTGTCTGCTGAAAGTGCACATGAGAAAATTCCGAGCGTACTGCCTGCCAGTGATCCTCAGTGCATTTATCTCAATGGATGGAAAATTACAGAGAGAATGCCCATGATTTTCTGATGTGTACTCACTTTATGCAAGGACTTGGAAAATCTATTCATAAATCCATCTTATGATTAATCCCATCAGTATAATGGGCCCAGGTTTCCACATGATTTGCGCCTGATTTTTAGGAGCAACTGGTGGAGAACGGACTATCTTAGAAATCGCAATTCTCCACATTTTTTTTTCTGCAGTTCTAGTCAGGTAGAACAGTTCTACTTTGGAACAGAATTTTTTCTTCAAAAGGGGGTGTGTCCGGCCACTGACGCCTGATTTGAAAGTTTCCACAGTGAAAACGTACTCCAAACTAACTTAGAATGGAGCAAGTGAAGATTTTTGTAGAACTGAAAAAACCTGTTCTACACATTAAAAAATCAGGTGCAGGTTACAAATTAGGCGTCCAGAACGAGGTGAGGGGTGAGGTGGGGAAGGGAAGTCATTAAATTCGACAATAAATCCTTATTTATACTTCTACAAATATTATACAAATAAATCCAACCTGAATAAACATTTATAAGCAAAGAAAAGATTAAATAAACCATCTTCCTACCTGTGTGAAAGTGCTTCAGCCAGCCTCACAAGTTTGTTTGTTCGTTCCCAATGGCGGGCGGGCACGACCGCAGCGGGGGGAGGGTGGCAGGAAGACATTCCCGACGGCAGGCGGGCCCAACTGCAGGGGAGGGGGGGGGGGAGGAAGACGTTCCCGAAGGCGGGCGGGCCCAACCGCAGCGGAGGGGGGGAGGAAGCCGTTCCCGCGGGGGGGGGGAAGGAGACAGTGAGAAGGCTGCAGGAAGCCTCAGTGCTGATGTGCTGATGGCAATGTGCTTTTATTAAAAAATGTTCAAAAATTAAACAGCTACAAAGAACTACAAAAATGGCCGAGTGCCAATGTTTCCTTCACACTGCGCGTGCGCGAACGCTGCAACGCGCACGCGCAGCGTTGCCGGCAGGAAAAAAACTAATTTAAATAGTACCCGCCCCCTCCCACTTACAAAATCGGCGCGAGTGCAGGCTCCGTCCCCCTGGGCGCCGCGCCAAACAGACAAGGAGCTGCAGGGCTCTCCAGAATCGCAAGTTTTTTTTCAGGCGCCGTTTTAGGCGCGAAAAACGGGCGCCCAGCTCGGAGGGGCACCCGTCTTTTATCGTGTGGAAACTTGGGCCCTATAACCCATCGTGGAATCTGATTGAATGACGTCTTTGGAATATTACTGTAACTCAGTTATCCCTCGTAGAATTTAGCATTTAGGAAATGAAACATATTTTTACTTTATGCATCTCAAATTGAGATGGGTTTTTTAAACTCACTTGATTTTAAACTCTGGCCATGTTTCCTATGTAAAGACACACATTTTGTGCCACATTATTGTTCTATGTCCACCCCTGTGGGTTGTCATGGTTTTCATTGTGAAGCCAGGTGACCTAATCCCTCATTTCTGATGCGGGCCTTGGGTCATGTCCCTATATAAGTCCAGCCAGCTGTTTGTGGTAGTTTAAGCTGGGTGTGGGTTAATGCATAGCCCAGCGGTACAAAATATCCTGCAAGGCAACAATTGCAACCCATGGCAGCCATATTGGATTGCACAACTGGTTGCCCCCAATTTAGACGCTACAGTATCACAGGCAACAAGTATCCTATCTTGTTTATTGACTGACAACTGTGCAGGTTCACGATTCTCTGGAATATCTGTATCCCAACACGGGATCTGTAATGAGTGGGCGATCCATTGTGTCCAGTTGAGAGAAAAATCTACTACATGGATAAGTTCACAGCTTTTATTGTAACTAGAAAGAAAGACTTGCATTTATATAATGCCTTTCACAACCTCAGGATGTCCCAAAGCACTTTACTGCCAATAAAATACTTTTTGATATATAGCCACTGTGGTCATATAGGAAACACAGCAGCCAATTTGCACACAGCAAGCTCCCACAAATAATGTGATAATGACCAGATAATCTGTTTTAGTGTTGGTGATTCAGGGTTAAATATTGGCCTGGACACCAGGGTTAGATCCCCTGCTCATCTTCGAAATAGTACCATGGGATCTTTTACACCTGAGTTAGCAGACAGGGCCTCGGTTTAACATCTCATCTTGAAAGACAGCACCTCTGACAGTGTAGCACTCCTTCAGTATTACAGTGGAGTATCAGCCCGGATTTTTGTGCTCAAGTCTCTGGAGTGGAAACTTGAACCCACAACCTTCTGACCCACAAGCGTAAGTGTTACCCACTGCTGATACTTGGCTATAGTGTCTACACATCAGAAAAACTTAATTGATCGTAAAGTGCTTTAGGACAACCTGAGGTAGTGAAAGGCGCTATATAAGTGCAAGTACTTAAAAATTTTGTTTCCCTTCAGGATGTAAACTCTGAACAGATTGAATCTGCTTCGTGATAGCATGAAAAAGTTAATGTGACAGTGCAGTGGTTTGTGACATCAGTATTTAGTGACGAAGACTGCAGACATGTTAGTGGCTTAGTCTGTGTTATTGTGAGTAACTAATAAAGCCCCTATAGTATTACTCAGAGATAGTTTGGGACCTAGAGTGACTTTCTGATCCTACTGCAGTCCTACAATAGCAGGTCACCCATCAAAGTAATACAGAAAATTTGCGGAAGAATATATTACAACTGATGCAATGTAGTGCTATATAAAACACATTGGGCTAGAGTTTCCTTGTTTTTTGCATGCTTAACGCCTACTTAACATCCATTTTACCATTGAAATGATATATAATGCCCATATATCGCCCATTTAGGCACAAAATGGAAACTGATGGACATTTTTCGGAAACTTATTGCCAAGCGTTATTTTCGCCATGTGCGTAACGCCAGGAAAAAATAATACCGTCCGTCCACATTTTTGGGTGAAATCATCGGAATGGGCAAAATCAACGGCCATAATATCGCCCAGCGTTACTTTCTGCATGGAATTAACGCCGAGATTCATTAATACCACCCACCCAATTTTTTGTTGTTGTAAAGAGCACATTTGGCGAAACTAATGCCCAGGGGATCACCCACTGTCACTTTCACCACCTCGCACACATATCGCCCAGAAAAAGTCGAACTGTTCTGAACTCAAGCCAGCGGTGTGGCTGCCATTTTTAAAATCGCAGTTCGCTTCATTCAAACGGCTGCTTCAATTTCGGGGGAGTTTGCATTGACTCTGGAGTTCTTGTCAGGTGAAGTGACCATCTCAACAGACATATTGTCAGACTCTGGACTATTGGAGGTTTAATCTAGGTGTATTTTAATGAAGAAATGATTGCTTCTGATCAATCGCTATTATACTTTCATTGCAATGGGGCCAGACATTTCTCAGACTATAGATGCTGCAGAGTGCAGATGGCTCAATGTGTGTTGCAAATCATTATGTCCCCAAATTAAGATGTGCAAGAATGAGGAGGAGGGACAGACCATATACACCCCGCACGTACAGGGAAAAATGATCTTACCTCGACGTGTCCGCCCACACCTGCCTTCGGAGACTGCGCTTTCACAAGGTGGTGATCAATTAAATATGTGAGATCATCAGATCACATATGCAGCCTGCTATCAGGACATCAGTGTCGGTCGAGGTCAAGGTCACCGCGGCACTGTCTTTCTACGCATCCGGTTGTTTTCGGGCCTCCGCGGTCGAGATTTGCCCTCTGCCTCACCTTGCAATCCATCGCTGCATTCGACAGGTCATGGAGACCCTGTACACGAGAAAGATGGACTTTATCAGCTTCCCCATGACCACGGAAGCTTAGACTGACAGGGCTGGAGCATTCTTCCTCATTGCTAAGTTCCAGAGGATGCAGGGAGCTATACAGTGCACTCACATCGCCTTCTCAGGACCCAGAGCGTTTTCGTAACAGAAAAGGATTTCACTCCCTGAAGGTCCAACTAGTTGTCGACCACAACCAGATCATACTGGCAGTGAATGCCAAATGTCCGGGCACCTTCGATGAGCCTCACATCCTGCGTGAGAGCGCTGTCTCTGACATCTTTAAGAGTCAGCCACAAGGACAATGCTGGATGCTTGGTGATAACCGATATGGCCTGGCCACCTGGCTGATGACCCCCCTGCGTGACACCCACACCGAGACCAAGAATCGATACAACCAGAGCCACAGAGACACACGCAATGTGGTCCAGAAAACAATAACTGTGCTTAAGTAGTGCTTCAGATGTCTGGACCACTCAGGAGGGGAGCTACAATACAACCCTGAGCAAGTAGGTAAATTCGTGGTCGTGTGCTCCATGCTGTACAACCTGGCTATCAGGAGGGACCGAGAATTGCCAGAAGGGACTGATGCTCCACCTCAGGAGAGAGAGGAAGAGGACAACGAGGGGCTGGAAGCTGACCTAGGGTCAGACAATCAGGCTGGCTATGCAACCATGCCCATGACCCCCTCCAGACCGCAGGAAAGGGCCCGTTGGGGCTACATATCTGCAAGACTCTTACGTGAGGAGCTGATATTTGAACAATTTGCCTGAAAGAATGTTACTTTGAGTGACAACACTGACACACTGCCGTGTGTGTGTAGCTCTGATTTCAATGGTGCCCATCACCTTGGTGCCAGTTAAACTTTACGTTGTTTGAAGTTAAGTTTTATTTAACCCTTTCATGTTAAGGAATCACCAGTGTGTAACGGTCCAGCTATCTGAGACAATGTGCAACAAGGTTATGTTCAATAAAAAAAATGTTATACCAACATTGGTCTGAAATCATAAGTATCACAGGCAAAAATACCCAACCCCCGCCCACACCCCACTTTTTCCACCATTGACATCAATCAATATTCAACATGTCCAGCAACACAGAATACAAAGGCAAAGCAGGAGGGTGGTCCCCTCCCCCCCAGACATTACAACAAATTGCATACAGCCAGATGGAGATATAACACAGCCATCACCTGCAGACATGCATCTCACTTTCCTTCCCCCCTCCCCTTCTTCTCCCCACCTCTACCCCTTTCCCTCCTTGTTCCATGGCGCCTGGCCGAGGAGTTCCTCAGGCGGTGCCTCATTGTGGGGGGGGGTGAAGGCAGAGGCGATGGTTGCATGGGTATGGGAGCGGGGGTGCCGAGGGGGCAACATTCTCTGATGCAGAAGCAGGATCTTGGTCCTTGCCCTCATCTGTCATTCGCAGTGGTGGTGCGGAACCTAGGGGTGGAGTGTCACGCTCTGGAACCATTTGGAGGCCTGTGGCTGCAGTGTTCCTGGCTATCGCCTCCAGGGCCTCCGCCATCCATGGAATGTACTCAGTCATGGTGGCCAGCTGTCGGGATATGCCCCCCAATGTCTACAGTCCTTCTGGACAACTGTACCATCTCTCCGCTCTCATGTGGCACTCGTGGACCAGATCTGCCGCGTCCACGAGGCCTCCACGGGGTCGGCGCCATCCTGGGGACAAATGGGGTGCCCTGTGGCGAGGTGCAGAGGGCCGGTATCTCCAGAGTGGAGGCGGGAATGACCGGAGGAGCACTAGATGGCCTTGGAGTGGAATGGCTTCTGGAGGGTGTCGATCCAGGTTCCTTGAAGTCTGTGCTCTCATCCGTAGGGAACAGACCCAGCGGATTGATGGGCGAGAATCGGAGCTCCTCAGCACCAGATGTAGGATCATCTGGAGTGTCGGGCCCCGCGCCCCCACCTTCTGGCCTCTGTGGTCTTGCCTGGGACCGCGCTGCTGGCTGAGCTGCAAAACACAAATGAGGTTATTAGAGGAGAAGGGGGTGCTAGTGTGACAAGGTGAGTCCAGCGCTACACACAGCATTTACACGACAAAAGCACCACCTCTATCAAAATCATCACAGACATCACATTTCATGACCATCAACACATTTGCATTGCAATGATTTTCATTAGGCCAGCATTATTTCTCGGACAATTTTAGAAATCATCTATCATATATGATTGTTCGGATATGAGTGGGTGTGGCATCTATTGACTTTACATCATGCAATGGTGTAAGCTTTACTCACGTGGCATCACTTCAGGTCTACAGATGCATCCATGGCTGTCCGGGGGTGCTTCCCCACGAGTGCGAGCACCCGCTCCTCCATCTCTGTGATGTCGCTGGGGACTGGTGGCCCCCCGACCCGTTCACCTCTGCACGGACCTCATCGTCGATAGCTTCTTCTGTAAAAGGTGACAGGACGACATGGCATGAGATCATTGCGTGATATCATTGCTAGGTACTGTCACAGAGACTGATACAACACATAACCGACAGATGTAATCATGATTATTATGATAATTAGCATTCTTTACCTAAAGACGTGGACCGTGACCGCAGGCTTTGAGTAAAACATTCCCGGTAAAAGTGCAAGACCTCACAGCTGGTGATAATCACTCATGACTGTTACAAATCAAATTATATAAATACATAAGCACATGTAAATCAATGTAATACTTACTCTTGCAGATCCCATCGTTTGCGGTATTGGTTGCCTTCACGCACCTTGTTGGACGTTGACGAGACCACCTCTGCTATCTCGGGCCATATCTTTTGGTAGGCCTTTGGGGTAGGCTTCCCACGCCCTCCCTGTGTCAAATCACACCAGCATAATTTGACCTCCTGCAGGAGGACGGCATTTGCTTCATCCGAGAACCTCCTGGCTCTTTTGCGCCTCCAATATGCTCCTCTCCCACCTCACTGCTCTCGCCAGTGTCAGTCTTCACAGCGTGCTGTGATGCCTCCTCCTCTCTCTCCATTATAGACCAAATTCGGGCAAATATGTGGCTGGTAACAGCTAATTTTTGTTTCCCCATTTGTTGTAAAGCTCTAAACTCTCCCTCCTTCCTCCCAAAGCAGCCATACCACACCCACACACGCCTTCAGTCCCTCTCAGCTCCCTCTTTCTCTGTCTCCTCTTCTGCGCATGTCATGATTACCCTTGATCTCCTGAATCACTGGACTTGAGCGTTGCCATGCTGTCGCTTAGGACGGGGCCACTTTACAGCAGAAGGTCAGTGAGATTTAATGCTATCACCCATTTCATATTGCTCGTGGTAACGCCCAATTTCAATAATGGAGATTAGGTGCTTTGAGAATGGGTGAGATGCCGGCGATCTGAAAACCCATTTTTACCGCTCCGCCGGAAATAACGCCTATTTTTGGGCGATCAGCATAAAAGTGTAAAGTCTAGCCCACAGAGTCTCACGTTACATATTTAAAATATCATATCATAAAACTTGCTTATGATGGAAGTAACAGTATTCCTTCCTTTCCAAAAGCTCTCATCCCAGTTCTTTACATTGTGAAATATAATTTGTTGCTCTGTCTCCAGGAGAGTTTGCAGTAATTACTTAAAGTATGAGGCCTCCACAACATCCAGAACTGTTCCAATGTACTCCTTCCATAGCTCCTGTGATAGTGCACTAAACTAGGACCCTGATTTTGCTGTGGTCCACCAGGTTCCAGCATTTGCCCCGGGGGATGAAGATGTGCCCACCCCAAAGATGTCCATCAGCATAAGGGGAAAAGTGTCAGGGGTGAGGAAAACCTACCTCGGGAGTTCACCCTTGACAGGCTTTCTCTGGGATACAGCATACGGTCAGTGAAAGCATGTCTGCTCAGACCAGATGTATCTCTCTGAAAAATGGCATTGGTGGGGCCAACCAGAAGGTCCAGGCCTGGACGGAGACCAGGACCCCCAAATATGAGCAAAAACATTTGAAAAAATAAGAGCCCTTGAATTTCTTTAATGTGAGTTACGCTGTTTATAAGCTTCTAGAGGGAGTTGCAAGCAAATTTCCTGGGAACTAGCCTAACATCTGTCATTGGGAAAATGCTGGAGTCCATCATTAAGGAAGTACTAGCAGGACATTTAGAAAATCATAATACAGTCAAGCATAGTCAGCATGGTTTTATGAAAGGGAAATCATGTTTGACAAGTTTTCTGGAGTTCTTTGTGGATGTAATGAGCAGAGTGGATAAAGGAGAACCAGTTGATGTCGTATATTTGGATTTTCAGAAAGCATTCGATAAAGTGCCACATAAAAGGTTACTACACAAGATAAGAGCTCATGGGGTTGGGGGTAATATATTAGCGTGGATAGAGGATTTGCTAACTAACAGAAAACATAGAGTCAGGATAAATGGGTCATTTTCAGGTTGGCAAACTGTAACTAGTGTGGTGCCACTGGGATCAGTGCTGGGGCCTCAGCTATTTACCATCTTTATTAATGACTTGGATGAAGGGACCGAGTGTAACGTAGCCAAATTTGCTGATGATACAAAGATAGGTGGGAAAGCAAGTTGTGAGGATGACGCAAAGAATCAACAAAGGGATATAGATAGGTTCAGTGAGTGGGCAAAAATTTGGCAGATGGACTATAATGTGGGAAAATGTATGGTTATCCAATTTGGTAGGAAAAATAAAAAAGCAAATTATTATTTAAATGGGGAGAGGTTACAAAAGGCTGTGATACAAAGGAATCTGGGTGTTATTGTGCGTGAAACACAAAAAGTTTGCAAGCAGGTACAGCAAGTAATTAGGAAGGCAAATAGAATGTTGGCTTTTATTGCAAGGGAGATGGAGTATAAAAGTAGGGAAGTCCAGCTCCAAATTTACAGGGCATTGGTAAGACCACACCTGGAGTACTGCATACAGTTATAGTCTCCTTATTTAAGGAAGGATATACTTGTATTGGAGGCTGTTCAGAGAAGGTTCACGAGGTTGATTCCTGAGATGAAGGGGTTGTCTTATGAAGAAAGGTTGAGCAGGATGGGCCTATACTCATTGGAGTTTACAAAAATAAAAGATGATCTGATTGAAACATATAAAATTCTGAGGGGGCTTGACAGGGTAGATGCAGAGAGAATGTTTCCCCCCATGGAGGAATCTAGAACTAGGGGGCATAGTTTCAGAATAAGGGGTCGTCCATTTAAAACAGAAATGAGGAAAAATTTATTCTCTCAGAGGGTTGTGAATCTTTGGAATTCTCTACCCCAGAGAGCTGTAGAGGCTGGGTCATTGAATATATTTAAAGTGGAGATAGACAGATTATTGAATGATAAGGGAGTCAAGGGTCATGGGAAGTGGGTGGGGCAGTGGAGTTGAGGCTAGGATCAGATCAGATTGAATGGCGGAGCAGGCTCGAGGGGCCAAATGGCCTATTACTGCTCCTAGTTGTTATGTTCATATGAATGTTCCTTTGCAGTTCTCTTGGCACAAGCTCTGCTATAAGTCACATGTAGAAGCGGAATGAGTAGGAGTTCCAAGTAGAACGCTTGCTTTGGGAGTCTTGTGTCAGGCATGCAGACAATGTGGCCCGCCCAACGGAGCTGGTCGAGTGTGGTCAGTGCTTCGATGCTGGGGATGTTGGCCTGATCGAGGACGCTAATGTTGGTGCGTCTATCCTTCCAGGAGATTTGCAGGATGCACATAAGTTGGTGTGAGTAAGGATGTGCAGGAGTAGGGTAGGGAAGGCAGATTGATGGGGATGTGATGAGAAGCACAGCAGGATGAGGTTGAGTGTGGCTTTGTACTAACGTTTCGGGATCTACTGAGATCATTGAAAGTTTTGCAGTACTATACCCAGGTCCTCCTGACAACATCCCTGCTTGTGCCCTCATCCTCATTATGCAACCAGGCTGTGTTGATCTCCTTGGGAGGTCTATTCCTCTCATGGGCAGGGAAGAGGAGCCCCCTTCATAAGCATATGGAGGGAGTCATGGGAGAGCCAGCATGCATATCTCTGTGCAGTCATTGTCAGTGTTTATAGTACCTCAATGCTATGGAATACTGACAGCTCTGGTATAAGTCACATGTAGAAGCGGAATGAGTAACTCTTCCCTCAGGAAACCTGCATGCAGAAGTGGTGCAGCCTTTACAACCTCCCTACAGACGTCAGACTTCAGCATAACATTTATGGACAAAAAAGGAAGGCTGTGGCAATTGTTCACAGCCTCTTCGGATCAAATCTCTTCAGGGCATTTCTCACCCTCATCTTCAGTCCATTTCGGCAGCAGTATGAGCAGTAGAATGCCAGCTTGCCCACTGGGCATCATGCCAGTGCACTGTCCTGAAAAAGGGTAGCAAGTTTTTCAGAGGAAGACCTGCAAATCCTCCTGGTTTAGAATCTAAGCCTATAAAGTATGGCTGGTGACATGAGCAGGTGGACCCTTTAGCATGTCCACCCAACATTTATCTGTCCACTATTTTAATACAGGCATTCCCTACATTACAACAGTGACTATACTCCAAAAATACTGCATTGGCTGTAAAGCGCTCTGAGGCATTTACTGGTTGTGAAAGGCGCTATATGAATTCCAGCCTTTCAAGTCTTTCTTTATTATTCCATTCACTTGAAATGTATTAAAGCTCCCTTTAACAGAAGAATTTCTTATGAGCACGTTGTATTTGGTCATTAACATTACCATAATGGCTGAGCTAAAACAGAAAGTGATTAAATACCCTAGAGCAATTCATTTTATTTCTGACATTACTACAGGATGTTCGAATGGCCTCAGAGATGCCATGATAACAGCTATTAATGTTATCATTTAACTTTGACTTCCAGAAACTATTATGGTTATGTGAATGGAGTGCATTGTTAACAAAGCAAAAAGACCTATATCCTGGAATTTTCCATTCATAAATTGGTTGGTGCAGCAGGTGGGGGGGGGGGGGCATGTGAGGGGTGATCTTATCTATAATCAGCTGTAAATGGAATAGCCATTATTCATAAAGGCTAATTTTTTATTGGATGTCAGTAGATCTCCAAATATATTAATAATGTGCTATCATCCCGATGATGGATGGAGCTGCCTGTCCAGTTACAGAGCAGATCCAGACCTCATGGGAGTGTACTCAAGATAATTGTGCAAAATGGAAAATTGCAGATTTAGTCAAGGATTGTTGAATTTTCTGGAGCTTGCAGAGATATTTCTGCTCTACATCAAAAAGGTCCATAACAGAGGTCAGGATTTTTATTAATTATTTAAGTAAATGGTATATGCATTTTTTTCAATCCATTTCCCTTTATCAAGACTGATAACAATTTTTTAAACTTGATTTGTAACATTTCTGTGAATAATGAATATTATTAATGAACCAGTCCATCTTCTTGATTGCCTGCCCAATATAGGTTCAAAAATATCGTAAATCAAATGCACTGAACATCTTTGTTTTCAAAAAGAATCGGCCTCACCATAAAACGTAAGGTATTTTAAATAAATCAAGCTTAAAGGATAACAGCACTACAGCAGAAATAAATAGATAGATTTATTTATGGATCTGTAAAAGGGAGATAATTTTGAACACTGCAGAAGAAAGTAAGCCAGCTTTTCTGGATGCTGTGATACCACAAGGTGATTTGTGACACATGATTTTATTGCAAATTGGTCTTGTGGACATTTTTTGACAGAACTATCTATAATCCCTCAAACCACACCCACCAACCCGCCACCTCCCCAGCCATGTTTTTGGAACTGCAGGGAATTTGGAAGAATTTCAAACACAGGGGCTGACTGAGAAAATAAAGTCTCAATTTTAAATCGCTTGCAGACATTGGCATTTTCGACAGTAAAATTTCATGAAAGAATGTCACCACTGCAGAGACTGTTGACTCAGTCTTTAGAAACAGAGAAACATAGAAAATAGGTGCCGGAGTAGGCCATTCAGCCCTTCTAGCCTGCACCGCCATTCATAGAGTTCATGGCTGAACATACAACTTCAGTACCCCATTCCTGCTTTCTCACCATACCCCTTGATCCCCTTAGTAGTAAGGACTACATCTAACTCTTTTGTGAATATATTTAGTAAATTGGCCTCAACAACTTTCTGTGGTAGAGAATTCCACAGGTTCACCACTCTCTGGGTGAAGAAGTTTCTCCTCATCTCGGTCCTAAATGGCTTACCCCTTATCCTTAGACTGTGACCCCTGGTTCCGGACTTCCCCAACATTGGGAACATTCTTCCTGCATCTAACCTGTCTAAACCCATCAGAATTTTAAACGTTTCTATGAGGTCCCCTCTCATTCTTCTGAACTCCAGTGAATACAAGCCCAGTTGATCCAGTCTTTCTTGATAGGTCAGTCCTGCCATCCCGGGAATCAGTCTGGTGAACCTTCGCTGCACTCCCTCAATAGCAAGAATGTCCTTCCTCAGGTTAGGAGACCAAAACTGTACACAATACTCCAGGTGTGGCCTCACCAATGCCCTGTACAACTGTAGTAACACCTCCCTGCCCCTGTACTCAAATCCCCTCGCTATGAAGGCCAACATGCCATTTGCTTTCTTAACCGCCTGCTGTACCTGCATGCCAACCTTCAATGACTGATGTACCATGACACCCAGATCTCGTTGCACCTCCCCTTTTCTTAATCTGTCACCATTCAGATAATAGTCTATCTCTCTGTTTTTACCACCAAAGTGGATAACCTCACATTTATCCACATTATACTTCATCTGCCATGCATTTGCCCACTCACCTAACCTATCCAAGTCGCTCTGCAGCCTCATAGCATCCTCCTCGCAGCTCACACTGCCACCTAACTTAGTGTCATCCGCAAATTTGGAGATACTACATTTAATCCCCTCGTCTAAATAATTAATGTACAGTGTAAACAGCTGGGGCCCCAGCACAGAACCTTGCGGTACCCCACTAGTCACTGCCTGCCATTCTGAAAAGTGCCCATTTACTCCTACTCTTTGCTTCCTGTCTGACAACCAGTTCTCAATCCATGTCAGCACACTACCCCCAATCCCATGTGCTTTAACTTTGCATATTAATCTTTTGTGTGGGACCTTGTCGAAAGCCTTCTGAAAGTCCAAATATACCCCATCAACTGGTTCTCCCTTGTCCACTTTACTGGAAACATCCTCAAAAAATTCCAGAAGATTTGTCAAGCATGATTTCCCTTTCACAAATCCATGCTGACTTGGACCTATCATGTCACCTCTTTCCAAATGCGCTGCTATGACATCCTTAATAATTGATTCCATCATCTTACCCACTACCGATGTCAGGCTTACCGGTCTATAATTCCCTGTTTTCTCTCTCCCTCCTTTTTTAAAAAGTGGGGTTACATTGGCTACCCTCCACTCCACAGGAACTGATCCAGAGTCAATGGAATGTTGAAAAATGACTGTCAATGCATCCGCTATTTCCAAGGCCACCTCCTTAAGTACTCTGGGATGCAGTCCATCAGGCCCTGGGGATTTATCGGCCTTCAATCCCATTAATTTCCCCAACACAATTTCCTGACTAATAAGGATTTCCCTCAGTTCCTCCTCCTTACTAGACCCTCTGACCCCTTTTATATCCGGAAGGTTGTTAGTGTCCTCCTTAGTGAATACCGAACCAAAGTACTTGTTTAATTGGTCCGCCATTTCTTTGTTCCCCGTTATGACTTCCCCTGATTCTGACTGCAGGGGACCTACGTTTGTCTTTACTAACCTTTTTCTCTTTACATATCTATAGAAACTTTTGCAATCCGTCTTAATGTTCCCTGCAAGCTTCTTCTCGTACTCCATTTTCCCTGCCCTAATCAAACCCTTTGTCCTCCTCTGCTGAGTTCTAAATTTCTCCCAGTCCCCGGGTTCGCTGCTATTTCTGGCCAATTTGTATGCCACTTCCTTGGCTTTAATACTATCCCTGATTTCCCTTGATAGCCACGGTTGATCCACCTTCCTTTTTTTATTTTTACGACAGACAGGAATGTACAATTGTTGTAGTTCATCCATGCGGTCTCTAAATGTCTGCCATTGCCCATCCACAGTCAACCCCTTAAGTATCATTCGCCAATCAATCCTAGCTAATTCACGCCTCATACATTCAAAGTTAGCCTTCTTTAAGTTCTGGACCATGGTCTCTGAATTAACTGTTTCATTCTCCATCCTAATGCAGAATTCCACCATATTATGGTCACTCTTCCCCAAGGGGCCTCGCACAACGGTATTGCTAATTAATCCTCTCTCATTACACAACACCCAGTCTAAGATGGCCTCCCCTCTAGTTGGTTCCTCGACATATTGGTCTAGAAAACCATACCTTATGCACTCCAGGAAATCCTTCTCCACCGTATTGCTTCCAGTTTGGTTAGCCCAATCTATGTGCATATTAAAGTCACCCATTATAACTGCTGCACCCTTATTGCATGCACCCCTAATTTCCTGTTTGATGCCCTCCCCAACATTACTACTACTGTTTGGAGGTCTGTACACAGCTCCCACTAACGTTTTTTGCCCTTTGGTGTTCTGCAGTTCTACCCATATAGATTCCACATCATCCAAGCTAATGTCCATTCTAACTATTGCATTAATCTCTTCTTTAACCAGCAATGCTACCCCACCTCCTTTTCCTTTTATTCTATCCTTCCTGAATGTTGAATACCCCTGGATGTTGAGTTCCTAGCCCTGATCATCCTGGAGCCACGTCTCCGTAATCCCAATCACATCATATTTGTTAACATCTATTTGCACAGTTAATTCATCCATCTTATTACGGATACTCTGTGCATTAAGACACAAAGCCTTCAGGCTTGTTTTTTTAACACCCCTTTTCCTTTTAGAATTTTGCTGTACAGTGGCCCTTTTTGTTTTTTGTCTTGGGTTTCTCTGCCCTCCACTTTTCCTCATCTCCTTTCTGTCTTTTGCTTTTGTCTCCTTTTTGTTTCCATCTGTCTCCCTGCATTGATTCCCATCCCCCTGCCATATTAGTTTAACTCCTCCCCAACAGCACTAGCAAACACTCCCCCGAGGACATTGGTTCCGGTCCTGCCCAGGTGCAGACCGTCCGCTTTGTATTGGTCCCACCTCCCCCAGAACCAGTTCCAATGCCCCAGGAATTTGAATCCCTCCCTGCTGCACCACTGCTCAAGCCATGTATTCATCTGCGCTATCCTGTGATTCCTACTCTGACTAGCATGTGGCACTGGTAGCAATCCCAAGATTACTACTTTTGAGGTCCTACTTTTTAATTTAGCTCCTAACTCCATAAATTCGTTTCATAGGACCTCATCCCTTTTTTTACCTATGTCGTTGGTACCAATGTGCACCACGACAACTGGCTGTTCTCCCTCCTTTTTTAGAATGTCCTGCACCCACTCAGCGACATCCTTAACCCTTGCACCAGGGAGGCAACATACCATCCTGCAGTCTCGTTTGCGGCCGCAGAAACGCTTATCTATTCCCCTTACAATTGAATCCCCTATCACTATCGCTCTCCCACTCTTTTTCCTCCCCTCCTGTTCAACAGAGCCAGCCATGGTGCCATGAACTTGGCTGCTGCTGCCCTCCCCTGATGAGTCATCCCCCTCAACAGTACTCAAAGCAGTGTATCTGTTTTGCAGGGGGATGACCACAGGGGACCCCTGCACTACCTTCCTTGCACTGTTCTTCCTGTTGGTCTTCCATTCCCTATCTGGCTGTGGACCCTTCACCTGCGGTAAGACCAACTCGCTACACGTGCTACTCACGTCATTCTCAGCATCGTGGATGCTCCAGAGTGAATCTACCCTCAGCTCCAACTCCGCAACGCGGTCCGTCAGGAGTTGGCGGCAGATACACTTCCTGCACACGTAGTCGTCAGGGACACCGGAAGTATCCCTGAGTTCCCACATGGTACAGGAGGAGCATAACACGCGACCGAGCTGTCCTGTCATGACTTAACCCTTAGATAAGCAACAACAATGCTAAAGTTTACTCACTGTTATAGAAGAGAAGAAAGAAAAACCACTCACCAATCACCAGCCAATCACTTACCCCCTTGGCTGTGACATCACCTTTCTGTTTCTTTCTACTTCTTTTTGCCTTCTCCCTGTAGCTGCACAAGTACGCCTCTCGCTGCCACTGGGCCTTTTATAGGCCTCCGACCCCGGACTTTAGCTACTGAATGCTCAAACATTGGAGCTTTGCAGCAAGGTCCCAAATTGGATCATGTTGTAAATAGACTGGGAGTGGGAGAAACACAAAATTACTGGCTTCTGGGCAGCACTAAGCAGCATCCGCACAAACCCTGCAAGATGCAGGTACTTGATGCGCAAGTGTTAAATTAAAAGCTCTCCACTGTGTTCACCCAGAACAGACCATGGAACATACAACGTCCCAATGCCCGATTCACAAATATGATGGAGGCATCGCAGCGATACACTCCACTACACCTGGCGCAATTATCTGGCGTAACCATCTAAACTGTTGTTGTTCTACATCTACACCAGCCATATGAGGTAGTAGTGCGCCCCTTCCCCCTGCACCTTTACACATCCTGGACAGTGAGGCTGCTGTTCCTTCTCCGGTGCACCTGCATGGCTTTAAGTACATCTTCCCTCTTCAGGACCACATAGTCACCCTCGCTGACAGTGTGGTCCTGAAGTTGTTGGTGCTGCTGGTGTTGGAACTGATCGTGGTGAGATTCTGAGAACCAAGGTGAGGTGAAACAATATAAGCAGCACCCCTGTTGATTGAATACATGGCAGGTGAAGTAGAGATGACGGAAGCAATCTGTCAATGGTGAGAGAGATTCTTCCAATGAGGTGGTACTGGATGGAGACCTTGCTGGAAGACTTGCAGCCTGCAGAATCTGTTGCTGGGAGCAATCGCTTCTGTCTGAAGAATGTGATCAGCTGTCAGGTGGCAGTTATTATAGTACATTTGATGCTGTGAACTAATCAGCTGGATCAATGACCACTGAACTCCTGCCTCAGGTTGACAGATATCGGAGCAGCATGAGTCCCGTGGGCATCCAGTGAAATTGCAAAGGTAACGTTAAAAAGACTCTTAAGGATCTGAGAACAAGCTAATAATCCTTTAAATTGGATCCCTCGCCTCTGCCAGTCGAATTGCTGCCGCACTGACCAACGTACCCAAGGGAAAGGCATATGGGGGCAGATTACCAACCCACTGCAAGAAATTTCAACTTTCCCACCCGACCCACCTGTGACCACGCCCTGGAAAATTCCAGCCAACCTGGGCCATTGCTGCACCAGCTTGCCCCTCTTCCAAGGCTATTACCTGGATTGATACTTCAATGCCGAACTGAGGGATTGCTACATTATCACAGGTTTCATCTTTCAGATGAAACGTTAAGCCAAGACCCCTGATACCATCCCAACACCACCAAAAACAGATTATTTAGTCATTTATCTCATTGCTGTGTGTGGGACCTTACTGTGTGCAAATTGTTTGCTGCAGTTACTACACATCAAAATGATGTCCTGAGATTAAGAAAGGCAATATATAATTGCAAGTTCTTTCTTTCTTTCTTTCTTTCTTTCCTCCATTGTGATCTTGAGGACGTTGGTCACCAATGCACAATCCCTCTTGTCTAGAACAACATGTAGCACCAAGCAAGCATTAATAGTATTAAGTATGATACAAGCAGTTGCAGGGCCATGTCATTACTCAGAAAAAGGAGTAATGGGGCTGCCTTCATTTCAATAGGCACAATACAACCAATCACCAGAATTACTTCTCCCATTAATGAAACAATGAGCACTAGGTGAGGTCATCATAGTGCAGCACGGACTAAGATATATTATTCTGACATACAGAGTTCACTTTTGGGCAAATACATGTGTTGCACTTTATTTCAATGTTACCAGTATGTTCACTTCTAATGATGTGGAATAAGGGAGCAACAGATTAATGGATTGGTAGTAAAGGTATGGTGGAGGACAATGATGGGATAATGTATTGTGACATTGCATGATGCACATGCAGACTGGGCTGTTTCTACTGTGAGATCAGGCACTTAGCTGAAGATTTTGTCAGTTGAATTCTGCCTTCGAACTCACCTGCGGCTCGGTAGGCATTTCTTCTGGATCTAGCTCTGTGTCCTCTTCTGTCAATGTTGTGCCTGGGTCGACATTTCCACCTATACCATGCTAATGCTTCTTTGTACAGCAAATTGTGGCAACATGCAACACAGTACTGTGATCTTTGACAGTATTACCTTCAATTGTAATTTCTCTGTTGTTTGGAAGATGATTTTATTTTAATAATTAATTCCCTGTCTTGTATCTTGTTTTTGTGATCGTGTTTATTTTTCCTTCTCATTTCACCTAAAGGATGCTCATGGGCCCAATTTTATTGCTACATATGTTTTGAATTGTACCATTTTACAAAACATGTAAATTATCTGTCATAACCAGCAACCTTTAACAAGTACATTGTGTAAACATTTCCTTTCCATGTAATGTCATGAGGTGTAAGGTTATAAAACATTATTGCTCAGCAGGTTCTCCTTGGATGGCCATCTGAATTTTACAATGTAGATTACAGCATGGGGTCAATTAGTGACTCTAGTTGTGTCTTGGGGGACCGTACTTGGTGTAAATAAAGTTAGCACAAACCTTAAAAATTAACACTTAGCTTCTTTATTCATGGGCATGTGTATCTTTTCCAAGATATCAGTTGTGAAGAAAAGTTCAAAACAGCTGGATAAAGTCAAAGATGGACATGATGCTAGTGCTAACAGTTGTCAAGCCTGGCTGCTCTGTAAGAACATCCTTCATTGTAGCTTACCCTTGGAATTGATTGTGTAGAATGGTTCATCACCCCGCCAGCCCTATCATTAACTGTATTGCTTCTTTTGTTGCTTTTTGTATCATCAGACTCAAAGCAAATTCGCCATTTGCTTCTTCTATTTCTTCAAAGTTATCTTCTGTTTTAGAACATGTCTCTTCCTGTTCTATTTGAATGTCCATTGTCAAGAAAGAAAGCATATTTGTAGAAGCTGTAGTTCATTTTTCTTACTTGGGTTCAGCTAGCAACCCAGAATGGCTGGAGGAGGGGGAATGTGTTTCAGAGCATTTAAAGAAAAAGAAATACATTGGCTGTCAACTTGTGAGTGATCAGTGAGAGTTATACTCAATCAAGAGAGCAACACCCAAACATAATAGAATCATGGAATCATAGAATAAAAACATACAGAACAAGGCCATTCGGCCCATCATACCTGTGCCAGCTTTTTGAAAGAGCTATTCAATTAATTCAACTCCCCTGCCCTTTCCCCACAGCACTGCAATTTTCCCCTTCAAGTATTTATCCAATTTTCTTTTGAATGTTATTATTGAATCTATTTCCACCATTCTTTCAGGCAGTCTATTCCAGAGCATAACAATTCGTGGCTTAGTATAACTTCCTAATGTTGTACTTGCTTCTACTTATAAAGCCAAGGGTACCATATGCTTTAAAAAAAAACATCTTCACAACTTGTCCTGCCAACTTCAAAGATTTGTGTATGTGAACCAAAGATCTCGCTATTCCTGCACCCCATTTAAAATTGTGCCATTTAGTTTAAATTGCCTCTCCTCATTCTTCCTACCAAAATGCATCACTTCGCACTTCTCTGCAATAAACTTCATCTGCCATGTGCCTGCCCATTTCACCAGTCTGTCTATGTTCTCCTGAAGTCTGTTACTACCCTCCTCACTGTTTACTACATTTCCAAGTTTTGTGTCAGTTGCAAACTTTGAAATTTTTCCCTGCCCATCCAAGTTCAAGCCATTAATATATATCAAAAAGAGCAGTGGTCCTAATACCGACCGCTGGGGAACCCAACTGTATACTACAATTACATAAAATGGCAGTGCAGTAATCCATCCGGGGTGATTCTCCCACCACATATCACATTGGGGTTCATTTTCACCTTCACTACTTGGACAATAAATTGGTGGAGTGGATCGCACTACCCGACTTTTATTTTCATTGATTTCAATAATGGGTTCTATATTGGGTGGCAGTTCCATTCCATCAGTTCACTGGCCAAGCCGTGATGGTGAAAATTACCTTTGTCGTGTTGAATAACTTCTGTCGGAATGTTGGCTTGGGTCCTTCTTTCCTGTGAGAGAGAAAGGTCATAAAGAAAACATAAAGAAACAGTTTGCAGCAGCTGAACTACTATGTGCGTTTGGTTCTACCTCTTGATCGTGAGTACTGATTAAGCACACATGGAAGGGGAAAGGTTATCAGTTTACCGCCATAAAGTTTTGTAATGGAGAAAAAAAAAACTCAGGTACAATGAATTATATAGTATTGGTTTGTTATGGTTCTGAGAGTATCGCCAATCTGTCTTGTAGGCAGTGTGTGCAGTTTGCAAAGCTCCTTTGAGTATGTTTAAATTCTACAGGGGCACAAGGTTTGAATCATAATGGACAATCTGATCGATTACTAATTTGGTTGATTTCCCCCTCTAAGTAAAACTGAGTACATTGGTAACATTCAGAACTGAGCATAAAAATAATCCCACAAAATAGGTATAATGTGGATGATTCAGCCTGGTGGTAATCTAACCAAAACCCAGATTCCACTCAACTCCCTGGTGGAAAATGATATGTTGCTGGCAGTTGGAAGATTCTTCCCTGCTCCCTGCCCCTCTACAGTGTTGGAAGATCCTCTCTCTCCTCATCTCAACAGTGTTTAATCATTCTGTTAGCTTTACAGGTTGACATAATGCATGTCTGGATAATGATTGAGTTTGAGATAAAAGAAAATCTCAAATGATCCACATTGGGTCCCAATAAATTGCTGTTTTAAATGTTAGTGGCAGAGCACTTACTGCATTCATCTGAAATTCCTCTCCCTGCTATTTTAATGAAGGTGTTAATCTATTTTAAATGGATTAAAGCCTCAGTAAAATAGAGAGAGAAATTACATGCAAATAAGTTGCATTCTTGATAGTATTAGCCATAGTCATTTCTAGGCTACATTCTACAAAACAAAATCAGAACTTTGGGCTAATTTGGCCCAAGGAGGTTCAAAAGCACCTGCCTCTTTAAGAAAACAGTAATATGTGTCAATGGAATTTTGCTTATCTACATCCTTTTTCTGTTTGTAAGATGTTATTTCATAAGCGACACTAATGCTCATGCAAACCAAAATTCCTGTCTTTAATATATTATACTGGCTGAGTTAGTGACTTTAGAAAAAGGTTATGAGACTTATCACTGTCGAGAGTTGGTTATGCCATTAATTATTTCTCCCACTTCTGCAGTGAATTTATATATATCAATATTTTTTTATCTTTTACATTCCTGAATTCATTGTTCTGAAAAATGTTGACTATGTACAAGTGCCAAAATTGTCCTCGGGGGAGGGGGAGGGGGTGGGTCGGAGGTGGGGGTCTCCCAAACAGTCACTAACTTTGGCGACAGAATGGCAGAAACCTCCAATCTGTAGGCCGATCGGGGGGACACCCAAACACCACATCTTTCTATTCTCTAAATATTTATTTCAGTTAATCTGGGTCCCATTTTTGGTAATCACAGGATTATAAGATACATTACATAGGCACATAGGAACAGGAGAAGTCCATCAGTGGCTCGCGCCTTCTCCACCGTCCAATTAGACCATGGATGATCTGTATCTTAACTCCATTTACCCGACTTGGTTCCATATCTATTGATACCCTTACCTAACAAAAATCTGCCAATTTTGAAAGCTCCAATTGTTCCAGCAACCACAGCCTTTTGGAGGAGAAAATTCCAGATTTCTACTACCCTTTGTGTGAAAAAGAGCTTCCTGATTTTGTAAGGAATTTGTTTCATGGTTTCTTTGCTTAAGAATTCATCGCAACACATTGTGATTAAGAACTAGTGGGTTTATTAGCAAAGGTTCAACAATCACACTACACATTACCAGTTCATCCATCAGGCTCATAACCACCTGCCTCATTGTGCATCCCTTGAACCCAACTAGCTGGGGTTTTATTGAGTCTTGTGAACATCATGTGACTGGCTAAGCCACTTCCAACTCAATAGCTCTACAAACCTGTGAGCATACTCACAGGGGCATACATTACTGATTTCACTCCTAAATTGCCTAGCTCTAATTTTAATATTATTTCCCCTCATTCTTGATCCCTCCATTAGTTTCTCTGGGCCCAAATTTGCCCAGGAGTTGCTCTGTTTTTTTTGGAGCAACTTGATTTTTCTGGAGTATCTTAAAAATCCCCATTCTGCACATTTAGTTTGTGCCAGTGTAAGTGAGTTAGTTAGGACTTTTTTTAATTTAGTTTTTTTTTCAAAAGGGGGCGTTACAGGCCACCTTCACCAATTTTGACGATTTAAGCCAGTTTGGACAGCTAATAGTTGCTCCAACTAACTTCGGCCAGTGCATGTGGCCACTTGTGGCCGCACAGAAAACCCTTGCGGAGAGTTAAGAAATCAGCACGGGTAGGTACTTAATGACTTGACTAAAGAATGTGAATAGGATCAAACAGCTATACAGAACTGACAAACTTCGCGAAGTTAATTTACTATACAACAGAAGCATTCATGGAAGCTTAAACTACAAAAATAAAAGAAGTAAACAGACAAAACATATTTACATAATTTTTTCAAAATATCCAAATAAAAAATAGAAGTACCTCCTGCTCGAAGGAAAGTATTTTCATCAACAGAGTTGAGGAAAGTCTTGAGTAAGCTCATTAAAATTACTGGCTACACAGTTATTACACCGCCTCCCCCCCCCCCCCCCCACCTCCCCCATCAAAACTCTCCTCTCTTCTCCCACCCCACCATCAAAACTCTCCTCTTTCCTCCCCCCCAGATCAAAACTCTCCTCCTTCCCTCAACTGATCAAAACTCTTCCTCCCCCCCCGATCAGAAGTCTCCCCGCACCAACCTGTTTCTTGTAGCCCTCAGAGCGGCCTGTGCGGCAGGCCACTCGGCCTGGGATAGGGTGGGACGCGTTGGATCTCATGCTGCAGGCACAATCATAGGAGGAGCGAAGCTACTGCGCATGTGTGAACGCTCCAATGTGAATGCGCAACGCTGCCGGCGCTGTTGCAGACGCTGGGCCCTAGCCCCGCCCCCCCGGCCAGCTCTGTTTCAGCAGCATGGCCCTAGCTCTGCCCCCCACTGTGCTTGTCACGTCGCGCCAAGGCCTAGGATGGTCCATGGAGTGGGGAGAATACGGAGCTACATTATGCCACCGTTTTGGGAGCAGAAAGTCGGCGCACCTCAGGTAAGTGCACCATTTTAACCAGAGGGCCAAATTTGGGCCCTCTGTGTCTATTCTATCAAATATTTTTATAATCTTAAACACCTCGATCAAATCACTCCTAAATCTTCCATATTCGGGATCATACAGCCAAATTTAGTCCTCTTCATCTTATCAGGAAAGTAATCTTATCCACTACAGCACTTAGGTGCTTCTTATTAATACTGTATTAATTTGCTTTCTCAGTTATGTAATTCAATGCTGCCATTTGAAAACTAACTGCAGGTACTTCAGATGTGTGAAGCTCTACACTTTCCCATTTGACCGAACACAATCCAAATTGCCCAGCGCGGGGGTGGGGGCGGGGGGTGGGAGCGGGGTGCTGACTGATTATGATGTCGCTTTCTACCCTTTCAGTGATGAATGACATCATTCCGGCCTGATTTCCAGTCCATGTGTGCTGTGCATGATGTCACCCTGCGCAAGGTAATTTCCAACAAAGGAAAGTTCGAATTGAACATTTGAGATAAATGATAAGCTTTAACCCAGATCTTTCAAACTGCCAGAGCCTTAATCTGTTGATCCGTGATTCCAAGATCGCGTCCTTTGTGCTATTAATTTTCTGTATGAACAAAAACATGATTTATAATTAAAATATGTGAAACCTTAAAGGAGGCAGCTGTGTTTAATTTCTTAGTATTGACTACCTCATAGGAGAATAAATTATGTTGCCTGACCTCATTCAATATGATTCATGGCATCTGTATTGTAATTTAATAAAATTACTGTAACTCTTTTCAACACAAGGTGGTTAATGGGAGCTACAGCACAGATGTAACCTTTTACATGAATAGAAGAATTCATAAAGCATTAACAAAATTGTTCCTCTTTATAGGCATCTGGAAAAATGTCAACCTTCCCCACAGTTTCACTGTTAAAGAGATTATGTAAGGGAAATATGGGCAGAGCACTTTTATGCTGTTGTGTACTTAATTCTGTAAGAAAAAAAAGATTGCCCACAGTTTTCATACAGTTTGTAATTTTGCAAATATAAATGTGTATTATATCTTCAGCTAAATATTGGCCGATCTCTTGTGGATTTCACTTTGTATTTTCTAATCCTTCTTTTCTTGCTTTTCTTTCAAGGAAAATAATTAGATTGGGCCCAACAGCCCTGGAAATGAAAAGTTTAATGATCTCAGCAGGTAGAAGTAATACTCCGTCTTTCTCTGCTACTTTTGTGAAGATTTGATAAATATTTTCCACCTTAAGTTGGCCAGGAGTGATGAGAATCCCCATTATTTTGAGCCCGATTTTAGCCCAGCCCGCATGGCACGAACGGGATGGGCAGGTGGCTAAAATGTCAGGCGGGGGGCGGGTGGGTGCATGGGGGGTGGGGGTTGCTCTGCATTCCTACCCACCGCCATTTTAACCATGGACATTTTAGGCACGGGAGGGCCTACTTAATAAGCTTATATCACTGGCAAGGTGACACGATTTTTACCTGATATCACGGGAGGCTCACACGTGTACAGTTTTGGTCTTTGTAACTAAGGTAGGATACACTTGCCTTAGAGGGGGTGCAAAAAGGTTAACTAGACTGATTCCAGAGATGAGAGGGGCACCCTATGAGGAAAAATGGAGTAGATTGGGTCTATACTCTCTGGAGTTTAGAAGAATGAGAGGTGATCTGATTTAAGGGTATAACATTCTTTGAGGGCTTGACAAGGTAGATGCTGGGAGGCTGATTCCCCCTGGCTGAAGAGTCTAGAATTAGCAGTCATAATCTCAGGATAAGGGTTTGGCCATTTAGGACAGAGATGAGGAGGAATTTCTTCAATCAGAGGGTTGTGAATCTTTGGAATTCTCTACTCCAGAGGGCTACGAATTCTTAGTCGTTGAGTATATTCACGACTGAGATCGATAGGTTTTTTGGCAGCAAGGAAATCATCTTGCTCCTATTTCTTATGTTGTTATATTCTTACAACGTCAAACCCGGCAGAAAACCTGGCAGGAGGCTGCAGAGTGGTGAGGATTCCTTGTAGGCCAGGAGCAGCAAGGAATCCTTGGGCCTCCCCAGCCCTGGCCTTCTGCCTCCCTCCCACACAGCAGGAGCACTAACATTGTGCCAGAAATCGTTCCCTTGGGATGCCAGTTGCATTGGCCTCCCGCCCGATTTCCTGCTCCCACCCATTGTGATGTCATTCCTTGCCGACTTTGGACCGGAAACAGTGCTGCACTAGACGCAACAGGGATTCATGAAGGAGAAATCATGTTTAACTAATTTACTGGAATTTTTTGAGGATATAACGAGCATGGTGGATAGAGGTGTACCGATGGATGTGGTGTATTTAGATTTCCAAAAGGCATTCGATAAGGTGCCACACAAAAGGTTACTGCAGAAGATAAAGGTACGCGGAGTCAGAGGAAATGTATTAGCATGGATCGAGAATTGGCTAGCTAACAGAAAGCAGAGAGTCGGGATAAATGGGTCCTTTTCGGGTTGGAAATCGGTAGTTAGTGATGCGCCACAGGGATCGGTGCTGGGACCACAACTGTTTACAATATACATAGATGACCTGGAAGAGGGGACAGAGTGTAGTGTAACAAAATTTGCAGATGACACAAAGATTAGTGGGAAAGCGGGTTGTGTAGATGACACAGAGAGGCTGCAAAGAGATTTAGATAGGTTAAGCGAACGGGCTAAGGTTTGGCAGATGGAATACAATGTTGGAAAATGTGAGGTCATCCACCTTGGAAAAAAAAACAGTAAAAGGGAATATTATTTGAACGGGGAGAAATTACAACATGCTGAGGTGCAGAGGGACCTGGGGGTCCTTGTGCATGAATCCCAAAAAGTTAGTTTGCAGGTGCAGCAGGTAATCAGGAAGGCGAATGGAATGTTGGCCTTCATTGCGAGAGGGGAGTACAAAAGCAGGGAGGTCCTGCTGCAACTGTAAAAGGTATTGCTGAGGCCGCACCTGGAGTACTGCGTGCAGTTTTGGTCACCTTTCTTAAGGAAGGATATACTAGCTTTGGAGGGGGTACAGAGATGATTCACTAGGCTGATTCTGGAGATGAGGGGGTTACCTTATGATGATAGATTGAGTAGACTGGGTCTTTACTCATTGGAGTTCAGAAGGATGAGGGGTGATCTTATAGAAACATTTAAAATAATGAAAGGGATCGACAAGATAGAGGCAGAGAGGTTGTTTCCACTGGTCGGGGAGACTAGAACTAGGGGGCACAGCCTCAAAATACGGGGGAGCCAATTTAAAACCGAGTTGAGAAGGAATTTCTTCTCCCAGAGGGTTGTGAATCTGTGGAATTCTCTGCCCAAGGAAGCAGTTGAGGCTAGCTCATTGAATGTATTCAAATCACAGATAGATAGATTGTTAACCAATAAGGGAATTAAGGGTTACGGGGAGCAGGCGGGTAAGTGGAGCTGAATCCACGGCCAGATCAGCCATGATCTTGTTGAATGGCGGAACAGGCTCGAGGGGCTAGATGGCCTACTCCTGTTCCTAATTCTTATGTTCTTATGTTCTTATGTACTATGCAAATGTAGCTGGGAGTTCAAATGACCCGGGTCTCATGCTGAACTCTCCATCGGGGGGGGGGGCGGGGCGGGTGCGGGGGTGCGGTTCCCTCCCAATTTACACACACCACAAGAGCTCCTCATGTTTAAAATCAGGACTCTGAATACAGTATTGTGATCCCCATAGAATCCAGATGGTAGTAACTATTCTATATCAGAATCAATTTCTCATCGTCAGCTAATGTCAGATGGCTTTAGTGATTTTAATCTGTTGGGAAGGATTTTTTAAACATTTCCATTTTTTCCCATTGTTACCAATCATTTCCAGCAGAAAGGTTGAGCAAGTGAACAGTCCCAAGGCTTTCACCAATAACATTCCAAAACTGGCAATTATAGCATTGGCAGGGCTTGCAATTTATGTAAGAGCCTCATTCTTCAATGCTTTGACTCACATATAAAATACAATCAATTGGCAAATGTTAACAATGCTAATGTTAGGAAGTGCACCAAAAGCGCGGGAAAAAGTTTTCTTTTTGGCATCTTTGAGCATGGCTGAGACAGAGAATTGAACATGTGGGTACATAAAATAGTAAACGGTCTGGAAAAGATCAACCTTAAATTAAATTATGGGAGTAATGCAAGGAGACATGGGGCCGTAATTTGCAGCCCCGATGGGTACGCATGAGGTGCGCACGCGTCTGTAGGGGAATCACAAGTTCCGAGTTTAGGCATGCGCTAAAACCCTAATTTCTTCAGCATTTCCGGGAAAAGGGCATCTGTGGGTGGAGAGTTGGGCTATTTGCTCAACTTCTGCCCATCGAATGCCCTTGAAATTCTTACGCCTGGCAAAAGCAGGCCTTAAGTCATAAGAGTTTTAAAAAACATAAAAATATTTTTTTTCCATTCTTTTGAACATTAAAACATATGTAGACTAAGGTAAGGTTATTTTTAGGCCCTTTAAAACTTTTAAATTTATTTTTCAAAAAATTAAATTTTTTGTTTTAAATGTTTAATTATATTGTATTTGAATTAATGTTAAATATATAATTTTTTTATTTATTTGTTACGTTAAATGTGTTTTTTATGTGATCCCCATTCATGTTGATGGGGAATCCCGGTAAGCATGAATGGGGATCCCCTCCTTTCATTGCTTGGGCTGGCCCATGTAATCCCAGGGGTGCTTGCGAACCGCCTGCGCACCTGGTGTACATAGGCCTTTACGCATGTCTGCGCATAGAGGCCTAGGATCGCAATTCTCTGTGTTCCCGAGGTAGAAGGTAAGTTCGTAGATTTTTTGCCAGTCGGAGGCATCCGCCCACAGGAAGACTCCAACCGCAAATTCAGGGCCATGGGTTCAAACTAATATAACATAACTTTGGATTGATGTTAGGAAATTCTTCTTCACTCAGAGCGATCAAGACGTACAGATAGAGTGGGGGAGGTGAAAGTCCAAGATGTATATAAGAAACAATTAGATATTGCAATGGAGGGGATGCAGGGTGCTTCTATTTGAATGAACTAATATGGATCGAACACTTGCCCTTATTTCTAAATATTTTGTGATGATTGCAGTTGCAAATCTACATCCCATCACTCCACACTGCATCCTTTGGGACCCCAACACAGTGTGTAGCTCACTATGTTTGGCAAGATGTTATTTTTTATATCTCTCATGGCACTAAAGACGAAAGCAAGAAATGCAGTGGCACGAAAACATAATTCTACATCATTGAATAGTTATTGAAACATTCATTTTATTTCCAGCATAGTTTTGAGCTACAGCCATTATAATACTGAAGTGCTGTTAAGAAATCAATATGTTCGGATTTAGATGCTCAAGGAGACAGTGTCACCTTCTGCCAAATCACATAAAGTATAAGCCCACCTACTTAAATCAAGAAATGTCAAAAAGACAAGTAGGGTAAGTGCTTTGTACTGTAACTTTATATAAAATATCAAAGATGAATGTACTCTCTAAGACACGCTGAGGTAGATATTGGCAAACATTGTGTCCATTATTTGGACATAAAATGGATGTAAAACATATTAATTTAGCAGTGCGACAGCCAATGCCCAATGAGCGCAAGCGTTGGTCCCACTTCTAAAATAGGCCTCTTAAATATTAAAATTATTGGTGTAAGGCCTGTTGAAGGATCCTATCCAGAAATTATTCAGCGATGAGCCAAGTCTGGGCCCGAAAACATCCCCAGACCAAAGTCTAACGCGTTACATCTAAGGTGCCATTAATGCCATTCAGCTATTATCTATGTGGCAACAAAAGAAAAACATGAATATTATTCATGGTGCTGATCATTAAAAACAGTTGGTCCAGAATAGCATAGCATGGCAGTCCTGTGCATCTACTGATGAAGTTACAAAATGGTGTCGCTAAGTAGAATCTGCACTCTACAATGTGGCACTACTTGGAGTTACTGCTGAATCAAAAATCTTCTGCCTGTTGTGTCACTCATGATGATATTAATTCCCAATGAAATTCAATGCAGTACTTTGTAACTAACAGTAAAATTAGAGACACCGGTCGGAATTTTACCGGCGCTGAGAGGACGGGAGCAGAGGTGGGTCAGCTGCAAATTTGAAATGATTGACAGCTGTTTGGGACCCTGCTGTCAACCCGCCTTCACGCTAGTCTCCCAGGTATCGGGTTTGACAGCACTGAATAGATCCGACATCAAGCGGTGGAGGAGGCAATTTAGATTATTAAAACTTGTTAACAAATGATTTTAACTCACCTTTAAATTTTAAGAGTTCACCAACAGCTTCCCCGCTGCTCGGGATCACGTCAGGTAAGGAGGTCGGGTGTTGCGTCAGCATGACTTCTTAACTTGACAGCTGCAAATGGTCTATAAAAGTTCCCATTTCATATTTGTTCACGTTCCAAGATTAGCATCTGTTGCTTACTGCTTTTGGAAGACAGATTGAGCTTTTTTGCAGCTTCCAAGTGTTTGGAGCAAACTCTCTATCCAGTGTCACCTCATTGGAACAACCTCTCTCACCATTGACAGATCACTTCTGTCATTTCAACTTCAGCTGCCATCTATTCCATCAGCATTGGTGCGCTTGAAAAAAAATATCACCTTGTTCCTCAGAATCCCACCACGATCTGCCCCAACACCAACATCACCAGGCACAACAGGAGCACTTACAACAACACCAACTTTCTCCGCAATCACCTGATGCTGCACAGGACACAAGGCATCAGCACCTGACCACAATGCTGCCCAAGACACCAGGGATGACCTCACCATGGCCAGATTTATTTCACTTGACTTTGTACACCCTGGTTGTCACATGACACGCCAGCTTGGCACCACCCCACACCAACAACATAAAGCATCCAAGCCTACAATGCTCAAGCCATTCCTTTCAAACTCATCACCATTTTTGGGGGTTACTGTTATGCCTCACCATTCACTCACTAAGCCACTTCCAAAGGTGCACACAAATCTGTTCAAGAAGGCAAAATGTTGAAAATAAAGATTTAAATGTTTGACAAAATATTAACAGAAACTTTACATAAACATTGGCGATAACATCCAAGTGCCTACCCCCGTGTGTTGTTAATTGGTATGATTGGACTAGGATGAGGGTGAGTGTGAGGGGTGGCTAGTGAGATGGGGAAGTGATAATGTAGATAGAGAGGGAAGGTGGAGGTGCAAGCTAAGTTAGTGTGAGTAAGGATGTGCAGGAATAGGATAGGGAAGGCAGAGTGATAGGGATGTGATGAGTGGCACAGCAGAGTGAGGTTGAGTGTGGCTTTGCAGTAACGTTTCATGATCTACTGAGATCATTGAAAGATTTTCACCACCAGGCTGTGTTGATTTCCTGGAGAGGTCTCCTCCACTCATTGGAAGGGAAGAGAAGCCCCCACTGCGAGTTGAGACTCCCTCCATAAGCATCTGGAGGGAGTGATGGGAGAGCCTGGGTGCAGCTGAGTACCTTTGTGCAGTCATTGTTAGTGTTTGCAGCACCTCAATGCTGTACGACACTGACAGCACAACTGTCTAAATCAATTTGGACATGGTCCCTTTAAGGAAATTGGCTGATAATGCATCATCAAATGACATCATCTGACCCACATCCTTTTAATTGGCTGGGAAACTTGCTGGGCAAGCTTAACAAGCCACACAAATCGTAGAAAGGAGATAAGGAAAGATGGAGGGCAGAGAAATCAAATGCAAAAATCAAAAAGGGCCACATTACAACATAATTCTAAAAGGACAAACAAGCCTGAAGGCTCTGTGTCTCAATGCGTGGAGCATTCGTAATAAGGTGGATGAATTAACTGCGCAGATAGCTGTTAACAGATATGATGCAATTGGGATTACGGAGACTTGGCTCCAGAGTGACCAAGGCTGGGAACTCAACATCCAGGGGTATTCGATATTCAGGAAGGATAGACAGAAAGGAAAAGGAGATGGGGTAGCGTTGCTGGTTAAAAAGGAGATTAATGCAATAGTAAGAAAGGACATTAGTTTGGATGATGTGGAATCTGTATGGGTAGAGCTGCGAAACACCAAAGGGCAGAAAATGCTAGTGGGTGTTGTGTACAGACAACCAAACAGTGGCAGTGAGGTTGGGGATGGCATCAAACAGGAAACTAGGGATGCATGCAATAAAGGTACAGCAGTTATCATGGGTGACTTTAATCTACATATAGATTGGGCTAACCAAACTGGTAGCGATATGGTGGAGGAGGATTTCCTGGAGTGTATAAGGGATGGTTTTCTAGACCAATATGTCGAGGAACCAATGAGGGAGCAGGCCATCCTAGACTGGGTGTTGTGTAATGAGAGAGGATTAATTAGCAATCTTGTTGTGCGAGGCCCCTTGGGGAAGAGTGACCATTAAGATGGAGAGTGACACAGTTAGTTCAGAGAATAGGATCCTAAACTTAAAGAAGGATAACTTTGAATGTATGAGGTGTGACTTGGCTAGGATAGACTGGCAAATGATACTTAAAGGGTTGGCGGTGGGTAGGCAATGGCAGACATTTAAAGATCACATGGATGAACTTCAACAATTGTACATCCCTGTCTGACGTAAAAATAAAACAGGGAAGGTGGCTCAACCATGGCTAACAAGAGAAATCAATATTCAGGAAGTATAGACAGGAAGGAAAAGGAGGTGGGGTAGCGTTAATGGTTAAAGAGGAGGTTAACGCAATAGTAAGGAAGAACATTAGCGTGGATGATGTGGAATCTATATGGGTAAAGCTGCGAAACACCAAAGGGCAGAAAACGTTAGTTGGGGTTGTGTACAGACCACCAAACAGTAGTAGGGAGATTGGGGATGGCATCAAGCAGGAAATTAGGGATGCGTGCAACAAGGGTACAGCAGTTATCATGGGTGACTTTAACCTATATATTGATTGGGCTAACGAAACAGGTAGCAATACTGTGGAGGAGAAATTCCTGGAGTGTATAAGGGATGGTTTTCTGGACCAATATGTCGAGGAACCAACTAGAGAGCAAGCCATCCTAGACTGGATCTTGTGTAACGAGAGAGGATTAATTCGCAATCTGGCCGTGCGTGGCCCCTTGGGGAAGAGTGACCATAATATGGTAGAATTCTTCATTAAGATGGAGAGCGACACAGTTAACTCAGAGACTAGGGTCCAGAACTTAAAGAAAGGAAACTTCGATGGTATGAGACGTGATTTGTCTAGGATAGACTGGCGAATGATACTTAATGGGTTGACGGTGGATAGGCAATGGCAGATATATAAAGATCACATTGATGAACTTCAACTATTGTACATCCCTGTCTGGCATAAAAATAAAACAGGAAAGATGGCTCAACCGTGGCTAACAAGGGAAATTAGGGATAGTGTTATATTCAAGGAAGGGGCATATAAATTGGCCAGAAAAAGCAGCAAACCTGAGGACTGGGAGAAATTTAGAATTCAACAGAGGAGGACTAAGGTTGTAATTAGGAGGGGGAAAATCGAGTATGAGAGTAAGCTTGCAGGGAACATAAAAACTGACTGCAAAAGCTTCTATAGATATGTGAAGAGAAAAAGAATAATGAAGACTAATGTAGGTCCCTTGCAGTCAGAATCAGATGAATTCATAATGGGGAACAAGGAAATGGCAGACCAATTGAACAAATACTTTGGTCTGTCCTCACTAAGGAAGACACGAATAACCTCCCGAAAATACTAGGGGACCGAGGGTCTAGCGGGAAGGAGGAACTGAGGGAAATCCTTATTAGTCAGGAAATGGTGTTAGATAAACTGATGGGACTGAATGCCGATAAATCCCCAGGGCCTGATAGTCTGCATCCCAGAGTACTTAAGGAAATGGCCCTAGAAATAGTAAGTGGTCATTTTCCAGAATTTCATGGATTCTGGATCAGTACCTGTGGATTGGACGGTAGCTAATGTAAACCCACATTTTAAAAAAGGAGGGAAAGAGAAAACAGGGAATTATAGACAGGTCAACCTGACATCGGTGGTGGGGAAAATGCTGGAATCAATTATTAATGATGTAATAGCAGAGCATTTGGAAAGTAGTGACAGGATCAGTCCAAGTCAGCTTGGATTTATGAAAGGGAAATCATGCTTGACAAATCTTCTAGAGTTTTTTGAGGATGTAACTAGTAGAGCGGATAAGGGAGAATCAGTGGATGTGGTGTATTTGGACTTTCAAAAGGCCTTTGACAAGGTCCCACACAAGAGATTAGTGTGCAAAATTGAGGCACAATGTATTGACGTGGATAGAGAACTGGTTGGCAGACAGGAAGCAAAGAGTAGGAATAAACGGGTTCTTTTCAGAATGGCAGGCAGTGACTAGTGGGGTTCAGTGCTGGGACTCCAGCTATTTACAATATACATTAATGATTTAGACGTAGGAATTGAAGGTAATATCTCCAAGTTTGCAGATGACACTAAGCTGGGTGGCAGTCTGAGCTGTGAGGAGGATGCTAAGAGGCTGCAGGGTAACTTGGACAGGTTAGGTGAATGGGCAAATGCATGGCAGATGCAGTATAATGTGGATAAATGTGAGGTTATCCACTTTGGTGGCAAAAACAGGAAGGCAGATTATTATCTGAATGGTGACAGATTAGTACAAGGGGAGGTGCAAAGAAACCTGGGTGTCATGGTACATCAGTCACTGAGGATAGCCATGCAGGTAAAGTGGGCAGTAAAAAAAGAAAATGGCATGCTGGCCTTCATAGCGAGAGGATTTGAGTATCAGAGCAGGGAGGTCTTACTGCAGTTGTCCATTCCTTGGTGAGACCACAGCTTGAGTATTGTGTGCAGTTTTGGTCTCCTAATCTGAGGAAGGACGTGCTTGCTATTGAGGGAGTGCAGCGAAGGTTCACCAGACTAATTCCCGGGATGGCAGGTCTGACACATGAAGAAAGACTGGATTGACTAGGCTTATACTCATTGGAATTTAGAAGAATGAGAGGGGACCTCATTGAAACATATAAAATTATGACGGGACTGGACAGCTTTGATGTAGGAAGAATGTTCCTGATGTTGGGGAAGTCCAGAACCAGGGGTCACAGTCTAAGGCTAAAAGGTAAGCCATATAGGACGGAGATGAGGAGAAACTTTTTCACCCAGTGAGTGGTGAACCTGTGGAAATCTCTACCATAGAAAGTTGTGGAGTCCATTTCTTTGGATATATTCAAGAGTGTAAGGTTCGAAAATCCACGGCCGCATTTTATTGGAACAACCTAAGGACAAGAAAACCAAGATGGGATCGTTCTAGACATTTCAAATGAACATTTTTGGCCAATTAAAATCCTCAGACCAGGCAGGCTGGGAAACATGTGGGCGGATACAGACATTGTGGAGTCTGGCTCACAAGCGAGACAGAGGCACTGGCCAATGGGGGAAAAGTATATTCTGGCAGACCAATCAGGGGTCGAGTCGGGCTTGAAGCGGGGTAATCCTTAACCAATAGGGACTACCCGGCCCAGTTCGAAAATATGACTCACCCCTAATCAAATTATGAATGTGGACCATCATCTACCTAATTAATATGGACAGTGGACAAAAATCCTGAGATCACTGCGGTGATGGCCCATCAAAGGGGAAGCCCAAACCGATTGACTCCCAGGACTGTTACAATGGACCAGCAGACTTTGAGGCACCAATGTGTGCTGAAACAATACCCTTGTCCTCACACCTACCTGTACCTGTGACATCTTCTGATTAAATATTCAAAGCTATCTCCCAGCCCAAACTTACACAATGGATCACCAACTGAGTTTGGGCGCGAAAATGCCAGAACTAAACTGGATACAAATATAGGACCTACAGAACCACCGAGAGGAGAGAAGCAGCTGGAGCAGTATGAGAAGAAGTAGAGGAGCAGTATCAGTCACAGACAGACAAAAACCGAGAGAGAACGGAGACGGATTGTTACCGGCTGGGAAACCTACCATCGAACGGGCCCTGGATTCGACTTGTGTGCAGAATATACAACCCAACTACCGAGAGGCCCAACATCGTCTCAAGAAGCCGAGCCGCACACCGAACAACGCTCCGAAGCCAACCAGCTGAAGAACCGGAGACCGATGTAACTGGGAGAGGCAACATTCACTCCAGCTACCCCGTAAACCAACCATCCTAAGGCTAAAAAATAACTGTCAAAAGGGATCGTAAGTATTATCCTGGGGTTTCTTTTCCCAACTGTCAGCCTAGGTCAGTCAGGTAAAAAGGAGGGTGGGGGTGGTGTTGGAAATGTCTTGTAAAGATAAAATTGTGTAAGGTTTTCGTTGTGTCCGTTTCTTCCCATAGATTTTCATAGTTTATAAGTGTGTGTCAGATATGCGTTTTGATGAAGTTTGACCTTGTTGGAAACTTACCGTGGTTAATAAATTGGACTTACCCGTTTTTTTCGTTCCAAGGACTACTTGTCTCTGAGTGTTTTGTTTTCCCTTGTGGAAGCTCATAATCCACCAAAATTCTGAGGTTAGAACCAGATAGGGGTGCTAGGATGCTTCGAAACCGCCAGTTTAGTGGTCAGCGAGCCATAAGTTGCTGAACCGTCCCCTAGAAGGGACAGAGAGGCCCAATATACCAACAGCCACCAAAGACCCCCATAATTGGGCAGAGCAAAAAACCCCTACACTCATGGCGAGCCAGCCAGGAGCTCAGTGGGAGAATGAGCTTACTACCTCAGAGAGGGTGGTACTGGAAAAATCTAAAATGGAGGAGAGAATTACGGAATATGTTATCTCCAAGGTCAATTTTGCCAAAACATAGGTTCAGAACCTGACCAGGTCGCCACCTCCAGCGGATACGGCAGTCCAGTAGACAAAAGGGCCTACACATAACAAAAGGGTAGAAAAGGCAATTTGGCTGATATTTTTAACTAGGCAGGTTCGGGAGTTAGACCTCCAGGTAGGAAAATTACAGGAGGAATTAAAGGATGCCGTTATCACCTCAGCGGCCAGGGGGGCCGCGGGTACTAAGGTCACAGAAGAGTTAATAGAGGAAAGGAATAGAAGGGCACGGTTAGAGGAAACGTTCTGCAATCATCAGGAGTACCTGCAGAGTTAGGTTACGGTGTCACGGGCTACGGAACAGAAGTACAGGAAACAGAGTGCAGCTTATGCCCAGCAGGTCCAAGAGCTTCAGGTCCAATTAAGGGATTTGCGCACAGCCCTGTAAAGTTAACACCGAAATAAGCCATGAGAAGGCAGATCATGCGCCCTGCCATAAGCGGATCCAATCCCTCCTCCAGGCTCTGTCCCAGGTAAAGGGGGCAGTCTGTCTGTTGGGGCCCAGGGAGGCAACCAACGTGTCAGGGTATTGGGGAGTGGAAGAGGATCCGGCGGCAGAGGACAGTCGACCGCCTCCTGAGGCGCCGGTAGTGTGTCCGGCAGGCCTTCCGGAGGATCAGAGGGTGCAGCCCAAGAAACCCACAGAGCATGGGATCGGCCAGGTAGAGCCGGTCCAGCCAAAGGGATATGGGACACCCACAGAAAGGGTCGAGTCTACAGATTTAAATTCAGAGGCAGTTGAGGCTGAGGAAACGGGGAGCCAGTGGTGGTGTCTGCCGTGGGACCAATGTGCCTGGCTGTGCAGAGGAAGTACGGTCCCCCACAAGGTGCACAACCCCAAGAATCGCTGGACAGCGAGTTTATCATTCCGCATTCAGTTGCTGCATTAAAGGCCATGGTGTCACATATCCTAAAGCTCACTAGACTGGGAGATCCAGATGCTCACTTCCTGGAGATAGCGCAGGCAGTGGACATGAACACATGCGATAACACGGAAGCAGTTAAAGGGCTCCTTTTTTCCATTGACGGGAAGATCTATCAGGCTCTTCCCCCAGATTGTCGCGGGGGACAAAGCACCCTCGCAGCACTACAAAGAGCTATCCTAGAGGCCATGGGGTGGAATGAAAGGAGTCCCTTTGAAAGGATAGTGAAAACACACCAGTTAGCAGGAGAGGCCCCACAGATATACATGGAAAGGTTATGGCTGGTCTACAGTACAGCATGTGGTGGCCTGCTTGTCAGAAACAACCTTACAGCGGAACAAAGGGAAGCATGGTTTCGCACTATAATTGCGAACTGCCTGCCCAGTGTCAAGGAAAAGGCAGATCTCTGGTTCATCCCGGGAGATCCCAATCTCACTGAAGCCATCGTGATAGGCAGATTGGCTGCCACACGGCAGCGGGATGGGGAGGAAGAGGGGAAGCCAGAGAAAACAGTAAAAGGCCAGGTGCATGCAGTGCAACCCAACCAAACCCCCAAGAGAGAGTGGCATCAGGAGGGTGGACATCCTCCTGATAGAAGGGGGGGTGTGTTACTGGTGCGGTAAGCCTGGCCACTACCTCAACAACTGCAGGGCCAATCCCTACCGCGTGAAAGAAGTAAAAACACCCACAGAGGTGAAACCGGGTAATGAGAAAGCGGGTGCCACAACAGTGTTTGAAATCGCTGTAGAAACCCTCAGGCAGCTGCTGACAGGTCCCAGCCATATCAATGTAGCGGTGGGTAGAGAGATCCCCACAGCTCCCATACGGCAGGAACCATGACTAGCACCCACCAAGCCTGCCTACCTGTGTCCGCTGGACTATGACTCGTGGGGAAGACCGTGGGTAAACATGGAGGTGGAGGGGAACCAGGAAACTTACTTGTTGGACACGGGGGCTTCAAGCACCCTTGTCCACACAGAGGACCCGGCCTCCTCGCCCCTGTCCAGCGGTGTGCCCTACGAGCTAGTCGACTTCACGGGGAACGAAAGAACAGGGTATTTTTCGATCCCACTGACCCTTAAGTTGGGAGCACTCACCACCAAATGGAAGTGCATCATGATAAGGTGGGAGCAGGCTAACAAAGGTATATTGGGGGCAGACTTCATTATAGCCCACCAGATCTGCGAAATCACTGTTTATGGGGAACAGTGGCCCAGGTACAAACAACGAGGTCATGCTTATAGAAAGGATACAAGACAAAGGGGCTCTGTGTACTGTGAAGCCAAAAGGGGGTTATGACTTAGAGCTTCTGGTCAGGGACACCCCGGCAGAGTACAGGGCCTATGTGCGAGCCAGTCTCGCAGCATGTGCCACCCACAAACACGACTGTGGGAGAGTCACTGGAGTAGAGGTCAGGATAGATGGGGATCCCATGTCCCGACCTCAGAGGCAGTATAACTTCCCGAGAGAGGCAAAAGCCGACTTGGAAGTGGCACTGAGCTCACTGGTGGAGCAGGGTGTGTTGAGACCCATAGCCATGCACGTGAACTGTCTCCTGTGGCCAGTCAGAAAACCGGACAACTCGTGGAGGGCCACCGTGGACTACCGGGTGCTCAACAGAAACATCCTGGCCTGTGCTCCTACAGTGGCAGCAGTGGCAGAGCTGATCAGGGAAATCCCTGCGTCAGCAACCACCTTCACAGTCCTAGACATTTCAAATGGCTTCTGGTCTATCCCTGTGAGGAGAGAGGGCCAGTACAAGTTTGCTTTCACCTTTAAGGAACAGCAATATACTTGGAGCTGCCTCTCGCAGGGATTTCACAACAGTCCCAGCATCTTCCACCAGTGCATGGCGAACTGTTTGAAGAGCTTCAGCCAGCCGCAACAGTTGGTGCAGTATGTGGATGACCTGCTCCTTTTCACTGACAACAGTAAAGAGCATGGTCCCCTGCTGGCAGAACTGTTGGCTGTGCTGAAGGAGGGGGGTTCTAAGGTCAACCCCAAGAAGGCCCAGATAGGGTTAAAGGAAGTAAAATTCCTGGGTCCAACACTCAGAGCAGGGGAACGAGGTATAGATGAGGCCCGAAGGCAAGCTGTGCAGGAACTCCCGGTACCGACCACCGTATCCGGAGTCAGATTTTTTTTTAGGGATCGCAGGCTACTGTACAGATTTCATAGAAGATTGTGCAGCAACTGCAGCCCCTCTACTCAGGCTCCTACACAAAGGGGTCGAGTGGGAGTGGGATCAAGGCTGCCAAGCTGCATTTCTTCAGTTGAAACAGAACCTGCAGAAGGCACCTGCACTGGGGGCCATTGATGGGGGAAAGGATTTCTATGTAGAAGTAGCAGCCAACGGGGACAGTCTGAGTGCAGTGCTTTTACAGGAAAGGCACGGTCAGCTGAGACCGGTGGTGTACTCCTCTAGAGTCCTTGCAGAGGTGGAGAAGGGGTACTCCAACTGTGAAAGGCATCTGTTAGCCACTGGGCTGTGAAAAGAGCACAGGTTTTCACAGGAGTATCCCCGATCACACTCCTCACCCATCTCACCCTACCCAGATGTTGTTAGATGGGAGAATAAAGGATGAAACAGTCAGCAGTGCCAGGATCACTCGCTGGACCCTCCTCCTCTCCCATCAAGGTCAGGGGCCTCTGCAAGCCCAGGCTCGCAGCTAACCTCACTTATGCAGGGTAGCCACACATGTGCTCAGTAGAAGGGGTTTGGGACACCAACTTTGGATTTCGGGAAGGGGTACATCCCACAGGCCGCGAGATCTACGTCGATGGATCCAGTTCGGTGTTCGCGGGTACAAGACTCATGGGCTGCGGAGTTTGGGACCCCGAGGCAGGCATAGCCTTGGCGCTTAAACTCCCCAGCACCCTGAGCGCCCAGCAGGCTGAACTGTCAGCGGTGATGTATGTGGTGACATACCCCGAGGAATTCCCTACCCTGTACACGATTTGTTCGGACAGTATGTTTACTTGCAATTCGTGTACGGAGTATCTGGTTATTTGGTCATGCAGGGGGTACACATCCGCAGATGGGAAGCCCCTGGTAACCAAACCCCTGCTAGTAAGGATAGTGGCAGCCCTATGGAACAATAGGGAGGTCTACATCCACAAGGTTAAGGCCATTCTAAGACAGAGCCCAGGGCAGAATGTAACCAGCGGGCAGACCTCCTGGCCAGAGAAGGAGCTAAGACAGGTCGCTTCTGGGACCCGTATGAGAAAGGCAGGGTGATAACAGCTAGAGGCAAGCCAGGGGTAGCAGTGGCCCCGGACCTGAGAACGGTTCAGGTGCAGGACCCCGTCCTCAAGGCTGCCATAGCAACCATCCTAAGTGGAGGAAAGGCAGAGAGCCCATACAGTGCCGCAGATATAGCTGTCAAGGAAGCGATGATGTTTAAAGGGGATAAATGAGTGGTTACAGCACAACACCAGCGGGAGTTCCTACAACTGGCCTATGAGGGTCCAGGTGCGGGACACCCCGGACCAGAGTCCACCTGGCAGAAGGTGGAACAGGCAGCATGATGGCCAGATCTCCGGAATGACGTCCGTGATTTCTGCGCAGCCTGTCAGGTGTGTGCAGCCAACAACCCAGACCCCCAGAAGAGAAAGGTATAGAAACATAGAAACATAGAAAATAGGTGCAGGAGTAGGCCATTCGGCCCTTCTAGCCTGCACCGCCATTCAATGAGTTCATGGCTGAACATGCAATTTCAGTACCCCATTCCTGCTTTCTCGCCATACCCCTTGATCCCCCGAGTAGTAAGGACTTCATCTAACTCCCTTTTGAATATATTTAGTGAATTGGCCTCAACAACTTTCTGTGGTAGAGAATTCCACAGGTTCACCACTCTCAGGGTGAAGAAGTTTCTCCTCATCTCGGTCCTAAATGGCTTACCCCTTATCCTTAGACTGTGTCCCCTGGTTCTGGACTTCCCCAACATTGGGAACATTCTTCCTGCATCTAACCTGTCTAACCCCGTCAGAATTTTAAACGTTTCTATGAGGTCCCCTCTCATTCTTCTGAACTCCAGTGAATACAAGCCCAGTTGATCCAATCTTTCTTGATAGGTCAGTCCTGCCATCCCGGGAATCAGTCTGGTGAACCTTCGCTGCACTCCCTCAATAGCAAGAATGTCCTTCCTCAGGTTAGGAGACCAAAACTGTACACAATACTCCAGGTGTGGCCTCACCAAGGCACTGTACAACTGTAGTAACACCTCCCTGCCCCTGTACTCACATCCCCTTGCTATGAAGGCCAACATGCCATTTGCTTTCTTAACCGCCTGCTGTACCTGCATGCCAACCTTCAATGACTAATGTACCATGACACCCAGGTCTCTTTGCACCTCCCCTTTTCCTAATCTGTCACCATTCAGATAATAGTCTGTCTCTCTGTTTTTACCACCAAAGTGGATAACCTCACATTTATCCACATTATACTTCATCTGCCATGCATTTGCCTACTCACCTAACCTATTCAAGTCGCTCTGCAGCCTCATAGCATCCTCCTCGCAGCTCACACTGCCACCCAATTTAGTGTCATCTGCAAATTTGGAGATACTACATTTAATCCCCTTGTCTAAATCATTAATGTACAGTGTAAACAGCTGGGGCCCAAGCACAGAACCTTGCGGTACCTCACTAGTCACTGCCTGCCATTATGAAAAGTCCCCATTTTCTCCTACGCTTTGCTTCCTGTCTGACAACCAGTTCTCAATCCATGTCAGCACACTACCCCCAATCCCATGTGCTTTAACTTTGCACATCTCTTGTGTGGGACCTTGTCGAAAGACTTCTGAAATTCCAAATATACCACATCAACTGGTTCTCCCTTGTCCACTCTACTGGAAACATCCTCAAAAAATTCCAGAAGATTTGCCAAGCATGATTCCCCTTTCATAAATCCATGCTGACTTGGACCTATCATGTCACCTCTTTCCAAATGCACTGCTATGACATCCTTAATAATTGATTTCATCATTTTACCCACTACCGATGTCAGGCTGACCGGTCTATAATTCCGTTATCTCTCTCCCTCCTTTTTTAAAAAGTGGGCTTACATTGGCTACCCTCCACTCCATAAGAACTGATACAGAGTCAATGGAATGTTGGAAAATGACTGTTAATGCAGCCACTATTTCCAAGGCCACCTCCTTAAGTACTCTGGGATGCAGTCCATCAGGCCCTGGGGATTTATCGGCCTTCAATCCCATCAATTTCCCCAACACAATTTCCTGACTAATAAGGATTTCCCTCAGTTCCTCCTCCTTACTAGACCCTCTGACCCCTCTTATATCCGGAAGGTTGTTTGTGTCCTCCTTAGTGAATACCGAACCAAAGTACTTGTTCAATTGGTCCGCCATTTCTTTGTTCCCCGTTATGACTTCCCCTGATTCTGACTGCAGGGGACCTACGTTTGTCTTTACTAACCTTTTTCTCTTTACATATCTATAAAAACTTTTGCAATCCGTCTTAATGTTCCCTGCAAGCTTCTTCTCGTACTCCATTTTCCCTGCCCTAATCAAACCCTTTGTCCTCCTCTGCTGAGTTCCAAATTTCTCCCAGTCCCCGGGTTCACTGCTATTTCTGGCCAATTTGTATGCCACTTCCTTGGCTTTAATACTATCCCTGATTTCCCTTGATAGCCACGGTTGAGCCACCTTCCCTTTTTTATTTTTACACCAGACAGGAATGTACAATTGTTGTAGTTCATCCATGCGGTCTCTAAATGTCTGCCATTGCCCATCCACAGTCAACCCCTTAAATATCATTCGCCAATCTATCCTAGCCAATTCACGCCTCATACCTTCAAAGTTAGCCTTCTTTAAGTTCTGGACCATGGTCTCTGAATTAACTGTTTCATTCTCCATCCTAATGCAGAATTCCACCATATTATGGTCACTCTTCCCCAAGGGGCCTCGCACAATGAGATTGCTAATTAATCCTCTCTCATTACACAACACCCAGTCGAAGATGGCCTCCCCCCTAGTTGGTTCCTCGACATATTGGTCTAAAAAAACCATCCCTTATGCACTCCAGGAAATCCTCCTCCACCGTATTGCTTCCAGTTTGGTTAGCCCAATCTATGTGCATATTAAAGCCAGCCATTATAACTGTTGCACCTTTATTGCATGCATCTCTAATTTCCTGTTTGATGCCCTCCCCAACATTACTACTACTGTTTGGAGGTCTGTACACAACTCCCACTAACGATTTTTGCCCTTTGGTGTTCTGCATCTCTACCCATATAGATTCCACATCATCCAAGCTAATGTCCTTCCTAACTATTGCCTTAATCTCCTCCTTAACCAGCAATGCTACCCCACCTCCTTTTCCTTTTATTCTATTCTTCCTGAATGTTGAATACCCCTGGATGTTGAGTTCCCAGCCCTGATCATCCTGGAGCCACGTCTCCGTAATCGCAATCATATCATATTTGTTAACATCTATTTGCACAGTTAATTCATCCATCTTATTGCGGATACTCCTTGCATTGAGACACAAAGCCTTCAGGCTTGTTTTTTTAACACCCTTTGTCCTTTTAGAATTTTGCTGTACAATGGCCCTTTTTGTTCTTTGCCTTGGGTTTCTCTGCCCTCCACTTTTCCTCATCTCCTTTCTGTCTTTTGCTTTTGCCTCCTTTTTGTTTCCCTCTGTCTCCCTGCATTGGTTCCCATCACCCTGCCATATTAGTTTAACTCCTCCCCAACAGCACTAGCAAACACTCCCCCTAGGACATTGGTTCCGGTCCTGCCCAGGTGCAGACTGTCCAATTTGTACTGATCCCACCTCCCCCAGAACCGGTTCCAATGCCCCAGGAATTTGAATCCCTCCCTGCTGCACCACTGCTCAAGCCATGTATTCATCTGCGCTATCCTGCGATTCCTACTCTGACTAGCACGTGGCACTGGTAACAATCCCGAGATTAGTACTTTTGAGGTCCTACTTTTTAATTTAGCTCCTAGCTCCTTAAATTCGTTTTGTAGGACCTCATCCCTTTTTTTACCTGTGTCGTTGGTACCAATGTGCACCACGACAACTGGTTGATCTCCCTCCCTTTTTAGAATGTCCTGCACCTGCTCCGAGACATCCTTGACCCTTGCACCAGGGAGGCAACATACCATCCTGGAGTCTCGGTTGCGGCCGCAGAAACGCCTATCTATTCCCCTTACAATTGAATACCCTATCACTATCGCTCTCCCACTCTTTTTCCTGCCCTCCTGTGCAACAGAGCCAGCCACGGTGCCATGAACTTGGCTGCTGCTGCCCTCCCCTGATGAGTCATCCCCCCCAACATTACCCAAAGCAATGTATCTGTTTTGCAGGGGGATGACCACAGGGGACCCCTGCACTACCTTCCTTGTACTGCTCTTCCTGTTGGTCTTCCATTCCCTATCTGGCTGTGGACCCTTTCCCTGCGGTACGACTAACTCGCTACACGTGTACTCACGTCATTCTCAGCATCCATGGGACACATCAGGCGGGTAGAGGGACCATGGCAGTCGATCCAAATTGACTACATAGGGCCCCTACCAACCGCCCAGGGAGAGTACAATACTGTCTAGTGCTGGTGGATGTATTCTCCAAATGGGTGGAAGCCTTCCCTTGCCGAACAGCTACTGCATTGGGGACGGAAAAGATCCTGGTCAGGGAAGTGTTCTCAAGGTGGGGTCTGCCGCAGTTTGTGGAGTCCGACCAGGGATGCCACTTCACCGGCCAGGTGATGCAGGCCACCTTAAAGGTACTGGGGATTAAAGCACGGTGGCATGTGGCGTACAACCCCCAGTCCTCAGGCCGTGTAGAGCATCTCAACCGCACCATCAAGGAAAGGCTCCGCAAGGAGACAGGGAATTCACCCAACAGATGGGTAGCGGTCTTGCCACTCGTCCTTATGGGGATCTGGGCCTGTCAGTCGAAAAGCACAGGGTATTCACCCCACGAGCTGATGACTGGGAAACCCATGAGGACCCCAGTACACACATTGGTGCCGGGTCTCAGCGAAGGACAGCTTCAGGAAGCTAACCGAGATCACTTTGCGAGGAATCTGCTGGACCAGCTGCAGCAGATTCACTGGCAGGCAGCCAGCAACATGGGAAGACAGCACTTTAGTAACAAGCTGCTGCTGGAACCCCGTAGCCACCACGACTGGGAAATAGGCGATCAGGAATACGCAGCTTCGCCAGGGTGGGGGTGTTCGAACCACTGTACATGGGGCCCTACAGTATAGTGGACAAGGCAAGCCCTACGGTTTATGCGGTCCAATTACCCCACCGGGTAAAGTGGTACCACATAAACCAATGCAAGCAGTTCGACCCTACTAGGGCAGGAAAAAGGAAGGCTCCCACAGGTAAAGAAACCTCACGGGAGGCAGAGGACATTCCGGTGGATGTGGAGGCTGTAACAGAGGTCAACCCCGGCCCCAAAGCCCCACAACCCGGAATAGTCCACTGCCACAGTAGGACCATCACACAGCAGAGTGAAGTGGCACAGCCTGATAGGCAGGAAAGGGTCTTAGCACAGGAGAAGGGAGTCCTGTGCAGTATAACAACAGGGCAGAGAGAGGAAGGGCTAGACCAGTGGGAGGACCAAGGGGTGCAGCCCGTAACATGGGACTCCGCGCCACTGGTTAGGCATAGTTCCAGAGTGGGACAGCCTAGGATGGCTTGGTCCCCCGTATACCTTCCCGCCCGTCCCAGATTCAAACGAGAAAAGAAGCACAAGAGTGGTAGACTCTGTGCGGTAAAAGGGACACCACCGAAAGACCCGAGAAAGATCCCAGACACCGAAGGGCTTACAGAAATGGAAGCAGGACATTTAAAAGAAGTCCTCCTGCAAGCCCTACAAACAGGGGCAGTCCAGCTCCTGGGGCAAGGTCAGCAAGATGGCCAACAAAGCCAAGTCAGTATCAGAGACTGACCTGGCCACCCGGAGACGGGTGGCATTATATATATAACGGTGTTCTGTATATAGTTTAGGGAGATTTTAAAGTGAGGGGATGGTGTTTTTTATTTTGTGATATTACTCCAGTCGAGCCTGAAGAGGTCTCAGACAAGACTGTGTTCAATTTTGTGTTCCAGGAGATGCTCCGGACCGTCACGATGTTAAATACCTACCTGGGGACCTGCACCGGACAGAAACTCGACATCGAGATGTCTTTGACATACAGGTGCTCCGGGGGCGGGGCGCCAATCGTGACCACGGGAGAAGGGATCATGGAGGCAGAAGGCCAGGCCACCTACTTCCACAAGGGGAGATGGCCTGGGTGGTTGGGTTCGAATTCCACCCGGTATTCGAGCCACGAGAGTTTTACCTGTGGGGAGGCCTCCATCCCTTGCCCCGAAATCGAGATGGCCACGTCCCGGGTTAGGGTGACAGAGGGAAGGAGAGTGTGTTTAACGTGTGTTGGGGACATACCTTTGGGACGCTGGTGGTGGCTCAGGAAACTGAGCGCGGACATCGAGGACAACAGCTCAGACTGGGAATGTCTGAGCAATGACACCTACCGGACGATCACGGGGTCACCGGGGGGGGGGGGGGGGGGCGGGGAGTCACGGTGCGTTGGGAGAAATGGTGGGCCTATGATCAGGGGATCTATACATGCCTATGGGGGTCGGCCCAGGTGTGCCCAGCGGGTTTATCCATTGCCTTTGCCAGATGGTGGAAGGACTCGGGGAAGGGGATGGAATGGGATCACAGCAGGGAAGACTGTGTGCTCCCTCGCTTCCGGGTACCAGTCAACGCCATCGAGCTGCTGGCTCAGGTGACGAAACCCCTGCCCACGCCCAAGCCCATTGACAGTTATGGATGTCCGTCCATCACTAAGGGACCTGGGAATGGGTTAGTTTTAGTACCAACAGATAAGTTAGTATACCAGGGAGTACATTATGCTGTTGCTTCAGTAATTCTAAATTTGACAGAAGTACGCCTACCTGCCTTCTGCCCCAGAGAAACTGAGTTGTTGTACCAAGCTCTACTGAAGGAAATGTTCAAGAGCTTCTATGAGCTGGACTTTGGGGACGTCAATGTGGCGGACCTGTATAGACAAGAAGATACAGCCGAGCAGGGCAGACAATGCGGGGGGGTCATGAATGACGTTTTCACCAGATTTAACACTGGGGCATCCGTCATGAACAGCCTGGATGATGTGCAGCTGGCCCTACAGATCAATGGGTTAAAGTCACAGCTGCACAGCATCCTAGGGAAAGAGAATAATGTGTTGGGTTCCACGCTTCACGAGGGGGTGGCTATGACTGTGCATCTGAAAGAAATTATGCCCAGCTAGAGGCTCACGCCTGGACAATAAACACCTTGATCAAGGAGGACCGGCTGGCCTCGGATCAGGCTGCACAGAACGAGGTGTGTGCACTCTATGGGGCCTGGTTGCTGGGAGAGAGACGCAGCAATTTGGAAGACCTTGGGCAACGTCGGGTCCCCTCCTGGATCAGCAACCAGCACGTGGAGGCACTACACCCATACAGCAGCACCCTCAGTCCCTGCCAACTCCGCGTGGCGTCGGAAGCCAATCCTGTCCCTGTTGACTGTGGAAATCCAACCACACTATTATGGGTGTAGTTGTACGAATGCCAGTGATGGGGCCATCCACCAAGCCAGCACCCCTGTACCGTGTGGAGAACATTGGAGTCATTTGTGGGGGGTACATGTCCGTTTCACAACGGTCCCATCCTATGTCATTGTGTGGGAGCACGCAATGAGAGGTACAGGCCTATCTGGCTGCCGTAGCCGGGGAGCACACATCATCCTGTGTCCCCAGCACTTGAACGCCTTCGGGAGGCCACAGTGCGGGTTTAGCACTGCTGGGGCAGAACCTATAAATTGCACGATGGAGGTGATGGCACCTGGCCATGTACCTCCACAGATAGCATATGTAGGTGGTGGGACGTATTGTGTCGCCACGACTACCCACCGGTACAGACATGACCCGAGTAAGTGGTGTGATGTTCCGGACAGCAATTTTTGCTTTAAACCTAGGGCAGAAGTTCAAGTGGCCCAAACTTACATAATGGACCACCAACTGAGTTTGGGCGCGAAAAGGCCAGAACTAAATTGAATACAAATATAGGACCTACGGAACCACCGAGAGGAGAGAAGCAGCTGGAGCAGTATGAGAAGGAGTAGAGGAGCAGTATCAGTCACAGACAGACAAAAACCGAGAGAGAACGGAGACGGACTGTTACCGGCTGGGAAACCTACCATCGAACGGGCCCTGGACTCGACTTGTGTGCAGAATATACAACCCAACTACCGAGAGGCCCAACATCGTCTCAAGAAGCCGAGCCGCACACCGAACAACGCTCCGAGGCCAACCAGCTGAAGAACCGGAGACCGATGTAACTGGGAGAGGCAACATTCACTCCAGCTACCCCGTAAACCAACCATCCTAAGGCTAAAAAATAACTGTCAAAAGGGATCGTAAGTATTATCCTGGGGTTTCTTTTCCCAACTGTCAGCCTGGATCAGTCAGGTAAAAAGGAGGGTGGGGGTGATGTTGGAAATGTCTTGTAAAGATAAAATTGTGTAAGGTTTTCGTTGTGTCCGTTTCTTCCCATAGATTTTCATAGTTTATAAGTGTGTGTCAGATATGCGTTTTGATGAAGTTTGACCTTGTTGGAAACTTACCGTGGTTAATAAATTGGACTTACCCGTTTTTTTCGTTCCAAGGACTACTTGGCTCTGAGTGTTTTGTTTTCCCTTGTGGAAGCTCATAATCCACCAAAATTCTGAGGTTAGAACCAGATAGGGGTGCTTCGAAACTGCCAGTTTATTGGTCAGCGAGCCATAAGTTGCTGAACCGTCCCCTAGAAGGGACAGAGAGGCCCAATATACCAACAGCCACCAAAGACCCCCGTAATTGGGCAGAGCAAAAACCCCCTACAAGAGGGAGTTAGATGTGGCTCTGACGGCTAAGGGGATCAGGGGGTATGGAGGGAAAGCGGGAATGGGATACTGAAGTTGCATGATCAGCCATGATCATATTGAATGGTGGTGCAGGCTCGAAGGGCCGAATTGCCTGCTCCTCCATCTATTTTCTATGTTTCTATGTTTCTATCGTGTTAAATCCAAGGAAGAGGCATATAAATTGGCCAGAAAAAGCAGCAAACCTGAGGACTGGAAGAAATTTAGAAATCAACAGAGGAGGACAAAGGGTTTAATTAGGAAGGGGAAAATAGAGTATGGGCCCAAGCTTTTGCCCTCTGGAAAAAGGGCGCATCTCGATAACGTGTGCCGACTTTCTGGAAGAAAAAGGGCGCCGAAAACTTACCTTGTGATTCTGCGAACTCTTCAGGACGTCTTCGTGTTTGGCGTGGCGCAGCACAAGCGGTCGGGGGCGGAGCCAGGTCCTGGCGCTGAAAACAGTGCCGGGACCTCTGCACATGCGCGCTAGAGTGTGTGCGCATGTGCAGTAGCTCCAGGTCCCCGAGGCTGCGTGGAAGGGGCTCGAAGCACGCCGCCCCAAGCCCTGGCCGAATGGGCTCACTGGGGCGGCGAAGATCGGACTCGGGACTCCCTCCGCTTCAGCTTCAGCTCCCCACACCTTCCCTCCACCCCCTCCCCCCCCCGCCTCCCGTTCAAGTCCCGCTCTGGCTCTCCCCCCAATCCCTCCCTCCCGTTCAGGTCCGGCTCCGGCTCCGCACCCCCGTTGTTCAAGTCCCGCTCCGGCTGCCCCCCCACCTCCCTCCCATTCAAGTCCCACTCCGGCTCCGGTTCACGTCCCGTTCCGGCCTCCACACCCTCCCTTCCCGTTCAAGTCCCGCTCCGGCTCCCCCCGCCCCCCTCTCTCCCGTTCAAGTCCCACTCCGGCTTCCCCCGTCTCCCGTTCAAGTCCCACTCCGGCTCACCCCCCTCCCGTTCAAGTCCCACTCCAGCTCCCCCCCCCTCCCCACCCGTTCATGTCCCGCTCCGACTCCCCACGCCCCCCTCTCTCCCATTCAAATCCTGTTCTGGCTCCCCCCACCCCCCCCCCTTCCCATTCAAGTCCCACTCCGGCTCCCCCCCTCTCCCGTTCAAGTCCCACTCCGGCTCACCCCCCTCCCGTTCAAGTCCCACTCCAGCTCCCCCCCCCTCCCCACCCGTTCATGTCCCGCTCCGACTCCCCACGCCCCCCTCTCTCCCATTCAAATCCTGTTCTGGCTCCCCCCACCCCCCCCCTTCCCATTCAAGTCCCACTCCGGCTCCCCCCCTCTCCCGTTCAAGTCCCACTCCGGCTCCACCCCCCCCTCCCGTTCAAGTCCCACTCCGGCTCCCCCCCTCTCCCGTTCAAGTCCCACTCCGGCTCCACCCCCCCCTCCCGTTCAAGTCCCACTCCGGTTCCCCCCCTCTCCCGTTCAAGTCCCACTCCGGCTCCACCACCCCCCTCCCATTCAGGTCCCGCTCCGACTCCCCCCCCCTCTCTCCCCCCTCCCCTCTCCCCACTCCTCCTCTCCCCTCCCTCCCCCTCTCCTCTTTCTTCCCTCCCCCCCTCTTCCCTCTCTCCCCCCTTACCCCCTTTCCCCTCCTTTTCCCCTCTTCCCCCTCCTCTTTCCCCCCTCCTCTTACCCCTTCCTCTCCGCCCCCCCTCATCTTCCTCCCTCCTCCCCCCTCCTCTCCCTCCTCTCCCCCCCTCGCCCCCCTTCCTCCCCCACCCCTCACTGTCAGAAACACAGAGAGACACTGACACTGACAGAGAGATACTGACAGAGAGAGAGATACTGACAGAGACAGGGAGAGAGCCACTGGGAGGCCCCCCGTCCCAGCAAGCTGTTGGAGGGCTCCCGGTGTTGCAGTCGGTGAGTAGAAACAATTTTTTATTTATTGATTTTTTTTTTTGTTGATTTTTTTTGATTGATTTATTGGTTGATTTATTGATGTATTATCATTTATTATTGATGATGGCTCTTTATTTGTAAAACTGAAGTGTTTAATGTTTGTAAACTTCCCTCCCCGCTCCCCCATCACTCGTTCCCTATGCCTGATTTCTAAGGGTAGGCAAGGTTTTTCTGAGCGTACAAAAATCTACACTTACTCCATTCTAAGTTAGTTTGGAGTAAGTTTTTGCTCCCTAAACTTGCAAAACAGGCGTAAGTGGCTGGACACGCCCCCTTTTGAAAATAAAATCTGTTCTAAAATGGAACTATTCTAACTCACTAGAACTGAAGCAAACTAAATGCCGAGAATTGCAATTTCTAAGATGCTCCATTCTAAACTAGTTGCTCCAAAAAAATAGGAGCAACTCAAGCCTAAACTTGAGCCCGATGAGAGTAAGCTTGCAGGGAACATAAAAAATGACTGCAAAAGCTTCTATAGATATGTGAAGAGAAAAAGATTAGTGAAGACTAATGTAGGTCCCATGCAGTCAGAATCAGGTGAATTTATAATGGGGAACAAAGAAATGGCAGACCAATTGAATAAATACTTTGGTTCTGTCTTCACTAAGGAAGAGACAAATAACCTTCTGGAAATACTAGGGGACCAAGGGTCTAGCGAGAAGGAGGAACTGAAGGAAATCCTTATTAGTCAGGAAATTGTGTTAGAGAAATTGATGGCATTGAAGGCCGATAAATCCCCTGAGCCTGATAGTCTGTATCCCAGAGTACTTAATGAAGTGGCCCTAGAAATAGTGGATGCATTGGTGCTCTCTCTCTTCCCCCCACTCTCTCTCTCATCCAGCCCTCTTGCTCTCTCTTCCCCAATTCTCTCTCTCTTACCCCCATCCCCCTCACTTCCTCCTCACTCTCTCTCTTCCTCCCTCTCCCTCTCTCTTCCCTCTGGCTCTCTCTCCATCTCTCTCTCTTCCCCCCCCTTCTCTCTCTCTCTTCCCCTCTCTCTCTATATCTCTCTCTCTTTCCCCCTCTCTCTCTCTGCCCCCCTCTCTCTCTCTCTTTTCTCCTCTCTCTCTCTCTCTCTCTCTTTCGCCCCCCCATCTCTCCCTCTCTCTCTCATCCCCCCCCCCACTCTCTATCTCTCTTCACCCCCGGCTCTCTCTCTCTCTCTCTCTTTCCCCCACCGCTCTCTCTCTCTCTCTGTCTCTTCCCCCCGGCTATCTCCCTCTCTCTCTTCCCCCCTCTATTTCTTCCTCTCTCTACCCCCTCTCTTCCCCCCCTCTCTCTCTCTCTATCTCTATCTCTTCCCCCCCGATCAATCTCTATCTCTCTCTTTCCCCCATTATTTCTCCCTCTCTCTTCCTACCCCCCCCCAAACCTCGCTCCCCATAATATGGTAGAATTCTTCATTAAGATGGAGAGTGACATAGTTAATTCAGAGAATTTAAAGAAAGGTAACTTCGATGGTATGAGATGTGAATTAGCTAGGATAGACTGGCGAATGATACTTAAAGGGTTGACGGTGGCTAGGCAGCGGCAGACATTTAAAGATCACATGGATGAACTTCATCAATTGTACATTCCTGTCTGGCATAAAAATAAAGTGGGGAAGTTTGCTCAACCGTGGCTAACAAGGGAAATTAGGAATAGTGTTAAATCCAAGGAAGAGGCATATGAATTGGCCAGAAAAAGCAGCAAACCTGAGGACTGGGAGAAATTTAGAATTCAACAGAGGAGGACAAATGGTTTAATTAGGAGGGGGAAAAGAGAGTATGAGAGTAAGCTAGCAGGGAACATAAAAACTGACTGCAAAAGCTTCTATAGATATGTGAAGAGAAAAAGATTAGTGAAGGCAAATGTAGTTCCCTTGCAGTCAGAATCAAGTGAATTTATAATGGGGAACAAGGAAATGGCAGACCAATTGAACAAATACTTTGGTTCTTTCTTCACTAAGGAAGACACAAATAACCTTCTGGAAATACTAGGGGACTGAGGGTCTAGCGAGAAGGAGGTACAGAAGGAAATCCTTATTAGTCAGGAAATTGTATTGGGGAAATTGATGTGATTGAAGGCCGATAAATCCCCAGGGCCTGATAGTCTGCATCCCAGAGTACTTAAGGAAGTGGCCCAAGAAATAATGGATGCATTGGTGGTCTTTTTTCAACATTCTATAGACTCTGGATCAGTTCCTCTGGATTGGAGGGTAGCTAATGTAACCCCACTTTTTAAAAAAGGAAGGAGAGAGACAACAGGAAATTATAGACCGGTCAGACTGACATCGGTCGTGGGTAAAATGATGGAATCTATTATTAAAGATGTCAAAGCAGCGCATTTGGAAAGACATGATAGGTCCAAGTCAGCATGGATTTGTGAAAGGGAAATCATGCTTGACAAATCTTCTGGAATTTTTTGAGGATGTTTCCAGTAGAGTGGACAAGGTTGTGGTGTATTTGGACTTTCAAAAGGCTTTTGACAAGGTCCCACACAAGAGATTAACGTGCAAATTTAAAGCACATGGGATTGGGGGTAGTGTGCTGACATGGATTGAGAACTGGTTGTCAGACAGGAAGCAAAGAGTAGGAGTAAATGGGTACTTTTCAGAATGGCAGGCAGTGACTAGTGGGGTACCGCAAGGTTCTGTGCTGGGGCCCCAGCTTTTTACATTGTACATTAATGATTTAGACGAGGGGATTAAATGTAGTATCTCCAAATTTGCAGATGACACTAAGTTGGGTGGCAGTGTGAGTTGCGAGGAGGATGCTATGAGGCTACAGAGTGACTTGGATAGGTTAGGTGAGTGGGCAAATGCATGACAGATGAAGTATAATGTGAATAAATGTGAGGTTATCCACTTTGGTGGTAAAAACAGAGAGACAGACTATTATCTGAATGGTTACAGATTAGGAAAAGGGGAGATGCAATGAGACCTGGGTGTCATGGTACATCAGCCATTGAAGGATGGCATGCAGGTACAGCAGACGGTTAAGAAAGCAAATGGCATGTTGGCCTTCATAGCAAGGGGATTTGAGTACAGGGGCAGGGAGGTGTTGCTACAGTTGTATAGGGCCTTGGTGAGGCCACACCTGGAGTATTGTGTACAGTTTTGGTCTCCTAACTTGAGGAAGGACATTCTTGCTATTGAAGGGGTGCAGCGAAGATTCACCAGACTGATTCCCGGGATGGCGGGACTGACATATCAAGAAAGACTGGATCAACTGGGCTTGTAGTCATTGGAATTCAGAAGAATGAGAGGGGACCTCATAGAAACGTTTAAAATTCTGACGGGGTTAGACAGGTTAGATGCAGGAAGAATGTTCCCAATGTTGGGGAAGTCCAGAACCAGGGGTCACAGTCTAAGGATAAGGGGTAAGCCATTTAGGACCGAGATGTGGAGGAACTTCTTCACCCAGAGAGTGGTGAACCTGTGGAATTCTCTACCACAGAAAGTTGTTGAGGCCAATTCACTAAATATATTCAAAAGGGAGTTAGATGTAGCCCTTACTACTAGGGGGATCAAGGGGTATGGCAAGAAAGCAGGAATGGGGTACTGAAGTTGCATGTACAGCCATGAACTCATTGAATGGTGATGCTGGCTCGAAAGGCCGAATGGTCTACTCCTGCACCTATTTTCTATGTTTCTATGTTTCTAATATCTCCAAGTTTGCAGATGACATTAAGCTGAGTGTCAGTGTGAGCTGTGAGGGGGATGCTAAGAGGCTGCAGGGTGACTTGGACAGATTAGGTGAGTGAGCAAATGGCAGATGCAGATGCAGTATAATGTAGATAAATGTGAGGTTATCCACTTTGCTGGCAAAAACAGGAAGGCAGAATATTATCTAAATGGTGACAGATTAGAAAAAGGAGAGGTGCAACGAAACCTGGGTGTCATGGTACAGGGCCTTGGTGAGGCCACACCTTGAATATTGTGCACAGCTTTGGTCTCCTAATCTGAGGAAGGACATTCTTGCTATTGAGGGAGTGCAGCGAAGGTTCATCGGACTGATTCCTGGGATGGCAGGACTGTCATATGAAGAAAGACTGGATCGATTAGGCTTATATTCACTGGAATTTAGAAGAATGAGAGGGGATCTCATAGAAACATATAACATTCTGACGGGATTAGACAGGTTAGATGCAGGAAGAATGTTCCCGATGTTGGAGAACCAGGGGTCACAGTCTTATGATAAGAGATAAGCCATTTTGGACCGAGATGAGGAGAAACTTCTTCACTCAGAGAATTGTGAACCTGTGGAATTCTCTACCACAGAAAGTTGTTGAGGCCAGTTCGTTAAGTACATTCAAAAGGGAGTTAGATGTGGTCCTTAGGGCTAAAGGGATCAAGGGGTATGGAGAGAAAGCAGGAATGGAGTGTTGAAGTTGCATAATCAGCCATGATCATATTGAATGGTGGTGCAGGCTCGAAGGATAAAATGGCCTACTCCTGCACCTATTTTCTATGTTTGTATGTTTCTAATCATTGTAAAATCACTTCTATAGAGCGGGCTGGAACCAGCAGCGGGTTCGGTCCCCGCTACCATCCTCGGTCCCACTGAATCCGACTCAATAGATGAAATCACTACCACAGTTGCTATTCTGAGGGAATTTTCAGGCCAGTTTAACTCCTCAACCAGTCAACTCTGACAAATATATATCAACAGCCATCATATTTCGTGCCAACGAAGCTCACACAGGTGCTGTATATTCTCAGAGGATGTTCACAGTGTAGCTATGTGATATGTCACCACCATGTGATTTTCTCCATAATCTATTGCAATACTGGAGAAGAGTCAAAAAATATCTTGTGATCTATGCTGTAGAGAACCCTGGATGAGTGCAGCTACAGCAACACTCAAGAAGCTCGACACCATCCAGGACCCAGCAGTTCACTTGATTGGCACCCCATCCACCAGCTTAACCACCTACTCCCTCCACCACCGAGCTCAGTGGCTACAGTGTGTACTATGTACAGGATGCACTGCAGCAACTCACGAAGGCTTCTTTGGCAGCATCTCCCAAAATCACGTCCTCCACCACCTAGAAGGACAAGGGTATCAGATGCTTGAGAACATCATCGCCTCTAAGTTCTGCATCTAGTCAAACACCATACCGATGTGGATAAGTATCACGTTTCTTCATTATCACTGGGCAAACATCTTGGAACTTCCTACTTAACAGTGTTGTGGGCGTATGTTCACCACACAGACTGCAGTGCTTCAAGAAGAAGTCCCACCACCATCTTCTCAAGGGCAACTCAGGAATTGCAATAAAATGCCGGCGTTGCCAGTGACGTCCACATCCCGAGAATAATAATAAAAAGAAAATCTCAATATATGTGTGCTGTTACCCACTTTGGAGAAAAAGGAAGGGTATAGATGGGATTACAGTATATTAGCAATAAGCCAACTCAACTTTTGGGAGATCGTCAAAGGAAATATTGTTTTTTCAGGAAGGAATTTACTTTGTGGATTCTAGAGGAACAAGACTTTGCTAGGATGGTCTCTCAATGTGTACAATAGGGAAAATGAGTACCGTTGGAGTTCACTGTTATTGTCAACCTTTAAGAATAATCTATCACAGAAGGCTGATGTGGCTATGAAATAGAGAGCACATATGGTAGGGGTCTGCAATTTAATATGATGGATGATTATATTTTGCAATATAAGTTTTAATAGGCCAATGTGTTTCTGTACAAATAAGGAGCAAAAGGATCTTCTATAAAAGAGCAGCATATTGATTGCTTCATAAGATCAAACGAGACTAAGTCACAGGAATGTAACCTTAAACTAGAATGCACCCCCCCCCCCAGGAGAAATTGGCAGGAAATAAAGGGAGAACGGGAATAAATGACCTGAATTTGCAGAACTCTAGACCAGGGGGCTTCGGGTAAAATGTGACTCATTATAAAATGGCTATTTCATTCAGGATGCAACTTTTCCTTCTAGCACCCTATAAGTTGTTCTTGCATGTGGAATTAATAAACTCGCAAGCACCTTGTCAGATCACCATTCATTTCAAATTCCTCCTTGCCTCCAAACAGAAGAGAGCTAACTTTTATCAGGATAACTCAGTACCTTTTGTGGAGGGCTGAAGTTCCATTATATATCTAGATCTCTCTCTTATCTTGGCTCTAGGAACTTCCCAAAGTTGACCAGCTGTGGCCAGAGCTCTGGAGACACATACATCAGCTGACAGCCACAGGTGTGGAGAGGTGTACCACAGACGAAACCTGGGCAGCTTAATCTGGACCACTGGGACAGATGTAGTGAAACATCCTGTGCATAACTTTTTGACCCACCATGCACTGTTGACGATGAACCCAACCGCAGTTAATGCGCAAATTGGCTAGCCAGTTCAGGAGATGAAGAGCTATGCCATGCCTTGCGAATCTCCAGAGCTTGCTGGTCGACTTACGCCACTCTGCCGTTTGCTATGTACAAACAGCATCCCGCCCTTAGCCTCTGCTATTATTTTTAAGAATGTGCTGGATTTGCTCATTACTTACCCATTAAACTCATTGTAGAAAGTTAGGGCTGGTAATTAAGAGTTTAAGTACCTTTTCAACTATGTGATAATTATTATTACAAGGCGAATTAACCCTTCTGGCCCAGAAAGGGAACAACTTAAACCGTTGAGTCTCATTCCTGCATGTAGTCAATTCTTTTTAGAGATATAAAAAATTTCTAATTTCAATTTTTAAAATGTTTTTCTTACACTTTCTTTCTGCCGCATTTTTTCTCTCTCTCTTAATCCAATCTTTCTTCCACTCTCTTTATTTCTTTTTCTATACCTGATTTGACTCTAATACCCTCCTTTTATGTCATTCCGTTTCTTTCTCAATCCTTAAAGCTAATTGATAAGGAGATAGACTGTTGGTCCCATCGTTCACTAAAGTCCCAGATGCCCTGTTACCCTTGCACTTATCAGATCGCATTTGCAGCAAGTTTTGGCGCAAGAAAGTCTTGAGCTATAATGATGAAGGGAAAGATCTTCATGAATCAGATGTGAAAAGAAGTAGGGCTTCACTTGTTGTGAGGCTTTTTTTGAAAATTGGTTCTTTGACAAACTTCAAAATATGTTTGGTATCCTAAACACAACATTTTCCTAATTCAGTCCACCCGTGAGACCAATTTCTTGGTCTTTTAATTCACCAGAAAGTCAACTGTAATTAAAACAATTCCACGACTTCAGCAAAACAAGAAAAGCTAAAACGAAAAGGAATGTGAAAAAGAACTTGCAATACAAACGTTCACAGGAACCCAGGAGGTGACATAGCATCTGAATGGAGAGTCCCGTGGCAGTCTGGAAGTTATTGGAATTAATGGGCCTAAGTTTCCGATATCCGTTAGAACGCGCACCTCCGAGATGCCCGCCTATTTTGTAGAATGAAAAGCGCGCCAAAAACTTACCTCGCAATTCTCCGAATGCAGCAGGCCTGTTCAGCAGTCAGACCAATGCAGCACAACAGCGGGGGGTGCGGAGCTACAGCCCTGGGCCAAAAAGAGTACTGGCAGCTGCGCGCATGCGCAGTGGAGTCTGTGCGCATGCGCAGTAGTTCCTGGCCCACAGATTCTGTGTGAGTGTGCTGCTGGCTGTGTGAGAGGGGCTCGAAGCATGCCGACCTGAGCCCTGGCCAAATGGGCTCCCCGCTGCAAGTAAGGCTGATTGGATATCTCCCCAAGGCAAGAAATATTGGAGAGTGGAGGAGAAAGTCAAGAGTTCAGCACCACCTCTCTCCCCTCCCACAATGCCACATTGAGCCTAGCCTCCCAATGTGCGTCTTACCGCACCTAGCCCTGCCTGGCCGAATGGGCTCTCAACTGCAAGTAAGGCTGACTGGATATCTCCCCAAGGCAAGAAATATTGGAGAGATTTCACAGTGGAGGAGAAAGTCATTTGCTGAATGGGCTCCCTCATTGCGACTAGAGTGCCGATTTCCAGCCTACAGCAGGCAGCTTCTAGCCCTGGCCGAATGGGCTCCTGGAGCGGGCAGAGTGCCGATTTCTAGCCTGCAGCATGCAGCCCCTAGCCCTGGCTGGGCTCCCAGTGCTCCCAAATGGGTATGTGAGGTAGGAACTTTTTATTTTTTATTTATTGATTTAGTGAATGATTTTTTATTTTTTATTTATTGATTCATTTATTTATTTATCATTTATTATTGATGATGGTTATTTTTAAAAGTGAAGTGTTTAATGCTTTGGAAAATCCCCTATTTCCCTCTAACTTCCCTCGCCCCCCTGCCCCCCCCCCACCCCCCCGCCCGCCCCAATCTCTGGCTACCTGCGCCTAATTCTAAAGTGTACGCAAGGTTTTTCTGAGCATATAAAAGTCAACACTTACTCCATTCTAAGTTAGTTTGGAGTAACTTTTCGGTGTCTAAACCTGTGAAACAGACGTAAGTGGCCAGTAACACCCCCTTTTGAAAATAAAACGGAACTAAAACAAAAGTGTAAACTAGAACTGCAGCAAACTAAATGCCGAGAATTGCGATTTCTAAGATACTCCAAACTAAACTAGTTGCTCCAAAAAAATAGGAGCAACTCCACCCGAAACTTGGGCCCTATGAGGGGTACAGATTTTGAAAAAATAGTATTTCATGACTCAAGTGGTGCAAAGTGAAAGAAAGCATGTCAGGAAGATCTGTGGGCACCAACGCCAGACTGCCCACATCTGCCATTATACTATCAAAACTATCTGTAGACCTACCTGGCACAGGCCTTACAGGCTCTGGATCAGTGCAGTGCCAGTCTGTGCCATCTGCTGCAAACACGCCTGCAGCCAAACTGCACCACCGTGACAGCAGTGTCAGTGGCAGACAAGGTCACCTCCTCCTTGAATGTTGTTGCCTCTTCCTCCTTCCCAGCTAGCACAGGGATGATCTGCAGCACATAAGTATTAAACAGGTGACTGATGCACAGCCAGCATGGCCAGCACTTTCATCTCCTTTCCCACTGAAATTGCACAGCAGCGTGGCACAATGCCCAATGTAACCACACCAGCATTTCCCAAAGGTAAGGGTTCATCGATGCCACCATGTGGCTATCCTGTGTTTCAGTGGGGCCAATGATAGAGTCCCGGCTCCTTGTTGCTCCTTAGATGTTGTGCGTGCCTGCGCACAAATAAGCTGACCTTGCACGTTAATACATTGATCAGCTCATTTGGACATTTTGATGTGGCTGCCAGTGAATTGTTCATGACAGATTTGGAGAGTACTGAGCTCATGTGGGTAGGATGTCCAGTGCTAACAGCACATCGATGGCTGTGATCCATGAAGACAGCAGATGCGTATTTCTAAACATTTATTCACGGGATGTGTGCGTCGCTGGCAAGCCCAGCATTTATTATCCACCCCTAATTGCCCTTGAGAAGGTGATGGTGAGCCGTCTTCTTGAACCGCTGCAGTGCTTGAAGTGAAAGGACTCCCATAGTGCTGTTAGGGAGGGAGTTCCAGGATTTTGACCCAACGTATGAGCAAACCTGGCCCCTTGAGGCCCAAGAGTGTGGCTGATGGTAAGCTGGGTTGCTCCAGTGGAAGGTTAGAAGAAAAAAAAATGGAGTAACTATTTGTACTAAGCCTCCCTTCTGCGCATGTGTCTCCCGATACATGTGCTGTGCCACTCCATCACTTGCCCAAACACTGTGTTTGCTGCCTCCACGCTTATACCGGTTTTTGTCTCATTCGGTCGTTGGAAAGGTATTTTTAAAATAATTGAATCCTTTGCAAAAACTGCAATATTTGTTCCCTATTTACCTGTCTGTGAGGTTTTACTGTGTGCAAAATGCCTACCACATTTGCTTACAGACAATAGTTACTGCACCTTACAATAACTCATTTTATGGAAGGTGCTTTGAAATGTATCTGAGGGATCTGAGAAAGTGTTATACAAAGGCAATGCTGGACCCTGATGGTGCACATGTTACTTAGTACTGGTGAAGCAGTTAAAGGTTATAGAGTGGTTTCACCTGGGATAACAGCTTCCATTTAGAACTGCTTACCACACATCAGATGTGTCATTATTGCAAGACCACATGGTCAGCAATCCAACACCAAAAAAGTCTATTCGGTGTCCTGATGATTGTCAGGAAGTGTAGCACCTTTCCGCACTGGACTGCTGCACTGTCAGAGATGACAGGTTTTGGATGAGATATTAAAGCGAGGCCCCAGTCTTCCCTTTCAAGTGGACGCAAAAGATCCCAAGGCACTATTTTGAAGAAGAGCAGAGGAGTCCTGGCCAATGTTTATCCCTTAACCAACATCACTAAAGCAGATTATCTGGTCATTATCACATTGCTGTTTGTGGGAGCTTGCTGTGTGCAAATTGATTGCTGTACTTCCTATGTTTCTCCATTTCAAAAGTACTTTGTACTTTGTTGCTGTATAGCACTTTGGAACGTCCTGAGGTCGTGAAAGGCGCTATACAAATGTAAGCCAAGTCTATTATAATATGAGACTGCCTGCCTCCAACTATTTTTTTTCTCAATCGGAAATGTTAAATAACACTGAATTTTGCTGCTCTGGACCCAGCCTTGGATAATACATAGATATTTATTACCAAATACAGTTCTGGGATACACAAAATGAAGTGGCACTTTGTGTGCATCCCTATCATTTTTAATTGTCAATCAGTCATTTTAGATTTAGAATTTTTTTTTCAGATTTTATCTCTAATTTTGCCTGTGTTACGAGACTGTCAACAATTAAACAAATACTCATTGCCAGGTGATCAAAGGATATGCATATCCTGGAAAACAAAACACAATTTAGATTTCCTTGATTGATACACTGGCTAAAGAAAGAATTTGGAAAATTCACCCTCCTTTTCAATCCACATGCATGGTTACAAGAACATAAGAACATAAGAATTAGGAACAGGAGTAGGCCATCTAGCCCCTCGAGCCTGCTCCGCCATTCAAAAAAATCATGGCTGATCTGGCCGTGGACTCAGCTCCACTTACCCACCCGCTCCCCATAACCCTTAATTCCCTTATTGGTTAAAAATCTATCTATCTGTGATTTGAATACATTCAATGAGCTAACCTCAACTGCTTCCTTGGGCAGAGAATTCCACAGATTCACAACCCTCTGGGAGAAGAAATTCCTTCTCAACTCGGTTTTAAATTGGCTCCCCCTTATTTTGAGGCTGTGCCCCCTAGTTCTAGTCTCCCCGACCAGTGGAAACAACCTCTCTGCCTCTATCTTGTCTATCCCTTTCATTATTTTGAACGTTTCTATAAGATCACCCCTCATCCTTCTGAACTCCAACGAGTAAAGACCCAGTCTACTCAATCTATCATCATAAGGTAATCACCTCAGCTCCGGAATCAGCCTAGTGAATCGTCTCTGTACCCCCTCCAAAGCTAGTATATCCATCCTTAAGTAAGGTGACCAAAACTGCACGCAGTACTCCAGGTGCGGCCTCACCAATACCCTGTACAGTTGCAGCAGGACCTCCCTGCTTTTGTACTCCATCCCTCTCGCAATGAAGGCCAGCATTCCATTCGCCTTCCTGATTACCTGCTGCACCTGCAAACTAACTTTTTTTGGGGGGGATTCATGCACAAGGACTCCCAGGCCGCCTGCAATTTCTGCGGTCTGGAGGAGTCCGTGTTCCATGTTTTTATTGAGTGCACAAGGTTGCAGCCCCTGTTCCACTATTTAAAGGGGCTGCTCCTGAAATTCTGGCTGCACTTCAGTCCCACTCTCCTGATCTTTGGGCACCCTGTGCGGAGGGGAGCGGGTAGGTCCGAGGGCCTCCTCGTAGGACTGCTCCTGGGCACGGCCAAGGGTGCCATCAGCCGGTCCAGGCAGCGGGCGGTCGAGGGGGTCGTTCAACCTGACTGCCTGCCTCTCTTCCGCTCTTATATCCGGTCCAGGGTGTCCTTGGAGATGGAGCACGCGGTGTCCACCGGTACGCTCGCGGCCTTCCGCGAGAGGTGGGCACCAGAGGGACTGGAATGCATCATCACGCCCGGCAACCAAATTTTAATTTGATTTTACGTTTTTTAAGTTTAATTTGTTTTAATTGCCGGTGCTTTTAGTGTCCCCCTCCCCTTTTATAGGGGGCACTGGAGAAAAAAATTTGATTTTAGTGCCCCCAAAAAAAAAAAAAAACACAAAAAAAACCCCACAAAAAAGAAAAAAAAAAGGGGCCTTGTAAATGTCTGGTGTGTCATCCAAGTCGGGTGGCACCGATTAATGTTTTATGTTTTTCAGATAAACTCCAAAAAGAGTTTCATGCACAAGGACCCCCAGGTCCCTCTGCATCGCAGCATGTTGTAATTTCTCCCCATTCAAATAATATTCCCTTTTACTGTTTTTTTTTCCAAGGTGGATGACCTCACATTTTCCGACATTGTATGCCATCTGCCAAATCTTAGCCCATTCGCTTAACCTATCTAAATCTCTTTGCAGCCTCTCTGTGTCCTCTACACAACCCGCTTTCCCACTAATCTTTGTGTCATCTGCAAATTTTGTTACACTGCACTCTGTCCCCTATTCCAGGTCATCTATGTATATTGTAAACAGTTGTGGTCCCAGCACCGATCCCTGTGGCACACCACTAACCACTGATTTCCAACCCGAAAAGGACCCATTTATCCCGACTCTCTGCTTTCTGTTGGCCAGCCAATTCTCGATCCATGCGAATACAATTTCTCTGACTTCGCGTACCTTTATCTTCTGCAGTAACCTTTTGTGTGGCACCTTATCAGATGCCTTTTGGAAATCTAAATACACCACATCCATCGGTACACCTCTAACCACCATGCTCGTTCTCTCCTCAAAGAATTCCAGTAAATTAGTTAAACATGATTTCCCCTACATGAATCCATGTTGCGTCTGCTTGATTGCACTATTCCTATCTAGATATCCTGCTATTTCTTCCTTAATGATAGTTTCAAGCATTTTCCCCACTACAGATGTTAAACTAACCCACCTATAGTTATCTGCCTTTTGTCTGCCCCCTTTTTTAAACAGAGGCGTTACATTAGCTGCTTTCCAATCCGCTGGTACCTCCCCAGAGTCCAGAGAATTTTGGTAGATTATAACGAATGCATCTGCTATAACTTCCGCCATCTCTTTTAATACCCTGGGATGCATTTCATCAGGACCAGGGGACTTGTCTACCTTGAGTCCCATTAGCCTGTCCAGCACTACCTCCCCAGTGATGGTGATTATCTCAAGGTCCTCCCTTCCCACATTCTCGTGACCAGCAATTTTTGGCATGGTTTTTTTGTCTTCCACTGTGAAGACCGAAGCAAAATAATTGTTTAAGATCTCAGCCATTTCCACATTTCCCATTGTTAAATCCCCCTTCTCATCTTCTAAGGGACCAACATTTACTTTAGTCACTCTCTTTCGTTTTATATATCGGTAAAAGCTTTTACTATCTGTTTTTATGTTTTGCGCAAGTTTACTTTCGTAATCTATCTTTCCTTTCTTTATTGCTTTCTTAGTCATTCTTTGCTGTCATTTAAAATTTTCCCAATCTTCTAGTTTCCCAGTAACCTTGGCCACCTGAGACGCATTGGTTTTTAATTTGATACTTTCCTTTATTTCCTTGGTTATCCACGGCTGGTTATCCCTTCTCTTACCGCCCTTCTTTTTCACTGGAATATATTTTTGTTGAGCACTGTGAAAGAGCTCCTTAAAAGTCCTCCACTGTTCTTCAATTGTGCCACCATTTAGTCTGTGTTCCCAGTCTACTTTAGCTAACTCTGCCATCATCCCACTGTAGTCCCCTTTGTTAAAGCATAGTTCGCTCGTTTGAGACACTACTTCCTCACCCTCAATCTGTATTACAAATTCAACCATACTGTGATCACTCTTTCTGAGAGGATCTTTTATTAGGAGATCGTTTATTATTCCTGTCTCATTACACAGGAATGGTTAAGACAGAGGTGGAAACAGTTTTAAGCAATGTATTGAAAAATGATCATGTGCCTTGATTCCAGAAAGGTGACACTGGTCTCCTGCAAGTGAGTCATCATTGAACTCTAATCAATTGGATCATGAGTATATAACGAAGAAATAATTTTCCAACTTCATGTTCCTGGGCAACGTATCCTGCTGAGAGCTCATATTGGAAATTTCTCCTGTATGTTCCATACCATTTTCTGACCATTATTTAAAATGTGGTCACTGGAATTTCAATATCTATTCTCAATAAGCAGAGCTCTCTACCAGGAGCTTGAGGTTGAAAAACATAGAAACATAGAAAATAGATGCAGGAATAGGCCATTCGGCCCTTTGAGCCTGCACCACCATTCAATATGATCATGGCTGGGATTTCAGTACCCCATTCCTGCTTGCTCACCATACCATTTGATCCCTTTAGCTGTAAGGCCACATGTAACTCCCTTTTGAATATATCTAACAAACTTGCCTCAACAACTTTCTGTGGTAGAGAATTCCACAGGTTCACAATTCTCTGAGTGAAGAAGTTTCTCCTCATCTCAGTCCTAAATGGCTTACCCCTTATCCTTAGACTGTGACCCCTGGTTCTGGACTTCCCTAACATCGGGATCATTCTTCCTGCATCTAACCTGTCCAATCCTGTCAGAATTTTATATGTTTCTATGACGTCCCCTCTCATTCTTCTAAATACCAGTGAATATAAGCCGAGTCAATCCAGTCTTTCTTCATATGTCAATCCTGCCATCCCAGGAATCAGTCTGGTGAACCTTCGCTGTACTCCCTCAATAGCAAGAATGTCCTTCCTCAAAACTGTACACAATATTCAAGATGTGGCCTCACCAAGGCCCTGTACAACTGCAGTAAGACCTCCCTGCTCCTATACTCAAATCCTCTCGCTATGAAGGCCAACATGCCATTTGCCTTCTTCACCGCCTGCTGTACCTGCATGTCAATTTTCAATAACTGATGTAGCATGACACCCAGGTCTCGTTGTACCTCCCCTTTTACTAATCTGTCATCATTCAGAAAATATTCTGCCCTCCTGTTTTTGCCGCCAAAGTGGATAACCTCACATTATACTGCATCTGCCATGCATTTGCCCATTCACCTAACCTGTCCAAGTCACCCTGCTGCCTCTTAGCATCCTCCTCACAGCTCACACTGCCACACAGCTTAGTGCCATCTGCAAACTTGGAGATATTACATTCAATTCCTTCGTCCAAATCATTAATGTATATTGTAAATAGCTGGGGTCCCAGCACTGAACCTTGCAGTACCCCACTAGTCACTGCCTGCCATTCTGAAATGGACCCGTTTATTCCTACTCTTTGCTTCCTGTCTGCTAACCAGTTCTCTATCCATGTCAATACATTATCCCCAACACCATGTGCTTTAATTTTGCACACTAATCTCTTGTGTGGGACCTTGTCAAAAGCCTTTTGAAAGTCCAAATACACCACATCCACTGGTTCTCCCTTGTCCACTCTACTAATTACATCCTCAAAATATTCTATATTTGTCAAGCATGATTTCCCTTTCATAAATCCATGCTGACTTGGACCGATCCTGTCACTACTTTCCAAATGCGCTGCTATTACATCTTTAATAATTGATTCCAACATTTTCCCACTACCGATGTCAGGCTAACTGGTCTATAATTCCCTGTTTTCTCTCTTCCTCCTTTTTTAAAAAGTGGGGTTACATTAGCTACCCTCCAATCCATAGGAACTGATCCAAATCTATAGAATGTTGGAAAATGACCACTAATGCATCCACTATTTTTAGGGCCACTTCTTAAGTACTCTGGGATGCAGACTATCAGGCCCTGGAGATTTATCAGCCTTCATCACATCAATTTCCCGAACACAATTTCCTGAATAATAAGGATTTCCTTCAGTTCTTCCTTCTCACTAGACCCTCAGTCCTCTAGTATTTCCGGAAGGTTATTTGTGTCTTCCTTAGTGAAAACAGATGTCAGGCTAACTTGTCTATAATTAGTCTGCTATTTCTTTGTTCCCCATTATAAATTCACCTCTTCTATCTTACATGTATTGGGGGAAAGGAAATGTGGGCAGGAACACAAAAGAGATGGAATCGCTTTTGCTGGCCGTCATACGACACACCCGATGTTCAGCTCTATTGAAATCAGTGGAACCGAATATTGAGCGGAGCGTATAATGGGCAACTGATGCAGTTTTTTTTTGCATCCAATTAAACCTCCATGATCTTTGTGCCAAGCTGTTTATCTTTTGTCTAAAATCATGCAAAGGATACCACGTGAAGCTTAGCCTGGTGAGCAGAGCCCTCGAGGATCTGTTAATAATGTATTAAACTCACCCTATCCCAGAATCAATGCGTCACAGTCATCAGTGAGTACGCCCCAACACTCGATGTTACAGATGAGACCAAAGAGGGTTTTTACTCCAATCTTGAAAAATCCCTGTCCCATGTCCCTGCGGATGACAAACTGATCCTCCTCGGTGACTTCAACACCAGGGTCGGAGGGAAAACCAATTTCAGCGGTACCCTACTCCTGACAAAATGTCTAGAAGATGAACTTGTCATCACCAACACCTTGTTCCACTGGAGAGACAAATACAAGGCATTGTGGCAACACCCTCGCTCTAAACACTGGTACCTGCTCGACTATGTCATCGTCCGAGCCAGGGATCGCAAGGCTGTGTGCATCACCCGCGCCATGACAGGAGCTGACAAATGCTGGATGGACCACCGACTAATCCGATCCATTATTGACATCAACATAGCCCCAAAGTGGCGAGGGCAACAAAAGCAGTGCCGCAAAAAACTTAATGCCGGGGCACTCAAAGACCCTGTACAGTCAATGCTTCACAGCTAACCTGGCGTGCCTTGATGACCCCAAGACGCAGAATGCCAACAGTGCTTGGTCTGCCCTCCAGACCTCCATAACCAGTGCTTGCAAAGAGATGCTCGGTCACTCAACCAGAAAACACCAGGACTGGTTTGAAGAGAATGACCAGGAGATCCATGAGCTAATAGATTGCTAGCACAGGGCATTTCTGAGCCTTAAACAACAACCCAACTTGGGAGCAACAAGGCAGCATTACAAACGGCTTAAGGCCGAGGTCCAACAAAAAGAACAGGTGGTGGATGGAGAAGGCACAGGAGATACAGCAGCTGGCCGACAGCCAGGATTCTTCATCGCAGTCAAGGCCACCTACAGGCCAAACACCCAAGGCCCCACCCCACTGCTAGCCAAGAACATGGATACACTCAGCAAGGACACCGGGGCAGTCAGGACCCACTGGAAGGAACAATTCGAAGATCTCCTCAATCGAGACTCTGCCTTTGACTCGAGTGTTCTCGACTCCATCCCGCAGCATGCAACCTGCCACCACCTCAGTAAAACCCCAACACTGCACGAGGTAGAAAAAGCAATAAGGCAGCTTAAGAACAACAAGGCTACAGGAATGGATGGAATCCCCGCTGAGGCACTGAAGTATGGCGGAGAGGCACTGTTGTTGCGAATACATGACCTCATCTTCTCATCTGGAGTGAGGAGAGCATGCCTGGAGATTTCTGAGATGCAGTGATCGTGACCATCTTTAAAAAAGGGGACAAGTCTGATTGCGGCAACTACAGAAGAATCTCCTTGTTATCAGCCACTGGGAAAGTCGTCGCTAGAGTCTTCCTCAACCTTGTGGCTGAGGAGCTCCTCCCTGAGTCACAGTGCAGATTTCGTCCCCTACGGGGCACTACGGACATGATTTTTGCAGTGCGACAGCTGCAGGATAAATGCAGGGAACAGCACCAGCCCTTATACATGGCCTTCTTCGACCTTACAAAGGCCTTTGACATTATCAACCGCGAGGGTCTATGGATCATCCTCCTCTGTTTCGGATGCCCCCAAGAGTGCGTCACCATCCTCCGCCTGCTCCACGACGACATGCAAGCCATGATCCTTACCAATGGATCCATTACAGACCCAATCTACGTCCGGACCGGGGTCAAACAGGGCTGCGTCATCGCCCCAACCTTCTTCTCAATCTTCCTCGCTGCCATGCTCCACCTCACACTCAACAAGCTCCCCCGCTGGAGTGGAACTAAACTACAGAACCAGTGGGAACCTGTTCAACCTTCGCCAACTCCAGGCCCCGTCCAAGACCACCCAAACCTCTGTTGTCGAGCTACAGTACGTGGACGACACCTGCATCTGTGCACATACAGAAGCTGAACTCCCAGTCATAGTCAACGTATTTAGTGAGGTGTACGAAAGCATGGGCCTTACGCTAAACATCTGTAAGACAAAGATCCTCCACCAACGTGTCCCCACTGCACAGCACTGCCCCTCAGTCATCAAGATCCATGGTGCGGCCCTGGACAATGTGGACCACTTTCCATACCTCGGGAGAATATCAACAAGGGCAGACATCGACGACGAGGTCCAACACCGCCTCCAGTGTGCCAGTGCAACCTTCGGCCGCCTCAGGAAAGTAGTGTTTGAAGACCAGGCCCTCAAAACTGTCACCAAGCTCATGCTCTACAAGGCTGTAGTAATACCCGCCCTCCTGTATGGCTCAGAAACATGGACCATGTACAGTAGACACCTCAAGTTGCTGGGGAAATACCACCAACAATGTCTCTGCAAGATCCTACAAATCCCCTGGGAGGACAGCCGCACCAACGTTAGCGTCCTCGACCAGGCCAACATCCCCAACATTGAAGCACTGACCACACTTGATCAGCTACACTGGGCAGGCACATCATTCGCATGCCCGACACAAGACTCCCAAAGCAAGCGCTCTACTCGGAACTCCTTCACAGTAAACGAGCCAAAGGTGGACTGCGGAAACATTACAAGGATACCCTCAATGCCTCCCTGATAAAGTGCGACTTCCCCACTGACACTTAGGGGTCCCTGGCCAATGACCGTCCTAAGTGGAGGAAGTGCATCTGGGAGGGTGCTGAGCTCCTCGAGTCTCATCGCCGAAAGCATGCAGAAATCAAGCGCAGGCAGTGGAAAGAGCGTGCGGCAAACCAGTCCCACCCACCTCTTCCCTCAACGTCTATCTGTCCCACTTGTGACAGAGACTATGGTTTTTGTATTGGACTGTTCAGCCACCTAAAGACTCATTTTTAGAGTGGAAGCAAGCCTTCCTCGATTCCGAGGAACTGCCTATGATGATGATGATGATGATGATGTTGAAATGTCTTGTTTTTAATGCGCATTTTCTGCAAATGTCACATTTGAGACCTTCCCCCGATCCTACTTCATTGAGAGTTATTATTATAAAAAGACTGTATCCTCTGAAATAAAAACAGAAAATGCTGGAAACACTCAGCAGTAGGCCAGGCAGCAATAGAATTAATGTTTCAGGTCGATGATCTTTCATCAGACTTGGGAGATTTGAGCAAGTACAGAGTATGGGCAAAGGGGGAGGAAAGAACAAATGAGAAGTGATAGGATGGAAGCAGGAGACATTAAATGATGAAAGGGATATTGGTGCAAGGCAAAAGGGGGTGGTAATGGGACAAATAAAGAAACAAAAGATGGGTCTAGAGGAGGTGTAAATGGCAACAGTAGAACCATTACCAACACTGCTGTCCGAAAAAATGGAAACGGTGGTTCTGATCTGAAGTATTTGAAGTCAATGTGAGTTTGGAAGGTTGTAAAGTGTCTAATCGAAAAATGTGGAGCTGTTCCTTGAGCTTCCTTTGAGCTTCATTGAAACAGTGTAGGAGGCCTCTACTCTGACTTACCATGAGCAGTGCCATGGGCAATCTGCTAGAGGCATCAAGACTACTTGACTATGGAGTATGTTTAATGGAGATATATCACCAATGATTTCTCCGCAAGATCCTGCAAATCCCCTGGGAGGACAGGCACACCAACATCAGTGTCCTCGACCAGGCTAACATCCCCAGTATTGAAGCACTGACCACACTCGATCAGCTTTGTTGGGCAGGCCACATTGTACGCATGCCAGATATGAGATTCCCTCAGCAAATGCTTTATGCGAAGCTTCTTCATGGTAAACGAGCCAAAGGAGGACAGTGGAAACGTTATAAGGACACCCTCAAAGCCTCCCTGGTAAAGTACGACTTCACCACTGACACCTGGGAGACCCTGGCCGCAGACCGCCCGAGGTGGAGAAAGTGCATCCGAGAGGGCGTTGAGCTCTTCAAGTCTCAACGCAAAAAGCATGAAGAGGCCAAGTGCAGGCAGCGGCAGGAGCGCGCGGCAAACCAGCCCCACCGACAGCTTCCCTCGACAAATGTCTGTCCCATCTGTAACAGGGTCTGTGGCTCTCATATCGGACTGTTCAGCCATCAAAGGACTCACTTTGGGAGTGGAAGCAAGTCCTCCTTGATTCCGAGGGACTGCCTATGATGATGATGTTTAATGCAGCTCACCTCCTGTCATGTTTTCTTTTCTGGTGTTCAAAATGGGCCCTGAGATGTGGAATGCCATCTTCCTGTTTAAACAATCCCTATAGCTTTGTTGTATGAGGATTACTGCTACTCAGTCCAAATTTATTTTTACCCCTCCCAGAATTAATGTAAATTCTGACTCTCCTGCTCCATAATGACTTTCAAAAATAATCAACCCTGCCCACAGAATAAATATATAATTGACAGTAATTGCAACCCCAAGAGGTGCTAATCTTCAGACCATATATGCTTACAATCAGTGGCATTATGTAGTCACCGCAGTAATATCCCATATGACTTCTTATACATTCTCAGTATTTTCGGTTTTTATTTCAGATTTCCAATATTCACAGATTTTTTTACCTGTAAATTCTTTCAAAAATTTCTTTCTCATACTGATCTTCAGGCATTTAAACTGCACATGAGTAATTTAACTTCTACGCATTTTACATTAAGTTAGAACTTCACATTTAAACTTAGAGTAACTATGAATTCCGACAGCCCAATAATTACATTTGGCACATCTTAAGAGAGCATCCATTTATTACAAGGCCGAATGTATGCAATGGACTATTACAACGCAGGATTGTAATGACTTGCCAAAACTAGATAACCTAGTCGACTGAAGCTAGTCTTTCCTCACTTTGAACGATATACCAGTGGTTCCTAAAGTATGACCTACCAGTCATGTAGAGCACCCCCTTGACATTTTCTGTGTAGTCGTGCTCCCCTCCACTTTCAGCTTTGAGTTGTCCCTGTGCCTGGAATGGAACATTGCAGCTGGCTTGTGATTTGAGTAGAGAGTTGTTAAAGGTTTCAGACAGCTCTCACTGGCTGTGTGAAATGGTGAATAGCAGCTGGCGGGTACATAAGATGTCAGTTGGAAAATGGTATTGTTCCTGGTGCCTATAAAGCAACAGACTTAAGAATGAACTGCTGAGAGGACTAAGGGCCTCTTACGGGCTGTTTTTTATGTTCAGGTGAGGAACATTGACACATAAAAGTCCAGCGGACTTCTCTGATTGCAAAGCAGGTAAACACGGCACTCAATGTGCTGGTGACTCACATCAAATCCAGTTGATCAAGGTCATCATTTGAGCCAAACCTATCAGAAGGTGTCGGCTTCACCTCCTGGTCTGTGCAGAACTTGCTGTACGCAACAGTTAGATTGATATTGTTCCACCAGGCTGGGAATGGGAAAAGCAACCAGGAAATCTTCTGATCATTATCTAATGGCCCCAATCGACATGTGAAAACACTGCTGGAGAGCAGGGTCAACTGTGATCGGCTCCATGGGCAAATAAACTGCCGACCATCACTGAGATTTTCCGATGCAGACACAGCTTATTACTGAGTGATTAGTAATGAGTGCAAAGCTCGCTCAAAGTGAAGTATACTATTTGCACACAATTGTTCATGGTCAGCTCCTCATCACAATTTGAATATGTGATTGACGTGCAGGGAGTACACTGGGCTTGGAGCAGAAAGATTCATAGACATGAAACTTAAAGGGACGTAAGCAAGTGACAGAAGAGAGAGCCTAGGGGAGCAAAAATCATTGCAGCTTTAGAAAAGGCTCAAAAGGCATTCCAGACCACTGTAGCCTTCTCCAGAGCTCAAGGGCAAACATGATGGGAAAGGAAACTCACTGTTTTGGCACGTGAAGTCCAAAAACCATAGGGTAGTAATAGTAGGCGAGTTTAACTATCCAAATATTGATTGGGACAAATTTAGTGTGAAGGGTGATATGTCCTGAATATACAGTATAAATGCACACAAGGCCCATGCTTGAGAGAAGGTCACTCTGTGACCAGCAACTTTTATTCCAGCACTGAAGTGATGAAGGTGGGTGGAGCTTCCCCTTTTATACCTGAAAGACCAGGGGTTAGGAGTGTCTCCCACAAGTTCACAACCTAGTGTCAATGTTCTCACAGTGTACAACTAGCCAGTTTATACATGGGTTACAATGACAGTTAAATACATGACATCACCTCCCCGCCAAAGTCTTATTGGGATCACAAGTTAAGTCTCTCTGGTGGTTTATGCTCCCTTGTAGAGCGCCTGAGTTGGGGCTCCGGTTGTTGGGCGCTGACCTGAGTGTCTGCTGTTTGCGGTGCCTCAGGCCTGTCCGGACTGCCCACAGTGACTGGGCTCTCCTCCACTTGGTTCCGGTGTTCGGTCACCTGTGGTGGAGTAAACGCTACATCGTGTTCTTCCTCCGCTTCTTCTATGGGGTTGCTGAACCTCCTTTTTATATGATCCACGTGTTTGCGGCAGATTTGTCCACTGGTAAGTTTAACTACCAGAATCCTATTCCCCTCTTTGACAATCACAGTGCCTGTGAGCCATTTAGGCCCTGCAGCGTAGTTGAGAAGAAAGACAGGGTCATTGACATCAATACATCGCGCCCTCGCATTCCTGTCGTGGTATTCACATTGCGACTGGCACCTGCCCTCAACAATTTCTTTCATGCTGGGTGCATAAGGGATAACCTGGTTTTGAGCTTCCTTTTCATTAGCAGCTCTGCGGGTGGGATCCCTGTGAGCGAGTGTGGTCAGGATCGATTGGCCAACAGGAGGCGTGATAAGCGGCTTTGTAGGGAACCCCTTGGATCCTGAGCATCCCCTGTTTGATTATCTGCACTGCTCGTTCTGCCTGGCCGTTTGAGGCCAGCTTGAACGGTGCCATTCTGACATGGTTGATACCATTTTCTGCCATGAAGTCCTGGAATTCAATGCTTGTAAAGCACAGGCCATTGTCACTGACCAAAACGTCAGGTAGACCATGGGCGGCGAACATTGTCCGTAGACTTTCTACCGTGGCCGAAGATGTGCTTGAATTGAGAATGTCACACTCGATCCATTTGGAGTAGGCGTCTACTACAACCAAAAACATTTTTCCCATGAAAGGACCTGCGAAGTCCACATGGATGCGTGATCATGGCTTGGTGGGCCAGGACCAGGGGCTAAGGGGGGCTTTCCTGGGCACATTGCCCAGCTGGGCACACGTGTTGCACCTGCGAACACAAAGTTCCAGATCTGCATCTATCCCTGGCCACCAAACATGTGACCTGGCAATTGCCTTCATCAAGACAATGCCCGGGTGCCCATTGTGGAGTTCTCTGATGAACATCTCTCTGCACATCTGGGGCATGACTACTTGGTTTCCCCATAGTAGGCAATCGGCCTGAATCGAGAGTTCATTCTTGCGCCTGTGAAATGGTTTGAATTCCTCAGGGCATGCCCCGTATGTGGCTGCCCAGTCCTCATTAAGGACACATTTCTTGACTAAAGACAGTATTGGGTCTCTATTTGTCCAGACTTTGATCTGACGGGCTGTCACGGGTGAGCCTTTGCTTTCGAAAGCTTCCACAGCCATTAGCATCTCAGCAGCATGATCGCTTGCCCCCTCGGTGGTGACTAGAGGGAGCCTGCTGAGTGCATCAGCGCAGTTTTCAGTGCCCATTCTGTGCCGAATTGTATAGTCATAGGCGACTAACGTGAGTGCCCACCTCTGTAAGTGGGCCGATGCATTTGCATTTATGGCCTTGTTGTCGGCCAAAAGGGACGTTAGGGGTTTGTGATCTGTCTCCAGCTCAAATTTCCTGCCGAACAGGTACTGGTGCATTTTTTTTACAGCATATACTCACGCAAGCGCTTCCTTTTCTACCATCCCGTAGCCGCGTTCTACCTGGGACAGACTTCTGGAGGCACAAGCTACTGGCTGTAACTGACCCTTGGCATTGACATGCTGCAACACACACCTGACCCAATAGGACGACGCATTGCATGTTAAAACAAGTTTCTTACATGGGTCATATAGTGTTAACAGATTGTTGGAGCATAACAAATTTTGTGCTCTATCAAAAGCCCTTTCCTGGCTGTCCCCCCAGACCCATTCTCGACCTTTGCATAGGAGCACGTGTAGCGGCTCTAACAGCGTGCTCAATTTGGGAAGAAAGTTACCAAAATAGTTCAGGAGCCCCAGGAACGAACGCAGCTCCGTCGTGTTATGGGGTCTGGCAGCTCTCTGGATCGCTTCTGTTTTGGACGCAGTAGGTCTGATCCCGTCTGCTGCTATCCTCATCCCCAGGAATTCTACCTCTGGAGCTAGGAAGATGCACTTCGCCTTTTTCAGTCGCAGACCTACCTGGTCCAGTCTGCGTAGCAACTCCTCCAGGTCGCGGAGGTGTTCTTCAGTATCACAACCGTGATGAGGATGTCGTCTTGAAAAACCACCATCCTTGGAATCGACTTGAGGAGTCTTTCTATATTGCGTTGAAAGATCGTGGCGGCCGAGCGAATCCCAACGGACATCTGTTGTACTCAAACAACCCCTTGTGTGTCGTGATGGTGGTCAGCTTCTTCGACTCACTCGCCAGCTCCTAGGTCATGTAAGCTGAGGTTAGGTCCAATTTTGAAAAAAGTTTGCCACCGGATAGCGTCACGAAGAGGTCCTCCACTCTTGGTAGCAGATACTGGTCTTGGAGTGACACCCGATTGATGGTGGCCTTGTAATCACCACATATCCTGACCGACCCATCCACCTTGAGCACCGGCACAATCATGCTCGCCCAGTCACTGAATTCGACTGGCGAGATGATGCCTTCCCTCAGCAGGCGGTCCAATTCGCCTTCTATCTTTTCCCGCATCATGTACGGCACCGCTCTGGCCTTGTGGTGTACTGGTCTGGCGTCCGGGTTTATGTGAATCACTACCTTGGTCCCCATGAAAGTGCCAATGCTGGGCTAAAATAGTGAGTCAAATTTGTCCAGGACCTGTGAGCATGATATTCGCTCCACAGAAGGAATTGCATTGACATCGCCCCATTTCCAGTTCATGACAGCCAGCCAACTCCTCCCCAGTAGTGCGGGACCGTCCCCCGGAACAATCCAGAATGGTAACCTGTTCTCCGAATCTTTGTGGGTCATGACTACCGTGGCGCTGCCTAGCACTGGAATGCTCTCCTTTGTGTATGTCCGTAGCTGTGCCTCAATCGGGAATAATTTTGGCCTCCTGGTCTTGGACGCCCACAACTTGTCGAACTGTTTGATACTCATCAGGGACAGGCTGGCCCCTGTGTCTAGCTCCATTGATACTGGGATGCCATTGAGGAGCATTTTCATCATTATCAGTGACGTCCTGTTATATGACTCCACATGAACTTGCTGAACTTCAGCTTCCAGTGATTTCCCCCAGTATCCATTTGGCCCCGTAGGGCTTGCATCGTCTCCGTCCTCCTCGTACATCAACCTGGCTGCAGGCTTCCTGCACATATGCGCCAAGTGACCGCTGACGTTGCAGTTTCTGCAGGTGTATTGCTGATATCTGAAAGCTCTGGCTGGGTGTTTGCCTCCACACCTCCAACATGAGCTGTTGTTGGAAACAAAAGGCCCATTACCAGTCAATCGTCTCTGACTGTCTGTGTAACTGTTTTTAAGCACACCATTGCCAGGTGTTGATGGCCCTATTACTGGCCGCATTGTCCCTTGCGATGGCGTGAATCGCCGTTAAGCTAGCCATTATCTCTGTTGAATTCCCCCTTTGGATTCGACTACATGCTCGGGCATGTCCGATTGCCACTGTCTGCCTGGGGAACTGTGTGCCGTGTTAACAATGTTGACTCCCTGTCCATTTACTGCATTGAAACCAAGATTTTTGTCAAACATCATTCTGGTCTCTTACTCCCCTGAGATAAACATCTGGGCCATTAAAGCCGCTGTTTCCAGGGTCAAGTCTTTGGTCTCAATCAGTTTCCTGAAAACCCCAGCGTGCCTGATGACCTCAATAAAAAAGTCTCGCAACATCTCCGCTCTGCATGCATCTGGGAACTTACATAGGCGCGCCAGTCGCCGGAGGTCTGCCACGAAGTCTGGAACGCTTTGCCCTTCTCGCAGCCAGTGCGTATAAAACCGATGTCTCGCCATGTGCATGCTGCTCGCCGGTTTAAAGTGTTCCTCGATCAACTTACTGAGCTCTTCAAAAGTCTTGTCCGCCGGCTTCTCTGGCACTAGAAGGTCCTTCATCAGGGAGTACGTCCTGGACCCACAAACCGTCAGGAGATGAGCCCTGCATTTGTCGGCCGAATCCTGTCCCAGACATTCCTTAGTGATGAAGCTTTGCTGTAGTCTCTCAATAAATATGTCCCAATCATCACCAACACAGTACCTCTCTTCTGTGCTGCTAGTGGCCATGCTCGCGTGGTTTAAATCCCAGTTTCTTGTCGCCAATGATATGTCCTTAATATAGTATAAATGCACACAAGGCCCATGCTTGAGAGAAGACCACTCTGTGACCAGCAACTTTTATTTCCAGCACTAAAGTGATGAAGATGGGTGGAGCTTCCCCTTTTATACCTGAAAGACCAGGTTAGGAGTGTCTCCCACAAGTTCACCACCTAGTGGTCAATGTTCTTACAGTATACAACTAGTCAGTTTATACATGGGTTACAATGACAGTTAAATACATGACAAATTTTTGAAATGCATTCAAGAGAACTTTTTTTGTCAGTAAGTAGCAAGCCCAACACGAGAGGGGGCAGTCTTGGATTTCGTTTTGGGGAATGAAGCTGGACAGGTTGAAGGGGTATTAGTGGGAGAGCACTTGGGTGCCAGTGACCATAATTCAGTCAGATTCAAGTTGGCTATGGATAAGGACAAGAATAGGCCTGGAATAAAAGTTCCAAATTGGGGAAAAGCTAATTTTGCTAAGTTAAGGAGTGATTTGGCCATAGTGGACTGGAAACAGCTACTTGTGAGTAAATCAGTATCGGAACAGTGGGAGGCATTCAAGGAGCAGATCCGGAAAGCTCAGGCCAAACATGTGCCCTTAAAGAAAAAGGCTAGGAATAATAATGCTAGAACCCCCTGGATGTCTAGGGATTTACAGGAGAGGATTAAGAAAAAAAGGGATGCTTATGTCATATACCAATGGCTAAATACTTTTAGAATTTTTAGAGGAATATAGAAAGTTAAGAGGCAAAATTGAAGAGGATATTAGGAATGCTAAAAGAGAGCACGAAAAATTCTAGGCCAGTAAAATTAAGGAAAACCCTAAGATGTTCTATAAATATATTAAGAGTAAGAGGGTAACTAAAGAAAAGGTAGGGCCTATTAGAAACCATGAGGGTAGTCTTTGTGTGGAAGCGGAAGATGTTGGTAGGGTTCTGAATAAATACTTTGCATCTGTTTTCACAAAGGAAAGGGGTAATGTAGATACTGCTATCGAGGAGGAGTGTGATATTCTGGATGAAATAAATATAGTGAAAGAGGAAGTGTTAAGTGGTTTAGCAGCTTTGAAAGTAGATAAATCCCCAGGCCCGGATGAAATGCAACCCAGGATGTTGAGTGAAGTAAAAGAGGAAATAGCAGAGGTCTTGACCATTTTCCAGACTTCTTTGGATCTGGGCATGGTGCCGGAGGATTGGAGGACTGCTAATGTAGTTTGTTTAAGAAGGGAGAAAGGATAGGCCGAGTAATAACAGGCCTGTCTGCCTAACCTCAGTGGTGGGAAAATTATTAGAAAAAATCCTGAAAGACAGGATAAATCTGCATTTGGAAAGGCAAGGATTAATTAGGGACAGTCAGCACGGATTTGTTAAGGGAAGATCGTGTTTGACTAACTTGATTGAATTTTTTGAGGAGGTAACTAAGAGGGTCGATGAGGGTAGTGCGTACGATGTAGTATATATGGACTTTAGCAAGGCTTTTGATAAGATCCCACATGGTAGACTGGTCATGAAGGTTAAAGCCCATGGGATACAGGGCAAAGTGGCAAGTTGGATACAAAATTGGCTTTGAGGTGGGAAGCAAATGGTAATGATTGATGGATGTTTTTGTGACTGGAAGGATGTTTCCAGTGGGGTTCCGTAGGGCTCAGTACTGGGTCCCTTGCTTTTTGTGGAATATATCAACGAGTTAGATTTGAATATAGGGAGTATGATTAAGACGTTTGCAGACGACACTAAAATTGGCTGTGTGATTGATACTGAAGAGGAAAGTCATAAGCAGCAGGAGGATATTAATCTACTGGTCAGGTGGGCAGAGCAGTGGCAAATGGAATTTAATTCAAAGAAGTGTGAGGTGATGCACTTTAGGAGGGCTAATAAGGAAAGGGTATACACATTAAGCGGTAGGCCACTTAATAGTGTAGATAAACAAGTGCTTGTCCACAGATCCCTGAAAGTAGCAGGCCAGGTGGACAAGGTGATTAAGAAGGCATACAGAATGCTTGCCTTTATTGGCTGAGGCATAGAATATAAGAACAGGAAGGTTATGTTTAAATTGTATAATACTTTGGTTAGGCCACAGCTGGAGTACTGCGTGCAGTTCTAGTCGCCGTATTATAGGAAGGACGTGATTGCACTAGAGAGGGTGCAGAGGAGATTTACTAGGATGCTGCCTGGAATGGAGAATTTTAGTTATCAGAACAGATTGGATAGGTTTGTTTTCATTGGGACAGAGGAGGTTGAGATGTACAAAATATTAGGGGCCTGGACATAGTGGATAGTTAGGGTCTATTTCCATTGGTGAAGGGTCCATTACGAGGGGACATAGTTTTAAGGTGGTTGGTAGAAGGTTTAGAGGGGATTTGAGGGGGGGCTTCATTACACAGAGGATTGTGAGGATCTGGAGCTCGCTGCCTGGAATAGTGGTGGATGCAGAAACCCTCACCACTTTTAAGAGATGGTTGGATGGGCACTTAAAGTGTAGTAACCTGCAGGGTTACGGACCTAGAGCTGGTAATTGGGATTAGACTGGATGACCTTTTGTTGGATGGTGCAGATATAATGGTAAATACTGTAGGAAATAGCATACGGCCAGGGTGATCTCCTGGACTAGTTTCGATTGCCTGGATGGGTCGGAGAGGAATTTTCCCAGATTTTTTCCCCCTAAATTGGCCTGAGTTTTTATATGGTTCTTGCCTCTCCCAGGAGATCACATGGCTCCAGTGGGGATGGCATGTAGAATGTTTCAGTATAAGGGGTGTCGCAGTTGTGTGAGGTGGACTGGTTGGGCTGCGTGATCTTTGCCTTTCCGTCATTGTTCATAGTTTCATATGTAACCTTTAGGGCTGCTGACCAAGGGCTGTGTGGCTATTTGTCGGCCGGAGCGGACATGATGGTCTGAAATGGCCTCCTTCTGCGCTATAAATTTCTATGTTTCTATGTTTCTATGGTTGATGAGCAGTGACAGACATTTAAGGAGATATTTCATAACTGTCAACAAATTTATATTCCAATGAGAAGGAAAGACTTTAAGAGAAAGGATAACCATTTGTGGCTAACTAAGGAAATAAAGGATGGTATCAAATTGAAACCAATGGCATACAAAGTGGCTAAGATTAGTGGGAGGTCAGAGGATTGGGAAACTTTTAAAAACCAGCAAAGAACGACTAAAAACATAATACAGAGAGGGATGATAGATTATGAAAGTAAACTAGCAAGAAATATAAAAACAGATAGTAAGAGTTTCTACAGGTATATAAAAAGGAAGAGAGAGGCTAAAGTAAATGTTGGTCCCTTGGAGGATGAGACTGGGGAATTATTAATGGGGAACAGGGAAATGGCAGAGAATTTGAACAACTATTTTATATCAGTCTTCATGGTAGAAGACACTAAAAACATCCCAATAAAGGATAATCAAGGGGCTATAGGAAGGGAGGAACTTAAAATAATCAATGTCACTGAAGAAGAAGTACTCGGTAAAATAATAGGACTAAAGGTAGACAAGTCCCCTGGACCTGATGGCATGAATCCTAGGGTCTTAAAAGAAGTGGCTGCAGATAGTGGATGCATTGGTTGTAATCTATCAAAATTCCCTGGATTCAAGGGGAGGTCCCAGCAGATTGGAAAACCGTTTGATTTCTGCACCCCTATTTAAAAAGGAGGCAGACAAAAACCAGGAAACTATAGACCAGTTAGCCTAACATCTGTTGTTGGGAAAATGCTGGAGTCCATTTTTAAGGAAGCAGTAACAGGACATTTGGAAAAGGATAATATAGTCAAGCAGAGTCAGCATGGTTTTATGAAAATGAAATCATGTTTGCCAAATTTGCAGGAATTCTTTGAAGATGTAACGAGTAGAGTGGATAAGGGGGAACCAGTGGATGTGGTGTATTTGAATTTCCAGAAGGCATTCGATAAGGTACCACATAAAAGGGGACTGCAGAAGAGGAATGTTTATGGGGTTGGGGGTAATATATTAGCATGGATAGAGGATTGGCTAACTAACGGAAAACAGAGAGTCGGGATAAATGGGTAATTTTCCAGTTGGCAAAATCACTAGTGCGGTGTCACAGGAATGGCGCAGAAGTCAGCGCAGTCCCGGCCTACAAGGCCATCAGCAGGCCGGGGCCATTGGAGGGAACAGTATGCAGTGGCCCGGCCCGGAAATTGGCGCGGTTCCAGTTTGCAAGACCATCAGCAGGCCGGAGCCATTGGAGGGAGCAGCGTGCGGCGGTATACCACTTCAGGAAGCAGCACGTGCTGCTGCAGGAGGGCGACGGCTGCGAAGCCAGGTCACTGATTACAGTACGGGCAGGCACAGCAGGCGGGGCAAAGGAGCGACAAGAATTTGTAGAGGGAAGTGACCGGGGGCCCAAAAGCGGCAAAAGTTTGGGGCTCAGAAGAGACGAGGGCCCAGGGGCAGCACGGGCCAGACCACACTGCGATATGTGTGCGCACTAGGTCCGTGCAGCAGAGCTGGTCTCCAGTCGTCTTGGGTAATCCTTGCCACTGGACCAAGAGCTAGCTCTCTCATGCCTGTGTGGTAGCTGGTGTGCAATGGCCACCACACGTTAAAAAATTCCACGCACAGGCATCTTCAAGATGTAGTTCGGGATCTGAAATAGTAGGTCCTTCATTGAAACACCTGTGAACTCATCCCTGTTTGGCGCAGAAACAAGTCATCCTTGCTTCGAGGGACTGCCTATGACAGGAATTGGTGCTGAGTCCTCAATTATTTACAATCTATATTAATGATTTGGATGAAGGGACCGAATGTAATGTAGCCAAGTTTGCTGATGATACAAAGATGGATGGGAAAGCAAGTTGTGAGGAGGACACAAAAAATCTACAAAGAGAAATAGTCATCACCATAGGCAGATCCTTAGAATTGAGGAAGACTTGCTTCGACTCTAAAAATGTGTCCTTAGGTGGCTGAACAATCCAATACGAGAACCACAGTCTCTGTCACAGGTGGGACAGATAGTCATTGAAGGTTAGGGAGGGTGGGACAGGTTTGCCGCACGCTCTTTCCGCTGCCTGCGCTTGATTTCTGCATGCTCTCGGCGTCAAGACTCAAGGAGCTCAGCACCCTCCTGGATGCACTTCCTCCACTTCAGACGGTCTTTGGCCAGGGACTCCCAGATGTCAGTGGGGATGTTGCACTTTATCAGGGAGGCTTCGAGGGTGCCCTTGTAACGTTTCCTCTGCCCACCTTTGGCTCGTTTGCCGTGAAGGAGTTCCGAGTAGAGCGCTTGCCTTGGGAGTCTTGTGTCTGGCATGTGAACAAAGTGGCCTGCCCAAAGTGTGGTCAGTGCTTCAATGCTGGGGATGTTGCTCTGGTCACCTGGTAATGTTGGTGCGTCTGTCCTCCCAGGGGATTTGCAGGATCTTGCGGAGACACAGTTGGTGGTATTTCTCCAGCGACTTGAGGTACATGGTCCATGCCTCTGAGCCATACAGGAGGGCGGGTATTACTACAACCCTGTAGACCATGAGCTTGGTGGCAGATTTAAGGGCCTGGTCTTCGAACACACTTTCCCTCAGGCGACCGAAGGCTGCACTGGCACACTGGAGGCGGTGTTGGATCTCATCATCAATATCTGCTCTTGTTGATAAGAGGCTCCCAAGGTATGGGAAATGATCCACATTGACCAGGGCCGCGCCGTGGTTCTTGATGACTGGGAGGCAATGCTGTGCAACGGGTACAGGTTGATGGAGGACCTTTGTCTTACGGATGTTTAGCGAAAGTCCCATGCTTTCGTATGCCTCAGTAAATATGTCGACTATGTCCTGGAGTTTTGTCTCTGTATGTGCGCAGACGCAGGCGTCGTCTGCGTACTGTAGATCGATGACGGAGGTTGGGGTGGTCTTGGACCTGGTCTGGAGACGGCGAAGGTTGAACAGGTTCCCACAGGTTCTGTAGTTTAGTTCCACTCCAGTGGGAAGCTTGTTGACTGTGAGGTGGAGCATGGCAGTGAGGAAGACTGAGAAGAGGATTGGGGCGATGACGCAGCCTTGTTTGACCTCGGTCCGGAAATGGATTGTGTCTGTAATGGATCCATTGGTAAGGATCGTGGCATGCATGTCGTCGTGGAGCAGGTGGAGGATGGTGACAAACTTTTGGGAGCATCCGTAACGGAGGAGGACGCTCCAAAGATTCTAGCGCCTTTGTAAGGTCGAAGAAAGCCATGTATAAGGGCTGGTGCTGTTCCTTGCAATTTTCCTGCAGCTGTCGTGCTGTAAAAATCAGGCTAAGTGATTGGGCAAAAATTTGGCAGATGGAGTATAGTGTGGGAAATTATGGGTAGAAAAAATAAAAAAGCTAATTATTATTTAAATGGAGAAAAATTAGAAAGTGCTGCAGTACAGAGGGAACTGGGTGTCCTTGTGCAGGTACAGCAAGTAATCAGGAAGGCAAAAGGAATGTTGATCTTTATTGCAAGGGGGATGGATATAAAAACAGAGATGTCCTGCTACAACTGCAACCTAGAGTATTGCGTGCAGTTTTGGTCTCATTATTTAAGGAAGGATATACTTATATTGGAGGGTGTTCAGAGAAGGTTCACTCGGTTGATTCTGGAGATGAGGGGGTTGGCTTATGAAGAAAGATTGAGCAGGTTGGTCCTATACTCATTGGAGTTCAGAAGAATGAGAGGGGATCATACTGAGACAGATAAGATAATGATGGAGCTTGACAACATAGATGCAGAGAGGATGTTTCCATTCATGGGGGAATGTAGAACTAAGGGGCATAGTTTTAGAATAAGAGGCCGCCAATTTAAAACTGAGATGAAGAGGAATTTCTTCTCTGAGAGGGTTGTAAATCTATGGAATTCTCTGCCCAGAGAGCTGTGGCGGTTGGGTCAATTAATATATTTAAGGCGGAGATAGACAGATTTTTGAGCGATAAGGGAGTAAAGGGTTATGGGGAGCGGGCAGGGAAGTGGAGCTGAGTCCATGATCAGATCAGCCAGGATCATATTGAATGTTGGACCAGGCTCGAGGGGGCAAATGGCCTACTCCTGCTCCTATTTCTTATGTTCTTGTGTTCTTATGTTCTTATGTGCCTGAAAATAAGCTTGGTGGCATCTTAGTGGGTGCAACGCCCAAATTTAAAACGAAAATAAAGGATGGTATCAAATTGAAAACAATGGCATATAAAGTGAGAAAGATTAGTGGGAGGTCAGAGGATTGGGAAACTTTTAAAAACCAGCAAAGAACGACTAAAAACATAATACAGAGAGGGATGATAGATTATGAAAGTAAACTAGCAAGAAATATAAAAACAGATAGTAAGAGTTTCTACAGGTATATAAAAAGGAAGAGAGTGGCTAAAGTAAATGTTGTTTCCTTAGAGGATGAGACTGGGGAATTAATAATAGGGAACAGGGAAATAGCAGAGATTTTGAACAAATATTTTGTATCGGTCTTCATGGTAGAAGACACTAAAAACATCCCAATAAAGGATAATCAAGGGGCTATGGGGAGATACTTAAAATAATCACTGTCAGTAAAGAAGAAGTACTTGGTAAAATAATGGGACTAAAGGTAGACAAGTCCTCTGGACCCAATGGCTTGCATCCTTGTGTCTTAAAAGAAGTGTCAGCAGATATAGTGGATGCATTGGTTGTAATTTACCAAAATTCCCTGGACTCAAGGGGCGGTCCCAGCAGATTGGAAAACCGCAAATGTAACACCCCTATTTAAAAAAGAGGCAGACAAAAAGCAGGAAACTATAAACGAGTTAGCCTAACATCTGTTGTTGGGAAAATGCTGGAGTTCATTATTAAGGAAGCAGTAGCAGGACATTTGGAAAAGGATAATATAGTCAAGCAGAGTCAGCATGGTTTTATGAAAGTGAAATCATGTTTGACAAAATTGCTGCAGTTCTTTGAGGATTTAATGAGTAGGGTGGATAAGGGGGAACCAGTGGATGTGGTGTATTTGGATTTCCAGAAGGCATTCGATAAGGTGCCATATAAATGTTACTGCACAAGATGAAATTTCACGGGGTTGGGGGTTATATATTGGCACAGATAGAGGATTGGCTAACTAACAGAAAACAGAGAGTTGGGATAAATGGGTAATTTTCCGGTTGGCAAACAATTACTAGGGGGGTGCCACAATGATCAGTGCTGGGGCCTCAACTATTTACAATTTATATTAATAATTTGGATAAAGGGACTGAGTGTAATGTAGCCAAGTTTGCTGATGAAATATAGATGTGTGGGAAAGCAAGTTGTGAGGAGGACAACAAAAAATCTGCAAAGGTATATAGACAGGCTAAGTGATTGGGCAAAAATTTGGGAGATGGAGTAGAGTGTGGGAAATTATGAGGTTATCCACTTTGGCAGAAAAAATAAAAAAGCTAATTATTATTTAAATGGAGAAAAATTACAAAATGTTGCAGTACAGAGGGAACTGGGAGTCCTTGTGCAGGTACAGCAAGTAATTAGGAAGGCAAAAGAAATGTTGGCCTTTATTGCAAGGGGGGTGAACTATAAAAGCAGAGATGCCATGCTCAACTATACAGGATATTGGTGAGGCCACACCTGGAGTATTGTGTACAGTTTTGGTCTCATTATTTAAGGAGGGATATACTTGCATTGGACGGTGTTGAGAGAAGGTTCACTCGGCTGATTCTGGAGATGAGGGGGTTGACTTATGAAGAAAGGTTGAGCAGGTTGGGCCTGTACTCATTGGAGTTCAGAAGAATGAGAAATTATCTTATTGAGACTTATAAGATAATGATGGGGCTCGACAAGGTGGATGCAGAGAGGATGTTTCCACGCATGGGGGAATCTAGAACTAAGGGGCATAGTTTAAGAATAACAAATCGCCCATTTAAAACTGAAATGAGGAGCAATTTCCTCTCTCAGAGGGTTGTAAATCTGTGAAATTCTCTGCCCCAGAGAGCTGTGGAGGCTGGGTCATTGAATATATTTAAGGCGGAGATAGACAGATTTTTGACCGATAAGTGAGTAAAGATTTATGTGGAGTTGGCAGTGAAATAGAGCTGAGCCCATGATCAGATCAGCCATGATCTTATTGAATGGTGGAGCAGGCTCGAGGGGCCAAATGGCCTACTCCTGCTCCTATTTCTTATGTTCTTATGTGCCTGAAAATAAGCTTGGTGGCATCTTAGCAGGTGTAACGCCTTAATTTAAAAAAATGAGGCAAACAAAAAGCAGGAAACTATAGACCAGTTAGCCTAACATCTGTTGTTGGCAAAATGCTGGAGTGCATTATTAAGGAAGCAGTAGCAGGACATTTGGATAAGCATAATTCAATCAAGCAGAGTCAGCATGGTTTATGAAACAAAAATCATGTTTTGAGAAATTTGTTGGATTTCTTTGAGGATGCAACGAGCAGAATGGATAAGGGGGAGCTAGTGGATGTTGTATATTTGGATTTCCAGAAGGCATTCAATAAGGTGCCACATAAAAAGTTACTGCACAAGACAAAAGTTCACGGGGTTGGGTGTAATATATTAGCATGGATAGAGGATTGGCTAACTAACAGAAAACAAAGAGTCGGGATAAATGGGTCATTTTCCAGTTGGAAAATTGTGACTGTGGGGTGCTGCAGGGATCAGTGCTGAATCCTGAACTATTTACAATCTATATTAATGACCGGGATGAAGGGACCGAGTGTAATGTAGCCAAATTTGCTGATGATTCAAAGATGCATGGGAAAACAGTGCTGCAACACGTGGGAACTAGTGGACACCATTGCGGTCCATGGTGGCCATGTCTGCGGTAAGTGTCTGCAGCTCGAGGAATTTCGGCTCCGTATTGATGAGCAGGAGTCCAAGCTGCAGAAATTGCGACACTTCAGGGAGGGGGAGAGTTACCTGGACACTGTGTTCCAGGGGTTAGTCACACCCCTTATGTTAACTAACTCATACTTGCCTAGTGGTCAAGGACGGGAGAGTGTGACTATGAGTGAGGAAGATATGGGGATCCAGGATGTCATCATCATAGGCAGTCCCTCAGAATCGAGAAAGACTTGCTTCCACCCCTGGTGAGTTCTTTGATGGCTGAACAGTCCAATACACAAAAACCATGCCAAAAATTGCTGGTCATTGGAATGTGGGAAGGGAGGACCTTGAGACAATCACTATCACTTGGGGGGTAGTGCTGGACAGGCTAATGGGACTCAAGGTAGACAAGTCCCAGGGTATTAAAAGAGATGGCGGAAGTTATAGCAGATGCATTCGTTATAATCTACCAAAATTCTCTGGACTCTGGGGAGGTACCAGCGGATTGGAAAGCAGCTAATGTAACGCCTCTGTTTAAAAAAGGGGGCAGGCAAAAGGCAGGTAACTATAGGCCAGTTAGTTTAACATCTGTAGTGGGGAAAATGCTTGAAACTATCATTGAGGAAGAAATAGCGGGACATCTAGATAGGAATAGTGCAATCAAGCAGATGCAGCATGGATTCATGAAGGGGAAATCATGTTTAACTAATTTACTGGAATTCTTTGAGGATATAATGAGCATAGTGGATAGAGGTGTACCGATGGATGTGGTGTATTTAGATTTCCAAAAGGCATTCGATAAGGTGCCACACAAAAGGTTACTGCAGAAGATAGAGGTACGCGAAGTCAGAGGAAATGTATTAGCATGGATAGAGAATTGGCTGGTGAACAGAAAGCAGAGAGTCGGGATAAATGGGTCCTTTTTGGGTTGGAAATCGGTGGTTAGTGGTGTGCCACAGGGATCGGTGCTGGGACCACAACTGTTTACAATATACATAGATGACCTGGAAGAGGGGACAGAGTGTAGTGTAACAAAATTTGCAGATGACACAAAGATTAGTGGGAAAGCGGGTTGTGTAGAGGACAAAGAGAAACTGCAAAGAGATTTAGATAGGTTAAGCGAATGGGCTAAGGTTTGGCAGATGGAATACAATGTCGGAAAGTGTGAGGTCATCCACCTTGGGAAAAAAAACAGTAAAAGGGAATATTATTTGAATGGGGAGAAATTACAAGATGCTGAGGTGCAGAGGGACCTGGGGGTACTTGTGCATGAATCCCAAAAAGTTAGTTTGCAGGTGCAGCAGGTACTTAGGAAGGCGAATGCAATGTTGGCCTTCATTGCGAGAGGGATGGAGTACAAAAGCAGGGAGGTCCTGCTGCAACTGTATAGGGTATTGGTAAGGCCGCACCTGGAGTACTGCGTGCAGTTTTGGTCACCTTACTTAAGGAAGGATATACTAGCTTTGGAGGGGGTACAGAGACGATTCACGAGGCTGATTCCGGAGATGAGGTGGTTACCTTATGATGATAGATTGAGTAGACTGGGTCTTTACTCATTGGAGTTCAGAAGGATGAGGGGGGATCTTATAGAAACATTTAAAATAATGAAAGGGATAGACAAGATATATGCAGAGAGGTTGTTTCCACTGGTCGGGGAGACTAGAACTAGGGGGCACAGCCTCAAAATACGGGGGAGCCAATTTAAAACCGAGTTGAGAAGGAATTTCTTCTCCCAGAGGGTTGTGAATCTGTGGAATTCTCTGCCCAAGGAAGCAGTTGAGGCTAGCTCATTGAATGTATTCAAGTCACAGATAGACAGATTTTTAACCAATAAGGGAATTAAGGGTTACGGGGAGCGGGCGGATAAGTGGAGCTGAGTCCACGGCCAGATCAGCCATGATCTTATTGAATGGCGGAGCAGGCTCGAGGGGCTAGATGGCCTACTCCTGTTCCAAATTCTTATGTTCTTATGTTCTAATACGGGAGCCACAGGCTCTGTCACAGGTGAGACAGATAGTTGTTGAGGGAAGGAGTGGGTGGAACTCCTTTGCCACTTACTCATTCTGCTGCTGGCGAACTGATCCAGGATATAGTGATGGAGGAGCCTCGGCACTTGTTCTTGTCCAACAGGGTCGAGGCTCTTACTTCCTGTGTGGACGAGAGCAGGGTCTGCAGGGAAGATGAGCAAACTGACCACAGCACCGTGGCACAGGAGGCCATTCAAGTGGGGGGAGTAAAAATAAACAAAAAAGGGACAATATTATTAGGGGGATAGATACTGTTCTCTGCAGCCGTGAGCGTGAGTCCCGAAGGCTATATTGCCTGCCCGGTGCCAGGATTAAGGACATCTCCTCCGGGCTGGAGAGGAACTTGGAGTGCGAGGGGGTATATCCAGTTGTCATGGTCCACGTGGATACCAATGATATAAAAAGGACAGACAAGAAGCTTCTGCTAAGGGATTATGAGGAGCTAGGGGCCAAATTAAAAAGCAGAACCACAAAGGCAATAATCTCTGGATTACTACCTGAGCCACGAGCAAATTTAGATAGGTTAAATTAGATCAGAGAGATAAACTCATGGCTTAAAGCCTGGTGTGTGAGTAATGGGTTTTAGTTCCTGGGGCACTGGCACCAGTACTGGGCTAAGAGGGAGCTGTTCCATTGTGACGGACTCCATTTGGAATGTGCTGGGGCTAGGGTCCTGGCGAATCGAATAACTAGGGCTGCAGAGAGAGCTTTAAACTAATTTGTGGGGGAGGGAGGGGTGTTCAGGTGAGCAGAAACCTAAAAACTCAAAGAACAAAGTGAAGGCAATAGAGCAGGGTAGCTTCAGGGGAAACGAAAACCAGAGCTTGACAGGAAGGGACAGAATATATAAACATAAGAGTATATCAGAAACTGAGGCTGTGGCAGGAGAAAATGGTAAGAAAACACATTTAAAAGCTCTTCATCAGAATGCACGTAGCATTGGTAACAAATTAGATGAGCTGTCGGCACAAATATTTACAAATGTGTATGATCTGGTCACCATAACAGATGTGGTTGCAAGGTAATCAAGACCAGGAACTAATTATTCAGGGGTATTTGACAATTCGGAAAGACAGACAGAAAGGAAAAGGAAGTGGGGTAGCTCTGTTGATTAAGGATGGAATCACTGCAATAGTGAGAAACTATATTGGCCAAATGATCAGGATGTTGAAACAGTTTGAGTGGAGATAAGGAATAATAAGGGGAAAAAGTCACTGGCGGGCATAGTCTATAGGCCCCTTAACAGTAGCAACTCTGTTGGTCAGAGTATCAAACAAGCAATAGTGGGGGCTTGTAAAAAAGGCTACAGCAATAATCATGGGTGATTTTAACCTCCATATTGATTGGACAAATCAAATTGGTCCAGGAAGCCTTGAGGAAGAGTTCACAGAGTGCATAAGGGACGGGTTCCTTGAGCAGTATGTAATGGAACGAACCAGGGGGCAGGCTATTTTAGATCTGGTCCTGTGTAATGAGACAGCATTAATAAACAATCTCCCTAGTAAAGGATCCCTGTGGAATGAGTGATTATAGCATGGTTGAATTTCAAATTCAGTTGGAGGATGAGAAAGTTGGATCTCAAACCGAAGCTTAAATAAAGGAGACTATAAAGGTATGAAGGCAGAGTTGGCTAAAGTGGACTGGGAAAACAGATTAAAGTGTAAGATGGTTGATGAGCAGTGGCAGACATTTAAGGAGATATTTCATAACTCTCAACAAAAATATATTCCAATGAGAAGGAAAGACTTTAAGAGAAAGGATAACCATCTATGGCTAACTAAGAAAATAAAGGATGGTATCAAATTGAAAACAATGGCATATAAAGTGAGAAAGATTAGTGGGAGGTCAGAGGATTGGGAAACTTTTAAAAACCAGCAAAGAACGACTAAAAACATAATACAGAGAGGGATGATAGATTATGAAAGTAAACTAGCAAGAAATATAAAAACAGATAGTAAGAGTTTCTACAGGTATATAAAAAGGAAGAGAGCGGCTAAAGTAAATGTTGTTCCCTCAGAGGATGAGACTGGGGAATTAATAATGGGGAACAGGGAAATAGCAGAGATTTTGAACAAATATTTTGTATCGGTCTTCATGGTAGAAGACACTAAAAACATCCCAATAAAGGATAATCAAGGGACTATGGGGCGAGAGGAACTTAAAATAATCACTGTCAGTAAAGAAGAAATACTTGGTAAAATAATGGGACTAAAGGCGGACAAGTCCTCTGGACCCGATGGCTTGCATCCTTGTGTCTTAAAAGAAGTGTCAGCAGATATAGTGGATGCATTGGTTGTAATTTACCAAAATTCCCTGGACTCAAGGGGCGGTCCCAGCAGATTGGAAAACCACAAATGTAATACCCCTATTTAAAAAAGAGGCAGACAAAAAGCAGGAAACTATAGACGAATTAGCCTAACATCTGTCGTTGGGAAAATGCTGGAGTCCATTATTAAGGAAGCAGTAGCAGGACATTTGGAAAAGCAGAGTCAGCATGGTTTTATGAAAGTGAAATCATGTTTGACAAATTTGCTGCAGTTCTTTGAGGATGTAATGAGTAGGGTGGATAAAGGGGAACCAGTGAATGTGGTGTATTTGGATTTCCAGAAGGCATTCGATAAGGTGCCATATAAATGTTACTGCACAAGATGAAATTTCACGGGGTTGCGGGTAATATATTGGCACAGATAGAGGATTGGCTAACTAACAGAAAACAGAGAGTTGGGATAAATGGGTAATTTTCCGGTTGGCAAACAATTACTAGGGGGGTGCCACAGTGATCAGTGCTGGGGCCTCAACTATTTACAATTTATATTAATAATTTGGATGAAGGGACTGAGTGTAATGTAGCCAAGTTTGCTGATGAAACAACGATGGGTGGGAAAGCAAGTTGTGAGGAGGACAACAAAAAATCTGCAAAGGTATATAGACAGGCTAAATGATTGGGCAAAAATTTGGGAGATGGAGTAGAGTGTGGGAAATTATGAGGTTATCCACTTTGGCAGAAAAAATAAAAAAGCTAATTGTTATTTAAATGGAGAAAAATTACAAAATGTTGCAGTACAGAGGGAACTGGGAGTCCTTGTGCAGGTACAGCAAGTAATTAGGAAGGCAAAAGAAATGTTGGCCTTTATTGCAAGGGGGATGAATTATAAAAGCAGAGATGCCATGCTCAACTGTACAGGATATTGATGAGGCCACACCTGGAGTATTGTGTACAGTTTTGGTCTCATTATTTAAGGAGGGATATACTTGCATTGGACGGTGTTGAGAGAAGGTTCACTCGGCTGATTCTGGAGATGAGGGGGTTGACTTATGAAGAAAGGTTGAGCAGGTTGGGCCTGTACTCATTGGAGTTCAGAAGAATGAGAGGTGATCTTATTGAGACATATAAGATAATGATGGGGCTCGACAAGGTGGATGCAGAGAAGATGTTTCCACGCATGGGGGAATCTAGAACTAAGGGGCATAGTTTTAGAATAACAAGTCGCCCATTTAAAACTGAAAGGGGGAGGAATTTCTTCTCTCAGAGGGTTGTAAATCTGTGGAATTCTCTGCCCCAGAGACCTGTGGAGGCTGGGTCATTGAATATATTTAAAGCGGAGCTCAGTAGATTTTTGACCGATAAGTGAGTAAAGGTTTATGGGAAGTGGGCAGGGAAATGGAGCTGAGCCCATGATCAGATCAGCCATGATCTTATTGAATGGCGGAGCAAGCTCGAGGGGCCAGATGGCCTACTCCTGCTCCTATTTCTTATGTTCTTATGTGCATGAAAATAAGCTTGGTGGCATCTTAGCAGGTGTAACGCCTTAATTTAAAAAAATGAGGCAAACAAAAAGCAGGAAACTATAGACCAGTTAGCCTAACATCTGTTGTTGGCAAAATGCTGGAGTGCATTATTAAGGAAGCAGTAGCAGGACATTTGGATAAGCATAATTCAATCAAGCAGAGTCAGCATGGTTTTATGAAACAAAAATCATGTTTGAGAAATTTTTTGGATTTCTTTGAGGATGTAACGAGCAGAGCGGATAAGGGGGAACCAGTGGATGTGGTGTATTTGAATTTCCAGAAGGCATTCGATAAGGTGCCACATAAAAAGTTACTGCCCAAGATAAAAGGTCACGGGGTTGGGTGTAATATATTAGCATGGATAGAGGATTGGCTAACTAACAGAAAACAAAGAGTCGGGATGAATGGGTAATTTTCCAGTTGGAAAAGTGACTGGTGGGGTGCTGCAGGGATCGGTGCTGGGTCCTCAACTATTTACAATGTATATTAATGACTGGGATGAAGGGACCGAGTGTAATGTAGCCAAATTTGCTGATGATACAAAGGTGCGAGGGAAAGCAGTGCTGCATCATATGGGGGCTGGTGGACACCATTGAGGTTCACGGTGGCCATGTCTCCTGTAAGTGTCATGTATCTCACACTACTGTATATAACTGTATCTTACCATGCTATACATGACTGTAACTAGATATGACCTGTAACCACAAGCATACTTTACCACCAGGGGTGCACTTGCAGGAGACACTGCATACCTGTTCCACACAGGTATATAAAGGCAGGTCTCAGGCAAGTGTGGCACTCGAGAGCTGTGAAATAAAGGTGCAGGTCCAGAGTGACCTTGACTTCAGCATGTGCCTCGTGTAAGTCTGTACTGCAGGGTCAAGACTTTACAGTAAGTGTCTGCAGCTCGAGGAACTTCGGCTCTGCATTGATGAGCTGGAGTGTGAGCTGCAGAAACCGTGACACATCAGCGAGGGGTAGAGTTACCTGGACATTATGTTCTAGGAGGTAGTCACACCCCTTAGGTTAACTAACTCAGATTTAGCTCATGGTCAAGGACAGGAGGGAGTGACTACAAGTGAGGAATGTATGGGGATCCATTAGGTAGTGATGGAGGAGCCTCGGCCCTTGCTCTTGTTCAACAGGTTCGAGGCACTTACTATGTAGATGAGTACAGGGACTGCAGGGAGGATGAGCAAACTGACCACAGTACTGTGGTACAGGAGGCCATTCAAGCGGGGGAGATGGTCTACTCCTGCTCCTATTTGTAAGGATTCTAAACTCATACTTTAATTATCCTTTTCCAAATATCCCGCTACTGCTTCCTTAATAATGGAATCCAACATTTTCCCATGCCTGAAAATAAGCGGGTGTAACGCCCCTATTTAAAAAAGGAGGCAGACAAAAAGCAAGAAACTATAGACCAGTTAGCCTAACATCTGTCGTTGGGAAAATGTTGGATTCCATTATTAAGGAAGCAGTAGCGGGACATTTGGAAAAGGATAATTAAAGTATGAGTTTAGAATCCCACTGTAGTAATACCCTGGCAATTGCAAAGTAGGTCAGCAGCAAACCCAACTGACCTAGCAACAGGGGGATTGAGACATCACTTACACTGTTCCAAGAAATCGCATGGGTCAGGATGTCCAGCTGTGAGAATGTAAAAACGAAGGTGTCTGAGACTGTGAGTTGTGCGCTTCTCTATAATGGTCATAGACATTGTGGTTGAGATGTACAAACCACACAATTGAAGCGAACTTGTCAACACGATGTTTTTAAATGTAATGTTAAATGTCATGAACCTTGCGGTCGGGCCGAGCAGGTGTGTCTCTGACTGAAATAGGTCAATGTAGCTGTATAATTGAAACAATAATTTTATGTTCGAAGAGAGCGAGTGTGGATTGGCCTGGGTAAGGACTCGGCTAGGTCGTGCTCCCTGCAGGTATAGGGAATAAACGATGCTTTGACTTTCAACAGACTTCGAGTGATGTATTCATTTGGTACACTACATCAAAAGGTATAGTCGACACGATAATTCCTGGGAGGCCAACAGACGATCGTTGACAGATCATCACGGAATGAGTATTTTAAACTACCACTCTAAAAATCCGATGTAAGCTGTGACTGGACGTGATGGTCAACTAGGGAATCTGAACATAAAGAAGTCTCTGAAAGAATAAAGACTCGTGGTAAAAGTAGGTATGTTTGTGATGTGTATGTGGTGTGTGTGGTGGTGTCTGGCTGACATGTGAAACTAAGAATATTATATTGTTTGTGTTATATATGTAAACGTGTATGTACAGCCACCAGAGGGCTTATCCCCTGGAGTCTCAAGGGATCCCATAATCCCTTGGGAGTACTGGTATTTAAGGAGGCTTCACAGGTCGGAGAGGCACTCTGGAGACCTGCAATAAATAAATGACTACGGTCACACTTTACTTTGACCTCACAATGTTCAGTCTGACTCTTTCTCCATACACAACAACTGGCGACGAGATACAGATAGCAAACCCAAAGTTGCAGAGAACAATGGGCATCCTGGAGAAATTCTCGGAGGGAGATGATTGGGAAACTTTTGTGGAGCGACTTGTGGAGCGACTCGACCAATACTTCGTGGCCAACGAGTTAGATGGGGAAGAGAGCGCTGCCAAACAAAGAGCGATCCTCCTTACCGTCTGGGGGTCACCAACGTATGGCCTCATGAAGAATCTGCTCACTCAAGCAAAACCCACAGAGAAATCATACGACGATTTGTCACACTGATCCGAGACCATTTGAACCCGAAGGAAAGCGTTCTGATGGCGAGGTATCGGTTCTACACCTACAAAAGATCTGAAGGCCAGGAAGTGGCGAGTTATGTCGCCGAGCTGAGACACCTTGCAGGACATTGCGAATTTGAAGGACATTTGGAGCACATGGTCAGAGACTTTTTTGTACTTGGCATTGGTCACAAGACCATATTTCGCAAACTTTTGACTGTAGAGACCCCACCCATAACGTTCATAGTCACCAGTGACAATACGAAGCAAATCTCTCAGCACACAAGTGCTGCTACAAGTACTGAGAACAAAGTGATGTTGTTTTTGAATCGTAACGTATAGGGCAGGTCACACATACCTGCAGCTACACGTCCACAGATGTCTCAGAATCCACCATCACGGATGATCATCGTTTCCATTCATGCCGAATCAAAGAGTACGTTTGCAAGGGCTGTGGAACAATGGGACACCTCCAACGAGTGTGCAGGCGAGCTGCAAGACATGTTAAACCTGCAAACCACTATCTTGCAGAGGAGAACAGATCCACGGAGGATCACGACGAACCAGAGCCTCAAATCGAGGAGGCAGAGGTATATGGGGTACACACATTCACCACGAATTTTCCCCCGATAATGCTGAATGTTGAACTAAATGGACTCCCAGTGTCAATGGAGCTGGACACGGGCGTGAGCCAGTCCATCATGGGCAAAAAGACTTTTGAAAGGTTGTGGTGCAACAAGGCCTCAAGGTCCGTCTTAACTCCAGTTCGCACGTAACTAACAACTTACACGAAAGAACTGATTCCTGTAATCGGCAGTGCTACCGTAAAGATCTCCAATGATGGAGTGGTGCACAAGCTACCACTCTGGGTGATACCGGGTGATGGTCCCACAATGCTCGGCAGGAGCTAGCTAGGAAAGATATGCTGGAATTGGGACGATGTCCAAGCGCTATCGCCCGCTGACGACACTTCGTGTGCCCAGGTCTTAAATAAATTTCCTTCGCTGTTCGATCGGGAAATTCCATGGAGCAAAAGTGCAGATCCACCTAATTCCAGGGGCGCGACCCATCCATCACAAGGCGAGAGCAGTACCATACATGATGAGAGAAAGGGTAGAGATTGAGCTAGACCGGCTACAAAGAGAGGGCACCATTTCAACGATCGAGTTCAACGAGTGGGCCAGTCCCAGTCCCATTGTCCTCAAGGGAGGAGGCACCATCAGAATCTGTGGCGAATACAAAGTAACCATCAATCGTTTCTCTCTGCAGGACCAATACCCACTACCAAAGGCAGACGACCTCTTTGCAATGCTGGTGGGAGGAAAGACGTTCACGAAGCTGGATCTGACTTCAGCCTACATGACGCAGGAACTGGAGGAATCATCGAAGGCCCTCACCTGCATTAACACGCACAAAGGTCTTTTTGTTTATAACAGATACCCGTTTGGAATCCGATCGGCAGCAACGATAATCCAGAGAAACATGGAAAGATTATTGAAGTCAGTCCCGCACACTGTGGTCTTCCAGGATGACATCTTGGTCACAGGTCGGAACACAGTCGAGCACCTGCAGAACCTGGAGGAGGTTCTTAGTCGACTCAACCACGTGGGGCTCAGCTTAAAACGCTCGAAGTGTGTTTTCCTGGTGCCTGAAATGGAGTTCTTGGGAAGGAGGATTGCGGTGGACGGCATCAGGCCCACCAACGCGAAGACGGAAGCAATCGAGAACGCACCGAGGCCACAGAACGTGATGGAGCTGCGATCGTTTCTGGGACTCCTGAACTACTTTGGTAACTTCTTACTGGGTCTCAGCACACTGTTAGAACCACTGCATGTCTTACTCCAAAAAGGGGGCGAATGGGTTTGGGTCAAAAGCCAAGAAAATGCCTTTGTAAAAGCGAGAAAATTGTTATGCTCAAACAAATTGCTTGTGTTGTATGATCCATGAAAGCTTTGGTACTAGCATGTGATGCGTCATCATATGGTGTCGGGTGTGTATTACAACAAGCTAATGATTTCGAGAAACTGCAACCGGTTGCTTCTGCATCCAGGAGTCTGTCTAAGGCTGAGAGAGCCTACAGCATGATTGAGAAAGAAGCGTTAGCATGTGTCTATGGGGTAAAGAAAATGCATCAATATCTGTTTGGCCTAAAATTCGAATGGGAAGCTGACCATAAGCCACTTATATCCCTGTTTTGCGAGAGTAAATAGATAAATGCCAATGTATTGGCCCACATCCAGAGATGTGCGCTCACGTTGTCCACATAAAACTACACCATCCGCCACAGGCAAGGCACAGAAAACTGCGCCAATGCTCTCAATAGGCTGCCATTGCACACCACGGGGGTGGAAATGGCGCAGCCCGCAGACCTAGCCATGGTTATGGAAGCATTTGAGAGTGAGCAATCACCCGTCATTGCCTAGCAGATCAAAACCTGGACAAGCCAGGACCCCTTATTATCTCTAGTAAAAAGTTGTATGCTTCACGGGAGCTGGTCCAGTGTCCCAGTGGAAATGCAAGAAGAGATAAAGTCATTCCAGCGGCGCAAAGATGAAATGTCTATACAGACAGACTGCCTTCTGTGGGGCAATCGAGTAGTGGTCCCCAAGAAGGGCAGAGACACCTTCATCAATGACCTCCACAGTACCCACACAGGCATCGTAATGATGAACGTGATAGCCAGATTCCACATGTGGTGGCCCGGCATTGATGCGGACTTAGAGTCCTGCATTCACAGATGTAATACATGCTCGCAGTTAAACAATGTACCCAGGGAGGTGTCGCTAAGTTTATAGTCTTGGCCCTCCAAACCGTGGTCTAGGGTACACGTCATCTAGGGTACATGTCAACTATGCAGGCCCATTCTTGGGTAAAATGTTCCTTGTGGTAGGAGGCACGAACTCCAAGTGGATTGAGTGTGAGATAATTTCGTCTAGCATGTCCGCTGCCACTACTGAAAGCCTGCGGGCCATGTTTTACCAGTGCTGAGCTCAAAGAATTCATGACCCGTAACAGAATCAAACATGTCACATCTGCCCCATTTAATCCAGCGTCCGATGGTCAGGCAGAGAGAGCAGTGCAAACCATCAAGCAAGGCTTGAAGAGAGTAACTGAAGGCTCACTGCAGACTCGCCTATCCCGAGTCCTGCTTAGCTACCCCATGAGTCCCCACTCGCTCACTGGGATCCCACCTGCTGAACTGCTCATGGAAAGAGCACTTAAGACAAGGCTCTCGTTAGTTTACCCTTATCTACATGAACAGGAAGAGAGCAGGCGGCTTCAACAAAGTGCATACCATGATAGCGCAAATGTGTCACGCGAGATTGAAAACAATGATTCTGTATTTGTATTGAATTATGGACAAGGTCCCAAGTGGCTTCCCAGTACTTTTGTGGCCAAAGAGGGAAGCAGGGTGTTTCAGGTCAAACTTTCAAATGGACTCATTCACCGGAAACACTTGGACCAAATAAAACTCAGATTTACGGACTATCCTGAGCAACCCACCTTGGACCCTACATTTTTTGATTCCCCAACATACACACCAGTGGCAACTGGCACCACGGTTGACCATGAAGCAGAACCCATCATCCACAACAACCCAGCAGGACCCAACAAACCAGGCAGCCCAGCAAGGCCAGCTGTACAGCAGCCCAGCGAGGGCCCAACAAATGATTTAACAATGCCAGCTTTCACACCGAGACGATCAACCAGAGCAAGTAGGGCCCCAGATCGACTCACATTGTAACTAGTTACACTATTGACTTTGGGGAGGGAGTGTTGTTGTATATATAAACTTGTATTTACTCTGTACAGCCACAAGAGGGCTCATCCCCTGGAGTCCCAAGGGATCCCATAATCCCTTGGGAGCACAAGTATTTAAGGAGGCCTCACAGGTTGGAGAGGCACTTTGGAGACCTGCAATAAAAGACTAAGGTCACACATTACTTTGAGCTCACACTCTTTCTCCATACATAACACTAACTATATGCGGTGCCTTACAAAGGAAGGTAGCCACAGGGGTATCAGTATAGAAGACGTCACAGCAGACATCATGAGAGATTGTTGGATATTTGACCGGGAAGTCATCCCGAATTTGGTCCAATACCAACCTCACGCAAAGTTTTGAGCCTACGCAATACGTTTATGTGCGAAATGACAAAGACATGTCTATCCCCAATAATCCGGGGAGAGTGGTCTGAATATTGGCCAACCCCAGCGCCAACAACACCAGCCCCCACAACAATTGTGCCCTCCCCTCCACCATTGGAGTGACCAATCCATACTGATGGACCTTCGAGCGGAGTGGGCTTGCGATCAGAGGGGATCCAGTTGTATGATAATGTACACCACGAGATACTCCCGGTAATAGTCAACTTAACTGACCTGAACTTACCAGAGAAATGTGATCCCAAGGTAAGGGCCCTATATACCAGAATGCTGGATATAGTGCTCAGGGAAGCTAGGGACGCCTCAGGGGCCTCCCAATACTGAGGACACACAGGGTTCTGCCGCCACAAGCGAGGACTAGTCAATGACATACTGACTGGCATAAATACTGGCACATTCCTCGTAAATACTTTGAATATCCAATCCGTGAAAGCAAGCTCATTGAGTTTTAAGGAGACCATGCGGATTTTGCTCCAGAGGTACACAGGTGACGCCAGGACAGGAGTAGACTTGGGACAGCAGACCTCCAAGATATTATTACAGGGACTTACGATACTAGAGGGGCATGCTGCCACGATTAACCATTTAATTGACCGAGAATACAGGGACGCCACCGATGGGGTGAAACGGGACATTTGTCACGCATATGGGGGATGGATGATAGGACAAGTCCAACATAACCTGGACCAGATACAGGCACGCAGGGTCCCCGACTGGATCAACAGCACCCACCTAATTCAGTTGGCACAGCACCTGGGATCACTGGATGGCTGTATATTAAAGGGCATGACAAGGGTCTACCCTGTGATGGGTGGGTGCGCTGACTCCCACACCTCATTAGTAGGGATGGTGCTTATGATCCCGGTAATGACCGTAAATGCAAATCCATACCCGCAGTACGAGGTAGAGATTATAGGATTGATCAGGGAAAGAGACTACCTGCGGTACTACCCAATGGATCATTACATGATCAAAAGAAATGGTGCCATGAGAGGGGTCTCATTGACTGGGTGCCGTGGGGAAGGGAGCCTAATGATCTGTCCACACCCAGTGGGACTAGGCAGTAAGGATGGATGCGGGTTCAATCAGACTATCGCATGTGTGCTGGAAATAAGTCCAGCGGAATCTGAAGCGACCCTCTCTGCTTACCGGGGAAAGGGCGAGTATTGCGTAGTAACAACCCAATGGAAGTACGACTATGGCGAATTGACATGTAACATCACTAACCCCAACTTTTGCTTTACACCCAGCCTACCCGTGACAATTGGGCGTGCACAGATGACGTACATTCACGCACGCAAAACGGTCACCCAGAATCTAACAGATGAGATAAGAGCGGACCTGGGGCTATACAAGGAAGCCCTCGCAGTGCCCATCCTGCATCTTCCTGAGGATCTAAAGACCTTCAGGAATCCTTTACAGGAGAACATTAAACAGTATCACTTCCTAAAACAAGAATTACAAAAGCTTGACAAGGAGATCGAAACTGAACTCCGTAAGACCCCTTGGTATGAGCAAGCCTGGAATTGGGGCTTAAATGTAAATATTCAGCCTTGGATTCGCATTATCTCACATACATTGGTGGCGTTACAGGTGGTTTTACATTATGCTGGTTGGTGATGATATGCGCCGCTTGTTTGAAGCAAATAAATAAAAAGAAAGCTAAAGCAATAGTTAAGGAGTAGGCGAAGTTACTTAAGGAAGATGTTACTTCGAACTTAAAAAGCACTGGACCTCCCCAACCTGTAGTGGCCACTACACATGGGGGGGGCGAGACATACAAGGCAGGAAAGATAGTAGGTACTGGTTGTCTCCTTGGGCAGGTTAGCCAAGGACTAAAATGGGGGATTGAAGTAGGATTTTAGAATATCACTGTAGTAAAGCACTGGCAATTGCAAAGTAGGTCAGCAGCAAACCCAACTGCTCTAGCAACAGAAGGATAGAGACATCACATACAATGTTCCAAGAAATCGCATGGGACAGGATGTCCAGCTGTGAGAATGTAAAACTGCAGCCGTATGAGACTGTGAGTTGTGCGCTTCTCCATAACGGTCATAGACATTGTGGTTGAGCTGTACAAACAACACAATTCAAGTAAACTTGTCACCACGATGTTTTTAGATGCAATGTTAAATGTCATGAACCTTGCAGTCGGGCCGAGCAGGTGTGTCTCTGACCGAAATAGGTCAATGTCGCGATATAATTGAAACAACAATTTTATGTTCGAAGAGAGTGAGTGTGGATTGGCCTAAGTAGGGTGGATAAGGGGGAACCAGTGGATGTGATGTATTTGGATTTCCAGAAGGCATTCGATAAGGTGCCACATAAAAGGTTGCTGCACAAGATAAAAGTTCACGGGGTTGGGGTAATATATTAGTAAAAAGAAACATTGTAATAGTAGGGAACAGTAGGGAATTAGGGGGATAGATACCGTTCTCTGCAGCCATGAGTATGAGTCCTGTGTTGCCAGCCCGGTGCCAGGGTTAAGGACATCTCCTCCAGGCTGGAGAGGAACTTGGAGTGGGAGGAGGAAGATCCAGTTGTCGTGGTCCACGTGGGTACCAACGACATAGATAGGACAGACAAGAAGGTTCTGCTCAGGGATTATGAGCAGCTAGGGGCCAAATTAAAAAGCAGAACCACAAGGTAATAATCTCTGGATTACTACCCAAGCCAGAAGCAAATTTACATAGGTTAAATAAGATCAGAGAGATAAACTCGTGGCTCAAAGACTGGTGTGGGGGAAATGCGTTTTGGTTCCTGGGGCACTGGCACTAATACTGTCCATCAGGACAGACTCGACTTGGAAAGTGCTGGGGCTAGGGTTCTGGCAAACCGAATAACTAGGGCTGCAGAGAGAGCTTTAACCTAATTAGTGGGCGGTTCAGGTAAGCAGAAACCTAAAAACTCAAAGAACAAAGTGAAGGCAATAGAGCAGGGTAGCTTTGGGGGAAACGAAAGCCAGAGCTTGACAGTAAGGGACAGAATATATAAACATAAGAGTGTATCAGAAACTAGGGCTGTGGCAGGAGAAAATGGTAAGAAAACACATTTAAAAACCCTTTATCAGAATGCACGTAGCATTGGTAACAAATTAGATGAGCTGTCAGCACAAATAGTTACAAATGCGTATGATCTGGTCGCCATAACAGACGTGGTTGCAAGGTAATCAAGACCAGGAACTAAACATTCAGGGGTACTTGACAATTCAGAAAGACAGACAGTAAGGAAAATGAGGTGGGGTAGCTCTGTTGATAAAGGATGGAATCACTGCAATAGTAAGAAACTATATTGGCTCAAATGATCAGGATGTTGAAACAGTTTGGGTGGAGATAAGGAATAATAAGGGGAAAAAGTCACTGGCGGGCGTAGTCTATAGGCCCCTTAACAGTAGCAACTCTGTTGGTCAGAGTATCAAACAAGAAAAAGTGGGGGCTTGTAAAAAGGCTACAGCAATAATCATGGGTGATTTTAACCTCCATATTTATTGGACAAATCAAATTGGTCCGGGTAGCCTTGAGAAAGAGTTCATAAAGTGCATAAGGGATAGGTTCCTTGAGCAGTATGTAATGGAACGAACCAGGGGGCAGGCTATTTTAGATCTGGTCCTGTGTAATGAGACAGCATTAATAAACAATCTCCCAGTAAAGGATCCCCTTGGAATAAGTGACCATAACATGGTTGAATTTCAAATTCAGTTGGAGGGTGAGAAAGTTAGATCTCAACCAATGTCCTAAGCTTAAATAAAGGAACTACAAAGGTATGAAGGCAGATTAGGCTAAAGTGGACTGGGAAAACAGATTAAAGTGTAAGATGGTTGATGAGCAGTGGTAGACATTTAAGGAGATATTTCATAACTCTCAACAAAAAGATTAGTGAAGACAAACGTAGGTCCCTTGCAGTCGGATTCGGGTGAATTTATAATGGGGAACAAAGAAACGGCAGACCAATTGAACCAATACTTCGGTTCTGTCTTCACGAAGGAAGATACAAATAACCTTCCAAAGGTACTAGGGGACAGTGGGTCTAGTGAGAAGGAGGAACTGAAAAATGTAACTAGGCGGGAAATTGTGTTAGGGAAATTGATGGGATTGAAGGCTGATGAATCCCCGGGGCCTGATAGTCTGCATCCCAGAGTACTTAAGGAAGTGACCCTAGAAATAATGGATGCATAGGTGATCATTTTCCAAAAGTCTATCGACTCTGGATCAGTTCCTATGGATTGGAGGGTAGCTAATGTAACACAACTTTTTAAAAAAGGAGGGAGAGAGAAAATGGATAATTATAGACAGGTTAGCCTGACATCAGTAGTGGGGAAAATGTTAGAATCAATCATTAAGGATGAAATAGCAGCGCATTTGTAAAGCAGTGACAGGATCGGTCCAAGTCAACATGGATTTATGAAAGGGAAATCATGCTTGACCAATCTTCTGGAATTTTTTGAGGATGTAACTAGCAGAGTGGACAAGGGAGATCCAGTGGATGTGGTGTATTTGGACTTTCAAAAGGCTTTTGACAAGGTCCTGCACAAGAGATTGGTGTGCAAAATCAAAGCACATGGTATTGGGGGTAATATACTGACTTGGATAGGGAACTGGTTGGCAGACAGGAAGCAGAGAGTCGAGATAAACGGGTCCTTTTCAAAATGGCAGGCAGTGACTAATGGAGCGCCACAGGGCTCAGTGCTGGGACCCCAGCTATTTACAATGTACATTAACGATTTAGATGAAGGAATAGAGTGTAATATCTCCAAGTTTGCGGATGGCACTAAACTGGATGGCTGTGAGAAGGATGCTAAGAGGCTGCAGGGTGACTTGGACAGGTTAGGTGAGTGGGCAAATAATGGCAGATGCAGTATAATGTGGATAAATGTGAGGTTATCCATTTTGGTGGCAAAAACACGAAGGCAGAATATTATCTGAATGGCGGCAGACTAGGAAAAGGGGAGGTGCAACGAGACCTGGGTGTCATGGTTCATCAGTCACTGAAAGTGGGCATGCAGGTACAGCAGGCGGTAAAGAAGGCAAATGGTATGTTGGCCTTCATAGCAAGGGGATTTTAATATAGAAGCAGGGAGGTCTTACTGCAGCTGTACAGGGCCTTAGTGAGACCTCACCTGGAATATTGTGTTCAGTTTTGGTCTCCTAATCTGAGGAAGGATGTTCTTGATATTGAGGGAGTGCAGCGAAGGTTCACCAGACTGATCCCAGGGATGGCTGAGCTGTCATATCTGGATCAACTGGGCCTTTATTCACTGGAGTTTAGAAGGATGAGAGGGGATCTTATAGAAAAATGTAAGCTTCTGACGGGACTGGACAGGGTAGATGCGGGAAGAATGTTCCCGATGTTGGGGAAGTCCAGAACCAGGGGACATAGTCTTAGGATAAGGGGTAGGCCATTTAGGACTGAGATGAGGAGAAACTTCTTCACTCAGAGAGTTGTTAACCTGTGGAATTCCCTGCCGCAGAGAGTTGTTGATGCCAGTTCACTGGATATATTCAAGAGGGAGTTAGATATGGCCCTTACGGTTAAGGGGATCAAGAGGTATGGTGAGAAAGCAGGAAAGGGGTACTGAAGGAATGGTCAGCCATGATCTTATTGAATGGTGGTGCAGGCTCGAAGGGCCAAATGGTCTACTCCTGCACCTATTTTCTATGTTTCTATGTTTCTATATATTCCAATGGGAAGGAAAGACTTTAAGAGAAGGGATAACCATCCGTGGCTAACTAAGGAAATAAAGATGGTATCAAATTGAAAACAATGGCATACAAAGTGGCCAAGATTAGTGGGAGGCCAGAGGATTGGGAAACTTTTTAAAACCAGTAAAGAACGACTAAAAAATAATAAAGCGAGGGAGGATAGATTATGAAAGTAAACTAGCAAGAAATATTAAAACAGATAGTAAGAGTTTCTGCAGGTATATAAAAAGGAAGAGAGTGGCTAAAGTAAATGCTGTTCCCTTAGAGGATGAGACTGGGCAATTAATAATAGGGAACAGGGAAATAGCAGAGATTTTGAACAAATATTTTGTATTAGTTTTCACGGCAGAAGACACTAAAAACATCCCAATAAAGGATAATCAAGGGGCTATAGGGAGAGAGGAACTTAAAATAAGCACTGTCACTAAAGAAGAAGTACTTGGTAAAATAATGGAACTAAAGGTGGACAAGTCCCCTGGACCCAATGGCTTGCATCCTAGGGTCTTAAAAGAAGTGGCTGCAGAGATAGTGGATGCATTGGTTGTAATCTACCAAAATTCCCTGGATTCAAGGGGAGGTCCCAGCAGATTAGAAAACTGCAAACATAACACCCCTATTTAAAAAGGAGGCAGACAAAAAGCATGAAACTATCGACCAGTTAGCCTAACATCTGTCGTTGGCAAAATGCTGGAGTCCATTATTAAGGAGGCAGTAGCAGGACATTTGGAAAAGGATAATTTAGTCATGCAGAGTCAGCATGGTTTCATCAAAGTGAAATCATGTTTGACAAATTTGCTGGAGTTCTTTGAGGTTGTAATGAATAGGATGGATAAGGGGGAACCAGTGGATGTGGTGTATTTGGATTTCCAGAAGGCATTCGATAAGGGGCCATATAAAAGGTTACTGCTCAAGATGAAAGTTCACGGGGTTGGGGGTAATATATTAGCATGGATAGAGGATTAGCTAAATAACAGAAAACAGAGTCGGGATAAATGGGTAATTTTCCGGTTGGTTAACAGTAAATAGTGGGGTGCTACAGTGATCGGTGCTGGGGCCTCAACTATTTACAATCTATATTAATGATTTGGATGAAGGGACCGAGTGTAATGTAGCCAATTTTGCTGATGAAACAACGATGGGTGGGAAAGCATGTCGTGAGGAGGACACAAAAAATCTGCAGAGGTATATCGACAGGCTAAGTGATTGGGGAAAAATTTGGCAGATGGAATAGAGTGTGGGAAATTATGAGTTTATCCACTTTGGCAGAAAAAATAAAAAAGCTAATTATTATTTAAATGGAGAAAAATTACAAAATGCTGCAATACAGAGGGAACTGGGAGTCCTTGTGCAGGTACAGCAAGTAATCAGGATGGCAAATGGAATGTTCGCCTTTATTGCAAGGAGGATGGAACATAAAAGCAGAGATGTCCTGCTACAACTATACAGGATATTGGTGAGGCCACACCTAAAGTATCACGTACAGTTTTGGTCTCATTATTTAAGGAGGGATGTACTTGCATTGGAGGCTGTTCAGAGAAAGTTCATTCAGTTGATTCTGGGATGAGACTGAGAGCAACATGGATAGCACCTTTCAAGAGGTGGTCACCCCACAGCTAAGAGTGTGCGGGCAGAGAGTGAGTGGGCGGCCGCCAGACAGAAGAGTAGGTCTAGGCAGGTCGTGCAGGAGTCCCCTGAGTCCATCTTGCTCTGGGGAGTGCAGCCAGAGCCAAGACCACGGCACCACAGGTGGCTCAGCTGCATGGGGGGGGGGCGGCTGGGGGGAGGAAAAAGAATGGAAGAGCGATAGTGGTAGGGGATTCAATAGTCAGGGGAGCAGACAGGCGTTTCTGCAGCCGCAGACGTGACTCCAGGATGGTATGTTGCCTCCCTGGTGCCAAGGTCAAGGTTGTCACTGAACGGTTGCAGGGCATTCTGGGGGGAGAGGGTGAACAGCCAGAGGTCATAGTCCATATCAGTACCAATGACATAGGTAGGAAGAGGGATGAGATCCTGCAGTCAGAGTTTAGGGAGCTAAGAGAGAGATTAAAAAGCGGACCTCGAAGGTAGTAATCTCCGGATTACTCTCAGTGCCACGAGCTAGTGAGTACAGAAATAGGAGGATAGAGCAGATGAATATGTGGCTGAAGAGATGGTGCAATTGGGAGGGCTTTAGTTTCCTGAGGCATTGGGACAACTTCCGGGGGAGGTGGGACCTGTACAAGCTGGACTGGTTGCACCTCAACAGAGCGGGGACAAATATCCTCGTGGGAGGGGGGGTTGCTAGTGCTGTTGGGGAGGGTTTAAACTAGCTTGGCAGGGGGATGGGAACCTGAAACTAGATTCAGTAGGGAGGGGAGTAAAGCTGGAATTAGAAAGCAAAAATAAAGAAAATGAGTTTGAAGGAGAGTGGAAACAAGCAGGAAAAAAGGTTAAAAAACCAAACTTAAAGGCACTAGGTCAAAATACACATAGCATTTGTAACAAGATAGATGAGTTGACGACATAAATTGAGACAAATGAGTATGATCTGATAGCCATTACAGAGACGTGGTTGCAAGGTGACCAGGACTGGGAATTAAATATTCAGGGGTACTTGACAATCTGGAAGGATAGACAGAAAGGAAAAGGAGGTGGGGTAGCTCTATTGATAAAGGATGGAATCACTGAAATAGTAAGACGATATTAGCTCAAATGATAAGGGTGTTGAAACAGTTAGGGTGGAGATAAGGAAAAATAAGGGGGAAAAGTCATTGGTGGGTGTAGTCTATAGGTCCCCTAACAGTAGCAACTCTGTTGGTCGGAGCATAAACCAGGAAATAGTGGGGGCTTGTAAAAATGGAACAGCAATAATCATGGGTGATTTTAACCTCCATATTGATTGGACAAATCAAATTGGTCAGGGTAGTCTTGAGGAGGAGTTCATAAAGTGCATAAGGGATGGGTTCCTTGAGCAGTACATAACGAACCAACCAGGGATCAGGATATCTTAGATCTGGTCCTGTGTAATGAGACAGCATTAATAAACAATCTCCGAGAAAAGGGTCCCTTCGGAATGAGTGATCATAGCATGATTGAATTTCAAATTCAGATGGGGAGTGAGAAAGTTGGATCTCTAACCAGCGTACTAAGCTTAAATAATGGAGACTATGAAGGTATGAGGACAGATTGGGTAAAGCGGACTGGGAAAATAGCTTAAAGTGTAGGATGGTTGATGAACAGTGGTGTACATTTAAGGAGATATTTCACAACTCTCAAGAAAAATATATTCCAATGAGGAGGAAAGGGTGTAAGACAAAAGATAGCCATCCATGGCTAACTCAAGAAATAAAGGATGGTATTCAATTAAAAACAAGGGCATACAAAGTGGCCAAAACGAGTGGGATGACAGAAGTCTGGGAAGCTTTTAAAAGCCAGCAATGAATGACTAAAAAAATGATTAAGAAAGGGAAGATAGACTATGAAAGTAAACTAGATCAAAATATAAATAAGATAGCAAGAGTTTCTATAGATACATAAAAAGGTAAAGGATGGTCCCTTAGAGGACGAGACCGGGGAATTAGTAATGGGGAACATGGAGATGGCAGAAACTCTGAACAAATATTTTGTATCAGTACACTAATGATATTCTGACAGTGGATAGTCTAGGGGCTATAGCGGGAGAAGAAGTTAACACAATCACAATCAATAAGGAGGTGGTACTCAGTAAAATAATGGGACTAAAGGCAGTTAAATCCTCTGGAACTGATGGTTTGCATCCTTGGGTCCTAAGAGAAGTAGCGGTAGGGATTGTGGCTGCATTGGTGGTAATTTACCAAAATTCCCTGGATTCTAGGGGGGTCCCAGCAGATTGGAAAACTGTAAATGTAACGCCCCTATTTAAAAAAGGAGGCAGACAAAAAGCGGCAATCTATAGACCAGTTAGCCTAACATCGGTGGTTGGGAAAATGTTCGAGACCATTACTAAAGAAGCAGTAGCAGGACATTTGGAAAAGCAAAATTCGGTCAGGCAGAGTCAGCATGGATTTATAAAGGGGAAGTCATGTTTGACAAATTTGCTGGAGTTCTTTGAGGATGTAACAAACAGGGTAGATAAAAGGGAACCAGTGGATGTGGTGTATTTGGACTTCCAGAAAGCATTTGACAAGGTCTATAATTCCCTGTATTCTTTCTCCCTCCTTTTTAATAAAGTGGTGTTACATTAGCTACCCTCCAGTCCATAGGAACTGATCCAGAGTTGATAGATTGTTGTAAAATGATCACCAATACATCCATTATTTCTAGGGCCACTTCCTTAAGTACTCTGGGATCCAGACTATCAGGCCGCAGGGATTTATCGGCCTTCAATCCCATCAATTTCCCTAACATAATTTCCCGCCTAACAAGGATATCCTTCAGTTCCTCCTTCTCACTAGACCCTCGGTCTCCTAGTACTTCCGGAAGGTTATTTGTGTTTTCCTTCGTGAAGACAGAACCAAAGTATTTGTTCAACTGGTCTGCCATTTCTTTGTTCCCCATTATAAATTCACCTGAATCTGACTGCAAAGGACCTACGTTTGTCTTCACTAAACTTTTTCTCTTCACATATCTATAGAAGCTTTTGCAGTCAGTTTTTATGTCCCCAGCAAGCTTCCTCTCATATTCTATTATCCCCCTCCTAATTAAACACTTTGTTCTCCTCTGCAGAATTCTAAATTTCTCCCAGTTTGCTGCTTTTCTGACCAATTTATATGCCTCTTCCTTGGAATTAACACTATCCTTAATTTCCCTTGTTAGCCACGGTTGAGCCACCTTCCCCATTTTATTTTTACTCCAGATAGGAATGTACAATTGTTGAAGTTCATCAATGTTGTTGTGTATCTGTAAAGCATGCACTCCCATGTTCCGCCACCCGGGAGTGCATCCCCTGAAGTTCCAAGTGATCCCAGCATCCCTTGGGAGCACTGTATATAAGCCGGCCAAGGCCTATTCCTCACTCTGGAGTCTCTTAATAAAGACTGAGGTCACTGTTACTTTAACGTCCCTGTGTGCAGTCTCATCTGTGTTAGGAACACAACAACTGGCAAAGAGTATACGAATCCAACACAAAGATGCAGCAAACTGTGGGCATCCTGGAGAAGTTCTCGGAGGGTGAGGAATGGGAAGCCTATGTCGAACAGCTAGACCAGTACTTTGTATCCAACGAGCTGGATAGAGAAGGAAGCGCTGCAAAAAGGAAAGTGGTCCTCCTCACAGTCTGTAGGGCACCGACCTACAGCCTCATGAAGAATCTGCTGGCTCCGGTGAAATCCACAGATAAGTCATATGAGGGGCTGTGTACACTGGTTCAGGAGCATCTTAACCCAAGGGAGAGCGTGCTGATGGCAAAGTATCGGTTCTACATGTGCCAGCGATTTGAAGGTCAGGAAGTGGCGAGCTACGTCGTCGAGCTAAGGTGACTGCAGGACAATGCGAGTTTGATGCCTACCTGGAGCAAATGCTCAGAGCTTTTGTACTGGGCATTGGCCACGAGACCATCCTACAAAAACTTTTGACTGTAAAGACACCGACTCTCAGTAAGGCCATTGCGATAGCACAGGCGTTTATGTCCACCAATGATAACACAAAACAAATCTCTCAGCGCACAAGTGCCACCAATGTTCATAAATTAACTGGAACTATGTTTGCGAGCAGAAATGTACAGGACAGAACCCACGAGTTTGCAACTGCCAACAGGCCTCAGGTGACCCAGATTACTCAGAGTCACCAACAAAGGATGAAGGCAAGGCAATTCACACCTTGTTGGCGTTGTGGAGGCTTCCATTCAGCCTATTCATGCTGCTTCAAAGGTTTGTTTGCAAGAGCTGTGGAACAATGGGGCACTTCCAATGCGCTTGCAAACGAGCTGCAAGCTCTGCAAAATCTGCTCATCACCACGTTGCAGAGGAAGATCGGTCCATGGTGGACTAAAGCAATTTCGAGCCTCAGAGAGAGGAGCCAGAAGCTGATGTACACAAGGTGTACACATTTTCGTCGAAATGTCCACCTATAATGCTGAATGTAAAATTGAATGGCTTACTTGTAGCCATGGAACTGGACACTGGCGCTAGCCAATCCATCATGAGTAAAAAGATGTTTGAGAGACTGTGGTGCAATAAGGCACTCAGACTAGCCCTGAGCCCCATCCACACAAAACTGAGAACATACACCAAAGAGCTTATCACTGTCCTGGGCAGCGCCATGGTCAAGGTCACCTACGAGGGCACAGTGCATAAACTGCCACTCTGGATTGTCCCGGGCGATGGCCCCACACTGCTTGGAAGGAGCTGGCTGGGCAAAATCCGCTGGAACTGGGATGGCATCCGAGCACTATCACATGTTGATGAGGCCTCATGTACCCAGGTTCTTATCAAATTTATTTTCCTTTTTGAGCCAGGCATTGGAAACTTTTCCGGGGCGAAGGTGCGGATCCACTTGGTCCCAGAGGCATGACCCATTCACCACAAGACGCAAGCGGTACCTCACATGATGAGGGAGAGAGTGGAAATCGAGCTGGACAGGCTGCAACGCGAGGGCATCATCTCCCCAGTGGAATTCAGCAAGTGGGCTAGCCCGATTGTTCCTGTACTCAAAAGTGATGGCACGGTCAGGATTTGCGGCGATCATAAAGTAACCATTAATCGTTTCTCGCTACAGGACCAATACCCGCTACCTAAGGCAGACGACCTATTTGCGACGCTGGCAGGAGGCAAGACATTCACCAAGCTCAACCTGACTTCAGCCTACAAGACGCAGGAACTGGAGGAGTCTTCAAAGGGCATCACCTGCATCAACACGCACAAGGGACTGGTCATTTACAACAGATGCCCGTTTGGAATTCGGTCGGCTGTAGCGATCTTCCAGAGAAACATGGAGAGCCTACTCAAGTCCGTACCACGCATGGTGGTTTTTCAGGATGATATATTGTTCATGGGTCAGGACACCGTCGAGCACCTACAAAACCTGGAGGAGGTCCTCTAGTGATTGGATCGCGTAGGGTTGCAGCTGAAGAGGTCGAAATGCATCTTCATGGCAACAGAAGTGGAGTTTTGGGGAGAAAGATCATGGCGGACGGCATTCGGCCCACACACGCCAAGACAGAGGCTATCAGGAACGCACTGAGGCCACAGAATGTCACAATTCTGCGGTCGTTCCTGGGACTCCTCAACTATTTTGGTAACTTCCTACCGGGGTTAAGCACCCTCTTAGAGACCCTACATGTGTTATTGCGTAAAGGTGAGAACTGGGTATGGGGAAAAAAACAAGTAATTTCTTTTCAGAAAGCCAGAAACATTTTATGCTCCAACAAGCTGCTTGTATTGCATAACCCGTGTAAAAGGCTTGTGCTAGCATGTGACGCATCGTCGTACGGAGTCGGGTATGTATTACAACAATCTAACATTGCGGGGAAGTTGCAACCTGTCGCCTATGACTCCAGGAGCTTGTCTAAGGCCAAGAGGGCCTACAGCATGATTGAGAAAGAGGCATTAGCGTGTGTGTTTGGAGTAAAGAAAATGCATCAGTACCTGTTTGGCCTCAAATTTGAGCTGGAAACCGATCACAAGCCTCTCATATCCCTGTTCGCTGCAAACAAGGGGATAAATACTAATACCTCAGCCTGCATACAAAGGTGGGCACTCGCGCTATCAGAGTATAACTACACCATCCGCCACAGGCCAGGCACTGAGAACTGTGCGGATGCTCTCAGTCGGCTACCATTGCCCACCACAGGGGTGGAAATGGCGCAGCCTGCAAACTTGTTGATGGTGGCGCAACCCGCAGACTTGTTGATGGTCATGGAAGCGTTTGAAAATGATAAATCACCTGTCACGGCCCGCCAGATTTGGACTTGGACCAGCCAAGATCCCCTGCTGTCCCGAGTAAAAAACTATGTACTGCATGGGAGCTGGGCCAGCATCCCCGTTGAAATGCAAAAGCTAATCAAGCCGTTCCAGCGACGAAAGGTTGAGCTGTCCATTCAGGCAGACTACCTGTTGTGGGGTAACCGCACAGTGCTAACTAAAAAGAGCAAGGAGACGTTCATCTCGGATCTCCACAGCACACATCCGGGTATAGTAATGATGAAAGCGATAGCCAGATCCCACGTGTGGTGGCCCGGTATCGACTCTGACTTCGAGTTCTGTGTACGGCAATGCAGTGTGTGTGCTCAGTTGAGCAACGCGCCCAGAGAGGTACCACTAAGTTTGTGGTCCTGGCCCTCCAGACCATGGTCAAGGATCCATGTCCACTATCCGGGCCCGTTTCTCGGTGAAATGTTCCTGGTAGTGGTGGATGCTTTTTCAAAATGGATTGAATGTGAAATAATGTCAGGAAGCACCGCCACCACTGCCATTGAAAGCCTGAGGGCCATGTTTGCCACCCACGGCCTGCCTGACATACTGGTCAGTGACAACGGGCCATGTTTCACCTGTGCCGAATTTAAAGAATTCATGACCCGCAATGGGACCAAACATGTCACCTCGGCCCCGTTTAAACAAGCTTCCAATGAGCAGGCAGAGCGGGCAGTACAAACCATCAAACAGAGCCTTAAACGAGTCACAGAAGGCTCACTCCAAACCCGCCTGTCCTGAGTACTGCTCAGCTACCGCACGAGACCCCACTCGCTCACAGGGGTGCCCCCGGCTGAGCTACTCATGAAAAGGACACTTAAAATCAGACTCTCGCTGGTTCGCTCCAACCTGCATGATCAGGTAGGGAGCAGGCGGCAGCAACAAAATGTAAACGATGGTCGCGCCACTGTGTCACGGGAAATTGATCTGAATGACCCTGTGTATGTGCTAAACTATGGACATGGTCCCAAGTGGATCGCAGTGATAGCTAAAGAAGTGAGTAGGATGTTTGTAGTCAAACTAGACAATGGACAAATTCGCAGAAAGCGCCTGGACCAAACGAGGCTGCGGTTCACAGACTGCCCTGAACAACCCACAGCAGACACCACCTTTTTCGAGCCCACAACACACACTCAAAGGATCAACGACATCACGCCGGACCAGGAAATCGAACCCATCACACCCAACAGCCCAGCAAGGCCAGGCTCACCCAGCAGCCCTGCAGGGCGAACAACACACCAGCCCAGCAAGGGCACAGCCAACACACCAGAACAGACATTTGTACCGAGGCGCTCCACCAGGGAAAGAAAGGCTCCCAACCGCCTCACCTTGTAAATAGTTTTCACTTTGACTTTGGGAGGGAGTGATGTTGTGTGTCTGTAAAGCATGTACTCCCATGTTCCGCCACCAGGGAGTGCAACCCCTGAAGTCCCAAGGGATCCCAACATCCCTTGGGAGCACTGTATATAAGGCGGCTCCTCAGGCCTGTTCCTCACTCTGGAGTGTCTTAATAAAGACTGAGGTCACTGTTACTTTAACCTCCTTGTATGCAGTCTCATCTGTGTTAGGAACTTAACACATGTGATCTTTAAAATTTGCCATTGCCTATCCACCATCAACCCTTCAAGTATAATTCGCCTGCCTATCCTAGCCAATTTACGTCTCATACCATCGAAGTTACCTTTCCTTAAGTTCAGGACCTTAGACTCTTAATTAACTGTGTCACTCTCCATCTTAATAAAGAATTCTAACATATTATGGTCGCTCTTTCCCAAGAGGCCTCGCCCAACAAGATTGCTAATTAATCCTTTCTCATTACACATTACCCAGTCTAGGATGGCCAGCCCTCTAGTTGGTTCCTCAAAATATTGATCTGGAAAACCATCCCTTATACACTCCAGGAAATCCTTCTCCACTGTATTGCTACCAGTTTAGTTAGCCCAATCTATATGTAGATTAAAGTCGCCCATGATAACTGCTGTACCTTTATTGCACACATCCCTAATTTCTTGTTTGATGCTGTCCCCAACCTCATTACTACTGTTTGCTGGTCTGTACACAACTCCCACTAGCATTTTCTGCCCTTTGATATTCCGCAGCGCCACCCATACAGATTCCACATCATCCAAGCTAATGTCCTTCCTTACTATTGCATTAATTTCCTCTTTAACCAGCAACACTACCCCACCTCCTTTTCCTTTCCGTCTATCCTTCCTGAATGTTGAATACCCCTGGATGTTGAGTTCCCAGTCTTGGTCACCCTGGAACCATGTCTCCGTGATGCCAATTATATCATATTCGTTAATTGCTGCCTGCGCAGTCAATTCATCCACCTTATTACGAATGCTCCTTGCATTGAGGCACAGAGCCTTCAGGCTTGTCTTTTTAACACACTTTGCCCCTTTAGAATTTTGCTGTAATGTGGTCCTTTTCGATTTTTGCCTTGGCTGTCACTGCACTCCACTTTTTCTTTTCTTTTTTCTATCTTTTGCTTCTGCCCCCATTCCACTTCCCTCTGTCTCGCTGCATAGGTTCCCATCCCCCTGCCATATTAGTTTAACCCCTCCCCAAAAGCACTATAAAACACTCCCCCTCAGACATTAGTTCCGGTCCTGCCCAGGTGCAGACCGTCCGATTTGTACTGATCCCACATCCCCCAGAACCGGTTCCAATGTCCCAGGAATTTGAATCCCCCCCTTCTGCACCACTCCTCAAGCCACGTATTCATCTTAGCTATCCTGCCATTCATACTCTGACTTGCACGTGACACTGGTAGCGATCCTGAGATTACTACCTTTGAGGTCCTACTTTTTAATTTAAGTCCTAGCTCCCTAAATTCAGCTTGTAGGACCTCATTCCATTTTTTACCTATATTGTTGGTACCTATATGCACCATGACAACTGGCTGTTCACCCTCCCCCTCCACAATGTCCTGTAGCCGCTCCGAGACATCCTTGACCCTTCCACCAGGGAGGCAACATACCATCCTGGAGTCTCAATTGCGGCCACAGAAACACCTATCTATTCCCCTTACAATAGAATCCCCTACCACTATAACTCTCCCACTCTTTTTCCTGCCCTCCTGTGCAGTAGAGCCACCCACGGTGCCATGAACTTGGCTGCTGCCCTCCCCGATGAGTCATCGCCCCCAACGGTTCCCAAAACGGTGTATCTGTTTTGGAGGGGGATGGCCACAGGGGACCCCTGCACTATCTTCCTTCCACTGCTCTTTCTATTGGTCACCCATTCCCTATCTGCCTGTGTATCCTTTAACGGCGGTGTGACGAACTCACTAAACGTGCTATTCACGACATCCTCAGCATCGTGGATGCTCCAGAGTGAATCCACCCACAGCTCCAGTGCCGCAATGCAGTCTGTCAGGAACTGCAGCAGGATACACACAAGAATGAGAGATGATCTTATTGAGACATATAAGATAATGAGGGGCTCGACAACGTAGATGCAGAGAGGATGTTTCCATGCAAGGGGGAATCTAGAACTAGGGCGCATAGTGTTAGAATAAGTGATCGCAATTTAAAACTGAGATGAGGAGGAATTTCTTCTCTCGGAGGATTGTAAATCTGTGGAATTCTCTGCCCCAGAGGGCTGTGGAGGCTGGGTCATTGAATATATTTAAGTCAGAGATAGACAGAGTTTTGAGCGATAATGGAGTAAAGGTTTATGGGGAGCGGGTGGGAAAGTGGAGCTGAGTCCATGATCAGATCAACCATGATCTTATTGAATGGCGAAGCAGGCTCGAGGGGCCAAATGGCCTGCTCCTGCTCCTATTTCTTATGTTCTTGTGTTCTTATGTTCTTATGTGCCTGAAAATAAGCTTGGTGGCATCTTAGCGGGTGTAATGTCCCTATTTAGAAAAGAGGCAAACAAAAAGCAGGAAACTATAGACCAGTTAGCCTAACATCTGTCGTTGGGAAAATGCTGGAGTCCATTATTAAGGAAGCAGTAGCGGGACATTTGGAAAAGCATAATTCAATCAAGCAGAGTCAGCATGGTTTTATGAAAGGAAAATCATGTTTGATAAATTTGCTGGAGTTCTTTGAGATGTAACGAGCAGGGTGGATAAGGGGGAATCAGTGGAGGTGGTGTATTTGGCCTCCACGACTGAGGTTTTAGGTGGCAGTCGGACGAGAGGGCTGTGGCTGGTGAGGTGACCAGGGTCAGGGACCTGCTCGATGGTGGAGGAGCGGGCTGGATGGCGCCAGACACGCTGGCGCGGCGCCTAAATTTGGCCGACGTCCGCCGCGCGGCCGATGCCATCGAGTCGCTAAAAACAGCTCTGGGCCCTGACTCCGTTAGGTGCGTCGAGGAGGCTCAAGCACGTGGGGAGATCCTGTCCGAACTAACCCCTGTCCGGACGGAATTCCTCATCGGCGCCAAACCCCGGAACCTCCCTCGGGAGCCGGCGCCTCACAACTTGAGCCGCCTCAGGGAAATCCCCTCCATGCCTTTCAGTTCTGCGCGGAGGGATTTCCTGTATGGGCTGCTCCTGCACACTCTCAACTTTGCCATCCTCGCCTGCCGTCCGGACACGCCATGGCGAACCATCTTGCTGTCCGGAGGAGGTGGGGGTCCCCGATGGAGGGCATTCTACGCAGGGGTCCTCCCACTATTCATCGGGGACTTGGCCTGGAGGGTGGTGCACGGAGCAGTGCCGTGCAACAAATTTTTAAGCCGGTTCACGGACTCCCAGGCCGCCTGCAATTTCTGCGGTCTGGAAGAGTCCGTGTTCCTTGTTTTTATTGAATGCATGAGGCTGCAGCCCCTGTTTTATTATTTAAAGGGGCTGCTCCTGAAATTCTGGCTGCACTTCAGTCCCACACTCCTGATCTTTGGGCACCCTGTGCGGAGGGGAGCGGGCAAGTCCGAGGGCCTCCTCGTAGGACTGCTCCTGGGCACGGCCAAGGGTGCCATCAGCCGGTCCAGGCAGCGGGCGGTCGAGGGGGTCGTTCAGCCTGACTGCCTGCCTCTCTTCCGCGCCTACATCTGGGCCAGGGTGTCCTTAGAGATGGAGCACGCGGTGTCCACTGGTACGTTCGCGGCCTTCCGCGAGAGGTGGGCACCAGAGGGACTGGAGTGCATTATAACCCCCGGCAACCAAATTTTAATTTGATTTTATTTATTTTACAGTTTAATTTGTTTTAATTGCCGGTTTTAGTGTCCCCCTCCCCTTTTATAGGGGGCACTGGTAAATTATATGAATTTAATGCCCCAAAAAAAAATCACAAAAGGAAAAAAACACAAAAAAAAAAGAGGGCAGGTATAAGTGTCTGGAGTGTCCCCCAGATCGAGGGGCACTTGATTTAATGTTAATTATGTTTTACTCCAAAAGAGTTGTGGTGTATTTGGATTTCCAGAAAGCATTCGATAAGGTGCCACATAAAAGGTTACTGCACAAGATAAAAGTTCAAGGAGTAGGGGGTAATATATTAGCATAGATAGAGGATTGGCTTACTAACAGAAAATAGAGATTCGGGATAAATGGGTCATTTTCTGATTGAAAAACAATGACTAGTGGGATGCCGCAGGGATTGGTGGTGCTGGGTCCTCAACTATTTACAATCTGTATTAATGACTTGGATGAAGGGAACGAGTGTAATGTAGCCAAGTTTGCTGATGATACAAAAATGCGTGGGAGAGCAGTGCTGCAACATGTGGGAGCTGGTGGACACCATTGAGGTCCATGGTGGCCACGTCTGCGGTAAGTTTCTGCAGCTCGAGGAACATTCGCTCCGCATTGATGAGCTAGAGTCAGAGCTCCAGACACCGTGACACATCAACGAGGGGGAGAGTTACCTGGATACTGTGTTCCAGGGAGTAGTCACACCCCTCAGTTAACTAACTCAGATTTGCCTAGTGGTCAGGGACTGGAGGGTGTGACTATGAGTGAGGAAAGTATGGGGATCCAGGAGGTAGTGATGGAGGAGCCTCGGCCCTTGCTCTTGTCCAACAGGTTCGAGGCTCTTACTCCCTGTGTGGACGAGAGCAGGGACTGCAGGGAGGATGAGCAAACTGACCACAGCACCGTGGTACAGGAGGCCATTCAAGCTTGGGGAGTAAAAAAAATCATTGTAATAGTAGGGGACAGTATCATTAGGCGGATAGATACAATTTTCTGCAGCCGTGAGCGTGAGTCCCGAAGGCTAGGTTGCCTGCCCGGTGCCAGGCTGGAGAGGAACTTGGAGTGGGAGGGGTCCATGTGGGTACCAACGCCATAGATAGGGCAGACAAGAAGGTTTTGCTAAGGGATTATGAGCAGCTAGGGGCCAAATTAAAAAGCAGAACCACAAAGGTAATAATCTCTGGATTACTATTCGAGCCACGAGCAAATTTACATAGGTGAAATAAGATCAGAGAGCTAAACCCGTGGCTCAAAGCCTGGTTTGAGAGAAATGGGTTTTAATTCCTGGGGCACTGGCACCAGCACTGAGCTAAGAGGGAGCTGTTCCATCGGGACAGACTCCACTTGGAAAGTGCTGGGGCTAGGGTCCTGGTGAACTAAATCACTAGGGCTGCTGAGAGAGCTTTAAACTATTTTTTTGTCAGAGGTGGGGGAGTGGTTCTGGTGAGCAGAAAACTAATAGCTCAAAGAACAAAGTGAAGGCAATAGAGCAGGATAGCATTGGGGGAAACTAAAACCAGAGCTTGACAGGAAGGGACAGAATATATAAACATAAGAGCTTATCAGAAACTGGGGCCATAGCAGGGGAAAATGGTAAAAAAAAACACATATAAAAGCTCTTTATCTGACTGCACGTAGCATTCGTAACAAATTAGATGAGCTGTCGGCACAAATAGTTACAAATGCAAATGATCTGGTCGCCATAATAGAGACGTGGTTGCAAGGTGATCAAGACCAGGAACTAAACATTCAGGGGTACTTGACAATTCGGAAAGACAGGCAGAAAGGAAAAGGAGGTGGGGTAGCTCTGTTGATAAAGGATTGAATCACTGCAATCGTGAGAAATTATATTAGCTCAAATGATCGGGATGTTGAAACAGTTTGGGTGGAGATAAGGAATAATGGGAAAAAGTCACTGGAGGGCGTAGTCTATAGGCCCCCTAACAGTAGCAACTCTGTTGGTTGGAGTATAAACCAAGAAATTGTGAGGGCTTGTAAAAAGGGAACAGCAATAATCATGGGTGATTTTAACCTGCATATTGATTGGACAAATCAATTTGATCAGGGTAGCCTTGAGGAAGAGTTCATAGAGTGCATAAGGGACGGGTTACTTGAGCAGTACTTGGGCAGGCTATTTTAGATCTGGCCCTGTGTAATGAAACAGCATTAATAAACAATCTCCTAGTAAAGGATCCCCTTGGAATGAGTGATCATAGCATGGTTGAATTTCAAATTCAGATGAAGGGCGAAAAAGTTGGATCTCAAACCAGCGTTTAAGCTTAAATAAAGGAGACTACAAAGGTATGAGGGCAGAGTTGGCTAAAGTGGACTGGGAAAATAGATTAAAGTGCAGGGCGGTTGATGGCATTTTTAGGAAACTTATCATCGAGCGTTACTTTCTCCGTGTGCTTAACGCTGGGAAATAATATTATCGCCCGCCCACTTTTTTTGGGCGGAATCATCAGAATGGGCGAAATCAACGCTCATATTGTCCAGCATTACTTTCCACACGGAATTAACACCAAAATTCAATAAGACCGCCCACCCACTTTTTTTTGTCGTAAAGAGCAAATTTTGCAAAACTATCGCCCAGGAGATCGCCTACTGTTAATTTCACCACTTTGCACACATATCGGCCACAATATCGCTCGCCCAAAAAACCTTCCACAAAAAGCGGGGTGGCTGCCATTTTTAAAATCGCAGGTCGCTTCATTCAAAAGGCTGCCTCAACTTCGAGTGGGGTTTGCATTGACTCTGGAGTTCTTCTCAGGTGAAGACATATTTTCAGAATCTGTACTATTGGGGCTTTACTCCAGGTGTATTTTAGTGAGGGGATCATTGCTTCTGATCATTTGTTATTATACTTTCAATGCAATGGGGCCACCAAAGAATAACTTTGCTTAAGCAGCGCTTCAGATGTCTTGACCACTCAGGAGGGAAAGTACAATACAACCCTGAGTAAGTAGGTAAACTCGTTGTCGTGTGCTCGATGCTGCACAACCTGTCTATCAGGAGGGGCCAAGAATTGCCAGAAGGCACTGATGCTCCACCTCAGAAGAGAGAGGAAGAAGACGATGAGGAGCTGGACGCTGACCTAGGGCCAGACAATCAGGCTGGATATGCAACTATGCCCATAAACCCTTCCAGACCACAGGAAAGGGCCCATGGTGGCTACAACTATTTTAAGTTGTGATCAGTAATCAAGTGCCCCCTGATTCAAGGGGGTGGGTGGGGGGAACACACCAAACACTTTCAAACAAGTGCCCCCTTGTGTTTTTTTTTGAGGACACTGAAACACAAATTATACAAGTGACCCCTGGCAAAAAAGGGGTGGGAGGGGGGGCACTAAACCCGACAAACATAGACAAATTAAACTTTAAACAATAGTATTTAAATTAAAATTTGGTTGCCGGAGGTAATGATGCACTCCAGTCCCTCTGGCGCCCACCTCTCGCGGAAGGCCACGAGCGTACCGGTGGCCACCACGTGCTCCATCTCGAGGGACACCCTGGCACGGATGTCACCACGCAAGAGAGGCAGGCAGTCAGGCTGAACGACCCCCTCAACCACCCGCTGCCTGGACCGGCTGATGGCCCCCTTGGCCGTGCCCAGGAGCAGTCCTACAAGGAGGCCTTCCGACCTGTCCGCTCCCCTCTGCACAGGGTGCCCAAAGACCAGGAGTGTGGGACTGAAGTACAACTAGAATTTGAGGAGCAGCCCTTTCAAATAATGGAATAGGGGCTGCAACCTCACCGAGTAAACAAAGGCAAAAAAGAAAAAGGGCCACACTACATCATAATTCTAAAAGGTCAAAGGGTGTTAAAAAAACAAGCCTGAAGGCTTTGTGTCTTAATGCAAGGAGTATCCGTAATAAGGTGGATGAATTAACTGTGCAAATAGATGTTAACAGATATGATATGATTGGGATTACAGAGACGTGGCTCTAGGATGATCAGGGCTGGGAACTCAACATCCAGGGATATTCAACATTCAGGAAGGATAGAATAAAAGGAAAAGGAGGTGGGGTAGCATTGCTGGTTAAAGAAGAGATTAATGCAATAGTTAGGAAGGACATTAGCTTGGATGATGTGGAATCTATATGGGTAGAGCTGCAGAACACCAAAAGGCAAAAAACGTTAGTGGGAGTTGTGTACAGATCTCCAAACAGTAGTAGTGATGTTGGGGAGGGCATCAAACAGGAAATTAGGGGTGCATGCAATAAAGGTGCAGCAGTTATCATGCGTGACTTTAATATGCATATAGATTGGGCTAACCAAACTGGAAGCAATACGGTGGAGGAGGATTTCCTGGAATGCATAAGGGATGGTTTTCTAGACCAATATGTCGAGGAACCAACTAGGGGGGAGGCCATCTTCGACTGGGTGTTGTGTAATGAGAGAGGATTAATTAGCAATCTCGTTGTGCAAGGCCCCTTGGGGAAGAGTGACCATAATATGGTGAAATTCTACATTAGGATGGAGAGTGAAAAAATTAATTCAGAGACCATAGTCCAGAACTAAAAGAAGGGTAACTTTGAAGGTATGAGGCGTGAATTGGCTAGGATTGATTGGCGAATGATACTTAAGGGGTTGACTGTGGATGGGCAATGGCAGACATTTAGAGATCGCATGGATGAATTACAACAATTGTATATCCTTGTCTGGCGTAAAAATAAAAAAGGGAAGGTGGCTCAATCGTGGCTATCAAGGGAAATCAGAGATAGTATTAAAGCCAAGGAAGTGGCATACAAATTGGCCAGAAATAGCAGCGAACCCAGGGACTGGGAGAAATTTAGAACTCAGCAGAGGAGGACAAAGGGTTTGATTAGGGCAGGGAAAATAGAGTACAAGAGGAAGCTTGCAGGGAACATTAAGACGGACTGCAAAAGCTTCTATAGATATGTAAAGAGAAAAAGGTTAGTAAAGACAAACGTAGGTCCCCTGCAGTCAGAATCAGGGGAAGTCATAACGGGGAACAAAGAAATGGCAGACCAATTGAACAAGTACTTTGGTTCGGTATTCACTAAGGAGGACACAAACAACCTTCCGGATATAAAAGGGGTCAAAGGGTCTAGTAAGAAGGAGGAACTGAGGGAAATCCTTATTAGTCAGGAAATTGTGTTGGGGAAATTGATGGGATTGAAGGCCAATAAATCCCCAGGGCCTGATGGACTGCATCCCAGAGTACTTAAGGAGGTGCCCTTGGAAATAGCCGATGCATTGACAGTCATTTTCCAACATTCCATAGGCTCTGTATCAGTTCCTATGGAGTGGAGGGTAGCCAATGTAACTCCACTTTTTAAAAAAGGAGGGAGAGAGAAAACAGGGAATTATAGACCGGTCAGCCTGACATCAGTAGTGAGGAAAATGTTGGAATCAATTATTAAAGATGAAATAGCAGCGCATTTGGAAAGCAGTGACAGGATCAGTCCAAGTCAGCATAGATTTATGAAAGGGAAATCATGCTTGACAAATCTTCTCGAATTTTTTGAGGATGTAACGAATAGAGTGGACAAGGGAGAACCAGTGGATGTGGTGTATTTGGACTTTCAACAGGCTTTTGGCTAGGTCCCACACACGAGATTGGTGTGCAACATTAAAGCACATGGTATTGGGGATAATGTACTGACGTGGATCGAGAACTGGTTGGTAGACAGGAAGCAGAGATTTTGGATAAACGGGTCCTTTTCAGAATGGCAGGCAGTGACTAGTGGGGTGCCGCAGGGCTCAGTGCTGGGACCCCAGCTATTTACAATATACATTAATGATTTAGATGAAGTAATTGAGTGTAATATCTCCAAGTTTGCAGATGACACTAAGCTGGATGGTGGTGTGAACTGTGAGGAGGACTTTAAGAGGCTGCAGGGTGACTTGGACAGGTTAGGTGAGTGGGCAAATGCACGGCAGATGCAGTATAATGTAGATAAATGTGAGGTTATCCACTTAGGTGGCAAAAACATGAAGGGAGAATATTATCTGAATGGCAGCAGATTAGGAAAAGGGGAGGTGCAATGAGACCTGGGTGTTATGCTACATCAGTCATTAAAAGTTGGCATGCAGGTACAGCAGGCGGTGAAGAAATCAAATGGTATGTTGGCCTTTATAGCTAGGAGATTTTAGTATAGGAGCAGGGAGGTCATACTGCAGTTGTACAGGGCCTTGGTTGAGGCCTCACCTGGAATATTGTGTTCAGTATTGGTCTCCTAATCTGAGGAAGGACGTTCTTGCTATTGAGGGAGTGCAGCGGAGGTTCACCAGATTGATTCCCTGGATGGCTGGACTGACATATGAGGAGAGACTGGATCGACTGGGCCTGTATTCACCGGAGTTTAGAAGGATGAGAGGGTATCTCATAGAAACACACAAAATTCTGACGGGACTGGACAGGTTAGATGCAGGAAGAATGTTCCCGATGTTGGGGAAGTCCAGAACCAGAGGTCATAGTCTAAGGATACGGGGGTAAGCCATTTAGTACTGAGATGAGGAGAAACGTCTTCACTCAGAGAGTTGTTAACCTGTGGAATTCTCTACCGCAGAGAATTGTTGATGCCAGTTCATTGGATATATTCAAGAGTGAGTTAGATATGGCCCTTACGGCTAAAGTGACCAAGGAGTACGGAGAGAATGCAGAAAAGGGGTACTGAGGTGAACGATCAGCCATGATCTTATTGAATGGTGGTCCCAGTTCCAGCGCATCTTTCCCAGCCAGTTCCTGCCGAGCAGCGTGGGGCCATCGACTGGTACCACCCAGAGTGGTAGCTTGTGCACCGCTCCATCGTAGGACACCTTTACGGTAGCACTGTCGATTACAGGAATCATTTCTTTTGTGTAAGTTCTTAGTTTTGTGCGAACTGAAGTTAAGACTGGCCTTGAGGCCTTGTTGCACCACAACCTTTCGAATCTCTTTTTGCCCATAATGGACTGGCTCACGCCCGTGTCCAGCTCCATTAACACCGGGAGTCCATTTAGTTCAACCTTCAGCATTATCGGGGGACAATTTGTGGTGAATGTGTGCACCCCATGTACTTCTGCCTCCTCTATCAGAGGTTCTGTTTCATTGTGATCCTCCATGGATCTGTCCACTTCTGCAATGTGGTGGTTTGCAGGTTTGGCAGGCCTAGCAGCTCGCCTGCACACTCGTTGGAGGTGTCCCATTGTTCCACAGCCCTTGCAACTATATCCTTTGAATCGGCATGAATGGAAGCGATGATCACCCCCGCAGTGCCAACAAGGTGTTAATGGCCTTGCATTCATCACCCTTGATGGTGGACCCTGAGACATCTGCGGACATGTAGCTGCAGGTATGTGTGGCCTGCCCTGTCTGTTATGATTCAAAAATAACATCAGTTTGTTCACAGTACTTGTAGCAGCAATTGTGTGCTGAGAGATTTGCTTAGTATTGTCACTGGTGGCAATGAACGCCTGGGCTATCGCTATGGCCTTACTCAAGGTTGGGGTCTCTACAGTTAAAAGTTTGCGAAGTATGGTTTCGTGGCCAATGCCAAGTACGAAAAAGTCTCTGAGCATGTGCTCCAAATGTCCTTCAAATTCGCAATGTCCTGCAAGGCATCTTAGTTCGGTGACATAACTCGCCACTTCCTGGCCTTCAGATCTTTTGTAGGTGTCGAACTGGTACCTCACCATCAGAACGCTTTCCTTCGGGTTCAAATGCTCTCGGACCAGTGTGCACAAATCGTCGTACGGTTTCTCCATGGGTTTTGCTAGAGTGAGCAGATTCTTCATGAGGCCATACGTTGGTGCCCCACAGACAGTGAGGAGGATCGCTCTACGTTTGGCAGCACTCTCTTCCCCATCTAGCTCGTTGGCCACGAAGTATTGGTCGAGTCGCTCCACAAAAGTTTCCCAATCATCTCCTTCTGAGAATTTCTCCAGGATGCCCACTGTTCTCTGCATCTTTGGGTTCACTATCTGTATCTCGTTGCCAGTTGTAGTGCATGGAGAAAGAGTCAGACTGAACACTGTGAGCTCAAAGTAAAATGTGCCCTTAGCCTTTTTTTGCAGATCTCCGGAGTGCCTCTCCAACCTGTGAAGCACTCTTAAATCCCTGTGTTCCCAAGGGATTATGGGATCCCTTGGGACTCCAGGGAATGAGCCCTCTGGTGGCTGTACAGAGTATATACATGTCCAGATACATAACAGAGAGAAAGCAGGAAAGGGGTACTGAGGTGAATGGTCAGCCATGATCTTAATGAATGGTGGTGCAGGCTCGAAGGGCCGAATGGCCTACTCCTGCACCTATTTTCTATGTTTCTATGTTTCTATCTACAATTGTGTGCATATGCCATGCTTTCATTTGAGCCTTCTAAAACCCATAACTAGCCATTTGGATCCATTTCAGCAAATCTAATCTTGAGCTTGCTTCACGTATGAATATCTGCGAATCCCTACATACATTTTAATATTTAAATAAAATCCTTGCCTGTTTCAGGCAGGTCTGACCTAATCCGGATGTGGATAACATTGGAAATACAGGCAAAGTGCTCAGTGGGCTTGGATCTGCAGTAACTAATCTCCTTTACCTTTTCCAATTGGGCAAGTCTGTTATGGAAAAAATTAACTCGGCTCCCAACAGCAACAATAGCAACTTGCATTTATATAGCACCTTTAATGTAGTAAAATGTCAAAAGGTGCTTCACAGGAGCGATATCAAACAAAATTTGACACCGAGCCACAAAAGGGGATATTAGGGCTGTTTGGTCATAGCGGTAGATTTTAAGGAGCCGGTGTCAGCTGTAGCTCAGTGGGTAGCACACTTGCTCTGAGTCAAAAGGTTGTGGGTTCAGGTCCCACTGCAGGGACTTGAGCACAAAAATTCTGGGCTGACATTCCAGTGCAGTGCTGAGGGAGTGTTGCACTGTCAGAGGCGCTGTCTTTCGGATGAGACGTTAAATTGAGGTCCTGTCTGTTCTCTCAATTGGATGTAAAAGATCCCATGGCAATATTTTGAAGAAGAGCAGGGGAATTATCCCCATGCCCTGGCCAATATATAACCCTCAATCAACATAACAACGATAGATAATCTGGTCATTATCATATTGCTGTTTGTGGGAGCTTGCTTGTGCGCAAATTAGCTGCCGTGTTTCCTACGTTACAACAGTGACTACACTCCAAAAGTACTTCATTGTCTGTAAAGCGCTTCGAGGCATCCAGTGGTCATGAAAGGCATTATATAAATCCCAGTCTTTCCTTTTTTTCTGAAGAAAGAGAGGTAGAGAGGCGGAGAGGTTCAGGGAGGGAAGTCCAGAGCTTAAATGGAGATTGATCATTTGGACAAGCACCTCCTGTGGATTTGTCAAACAAGCTGGAGTCAAAGTCAGTAGGAGAGGGGAGTGAAGAAAAGTTGTTGATGATAGAAATGTGGGAGGGAAGTTTCCACTTCAGGTCTGCGCCTCCTACGCCTGGTACTTCTGCCGCCAAATGTCCCCTTGAGACACATAGATAACAGTGCTCTGCTGACTTTTCCAAAACTGTGTACCCCCAGCCCGTGATTTTCCATCCAATATAAACAGAGAATCAGAGACTGGAGGTGCGCCATTACCCAAAATGCTGAGAGTGCTAAAGTGGACTGTCAAGGAAGGCAACTGGTCAAGTATGATTAATGCTTGACGTTACATGGTATCTGCAGAACCGTTTCCTCAGGTTGGGTTCCACCGGGCTGGTTAGAATCCATAATAGCACGGATAATAGTCTGTGGAGGGAATCAGGTTAAACGGTGTCCGCATTTGGAACTTTGCCTCGTTTCATTTTTAATTAAAGAATCAGATGGTGTCTTTTGAACATAATTCAGGCTGTTTCAAATTGCTAATGATTGCATCAATGTGACTGGCAGCTGTTTCCTGTACTCTGAATGAACTAATTGCATGTCCATTGTCAACGTCTGGTTACATGTTAGCTGACAGACTCATTTGTTTGGAAACTTGTTAATACAGTTCAGAACTTAGCAGACTTATATATAATGCCCTGATGATTGGATGGCGGGTGTTGAGTTCCAAACCTGTCTAATGTGTTTTTACATGTACAAATGTAAGTAAGATCATCAATTGGAATATTTGAATATTATAGCATTCAATTCCTCTGAAAACATCTTCAGAAGAGGTCATGGGTTAAAACGAGGGAGCTTTATTCAGTACAGCAGTGTTTGAGCAGTGACCACACTTGATCAACTGCGTTGGGCAGGCCACATAGTTTGCATGCCAGACACGAGACTCCCAAAGCAAGTGCTCTACTCGGAACTCCTTCACGGCAAACGAGCCAAAGGCGGGCAGTGGAAACGTTACAAGGGCACCCTCAAAGCCTCCCTGATAAAGTGCAACATCCCCACTGACACCTGGGAGTCACTGGCCAAAGACCGCCCTAAGTGGAAAAGTGCATCCGGGAGGTCGCTGAGCTCCTCGAGTCTCATCGCCGAGAGCATGCAGAAATCAAGCGCAGGCTGCGGAAAGAGCGTGCAGCAAACCAGTCCCACCCACCCCTTCCCTCAACGACTATCTGTCCCACTTGTGACAGGGACTGTGGTTTTCGTGTTGGACTGTACAACCACCTAAGTACTCATGTTAAGAGTGGAAGCAAGTCTTCCTCGATTCCGAGGGACTGCCTATGATGAAGATGATGATGATGATGATGATGATGCTTGCTGCTTTTCATGGTAGATCAGATGCAAGGCTTAATATTAACTCATTGCGTGGCATGGAGTTATAATTTGATGTGCCAGGGCATCTAATGGCATCTGCTGTTAGACTTGCTCTTGCACGTTTAGGTTTTTTAATTTTTTGCGTGGCAAGTTGCTGAAGGTGCGAGCTGATAACGTCGTACCGAGGGAAACCGAACATCTGGGACCTGAGCAAGCAGGCCAGGCAACTGTTTATCTCCTTAACCCATCAGTTTGGAGGATTGTGAAATTAACAGTGCAAGGACTGAAAAGGAAGTGTCAATTACAATGGGTGAATTCAATGTCAAATCAGGTACAGAAAGAGAAATAAAGGCCGAAATTTTCCCACCACTGAGTGTGCAGGTTTGGAGGTGGGTCGGCAGCAAAAGTTGCAGGAAATGCGAACACATCGGGAACTCGCTGTCGTCCCACTTCCTCGTGCCTTTAACTCAGGCACGTTTGTCGAGGTGGGCGAGCTAATTAAGTTCATTAATCCTTGTTGCGAGACCCTTAACAGAGATTTTAACCAGACCTTTTGAATTTTCACTGGATGACCATGGGAATCACACAGCTCGGGAACCACGTCTGTCAATCTGAGGCAATTGTGCGAGGTCAATAATGCAGAGCGTGGAAATCCAAATAAATAGTCCCACGTGACACCTCATTATTGCTTGAGGGAAAGGCTCTTGATAACTCCATTTTGAGCACAGATTTAGGTGTCTAGAGTTTGCAAGTCGTTTCTGTAACCTTGGAAGCCAGTCTCACCATATTGCTAGTAACTATCACACCATTGACAGATTGGTCCTGTGATCTCTACTTGACCTGCCATCTATTACGTCAGCATGGGTACCGTTTATACTGTCTCACTTTGGTCCTCAGAATCGAACCAGGATGAGCCCCACCAGCAGTAGCACCAGCAACTGCAGGAAAAGCACTACCAACCTTCTCCTCAACGAACTGATGCTCCACAGGACAGAGGGCATCAGCGCAAAGCTGCACCACACCGGAGACGATACCCCCAACACAGGGCATACAAGCAGAGGATGAGCTTTCTCAAAATGACTGAGCAGCAGTGCCAAAGGAGGCTCAGGTTATCGCAGCAGGTCATCACAGTCATTTTCAGGTTGCTGGAACAAGACCTGCAGCCCAGAGGACATGGTGGACATGTCTTACCAGTGGCTGTCAAAGTCACCAGCGCCTTCAACTTCTTCACCTCAGACTCCTTCCAGGGATTTGCAGCAACCATTTGTGGCTCGCAGTCGGCTGCCCACAGATGCATCACCCAGGTCACCGATGCCATGTCTGACAAGTCAGCCAATTATATCAACTTTGCCACTGATGAAGCCAGTGTTACTGAGCTTGCGCTTGACTTTGTGGCTCTGGTTGACTTTCCACAGGTGCAGGACATCATCGACTGCACACATGTGGCCATCAAGGCACCTCCACATCACCCAGGAGTGTTTGTGAACCGCAAGGGCTTCCAATCCCTCAACGTGCAGCTGGTCTGCAACCATAGGAATATCATCATGCATCAAATTCCCTGGCAGCTGTCATGACTCTCTCGTGCTGCACCAGCTTCAGCTCTTCACACCTCCAAACAGGCTTTCCGGCTGGCAGCTTGGAGACAAGGGCTATCCACTGAAGACGTAGCTCATGACTGCGCTGAGGGAACCAAGCAATGAGTCCGAGGAGAGATAAAATGAGAGCCACATATCCACCAAGATGTGTCATTGAGCAAACAATAGGATTGCTGAAGATGTACTTCAGATGTATTGACAGATCTGGAGGAGACCTTCAGTATGCACCAGCCAGGGTCTCCAAAATCGTCAGTGTTTGCTGCATGCTGCACAACATAGCGCAGCAGAGAGGATTAGCGCTGCACAAGGAGCAAAGCGCAGAGCACACAGCCTCTTCAGAGGAGGATAAAGAGGAGGAGAAGGAGATCAGCTGGAGATGAAGAAGAGGAGCAGGAGGAACCTGAGGCCAGATGGCACCAGCAGCAGCACATATTGCAGCCCGGGAGGCCAAGGATGGCCTTATCATGGCCAGATTTACTTAACCTCCTGCATTGCACCCATATGGCTGCCACATGCTGTGCCAAGTCTCCCCCTGCCAACAACACCATAAAACATCCCCACAAAGAACAAGCCTTTCCTTTCACACTGATCCCCATTGTTGGAGATAATGATAAGTCTCACCATTCACTCCAACTCACAAAGCCACTTCCAAAGTAGCAGACAAAAATGGGGATGACCGGAAAGTGGTGAAAATGGATACATTTACACGTGTAATAACAGTAACGGAACCTTAACAATAACACTTCTCTGTACACCCAGGTGCTTACTCTTGTGCATCTACTTTTGTGTCATTTTTCTTTTCTGAGTGCTTCTACGAGGTGCAACCCTGTGGCTTCAGCAGAGGTAGAGGCAGGCTGCTCACGTCCCTGCTGCAACGGCGTAGACACTTTTTGCGGACATCCTCTGGGTTTTGAAGCCTGTGAGGGCCCCGCCAAAGATTGCTCCTCCTGCAACTGTGCAGGGGCAGATTCAGCCATCCGAGGAAGTATCTGGGGCTCTGATTGAGGGGAGGGCAATGGGGGAGAAGTGTGAGCACTTTGAGAGGAGCCTCCCCTTCCATGTCCCCTCTCACCCTCATCCCTTAAATGGACCACCTGCACTTCCCTGCTAGCAAGGAGGTGGAGAGCACCTTGCTGCACATCAGTGAGGCGATGAGGACCTAAGTCTATGTTTAGAACCCTCCTAGAGAGGAGAGTGAGTAATGATTTGCAGGAGTAGGCTTGGGAAGGCAGAGTGAAGGGGATGTGTTTACAGGCAGTTCTTGATGAGGGTGAGTGTGGCTTTGCACTCACTTTTCCTGATCGCATCAGATCATTGATGCACTTCCTGCACTGTATCCAGGTCTTCCTTACAACATCCCTGCCGTTGCCCTCCTGAGCAATTGAGAGCCAGAGTTTTTTGACTCCCTCTGTGCACGTGCACCTGTTTTGTACTGCGCATGTGCGCTTAATCTTGTCGCACATGCACAGCACACTATATTAGGAAGCTAGAAGTTGGGCCAAACCATGTTGCCAAGTCTGGAGCTGCTGTCATTTGTGCCTGCCACTTGAGCCCGAGCCTGCTGCTAGGGCTTTTGGGTTATCTTTCTGTTGTGTTCTTAGATGCTCCAACAATGACTCCACGAAGCAGTGTGTTGTACTTGAACTGTCGTGACCTTAGTCCTTTATTAGTTAACTCCAGAGTGAGGATCACACCTGGTGCCCTGCCTTTTATACTAGGCCAGGCACATCTGTACAGGTAACCTACAAGTCGTCCACTGCTGTGCCCACTGGTGGCACAACTTAAGATAGTACCAACAGTGGCCATGTAAGATACATGACATCAATCCCCCCTGACCCCTCAGTGCAAATTGCCCCTGCGTTAATTGTGCTCTGGGCTTAGCTCTATATGGGTTTTGTCTGGTAGACCTCTGGCGGGCTAGCTCAACCTTGGGCGGATAGTTGGTGCAGTAGCGTGCTGGTGGTTGCTGTTTGTGTGTGTGTGTGTGTGTATGTGTGTATGCTCTTGACCACTCCATTCTCTCCCCCTCCCCATATTGGTGTGGCGGGGGCATCTAACATTCATGTACATTCAAGTTCAGGTAAGTGGGTTTTGCGTTTTTTTTGGTGTGGTTCCGTGGTGCGACGAGAGCGTTAGATGCCTTGTCGATGCGGTGACCGGTGCGCGAGGACAAACTAGTTCTGGAGCTGCTGGGTTGTGTCCCTACAGTCTGGTGGTGGCTCAGTGCCCGGTGCTGGCAGTGGGAACCCGGTTGGCTCGCGTAGCCTGCTCTCGGGGCTGTTGCCGTGGTCCCTAGCGTCGAGCAGGTTCACAGATGTCTGTGACCAGCCCCCGTCCTTTCTTTACGCCCTGGGTCCCAGCTGCTCCCTGAGGAGCTGTCGTCTAACAGTGCACAGGGAACTGCTGACTCGCTGGCCTGAGCATCGCTTGGTTTGAAATCTTGGCTGATGCTTGTTTCCTCTGGGGGAACAGTGGCAGGTGACCCTACATCTAGGGGTATGGCCTTGGTGCAGTCTGCTCCTTCAGGCTCATGGCAGTTGGTGCCATCGGTTGCCTGAGAGATGAAGCCGACCCAGGGCATGGTATCCATACCGGTGCCTTTGCCCTGCTGAGGTTGCTTGCTTCGCAGCTTGTGTGTGTTAGCTGCTTGTGGCCACACTTCGTGGTGCATGACTCTGGTCCCCGGGACGCAGGCTACAGCATGGGGTAGCTCGCTGGACCTGTGTGCACCCGATGGGTGTCTGCCCACAGCATTGGTTACTTGCAGTGAGAATCCTGCATCGCATAGCTTTTCCTTGAACGCTCTGGAAGTCCGATCACAATCGCGCGACTTTTCCTCGCTGGTTGCACATGCACATGCACAGTTCAGATCATTGTACATAATCGCGTGACTTTTCCTCGCCGGTTGCATGTATACAATTCTGATTATCAGTTACACCTTTTACATGGTCAGTTACACCTTTTACATAATCCGTTACATCTTTAGTCTCTATCACAATTACTGTTACATTGCTTGAATGTGTGGAACTGTCCCTTTAGTTGTGGTGGGTTGCAGGCTTCCTTTAAGAGACCCTTGCTTGCTTTACACCAATCCGCTTCTCCCTTTGGTGCCACATGTTGCTCCATCAGAGCTGCACCTCGTGGTCTGGCCACGGCCATCTTTTTCTTCAGCGCATCGCATCGTGGTTCGGACGCCATCTTTTCTTCGTCCACGATGTCGATCGCGGTGATCCTCTTCTCCCCGGGTTCTGCCTCCACAGTTGGGAAGTCACTTCTGGATCCGATTTTCTCCCTCCTGAGTCCTGCCACTGGAGCCTGGAAGGTGCGTTCGGGTCGTCTCAGCTGGATCATCTCCACGCAGTCGTGCTGAGCGGTCTGTGCCTCGGGTGCTGTGCTGGTCTGCTCTCCGGTGCTGGGTCCACCCTCAAGTGAGGGCTTGCTGTGCCTCCGAATGCAGAGGACGTCGATCGCTGGAGGGCTGAAGTCTTCCCACGTCCAATGGATCTTCTCCATCCACCTTCTGCCGAGTAGCATTGGTCCATCACCTGCAACAATCCACAGAGGTAACTTGTGCACCGCGTCATCATGGCGAACCTTTACATTCACATTTACCAATGACTGGGATGATTTCATTGGTGTAGGTGCGCAGCTTTGCCTGAACCGGAGCCAACTCAGGTCATTCAGCTGGATTGTCCCATAACCTCTTATAGGCTCCTTGATTCATCACTGACTGGCTCGCCCCCGTGTCCACTTCCATGAAGACTGGACTTCCCTCTATCTCGACTTCCATCTTCAGTGGGCAGCACTCAGTGGTGCAGGTAAACATGTTATGTACCTCCTCATGGGACTGGGCTGCCTCTTGGTCTATCAATTCATAATCCACACTGGATTCATGGCCATCTGTGCACTCCTCATCGACACAGTGAGTTCTATTTCTCTTACATATTCGCTGGAGGTGGCCCTTTGTGTTGCAGCCTTTGCAAACATAGTCTTTAAAATGGCATTGGTGAGCCCTGTGATTCCCTCCGCAACGCCAGCATGGTGCTACTCGATTAGCCCCCCTCGGCGGACTCTGAGTTAAGTGACTTGGGGGCCTGTTCTCTCTTCCCTGAGAGGATTTGTGCTCTACAGTCCAGCTCCTGAACGTCGCCACTCTGTGCACAATACCTGCCGGGTTTGAGTCCTGAGGGTGAGACACCTTCCTAGAGCCGCAGGTCGAGGTCATGAATGACTAGCTCACAGAGATGGCCTTCTGCGGTATCCTGTGGTATCCGCCGACAGTAGCTTATGAAGAAGGCCCTCATGGCCAATTCCAATGACAAAAATGTCCCGCAGCACTTCGTTGCGGTGGGTGCCGAACTCGCATGGTGCCGCCAGCCTCCTGAGGTCTGTGGAATACTTTGCGACTTCCTGACCTTCGGGCCGTCGGTGGGTATAGAACCGGTGTCTGGCTGTGAGGATGCTCTCCTTGGGCTTGAGTTGCTCCTGGATCAGGGTTTCGAGCTCCTTGTATGACTTGGTCATTGTCTTCACTGGTGCCAGCAAGTTCCTGAGGAGGCCATAGATGTTGGGCCCACAACTGGTTAGCAGGATAGCTCTGCGCTTATCAGCCAGTACGGCCGGGCTGTCTCCTGCCAGGTCATTTGCTGTGAAGAAATGTTCCAGCCTCTCCACAAAGACGTCCCAATCATCATCATTGACGAACTGCTGCAACGTACCAAGGGTAGCCATTTACGCATGAAAGTTCGTAGTCACTTCGCCATTTGTTGTGTTCTTAGATGCTCTAACAATGACTCCACGAGGCAGTGTGTTGTACTTGAACTGTAGTGACCTTAGTCCTTTATTAGTTAACTCCAGAGTGAGGGTCACACTTGGTGGCCTGCCTTTTATACTAAGCCAGGCACACCTGTACAGGTAACTTACGAGTCTCCCACTGCTGTGCCCTCTGGTGATACACCTTGTGATAGTACCAACAGTAGCCATGTAGGATACATGACACTTTCAAAAATCAATGACGATACTAAAGGAGCCTCCAGGACTTTTGCCTAGAATGTCGCTGTGATTATCTTCACAAATATTTTTGTGGCTTTCAGAGGGGAGAGAGAGGGGATCGGAGGGGAGAGAGAGAGGAGAGAGAGGGGAGAGAGAAGGGATCGGTGAGGAGAGAGAGGGGAGAGAGAGGGGAGATAGAGGAGATCGGAGGGGAGAGAGGGGATCGGTGGGGAGAGAGAGAGGAGATAAGACGGGAGGGACAGAGTGGATTGGCTAACTAACAGAAAACAGAGAGTCAGGATAACTGGTTCATTCTCGGGTTGGCAATCAGTAACTAGTGGGGTGCCGCAGGGATCAGTGCTGGGACCCCAACTATTTACAATCTATATTAATGACTTGGATGAAGGGACCGAGCGTAACGTAGCCAAGTTTGCTGATGATACAAAGATTGGAGGATAAGCAATGTGTGAGGAGGACACAAAAAATGTGCAAAAGGACATATACAGGCTAAGTGAGTGGGCAAAAATTTGGCAGATGGAGTATAATGTTGGAAAGTGTGAGTTTATGCACTTTGTCAGAAAAAAATCGACGAGCAAGTTATTATTTAAATGGAGAAAAATTGCAAAGTGCTGCAGAACAAAGGACCTGGAGGTCCTGGTGCATGAAACACAAAAGGTTATTTTGTTGGTACAGCAAGTGATCAGGAAGGCCAATGGAATCTTGGCCTTTATTGCAAAGGGAATGGAGTATAAAAGCATGGAAGTCTTGCTACTGTTACACAGGGTATTGGTGAGGCCACACATGGAATACTGTGTACCATTTTGGTTTCCATTTTAAAAAAAGGATATACTTGCTTTGGAGGCAGTTTAGAGAAGGTTCACAAGGTTGATTCCGGAGATGAAGGGGTTGACTTATGAAGAAAGGTTGAGTAGGTTGGGCCTCTACTTATTGGAATGCAGAAGAATGAGAGGTGACCTTATCGAAATATATCAGATTATGAGGGGGCTTGACAAGGTGGATGCAGAGAGGATATTTCCACTGATGGGTGAGACTAGAATTAGAGGGCATGATCTTAGAATAAGGGGCCACCCATTTAAAACTGAGATGAGGAGGAATTTCTTCCCTCAGTAGGTTGTAAATCTGTGGAATTCGCTGTCTCAGAGAGCTGTGGAAGCTGGGTCATTGAATAAATTTAAGACAGAGATAGACAGTTTCTTAACCGATAAGGGAATAAGGGGTTATGGGGAGCAGGCAGGGAGTCCATGATCGAATCGGCCATGATCGTATTAAATAGCGGAGCAGGCTCGAGGGACTGTATGGCCTACTCCTGCTCCTATTTCTTATGTTCTTATGTTATTAAGAGGGGAGGGAGAGAGTGGGGTATAAAGAGAGGGAATCGGTGGGGTGGGGAGAGAATGGAGGGGGGAGAGGATGTCAGAAACTCATAGGGGGTTAATGAGCATGGAGGGCACAGTGGGGATGAGGGAAGAATGTGATCCAGGTTTAAAGTGGATGGGTGGGGGGAGCTGGTGAGAGCGAGAACATGATCCACCTGATATGATGGATCATGTTCTTCCAACCCTACCCCCTTTACACCCGCACCACGTTCTCACTCTCCTATCCCTAGACCTTGTTGATTTCTCGGAAAGCTGTCATTATTCACTTCATACCCAATAAACCTGTTAACAATCCATGACCTACGCACAATGCCGCATCTATCGGGGGGTGAGGAGGAAGATCAGAATCTTGGGGCGAGGGAGGTCAGGAACATAGGTAGGGGGTGCGGTCAGGAAATCGGTGGGGTGGGTGGATGGGGTCCGAAACTTGGGCGATGAGGATAGGAACTAGTTCGGGGGGAGAGAGAAGGTCTTAACCCGCGAGGGTGAGCACTGTCTGTTCCAAGTGAGCTCTGTTCTGCCTGGAATTGGCAGTCAGAATGACTCAAATTACGTTTTGCAAAGTTACTAATTACATAGGCAGGGAGAATCTAATTACACATTCCAGAGAAACTGCTGAATGTGTCTTGTCCTCCAAGGGGACCAATCAGCAATCAGGTCTTGTCACCCAAGGGGATCAATCAGCAATCAGGTCTTGTCATCCAAGGGGACCAATCAGCAATCAGGTCTTGTCATCCAAGGGGACCAATCAGCAATCAGGTCTTGTATCTAAGGGGACCAATCAGCAATCAGGTCTTGTCATCCAAGGGAACCAATCAAAATTTTTGTGTTGGAAATAGACATGTTCATTTGGAGCCAGACTCTTTTGGTCTCTTGGGGAGGACTCTTCCCCCATCAGCAGGGAAGAGGCCCTCCCTGCTTGCTCTGACTCCTTCCACAAGAATATGTAGCGATTCATAGGAAAAGTTGGTTGCAGCCTTCTGTCTCTGTAAACTAATTTTTCTATTTCTCAGGAACAACACACTCCTCTCCAATCCTCCCTCCACTCTCCGACATGAACCTTCAAATGTGACATGGCCAAGGCTTTTTAAAATATCCCCACTGGAAATGTGTTATCGATGACGTCATCAGACCCGCGCAATTTAATAGGGTCAGCAATCGCCATGTCTGCCTTAATAGGGGTCATTACGCTAAAGTTGCTATGAAGAGCGGGCTGATCAATAAATCGAGGTACCGACCCGTTACACGGCCCACACGCACCCGACCGAACTTGGTAGAGAAAATTCCGGCCATAGAAAGGGAAAGAAAGATTGGATTTTAAGAGAGAGAGAGAGAAAAAAGAGAGAGAAACGAAAAGTAAAAAATATGTTAAAATTTAAAGAATGTACATTTTTATAATCTCCAACAACAATTAACACCTAAAAGGAATAAGACTACACACTTGTGATAGTTAATTTTCAATGCCAGAGAGATTGACTTGCAATAATTAACACTCATTACATCGTTAAAAGAGTACTTGGACTGAAATGGACAAGGCACAACTTTCTGTGACATGTTTAGTTTGCATCTACCGTGCAAATACAGCAAATTCACACCATTCAATGCATTTCAAGGTGAGGCTATTTGTTACATTTTGAGACCTCTGTAGAATTGGTGGAGTATTACTGAAAAAGGGCACAGTGTCTGGATCAAAGGGCCTTAAAGGGACAGATGTTGAGTGCTTGATATCAAGATGTTGTTTTTGTGAAGCACAACACGGACAGTAACTTTTGGATATTTGAGTTTATGCCCCTGGTCTGAAGTTGTTGTATGATTTGCGCATAAATAACGTAAGCACCATTAGCCTCACTATTATTTTGACAGCAAATTATGGACCATTGTTTCAATATAATACAGCTGTCAATTAAACTGGTATGAGAAGAAAACAGATGAAATTTGCCATTCAGAGACAGAACATTTTGCAATTGAGGTTTTCTTTGTATATCCAAATGTGTTATTATGAAGGGTAATTTAACCTAATATGGGCTCTTCACATGTTGTTTTGTGTTATGGTCATGAGACAAAGTTTTGAGCTTCATATATCGAATTGTAAGTAAATAATTTTGCCTGTAAAACATGGTCTGTATTTAATGTTTACCATTCTGAGTTGTGTGTAGGATTGTAGCACAAGACTTTGTTCAAGCAGATCATTGCCACTGGAATGATTGTTTATTTTAAGGGCCTCACTACTCTGAAAGGATAGATAACTGGGCATGGCCTTAGGATCAAAGGGCCTTAAAGGAGCAGATGTTGAGCTCTTAATGAAGAAAACAGGGGTGAGTTTCACCCTCACTGCTTGGGTGGTGAACAGCTGGAGCAGATCGTCCAAGATTTATAGAACACACCCAATTTTCATTTCCATTGATTTGACTAGAGATGAAAATCGGGCGAGTTCTATAACAGGCAGACGATCCGCTCAGCCAGTTTCCCCCAAGCGGAGAAGGATAAAATGACCCCGTTTTCTCCTTCAAGCACTCAACATCTGTCACTTTAAGGCCTTTTGATCCAGACACTATGCCCTTTTTCAGTTATGCCCCACTAATTCTACAGAGGTCTCAAAATGTAACAAATGTTTTATTTGAGCCTTGCTTTCTTTTGTTCTTATGTCTAACTTAGCCTTGTACTAAATTCCTTCCATGAAATGTATAACAGCAGGATGGGCATTCCTAACCTAGAATTGCCATATAATCTGCAAAAGGACATAGGCAGGCTAAGTGAGTGGGCAAAAATTTGGCAGATGGAGTATAATGTCGGAAAGTGTGAGGTCATGCACTTGGCAAAAAAAATCAAAAAGCAAGTTATTATTTTAATAGAGAAAGATTGCAAAGTGCCACAGTACAGCGGGACCTGAGGGTACTTGTGCATGAAACACAAAGGGATAGTATGCAGGTACAACAAGTGAACAGGAAAGCCAATGATATCTTGGCCTTTATTGCAAAGGGGATGGAGTATAAAAGCAGGGAAGTCTTGCTACAGCTATATAAGGTATTGGTGAGGCCACACCTGGAATACTGGGCTCAAGTTTCGGCCTTCCCTTAGAACGGCGCACCTCCGAGAAGCACGCCTGTTTCCTAGAACAAAAAGTGCACCTAATGCCTACCTCGGTATTCTGCGATGTTTTTCGGGCCCATTCCAAGTCAGCGCGGCGTATCAGCAGCTGCAGGGGGCGGGGCCAAAGCGTGGCGCCGAAGATCTGCCAGCAAGAGGGCGGAGCTAATTCACAGCAGCACATTTAGTGCCGGCAGCCCTGCGCATGCGCGTTGGAGCGTGCGCGCATGCGCAGTGGGAGACAAACATTGGCACTCGGCCATTTTTAAAGGTAAATGAGGAACAGTGCTGTTTTGTTTTGTGGAGCTGTGGAAAGGCTTGTGAGTGATTTTTGGTAATTTTGCTTTTCACAACACTGTGGAAGAAATCACCTGCTGAAATCAGTGAGTGCTGTTTGTTGCTGCTAAACTTCCAGAACAAGTGTTGCATAGGTGCATGCAAAATAAGGACTGTGTGTTTTGAAAAATCAGAGTGTCAATTCAATACAGCAATGGAACAACGTTCACCAAGAACAAAGAATTTCTTGCATGAGGAAGTGGAGACACTAGTTAACATCACTGAGCAGAGATGGCAGGAACTGGATACCAGCAACAGAGGTCGCACAAAAGTGCCACCCAAAGAAATGAAGAATTCGCTGGAACCAAGTTGCAGAAGATTACTGCACAGTGGTGCATACCAGGAGATCTGGAAGCCAGTGTAAAAAAAAATGGCACGACCTTGGTCAAGTAGTTAGTGTAAGTAATATTTTCATTTTTGAATGGAATCTTAATTGTAAATGTGACCATCTGTATATGTCCCACCCTGCAGAAAGACACACTCTGTAAAAAGTTATATTTTAAGCTTTGCAGAAGAAATTGGCCCACAACAAAAGGGAAAGAACTCGAACAGGAGGAGGCGTGCCAAATCTGCATCCACTGACACCCTTGGAGCAGAGGGTAGCTTCTATGCTGAGTCGTACATGGAGAAAAGCAATCAGTACAGCACAAGCTGGGCTCACTCGCAAGGGAGAGGGTGAGTCCTGAAAATATACCGTGGCCCTACAAATCAACCTGCTACCTGGCCTGCTATGTGTGAGAGTACTCATGCCACCCATCCTGTCCCCTAACCATGTGCTGCTAACCATTTGACTGTTCTGATATATTTTGCAGAAGATGATGCCAATCCTGAAGATCCAGAAGAAGAACCAGAAGAACCAGATGCGGAGGATCCAGACGATCCAGACCAAGGGTGGCTGCAGGCGTTGGCTGAAATGTCTTCAGGGAAGACCTTAGAACTTAATATTTATAAGCCCACATTAACGGACATCATTGTTTCAAACCCTTGCATAGGTTCTGGTTCCACCTTCCATGGTTTCACAGATTCTGACGTTGCGGGTCCCAGTGGTGCTGGTGGTGTAATGCAGCAATTTGCACCCACTGCCCCACCGTCCCAGCCTACACCTCCCACTGGAGTGGTACCGAATGCAAGAACCAGGGCCCCACCATCCCAGCCCGTGGCTCCCACTGGAGTGCTGCTGTTTGGAACACCCAGGGTCCCACCGTCCCAGCCTGCGTCTCCCGCTGGAATGGTGCCGCGAGGCAGACTCAGGCAGAGGAGAAGGAGATTGGAAACACGCTCTCCTGAGATGCAGCGTGCAACAGATGTGGCTCAGGTTGTGGCATTGGGTGTGGAGAGCAATGACCTTACCCGATCACTCGTGGGCAGCGTCAGTGCAGTGGGTGAAGAAGTAATGGTACTGATGGGAGAAATAGCAGTAATGACACGGGAAATGAGGGAGGGAATGTCCGAGGGAGTGCAAGTAATGGCACAGGCCATCAGGGAAGGCTTGGGTGAGGTAGCTGTTGCAATAAGGGTACACAGCCTGGCCAATCAAATGACACCCCCATGAAGAAGTGAACATTCACCGAGATGTGGGTGAGAGATGGTTGCAGCCTTTCTTTGCTGCTTTTGTTTGTGTTCTTGATGTAACTGTAGTAACTTTGTTCAAATTGAAATTGTTTTGTAAGTTTTGTAACTTTATAGCTTATAAGTGATCTTAGGGTTTTTAAGTGATCTTATAGTGTAAATATTCACATATTTTGTAACTTATTTAATTTTGCATCTAAAAAGTGATCTTGAAGTTTAAGTGATCTTAAGAGTGTTAGATTTTTCACATTGAAATTGTTTTGTAACTTTTGTAACTTTACAAGTGTATAAGTGATCTTAAAAGTTTTTAAGTGATCTTAAAGAGTCATATTAAAAAGTAAAGTTTGATACAACAAATATTTTATTAGACTAAAGTTAACTTTTCAATAAAATATTTTTTCATTAAAACTGAATCATGTTCCATTAACACAACACAACGTAGGAACAACTCCAAAAAATAAACATGTCCATGCGCAACAGTTGTCGCAGAGCCCTCAGGCATCAGGAATTGAAGCGTTCACGGATGAGCTGTTGGCGCAGGGCTCGAGCAATCGTTAAAGGAGCATGATGGAACGCCCTCCTCCGATGTCATGCTCTGACATCAGGCACTTGCATGCATTCCTGATCGTCGTCATCATCCTCATCCGGCTCTTCCAAATTACTATCATCAGGCACTCTCCCCTCATGTGGGTCTTCGAGTTCCAGTACCAGCTCCTGCTGCCTCATGATGGCTAAGTTATGCAGCATGCAGCACACAACAGTGAACTGACCGACAGTCTTAGGAGAGTATTACAAGTGGCCTCTGGAATGTTCCAGGCATCGGAATCGCTGTTTCAAGTTGCCAATGGTCCTCTCTATGATGCTGCGTGTCGCAATATGCGACATGTTGTATTCCCAGTCAGCTTCCGTCCGTGTTACGCGTAGGGGCGTCATGAGCCAGGTGGCAAGGCCATACCCTTGGTCTCCCAGTAGCCAGCTCTGCCCTTCTGTCTGCTGCTCAAACAAGTCAGATATAATGCTGTCGCTTAGGATGAATGCATCATGGGTGCTGCCATTGTATCTCGCATCGACTGACATGATGTGCTGCTTGTCGTCACACATGAGCTGCACATTAATGGAGTGGAAACATTTTCTATTCCTGTACTGCTCCGAATCCTCCACAGGTGCTCGCAAGGCGATGTGGGTACAATCAATGCAGCCCTGTACCTTTGGGAAGCCAGCAATCCAGAAGCCCACAGCCCTGTCATGCATTGTTTGGCCGGTCATTGGGAACTTGATGAAGTCATTCCTCCGCGCATACAGTGCAGCCGTGACCTGGTAAAAGCAGGCATGTATTGCATGTTGAGATGGCGCACACATTTCCAGTTGTAACGATCCCGAGGCATAGAAGGAAAGTGCAGCTGTAACCTTCACTTCAACAGACAAGGCAGTCGGCGTTCTGCTTCTCGGCTGGAAATCTGCTCTCAGCATATCACAGATCTCAACGACAACTTCTCTGCGGAAATACAGCCTTTGGACACATTCAGCCTCGCTCATGTCCAGGTACCAATGCCTAGCTCGATATTGCCGATGTGGGTAAGGTCTCCTGTCCATCAGCCTACAGGCTATGTCGTTCCTGGTGCGGTGAATTGATGGAGAACCATTGCATAATCCATGGTGTTGATAATGCAGCACCCATACTTGAAGTACAAATTAAATTTTTAAACTTGCTGGCTGGTTGGCTGGCTCTCCCTCCCGGTGCTTTGTACGCCTCCCCTATCCCCCGGCCGAACGGCCAAACTCATAAACAGCTGCTACCGGGCTGTTCTGACTTCGCTCTTGCCTGACGCCGCCCCTATCCCCTGGCCGAGCAGCCTAACTCTTCGCAGCTCGGAGCCTGCTGTGGCCACCGGATTGTACTGCCATCTCTGTCGGTCGCCTCACGCCGCCCCATCCTCTGGCTGAACGGCCGAACTCGTAAATAGCTCAGTGCCTGCAGCTGCTGCTGCTGCGTCTGCTTCAGATAGGTAAGAAAATTAAATGTATTTTTTATTTGCTTTATTTATCATTTATTATTCATGATGGCTCTTTATTTGTGAAAGTGAAGTGTTAAATGCGTTAAATTCCCGAGGCAAAAAACCCAAGGCAAAAAACAAAAAGGGCCACTGAATGTAAAGGGGCTGCAGAAGGGGTCAAAACTAAAAATCATGGTTTAAAAACTAGGATTAAAACACTCCACCGAAATGCACGCAGCATTCAAAATAAAGTAAATGAGTTGACGGCACAAATCATTACAAAGGGGTATGATTTGGTGGCCATTACAGAAACGTGGTTGCAGGGTGGCCAAGACTGGGAATTAAACATACAGGGGTATCTGATGATTCAGAAAGATAGACAAGAAGGGAAAGGAGGTGGGGTAGCTCTGTTAATAAAGTATGATAGGGCAGTTATGAGAGACGATATTGGCTCTAATGAACAAAATGTTGAATCATTGTGGGTGGAGATTAGAGATAATAAGGGGAAAAAGTTACTGGTGGGCTTGGTTTATAGGCCCCCAAATAATAACTTCACGGTGGGGCGGGCAATAATCAAGGGAATAATGGAGGCATGTGAAAAAGGAACGGCAGTAATCATGGGGGATTTTAACCTACATATCGATTGGTCAAATCAAATCACACGGGGTAGCCTTGAGGAGGAATTCATAGAATGCATACGGGATTGTTTCTTAGAACAGTATGTTATAGAACCTACAAGGGAGCAAGCTATCTTAGATCTGGTCCTGTGTAATGAGACAGGAATAATAAAGCGGGTTGTGTAGAGGACACAGAGAGGCTGCAAAGAGATTTAGATAGGTTAAGCGAATGGGCTAAGGTTTGGCAGATGGAATACAATGTCGGAAAGTGTGAGGTCATCCACCTTGGGAAAAAAACAGTAAAAGGGAATATTATTTGAATGGGGAGAAATTTCAACATGCTGCGGTGCAGAGGGACCTGGGGGTCCTTGTGCATGAATCCCAAAAAGTTAGTTTGCAGGTGCAGCAGGTAATCAGGAAGGCGAATGGAATGTTAGCCTTCATTGCGAGAGGGATGGAGTACAAAAGCAGGGAGGTCCTTCTGCAACTGTATAGGGTATTGGTGAAACCGCACTTGGAGTACTGCGTGCAGTTTTGGTCACCTTACTTAAGGAAGGATATACTAGCTTTGGAGGGGGTACAGAGACGATTCGCGAGGCTGATTCCGGAGATGAGGGGGTTACCTTATGATGATAGATTGAGTAGACTGGGTCTTTACTCGTTGGGAGTTCAGAAGGATGAGGGGTGATCTTATAGAAACATTTAAAATAATGAAAGGGATAGACAAGACGGAGGCAGAGAGGTTGTTTCCACTGGTCGGGGAGACTAGAACTAGGGGGCACAGCCTCAAAATACGGGGGAGCCAATTTAAAACCGAGTTGAGAAGGAATTTCTTCTCCCAGAGGGTTGTGAATCTGTGGAATTCTCTGCCCAAGGAAGCAGTTGAGGCTAGCTCATTGAATGTATTCAAGTCACAGATAGATAGATTTTTAACCAATAAGGGAATTAAAGGTTATGGGGAGCGAGTGGGTAAGTGGAGCTGTGTCCACGGCCAGATCAGCCATGATCTTGTTGAATGGCGGAGCAGACTCGAGGGGCTAGATGGCCTACTCCTGTTCCTAATTCTTCTGTTATATGTTTTTATTATGTTCTAACTTCACTCGAACTTCCCTCCCCACCCTCCTCCCCCCCACCCCCATCTCTCGTTCCCTGCGCCTAATTTCTAAAGTGTAGGCAAGATTTTTCTGAGCGTACAAAAATCTACACTTACTCCATTCTAAGTTAGTTTGGAGTAAGTTTTCGCTGCCCAAACTTGCAAAACAGGCGTAAGTGGCTGGACACGCCTCCTTTTGAAAAAAAAACTGTTCTAAAATGAAACTATTCTAACTCACTGGAACTGGAGCAAACTAAAAATACCGAGAATTGCAATTTCTAAGATGCTCCATTCTGAACTGGTTGCTCCAAAAAAATAGGAGCAACTCAGGCCGAAACTTGAGCCCACTGCGTGCAGTTTTGGTTACCATATGTACGAAAGGATATACTTGCTTTGGAAGCAGTTCAGAGAAGGTTCTGGGGATGATGGGGTTGACTTATGAGAAAAGGTTGAGTAGGTTGGGCCTCTACTCATTGGAATTCAGAAGAGTGAGAGGTGATCTTATCGAAATGTGTAAGATTATGAGGGAGCTTGACAAGGTAGATGCAGAGAGGATGTTTCCATTGATGGGGGAGACTAGAACTAGAGGGCATGATCTTAGAATAAGGGGCTGCCCATTTAAAACAGAGATGAGGAGAAATTTCTTCTCTCAGAGGGTTGTAAATCTGTGGAATTCGCTGCCTCAGATAGCTGTGGAAGCTGGGACATTGAATAAATTTAAGACAGAAATAGACAGTTTCTTAAATGATAAGGGGATAAGGGGTTATGGGGAGCGGGCGTGGAAGTGGACCTGAGTCCATGATCAGTTCAGCCATGATCTTATTGAATGGCGGAGTAGGCTCGAGGGGCCGTATGGCCTACTTCTGTTCCTATTTCTTATGTTCTTGTGTTCTTATTATGTGTAGCAACTATCATTCTACTGAATGCTACAGGCTATTAAATATACTGCCTGGCAAAAGTGATAATGAGTATTTCTTAAATAGGTACATCTCAAGTGTTGGCCATAATACCTGAAGATAACCATGATTCAGAGAATTTTAATGACAGACTACCAAAATAATGTACCTTTTAACAATCCCAGCACATAGGCTATTTTTAATATTTATTCTTAACCATTAATATTCCAAGATTCATTGTATACACAAGAAAAAAAATACCATTATTAAAGGAATGCAATGTATATCTGGCAAGAGTGTGGTGGAAGGGTCGGAAATTAAGCCAAGTCCTGGATCCAGATTCCAGCCTTCCCCGGCTGCTTCCATGGGGTCTTGTTAAGGGCATAGCCTCTGTCTGCCCTGAACAAGGCTTGGAGTTTAAGAGGTATCATGGCTGCAGAGGGGAGCCCAGAGGCCAGGAATTTCCTCCAGGAGTCACTGGAATAGAAGGACAACAGAAGGCAAGTACATCAAGGGGAACCAGACATACCAGCCTGCCAAACAATGCAAATCGGACCAACTTGGGGGTCTGAGCTGCAGTATGACTTAGATCCTTGAAGAACAGAAGAATTTTGGCCCGATTTATTGCCCCCCTTATACCCCAGAATTGGTTATTTAGTTGTGTGATCATAGTAAATGGCTACAGCCTATTTTACACCCATGCCAAAATTAAACGTTCTACCAATGGACTTCCTTCAGAATGAGATTTCTGAATGTCTTGTTCCCCGCTGCCTCAATAAATGTTTCCACTATGTAGCTGTGCCATGTACACCAAGAAGATCCTAGATGCAATGCACTATCTGTTTTGAATTGGATATTTTTAGCCAGAACCTCTGCAGGGTGGCAGAGTTGACCTCAGTACCATTGAGTTAATTGGTGAAGGGAAAATTGGGCTGATCCTGATCATCAGCTCATGATCCTACTGGAAGAGTGCATGTATGGACAGTGGGTAAGAATAGACTCAGATTATGCTGTGACATCCCCCACAGTCAAATAGTGCACTGGCCCTCATTATCAAAGCTCACACATGAATAATGGCCACTTGAAAGAGGGGAAGAACTGAATGAAAAAACTTGAAAAAAAGTCCCAATGGATGGATAGATGAAAGGTCCAGCAGAAAGATGAGGCAACCTGAACAAGTTGCACTAGCCCTTATTTTCCTGCTCTATATTTTAAACTTATGAACACAATCCAACTATGATGGATGAACTCATACCACTGAATTGATTGAATATAGCCTTGCTTCACTCTGAATGATACAAAATATTATACAAGGTACCCTGCTGGTTAAAGAATAATCATCTGGCAAAATAGAAATAGATTGACTCCCTGTTTGAAGTCCAGTACACTGTTCTGGTTATTTATTGGGGGATCTCAATGAATGGGTTAAAAGCTTTATTCGATGTTTGACGTAGGAAGCAACATTCAAAGCAATCCACTGATGGTACAATTAAAGAACATCATAATCTTGGTATTTAAGTAAAGATCTAATTCAGGAAGCTCAAAATTATGGGGGAGAAATTCAAAACACGACTGTCTATTGTTCTGGCGTAAAATTGATGTTAGATATCCGAACTTCACATCGTAATCTGCCGCGCCTAAACTGTGCCAGGTGCCTTATTGGTTTTGAGCAACTTTTAATCATTCAAGGTGCTTGCCTGAAAGAGATGTTGGGCTTCTTAAATAAGCATATTAAGGTCCTATACCAGTTGTAAGACCTCCCAAATGAGAAATTCAGGTTAAAATGGGCAGAGCATTCTTGGAGCGTATGCCACCTAATTGCACCAGGTGTTGAGCTACCGAACCAGTGATCCTTGAAGGGACTGCTGTAGGCCGCTCCAAAAAATTTTTTATGTGGGCATAGGAGAATCACAACTCCCCCTCAAAAAAAACTCAGGCCTGTTGCTGGCCCATTCAAGGCTCTCCCCAGGATCGCCACCCACCACCCCTCCCACCTCCAGACCTAACCTGCCAGCCAGCTCGGTGTAGGAGAAGGATGATATCCAGCCCATCCATTGCTGCAGCGGGACACCTGGTGCCTGCAGTTCACCAGTGGCATTTAAATGAGGCCCAAACCTGAATTTGGTTCAGGCCTCAGGCTGACATTGAGTGATTGCTGATGACTTAAGGTCTGTTTCGGGCTCAAGTTGAATCTCTTCCCCCTTATATTTTCCTTCTTTCAAGTTTTGTGTGTTGAGAACCGAGGACCATCAGTTCACATCCTTCACATCCTTCACATACTTGTGCCAGGTATAAATAGGTTGCCACTTTCAGCTGTTCTAACCACATCACTTTAAATGCTTATGTTCAAACAATTTGTAGTTTAACAATATAAGACTGATAATATTAGACAGACTTCACTTCACATTTTTACACTTCTTTGAACCAGAAATGATATTTTCATTAGATTAATGACTCCAGATTCCTTGTTCCATCGATGATATTTCCTTAAGTATGTTCTTGCTGATAAGCTAAGAGTTTGGGAAAGGGTTTTCAACAATGTGCCCAGGGCCCCCTTGGTGCCAATGTGGCAAAGTAACATGGTATTAAGTCATAGAGACCCTGAATGAATTAGGTTCAATGCCTGTTAAGTATTTAGTTAGGAACTCTTAACTAGAGTATTCGTAGGGATGCTACAGGTAGATTTGGTAAACCTAATCTAGAATGGAGGGAAACTGCCAGGGTACCACTTCCTGATTGTAGTCATAGGAACATAGGAACCGGAGCAGGCCATTCAGCCCCATTGAGCCTGTTCCACCGTTTAATTAGATCATGGCTGATCTGTATCTTACCTCCATCTACCTGCCTCGGTTCCATAGCAACATAACATCCTTGCCTAACAAAGATCTATCAATCCCAGTTTTCAAATTTTTAAGACCCCCCCCCACACCCCCACCAGCCTCAACAGCTTTTTGGGGGAGAGAGTTTGAGATTTCCACTACTCTTCGTTTGAAGGGAGTCCAGTGCCTTTCTGTTATAAACTGCTGGAGTAAATGCCTCCATTGGGAAAGGGAGACAACCTGAAAGGGAGGGGAATTGTGCATTCTTCAGGAGTTTCCATTGCTGGCCTATTGCCTGTTGCTAGTAGGCACCCTCCTTTACATACACATAAGTACAAACTCTAAAGTGGCAAGGCACTGGACAGAAAATAGGCCGGAGATTATGGTAAAAAGGGGCACATAATGAGAATGTATTCTGAGCCTTCCCTCCCACATGAACTGCAAGGGTCATCTGCAAGCAATTCACAGCTGTATACCAGATGGGTGCCAAACTGTTCCATGTTATAATGCATATTGGCAATGTACGTATGCACCATCTGTAATGTAGCATAACGTGCTATACTGTAGATCAATTAAAGAAAAGTTACAAAAAATGCTTAAGATAATATCCCTTGATGTTGTCATCACTGAACAAACTGATGCGTTAAGCAATGGTAAAAAGGTCAACCACGGACAGTAGTTGATGACTTAAAGTGCAATGGAAGATGGTAGAGTAAGGCTCCAGCATCTATTTTAAGCAAGGGTAAACAAACATCTGTAAAGACTTGACAACAGTCAAAAAAGCTTTCATTTTGTTAAATGTGCAGAGCAGTTTCAAGTCTCTGCTCCAATAGTATGAGGCTTATCTAACAAAATGTATGGGCCATTATCTGTATAACAGTGCCGGTAGGTTGTGCCAAAGTAAATAAGTGTAGCAGCTGTGGGTTAGAATGCCTTACATTAAGATCATTTTCATGTGTGAGCAATTTTTCATTAATCTCTCAGCGGGTTTTTTGTTTCTTTTAGTCTGAGAAGCATAGTGACTATTCACAGGAAGGATGATTTTGGCATCTATGTCACAGAGATGCATGAAGGAGCCATTTGGATTCCTTATATCCTTTCAAACTGCACCAATCAATCTATGTGCCCATTACAATTCAGGAAATAATGATGGGGAAGAGAGATGGCTTAGGCTGAAATCTTGATGCACAAAGAAGAATTGATTGACGAAAATATTATTTCTTCAAAGTTAGAAGGTATTTTAACCAGCAATGTGTGCTTTGGCCCAAATATTTTTCAAAGTTTAGTTCTTAAAAAAGGAAGGGAATAACATCAAAAATGAGCAAAGCCCCATTTTCACATAAGCCACATGACGTATCACTTAAAGTTTTGATGATGTGAATGCAGCGTGTTATATAGTGCTGCTTCCAGTCTGTGTTCATTTGCCTTTGCTGCTGATGTTCCAGTGTGGAACTGCCGACTTCTGTTATTAATGATATTCGATAAACTTAAATGTTGATGCTTGAAGACAGACATGAGGGAGCTGAACGCCATGAGTTCTTTAGTAGACGGAAAGACACCTTTACCATCAAACAGCACTCCAGAGATGATTAAATCAATTGGAATTTCATCTCCGCCAAATATTTTTTACTGCTTTGTCACCAACTGTTCAATAATCACATTTTAAATAAGTAAATGTTTACAATTTGGACATTTCAAATGATACGTTTTTGTGAACACACCATCAAAGATCGCAATGCTACACAAATCATATCTGTGAATATTTTTTCTTTTAGGAAATGGAAATTGAAAAATCCTACTTCTAATATGCCTGCGAAAATAGATAATATCCATGCATACAGGGAATCAAGAATAGTAAAAATTACAAGCTACAAATAGTTGGCACCAAAATTATTGATTTACTTCTGTACTCCTATATAAGTTAGAGGTATGGGGTGAAAATTCAGCCTCCCGAAAAGGCCTCTTACTGTTGGAAAGCGGCGACCAAGCGGTGGAGTTACAGGCCGCCAATTTGTGATCGAATGGCCGCCGCCAGCAAAATTTAGTTGATTTTTCCGGTGGTCCCCACTTCTGCCCCACTGCTGCCGACCCCGCCAAAGTGTGTCATCAAAGCTTGCACCGCCGATCTCCCGCACCTCCATAGAAATTCAGCCGCTGAGCGGTGCCCCCAAAAGCTTTTTCTGTCGATGCGCTGTCTTCGAAGTGTGTGCAGCGGTTATTCAAGGGGAGGGCGCACTGCCGGGGCCGCCATTTTATTTTTTTGGCAGCCGACTGCCAGGTCAGCCCGACAATTAGGCAGCCTGGCACCCACTCTTGGGTGCCAGGCTGCTGGCCCGGCCGATACTCTCCCTGGTGGCCCAGTGGACCTAACTAAAATAATCGCAGAGCTAGCAGCACCTCTCCCCTTTAAGTGAAGGGAAGAGACGTGGTGACGCACACGCATCATGACATCATCAGCACCAAGTGGAGGCAGGATGGAGTCTCTGCCGCTGATGATTGACAGCGGCGGAGACTCTGTCCTGCCTCCACTTCTGCCCCTCTAGCGTGCTCATCGCCGCACTTCGCCCCCATTAACACGACTTCCGGTCCGGTCAAAAAAAAAAATGACAAAGAGCTGAATTTCTTGCAGGAGGCCACCTCATCCACAGCGGCGGTGAAAACACATCAGAAGCGGTAGACGCGACCCGTTTCGGGCAGCACTGAATTTCTACCCCATAGTGTGTTCTTCTTCTAACTAAAAGGTCCACTGCTTGATTTTATGCAAAATAACAACCCCAAATCAAATTGATGGGTGCATGCCATACTGGGCCGAGTTCTGAATTTGATAATGGGAATGAAAGTACACCAACTACTTTCATACTCCCTGAGCACCTAACTGGCATATTAACATAGCTAAATGGCAAATGCTTCATTTGTCTAACCATGGAGTGCGCAAAGCTGTACAAAGTTGGTGAACAAGGTGGCTAAGACATCAAATTCTCGATTGACAACGTCTGGAAAGAAATGCTAAACTTTTCAGACAACCCACAGACTTACACCAGACCTGAAGAGCATGGCAGAAAATTGCTGACCAGGTGAGCTCCGGGTTATCCACCAGAGGGATCCCAGAGATGGTCCAGAAGAAGCTGTACAATTTAGTGTCAGCCGTGGCTCAGTTGGTAGCGCTCTTGCCTCTGAGTCAGAAGGTTGTGGGTTCATAGTCCCACTCCAGGGACTTCAGCACAAAAATCTAGGCTGACACTCCAGTGCCAAACTGAGGGAGTGCAGTACCGTTGGAGGTCAGTGTTCCCTATAAGCTGCATAGCCAAACAGTTCCATACCAGTCCTGCACAACCTGGGACTGGCTTTTTCAATGTTATGTTTCACAAATTAGTGAAGCTGTGAATGAGCCACGCAGCCCCATAAAGGGGCGCGCATGCGAAGCAAAATAAGAGGGAACATTGTCGGAGGTGCATTGACATCTCTGCTTGTGCCCTCCTGTGCAATGTGCAACCAGGATGTGTTGATCTCCTGGAGAGGTCTCTTCCATCCTTTGGAAGGGAAGAGAACTGCCTTGCGTGCTGAGACTCCCTCCATAAGCATCTGGAGGGAGTGATGGGAGAGCCTGGGTGCAGCCATGCATCTTTGTGCAGTGCTTGTCAGTGTTTGCAGCAGCTCAATGCTGTAGAACACTGAGAGCACAACTGTCATAATAAATTTGTGCATGGTCCCTTTAAGGAAACCGGCTGATGATGAACCATCAAATGATGTCATCAGATCTGCTTCCTTTTAATTGGCCGGGAATCTCGCTGGGTGGACTTAACAAGCCCAATCAGGATAAAATCACTTCTGCAGATCAGGAGGGAGCCAGTGGTGGGTTGGGACTCTGCTACGGACATTGTCTGCCTCGTTCCCACTTTGGTAGGCGATATTGCAATCAGTACTCCAAGTATGGTTTAACCAAGGTTCGATACAGGTTTAGCATAACTTCTCTTCTTTTCAATTCTATCCCCCTAGAAATAAACCCGAGCACTTGGTTTACTTTTGTTATGGCCTTGTTAACGTGCGTCACAACTTTTAGTAATTTGTGTATTTGTACTCCCTTGCTCCTCTACCCCATTTAGATTCTTATTTTCTAAGTTATATGTGATCTCCTTATTTTTCTTACTAAATTGTAATACCTCACACTTATCTGGAGTTTTTCTTGACATTTTTGCGTGGGAGGAGACATCAGAGAGAAATTTGACAGCGAGTTCCTGCGAGTATATAATGTAAGTATACTTCCTGTACACTCAATGTACAGTTACATAAGACTACTGAATGTACCTTCACACTGTATACACTATTCAGAGGGTGCAACTGGTGGAGACCTAGGGGTCACCTGTACACGACAGGTAACCAGGTATAAAAGGGAGCTCACCATGCTGTACCCTCACTCAGGAGCTGTAATAAATGGACTAAGGTCACCACAGTTTAAGTACAATACCTTGCCTTGTGGAGTCATTACTAGAAGGCTTACAGACACAACGGTTCTCTTATTGAATAAAGCGTGAGTTAAAATCCATGATAGGGCACCTTGTACACATTTGACTGCACGAATCAGGCCGAAAGATAGTATTGTTCCCCACCTTCTAATGTTGTTGTGTTTAAAATGATAAAAGGTAGATGCAGTGTGACTGTTTACTCTGGTGGGGAAATTCAGAACAAGGAGGCATCATTTTTAAATTAGAGTAAGGAGTGAAATCAGGAAGCATTTTTTCACACCAAGGGTAGTGGAAATCCAGAACTTGCTCCCCCAAAAGGCTGAGGATGTTGGTTAAATGATATTGTCAAGACTGAGAGCGATCGACATTTTTCGCTAAGGGTATCATGGGATGGCAGGTAGATAGGTAGGCAAAGGCAGGTAGATAGAGTTGAGGTACAGATCAGCCATGATCTAATAGAAAGGCACAACAGACTCGAGGGGTTGTTTGGCCTCCCTGTTCCCTGGTTAGAGGCTTCATTCCTTGTAATGTTAGTGAGCGGTCAGGTCAATAAATAGATTTCAAAAATTACCTCAAAGGCTCAGTGTCCTTCATGATATGGAGTCATATCTGCCAGGAAACTCCCAGGGTCCTGTCTCTAGTCAGGCTGTCACCTGATATCAGCTACAATTGCCTTCACTGTCCCTTGGCTAGGGAAAGCAAATCAGGCAGAAATCTTGCTTTTGACAACTGTGTATTAGCCCCTTCCAGAAACTGCACATGTTTTGATTACAGGTGAAGACAGCAAAGGGCTTGGGAATGTTGAACAATGTCCTGATGCCCATGAATGACGCATGTCCATTTGCATTGACTGGGGAGTTACTGGAGCCGATAGATCCTTACCCACGCATAAATCACCACCTGCAGGAGAGGAGCAGAGAATATTCATGACATCTTATTTTTAAATGAGCTACTTTCTGAGCTCTAAAAGGGAAACCGTCTAAGGCTGAACCAGACTGTTCGCAACCTTGGTGTCATATTTGACCCTTAGATGAGCTTCCGACCACATATCCATGCCATCACCAAGAATGCCAATTTCCATCTCCATAACATCGCCTGTCTCCGTCCCTGCCTCAGCTCATTTACTGCTGAAACCCTCATCCATGCCTTTTTTACCTCTAGATTTGACTATTCCAATGGATTCCTGGTCGACCTCCTACTTTCTACCCCCAACCACTACCCCCCCACACCGCCCTCCCCCTCCACCCCCACCACCGCAACCTTACCTCTGGAACATCCCTAATTGTAATCGCTCTACCACTATAATCGCTCTACCACTGGCAGCCGTGCTTTCAACTGCCGAGTCCTAAGCTCTGGAATTCCCTCCCTACATTACTCCACTTCGCTAAGGGCCTAAGTTTCGGGTGGAGTTGCTCCTAGCTTTTTGGAGCAACTAGTTTAGTTTGGAGTATGTTAGAAATTGCAATTCTCGGATATTAGTTTGCTCCAGTTCTAGTGAGTTAGTTTAGGTTGGCTTTAGGTAAGGTACTTTTTTTTCAAAAGGGGGTGTATCCAGCCACTCAGGCCTGTTTTGCAAGTTTCGGCAGTGAAAACTTACTACAAACTAATTTAGGATGGAGTAAGTGTCCACTTTTGTAAGTTCTGAAAAACCTTACCGAGAGTTAAGTTTAGTGCAGGCAGAGCCAGAGACGGCTGGTGGGAAGCATTAAACACAAAGGACACATCAACATCACAACAGCGGGGGGGTAAGGGAAGTTAGAGGATTTTCCATAAACACCTTCACAACAACATTAAAGAAGCAAAGTACATTCAAAGCGCTAAGCACTAAACAAAGCAGTACATTTAAAGCACCAAGCACTAAACGAAGCACAAAAAGTAATAAGCAATTAATTAATTAAAAAATAGAAGGAACCCTGCACCTAAAACACCAAGACCAAAGTAATAAGTAATCAATCAATACAAAATAGAAGTCCTACCTTTATGTGAAGGGAAGGTGTCTCTGTCAGTGTCTCTCACTGTAGTGTCTCTCTCTCTGTATCTGACAGTGAGGGGTGCGGGGGGGGGGGGGGGTGTGTGTCTGTGTGTGTGTGGTGTGTGTCTGTGTGTGTGTATGTGTGGGAGTGGGGGAGGGTGTGTGGGAGGGGTGTGTGTGTGTGTGTGTGTGGGGGGGGGGCGGTGGGAGGGTGTGTGTGTGGGGGGGGGGCGGTGGGAGGGTATGTGTGTGTGGGGGGGGTGGGAGGGGGTATGTGTGTGTGTGGGGGGGATGGGAGGGGGTGTGTGTGTGGGAGGGGGTATGTGGGGGGTGGGAGAGGGGTGTGTGGGGGGGGTATGTGGAGGGTGGGAGAGGGGTGTGGGGGGGGTGGGGGTGTGTGGGGGGGGGTGGTGGGGGGTGTGTGTGGGGGGGGAATGTGGGGGGGTGGGTGTGTGTGGGGTGGGGGAGAGGCTGGAAGGAGGCACCCCTGCTCTCTCCTCCAGTCCTTCGATCATTGAGTGCCCCCCAACCCACGCTCCTCCATCCCTGTTGCCACGCTCCCCACCCCGGTACCTACTCCCCCCCACTACCGGTACCCACGCTTCCCCTCCTCCCGGTACCCCCCCACCCCCCGGTACCCATGCTCCCCCCCTCCCGGTACCCACGCCCCCCCATCACCCGGTACCCAAGCCCCCCCCCCCCCGGTACCCATGCTCCCCCACCTCCCGGTACCCACGCGCACCCCCCCCGGTACCCACGCCCCCCCCCCCGGTACCCACGCTTCCCCCCCCCGGTACACACGCCCCCCCCTTCTCCCGGTACCCACGCTTCCCCCCCCCCCGGTACCCACGCCCCCCCCCTCCTCCCGGTACCCACGCTCCCCCCCGGTACCCATGCTCCCCCGAGCCATTGCGCAGACGCACATGCTCCAACGCGCCTGCGAAACACTGCCGGCACTGAGAAGAAGGCATGATCCCTAGCCCCGCCCCCCCTGCAGGCAGACTTCTCCCCAGGGAGACTACGCTGTGCCACGCCACGCCATGGTCCAGGAGGACCGGAGAATTGCTGCAGACTATTCCGGCGCACCTTCGAGCCCAGGCAGGTCACGTAAGTCTCGGAGGTGCACCGTTTTCACCAGATGCCGTAACTTGGGCCCTAAGTCTCTCTCCTCCTTTTAAGATGCTCCTTAAAGCCCATCTATTTGACCAAGCTTTTGGTGATTTGCCCTAATATTTCCTTATGCGGCTGAGGGTCAAATTTTGTTTCATAACACTCCTGTTGTTGGGGCGTTGTAATATGTTAAAGGCGCTATATAAATAAAAGTTGTTGTTGTTTTTAAAGTTAAAAAAGAACACTGTTTTGTTTAAGCAGGGCCTGAACATCAAATCACTCCTGATTTTAATTATGGCATATTGCTGCTTTAAACTCACTAATAAGAGTGGAAGAGGAAACCATAATATAAGCAATTTCAATTAAGTATTTTTATTGAATACTTAAAGTTCCAAGAATAACAGTGTAATTGCCTTGTTATAATTATTAATGTGTCATTACATTTATTCTCCTGGAACTACTCCACAATGTAATTCTATGTAACAAATTCTCAGACTCTTGGAAGGGATACAAGATGAAGCTTGTTGTTTGAGAGGTGATTCTTTTCTCACCCCGAACCTCCAACATATCTCTCTCTCCATTACAACCTGTGTTGTGTCTCTTTGTTTTAGGTACTGTTATGTTATTGGTCCTCTGAACGTTCCTTGTATGTTCCTCCTAAGTTCCAAATACACCTCCTTTACATTTTTAATTGACTCTGCATTCTCATTGTGTTGACATTGAGACTTATCAAATTGTTACCCATTCTCTTTGCTATCTCAGAACCGCAAGGCTTCTTACCTCACTCAGCCTTTGCTTGCTCTCATGTTAAAACCTAACTCAGCCATTACCTCACTATTATAAGAACATAAGAACATAAGATATAGGAACAGGAGTAGGCCATATGGCCCCTCGAGCCTGCTCCACCATTTAATAAAATCTGATCATGGATTCAGCTCCACTTCCCTGCCCACTCCCCATAATCCCTTAGCCCCTTATCATTTAAGAAACTGTCTATTTCCGTCTTAAATTTATTCAATGTCCCACCATCCACAGCTCTCTGAGGCAGCAAATTCTACAGATTAACAATCCTCTGAGAGACAAAATTTCTCCTCATCTCTATCTTAAATAGGCGGCCCCTTATTCTAAGATCATGCCCTCTAGTTCTTGTCTCCCCCATCAGTGGAAACATCCTCTCTGCATCCACCTCGTCAAGTCCCATCATCATCTTATACGTTTCGATAAGATCACCTCTCATTCTTCTAAACTCCATTGAATAAAAGCCTAGTCAATCCAGACTTTCTTCATATGTCAGTCCTGTCATCCCGAGAATCAGTCTGGTGAACCTTCACTGCACTCCCTCAATAGCAAGAATATCCTTCCTCAGATTAGGAGATCAAAACTGTACACAATATTCAAGGTGTGGCCTTACCAAGGCCCTGTACAACTGTAGTAAAATCTCCCTGCTCCTATACTCAAATTCTCTCGCTATGAAGACCAACATGCCATTTGCCTTCTTCACCGCCTGCTGCGCCTGTATGCCAACCTTCAATGACTGATGTACCATGACACCCAGGTTTCATTGCACCTCCACCTTTACCAATCTGTCACCATTCAGATAATAATCAGCCCTCCTGTTTTTACCACCAAAGTGGATAACCTCACATTTATCCACATTGTACTGCATCTTCCATGTATTTGCCCACTCACCTAACCTGTCCAAGTCACCCTGCAGTCTCTTAGCATCCTCCTCACAGCTCACACTGCCACCCAGCTTAGTGTCATCTGCAAACTTGGAGATATTACATTCAATTCCTTCATCTAAATCATTTATGTATATTGTAAATAGCTGGGGTCCCAACACTGAACCCTACGGCACCCCACTAGTCACTGCCTGCCATTCTGAAAAGGACCCATTTATTCCAACTCTCTGCTTCCTATCTGCCAACTAGTTCTCTATCGACGTCAATACATTACCCCCAATACCATGTGCTTTAATTTTTCACACTAATCTCTTGTGTGGGACCTTGTCAAAAGCTTTTTGAAAGTCCAAATACACCACATCCACTGGTTCTCCCTTGTCCACTCTACGAGTTACATCCTCAAAAAATTCTAGAAGATTTGTCAAGCATGATTTCCCTTTCATAAATCCATGCTGACTTGGACCGATCCTGTCACTGCTTACCAAATGCGCTGCTATTATGTTTTTAATAATTGATGCCAACATTTTCCCCACCACCGATGTCAGGCTGACCGGTCTATAATTCCCTGTTTTCTCTCTCCCTCCTTTTTTAAAAAGTGGGGTTACATTAACTACGCTCCAGTCCATAGGAACTGATCCAATGTTGGAAAATGACCACCAATGCATCCACTATTTCTAGGGCCATTTCCTTAAGTACTCTGGGATGCAGACTCTCAGGCCCTGGGGATTTATCGGCCTTCAATCCCATCAATTTCCCTAACAAAATTTGGGGAAAATAAGGATTTCCTTTAGTTCCTCCTTCTCGCTAGACCCTCGTTCCCCTAGTATTTCCGGAAGGTTATTTGTGTCTTCCTTAGTGAAGACAGAACCAAAGTATTTGTTCAATTGGTCTGCCATTTCTTTATTTTCCGTCATGACTTCACCTGATTCTAACTGTAAGGGACCTATATTTGTCTTCACAAATCTTTTTCTTTTCATGGATTTGTAGAAGCTTTTGCAGTCAGTTTTTATGTTCCCTGCAAGCTTACTCTCATATTCTATATTCCCCCCCCTCCTAATTAAACCCTTTGTGCTCCTCTGCTGAATTCTAAATTTCTCCCAGTCCTCAGATTTGCTGCTTTTTTTGGCCAATTTATAAGCCTCTTCCTTGGATTCAACACTATCCCTAATTTCCCTTGTAAACTACGGTTGAGCCACCTTCCCCATTTTATTTTTATGCCAGACATGGATGTACAATTGTTGAAGTTCATATGTTATACATTTGAATAAATTGTTAGCGGGAAACTCCAGTCTTTGTATTAACAAAAATTCACCACTGACAATTTTGTAGGTATTTCATTATTACATAATATATAGGGCAGCATTATTTCACAGTAATCAATTGCACATTAAATTCTGGACATGTTATACAATTGCATCACAAATGTATGGTCATCAGCATATATCACAGAAGGCAGCATCCTGGCTGTCGATATCTGTCACCTTGTCCATTACTAAAATCCTCCCCAAGAGAAAGATCTGTTAAAGATAGCATTATTCCTCATAACAGTGACAAATGGTGGAAGTGATTCACTGACAATCACCTTGACTTGAGTAAATGTATTGCATGGACATTTGTGGGTTCAATCCTTGGTCTATGCTAAGTTAGCTGATTTTGCTCAAGGATATCAGTAGAGGCACACAATTGGCCATGGTATTTCTGAGCTAGAGGACAACATCAACCAGTATTCCCATTCCTAATTTCCCACATTACACAGTGACTACAATGGCTGTAAAGTGCTTTGGGATGTCCTGAGATCATGAAAGGCACTAAAAAATGCAAGTTTTTTCTTTGTTTAATCACTGTAACTGTGACCATTGATGGAAAGTGTGTAAATGTGAACATTGATTAAAGTCATTGGGATCAGCCCTTCGTCAACCGCAGTGTCAGCCATAGTTCAGTTGGTAGTACTCTTTCCTTTGAGTCAGAAGGTTGTGGGTTCAAGTCCCACTCCAGAGACTTGAGCAGAAAAATCTAGGCTGACACTTCAATGCAGCACTGAGGGAGTTCTGTACTGTTGGAGGTGCTGTCTTTCACATGAGATGTTAAACTGAGGCCCTGTCTGCCCTCTCAGGTGGCGGTAAAAGATCCCATGGCACTATTTCGAAGAAGAGCAGGGGAGTTATCCCCGGTGTCCTAGCCAATATCTCCCTCAATCAACATAACTGAAACAGATTATCTGGTCATTACCGGATGTTTGTGGCAGCGTGCTGTGCGCAAATTGACTATCGTGTTTCCTTCATTGCAACATTACAACAGTGACTACAATTCTAAAGTACTTAATTGGCTGTAAAGTGCTTTAGGACATCCGGTGGTCGTAAAGGCACTATATAAATGCAAGTCTTTTTATATACCTCTCCCGATTTTCATTTCCATTTGGAGAAATGTATAACGGGCGATTGATCCAAGAGTCAGAATTACCCCCATTGATTGAGGGCAGGGTAGGACTAGGTTGTGAGGCCCCTGTATTACCAAATAGCCTGCAAACACATGCAGTCTAAATTCACACGTGAATAATGACTACTTGGGCAAAATACTGGAGCTAAATTTAATTTGAGATCCTTTTTAAGCCACCCTTATTTCAAGCTGAGGATGATTTACCTTTCAATGAAGTTGCGCACAGCATGCTGCCACAAACATCTGGTAATGACCAGATAATCTGTTTTTTAGTGATGACTGAGGGATAAATATTGGCCAGGACCCCAGGGATAACTCCTCTGCTCTTCTTCGAAATAGTGCCATGGGATCTTTTACCTCCACCTGAGAGGGCAGACAGGGCCTCAGTTTTTGGAGCATGTCACTCATCACTGAAGCGAAAGGTAGTAAAGTAGAAAATTGGAGGGGAAAATGTAATATAATGAAAACAATCTCATGGCAGGGTTCAATGACAATAAATCACCACCTGGATTATTCAACAAGTTTGCTTGCTGTAATTACTTCCACCCAACAATTATTCCATTTATTATTGTCATTGAATTTTTGCTATCTAAAACAAAGTATAGAAATATCATGAAAGTGTTCAGTGTGATTGAATTATGATTTGCCTTTCTTTTGCACTTCAAGCATGGTTTGAAAAAAATGTAAAAATTATATTCCTCAGTAGATTATGTATTTGTTGACAACTTTAATTGAATTAGAGATTATGACATGTTTTTCAATTTCTTAAAAATTGTCTAATTTTGAGATTTTTTTAAACAATATATCTCAATAAGAGCTGTATAACTGTAACATGATTATAGGTCGAATGGGATTAAAGATACCAATGACTGTATTGAGTTAATTCTAACAAGAGCTCGTTGCTCAACTCCATTGAAAGGTAAATTATCCTCAGCTTGAAATAAGGGTGACTTAAAAAGGATCTCAAATTAAATTTTGCTTCAATTACTTAATACTTTGAAATATTTCAGAGCGCAAATATTGAAAGGCAACTCAAAGTGAATTAGTAGAGATCTTAGCCTAATTTAATTAGTGCACTTTAACCATCATCTGCTAAAGCTGCAGAGCTCAACGTTGTAAACTGACTGAAGAACCTAATGTGACTCCGTTTTCTTGACCATATGTGCCATGCATACTTGCAATAGGCAGGCCACCAAAAGAGTAAACTCTTATTGAAAGCAAAGATCAATGTAATGCTATATCCTCTCTAACTGTTTCCTGTTCCTGTCCTATATTATAATGTTATGCTTCATTTATTATAATACACATGAATGATCTCCAGAAGACACTTCCTACTGTTCAAGCATGCATGGAATTCATTCTACAAGTTCCTATGTTTAGAATAACTAACCCAAATTATTATTTGCACATACATGAAACAGGATGTATAACATAAAATATTTATCATTTAAAATAGCTGCCACCGCATTTTACTCACAATGTATGGGAGCAGGCACTGAATACGTGCAGATCAGTAAAACTAGTGCTTTTAGACTGACAAGCTGCACATAAAGTGAAGCTTATTGAGCAGGCAGCACACTTCATGAAAGTAGGACTTAAAGGAGAAGTATATTCTACTGAATTACTGTGTAATGCTAAAAGTTATAATGGGAGGTAGCTCAACTGCCTCTTGTTGCCTCATTTTATGGTTTACAATTGCTAGTTTGACAATATTCTGCCTTAAAAATGCGCATTACAAAAAAACTGATGGAAGGTGGCTACTGGAGTCAGAATCTGGGTATGTAAGAAAGAGATGGAACGAAAAATGTGTCCACAGAGATTTGAGATAGCTTATTGTCAATGGTTCGTCTGCAACTGAAATACACGAGAGAAAGTCTCACAGAAAAACTATTGGGAATAAATCAACTTAAAATCATGTTCACATTTACAATGTGTTTCTTTACGAGTTTAAGACCAACAGGATCAGGATGCCAAATCCATTGTGAAGAGTTCTTTTCAGTATATTGGTCATCATCATAGGCAATCCCTCGAAATCGAGGAAGACTTGCTTCCACTCTAAAAGTGAGTTCTCGGGTGGCTGTACAGTCCAATACGGGAATTACAGTCTCTGTCACAGGTGGGACAGACAGTGGTTGAAGGAAAGGGTGGGTGGGGAGCCTGGTTTGCCACACGCTCCTTCCACTGTCTGCGCTTGGTTTCTGCATGCTCTCTACGACGAGACTCGAGGTGCTCAGTGCTCTCCCGGATGCTTTTCCTCCACTTTGGGCGGTCTTGGGCCTGGGATTCCCAGGTGTCGGTGGGAATGTTACACTTTATCAAGGAAGCTTTGAGGGTGTCCTTGAAGCGTTTCCTCTGCCCACCTCGGGCTCGCTTGCTGTGTAGGAGTTCCAAGTAGAGCACTTGCTGAGGGAGGCTTGTGCAGGTAACACAGCGGCATGATTTGCTGATGCTGATTAAAATATAAATGTGCACAACTGAGCTGCAACTGATGCGCACAGTTTAAAATTAATATTAGCAGGCAAGTCTGTGAGCAACAAACAGGAGAATATGGACACAGCTGAAAGCTCAGCACAGCATCCAAAACACATGCAGATTTTGAATCAGCTTCTCATGTACCCCAACGCAAGAGTGAGCTGGAAGAGGTAGAAATTCATCTCGAGCGATGGCGCAAAGCAGGGTGTATCGGATCGGCCTCCCGTTATAAGCAGCGCCTGATTTTCAGTTGCATTGACTGCAATGGAGCTGAATATCAGGCACTGCGTATAACAGATAGTCGATCTGATACTGCTCGCTTTGTGCCGTCGACCGAGATAAATTTCTACCCAGCAGCTTTTTAGTTGAGAAATATCCAAAAATATGTGTAACATGTTGCCATTCAATTCTGTACGCATTTATTCCTTAAAATGTTTGTTTATTATGTAGGATGGTGCTTCCTAGCAGCTACTGGCAAATAGCAAGTACGTTTGGAAAGCCACTGGTTAGCTGGCTGAACAAAGCAGTGCCTGGGGGTTATTGGTATTTATGGAGAAGAATAAATTCCATCCCACATTAAAATATGAAATCTAAAACTGAAGAAGGATTGGCGTAAGACAAGATACAAACTGGGACATAGCACTCACATTAACCAAATCATCATCTGCCAGACTACTCTTGGAACAGAGAACTTCCGAATCAACGTTAAAAGGGAAAGATTTTTTCTGTGCACTCTGTGTCACAAAATCGCAAATCTCTTTCTAAAGAATGAGCTGACGATTTTGTTTGGAAAGGTGTGCAGAGGAGATCTTCCGTGTGAAAAAGCATGGAAATCAGTCAAAAGGCAGCAAGAAGAAAAATGCATGCAGAAGGCAAGTGTGATTAGAAAGAAGAAGAAAGACTTGCATTTATATAGCGCCTTTCATGACCACCAGACATCGCAAAGCGCTTTACAGCCAATGAAGTACTTTGGAGTGTAGTCACTGTTGTAATGTAGGAAATACGGCAGCCAATTTTTGCACACAAGCAAACAGCAATGTGATAATGACCAGATAATCTGTTTTTTTTGTTATGTTGATTTGAGAGATAAATATTTGCCAGGACACCGGGAATAACTTCCCTGCTTTTCTTCGAAATAGTGCCGTGGGATCTTTTACATCCACCTGAGAGCAAAGGGTGCCACGGTTTAATGTCTCATCCAAAAGAAAATCAAAATCTATCAGTGCAGATCAGGCTTTACATTAAATTTAATGTTCTGAATTTTCACGCCAACTTAAATTAACGTCTTAGAAGGTGTTAAGGAAAATGGAAATAAAAACTTGTGTGGTTTATTTGACAAATTCTCTCCTTATTTTAATGTAAAATAATTATATAACTTTAATCTTTAATATAACTATGGTGGACTTATTTGTGTTTTTCCCACAAGTGGTTGGCATTATTTAAAGAAACAAATTGTTATTTTGACTATTTCCTGTAATTATTTTTTGAATTCTTTTTCCTTATTTTTTGTTATTGACCTTTTTTTTTATCAGTACATTTACCAGCTGCATTAAATTACCTTGTGAGTTTGGGGAGAGCTGTCTCTGTGTCACATGACAGAGCTGTAAATGCCTCCCTAGTTTTATGGGCTGTGACTAAGATCAGACAGTATATAAGAATTGAAGTTACTGAGCTGACAAGTTAATGTTCACAGATAGAAGCACAGCACAGAAATAAATAACTTGAAAGGATTAAAAAAACAGCAAAATATGTCGAACAAAAACACTGTAAAAGACGTAGATAGCTACACTGTGGGGCCATTAAAACAGTTAATAGAGTTCAGTACTAGAGATAAATGGTATTAAAGCCTAGATTTTCATGCCGCCAGAACTGTAACACCAGCATTTGTATGATCTTTATCCTGGAGATATCATTAAAATGAGAGTTTCAGACTGTGCTCTATCCCCCTGTACCTTTAATGCAGGTCTTCCTTTATGGAAATACATGTTTCAATCTTGTTGCCAGCAGGATACCCAATTACACCTTTCTAGAAGATGGACACCAGTCCCTGCCATAGTGTTTCAGAAACAATCTTTCCATCATCCCTGCTGCCAGACTGGAACCCTAACCTCAGCGAAACATGCATTCAAATGCTGTTTTCCAGCGACGATCAGTGGGGATTGAAACAATCATTGTTGTTTTTAAATATTTCACTCTCTCAACACGAACAGTCAAGAAAATAATGACGGGTGTGGATAATTCCGCTCTCAAAAATTAGGATAAATGACAAGAGCGGAGGATTACTAAATCGGGCCGGAGCAGAGTTGTCCGTTAGTTCTGCTGGAAGGAACCCTACTGCTTGCAAACACCAAATTCCAGTCCTAAGTTCCAATAACTAGTGTGATAGTAACCAGAATTGGTTTTGCTTTTGTGAGAAGATGCAATAAGTTGTTGGTATTTACCAGTAGTCTGCAACCATGCATCTGGTAAATTTTGCTCAGGCAAAGGAACGTTTGAATAATCATTAATCTCAGCTATTTATAATGGTATAAAATACATGATGAGTGCTCACCTGATGGGCAAATACATTGCATGCTGTGGGAGTAAACCATGGGTCTTTGCATTTGATTCCCGATTTGTACTCAGTTAGCAGGCCTCAACCATGGCAGCAGTTAGGTTGGGACAATTATCCTCTGTCACCAATTAGAGAGGGGATAAATTTTCCAAAGTTCCTACTCCAAATCACTGACTCCTGTTATAGAGTGTTCTTCTGTAGCTGTCAGGTGAGGATAGAACATAAGAACATAAGAAATAGGAACAGGAGTAGGCCATATGGCCCTTCAAGCCTGCTCCGCCATTCAATATCATACTGACTGATCATGGATTCAGCTCCACTTCCCTGCCCGCTCCCCATAACCCTTTATTCCCTTATCGCTCAAAAATCTGTCTATCTCCGACTTAAATATATTGAATTCAACCCCTCGAGCCAGTTCTGCCATTCAATAAAATCATGTATGATCTTCTACCTCAACTCCACTTTCCCGCCTTTGTTCTGTATCCCTTGATACCTGTACCTAACTAAAATCTATCGATCTCAGTCTTGAAAATTTTGATTGACCAAGCATCTACAGACTTTCGGGAGAAATTTTCAGATTTTCTACTACCCTTTGTGTGAAAAAGTGCTTCCTGATGATAACAGTTTTAACACCATTCGGAATACAAAATATTTCTTGGTACTTCAGGGAAGAACCTATTAAAAATATCCAATCATTAAAAGTAGCAAGTTAATGTAAAAATTTATTAGAGATAGGTGGCATGTGAATCTGATGAAGTCCAGAAGGAATTGTCCAAATTGAATTAAAAGTCATATGGATATATTGTAAATCATACGCTAGTTATTCAAGGGTTGAGTGTTCCTTCCATTGGGAAAGCAGAAGTGATCTTGACTATTTTCTGTTAGTCAAAATAATCTTTCATCGGCAAAAATCACAGCTATTAAAATAAATGTTTGAGTGTCGGGAAGTGATGTTTGATTTAGTTGAAGGTTAGAGGTGTCTTCTAACAAGCACAGAGATATCGAGTTGGGAATAGAAACCTGATATGTGGAGGATATGTGAAGGGGAAGAAACATGTGGTACTTGGAGTGAGGTGTCAAAGTTTATGCAATCTGGAGCCTGAAGGAATAGTAGTAACGTTTGGAAGAAATATTGTAACTGAAGCAAGGCCAAGGATAGAAGAGTTCCTGTCAGACAATTAAACTTTAGAACATTAGTAGTTTATGTACTGCCATTTGTTTTATGGCATTTGAGCTAACACTTTTGACTTATTGCATAATGGTCAGTGCTATTAATCTTTCAAATGTCAAATTAGTTTTGCAATTTTTACATGGGGACTACAGGTCTCTTATATAAACAGTTCAAAGTCCTTAATCGGCTCATTAATGTGAAAACTAGCATTAAAAATTATGTAAATTATCTACAAAATTCAACTTGTATAAATTATTGAAAAGAACAAATTATGTTTTTAATTCATTATTAAATATTGCAAATGAATAACTACATAGATGTTTATCAAAAGGAGCTGTGATATTCGGTGCAAAACCTTTACTGGAAGTTTGGGGTGGAAAACACACATGAACACACATACACAAATACGCACACACACGAACTCACTCACACACAGACACACACACACACACACATGAACACACACGAAAATGAACACATCACACACATATTCATTTCTGATGCTGCTGGGATCACCCTGTGTTGTGTTGAAATATGTGGGCTTTTCCTTACCATGCTGCGTCCACATACTGGGTGAGCTTTTTGGAACATCCATCTCTTCCATCTTTGGGGTCAAATGTTGGTTCTGAACTTGGAGAGAGATGGCTTCCAAAGCTTGACCAATGTGCTGGCACACAGTATTGAGAGAAAAACCTGCCTATATTTTGAGTATTATTGATTTGATTTGATACTTGTCCTCATCAAGAAACATACCGCAAGTTATCTGGAAGCCTGAAATTCCAAATTACAGTAAAGTCAAATCTATTCAACTTCATCAGCCTTCCGTCGGGGCTTTTGGCAGTATTTCTTCGTTTTGGGTGGTAAACCACCTGGTGGGAAATTCATGGAAGTGTTCCGCCGGCAGTTTTGAAATACCGCTGGGGAGCGGACCACCGGCATGCAATACTCGAAAAAACGCTTCCGCCCGAGTTTGGTCACAGCGGTGACCCATAGATGGGAAAAAACACGCCGAGGAGAAACCTGTCAGAGCAGCCCTTGGAATGGTGGTAGGTATGAAACCCTGCAAAAAGGTAAGTTAAAGTTTCTTTTAAAAATTCTTTTGCAGCGATTCAGTACAAAAGGGTCTTGTGAATGTTTTGTGTTCTCCCCTCAGCCCCCCTCCCCGCCACCCCCGCTAGGCCCAGCTCACAGCAGTAATCAGCCTCGGGCTAAAGTTGACAAGGATTGCGTTTTCCGTCGCAAATCCTGGTACAACGCCGAATTTTCCCGCCGGGCGGATTTTTCCCCCATTTTTTTCATGAATTTTCCGCTGTTCTTAATAGCAGAATCATAGCGGCTTTTTGGGCAGCAAACCAGTGGTGGTGGTTTTTGATCAATTTCCAGCCCAAAATAATGAATTTAGAAAATAGTTGATTTGTATAGTTGTTATCTGTTGCTGCAATGAAATGCACTTTAACAGTTTTGACAATAAAGAATAGGAAATCCAGTTCACATTTCTAGATAGCTGTTGAATCTAAAGCTTTATGTCCTGTTGTGTAATTTGAAGTACATCAGAAAATGTTAAATCAATAAGAGTAATGTGAGGAAATAAATTGTTTAGAGACTGATAGATTGAAGAATGTGTCATCAATAAATTAAAACAAGTTTTCTTATTTCTGATCCCCCCATGGCTCTTTGGTAAAGTACCAGTTGGTATGGTGTGAGCCATGCTGATGAAGGAAGTCCCAGATTCTATCACTTGCCTGTGCTACAATAGCAAATCTTAGCCAGACAAACATTGGCCTCAAGTGCACTTGTGCGGATGTTGGGTGAGAAGACGATCTGCCTCAGCTGAAATCTTATTAACCCTTTGCATGAAAAAAATCCTTCTAACCTCTCCTTTCAGTTACTAATCTGGAGTTGCTGCTTTGTTGCTAATTTGCCATCAGTGGAAATTATTTTTCTTATTTACTCTCTTTCATAATTTTAACACTTCCATTAACGCCCTACTCTTGATCTTCACAGATCCAAAGAATTCAATCCTAAGTTTTTTTAAAAATCTTTTGTCAAGACTATAATCTCTTGTCTCGAAGACAAAGAGGATCATATGACTGAATTGAAGGCCATTCCCTCCATTAAATTCATGTCCTCATCAAGAAACATACCGCAAGTTACCTGGAAGCCTGAAATTCCAAATTACAGTAAAGTCAAAATTATTCAGTGAAAAGACTATGGGCCTGAACTCAGTCGAAGCCAAGGCCCGCCCAAGTGGCACCCAAAGGACCGCCGATGGCCGGCGAGAGACCGGGCGGTACTTTGCCAAGAAGATTCCTCTAAAGGAGGTGGCAGTACCGCCCGACGGCCAAACAACGGCTTACGCTGTCAATCTGGGTGGCAGCGGGCAGGACCTCTCAATCTCAGCGACAAAGTCTCTTGCTGCCCAAGTGCTGCCAAGGATGAAATTGGGCCCAGGGAGGGTGGAAGTTCTGCAAATAAAAATCATAGCAAAAACAAACATTGCAACACCCTCTGGGGACCCCACCCAGGTAAGTCGCTGTAAAAAAAAAATTTTTTAAATAAGTTCACTAACGTTTTTTTTTACGTTCTTCGTCATTACCGTCGGGGTTAGAACAGCCTCCACGCAGCGGTCCTTCCCCCTGCTCACGCCAATTCCCGCCGACTCCCGCCCGCATCAATCTGGCATCTCAGCAGGCGGGAGGCCACTTACGCTGCTTGGCCACGAGCGGACGTCAGCGGGCGGTCGCCAGCAGTGCTCCCCTCCTGCCCGCTCCAGCCCGAGTGAACAATGGCAAAGAGGGGAGACCGGCAGCAAAACTTGGCGGCAGTCGGCGGCAGCGGACGGCAGTGGGTGGTAAGGCCACCAATATCGGGGCCTAGGGGCCCGAAATTCAATATTGCTGGAAAGCTGGTGCTGCCCCCACCTTTTTGTGGCCATTAGCGTTGAAATCTTTTCGTGGCTGGGCCACCCCATATTCAGCTCCAAAAGTGAACAAATGGGTTCCAGCGCTAATGAACCCTTCCAAAGTGGATTTTTCAGCGGTGTAGCAGGTAAGGGATTCTGACAAGCCAGCTGCTCCCTGTCCTTCTTAAAGGCTAGGGTTTGCAGCAAGGCCCTGAGGGGAGAAGGAGTTTGGAAGGATGGCTGGTGTAAGAGGTGCAAGGAGAGCCAAGAGGTTCACTGAGACTGAGCTGGAGACACTGATGGATGGTGTGGAGGACAGAAGAAGAATACTGTTTCCTGACGTGGGGAGACCTGGCAGACCACCAGTACATAATGCGTGGAGAGAGATTGCAGGGGAGGTGACAGGTGCCTCCATATATGTGTGAGGACGCACCCTCCCAGGAGGGTGCCAGCCCTTCCAGGGTGGCGATGGGTTGACGCCTCCAAGCTCTGGGTGACGGGCATCCTCCTCCTTCTCCTCCTCAGGAGGTACTGCTGGCTCGACATCCAGAGGCTGTCCCCTCATGATGGCCTGGTTGTGCAGCATGCAGCAGATCACAACGATTATGGAGACCCATTGAGGAGAGTACTGCAAGTTGCCACCAGAGCGGTCCAGGCACCGGAATCTCTGCTTAAGGATGCCTATGCACTGCTCGATGATATACCTGGTGGCACATGAGCGTCATTGTATGCATGCTCTGTCGCTGTCCTGAGGTTCCGCAGTGGAGTGAGCAGCCAAGTGGCTATCCCTTGTTCCCAAGCAGCTAACCGCAATCCTGATTCGGGCCGGTGAAGACGGTGGGCACACTGGTCTGGCACAGAATGAACGAATCATGGCTGCTGCCTCCCTTGCCCGTTGCCTCTCTGCACTGTGCTGACGGCAATGCCTTCTCCTGTGTGCTGCCCTGCTTCTGAGCAGGTGCACCAGGTGTTGCCCTCCCAACACTCCTCCCATCCTCAGGGTGAACCCTGCCAAGTAGGTAAGTTGTATAAAAGTACAGGGATATGTGCAAATCTCTGAGAAGCACTCAGCAGGTTTAATGGAGCCAAAATAATTAATAAAACGACATCAAAAGATATGCGGATGCTGGAAAAGGAAATAAAAACGAATAACTATTTACCTACCAAAGAGCCCCAGCGGTTTCACGTTCAAGCACCGCATCAAAAACCTCGCAGGGGCACTGCCGGGAAAAGTCCTACCTTTTCCTCGGTGAATTTCACTGTCCTGGTGGCTTTCCAGCGGTCCGCATGCTGCAGAGCTCACTGCTGGAAACTTACCTTTACAGCGGCTTCACCGCGCCGTTTCCGGCAGAAGTGAACACTGCTCAAATCCTCCCCGAGCTGAATACCCGACTGCGGCGGCCGATCGATCTTTTTCGATCGACCGCCCAAACTCCGCGGTGGCCGTCCCATCGGGGACGGTGAATTTCGGGCCCGATGTAATGATTTTAGAAAACATAAGAAAGTAGATTAACACAATCCTCTCATTTCTGGGAAATGGATTGAAATTCACTCCAGCTGATTGATGAACATCACCTCTTTCTGTTATTCTGACGGTCCTACATGAAATAGATTTGTGTGGTCTCCGCTCAGTTCCAGCAGGAGTAGGCTGCAGATTAAAGCTGGCTGGAATTCAGGGCAAATTCCCACTAAATTGGCTCAGGTTTCAGGAAATGGGAACATCAACATTTATGCAGCAAGAGCTTTCTTCTGAGGATGAGGTTCAAGAATTTTGTTCGGCAAAACGGAGTGGTACCGTGAGTCAGCACACCGTCCTTTCATCTCTGAAACCCTGGATTTGGCTCTGTCCAATCAAAAAGGACCAATGGCCTGTCTCTCTGCTGTCTCTATGGGTCATACATGAAACAAGTTATTTTCCAACTGAGTAGCTGTAGACCTGCAGTCGGAGAGGTGGAGCAGCAGCATGGCTGGGGCCTATAAAGGCCCAGCGGGAGTCTGGGGATCGGCGGCAGTCCGAGAGGTAGAGCAGCAGCATGGGTGAGGCCTATAAAGGCCCAGGGGAGTCCGGGGATCGGCGGCAGTCGGAGAGGCGGAGCAGCAGCATGGGTGAGGCCTATTGTCATGTATTCAACCATCATTGTAACCCATGTATAAACTGACCTAAGTTGTACACTGTGAGAACATTGACCACTAGGTGGTGAACTTGTGGGAGACACTCCTAACCTGGACTTTCAGGTTTAAAAGGGGAAGCTCCACCCACCTTCATCACTTCAGTGCTAGCCAACAAAGGTTACTGGTCACAAAGTGACCTTCTCTCAAGTATGGCCTCATGTGCATTTATACTGTATAGTAAGGACATATTATTGGCGACGAGAAACTGGGATTTAAACCACGCGAGCATGGCCACTAGCAGCACAGATGAGAGGTACTGTGTTGGTGATGATTGGGACGATTTTATTGAGAGACTACAGCAAAGTTTCGTCACTAAGGAATGGCTGGGACAGGATTCGGCCGACAAATGCAGAGCTCATCTCCTGATGGGTTGTGGATCCCTGATGAAGGACCTTCTAGCGCCAGAGAAGCCGGCGGACAAAACTTTTGAAGAGCTCAGTAAGTTGATTGGGGAACACTTTAATCTGGCGAGCAGCATGTACATGGCGAGACACCGGTTTTACACGCACCGGCGGCGAGAAGGGCAAAGCATTCCAGACCTTCGTGGCAGACCTCCGGCGACTGGCGAGCCTATGTAAGTTCCCAGATGCATGCAGAGCGGAGATGCTGCGAGACTTTTTTATTGAGGGCATCATGCACGCTGGGGTTTTCAGGAAACTGATTGTCAGGTATCAGCAATATACCTGCAGAAACTGCAACGTCAGCGGTCACTTGGCACGTATGTGCAGGAAGCCTGCAGCCAGGTTGATGTTCGAGGAGGACGGGCCCGATGTAAGCCCTACGAGGCTAAATGAACACTGGGGGAAATCGCTGGTAGCTGAAGTTCAGCGAATTCATGTGGATATACAGTTCATACACCAGGACGCCACCGATAATGATGAAAGTGCTCCTCAATGGCATCCCAGTATCAATGGAGCTAGACATGAGGGCCAGCCAGTCCCTGATGAGTATCAAACAGTTCGACAAGTTGTGGGCATCCAAGGCCAGGAGGCCAAAATTATTGCCAATTGTCGCTCAGCTATGGACATATACAAAGGAGATCATTCCGGTGCTAGGCAGCACCACGGTAGTCGTGACCCACAAAGATTCGGAGAACAGATTGACAGATTTTCCTGGGGGATGGTCCCGCATTACTGGGGAGGAGTTGGCTTGCAGTCATGAACTGGAAATGGGGCGATGTCAATGCAATTTCTTCTGTGGAGCGAGTATCTTGCTCACAGGTCCTGGACAAATTTGACTCATTATTTCAACCCGGCATTGGCACTTTCATGGGGACCAAGGTAGTGAGTCACATAAACCCGGACGCCAGGCCAGTGCACCACAAGGCCAGAGCGGTGCTGTATATGATGCGGGAAAAGATAGAAGGTGAATTGGACCGCCTGCTGAGGGAAGGCATCATCTCGCCAGTCGAATTCAGTGACTGGGCAAGCCCGATTGTGCCGGCGCTCAAGGCGGATGGGTCGGTCAGGATATGTAGTGATTACAAGGCCACCATCAATCGTGTGTCACTCCAAGACCAGTACCCGCTACCGAGGGCGGAGGACCTCTGTGTAACGCTATCCGGTGGCAAACTTTTTCAAAATTGGACCTGACCTCAGCTGACATGACCCAGGAGCTGGCAAGTGAGTCGAAGAAGCTGACCACCATCACGACACACAAGGGGTTGTTTGAGTACAACAGATGTCCGTTCGGGATTCGCTCGGCCGTCGCGATCTTTCAACGAAATATGGAAAGCCTCCTCAAGTCAATTCCAAGGACGATGGTTTTTCAAGACGACATCCTCATCACGGGTTGCAATACTGAAGAACATCTCCACAACCTGGAGGCCTGCCAAGCCATGGTCACACATCCATGTGGACTACGCAGGTCCTTTCATGGAAAAAATGTTTTTGGTTGTAGTGGATGCCTACTCCAAATGGATCGAGTGTGACATTCTCAATTCAAGCACATCCTCTGCCACGGTAGAAAGTCTACGGGCAATGTTCGCCACCCATGGTCTAGCGGACGTCTTGGTCAGCGACAATGGCCTGTGCTTTACAAGCATTGAATTCCAGGACTTCATGGCAGGAAATGGTATAGAAACATAGAAACATAGAAAATAGGTGCAGGAGTAGGCCATTCGGCTCTTCGAGCCTGCACCGCCATTCAATGAGTTCATGGCTGAACATGCAACTTCAGTACCCTATTCCTGCTTTCTCGCCATACCCCTTGATCCCCCGAGTAGTAAGGACCACATCTAACTCCTTTTTCACTATATTTAGTGAATTGGCCTCAACAGCTTTCTGTGGTAGAGAATTCCACAGGTTCACCACTCTCTGGGTGAAGAAGTTTCTACTCATCTCGGTCCTAAATGGCTTACTCCTTATCCTTAGATTGTGACCCCTGGTTCTGGACTTCCCCAACATTGGGAACATTCTTCCTGCATCTAACCTGTCTAAACCCGTCAGAATTTTAAACGTTTCTATGAGGTCCCCTCTCATTCTTCTGAACTCCAGTGAATACAAGCCCAGTTGATCCAGTCTTTTTTGATTGGTCAGTCCCGCCATCCCGGGAATCAGTCTGGTGAACCTTCGCTGCACTCCCTCAATAGCAAGAATGTCCTTCCTCAGGTTAGGAGACCAAAACTGTACACAATACTCCAGGTGTGGCCTCACCAAGGCCCTGTACAACTGTAGCAACACCTCCCTGCCCCTGTACTCAAATCCCCTCGCTATGAAGGCCAACATGTCATTTGCTTTCTTAACCGCCTGCTGTACCTGCATGCCAACCTTCAATGACTGATGTACCATGACACCCATGTCTCATTGCACCTCCCCTTTTCCTAATCTGTCACCATTCAGATAATAGTCTGTCTCTCTGTTTTTACCACCAAAGTGGATAACCTCACATTTATCCACATTATACTTCATCTGCCATGCATTTGCCCAATCACCTAACCTATCCAAGTCGCTCTGCAGCCTCATAGCATCCTCCTCGCAGCTCACACAGCCACCTAACTTAGTGTCATCCGCAAATTTGGAGATACTACATTTAATCCCCTCGTCTAAATCATTAATGTACAGTGTAAACAGCTGGGGCCCCAGCACAGAACCTTGCGGTACCCCACTAGTCACCGCCTGCCATTCTGAAAAGTACCCATTTACTCCTACTCTTTGCTTCCTGTCTGCCAACCAGTTCTCAATCCACGTCAGCACACTACCCCCAATCCCATGTGCTTTAACTTTGCACATTAATCTCTTGTGTGGGACCTTGTCGAAAGCCTTCTGAAAGTCCAAATATAGCACATCAACTGGTTCTCCCTTGTCCACTCTGCTGGAAACATCCTCAAAAAATTCCAGAAGATTTGTCAAGCATGATTTCCTTTTCACAAATCCATGCTGACTTGGACCTATCATGTCACCTCTTTCCAAATGCGCTGCTATGACATCCTTAATAATTGATTCCATCATTTTACGTACTAGCAATGTCAGGCTAACCGGTCTATAATTCCCCGTTTTCTCTCTCCCTCCTTTTTTAAAAAGTGGGGTTACATTGGCTACCCTCCACTCGATAGGAACTGATCCAGATTCTATGGAATGTTGGAAAATGACTGTCAATGCATCCGCTGTTTCCAAGGCCGCCTCCTTAAGTACTCTGGGATGCAGTCCATCAGGCCCTGGGGATTTATCGGCCTTCAATCCCATCAATTTCCCCAACACAATTTCCCGACCAATAAGGATTTCCCTCAGTTCCTCCTTCTTACTAGATCCTCTGACCCCTTAATATCCGGAAGGTTGTTTGTGTCCTCCTTAGTGAATACCGAACCAAAGTACTTGTTCAATTGGTCTGCCATTTCTTTGTTCATAGAAACATAGAAACATAGAAAATAGGTGCAGGAGTACGCCATTCGGCCCTTCTAGCTTGCACCGCCATTCAATGAGTTCATGGCTGAACATGCAACTTCAGTACCCCATTCCTGCTTTCTCGCCATACCCCTTGATCCCCCTAGTAGTAAGGACTACATCTAACTCCTTTTTGAATATATTTAGTGAATTGGCCTCAACAACTTTCTGTGGTGGAGAATTCCACAGGTTCACCACTCTCTGGGTGAAGAAGTTTCTCCTCATCTCGGTCCTAAATGGCTTACCCCTTATCCTTAGACTGTGACCCCTGGTTCTGGACTTCCCCAACATTGGGAACATTCTTCCTGCATCTAACCTGTCTAAACCCATTAGAATTTTAAACGTTTCTATGAGGTCCCCTCTCATTCTTCTGAACTCCAGTGACTACAAGCCCAGTTGATCCAGTCTTTCTTGATATGTCAGTCCCGCCATCCCGGGAATCAGTCTGGTGAATCTTCGCTGCACCCCTTCAATAGCAAGAATGTCCTTCCTCAAGTTAGGAGACCAAAACTGTACACAATACTCCAGGTGTGGCCTCACCACGGCCCTGTACAACTGTAGTAACACCTCCCTGCCCCTGTACTCAAATCCCCTCGCTATGAAGGCCAACATGCCATTTGCTTTCTTAACCGCCTGCTGTACCTGCATGCCAACCTTCAATGACTGATGTACCATGACACCCAGATCTCGTTGCACCTCCCCTTTTCCTAATCTGTCACCATTCAGTGAATAGTCTGTCTCTCTGTTTTTACCACCAAAGTGCATAACCTCACATTTATCCACATTATACTTCATCTGCAATGCATTTGCCAACTCACCTAACCTATCCAAGTCACTCTGCAGCCTCATAGCATCCTCCTCGCAGCTCACACTGCCACCCAACTTAGTGTCATCCGCAAATTTGGAGATACTACATTTAATCCCCTCGTCTAAATCATTAATGTACAGTGTAAACAGTGTAAACAGCTGGGGCCCCAGCACAGAACCTTGCGGTACCCCACTAGTCACCGCCTGCCATTCTGAAAAGTACCCATTTACTCCTACTCTTTGCTTCCTGTCTGACAACCAGTTCTCAATCCATGTCAGCACACTACCCCCCAATCCCATGTGCTTTAACTTTGCACATTAATCTCTTATGTGGGACCTTGTCGAAAGCCTTCTGAAAGTCCAAATATACCACATCAACTGGTTCTTCCTTGTCCACTCTGCTGGAAACATCCTCAAAAAATTCCAGAAGATTTGTCAAGCATGATTTCCCTTTCACAAATCCATGCTGACTTGGACCTATCATGTCACCTCTTTCCAAATGCGGTGCGATGACATCCTTAATAATTGATTCCATCATCTTACCCACTACTGATGTCAGGCTGACCGGTCTATAATTCCCTGTTTTCTCTCTCCCTCCTTTTTTAAAAAGTGGGGTTACATTGGCTACCCTCCACTCGATAGGAACTGATCCAGAGTTAATGGAATGTTGGAAAATGACTCTCAATGCATCCGCTATTTCCAAGGCCACCTCCTTAAGTACTCTGGGATGCAGTCCATCAGGCCCTGGGGATTTATCGGCCTTCAATCCCATCAATTTCCCCAACACAATTTCCCGACTAATAAGGATTTCCCTCAGTTCCTCCTCCTTACTAGACCCTCTGACCCCTCTTATATCCGGAAGGTTGTTAGTGTCCTCCTTAGTGAATACCGAACCAAAGTACTTGTTCAATTGGTCCGCCATTTCTTTGTTCCCCGTTATGACTTCCCCTGATTCTAACTGCAGGGAACCGACGTTTGTCTTTACTAACCTTTTTCTCTTTACATATCTATAGAAACTTTTGCAATCCGTCTTAATGTTCCCTGCAAGCTTCTTCTCGTTCTCCATTTTCCTTGCCCTAATCAAACCCTTTGTCCTCCTCTGCTGAGTTCTCAATTTCTTCCAGTCTCCGGGTTCGCTGCTATTTCTGGCCAATTTGTATGCCACTTCCTTCGCTTTAATACTATCCCTGATTTCCCTTGATAGCCACGGTTGAGCCACCTTCGTTTTTTATTTTTACGCCAGACAGGAATGTACAATTGTTGTAATTCATCCATGCGGTCTCTAAATGTCTGCCATTGCCCATCCACAGTCAACCCCTTAAGTATCATTCGCCAATCAATCCTAGCCAATTCACGCCTCATGCCTTCAAAGTTACCCTTCTTTAACTTCTGGACCATGGTCTCTGAATTAACTGTTTCATTCTCCATCCTAATGCAGAATTCCACCATATTATGGTCACTCTTCCCCAAGGGGCTTCGCACAACGAGATTGCTTATGAACCCTCTCTCATTACACAACACCCAGTCTAAGATGGCCTCCCCCCTAGTTGGTTCCTCGACATATTGGTCTAGAAAACCATCCCTTATGCACTCCAGGAAATCCTCCTCCACCGTATTGCTTCCAGTTCGGTTAGCCCAATCACTGTGCATATTAAAGTCACCCATTATAACTGCTGCACCCTTATTGCATGCACCCCCAATTTCCTGTTTGATGCCCTCCCCAACATCACTACTACTGTTTGGAGGTCTGTACACAACTCCCACTAATGTTTTTTGCCCTTTGGTGTTCTGCAGCTCTACCCATATAGATTCCACATCATCCAAGCTAATGTCCTTCCTAACTATTGCATTAATCTCCTCTTTAACCAGCAATGCTACCCCACCTCCTTTTCCTTTTATTCTATCCTTCCTGAATGTTGAATACCCCTGGATGTTGAGTTCCCAGCCCTGATCATCCTGGAGCCACGTCTCCGTGATCCCAATCACATCATATTTGTTAACATCTATTTGCACAGTTAATTCATCCAACTTATTATGGATACTCCTTGCATTAAGACACAAAGCCTTCAGGCTTGTTTTTTTTAACACCCTTTGTCCTTTTAGAATTTTGCTGTACAGTGGCCCTCTTTGTTCGTTGTCTTGGGTTTCTCTGCCCTCCACTTTTCCTCATCTCCTTTCTGTCTTTTGCTTCTGTCTCCTTTTTGTATCCCCCTGTCTCCCTGCATTGGTTCCCATCCCCCTGCCATATTAGTTTAACTCCTCCCCAACAGCACTAGCAAACACTCCCCCTCGGACATTGGTTCCGGTCCTGCCCAGGTGCAGACTGTCCGGTTTGTACTGGTCCCACCTCCCCCAGAACCGGTTCCAATGTCCCAGGAATTTGAATCCCTCCCTGCTGCACCACTGCTGAAGCCACGTATTCATCTGCGCTATCCTGTGATTCCTACTCTGACTAGCACGGGGCACTGGTAGCAATCCCGAGATTACTACTTTTGAGGTCCTACTTTTTAATTTAGCTCCTAGCTCCTTAAATTCGTTTCGTAGGACCTCATCCCTTTTTTTACCTATGTCGTTGGTACCAATGTGCACCACGACAACTGGCTGTTCTCCCTCCCTTTTTAGAATGTCCTGCACCCGTTCCGAGACATCCTTGACCCTTGCACCAGGGAGGCAATATACCATCCTGGAGTCTCGGTTGCGGCCGCAGAAACGCCTATCTATTCCCCTTACAATTGAATCCCCTATCACTATCGCTCTCCCACTCTTTTTCCTGCCCTCCTGTGCAACAGAGCCAGCCACGGTGCCATGAACTTGGCTGCTGCTGCCCTCCCCTGATGAGTCATCCCCCTCAACAGTACTCAAAGCAGTGTACCTGTTTTGCAGGGGGATGACCACAGGGGTCCCCTGCACTACCTTCCTTGCACTACTCTTCCTGCTGGTCTTCCATTCCCTATCTGGCTGTGGATCCTTCTCCTGCAGTACGACCAACGCGCTACAGGTGCTACTCACGTCATTCTCAGCATCGTGGATGCTCCAGAGTGAATCCACCCTCAGCTCCAACTCCACAACGCGGTCCGTCAGGAGCTGGAGGCGGATACACTTCCCGCACATATCGTCGTCAGGAACACTGGAATCGTCCCTGAGTTCCCACATGGTACAGGAGGAGCATAACAAATGAACAAGCTGTCCTGCCATGACTTAACCCTTCAATAGGCAACAACAATGCTAAAGATTACTCACTGTTATAGAAGAGAAAAAAAATAAACTACTCACCAATCACTTACCCCCTTGGCTGTGATGTCACCTTTCTGTTTCTTTCTACTTCTTTTTTGCCTTCTCCCTGTAGCTGCACAATTACGCCTCTCGCTGCCGCTGGGCTTTTATAGGCCGCTCCGACACCACGTACTCCCGCCTCTCGGACTGCCGCCGCTTCTCACTGCTGCTGGGCCTTTTATAGGCCGCTCCGACACCATGCACTCCCGCCTCTCGGACTGCCGCCGCCTCTCGCTGCCGCTGGGCTTTTATAGGCTACTCCGACACCACGCACTCCCTCCTCTCGGACTGCCGCTGCCTCTCGGCTGCCGCTGGGCCTTTTATAGGCTGCTCCGACACCACGTACTCCCGCCTCTCGGACTGCCGGTGCCTCTCGGCTGCCGCTGGGCCTTTTATAGGCCGCTCCGACACCATGCACTCCCGCCTCTCGGACTGCCGCTGGGCCTTTTATAGGCCGCTCCGACACCACGCACTCCCGCCTCCCCGTTATGACTTCCCCTGATTCTGACTGCAGGGGACCTACGTTTGTCTTTACTAACCTTTTTCTCTTTCCCTATCTATAGAAGCTTTTGCAATCCGCCTTAATGTTCCCTGCAAGCTTCCTCTCGTACTCTATTTTCCCTGCCCTTATCAAACCCTTTGTCCTCCTCTGCTGAATTCTAAATTTCTCCCAGTCCCCGGGTTCGCTGCTATATCTGCCCAATTTGTATGCCACTTCCTTGGCTTTAATACTATCTCTGATTTCCCTTGATAGCCACGGTTGAGCCACCTTCCCTTTTTTATTTTTCCCAGGAAGGGATATACAATTGTTGTAGTTCATCCATGCGGTCTCTCAATATCTGCCATTGCCTATCCACTGTCAACCCCTTAAGTATCATTCGCCAATCTATCCTAGCCAATTCACGCCTCATATCTTCAAAGTTATCCTTCTTTAAGTTCTGGACCATGGTCTCTGAATTAACTGTTTCATTCTTCATCTAATGTAGAATTCCACCATATTATGGTCACTCTTCCACAAGGGGCCTCGCACAATGAGATTGCTAATTAATCCTCTCTCATTACACAACTTCCCCCTAGTTGGTTCCTCGACATATTGGTCTAGAAAACCATCCCTTATACACTCCAGGAAATCTTCCTCCACCGTATTGCTTCCAGTTTGGTTAGCCCAATCTTTGTGCATATTAAAGTTACCCACGATAACTGCTGCAGCTTTATTGCATACACCCCCAAAATCACTACTACTGTTTGGAGGTTGGTACACAACTCCCACGAACGTTTTTTGCCCTTTGGTGTTCTGCAGCTCTACCCATATAGATTCCACATCATCCAAGCTAATGTCCTTCCTAACTATTGCATTAATCTCCTCTTTAACCAGCAATGCTATCCCACCTCCTTTTCCTTTTATTCTATACTTCCTGAATGTTGAGTTCCCAGCCCTGATCATCCTGGAGCCACGTCTCTGTAATCCCAATCACATCATATCTGTTAACATCTATTTGCACAGTTAATTCATCCACTTTATTACGGATACAGCTTGCATTAAGACACGAAGCCTTCAGGCTTGTTTTTTTAACACCCTTTGTCCTTTTAGAATTATGATGTAGTGTGGCCCTTTTTGTTTCTTGCCTTTGTTTACTCGGCCTTCCACTATTGCTTTTTACCTTTCTACCATCTGTTTCTGACTCCATATCACTTTGCCCTGTCTCACTGCATAGGTTCCCATCCCCCTGCCCTATTAATTTAAACACTCCCGAACTGCATTCGCAAATGTTACCCCCAGGACATCAGTTCCAGTCCTGCCCAAGTGCAGACCGTCCCTTTTGTACAGGTCCCACTTCCCCCAGAACTGGTGCCAATGTCCCAGGAATTTGAATCCCTCCCTCTTGCACCACTGCTCAAGCCACGTATTTATCCTAACTATCCTGTTCCCTCTACTCTGATTATCACATGGCACTGGTAGTAATCCAGAGATTACTACCTTTTGAGGTCCTACTTTTTAATTTAACTCCTAGCTCCCTAAATTCACCATGTCAGAACGGCACCATTCAAGTCGGCCTCAAACGGCCAGGTGGAATGAGCAGTGCAGATAATCAAACAGGGGATGCTCAGAATCCAAGGTGGTTCCCTACAAAGCCGCTTATCATGCCTCCTGTTGGCCAATAGATCCCGACCACACTCGCTCATAGGGGCCCACCCGCAGAGCTGCTAATGAAAAGGACGCTCAAAACCAGGTTATCCCTTATACACCCCACCATGAAAGAAATTGTTGCGAGCAGGCACCAATCACAATGTGACTACCATGACGGGAATGTGAGGGCGTGATGTATTGATGTCAATGACCCTGTCTTTGTCATCAACTACGCTGCACAGCCTAAATGGCTTGCAGGCACTGTGATTGCCAAAGAGGGGAATAGGATTCTGGTAGTTAAACTTACCAATGGACAAATCTGCTGCAAACACGTGGATCAAACAAAAAGGAGGTTCAGCAACCCCATAGAAGAAGCAGAGGAAGAACACGATGTAGAGTTCACTCCTCCACAGGTGACCAAACACCGGAACCAAGTGGAGGAGAGCCCAGTCACTGTGGGCAGTCCGGACAAGCCTGAGGCACCGCAAACAGCAGACACTTAGGCCAGCGCCCAACAACCGGAACCCCAACTCAGGCGCTCTACAAGGGAGCGTAAACCACCAGAGAGACTTAACCTGTGATCCCAATAAGACTTTGGGGGGGAGGTGATGTCATGTATTCAACTGTCATTGTAACCCATGTATAAACTTACCTAACTTGTACACTGTGAGAACATTGACCACTAGGTGGTGAACTTGTGGGAGACACTCCTAACCTGGACTTTCAGGTATAAAAGGGGAAGCTCCACCCACCTTCATCACTTCAGTGCTGGCTAATAAAGGACTGGTCACAGAGTGACCTTCTTTCAAGTATGGGCCTTGTGTGCATTTATACTGTATAGTAAGGACATATTACCTATAAAGGCCCAGCGGGAATCTGGGGATCGGTGGTAGTTGGAGAGGCGGAGCAGCAGTGTGGGTGAGGCCTATAAAGGCCCAGCGGGAGTCCGGGGATCGGCAGCAGTCGGAGAGGCAGAGCAGCAGCCTGGGTGAGGCGTATAAAGGCCCAGCGGGAGTCCGGGGATCGGCAGCAGTCGGAGAGGCGGAGCAGCAGTGTGGGTGAGGCGTATAAAGGCCCAGCGGGAGTCTGGGGATTGGCGGCAGTTCGAGAGGCAGAGCAGGACGTCGGAGAGGCCAGCCGGTGCACCTGCAGCAGGGAGGCAAAAAAGGAGAAAGAAATCGAAAGGTGACATCACAGCCAAGGGGGTAAGTGATTGGTGAGTAGTGTTTCTTTTTCTTTACTATATCAGTGAGTAATCTTTCGCATTGTTGTTGCCAATTTAAGTTTATCTAAGGGTTAAGTCATGGCAGGACAGCTCGGACACGTGTTATGCTCCTCCTGTACTATGTGGGAAGTCAGGGACGCTTCCGATGTCTTTAACGACTACGTGTGCGGGAAGTGCATCTGCCTGCAGCTCCTGATGGACCGCTTTGCGGCACTGGAGCTACATGTGGATTCACTCTGGAGCATGCACGATGCTGAGAATGACGTGACTAGCATGTTTAGTGAGTTGGTCTTACCGCAGGAAAAGGTTACTCAGGCAGATAGGAAATGGATGACCAACAGGAAGAGCAGTGCAAGGAATGTAGTGCAGGAGTCCCCTGCGGTCATCTCCCTGCAAAACAGATACACCACTTTGAGTACTGTTGAGGTGGATGACTCACCAGGGGAGGGCAGCAGCAGCCAAGTTCATGGCACCGTGGGTGGCTCTGCTGCACAGGAAGGCAGTAAAAAGAATGGGAGAGCTATAATGATAGGGGATTTAATTGTCAGGGGAATAGATAGACGTTTCTGCAGCCGCAACCAAGACTCTAGGATGTATGTTGCCTCCCTGGTGCAAGAGTCAAGGATGTCTCAGAGCGGGTGCAGGATATTCTGAAAAGGGAGGGTGAACAGCCAGTTGTCATGGTGCATATAGGAACCAACGATATAAGTAAAAAAAGGGATGAGGTCCTACAAGACGAATTGAGGGAGCTAGGAGCTAAATTAAAAAGTAGGACCTCAAAAGTAGTAATCTCAGGATTGTTACCAGTGCCACGTGCTAGTCAGAGTAGGAATCGCAGGATAGCTCAGATGACTACTAGTCAGAGTAGGAATCGCAGGATAGCTCAGATGACTACGTGGCTTGAGGAGCAGTGCAGCAGGGAGGGATTTAAATTCCTGGGACATTGGAATCGGTTCTGGGGGAGGTGGGACCAGTACAAACCGGACGGTCTGCACCTGGGCAGGACTGGAACCAATGTCCTCAGGGGAGTGTTTGCTTGTGCTGTTGGGGAGGAGTTAAACTAATATGGCAGTGGGATGGAAACCTATGCAGGGAGACAGAGGGAAATAGAATGTGGACAGAAGCAAAAGATAGGAAGAAGAAAAGTAAAAGTGGAGGGCAGAGAAACCTAAGGCAAAAAGCAAAAAGGGCCACATTACAGCAAAATTCTAAAGGGGCAAAGTGTGTTAGAAAGACGAGCCTGAAGGCTCCGTGCCAATGCGAGGAGTTTTCGGAATAAAGTGGACGAATTAACTGCGCAGATAGCAGTTAGCGCGTATGAAGTAATTGGCATCACGGAGACATGGCTCCAGGGTGACCAAGTCTGGGAACTCATCATCCAGGGGTATTCTACATTTTGGAAGGATAGACAGAAAGGAAAAGAAGGCGGGGTGGCATTGCTGGTTAAAGAGGAAATTAATGCAATAGTAAGGAAGGACATTAGCCTGGATGATGTGGAATCGATATGGGTGGAGCTGCGGAATACCAAGGGGCAGAAAACGCTAGTGGGAGTTGTGTACAGACCACCAAACAGTAGTAGTAAGGTTGGAGACAGCATCAAACAAGAAATAAGGGATGCATGCAATTAAGGTACAGCAGTTATCATGGGCGACTATAATCTACATATTGATTGGGCTAACCAAACTGGTCACAATGCAGTGGAGGAGGATTTCCTGGAGTGTATTAGGGATGGTTATTGAGACCAATACGTTGAGGAGCCAACTAGAGGGCTAGCCATTCTAGACTGGGTGATGTGTAATGAGAAAGGACTAATTTACAATCTTGTTGTGCTAGACCCCTTGGGGAAGAGTGACCATAACATAGTAGAATTCTTTATGAGGATGGAGAGTGACACAGTTAATTCAGAAACTAGGTTCCTGAACTTAAGGAAAAGTAACTTCGATGGTATGAGACGTGAATTGGCTAGAGTAGCCTGGCAAATGATACTTAAAGGGTTGACGGTGGATAGGCAATGGCAGAGATTTAAAGATCACATGGATGAACTTCAACAATTGTACATCCCTGTCTGGAGTAAAAATAAGACGGGGAAGGTGGCTCAACCGTGGCTAACAAGGGAAATTAAGGATAGTGTTAAATCCAAGGAAGAGGCATATAAATTAGCCAGAAAAAGCAGCAAACGTGAGGACTGGGAGAAATTTAGAATTCAGCAGAGGAAGGCAAAGTTTCAATTAAGAGGGGGAAAATAGAGTATGAGAGGAAGCTTGCTGGGAACATAAAAACTGACTGCAAAAGCTTCTATAGATATCTGAAGAGAAAAAGATTAGTGAAGACAAACATAGGTCCCTTGCAGTCGGATTCAGGTGGATTTATAATGGGGAACAAAGAAATGGCAGACCAATTGAACAAATACTTTGGTTCTATCTTCACGAAGGAAGACACAAATAACCTTCCGAAAGTAATAGGGGACCGAGGGTCCAGTGAGAAGGAGGAACTGAAGGATATCCTTATTAGGCGGGAAATTGTGTTCGGGAAATTGATGGAATTGAAGGCCGATAAATCCCTGGGGCCTGATAGTCTGGATCCCAGAGTACTTAAGGAAGTGGCCTAGAAATAGTGGATGCATTGATGATCATTTTCCAACAGTCTATCGACTTGGGATCAGTTCCTATGGACTGGAGGATAGCTAATGTAACACCACTTTTTAAAAAGCGAGGGCGAGAGAAAGAGGGTAATTATAGACCGGTCAGCCTGACATCAGTGATGGGGAAAATGTTGGAATCAATTATTAAGGATGAAATTGCAGCGCATTTGGAAAGCAGTGACAGGATCGGTCCAAGTCAGCATGGATTTATGAAAGGGAAATCATGCTTGACAAATCTTCTGGAATTTTTTGAGGATGTAACTAGTAGAGTGGACAAGGGAGAACCAGTGGATGTGGTATATTTGGACTTCCAAAAAGCTTTTGACAAGGTCCCACACAAGGGATTGGTGTGCAAAATCAAAGCACATGGTATTGGGGGTAATACACTGACGTGGATAGAGAATTGGTTGGCAGACAGGAAGCAGAGAGTTGGGATAAACGGGTCCTTTTCAGAATGGCAGACAGTGACTAATGGAGTGCCGCAGGGCTCAGTGCTGTGACCCCAGCTCTTTACAATATTCATCAATGATTTGGAGGAAGGACTTGAGTGTAATACCTCCAAGTTTGCAGATGACACTAAACTGGATGGTGGTGTGAGCTGTGAGGGGAATGCTAAGAGGCTACAGGATGACTTAGACAGGTTAGGTGAGTGGGCAAATGCATGGCAGATGCAGTATAATGTGGATAAATGTGAGGTTATCCACTTTGGGGGCAAAAACACGAAGACAGAATATTATCTGAATGGTGGCAGATTAGGAAAAGGGGAGATGCAACAAGACCTGGATGTCATGGTTCATCAGTCATTGAAAGTTGGCATACAGGTACAGCAGACGGTAAAGAAGACAAATGGTATGTTGGCCTTCATAGCTAAGGGATTTCAGTATAGGAGCAGGGAGGTCTTACTGCAGTTGTACAGGGCCTTGGTGAGGCCTCACCTGGAATATTGTGTTCAATTTTAGTCTCCTAATCTGAGGAAGGACATTCTTGCTATTAAGGGAGTGCAGCAAAGGTTCAACAGACTGATTCCCGGGATGGCCGGAGTGACATCAACTGGGCCTTTATACATTGGAGTTTAGAAGGATGAGAGGGGATCTCATAGAAACATAAAAGATTCTGACGGGACGGGACAGGTTAGATGCGGGTAGATTGTTCCCGATGTTGGGGAAGTCCAGAACCAGGGGACACAGTCTTAGGATAAGGGGTAGGCCATTTAGGACTGAGATGAGGAGAAACTTCTTCACTCAGAGAGTTGTTAACTTGTGGAATTCCCTGCCGCAGAGAGTTGTTGATGCCAGTTCATTGGATATATTCAGGAGGGAGTAAGATATGGCCCTTATGGCTAAAGGGATTAAGGGGTATGGAGAGAAAGCAGGAAAGGGGTACTGAAGTGAAAGATCAGCCATGATCTTATCAAATGGTGGTGCAGGCTCGAAGGGCCGAATGGCCTACTCTTGCACCTATTTTCTATGTTTCTATGACCTGCAGTACAAAAGACTAAAGGGTGTTTAGAAGGGGAAAGGCAGTTGAGTAGAGCGAGACTATGTTTCGGGGCGATCGTGGTAGAATGAGATAAGACCATACATGATTAGAGTGAGATTGGGGAAAAGTTAGGTCAGGTTATCCATAAAGAATTGAATTAAAAACAAACAGTAGTTGTTCATCAAGGCATACTGGCATTTGTAGCATGTAGGATTTAGGCCAGCCTGGACCCATAGAGCACCCAGAGAGGTAAAGCTTGCATGAAGCGTCAACTAGTTGAGTCACCTAAGCGAACAAATGCTGAGGTCAAGGACCATCTATCTGCAAGGAGGGAAGGTATCTTGTAGATCTTTTCCATAAGGTGGTCAGCCCATAGATAGAGAAGGGCAGTGAAATGGACAGGAAGAAATGGATAGGAAGAAATGGACAGGAAGAAATGGATGACTGCTCTCATGGCATGAAGAAAAGGGAGAAGAAAGAAATCCCTGTGAGACTGGAACGATCCAATTCAGCAAAATTCAGCAGCAAACACAGCGAACGGCAAAGCCTTCTTCGTTTAGGTTAGAAGCACGAAGAGGGCAAATGGTGCAGAGAGACTTTGGGGCACTAAAACTGAGAATGGGGAGGTGATGTCTGAAAACAGGGAAGTCACTGAAATATTAAACCACTACTTTGAAACTGTGTTCACAAATGGAATAGGGGTGGCGGGGGGAGGGGAGGGGGGAGGGGGGAGGGCGGAAATGCCAAAATTCAGCAAACAGTTTAATGTTGTTTAGATTAGAAACGTTTCAAATCACAAGGGAGAAGCCACTGGGGAGGTTGCTGAAGCTCAAATTAAATAAGGCCTGGGGCTCTGACAATTTTCATCTCACGGTCTCGAAGGAGATTGTGAGCTCCCACACTGATACTTTCCCGAGTTTACTGGATTGGGTCACATCGCAAAGAATTGCTGCGTAGCAAATGTGACTCCTATTTTATTTAAAGACAGTCAAATGACAAATTTGTAAGCCTTACCTCAATCGTGGGAAAATTGTTTGAAATGATGATAAGAGCTAGTATAAGGGATCATCTTGAGAGACAGAGGTGAATTGAGGCAGTCAGCATGGTTTTAGAAGCAGCAGATTACCCAATTCATTGGGATTGCTTTGAGGAGACTAAAGACCTGCTGCGTGGCCTCATTCAGCCCCCTGAAATCACCCATCCCATTACCTGTGAGACAAGATTTCCCCTTTGGTGCCAAAAAGAAGAATTATATTCCTTTCCCTAGTCTTAATGTGCCACATTGGTCAGCACAGACCTTTCCCAGCCACTGCGGGAGGGCTGGTGGACACAACACAGAGTTGCAAATCACGTGCTGTCCTTTTGTGTTGCGCTGGTGCTCTGGACTACGGGTTAATAATCTCTGACACCTGCGCACCGAGGAGCTAACCTCACTTGACAACGTAACAACTAGGTCATCTAAATCTGTTCATGGCACTCCTGGTGTTTGGTGGATGAAACACTGGCACTTCACTGGGACAGGAGGGTGAATGGTCAGACACCAGCATCAAGGTAAGGGCATCTCGCTGCTGTAAAGTTCCACCACTTTTAGCGGGGAACAAAGGCTCGATTGAAGACTTGGCCATTGATGGCCAGGCTATAAGTGGGACTAAAAGCAAAGGTGGCCTCGAACACGGAGAGGGCCAATCGGAATTAAAACTGGATTATTTTTTTAATGGGCATCCCATGAAGTACCCATTTTAAATGAGTGTTTAGCAGCTGTGACATTGCTCAGGCATTCCAGTTACATCATGGGGAGGCCCCCTAATTGACATAATTTCTGGCTCTTTCATAATATATTCAAAAGGGAGTTAGAAATATATTCAAAAGGGAGTTAGATGAAGTCCTTACTACTAGGGGGATCAAGGGGTATGGCGACAAAGCAGGAAGGGGGTACTGAAGTTGCATGTTCAGCCATGAACTCATTGAATGGTGGTGCAGGCTAGAAGGGCCGAATGGCCTACTCCTGCACCTATTTTCTATGTTTCTATATTTCTATAAGGCCTGAGTACTGTAGGTGGTCAGGCCCCTAGCCCAGTAGGCACTACCTGTCTGCATTGGGTGGCAGGTGTGGAGCAGGCCTCAGGTCTTCTTATATAAATGGACAGATTCCACAGCATTCCCACCCTGTAGCATAGTTTCCTGACATCAAATTGCTCTTGTACTGATTTGAAGTCATAGGCCGGAATTTTCCTGTTGCCGAGCGTGCGGGTTTGGGGGCAGATCAGCACATCGGGAACCCGCCGTCATCCCACTGGCTCCGTGGTCACTGGTGAGTTCATTCATTGACAGCCAGGAAATACTGCAACATTACACCTCATTACTTGCCTCATGGAAAGGCTCTTGCTCACTCCATTTTGTCCACTGATTTTGGTGTCAGCAGCTTGCTGATCATTTTTGGAACCTCGGAAGCCACGCTCACCACATTGCTACTCAATGCGCCAGCGCAGCCTTCGGCTGCCTGAGGAAGAGAGTGTTCAAAGATCAGGCCCTCAAATCTGGCACCAAGTTCATGGTCTACAGGGCTGCAGTGATACCCGCCCTCCTGTGTGGCTCAGAGATGTGGACCATATACAGTAGTCACCTCAAATCGCTGGAGAAATACCACCAACGATGTCTCCACAAGATCCTACAAATCCTCTAGGAGGACAGGCACACCATCGTCAGTGTTCTCCATCAGGCCAACATCCCCAGCATCGAAACACTGACCACACTCGACCAGCTTCATTGGACGGGCCACATTGTTCGCATGCCTAACACAAGATTCCCAAAGCAAGCGCTCTACTTGGAACTCCTACATGGCAAGCGAGCCCCAAGTGGGCAGAGGAAATGTTTCAAGGACATCCTCAAAGCCTCCTTGATAAAATGCAACATCCCCACTGACACCTGAGAGTCCCTGGCCAGAGACCACCCAAAGTGGAGGAAGAACATCTGGGAGGGCGCTGAGCACCTCGGGTCTCATCACCGAGAGCATGCAGAAAGCAAGCGCAGGCAGCAGAAGGAGCGTGTGGCAAACCAGACTCCCCACCCACCCGTTCCCTCAACGATTGTCTGTCCCACCTGTAAGAGACTGTAATTCCCGTATTGGACTGTACAGTCACCTAAGAACTCACTTTTAGAGTGGAAGCAAGTCTTCTTCGATTCGAGGGACTACCTATGATGAGGACTCACTATCACAACATTGAGGGATTGGCCCACTCAGTTCCTCTTTACGTGCGATCTACTATTTATACTGTCTCACCTTGCTCCTCAGAATTGGACCAAGTTGAGCCCCAATACCAACAACATCAGCCACACCAGCAGCAACACCAGTAGCAGCAGTTATCAGAACAGCAACTTTCTCCTCAATGACCTGATGCTCCACCGGAGAGAGGGGGACGGGGCACTATAGGGCTGTAGTGCACCGGAGGAGATATCCCCAACACACGGTATACAGACAGAGGATTAGCTACCTCAACATGAATGAGCAGCAAGGTTTCAGGAAGCTCAGGCTATCTCGCCAGGTCGTCGCAGACATTTGTAGCATGCTGGAACATGACCTGCTGCCCAGAGGTCCTGGTGGACACGCCTTACCAGTGTCCGTCAAAGTCACCACCACCCTCTACTTCTTCACCTCAGGCTCCTTCCAGGGATCTGCAGTAGAAATTTGTGGAATCTCGCAGTTGCCCGCCCACAGATGCATCACCCAGGTGCCCAATGCCATGTTTCACAAGTCAGCCAATTATATCAACTTTATCACTGGTAAAGCCAGTGTTACTTGGCTTTATGGCTCTAGCTGACTTCCCACAGGTGCAGCGCCTTATCAACTGCACACATGTGGCCATAAAGGCATCCCCAGATCACCCAGGAGTGTTTGTCAACCGCAAAGTCTTGCACTCCCTCAATGTGCAGCTGGTCTGCAACCACAAAAAGATGAATATGCATGTTTGGGTCAGGTTCCCTGGCAGCTATCATGACTCTTTTGTGCTACATCAGTCCACCCTCCCTCAGTTCTTCGCATCTGCTTGGAGACAAGGGCTATCCAGTGAAGACGTGGCTCATGATACCCTTAAGGAGGCCAAGTGCTGAGACTGAGGAGCGTTATAACGAGAGCCACATCTCCACCAGTTATGTCAGAGAGCAAGCAATCGGCATGCTGAATATGCACTTCAGATGCTTTGACAGATCTGGAGGAGCCCTTCAGTACACACCAGACAGGGTCTTCAGAATCATCATTGTATACTGTGCGCTGCACAACATAGCGCAGCAGCAAGGATTGGAACTGCAGGATGAGCATGGCGTGCAGCACACAACATCGTCAGAGAAGGAGGACGAGCAGGTGGAAGATGAGCAGGAGGAGGAGGAACCTGAGGTGGATATGGCATCAGCGACGCTGCACATTGCTGCCCGGAAGGCCCAGGATGGCCTCATCATAGCCAGATTTACTTAACTTGCTCCAATGCAGCCACATCGCTGCCACATTCTGTACAAAGTTCCCCCGTCTCCCAACAACACCATAAAGCATCCTAACAAAACCCAGTCCATTCCTTTCACCCATAGCCCCAGTGCTTGAGGCAAAGCCACCTCCAAGTTTTGAGGCAAAAATGGACAAGTCCCAAAAGTAGTGCAAAGAAAAACATTTATGTGTGCAATCAAAATAACTGAAACTTAGCACTAACATTTTTGGATACACCCATGTGCATACCCATGTGCATCTACTTTTGTGTTAATTTATTTTCCGAGTGCTTCTATGAGGTGCAACCCCTGTGGCTTTAGCAGAGGTAGAGGCAACCTGCTCACTTCCCTGCTGCAACTCATCAGACACTTTTGGCGGATGTCATAGAAACATAGAAACATAGAAAATAGGTGCAGGAGTAGGCCATTCGGCCCTTCTAGCCTGCACCGCCATTCAATGAGTTCATGGCTGAACATTCAACTTCAGTACCCCATTCCTGCTTTCTCGCCATACCCCTTGATCCCCCTAGTAGTAAGGACCTCATCTAACTCCTTTTTGAATATATTTAGTGAATTGGCCTCAACAACTTTCTGTGGTAGAGAATTCCACAGGTTCACCACTCTCTGGGTGAAGAAGTTCCTCCGCATCTCGGTCCTAAATGGCTTACCCCTTATCCTTAGACTGTGACCTCTGGTTCTGGACTTCCCCAACATTGGGAACATTCTTCCTGCATCTAACCTGTCTAACCCCGTCAGAATTTTAAATATTTCTATGAGGTCCCCTCTCATTCTTCTGAACTCCAGTGAATACAAGCCCAGTTGATCCAGTCTTTCTTGATAGGTCAGTCCCGCCATCCCGGGAATCAGTCTGGTGAACCTTCGCTGCACTCCCTCAATAGCAAGAATGTCCTTCCTCAGGTTCGGAGACCAAAACTGTACACAATACTCCAGGTGTGGCCTCACCAATGCCCTGTACAACTGTAGCAACACCTCCCTGCCCCTGTACTCAAATCCCCTTGCTATGAAGGCCAACATGCCATTTGCTTTCTTAACCGCCTGCTGCACCTGCATGCCAACCTTCAATGACTAATGTACCATGACACCCAGGTCTCTTTGCACCTCCCCTTTTCCTAATCTGTCACCATTCAGATAATAGTCTGTCTCTCTGTTTTTACCACCAAAGTGGATAACCTCACATTTATCCACATTATACTTCATCTGCCATGCATTTGTCCACTCACCTAACCTATCCAAGTCGCTCTGCAGCCTCACAGCATCCTCCTCGCAGCTCACACTGCCACCCAACTTAGTGTCATCCGCAAATTTGGAGATACTACATTTAATCCCCTCATCTAAATCATTAACATTTAATCCCCTCATCTAAATCCTCTGGGTTTTGGAGCCTGTGATGACCCCACCAAAGATTGCTCCTCCTGCGACTGTGCAGAGGTAGACTCGACCATCGGGATCCGAGGAAGCATGTGGGGTTCTGATTGAGGGGGAGGCAACAGGGGAGAAGTGTGAGCGCTTTGAGCAGAGCCCCCACTTCCATGTCCCCTCTCACCATCATCCCTCTCATGGGCCACCTGCACTTCCCTGCTAGCAAAGAGCTGGAGAGCACCTTGCTGTACAACAGTGGGGCGATGAAGGCCCAAGTCTACATTTACATCCCTCCTTGAGAGGATGTCTATGAGCGCCTGTCATCTGTTGTCCAAAGCTAGCACCTGCTTACGTGACTGTTGCATTAGCTGCTCCAGGCAGGTGGCCATCCTTTCCATCGATCAGCATATTGTCACCATCACCTGCGACATGATGGTGCTCATGTTGGAGATGGTCTCCTCCATTCTCTGCACATTTGCAGACATCATGGCTGCAAAAGACCCAGAAGCCCCTGCATTTCTTGCTGCCCCATCAGGATCACCCTCTTTCTCGATGGCCCCCGAGGCTCAGCGTCTGCATTCAACTCAACAGAGCTCGGAGTGTCCCGTGCCCTCCGGCGAGGAGTCTCCACTGCTGTCCCTGTCAGCCCCATCTTCTCTTGCTCACTTGTGAATTGTGAGACACCAGGTGACAACACTACTCTGGCCCAAAGGACCCACCGAGGTGTGTGTATCTGCACTGGTGCTGGTTGCTTTTGGGTCTGCTGATAGTGCACACTCAGAGGCTCGAGGCTCCTCTGAGGAGTCGTCTTCCTCCTCTGGCTGGATAGTGAGGGTGGGGGGAGGGGACACTTGATGGAACTGTGAGAGAGTAAAGGGATGATTTAGTAATGTTATATTAAGAATGGGTAACATTAATATTATGCATATGATGACATTTAACTGGCTGCTGACATCAGTCACCATCTGAGTGACTGCTGTATGCCATGTGGCTTTATGAGATGTGATTCTGTCACCAGGTTGCTGGGATGTCCCCCTCTCTCCAGCGCCCACTGCCAGCTTCTCTTGAGCTCCCGAGGTCTCCAGAGCCCCCTCCTGTGCAAACTCTGGCGTGCCACTTCCGGTTCTCTCCCTCTCCCTGTTGTCATGCGCTCTTTTCTCCTGCAAGGAGCGAAAGAAGAGAGGTTTGAGTGAGAGTGACAGAATGAGTTTTAGGAACAGATGGACTAGATCTGTAGAGGGTGACTATGAGGGAGTGGGGTGACATTGCCAAATAGCCTCTTTTTGTGGTGTTACTTGCTATGATTGCAGTAGGATGAGGATGAGTGTCAGGGGTGGTAAGTCAGGATGTGAGTGTGTACATAGAGGGATGGGTGGACTTGGAAGGTATGTTGGTGTGAGGAATGTTGTGAAGGAGTAGGCTTGGGAAGCAGAGTGATGGGGATGTGTTGACAAGCACATCAGGATGAAGGTGAGTGGGGCATTGCACTCACTTTTCCTGACCTCACCAAATCATTGAAGAGTTTCTGCACTGTATTAAGGTCCTTCTCAACACATCCCTGCTGCTGACCTCCTCAGTTATATCCAGCCAGGCTCTTTTTGTTTCTTGTGGAGGTCTCCTTTGCCGATCAGCATTGAAAAGGACCTCCCTGCCTGCTCTGGCAGCCTCCACCAGCGTATGCAAGGATGATTATGAAAAGCATGGTGCAGCCTTCTGCCTTTGGCTATCCATCCTTCCAAATTTATAACAGTACTCAAGCCTTTCTCTGTCACACTGCACCCTCCTCTGGCAACCTTCAAGTGAGTTGATTGCAAAGGTGTTGGAAATGAATCATCAATGATCTCATCAGACCCGCACCATTTAATAGGGCTGGGAAACGTGCATGGCTCTTTCAATTGGAGCCATTAAGTAAAAGTCGCTCTGAACGACGCGCTGCTCAGACTATCGCATTCCCCACCTGCTTTGTGGCTCGCACGCACCAATCCAAACCAAAGGCAAAAATTCTGGCCATAGTGCATTCTGATTTGTATGGAGCTACTCTGAGATACATGGAAATGAGGTCTAGTGGAGACAGACAGCTGACTGGAGAATTTTCATTCTGGTGGAAATAATTGTCACAAAATAGTTTTTTAAAATCTCGAGATTAAATGTGGAGCACTTTGAACAAAAAAATAACTCTGCCAACACTTTCCATCCACTGCATTTATTCAAGTTTTCTTTGTTTGAATGATGGGATACTCAGAAATGTTCTAAAGAAAGGCTGATTAAGGAAATCCATGATACACAAGAAATAAACTGCAATCTACATAATTCTCTTGCTAGAAATAAATCTGTCTTGTCCTCATTTTCCTTCTCTTGCTCTTTTAAAAATGCTTACTTTTGCTGGGGTACGTTTCCACAGACATTAGCAGCTATCTTGTCCAAGTAACCATTCTGCATGTGTGAGCCAAGTTAGTAGTCTACTTGATCCTGGAGGACATCACTGCTGAACCTGATCTTATTCATCTGACATCCACACAAGAAGGAGTTATGGTGAAGAGAGGTATTCCAGTGGGAGTCAGTGGACAGCAATCAGGATCGAAGGACTCTGGCTGATTTTTTCCCCTCGTTATTACACATAGTATTGCAGCCAAGTGTAACATCCCAACTACTGCCCCAGCTGAGATCAGTTAACTCAGCACAAATTGTAAATCAAACCCAAGGACTTTTAGTCGCTATAGCTTAGTGCATTGTTTGCCCAATAGCCAATTAGGAGTATTCAGGATCATAGGGCAGTGGAAGGAACATGCGGCAAACCAGACTCCCCAACCACCCTTTCCTTCAACGACTGTCTGTCCCACCTGTGACAGAGACTGTAATTCCCGTATTGGACTGTTCAGTCACCTAAGAACTAATTTTTTGCGTGGAAGCAAGTCTTCCTCGATCTCGAGGGACTGCCTATGATGATGAGAATCATAGAATAGTACAGCACAGATGGAGGCCATTTGGCCCATTGTGTCTGTGCCAGCTCTTTCGAAGAGCAACCAGTTAATTCCACGCCCCTGCTCTTTCCCGAAATCCTTGCAATTTTATGGATTCAAGTTGAGAGGCAAGACATAGAAAATAACCTGTGGTCTCCATAGAAAGTATCACACAGGGGATATGTCCTAGACTGGCAGGAACCAAATGGTTCAGGCAAACAAACAAACCCTCCTAGTTCAAAGGTCTGGGGAAGAACAGCTTGGTCTCCTCCTGTATGCTTGAAGTGAGAGAAAAATCAAATCCACATAGATACCAAACACAGAGAACTTTACTTTGATCTCATTGTGCAATACCCTGCCACGTGAGAGAGACAGGAAGGAATAGATAATGAAGCAATTAAAGAATGGAAAATAGGGGCATATGAAGACACGCAAGCATCACATGGCAAATCTAATTACAGAGAATGCGTGGTAAAGTACTATTGGGGCCACATGTGATAGAAGGGCTGCTGGACCTGTTCAATTTCTGCCTGTCGAACTGCACAGCACAAAGGAAACAACAAAGCTGTATCCTGGAATGTTAAAGCTATCAGTAGCTTAGCCAAAAGATCCAACATTTTGGCACTTCTTCACTTTCAGAAATTAGATATAATCCCTTGAAAAGAAACACATTTGAGATGAAGGGGGCAGAAAGTACAAAGAGAGGCTGGGTCGGAGAAATGCTCGCAGCAAGTTACAATGCCAAGAGGAAAGAGGTGACAATCCTTCTGGGGAAATCATTCAGATCACAGCCACTCTGGCGTAGAGCAACCCTAAAGAAAAACTGAGTAGAAGGAAATAAAGAGACATTAGTCATAAACATTATAAGAAGAATGTACTCCCATTGTTATTAAATTCACTGATAATAGCAACCTATGTGGGCCAGCTGCAAGGGGATTGCACGTATTTAATGACATTTGGACAAATTCACGAGATGACCTCCGTGATTGAATTTAAAGTGAAAAATATACGCCGGTGTACTTTGACCTAGGAAACGCAAATGCACAATAGATTGATCACTATCAACAAAGGAAAAAAATGGATGTAATTAACAATCACACACCAAAAGCACCAATTTTAACTCTAGATGGATTCCTCGCTCAGGCCTGAGATAAAATTACAGTCAGGTTTCAATGATGTCATCGGGCCACAACATGCATAATAAAGAAGGATCCTGTTGGCTCCGGGCACATGTCCTTGCTGCCTGCTCAGGAAAGCAGGTTAAAATTACAGATGTTGCGATCGTGGTGGCTTTCGGACAGGTAAGAGCCAGGGCGATCTTAATTGCCCACCCACCAGATTTCTGCTGAACGAGTAGGGTTAAAATCGACCAAAAGTATCCAGCCAATGCAGAGCTACCTAAACAAAGCCAACCATGTTCTGAGATACATCTCAATTAAATTTGATTATAACTCAAGAGAGGTGATGTTAATCATTTAAAACTTAATTAATGCCATATTTAGAATACCATGTACAATTTTTATCACTTATGCTACAATACATTACTGTATTGAAGAGGGTTCAGAGAAGAATCAAATGTTAAGTTTTTAGACAGGCTGACAGAATTGGACTTATTCTCATTGGAACTAAGAAAGAACTTGCATTTGTGTAAAACCTTTCAAAAGCGCTTCACAGCAAAATGAAGTAATTTTGAAGTATAGTCACTGTTGTAATCCAGGAAACATGATAGCCAACTTGTGCATAGTAAAGTCACATGACAGCAATGAAATAAATGACCAGATAATCTGTTTTAGTGATGTTAGTTGAGGGATAAATAATGGTCAGGACACTGGGGAAAACTCCCCTGCTCTTCTTAGAATATCGCTATGAGACTTTTATGTCCACCTGAGAGGGAAGACAGGACCTTGATTTAATGCCTTCCGACAGTGCAAGATTCCCTCAGTACCGCACTGAAAAGTAAACTAAATTATATGCTCAAGTCGTTGCAGTGGACCTCACAGATGAGAGTGCTACTACTCAGCCTAGACTGAGATATGACAAAATCTGCATGCATAAAAAGCATCAGAGTAGATTAAGGTTGCAGTTCTGCAGGATATGAGTGGAAAAATTGGCAAACTTCATGTAAGATTAGAGATCAGAAAAATGTGGGGGTTTTTTTCCCACTGCGTAGTAAATAGTTGGAAATTATTGCTATGTTCATGAACTCTTTTAAAAAAGCAGCTGGATAAATATCTGGCTATGAAACAAATTGGAGGTTATATGGGTGCATATAGATATATGGATGATGAAATACTCTCTGGGCAACGATGGCACCAGACCTGTTCCAACCATAGAAGTGCCATCTGTGAACTGCAACACATCAGAGTGAATAATTTTGGATTGCTATCCCACAGTTTTACAGTTAATTGCCTTGGGGACCTGGGAAGAATTTCACAGAGTGTTCTGTTCTTGAAGTTATTTGCTTACATCAGAAATAAAGTATGTTAGGGGCAATCCATGACGGTAAAAATTGGACATGATTTGATAGAAAGAGCAGGCTTGATAGGACATTAGGCCTTTTTAAAAAGAAACCTTCTGTTACTCACTTCTTAAGAAGTTTTCCACTGGCCCATTTCTAGCTCTTATTCCAATTTTAAGGTCTCAGTGGTAATTAGAGGGAACTGTAACATCATGTTAACAGATCAGTTAACAAGCAGGACTCGCAAGGAATGGTTTAAATAGTTACATAGGGCCCAAGTTTCGGATGTCCTCCCAGAATGGCGCACTCCGAGAGGCCCGCCTATTTTTTAGAATTAAAAAAGTGCCTAAAACTTACCTCGCGATTCTCTGAGTCCAGCAGGTCTGTTTCACAGTCAACGCAGCGCAACAGAAGCAGCTGGGGGCGGAGCTACAGCCCTGCGCAAAAAGAGTGCCGGCAGCTGCGCGTGTGCGCAGTGGAGTCTGCGCGCGTGCGCAGTAGCTCCTGGCCCTCCCAGCGCGTCATGCCTCCGGGTGACCCTATCCTTGGTCGAAGGGACGTCGCCCCTATCTGGGCCGAGTGGCCTGCCTGCCTCACTGTCCCTTGCCTCGCCTCGCCTCGTCGCCACTGCCCTTACCTCTTCGGTGGCAGGCCCCGCCCGAACTCCTCCCCAGTGGCGGGCCCCGCCCGAACTGCAGCTCTTCGATGGCGAGCCCCACCCGAACTCCTCCTCGGTGGCGGGCCCCGCCCGAACTGCAGCTCTTCGATGGCGAGCCCCACCCGAACTCCTCCTCAGTGGCGAGGCCTGTCTGACCAGCACCACTTCGGCGTCAGGGCCCGCCCGAACTCCTCCCCGGTGGCGGGCTCCGCCCGAACTGCAGCTCTTCGATAGCAAGCCCCACCCGGACTACTCCTTGATGATGGGCCTCGCCCAAGCACCTCTTCGGCGGCAGGGCCTGCCCGAACTCCTCCCTGGTGATGGGCCCCGCCCAAGCACCTCTTCAGCGGCGGGGCTAGCCTGAGCACCTCATCGGCGGCGGGGCCCACCCGACCAGCTCTTCGGCAGGCTGTTGGAGGGCTCCTGGTGCTGTAGTAGGTGATTAGAAATGTTTAATTTTTTATTTATTGATTGATTTTTAATTTTTTTTATTTTTAATTTTATAATTTTTTTTGATTGATTTATTGGTTGATTTATCATTTATTATTGATGATTGCTCTTTATTGGTAAAAGTGAAGTGTTTAATGCTTTGTAAAATCCCTTAACTTCCCTCTAACTTCCCTTCCCTCCCCCATCTTTCACTACCTGCGCCTAATTTCTAAAGTGTCGGCAAGGTTTTTCTGAGCATACAAAAATCGACACTTAGTCCGTTCTAAGTTAGTTTGGAGTAACTTTTCACTGCCTAAACTTGCAAAACAGGCGGAAGTGGCTGATAACGCCTCTTTTTGAAAAAAAAACTGTACTAAAACTAAACTATTCTAGCTAACTAGAACTGGAGCAAACTAAATGCCGAAAATTGCGATTTCTAAAATACTCCAAACTAAACTAGTTGCTCCAAAAAAATAGAAGCAACTTGAGCCGAAACTTGGGCCCATAGGAACTAGGAATCCCACTGCTTGCAATTACACATTTTTCAATATTCTTGGCTCCTATACCTTCATCACTTATTCCTGGTAACTAAAAATTGAAAGGACAATTGTCTTGAATACAACAATAAATAAAATATATATTTGAATCATGTGCTGATATTTCTTTTTCTGCCAATTGCTTTCAACAAAGATGACAGAAGCCAGTGATTTAACATATCTATGTCATTAGACAAGGCATTTGGTTGCTTTATCTGCATAGAGGAATTCCTGAATCAACACCTCAGTATGAGCTTTCTGACATCATTATGGGAGTCGAACAAACCTAAGTGGAACTAGTGAATTATAGATTGTTTCTAAAGATGAAGAAAAAGAAGGAAGGACTTGCATTTATAAAGCGCCTTTCATTACCTCAGGACATCTCAAAGCGTTTTACAGTCAATTAAGTACTTTTTGAAGTCACTGTTGTAATGTAGTTGCTGTTGAAACATGGCAGCCAATTTGCGCACAGCAGGCTCCCACAAACATCATCATCATCATAGGCAGTCCCTCGAATCGAGGATGACTTGCTTCCACGTCAAAAAGTTCACAGGTGTTTCAATGAAGGACCTAAAATTCCAGGTCCGAAACTAAATGTTGAAGGGTGGAAGATGCCTGTGCATAGATTGTTTTAACGTGTGGTGACCGTTGCACACCAGCCACCACACGGGCTTGACAGAGCTCAGTCTTGGTCCAGTGGCAAGGATTAACCAAGACAACTGGAGACCAGCTCTGCTGCATGGACCTAGCGCGCACCCATATCACAGTGTGGGCTGGCCCGTGCTGCCTCTGGGTCCTCCCCTCTTCTGGGCCCCGAACTCATGCCTCTCCTGGGCCCCAATCATGTTGCTCTGAAATCTCTCGCCGCTCCTTCGCCCCGACTTCACCGCTCCTGCTGTATCTGCCCGCACTCCAATCACCGACCTGGATCCTGGTGACATTAACTCTTCACTGCCATTGCTCTCCTGCTCCAGCACGTGCTGCTCACTGGAGTGGTATGCCACCACGCTGCTCCTTCCTTCCCGGCCTGCTCCGATGGTGCTCGCAGGTCAGGGCCACTCGGCCTGCTGGGCCAGGCCTCCAAGCTGCTCCTTCCGGTCCCCGGCCTGCTCCGATGGTGCTCGCAGGTCAGGGCCACTCGGCCTGCTGGGCCAGGCCTCCAAGCTGCTCCTTCCGCTGCCCGGCCTGCTCCGATGGTGCTCGCAGGTCAGGGCCACTCGGCCTGCTGGGCCAGGCCTCCAAGCCGCTCCTTCCCTCCCGGCCTGCTCCGATGGTGCTCGCAGATCAGGGCCACTCGGCCTGCTGGGCCAGGCCTCCAAGCCGCTCCTTCCTTCCCGGCCTGCTCCGATGGTGCTCTCAGGCCAGGGGACAGCAGTGCCCACAGTGTGATAATGACCAATAAACTAGTTTTGTGAAATTGGTTGAGGGATAAATATTGGCCAGGACATCGGGGAGAACCTTGAAAGCAGATGAATGAGAAAAGACATTATAGAGCTGTATAAGTTACTAAGTACAACAGAAAAAGTAAATCAAAAGGAAATGTTTTTTTAATTCATTCTCGGAATGTGGGCATCGCTGGCAGGGTCAGGATTTATTGCCAACATCTAGTTGCCTTGAGAAGGTGGAGGTGGGCCTCCTTCTTGAGCCACTAGTAGCAGTTTTGATACAACAGTGATTTTCTAGGCCACTTCGGAGGGCAGTTTCGAGTCAATCACGTTGGTGTGGGACTGGACTCACATATAGGCAGGCCAGGTAAGGTCTGGTAAAGCACATTAATCAACAGCTAAAGTACTAAAACATCAAACAGGTAAGGAGAAGGCTGACTACCTTACAGATGGGAAGGGTAGAACTCTCTTCTGCAGAAGATCAAGAAGCATAGGACAGAGGGCAGAGGATAGGAATTACTGACACATCAGATGTGGAAGCAAGGGCAACTAATACAATATCAGGAATCTGAGAGGCCAAAGGTGAGCTATTCTCTGGTACAGAAGGTATTAGCAAACAGTTCTGGAGGGCAAAATAGGGCTCCGGTGCGCCTGCCATTAGATGGTGGGGGGACACAAATGGGTTTTCGCCCGGGCGTAGCAAGACAGCGCCCCCGCCCCCCCCCCCACACCCCCCACCACGAAATTGGGCTGGGGTTTTGCGGAGGTGCTGAGAGGTAGAGCCCTGCTTCTACCTGTTATGTTTAGAATAACTCCACAAGACTGAGTATGTAAGCTTAAACTGATGTGACATAGAAACACAGAAACATAGAAACTAGGTGCAGGAGTAGGCCATTCGGCCCTTCGAGCCTGCACCACCATTCAATAAGATCATGGCTGATCATTCACCTCAGTACACCTTTCCTGCTTTCTCTCCATACTCCTTGATCCTTTTAGCGGGTAGGCTCATGTCTAATTCCGTCTTGAATATATCCAATGCACTGGCATCAACAACTCTCTGCAGAAGGGAATTCCATAGGTTAACAACTCTCTGACTGAAGAGGTTTCTCCTCATCTCAGTCCTAAATGGCTTACCCATTAACCTTAGACTGTGTCCCCTGGTTCTGGACTTCCCCAACATTGGGAACATTCTTCCCGCATCTGACCTGTCCAGTCCCATCAGAATTTTATATGTTTCTATGAGATCTCCTCTCATCCTTCTAAACACCAGAGAATACAGGCCCAGTTGATCCAGTCTCTCCTCATATGTCAGTCCTGCCATCCCAGGAGTCAGTCTGGCGAACCTTCGCTGCACTCCCTTAATAGCAAGAATGTCCTTCCTCAGCTTAGGAGACGAAAACTGAACACAATATTCCAGGTGAGGCCTCACTAAGGCCCTGTGCAACTGCAGTAAGACCTCCCTGTTCCTATACTCAAATCCCCTAGCTATGAAGGCTAACATACCATTTGCCTTCTTCACCACCTGCCGTACCTGCATGCCAACTTTCAATGACTGATGAACCATGACACCCAGGTCTCATTGCACCTCCCCTTTTCCTAATCTGCCGCCATTCAGATAATATTCTGCCTTCATGTTTTTGCCACCAAAGTGGATAACCTCATATTTATCTACATTATACTGCATCTGCCACTTGCTTGCCCACTCACCTAACCTGTCCAAGTCACCCTGCAGCCTTTTAGCATCCTCCTCACAGCTCACACTGCCACCCAGTTTAGTGTCATCTGCAAACTTGAGGATATTACACTCAATTCCCTCATCCAAATCATTTATGCATATTGTAAATAGCTGGGGTCCCAGCACTGAGCCCTGCGGCACCCCACTAGTCATTGCCTGCCATTCTGAAAAAGACCCATTTATCCCGACTCTCTGCTTCCTGTCTGCCAACCAGTTCTCTATCCACGTCAGTACATTACCCCCAATACCATGTATTTTAATTTTGCACACCAATCTCTCGTGTGGGACCTTGTCAAAAGCTTTTTGAAAGTTCAAATATATCACATCCACCAGTTCTCCCTTGTCCACTCTACCAGTTACATCCTCTAAAAATTCTAGAAGATTTGTCAAGCAGGATTTCCCTTTCATAAATCCATGTTGACTTGGACCGATCCTGTCACTGCTTTCCAAATGTGCTGCTATTTTATTTTTAATAATTGATTCCAACATTTTCTCCACTACTGATGTCAGGCTAACCGGTCTATAATTACCCACCTTCTCTCTCCCTCCCTTCTTAAAAAGTGGTGTTACATTAGCTATCCTGTAGTCCATAGGAACCGATCCAGAGTCGATAGACTGTTGGAAAATGATCACCAATGCATCCACTATTTCTAGGGCTACTTCCTTAAGTACTCTGCGATGCAGACTATCAGGCCCCAGGGATTTATCGGCCTTCAATTCCATCAATTTCCCTAACACAATTTCCTTTAGTCCCTCCTTCTCACTAGTCCCTCGGTCCCTTAGTATTTCCGGAAGGTTATTTGTGTCTTCCTTCGTGAAGACAGAACCAAAGTATTTATTTAACTGGTCCGCCATTTCTTCGTTCCCCATTATAAATTCACCTGAATCTGACTACAAGGGACCTACCTTTGTCTTCACTAATCTTTTTCTCTTCACATATCTATAGAAGCTTTTGCAGTCAGTTTTTATGTTCCCAGCAAGCTTCCTCTCATACTCTATTTTCCCCCTCTTAATTAAACCCTTTGTCCTCCTCTGCTGTATTATAAATTTCTCCCAGTCCTCAGGTTTGCTGCTTTTTCTGGCCTATTTATATGCCTCTTCCTTGGATTTAATACTATCCTTAATTTCCCTTGTTAGCCATGGTTGAGCACCTTACCTGTTTTATTTTTACTCCAGACAGGGATGTACAATTGTTGAAGTTCATCCATGTGATCTTTAAATGTTTGCCATTGCCTATCCACCGTCAACCCTTTAAGTATCACTCACTCGTCTATTCTAGCCAATTCACATATCATACCATCGAAGTTACCTTTCCTTCAGTTCAGGACCCTAGTCTCTGAATTAACTGTGTCACTTTCCAACTTAGTAAAGAATTCTACCTTATTATGGTCACTCTTCCCCAAGGGGCCTCGCACAACAAGATTGCTCATTAGTCCTTTCTCATTATACATCACCCAGTCTAGGATGGCCAGCCCTCTAGTTGGCTCCTCGACGTATTGGTCTCGATAACCATCCCTAATACACTCCAGGAAATTCTCTTCCATTGCATTGCGACCAGTTTGGTTAGCCCAATCAATATGTAGATTATAGTCGCCCATGATAACTGCTGTACCTTAATTGCACGCATCCCTAATTTCTTGTTTGATGCTGTCCCCAACCTCACTACTACTGTTTGGTGGTCTGTACACAACTCCCACTAGCGTTTTCTGCCCTTTGGTATTCCGTAGCTCCACTCATATCGATTCCACATCATCCAAGTTAATGTCCTTCCTTATTATTGCATTAATTTCCTCTTTAGCCAGCAACGTCACCCCACCTCCTTTTCCTTTCTGCCTATCCTTCCTAAATGTTGAATACCCCTGGATCACCCTGGAGCCATGTCTTTGTGATGCCAATTACATCATATCCATTAACTGCTATCTGCGCAGTTAATTCGGCCACCTTATTGCGAATACTCCTCGCATTGAGGCACAGAGCCTTCAGGCTTATCTTTTTAATACCCTTTGCCCCTTTAGAATTTTGTTGTAATGTCTTGGGTTTCTCTGCCCTCCACTTTTATTTTTCCTCTTTCTATCTTTGCTTCTGCCCCCATTCTACTTTCGTCTGTCTCCCTGCATAGGTTCCCATCCCCCTGCCATATTAGTTTAACCCCTCCCTAACAGCACTAGCAAGCACTCCCTCTAGGACATTAGTCGCTTTAATAAAACTCCAGAGTGCCAAAGCAGCATGGCAGACAACCTTTTATACTCGCTTGCATGAGGTGTACAGGTGACCCTTGGGCCTCCAACAGGTGCATCCTCTGGTGGCAAGTCTTACACAGTTATAATGTTTATATACATAACACTACCGGTAGCGTCCCACCTGGCTGCGCCCACAAATCATCATCATCATAGGCAGTCCCTCGGAGTCGAGGATGACTTGCTTTCACACTAGAAATGATTTTTCAGGTGACTGAAGAGTCCAATGCGGGACCTACAGTCTCTGTCACAGGTGGGGCAAACGGTGGTTGAAGGAACAGGTGGGTGCGGTGCCTGGGTTGCCACGCACTCCTTCCGCTATCGACGCTTGGCTTCAGCTTGCTCTCGCCGATGAGACTCGAGGTGTTCTGTGCCTTCCAGGATGTGTTTCCTCCACTTTGGGCGGTGTTGGGCCAGGGATTCCCAGGTGTCAGTGGGGATGTTACATTTTTTCATGGAGGGTTTGAGGGTGTCCTTGAAGCATTTCCTCTGCCCACCTGAGGCTTGCTTGCCATGTCGAGGCTCCAAGTAGAGGGCTTATTTTGGGAGTTTCGTGTCGGGCATGCAGACGATGTGGCCCGTCCAGCAGAGTTGATCAAGCATGGTCAGTGCTTTGATGCTGGGGATGTTGGCCTGAGCGAGGACACTGACGTTGGTGGGCCTATCCTGCCAATGGATTTGCAGGATCTTGCGGAGGCAGCGTTGGTGGTACTTCTCCAGTGTTTAGAGGTGCCTGCTGTACATAGTCTATGTCTCTGAGGTGGGCAGGTATCACCACTGCTCTGTAGATCATGAGCTTGCTGCCGGGTTTGAGGTCCTGGTCTTCAAACACTCTCTTCCTTCCTCACGCGACCGAAGGCTGCATTGGCACACTGGACGCGGTGTTGGACCTCATTGTCGATGTCTGCCCTTGTTGACAGTAGGCTCCCAAGGTATAAAAAATGGTTCACATTGTCCAAGGCCTCGTCGTGGATTTTGATAACCGGGGAGTAGTGCTGTGTGACGGGGGCAGGTTGATAGAGGACTTTTGTCTTACAGATGTTTAGTCTAAGGCCCATGATCTCGTACACCTCGGTGAAGATGTTGACGATCGGCCAGGGATGATGACATCATCGCCGTGCATAGTGCCCCGTTACCACCCCGAAAGATAAATTTTGCCACACCCTCTTACCGCCTGGCACTGACAACGACAGCTTCAGCGACAGCTGGAGGAGCGCTTTTTAAAGGCCCCATTTTACAAACAAGTTTTGTCGGCCATTACTCTTTGCAGCTTGCTAAAACATAGGCAGACTGACAGTTAGACAGATTTGAGCAATTTTCACTTCAAGGACTGTTGTTCCTCTTGAACATTCCTTTGTTTCACTGAGGGCATAATGGAAATGACAACATTTATATTGTTTCATGGGGCCTTTGTTGACATTTGACCTCCTGCTCGGACGTCACCGTCAGAGGCTCCTTAAGTGGAGACAAAGAAAGAGATAAATGCAAAGAGAAAGACAGAGAGAAATATGGGAGCAAGACAGGGAGAAAGGCAGCAAAATATGGCCAGAGGGAGAAGGTCCAACACGGCTAGCAACAGGAGAACTTACCCTCCCAGGGTATTCTGGCAGCAGTTCTCCTACATCAGTTTCACTGAGGAGCAGCGTATTCGAAGGCTGCGCTTCAGCAAGGATGTGGTCACAGAGCTCTGCCAGCTTCAGCAACCAGACCTCAAGCCTCATCCAGGATGAGGACGGCTCCCTCAGTGGCAGTCAAGGTCACCCTCATGCTCCATTTCCATGCCAATGGATCCTGGCAACAGGAGACATCTCCAACATCTCCTGGTTTGCTGTCCATCGCTTCATTCGCGAGGTCACAGATGTTCTGTACAGAAGGAGAAGGTGTTGTGTATGGAGAAAGAGTCAGACTGAACACTGTGAGCTCAAAGTAAAGTGTGACCTTAGTCTTTTATTGCAGGTCTCCAGAGTGCCTCTCCAACCTGTGAAGCCTTCTTAAATACCTGTGCTCCCAAGGGATTATGGGATTCCTTGGGACTCTGGGGAATGAGCCCTCTGGTGGCTGTACAGATAAATACAAGCCCACATATATAACAACAATCCCCCACCCCCCAAAGTCAATAGTGTAACTACTTACAATGTGAGTCGATCTGGGGCCCTTCTTGCCCTGGTTAATCGTCGCGGTGTGAAAGCTGGTGTTGTTGATTCATTTGTTGGGCCCTCGCTGGGCTGCTGTGCAGCTGGCCTTGCTGGGCTGCCTGGTGTGTTGTCCCTGCAGGGCTGCTGTGGATGATGGGTTCTGCTTCATGGTCAACCGTAGTGTCGGTTGCCACTGGTGTGTGTGTTGGGGGATCAAAACAGGTAGTGTCCAAGGTGCTCAGGGTAGTCTGTGAATCTGAGTTTTATTTGGTCCAAGTGTTTCTGGTCAATGAGTCCATTTGTAAGTTTGACCCGAAACACCCTGCTCCCCTCTTTGGCTACGACAGTGCTGGGAAGCCACTTGGGACCTTGTCCATAATTTAATACAAATAAAGGATCATAGACTTCAATCTCGCGTGACACATTTGCGCTATCATGTTATGCACTTTATTGAAGCCGCCTGCTCTCTACCTGTTCATGTAGATCAGGGTGAACTAACGACAGCCTTGTCTTAAGTGCTCTTTTCATGAGCAGTTCAGCAGGTGTGATCACAGTGAATGAGTATGATCTCGTGCGGTAGCTAAGCAGGACTCAGGATAGGCGAGTCTGAAGTGAGCCTTCAGTTACGCTATTCAAGCCTTGCTTGATGGTTTGCACTGCTCTCTCTGCCTGACCATTGGACGCTGGTTTAAACGGTGCAGATGTGACCTGTTTGATCCCGTTACGGATCATGAATTCTTTGAACTCAGCACTGGTAAAACATGGCTTGTTGTCGCTCACCAGGACATCGGGTAAGCCGTGTGTGGCAAACATGGCCCACAGGCTTTCAGTAGTGGCAGCGGACGTGCTAGCTGACATTATCTCACATTCAATCCATTTGAAGTACGCGTCTACATCCACAAGGAACATTCTACCCAAGAACGGGCCTGCATAGCCGACGTGTACCCTAGACCACGGTTTGGAGGGCCAAGACCATAAACTTAGCGACGCCTCCCTGGGTACATTGCTTAACTGTGAGCATGTATTACATCTGTGAACGCAGGACCCTAAGTCCACATCGATACCGGGCCACCACACGTGGGATCTGGCTATCGCTTTCATCATTACGATGCCTGGGTGGGTACTGTGGAGGTCATTGATGAAGGTGTCCCTTCTTGGGGACCACTACTCGATTGCCTCACAGAAGGCAGTCTGCCTGTATAGACATTTCATTTTGCGCCGCTGGAACAGCTTTATATCTCCCTGCATTTCCACTGGGACACTGGACCAGCTCCCATGAAGCACACAGCTTTTGACTAGAGATAATAAGGCTTGTCCAGGTTTTGATCTGCCGGGCAGTGACGGGTGATTGCTCACTCTCAAAAGCTTCCATAACCATGGCTAGATCTGCGGGCTATGCCATTTCCAACCCCGTGGTGGGCAATGGCCTATTGAGAGCATCGGCGTAGTTTTCTGTACCTGGCCTGTGGCGGATGGCGTTGTTGTCTGCGGACAACGTGAGCGCCCATCTCTGGATGCGGGCCGATGCATTGGTATTTATCCCTTTACTCTCAGAAAACAGGGATATAAGTGGCTTCTGGTCAGTTTCCAATTCGAATTTTAGCCCAAACAGGTATTGATGCATTTTCTTTACCTCATAGACACATGCTAACGCTTCTGTAGTGTATGTCGGCACCTTTAGTAATGACTCCACGAGGCAGGGTATGATATTTAAACTGTGCAGACCTGTAGTCCTTTATTTGCAGCTCCTGAGTGACGACAACAAGCTGTGAGTTCCTTTTATACTGGGTTACCTGCCGTGTGCAGGCAACCCTTAGGTCTCCAGCAGCAGCACCGTCTGGTGTACAGGCAAGGTGTGTACAGTGTAAGGGTACATTCAGTGTTGCACAACAGTGTTACAGACATCACACAGTAAACAGGCATGCATACACAGCAGCTTCTTTTTCAATCATCCTGTAGGCTCTCTCAGCCTTAGACAGACTCCTGGATGCATAAGCAACTGGTTGCAGTTTTCTGAAATCATTAGCTTGTTGCAATACACATCTGACCGCCATATAACGACGCAACACATGTTAGTACCAAACGCTTACATGGATCATACAACACAAGCAATTTGTTTGAGCATAACAATTTTCTCGTTTTTACAAAGGCATTTTCTTAGCTTTTGCCCCAAACCAATTCACCCCCTTTTCGTAGTAAGACATGTAGTGGTTCTAACAGGGTGCTGAGACCCGGTAAGAAGTTGCCAAAGTAGTTCAAGAGTCCCAGAAACGACCGCAGCTCCGTCACATTCTGTGGCCTCGGTGCGTTCTCGATTGCCTCCATCTTCGCATTGGTAAGCTTGATGCTATCCACCGCAATCCTCCTTCCCAGGAACTCCACTTCAGGCACCAGGAAAATGCACTTTGAGCATTTTAACCTGAGCACCACGTGGTTGAATTGACTAAGAACCTCCTCCAGGTTCTGCATGTGCTCGACTGTGTTTAGACATGTGACCAAGATATTGTCCTGGAAGACCACGGTGTGCGGGACCGACTTCAGTAAACTTTCCATGTTTCTCTGGAATATTGCCACCACTGATCGGATTCCAAACGGACATCTGTTATAAACAAAAAGACCCTTGTGCGTGTTGATGCAGGTGAGGGTCTTCGATGATTCCTCCAGTTCCTGCGTCATGTAGGCTGAAGTCAGATCCAGCTTCGTGACCGTCTTTCCTCCCGCCAGCGTTGCAAAGAGGTCGTTGGCCTTTGGTAGTGGGTATTGGTCCTGCAGAGAGAAACGATTGATAGTTACTTTGTAATCACCACAGATTCTGAGGGTGCCATCTCCCTTGAAGACTGGGACAAGAGGACTGGCCCACTCGCTAAACTCGATCGGTGAAATGATGCCCTCTCTTTGCAGCCGGTCTAACTCAATCTCTACCCTTTCTCTCATCATGTACGGTACTGCTCTCGCCTTGTGATGGATGGGTCACGCCCCCGGAATTAGGTGGATCTGCACTTTTGCTCCTTGGAATTTCCCGATGCCTGGTTCGACCAGCGAAGAAAATTTGTTTACGACCTGGGCACACGAAGTGTCGTCAGCAGGCAATAGCGCTCGGACATCGTCCCAGTTCCAGCGTAACTTTCCTAGCCAGCTCCTGCCGAGCAGCGTGGGACCATCGGCCAGTACCACCCAGAGTGGTAGCTTGTGCACTGCTCCATCGTAGGAGATCTTTATGGTAGCACTGCCAATTACAGGAATCAGTTCTTTTGTGTAAGTTCTTAGTTTCGTGCAAACTGGAGTTAAGACTGGCCTTGAGGCCTTGTTGCACCACAACCTTTCGAAAGTCTTTCTGCCCATGATGGACTAGCTGGTGCCTGTGTCCATTTAGTTCAACATTCAGCATTATCGGGGGACAATTCGTGGTGAATGTGTGCACCCCATATACCTCTGCCTCCTCTATCTGAGGCTCTGGTTTGACGTGATCCTTCGTGCATCTGTCCTCCTCTGCAACATGGTGGTTTGCAGGATTAACAGGTTTAGCAGCTCGCCTGCACACTCGTTGGAAGTCTACCATGGTACCACAGCCCTTGCAAACGTACTCTTTGAATCGGCATGATTGGAAACGATGATCGCCCCCGCAGCGCCAACAAGATGTTAATGGCCTTCATCACTCTTGATGGTGGATTCTGAGTCATCTGCGGATGTGCAGCTGCAGGTATGTATGACCTGCCCTGTACGTTACAGTTCGAAAACAACATCACTTTGTTCACAGTACTTGTGGCAGCACTTGTGTGCTGAGAGATTTGCTTCGTATTGTCACTGGTGGCAATGAACACCTGGGCTATCGCTATGGCCTTACTCAAGGTTGGGGTCTCTACTGTCAAAAGTACAAAAATGTCTCTGAGCAAGTGCTCCAAATGTCCTTCAAATTCGCAATGTCCTGAAAGGCGTCTTAGCTCGGCAACATAACTTGCCACTTCCTGGTCTTCAGACCTTTTGTAGGTGTAGAAACGGTACCTTGCCATCAGAACACTTTCCTTCGGGTTCAAATGCTCTCGGACCAGTGTGCACAAATCGTTGTACGATTTCTCCGTGGGTTTCGCTGGAGTGAGCAGATTCTTCATGAAGCCATACGTTGGTGCCCCACAGACGGTGAGAAGGATCGCCTTTCATTTGGCAGCGCTCTTTTCCCCATCTAGCTCGTTGGCCACGAAGTATTGGTCAAGTTGCTCCACAAAAGATTCCCAATCATCTCCCTCCGAAAATGTTTTCAGGATGCCCACTGTTCTCTGCATCTTTGGGTTCGCTATCTGTATCTCATGAGATACAGATTGTATGGAGAAAGAGTCAGACTGGACACTGTGAGCTCAGAGTAAAGTGTGACCTTAGTCTTTGTGGAATTTAGCGCTGAGAAGATGGGATTCACACTTGCTGCTTTTTCGGTGCCAAAGGACTCATGCGCTAACAGCTGTGGAATGGACTATCAAAGTTAGGGGATATTGGAACAGGACAGGCACATATTGATGACAGACACCAACATGAACTGGTTGGGCTGAATGGTCTATTCCCATGTTGTAAGTTTGATGCAATCCTATGGCAGAGTTAATCAACAAACAGCTTGTAACCTTGCCAACATCTGATTTATACAGACATTCAACAAATCAAGACCACGGTGTGCAGGACCGACTTCAGTAAACTTTCCATGTTTCTCTGGAATATCGCCGCCACTGATCGGATTCCAAACAGGCATCTGTTATAAACAAAAAGACCTTTGTGTGTGTTGATGCAGGTGAGGGCCTTCGATGATTCCGCCAGTGCATGCGTCATGTAAGCTGAAGTCAGATCAAGCTTCGTTAACGTCTTTTCTCCCGCCAGCGTTGCAAAGAGGTCGTCGGCCTTTGGTAGTACGTATTGGTACTGCAGGGAGAAACAATTGATAGTTACTTTGTAATCGCCACAGATTCTGACCGTGCTATCTCCCTTGAGGACTGGGGCAATAGGACTGGCCCACTCGCTGAACTTGATTGGTGAAATGATGCCCTCTCATTGCAGCCGGTCTAGCTCGATCTCTATCCTTTCTCTCATCATGTACGGTACTGCTCCCGCCTTGTGATGGATGGGTTGCGCCCGCGGAATTAGGTGGTTCTGCACTTTTGCTCCTTGGAATTTCCCAATGCCTGGTTCGAACAGCAAAGGGAATTTGTTTAAGACCATTGCACACAAAGTGTCGTCAGCGGGCGATAGCGCTCGGACATCGTCCCAGTTCCAGCGTATCTTTCCCAGCGAGCTCCTGCAGAGCAGCTTGGGACTATTGTCCGGTACCACCCAGAGTGGTAGCTTGTGCACTGCTCCATCGTCGGAGACCTTTATGGTAGTATTGTCGATTACAGGAATCAGTTCTTTTGTGTAAGTTCTGAGTCTCGTACGAACTGGAGTTAAGACTGGCCTTGAGGCCTTGTTGCACCACAACCTTTGGAAAGTCTTTTTGCCCATAATGGACTGGCTCAGGCCTGTGTCCAGCTCCATTGACACTCCATTTAGTTCAACATTCAGCATTATCGGGGGACAATTCGTGGTGAATTTGTGCACCCCATGTACCTCTGCCTCCTCTATCTGAGGCTCTGATTCGTAGTGATCCTCCGTGGATCTGTCTCCTCTGCAACGTGGTGGTTTGCACGTTTAACAGGCTTAGCAGCTCGCTTGCACACTCGTTGGAGGAGTTCCAATATTCCACAGCCCTTGCAAACGTATACTTTGAATCGGCATGAATGGAAATGTTGATCACCCTCACAGTGCCAACAAGGTGTCAATGGCCTTGCATTCATCACCCTTGATGGTGGACTCTGAGACATCTGCGGACGTGTAGCTGCAGGTGTGTGTGACCTGCCCTGTACGTTACGATTCGAAAACATCATTATTTTGTTCACAGTACTTGTAGCAGCACTTGTGGGCTGAGAGATTTGCTTAGTACTGTCACTGTGGCAATGAACGCCTGGGCTATCGCTATGGCCTTACTCAAGGTTGGCGTCTCTACAGTCAAAAGCTTGCTAAGTATGGTTTTGTGGCCAATGCCAAGTACTGAACAGTCTCTGAGCATATGCTCCAAATATCCTTCAAATTCGCAATGTCCTGCATGGCATCTCAGCTCGACGACATAACTCGCCACTTCCTGGCCTTCAGACCTTTTGTATGTGTAGAACCGGTACCTCGCCATCAGAATGCTTTCCTTCGGGTTCAAATGCTCTCGGACCAGTGTGCACAAATCGTTGTACGATTTCTCTGTGGGTTTCGCTAGAGTGAGCAGATTCTTCATGAGACCATACGTTGGTGCCCACATACGTTGAGGAGAATCGCTCTACGTTTGGCAGCGCTCACTTCCCCATCTAGCTCGTTGGCCACGAAGTATTGGTCGAGTCACTCCACAAAAGTTTCCCAATCATCTCCCTCCAAAAATTTCTCCAGGATGCCCACTGTTCTCTGCATCTTTGGGTTCTCTATCTGTACCTCATCGCCAGTTGTTGTGTATGGAGAAAGAGTCAGACTGAACATTGTGAGCTCAAAGTAAAGTATGACCGTAGTCTTTTATTGCAGGTGTCCAGAGTGCCTCTCCAACCTGTGAAGCCTACAAACTTGACTGGGACTCAAGATACACGTGATCCCGGCTTCTGTTGTGAGTATCTGAGGGGCCATGTTTAGCGGTGCAAGTTCCATCTGCCAAAAAATGCCTCCCCACATCAGGAGAAGGAGCAACCCCGCTGGGAGTTTCCTTGGCCCTGGTCTGGATTCCCAAGATGGACCCATAGCAGAACTGGTGCCCGCCAGTTTCATGCAAGCAAGAGAAGCTCTGCCTGAGCAGCCTTATGAAAAGAACAATAATGAAGATTCAAAATGGAATTAAAATTACACAGGAATGTCAGACCTACTGCTTTACACTGATTCAGCTGCCAAACGGATTGATTTGAAGTTGCCCTGTCTATGCCATATGCTCACATTGCAGTTATAACGTACACATCAAGATGCACTGCATGATGGCCACTCACACTGGCACTGATCTGTTTGCTTTAATATTAAACTGTTACAGACCTTGTATCCAGGGGGATTGGTTTTTATACTAGTTTCGATTAATCCTAAAAAGTTTTCACTGCAGTCTTGCAAAACGATGCCAGATTTGAATCTACTACAAAGATTCCAATGCGAGCAGGAATGTCAATTCTCTGGCTGTGGGTTTTTGGACGGGATAACTGTGACAGCATTTTAAGACTACTGTTTTTGTATCTGGTAAAATGCAATCTTACCATTATGTACCTTAAACAATGCTTCTTCCTATCTGTGATGGGTAACAATAGAGCTACAAATGATCTTTAGCAGCATTGACAGCATTATCATATATATTCATTATACAAATTCCACAGCAGAAGTGTGCTGACACTGGAAAATCTGCAATATTTCAGAGAAAAAGTAATCACATTGTAAGTAAGAATTGTTGTACTCTTCATGTGGTGGGATTTTATGAGGCACTTTGTAATTCCGACCCTTAGGTTTTAAGTAGTAAGTGCCGCTCAAGTAGCAAAGCATATCAAAATGTAAACAATACTAACTCTTCTCGATACAGTGTAGGGTTTACACTGGAAGCCTTTGTCTATTTTAGGTCCATGGTAGAGGAAGATAAATTCATTAACACACCCAGTTTGCCAAACATGTGATATTCAACAGCCTTATGAAAAAGATGAGGGATAGAAATGAATGTAACATTAAATAAAAGGGAAAGTAATTTGAAAATAAAGACAACAACTTGTATTTATATAGCACCTTTAACATAGTGAAACGTCCCAAGGAGTATTGTGAGATAAAAAAATTTGACACCGAGCCACATAAGGAGAAGTTAGGGCAGGTGGTCAAAAGCTTGGTCAAAGAGGTAGGTTTCAAGGAGCGTCTTAAAGGAGGAAAGAATGGTAGAGAGGCAGCGAGGTTTAGGGAGGGAATTCCAGAGCTTAGGGCCTAGACAACAGAAGGCACGGCCATCAATGTTTGAGCGATTATAATCAGGGATGCTCAAGAGGGCAGAATTAGAGGAGCGCAGACATCTCGGGGGTTATGGAGCTGGAGGAGATTACAGGTGAGGCCATGGAAGGATTTGAAAACAAGGATGAAAATTTTGAAATCGAGGAGTTGCTGAACCGGGAGCCAATGTAGGTCAGCAAGCACTGGGGTGATGGGTGAGTGGGATTTGGTACGAGTTAGGACATGGGCAGCCGAGTTTTGGATCATCTCTAGTTTACGTGGGAGGCCAGCCAGGAGAGAGTTGGAATAGTCAAGTCTAGAGGTAACAAAGGCATGGATGAGGGTTTCAGCAACAGATGAGCTGAGGCAGGGGTGGAGACGGGCGATGTTACGGAGGTGGATATAACAACATTAATGGTGACCATGAAACTATCTGATTTTTGTAAAAACCCAACTGGTTCACTAGTGTCCTTTAGGGAAGGACACCTGCCGTCCTTAACCAGGTCTGGCCTACATGCGACTCCAGACCCACAAAAATGTGATTGATTCTTACCTGCCCTCTGAAGTGGCCCAGCAAGTCACTCTATTTTATCAAACCGCAACAAAAAAATCATAATGAAGGTAAAGGAGAAAGAAAAAGAGTGTTGCAAAACAAATTTGAAAGAAATAAAAGCCATATGAATCAATGAACATTCTAATAGGTTTGTCACACCATTTGTTCCGCTTGTTGCCACCTCTGTTTTTGGTCCCAGAGGGGTGCCAATGACAGTGGTGAGCATTTCCAGGCAGGCAGCCAGCTTCCAGCGTCCCGTCGGGGTTTTCGGGCCGGTTTCGGCGGGGTGCAGAGCATCACTGCCTGAAAGAAGCGAGCTGGCGTGCAACACCCTGGTTGCGACACCGGCTCAATTTTTAGCTCCTGCCTGATCCATAGATCTCCATAGAGTGCCACGCTGGGACCTCCTGTGCAAACTGTGGTCCGGCCTATACCGGTTGCAGTGAGGTAAGTAATGTCGACCTCAGGTAAGTGTGATTGGTTTTTATTTTTATGTTTTGCGATTTATGTTGTGGTGTCGTGAATTACTTATTGGGAATGGTTATGGTGGGTTATTTCAGGTTTTTTTTTTCTCCCCAGGCCTCTCTTAGAGTGCTCCGAGGCCGGCTGTTTAACTCGGGATTTTCGCTCGCTCAGCCGGCCTAGCGCCCTCAGAGCGGTGTGCAACGCCTCCCCTAAGCGTTCCGTCCCACACGCAGGGCCCAGCTGCCCAATTTTGCTGACGGAGGCGCAAACTGTTCCCGGGCACTATCAGGACTGCTCCGCCGCCATTACCACACCGAACTGAGCAAAGCCGGAAATCCAGCCCCATGTCTTTGTATGAATCAAACACTTCTTAAGATAATTATAAAAATATAAAAGTTGCTTGGGAGGAGATATGCCTTCTGTTTCATTTTAATGGCAACACTCATTTGGTTAACATTGCAACATGTTGCAAGGAGAGTGCAACAAGATTCAGGTTAAAGCTCACTATTACTGTCCTTGCCTGAGCCAGCCTTCTGCTGCATGGTAGCTGCAGGTATCCTTACAGCAAGTGGCACAGCTCCACCTCTGCCTTTCTACTGACCCAGGCTCTGAGAAGATAAGCCCCACATTGTCTTTGGCAGGATGATGTGCCAGGTAATGGTAGCATACTGGTTATGTTACTGGACTAGTAATTCAGAGGCCGGGACTAATGATCCAGAGAAATGAGAAAGAAAGAAAAGAAAGACTTACATTTATATAGCGCCTTTCATGACCATCGGACGTCTCAACGCACTTTACAGCCAATGAAGAACTTTTGAAGTGTAGTCACTGTTGTAATGTGGGAAACACGGCTGCCAATTTGCACACTGCAAGCTCCCACAAATAGCAATGTGATAATGGCCAGATAATCTGCTTTTCGTTATGTTGATTGAAGGATAAATTTTGGCCAGGACAATGGGGATAACTCCCCTGCTCTTATTTTGAAATAGTGCCATGGGATCTTTTACGTCCACCTGAGAGGGCAGACGGGGCCTCGGTTTAAAGTCTCATCTGAAAGACGGCACCTCCAGCAGTGTAGCACTCCCTCAGTACTGCATTGGAGTGTCAGCCTAGGTTTATGTGCTCAAGTCCCTGGAGTGGGACTTGAACCCACAATTTTCTGTCTCATAGATGAGTGAGTTCACAATCCCACCACGGTAGCTGGGGGATTTAAATTCAGTTAATAAATAAATCTGGAATAAAAAGCTAGTATCAGTAATGATGACCATGTAACTAACATCGTAAAAACCCATCTGGTTCACTAATGTCCTTTAGGGAAGGAAATCTGCCATCCTTACCCAGTCTGGTCTATATATGACTCCAGTGTGGTTGACTCTCCAAACAGCCCTCTAAAATGGCCTAGCGAGCCACTCATTTAAGGGCAATTAGGGATGGGCAATAAATGCTGGCCAGCCTGCGATGTCCACATCCCATGAACTAATTTTTAAAAAGAGCTGCAGAAATGGTTCCAAGCTATAACTGATCATGCAACATTGGCTCCTGTTCTGAGCGTGCATCAGACCACTGTTAAATTCGTTGGGTCCTTTCTTTTAGGCGTCCTGATGGGCCGATCACTTGTTTTAGGAGCCTTCTTGTGGGGCTTTTGTTGTGTTTCGACCTAATAGATTAAATAAGGAGAAACTGTTTCCAGTGGCAGAAAGGTCGGTAACCAAAGGACACCGATTTAAAGTAATTGGCAAAAGAACCAGAGGCGAGATGAGGGATACATTTTTTTACACAGCGAGTTGTTGTGATCTGGAATTCACTGCCTGAAAGGGTGATGAAAGCACGTTCAATAATAACTTTCAAAAGGGAATAATTTAAATCCTTGAATGGAAAAGATTTACAGGGCTATGGGGAAAGAGCAACTCAGTGGGACTAATTGTATAGTTCTTTCAAAGAGCCAGCACAGGCACAATGGGCCAAATGGCCTCCTTCTGTACTTTACGATTGTATGCTTCAATGAAATTGGGGGACATTGTGCTGAAGCTAAACTTTGTTTCTGTGTGTTCATCGTATAATTTCTTCGAAACTGCTAATTCTGCTTCAAATTAGTTTATATTTCCTGAGGCTTTTTATTTTCAGATCCACAAAAAAATGTTTTTTAATAGTTGCTCCTCAAGTGCGTCACTTGTAGGTTCATAATTTCTTTTAAGCTGAAATGATCACCATTCTTGAAAAGGCTTATTCAAATTCATGCTCTAGAATCTTGTATTTTCAGATTACTGTATTCTTCAGTTATCAATGCTGTCTCAATTGCTCTAATTTATGAGGGACAAGAATTACTACAAGTACTTCTTTCCTGTACTCAAACATGCATAGCTACTTGAGGTTTATATAGGAAACAGGAAAACTCTGGAAAATAAGATTTATTCCATGAGCGAGGAAAGTTCTATAATTTGATTGTGAATGAGTTCTGGAAATCTTCCTTGCTGACTGATTAAAGATTGTACCCAAGTTTAACTATTATTATATTGCTTATTTATACTGTGACTAATAGTCAGAAATGTATTTAATTAAAATGTACTTTAGATTTCATTTTAATGGGAACTATTACAAAGTATTTAGCTTCTATTTATAACAATTCCTTGCAGGCTCAAAGGTAACTTTATTGCTGGTGATTAATGTATACATTCTAAATACTGACTGCATCTGTGATACTTGCACTTACAGTCTCCACATTCAGTCCCGAATTCTAAATGATTTGATGTTAATGATTGAAACATCTGGTAGCCACAAAAGCTACAGGTTTTTATTGGCTCTGTCACCAACTATTGTATCTTTGAGGCTGTAACAGTCTCAATGAATCCCTTTTTATGGGATTTCTAGTTTGGTGGCCAATGGTCTACTTTAGGGTAGGTGTTGAGAACAGATCTGACTGCAGTGTTATTCTGTAACCAGATTACATTTATTCTTATTGTTTTAATATGTATCATTATCTCGTGCAAATAAAGATAGGATGGAATCAAAAAGCAAATCATTCTGATACAATTGCTACGTCAACATGCACAGAATCAGTAATTGTGTTAAGCCATTTAGCCAACTGTAACCAGTACTGTGCACATGAGCAACCTGCACCAGAAATCACATCGCTGTTCCTTGAAAGAGTGCAACTGTAATTGAAGACAATGCAAAATCCCTCTGTGATAGATTGAAGTGGCAAGCAGAGCTGCTCACTAGTAGTTTAGAATAGGTGTTGGTGTTTCAGCAATTCTCTTCTTTTAATCTTGTTCCTTACTTTGCTTTAGCTTGCCTAATGAAAAGATTAACCAAATGAAAATGTCATATTGATCTTGCAAAGAAGAAGACAACAACAATGACAACAGCTTGCATTTATAGAGTTGTAAAATGTCCCAAGGCCCTTCACATGAATGTTAACAAATAAAATTTGACACTGAGCCACATAAGAAAATATTAGGACAGGTAAGTGGTAGGTTTTAAGGAACCTCTTGAGCTTCCAACCACATATCCACGCCATCACTAAGACCGACTAAGACCTCTATAACATCGCTCATCTGCTGCTGAAACCCTCATCCATTCCTTTGTTACCTTCAGACTTTACTATTCCAATGCTCTCCTGGCTGGCCTCCCAACTTCTGTAAACTTGAGGTCATCCAAAACATTGTTGCCCATGTCCTAACTCGCACCAAGTCCCATTCACCCATCACCCCCACGCTCGCAGACCTACCTTGGCTCCCAGTTAAGCAATGCCTCAATTTAAAAATTCTCATCCTTGTTTTCAAATCCCTCCATGGCCTCACTCCTCGCAGTATTTCTGTAACCTCCTCCAGCCCTAAAACCCGCTGAGATCTCTGTGCTCCTCCAATTCTGGTCGCTTGTGCATTCCTGATTTTAATCGCTCCACCATTGGTGGCCGTGCCTTCAGCTGCCAAGGCTCGAAGCTCTGAAATTCCCTCCCTAAATCTCTCCACTTCTCTGCCTCTCTCTCCTCCTTTAAGGCGCTCCTTAAAACCTACATCTTTGACCAAACTAGTGGTCATTTGCCCTAATATCTCCTTATGTGGCTTGCTGCTAAATTTAGTTTGGTAAAGCTCCTGGGGATGTTTTACTATATTATAGGTGCTATATAAATACAAGTTGCTGTTGATATTGTTAAAGGAGAGAGAGGTGGAGCTGTTTAGGGAGGGAATTCTAGAGCTTAGGGCCAAGACCCTGAAGGCACGGGCCGCCAATGGTGGAGCGATGAATATCGAGGATACACAAGAGGCCATAATTGTTTAAAGTTAATTCGCTAATGGCTCTGCTAACTTATTCCAATAAGCTGTGCTTGTTACTCCAATGCTCGTGAACTTGCCGTTAAAAATACTCATTTCTGTTGGAGTGAATGGCAACTGGCTCTTATAAAAAGGTGTTTTAAATTTAAGTTTATCTTATACAATCAGACAATCTAGATATGAATTATATAAAAGGGGAACCGGGCCTTTCTTGCTATATTTTTACCTTAGTCTCAACACTGTGTGTGTGGATCCCCCTCCCTGCTGGCTACTTCAATTTAAAGTTACCTCAAGGCTCAACATGCAATTGACCCAGATAAACCTGCCTGTGTGTCCTAAACGATCTTTGATTAATGCTTGCTACTAATCAGTCATCCCACTTCTTTGTTGGATTGTTGAAACCAACTGTTAAACTTTCTCATTCGAAGTAGAAGGATTCGGAAGAAAGGACAAGTGGAATTCTGTCATATGCTGAGAATTACTGCTGCCCAGGAACCTCCTTTGGACACAACTCTTTTAGGGGAGACAAAAATAAACATTAAATCAAGTGCCCCCCGATCTGGGGGACACTCCAGACACTTATACCTGCCCTGTTTTTTTTGTTTTTTTTGTGCGTTTTTTTTCCTGTTGTGATTTTTTTTTGGGCATTAAAATCATATAATTTACAAGTGCCCCCTATAAAAGGGGAGGGGGACACTAAAACCGGCAATTAAAACAAATTAAACTGTAAAATAAATAAAATCAAATTAAAATTTGGTTGCCGGGGGTTATAATGCACTCCAGTCCCTCCACTCCTTTGGACACATTGGTTTCTTATCGTGTGCAGCTGCTTAGATTAACTCCCCAATTGTTGCCTCTCATTTATAGAACCATTTGGGTCGAGTTCACTTATATTGACTTAACATTCAACATTCAGGAAAGATAGAATAAAAGGAAAAGAAGGTGGGGTAGCATTGCTGGTTAAGGAGGAAATTAAGGCAATAGTTCGGAAGGACATTAGCTTGGATGATGTGGAATCTATATGGGTAGAGCTGCAGAAAACCAAAGTGCAAAAAATGTTAGTGGGAGTTGTGTACAGACCTCCAAACAGTAGTAGTAATGTTGGGGAGGGCATCAAACATGAAATTAGGAGTGCATGCAATAAAGGTGCAGCAGTTATAACGGGTGACTTTAATATTCACATAGATTGGGTTAACCAAACTGGAAGCAATACGGTGGAGGAGGATTTCCTGGAGTGCATAAGGGATGGTCTTCTAGACCAATATGTCGAGGAACCAACTAGGGGGAGGCCATCTTAGACTGGGTGTTGTGTAATGAGAGAGGATTAATTAGCAATCTCGTTGTGCGAGGCCCCTTGGGGAAGAGTGACCATAATATGGTGGAATTCTGCATTAGAATGGAGAATGAAACAGTTAATTCAGAGACCATGGTCCAGAACTTAAAGAAGGCTAATTTTGAAGGTATGAGGCATGAATTGGCTAGGATAGATTGGCGAATGATACTTAAGGGGTTGACTGTGGATGGGCAATGGCAGACATTTAGAGACCGCATGGATAAACTACAACAATTGTACATTCCTGTCTGGCGTAAAAATAAAAAAGGGAAGGTGGCTCAACCGTGGCTATCAAGGGAAATCAGGGATAGTATTAAAGCCAAGGAAGTGGCATACAAATTGGCCAGAAATAGCAGCAAACCCGGAGACTGGGTGAAATTTAGAACTCAGCAGAGGAGGACAAAGGGTTTGATTAGGGCAGGGAAAATGGAGTACGAGAAGAAGCTTGCAGGGAACATTAAGACGGATTGCAAAAGTTTCTATAGATATGTAAAGAGAAAAAGGTTAGTAAAGACAAACGTAGGTCCCCTGCAGTCAGAATCAGGGGAAGTCATAACAGGGAACAAAGAAATGGCGGACCAATTGAACAAGTACTTTGGTTCGGTATTCACTAAGGAGGACACAAACAACCTTCCGGATATAAAAGGGGTCGGAGGGTCTAGTAAGGAGGAGGAACTGAGGGAAATCCTTATTAATCGGGAAATTGTGTTGGGGAAATTGATGGGATTGAAGGCCAATAAATCCCCAGGGCCTGATGGACTGCATCCCAGAGTACTTAAGGAGGTGGCCTTGGAAATAGTGGATGCATTGACTGTCATTTTCCAACATTCCATTGACTCTGGATCAGTTCCTATCGAGTGGAGGGTAGCCAATGTAACCCCACTTTTTAAAAAAGGAGGGAGAGAGATAACAGGGAAGTATAGACCGGTCAGCCTGACATCGATAGTGGGTAAAATGATGGAATCAATTATTAAGGATGTCATAGCAATGCATTTGGAAAGAGGTGACATGATAGGTCCAAGTCAGCATGGATTTGTGACCGGGAAATCATGCTTGACAAATCTTCTGGAATTTTTTGAGGATGTTTCCAGTAGAGTGGACAAGGGAGAACCAGTTGATGTGGTATATTTGGACTTTCAGAAGGTTTTCGACAAGGTCCCACACAAGAGATTAATGTGCAAAGTTAAAGCACATGGGATTGGAGGTAGTGTGCTGACATGGAATGAGAACTAGTTGTCAGACAGGAAGCAAAGAGTAGGAGTAAATGGGGACTTTTCAGAATGGCAGGCAGTGACTAGTGGGGTACCGCAAGGTTCTGTGCTGGGGCCCCAGCTGTTTACACTGTACATTAATGATTTAGACGAGGGGATTAAATGTAGTATCTCCAAATTTGCGGATGACACTAAGTTGGGTGGCAGTGTGAGCTGCGAGGAGGATGCTATAAGGCTGCAGAGCGACTTGGATAGGTTAGGTGAGTGGGAAAATGCATGGCAGATGAAGTATAATGTGGATAAATGTGAGGTTATCCACTTTGGTGGTAAAAACAGAGAGACAGACTATTATCTGAATGGTGACAGATTAGGAAAATGGGAGGTGCAAAGAGACCTGGGTGTCATGGTACATCAGTCATTGAAGGTTGGCATGCAGGTACAGCAGGCGGTTAAGAAAGCAAATGGCATGTTGGCCTTCATAGCGAGGGGATTTGAGTACAGGGGCAGGGAGTTGTTGCTACAGTTGTACAGGGCCTTGGTGAGGCCACACCTGGAGTATTGTGTACAGTTTTGGTCTCCTAACCTGAGGAAGGACATTCTTGCTATTGAGGGAGTGCAGCGAAGGTTCACCAGACTGATTCCCGGGATGGCGGGACTGACCTATCAAGAAAGACTGGATCAACTGGGCTTGTATTCACTGGAGTTCAGAAGAATGAGAGGGGATCTCATAGAAACGTTTAAAATTCTGACGGGGTTAGACAGGTTGGATGCAGGAAGAATGTTCCCAATGTTGGGGAAGTCCAGAACCAGGGGACACAGTCTAAGGATAAGGGGTAAGCCATTTAGGACCGAGATGAGGAGTAATTTCTTCACCCAGAGAGTGGTGAACCTGTGGAAATTTGTTGAGGCCAATTCACTAAATATATTCAAAAAGGAGTTAGATGAAGTCCTTACTACTAGGGGGATCAAGGGGTATGGCGAGAAAGCAGGAATGGGGTACTGAAGTTGCATGTTCAGCCATGAACTCATTGAATGGCGGTGCAGGCTGGAAGTGCCGAATGGCCTACTCCTGCACCTATTTTCTATGTTTCTAAAGGGGAGTAATTTTAGCTCCCCGGGCATGAAGGGGAGGTGATGCAGTTCAAATGGAGCACCCACTGTGAAGTACCCACTCCCTTCCCACTTGATTACCAACCTGATTTTCCAGGCATATGAGTCAGGTGGGAGCCTCATACGTTCCTGCAAATTTGAGTTCTATTACGTCAATAGGACCTCAACGTATGTTAACCCGGAAGGAAGTGTGGTGCACACAGCAGCCACTCCGACAGCAGAAACCTGTTCAGAGCAATGAAGAAGCCCTGTAAGATAAGTTTAAACTTCCCTTTGTGGGCTCAGGAGAAACAGCAGTATTCCTCCAGGTCCCACAAGGGACATGTCGGTTCCCGCTGCACATACTGGACACTCCTCTTTTTGTTTCTTGATCATCTGAGGCCTCAGCACACACTTCACACTCTGAAAGCAACACTGGCACCACTCATGCTACATAATGGCCCAGAAATTGCGGTCGGTGGCTTCCCGCGGGCCTCCGACCTGAAATGTTTCTACGAATGTACCTGGTGGTCCCGGAGGAGCGTGAGATTCCGTTGGGGAGGACTTCTCTTCCCGCGCTGCGAAGCGCGCTCCCGTCCTCCAGGTTCCCACGCAGAAGGTGCACCCACATGTGACTGCTCAACCAATCAGGTACAGTATTCCACAGCTTTCTCATTCATTGCAATGAGGACTCCATATCTACGAGTTTTCATTGCTTTTAATGAGAAAAAACAAACAAACACACTAAACACCATAATAAAAAATAAAAAACACATCTCGCATAATTAAAATTAATTGAAATTAAAGTTAATAAATGCCTTAGAAAAAAATATATTTTACAGATTTTTTTTAAAGGTTTTGTAATTAGAGTTAAAAATAAACTTATCTTAGTGGGCAGGGTTTTTAATAATAACATTTGTTTTTTTAATCTAATTTAATTATATTTTTGTATGTTTTAAAACTCTTACGCATGTAAAAATAGGCTTTGCACCTGCTTTTATCAGTTTTGAGGACATTTGCTGGCCAAGATATGGGTAAATCCCACAAGCTTGTCCTTGCAAATGTCCTCGCTCCCAAGATGCGGAGGATCTGTCAAGCTCCAGCTTGACAGATCAGAAAAGCCAGTTTTCAGCGCATGCACATTGTGTGCTGAAAATTGGCTGTTGCGATGCCTTCCCGGGTCCGTAGACACTCCGTCCAGACCCGGGGAGGCTGGGATTTCTGGGACAATGTGCTCTGGTTAATGGAGGGGGGGGGGTTCTAATTTGGTGTATTGCACTGTAGCTACCCATGTCCCCTAAAAGCAATTATTCACATGCACAACCCTAAATCCCCTTCTTCCAATTAATTGGCTGGTAATCCCCACATCTCTTACTTCAATCCTCCCATGCCACTTGGCACAGACTCTACAATTGCTTAGCCTTACCCTCATTTACTCTTTCTTCTTGCAGAAGAAAATGCTGCAAAATGCCTAGCAGGAGCGAGTCATCAGAGGGGGCATCCCCAGCTTTAAACCCCTCATGCCTGAGGAAAAGGTTTGAGCTCATGGAGAGGCACTCTGCTACTGCTGTGGGAGATAGCATGGTCAGCAGTATATTGCCAGCTCCAGGTTAGTGACTGGACACTTACATTGTCATTCTGGCAACCTCATGAAGCACCGCATTGACATAATCCTCCACCCTCTTTTTTTGTCTCCTTAATCTTCAGGAGGTAATACTTACCCATTCTTAGCTTCTAGAAGTCATAGGCGGAGAAAGATGCTGTTGAAGAAGGGGAGGGGAGGTTGAAGAACAGTGACGCAACAATCTTCTTGTCAACTGTAATGATGATCATCATCGGCAGTCCCTCGGAGTCGAGGAAGACTTGCTTTCACTCTAAAAGTGAGTTCTCAGGTGACTGTACAGTCCAATGTGGGACTTAGAGTCTTTGTCACAGGTGGGGGCAGACAGTGGTTGAAGGAAAGGGTGGGTGGGGAGTCTGGTTTGCCGCATGCTCCTTCCGCTGTCTACGCTTGCTTTCTGCATGTTCTCGGCGATGAGACTCGAGGTGCTCAGCGCCCTCCCGGATGCACTTTCTCCATTTAGGGCAATCTTTGGCCAGGGACTCTCAGGTGTCAGTGGGGATGTTGCACTTTATCAAGGAGGCTTTGAGGGTGTCCTTGAAGCGTTTCCTCTGCCCACCTGGGGCTCACTTGCCATGTCGAAGTTCCGCATATAGCACTTACTTTGGAAGTCTTGTCGGGCATGCGAACAATGTGGCCCGCCCAATGGAGCTGATCAGAGCTGTAATGATAACAAGGAGGTGACAACAGTCTGCAGCCCACTTGTCAGTTTCTCCAGAGACCTTCAGCCCCATGTTCCTCTGCCTCAACCCCCAACATCACTTGCTTCCTCAGTCCCAGGCACCAGCTCAGATAACAGTAACAACTTGCATTTATATAGCACCTTTAACATAGTGAAACATCCCAAGGCATTTCACAGGAGATTTATCAAACAAAATTGGACAACAAGCCACATAAGAAGATATTAGGACAGATGGCCAAAAGCTTGGTTAAAGGGGTAGGTTTTAAGGAGCGTCTTAAAGGAGGAGGGAGAGATAGAGAGGCAGGGAGGTTTAGGGAGGGAATTTCAGAGCATAGGGCCCAGGCACGGTCGTCAATTGTGGAGCAATTAAAATAGAGGATGCGCAAGAGGCCAGAATCGGAGGAGCCCAGAGATCCCGAAGGCTTGTAGGGCAGGAGGAGGTTACAGAGATGGGGAGGGGTGAGGCCATGGAGGGATTTGAAAGCAAAGATGAGAATTTTAAAATTGAGGCCTTGTCAGACAGGGAGCCAATGTAGCGAACACAAGGGTGAAGTGTGAATGGGACTGGGTGTGAGATACTTTCACCCAAGGAATTAGTGTTAATGATGATGTGCACCGGATGGTTCAAAGAACACAAGGGAGCTGGGAAGTGGGTGAGGATGTGTCACCTTTCCCAGCAGAGGCTGAGGGGAAAAGTGCTTATGAGTTTGGAGTTGTGGGACCTAGACAGTATGGAGACTTACCTGAAAAGAAGGATATTTGAGGAACATTGCGGCTTCATGCATTGTCTATAATGGAAAGTAAAATCAAGCAGTATATAAAACCAGTGGCCAATCCAATCTCATCAGTTTTCTGCCCTCTCTGAGGCCTGATAGAGGCCTGAGAACATCCTGCCTGCTTGACCATTTGGCCAAAGAATGGCCCATGGTATAGGGAGACCCAGAGGTAGCAGAGAAAGTCTTCATATATTATTTAACAGTCACGACACGAAATAGAAACAAAACAGGTTTCATTTTAGATAATATCGAGCATTTCTTTGCAACCAAACACAATGAACTCATTCTAGAGTTGAACTGGGAGAGTCATGTTGGAAAGTGACATCGACAGAGTTACAAGAACTTGTACAGTACCTCTTCTGGAAAGGGCAAAAGATTCCTGGCTACCGCTAGGCAGTTTTATATCATTGTGTTTAAGAAAATGTATATTTTGTAGCTTAAATAGCATAACCAGTAAATCCATATGCCACAGGAACTGAATTGAATATAAAAGAGCAAAGACAGCCCTGCAATCCACAGCAAAGATCAGAGGAACTTTTAATCAAAGATTTGATTTTGTGCTAATAATAGGTGAACACATTGAAACAAATATCTCCACCAGATGGCAGGACATTTCCAAAGCAAAGACAGATATGTGCTGTGCACCGTATGGGAATTCTGCAAAATGGCAAAATACCTCGCATTTTTCGAGATGAAGACTGGTAGCAATAAATTGAAGGTGCTGCACAGGTTGGGTTTAGTAAAAGTTGTGCTTCTATATGGCATGTGGTGCATAGATCTTCCTGCTGTCCTGGTCCAGCCAACATCACAACATCTGAAACTCTGATTCATAAATTCTTCTCAGTGTAAGAAATGATGTCCAGTTGATAGGGTTTTTCAAAATAACTTAGAAGTACTTTTAATGCATCAGATACTGTATATATTCTATATTCAATACTTACATTTAATTACAGTGCAGTTACATTCCAAAAGGATCATTTTCGGGGCACATGTCAGTCGCTCCACCCAACACTGCTAACCAAAACATTCACAAAAGTGTAGATTCAAGGAATGCTGTTTGTTTGCAAGAAACATTTTCCATTGACCTGAATTTGCAATCATTTGTGCTGTTTCCTTTTTTACTTGCATGATGCAATTTTGGAACATTAATTTGAATCCAAGACAAAACGAGACCTATCTAACATATAAGGCAATTGGAGAACACTGGATCAATTTGAGAAATTTTTCAACTGTTAGAATTGGCAATGTATTTAATTTATTTCCCATTTGCTGGTCTTATTCCAGCTTTCAGTTACAAATGTAAAAACAATGAGTTACAAGGTAGCAAGATATTTGCTTGCGCTTCCTAACAAGATAACACAATCCACTTTGTTATACACCCTGCAATGTTGAATGCTTCTTGTGTCCTGAAGTTTCAAGTATATCAGTTTCCCATCAACCTTAATTAATGGATTTTACGCCAATAAATCACTGAGCGTTGACCTCTTACTTAGAATTAAATCTACAATGTTCTACATCTTGTAAATCTGACAGATTATTACATGCTCCTCTGACTGGCTAGGGAGTAAACCTCTCCAAATGCCTTAGAGTGCAGAGGAGTAAATGTTTAATTGTTTTATCTCTGACCGACCGAAGAGGGGGAGATTGGACTAACAACAGCCAAAGGTTTGCCTATCTGACCGGAAAAGTTAAGTGATAAAGTTTAACACCCACCATCTCTCAATGATTAGAGATTCCTGAGGACAATCGTTATTTTATTGTCTCTCCAGTGATAGGTAGTCTTTGATTTAGGTGCTTAGGAAGAAGAGAAAAAGTGAGTATAGAAACAGGGTAGAGAAACAAGTTAGTTCTCGGCAGCAATGTCACTGGATCTTTAAAAATCTATCATTTAATGACTTGATTTTTTTGCCATCCATGTAAAATTTTAGTTTGTTTATTAGTAAATCTGTATTTAATGATCTGAGGCAGATGTGCTGTGAAATAAAGACTTGCATTTCTTTAGTGTCTTTCACAACCTTAGGACGGCCCACTGCACTTTACAGACAATGAAGTACTTTTGAAGTGTAGTCACTGTTGGAATGTAGGCAGCATGGAGGCCCCGACCTGCGAGGGAACACCAGCGGCAGGTCGGGGCCATAAAAGGAGCGGCGAACGGCGGCCTGGGAGCAGCGTGGAAGCATGCCACTACAAGCCACTACAAGATACAACGCGAGCTGGTGCAGAAGGGTGACGGCTGTGAAGAGTGACGTCATCAAGATCCAGGTTGGTGATTGGAGCATGGGCAGATACAGCAGGAGCGGCGAGAGGGGCGACGGAGCGGCGAGAGACTGTAGAGGGATGTGATCGGGGCCCAGGGGCAGTACGGGCCGGCCCACACTGCGATACGTGCAGCAGAGCTGGTCTCCAGTCATCTTGGGTAATCCTTGCCACTGAACCATGTCAAGCCCATGTGGTGGCTGGTGTGCAATGGCCACCCCACGTGAAAATAATTCACGCACAGGTATCTTCCACCCTTCAGGATGTAGTTCGGGTCCTTCATTGAAACACCTGTGAACTCATTCTTTTTTTGGCGTGGAAGCAAGTCATCCTCGTTTCGAGGGACTGCCTATGATGATGATGATGTAGGAAACGTGGCAACCAATTTGTGCACTGCAAGATCCCACGAACAGCAATGAGATAATGACCAGATAATCTGTTTTAGCGATGTTAGTTGAGGGATAAATATCGACCAGGACATGGGGGAGAACTCCCCTGTTCCTCTTTGGAAAGATACCATCCTAAAGACATAGTGCGTGGGTGCCTTGGAATATACGTTTGCCGCACCCCCCCACCCGGCCCCCCACCGCCCGACCACCACTCCACACTCCACTGAATGCCCCGTCTTAGGTGTATTGCTGTGGTGAGTTGTCAACCAGAGGGTTAATGCCTCTCTATGTGAGGTAGGAGGCAGCACGGAGTGGGGGTATCAGAAAGACCGCTGTCCATGACCAATGATGTGCACCAGCTCTAGTGTCCTACGCCTAGAGAAATGCTGCCAGCCATCCTGGCACTGGCTGCATGTGAAAATAAAGAGAGCAACAAAAGCCTTAGGTGGAAACATTAAATATCAAAATCTCCAATTAATTTGTATAACTATTAAAACAAATAGTACAAAGGTCTATTGTGCCAGCTAATTTCATATATTAGCCTTGAGTACGGTAAATGAGCAGCCTTTGCATCAGGAAATCACAGAGATCTATTCTCGATGACTCAACATCCTACATGGTGTAGTATTGAGCCATGCAGATCAGGAAAATTCCAGGTGGAATCACAGCTCTCTGCTGAGTTAAGTAGATACTAACCACGTAGCTGTGGAAGTAACATATGAATATAAGAGAAACAGAGTTAAAGTTTCAGGTCTATGACCCTTCGTCAGAACTGGCAAAAGTTCAAAATTAACAGATTCTTAAGGAAGTGCCAGGGGCAGTGAAAGTGAGAGGGAATGAAAGAACAAAAGGGAAGATGTGTAATAGCGTGGAGGGCAGGAGAGATTTGGGAGAGAAAAAGGATGATGAACCAAATTGAGATGGTAATGGCACAAGTTAAGAAACAAAAGGTGAGTCTAGATAGGGTGTGAATGGCAGAATAATTACCAGCTGCCATGGGAAACGGAGAAAAACATAAAAAATAAAAATAAAAAGGGGGGAGTGGTTTGTAAAAACACAAGGGAGGAAAGGGAACAAAATATGGGCAAAGGTTATGAATTGTTGAATTCGATGTTGAGTCCAGAAGGCTGTAAAGTGTCTAAACGAAAGAAGGGGTGCTGACCCTTGAGCTTACGTTGAGCTTCATTGGAACAGTGTAGGAGGCCGAGGATGGAGAGGTCAGAGTGGGAGTGGAGCGGAAAATTAAAGTGACAAGGGACTGGAAGCTCAGGGTCATGCTTACGGACTGAACCGAGGTGTTCCGCAAAGCGGTCACCCCACTGTAGAGGAGACCACATCGTGAGCAGTGAATACAGTATACTAAATTGAAAGAAGTACAAGTAAATCGCTGTTTCACCCTGAAGAAGTATGTGGTGCCCTGGATAGTGGGAAGGGAGGAGGCAAAAGGGCAGGAGTTTCATCTCCTACACTTGCATAGGAAGGTGCCGTGAGAAGGGGAGGGAGTGATGGGGGTTACTGTGGAACCGACTGGGGTGTCGCGGAGGGAGCGGTCCCTTCGGAACGCTGAGAGGGGAGGGGAAGATGTGATTGGTGGTGGGATCACGCTGGAGGTGGCGGAGGATGATCCGTTGAATGTGGAGGCTGGTGGGGTGAAAGGTGAGGACATGGGGAACCCTGTCGTAGTTCTGAGAGGGAGGGGAAGGGGTGAGAGCAGAAGTGCGGGAAATAGAACAGACACAGTCGAGGGCCATGTTAACCATGGCGGAGGGGAATCCTCAGTTGAGGAAAAAGGAAGACATATCAGAGGCACTAGTGTGGAAGGTGCCGTTGTCAGAGGAGAATGGAATGGAGTTCTTACAGGATGCGGGGTGGGAGGAAGTGTAGTCCAGGAGATGTAACATCTGCCATTTTACCTCCTCCCTTCCACTGTCCAGGTCCCCAAATACTCCTTCCAGGTGAAACAGCGATTTACTTGTACTTCTTTCAAGTTAGTATATGGTAATTCACTGCTCACGATGTGGGCTCCTCTACATTGGGGAGACCAAACGTAGATTGGGTGACCGCTTTGTGGAACATCCCAGTTCAGTCCGTAAGTGTGACGCTGAGCTTCCGGTCACCTGTCACTTTAATTCTTTGCTCCTCTCCCACTCTGACTTCTCCGTCCTCGGTCTCCTACACTGTTCCAGTGAAGCTCAATGCAAGCTCGAGGAACAGCACCTCATCTTTCATTTAGGCACTTTACAGCCTTCTGGACTCAATATCGAGTTCAACAATTTCAGAGCATAATCTCTGCCCGTATTTTGTTCCCTTTCCTCCTTTTTTTTTACAAATCCCCCCCTTTTTTTTAATTAATTTTTTTCTCCGTTTCCCATGGCTGTTGGCAATTATTCCATCATTCACAGCCTATCTAGACTCATCTTTTGTTTCCTAATTTGTGCCATTACCATCTCAATTTGGCGCATCATCCCTTTTGTCTCTCAAATCTCACCTGCCTTCCACCCTATCAACACCTTTCCTTTTGTTCTATCCTCCCCTCTCCCTTCTACTGCCTCTGCACTTTCTTAAGAATCTGTTAATTTCGAACTTTTGCCAGTTCTGACGAAGGGTCATCGACCTGAAACATTAACTCTGTTTCTCTCCACAGCTACTGCCTGACTTGTTGAGATTTCCAGCATTTTCTGTTTTTATTTCAGAGTCCAGCATCCACTGTATTTTGCTTTTATGATAAGAACATGTGAATTAGGAGCAGGAGTAGGCCGTACGAGAGTCTCTACAGCAAATGAAACCTTTCCTGCTCCTGATTGTGATCCACTGACTCCCGCTGGAACGTACAAGTGCTTATGGTCAGTAAGGACAGGGTCAGGTTTGTGTGTGAGATTCACTCACTGACCAGGCTCATACAGGAACAACTAACCTCTTGGAACAAGGGTGTTAGAGAGTTATTGGTGCAACTCTGTCCTCGCTTAAATCCTTCAGGAGAGAAGGGTGAGATGGGGAGAGCTTAGGAACCAGCAACCAAAGAACTCATAAATATTGCTTGTTACTTAAAAGGTCACATTTTGAGAAGTTACCCTCAGGGTACAGGAAAAGCCAACAGTCGTGCACCCTGCAGATGGGATTTCACATTTTTTGTTTCCTGTTTCGTTTTTTCTCGTCTCTTCCTAGTTCAAGACAATGAAACCTTGTGTGTGGGTTGAACTGTATTTGAAATGCTATTAAAATAACAAACAGTACAAATGTACTGAGCTGTCACCTTGCGCCAAACCTTCCCTTCCCCATTGGCACACACACATATTACAGTACTGCACCATGCAAGCCTACTTGCATATAAGGGATCTGGGTGGTCAAAGCTACATTAAATATTATATTTGTAAAAGTTGTGAAAACTTTTAGATGTTCCCCTATGGAAGCTATAATTACACGATTTTTTTTCGGAGCAGACCGGAACAATTTTTAATCAACCATAATTATGTTTTTTTTTAAATGTAATTACACCTTAATTTCCACCTTTTCTGGCTGTTTTTCCTTTTTTTTGAGCAGTCTTTGTGACATGTGTAATATAATATTATGCGCTATATTGCCAACATGTCTGTGAATGGCAGAACAAGAGGTGCAGTTATTAATCATTGCTAATCAGATATTGAAATAGCATTGCACTGCCCAATGTTTATGTTCACATGAAGAAAAGTTTTGTTCTGGGTAAAATATCCCGGCTGCAGGGTGCAGTCATGTTATGCAAGGTATATTATTAGACAGTTGACCATGAACCCTGCAGAATAGATGTCACCCAGTAGAATGTGTCCAGCCATAATTGCCTCAGGAATCCATCAGACTAATAATACTGAACTCTTAAAAAAAACACAGAAGTGTTCGAAAAAGTGCAATACAGTGGCCTGCTCCTGTGCAAAGATCACGCGGCGAAATGATTTCCAGCAGGCAAAATACAACACAGACTTAGTCCAAGCTGAATTTTAATGAGCAAAATGTGTCTGAACGCATTTCATATCAGTGAGAGTCATTGCACTGGCTACCATCTGTCATTGTGTAACTTCCAATAAAATTAGGATTTTCTTTAATGCAAAGTGCATTGCCATTTTGTAAACATATTTTTAACAAGGATGCGTTAGACACCAGTTGATCAATGACGGAAAAGTGTGCATTATTCATCAGTAATGTGTTCCTCGTAGTTCATTATCATTGTGATGCCTTGGGCCATCCAACATCAGGTTTTGGTTTATTGCAAACTGTATAGTTAGTTCACAAAAAAAAATCAGGAAACGGGCTGTAACATGATATAATACTGTTTGAATAATAACTAAAAGATTAGCTTTCTTTTCTTATTGGTTCTAAACTTTTATTTCCAGCCTTCCATCAGTTGATGTTAGGCTTATTCTGTGCTTGTCAGCAAAAGTGGATTGTTTTCTTGTAAGATATCTATGAATATATCCTCCCGTTTTCCCTTTTGTTGATCACATATTGAGCAGCATGCCCAAATGAGAGGGTTGGGCTCCCGACTCACTCCTGACCATCTACCCATGCTGTTTAACAACTAGCAAATGTGTAAAAGTTATTTGAGTCTACTTTGTCTTCTGGTTTTCTCCTCCCTCCCTATGAGAAAAGCACCTGATCCTCCTCAGCACTTCCCCACAAAGGCACAACTGAGAACACACCAGGGGATGTGCAGAGGAATGCAGGGGAGAAGCAAGGCTCTGACTAATCTATGGGCCAGGTCCAACTCACTGCACTGTTGCACCTCTGGAGTAATAACAACATTAAATAAAGACAACAACAACAATTTGCATTTAAATAGTGCCTTTAACGTACTAAAACATCCCAAGGCGGTCCACAAGAGCGTTATCAAACAAAATTTGACACCGAACCATATAAGGAGACATTAGGAACTAGAAAGGAGATATAATCTCTCCTGCCTTCCACCCTATCACAGACCTTCCCTTTTGTTCTTTCTTCCCCTCCCCCTTTCAGTTTTCCTTAAGAATCTGTTCTTTTCAAACGTTCAGCAGTTCTGACGAAGGGTCATCGACCTGAAACGTTAATTCTGTTTTTCTCTCCACAGATGTTGCCTGACCCACTGAGACTTGCAGCATTTTCTGTTTTTATTTCAGATTCCAGCATCCGAAGTATTTTGCTTTTGTAAGGAGATATTCGGCAGATGCTTGGTCAAAGGGATAGTTTTAAGGAGCGTCTTAAAGGAGGAGCGAGAGGTAGAGAGGCGGAGAGGTTTAGGGAGGGAATTCCAGAGGTTAGGGCCTCGGCAGCTGAAGGCATGGTCACCAATAATGGAGTGATTAAAATCGGGGATGCTCGAAAGGTCAGAATTGGAGGAGCACAGATACCTCAAAAGGATTGTAATGACCAGTAAAGACAACCTAAAGACTAAATGCAGCCACTTGTCTCTTCACCTTAGTTTGGAAATTTGTTTTTATTTGTTTTCATTCCTTATTCAGAGTGTTTTTCAAAATGACATTGTAATGTAGTTTCAGGCATAGAAATGCATCTATATTGCATACTTCGCATAGTATTGGTGCCCTGTAACTATGGTTGCAGCGTTGTCACAATGTAGTATTCATTGATTCAGTACTAATTTAGTCAGTAAAGATAGTGAAGTTAGATAGCCTTTCATTGAATATGCAATTAAAATGGCGTCAGCTACATTGCCGGAATCAATCAACCCCATCTGAATCTCAAGTGTTAAAATAATTCCATTTTCCAATCTATCCTCATTTGCATAATTATTCACAACTCCAGGTGCAAACTCAGGTGGGTCTAAAGATAGCACCACTGGTAGGAAAGAAAAATTGTGCGTAGGTCAAATTTAAAGGGATGAGGGATCATTAAAGTGTTGTCTCACAGAGCATTACAACACTTCGCAACCCATCAGCGACCTTTGCCAAGACTGAAGGGGCAAGGGATTGAGACGCGTCATGCCAGGATGAAAGGAAAGAGACCTATAGGTGCAGGCATGAATCTGCAGACTTGTCTGCTTTCTTTGATCACTGCTAAAGTCAAAGTGGTGTTGCATGAGCTGCTTGCGAGGGGGGATTTATTCTCTGTCACTCGGCCCCGCCATTCCATAGCTTAGCATTGCAGCATGACTACAAGAAAGTGCAGCCTGTCATGTATCTTACATTATTATATATAACTGTATCCTAACATGCTATACATGACTGTAATAAGATATGACCTGTAACCACCAGCATACCTTACCACCAGGGATGCACTTGCAAGAGACAGGTATATAAAGGCAGGTCTCAGGCAAGTGCGGCATTCCAGAGCTGTGAAATAAAGGTGCAGGTCCAGAGTGACCTTGACTTCACTATATGCCTTGTGTGAATCTGTACTGAGGGGACAGGACTTTACAGTGGCGACGAGTTACGGGATTACAGAATGCACAGAATGGCGAACAACGGGTCAAATGAAAAGTACAATGCGGGAGACAATTGGGAGGACTTTATAGAAAGGCTCCAGCAAAGCTTTGTAACCAAAGACTGGTTAGGCGACGATAAGGCAGACAAGAGAAGAGCCCATCTGTTGACCAGCTGTGGCTCAAAAATATACGCTTCAATGAAGGATCTGTTGGCACCCGAGAAACCAGCAAGCAAGTCATTTGAAGAATTGAGCACACTGGTCAGAGACCACCTGAAGCCAGTGAGCAGTCTACACATGGCCAGACACAGGTTCGACAACTACAGACGTTGTGTGGGCCAGAGCATACCTGATTTTGTGGCGGAACTTCGGAGGTTGGCTAGTTTATGTGAGTTCTCCGATGAACTGAGGAGAGAAATGCTGAGAGATTTTTTCATTGAAGGAAAAGGCCACGCAGGCATATTCCGAAAGCTCATAGAGACCAAGAACCTGACCTTAGAGGCAGCAGCACTGGTTGCACAGACATTCTTGGTAGGGGAAGAAGAAATGAGGTTAATTTACAATGCAGTTACGACAACTAACTAAATATCGGAACAAGAAGTTCGCAGCACTAAACAAGCTGCTACTCCCACACACAGACAAAACCGGGAGAACAGGCTCTTGACAGCAGGCAGGAGCCATCAAAGGCCACAGGAACGGCCGTTCACACCTCATCAGCCCACAATGCGAGCAATCAACTACAAACTGAGAGAAGCTCAAGAGAGATCAGCCAGACGCAGCTCATTCTTTGGAAACACTTTGAACAATGGAACAGGTCTGTGCTGGAGGTGTGGGGGTGGGCACCCATCAAGGGGATGTCGATTTCAGCAGGCTGTTTGCAAAAATTGTGAATATACAGGGTATTTGGCCCGTATGTGCAAAAAAGCGGCAGCTCGGCTGGTATACGAATCGGATGGGTCGGAAAGCAGACCAGAAGATGGTGGGGACAGTACCCGGGACACCGATGTACAGCGGGTCAACACAATCAATGGCCGCTGCTCCTACAACAGGACGCCTCCTATAATGATGAGAGTCCTACTCAATGGGATATCTGTCAACATGGAGCTGGATACGGGAGCGAGTCAATCTCTCATGGGCGCTCAACAATTTGAACAACTGTGGCCGCATAAAAGAGACAGACCAAAACTCACAAGGGTCGACACCAAACTAAGGACCTATACCAAAGAAATCGTACCAGTCCTCGGCAGCGCCATGCTCTCTGTCACACACAAAGGGACAGTGAACTGATTTCCCCTGTGGATTGTCCCCGGAGACCCCCAACACTGCTGGGGAGAAGCTGGTTGGCAAAACTAAACTGGAAATGGGATGATGTCCATGCCATGTCATTAGAGGAACGAACCTCCTGCTCAACAGTTATAGAGCGATTTGAACATCTCTTTCAGCCAGGTGTGGGCACTTTCAAAAGGGCCAAAGTCAAAATCTACATCACACAGGATGCTAGACCGGTCCATCACAAGGCCAGAGCTGTACCACATGTGATGAGGGAAACGATTGAACACGAACTAGACAGGCTTCTGCGAGAAAGCATTATATCACCTGTGGAATTTAGCGACTGGGCAAGTCCCATCGTCCCAGTCAGGAAGCCTGATGGATCCGTACGAATCTGTGGGGACTACAAATCTACCATAAACAGAGTCTCCCTACAGGACCAGTACCCGCTGCCCAGAGCGGAGGACTTATTTGCCACATTCGCTGGAGGTAAACTTTTCTCAAAATTAGACCTCACATCTGCGTATATGACGCAAGAATTGACCGAGGAATCCAAGCTACTCACCACCATCAACACAAATCGAGGCCTTTTCATGTACAATCGATGCCCATTCGGCATCAGGTCGGCAGCTGCCATATTGCAGCGCAACATGGAGAGTCTGCTCAAATCCATCCCGGGGACGGGTGTATTTCAAGACTTATCACGGGCAGGGACACCGACTCCCATCTCCGTAATTTGGAGGAAGTACTAAAGCGGTTGGATCGGGTAGGCCTCCGAGTCAAGAAATCCAAATGCCTGTTTCTCGCACCCAAGGTTGAATTTTTGGGCAGAAGGATTGCCGCTGATGGAATCCGCCCAACAGAGTCCAAAACAGAAGCAATTCGCCTGGCACCCAGGCCCCGGAATGTCTCAGAACTGCGTGCCATTCTCGGGCTACTCAATTACTTTGGGAACTTTATGCAGAACTTAAGCACGCTGATGGAGCCTCTCCACGTGCTACTCAGGAAGGGGTGCGATTGGTTTTGGGGGGACGCCCAGGAACGCGCCTTCAATAAGGCACGCAACCTTCTGTGTTCCAACAGTGTTTTGACTTTCTTTGACCCAGGTAAAAAGCTAGTTCTCACATGCGATGCATCAGCGTATGGGGTCGGGTGCATGTTGCAACATGTCAATAGTGCGGGCAAATTACAACCCATAGCTTATGCCTCCAGGTCACTTTCGCGGGCGGAGCGCGGGTACGGAATGGTAGAGAAGGAGGCGCTCGCATGCGTGTACGGTGTCAAAAAGATGCACCAATAATTTTTTGGGGCAAAATTCGCATTAGAAACTGACCACAAGCCCCTCACGTCCCTCCTATCCGAGAGCAAGGCAATAAACGCCAACGCCTCGGCGCAAATTCAACGGTGGGCACTCATGCTGGCGTCCTACGACTATACCATAAGGCACAGACTAGGCACAGACAACTGTGCCGACGCACTCAGCAGGCTACCCCTAGCGACCAAGGAAGGGTCTGACGAACAGGACTGTGAGATAGTCATGGCAATCAATGCCTTTGAGTCCACAGGTTTGCCCATGATGGCTCGCTAAATCAGAGCCTGGACGGCCAGCGACCCCACGTTATCCTTCGTAAAATGATGTGTCCTAACCGGTGACTGGGCAGAGGCTCGCGATGCCTGCCCTGAGGAATTAAAACCCTTTCACAGGCGCATGCATGAGCTATCACGACAAGCAGACTGCCTGATGTGGGGCAGCTGAGTAATCATGCCTCTGCGAGGCAGAGAGGCATTTGTCCGGGAGCTCCACCGCGAGCACCCGGGGATCGTTTTCATGAAGACCATAGCCAGATCCCACGTCTGGTGGCCTGGTGTTGATGCGGACTTGGAGCTCTGTGTCTGAAGGTGCACCATTTGTGCCCAACTCAGCAATGCCCCCAGGGAGGCTCCACTGAGCCCCTGGCCCTGGCCCTGGCCCACCAAAACGTGGTCGCGGGTGCACGTAGACTATGCGGGCCCATTCATGGGCAAAATGTTCCTCGTAGTTGTAGATGCATTTTCAAAGTGGATCGAATGCACCATTTTAAACTCGAGCACAACCTCTACCACTGTGGAGAGCCTCGCAACCATGTTTGCAACGCACGGAATCCCTGACATATTGGTCAGTGACAATGGTCTGTGCTTCACCAGCGCAGAATTCCAAGACTTTATAATTGTCCACGGCATAAATCACGTCAAGATGGCACCGTTCAAGCCGGTCTCCATCGGCCAGGTGGAGAGAGCAGTGCAAATCATTAAACAAGGCATGCTTAACATCCAAGGTCCCACGCTGCAGGGTCGCCTGTCGCGACTGCTGCTGGCATACAGATCTCGTCTGCACTCACTGACTGGGATCCCCCCCCGCGCAACTGTTGATGAAAAAGACTTTAAAAACAAGGCTCTCATTAATCCTCCCAGACATGCACAAAATCGTTGAGGCAAAGCGCCGTAAGCTGACTGAGTACCATGACAGAAATTCGAGGGGGAGATGGAATGAGATAGGGGACAAAGTGTTTGTACTAAACTATGGCAGGGTTCCCAAATGGCTTGCCCAGTAAATCCCAGTATCGGGCAAGGAAGGAAACAGGCTCCTGGTAATACAAATGGACAATGGCAAAACCTGCCGGAGGCATGTAGACCAAGTCAATAGCAGATTTACCAACAACACTGCAGAACCAGAGGCAGACTACAATGTGGAACTCGCACCACACCTGGTGGACAGACAGAGGGAACAACCTGAGGAAAGGGAAATCCCAACAGACAGCCCAGGCGAGTCAACAACAATCACACCAATCGAAACAGACAGCCCAGGCGAGATACCAGCAACCACACCCAAAGAAAAACAGACACCAAGGCAAACAACTAAACCACAACTCAGACGCACCTCGCGAGAGCGTAGACCACCTGAGAGACTGAATCTATAAAGACAATAAGACCTTGGGGGAGGGTGATGTCATGTATCTTACATTATTATATATAACTGTATCCTAACATGCTATACATGACTGTAATAAGATATGACCTGTAACCACCAGCATACCTTACCACCAGGGGTGCACTTGCAAGAGACAGGTATATAAGAACAGGTCTCAGGCAAGTGCAGCATTCCAGAGTTGTGAAATAAAGGTGCAGGTCCAGAGTGACCTTGATTTCACTACATGCCTCGTGTGAATCTGTACTGAGGGGACAGGACTTTACACAGCCATGTTTCCAGGCCACAGCTGACCATTACTGTCTCTGCACCCGAGCAAGCTCTATGGTGCATGGTAGCTGCTGGTGTCCATACAGCAGACAGCCAAGCTCAGCATCTTCCTCTCTGCTGAGAAGGCAGCTTAACGCAACTATGCCCAGGTGGATCTTCCAGTGCCTGTAGAAATGGTCGATGCCATTTTGGCACAGGTAGCCAAAGTGATCCTGGCAGCAGATTGCCTTGGCATGCTTTCTTTGATGCCATTGCATTAAAAAATGTATAACATGCTGTGATTTAGATCCTTCTGAAGAACCTTTGTGCATAAGGGTGAGATTTTCATTCAGGTCGCATTGTGATGTCACCAGGGTCTGTCATCATTGGTAAGAGGGGCCTCCACCAACATCTGGCAACATAAGGCTTGCTCCCTCCCTCTGCAGATGCTAGGGTGCGGGTGTGAGCAGGGTGGCACAGATCACCTCTTGGGCAGCCTGACCCAGGCTGGCATCCTTCTGCTAGTGCCGTTTCCTTCCGAATCATGTCACCTTGACAGACTCCTGGTGCAAACCCTCCGGTGTCAAGAAAAGGGCAAAATAAATAAATAAATAACTGCAAGTAATACTAAGGCTCATGAAAGGCTAAGTGCCAGCTGGAGAAGAAAAAACAAAACAAATAAAAAATATCTACAAGAAGGACATTCAAAAGGCCTCATGCATTTACCTTTAAAGTGTGTGGGCCCATTAAACGCCCTCCTGTCTGAAGGTCTGCCGGAAGCCTTGATCCTGCCACGTTTCACTGAGCGTGCCGGAAACTCAGCATCCAGCATCACCCACCGTGAGTTATAACATGGCACTACGACCCCATGCCACACTCAACTGGGGTTTTAAGCTAGCAAAAAATATGGTGGAACACATTTCCAACAGATTGCCCAATCTCTGCTAGATCGGGCGAGATTAAAATTGACCCCAGTGGAATATATTTCCCTCTGTGAACTAGGTGGAGGAAAAATGCTATGCCTAGTGCACAGCGGCAATCTTCCTCATTATTGGGTAAAATTTAAGCAAGCTTTTATTCTGTGTCTGGCTGTCTAATACCTGACCTAGGAATGCTTGATGTGGACATGAGGGAGCCGAAATTGCCCACCACTGGAAACAGGGTGCACCGACCATGTTTCTGTTGTTTTTACCGGCGCGGTGGATGCCGTGGCTTTTTTTTTTCAGCGGACCGGAAGTTGGTCATAATGTGGGCAGATATGCGGCGGTGAGCGGAAGTTCCCAGTCTAGAGGGGTGGAAGTTGGGGGCGGGTGCAGTGCCCACCACTGTCAGTCATCAGCTTAGCGCTGATGACATCATCACGGCACCATGTCACCACGGCTCTCCACTTAAAGGGGAGAGCTTGCGCGATTCTTTTAAGTTCGGTCCACTGGGCCCCCAAGGAAGGTTTCGGCTGGGCCAGCAGCCTGGCACTCGAGAGCCAGGCTACCTGTTGGCAGCCCTGCCGAACCCGGGGAATAATTGACATGGCAGTCGGCCGACAAAAAAAACATGGCGGCAGCGGCAGTAGGTTCTCCCCTTTAATGGGAGCCGCACCGCCATTTTAGAAGCACTGCAAACAAAGTGCACCAGCAGAAAAAGGTGCTTTTGGCACCGCTCAGCGGGAACAAGATTTCTTTGGTGGAATTTTGCCATCGGGACGGGGGGGGGGGGGGTGATGACGCACTTAGGACAGATCGGCAGCAGTGGAGCTGCAGTGGGGGGAGTGGGTCACCAGCCGGGATACCGCAGGAGGGGAATTTTCAAAATGGCGGCTGTTATACGAAAAGTTGGTTGTCATTGCACTTCACAGCATGGCCTTTTAAGGGAATTTCGGCCCCGAAGTGTCTGGGTTTCAAAAATGAACAAATGCCCCATTTCACAGTACTGACAACCCTCACCTTGAAATCTGAGTACGTTGACACATGGCAAGCAAACAAATTAGACTTATTTGTAAGCCACTATTACGTACAATTGAACATAAAAACTGTTTTCTAAACAGGCATAGCATGACCACACTTTGCAATTTAATAAAAATACTGAAAGCAGAAGTTACTTTGGACATCAAGGGGTGAAATTCTGTGTATTGAAAATGTTTCTAACAGTAGATTGACACCTGGGGAACATGCCATGCCTGTGCGGATCAATATGGGGTCATTTGGGGTCAAGGTTCAAAATTTCTAACGCTTTTTCCTGACGTCAGAAATGGGTTGGCAAAGGTATCAAAGAAACACAAATCAAAGTTATTAACTGAGCTTGTTGATCAAATAAAAGGATTGTTCCTGTAGTTTCTGCACACGCCATGGGGCTAGTGGATCTGTCGTCTAGATATCCAGGTCGACAAGCAGCAAGTGGACAAAATCTTTGATGGAATCAGTAATAACAGGACAACACTAACGTCTGTCCTCTGGATTCTTTCAGATAAGGACAAACAAGAGCATTCTCGATTTTAATTGCCCCATCATTGGCATCTGTGCTTTCAGCTGCCTAGGCTCTAAGCTTTGGAATTCCTTCCCTAAACTTCTCTGTCATTCTACCTCACTCTCCTATTTTAGGATGTTTCTTAAAACCTACCTCTTTGACCAATCTTTTGATCACCTGTGCTAATATCTCCTTATGTGGCTCGGTGTCAAACTTAGTTTGATAATGCTCCTGTGAAGTGCCTTGCGATGTTTTACTATGTGAAAGGCACTTTAAATGCATGTTGTTGCTGCTTTGAGAAATTCTGATTGCCACCTTTTTCAGTTAAGGGAGTCTACTATGCAACAGCAAGTAACATCCTGTGCTTGTCTGGCTAACACCAAGTCACACATACTCAGCCATCAGAACAGCCTAGCCCACCCATAGGAAACAATACACAGACTTGCACATTAAAATTACAGGAGACAATAAATCATCAGCCGGGTTTTCTCTTTCCACCACACCAGCAACCATTGGTATTATCTACACTTACTATTACCTTGCGTTACACAATAGAGTGAACACAAGCAAAGATTCTGGTACAAATACATTTATTGCATTCTTTTATATGGGTAAAATACTCTATATATTTTATGCTCCTCTCTAATGAGAAACGTGTAGTTTGCACCCTGTAAGTATGTGACTGTATAAATATGGTGCCTTCTTTACTCCCATTCTGATTGCAGTGCTACTAGCAGAATATGGCCCAACAACTGAACCTACATATTGTGACAGAGAATGGTGGAGGTAGGAGAGTCAGACCCTGAAAGTGTATTATCAGGGTGAGAAATGCCTCAACTGGCCATAGGGGCTCCCCAGCTTCCAGTCGGAGCATCAGAAGGAATGTGACTAGCGGAATGGGGGGCAGGGGCAGTTATAATGGAGGCCCGTGTATTTTAATTCTGCCCCCACCGCCTCCCACTGCCCCCGCCCCCACCGCTCCCACCCCCACCAGAAACAGGCATAAAGAGGCAGCTGGCTTGTTTCAGACAGGTCAAAATTGCAGGGCCCGGAGGACGCCCATTGGCAGCAAGGTAAATTGCGGTGCTGGGGGAGAGGGGAGGATCAGGACCACTTCACGGGTGGGAAGCCGGGCAAGCAGAGGCCCGGAATTTTCTTTTGGGGCCTGGAAAGGCACTGCTACTCCTCCTCCTGGCCCCACCAAGGAAAGATTCCGACTTACCATACAGGGCCTCGTCTTCTTCCCCGCCAGGTTTCACTGAGCCAGGCATCTCACGCAGTAGGTTGTTAAAATGTCATCAGGGTCCGAATGATATCACAGGGCTCTGACTTGCATTTATTAATGAGGCTCCTATCTGGGTCAGGCGGTGTCTTGGCCACCTTAAAATGGGCCCAGTTAAGATGGCAGTGGATGTGAAATGAGCAGAAATGGGGCAGTAAGTCTTTGCACAGGTGTTTTAAATGTGTGCCCACCCTATTCCCGCTGGGTGGGGTAGGGTAAAATTCCTTCCTAGAGCTTCAATCAATAGAGATGAGTTCCAATGTCCCACCTCTGTAATACCCTAGTTAGGCCTCTGGTTGTGGGAATCTTCTCATGGCTGCCAGCAATATGCTAGAGACAGAACAATATCCATCTCTAAGATAAGGAAAACCTTCCTTATAGTTGACTGTATTCCTTCTCTGTGGTTATCTAGTCCTAAATTCTTAGATATTACACTCTAGCAATCTTATTGAGCAAGGCCCCAATATTCTTCTATGCCAAGTGGAAAGATTTTCTTTACGTCCACCCTTATTAAACTCTTTCATTGTCTTAAAGACCTCTATCAGGTCACCCTCAGTTTACTATTTTCGAGAGAAAAGAGCCCAACCTGTTTAGCCTTTCCTGCTAAGAATATCCTCTCAGTTCTGGTATCATCCTTGTGAGTTTTTAACATTTTCTCCAATGCCTTGACATCCTTTTTTAGAATATGGAGAACAAAACTGTATACAATACTCTAAGGGTAGTCTAACCAAGGTCAAAGTGTGGTCAAACCAAAGTCCAAGGGTGGTCTAACCAAGGTCCAAGTGTGTTCTATCCAAGGTCCAAGGATGGTCTAACCAAGGTCCAAGTGTGTTCTATCCAAGGTCCAAGGGTGGTCGAACCAAGGTCCAAGGGTGGTCGAACCAAGGTCCAAGGGTGGTCTAACCAAGGTCCAAGGGTGGTCTAACCAGGGTCCAAGCGTGGTCTAACCAAAGTCCAAGTGTGGTCTAACCAAGGTCCAAGGGTGGTCTAACCAGGGTCCAAGCATGATCTAACCAAAGTCCAAGTGTGTTCTAACCAAGGTCCAAGGGCAGTCTAACCAAGGTCCAGGGGTGGTCTAACCAAGGTCCAAGGGTGATCTAACCAGGGTCCAAGTGTGGTCTAACCAAGGTCCAAGGGTAGTCTAACCAAGGTCCAAGTGTGGTCTAACCAAGGTCCAAGGGTGGTCTAACCAAGGTCCAAGGGTGGTCTAACCAAGGTCAGAGATGAAGGAATTTATCTTTGACATGTGGGTACTCAGCTCAGCATGGATATCTCTGCAATTGATGTCCTGTCTTCCAGCAGAGTGGGTATGGAGATCATTACATTTACATGGTGCGGTGTCCCCCTGCAATTAGTTTGAACACTGTTCTCTTTCAACTACTCCTTTTGTTTAGGTTTCTTGTCTAGGACATCTGTATCCTCTGACCGATCACTTCAAACTACCTTCAGCGAATGGAGGTTCCTTTATCCATGCTTTATGAATGCTGGTGATTCACTAGATTATGAAGGTGCAGGCAGCTCTGTCTCTTTTGGCTCACTGGTATGATATTGGTTGTTGCAATAATGCCCTCTGGTGTGGTGCATGATACAGTTGTTCACTGGAGTCTGGATGGTCCAGCTTGCTCTGTGGAGAGGAACTCACAGGGGGCATATGACAGGGAAATCATGGGTGCATGTCCAATGCTGCTTGCCCACGATTTCCCATCACATGCTTCCTGTGAGGGTCATTCCCTGCTGAGTCAGTATCAAGCCTGAATCCAAATACCCTGTACTGTAACTACAAAGGTAAAGGAGTCACTTTTAACTTTCATACCCAATGCACATTGGAAGCAGTTATCACAACACTTACCCTTAAGTGTTAAAATGTAAAACAATGGAACTGATCCCGAGTATTTTACAGTGCAGCTCTCTGGCCGGTAACAAAAAAGTGTTACAAATTGTTTTAAACTACAGTTGCAGGATAAACTAGTGCTATGGAATGCATTAATCTACTGTTGCAGGATAAGCAAGTGTTATAGACCATATTAATCCTCTTGGGAAGATCAGCACAATTTTTAGCTTCCAAAATGCTACCCTACAATCTTAGTAATTTACAATGTAGTCCGGGGTGAGTTGAGCAACATTAAAATAATGAAGGACGGAGATGGGCCATAATATCGATCTCCATGTGATAGAACAATAGCTTTTTTTTAAGTCGCATTTCAGAAAGTTTTGGTTTAATTCCACATGTTGTGCATATTTACCAAGTTATGATTTCTGAAGATACCAAGAAATACAACAAATAGTCGCACAAGAAACCTCTTCTAGCCCAGCAACAATGTACCCATGCTGGATGCTTTGTCTTACAGAAAACTTTCTTTCTGTCAAATGCAGAATGTCCTACAAAACTAATTAAATTGAGCTTATGGATGGGATCCAATTACTAAACACTTAGCAAAATGTTCTTGAAAGCGGAAAGCTTGCTTGGAATTAATTCAGGATCAATTCCAGATTTACATCAAGTGTTTCACGCGGGGGCAGGGAACAACACAAGTTGGATGCACTGTTCAAACCTTGTGGCTGTATAGGCTAATCAGATATCGGTAATATTAATATTTAAGTCCTCAGTCTCTAGAAACCATTGAATATAATGGTGTCAGTATTGATTTAGAGATTTGTTTGTGGGAGCTTGCTGTGTGCAAATTGACTGCCGCCTTTTCCACATTATAACAGTGACTAAACTTCTAAAGTACTTAATTGGCTGTAAAGTGCTTTGGGACATCCTGAGTTTGTGAAAGGCAGTATATAAATGCAAGTCTTTCTTTCTTACTGATTAAGCAGTAAGCTTCATTCCAGTCATTTGAACAGCTTTTTGCTCCACAGTTGCATGAGACAGAAGGCTGGAAATTACTAATGAAAATATTAACGGATGGACACCTAACACAGAAATTTTTAGCCCAAAATCTTTTTTCTATCACTTACTGCTAACTTTAGACAGTAGTACTTTGAAAATAATATGAAATGAAATGAAATCTACATTTCTTCCTTTCGAACCATTTCTGTGGGGAGGACGTTCAAAAAACAGATTTTGAAAGATCTGTATTAAATCCATTAAAATATCTTTTAGTCATTAACTTTTTTCAAAAAAAATAAGCAGAACTTTAGATTAGATTGGGCATTAATACAGTATTCTGATTGGTTAGAGACTGGGCAAGCACCCATAATAAACATACTTAGCCATTATTGCAGAAATTTGTAGACTTATATTTGCAAAAGCCAGTAATCTACTGGCAATAATGACTTGAGTGCTAGGTGCTTATCTGGGTCTTAGCAGCTGGCTCAAGTTGATACCAGAAATTTGGATTTTAATGCCAGAATAGTGTTGATTAGATAAAACCTTAGAGAAGGGCTTATCTTCACATTAATTCATTACTATATAATTATTTTCTTGATCATTTTTGCGTTTTGCAGCCTACAGGACCAGTCCATTAAACTCCAGACCCAACCTTCAATCCCAGCCTCAACTTATATATTTTCTGAAGGAGAAGTATCCACTTCTCCCACCACTTCGCACTAAATTCTTTCAGTTTGACCTCTGTCAACCCACAGCATAGACAGCCATTTTGGCCAAAGTCATTGATAATAGTCTGTGTGACTGCAACCGTGGCGTGTTATCCCTCTCTGTAACCTTCAAAATAGTTGACCATTCAATTCTCCACTTCTATACTCCATGATCTACCTTTATGGCACTGCCCTTTCATGGTTGCATTCTTCACCGTCTCAATGCTTCTCCTCCCCTGTCTCCAAGTTCCATCCGGAACCCACTGCAGCTAACCTTCTACATGTTGCCTCTCAGTGGCATTGTTTGTAGCATGGCATCAGGTTCCAAATGTATTCCAATGACACCCTGTTTTATATCTCTGCCACCAACCTCAAATCCATGATTTTTGCTATGCTGTCTGATTATATCTGACATCAAGCCAGAATTTTTTTTCTGTTGAACACTGGCAACACTGAAGCTAACATGTTAGGTTCCTGACAGAAAGTGCTCATCCCAGCCCCTGATTACAACCATCTTTCCAGCTCTATCTAAGGTTGAACGTTTTGGTCACAAGCTTGATGCCCTGCTCAACTCTGGACTGAACTTCAAATTCCACATTCAATCCCTCATCAAGATAACTTATTTCCACCTTTAATATATTATGATAGAAAGGAAGAGAAAGAACTTGCATTTTACAGCACCTTTCATGACCTCAGGACATCCAAAAGCAAATGAAGTACTTTTGAAGTGTAGTCACTGTTGTAATGTAGGAGACATGGCAGCCAATTTGTGCACAGCAAGCTCCCACAAACAGCAATGACAAATTGACCAGAAAATCTGATTTTTTAGTGTTGTTAATTGAGGGATAAATGTTGGCCAGGGTACTGGGGAGAACTCCTTCCCTGCCTCATCCTCACTGGTGCTAAATTCCTATCATACATCTTTGTCACCGGTCTATCTTCTCCAATACTCTTCTCTCCAGCCCATTGAGCTCAACCCTGCAGAAATTTCAATTTGTCCAGAACTGCAACAACCAAATCCTATCCTGTACTAAGTCTCACTCATCTTTTAACCCTGTCTTCATCGAGTTCCACTGGGTGCTATCTCCGGTAAATTTATGTCAAGACCTTGTTAATAAATCCATAATGGTTTTGGTCCTTCCACCATCTGCAACCTTCTGCAGTCCACTGATTCAACTGACACTCTCTATTCTACTGACTGGATTACTTTCAATACCCTCCTCCCCTCGCTCCATCATGGATGCAAAGCTTTCAGACATCACACCACTCTGCTCCGAAATTCTCTACCTAAATCCTTTGCCTTGCTATGTCTGTCCTCACCTTCAAAGGCCCCTTCAAAACCTATTTTTTCAGCTGCAACTTTGGTCACCTTCCCTAACTCATCTCCCAAGTCCTGCTCAGTGCCCGATCTCCATCCCTTCCAAATTGGGACTTGTTGCTATGTTCAAGCACTATCTAAGTGCAAGTTGGTTTGATAGTCTTGTTTTCATTTGACTCTATCTCAGAGTGTCATCCATTACTGCTCAAGTTGCCTTCTGGGATCTCTGTAACAAGGTAGCATGAAGTCTATGGCCACGTCCATGGATACGAGCAATACTTGCTTCTTCTCACGGAAAATGAATGTGAATGCAGCCGGTTAACATGGTAAAAAAGAAAATGAGGGGTGACGAAAATACAGAAAGTATGACAGTGTTATTTTACATTAGGACATTCATTGTGCTTGGGTCTCAAATGGAATGCGGATCTGCAGCAGGAAGAATATAATAATCACTTTCATGGTGTCAATTTGTTAAGCAAGTATTATAATACTCTCATTAAGTAACAATGGAAGTGTAGGTGATGTGCAGTTGTTGAACCCTCATTGTATGGAAGTAAGGGTAAGTTTGAAACCCTTCTATGCTGAGTTCCCATTCGCATTTGTGTTGTGTAGGAGGACACTGACTGGGCAGTAGGCACTTCTTCATAGCAAAGGAGGGAGGGGGTAATTGAAAGTGAGGACACCTGCCGGTCAGTTTAGCATATCATCTGTAGGCTGGTTCAGAGCAATACTGGCAAAGGTTTAGGAGCATGTCTCCCAGCCCTCCCCATTTGACACTAGGTGGCATGTTGCTCAGGAGAGACCAAAGGTGAGAAAAAATGGGATAGGGAAAGGGGGAATCAGAGTGCAAATATCTCCTCAAAAACAAGAGCAGATAGAAAAACTATTTTAGCTATGGATGACTTTAGCATATTCGGATAAAGAAAATGCTTACCTCCAAGAACCAGCTATAAAGTCAGAGTTTTCATAGCAGAAAATAACCATTTACCACCATTCATCCAATAGGACATCTTGTAAAAACATCACAAACTGAAGTGTTGGCGTACCTCAAGAGGATTCCCAAAGGACCTCACTGTACTTGTTAATGTATCAGAATAAATTTGTACTGTGGCACAAAACGGTGGGAGTGGAATCAGATTCCAAAAAGGAACCACCACAGATTTCTACTTCAGTATTTTGCAAGGCTTGAGATGAACCATTGAAAGCTTTGCTAACAATATGTAAAGTTTGTGGAACAAAAGATCTGCTCCATTAGTAATGATATAATGCTGCAGAATGATGGCCTTATATTTGTAACATAAAGCTGAACTCTTTAAATAAGAAATTTTATTTTCAGGCCAAACGATTACTTGTATCTGGGTATGTATGCATCACTAATGGGCAATCCATATGCTATGAAATTTCAATATTGCACTTATAAAAATATATTGATTCAGAAAACAAGTCCCACAGTGCAGAACAGAACCAAAGCTGAAAAAAGTAGAACAGAAAACAGAGAACAACAGGTTCGTAAAATTATTTGTCTTTTTCACTCTCTGCAAGAGGGAAAGAAAGAAAGACTTGCATTTACATAGCACCTTTCACGACCACCTCAAAGCCTCAAAGCACTTTACAGCCAATGAAGTATGTCTGGAGTCAAGTCACTGTTGTAATGTAGGAAATGCAGGAAATGCGGCAGCCAATTTGCACACAAGCAAGCTCCTACCAACAGCAATATGATAATGATCAGATTTTTTTTTTGTTATGTTGATTGAGGGATAAATATTGGCCAAGAAATCATGGATAACTCCCCTGCTCTTCTTCGAAATCGCGCCATGGGATCTTTTACGTCCACCTGAGAGAGCAGAGGGGGCCTCGGTTTAACGTCTCATTCAAAAGACAGCACCTCTGACAGTGCAATGCTCCCTCAGCATGCACTGGAGTGTCAGCACAGGGTTTTTTTTGTGCTCAGGTCCCTGGAGTGGGACTTGAACCCACAATGTTCTGACTCAGAGGCCAGCGTGCTACTCACTGAGCCACAGCTGACACTTGATTGCAAGAAATACAGGTACAGCGTCTGAATTCCGTCAACCTCGGGACCGAGTCCATGCCGGTTTTCGGGTTTTGCCGGATTTCGGACCTCGCTGTCAGCACTCCTCACTGCCTGCCGCTCTGCCGCTCCTCGCCGCCCACCGATTCCCGTCGATTCTCTCCACCCGCAGCCCCCTGACATTGCATGTTTACTGGCTTACTCGTCCCTTGACGCCCAAAATCGCCATCATCGCTGCCAAAAAAATGTCTGCTTGTTGGACAATTTTGTTTTTCAGAATTCCATATTCGGGACATTGGACTAGACTTTCCACATTTTTTGCATCGATACCGCCCATTTAATGTCCATTTTAATGCTAAGATGAGGTGTAAGGTCCAGATATCGCCCATTTAGCAACAAAATGAAAACTAACACCCATGTGTCACTCACTTATCACCCAGCATTACTTTCGGCATGTAGTTAATGCCGACAATTAATAATACCGCCCACCCACTTTTTTTTGCCGTAAAGATCAGAATGGGCGAAACTAACGCCCATAATATTGCTTAGCGTTACTTTCGGCACCTCGTCCACATATCGCCAAAATTATCGCTCGTCGTAAAACCCGCTGAGAAAAAGTTGCTCTCACCTGAACTAAACCCAGCGCTATGGACGCCATTTTGTAAATCGGAGGTCGGTTCATATAAAAGGCTGCTTCAACTTCTGGGGAGTTTTGATGTACTGTGGAGGTCTTTTATGGTGATTTGAACATCTGAACAAACATCTTATCATACTATGGACGATTTGAATTTAGTTTAGGTGTTTCAGTAGGTAAATTTATTGTTTGTGAACAATAGGTATAACACTGATTGTCATTGTAATGGGGCCTGTAATTTCTCAGCCTTTCTTGATGACCACGCACATGCTGCAGACTCGAGATGGCAGAAGGTATATTCAACAGCATTATGTGCCCAAAGAGGTGGCAGACTGCTGAGGAGGACAAAAACTTACACCGCATGTGCTTACAGGGAGAAGCGGTCTTACCTGAACTTATCCGATAACACGTGCCTTAGGAGACTGCGCTTCCACAAAGAGGTTATCAGTGAGATATGCCAGTTCATCAGGGGAGATGTGCAGCCTGCCAGCACCATCAGGACTGCACTGTCCGTCAAGGTCAAGGTCATTGTGGCATTTGCCTTCTACACATCGGGTTCCTTTCAGGCCTCAGCTGGCGACATTTGCGCTATATCTCAGCATGTCACACATTGCTGCATTCGACAGGTCACTGAAGCCCTTTACGCACACAGGATGGACTTTATCAGCTTCCCTATGACCAGGGAGGCACAGACTGAGAGGGCTCTAGGATTCTCCAGAATTGCAAATTTCCCCAAGGTGCAGGGAGCAATAGACTGTGCGCACATCGCCACGCAGGCACCTTTTCAGGATGCAGAGGTTTTTCGGAACCAAAGGGGATTCCACTCACTGAATGTGCGACTCGTTGACCACCAGCAAATTATTATGACGGTAAATGTAAAATTTCCAGTCAGCATCCATGATGCTCACATTCTGTGTGAGAGCGCTGTATCTGACATGTGTACCAGTCAGCCACAAGGTCAATGCTGGATGCTTGATGACAAAAGATATAGCCTCGCCATCTGGCTGATGACCCCCCTACGTAACACCCACACAGAAGCCGAGAAGTGATACAATGAGAGCCACAAAGCCACATGCACAATCGTTGAGAATACTATTGGAGTGCTTAAACAGCGCTTTAGATGCCTGGACCACTCAGGAGGTGAGTTACAATACCACCCTGAGCAGGTAGCTCAATTCGTGGTGGTGTGTGCTACATGCTGCACAACTTGGCTATCAGGAGGGGACAAGAATTGCCAGAAGGGACTGCCGGTTCACCTCAGGAGAGAGAGGAAGAGGAGGACGAGGAGGTGGACGCTGACCTCGGGGTGGACAATCAGGCTGACGATGAAACCATGCCCCCGCCCCCATCTAGACTGCAGGAAAGGACCCATGGTGGCTACATAGCTGCAAGGCTCTTACGTCAGCAGCTCATAAATGAACACTTTGCTTGAAAGAACATTGTTGTTATTTACAAAGCTGCAACACTGCTGGGTGTGCAGTTCATAAATGAATGGTGTGCATTACCTTGGTGACAGTTAATATTTAAGTTGATTTAAGTGACGTTGAATTATCCCCTTTCATGTTAAGGAATCATCAATATGTAATGGTGCAGCTATCTGAGACAATGCGCAATAAGGTTACGTGAAATAAAAAACATTTAATGAGAACATTTGTATAAAATCATAACTATAACTGCAAAAAACATCCCACCCCACCCTCACCCCACCCCACAACAAATTGATGACATTTATATCATTCATAAAATTATTCATATTTCAAACAAAACTTCATAATCAAAGAACACTATTGCAAAAAAACAAGGTACCCCCCCTCCCTCCTTCCCCCAAACCTCCCAACAAAATAGCAGCCACAACATAAAAGTGCTGTGATCAATACAACTCCTGCAGCCATGCACCTCACTTTCCTTTCCTCCCCGCTACTCCTCCCCACCTCTACCCCTTCCCCTTCTGACTCCAAGTTGCCTTGTGGAGAAGCTTCTCAGGCATTGCTTCATTGGGGGGCATGATGGCAGAACCGCAGGTTGGCAGGATATGGGAGAGGACGGTTCCAAGGTGGGAACATCCTCCGGGCCAGGAGCAAGATCTTCCTCCTGTCTCTCATGTGTCATTGGCAATGGGGGTGCGGCACCTTGGAGTGAAGTGCCATGCTCCAGGACCACTGGGAGCCCTCTCCCACCAGTGTTCCTGGCTATCACCTCCAGGCCCTCTGCCATCCACGGCACGTACTCGGTCATGGTGGCGGACATGCTGGCCAGCTGTTGGAATATGCCCCCCATTATCTGTAGGATCTGCTGACCTATGTCAACACTCCTCCTGGACAAGTGTACCATGTCCCCGCTCAGATCTGCCGCTCGTGGAGCAGACCTGCTGCGTCGAACCAACCTCCGCGTGGTCGGCGCCTTCATGGAGACATCTTGGGTGCCCAGCAGCAAGGTACTTGGGCCTGTTACCTCCACGGTGGAGGAGGGCATGGCCGCAGGAGCACTAGATGTAATCGGTGTCGAATGCATTATGGAGCGTGGCGATGCAGGCTCCTCGAATTCTGCACTGACATCTGTGGAGAAGGCATCCTGTAGCTCCATGGGCGATAATCGGGGCTCCTCAGCACCAGATGTCCGAACGTCCGGTGACTCTGGCCCCAGACCCCCAGCTCCTGGGCTCAGTGGTGTTGCATGGTGCCATGCTGCTGGCTGAGCTACAAAACATATTATTAGAAGAGAAGGGGGTGCTAGGGTCACAAGGTGATTCCAATGCTACACACAGCATATTCACGACAAAAGCACCACCGCTATCAAAATCATCGCAGACATCACATTTCATGACCATGTCCAAATTCTGCATTGCAATGATTCTCATGAGGCCATCATTATTTATATAAAACTTTTATCAATCATCTATCGTATATTATTGGTCGGATATGAGTGGGTGTGGCATCTATTGACTTTACATCACGCAATGGTGTATACTTTACTCACGTGGCATCACATTGGGTTCTGCTGCTGCTTGCGTGGCTGACCGGGGGTGGCTCCCCATTAGTGTCAGCACCCGCTCCTCGATGTCGGTGAGGTCACTGATGACTGGTGACCCGCCACCTGTTTGCCTCTGCTCGGCCCTATTCTTCAAATGCCTCTTCTGTAAGAGGTAACACCAGCACGACATGGCATGAGATCATCGCGTGAGATCATTGCTAGGTACTGACACAGAGACTGATACAAGACATAAACGACAGATGTTATCATGATTATTACAAAAATTGTCAATGCAGGCTTTGAGTAAAACATTCCCGGTATAAGTGCAAGACATCACATCTGATTTTAATGACTCATTACACTTACAATTCAAATTACATAAATATGTAAGTAAATGTAAATAAATGTAATACTTACTCTGGCAGATCCGACAAGGTCGTTCCAGCACTTGCGGCACTGGTTACCCTCATGCATCTCATTCGTGGCCGACGAGACCACCTCGGCTATGTCGGCCCATATCTTCTGGTAAACCTTTGGGGCAGGCTTTCCACTCCCACCCCAAGTAAATTGACCCCAGTGTGACTCCACCTCCTGCATGAGGGAGGCATTTGCCTTGTCGGAGAATCTCCAAGCTCGTTTTCGTCCTCCCAATAGTTCCTCTCCCACCTCACTGCTTTCGCCAGCATCCTCAGTCTCCACAGCATGCTGTGTCGCCTCCTCCATCCCTTCCATTGTAATTAGATTTTTTTTGCCAAAATCTCCATGCACATAATGTTATTTGTGCTCTGAATTCTTTTTGCTGCTGGTACCTCCTATCTCCCACAACAACTAAACAACCACACAACACATCCACACATGCTTTCAGTTCCTCTCTGCTCCCTCTCTCTCTCTCTCGCCCTCTCCTCTTCTGCGCATGTATTGATGACCCCTGACCTCCTGAAATGCGGGAAACGACCATTGCCATGGCGTTGCTATGGATGCTGACACTTTATGGCAGAAGGTCAAAAAATTTAACGCTAACGCCCATTTTAGATGGTTTGTGGAACGCCCATTTTATAAAATAGCAAGTTGGGGTTTTGAAAATAGCCAATAATCCGACGATCCGAAATCCCATATTTACCGCCAAAGCTGGAAATAATGCCCATTTTTGGGCGATCTGCACAAAAGTGGAAAGTCTGGCCCATAGTACCGGTACTGGGTTAGAGGTAATCACCAGGATCAGGCATAGTGAGACTGTTGGATCTTGGATCTTGAGATTTGTAACTCCAAGATTAATTGCTTTCAATATTCCAGTCTCGGAAACTGAGCATTAAAATCGATAAATAAAATAAAGGCTATAGTCTTGAAACAATTGTTGCAAATATTAGTGGCAAGAAACTTAACACAGGTTCTAGTGAAAGGTCATCGACTTGAAACGTTCGGCCAGAATTTGCTCTCAATATAACGGTAAGGCTAATAACAGCAAGCACCATTAGCCTCTGTTATTTATGTGCAAATAGTACAACAGCTTCAGGCAAGGGGAAGATGGCTGGTTAAAGACAGATATCCAAAATTTGCTATCCGAGTTATATCACTCGCCTGTTAACTTCGGGGAAAAGGCATCTCACTGTCTGGCTCACCATTAAAATGCATTGAATGGTGTGGAATTGCTGTATCTCCGCGGCAGATATGAACTAAACGCGTCACAGAATGTTGTCATAATTTCAAGCCTAAGTACTCTTCTAACAACATGATAAATGTTAATTACTGCCAATCAACCTCTCTGGCACTGAAAATTATCTAGTGCAAGTGTGGAGAATCATTCCATCAGATTTCAATCGTTGGAGAATTTTTTTTCTCTCTTTTTCTCCCTCTCTTTTAATCCAATCTTCCTTTCCCTCTCTTTATTTTGTTCTGTACTTGATTTGACATTGAATCCACCCACTCTAATTTACACTTCCTGCTCAGTCCTTGTGCTGTTAATTTCACAATGCTTCAATCTGATTGGTTAAGGAGATAAGCAGTTGCTTTCCCTGTTCACTCAGGTCGAAGATGCCCAGTTTCTCTCGATGGGACATTATCGGCTCGCATTTTCAGCAACTTACCACGCGCAAAATTTTAAAACCTTAACGTGCAAGGGCAAGTCTAACTAACGGCACAGCAAACTCTCTTTCTCTCTCCACAGATGCTGCCTGACCTGCTGAGTCCAGCATCTTCTGTTTTTATGGCATTCCTATTTAGCACCGGCATTAATCTCTTTAAAGTAACAATGCCTGCGTTAAGATAGCGGTGTTAAACCTCATCTGCTACTTTCATCAACAATCACTTGTAAAATGTGGCATGGCTTTGTCAAAAACCACAACATTACGTTTGTGATAATGGTCCTAGCCAGTCTGAGAAAGGAGTTCGACCAGATTATGGCTGGTCAGTCATCTAAATCGGTAGACGCAGAATGATAGTAGTGCGATTGAGTCTTATTTGAATTGAAAATGTAGTTCTAATAATAATGAAAGTTTGATAAATATGAAATTTTTATATAGTACCTACATTTCAAAGATCAGTACGAGAGTTTCAAAATAAACATTGCCCAAGCTACACTTAATATTTTAATACCAAACATTTGTGGGCTGTTTCTCCCACACCAGGTTATATTATAATCAAAGCACATCACAATTACAATCTATCCCACTCACAAATGAGTAAGTCAGAATGTGAACACTCCCAGTTATTTCAGTAATTAGATCCAACATCACCAGGTGAATAAACTTTGGGATCCACCCAAAACCAGTGAGGTATCCCACTTAAGCCAATGAATTTTCAAAGTTCTAGTATGTAGATTAAACAAGAAAGAATGTACGCCTCTGCTTAAATCCTTTCCCAGCTAGAAAGTATGGCACGCCCCTCAAATGAGATAGTTGTTTGTAATTCTGCTGGAATCAGTTTATGAAATTTTCAGTGTTTAGAAATCCTTAGAACACTAAGTAATTGGAAAATTGGCCCAGATTTTCCTGTCAAAGTAACGGAGAGGATAATGGTGTTCGCTGTTATTTATGCGTAAACCGAATCCATCACTTTTGGTCCCCGCCACAAACTCCGCTCCCTAGCCACTGACTCCATCCCTCTCCCCAACTTCTGTCTGAGACTGAACCAGACTGTTCACAACCTTGGTGTCATATTTGACCCTGAAATTAGCTTTTGACCACATATCCGCAGCATAAGTAAGACCACCTATTTCCACCTCTGTAAAATCACCCGTCTCCGCCCTTGTCTCAGCTCATCCATGCCTCTGTTACCTCTAGACTTGACTATTTCGTTTTTACCACTTTGGTGGTAAAAACAGAGAGACAGACTATTATCTGAATGGTGACAGATTAGGAAAAGGGGAGGTGCAACGAGACCTGGGTGTCATGGTACATCAGTCATTGAAGGTTGGCGTGCAGATACAGCAGGCGGTTAAGAAAGCAAATGGCATGTTGGCCTTCATAGCGAGGGGATTTGAGTACAGGGGCAGGGAGGTGTTACTACAGTTGTACAGGGCCTTGGTGAGGCCACACCTGGAGTATTGTGTACAGTTTTGGTCTCCTAACTTGAGGAAGGACATTCTTGCTATTGAGGGAGTGCAGCGAAGGTTCACCGGACTGATTACTGGGATGGCGGGACTGACCTATCAAGAAAGACTGGATCAACTGAGCTTGTATTCACTGGAGTTCAGAAGAATGAGAGGGGATCTCATAGAAACGTTTAAAATTCTGACGGGTTTAGACAGGTTAGATGCAGGAAGAATGTTCCCAATGTTGGGGAAGTCCAGAACCAGGGGTCACAGTCTAAGGATAAGGGGTAAGCCATTTAGGACCGAGATGAGGAGAAACTTCTTCACCCAGAGAGTGGCGAACCTGTGGAATTCTCTACCACAGAAAGTTGTTGAGGCCAATTCACTAAATATATTCAAAAAGGAGTTAGATATAGTCCTTACTACTATGGGATCAAGGGGTATGGTGAGAAAGCAGGAATGGGGTACTGAGGTTGCATGTTCAGCCATGAACTCATTGAATGGCGGTGCAGGCTCGAAGGGCCGAATGGCCTACTCCTGCACCTATTTTCTATGTTTCTATGTTTCTATTCCAACGTCCCACATTCTACCCATGTAAACTAGAGGTGATCCAAAACTCGGCTATCCATGTCCTAACTCGCAACAAGTCCTGATCACCCATCATCCCTGTACTCGCTAACTTACTTTGGCTTCCAGTTAAGCAGCGCCTTATTCTCATTCTTTTCAAGTCCCTCCATAGCCTCATCCCTCCCTATCTCTGTAATCTCCTCCAGTCCCACAACCCCCCCGAGATGTCTGCGCCCCTCTAATTCTACCCTCTTGAGCATCCCTGATTATAATCGCTCAACCATTGGTGACCGTGCCTTGTGTTGCTGAGGCCCTAAACTCTGGAACTCTCAGCCTAAACCTCTACGCCCCTCTATCTCTCTTTCCTCCTTCAAGACGCTCCTTAAAACCTACCTCTTTGACCAAGCTTTTGGTACCTGCACTAATTTCTACTTATGCGGCTCGGTGTCAAATTTTTTATCTCATAATACTCTTGTGAAGAGCCTTGGGACATTTGAGTGTGTTAAAGACACGATATAAACACAAGTTGTTGTTGTAAATGCTACAGCAAATTCAGGCGAGAGGCAGATGCGCGGTTAAATGCGGATATCCAAGAGTTGCTATCCGAGTTGCGCTGTTCCGCCATTAGCTTCACGAAAATGGCATCTTGCTGCCTGCCTCACCATTGAAATACATTGAATGGCATGAAGTTGCTGTATCTGTGTGGCAGATACGAACTAAACTCACCATAGAAAGTTAAGCCTTGTCCATTCTAATCTAAGTGCCCTTTATTGATGTGGTAAGTATTCATTACTGCCAAGCAACCTCTCTGGCTCTGAAAATTAACTATGACAAATGTGGAGTCTCATTCCTTCAGATTGTTGCAGATTTTAAAAATGTCAAATTTTACATTTGAAAAAAGCATTACTTTTTCTTTCTATCTTTTTTCTCTCTTTCTCAATCCAATCTTTCTTTCCCTCTCTTTATTTCTCTTTCTGTACCTGATTTGACCTTGAATTCATCCATCCTAATTTACACTTCCCACTCAGTCCTTGTACTCTTACATTCACAATGCTTCAATCTGATTGGTTAAGGAGATAAGCAGTTGCTTTTTCCTGTTCACTCAGGTCCCAGTTGCCCTGTTTTAACTTACTTATTCTTGCCATTGGGAAAGCACGCATAAGGAAAAGAAAGAAAGACTTGCATTTATATACTGCCTCAAAGCGCTTTATAGCCAATGAAGTTCTTTTGAAGTGTAGTCACTGTTGTAATGTGGGAAACCTAGATTAGGACGTAGAACACACATACATTGGCACCAAGGTAACGTACTGGGGATAAAACATTACTAGCCACGTACACATAAGTAAAGATGTGCAGGAGTAGGGTAGGGAAGGCAGAGTGATGGGGATGTGATGAGGGGTACAGCAGGATGAGGTTGAGTGTGACTTTGTACTAACATTTTGTGATCTACTGAGATCATGGAAAGATTTGCGCAACTGTAGCCAAGTCCTTCTGACCACATTCCTGCTGTGCCATCCTCTGCAATGTGCAACCAGACTGTTCCAGCCTATCGGATGGGAAGAGGACCTCCCTGCGAGCTGTGACACCCTCCATAATATATGAAATTATGTCACTAGACCCGCTTCCTCTAATTCACCCAGGAAACGCGCTGGGCGAGCTTAACAAGCCCTATCAATGGAAAGTCATTTCACAGAGCACGATGGAGCCAGCTACATCGCCCGCCCCGGACCCACTGAGGTAAGTAAAATCGTGGCCAATGCTACTCACCATGCTGCTCATGCACAGCTCCTAATCATCGCGAGAATGGGCAGTGCGGGACTACAAAGGATGGCAGCAGCGAGTGATAGCGGCGACAGATCGGAGGAGGCCAGCATCGTGAGAGCGGACGGTGCGGGACGACAAAGGGCGGCAGCAGCGAGTGGGAGCGGCGGCAGATTGGAGGAGGCCAGCCGGTGCAGGGGCAGAAGGTAAACAAAGAAGTTAAAAGAAATCGAAGTGTGACGTCACAGCGAAGCAGGTAAGTGATTGGCTGGTGGATTGGTGAGTATTTAATCTTTTTCTTTTCTTTTTATTTCCTTAGCAGCAAGAAACCTTGCCATTGTTGCCAAATTAAGTTAATTTAAGGGTTAAGTCATGGCAGGAGAGCCCAGACCCGTGTCATGCTCCTCCTGTGCTATGCGGGAAGTCAGGGACAATTCAAGTGTCCCTGACTACTAAGTGTGCAGGAAGTGTGTCCAGCTGCAGCTCCTGACAGAACGTATTGTGGCACTGGAGTTGCGCATGGACTCACGCTGGAGCATCCTTGATGCTGTGGATCATGAATAGCATGTTTAGTGAGTTGGTCACACCGCAGGTAAAGGTTACTCAGGCAGATAGGGAATGGCTGACCATTAGGCAGAGCAGTGGAAGGAAGGTAGTGCAGGGGTCCGCTGCAATCATCTCCCGCCAAAACAGACATACCATTTTGGGTACTGTTGGGGGAGATGACTCATCAGGGGAAGGCAGCAGCAGCCAAGTTCATGGCACCATGGGTGGCTCTGCTGCACAGGAGGGCAGGAAAAAGAGTGGGAGAGCTATAGTGGTAGAGGATTCTATTGTAAGGAGAATAGATAGGCGTTTCTGCGGCCACAATCGAGACTCCAGGATGGTATATTGCCTCCCTGGTGCAAGGGTCAAGGATATCTTGGAGCGGCTGCAGGGCATTTTGGAGGGGGAGGATGAACAGCCAGTTGTCGTATGCATATAGGTACCAATGATATAGGTCAAAAACGGGATGAGGTCCTACAAGCTGAATTTAGGGAGCTAGGAGTTAAATTAAAAAGTAGGACCTCAAAGATAGTAATCTCAGGATTGCTACCAGTGCCACGTGCTAGTCAGAGTAGAATTATGAATCAGAGTTAAGATGAATACATGGCTTGAGGAATGGTGCAAGAGGGAGGGATTCAGATTCCTGGGACATTGGAACTGGTTCTGGGGGAGGTGGGACCAGTACTAACCAGATGGTCTGCACCTGGGCAGGACCGGAACCAATATCCTAGGGGGAGTGTTTGCTAGTGCTGTTGGGGAGGGTTTAAACTAATATGGCAGGGGAATGGGAATCTAGGCAGGGAGACAGATGGAAATAAAATAGGGGCACAAGCAAAAGGTAGAAAGGAGATAAGGAAAGGAGCGGGCAGAGAAATCAAAAGCAAAAATCAAAAATGGCCACATTACAACATAATTCTAAAAGAACAAAGAGTGTCAAAAAAACAAGCCTGAAGGCTCTGTGTCGCAATGCGAGGAGCATTCGTAATAAGGTGGATGAATTAACTGCGCAATAGCTGTTAACGGATATGATGTAATTGGGATTACAGAGACATGGCTTCAGGGTAACCAAGGCTGGGAACTCGACATCCAGAGGTATTCAATATTCAGGAAGGATAGACAGAAAGGAAAAGGAGATGGGGTAGCATTGCTGCTTAAAGAGGAAATTAACGCAATAGTAAGGAAGAATATTAGCTTGGATGATGTGGAATCTAATGGGTAGAGCTGTGGAACACCAAAGGGCAGAAAACGCAAGTGGGAGTTGTGTACAGACCACCAAACCATGGTAGTGAGGTTGGGGATGGCATCAAACAGGAAATTAGGGATGCGTGCAATAAAGGGTTATCATGGGTGACTTTAATCTACATATAGATCAGGCTAACCAAACTGGTAGCAACACGGTGGAGTAGGATATCCTGGCATGTATAAGGGATGGTTTTCTAGACCAATATGTCGAGGAACAAACTAGAGAGCAGGCCATCCTAGACTGAGTCTTGTGTAATGAGAGAGGACTAATTAGCAATCTTGTTGTGCTAGGCCCCTTTGGGAAGGGGAACCATAATATGGTAGAATTCTTCATTAAGATGGAGAGTGACACAGTTAATTCAGAGACTAAGGTCCTGAACTTAAAGAGAGGTAACTTCGATGGTATGAGACGTGAATTGGCTAGGATAGACTGGCAAAGGATACCTAAAGGGTTGATGGTAGATAGGCAATGGCAGACATTTAAAGATCACATGAATGAACTTCAACAATGATACATTCCTCTCTGGCGTGAAAATAAAACGGGGAAGGTGGCTCAACCGTGGCTAACTAGGGAAATTAGGGATAGTGTTAAATTCAACGATGAGGCATGTAAATTGGTCAGAAAAAGCAGCAAACCTGAGGACTGGGAGAAATTTAGAATTCAGCAGAGGAGGACAAAGGGTTTAATTAGGAAGGGGAAAATAGAACATGAGAGTAAGATTGCAGGGAACATAAGAACTGATTGAAAAAGCTTCTATAGATATGTGAAGAGATAACGATTAGTGAAGACAAATGTAGGTCCCTTGCAGTCAGAATCAGGTGAATTTATAATGGGGAACAAAGAAATGGCAGACCAATTGAACAAATACTTTGGTTCTGTCTTCACGAAGGAAGACACAAATAACCTTCCGGAAATACTAGGGGACCGAGGGTCTAGTGAGAAGGAGGAACTGAAGGAAATCCATATTATTCAGGAAATTGTGATAGGGAAATTGATGGGATTGAAGGTCAATAAATCCCCAGGGCCTGATAGTCTGCATCCCAGAATACTTAAGGAAGTGGCCCTAGAAATAGTGGACGCATTGGTGTTCATTTTCCAACATTCTATAGACTCTGGATCAGTTCCTATGGATTGGAGGATAGTTAATGTAACACCACTTTTTTAAAAAGGAGGGAGAGAGAAAACAGAGAATTATAGACTGGTTAGCCTGACATCAGTAGTGGGAAAAATGTTGGAATCAATTATTAAAGATGTAAGAGCAGCGCATTTGGAAAGCAGTGACAGGATCAGTCCAAGTCAGCATGGATTTATGAAAGGGGAATCACGCTTGACAAATTTTCGAGAATTTATTGAGGATTTAACTAGTAGAGTGAACAAGGGAGAACCAATGGATGTGGTGTATTTGGACTTTCAAAAATCTTTTGACAAGGTCCCACACAAGAGATTAGTGTGCAAAATTAAATACATGGTATTGGGGGTAATGTATTGATGTGGATAGAGAACTGATTGGCAGACAGGAAGCAAAGAGTAGGAATAAACAGGTTCTTTTCAGAATGGCAGGCAGTGACTAGTGGGGTACCGCAAGATTCAGTGCTGGGCCCCCAGCTATTTACAATATACATTAATGATTTTGATGAAGGAATTGAATGTAATATCTCCAAGTTTGGAGATGACACTAAGCTGGGTGGCAGTGTGAGCTGTGAGGAGGATGCTAAGAGGCTGCAGGATGACTTGGACAGGTTAGGTGAGTGGGCAAATGCATGGCAAATACAGTATAATGTGGATAAATGTGGGTTATCCACTTTGGTGGCAAAAACAGGGAGGCAGTTATTACCTGAATGGTGACAGATTAGGAAAAGGGGAGGTGTAACGAGAGCTGGGTGTCATGGTGCATCAGTCATTGAAAGTTGGCATGCAGGTACAGCAGGCAGTGAAGAAGGCAAATGGCATGTTGGCCTTCATAGTGAGAGGATTTGAGTATAGGAGCAGGGAAGTTTTTCTGCAGTTGTGCAGGGCCTTGGTTGAGGCCACACCTTGAACATTGTGTACAGTTTTGGTCTCCTAATCTGAGGAAGGACGTTCTTGCTATTGAAAGAGTACAGCGAAGGTTCACCAGACTAATTCCCGGGATGGCAGGACTGACATATGAAGAAAGACTAGATCGACTAGGCTTATATTCACTGAAATTTAGAAGAATGAGAGGGATCTCATAGAAACATATAAAAGTCTGACGGGTTTGGACAGGTTAGATGCAGGAAGAATGTTCCCGATGTTGGGGAAGTCCAGAACCAGGGGACACAGTCTAAGGATAAGGGGTAAGCCATTTAGGATTGAGATGAGGAGAAATTTCTTCACTCAGAGAGTTGTGAACCTGCCGCGGAGAGTTGTTGAGGCCAGTTCGTTAGATATGTTCAAAAGGGAGTTACATGTGGTCCTTATGGCGAAAGGGATCAAGGGGTATGGCGAGAAAGCAGGAATGGGGTACTTAAGTTGCATGATCAGCCATGATATTGAAGGGTGGTGCAAGCTCAAAGGGCCGAATGGCCTACTCCTGCACCTATTTTCTATGTTTCTATGTTTCTAATACCTGTTGTTTATCGAGTGAGAACTTAAACTCAAGCAACTAGTGATTAACCTTCTTGTAGGCAAGGCAAGCATGATCTTTTGAGGTCAAGTAGGCTCCAATATGACATTCCTGATGATGAAACCTCAGAACTGAGTCATTCTTCTGTGGCAGGCTTGACTAGGCGATACCTAAAACCAAGCATGTCCACAGTGTTCCAGTGTTATTTGTTGAACACAGGAAATTAGTCATGCGAAGCCATACATTTATTGTTGATCAATAGCTTGTCAGTTGGGGATGTTCTGTTTATCTGGCTGACTAATAGAACCTGGAAGGGTAGAACTTTCAATGAGATTCTTTCTAATTGGCTCCAGTTAAACCTGAAAGCTAATGCTCAGTGGGTAGGGTGGGTCCAGTTGGTGGGCTGCACAGTTTTAGTTGTTTAAATTGCAACAGTACCCTTACACACATTCAGGGATCCTAAAGCCTTCGATCTGCAAACCTGCAACTAAGCTGTTAAGGCTTGGGTAAACTTGATGTGTCCCTATGGGGAGAGGGTGTGCTCTCCATATCGGGCCAACATAAACTCTTCAGGTGGATATAGATTTCTAGTAGTATGGTTTGGAGACTGTTAAACATGGTGATGTGTTTTCACAAATGCCAAATAGCCGGCTGCCTAAATCAAAATCCCTATTGAGGAGCTCTTTATCAATATGAAAGGTATTTCGTATTCTGACTCATTTCTTGTGCTTAAAATGTAAAGCAAAATCTTTAAAAAATGAAAATTAATTTGGGAGAGATTCTTTTTCAGCTCTAGTTGCTATATGGTGAGTAAAATTTGAAACATTTGCTCATCTTTAAATGTACCAAAATCCTGGTGCTCAGCTCCCAGTATCCAGTGGTAAAAATACATCTGTGTCCCTGGCAAGTAGATATACGTGTTCCTTCCTAATTGATCAAGGGTGACACATACAGGTTTCATAGCAGATAAATCATCATCATCATAGGCAGTCCCTCGAAATTGAGGAAGACTTGCTTCCACTCTAAAAGTGAGTTCTCAAGTGGCTGTACAGTCCAATACGGGAATTACAGTCTTTGTAACAGATTGGACAGACAGTGGTTGAAGAAAAGGGTGGGTGGGGAGCCTGGTTTACCGCACGTTCCTTCGCTATCTGCGCTTGATTTCTGTGACAAGACTCGAGGTGCTAAGCGCCCTCCCGGATGCTCTTCCTCCACTTTGAGCGGTCTTGGGCCAGGGATTACCAGTTGGCAGTGGGGATGTTGCACTGGATCAAGGAGGCTTTGAGAGTGTCCTTGAAATGTTCCCTCTGCCTGAGGAAGAGCCTGAGGAAGGAAAGAACTTGCATTTATAAAACGCCTTTCACAACCTCAGATGTCCCAAAGTGTTTTTCAGCCAATTAATTATTTTTGAACTGCCTTCACTGTTGTAATATAAGGATTTGTGCATAGCAGGGCGCCACAAACAGCAATGAGGCAAATGACCAAATAAACTACGTTTGGCACCATTGCTTGAGGGATAAATGCTGGCCAAGACAACAGGAGAACTGCCCTACTCTTCTTTGAATAGTGCCACAGGATCTTTTATTTCCATCTGACACGGCAGACAGGACCTCGGTTCATCATCTCATCCAAAAGACAGCACCTCTCAACAGTGCAGTATTCCCTCAGTACTGTACTGAAGTGTCAGCCAAGATAATGTGCTCTAGTCTCTGGAATGGGTCTTGGATGAGAGTACTACCAAATGAGCCAAAGCTGACCCCTTTTACACCAAGCTTAATTATCAGATTATCCCTTGGCTTCACGAATGAAGCGCTTTTTCTAGTTGTTACCAAATAAAAGAAAATTGGAATAAATGCTCCTATTGAAAGTTTCATGCCTAATGTAATCCTTAAACCAAATCAGCTTACATTGAACAAAGATCATCATAGGCAGTCTCTCAAAATCGCGGAAGACTTGCTTCCATTCCAAAAGTGAGTTCTCAGGTGACTGTACAGTCTAATACGGGAATTGCAGTCTCTGTCATAGATGGGGCAGACAGTCGTTGAAGGAAAGGGTGGGTGGGGAGTCTGGTTTGCTGCAAGCTCCTTCCGCTGCCTGCGCTTGTTTTCTGCGTGCTCTCGGCAACGAGACTCAAGGTGCTCAGCGCCCTCCTGGATGCTCTTCTTTCACTTAGGACAGTCTTTGGCCAGGGATTCCCAGGTGTTGTGGGAATGCTGCACTTGATCAAGAAGGCTTTGAGGGTGTCCTTGAAATGCTTTCTCTGTCCACCGGGGACTCGCTTGCCATGTAGAAGTTCGAAGTAGAGTGCTTGCTTTTGGAGTCTTGTGACGGGCATGCGGACAATGTGGCCCGCCCAACAGAGCTGGTTGAGTGTGGTCAGTGCTTCAATGCTGGGAATGCTGACCTGGTTGAAAGCACTGATGTTGATGCGTCTATCCTCCCAAGGAATTTGCAGGATCTTGCAGAGACACTGTTGGTGGTATTTCTCCAGTGCTTTGATGTGTCTACTGTATATGGTCCACATCTCTGAGCCATACAGGAGGGCGGCTATCACTATAGCCCTGTAGACCATAAGTTGGTGCCAGATTTGAGGGCCTGATCTTCGAACACTCTCTTCCTCAGGCGACTGAAGGCTGCGCTGGTGCACTGGAGGAAGTGTTGGACCTCATCGTCGATGTCTGCCCTTACTGATAGTAGGCTCCCGAGGTATGGAAAGTGGTCCACGTTGTCCAAGGTCACGCCGTAGATTTTGATGACTTGGGGGCAGTGCTGAGTGGCGGGGCCAGGTTGGTGGAGGACCTTTGTTTTATGGATGTTTAGTGTAAGGCCCATGCTTTCGTACACCTTGGTGAAGATGTTGATGATGGCTTGGCATTCAGCCTCTGAATGTGCGCAGACGCAAGCATCGTCCGTGTACTGTAGTTCAATGACAGAGGATGGGACGGTCTTGGATCTAGCCTGGAGGCGACCAAGGTGGAACAGGTTCTCACTGGTTCTATGAATAAAGATACATAAAGCATGACTTACTCAGTAACCTTTAAATGATGCAGAATTTAGATTTTATATGTAAATTGTTGATTTATCAATTTGCAAGATCAATTTTCCAGGTACAATCTTTTTCTGAAGAATAGTAGATGCCTGCGCAATCCAAAAGCAATAATCTCATGAAATGGTTCAGAGGCCATCATAAACTGGTGAAGCAAGAGTGATGTCTCGAAATCAAACATATATAGGATGCAAAGTTGAATGGAATTATTCTATTCAGAACATTCCCATTAAGAAGGTCGTTCCGAATTTGGGTGTGCTGTAGATACCATCTCACGTTCAGTGCCATCAGCTGGTCTGAACATCTTACATCTATGGAAGTTAATTCATGCTGTGTTTTGTCTATTTGTATGGTAATATATTCCAGGGCTTTAACAATGACATCCCTTTGCAACCTGGACTAGATATTCATGTGTTTCACATGTGCATCTCGTCAATCTTTCTGAAAGTGGACAAAGTTAAACTGGTCGAGGCAAAGTTTAATTTGAATCATTGAGCCGCTTATTTTGCAGTAAGGGAAAATGTACAGAGTAATAGATATGATCAGAGTCACTTAGTTCAGTTGGTACAACCTATATTAACCGAACAATGAAAATGATGAAGGGATTCCATAGGGTTAGATACAGAGGGGTCAAGTTTCAGGCCGCGCCTAGAATGGCGCAGCCCCGACATGGACGCCCGTTTTTCGCGCCTAAAAGCGCGACAAAAATGTACCTTGCAATTCTCGGGCTCCCTGAAGGTCCCTTGGAGCTCGGCGCAGCACGCAGACATCAGCAGGGGGCAGAGCCACAGAGTCGCGCCGATTCTGCAAGTGCAGGGGGGCGGGGCTAAGTCAAATGAGAGAGCGTCGTGCCGGCAGCCCTGCGCATGCGTGTTGGAGCGCGCGCGCACGCGCAGTAGCCCATAAACATTGGCACTCGGCCATTTTTAAAGGAACTTGAAGAAAAGTGCTGATTTGACTCGTGGACCTCTGGAAAGGCTTGGGTTTGAATTTTGTTGATATTTTGGTGTCTGAAGGAGTGCTTTTAGCAGCACTGTTGAATAAATCACCTGCTGAAATCAGTGAGTGCTGCTTTTCACTGCTAAACTTTCAGAACAGGTGCTGCATTGGTGCATGCAAAATAATGACTATGTGTTTTGAAAAATAAGAGTGTCGATTCAATACAGCAATGGAATAATGTCCACCAAGAACAAAGAATTTCTTGCATGAGGAAGTGAAGATATTAGTCAACGTCATTGAGCAGAGATGGCAGGAGCTAGATACCAGCAACAGAGGTCGCATAAAAGTGCTCCCTAAAGAAATGAAGAAACGCTGGAACCAAGTTGCAGAAGATTACTGTGCAGTGGTGCATACCATGAAATCTGGAAGCCAGTGTAAAAAGAAATGGCATGACCTTGGTCAAGTAGTTAGTATAAGTAATATTTTCATTTTTTAATGTAATCATAATTGTAATGTGACTATGTGTATGTTCCACCCTGCAAAAAGACGCACTCAGTAAAAAGTTATCTTTTACTCTTTGCAGAAGAAATTGGCCCACAACAAAAGGGAAGCAACTCGAACAGGAGGAGGCACGCCCAATCTGCACTGACACCCTTGGAACAAAGGGTAGCTGCCATGATGAGTCGTACATGGAGAAAAGCAATCAGTACAGCACAAGCTGGGCCCGCACACGAGGATGAGGGTAAGTCCTGAAAATGCATCGTGGCCCTTCAAATCAACCTGCTGCCTGGCCTGCTATGTGTGAGAGTACTCATGTCACCCATCATGCCCCCTCCCTTGCTGTTAAACATTTGACTGTTCTGATGTATTTTGCAGAACATGATGATGATGATGATGATGATGCTGCCAACCCTGAGGATCCTGAAGATACAGAACAAGAACCAGTACAACCAGATGCAGACGATCCAGACTGGATGATGGCGGCAATGACTGAAATGTCTACAGGGGAGAGCTTTCAAATTAATGTTTATGAGCCCCCATTCAGGGGCATCAGAGTTTCAACCCCTTGCATAGGTTCTGGTTCCACATTCCATGGTTTTGATTCTGATGTTGCGGGTCCCAGTGGTGCTGCTGGTATAATGCAGCAGTTTACACCCATTCACCCACCATCCCAGCCCACGGCTTGCACTCGAGTGCTGCCGTCTGGAACACCGAGCACCCCACCGTCCCAGCCCGCGCCTCCCTCTCTAGTGCTGCCGTCTGGAACACAGAGCGTCCCACCATCCCAGCCCGCGCCTCTCTCTCTAGTTCTGCCGTCTGGAACAGAGAGCGTCTCACCATCCCAGCCCACACTCTCTCTCTAGTACTGCCGTCTGCAACACCGAGCGCCCCACCGTCCCAGCCCACACTCTCTCTCTCGTACTGCAGTCTGGAACACAGAGCGTCCCACAGTCCCAGCCCATGCCTCTCTCTCTAGTACTGCCGTCTGCAACACCGAGTGCCCCACCGTCCCAGCCCGCACCTCCCTCTGTAGTGGTGCCATTTGGAACACCGAGCGTCCCACCGTCCCAGCCCGCGCCTCTCTCTCTAGTACTGCCACTTGCAACACCGAGCGTCCCACCGTCCATGCCCGCACCTCCCAGTGTAGTGGTGCCGCGAGGCAGACCCAGGCAGAGGAGAAGGAGATTGGAGACACACTCTCCTGAGATGCAGCGTGCAACAGATGCGGTTCAGGTTGTGGCATTGGCTATGGAGACCAATGAGCTTACCCGATCACTCATCGGTAGCATCAGTGCAGTGGGTGAAGAGATGACGGTCCTGATGGGAGAAATAGCAGTAATGACACGGGAACTTAGGGAGGGAATGTCCGAGGGAGTGCAATCGACGGCACAGGCTGTCAGAGAGGGCATGCAAGTGTCGGCACATGCCATCATGGAGATAGCTGCTGCAATAAGGGCACACAGCCCGGCCAACCAAATGACACCCCCATGAAGAAGTGAACATTCACTGAGATGTGGATGAGAGATGGTTGCAGCCTTTCTTTGCTGCTTTTGTTCTTGTTTTTGATGTAGCTGTAGTAGCGTTTTTCAAATTGAAATTGTTTTGTAAGTTCCGACCTCGTGCTCCGACATCAGTCACTTGCATGCTTTCCTGATCGTCATCATCATCCTCATCCTGCTCTTCCGAAATACTATCATCAGGCACTGGACCCTCACGTGAGTCTTCTGGTTCCACTACCAGCTCCTGCTGCCTCATGATGGCTAAGTTATGGACTTTACAACTTTAAGTGATCTTAGGGTTTTTAAGTAATCTTATAGTGTAAATGCTCTCACATTTTGTATCTTATTTAATTTTGCACCTAAAAGGTGATCCTGAAGTCTATGTGATCTTAAGAGAGTAAGATTTTTCACGTTGAAATTGTTTTGTAAGTTTTGTAATTTTACAACTTATAAGTGATCTTAGGGTTTTTAACTGATCTTATAGTGTAAATGCTCTCTCATTTTGTATCTTATTTAATTTTGCACCTAAAAAGTGATCCTGAAGTTTAAATGATCTTAAGAGAGTGTAAGATTTTTCAATTTGAAATTGTTTGTAACTTTTGTAACATTGAAATTGTTTTGTAACTTTACAAGTTTATAAGTAATCTTAAAGTTTTTAAGTGATCTTCAAGAGTCATATTAAAAAGTCAAGTTTGATACAACAAATATTTTATTACAGTGACGTTAACTTTTCAATAAAATATTTTTTCATTAAAACTGAATCATGTTCCATTAACACATCACAACGTAGGAACAACTCCAAAGAATAAACATGTCCATGCGCAACAGTGGTTGCAGAGCCCTCAGGCATCAGTAATTGAAGCGTTCACGGATGAGCTGCTGGCGCAGGGCTTGAGCAATCATTAAAGGAGCACGATGGACGGCTCTGCTCCGACCTCGTGCTCCGGCATCAGTCACTTGCATGCTTTCCTGATCGTCATCATCATCCTCATCCTGCTCTTCCGAAATACTATCATCAGGCACTGGACCCTCTTCTGGTTCCACTACCAGCTCCTGCTGCCTCATGATGGCTAAATTATGGAGCATGCAGCACACAACAGTGAAGTGACCAACAATCTGAGGAGAGTATAGCAAGTGGCCTCCGGATTGATCCAGGCATCGGAAACGCTGTTTCAATATGCCAATGTTCTTCTCAATGATGCTGCGCGTCGCAATGTGCGCCCTGTTGTATTGACGGTCAGCTTCTGTCCATGTCACGCGTAGGGGCGTCATGAGCCAGGTGGGCAGGCCGTACCCTTTGTCTCCCAGTAGCCAGCTCTGCCCTTCTGGCTGCAGCTCAAACATGTCAGATATAACGCTGTCGTGTAGGATGAATGCATCATGGGTGCTGCCAGGGTATCTCGCATCGACTGACATGATGCGCTGCTTGTCGTCACACACGAGCTGCACATTGATGGAGTGGAAACCTTTTCTATTCCTGTACTGCTCGGAATCCTCCAAAGGTGCTCGCAAGGCTATGTGGGTACAATCAATGAAGCCCTGTACCTTTGGGAAGCCAGCAATCCTGAAGAAGCCCACAGCCCTCTCATGGCTTGCTTGTGTGGTCATTGGAAAATTGATGAAGTAATTCCTCCGCGCATACAGTGCAGCCGTGACCTGATAAATGCAGGCATGTATTGCACGTTGAGAGATGGCACACATATCTCCAGTTGTAGCCTGAAACGACCCCGAGGCATAGAAGGCAAGTGCAGCTGTTACCTTCACTTCAACAGACAAGGCAGTTGGCGTTCTGCTTCTGGGCTGCAAATCTGCTCTCAGCATATCACAGATCTCAACGACAACTTCTCTGTGGAAATGCAGCCTTTTGACACAATCAGCTTCGCTCATGTCCAGGTACGAGCCCCTGGCTCGATATTGCCGACGTGGGTAAGGTCTCCTGCCCATCAGCCTACGGGCTATGATGTTTCTGGTGCGGTGAGCTCTAATCAATTCTCTCCTATGCAGTGAATTGCTGGCGAACCATTGCATAATCCATGGTGTTGACAATGCAGCACCCATTCTGCAATTACAAATTTAATTTTCAAACTGGCTATCTGGCTGCCTCGCCCTGTCCCTGGTCGAATGGCCTCAGCCTCCCTCGCAGCTCGAAGGCTGCTTGCTGTGTCTTCGGCTGCCGTCAGCCACTGACGCCGCCCCTGTCTCCTATATGGAAGGAAGGCCTGCCTGAAGCACGGCAGCTCAAAGGCTGCTTGCTGCCATTGTTGTTGTTGGGCTGCCGTTGAGTCACTGACGCTGCCCCTGTCTCCAACATGGAAGGCCTGCCTGAAGCATCGCAGCTCGAGGGCTGCTGCTGCTTCACACAGGTAGGAATATTCAATATTTTGTATTTGCTTTGGTTATAATTTTTTATTCAAGATGGCTCTTTATTTGTATAAGTAAAACTGTTGAATGCTTGTAGAATTTAATTACTTCCCTCCGCCGCCCCCCCATTCCCTACGCCTGATTTGTAAAGTGTAGGCAAGGTTTTTCTGAGTGTACAAAAATCTACACTTACTCCATTCTAAGTTAATTTGGAGTAAGTTTTCACTGCCTAAACTTTCAAAACAGGCGTAAGTGGCCAGACATGCCCCCTTTTGAAAAAAAAAATCTGTTCCAAAATGAAACTGTTCTAACTGACTAGAACTGGAGCAAACTAAATGCCGAGAATTGCAATTTCTAAGATACTCCATTCTAAACCAGTTGCTCCAAAAAAATAGGAGCAACTCAGGCCGAAACTTGGCCCCCCTGAAACTATTTTCTCTGGTGGGGGAATCCAGAGTAAGAGGACATAATCTTAAAATTAGAACAAGGCCAGTTAGGAGTGAAATCAGAATGCACTTTTAACAATGGTAGTGATAATATGTAACTGTGCCATCCCCTAAAATTCTAAGGATGCCGGATCAATCAAAATTTACAAAACTGAGATTGGTAAATTTCTGTGAGGTAAGGTTATAATGGATGTGGAGCAAAGGTGGGTAAATGCAGTTGAGGTACCGATCAGTCATGATCTATTTGAATGACAAAATAGGCTCAAGGGGCTAAAGGGCCTATTCCTGTTCCATTCTTCTTATGTCCCTATGTTCCGAACAGGTACTTGCAAACTTGGTATACAACTCCCTATTCCTTCATCCATTTAATTTATATATATATGGGAGAAAAGGTAAGGTCCTAGTACAAATTGCTGGGGAACACCACTTGTCACATCCCTCCAATCAGAGAATGTTCCCTTTATCCCTACGGTCTGTCTCCGATTTCCCAACCAATTACCAACCCAGGTCACAAGGTTACCTCCAATTGCATGGGTTTTCAGATTTGCCAATAATCTCTTGCACTCAACCTTATCAAATGCTTTCTGGAAGACCATATAGACACTCTTCTACCCACCATGATAGTGACCACCCCAAAAATTCAACTAGATTAGTAAAACATGACCTACTCTTCAGAAATCCATGCTGATTCTCTTTGATCAGCTCATCCATATCATAGAATCATAGAATCATAGAAATGCGGCTACAGACGTGATTCCAGGATGGTATGTTGCCACCCTGGTGCCAGGGTCAAGGATGTCATTGCAGGGCATTCTGGGGGGAGAGGCGAACAGCCAGAGGTCGTGGTCCATATCGGGACCAATGACATAGGTAGAAAGAGGGATGAGGTCCTGCAGACAGAGTTTAGGGAGCTAGGAGAGAGATTAAAAAGCAGAACATCAAAGGTAGTAATCTCCAGATTACTCCCAGTGCCACGAGCTAGTGAGTACAGAAATACGAGGATAAAGCAGATGAATACGTGGCTGGAGAAATGGTGCAGGTGGGAGGGCTTTAGTTTCCTGAGGCATTGGGACCGCTTCTGGGGGAGGTGAGACCTGTACATGCCGGACGGGTTGCACCTCAACAGAACCGGGACCAATATCCTCGCTAGTGCTGTTGGGGAGGGTTTAGCTTGGCAGGGGGATGGGAACCTGAAAATAGGTTCAGTAGGGAAGGGAGTAAAGCTGGAATTAGAAAGCAAAAATAAAGAAAGTGAGCTTGAAGGAGAGAGGAAACAAACAGGAAAAAAGGATTAAAAAAACAAATTTAAAGGCATTTTGTCTAAATGCACGTAGCATTTGTAACAAAATAGATGAGTTGACGGCACAAATAAATATAAATGGGTATGATCTGAAAGCCATTACAGAGACTTGGTTGCAAGGTGAGCAGGATTGGGAATTAAATATTCAGGGGTACTTGACAATCTAGAAGGACAGACAGAAAGGAAAAGGAGGTGGGGTAGCTCTATTGATAAAGAATGAAATCACTGCGATAGTGAGAAACTATATTGGCTCAAATGATCAGGATGTTGAAACAATTTGGGTGGAGATAAGGATTAATAAGGGAAAAAAGTCACTGGTGGGCATAGTCGATAGGCCCCCTAACAGTAGCAATTCTGTTGGAGTATAAACCTGGAAATAGTGGGGGCTTGTAAAAAGGGAACAGCAATAATCATGGGTGATTTTAACCTCCATATTGATTGGACAAATCAAAATGGTCAGGGTAGCCTTGAGGAAGAGTTCATAGAGTGCATAAGGGACAGGTTCCTTGAGCAGTATGTAACGGAACCAAACAGGGGGCAGGCTATCTTGAATCTGGTCCTGTCTAATGAGACAGGATTAATAAACAATCTCCTAGTAAAGGATTCCCTTGGAATGAGTGATCATAGCATGATTGAATTTAAAATTCAGATATGGAGGGTGAGAAAGTTGGATCTCTAACCATCGTACTAAGCATAAATATAGAAGACTATGAAGGCATGAGGGCAGAGTTGGCTAAAATGGACTGGGAAAATAGATTAAAGTGTAGGACGGATGATAAACAGTGGTGCACATTTAAGGAGATATTTCACAACTCTCAAGAAAAATATATTCCAGTGAGGAGGAAAGAGTGTAAAAGAAAAGATAGCCATCTGTGTCTAACTAAAGAAATAAATGACGGTATCCAATTAAAAACAAGGACATACAAAGTTGTCAAAACTAGTGGGAGGACAGAAGATTGGGAAGCTTTTAAAAGCCAACAAAGAATGACTAAAAAAATGATTAAGAAAGGGAAGATAGACAATGAAAGTAAACTAGCATGAAATATAAAAACAGACAGCAAGAGTTTCTATAGGTATATAAAAAGGAAAAGATTGGCTAAAATAAATGTTGGTCCCTTAGAGGATGAGACCGGGGAATTAGTAATGGGGAACATGGAGATGGCAGAAACTCTGAACAAATATTTTGGATCAGTCTTTACGGTAGAGGACACAAACAATATCCAACAGTGGATAGTCAAGGGGCTGTAGGGCGGGAGGAATTTAACACAATCACAATCACTAAGGTGGTACTCAGTAAGATAATGGGACTAAAGGCAGATAAATCCCCTGGATCTGATGGCTTGCATCCGAGGGTCTTAAGAGGAGTAGCGGCAGGGATAGTGGATACATTGGTTGTAATTTACCAACATTCCATGAATTCTGGGGAGGTCCCAGCAGATTGGAAAACTGCAAATGTAACACCCCTATTTAAAAAAGGAGGCCGACAAAAAGCAGGAAACTATAGACCAGCTAGCCTAACACCTATGGTTGGGAAAATGTTGGAGTCCATTATTAAAGAAGCAGTACCAGAACATTTGGAAAAGCATAATTCGGTCAGGCAGAGTCAGCATGGATTTATGAAGGGGAAGTCATGTTTGACAAATTTGCTGGAATTCTTTGAGGATGTAATGAACAGGGTGGATAAAGGGAAACCAGTGGATGTGGTGTATTTGGACTTCCAGAAGGCATTTGAGAAGGTGCCACATAAAAGGTTACTACACAAAATAAAAGTTCACGGGGTTGGGAGTAATATGTTAGCATGGATAGAGGATTGGCTAACTAACAGATAACAGAGAGTTGGGATAAATGGTTCATTCTCGGGTTGGCAATCAGTAACTAGTGGGGTGTCGCAGGGATCAGTGCTGGGACCCCAACTATTTACAATCTATATTAATGACTTAGAAGAAGGAACCGGGTGTAACGTTGCCAAATTTTCTGATGACACAAAGATGGGAGGGAAAGCAATGTGTGAGGAGGACACAAAAAATCTGCAAAAGGACATGGACAGGCTAAGTGAGTGGGCAAAAATTTGGTGGATAATGTTGGAAAGTGTGAGATCATGCACTTTGGCACAATAAAATCAAAGAGCAAGTTATTATTTAAATGGAGAAAAATTGCAAAGTGTTGCAGTACAGCAGGACCTGGTGGTACTTTTGCATGAAACACAAAAGGTTAGTATGCAGGTACAGCAAGTGATCAGGAAGGCCAATGGAATCTTGGCCTTTATTGCAAAGGGGATGCAGTATAAAAGCATGGAAGTCTTGCTACTGTTATACAGGGTATTGGTGAGGCCACACCTGGAATACTACGTACAGTTTTGGTTTCCATATTTACGAAAGGATATTCTTGCTTTGGAGGCAGTTCAGATAAGGTTCACTAGCTTGATTCCGGAGATGAGGGGGTTGACTTATGAGGAAAGGTTGAGTAGGTTGGGCCTCCACTCATTGGAATTCAGAAGAATGAGAGGCGAACTTATTGAATCTTATCGAAGATTATTAGAGGGTTTGACAAGGTGGATGCAGAGAGGATGTTTCCACTGATAGGGGAGACGAGAACTAGGGGCATAATCTTAGAATAAAGGGCCGACCATTTAAAACTGAGATGAGAAGGAATTTCTTCTCTCAGACGCTTGTAAATCTGTGGAATTCGCTGCCTCAGAGAGCTGTGGAAGCCGGGATATTGAATGCATTTAAGACAGAGATAGACAGCTTCTTAACTGATAAGGGATTAAGGGATTAGAAACATAGAAAGATAGAAAATAGGTGCGGGAGTAGGCCATTCGGCCCTTCGAGCCTGCACCACCATTCAATAAGATCATGGCTGATCATTCACCTCAGTACCCTTTTCCTGCTTTCTCTCCATACCCCTTGATCCATTTAGCCGTAAGGGTCATATTTCACTCCCTCTTGAATATATCTAATGAACTGGCATCAACAACTCTCTGCGGTAGAGAATTCCACAGGTTAACAACTCTCTGAGTGAAGAAGTTTCTCCTCATCTCGGTCCTAAATGGTTTACCCCTTATCCTTAGACTGTGACCCCTGGTTCTGGACTCCCCTAACATCGGGAACATTCTTCCTGCATCTAACCTGTCTAAACCCATCAGAATTTTATATGTCTCTATGAGATCCCCTCTCATTCTTCTAAACTCCAGCAATACAGGCCCAGTTGATCCAATCTCTCCTCCTATGTCAGTCCTGTCATCCCGGGAATCAGTCTGGTGAATCTTCGCTGCTCTCCCTCAATAGCAAGGAGGTCCTTCCTCAGATTAGGAGATCAAAACTGAACACAATATTCCAGGTGAGGCCTCATCAAGGCCCTGTACAAATGTATTAAGACCTCCCTGCTCCTATACTCAAATCCCCTAGCTATGAAGGCCAACATGCCATTTGGCTTCTTCACTTGCTGTACCTGCATGCCAACTTTCAATGACTGATGTACCATGACACCCAGGTCTCGTTACACCTCCCATTTTCCTAATCTGCCGCCATTCAGATAATATTCTGCCTTCAAGTTTTTGCCACCAAAGTGGATAACCTCACATTTATTCACATTATACTGTATCTGCCTTGCATTTGCCCACTCACCTAACCTGTCCAAGTCACCCTGCAGCCTCTTAGCATCCTCCTCACAGCTCACACCGCCACCCAGCTTAGTGTCATCTGCAAACCTGGAGATATTACACTCAATTCCTTCATCTAAATCATTGATGTATATTGTAAATAGCTGGGGTCCCAGCACTGAGCCCTGCGGCACCCCACGAGTCACTGCCTGCCATTCTGAGAAGGGGCCGTTTATCCAGACTCTCTGCTTCCTGTCTGCCAACCAATTCTCTATCCACGTCAATACATTACCCCCAATATCATGTGCTTTAATTTTGCACACTAATCTCTTGTGTGGGACCTTGCCAAAAGCCTTTTGAAAGTCCAAATACACCACATCCACTGGTTCTCCCTTGTCCACTCTACTAGTTACATCCTCAAAAAATTCTAGATTTGTCAAGCACGATTTCTCTTTCATAAATCCATGCTGACTGGACCGATCCTGTCACTGCTTTCCAAATGCGCTGCTATTTCATCTTTAATAATTGATTCCAACATTTTCCCCACTACTGATGTCAGGCTAACCGGTCTATAATTCCCTGTTTTCTCTCTCCCTCCTTTTTTAAAAAGTGGTGATACATTAGCTACCCTCCAGTCCATAGGAACTGATCCAGAGTCAATAGACTGTTGGAAAATGATCACCAATGCATCCACTATTTCTAGGGCCACTTCCTTAAGTACTCTGGAGTGCAGACTATCAGACCCTGGGAATTTATTGGCCTTCAATCCCATCAATTTCCCTAACACAATTTCCTGACTAATAAAGATTTCCTGCAGTTCCTCCTTCTCGCTGGACCCTCGATCCCCTAGTATTTCCGGAAGGTTATATGTGTCTTCCTTCGTGATGAGAGAACCAAAGTATTTGTTCAAATGGTCTGCCATTTCTTTCTTCCCCATTATAAAAGGAACTACGTTTGTCTTTACTAATCTTTTTCTCTTCACATATCTATAGAAGCTTTTGCAGTCAGTTTGTATGTTCCTAGCAAGCTTCCTCTCATACTCTATTTTCCCCCTCCTAATCAAACCCTTTGTCCTCCTCTGCTGAATTTTAAATTTCTCCCAGTCCTCAGGTTTGCTGCTTTTTTTGGGCCAATTTATATGCCTCTTCCTTGGATTTAATACTATCCTTAATTTCCCTTGTTAGCCACGGTTGAGCCAACTTCCCCGTTTTATTTTTACTCCAGACAGGGATGTACAATTGTTGAAGTTCATCCATGTGATCTTTAAATGACTGCCATTGCCTAACCACCGTCAACCCTTTAAGTATCATTCGCCAGTCTATTTTAGCCAATTCACGTCTCATACCATCGAAAATAACTTTCCTTAAGTTCAGGACCCTAGTCTCTGAATTAACTGTGTCACTCTCCATCTTAATAAAGAATTCTACCATATTATAGTCACTCTTCCCTAAGGGGCCTCAAACAACAAGATTGGTAATTAGTCCTTTCTCATTACACATCACCCAGTCTAGGATGGCCAGCCCTCTATTGGGCTCGAAAACCATCCCTGTTACACTCCAGGAAATCCTCCTCCACCGTATTGCTACCAGTTTGGTTAGCCCAATCTATATGTTGATTAATGTCACCCATGATAACTGTTGTACCTTTATTGCACGCATCCCTAATTTCTTGTTTGATGCTGTCCCCAACCTCACTGGTCTGTACACAACTCCCACTCGCGTTTTCTACCCTTTGGTATTCTGCAGGTCTACCTATACAGATTCCACATCATCCAAGCTAATGTCCTTCCTTACTATTGCATTAATTTCCTCTTTAACCAGCAATGCTACTCCACCTCCTTTTCCTTTCTGTCTATCCTTCCTGAATGTTGAATACCCCTGCATGTTGAGTTCCCAGCCTTTGTTACCCTGGAGCCATGTCTCCGTAATCCCAATTCTATCATATTCGTTCATAACTGCCTGTGCACTTAATTCGTCCACCTTATTACGAATACTCCTCACGTTGAGGCACAGAGCCTTCAGGCTTGTCTTTTTAACACACTTTGTCCCTTTAGAATTTTGCTGTAATGTGGCCCATTTTGATTTTTGCCTTGGGTTTCTCTGTGCTCCACTTTTACCCTTCTTCTTTCTATCTTTTGCTTCTACCCCCATTTTACTTCCCTCTGTCTCCCTGCATTGGTTCCCATCCCCCTTGGACATTGGTTCCGGTCCTGCCCAGGTGCAGACCGTCCGGTTTGTACTGGTCCCACCTCCCCCAGAACCGGTTCCAATGTCCCAGGAATTTGAATCCCTCCCTGCTGCACCACTCCTCAAACCACGTATTCATCTTAGCTATCCTGCCATTCCTACTCTAGCTAGCACGTGGCACTAGTAGCAATCCTGATATAATTACCTTTGAGGTCCTACTCTTTAATTTAACTCCTAGCTCCCTAAACTCAGCTTGTAGGACCCCATCACATTTTTTACCTATATGCACCACGACAGCTGGCTGTTCACCCTCCCCCTCCAGATTCCGTTGCAGCCGCTCCGAGACATCCTCGACCCTTGCACCAGGGAGGCAACATACCATCCTGGAGTCTCGATTGCGGCGCAGAAACGCCTATGTTTTCCCCTTATAATAGAATCCCCTATCACTATAGCTCTCCCACTCTTTTTCCTGCCCTCCTGTGCAGCAGAGCCACTCATGGTGACATGAACTTGGCTGCTGCTGCCTTCCCCTGATGAGTCATTTCCCCCAATAGTACCCAGAACGTTGTATCTGTTTTGTAGGGAGGTGACCGCAGTGGACTCCTGCACTACTTTCCTTCCACTGCTCTTCCTGCTGGTCACCAGCAGGCAGGTAAGTGGACCTGTCTCTATGATCAGATCAGCCATGATCGTATTAAATGGTGGAGTATGCTCGAGGAGCCGAATGGCCTATTCCTGCTCCTATTTGTTATGTTCTTATGTTCTTAAATTTGCAGCACAGAAGGAAGCCATTTCAGCCCATCGTGTCCGCGCCAACCAAGCAAGAGCTATCCAGCCTAATCCCACTTTCCAGCTCTTAGTCCGTAGCCCTGTAGATTACGGCACTTTAATTGCACATCCAAGTATTTTTTAAATGTGGTGAGGGTTTCTGCCTCTACCACCCTTTCAGGCAGTGAGCTCCAGACCCCCACTATCCTCTGGGTGAAGAAATTTCCCCTCATATCTCCTCTAAATCTCCCCTCAATTACTTTAAATCTATGTCCCCTGGTTGTTGACCCCTCTACCAAGGGAAACAAGTCCTTCCTATCCATTCTATTCAGGTCCCTCATAATTCTATACACCTCAATCGGGTCTCCCCTCAGCCTCCTCTGTTCCAAAAAAAACAAACCCAGCATCTTCAATCTTTCCTCATAGCCAAAATTCTGCAGTCCAGGCAACATTCTTGTAAATCTCCTCTGCACCGTTTCCAGTGCAATCACATCTTTCCTGTAATGTGGTGACCAGAACTGCACACAGTACTCCAGCTGTGGCCTAACTAGTGTTTTATACAGTTCAAGCATAACCTCCTTGCTCTTGTGTTCCATTCCTCGACTAATAAAGGCAAGTATTCCATATGCCTTCTTAATCACCTTACCTACCTGGCCTGCTACCTTTAAGGATCTGTGGATCTGCACTCCAAGGTCCCTTTGTTCCTCTACACTTTTCAGTGTCGTACCATTTACTGTATATTCCCTTGCCTTGTTTGACCTCCCCAAAAAGCAAGAGACCCAGCACTGAGCCCTGCGGATCCCCACTGGATCCAGCCTTCCAGTCACAAAAACACCCATCCACCATTATCCTTTGATTCCTGCCTCTGAGCCAATTTTGGATCCAACTTGCCACATATCTAAGTTTTCAGTCACTCTGTCCCTGATGATAGATTCCAGTGACTTCCCCACAACTGATGTTAAAATGACGGGTCTGTAGTTTCCATCTTCTGCCCTCCCTTCTGGTCTGGTGAATATTCACTTTACCTTGCATTTGTCTAAGCCTTTGCTCTTAGTTTTTATTGACCATGTTTGCTCACCTACATAGGTGGAGCCTTTGCCTTTTATGGGTGTGTGCTGGTTTTGTATTGTACCAATTACTTCTTTGAATACTTCCCACTGAATTGATTGCACCATCAGCTCTTTACTAACATTAAAATTTCCCTGGCATCAGAATGCAAGTAAGTGGCGCTCTCACAAAAATGCAATGCTCGTTGTATTTTCTCTGGCCAGAGAGCAATGCAGAGTTGGCAGTGCACCAAGCGTCTCCCAAGCCCACTATACTCGTGTAAAATTAGTTCATCAGTCACCTGAGTACTCATTTTTAGTACGGAAGCAAGTCATTCTTGACCCCGAGGGACTGCCAATGATGATGATGACTCTCAACGTATCACAATCCCAAACTAGCACCTTCCGTATAACAGCACCCAAAGATTAACAATTGCATTTACCAGGTTTATCAAGAAATTATTTGTAGTTGATTACTTTCTATGACTGGCACAAATTAAAATTGTAATGATTTTGTTTTATGGTCAGTGTATATTGCAACTCTAATTAATGTAACACAATTTCTATGAGTAATACTTTCCAATGAGCATGACTTCTAGTTTTTGATCTTTACCACTTGCTGTGTTTGTGATCTGGATGAGAACAATACTCAGTATCGCTCTGCTGCAGGAATCTGCCCGCATCATACCTCCAGTCAATTATTTAGTGTGTTGCAATTAAACAGCTATGAAGAACATGCTGCATTAAAATTTGCCATTGGTGAAATATTAGAAACATTCAAACCAAGCCTACATAATGAGTAGATGTAATAATTGCAGATTCCTAGTTTCGGTAGTTAGTGATTGATACTGGCAGCAGAGATTAGCTTGTGGTATTTTGCATATGTGGTGTTTGTGTGTATAGGTGAGAGTGAGGTTCTACATGTTTCTCTCTATGTATCCGACTCCATGCCATACGGAGTAAAACGGGGTGCCGATTCACTATGAGCCCATTTTGCGCTACTCACGTAGACCAATTTCACCTCCCTATGTGTCTGTGTTTAAGTACTACTAATACATCCTATGGCTGATGTAGATGTAGAGCAACAATTCTAATTTTACATTCAGGTGGTTAAGCCAGATAATTGCGTCAAGAGTAGCGGAGTGTATTGCTGTGGTGCCTCCTTCGTATTTGTGAATTGGGCATTGAGTCCTTGTATGTTCCATGGTCTGTTCTGGGTGACCACAGTCACACAATGGAGAGTTTTTAATTCTCCATTTATGCATGAAGTATCCGTATTTTGTTTTATTCATTCCTAGGCGTCACTGGAAAGGCCAGCGTTTATTGCCCATCTCTAATTGCCCTTGAGAAGAAGGTTGTGAGCCATCTTCTTGAACTGTTGTAGTCTGTGTGTGAATGTACTCCCCACAATGCTGTTAGGAGGGAGCTCCAGGATTTGACCCAGTGACGATGAAGGAACGGAGATATATTTCTAAGTCAGGATGGTGTATGACTTGGTGGGGAATTTGGAGGTGATGGTGTTCCCATGCGCCTGCTGCCCTTGTCCTTCTAGGTGGTAGAGATCGTGGGTTTGGAAGATGCTACCGAAGAAGCTGCAGTGCATCTTGGAGATGGTACACACTGCAGCCACGGTACGCTGATGGTGCAGGGAGTGAATGTTGAAGGTGGATGGGGTGCCAATTAAGTGGGCTGCTTTGTCCTGGATGGTGTTGAGCTTCTTGAGTGTTGTTGGAGCTGCACTCATCCAGCCAAGTGAAGAATATTCTATAACACTCCTTGTTATGTATTTAACCCCTTGTAACCTGCATCACACCTGTCCACCAGAGGGCCTACCTGTTGGAGTCCCAAGGGATCCCAACATCCCTTGGGAGCACAGTATATAAGCAGGCCACCCACAAGGTACCTGCACTCTGGAGCTATAATAAAGGAGCTAAGATCACACTTGCTCATTACACACAGTACTCGGTCTGACCATTTGTTATGAGTATAACAATTGGTGACGAGGTAACGAACCGTGCGAAATGCAAAGAACAGTGAGCGTCCTGGAGACATTCTCAGAAGGGGATGATTGGAAGGCCTTCATGGAGAGACTCAACCAATACTTCGTAGCCAATGAGCTGGAAGGAGACGAGAACGTGACCAAACGAAGGGCGATCCTCCTAACTGTCTGTCGGGCAACAACCTATGGCCTCATGAAGAATCCCCTGGCCCCGGCTAAACCAACAGAGAAATCCTACGAAGAACTGTGAACACTGGTCCGGGAGCACCTAAGTCCTAAGGAAAGTGTTTTGATGGCGTATCAACGATCGGAGGGCCAGGAAGTGGCGACCTATGTCGCCAAACTAAGGCGCCTTGCAGAACATTGTGAATTTGAGGGATTCCTAGAACAAATGCTCAGAGACTTTTTTGTACTGGGCATCGGACATGAGACAATCCTTCGCAAACTGTTGACTGTAGAAACTCCGAATCTAAGTAAAGCCATAACAATAGCATGGGCATTTATGTCCACCAGTGACAACACCAAGCAAATTTCGCAAAACAAAGAAGTTTCGGCCAGTACTGTGCATAAAGTAACGTCGGTTTTGAGCAGGAATGTACAAGGCAGAATCTATACCCCTGCTGCTGTGGCCCGACCTTAATGGACCCAGAGTCCGCCATCATCTGTAAATGCGAGGCAGTTAACACCCTGTTGGGGCTGCGGAGGTGATCATCGGACTCATCAATGCCGCTTTAAGCACTATTGCGTGCAATGGTTGCAGAACAATGGGACACCTCCAACGAATGTGCAGGCGAGCTGCAAACCCTGAAAACCCTGCAAACCACCACGTTGCAGTGGAAGATCGGTCCACAGTGGATCAGATGGAATTGGAAACTCGTACGGAGGAGGCAAAGGTGTATGGTGTACACACGTTCATGACGAAATGCCCACCAATAATGTTGAAAGTTGAACAGAACGGTATTCCAGTGTCTATGGAGCTGGACATGGGAGCAAGCCAGTCCATAATGAGTAAAATGGTCTTCGACAGGCTGTGGGGGAAGAAGGCACACAGGCCCAAACTCAGCCCCATTCACACTAAACTAAGGACTTATACAAAGGAACTAATCCCTGTAATTGGCTATGATGGAGCAGTACACGAACTCCCACTGTGGATTGTGCCAGGGGATGGTCCCACGTTGTTTGGCAGAAGCTGGCTGGGGAAAATCCGCTGGAACTGGGATGACATTCGAGCCCCCTCGTCAGTTGACAACACCGCATGTACCCAGGTTCTAAGCAAATTCCCTTCATTGTTTGAGCCAGGCATTGGAAGCTTCTCGGGGGCGAAAGTGCAGATCCATTTGGTTCCCGGTATGAGATCCATCCACCACAAGGCTCGGGCGGTACTGTGCATGATGCGTGAAAAAGTGGAAATCGAGCTGGATAGGCTGCAATGTGAAGGCATCATCGCGCCAGTGGAATTCAACGACTGGGCCAGTCCAATTGTTCCGGTACTCAAGGAGGACGGTACGGCTAGAATTTACGGGGACTATAAAGTAACGATTAACCGTTTTTCGCTGCAGGACCAGTACCCGCTACCCAAGGCAGCCGACCGATTCGCGACTCTGGCTGGAGGGAAGACGTTCACCAAGCTGGACCTGACCTTGGCCTACATGACACAGGAGCTGGAGGAGTCTTCGTAAGGCCTCACCTGCATCAACACAGACAAAGGTCTGTTTACTTACAACCGATTCCCCTTCGGGATTCGGTCGGCTGCAGCGATCTTCTAGCGGAACATGGAAAGCCTGCTAAAGTCGGTTCCTTGCACAGTGGTCTTCCAGGATGACATATTGGTCACAGGTCGGGACACCATGGAGCACTTGAAGAATCTGGAGGTGGTTCTTAGTCAGTTGGATCACGTGAGGCTGAAATGCTCAAAGTGTGTTTTGCTGGCATAGGACGTCGAATTCTTAGGAAGGAGAATCGCAGCGGACGGCATCAGACCCACCGACGCCAAGGCGGAGGCCATCAAGAACGCGCTGCGACCACAGAACATGACAGAGCTGCGGTCATTCCTGGGACTCCTCAACTACTTCGGTAATTTCCTACCTGGGTTAAGCACCCTGCTAGAACCCCTGCATGTACTACTGCACAAGGGAGACGACTGGGTATGGGGGAATTCACAAGAGGCTGCTTTTACGAAAGCCAGAAATTTACTGTGTTCTAACAAACTGCTTGTTCTGTATAACCCATGTAAATGACTAGTTTTAGCTTGCGATGCGTCATCATACGGGGTTGGGTGTGTGTTACAACAGGCTAATGAATCGTGAATTTTGCAACCAGTTGCGTATGCATCCAGGAGTTTGTCCAATGCCGAAAGGGTCTACAGCATGGTTGAAAAAAAGACTCTGGCATGCACCAGTACTTGTTTGGCCTCAAGTTCAAGCTTGAAACTGACCACAAGCCGCTCATATCGCTATTCTCAGAGAGCAAAGGGATTAATACCTATGCCTCTGCCCGCATCCAAAGATGGGCGCTCACGATGTCGGCATACCACTATGTAATTCACCACAGACCGGGCACAGAGAACTGTGCAGATGCTCTCAGTCGACTACCATTGCACACCACCGAGGTGGAAATGGCACAGCCAGCAGACCTGCTTATGGTCATGGAGGCATTTGAGAACGAGAAATCCCCCGTTACGGCCCACCAGATCAGGACCTGGACCAGCCAGGATCCTTTACTGTCCCTGGTAAAAAACTGTGTCCTCCATGGGAGCTGGTCCAGTGTCCCAGTGGAGATGCAGGAAGCAATTAAGCCATTCCACAGACGCAAAGATGAGCTGTCCCTGCAGGCGGACTGTCTCTTGTGGGGCAATTGTGTGGTCTTGCCCAAGAAAGGCAGAGAAACATTTATTTGTGAACTACACAGCATCCACCCAGACATCGTGATGATGAAAGCCATAGCCAGATCCCATGTGTGGTGGCCAGGCATCGACTCAGACTTAGAGTCATGTGTGCACCAGTGCAACACTTACTCTCAGTTGAACAATGCACCTAGAGCGGCACAGCTAAGTTTATGGTCCTGGCCATCCAAACCGTGGTCGAGGATCCATGTAGACTATGCGGGCCCATTCCTAGGCAAAATATTTTTGGTTGTCGTGGATGCATACTCTAAGTGGAATAAATGTGCAATAATGTCTGTAAGCACCTCCACGGCCACCATTGAAAGTCTACAAGCTATGTTTGCCACGCACGGCCTGCCCAACGTCCCAATCAGCGACAATGGACCGTGCTTCACCTGTGCCGAATTCAAAGAGTTCATGACCCACAACGGGATCAAACATGTCACATCTGTGCCTTAAAGCCCGCATCCAACGGCCAGGCAGAACGGGCAGTTCAGACCATCAAGCAAAGCTTGAAACGCGTGTCGTAAGGCTCCCTGCAGACTCGGTTGTCCCGTGTACTGCTCAGCTACCGCACCAGACCCCATTCTCTCACAGGGATTCCCCCCAGCCGAGCTGCTCATGAAAAGAACACTTAAAACAAGGCTCTCTCTGGTTCACCCTGATCTCCATGATCACGTGGAGGACAAGCGGCATCAACAGAGTGTGTACCATGACCGCGCAAACTTGTCACGCGATATTGAGATCAATGATCCTGTGTTTGTGCTCAATTATGGACACGGTCCCAAATGACTCACTGGCACGGTCATAGCCAAAGAAGGAAGTAGGATATTTCAGATCAAACTGACCAATGGACAAACGCACAAAAAACACTTGGACCAAATTAAACTGTGGTTCACCAACAGCTACGCACAACCTGAAGAGGACACCACCAACTTTGACCCTCCAACACACACACAAGAGGCAACTGACATCACAGTTGACCATGAAACAGAACTTATCACCCCAGCAGCCCGGCAAGGCCGGCTGCCCAACAGCCCAGTGAAGAACTGACCAACCCACCCACAGCAGCATTTGCACCGAGACAATCAACAAGGGAGCGCAAAGCCCCAAATCGTCTCACCTTGTAAATAACAGGGGAGTGATGTTATGTATTTAACCCCTTGTAACCTGCATCACACCTGTCCACCAGAGGGCCTACCTGTTGGAGTCCCAAGGGATCCCAGCATCCCTTGGGAGCACAGTACATAAACAGGCCACTCACGAGGTACCTGCACTCTGGAACTACAATAAAGGAACTAAGGTTACACTTGCTCATTACACACAGTACTCGGTCTGACCATTTATTATGAGTATAACACTCCTGACTTGTGTCTTGTAGATGGTGGAAAGCTTTGGGAGTGATGAAGTGAGACACTCGCCGCAGAACACCTAGCCTCTGACCTGCTCTTGTTGCCACAATATTTATGTGGAAGGTCCAGTTAAGTTTCTGGTCAATGGTGACCCCCAGGATATTGATGTTGGAAATTTGGCGATGGTAATGTTGTTGAATATCAAGGGAAAGTGGTTAGATGCTCTCATATTAGAGATATTGATTGTCTGGCAGTTCTGTGATGTAAAAATTACTTGCCTCTTATCAGCTCATGCCTGAATGTTTCCAGGTCTTGCTGCATGTGGGCATGTACTGCTTCATTTTCTGAGGAGTTGCGAATGGAACTGAACACTGTGCAGTCATCAGCGAACATCCCCAGCTCTGACCTTATGATGGAGGGAAGGTCATTGATGAAGCAGCTGGAGATGGTTGGGCCTAGGACACTGTCTTGAGGAACTCCTGCAGTGATGTCCTGGGGCTGAGATGATTGGTCTTCAACCATCACAACCATCTTCCTTTGTGCTAAGTATGACTCAAGCCAGTTGAGAATTTTCCTCCTGATTTCCATTGACTTCAATTTTACTAGCGCTCCTTGATGCCACACATGGTCAAATGATGCCTTGATGTCAAGGGCAGTCACTCTCACCTCATCTCTGGAATTCAGCTCTTTTGTCCATGTTTGGACCAAGGCTGCAATGAAGTCTGGAGCTGAGTGGTTCTGGCAGAACAATCTGATCATTGGTAAGCAGGTTATTGGTGAGTAAGTGCCACTTTCATCATCATCATCATCATAATAGGCGGTCCCTCAAAACGAGGATGACTTGCTTCCATGCCAGAAAAGGATGAGTTCACAGGTGTTTCAATGAAGGACCCGAACTACATCCTCAAAGGTGGAAGATGCCTGTGCGTGGATTTTTTAAATGTGTGGTGGCCGTTGCACACCAGCCACCACACGGGCTTGACAGAGCTAGGTCTTGGTCCAATGGCAAGGATTACCCAAGACGACTGGAGACCAGCTCTGCTGCATGGACCTAGTGCGCACACATATCGCAGTGTGGGCTGGCCCATGCTGTCCCTAGGCCCCTGGCCTCGAACTCACGCATCTCCTGGGCTCTGAACTCACGCCTCTCCTGGGCCCCTTTATAGCACTGTCGACAACACCTTCCATCACTTTGCTGGTGATTGAGAGTAGACTGATGTGGTGGTAATTGGCCAGATTAGATTTGTCCTGCTCTTTGTGGATAGGACATACTTGGGCAGATTTCCACATTGTTGAGTAGATGCCAGTGTTGTAGCTGTACTGGAACAGCTTGGCTGGAGGCGCGGCTAGTTCTGGAGCACAAGTCTTCAGCACAACAGCTGGGATGTTGTAGGGGCCCATAGCCTTTGCTGTATTCAGTGCACTCAGTGATTTCTTGATATCACGTGGAGTGAATCGAATTGGCTGAAGATTGGCTTCTGTGATGGTGGGGACCTCAGGAGGAGGCTGAGATGGACCATCCACTTGGCACTTCTGGCTGAAGATTATTGCAAATCCCTTCAGCTTTGTCTTTTGCTCTCACATGCTGGACTCCACCACCATTGAGGATGGGGATATTCATGGCGTTTCCTCCTCCCGTTAGTTGTTTAATTGTCCACTACCATTTATGACTGGATGTGGCAGGACTGCAGAGCTTTGATCTGATCCATTGGTTAGCTGTGTTGCAGCTTCCCCAGGTTGGCACCTCATTTTTAGGTACACCTGATGCTACTCCTGGCATGCTCTTCTACACTCCTCATTGAACCAGGTTTGGTCCCCTGGCTTGTTGGTGATAGTAGACTGAGGGATGTGCCGAGGTTACAGATTGTGGTGGATTACAATTCTGCTGCTGCTGATGTCCCACAGTGCCGCATGGATGCCCAGTTTTGAGCTGCTAGGTCTGATCTGAATCTATCCCATTTAGCACAGTCTTAGTGCCACATAACACGATGGAGGGTGTCTTTAGTTTGAGGACGGGACCTCTTCTCCACAAGGATTATGCGGTGGTCACTGCTAACAATATTGACATGGACAGATGGAACTGCAACAGGTAGATTGGTGAGGATGAAGTAGGTTTTTCCCTCGTGTTCGTTCTCTCATCACCTGCCGCAGGCCCAGTCTGGCAGCCATGTCCTTCAGTACTCAGCCAGCTCGGTCAGTAGTGGTGCTACCAAGCCACCCTTGGCGGTGGACATTGAAGTCCCTCACCAAGAGTTCGTTCTGTGCCCTTGCTACCCTCAGTGCTTCTTCCAAGTGGTGTTCAACATGGCGGAGTCCTGATTCATCAGCGGAGAAAGTGGTAGGTGGTAATCAGCAGGTAGGTTTCCTTGCCCATGTTTGACCTGAAGCCATGAGACGTCATTGGGTCTGGAGTCAATGTTGAGGACTCCCAGGGCCACTCCCTCCCATATATCTCTGTACCAGTAGGACAGACCCAGGGATTGTGATGGAGGAGTCTGGGACATTGGCTGAAAGGTATGATTCTGTGAGAAGGACTATATCAGGCTTTTGCTTGACCAGTCTGTGGGACAGCTCTCCCAATTTTGGCACAAGCCCCAGCTGTTAGTGAGGAGGACTTTGGAGGGTGGACTGGGCACTGTCATGTCCAAAACTGGTGCCAAGGACGATGCCAAATTGTCCAGCCGGTTTTATTATTGTTTTTTTTTGTACAACTGAATGGCTTGCTAGGCCATTTCAGAGAGCAGTTAAGAGTCAACCACATCACTGTGGGAGTCACTGGAGTCACATATAGGCCAGACCAGGTAAGGACGGCTGAGTCCCTTCCCTAAATGACATTCGTGAACCAGATGTGTTTTATACGACAATCCGATAGTTTCATGGTCACTATTACTGATACTAGCTTTTAAATCCATATTTATTTATTTAACTGAATTTAAATTCTCCCAGCTGCCATGGTGGGATTTGAACTCACCTCTCTGGATCATTAGTCCAGGCCTCTGGATTAGTAGTCTAGTATCATAACCACTATGCTAACATATTACTATGGTTTGCGCGGATGCTTTTTAGGGTTGCCCCTTAAGCTACGCGGAAGATCAAAGCCAGGTATCTTCTGCATCTGTTCTTTCACGAGGCATTTGTTTTTGACTTCGTGTGAACTCCATTCGGCTTTCCAAGCATCGTCAGGGTTGAAGTCGCATTATTGAAGGTTAAGCGCGTGGGTCCAAAAAGGCTGGCGCAACTTTGAGTGGTGGTGAGGAACGTTGTTGAGATCCTGGAGGATGAGGAGACGTTCGTTTTTCATGATTCACTGGACTTTCACTGGGCAGCCAGGGTGTGGGGGTCGACTTGAGGGTTCCAGTGATGCACCGCATTGCACTGTTTAGTTGGACATCAAGAAGTCGAGTGTGGCTAAGTCTGGTCGCAGTGCTTGGCTACAGAGTGCACAAGTGCCGTCGCTGGTGTCCGTAGCACTGATGCTGACGCTCCCCAGCTTATGCTTTCCAGATCCTGGACCAAGTTGACTCTTGTCTTTGTCTTGGTGACGACCTTCTTCAGGTGGTTGTGGAAGGTTAACGTGCACTCCAGTTTCACTCCAAGATGGGTCAGATTGGGGTCACATCGCAGTGTTGCCGCTGAAGGTCACTTTTAGGTTGTGCTTAGACTTCCTGTTATTAAGATGGAATGCAGTGATTATTGTCTTGTGGGGGGCAGCAGTGCTTAATGAAGTAACAGGGTTTCTTCCTATAGCTTACCTATCACCAATACTTTGCACATATATTCATTCTTGTACTAACACTGTCCACACACTCCATTCTGTTTTACTGTTAGTTTCTATTCACGGTTATCTCCATACTGAAACATCTGTTTTACTGACTTTTTCTGCTTACAATGTTTTTTCTAGTATCACTTCACATCAGTCATCTGGTTTGCTGATGTTTCACCTCACTGCTCTCCTTTACTATCACTTGGGACTCACTTTTTTTGTTGTTGCAAGTTCTGAAATCTTTACAACCACCTCCCAACATTTTTCTCCATTGCACTGTCTTATACTGTGAATGTTTGCCAGATAATGGGGCAGAAATTCTGAGAAGGGCTTCCCACAGGCAAATCAAGAAAAAATAGAAATAAAATGCGCACTACTTGAAGCTGCTGCGCCCGCTGGACTCCCGATCCACAGGCCTCCTCTTCCTGTGACGCGCAGCGGGTGCATGTCGGGACGTCCGCAGGAGTCACGTGGGCCTGGACACCCAATCACAGGTAAGTATTTTCTCATTCATTGTAATAGGAATTTCGTTACTCCTATTACAATGAATGAGAAAACCCCCAAAACGCACAAACACTACATAAAACATTAAAAAAAACACCTCACACAATAAACTAATAGAAATTAACAATGTTACACGTGTTTTTTAAAGAAAATAAATTCCCGATTTTAAAAAAAAGTTAGGGTTAGGATTTAAAATAACATTATCTGAGTGGGCAGGGTTTTAACGTAAATGTGTTTTTAAAATTTTTACTTTAATCATGTTTTTATTTTGCTTTTAAACTCTTATGCCTGTAAAAGTAGGCAATGCACCTGCTTTTTCAGGCGAAAGAGTTTTGAGGACATTTGCCGTGCAAGATATGGGTAAATAGCACAAACTTCCACATACAAATGTCCTCGCTCCCGATATGCGGACATACTTCAGTCAAATGCGATTATTCCAGTTCTCTCTATGTGATGATGTAATCAAAATCTCCACAGTACAGGAAGAGCAGTTACTGCAAAATGCGATGGAATTATTTTCTAGTGATAATATTGTGTGCGCTATTGTTGCTCACTGATCTGAATTATTTAAACAAATATATCGTTTATTCCAGGATTAATGGCACAAAGTAATATTTACACTTGCATTTCCTCTGAAAGATATAAATGATAGTTTATTTAATAGTCACAAGTTCAATCTATTTACCAGACATACCAAGTTTCTACAAGTACGTAAAAAGAAAAAGATTAGTGAAGACAAATGTAGATCCATTACAGACAGAAATGGGAGAATTTATAATGGGGAACAAGGAAATGGCAGAATAATTAAATAAATATTTTGGTTCTGTTTTTAAGAAAGAGTCAAAAAATAACATCCCAGAAATGCTAGGAAACCAAGGGTCTAATAAGCAAGAGGAATTAAAAGAAATTATTATTAGTAAGAAAATAGTGCTGGAGAAACTAATGGGACCGAGGGCCAATAAATCCCCAGGGCCTGATGATCTGCATCCCAGAGTACTAAAAGAGGTAGCCATGGAAATATAATAGATGCATTGGTTGTCATCTTCCAAAATTCTATAGATTATGGAACAGTTCCTGCAGATTTGAGGGTGGCAAATGTAACCCCACTATTTAAAAAGTGAGGGAGAGAGAAAACAGGGAACTACAGACCGGTTAGCCTAACATCAGTAGTAGGGAAAATGCTGGAGTCTATTATAAAGGATGTGATAACAGCACACTTAAATAATATCAATGGGATTAAACAAAGTCAACATGGATTTATGGAAAGAAAATCATGTTTGACAAACCTACTGGAGTTTTTTGAGGATGTAACTGATAGAATAGATAAGGGAGAACCAGTGGATGTGGAGTATTTGGATTTTCAGAAGGCCTTTGATAAAGTCCCAAATAAGAGGTTAACGTGCAAAATTAAAGCACATAGGATTGGGGGTAATGTATTGGCATGAATTGAAAATTGGTTAACTGACAGGAAACAGAGAGTAGGAATAAATGGGTCTTTTTCGGGGTGGCGGGCAGTGACTAGTGGGGTACCACAAGGATCAATGCTTGGGCCCCAGCTATTCACAATATATATAAATTATTTGGATGAGGGAACCAAATGTAATATTTCCAAGTTTGCTGACGACACAAAACTAGGTGGGATTGTGAGTTGTGAGGAGAATGCAAAGACGCGATTTAGATAGGTTGAGTGAGTGGGCAAACACTTGGCAGATGCAGTATAACATGGATAAATGTGAAGTTATCCCCTTTGGTAGGAAAAACATAAGGACAAAGTATTATTTAAATGGTGATGGCTTGGGAAGTGTTGATGTACAGAGGGACCTGGCTATCCTTGTACACCAGTCATTGAAAGTAAACATGCAGTTGCAGCAAGCAGTTAGGAAGGCAAATGGTATGTTGGCCTTCATTGTTAAGAGGATTTGAGTACAGGAGCAAGGATGTCTTACTACAGTTATGCAGGGTCTTGGTGAGACTGCACCTGGAGTATTGTGTGCAGTTTTGGTCTCCTTACCTAAGAAAAGATATACTCACCATAGAGGGAGTGCAGCGAAGGTTCACCAGACTGATTCCTGGGATGGCAGGACTGTCGTATGAGGAGAGATTGGGTCACTTGAGCCTGTATTCACTCGAGTTTAGAAGAATGAAAGGCGATCTCATTGAAACGTATAAAATTCTGATGGGGTTGGACAGACTGGATGCGGGGAGGATGTTTCCCCTGGCTGGGAAGTCTAGAACAAGGGGCCACAGTCTCAGGATAAGGGGCAGGAAATTTAGGACCGAGATGAGAAAACATTTTTTCACTCAGAGGGTGGTGAACCTGTGGAGTTCTCTATCACAGAACGCTGTGGAGGCCAAGTCACTGAAGATATTTAAGCGGGAAATAGATAGATTTCTAGAAACAAAAGGCATCAAGGGTTATAGGGAAAAAGCAGGAATATTGCGTTGAGATAGAGGATCAGCCATGATCATATTGAATGGCGGTGCAGGCTCGAAGGGCTGAATGGCCTACTACTGCTTCCATTTTCTATGTCAGTTGTAACTACTTTTGCCCATGTATTACACTAGAACCCTATATGTATCAGAGTTCAAACAGAACTTGTGGGCAATATTACCCTTTCTCCTGTTTCTATCTATCCCCTGATTTTCTCCTCCATTTTTGGCTCCTTTTTTTGGAATACCTTCACTGTAACTTCGGTGGAAGATACCAGTGGAAATCTGGGAGAACGATGCCATTTCTCCAGCATTTTCGCCAATCTTACGCAAAGGTTACGGTGCAAGATCAGAAGGACCCCATGCAAATTCTCCCCCATTGACTCTTGCTGTTGTATAGTTTCATAGATCCTGCACCTATCTTCTGTGGTGGCCTTTCTTCATGTGTGAGCCTTGATAAGTGGGTGCCACCAGACTATAGAGTGCATCAGAACTAGTCCAATCATGTCCTCACCTGACGTCTACAATCACACCAGGGAACGAACAATTAAGAAAGGAACGGCGGGTATTCCTGTTGGCTTCCTTCCTTCAGAAAGGAGAGGAAGTAGATAATAAAATACTGTCGCAGTCAAGACCTGTGGTGTTCAGCATAAAACTTGCATTATTAATACATAAGGGATCACAAGTATAAACTCTACTATGACATGAATCTGATACAACCATTTTATCTGATCAAATGATTTTTCAGGGTGTAGTCATACATAGGGTCAACTGAATCCCTTGAGGCTACGAGACTGTTTGTTCTTTCAAGGAAAACCGCATTACATTAGATTGACCATCTTTCAATCTTTGATTGGCAAATTGAAGAAGTTAATGAGGCTTTACTTAATTGTTTTGAGTTTTGAGTTGAGGATGAGTAACTCATTGCTTGTCATCATGAATTAGTTTTGCTGATACTAAGAAACTGAAGAACCCTCCCCTCAACCCCAATCTGATAGAACCGTGTTCCCATTCTCACATATATAATTATTTGAAATAGATTCACTCAAACGGTTGTAAATCTTTGGAATTCTTTATCCGAGAGGGCTATAAATGCTGAGTCATTAAGTATATGCAAAACATAGATCGATAGATGTTTGGATACTAAAGGAACCAAGGATATAGGGATAGTGCAGGAAAGTGGAGTTGAGGTAGAAGATCAGCCATCATCTTATTGAATGGCGGAGCAGGCTTGAAGAGCCAAATGGCCTATTCTTGCTCCTATTTCTTATGTTCTGATAATCTTTGCAATCTATAAAGGATTAACAGTGCTGTCCTTTTCTGGATTTCTTGAAGTCATAACACTCATTTATATTTGTCACTTGTTATATTTGTTTAAAATAACCCATTTTCTAACTTTAAAGATTTCTAAGTTCATGAAAGTGACTTGAAGTTGAGCAACATGCCATTGATTATATAAACAGTGCCTATTTAATCAAAGACCCTCATCCCCTGGTTACCCCCGCTGCTCTCTTTTGATTACTAGACAAAGGTAGCACATCAGCCACTTGAAATTAAGCCACCATATAACTCTGTCAACAGGCCAAGAATAAATGGCCGATATATAAAACTTAATGACCGTGAAATTTCACATATTACAAACTAAAGGATGACTTTAGTTAATTCTTATAAGCTATCATGCGAATTTATGAAATAGCCCATTCTGATTTCTCATGACATGACTGCCTGGAATATGGAGCACTCATGTGACGCACAGTTTCTAAGATAAAACTGTGTTTAGTCTGGCCTGTCCCTTTAAGGGCACTGCTCAATACTCCTTGTAGGCAAGGCGCTTAACAAGTCACATCCTGAGGAGAGACCAGGGTATCAAGATCAGAAAAAAATATAATAACAGGAAATGACAGGCTTTCTTTCCTTCCTTTATACTTTTTATACTTTGAAGTGTGGCGGACGCTTACTAGATGTATATAAAGATAGATTGTCTAATTGCCATGTTAAAGATGATTCCCTCCCCCTATGCATTTGCAATGCTATCTGCTGAAGATTATTTCTTCATCCAATGCAGGCATATTTAGATGGGAAATGACTGAAAAGTTTTATGTCAGATCACGCTGTAGCCTTTTCCATGCATGCTGACTTACATCTCCAAACACCCACCCCCTTCACCACACCCCCATCCCTAAAGTTATATTTTCCTATGTTGTTAGTCTAGCCAACGACTAAAAAATCCTACAGGATTCATCCGTTCTTTTCCAAGTTTAATTTTCTAGTAAGTGTCGGAATCCTGACCAATGCGAGGGTGAGGAATGAATATAGATTTCATGCTTCGATTGCAGCAACTTATAAGAATTAACTAGAGTCATCCTTTAGTTTGTAATATGTGAAATTTCACGGTCATTAAGTTTTATATATAGGCCATTTATTCTTGGCCTGTTGACGGAGTTATGTGGTGGCTTAATTTCAAGTGGCTGATGTGCTACCTTTGTCTAGTAATCAAAAGAGAGCAGCGGGGGTACATATGCATTCCATATGACTTTTCACAATAAAACCAGAGATGTGGGAACAAACCAGTTAAGCTTTTTGTGGCCTGACTTGGTTTGCTGTGCAATCTGTTTTTCACAACATGCTAAAATGGATCATTAAAAATAAATCTAAGCCTTCCAGCCTCTCTTTCTCCAGCAGTAAGCTCCAAGAGCAGTTTACAATGTAATGAATCTTAATTAACCCACCTTGGTAATCATTTATGAGCCTTTCCACACAATTAGTGTCATGTGTTTCTTAATGACTCATGGCATGTGCATGTCTTTACAGAGCAGGAATTTACAACAAATACCTCGGAGCTAGCGTGTCTGTCGAGCAAATGCAGCGAGCAGACATTCTCTTTTGTTTGTCGGTTGATGCAGGCAGCATTTCAAAATATAGAAAATAAAATGAAATTAAGCCCAGGCACATACTCCATGTTTTAAACTCTGTAACTGTGGTCCTTTTTTAAATGAATTAAGTTGAAAATGCATTGGTATTCATAGGCTGAGATGAAATGGAAGCTACGTTATAGTAAGAGGGATTTGCAAGCAGTTCCCCCTCCAATGTTCTCCTCTCCTGACGCCCAATGCTCATGGTGACTCATGTTTATAGTTCAATGCATACTGGTCACACTCCATTACATTACCTCAGCAGCCACACCGCGTGCTTGAGCCCAGCCAATGAGTAAGAGAAAACTATTCCACTGTGGAAGTCTGATCCTAGCCTCACCCGAAGTCTGCAAACAATCTCGTTCTCATTGCAGCAGGAGTCATTAGATAGATAGATGTTAAAAAAGGGCTAAAGTTGACAGATGTTGAGTTGCAATGGAAGCATTAGGAGAAGTGACAGCAAACCTGGTTGAAAGAATGGTTTTAGTTAGGGAAGTCTGAGAACAAGATACACACATCTTGCCACCATAAAGTGAACAAACGGGCAGGGGATTGCACAAAAGGCCAGAGTGGGAGGACTGAAAAATGCAGGAGGAGACATAAGGCTGGAGACGATTTCAGATGTAGGGTGGGGCAAGACCACAAGAAGCATTTGAAGGTGCAATGTAAATTTTTAATTCAGTGCATTAAGGAACAGGGAACCGATGTAAGTTAGTGAGGTTAAAGTTGACAGGTGGCAGGGACTCAGGACGGAATTTTCTGTACCTGGGTGGTTCGGATGCGGGCAGTCGCTGAGGTGGGTCATGACCATCTTCCTCAATTCGTTACACTCCTGAGATCGACTTTCCCCTAATGGGGCCTATTAAGGCAGCCCTGTGCGTTACCCGGCCCTTTTAAATGGTGCAGGTCTGATGACGTCAGAGATAATGCGGTTCCATCCGGGATAGTTAAAGGAGCCATGGCCACATTACATTTGAAGGTTCCTCGAGGATAGCGCAGGCACTGTACTGCACCATTGGAGTGTTCCAAACACTTGCAAACACGACTGCACAGAGGCAAAGGGCTGCACCCAGGTCCTCTGATGACTCCCTCCATATGTTTGTGGAAGGAGTAAGAGCACGCAGGGAGGTCCTCTTCCCTTCCGATGGGCAGAAGAGACCTCCCCAGAAAATCAAAGGAGCCTGGTTGGAGATTGCAGAGGAGGTCAACAGCAGGGATGTGGTGAGGAGCACCTGGGTGCAGTGCCAGAAACGCTTCAATTATCTCATTAGATCAAGAAAGGTGAGTGCAAAGCCACACTCACCTTCATCCTACTGTGTCTCTCATCACATCCACATCATTCTGCCTTTCCACGCCTGCTCCTGCACATCATTACTCACACCAACATACCTTACACATCCACCCATCCCTCTCTCTATCTACATTATCACATCACCATCTCACTAGCCACCCCTGACACTCACCCTCATCTTAATGCAATCATACCAACCGACAACAAACACCCCACTCCATCATGGCCACCCTCTAAAGAGGTTATCCATCCATTCCTTACACTTATTCCATCTGATATGTCCTTACTATACAGTATAAATGCACACGGGGCCCATACTTGAGAGAAGGTCACTCTGTGACCAGTTACCTTTATTACCCAGACCTCAAGTGATGAAGGTGGGTGGAGCTTCCCCTTTTATACCTGAAAGTCCAGGTTAGGAGTGTCTCCCACAAGTTCACCCCCTTGTGGTCAATGTTCTCAAGGTGTACAACTTAAGTCAGCTTATACATGGGTTACAATGATAGTTGAATACATGACACCATCATTCTCACTCAAACTTCTCTTCTTTTCCTTCTTGCAGGAGAAGAGAGTCCGCAATAAAAGGGAGAGGGAGAGAACCGGAGGTTGCCTCCGTCATTGGCCACCTTAAATGCAGCAGAGGAAGTTGCCCTGGAAGAATCAGGAGTCGCAGAGCAGCTGGAAGTGGGGGGCAGAGAGAGAGGGGGACACCTCAGCAACCTGGTGACCGAATTACATCACATACAGCCACAAAGTGTACAGCAGTCACTCTTATGGGCACTGATGTTAGCAGCTAGTAAATGTTCATCATGTGCACAATGGTACAGTTACCCATTCTTGATATGACATTTCAAACTCATCTCTTTACTCTCCCACATGTCCATCAAGAGCCCCCACCACCCACTGTCCAAGAGGAAGAGGAAGATGACTCCTCAGAGGAGCCTCCAGCCTCTGAGGGCGCAGCGTCACCAGACATAAGTGCACCCAGCACCAACGCAGATACGCACACCTCGGTGGTTCCCACGCAAGATAGAGAAGTGTTGTCACCTGGTGTCTCACAACTCACAAATAAGTAAGAGTAGTTGGTTGAGATTGGGACACCAGTGGAAACTCCTTGCCAGGACGTTCCCAGCTCTGTCCAACTGCATGCAGATGCTGAGCCTTGGGGGCCATCGAGAAGGAGAGTGATCCTGGAGGTACAGCAAGAAGTGCAAGAGGCTGTGACAGGTTTTGCGAGCGTGATGCCTGAAAATGTTCAGAGAATGGAGGAGTCCATATCCAACATGAGCACCACCGTGTTACAGGCAATGGTGACTGTAGGCTCCTCCATGGAAAGGATGGCCACCTGCATGGAGCAGCTAATGTGCCACTCACAGGAGCACATGGTCTCTATCCATCATCTTAGGCAGTTCCTCGAAACGAGGATGACTTGCTTCCACGCCAAGAACGGATGAGTTCACAGATGTTTCAATGATATTCCAGATCTCAAACTACATTCTAAAGGGTTGAAGATGCCTGTGCATGGATTTTTTTTAATGTGTGATGGCCGTTGCACCCTGGCCAGCACACGGGCTTGACAGAGCTAGGTCTTGGTCCAGTGGTAGGGATTAACCAAGATGGCTGGCGACCAGCTCGACTGCACGGACGTGGTGCGCACACATATCGCAGTGTGGGCTGGTCCGTGCTGCCCCTGGGCATTCGCTTCTTCTGGTAGCCCTGAACTTTCACCTCTCCTGGGCCCCGCTCACATCCCTCTACAAACTCTTGCCGCTCCTTCGCCCCAATCTCGCCACTCCTGCTGTACCTTCCCGCACTGCAATCAACCGTTGCCCTCCTTCAGCAGCATGCACTGCTCCCTGAAGTGGCATGCCACCACACACTGCTCCCGCTAATGGCCCCGGCCTGCTGTTGGTCTTGCTGCTGGAAAGACTCCGGGATGAAGAGATTGAAGGCACTGGTGACTTTGACAACCACTGGTAAGGCGTGTCCACCCGCTTCTCTGGGCTGCAGGTCTTGCTCGAGCAATCTGCAAAAGCTGCGACGACCTGGCGTTATAGTCTCCTGAGGCACTGTTGCTCAGTCATGTTGAGGAAGCTCATCCTCTGCTTGTATACACTGTGTTGGGGGTATCGCCCCCAGTGTGGTGCAGCCCTGTGCTGATGCCCTCTGTCCTGTGCAGAATCTGGTGGTAGAGGAGAAGGTTGGTGGTGTTGTTGTTGATGCTGCTGGTGTTGCAGCTCATCGTCCTCCGATTCTGAGGCAGTATAAATGGCGCGCAGGCTGATGGAATAGAAGGCAGGTCAAGAAGAGATGACAGAAGCAATCTGTCAGTGGTGTGATAGGTCCTATCAAAGAGGTGACAGTGGATCATAACTTTGCTGAAAACACTTGCAACCTCTAGAAAGCTAAATCTGTGCTGAAAATCCACTCAGCAACACCATCTGCCTTAGCAAAGTAACCAGGTGTCAGCGGCAATATTTATTGTGCTTTCTATCTGTGCACTAATGAGTTCCATCAATGGCCACTGAACTTCTGCCTTAGGTTCAAAGATGTGCTTCCCAAGCTGCGTTATGCTTATGGTCATCCAGTGAAATTGGAAAGGTAAGGTTAAATAAAGATCTAGATTAGCTCGGCGATCTCTACTGTTCGGGTCGCTGCTGCGCTGGCAATCGCGCCCGAGGGAAAGGTGCGTGGAGGAGAGATGATGGCAGTTTCCCAACCCGCTCCAAATTATTTCAACTTTCACTCCCAATTCACCTCCAATCCCACCCGCATGGACGCCAGAAAATTCCGGCCTCAGTGCGGTTCAGGATAATGGTGGCTACATTTTGGTAAAGTTGGAATTCATGGAGTGTGGAGGATGGGAGGCAAACAAGGAGATTATTGGAAAAATTGAGTCTGAAGGTGACAAAAGTGTGGATAAAGGTTTTGATGATCATGAGGATAAAGTAGAGACAGATGCAAGCAATCTTATGAAAGTGTGTTTTTTATAACAGATTGGATGTGGGGTTTGAAGTTCAGCTTTTGGTCAAACAGGACACCAAGGTTATGCAAGGCCTGATTCAGCCCAAGTGAGTATCTAGTGAGGAGGATACAATCAGTGATAAGGGAGCAGAATTCATGGCCGGGGGCCGAAAACAATGGCTTCAGTTGGGAAAATGTTGACTGTCTGTCTGATAGTTGTAGATTAATCAGGTCACAAGATCATAAGATAGATACAGATGAGCAAGCTATTCCATCCATCTTAGCTCACCCATCTATAAACACTCTTGTAATGTATGCACCCATGAGGATGTTCACAGGTTTGTAGAGCTGTCGCATTGTGAATGGCTCAGCCAGTCATGTGATGTTCACAAGACTCAATAAAACCCCAGTCAGTTGGGTCTAGGTCATCCACAATGAGGAATGCAGTTTTGGAGCCTAGTGGATGAACTGGTAATGTGTAGTGTGATTGTTAAACCTCTGTTAATAAACCAATTAGTTCTTAATAGCAATGTGTTGCTATGAATTCTTAAGCAAGAACCCATGAAGCAAATACATTACAACGCTATAGTCCCACCATCTTGCCAACCAATTGCTTCTTAAATGTTCCCAAATATTTCCTACATTATAACAGTGATTACACTTCAAAAGTACTTCATTGGCTGTAAAGTGCTTTGTGACATCTGAGATTGTGAAAGGTGCTATTTAAATGCAAGTCTTTCTTTTTTCTTTTTTTTTACTTTCACTTAATCACTTTGCATAGAAGTCCATTTCATACCTCAATCACTCTTTTATGGAGAAGAACTTTCTGACATCAATTTGAAGCTTTCTTTTACTAGTTTGAACCAATATTCGTTGTCCCACTCGCAAAGGTCTCGTGTGAAATACATTTTCTGGCCATTTACTATCTTACATACCTCAATGATGCCACCTCTCCATCACATCCTTTCAAGGCTGAAAAGCTCAAGGTTCCCCAGTTTTTCTTTATCTCTCAGTCCTCTAATGCTAGGAATCAGCTTTGTGTCCATTACTCTTCCAATTTTTATAAACGACCTAGACTCTGATGTAGGGGGCAGCAGTATAAAGTTTGTAGGTGATACAAAACTTGGCAATGCAGTAGATAGTTGAGGATAATTGTCGACTTCGGGATGATGTAGACAGGATGGTGAAATGGGCAGAACTTGGCAGATGGAGTTCAATGCAGAAAAATGTGAAGTGATGCACTTTGGGAGGACTAATATGGAAAGGCAGTATACTCTATAAATGACACGATTTTGAAAAGTGTAAATGAGCAGAGAGACCTTGGTGTCCATATACACAAATCCTGAAAGGGCAAGTCGATAAGGTGATCTAAAAAGCATATGGGTTACTTGGGTTTATAAATAGAGGTATAGAATATAAAAGCAAAGAGATCATGCTAGAACTTTATAAATCACTCACTCGGCCTCAGCTGGAGTATTGTGGACAATTCTGGGCACCACACTTCAGGAAAGATGTAAAGGTCTTAGAAAGGGTACAGAGGAGGCTTACCAGGATGTTACAAGGAATGAGGGCCTTCAGTTATGAGGAGAGGTTGGAATAGTTACGATTGTTCTCTCTGGAACAGAGAAGGTTAAAACATGACCTAATAGAGGTTTTCAAGTTGGTGAGAGGTTTTGATAGCGTAAATAGAGATAATCTATTCCCTCAGGTCAGTAACCAGAGGTCACAGATTTAAAATCATTGGCAAAAGATCTAGAGGGGAGATGAGGAGAAATTCTTTTACTCAGAGTGTTGTCGGGATCTGGAACGCGATACTTGAAAAGATGGTGGAAGCCGATTCCATAAAGCATTTTAAAAGGAGTTGGTCAGTTACTTGAAGATGAGGAACTTACAGGGTTACAGACAAAAAGCGGGGTGTGGGACTAAGCACAATTGCTGGTTCAAAGAGCAGATACGACGGGCCGAATGTCCTCCTTCTGTGCTGTAAGTTTCTATGATTCTATGAACAATGAGCACAGGGGCACCCCACATAGTACTTACCCTCATCCTGACGTAACTCCTCTAACAACTATCTGCTGCTTTCTACCCTTCAGCCCATTTCTTTTCCATTCCCAAATTGTTCTCAAAATGCTTACCACTTTAAGATTAACTAATAGCCTTCTGTGCAGAACTTTCTTACGGGCCCAAAATTAGTCGACATACAGACCCCTACCACCCGCGTACCGCCCAAAAGTGCGATTTTGGTCAAAAAACACCTAAATACTGCCGACATACCACTCGGCGGAATATTTATCATTAACATACCGCCGGGCGGTATGCTCTCTGTCCGCCGTGTAGGATGCCGCCCAAAAAGTCCGATTTTCATCGCATACCGCCAACAGACCAGCGGAGCTGCATACCGTCCTGTTAAGTGGGCGGGAATGGGTGGAGTGCACGGAGCCGCCATTTTGTAAATCTGGAACAGTCAGCTAAAGCAGCACCTCTGTATTTCTGAGGTGAACTTTACAGTGCAATTTAGAGTGGAAAAGGTATTTTTATTGTTACTGAGTAACTTATTAAGATAGAAGGCATTTTAGTTATATTTTTTCATCGAAAAATATTGTGGAGACTTAATAAGGATGGAACCTGTACTATCTCAACTTGTATTGCTGACAACCTGTCTAATGGAGCAACCAGAGTTGAGAAGGTTTATTGAGGAGAGTTATAAGGGTAATGGAGGAGGTCGCAGACTGATGAGGAGGAGGCCTTATCCACAAAGGATTTTCAGGGAGAAGCATTCATACTTGAACCTGACCGATCAAAAGTGTGTTCGAAGGCTGCGCGTCTGAAAAGAGGTGATCAATGAGGTGCCAGCTCATTAAGGCAGACCTGCAGCCCAGTACCACCAACATGACTGTACTCTCTGTCGAGATGAAGGTTGTTATATATGTGGACTTGTATTTACTCTGTACAGCCACCAGAGGGCTCATCTCCTGGAGTCCCAAGGAATCCCATAATCCATTGGGAGCACAGGTATTTAAGGAGGCTTCACAGGTTGGAGAGGCACTCTGGAGACCAGCAATAAAAGACTACAGTCACACTTTACTTTGAGCTCACAGTGTTCAGTCTGACTCTTTCTCCATACACAACAACTGGCGACGAGATACAGATAGCGAACCCAAAGATGCGGAGAACAGTGGGCATCCTGGAGAAATTATCGGAGGGAGATGATTGGGAAACTTTTGTGGAGCGATTCGACCAATACTTCGTGGCCAATGAGGTAGAAGGGGAAGAGAGCGCTGTCAAACAAAGGGCAATCCTCCGCACCGTCTATGGGGCACCAACATATGGCCTCAATGAAGAACCTGCTCACTCCAGCGAAATCCATGGAGAAATCGTATGACAATTTTTGCACACTGGTCCGAGAGCATTTGAACCCGAAGGAAAGCGTTCTGATGGTGAGGTACCGGTTCGACACCTACAAAAGGTCTGAAGGCCAGGAAGTGGAAAGTTATGTCGCCGAGCTAAGACACTTGCAGGACATTGCGAATTTGAAGGACATTTGGAGCACATGCTCAGAGACTCTTTTGTACTTGGCATTGGCCACGAAACCATACTTCGCAAACTTTTGACTGTAGAGACCCCAACCTTGAGGAAGGCCATAGCGATAGCCCAGGCATTCATTGCCACCAGTGACAATACAAAGCAAATCTCTCAGCACACAAGTGTTGCTACAAGTACTGTGAACAAAGTGATGTTGTTTTCGAATCGTAACTTACAGGGCAGGTCACACATACCTGCAGCTACATGTCTGCAGATAACTCAGAGTCCATCATCAAGGGTAATGAATGCAAGGCCATTAACACCTTGTTGGCGCTGCGGGGATGATCATCATTTCCATTCATGCCGATTCAAACAGTACGTTTGCAAGGGCTGTGGAACAATGGGACACCTCCAACGAGCGTGCAAGCGAGCTGCTAAACCTGTTAAACCTGCAAACCACCATGTTGTAGAGGAGGACAGATCCACGGAGGATCACTACATACCAGAGCCTCAGATAGAGGAGGCAGAGGTACATGGGGTGTACACATTCACCACGAAATTTCCCCCGATAATGCTGAATGTTGAACTAAATGGACTCCCGGTGTCAATGGAGCTGGACATGGGTGCGAGCCAGTCCACCATGGACAAAAAGACTTTTGAAATGTTGTGGTGCAACAAGGCCTCAAGGCCAGTCTTAACTCGAGTTCGCACGAAACTAAGAACTTACACGAAAGAACTGATTCCTGTAATCGGCAGTCCTACCGTAAAGATCTCCTACGAAGGAGCGGTGCACAAGCTACCACTCTGGGTGGTACCGGGCGATGGTCCCACGCTGCTCGGCAGGAGCTGGCTGGGAAAGATACGTTGGAACTGGGATGACGTCCAAGCGCTATCGCCCACTGACGACACTTCATGTGCCCAGGTCTTAAACAAATTTCCTTTGCTGATCGAACCAGGCATCAGGAAATTCCAAGGAGCAAAAGTGCAGATCCATCTAATTCCGGGGGCACGACCCATCCATCACAAGGCACAAGCAGTACCGTACATGATGAGAGAAAGGTTAGAGATCGAGCTAGACCGGCTGCAAAGAGAGGGCATCATTTCACCGATCGAGTTCAACGAGTGGGCCAGAACTATTGACCCGGTCCTCAAGGGAGACAGCACCATCAGAATCTGTGGTGATTACAAAGTAACTATCAATTATTTCCCCCTACAGGACCAATACCCAGTAACCAAAGGCCGACAACCTCTTTGCAACGCTGGCGGGAGGAAAGACGTTCACAAAGCTGGATCTGACTTCAGCCTACATGAGGCAGGACGTGAAGGAATCATCGAAGGCTCTCACCTGCATCAACACGCACAAGGTTTATAACAGATGCCCGTTTGGAATCCGATCAGCAGCGGCGATATTCCAGAGAAACATGGAAAGTTTACTGAAGACGGTCCCGCACACAGTGGTCTTCCAGGACGATATCTTGTTCAGAGGTCGGAACACAGTCGAGCAGCAGCAGAATCTGGAGGAGGTTCTTAGTCGACTCAACTGGGTGGGGCTCAGGTTAAAATGCTCGAAGTGCGTTTTCCTGGCACCTGAAGTGGAGTTCTTGAGAAGGAGGATTGCGGCAGACGGCATCAGGCCCACGAACGCGAAGACGGAGGCAATCGAGAATGCACCGAGGCCACAGAACGTGACAGAGCTGCTGTCGTTTCTGGGACTCTTGAACTATTTTGGGAACTTCTTAGTGGGACTCAGCACACTGCTAGAACGACTACATGTCTTACTACGAAAAGGGGGCGAATGGGCTTGGGGCAAAAGCCAAGAAAATGCCTTTGTAAAGGATAGAAAATTGTTATGCTCAAACAAATTGCTTGTATTGTATGATCCATGTACGTGTTTGGTAATAGCGTGTGATGCGTCGTCATATGGTGTCGGGTGTGTATTGCAACAAGCTAATGATTTCGGGAAACTGCAACCGGTTGCTTATGCATCCAGGAGTCTGTCTAAGGCTGAGAGAGCCGACAGCATGATTGAAAAAGAAGTGTTAGCGTGTGTCTATGGGGTAAAGAAAATGCATCAATACCTATTTGGGCTAAAATTCGAATTGGAAACTGACCATAAGCCATTATATCCCTGTTTTCCGAGAGTAAAGGGACAAATACCAACTCATCGGCCCGCAACCAGAGATGGGCGCTCATGTTGTCCGCATACAACTACGCCATCCGCCACAGGCAAGGCACAGAAAACTGCGCCGATGCTCTCAGTAGGATGCCATTGCCCACTACGGGGGTGGAAATGGCGTAGCCCGCACATCTAGCCATGGTTATGGAAGCATTTGAGAGTGAGCAATCACTCATCACCGCTCGGCAGATCAAAACCTGGACAAGCCAGGATCCCTTATTATCTATAGTCAAAAATTGTGTGCTTCACGGGAGCTGGTCCAGTTTCCCAGTGGAAATGCAGGAAGAGATAAAGCCATTCCAGCGGCGGAAAGATGAAATGTTTATACAGGCAGACTGTTTTCTGTGGGGCAATCGAGTAGTGGTCCCCAAGAAGGGCAGAGACACCTTCATCAATGACCTCCACAGTACCCACCCAGGCATCATAATGATGAAAGCGATAGCCAGATCCCACGTGTGGTGGCCCGGTATCGATGCGGACTCAGAGTCCTGCGTTCACAGATGTAATACATGCTCGCAGTTAAGCAATGTACCCAGGGAGGTGCCGCTAAGTTTATGGTCTTGGCCCTCCAAACTGTGGTCTAGGGTATACGTCGACTATGAAGGCCCGTTCTTGGGTAAAATGTTCCTTGTGGTTGTAGACGTGTACTCCAAGTGGATTGAATGTGAGATAATGTCAGCTAGCACATCCGCTGCCACTACTGAAAGCCTGTGGGCCATGTTTGCCACACATGGCTTACCCGATGTCCTGGTGAGCGACAACGGGTCATGTTTTACCAGTGCTGAATTCATGACCCGTAACGGTATCAAACATGTCACATCTGCCCCGTTTAAACCAGCGTCCAATGGCCAGGCAGAGAGAGCAGTGCAAACCATCAAGCAAGGCATGAAGAGGGTAACTGAAGGCTCACTGCAGACTCGCCTATCCCGAGTCCTGCTTAGCTACCACACGAGACCACACTCACTGGGATCCCACCTGCTGAACTGCTCATTAAAAAAGCACTTAAAACAAGGCTGTTGTTAGTTCACCCTGATCTACATGAACTGGTAGAGAGCAGGCGGCTTCAACAAAGTGCATACCATGATAGCGCAAATGTGTCGTGTTAGATTTAAATCGATGATCCTGTATTTGTATTAAATTATGGACAAGGTCCCAAGTGGTTTCCCGGCACTGTCGTGGCCAAAGGGGGGAGCAGGGTGTTTTGGGTCTAACTTTCAAATGGACTCATTCACCGGAAACACTTGGACCAAATCAAACTCAGATTCACGGACTATCCTGAGCAACCCACCTTGGATCCTTCCTTTTTTGATCCCCCAACATACACACCAGTGGCAACCGGCACCACGGTTAACCACAAAGCAGAACCCGTCATCCACAGCAGCCCTGCAGGGCCCAACACACCAGGCAGCCCAGCAAGGCCAGCTGCACAGCAGCCCAGCGAGGGCCCAACAAATGATTCAATAACACCAGCTTTCACACCGAGATGATCAACCAGGGCAAGAAGGGCTCCAGTTCGACTCACATTGTAAATAGTTACACTATTGACTTTGGAGGACGGGGGGGAGTGTTGTTATATATGTGGACTTGTATTTACTCTGTACAGCCACCAGAGGGCTCATCCCCTGGAGTCTCAAGGGAGCATAGGTATTTAAGGAGGCTTCACAGGTTGGAGAGGCACTCTGGAGACCTGCAATACAAGACTACGGTCACACTTTACTTTGAGCTCACAGTGTTCAGTTTGACTCTTTCTCCATACACAACAAAGGTGACTGTGGCACTTTCCTTTTATGCATGCAGCTCTTTTCAGGCATCAGCTGGGGACATATGCTGTATTTCTCAGTATGCTACTCATCTCTACATTCGACAGGTAACCGAAGCACTGTATACACGCCGGATGCAATTTATAACCTTCCCAATGGTCAGGGAGGGACAGGGTGACAGGGCTTTGAGATTTGATCACATGGCCAGCTTCCCCAAGGTGCAGGGTGCTGTTGAATGTACCCATATTCCCGTGTGAGTACCATTACAGGAGGAGAAGGTGTACCAAAACCGTAAGGGATTTCACTCCCTCACTGTGCAGCTCATATGCGACCACACACAGCACATAATGGCAGTGAATACCAACTTTCCAGAGGGCATCCATGATGCACACATCTTGTGTGAAAGCACTGTGTCTGACCCACAAGGTATAGGCTGGATGCTGGGGGACAAAGGGTACGGCCTCGCCAGCTGGCTCTTGACCCCCTGCGGAACCCCAAGACAGAAACCGAGCAACAATACAATAAAAACCATATATCCACACGTAATATAATCAAAAAGACAATTGTAGTGCTGAAGCAGCGCTTTTGATGCTTGGACCACTCGGGAGGCAGGCTGCAATACCACCCTGAGCAGGTTGTTCAGTTCACAGTGGTGTGCTGCATGTTGCATAATTTTGCCACCATGCGGGGACAGGAATTGCCACAGGGGACTGCGGGACCACCTGAGGAGAGAGTGCAGAAGACGGAGGAGGAAGAAGAGGACATTGCGGGACAGGGAGATGATGAGGAGCTTGCAGATGAACCCACGGCACCACCCCCAACACCACAACGAAAGGCACGCAGAGCGTATGCCACTGCAAAATTGTTACATCAGCAGCTCATAAATGAATACTTTGCTTCAATGTGGAGAGCTGCATTTTGGGATCCTGATGACTGTTACCCCAAAAATTTGACACTGTACGAGAGTGCTTTAATTCAATTCAAATATTTATGTAAAAATGTAAAAATATACAACAATTTTAAAACTTTGTAAAACTTATAACTATAAAACAACTGTAACAACTTGAACAAATTTAATAACAATGTTAATAAACTTTAACAACTTTAATAACAATTTTAACAAAGTTTTTCAACTTTAATAAACTTTTGCAAATCAAACTTCAATTATTTAATGAAGTACAACAAAGTACAACAAAACACATTGCAGAGTTAAAACATCTTCCTAACATCTAATAATTCTACAGTTTGAAAAATAAGAAGACATATTTTACAAAGCAAAAATCATAACAACAGAAATATTATGGAAATGTTAAAAATAAAATCAAAACGCAGGAACATGGAAAAGAACGGAAGGTTGAGGGCACAGTCTAAATACAGCACGTCTAAGGGCTTTGACAGGCCACTTGGCATGGAAAGTCAAGTAGGTTGGACAGGCACAATCTTTGCCTTCTGATTTCATGTTTGCTGCTGTTTAGTAATTTACTGTCATACAAATAATATTTAAAATTCACTCTTGATAATTGATGTCAATATTTTACACAGTATTGCAGAAAGGCAAATGGGTCTGTAGTTTCCTTTGGTGTGTTTTTGCACCCTTTTTGAAAAAGTTAGCCTGTTTCTATCCTACCGGGACTTTTTCAGTGTTTATCAACTCCCTCATACTGAATGTTAATGCCTCACAAAGCTTTGTCTCTTAGTAGATCCCTTTTATGCCTTCGGCCCCGATTTTAACTCCAGGTGGATTCCCCGCTCAGGCCCGAGTTAAAATTACAGTCGGATCTCAATGATGTCACTGGGTGGCAACATGCATATGTAAAATAGGACCCTGTTGGCTCTGGGCGTGTGTCCTTGCTGCCTGCTCAGGAAAGCAGGTTAAAATTGTAGATGTTGCGATCATGGCAGCTTTGGGACAGGTAAGAGACAGGGCGATTTTAACTGCCTACCCATCAGGTTTCTGCTGAGCGAGTAGGGTTAAAATCGCCCCCAATTTTGAACCATTTTATTCTGTCTAGGACTTCCATCTCATTTACACTGAAGTTGTAAATTTTATTTGTGTGATGCAGGAACCTTGGTTGACCTTGGTTCATCATCATCAATTTGCAAATGATACAAAGATGGGTGGGAATGCAAATTGTGAGGAGGAACAAGAAATCTGCAAAGGGATATAGACAGGCTAAGTGAGTGGGCAAAAATTTGGCAGATGGAGTATAATGTGGGAAAATGTGAGGTTATCCACTTTGGCAGAAAAAATAGAAAAGCAAATTATAATTTAAATGGAGAAAAATTGCAAATGCTGCAGTAAAGAGCGGCCTGGGGTCCTTGTGCATGAAACACAAAAAGTTAGTAAGCAGGTACAGCAAGTGATCAGGAAGGCAAATGGAATGTTTGCCTTTATTGCAAGGGGGATGAAGTATAAAAGCAGAGAAGTGCTGCTACAACTGTACAGGTTATTGGTAAGGCCACACCTAGAGTATTGCATACAGTTTTGGTCGACGTAGTTAAGGAAGGATATACTTGCATGGGAGGCTGTTCAGAGAAGGTTCACTAGATTGATTCCAGAGATGTGGGGGTTGGCTTATGAAGATAGGTTGAGTAGGTTGGGCCTGTACTCCTTGGAGTTCAGAAGAATGAGAGGTGATCTTATCGAAACATATAAGATAATGAGGGGACCTGACAAGGTAGATGCAGAGAGGATATTTCCACTCATAGGGGAAACTAAAACTCGGCGTCAAAATTTCAAAATAAGGGGTTGCCCATTTAAAACTAAGATGAGGAGGAATTTCTTCTCTCAGAGGGTTGTAAATCTGTGGAATTCTCTGCCCCAGAGAACTGTGGAGGCAGGATCATTGAATATATTTAAGGCGGAGATAAACAGATTTTTGAGCGATAAAGGAATAAAAGGTTATGGGGAGCGAGCAGGGAAGTAGAGCTGAGTCTATGATCAGATCAGCCATGATCTTAGTAAATAGTGGAGCAGGCTCGAGGGGCCAAATGGCCTACTCCTGCTCCTATTTCTTATGTTCTTATGTTCTTTTCCCTTTCACTGGATCAGCTAACTTAGTACATGCCAGTGAATGATCTTGGGACCTTTCAGGCTTAGTTCTATACTAGACAGCACACTTACCAACTGAACCATCATAGGAGTGTTTATATATGCTGTGATGGCAGATTATTAGAAAATAAACTATTGACACTTCTGTTTATCTAGTGTCAGCAAATCAAGAAAATTAATTAATAAATGTGTTGATAGAGTTTATTTGTGACACACATTATTTGCTTCTCTAGTTCCATCTATACAGCACAGTGTTTAACATCTTCTGCTAACTCATTGGTTAACACTATTTTAATGCAGTCTTTAACCTGCAATAGTGTAACGACAGTTAAAATAATGCTCAAAAGAATTTTACGCAAGAGGATTAGCCAGTGTCTAATCAAAGGACCGATACCCTAGAATGTCAGAAACTCCAGAATTAGTCAACCTGAAACATCTCATTATAGGGTGACAAATATTTTAACAACACAAATCCAATTGATAAATATTACCTGTACAGAACCAGGCCAGAATATTTAATTTTCATGTTGAGAAAGCATGGAATGAGAAAAAGATGACTCAGTTCATGGAGTCTGCACCTTTTATAGGCAGTGTGCAGATTACTTCATCATGGATCCTACACAGTTATCTAATTTCCTGACCTGAAGGAAAATTCTGGAAAATTTCTCCAAGAAAGGAAACGTCCCATCTATCCATTTACATCAGCAAGATTTGATCCAGCAGGAAAATAAACTGATATTATCAACTTCAAGAAAATAAGATCAATGGGCCTCTGTAGTGTGTTAGAAGCATTTACTCTGCATGAAGCAAATTTAGTAGCATGGGCAAAATGTGCTGACACTTCATTAATATTAATAGACAAAACAACTATCTCTGGTGCACACGTAATGCACAGGGTAGCTCTAACGAACACGCAGATGGAACTCCAAATGGTGCCTACACAATTGGTCTGCACCATACAGAAAGCTATGCTTCCATATCATTTCAAGATATTCCTCTGAGTTTGTTTGGCTGTTCCGTTTTGAGTGATAAGGAAAATATATCAGAAACGGGACTACATCATTTGTAATGATGATGGATGGGTTCATAAAGTAATGGCACTAAATCTGTTACCACACCTATTCACATTACTGTATTTAAGAACTGTAAATACAACTAGTAGTGTGCAGTCATAAATTATAGTATCTATAATTTAACTCTACTAAGCACTACACTAAGTAAAATTGCTAAGCTATTGCATATGCATGCAGTTATTTTATACAATAGGTAGCCAAAAATTAAATAGTGCAATGTAGCTTTGAATAAACTAACCACAGGCTCCGTCAACACAGTTTGAAATGTAGGTCAAACTTTACACACACAATTTACTGGATTAGTTTCCTGTGGCTCCAAAATTCCAACAGACTCCCACTGTAACTTGGCCAGGAGTTCAGCAGAATGGTCAGAAACTAGACTGAGACCCATTTATGCTGGGGGTTTATGGGGCGACTTTGAATGGGTCGAGCCCCCGCCCACTCCTTACAAGACCAACAATGGGGGGGTGGGGGGTGGAAATGGACCAAGACCACCCCTCCCCGAAACCCCAGCCCAAAAGTCTTCTGCCAGACTTGTTTACTGTTTCACTGTCTACTGTGAGTGGAAGAGCATCTGGGAAGGCGCTGAGCACCTCGAGTCTCGTCGTCGAGAGCATGCAGAAAACAAGCGCAGGCAGCAGAAGGAACGTGCAGCAAACCAGACTCCCCACCCACCTTTTCCTTCAACGACTATCTGTCCCACCTGTGACAGAGACTGTAATTCCCGTATTGGACTGTACGGTCATCTGAGAACTCACTTTTAGAGTGGAAGCAAGTCTTCCTCGATTTCGAGGGACTGCCTATGATGATTACTATTTCAGTAGGGGATGGCAGCACCGCAGATATGGAAGCGGTGGAAGTTAGGGGCGGGGACATCGGGAATTTAGGCCGAAATTGCCACCCCACTGATTTTCTGGGCAAGAATATTCGATGCAGTTGTACTTTACAAAGTTAGCTCGCCCCATCTTGGATGGCAGCTCAGGCACTGGAGTCAGCTGAAGTGGCCCTTGGTCAAGTGGGGTGGAGGGAGGGGTGGAAATCAGCCAGGTTTCCTGCTCCTGTCCTGTATCCACTGACCTGTATTGGAAAGGGTACACATGTGTACGGAATGAATGACCATCGAATGAGGTACGAGAGGGCTACTAAGGCCAATGGCGGAGCTCCCCCTGGCCCAATGAGGAAGTAATTCAAATTACAGCCAGCTGTTTTTCACCCAAGAAATGAGCAAGCCGCTGTTGAAAATCGGGGTGGGGGGTGCGAGGAGGGGGCATCTCATCCAACTCTTTAACCCTTAAGGACTGCCTCATGGGATATTTAGAGCCATTGAAATGCGAATGTAAATATAAATTCACTGTCAAGATGCTGCAGATAGTGGAGGAACAGACTGACCAAGGAGGGTAAATAAAGAATTCTTTGAAAGTGTAAGTGCATATAGATAAAGCCATAAAAAGACAATTAGCATTTTGGGTTTTAGAAATAGACAATAGGGAGCGAAATTCAACTTTAGCATGGGGTACAAAACAGGCGAATCGCCCACCAGTTATACACCTTGCCCAATTTTCATTGACTTCATTTGCAAACTACACAAATATCTGCTTCAGATCACAAGAGAGTACAATTGCTACACCCCTGAGTTACGCTATTTTATAGTTAAATATTGGGCCATACGGGCGGTTACACATAAGACACACAGACCACTTACAGAAGTGACTAGCACCCCTGTACACAAGAGAATGCCCAAGTCAAGGACTTAAACCTGTTAGGAATGCAAGGATGTGAGTGAAGTAACTCATTCAGGCCAAAATGGGAGGTACAAACTGCACCCAGCTCCACAATGGAAAACCATGTTCACATTTGAAAGATAGCATGAGAGAAAGGTAGCTGTAAATGCCATACATACTTAGTGCACTGTATTAAATGGAGGGTAATGGTTGGTTCTCCTACCTTAGCTAAACCAATACGGTCATTAAACTTCTTCCAGCTCTGCTTCCAGACGTGCTGTATGGTGGGCAACAGTGACTACACTTCAAAAAGTACTTCATTGACTGTAAAGTGCTTTGGGATGTCCAGTGGTTATGAAAAGTGCTATATAAATGCAAATCTTTCTTTTACTTTTTGTGTCCTGTAGTGCTCACTATCAAAGAGGGCAACCCTCCTCACTTTCTCCAGAGGAATATCCAAAAATAGAGAGCTGTCCTCTGGCCTGCTGCATTTCTTACAAACACTGGGGGTAAACTTCAACATTGATGTGGCACAAACCAGATAGTAGGGAGCAGCGCCTGTTATACGCCACTCCCCCCCTCCGATTTTCCTTTCCATTGGAGTTAATGGAATCAAGCAGCGAGTTAACATACAACCAAACCGCGGCATCTCGTTGCACCTCCGCCAAAAGTTGAAATTTATTCGCATAGTTTTGCTAAAGCGCTATGAAAACCTGAAAAGCACCATACCTGCCCCCTTTAAGCTCCTGCGTGTTTTTTTTTTAGTTTTCTAAGTATCTAATTTCCTGCCGACCAACTGATGAGCTCCCAATCACTGGTGGTTTTCATGCTCAGAGCTAGCCTACAGAATGATAATGAGACTGACCCAGGAAGTACACCTGGGGATGGGGGAGCACTCTAAAGAGCACGTGCTCTTTCTACACCCCGCCGACTGGGTGGCATACGCTTGACCAGAACATTTTACGCTAACCTGCCAGGCCCTGTAGAAACATGTCTCGGTTTGGTATGAAACGGCATTGAATGCCGTTCCATACCAAAGTGACAAAGTGAAATACCTCCTCTGTCATTTCAACAGAAGGAGGAAGGAACACTGGGTTTAGGAAAGAGGAAAGTAGGAAAACAAACAGATGGGCATGTAAAAAAGTCGGATTAAACAGAAGCAAATGTTGTCATCTGGACATTCCTCTCAAATTCATGGGAAAAAATAAACCTTGTTAATTTTTTTAACATGATGCAAAAAAGAAATTGCTACCATAGTGCTCACATGGTTAATGTACCACATCAAGTACATTTTCAAATTATATGTTGTCAGCATCTGGTAGTTTGTCTTGCATATTTTAAGTCAATTCAGAGGATTAGACACATGTGTTTTTGTAAATCTAAAACAGAGCGAAACAGTACTGAAAAAAACACAACCACAAAAACCATTCACAAACTAAAGGGTTTTTTAAAATAAAAAAGCTGACAACCACCACACACCCCCCCCCCCCCGCTGACCTTTTTTTCTTTTCTCTTTCCCAATAACAGCTGTTGATGATTCTGCCAATCACACCCCATCGAGGTACATCTTTTGTTTCCGAACTTGTGCCATTACCATCTCATTTTTGACCATCATCCCTTTTGTCCCTGTAATCTCTCCTGCCTTCCACCCTATCACAGACTTTCCCTTTTGTTCATTCCTCCCCTCCCCCTTTCCCTGCCCCTACACTTCCTTGAGAATCTGTTACTTCGCAAACTTTTCCAGTTCTGATGAAGGGTCACAGGCCCAAAACTTTCTTTCGCTCCACAGATGCTGCCCGACCCGTTGAGATTTCCAGCATTTTCTGTTTTTATTTCAGATTCCAGCATCGCTGTATTTTGCTTTTGATAGTTACTTTGTTGCTTTTAGTTACATTTACAATATGCATTTGGAATAAATCTAAAGCATTCATGTTAAAAGCATACAGAGATATTTGACAAACTGTTGTGTATGTAATAACTCAATAGACTGAATACTGTAAACTAACACAGGTACAAACCTGGCTCTGCTTTATTAGGGCCCAAAGTGATTACATTACAAGATGGCTGGCCTTTTATACCTGGGCCGCACACATGTGTGTACAGCCCAATGACCTCCGACAGTGGCGCCACCTGGTGGCTAGTAAACCCAAACATACATACATGACAATATCCACCTTTAAGATATTAGTAACAGTCATTTTACAAATTTAGACAGTCCGGGGCTTCGAGCTACCGAGTTGATCGTCTCGGTTCAACTCCAGCTTTGGGCAAGCGTTCTGAATCTGTTATGACTGGGGGCTGTGTAGCCGATCTGATGGGAGTGGCAATGACCATGTCATTGATTGAAAGTCCAGATTCATTGATGACAGCGGAGTCCTCTGATGACTGAGGGTAGGTTGGTTGGTCACTGATTGTGTCTTCCTCAGACTGTTCCGGTTCATCCATGTGCCGCAGCTTTATCTGATCAACATGTTTCTTGCATGTTTGTCTATTCTTGAGCTTGACGATAAATACTCTGTTACCCTCCTTGGCCGTAACAGTACTGGCGATCCACTTGGGCGTTGACCATAATTTAGTACATACACAGGATCATTAACAGAAATATCGTGTGACACAGCAGCGCGATCATGATACCACTGCTGACTTTGATGTCTGTATTCAACATGATCGTTCAAGTCAGGGTGGACAAGAGAGAGCTTGGTCTTGAGACCTCTCTTCATCAATAGTTCAGCAGGGGAGACCCCGGTAAGCGTGTAAGGTCTTGTCCTGTAACTAAGCAATATGCGTGACAAGTGAGTCTGCAGTGACCCTTGAGTTACACGTTTCATACTCTGCTTGATGGTTTGGACAGCACGCTCTGCTTGACCATTAGATGCGGGTTTGAATGGTGCTGACCTCACATGTTTGATACCATTAAGTTTCATGAACTCTTGAAACACTAGACTAGTGAAGCAAGATCCATTGTCGCTTACAACGATGTCGGGCAGACCATGAGTGGCAAACATGACACGAAGGCTCTCAATGGTAGCTGTGGATGTACTGGATGACATGATTATACACTCTATCTACTTGGAATATGAATCCACTACAATTAAAAACATCTTTCCCAGGAAGGGACCTGCAAAGTTGATGTGGATCCTGGACTATGGTTTAGATGACCACGACCACAGACTCAGCGGCAATTCCGCTGGTGCTTTACTCAGCTGCATGCAAGAGTTGCACTGATGCACAGGATTCCAGATCAGAGACAATTCCAGGCCACTATACATGAGACCTGGCAATGGCTTTCATCAAGACAATACCGGGATGAGTGCTATGTAGATCATGTACAAATTTCTCTCTGCCTTTCTTAGGCATAACAACACGATTCCCCACAGTAATCATCATCATCATAGGCAGTCCCTCAGAATCGAGGAAACATAGAAACATAGAAACATAGAAAATAGGTGCAGGAGTAGGCCATTCGGCCCTTCTAGCCTGCACCACCATTCAATGAGTTCATGGCTGAACATGCAACTTCAGTAACCCATTCCTGCTTTCTCACCATACCCCTTGATCCCCCTAGTAGTAAGGTCTTCATCTAACTCCTTTTTGAATATATTTAGTGAATTGGTCTCAACAACTTTCTGTGGTCGAGAATTCCACAGGTTCACCACTCTCTGGGTGAAGAAATTCCTCCTCATCTCGGTCCTAAATGGCTTACCCCTTATTCTTAGACTGTGTCCCCTGGTTCTGGACTTCCCCAACATTGGGAACATTCTTCCTGCATCTAACCTGTCTAACCCCGTCAGACTTGCATACACTCCTGAAGTGAGTTATTTGGTGGCTGAACAGTCCAATACGAGAGCCACAGACTCTGTCACAGGTGGGACAGATAGCCATTGAGGGAAGGGGTGGGTGGGACTGGTTTGCCGCACGCTCTTTCCGCTGTCTGCGCTTGATTTCTGCACGCTATCGGCGTTGAGACTTGAGGTGCTCAGCGCCCTCTCGGATGCACTTCCTCCACTTAGGGCAGTCTTGGGCCAGTGACTCCCAGGAGTCAGTAGGCATGTTGCACTTTATCAGGGAGGCTTTGAGGGTGTCCTTGTAGCGTTTCCGCTGCCCACCTTTGGCTCGCTTGCCATGAAGGAGCTCCGAGTAGAGCATTTGCTTTGGGAGTCTCGTGTCTGGCATGCAGACTATGTGGCCTGCCCAGCGGAGCTGATCGAGTATGGTCAGTGCTTCAATGCTGGGGATGTTAGCCTGAGTGAGGACGCTGATGTTGGTGTGCCTGTCCTCCCAGGGGATTTGTAGGATCAATCTGACTGAATGGATAGTTCATCTTTGTGACAGTTGTAAGGTTTGGTCACATCACCCATTTGCTTGGGTATGGCAGACCAGACTAAGGACACAACGTTATACAACCAATAATATCGGGTCCTGGCTGGTCCAGGTCTTAACTTGTTGAGCCATGATAGGGGTTCTTTCACTTTCAAAAGCATCCATAACTAATAGTAGGTCTGCAGCTTGTGGAGTCTCCACCTCCGGTGTGGGCAATGGCAGATGGCTCAGTGCATCAGCACAATTCTCAGTGCCACGCCTATGGCAAATGACATAATCATAGGCAGCTGATGTCAGCGCCCACCGCTGGATGCTGGATGATGCATTGGTATTAATACCTTTGTTTTCCAAAAACAATAAAATGAGTGGCTTGTGATCTGTTTCCAGTTCAAACTGAAGACCAAACAGGTACTGATGCATCTTTTTAACCCCATACATACAGGCTAATGCTTCTTTTTCTACCATACTGTAGGCTCGTTCCGCCTTTGACAAACTTTTAGAAGCATACGCAACCTAATACCCGACTCATTAGCTTGTTGGAGCACGCAACCAACTCCATATGACGAAGCATCACAGGCCAATACTAGATGCTTACACAGATCATAATGTACCAGCAGCTTGTTAGAGCAATGCAGATTAGTAGCTTTCTCAAAAGCTCGAACTTGAGACGCACCCCAAACCCAGTTGTTGCCTTTTCTTAGCAGCATGTGCAGTGGCTCTAATGAAGTGCTCAATCTAGGTAGGAAATTACAGAAGTAATTGAGTAGACCAAGGAACGAATGCAGGTGCGTCACAGTCTGAGGCTTGGGAGCTTTTTTGATGGCCTTGGTTTTCGAGTCCGTAGGCCTGATGCTGTCAGCAGCAATTTTCCTCCCCAGAAATTCGACCTCTGGTGCCATGAAGACGCATTTCGAGTGTTTCAGTCTGAGTCCCACTTTGTCCAGACAATGTAGAACCTCTTCCAGGCTGTTCAGATGTTCGGCAGTGTCACGACCTGTGACCAGGATGTCATCTTGGAACACGACCGTTCTAGGGACGGACTTCAGTAGACTCTCTATGTTCCTCTGAAATATGGCTGCAGCCGAACGAATTCTGAAAGGACACCTGTTGTAGATAAACAGTCCTTTATGAGTGTTGATGCATGTAAGTTTCTTTGAGGTCTCGACTAGCTCCTGTGTCATGTAGGCCGACGTCAGATCCAGTTTAGTGAATGACTTCCCCCTGGCTACCGTTGCAAGCAGGTCATCAGCCTTCAGTAACGGGTAGTGATCCTGTTTCGAAACTCAGTTGATCGTAACCTTGTAGTCTCCACAAATCCTGACAGTGCCATCACTCTTCAACACAGGAACAATGGGGCTGGCTCATTCATTAAATTCGACTGGTGATATGACCCCTTACATTGGAGTCTGTTCAGGTCGATTTCGACCTTCTCCCTCATCGTGTACGGAACGGCCCGAGCTTTATGATGCATCCGAGTCTACGTGAATCTGCACCTTGGCTCCTGTGAAATTGCCGATGCCTGGTTCAAACAGTGAGGGGAACTTGCTCAGCACTTGAGCACATGGAGTATTATGCTCCGACAACAGCGCTTTGATATTGTTCCAATTCCATTTGATTATTTCTAGCCAATTCCTGACAAACAGCGTTGGACCACTGCCTGGAACAAACCATAATGGTAAATCATGAATCGCACCATCATACGACACCTTGACTACCACATTGCCAATCACTGTCATGAGTTCTTTAGTGTATGTACGCAACTTTGCATTGACTGGACTCAGCTTCGGCCTCACAGCCTTAGTACCCCACAGCTTGTCGAATGTCCTCTGGCTCATTATTGTTTGACTCGCACCCGTGTCCAATTCCATCGGTACCAGCACACCGTTAACTTTCACAATAATCATTATTGGTTGGCTCTTCGTTAGGAATGAATACAGTCCATACACTTCCTCCTCTGGTATCTCATATTGCATATCCAGATCGCTATACTGGTCATCATCCTCCACGTGGTGTGTCGCAGCGCGCTTGCTCAGTTGCGGACACCTGCGCTGGAGATGCCCCAGTCTCGAACAGCCTTTACAAATGTATTGGTAAACCAACACTGATGAGGCCAATGATTGCCCCCACAATGCCAACATGGTGAAATCGGATTCATTCCTATTGGCAGACTTTGAGCAGCCACAGGTTTCGCACATGCAGTCGAGTAGACCCTGCCATATGCAGCTCTGCCAAACGACGATACAATCTTGTTTACATTACTTGCCGAGTTCCAATTTTTCGATGATATCTGCTTCAAGTTTTTGTCCGTCATCATGCATGCCTGGGCAATTGTGATGGCCTTGCTCAAATCCAGCGTCTCCACCGCCAGTAACTTATGCAGGATCACCTCGTGGTTGATGCCGATTACAAAGAAGTCCTGCAGCATGTCTCCCAACGCGTTTTTGAACTTACACGATCCAGCTAGACGCCTTAGGTCGGCAACGAATTCTGACACATCCTGGCTCTGAGAATGAACGTGCGTGTCGAATCGATATCGTGAGCTGATGATGCCTTCTTCTGGTTTGAGATGGTCACATACCAGAGCACACAATTCCTCATAGTACTTATCCATTGGACTTGCAGCTGGGAGAAGATTCTTTATGGGTCAATAGATTTTCAGACTGCAAACCGTGAGGAAGACCGCCCTGCGCCTAACTGCGTCAGTGGGTTCCTCCATTTTGTTGGCCACAAAGTACTAGTCCAGGCGAACTATAAAATCTGCCCAGTCCTCTCCCTCCACAAATCTCTCCAGAATTGCAATTGTGCTCATTTTTGCATCTAAAGGTTCTTAAGTTACCTCGTCGCCAAATGTTATGTATGTAATAACTCGATAGACTGAATACTGTACAAACCTGGCTCTGCTTTATTAGGACCCAAAGTGATTACATTACATGATGGCTTGCCTTTTATGCCTGGGTCGCACACATGTGCGTACAACAGTGGCGCCACCTGGTGGCTAGTAAAAATAAGCATACATACATGACACAAGCCTCATTCAGAGAGTTGAAAGCTTTATGGATCCTCATATAAATATCACAAGTCTGCAGAGAGAAAATATCATTCATCTCATTTACTGTATTTATCTGAACCTTGTATGTAACTGCCTTTCTTTTCTGTTTGAAGCTAAAGGTCCCTGGGGACTGTGGTATATATTTTTTTAAGTTTAATATGAAAATTTGAATTTGTTTTCCAAAAATCTTACCATCGCTCTTGAATTATTGTGAAGCTATTCTCATGTTTTTTGACTTGCACCAGAACAGTTTAATAAAGTTGGTTGTCCCACGGCGATCATACAGTTAATGATATGTTGACATTTTATAGGGTTGATTCCATTATCCAGCGTTCCCAGTGGAGAACGGTATTGGCAGAGAGTGCACCTCAGGAAACCAGGATGCACAGCCTGTGTTCCTGTCCATTTGTTTCAAAGGGCTGAAAATCAAGGGCTACACTCCATGCGAGCATCACTCCCCACTGAGAGCACTCAATTATGGAATCACACGTTATGTTCCGAGATGTTATTTCTGCTGACATTAATGGATGAGTGCTTGAAGTGTCCTTATGATACTCCTCTGCTTACTAATGCAATGCAGGTGTTAACCCTGTTTATTTTAAATGGGTTAACCGCTCAGCTAAAATAAGTGGCTAAAGGAATATTATCTAAATGTGTTCGCTTGCTAATGTTGCTAACAGCCGTGGCTCAATGGGAAGCGTTCTCGCCTGTTGAGTCAGAAGTCCCATACTCCTGCTCTTTCCGCATATACTTTTAAAACTTTTTTTTTCAAATATTTATCCAATTAACCTCTTCAAAACTATTGTGAACTCTGCTTCCACCATTGCTTCTGGCTGGGCGTTCCATGTCTTTGTAACACTTGATGTAAAAAAATTCTCCTAACCGCTATCTTCATTCTTTTAATAATGATCTTAATTTTACCCCCACCCCCCCCACCCCCCAAATTACTAACTTACCGTCCAATGGAATCGTTTTCCCAATTTAGCTTATCAAAAACCTTTCATAGTTTTTAAAGTCTCATTGAGATCTTTTAAGTTTTTTCGTTCTGATGGAAAGAGTCACAGTTTCGCTAGACTCTTATAACTAAAGCCTCTCACCCCGATATTATCTTTTAATGAATCTCTTACGCACCCTCTCCATGGCCTTGGGACCTTTTCTAAAGTAAGGTGCCCAAAACTGGATACAATATTCTGACCACAGCCTGACCAATGATTTGTATCGGATTAGTATTACTTCTTTATTTTGTTCTCTACAGCCTTGTTTATAAAACCTAGGCTCTCATCTGTGTTTTATAAACTTTATCTATTTGTCCTTTCACTTTTAAAGATTCCTGTATCTGAAGCCCTTACGCTTCTCTGCTGTACTCCTTTTAATGTTTTAGTGTATATGATATTTGTGGAATAACTTACTGACATCCACTGTCAAGTTTCACACATTACATAGTATTACATAGCATTCACGGCACAGAAACAGGCCATTCGGCCCAACAGGTCCGTGCTGGTGTCTATGCTCCACACAAGGCTCCTCCCACCCTTCTTCATCTAACCCCATCAATGAATCTTTCTACTCCTTTCTCCCTTGTGTTTATCTAGCTTCCCCTTAAATGCATCTTTGTTATTTGCCTCAACTACTCCTTGTGGTGGTGAGTTTCACATTCTAACCACTCTCTGGGTAAAGACGTTTCTCCTGAATTCCATACTGGATTTACAGATGAACAGGAACACTTGGACAATCTATCGGAGAGGAACAGTTTCCTGTGAAACGATGCCCCAGCAAGGAATCAATACTTTCAGGAGAAAAGGCAGGGAGAAATAACCAACAGACACAATTGGTGGATTCATCCAAACAAAAGCAAAATACTGCAGATGCTGGAAATCCGAAATAAAAACAGAAAAACTGGAAACACTCAGTCAGTCAGGCAGCATCCGTGGTGAGACACAGAGTTAACGGGCTGCATTTTCGATTTTGCCATTTTTGGGGCGAAAACGGAGACGGGGAGGGAAAGTTACCGCCCGGGGAACATCTGCGCTCTGGGGAAAAATGTTTTCCATCTGGGCCCTGCACCAAGGGTACAGCGTGAAGGGAGGCGTTGTGCAACTTTTGCCGCGCAAAAATGGGAACCTCGCCTACTAAAGTGCGGGGCCTGGAGTGCTCTCAGAGAGGCCTGGGTGGGAGGGAGGAGGGGGAATTCCCCCAAAATTCCAAAAACATTACCCACATCACTACAACACAAATCGCTGCAAAAGAATAAAGGAATAAACACTGGAACTTACCTTTTCTGCACTTTATCTACCTCACCGCCGCCGGCATGGCTGGACTGCTCTAGTTTACCTGGTGGTCACTGCGGGGCACGCTTCGGGGCGTACAGGTCGGGTGTGAGTCAAAACTCGTGCCGGTGTCGCTACTAGAGGCGTTGCACACTCAGCGCATCTCTTCCCGGCGGTGCTTCTATGCACCGTTGCAAAACCCGACCAGAGGATAGTAACCGGACGCAGAAGACCTTGCCGCCCCATTGCTCGCCGCTCCGGGGCGAAACCCAGAGCGCAAAGGACCCAAAAATCTAGCCCGTTATCAGAACTAGCAGTACTGATGAAAAGTCATCGACCTGAAACTTTAACTCTGTTTCCTCACATGCTGCCTGTCCGGCTGAGTGTTTCCAGCTTTTTCTGTTTTTATTTTGGTAGATTCATTGGGCCCAACTTTGCCCAACCCCTTTTTTCCGGCGCTGGAAAGGGCGCCAGAAAAAAGGGGCCCCATCCTGGCCGCTCTTCAGAGTCCCCGGAGTCCTGGCGTGGCGTGCAGTCTGAAGGCGGGGGGTGGGGGAGAACAACTGGCCAGCGCAGAAAGCACTGCGCGCATGCGCAGTGAAGTCTGCGCGCATGCTCCTGCCCTCCCAGCGTGTCCTGCGGGCTGTGAGCAGGACCCGATGTTCACAGCTCCTATCCCCAGCCGAAGGGACGGCCCAATCTCGCCGCAACCTATCCCCGGCCGAGTGGCCTCCCATACTGGCCGGCCGGCCCGCTGAGTTCCCGGGCGAGGTAGGACTTCGGTTTTATTTTTTATTTATTGGTTATGTGTGCTTCATAGTTTTGATTGGGGGGGGAAGAAGAGAGTTTTGGGGGGGAGAGAATGAGTGTATTGGGGGGGAGAGAAAGAGTGTATTGGGGGGAGGGGGAGAGTTTGGCGGGGGGGGGGTTGAAAAAGTGTTTTAGGGTGGGGGGGGTGGCAGCGCATTTCTCCGGTCGGATTTACTTCATTTTTATTAGTATTTTAATTGTTTGAGCTTTTCCTTGCAATGTTTGGTGCTTGGTTGTTCAGAGCCTCTCCAGTTCCCTTCCCTCCCCTATCCCTGCCCTAATGTCTGCCGAATGTGCGCTGCTTTTTCTTCATTGTTTTTGCTAGCCAACGTGGCATAAATGGCCAAAACTGGCGTAAGTGTCTGGGAACGCCCCTTTAAAAAAAAACTGACCTAAAAAAAAATCGTACTTAACTGACTTACTCTAGAACAAATTTTGGGGGGGAAATGGCATTTTTTAACTTATGCCACAAAAAACAACTTATTCCAAAAAAATTGATGCAAATCATGGACAAAGTTGGGCCCAATGCGTTGATAGTGTTGTATTGTAATCCCTTGCTAACCTGTGAGATATAATTTAGAAATAAGAGGCTGCAAAGCATTCTTTTTTGACAATATGACACACTGGAGGTACTGAGCAAATCCATATTTGCAATAGAGAGATATTGCAGGAGCCAGCATCTCCTAGAGTGCGTAATCTTGTAAATAAGCGAATTTATACTGTTGAAGGTGTACAACATATGCAAGATATATGCGTGGCTTGCTAATTTTAACACCAACAAAACAGGAAACAAAAACTGTAAAAGCATTTTCTTGATGGAATCTCTCATGGATCGGCTAACAGAATACCTATATTGTGTCCCGAAAACTAAGGGATCAATTTGAATCCTACAAACCGGGCAGGTGGGCAGTCCAAAAAGAGCAGGCGAGAGTCTCATGGATTTATAACCCTGATATCAACAAATGGCATCTTAACTGGTAGGTCATCTACTGGTGGGAAGGATGAAGATACATTATTGATTCACCTGAGATTTAAAGGTGAAAGGCAAGCGGGGGGCGATTTGCTCTGTGCACTATGTGTACAAAAACGCTAAATATGTTTATAAAGAATATATTTACAATTTGATTGCACCTTGCATTACAGAGGAAATCTTCGGCCAAAAAGTGCATCCTATTTCACTGTAATTATGTGGCTCCCAAAGTCTGGAGAGTGGGGAGGTGGGATAAGCATCATTACAGGCAGATTCAAGGGAGGGAGATGCCCATTTCTAATGGGAAAGAGGTTTGGAAAATGTGTCGGTTGCGTTTGGTATGTTTCTGACCTTTGTAGACATCTGTTTTTTTTTAAATGTTACTAAATAATTTTGGTACGAGTGCAGGAATAAAAACATGCCACAAACACCACAATTTAAAACACTGTTTAAGCAAACATAAGAAGGGTATATTGATGCAATTTATTCTCTCTTATTTCTCATTAAAATTTCTGCATTAACTGTCATCTGTGGTGGTGCGGTAAATATCTGATTTGGATTACTAGTTTGCAGTCACACTAGGATAAGACTAAATTACTCGAAATGTTGCATCATTTCCTTGATTGTATGCAACTTTCATACCTCTGTATATTATCATATATTGAACACGTTCTCTCCTTTGCGACTGCACTTAGAATTAACTAGATCCTATTTATGGGGTTGCGATATCCACTAGTTTGCTGAAAACCTACACCAAAACAATAGCATGAGTATGGCATAATGTAGGTTTGCGATGCATTAGATCGAGGAAACTTGAGTGCAGCTTAAAAATGGGCACATGTCTTTTACCTCAGAATCTCCTTGAACTTTTGTGCTGCAAATTGGCATTATGTCGTGCTTACGCCATTGTTTCTATGCAACCTTTCAGGAAAAACCAGACTGTTGCTGTTGATCAATCTTAGGCGTTTTTCTGTCATGATGCCTGAAGATTCTTTTAAAAGTTCTGTAATTGATTAATTTTGTTCAGATAATACAGCAGTACAAATTAAGACATTTGCAACTATTCAACATTAGAAATGTACTCCTGTACCTGTACATGTAATATAATCAATATAATGCCAGATCGAACCATTCCTAGTTTGGATTTTTAGTGCAATTCAATTCAAGCTGATCCTTGTCTATCAATTTAAAGCCCATTCTGTGCTGATATATTTGACAAGTAGGATTCACAGTATAGAAGTAAATGTTTGCAGCAAAGGAAAATTCATGTTGCTTCATGCCATTTTACCATTTTTAAACCAATTAAAAAATATATGACAGGCCTTGATAGCACCATCACCTTCTCTTCCATTTAAAGCCCACCTGAACTCCACTATCCTCACATACTACCAGCTTATTTCCAACCTCTCCTTTTTCTTCGAGGTTGTGGAACATGCTTTGCACCCACCTTGTCCATCAATCGCTTTCTAAACCTGTTTCAAACCAGCCAATGAAACCAAGACTGTACTGGTCCTAGTCACCAATGACATCCTGTGTAACTGTGACCAGAAATGATTAACCCTCTTTACCCTTCTCATGTTCTCTGGCATCATCAGCACTGTTGACCACTCTGTTTATTTCTGCCACTGCACCTTCATAGTACGACCCTCTCGCAGTTTCTTATCCAGTCTGCCTAATGTGTCCAAGGTTTCCCCACCATTCATATCTACATGCTACTCATTGTTGACATTAAGCATAAGCACGTAGGTTGATGACGCCCAATTTTACCTCTTTAGGGCTGCTGCTGTATCCGAGGCCTCTGCCCAACATTACATCCTGAATCACAGAATCATAGAAATTTACAGCACGGAAGGAGGCCATTTCGGCCCATCGTGTCCGCACTGGCCAACCAAGAGCTATCCAGCCTAATCCCACCTTCCAGCTCTTGGTCCGTAGCCCTGTAGGTTATGGCACTTTAAGTGCACATCCAAGTACTTTTTAAATGTGGTGAGGCTTTCTGCCTCTACCACCCTTTCAGGCAGTGAATTCCAGCTCCCACCACCCTCTGGGTGAAGAAATGTCCCCTCATATCTCCTCTAAACCTCCCCCAAATTACTTTAAATCTATGCCCCCTGGTTGTTGACCCCTCTATCAAGGGAAACCGTTCCGTTCTATCCACTCTATCCAGCCCCCTCATAATTTTATACACCTCAATCAGGTCTCCCCTCAGTCTTCTCTGTTCCAAAGAAAACAGACCCAGCATCTCCAATCTTTCCTCATAGCCAAAATTCTGCAGTCCAGGCAACATTCTTGTAAATCTCCTCTCCACCCTTTCCAGTATAATTACATCTTTCCTGTAATGTGGTGACCAGAACTGAACACAGTACTCCAGCTACAGTTCAAGCATAACTTCCTTGTTCTTGACTAATAAAGGCAAGTATTCCATATGCCTTCTTAACCACTTTATCTACCTGGCCTGCTACCTTCAGGGATCTGTGGACCTGTACTCCAAGGTCCCTTTGTTCCTCTACACTTTTCAGTGTTGTATCAGTTAATGTGTATTCCCTTGCCTTGTTAGCCCTCCCCAAATGCATTACCTCACACTTAACCAGATTGAATTCCATTTACCACTGTTCTGCCCACCTGACCAGTAACATAGAAACATAGAAAATAGGTGCAGGAGTAGGCCATTCGGCCCTTCAAACCTGCACCGCAGTAGATTGATATCTTTCTGCAGACCACAGCTTTCTTCTTCATTATCAACCACACAGCCTATTTTAGTATCATCTGCAAACTTCTTAATCATACCCACAACATTCAAGTCCAAGTCATTGATATATATCACAAAAAGCAAGGGACCCAGCACTGAACCCTGCAGAACCCCACTGGATACAGCCTTCCAGTCACAAAAACACTCATCAACCATTACCCTTTGTTTCCTGCCTCTGAGCCAATTTTGGATCCAACTTTGCCCTGGATCCCATGGGCATTTACTTTTGTGACCAGTTTGTCATTTGGAACCTTATCAAAGCTTTGCTAAAATCCATATACACTACAGCATACGATCTGCCCTCATCGACTCTCCTGATTACCTCCTCGAAAAATTCAATCAAGTTAGTCAGACATGACCTTCCCTTAACAAATCCATGCTGACTGTCCTTAGTTAATCCATGTCTTTCCAAATTAAGATTTATCCTGTCCCTCAGTATTTTTCCCAATAATTTTCCCACCACTGAGGTTAGGCTGACTGGCCTCTAATTACTCGGTCTATCCTTTTCTCCCTTTTTAAACAACTGTACAACATTAGCAGTCCTCCAGTCCTCTGGCACCACACCTATAGCCAGAGAGAATTAGAAAATGATGGTCAGAGCCTCTGCTATTTCCTCTTTTGCTTTTCCTAACAGTCTGGGATACATTTCATTCAGGCCTGGGGATTTATCCACTTTCAAAACTGTTAAGCCCCTTAATACTACCTCTCTCACTATGTTTATCGCGTCTAATATTTCACACTCCTCCTCCCTCATTGCAAAGTCTGCAGTGCCCCTCTTATTTGTAAAAACAGATGCAAAGTATTCATTAAGAATCATACACACGTCTTCTGCCTCCACACACAGATTTCCTTTATGGCCTCTAATAGGTCCCATTCTTTCTCTGGTTATCCTCTTGCTCTTAATGTATTTATAAAATATCTTTGGATTTTCCATGATTTTACTTGGCAAAATTCTTTCTTGCTCTTTCTTTGTTTTCCTGATATATTTTTTAATTGCACCCTTGCACTTTTTATACTCTTCTAGAGTTTCTGCAGTATTGAGTTCTCGGTATCTGTCATAAGCTTCCCTTTTATTCTTTATCTTACCCTGTATGTCCCTTGACATCCAGGAGGCTTTAGGTTTGTAAGCCCCACCTTTTTTTTAAGGGAACCTACTTGCTTTTTACCCTCAGGATCTCCTCCTTGAATGCCTCCCACTGCTTTGACAGTGATTTACAATCAAGTAGCTGTTTCCAGTCCACTTTGGCCAAATCCCATCTCAGCTCAAAAAAATTGGCTTTACCCCAATTGAAAATGTTTTCCTGATCCACCTTTGTCCTTTTCCATAACTGCCCTAAATCTTACTGAATTATGATCACTAGCACCAAAATGCTCTCCCATTAATACCCCTTCCACCTGCCCCTCTTCATTGCTCAAAACCAAGTCCAGAACCGCCCCCTCCCTGGTTGGACTTGTTACATACTGGCTAAAGAAGTTCTCCTGAATGTATTTTAGGAATCCTGCACCCTCTGTACCATTCACACTACTTTTCTCCCAGTTGATATTAGGGTAGTTGAAATTCCCCCACTATTACAACTCTATAGTTTTTGCACTTTGCAGCAATTTTCCCACATATTTGTTCTTCTATCTCCCTCTGACTTTTTGAGGGTCTATAGTACACTCCCAGTAGTGTGATCACCCCTTTTTTGTTCTTTAATTCAACCCATATGACCTCGTTTGATGACCCCTCTAACATATCATCCCTTCTCACATCTGTAATTGTTTCTTTAAGTAATATTGCGACCCCGCCTCCTTTTTTATACCCCTCTCTATCCCGTCCGAAAACCCTGTAACCAGGAATGTTGAGCTGCCATACCTGCCCTTCTTTCAGCCATGTCTCAGTAATAGCTATAATATCGTACTCCCAAGTGTCTATCTGTGCCCTCAGCTCATCTGCCTTATTTCCTATACTCCTTTCATTGAAGTATATACCATTTAGTCGTGTCAAACTCCCTTGTTGTCTATTTTCCAGCCCTTGTTTCCTCTGTCTTCCAAATTTACTTTCTACTTTTCTGCTGCCCAATTCCTGCTTTGCTTCTCTCCCCATTGAATCTATTCTCTGGTTCCCATCCCCCTGCCAAGGTAGTTTAAGCCCTCCCCAACAGCACTAGCAAACCCTCCCGTGAGGATACTGGTCCCGGCCCCATTGAGGTGCAACCTGTCCGGCTTGCCTAGGTCCCACTTTCACCAGAAATGGTCCCAATGCCTCAGGAATCTAAAGCCCTCCTGCCTGCACCATTTCTCCAGCCACATATTCATCTTCTCTATCCTCCTATTTCTGTACTCACTAGCATGTGGCACCAGCAATAATCCGGAGATTACTACCTATGAGGTCCTGCTTTTTAATCTCTCTCCTACCTCTCTAAACTCTATCTGCAGGACCTCATCCCTCTTTTTAACTATGTCATTGGTACCGATATGGACCATGACTTCTGGCTGTTCACCCTCTCCCCGCAGAATGTCTTGCAGGCGCTCGGTGACATCCTTGTCCCCTGGCACCAGGGAGGCAAGTTATTATCCTGGAGTCATATCTGCGGCTGCAGAAACGCCTGTCTGCTCCCCTAACTATCGAATGCCCGACCACTATTGCTCTTCTATTCTTCTTCCTCCCTCCCATGCAGCTGAGCCACCCGTGGTGCCATGGACTTGGCTCTGACTACACTCCCCAGAGCCACCATCGCCCCCACCAGTACTCAGAACAGAGTACCGGTTGGAGAGCGAGATGGATTCAGGGGAGACCTGCACTACCTGTGTTATGTATGTAAATCTGTAATTACCATGTCTAACCACCAGAGGGCTTATCCCCTGGAGTCCCAAGGGATCCCACAATCCCTTGGGAGCATCTGTATATAAGGAGGCTTCACAGGCTGGAGAGGCACTCTGAGATCTGTAATAAAGGACTATGGTCACACTTACTTTGAGCTTGCAGTATCTAGTCTGACTCTTTATCCAAGACATAACAACTGGCACCGAGATACAGATGACGAACTCCAATGCAACAATGCAGAGAACTGTGGGCATCCTGGAGAAATTTTCGGAGGGAGATGATTGGAAAACCTTCGTGAAGCAACTTGACCAATACTTCGTGGCCAATGAGCTGGAAGGAGAAGGGAACGCTGCCAAAGGAAGGGTGATCCTCCTCACCGTTTGCGGGGCACCAACGTATGGCCTCGTGAAAAACCTGCTCGCTCAGATTAGAACTTGGATGAGCCAGGACCCCTTACTGTCCTTAGTTAAAAAAAACTGTGTGCTCCACGGGAGTTGGTCTAGTGTCCCGTTAGAGATGCAGGAAGAAATAAAGCCGTACCAGCGGCGCAAAGATGAAATGTTTATACAGGCAGACTGCCTCCTATGGGGTAATCAGGTAGTTGTGCCAAAAAAGGGCAGGTACACTTTCATCAGTGATCTCCACAGTACCCACCCAGGCATTGTAATGATGAAAGCGATAGCCAGATCCCACGTGTGGTGGCCCGGTATCGATGCAGACTTAGATTCGTGTGTGCACAAATATAATACATGTTCCCAGTTAAGCAATGCACCCAGGGAGGCGCCACTAAGTTTATAGTCTCGGCCCTCCAAACCGTGGTCCTGGGTTCATGTCAACTATGCAGGCCCATTCTTGGGAAAAATGTTTTTAGTGGTTGTAGATGTGTATTCCAAGTGGATTTAATGTGTGATTATGTCGGCAAGCATGTCCTCTGACACCATTGAAATCCTACGGGCCACGTTTGCTCCGCATGGCCTGCCTGATGTCCTTGTAAGTGACAATGGGCCGTGCTTTACCAGTGCCGAATTCAAGGAATTCATGACCCGCAATGGGGTCAAACATGTCACGTCTGCCCCGTTTAAGCTAGCATTCAACAGTCAGGCAGAATGAGCAGTTCAAACAATCAAGCAGAGCTTGAAAAGGGTAACTGAAGGTTCACTGCAGACTCGTTTATCCCGAGTCCTGCTTAGTTACCGCACAAGACCCCACTTGCTCACTGGGGTTCCTCCCGCTGAACTGCTCATGAAAAGGACACTTAAGACAAGGCTCCCGTTAGTCCACCCTGACCTACACGAACAGGTAGAGAGCAGGCTTCAACAGAATACATATCATGATCACGCAAATGTGTCACTCGAAATTGAAATAAATGATCCTGGATTTGTGTTGAACTATGGACAAAGTCCCAAGTGAATTTCTGGCACTGTTTTGGCCAAAAAGGGCAGTAGGGTATTTCTGGTCAAACTCGCAAATGGGCTCACCTGCAGAAAACACTTGGACCAAACCAAACTCAGATTTACGGACTATCCAGAACAACCCACAATAGACGCTACCTTTTTTGACCCTCCAACACACACACAAGTGACAACCAACCCAGCGGTTGACCACGAAGCAGAACCCATAACCCGTAGCAACCCAGCAAGACTCACCACCCACAGCAGTCCAGCAAGGCCAGCTGCGCAGCAGCCCGGCAAAGTCCCAACAAATGATCAACCAACACCAGCATTTTTAGTGAGACGATCAACCAGGGAAAGGAATGCCCCAGATTGACTCACATTGTAAATAGTTACACTATTGATTTTGGGGGGGGAGAGTTTTGTTATGTATGTAAACCTGTAATTACCATGTCTAACCACCAGAGGGCTTATCCCCTGGAGTTCCAGGGGATCCCACAATCCCTTGGGTGCACCTGTATATAAGGAGGCCTCACAGGCTGGAGAGGCACTCTGAGATCTGTAATAAAGGACAACGGTCACACTTACTTTGAGCTTGCAGTATCTAGTCTGACTCCTTATCCAAGACATAACAACTTGCCTAGTCTTCCTCTTCTGTCTGGTGGTCACCCATTGCCTCTCTGCCTGCACACTTTTAAGCTGCGGGGTGACCACCTCTAGAAACATGCTATCCACAAAATTCTCAGTCTCGCGGATGCACCGCAGTGACTCCAGCTGCCACTGAAGCTCCGAAACGCGGAGCTCAATTTGCTGCAGCTGGTGACACTTCCTGCTCACGTGGTTGTCCAGGCTATGCAAAGCATCCAGGACCTCCCACATGCCAAAGGATGTGCATTCCACAGGACTGAGCTGCCTTGCCATGCCTCTAGTTGATAGACTCGGAACCACCCAGCAGACATAAACTTTAAAACTTAGCAAAACACACTCAGCACCTACTGACCAATCAACTCTTACCCTCTATTTTATAGGCTATGAAATACTTAGCAGAAAAGAAATTAAAAACCTTAAAAAAAATTAAATAATTGATTTAATTAATGAGGTTAAGTTGAGAAATATCACTTGTCTGTGTTTACTTATCAAATCGCGGCTCCTAAATTACAATAATGCCCAAGGTTAAAAAAAGAAAAATAGAGAAATACTCACCAACCAACCAACCAATCACTTACTTGCTTTCCTGTGATGTCACATTTTGATTTTGTGCCCCTCTCCGCTCCCACTGCTTCCTGCTCCGAGCGGCTCCGAGCTTAGCTGGGCTGCTGTGTTCTTGGGCCTCGGGCGCTGCTCCTTTATCCTCCCACTGCTGGGCTGCAGTGCTCTCGGGCCTTCAGCTTTTATTGTCGGTGCACTCTCGGTGAAATGGCAGCACAGCCGCCCTTAAAAGGGTGGTGGCGCCGTGGTCGATGACATGTTTTTTTTGTCGACCGACTGCCATGTCGAGCCGACAATTATGGCAGCTGGTTCGGCCGAGCCACCAACAAGCAGCCTGGCATCCCCTCTTGAGTGCCAGGCTGCTGGCCCGGCTGAAACGCTTCCTAGTGGCCCAGTGGACTGAACTAATATGATGCAGAATTCTCAGCGACTCTCTCCTTTAACTGAAGGGGAGAGATGTTGTTATGCCCCAGCGTGATGATGTCATCAGTGCGGCGCTGATGACTGACAGCAGCAGACACTCCGTCCCGCCCCACTCCCGACCTGCAAGTGACGGCCACTTTGCCCCGCCTCCACTTCTGCCCCGCTGGTGACGGCCACTTTGCCCGCCCCCACTTCCGCCCCGCTAGTGACGGCCACTTCGCCCCGCCCCCACTTCTGTTCCGCTGCTGACGGCCACTTCGCCCCGCCCCCACTTCTGCTCTGCTGCTGATGGCCACTTTGCCCCGCCCCCACTTCCGCCCCGCTAGTGACGGCCACTCCGCTCCGCCACCACTTTCACCCCGATGGTGAGGCCACTTCAGCCCCACTGGAAAAAAACTCTGAGGAGCTGAATTTCGACAGTAAACTGTCTCTACTTATCTGTAGAATAACTCCACGGGGCCTAGTGTTGTGCTTGAGCTGCTGTGACCTTAGTCTCTTTATTGTAACTCAGAGTGCCAGCACAGCATGGGAGGCCTGCTTATATACAGTGCTCCCAAGGGATGCTGGGATCCCTTGGGACTCCATCAGATGCACCCTCTGGTGGCCGTAGAATGCTGGTTACAAGGTGTTGCATACATAACATCACTCGCCCCCAAAGTCAATAGTACACTTATTTACAGGGTGAGACGATCTGGGGCTTTCCGCGCCCTAGTCGATCGTCTTGGTACAAACACAGGTGCAGGTGAATTGCTTTGGGCCTTTGCTGGGCTGCTGGGGATGATGAGTTCAGCTTCATGGTCAACCGTGATGTCGGTTGCTACTTGTGTGTGTATCGGAGGGTCGAAGTTGGTGGTGTCCTCTTCAGGTTGCTTGTGGCCGCCTGTGAATCGCAGTTTGGTTTGGTCCAAATGTTTTTGCAAGTTAGTCCGTTTGCAAGTTTGACCTCAAACACCCTGCTCCCTTCTTTGGCTATGACGGTGCCAGCAAGCCATTTAGGACCATGTCCATAATTGAGTACAAATACAGGGTCATTGACTTCAATATCATGTGACAAATTTGCACGATCATGGTACATGCTTTGTTGATGCCGCCTGCCCGCGACATGATCATGGAAATCAGGGTGGACAAGAGAGAATCTTGTTTTGAGTGCCCTTTTCATGAGCAGTTCGGCAGGGGGAACCCCGGTGAACGAGTGGGGTCTTGTGCGGTAGCTGAGCAGGACTCGGGACAGGTGGGTCTGTAGGGAGCCTTCCGACACGCATTTCAAGCTTTGCTTGATGGTTTGGACTGCCCGCTCCACTTGGCCATGGGATGCGAGCTTGAACGGGGCAGACCTGACATGCTTGATGCCATTGCGGGTCTTGAATTCATTGAATTCCGAGCTGGTGAAACATGGACCATTGTCGCTGACCAGAATGTCGGGCAAGCCATGGGTGACGAACATGGCCCTGAGGCTTTCAATGGTGGCGGTGGATGTGCTGGATGCCATTATTACACATTCGATCTACTTAGAGTATGCGTCCACTACAACAAAGAAACTTTTTCCTAGAAAGGGGCCCGCATAATCTATGTGGATCCTGGACCATGGTTTTGTGGGCCAGGAGCACAGACTAAGTGGAGCCTCCCTGGGGGCATTGCTCAATTGTGAGCAAGTGTTACACTGGTGCACGCATGACTCCAGGTCCGAGTCAATGCCGGGCTACCAGACGTGGGACCTTGCAGTAGCCTTCATCATGACTCTGCCTGGGTGGGCACTGTGTAGGTCATGTATGAAGGGTGCCCTGCCTTTTTTTGGCAGGACGATGCGGTTGCCCCATAAGAGGCAATCCAATTGGATGGACATTTCGTCTTCACGACGGTGAAGCGACTTTATCTCCTCTTGCATTTCTCTTGGGACCGCTGACCAGCCCCCATTGAGGACGCAACTTTTTACAAGAGATAACACAGGGTTCTGGTTGGTCCAGGTCCTGATCTGGCGGACTGTTACGGGTGACCCTTCGCTTTCGAAGACGTCCATGATCAGGCACAGGTCTACGGGCTGCGCCATTTCCACCCCGGTAGTGGACAACGGTAGCCTGCTGAGGGCATCAGTGCAGTTCTCAGTGCCTGGCCTGTGACGGATCGTATAATCATAGGCCGACAGTGTTAGTGCCCATCTTTGGATTTGCGATGAAGCATTGGTGTTTATGCCTTTGCTTTCCGAAAACAGTGAGATTAGGGGCTTGTGGTCGGTTTCTAACTCGAACCTGAGTCCAAACAAATACTGGTGCATTTTTTTAGTCCCATAGACACAGGCCAAAGCCTCCTTCTCGACCATACTGTAGGTTCCTTTGGCCTTGGATAGACTTCTAGACGCATATGCAACCGGTTGGAGTTTGCCCACTACATTTGCTTGCTGTAAAACACACCCGACACCGTACGACAACGCGTCACATGCTAAAACTAGACGTTTACCTGGTTCATACAATATAAGCAACTTGTTCGAACACAACAAGTTTCTGGCCTTTTTGAAGGCAGCCTCTTGATTTTGACCCCAAACCCAGTTGTTTCCCTTGCGTAGCAACTTGTGCAATGGTTCGAGCAAGGTGCTCAAGCCTGGAAGAAAGTTACTGAAATAGTTGAGGAGTTCCAGGAACAAGAGCAGCTCCGTTACATTTCGTGGTCTGGGTGCATTCTTGATGGCCTCTCTCTTTGAGTCCGTGGCCTGATGCTATCTGCCGCAATCTTCCTCCCCAGGAATTCTACCTCTGGCGCCAGGAAGACACAGTTGGATCGTTTCAGCCGGAGCCCGACTCTGTTTAGTTGACTTAAAACCTCTTGCAGGTTGTGCAGGTGTTCGGTGATGTCGCGACCAGTGATTAGGATGTCATCCTGAAATACAACGGTGCGTGGAACCGATTTCAACAGACTCTCTATGTTCCTTTGGAAGATGACTGCAGCCGAGCGGATCCTGAATGGGCACCTGTGATTCAAAAACAGTCCCTTGTGTGTGTTAATGCACGTTCATTTTTTCGACGACTCAGCCAACTCCTAGGTCATGTAAGTGGAGGTTAGATCCAGTTTGGTGAATATGCCTTTCCCCCTGCTAATGTCGCAAAGAGATCATCGGCTTTGGGTAGCGGGTACTGGTCCTGAAATGAAACTCGGTTGATAGTTACCTTGTAGTCGCAGCAGATTCTGACCGTGCCATCGCTCTTAAGTACCAGAACAATCGGGCTGGCCCACTCGTTGAATTTGACTGGTGATATGATTCCCTCGCATTGAAGTCTGTCCAATTCGATCTCCATTTTCTCCCTCATCATGTAAGGGACCACTCAAGCCTTGTGATGAGCAGGCCGTGCTTCAGGGACCAAGTGGATCTGCACTTTGGCTTCTGTGATGTTGCCGATACCTGGTTCAAATAGGGATGGGAACTTGCTCAGCACTTGAGCAGAGGAAGCATCATTCACTGAAGATAGTGCTTTGACATCTTCCCAGTTCCACCGAACCTTCCCCATCCAGCTTCTGCCAAGCAGCGTTGGCCCGTCGCCTAGTACAACCCACAGTCGCAATTCGTGTATCTCTCCATCATAGGATACCGATACGTTCGCACTGCCGATAACTGGGATCATTCCTTGGTGTAAGTGCGCAGCTTTGTCTGAATCGGGCTCAGCTTGGGTCTTGGTTCATTGTTGCCCCACAGCCTCTCAAATGCCTTCTCGCTCATAAGTGACTGATTCGCCCCCGTGTCCAACTCCATAGAAACTGGAATGCCATTTATCTTGACTTTCACCATTATGGGGGGACTTTTGGTAGTGAAGGTGTGCACTCCGTGCACTGCTTCCTCGGACTGAGTCGCCTCTTTAGCTTGTACTTTATGATCCTTGCTGGATCGGAAACCTCCTGCCGACTCCTCTGCCATGTTTTGAGTCGCAGTTCTTCTGCACATTCGCTGTGGGTGGCCCTTTTGGCCGCAGCCTTTGCACACACAGTGTCTGAATCGACACAGATGGGCCTGATGGTTACCCCCGCAACCCCAGCATGTTAAAAGATTCACATTTACATCCCTTGGCGGACTCTGAGTCGGACTAATTCTTTGATCAACGGTTATTTTCTGCACAGTACTTGCCAGTGAGTTTTGATTCTGGGAGAATCTCAACGTTGAGGTCATGAACGCCTGGCTTAAGGTGCTGGCCCGCTTCACGTCCCGTCCTGTCGCAAAAACGTCCCGCAACACATTGTTCAGGAGTTTTCCAAATTCGCATGGTTCCGCGAGCCTTCGTAGGTCTACGACATATTCCGCTAAATCCTGGCCCTCGGTGTGGCAGTGTGTGTAGAAGCGATACCTGGCCAGCGAAACCCGAGTAAAGGCTTCACCCTCTGTAAACTGTGCTAAACTACCAACGGCAGCCATCTCTAAATGTAAGTGCGTGATCTGTTCTCAATGCCAGTTAATATGCCTTTACTTATCTGTAGAATATCTCCACGAGGCCTAGTGCTGTGCTTGAGCTGCTGTGACCTTAGTCTCTTTATTGTAACTCAGAATGCCAGCACAGCATGGGAGGCCTGCTTATATACAGTGCTCCCAAGGGATGCTGGGATCCCTTGGGACTCCAACAAATGTGCCGTCTGGCGGTGGTAGAATGCTGGTTACAAGGTGTTGCATACGTAAAAGACGCATAGGCCACCACATCCATTGCAGTGGTCAAAACACTTCAAAAACGGTAGGTGCGCCCCATTTTGGGCAGAGGTGAATTTCTACCCCTTAGTGTTCTAGTTAGCCCAAGCAGCGCTTTCTACCTCACATTCAATCTGTTGAAAACAAAATACCTTCTTCCACCTGTGGTTCATTGCTGGCTTACAGTCTTATCTTAACCCTCTAATGCTAAAACCTCATCCTGACTTTTGTCATCTCGGGAACTGATCACCTCAAGAATCAATTTCTCAAATTCCGTCCCACATTCACCCTTTGCATATTTCAGCTAATGGAGCAGTCTACTGTATAGATACTCTCCAAAACAAACTCCCACGCACCTCTCATCCCATTCTCATCCAGTTTCACTGGTACCCTGTGCCCCAATGAAGCAACTTTAAGAACCTTGCTTTCATTTTCAAATCTATCCACAGCCTCATCCTATCTTTTTTCAGGTAATCTTCTTCAACTACACAGCACAACCTGCCTACTTCATTCCTTCGATTCCAGACTAATACTTCTCCCCATTTAGCCTCTCAATTATCATGACCTTGAAATCTACTCTCTTATGAAACCATGTCACCTTTTTAATCTCTCTTTCTCTGCAGTCAAAGTCTATTTGTTCTATTATGCCTTTGTTACTGCCTAATTCCCTTACTTCCTGCTCAATGTACACCTCTCCCCACCTTGCAAGTTACTATTCTTGTGAGGCCTAACCAACCTTTCTAATATTCCCTGCGATATCTCCCTACTGGTTTATTCAGAGGCCCAGACTGTGCTAGTTAGATTCTCACCGTATGTAATGCAAGTTATTAAAATGACACAATGTTTATAAACTGTGCATGCTACCAATAAAAAGTTACAAAATATCACGTAAAAAAAGAAAGAAATGTGAAGGCGAGGTAAAGTTCCTTTTGCCAATTTAATTCAGTTACAAACCATTGACACCAAAGGCTGAACAAGGACAGAAGAAACCTTCCACATAGAATAGCAGCCATGTAGAATTGGATTGAACTGAATTGCCTCATTACTAATAGAAAGTACTATTCTGCCATTTTTTTCTCTGTTTTATTTTTGGGGATTAGGATGTAAATTATAATTTGTTCCTCAAAAATATTGGTTCAAACACATTGAAGCTGGCCCATTTTTTGGTTGGATTGGATCTCCAGAGCAGGTTCACTGTTCTTACATGAGTTAAGGATGATGTTCTAATATTACACTTAGATTGCTAAAGCGTAACAAACCTCTTAACATTAAGGACTAGTTAAAGAGGTAATATATTCACTGAAGAGCGGTGCATGAGTAAAGCGGTGTCAGCCATGGGGTGCACATCAATGCTGTAGTGTAAAGGTTGTGGCGTACTCTGTCTTTAGTGTGGTTGTGCATACCATAGTCCTTATTAACAAAGCCTTTGCTCTTTCTATACTGACTGAGGTGTGACTCATATCCACAAAAATCTGTGCATTGTGCTCAGGTTGCAGGCACTGGCAAAGACTTGGATCTGAAATATAAAGAGAGGCAATATGAGTGCTGTGGTGCCCCGCCTCAAAGATTTAACTCTAACCATAAAAGGGTTATTAACTGTTCCTTGAACTGGAATTTAGAAAACGATGTGTTGCACATAAAACATTCTTCCTGTGAAGACAATAAAACCAAAGTGCTTTTAAAAATATGTTCCAATAAAATACTTTGATTCTATTCCTATTATTTGTGATGACAATGGGATCTAGTGTTTCACTGCTGTTGAGGGGCGGGGGAATATAAGGAAGGTCTAGCAACCACCTCAATGCTAATTTATTCAAAAATCTCATTCAATGGATGAGTTAATAAGTGCATTGGTGTAGAACCATACCACATAGGACAGATGTATGAGGAACAGCACCTCAACTTTCGATTAGGCACTTGACAACCTTCCGGATTCAACATTGATTTCAACAATTTCAGATTATCACCACTGCTCCCATTTTTTCGGACAGCAGTTGCTGGTAATGGTTCTGCTGTTGCCATTTACAGCTCATCTAGACCCATCTTTAGTTTCTCTACTTATCCCCTTGTAGGATTGCAATATTCGTGGGAACCTCCCCACCCCCGCCCAGTGTTTGGACTCATTGGAAAAGAAATTCAATTTGGAACTATCAGCCAGAAAGTTTGGGATCCAAAAATACACATGGAAGAAACTAAGAGTTTTAATTGAATTTAGGATTTTACAAGGCATATTGGGTCCGTGTGGAAATGGCTGAAAACTAAAGGATAACTATCCTCTAAAGAAACCAGTTTTGGGTATTGAAGCTATCTGGGGTATTGAAGCAAAACAAATTGTCTGGGGAATTGTGTAAACTCGAAAACCCTTCTCCCCGGGAGACATTAACATAGCAACAATCAACCCAAAGGTAGCCAGCCATCGCTCTGAGCAGGAAACCCATCCAGCGCATACATAATGTTAATGGCCCATCCAGCCCGCATGGATAACCCAGGCCTAGGCAGACATCGCAAATACCAAAACTAATTTTTCCCAGTCAAGAAACAAATTCGACAGATCGACACATCCGAGACAGGTTACCATTAATGAACCTGCCAAAATATGACAAAGAAATATCAAGCTCGCCAAAATTAAGACAAAGAATCGGGGCTGATTTGGCGCACAGATTAGAACGGCTCCCAAAGTAACTAGGGCCTTGGTTTTAACGAGTTAGGAGAGGGGAAGAAGGGGAAAAGGAGAGAGACCACAGGAGCAGTTTTAACAAGCCTTCCAGAGAGCTTGCTACACAGCCTTCTAGGCAGCTCTTCTGAGCACCAACATCGTCAGCCTCGACGACACTCCTGGGCTACACTGCTCTGCTACCAAAGAAGAAGGAAGAGCACCATCAAGGCAGAGAAAAGCAGTTCCAGCAACTTCGGATATCGCCATCGCGGCAGCAACTCACCATAGCCAACTTGGTAGCATCGAAACCACCGCGATCGATAAACTCCAAAAACAAACTCCTCAAGAAGAAACCGAAGATTTGAAAGTTTCCACTCTACAATTTGCTCCTAGCTACAAACAGGTGAAACATTACCTAAAGAACTTTATAACCTATTGCTGACGGAAGAAAAGTGGGTACTCACCCCATAAGTCCAATATGCGCCCTACCGCATCAGCGGACACCACCCAACTAAAGACTACGCAGTAAGAAGTCTTCCATGACATTTGGGGTATGGCAAGCAGAACCTGCAGGGTCCAGCGAACCCCGAAATCATGAACCATCGCCAACTAACAATAAAAGGATTGGTGAGCATAATTTCTGTTTGCCCTGGAGTTCAACCCAGTCAGAGTTGGGCACTGGGAGGTGGGAGGTGTATTATTTTTCTGTAACCCTTTTTGAACATGTGATAAGGTGTTCTTTATTCTAGTGATTGCAAACTTTGACATTGTCCTTTCTTGTCCTTAATAAAACTCAAAGTTCTTTGCACCAAAACCAGTTGTCTCTTGCACTTGGTCACATCTCCAAATAAATCCAAAGTCTAGAACCCAGGGAGTGGGAGCGATTCGAACCGCTCAGAAGGTCAGAGGTGAACCTGACCCCCTAGACCACGCCCTACAGAATGGCGACCGCAACAGGACTTTGGTATAAAGGATATGATCTAGAGAGTGCTGTTTTGGAGGAAAGAATCAAGATGGAAGAGAGGATTTCTCCTATGTGTATAAGAAAGTGAATGTCACTAAAGAATGGGTGCTTGGTCTGTTGCGTGCTGAGATTCCGGGAGATGCTGCAGCCCAGTGAACTGCAAGCAAAGACCATAAGGAATCAGTAGAAAAGGTCATTTGGTTGGCCTGCTTACAGCGGTAGGTCCAACTCCTAGACAAGAACATTGAGTGACTGCAGGCAGAACTATGGGAATGTGCAGAAACATCACATGGAAGGGCTATGGCAGGAGAAAGGTTATGGGGAGAACTCCATAAGCTGAAGCATGGAAAGGCATAGATAATGGAAAGGTTCAAGAACAGCCAGGACTATTTTTAGTGTCAGGTCACAGAGGCTAAGAATAATGAAAAGATACTGCAGGAGGAAAATACTCGCCTTACCCTTCAAGTAAAAGAGCAGGAGGAGAAGTTAAGAGACGTACAGGCAGCTTAAAAGTAGCCAGCACGAATGGGTTTGAGTCAGGAGATCACGGTCCCTGCCAGCAACAAATCAAAAGTTTAACCCTTGCTCTGTCTGACAAAAGGCACGCCTAATAAGCCCGGGTGCGGCCCGGGTAAACCGGAAGAGAAGGAAGAAACTGTTCAACCACCACCTGTGGCGCAGATGACGGTGCCGGTTCAGCAGCAGGAGGGGTGAACGAGTTGCGGGGCGGACAGGGACAGCGGACCACCACCACCTGTGGCGCCGAGTTTCAGTTCAGTTTGGCAGCAGGGAGAGGGGGGCAAGCCAGAGCAGGAAGAGCCAGAGCCGGGACCGATGTGCCCGGTCCGGCAGCAGAAGTTTGGCCCGCCCCACGGTGCTGGGGGTCAAGGGCCCCTGGAAAGTCAATTTGTGGTTCCCCACACTACCCAACAGCTTAGGGCTATGATAAGTCACCTGGGAAAGCTCACTCCAAAGGGAGACCCCTCGATCCATTTTATGGAAGTGGAACAGGCAAGGGATATTAACGGGTGTGATGATGCCGTGATAGCAAAAACGCTCCTCCTCTCACTGGATGGCAAGCTGTACCAGTCCTCTCTGCCGAGAGCAAAAGGGGGCAGAGGACATGTGCTGCCATCCAGGAGGACATCCTGGAAGCCATGGGTTGTAATGACGGGAGTCCCTTCTCTCGAGTGGAGAAGACAGTGCAGCTCACAGGGGAAACCCCACAGGCTTTCGCAGACAGACTGTGGCCTGTGTACCAGAGCGCCTGTGGTGGGGACTGCAACCGGGATCACCTAACCCGGGAGGAAAGAGCCCGCTGGCTCCAAAGCCTGGTGGCAAACAGTTCACCACGAATCAAAGCAAAGGCTGAGGCCTGGTTTGACCCGAGAGATTCCCAGGCCACCAAGGAGGGAGTGGACAGGCAACTGACCCGAGCCTACCAGAACAGCAGGGGGATGGAAGAACACCCACCTAAGGGAAGTGTCCATGAAATCAGACCTAGTCTGGTTAAGAGGGAATGGCGCCAGGAGGGGGGCAATCCCTTCGACACGAAACGTACCGGTTTCGGGTGCGGAAAGAGTGGGCACTGGAGAAAGAATTGTAGGAATCCATGGAAGAGTAGCGCAGGGAAGAATTCTCCAGCCCCTGCCCAAAAAACCGAGACTGAGAAGCCAGTCTCTCCCTACACGTTTGATACATTCATGACTGCGCTCCGAACAATGCTAGATGGCCCTGGGAGGGTAGCCACTGCCACCGCTACGGAAATCCCATCTGCCCCATCCCATCCAAAACAGTGACTAGGACAGGTGCAGCCTGTTCTCCTGTGTTCCCTCGAGTATAATGCATTGGGGAGACTGACCAGTCAGATGGAACTGGAAAAGGTGAAGGGGACTTATCTGCTGGATACCGGTGCATCAAGCACCCTCGTCTATGCAACTAACCCCGCTGCCTCACCTCTGTCTAGCGGAGTCCCCAACAGCTTAGTGGGATTTACAGGCGCCGAGCAGGCTGGCTCATTCTCCGTTCCACTCTCCATTCGTTTGGGAACCCTCCACACCAAGTGGACTTGTGTCCTAATGAAGAGGGAACAGGAAGGGAGGGGGATCCTGGGGACTGACTTCATTCCAGGCCACGGGATACTAGTGGATTTAAGAAACCATTGTCCTTGGGGGGTAGTATGTATGGGACAAGAGAGTGAAGTGGTGGTTATCCCAAAAAAACGGGGAAAAGGAACGATGTGTACCATGAAGCCAAAGGAGGGTTACGACCTTGAATCACTGGTCAGTAACACTCCGATGGAGTACCAAGAGTATGTGAGGGCAAACATTGCAGCCTTTGCCACTCACAAACACGACTGTGGAAGGATAGAGAAGGTCAAAGTTAGCGTAGATGGGGACTGATATGTCCTTACAATACAGTATAAATGCACACGAGGCCCATACTTGAGAGAAGGTCACACTGTGACCAGTTACCTTTATGACCAAGACCTCAAGAGATGAAGGTGGGTGGAGCTTCCCCTTTTATACCTGGGAGTCCAGGTTAGGAGTGTCTCCCACAAGTTCGCCCCTTGTGGTCAATGTTCTCAAGTGTACAACTTAGGTCAGCTTATACATAGGTTACAATGATAGTTGAATATATGACATCACCTCCCCCCCAAAGTCTTATTGGGATCACAGGTTAAGTCTCTCTGGTGGTTTACCCTCCCGCGTAGAGCGCCTGAGTTGGGGCTCCAGTTGTTGGGCGCTGGCCTGAGTGTCTACTGTTTGTGATGCCTCAGGCCTGTCCGGACTGCCCACAGTGACTGGGCACTCCTCCAACTGGTTCCGGTGTTCGGTCACCTGCGATGGAGTAAACTCTACGTCGTGTTCTTCCTCTGCTTCTTCTATGGGGCTGCTGAACCTCATTTTTGTTTGATCCACGTGTTTGCGGCAGATTTGTCCATTGGTAAGTTTAACTACCAAAACCAGTGCCACGTGCTAGTCAGAGTAGGAATCGCAGGATAGCTCAGATGAATACGTTGCTTGAGCAGTGGTGCAGCAGGGAGGGATTCAAATTCCTGGGGCATTGGAGCTGGTTCTGGGGGAGGTGGGACCAATACAAACCAGACGGTCTGCACCTGGGCAGGACCGGAATCAATGTCCTAGTACTGTTGGGGAGGAGTTAAACTAATATGGCAGGGGGATGGGAACCAATGCAGGGAGACAGAGGGAAACAAAAAGAAGACAAAAGCAAAAGACAGAAAGGAGATGAGTCAAAGTGGAGGGCATAGAAACCCAAGGCAAAAAACAAAAAGGGCACTGAATATAAAGGGGCTGCAGGAGGGGTCAAAACTAAAAATCATGGTTTAAAAACTAGTATTAAAACACTCTACCTAAATGCACGCAGCATTTGAAATAAAGTAAATTAGTTGACGGCACAAATCATTACAAATGGGTATGATTTGGCGGCCATTATAGAAACGTGGTTGCAGGGTGGCCAAGACTGGGAATTAAACATACAGGGGTATCTGACGATTCGGAAAGATAGACAAGAAGGGAAAGGAGGTGGAGTAGCTCTGTTAATAAAGGATGATATCAGGGCAGTTGTGAGAGACGATATTGGCTCTAATGAACAAAATGTTGAATCATTGTGGGTGGAGATTAGAGATAGTAAGGGGAAAAAGTCACTGGTGGGTGTAGTTTATAGGCTCCCAAATAATAACTTCACGGTGGGGAGGGCAATAATCAAGGGAATAATGGAGGCATGTGAAAAAGGAACGGCAGTAATCATGAGGGATTTTAACCTACATATCGATTGGTCAAATCAAATCGCACGGGGTACCCTGGAGGAGGAATTCATAGAATGCATATGGGATTGTTTCTTAGAACAGTATGTTACAGAACCTACAAGGGAGCAAGCTATCTTAGATCTGGTCCTGTGTAATGAGACAGGAATAATAAATGATCTCCTAGTAAAAGATCTTCTCGGAATGAGTGATCACAGTATGGTTGAATTTGTAATACAGATTGAGGATGAGGAAGTCGTGTCTCAAACGAGTGTACTATGCTTAAACAAAGGGGACTACAGTGGGATGAGGGCAGAGTTGGCTAAAGTAGATTGGAAACACAGATTAAACGGTGGCACAATTGAGGAACAGTGGAGGACTTTTAAGGAGCTCTTTCATAGTGCTCAACAAAAATATATTCCAGTGAAAAAGAAGGGCGGTAAGAGAAGGGATAACCAGCCGTGGATAACCAAGGAAATAAAGGAGAGTATCAAACTAAAAATCAATGCGTATAAGGTGGCCAAGGTTCGTGGGAAACTAGAAGATTTGGAAAATTTTAAACGACAGCAAAGAATGACTAAGAAAGTAATAAAGAAAGGAAAGATAGATTATGAAGGTAAACTTGCGCAAAACATAAAAACGGATAGTAAAAGCTTTTACAGATATATAAAACGGAAAAGAGTGACTAAAGTAAATGTTGGTCCCTTAGAAGATGAGAAGGGGAATTAATAATGGGAAATGTGGAAATGGCTGAGACCTCAAACAATTATTTTGCTTCGGTCTTCACAGTGGAAGACACAAAAACCATGCCAAAAATTGCTGGTCACAGGAATGTGGGAAGGGAGGACCTTGAGACAATCACTATCACTAGGGGGGTAGTGCTGGACAGGCTAATGGGACTCAAGGTAGATAAGAGATGCATCCCAGGGTATTAAAAGAGATGGCGGAAGTTATAGCAGATGCATTCGTTATAATCTACCAAAAGTCTCTGGACTCTGGGGAGATACCAGCAGATTAGAAAACAGCTAATATAACGCCTCTGTTTAAAAAAGGGGGCAGACAAAAGGCAGGTAACTATAGGCCGGTTAGTTTAACATCTGTAGTGAGGAAAATGCTTGAAACTATCATTAAGGAAGAAATAGCGGGACATCTAGATAGGAATAGTGCAATCAAACAGACACAGCATGGATTCATGAAGGGGAAATCATGTTCAACTAATTTACTGGAATTCTTTGAGGATATAACGAGCATGGTGGATAGAGGTGTACCGATGGATGTGGTGTATTTAGATTTCCAAAAGGCATTCGATAAGGTGCCACACAAAAGTTTACTGCAGAAGATAGAGGTATGCGGAGTCAGAGGAAATGTATTAGCATGGATAGAGAATTGGCTGGTGAACACAAAGCAGAGAGTCGGGATAAATGGGTCCTTTTCGGGTTGGAAATCAGTGGTTAGTGGTGTGCCACAGGGATTGGTGCTGGAACCACAACTGTTTACAATATACATAGATGACCTGGAAAAGGGGACAGAGTGTCCATTACCAGTCGATCGTCTCTGACTGTCTCTGTAACTGTCCTTAAGCGCACCATTAACAGGTGTTGCTGGCCCCATTATTGGCCGCATTGTCCATTGCGATGGCATGAATCGCCGTTCAGCTAGCCAATGTCTCTGTTGAATTCCCCCTTTGGGTTCGACTACATGCTGGGGCATGTCCGTTTGCCATTGCCTCCCTAGAGAACTGTGTGGCGCGTTAACAACATTGACTCCCTGGTCGTTTGCCGCATTTGAGCCAAGATTTTTGTCATACATCATTCTGGTCTCTTCCTCCCCTGACATAAATGTCTGGACTATCAGAGCCGCCGCTTCCAAGTTCAAGTCTTTGGTCTCAATCAGTTTCCTGAAAACCCCAGCGTGCCCGATGCCCTCAATAAAAAAGTCTCGCAGCATCTCCGCTCTGCACCATCTGGGAACTTACATAGGCTCGCCAGTCACCGGAGATCTGCCACGAAGTCTGGAACGCTTTGCCCTTCTCGCCGCCAGTGTGTGTAAAACCGGTGTCTCGCCATGTGCATGCTGCTCGCCTATTTAAGGTGTTGCCCGATCAACTTACTGAGCCATTCGAACGTCTTGTCCACCGGCTTCTCTGGCACTAGGAGGTCCTTCATCAGGGAGTACGATTTGGATCCACAAACCGTTAGGAGATGAGCCCTGCATTTGTCGGCCGAATCCTGTCCCAACCATTCCTTAGTGACAAAACTTCGCTGTAGTCTCTCAATAAAATCGGCCCAATCATCACCAACACAGTGCCTCTCTTCTGTGCTGCTAGTGGCCATGCTCGCGTGGTTTAAATCCCAGTTTCTCGTCGCCAATGATATGTCCTTACTATACAGTATAAATGCACACGAGGCCCATACTTAGAGAAGGTCACTCGGTGACTAGTGACCTTTATGACCAAGACCTCAAGTGATGAAGGTGGGTGGAGCTTCCCCTTTTATACCTGAGGTTCGCCCCTTGTGGTCAATGTTCTCAAGTGTACAACTTAGGTCAGCTTATACATGGGTTACAATGATAGTTGAATACATGACAGGGATCCCATGACCCGACCGCAGAAACAGTATAACTTCCCCAGGGAGGCGGAGGCAGACATGAAAACTGCCTTGGCTTCTTTGGTTAAACAGGGGATATTGAGACCAATAGCCACCCATGTGAACTCTGATTTTTGGCCGGTTAAGAAACCGCACAACTCCTGGAGAGCCACTGTGGACTATCGAGTACTCAACTGTGACATCCCCGCCTGTGCAACCACGGTTGCTGCCGTCGCCAACCTCATTGGAAGTATTCCAGTGTCCGCGACTACCTTCACGGTGCTGGATATTCCCAACGGGTTTTGGTCCATCCCTTTACGAAGAGAAGACCAGTACAAGTTTGCTTTTACTTTTAAAGGCCAGCAATACACTTGGAACTATCTCCCTCAGGGCTTCCACAACAGCCCCAGTATTTTCCACCAATGTATGGCCAACTGTTTAAAGAACTTCAGTAGACCCCAGTATATGGACGACCTGCTCCTATTCACCGATGAGGGGGAGGAGCATGGCGCACTGCTGGCTGAGCTGCTGGAGCTACTGAAGAAAGCGGGGTTTAAAGTGAATCCCAAGAAGGCTCAGATCGGCCTGAAGGAAGTAAAATTCCTGGGACTGGCTGTGCGAGCCGGGGAAAGAGCCATTGACAAAGCCAGAAGGGAAACAGTGCAGAAGTTACCAGCCCCCAACACAGTAACAGGAGTAAGATATTTTCTAGGGCTAACCGGGTACTGCAGAGATTTTATTGAGGATTATGCAGCCACAGCAGTCCCTCTGCTCCGACTCCTACTCAAGGGAGTGGCATGGGATTGGGACGGAGGTTGCGAGGCAGCATTTATCCAGCTCAAGAAAGACCGACCGACCACGCCAGCTCTCGGGGCTATTGATGGGGGTAGAAAGTTCTTCCTGGAGGTAGCAGCCAGTGGAGACAGCCTGAGCACAGTACTGCTCCAGAAGCGGCACGGCCGGCTGAGACCAGTGGTCTACTCCTCCAGGATACTCATGGATATGAAGAACTGCGAGAGGCACCTCCTAGCCACTCACTGGGCTGTGAAAAGATCACTGATCTTCACAGGAGGGTCCCCTATCACACTCCTTACCCACCATACACCCACCCAAATGCTCCTGGACGGGAAAATCAAGAACGGGTCAGTGAGCAGTGCCCAAATTGCTCGCTGGACCCTCCTCCTCTCTCAGATGGACCTAAGGGTAAAGGGTCTCTGCGAGCCAAGGCTCGCAGGCAACATGATCTATCCAGGGACAGCCCACTGGTGTTCCATAGAAGGGGTATGGGAAATTAACATAGGCTTTCCGGCCGAGAAATCTATGGAGAAGGTTCAAGCACTGTATCTGCGGGCGAGCGACTCACAGGCTGCGGAGTGTATGATCCAGAGGCAGGCATTGCCCTGGCAATTAAACTCCCCAGTACTGAGCGCCCAGCACGTTGAACTGTCAGCGCTGGTGTATGTGGTCACACACCCTGAAGAATTTCCTACCACATTTGCTCAGACAGTATGTTCACATGCAATTCGTGCATGGAATGCCTGGCTATCTGGTCCCATCGTGGATATACATCGGCAGACGGGAGACCCCTGGCAATTAAGCCTTCACTGGAAAAGATCATGACAGCCGTGAGGGAGGAAGGGAAGGTCTATATACATAAAGTGAAGGCACATTCCACCACTGAACCCCGTAGCGAGGGAAACCAGCAGGCTGACATATTGGCCAAGCAAGGTGCTCGCACGGGCAAGCTCTGGGATCCGTACAACCCAGGCCCCATCTCAGCAGTTAGGGGTAGGATTAGGACAGCAGGGAGGGCAGGGGTAGCATTGCCCCCGGACCTGAAGACGGTTCAGACCCAAGACCCCGTCCCCAAAATTGTCCTGAACATGTGAGCTAAAGGGGAAAAGGCAGACGGCCCATACGGCACCGCAACGATTGTCATTAAAGAAGGCATGCTGTTCAGGGGGGAGCAATGGATACTACCGCAACAACACCGGAGAGAGTTCCTCTAGCTGGCCCACGAGGAGCCAGGAGCAGGACACCCCGGACCTGAAACCACTTGGCAACGGGTGGAACAGGCAGGGTGGCTGTGACTCAGGGAAGATGTCCGCGAGTTCTGCGCCGGTTGTCTGGTGTGCGCTGCCAACAACCCTGACCCCCAGAAAAGAAAGGTGTCTATAGGACATATCAGGAGAGTAGAGGGACCCTGGCAGTCGAACCAGGTCAATTACATCGGGCCCCTACCCACTATCCAGGGAGGCTACAAGTACTGCATAGTGTTGGTGGATGTGTTCACCAAATGGGTGAAAAGCCTTCTCATGCCGAACAGCTACTGCATTGGGAACAGCTAGGATCCTGGTCAAGGAGGTGTTCTCCCGATGGGGACTACCACAGTATGTGGAGTCCGACCAAGGGAGTCACTTCACCGGACAGGTGATGCAGGAGGCCCTTAAGGTGCTCGGCATCGAGGGGAAATAGCAAGTTGCCCACAACCCGCAGTCATCCGGGCCTGTGGAGCGTTCAAACCCCACTATCAAAGAAAGGTGTCATGTATTCAACCATTATTGTAACCCATGTACAAACTGACCTAAGTTATACACTGTGAGAACAATGACCACTAGGTGATGAACTTGTGGGAAACACTCCTAATTTGGACTTTCAGGTATAAAAGGGGAAGCTCCACCCACCTTCATCACTTGAGTGCTAGCAAATAAAGGTTACTGGTCACAGAGTGACCTTCTCTCAAGCATGGGCCTCGTGTGAATTTATACTGTATAGTAAGGACGATTTTATTGAGAGACTACAGCAAAGTTTCGTTACTAAGGAATGGCTGGGACAGGATTCGGCCGACAAATGCAGGGCTCATCTCCTGAGGGTTTGTGGATCCAGGACGTACTCCCTGATGAAGGACCTTCTAGCACCACAGAAGCCGGCGAACAAGACGTTTGAAGTGCTCAGTAAGTTGATCGGGGAATGCCTTAAACCGGCGAGCAACATGCACATGGCGAGACACTGGTTTTATACGCACCAGCGGCAAGAAGGGTAAAGGGTTCCAGACTTCGTGGCAGACCTCCGGCGACTGGCGAACCTATGTAAGTTCACAGATGCATGCAGAGCGGAGATGCTGCGAGATTTTTTATTGAGGACATCGGGCACGCTGGGGTTTTCAAGAAACTGATTGAGACCAAAGCCTTGACCTTGGAAAAGGCGGCCTTGATGGCCCAGACTTTTATCTCGGGGGAGGAAGGGACCAGAATGATGTTGGACAAAAATCTGGGCTCAAATGCAGCAAATGGACAGGTAGTCAACATTGTTAAAGCGGCACACAGTTCTCCAGGCAGACAAGGGCAATCGGACATGCCCCAACATGTAGTCGAACCCAGAGGGGGAATTCAACAGAGACAATGGCTAGCTGAACGGCAATTCACGCCATAGCAAGGGACAATGCAGCCAGTAATGGGGCCATCAACATCTGTTAATGGTGCACTTAAGGACAGACATAGAGAGAGTCAGAGACGATCGACTGGTAGTGGACCTTTTGTTTCCAACAATGACTCATGTTGGAAGTGTGGAGGCACACACCCAGCCAGAGTTTGCAGGTATCAGCAATATACCTGCAGAAACTGCAACGTCAGCGGTCACTTGGCGCATGTGTGCAGGAAGCCTGCAGCCAGGTTGATGTACGAGGAGGACGGGCCCGATGTAAGCCCTACGAGGCCAAATGTACACTGGGGGAAATCGCTGGAAGCTGAAGTTCAGCGAGTTCATGTGGAGCACATATAGAGTTCATATACCAGGACGCCATCGATAATGATGAAAGTGCTCCTCATTGGCATCACAGTATCAATGGAGCTAGACACGGGGGCCAGCCAGTCCCTGATGAGTATCAAACAGTTCGAAAGGTTGTGGGCGTCCAAGGCCAGGAGGCCAAAATTATCGCGATTGATGCACAGCTACGGACATATACAACGGATATCATTCCGGTGCTAGGCAACGCCACGGTAGTCGTGACCCACAAAGATTCCGAGAACAGGTTGCTACTCTGGATTATCCCGGGGGATGGTCCTGCACTACTGGGGAGGAGTTGGCTTGGTGTCATGAACTGGAAATGGGGCGATGTCAATCCAATTTCTTTTGTGGAGCGAGTATCATGCTCACAGTTCCTGGACAAATTTGACTCGTTATTTCAACCCGGCATCAGCACTTTCATGGGGCCAAGGTAGTGATTCACATAAACCCGGACACCAGGCCAGTACACCACAAGGCCAGAGTGGTGCCATACATGATGCGGGAAAAGATAGAAGGCGAACTGGACCACCTGCTGAGGGAAGGCATCATCTCGCCAGTCGAATTCAGTGACTGGGCGAGCCCGATTGTGCCGGTGCTCAAGGCGGATGGGTCAGTCAGGATATGTGGCGATTACAAGGCCACCATCAATCGGGTGTCACTCCAAGACCAGTACCCGCTACCGAGAGCGGAGGACCTCTTTGCAACGCTATCCGGTGGCAAACTTTTTTCAAAATTGGACCTGATCTCAGCTTACATGACCCAGGAGCTGGCGAGTGAATCGAAGAAGCTGACCACCATCACGACACACAAGGGGTTGTTTGAGTACAAAAGATGCTCGTTCGGGATTCGTTAGGCCGCCGCGATCTTTCAACTAAATATGGAAAGCCTCCTCAAGTCGATTCCAGGGACGGTGGTTTTTCAGGACGACATCCTCATCATAGGTTACTGAAGAACACCTCCACAACCTGGAGGAGGTGCTACACAGACAGGACCGGGTAGGGCTGCGACTGAAAAAGGCGAAGTGCGTCTTCCTAGCTCCAGAGGTAGAATTCCTGGGGATGAGGGTAGCAGCAGACAGGATCAGACCTACTGCGTCCAAAACGGAAGCGATCCAGAGAGCAGCCCGGCCCCGTAACACGACGGAGCTGTGTTCGTTCCTGGGACTCCTGAACTATTTTGATAACTTTCTTCCCAAATTGAGCACGCTGTTAGAGCCGCTACACATGCTCCTACGCAAAGGTCATGAATGGGTCTGGGGGGACAGTCAGGAAAGGGCTTTTGATAGAGCACGCAATTTGTTGTGCTCCAACAATCTGTTAACGCTATATGACTCATATAAGAAACTTGTTTTAACGTGCGATGCGTCGTCCTGTGGTGTCAGATGTGTGCTGCAGCATCTTAATGCCAAGGGCCAGTTACAGCCGGTAGCTTATGCCTCCAGAAGTCTGTCCCAGGCAGAAAGGGGCTATGGGATGGTAGAAAAGGAGGCGCTTGCATGCGTTTCTGCAGTAAAGAAAATGCACCAGTACCTGTTTGGCAGGAAATTTGAGCTGGAGACAGATCACAAACCCCTAACGTCCCTTTTGGCCAACAACAAGGCCATAAATTCTAACGCATCGGCCCGCATACAGAGGTGGGCACTCATGTTCGCCGCCTATGACTATACAATTCGGCACAGACCGGGCACCGAAAACTGCGCCGATGCACTCAGCAGGCTCCCACTAGCCACCACTGAGGGGGCTACCGAGCATGCTGCTGAGATGGTCATGGCTGTTGAAGCTTTCGAAACGAAGGCTCACCCATAACAGCCCGTCAGATTAAAGTCTGGACAAATAAAGACCCGTTACTCTCTTTAGTCAAGAAAAGTGTCCTAAATGGGGACTGGGCAGCCACATGCGGGGCATGCCCTGAGGAATTTAAAGCATTTCACAGGCGCAAGGATGAACTCTCGATTCAGGTTGATTGCCTACTATGGGGAAACCGTGTAGTCATGCCCCAGATGGGCAAAGAGGTGTTTATCAGAGAACTGCACAATGAGCACCCAGGCATTGTCATGATGAAGGCAATTGCCAGGTCACACGTTTGGTGGCCAGGGATAGAAGCAGACCTGGAACTTTGTGTTCGCAGGTGCAACATGTGTGCCCAGCTGGGCAATGCGCCCAGGGAAGACCCCCTTCGCCCCTGGTTCTGGCCCACCAAGCCATGGTCATGCATCTATGTGGACTACGCAGGTCCTTTCATGGGAAAAATTTTATTGGTTGTAGTAGATGCCTACTCCAAATGGATCGAGTGTGACATTTTAAATTCAAGCACATCCTCTGCCACGGTAGAAAGTCTATGGGCAGTGTTCGCCACCCATGGTCTACCGGATGTCTTGGTCAGTGACAATGGCCCGTGCTTCACAAGCACTGAATTCCAGGACTTCATGGCAGGCAATGGAATTAACCATGTTAGAACGGCACCGTTCAAGCCGGCCTCAAACGGAAGGCGGAACGAGCAGTGCAGATAATCAAACAGGGGATGATCAGAATCCAAGGATGTTCCCTACAAAGCCACTTATCACGCCTCCTGTTGGCCTACAGATCGTGACCACACTCGCTCACAGGGGTTCCACCCGCAGCGCTAATGAAAAGGACGCTCAAAACCAGGTTATCCCTTATACACCCCACCATGAAAGAAATTGTCGAGAGCAGGCTTCAGTCACAATATGACTACCATGACAGGAATGCGAGGGCGCGAGGTATCGATGTCAATGACCCTGTATTTGACCTCAACTATGCTGCAGTGCCCAATTGGCTCGCAGGCATTGTGATTGCTGAAGACGGGAGTAGGATTCTGGTAGTTAAACTTACCAATGCACAAATCTGCCGCAAACATGTGGATCAAACAAAAAGGAGGTTCAGCAATCCCATAGAAGAAGCAGAGTAAGAACACGATGTAGAGTTCACTCCACCACGGGCGACCGAACACCAGAACCGAGTGGAGGAGAGCCCAATCACTGTGGGCAGTCCAGACAGGCCTGAGGCACCGCAAACAGCAGACACTCAGGCAAGAGCCCAACAACCGGAGCCCCAACTCAGGCACACCACAAGGGAGCGTAAACCACCAGAGAGAGTCAACCTGTGATCCCAATAAGACTTTGGGGGGGAGGTGATGTCATGTATTCAACCATCATTGTAACCCATGTACAAACTGACCTAAGTTATACACTGTGAGAACAATGATCACTAGGTGGTGAACTTGTGGGTGACACTCCTAATTTGGACTTTCAGGTATAAAAGGGGAAGCTCCATCCACCTTCATCACTTGAGTGCTAGCAAATAAAGGTTACTGGTCACAGAGTGACCTTCTCTCAAGCATGGGCCTCATGTGCATTTATACTGTATAGTAAGGACATATTAAAAGGTTACGTAAGGAGACGGGGGACTCACCCAAGAAGTGGGTGGAGGTCCTACCACTGGTCCTTATAGGGATCTGGGCCAGCCAATCAAAGAGTATGGGGTACTTCCCTTTATAAGCTCATGACCGGCAGAACCATGCGAACCCCACCCATGTATTAGCCCTGGTGCTCATGGAAGGTCAGTTTAGAGAAACGAGCCGGGACAGCTTTGTCAGGAATCTGTTTGAACACCTTAAACAGATTCACTGGCAGGCTGCTAACAACATGGGAAAACAGCATCGGAGCAATCGACTGCTGCTAGAACCCCGCAAACACCACGAGTGGGAGGTAGGGGGACCAGGCTTTGTTACGGAACTACGCTCGAGTAGGGGCTTTTGAGGCACTGTACATGGAGCCATACCACATTGTCGACAAGGCAAGCCCCATGGTCTATGCCATAAAATGCCCTGCTGTACAAAGTGGTTCCACATAAACCAGTGTAAACTGTTTAATCCGGAATAGCAGCTAAGCGTAAGGGACAGCTAAGAACAGTGATCCGTTCTAAGGGCAGGGATCCTCAGCCAGCAGCTCCCGACTGTGGAAATCCCTCAGGGGACATGGCAGACCCACAGACCGTACCTAGAGGGGCAGTGGACTGTGTTACTGGAGGAGCTATCCCCCCCAATCATTTGGGACTCGGACGCTCCCCCAGTAGTCAGAGCCTTGAGAAGGACTCTCCGCACGCCACGACCTAAGACACCGTGGTCACCAGTGCCCCAATTTAAGTGGTTCAACCCTGGGAAGGGGACCAGCCGCAAAGGGGTACCTAAGATCAGGGACCAGCCTGCGAGCAGGGACCCCCAGCCGGTAGTCTTGGGCGACGAGGGACCCCCGGAAGAGATAGTGGTAGACCAGCCACCAAATGAGAGTCCTCAGCCTGCAGCCCTTGGCTATGCAGAACCCACCGGTAACGAAATGAACCTTGCAGCCACCCCTAAAGGGGAGGTGTGCTGTAGCACTGGAAGGGACATTCCCCCGATAACGTGGGACTCAGACCCACCTCCAGTCAGGACACTCCAGGTCCAGCGGTACAGGCCAATTACTGCCGACCATGCTGGAAATCCAGAGGCCCAAGAAGAAAAGAGAAGAATAGGAGTTAACCTGGCCACCCGGAGATGGATGGCAGATGTATATAAATAGGACGACATGAGTTTAAGCATGTTTAATAAGAATCTAGCGTAGCGTAGGATTATGTATGTAATAATTTTAGGTCACCACGACCTCATGAAGAGTGATTTCAGGTCACCACGACCATAAAGAAGCCATATGTAATAAAGTAGTGAAACGAATACGAAATAGGATAAGAATAGTTTAGACAAATATGAAATGAAAGAGTTCGGCCGACAGCCGGTGTCTGACTAGTGACATGTGCCTGGTATTATTTGGGAGGAGACGTATAAGAGCCCATTTTGGGGTATGAGAAGAATCCACCTGTGCAGCTATTAGAAGAGGCACAGACCAGGTAGCATCCGGGAGTATGAAGAATCTACCGGTACAGCTATTAAAGGAAGCACCAATAGTATTTCTGGAAGGAAAAGACCACACCTTGCAGTCAGTAAACGAGGCACTAAAAGAACAATAAGAATAAAATGACTATGAGACAAAAGTTAAAAATAGACATCAGTTCCGAGACAAGAACTGGAAAAGACAGCCAGTTGGCAAAAGACTTTATTATGCTTCCGTAAAGAAATGAGCTAAAATTGGAACTCGATCACCTTTTGTCAAGCCGGAGAGCTTTTCTCAGGGCTGGGCTATCTGTTTTATGTACCCCAACAGGAAGGAGAACGACATAGAAAGGGTCCTGTTCCTGCTCTCCCTGATAGGGATGAGCACCGGTGACCGAGGAGAAATGGAAGAATCCCTCATTTGTGGGTGCTCGGGAGAGAGAGCACCGATCGTAACTGCAGGGGGTAGCACACCAGCTGTGGATGAGCTTGCCGTTTATGCCCACGAAGGGAGGTGGCCAGGGTGGCTGGGGTCTAATTCCACTCGCTACTCCAGCCAGGAAGGGTTTACCTATGTGGGGGTTTCCGTTCCATGCCCCAGGATACGGGTCGTTGCTGTGCGGGTCAGTGTTACGAAAGGAAAACGTATGTGTTTGACTTGTAAAGGACAGATTCCCCTGGGTAGATGGTGGTGGCTCAGGAAGCTGAGCAAGGACGCGGGGGACCAGGAATCTGACTGGGAAAGACTCGGTGACGATACGTACCGTACCATCACGGGGACACGGGGAGGAGTGAAGGTGTGTCGGAACAAGTGGTAGGAGTCCGAACAGGGGATTTACGTGTGCATGTGGGGATCAGCGAGGATCTGTCCCGCGGGCATATCAATCGCCTTCGCCAGGCAACGGCAAGATGACGGGGAAGGGATGGGGTGGGACTCCAGCCTACACAGGTGTGCGGTCCCACACTCCCCACTCCCAATTTATGCCACCGAACTTATAGCACGCATCAAGAAGCCCCTGCCCACGACCCCGTCAATGCGAACGATAATAGAAAGGTGTCCTACCACCACCAAGGGACCAGGGAACGGATTAGTATTGGTACCGACCGAAAAGGTGTTATACCAGGGGGTACACTATGCAGTAGCTTCAGTTATTTTAAACCTTACCAAGGTGCACTTACGTGACTGGTGCCCGAAGGAAACAGAGCGGTTATACCAGGCCCTACTCAAGAGAAATGTTTAAAAAATTTACGAGTTAGATTTTGGGAATGTAGACGAAGCAGATTTATACACCCTACACACTAGGGACACCATGGGCACAGGGAGACCTAGAAGGGGAACCTTGAATGACATTTTTACTGCATATAATACAGGATCCTCTCTGATAAATAGCCTAGACGATATAGAACTGCAAACACAAATAAATGATCTAAAGAACCAACTGAGAAAGATCCTAAAAGAGGAAAGCACAGTAGTGGGCTCAGAACTACACGAGGGCCAGGCTATGATGATCCATTTAAAAGAGATCGTTGCTGAGCGGGAAAAGCATGCGCAAACAGTGAATGCACTCATACGGGAGAATAGGAATGTTCCAGACCAGGCTGCACAGAACGAGTTGTGCGTGCTGTACGGGGCATGGTTGTTGGGCGAGGGCCGCAACAACCTGGAGGATTTAAAACAAGGTTTAGTCCCCTCCTGGATCAGCAACAAACACCTCGCAGCCCTCCACCCGTATAGTAATTCCCTAAGCCCGTGTCAGCTCCGCCAAGCTTCTGAAGCCTACTCTGAAGCCTGTCCCAGTAGATTGCAGGCGTTCTAATCACACCATCATGGGGATAGTACTAAGGATGCCGGTCATGGGTGGAACAGCCCGACCCACATCGGTATACAGGGTGGAGAACATTGGAGTCATTCAAGGAGGTGCACACATTCGTTTCATAGCAGTCCCACCGTATGCCATAAAGTGGGAGCACGCTATGATGGGTACTGACCTCGACGGGTGCCGGAGCCGGGGTGCACACATAATACTGTGTCCCCAGCACTTGAATGCCTATTCTAAACTACAGTGCAGGTTTAAAGCTGCTGGCGCGCAGCCTATCAACTTTACCATGGAAGAAATGGCACAAGATCATGTTCTCCCACAGGTAGCATACATAGGGGATGGGACATATTGTGTCACCACCAGTCCCCCCCACTACCAGCATGGACAACACTTCTGGTGTCCGGCGAGTGACAGCAGTTCTTGCTTTAAACCCAAGGCAGAAGTCCAAGTGGCCCAGGAACGTAATGTCCCCATTCCCGAACCCTCCACTGTTCTTCTCACTGTGAGTGAAAACATCACAAACCTGCAAGATTACATTTCACATCTTGGCTATGAAATTACCCCTCTACCCGAATATCTTACTGCTCTACTAGAAGCTGTAGTAATCTCACAAAAGCATTTCTATACTCTAAAACAGAAAACAATTGAGATAGGGAGAAAGATTCTAGGGATCACAATTCCGCCTTGGTGGGACATTTTCAGAAATATAGAAGTTCCTGTCGGGATCAGAATAGCTTCCCATGTTTTGGTTGTCTGTCAATTCGTGATTATTCTTTACTTATGGTTTCTCACCTGCCAAGTAAAACATAGAGGCCGGCAGGTCCGGTACCAAAGGGTGCTGTATGCTCCCTGCCCAAACTTGGGGATCGCACAGGGAGGGGTAACACCATATTATCATGTTTAGTTTGTTTTGATTGTCACCTGCTGTAAAAACGCAGAGGTCGAGTATTGTAAGAATTTTACTTAAAAATGTGTTTGACTATGTACCTTTATTTTCTGTAAAACCGGAGAAATGGAGAGCCATCGGACCCCCTCCACACTGTAACATAATTGGAATGACTGTGTTTGTCTGTAAACTGCATTACATTTCAAAGGGGGCATGCACGTTTAAGTTTTAGCTAGGTAAATACAGGGGAAGGTTGGCTCTCGGGAATCAGGAATTTTGCTCACCTAGCATGACACTCTAGCATGTAGAGTATCACGGGGGGACTGTAGGATTGCAAAATTCGTGGGAAAACCCCCCCACTGTTTTACTCATTGGAAAGGAAATTCGATTTGGAACTATCAGCCAGAAAGTTTAGGATCCAAAAATGCACATGGAAGAAACTATGAATTTTAATCGAATTTGGTATTTTACAAGGCATATGGGGTCCATGTGGAAAGGGCTGAAAACTAAAGGATAACTATCCTCCAAAGAAACCAGTTTTGGGTATTGAAGCTGTCTGGGGTATTGAAGCGAAACAAATTGTCTGGGGAATTGTGTAAACTCGAAAATCCTTCTCCCTGGGAGACATTAACAGAGCAACAATCAACCCAAAGGTAGCCAGCCATCGCTCTGAGCAGGAACTCTATCCAGCGCATATATAATGTTAATGGCCCATCCAGCCTGCATGGAAAATCCAGGCCTAGGCAGACATCGCAAATACCAAAACTAATTTTTCCCGGTCAAGAAACAAATTCGACAGATCGACACATCCGAGACAGGTTACCATTAATGAGCCTGCCAAAATATAACAAAGAAATATCAAGCCCGTCAAAATTAAGACAAAGAATCATGGCTGATTTGGCGCGCAGATTAAAATGGCTCCCAAAGTATAACTGGGGCCCCGGTTTTAACGAGTTAGGAGAGGGGAAGAAGGGGAAAAGGAGACAGACCACAGCAGCAGTTTTAACAAGCCTTCCAGAGAGCTTGCTACACAGCCTTCTATGCAGCTCTTCTGAGCACCAACATCTTCAGCCTCGAGGACACTCCTGGGCTACACTGCTCTGCTACCGAAGAAGAAGGAAGAACACCATCAAGGCAGAGAAAAGCAGTTCCAGCAACTTCGGATATCGCCATCGCGGCAGCAACTGACCAGAGCCAACGTGGTAATATCGAAAGCACCGCGATCGATAAACTCCAAAAACAAACTCCTCAAGAAGAAACCGAAGATTTGAAAGTTTCCACTCTACAGTCTGTTCCTAGCTACCAACAGGTGAAACATTACCTAAAGAACTTTAAAACCTATTGCTGATGGAAGAAAAGTGGGTACTCACCCCATAAGTCCAATACACGCCCTACCGCATCAGCGGACACCACCCAACTAAAGACTACGCAGTAAGAAGTCTTCCACGACATTTGGGGTATGGCAAGCAGAACCTGCAGAGTCCAGTGAACCCCGAAATCGTGAACCACCGCCAACTGACAATAAAAGGATTGGTGAGCATAATCTCTGTTTTCCCTGGAGTTCAACGCAATCCGAGTTAGGCATTGGGAGGTGGGAGGTGTATTATTTTCTGTAACCCCTTTTGAACGTGTGATAAGGTGTTCTTTATTCTCGTGATTGCAAACCTTGACATTGTCCTTTCTTGTCCTTAATAAAACTCGAAGTTCTTTTCACCAAAGCCAGTTGTCTCTTGCACTTTGTCACATCACCAAATAAATCCAAAGTCTAGAACCCAGGGAGTGGAAGCGATTCGAACCGCTCAGAAGTTCAGTGGTGAATCTGACCCCCTAGACCAACCCTTACACCATTACTATCCTCGTTTGCCTTGCACCTTCATCCCTTTTGTCATTTAATCAGTTCTGCCTTCCACCCTATCACGAACCTTCCTTTTTGTTCTTTCCTCCCCTCTCCCCTTTCCCTGCCTCTGTACTTGCTTAAACCTGTTGCATCTCTAACTTTTTCCAGTTCTGACGAAAGGTCATCGATCACAGATGCTGTCTGACCTGCTGAGTAGTTCCAACATTTTCTCTTTTTATTTCAGATTTCCAATATCTGCAGTATTTTGATTTTGTATACCAGAAAGGTGCCAGGTTTGGTCTTGTGTTAGAATCATAGACTCATGCAGTACACAAACAGACTCTTTGGTCCATCGTGCCTGTGCCAGCTCTTTGAAAGAGATATCTAATTAGTCTTACTCCCCTGCTCTTTCTGCATAGACCAGCAAAATTTTTATTTTCAAGTATATATCCAATTATTGTATCAGTTGGGGTTTGTAGGGACTGCTTGATGAACTGATCTCAGCTCTCCCTAGGCTATGGAAAGGAAATATCATCCAGGGTTCAAGCTGCTGGTTGTTCTCCAGTAGCCCCTGCTGGGATGTGTAGAGATGTTGATTAAGCACAGGGTGGATATCTCAACTGTCTTAGCCACAACCTCCCCCTCCACACCTAAGTTTAAATAGCCTGTTGATGCTCACTGTCTATATCACACTTGAAGAATAGCAAATTGGGAAAGATGTTGGAGGTCTACCAGCGCCCATGGAACGGAACCTCAAATAAGCCCTTGGGAACGAAAGGAAATAAAATCTCATTACAACAACAACTTATATAGTGCAGTGGAGGGTCTGAGAGAATTGATGGCGAGGTAGAGCTGGGTGCTGTCACGTCTTCAGATGATGTCGCCAAAGGCAGGATGTAGATAAGGAAGAGGAGAGCCCAAAGAACAGCTGAGGGAAGCGATGAGCACATTGATAATATTATTACTGATAAGGGACAATGCAAACATTGTAGTTGACGAGGAGGAACGTGAAATATTAGATGAGCTAAAAAAAAGTGAGAGAGGAAGTATTAAGGGGTTTAGCATCTTTGAAAGTAGATAAATCGCCCAGATGGAATGTATCCCAGGTTGTTAAGAGAAGCAAGGATGGAAATAGTGGAGGCTCTGACCATCATTTTTCAATCCTCTTTGGCTAAAGGTGTGGTTCTTGAGGGCTGCTAATGTAGTACCATTGTTTAAAAAGGGAGAAAGGGATAGACCGAGTAATTACAAGCCAGTCAGCTTAATCTCAGTGGTGAGTAAATACTGAGGGACAGTATTAATCATCATTTAGAAAGGCACAGATTAATCAAGGACAGTTAGCATGGATTTGTTGAGGGAAGGTCATGTCTGATTAACTTCATTGAATTAACTTTGAGGAGGTAACAAGGAGGGTATTTCATTTGATGTAGTCTGCATGGATTTTAGCAAGGCTTTTGTCAAGGTTCCACATGGCAGATTGCTCAGAAAAGTAAAAGCCCATGGGATCCAAGGCAAAGTGGCAAGTTGGATCCAAAATTGGATCAGTGGCAGGAAACAAAGTGTAATGGTTGACGGATGTTTTTGTGACTGGAAAGCTGGTTTCAGTCGGGTTCCACAGGGCTCAGTACAAGGTCCTTGCATTTTGTGGTATACATCAATGATTTAGACTTGAATGTAGGGGGCATGATTAAGAAGTTTTCAAATGATACAAAGATTGGCCGTGTGATTGATAATGAGGAAGAAAGCAAGAGGACTGCAGGAAGATATCAATGGACTAGTCAGGTTGGCAGAAAAATGGCAAATGAAATTCAATCCAGAGATGTGTGAGGTAATGCAATTGGGGAGGACTAACAAAGCAAGGGAATACACAATAAATGGTAGGATACTGAGAAACGTAGAGGAACAGAGGGAACTTGGAGTGCATGTCCACAGATCCCTGAAGATAGCAGGGCGTGTATACAAGGTGGCTAAGAAGGCATATGGGATACTTTCCTTTATTAGCCAAGGCATAGAATATAAGAGCAGGATGGTTATGCTTGAACTGTAGAAAACAGTAGTTAGTCCACAGCTAGACTAGTGTGTACAGTTCTGGTCACTAAATTACAGAAAAGATGTGAATGCATTAGAGACAGTACAGAGGAGATTTACGAGGATGTTGCCAGGACTGGAGAATTTTAGCTATGAGGAAAGATTAAATAGGTTGGGGTTGTTTTCTTTGGAATAGAGGAGGCTGAGGGGAGATTTAAAGTAATTGGCAGAAGGATTAGAGAGGAGTTGACGAGAACTTTTTTCACCCAGAGGTTGGTGGGAGTCTGGAATGCATTGTTTGAAAGAGTGGTAGAGGCAGAAACCCTCATCACATTTAAAAAGTACTTGGATATGCACTTGAAATGCCGTAACCTACGAGGCTATAGACCAAGAGCTGATAAGTGGGATAAGGCTCAGGAGCTATTTTTCAGCCGGCACAGACACAATGGGTCAAGTGGCCTCCTTCTGTGCTGTTAATATCTATGATTCCATGCCCACTTTGCTGTTTGCCATTATTCAGGTGCACATCTGAACAGTGGGTAGCAACAAGCTATTCCACAGTGGGAGGATCACAGCCAAGCCCAACTCTGACTTCATCTCGCATCCACAAATGTGCTTCACACCAACAATTTTTCTATCAGGCATGCAGGAACCAAAACATAATCATGAAGGGGTCCTAATGGGAGAAGAGTCATGAAGATTGGGAAAACATAATCAAGTTATTTTAGAGCCTCTAATTGCTGAGATTTAATCACTTGTTTCGTTACATGATTTTTGAAAACCAGGTTGTGTGTTGGGAGCCAACTACATTGCACTACTGAACAACATTTTTTGAACTATTACAATCATACTTAACAGGGAATGTTACTGCTGGGACACATTTTTTGGCTTATTTTGTTTGCCCAATTGTTGCCATGTTTCTGCTAAAACAGAGCTGATTCTTGTTAGGGACAGACCCATCTGTCTGCTGTCTGGAGAAAGTCTGAACAAGTTGCAACTATTTAAAGAAAGTGTATGTGTTCTGTAGGGATCCTCTTGGAGTATATCGCAGGAGAATTCCCAGGGCATGTTTCAGCACATTCTGCACTGTAAATTGTAGATTCTTTTAGTCATTTTTTTTTATTGGGCCGTAATTTGTGACCCCTATGGGTGTGTACGAGGTGAGCCCGCGCCCGGAGGGGCCGCGCAAGTTCCGGGATTTGGAGGCCCTTCTTCCGGGGATGCGAGCGAAGGGAGAAGGGCCTCCACGGGCAGAGAGTTGGGTTATTTGTCCAGCGAATGCCCGTGAAATTCTTATGCCTGACAAAAGCAGGCGTAAGGCTTGCTTTTACCAGTGAAAGAGTTTTAAAAAACATAAAAATAAAATTTTATCAATCATTTGTACATTGAACATTCAAGGTAAGTTTATTTTTTAGCCCCGTTAAAACAAGTACATTTATTTTTCAAACAATTATAATTTTGCTTGAAATATTTAATTAAATGCCACTTTAATTAATTTTCAATATGTAATGATTTTTAAAATAATTTTTTATGTTAAATGTACTTTTTATGTACGTACAGGATCCCCATAAGCATGATTGGGGATTCCCTTTTTTGATTGGTAGCAAACCGCTTGCAACCCTGAGATTTATGGGCTTCCAGGTAAGCTTTCGCATAGAGGCCCAGGACCGCAAGTCTCAGTGGATCACAAAGCAGAAGGTAAGTGCGTAGATTTTTTGCCGTTCGGAGGCATCCGCCCGCGGAAGCCTCCAACCACAAATTTATTTATTCATTCGTGGGATTTGGGAGTCACTGGCAAGGCCAGCATTTATTACCCATCCCTAATTGCCTTTGAGCAGGTGGTGGTGAGCCGCCTTCTTGAACCGCTACAGTCTGATTAGTGAAGGTGCTACCACAATGTTGTTAAGTAAGGAGTTCCAGGGTTTTGTCCCATTAACGATTAATGGCGATATATTTCCAAGTCAGGATTGTGTGTGACTCGGAGGGGAACTTGGAGGTGCTCCCATGCACCTGCTGCCCTTGTCCTTCTAGGTGGTAGACGGCACGGGTTTGAGAGGTGCTATCAAAGAAGCCTTGGTGAGTTGCTGCCATGCATCTTGTAGATAGTACGTACTGCAGCCAAGCTGTGCCGGTGATGCAGAGAGTGAATGTTTCAAGTGATGGAGGGGATGGTGATGAAGCGGGCTGCTTTGTCCTGGATGATGTTGGATTTCTTGAGTGTTGTTGGAGCTGCACTCATCCAGGAAAGTGGAGAGTATTCCATCAGTTTCCTGACTTGTGTCGTATAAGCGGTTGAAGACCTTTGAGAAATCAGGAGGTGAGTCACTCACCGCAGACTACCCAGCCTCTGACCTGCTCTTGTAGCCACAGTATTTATGTGGCTAGTCCAGTAAGTCTTTGGTCAATGGTGACCCCCAGGAATTTGGTGGTGGAGGATTCGGCAATGGTAATGCCATTGAATGTCAATGGTAGATGGTTAAAAGCTCTCTTGTTGGAGATGGTCATTGCCTGGCACTTGTGTGTCATGAATGTTACTTGCCACTTATCAACCCAAACCTGAATGTTGTCCAGGTCTTGCTGCATGTGGGCATGGACTGCATAATTATCTGGGGAGTTGCGCATGAAAGTGAATACTGTGCAATCATAGGCAACCATCCCCACTTCTGACATTATGATGGAGGGAAGGTCATTGATGAAGCAGCTGTAGATGGTTGGGCCTAGGACACTGCCCTGAGGAACTCTTGCAGCGATATCTTGGGACTGAGATGATTGGTCTCCAACAACCACAACCATCTTCCTTTGTGCTAGATATGACTCCAGTCAGTGGAATGTTTTCTCCCTGATTCCCATTGATTTCAATTTTATTAGGGTTCCTTGGTGCCACACTCGGCCAAATGCTGCCTTGATGTCAAGGGCAGTCACACCCACCAAGGATCAAGACAGTAATGAGGTCTCAGCTGACTGGTCCTGGCGGAAGCCAAACTGAGCATCAGTGAGCAGGTTTTTGGGGAGTAAGTGCCCCTTGATAGTACTGTCGACGACACCTTCCATCACTTTGATGATGATTGAGAGTAGGCTGATGGGGCGGTAATTGGTCGGATTGGATTTGTCCTGCTTTTTGTGGATGGGACACGTGAGCAATTTTCCACTTTGTCGGATAGATGTCAGTAGTGGAACAGCTTGGCTAGAGGCACGGCTAGTTCTGGAGCACAACTCTTCAGCACAGCAGCCGGGATGTTGTCAGCTCCCATAGCCTTTGCTGTATCCAGTGCACTCAGATGTTTCTTGATATCACATATAGTGAATCGAATTGGCTGAAGACTGGCTTCTGTGATGGTGGACCTCAGGAGGAGGCCGAGATGGATCATCCACTCAGCACTTCTGGCTGGCGAAGGCCTTGTCTTTTGCACTCAAGCTAGGCTCTGCCAACTTTGAGGATGGGTATATTCATGGAGCCTCTTCCTTCCGCTAGTTGTTTAATTATCCACCACCATTGACGACCAGATGTGGCAGGACTGCAGAGCTTTTATCTGATCTGTTGGTTGTGGGATTGCTTGGCTTTGTCTATAGCATGCTGCTTCCGCTGTTTAGCATCCATGTAGTTCTGTGTTGTACTTGAGGTTGCCACCTCTTTTTTTAGGTACGCCTGGTGATGCTCCTGGCATGCTCTTCGACACTCCTCATTGAACCAGGGTTGGCCACCTGGCTTGATGATAATGGTAGTGAGGGATATGCCGGGCCATGAGGTTACAGCTGCTGCTGATGGCTCGCAGTGCCTCATGGATGCCCAGATTTGTGCTGCTGGATCTATTCTGAATCTGTTCCATTTAGCACGGTGGTTGAGCCACACAACAGGATGGAGGGTGTCCACAGTGTAAAGATGGGATTTTGTCTCCACAATGACTATGTGGTGGCCACTTCTACCAATACTGTCATGGAGAGATGCATCTGTGACAGGTAGATTGGTGAGGACAAGGTCAAGTAGGTTTTTCCCTCCTGTTGGTTCTTTCACCGCCTGCTGAAGGCCCAGTCTGGCAGCTATGTCCTTCAAGATTTGGCCAGCTCGGTCAGTAGTGGTGCTACAGAGTCACCCTTGGTGATGGACATTGAAGTCCCCCACCCAGAGTATATTATGTGCCCTTGCTACCCTCAGTGCTTCTTCCAAGTGCTGATCAATATAGAGGAGAACTGATTCATCAGCTGAGGGGGCTGGTAGGTGGTAATCAGCAGGAGGTTTCCTTGCCCATGTTTGACCTGATGCCATGACACTTAATCTGGCCCAGAGTCAATGTTGAGGACTCCCAAGACCACTCCTTCCTGACTGCATACCACTGAGCCGCCAACTCTGGTGGGTCTGTCCTGCCGAAGTGACAATTTTGGCACGTCCCCAGATGTTAGTGAGGAGGAGTTTACCCTATCAATTAGATTACATGGAATGCAACAGGCAATAATCACCTCATATCAAAATCATTATTCTTGAGCAATTTTCTCCTTTAACCATGTGTAAAAACAAATGCAAGTACAGTATAAGCTATTTAGTCTCAGACCTCAGTCATTATTAATCATTAAAGAAAAGCAGTGGGTTGGACATTGGCCTTTCATTATGTCCCAATCTAGCCCAGACTGATGGGATGAACATCTTCTGACTGGAACAGTCCTATGTGAATTGAGTTGCCATTGGGCATGTACCACAGCACAAAACTACACATAAATTGACATTAATTGAGCGAGAAATGTTGGCCAGGACATAATCCCTGCTCTTCTTTGAATAATGCCATGGGATCTTTTATATCCACCTCAGCAGGCAGTTGGATCCTCAGTTGAACATCTCATCCATAATATGGCACTTCCAATAGTCCAGCACTCCCTCAGTACGCTGCTGAAGTGTCAATCTTGATTGTGTACTCCAGTCTCGGGTGTGGGTCATGAACCTACAACCTTCTGACTCAGAGACAAGAATGCTATCACTGAGTCAAGACTGATATATTCATCCTATAATTTTCTCCCATTCTCTTATGAAAGGCAAGGGGTACAGGTCCGTAGGCAATACAAGCCATCACTACCCCATCCATATCTTCAAGGGTCAACCTGAACAGTGAGCATCTAATGCTATAGGGTATCATAGCCAAGTTTCCCATACCTCGCGAGCCTCTTGTCAACAAGGCAGACATTGACGCAGAGATTCAACATCACCTCCAGTGCGCCATTGCAGCCTTCGGCCACCTGAGGAAAAGAGTGTTCGAAGACCAGGCCCTCAAACCTACCACCAAACTCATGGTCTACAGGGCTGTAATAATACCCGCCTTCCTGTATGGATCAGAGGCATGGACAATGTACAGAAGACACATCAAGTCGCTGGAGATATATCACCAATGAGGTTGCCACAAGATCCTGCAAGTCCCCTGGGAGAACAGATGCATCAACATCAATGTCCTCACCTAGGCTAACATCCCCAGCATTGAAGCACTAACCACACTCGATCAACTTCACTGGCAGGCCACTTAGTTCGCAAACCAGACTCGAGACTCCCGAAACAATTGCTCTACGCAGAGCTCCTTCATGGCAAACGAGCCAAAGGTGGGCAGCGGAAACGTTACAAGGATTCCCTCAAAGCCTCCCTGGTGAAGTGCGACATCACCACTGACACCTGGGAGATCCTGGCCCTGACCACTGCCTTTGGTGGAGAAAGTGAATCCGGGGGGATGTTGAGCTCTTCGAATCTCAATGCTGCGAGCGTGTAGAGGTGAGGCGCAGGCAGCGGAAGAAGCGGCGGCAAATCAGTCCAACCCCCACCCCCCTTCCCCTGACGAATGTCTGTCCCACCTGTGACAGGTTCTGTGGCTCTCGTGTTGGACTGTTCAGCCCCAAAGAAACTTTAGTAGTGGAAGCAAGTCTTCCTCGATGCCTATGATGATGACGTAGCCAAGCCTAACTTTGTCTATGCAAATCCACTACCATTGCTATCTCGGTTAAGATCAGCTGACTGCTATTTCAATATCCTGAGTACTTTTCATTCGAGTCTCTCCAAGCTCTTGGTTCAAGACCTTTGGTCAGCTCGCCAATTCAAGTGGTTTTATAAGCCATTGTTGCTATTGTGTGGTCAATGGAATAGCTATACCTGCTCCTACCACTAATACAGTAATATTCACATAGATGTCAAACTTTACATGTTGACTGCGCAAATTACTGAGGACTGTCACCATGTGATCTATTCATTCTGATGCAACCAATGATGCCTACTTAGCATGGAATCCACTGACACTGATGCAACCAAAACCACCTATTCATGCTGATGCAATAGCAAGCATTCTTTTTTTAGAAACAAGCCAAGTGACAAAGTATGTTAAATTATATGGTACTTTTATGGGAAACAATGGTCAGTTGGGATGCATTGCGAGTGTGTGTAAAGTCAAGCTTTCATTGGCTTGGGCATTCTTACTTTTAACCCCAACCAGCTCAGAACCCCACATTTATACACCTTAACAATAAATCCGCAACCATCCATTCTTCGTCAGATGTTGGAAGCATCACTTGTCTTACATTGAGGAGTTCAAATGTGTTTTCTCTTTAGAATTGATGAGAACATTCTCAATAAATCATATTTTGCTAATTTAAGGATCGGGTCTTTTATTTGTCCTGAGGTAGTAGAAATGTGTCCTAGCATGGCAACAGAGATCTGAACTTGACCAGAAAGTACTGTTAAAAAGCCCGCTATGTATGGTGATAGCTGCATGCTGTAAAATATTAATTTATTTCTAGAAACACACAAATTAGCTACACACCTGGATATGCCACAGGATGTGTAGAACTACAAAAGTTGACAACAGTTACCTTGTGAATGTTAGGACGGGGGTAGTATTTTCAAAGAATTCAATGAGCTTATCTGATTATAAATTTATCCCAAGACACATTACTGACAAATAAAACATACACGCAATAACAAAATAAGTGCTTTAGATTAATACTAACAAGTACTTTAAATTAACACTACTATTAATACTACTAATAGAATTATTACTAACAATACCACTATTGACCCACTGCATTTAGGGGGTAAATTTGCAGGGTTATGGGGAAAGGATAGGGGAATGGGACTGATTGGACAGCTCTTTCCAAGACACAGGCATGATGGGACGAATGGCCTCCTGTGCTGTATCATTCTATGGTTCTATGATTCTTAAGTAGCGAAGAGAAAGTTAATTTGTTGTAAACTAATCAAGGAATTTAGATTAAATTATTGGTACACTCATAACAAAGGATGAAACTGAGTACTGTGTGCAATGAGCAAGTGTGACCTTAGCTCCTTTAATAAGACTCCAGAGTGCAGATACCTCGTGGGTAGCCTGCTTATATACAGTGCTCCAAGGGATGCTGGGATCCCTTGGGACTCCAACAGGTGGGCCCTCTGGTGGTCAGGTGTCATGCAGATTAAACAGGGTTAAATACATTACATCACTCCCCCGTGAAGTCAACTGTACATTTATTTACAAGGTGAGACGATATGGGGCATTACGCTCACTTGTCGATCGTCTCGGTACAAATGCTGCTGTGGGTGGGTTGGTCTGTTTTTCACTGGGCTGTTGGGCAGCCGGCCTTGCCGGGCTGCTGGGGATGATGAGTTCGGCATCGTGGTCAACCATGATGCCAGTTGCCACTTGTGTGTGTGTTGGAGGGTCAAAGTTGGTGGTGTCCTCTTCGGGTTGTTCGTAGTTGTTGATGCACTACAATTTGATTTGGTCCAACTGTTTTCTGTGCGTTTGTCCATTGACCAATTTGACCTGAAACACCCTACTCCCTTCTTTGGCTGTGACCGTGCCAGCGAGCCATTTGGGACTATGTCCATAATTGAGCACAAACACAGGATCATTGATCTCAATATCGCGTGACAAATTTGCGCGGTCATGGTACACACTTTGTTGATGCCGCTTGCCCTCCACGTGATCATGGAGATCAGGGTGGACAAGGGAGAACCTTATTTTGAGCACCCTTTTCATGAGCAGCTCAACTGGGGGAATCCTAGTGAGTGAGTGGGGTCTGGTGCGGTAGCTGAGCAGCATTCAGGACAGCTGGGTCTGCAGGGAGCCTTCCGACACATGTTTCAAGCTGCGCTTGGTGGTCTGAACTGCCCGTTCTTCCAGGCCATTGGATGCGGGCTTGAACGGAACAGATGTGACGTGTTTGAGCCCATTGCGGGTCACGAGTTCCTTGAATTCAGCACTGGTGAATCACGGCCCATTGTCGCTGACTAGGACATCAGGCAAGCCGTGCGTGGCAAACATGGTTCGTAGGCTTTCAATAGTGGACGTGCTTACTGACATTATTGCACATTCAATCCATTTTGAGTAAGCGTCCATGACAACCAAAAACATTTTGCCTAGAAATGGGCCCGCATAGTCTACATGGGTTGTCGACCATGGTTTGGAGGGCCACGACCACAAACTTAGCAGTGCCTCTCTGCGTGCATTGCTCAGCTGAGAGCAAGTCTTATACTGGCGCACGCATGACTCTAAGTCTGAGTCAATGCCGGGCCACCACACATGGGATCTGGCTATGGTTTTCATCATTACGATGCCTGGGTGGGTGCTGTGTAGTTCACATATGAATGTGTCTCTGCCGTTCTTGGGCATGACCACGCGATTTCCCCCCAAAAGACAGTCCACCTGCAGGGACAACTCGTCTTTGTGTCTGTGGAACGGCTTAATCACCTCCTACATCTCCACTGGGACACCGGACTAGCTCCCATGGAGGATACAGTTTTTTACCAAGGACAATAAAGGATCCTGGCTGATCCAAGTCCTGATTTGGTGGGCCGTAACGGGGGACTTCTCGTTCTCGAATGCTTCCATGACCAAGAGCAAGTCCGCAGGCTGTGCCATTTCCACCCCGGTGGTGGGCAATGGCAGCCGACTGAGAGTATCTGCGCAGTTCTCTGTGCCTGGTCTGTGGCGGATTACATAGTTGTATGCCGACAGCATTAGCGCCCATCTTTGGATGCAGGCAGAGGCATTGGTATTAATTTCTTTGCTCTCAGAGAACAGCGATATGAGCGGCTTGTGGTCAGTTTCAAGCTCAAACTTGAGGCCAAATAAGTACTGGTGCATTTTTTTCACCCTTTCGATGCACGGCAGAGCCTCTTTTACAACCATGCTGCAGGCTCTTTCGGCCTTGGACAAACTCCTGGACGCATAAGCGACCGGTTGCAAAATCCCCGATCCATTAGCCTGTTGTAACACATACCCAACCCCGTATGACGATGCATCGCAAGCTAGTACTAATCGTTTACAAGGGTTATACAGGACAAGCAGTTTGTTTGAACACAACAGATTTCTGGCTTTCTTAAAGGCAGTCTCTTGTGAATTCCCCCATACTCAGTCGTCTCCCTTCTGCAGTAGCTCATGTAGGGGTTCTAGCAGGGTGCTTAACCCAGGAAGGAAATTACCGAAATAGTTAAGGAATCCCAGGAACGACCGCAGTTCCATTATGTTCTGTGGTCGTGGCGCGTTCTTGGTGGCCTCCGTCTTGGCGTCGATGGGTCTGATGCCGTCCGCTGCGATTCTTCTTCCCAAGAACTCGACGTCCTGTGCCAGGAAAACACACTTCGAGCGTTCCAACCTGAGTTTCAGCTGACTAAGAACCTCTTCCAGATTCTTCAAGTGCTCCATGGTGTCCTGACCTATAACCAAAATATCGTCCTGGAAAACCACTGTGCAAGGAACCGACTTTAGCAGGCTCTCCATGTTCCGCTGGAAGATTGTCGCAGCTGAATGAATCCCAAACGGGCACCGGTTGTAGGTAAACAGACCTTTGTGCGTGTTGATGCAGATGAGGCCTTTCGAAGACTCCTCCAGCTCCTGCATCATGTAGGCCAAGGTCAGGTCCAGCTTGGTGAACGTCTTCCCTCCAGCTAGGGTCGCAAATAGGTCGTCTGCCTTGGGTAGTGGGTACTGGTCCTGCAGCGAAAAATGGCTAATCGTTACTTTATAGTCCCTGCAAATTCTAACCATGCCGTCCTGCTTAAGTACCGGGACAATCGGACTGACCCACTCATTGAATTCCACTGGAATGATGATGCCTTCACGTTGCAGCCTGTCCAACTCAATTTCCACTTTTTCACGCATCATGTACGGTACCGCCCGTGCCTTGTGATAGATGGGTCGCGTACCAGGAACCAAATGGATCTGCACTTTTGCACCCTGGAAGCTTCCAATGCCTGGCTCGAACAATGATGGGAACTTGCTCAGAACCTGGGTACATGAGGCGTCGTCGACGGACAAAAGTGCTCGGATGTCATCCCAGTACCAGCAGATTTTTCCCTGCCAGTTTCTGCTAAACAACGTGGGGCCATCCCCTGACACAATCCACAGTGGGAGTTCGTGTACTGCTCCATCATAGGGGACTTTCACTTCAGCACTGCCAATTAAAGGGATTAGCTCCTTGCTGTAAGTCATTAGTTTGGTGTGAATGGGGCTGAGCTTGGATCTGTGTGCCTTTTTGCCCCACAGCCTGTCAAAGGTCTTTTTACTCATTATGGACTGACTTGCCCCGGTGTCCAGTTCCATAGATACTGGAATACTGTTCAGTTCAACTTTCAACATTATTGGTGGACATTTCGTAGTGAATGTGTGTACCCCATACACTTCTGCCTCCTCAGTACGAGTTTCCAATTCAGCCTGATCCACAGTGGATCGACCTTCCTCTGCAACATGGTGGTTTGCAGGGTTTGCAGGGTTTGCAGCTCGCCTGCACATTCGTTGGAGGTGTCCCATTGTTCTGCAACCATTGCACATATAGTGCTTAAAGCGGCATTGATGGGGCCAACGATCAACTCCCTAGCGCCAACAAGGTGTTAACTGCCTTGCATTAACGATTGATGGCGGACTCTGGGTCAATTGAGGTCGGGCCACAGCAGCCGGTGTGTACGTTCTGCCCTGTACATTTCTGCTCGAGACCGACGTTACTTTATGCACATTACTGGCCGAAACTTCCTTACTCTGTGAAATCTGTTTGGTGTTGTCACTGGTGGACATAAATGACTGGGCTATCGTTATGGCTTTACTTAAATTCGGAGTTTCTACAGTCAACAGTTTGCGAAGGATTGTCTCATGTCCAATGCCCAGTAAAAAAAGTCTCTGAGCATTTGTTCCAGTAATCCCTCAAACTTGCAATGTCCTGTGAGGCGCCTTAGTTCGGCGACATAGCTCGCCACTTCCTGGCCCTCTGATCATTGACATGTGTAGAACCGATATCTCGCCATCAAAATGCTTTCCTTAGGATTTAGGTGCTCCCGGACCAGCGTACACAATTCTTCGTAGGATTTCTCTGTCAGTTTTGCCGGGGTCAGGAGATTCTTCATGAGGTCATAGGTTGTTGCCCCACAGACAGTTAGGAGGATCGCCCTTCGTTTGGTAGCGTTCTCGTCTCCTTCCAGCTCGTTGGCCATGAAGTATTGGTCAAGTCTCTCCACGAAGGCCTCCCAATCGTCCCCTTCTGAGAACTTCTCCAGGATACCGACTGCTCTTTGCATTTTTGCGCGGTTGTTCGTTACCTCATCGCCAATTGATACACTCATGACAAAAGATGAAACTGAATACTGTGTACAATGAGCAAGTGTGACCTTAGCTCCTTTAATAAAACTCCAGGGTGCAGGTATCTCGTGGGTGGCCTGCTTATATACTGTGCTCCCAAGGGATGCTGGGATCCCTTGGGACTCCAACAGGTGGGCCCTCTGATAGTCAGGTGTCATGCAGGTTACACAGGGTTAAATACATTACAATTATAACCATAAAATCAAGGTGAAATTGAATTATGACGGTCATCTGAACAATGAGATTAGATTGCAGCTGATCACTTATATTCTCCAAATAGCGTACGTTTGGAAATTATGCTGCATTCTACCAGATTGAGAGCAGCAACTCTGGCTAATTTTTCTCCTCGCTGGTCAGGGGAAATTAAAACCAATTGTAGCAAGCTGTACTATGGCTATCATTGAGATCAACAAACTTAGCAAAGACCAGAGATTGAATCTAAGATCTTTCAGGTGTTAGGCCTTAATGAACATAAGAAATAGGAGCAAGAGTAGGCCATAAGGCCCCTCGATTCTGCTCCGCCATTCAATAAGATCATGGTTGATCTGATCTTGGTCTCAACTCCACTTTCCTGTCTGTTTCCCATAACCCTTGACTCCCCAGTAGTTCAAGAATCTGTCTATCTCCGTCTTGAATATATTCAATGACCCAGCTTCCACAGCTCTCTGGGGTGGAGAATTCCAAAGATTCACAACCCTCTGAGAGAAGAAATTCTTCCTCATCTCTATCGTAAATGGGCGGCCCCTTATTCTGAAACTATGGCCCCTAGTTCTATTCTCCTCTACGAGGGGAAATATCCTCTCAGCATCTACCCTGTCAAGCCCCGTCAGAATCTTATATGTTTCAATAAGTTCACCTTTCATTCTTCTAAACTCCAATGAGTATAGGCAAAACCTGCTCAGGATTTCCTCATAAGACAACCCCTTCATCCCAGGAATCAAAGCCACACCACGTTGTACCTTTACCCACCGGGCTACCCAGGAACTCCATTATTCCCTTGCAGTGTGCTTTTTAAAAGGATTGAGTGGGCTTTTCTTCATTTCACTAATCATAGTGAAATCATAAATGCTTTCTGCATATTCAAATTTTAACATTGCTGCAAACAGCGAACAGGAAATCTTCCCCTCGTTTAACACACTTTAGCACAGAGGGAAAAGGAAACTGTTGCGGATGTGGTAAATCTGAAATCAGCACTGAAAATGGTGCAAACACGCAGCAGGTCAGGCAGCAGCTATGGAGAAAGAAAGGTCGGGTTATCGTTTCAAGTTTTTCACCCTTCACCAGAACTGTTATAAAAAATACTTTCCAATTGAATCATCTATCACAGACTGCATGGCGCCTTTCATTCTGACAAAATAAAGAAGAAAGACTTGCATTTATATAGCGTCTTTCACCACGACTGGACATCTCAAAGCACTTTATAACCAATGAAGTATTTTGGAGTGTAGTCATTGTTGTCATGTGGGAAGCACGGCAGCCATATTACGAACAGCAAACTCCCACAAACAGCAATGTGATAATGACCTGATAATCTGTTTTTGTGTGATGTTGATTGAGGGATAAATATTGGCCAGGACACCGGAGATAACTCCCCTGTTCTTCTTCAAAATAGTGCCATGGGATCTTTTACGCCCACCTGAGAGAACAGACTGGGCCTCGGTTTAACGTCTCATCCGAAAGACGGGAAAAAAGGGTCACCTGTTCAATGTTTCCAACATTTTCTGTTTTTACACTTTTCTCAGAGTTCAGACAACAAAACATTATTTGTCCCGTGTAGCCCAATTTATTCATTTACTACAACTTTTATTTTGACGCAGTTGGTAGCATTCTCGCCTCAGAATCAGCAGATCAGAGGTACAAGCTCCATTGCAGGACTTTCCATGATGAGATGTTAAACCAAGATCCTATCTGCCCTCTCATGTGGATGTAAAAGATCCCGGCACTATTCAAAGAAGAGCAAGGAGTTTTCCCGCTGTCCTGGCCAACATTTATCCCTCAACCAAGGACAAATTAACTAATCATCTATTCATTGGTTGTCTGTGGGAGCCTTCTATATACCATTTGGCTGCCATGTTACATAGAAACATAGAAACATAGCAACATAGAAATTAGGTGCAGGAGCAGGCCATTCGGCCCTTCAAGCCAGCACCACCATTCAATTAAATCATGGCTGATCATTCAACCTCAGTACCCCTTTTCTGCTTTCTCTCCATCCCCCTTGATTCCTTTGGCCGTAAGGGCCATATCTAACTCCTTTTTGAATATATCTAATGAACTGGCCTTAACAACATTCTACGTTAGAGAATTCCACAGGTTAACTACTCTCTGAGTAAAGAAGTTTTTCCTCATCTCGCTCCTAAATGGCTTACCCCTTATTCTTAGACTGTGACCCCCCTGGTTCTGGAACTCCCCAGCAACGGGAACATTCTTCCTGCATCTAACCTGTCCAATCCCGTCAGAATTTTATATGTTTCGATGAGATCCCCTCTCATTTTTCTAAACTCCAGTGGATATAAGCCCAGTTGATCCAGTCTCTCCTCATATGTCAGTCTTGCCATCCCGGGAATCAGTCTGGTGAACCTTCGCTGTACTCCCTCAATAGCAAGAATGTCCTTCCTCAGATTAGGAAAACAAAACTGAACACAATATTCTAGGTGTGGCCTCAACAAGGCTCTGTACAACTGCAGTAAGACCTCCCTGCTCCTATACTCAATTCCTCTCGCTATGAAGACCAACATACCAGTTGCTTTCATAACTGCCTGCTGTACCTGCATGCCAAACTTCAATGACTGATGTACCATGACACCCAGGTCTCGTTGCACCTCCCCTTTCCTAATCTGTAACCATTCAGATAATATTCTGTCTTCCTGTTTTTGCCACCAAAGTGGATAACCTCACATTTATCCACATTATACTGCATCTGCCATGCATTTGCCCACTAACCTAACCTGCCCAAGTCAGCCTGCAGCCTCTTAGCATCCTTCTCACAGCTCACACCGCCACCCAGCTTAGTGTCATCTGCAAACTTGGAGATATTACATTCAATTCCTTCATCTAAATCATTGATATATATTGTAAATAGCTGGGATCCCAGCACTGAACCCTATGGTACCCCACTAGTCACTGCCTGCCCTTCTGAAAAGGACCCGTTTATTCCGACTCTCTGCTTCCTGTCTGCCAACCAGTTTTCTATCCACATCAATACATTACCCCCAATACCATGTGCTTTAATTTTGCACACTTATCTCTTGTGTGGGACCTTGTCAAAAGCTTTTTGAAAGTTCAAATACACCACATCCACTGGTTCTCCCTTGTTCACTCTACTCGTTACATCCTCAAAAAATTCTAGAATATTTGTCAAGCATGATTTCCCTTTCATAAATCCATGCTGATTGGACCGATCCTGTCACTGCTTTCCACATGCGCTGCTATTTCATCTTTAATAATTGATTCCAACATTTTCCCCACAACTGATGTCAGGCTAACCAGTCAATTATTCCCCGTTTTCTCTCTCCTTCCTTTTTTAAAAAGTGGTGTTACATTATCTACCCTCGAGTCCATAGGAACTGATACAGAGTCAATAGACTGTTGGAAAATGATGACCAATGCATCCACTATTTCTAGGGCACTTCCTTACGTACTCTGGGATGCAGACTATCAGGCCCTGGGGATTCATCAGCCTTCAATCCATTCAATTTCCCTAACACAATTTCCTGATTAATAAGGATTTCCTTCAGTTCCTCCTTCTCGCCAGACCCTCTGTCCCCTAGTATTTCCGGAAGGTTATTTGTGCCTTCCTTAGTGAAGACAGGTCCAAAGTATTTGTTCAATTGGTCTGCCATTTCTTTGTTCCCCATTATAAATTCACCTGATTCTGACTGCAAAGGACCTATGTTGGTCTTCACTAATCTTTTTCTCTTCACATATCTATAGAAGTTTTTGCAGTCAGTTTTTATGTTCCCTGCAAGCTTCCTCTCATACTCTATTTTCCCTCTCTTAATTAAACCCTTTGTCCTCTGCTGAATTCTAAATTTCTCCCAGTCCTCAGGTTTGCTGCTTTTTCTGGCCACTTTATAAGCCTCTTCCTTGGATTTAACACTATCCCTAATTTCCCTTGTTAGCCACGGTTGAGCCACCTTCCCCCGTTTTATTTTTACTCCAGACAGGGATGTACAATTGTTGAAGTTCATCCATGTGATCTATAAATGTCTGCCATTGCCTATCCACCATCAACCCTTTAAATATCATTTGCCAGTCTATCCTAGCCAATTCACATCTCATACCATCAAAGTTACCTTCCCTTAAGTTCAGGACACTCGTCTCTGAACTAACACTGTCACTCTCCATCTTAATAAAGAATTCAACCATATTATGGTCACTCTTCCCAAGGGGGCCTCACACAATAAGATTGCAAATTAGTCCTCTCTCATTACACAACACCCAGTCTAGGATGGCCAGATCTCTACTTGGTTCCTCAACATATTGGTTTAGAAAGCCATCCCTAACACACTCCAGGAAATCCTCCTCTACCGCATTGCAACCAGCTTGGTTAGCCCAATCAATATGGAGATTAAAGTCGCTGCATAACAAATGGCTACATAACAACAGAGACCACACTTCAAGAGTAATCCATTAGCTGTGAATTGTTTTGGGCCATTTGAAGGACATGAAGGACATGCTATATAAATCCAAGTTGTTCAAAAAGGGCCGCATTATAACATAATTCTAAAAGGAAAAATTGTGTTAAAAAACAAGCCTGAAGGCTCTGTGTCTCAATGCGAGGAGTATTTGTAATAAGGTGGATGAATTAACTGCGCAGATAGCTATTAACGGATATGATGTAATTGGGATGACGGAGACATGGCTACAGGGTGACCAAGGCTGGGAACTCAACATCCAGGGGTACTCAATATTCAGGAAAGATAGACAGAAAGGAAAAGGAGGTGAGGTAATATTGCTGGTTAAAGATGAGATTAACGCAATAGTAAGGAAGGACATAAGCTTGGGTGATGTGGAAGCTATGATTGGAGCTGCGGAACATCAAAGGGCAGAAACCGCTAGTGGGAGTTGTGTACAGACCACAAAACAGTAGTAGTGAGGTTGGGGATGTCATCGAACAGGAATTTAGGGATGCGTGCAATAAAGGTACAGCAGTTATCATGGGTGATTTTAAGCTACGTATAGATTGGGCTAACCAAATTGGTAGCAATACGGTGGAGGAGGATTTCCTGGAATGTATAAGGGATGGTTTTCTACACCAATATGTCGAGGAACGAACTAGAGAGCTGGCCATCCTAGACTGTATAATGAGAGAGGATTAATTAGTAATCTTGTTGTGCGAGGCCTCTTGGGGAAGAGTGACCATAATATGTTAGAATTCTTCATTAAGATGGAGAGTGACACAATTAATTCAGAAACTAGGGTCCTGAACTTAAAGAAAGGTAACTTCAATGGTATGAGACGTGAATTGGCTAGGATAGACTGGCGAATGATACTTAAAGGGTTGACGGTGGATAGGTAATGGCAGACATTTAAAGATCATTTGGATGAACTTCAACAATGTACATCCCTGTTTGGCGTAAAAATAAAACGGGGAAGGTGGCTCAACCATGGCTAACAAGGGAAATTAGGGATAGTGTTAAATCCAAGGAAGAGGCATATAAATTGGCCAGAAAAAGCAGCAAACCTGAGGACTGGGAGAAATTTAGAATTCAGCAGAGGAGGAAAAGGGATTAAATTAGGAGGGGGGAAATAAGAGTATGAGAGTAGGCTTGCAGGGAACATAAAAACTGACTGCAAAAGCTTCTATAGATATGTGAAGAGAAAAAGATTAGTGAAGACAAATGTAGGTCCCTTGCAGTCAGAATCAGCTGAATTTATAATGGGGAACAAAGAAATGGCAGACCAATTGAACAAATACTTTGGATCTGTCTTCACATCAGGAAGACACAAATAACCTTCTGGAAATACTAGGGGACCGAGGGTCTAGCGAGAAGGAGGAACTGAAGGAAATCCTTATTAGTCAGGAAATTCTGATAGGGAAATTGATGGGATTGAAGGCCGATAAATCCCCGGGGTCTGATAGTCTGCATCCCAGAGTACTTAAGGAACTGGCCATAGAAATAGTGGATGCATTGGTGATCATTTTCCAACATTCTATAGACTCTGAATCAGTTCCTATGGATTGGAGGCTAGCTAATGTAACACCACTTTTTTAAAAAGGAGGGAGAGAGAAAATGAATTATAGACCGCTTAGCCTGACATCGGTAGTGGGGAAAATGTTGGAATCAATTATTAAAGATGCAATGGCAGCGCATTTGGAAAGCAATGACAGGATCGGTCCAAGTCAGCATCGATTTATGAAAGGGAAATCATGCTTGACAAATATTCTAGAATTTTTTGAGGATGCAATGAGTAGAGTGGATAAGGGAAAATCAGTGGCTGTGGTTTATTTCGACTTTCAAAAGGCTTTTGACAAGGTCCCACACAAGAGATTAGTGTGCAAAATTAAAGCACATGGTATTGGGCATAGTGTATTGACGTGGATAGAGAACTGGTTGGCAGACAGGAATCAAAGAGTAGGAATAAATGGGTCCTTTTCAGAATGGCAGGCAGTGACTAGTGGGGTACCGCAAGGTTCAGTGCTGGGACTCCAGCTATTTACAATATATATTAATGATTTAGATGAAGGAATTGAATGAAATATCTCCAAGTTTGCAGGTGACACTTAGCTGGGTGGCAGTGTGAGCTGTGAAGAGGATGCTAAGAGGCTGCAGGATGACTTGGACAGGTTAGGTGAGTGGGCAAATGCATGGCAGATGCAATATAATGTAGATAAATGTGAGGTTATCCACTTTGGTGGCAAAAACAGGAAGACAGAATATTATCTGAATGGTGACAGATTAGTAAAAGGGGAGGTGCAATGATACCTGGGTGTTATGGTACATCAGTCACTGAAAGTTGGCATGCAGGTACAGCAGGCGGTTAAGGAGGCAAATGGCATTTTGGCCTTCAAAGCGAGAGGATTTGAATATAGGAGCAGGGAGGTCTTACTGCAGTTGTACAGGTCCTTGGTGAGGCCACTCCTTGAATATTATGTACAGTTTTGGTCTCCTAATCTGAGGAAGGACATTCTTGTTATTGAGGGAGTGCAGCGAAGGTTCACCAGACTGATTCCTGGGATGGCAGGACTGATATATGAAGAAAGACTGGATCAACTAGGCTTATATTCACTGGAATTTAGAAGAATGAGAGGGGATCTCATAGAAACATATAAAATTCTGATGGGATTGGACAGGTTAGATGCTGAAAGAATGTTCCCGATGTTGGGGAAATCCAGAACCAGGGGTCACAGTCTAAGGATAAGGGGCAAGCCATTTAGGACCGAGATGAGGAGAAACTTCTTCACTCAGAGAATTGTGAACTTGTGGAATTCTCGACCACAGAAAGTTGTTAAGGCCAGCTCGTTAGATATATTCAAAATGGAGTTAGATGTGGCCCTTACGGCTAAAGGGATCAAGGGGTATGGAGAGAAAGCAGGAATGGGTGCTAAAGTTGCATGATCAGCCATGATCATATTGAATGGTGGTGCATGCTCGAAGGGCCGAATGGCCTACTCCTGCACCTATTTTCGATGCTAATGTGTTCCTTTCTTTACAAAATGGTGCCTTATACTGATATGTGGTCGAAATGTGCTTGCTGCAAAATGCTGTCTGTCAACATTTACTGCTGGCCCATGCCAAGCCTTTACCACTGCTTGTCATGTTCCCCGCACTCCAGCAGGGTATACATTTCATGATGAAAATTACAACTGTAACCTTTGGCACACTGATATCTTCTGAGGGCTTCCCACGGCAAATCATTGTAGCAGAACATAGCTCATCATAGGCAGTCCCTCGAAATCGAGGAAGACTTGCTTCCACTCTAAAAGTTAGTTCTATGGTGACTGTACAGTCTAATACAGGAATTAGAGTCTCTGTCACAGATGGGCCAGACAGTGCTTGAAGGAAAGGGTGGCTGGGGAGTCTGGTTTGCCACACGCTCCTTCCGCTGTCTGCACTTGATTACTGCATGCTCTCGGCGACAAGACTCGAAGTGCTCAACACCCTCCTGGATGCTCTTCCTCCACGGAGGGCGGTCTTTGGCCAGGGATTCCCAGGTGCTGGTGGGGAAGTTGCACTTTCTCAAGGAGGCTTGAAGCGTTTCCTCTGCCCACCTGGGGCTCACTTGCTGTGTAGGAGTTCTGAGTAGAGCGCTTGCTTTGGGAGTCTCGTGTCGGGCATGCGGACGAGGTGGCCCACCCAACGGAGCTAGTCAAGTGTGGTCAGTGCTTCGATGCTGGGGATGTTGGCCTGAGCGAGAACACTGATATTGGGCAAGCCTGAAGGCTCTGTGCCTCACTGCGAGGAGTATTTGGAATAAGGTGGACGAATTAACTGTGCAGATAGCAGTTAACGGATACGATGTGGTTGGCATCACGGAGACATGGCTCCAGGGTGACCAAGGCTGGGAACTCAACATCCAAGGGTATTCAACATTTAGAAAGGATAGACAGAAAGGAAAAGTAGGTAGGGTGGTGTTGCTGGTTAAAGAGGAAATTGATGCAATTGTAAGGAAAGACATTAGCTTGGATGATGTGGAATCGGTATGGGTGGAGCTACGGAATACCAAGGGGCAGAAAACGCAGTGGGAGTTGTGCACAGACCTCCAAACAGTGGTAGTGATGTTGGGGAGGGCATCAAACAGGAAATTAGGGGTGCATGCAATAAAGGTGCAGCAGTTACCATGGGTGACTTTAAAATGCATATAGATTGGGCTAACCAAATTGGAAACAATACGGTGGAGGAGGATTTCCTGGAGTGCATAAGGGGTGGTTTTCTAGACCAATATGTCGGGGAACCAACTAGGGGGGAGGCCATCTTAGACTGGGTGTTGTGTAATGAGAGAGGATTAATTAGCAATCTTGTTGTGCGAGGCCCCTTGGGGAAGAGTGACCATAATATGGTGGAATTCTACATTAGGGTGGAGAATGGAACAGTTAATTCAGAGACCATGGTCCAGAACTTAAAGAAGGGTGACTTTGAAGGTATGAGGTGTGAATTGGCTAGGATAGATTAGTGAACGATACTTAAGGGGTTGACAATGGATGGGCAATGGCAGACATTTAGAGACCGCATGGATGAACTACAACAATTGAACATCCCTGTCTGGCGTAAAAATAAAAAAGTGAAGGTGGCTCAACTGTGGCTATCAAGGGAAATCAGGGATAGTATTAAAGCCAAGGAAGTGGCATACAAATTGGCCAGAAATAGCAGCGAACCCAGGGACTGGGGGAAATTTAGAACTCAGCAGAGGAGGACAAAGGGTTTGATTAGGGCAGGGAAAATAGAGTACGAGAGGAAGCTTGCAGGGAACATTAAGACGGATTGCAAAAGTTTCTATAGATATGTAAAGAGAAAAAGGTTAGTAAAGACAAACGTAGGTCCCCTGCAGTCAGAATCAGGGGAAGTCATAACGGGGAACAAAGAAATGGCAGACCAATTGAACAAATACTTTGGATCGGTATTCACTAAGGAGGACACAAATAACCTTGCGGATATAAAAGGGGTCAGAGGGTCTAGAAAGAAGGAGGAACTGAGGGAAATCTTTATTATTCGGGAAATTGTGTTGGGGAAATTGATGGGATTAAAGGCCGATAAATCCCCAGGGCCTGATGGACTGCATCCCAGAGTACTTAAGGAGGTGGCCTTGGAAATAGCGGATGCATTGACAGTTATTTTCCAACATTCCATAGACTCTGGATCAGTTCCTATGGAGTGGAGGGTAGCCAATGTAACCCCACTTTTTAAAAAAGGAGGGAGAGAGAAAACAGGAAATTATAGAGGTAAAATGATGGAATCAATTATTAAGGATGCCATAGCAGCGCATTTGGAAAGAGGTAACATGATAGGTCCAAGTCAGCATGGATTTGTGAAAAGGAAATCATGCTTGACAAATCTTCTGGAATTTTTTGAGGATGTTTCCAGTAGAGTGGACAAGGGGGAACCAGTTGATGTGGTGTATTTGGACTTTCAGAAGGCGTTCGACAAGGTCCCACACAAGAGATTAATGTGCAAACTTAAAGCACATGGGATTGGAGGTAGTGTGCTGATGTGGATTGAGAACTGGTTGGCAGACAGGAAGCAAAGAGTAGGAGTAAATGGGTACTTTTCAGAATGGCAGGCAGTGACTAGTGGGGTACCGCAAGGTTCTGTGCTGGGGCCCCAGCTGTTTACATTGTACATTAATGATTTGGACGAGTGGATTAAATGTAGTATCTCCAAATTTGCGGATGACACTAAGTTGGGTGGCAGTGTGAGCTGCAAGGAGGATTCTATAAGGCTGCAGAGTGACTTGGATAGGTTCGGTGATTGGGCAAATGCATGGCAGATGAAGTATAATGTAGATAAATATGAGGTTATCCACTTTGGTGGTAAAAACAGGGAGACAGACTATTATCTGAATGGTGACAGATTAGGAAAAGGGGAGGTGCAATGAGACCTTGGTGCCATGGTACATCAGTCTTTAAAGGTTGGCATGCAGGTACAGCAGGCAGTTAAGAAAACAAATGGCATGTAGGCCTTCATAGCAAGGGGATTTGAGTACAGGGGCAGGGAGGTGTTACTACAGTTGTATAGGGCCTTGGTGAGACCACACCTGGAGTATTGTGTACAGTTTTGGTCTCCTAACTTGAGGAAGGACAATCTTGCTATTGAGGGAGTGCAGCGAAGGTTCCGGGATGGCGGGACTGATATATCAAGAAAGACTGGATCAACTGGGCTTGTATTCACTGGAGTTTAGAAGAATGAGAGGGGATCTCATAGAAACGTTTAAAATTCTGATGGGTTTAGACAGGTTAGATGCAGGAAGAATGTTCCCAATGTTGGGGAAGTCCAGAACCAGGGTTCATAGTCTCAGGATAAGGGGTAAGCCGTTTAGGACCGAGATGAGGAGAAACTTCTTCACCCAGAGAGTGGTGAACCTGTGGAATTCTCTACCACAGAAAGTTGTTGAGGCCAATTCAATAAATATATTCAAAAAGGAGTTAGATGTAGTCCTTACTAGTAGGGGGATCAAAGGGTATGGCGAGAAAGCAGGAATGGGGTACTGAAGTTGTATGTTCAGCCATGAACTCATTGAATGACGGTGCAGGCTCGAAGGGCCGAATGGCCTACTCCTGCACCTATTTTCTGTGTTGCTATGTTTCTATGTTGCTATCCTCCCAGTCGATTTGCAGGATCTTGCGGAGGCAGTGTTGGTGGTACTTCTCCAGCGCTTTGAGGTGTCTACTGTATATGGTCCACGTCTCTGAGCCAAATAGGAGGGCAGGTATCACTACTGCCCTGTAGACCATAAACTTGGTGCCAGATTTGAGATCCTGGTTTTCAAACACTCTCTTCCTCAAGCGACCGAAGGCTGCGCTGGCCCACTGGAGGCGGTGTTGGACGTCGTCATCGATGTCTGCCCTTGCTGATATTAGGCTCCCAAGGTTTGGAAAATGGTTCACGTTGTCCAAGGCCGCGCAGTGGATTTTGATGACCGGGGGGGGGGGCAGTGCTATGTGACGGGGTCAGGTTGGTGGGGTACCTTTGTCTTACGGATGTTTAGTGTAAGGCCCATGCTTTCATACACCTCGGTGAAGATGTTGACGATGGTTTGGAGTTCAGTCTCTGAATGTGCGCAGACGCAAGTGTCGTCCATGTACTGTAGTTCGATGACAGAGGATGGGACGACCTTGGACCTAGCCTGGAGGCAACGAAGGTTGAACAGGTTCCCATTGGTTCTATAGTTTTGTTCCACTCCAGCGGGGAGCTTGTTGAGTGTGAGATGGAGCATGGCAGCAAGGAAGATCGAGAAGAGCATTGGCACAATGGTGCAGCCTTGCTTGACCCCGGTCTGGATGTGGATTGGGTCTGTGGTGGATCCATTGGTCATGTCGTCATGGAGTAGGTGGATGATGGTGACAAACTTTTGGGGGCAGGTGAAATGGAGGAGGATGCTCCATAGTCCCTCAAGGTTGACAGTGTCAAAGACCTTTGTGAGATCAAAGAAGGCCATGTACAAGGGTTGATGCTGTTACCTGCATTTCTCTTGTAGTTGTCGCGCGGTGAAGATCATGTCCACTGTACCCCTTAGTGGACGGAATCTGCATTGTGACTCTAGGAGGAGCTCTTCAGCCACAGGGAGAAGATGGTTCAGGAGGATTATTGCGATGACTTTCCCAGTGGCTGACAGCAGGGAGATTCCTCTGTAGTTACCGCAGTCGGACTTGTCCCCTTTTTTGAAGATGATCACGATTACAGCAGCTCTGAGATCTCCCAGCATGCTCTCCTCCTTCCAGATAAGAGCGATGAGGTATAAGGAGTATAGAGTTGTAGCAGGTAAAGAGCAGACAGATAGGTGGTCTCTAACAGGTATGCTGAAGGTAGTGAACTAATCTGACGTATGGTCCAGGTTATAAGGCTTTTCAGAATTAGGGAGGTCTAAGGAATCAGTGAAGTTCCTCTACCTTCCGATATGGATTATAATTGCAAATGACAGATTGTATGTAACACTTGCTTATGTATGTAAAGCACACTTATAATACTTAAAGCCTGATGGTTAATGAACCATCCTTAACCTTAGTAACACAACAAAGACAGTAGAGGTCAGCAGTTAAGATACATAACATTTTGACTAGAGTTCTCTCGGGGAAGAGCTAAGAAAGCCGCTGTTTGGGAACAGAGTTACTTCCCACGTCATGGGGACTAAGGCAAAGTTCACATCACTGAACAACACAATTAACATATGACGGGAGATGGGCAGTTGGGAAACACCACTCAGAGTCAGTCTGATAAGAGACGACAAATCAATGTAACTTCGCTGATAAGCAATAAACCAACCGGTGCTTTTGTGGGAGAGGAACACACTTTGGTTTGTTGTATAATTGTGGGTGAGGACCATTGTTCTGGGAAGGTTCACGTTTGAACTCTTCCCTTGTATATGCTCGAATAAACTGGTTGAACCGAAGGTTTTGTCTGAATGATTCCGTGGTTATATGAATGGGCGGGGGTGTCGATTCCTTATATCAGGGAGTCCACCTCGAAGGAGAGAAGTCTTCTTTTAACCCCTACATGAGGTCATGCATTTGTGCCAATCATGCCTGATGCTTTGTTGTTCTTGAACTGACGGATGGCCTTTTCTACCTCGTGCAGGGCTGGGGTTTTGCTGAGATGGTGGTGGGTAGCAGGGTGGAGTCGAGGACACTTGCGTCGAAGGCAGAGTCTCGATTAAGGAGATCTTCGAAGTGCTCCTTCCAGTGTAGCTACATGAACACAGGATTGGCTGCAGGTTGGTTATGTGTCCGTCACTGTGCATGTGCTCCTTCAACTTATAACACCTTGAGCTTACTTCTTTTTCTGCTTTTGCAAAATGCTGGAACATAATATGCGAGAAAACGCCCAATTGGAAGATAACCCAGAAATGGCAGGCCTTTCATTCTTCCCTTTCATTTTTCTTTTGGGCGCATGTCCCTTTTAAGGATGTCACCTTTGCCATTGTTGCTGATAAGAGCATTGAGAGAATTGGGGAAGATAAAACCAGGGGACTTCTCCCAAACTCAGGGAGTAGGAATAGAACATAAGAACAGGAATAGGACATTCAGCCCCTTGAGCCGGTTCCACCACTTAATTAGATCATGGCCGATCTGCATCTTAACTCTATCTATCCACCTTGGTAATGGTATCATCCTCCTCTTGTTATCTCTTGTCCCCTTTCTCACTTACACACAGGCATAAGTGCAACCAGACAAAGATCGCACACAGTATCTTACAATGCAAGCTCTGGTTGAAGATATGTCATGGAGCCACCAATTGCTCCTTTTCTGTCATAGGTCTGGAAGAACAGCATGCCAGTGGCCCATAACAAGGTGGCACCTCACAGAATCATGTGCCTAAAGTTTGCCAGCAGCTGGAGGATACAACTTGAAGAGGTAGAATTGGGTGCACAAGTGAGGAGGAGCAAGCAGTGGTGCCAGAGAAGCAGCACAAATCAGCTGCCCGGATGGCCATATAGCTGCCGTGCTGTTACCCATCTACTGGTGAAATTGACCTCTATTACTATTCAGTGGGAAAGGAAATGATCATCCTGATGGTGTTGACCACCGCATCAGCCACATGTTTGGTGCACTTGTGTGCAGCATAGTAGCCGATCCTGCAGGTGATCCCATTGCGAGCCTGGAAGGAGCCAGAGGGAGAAAGGTTGAGGAGGGTGGTGACCTTTACAACTACTGGCAGTGCCAATCTTAGATTGCCATTGGGTGCAGGTGTCCTTGCAGTAGATGGTACAACTCTGTGTATGCCTCCACGCTGACCAAGAGCCAATGGAGCCCTTGGTCATTTGCCAGAAAGCTATGCCAGTGCCTATAGATTCATTTGGTGGCAAGATGACAGGTGTAGGCTGTCCAGCTTAGGTGACCTCCTTGGCCACCTTTCATCATGTACTATTTCAAACATGAAATATTCCATTTGGCCACTTTAAAAACATCCCCCATCATTAATTTTAACTTGGCTTGCCAACTGGCATGGGACTCTGTATTTTGAAGTTACATGCCTTGGCACTCCCTGAGTTGCAATGAAAGTTTGTATTGTAAGAGCCCCTTTTCATATCCTCGCATCTTTTATCCTATTCCTGTTCTGCTGAACACGTGTAAATGCATCAATTATAGTCTGTTTTTTGGTAACTTTGAAGACAATATTTGGTTATTTTTATTCCTACACAAGTATTCCTTACATGTTCTGATGCCAAGAAAAACAAACAAAAACCCGCACTAAAAACCTACTGAATAATATATGAAAATCAGACAAAAATTCTTCTGTCCCTTTGCACATGGAGGGGCTGATTTTCGGACCTGTTCTTGGGTGGAATTGGGGTGGCAGTGCAACAAAAATCAGAGTGCAAAACTCAAAGGGCTAGAAATTTGGTATCGTCCATTTTGAGGTGGTTAGCCCGGCTGGTGGGTAAGTGTTGCGCCTTGTGAAAGTTAGCACCGTCTACCGTGAAATTCGGTTTCAGCTTCCCAAGAGGGAAATGGATCAGTAGATCAGTCATTGTACAATTCTCTTAGGGCGCTGAAGCCAAAAATCGTTGCGATAAATTCCCAGAGCGAATGTGGATGAGGCGATGGTTGTTAGAAATTCTGCTGCCAGCTGCTTCTTAAAGGGAGGGTAAGATGAGTCTGCGCAGGCGCAGTTTCACCATCGCAGTCTGGTCAGAACGGCAACATGGCTGAGGGTGGAGCTCGGCAGCGTGCCCACCACTTTTCGAATGCGGCCCTGGAGGCTTTAATAGGGTCTGTGGAGAGGCGATGGGATGTCATGCAGCTTGAGAGTGGCAGGAGGCCACCGCCTGGAGTTTTCAGACGGTTGTGGAGGGAGGTGGCATAACACATGCCGGCCAGGAGCACGGTGCCCAGAACTGCGACACAATGTCGCAAGAATTTCACCGACCTCACTCGGGTCGTCAGGGTGAGTACCCTTTCTATTAACCTTACAATGCCATAATGTGAACCTCACTGTCTCACACAACGTACAGTATGTGCAGTACCTGCTCCTTCACTATGTGTACCAGCTCATGCTCTTTATTGCTGAAGAGAGCTGCAAAGTTCCACCTCCGTTCAGCAGCCATGCCCTGGCCATCCAAGCATAGCTCTCCTTCTTGGTCCCTACTCAGCCCCATCCCTCCTCTTACTACCGTTTCACTCTTCATATGCGTTTGCAAAACTTCAGCCTCACCCTTAATCTTAGCTGGTAGCCACCTAATCCCACAATTCATACAACCACACTGCGCAGCTACTGAGAGTCAAATGGGATCAGCACACTTCCATACAGTAGCAGCTATGCAACTCTGCAAGGCACATGTAGCAGACGATTAGCTGCACGCTTACTCATACCTTCTTCTGTTTGTTATTGCAGGCGAAACGTGCTCACAAGCGACAATAAATGCGAACCAGAGGAGGGGAGCTCGACCTCCACCCCCTCACGGAGGTGGAAAAGCGAGTCTCCACCCTCATGGACGCACACGAGGACAGTGGCGGTATGTTCATCTCCTTTGCCTCTTATATGAGACCATTTACCCCTGTAACCACATGCCTTTCCCACTTTAGATATAAATGTCCTATGTCAACTCTTTCTTCCCTTCCTGACCCCTCCCATGCTGCTAACCACACTTCTGTCATTTTGTGCTTACAGATAATGGGCCAGAAGCACGGCAGCCTGTCCGTGAGGCGTCCACCTCCAACGAAGGGGGAGACGAGGAGGAAGGAGATGAGAGTTCTGCACTAGTCCGACAGGATCTATCTGCTGCAGACAATGGGGACACCACCTTGGTGGATGAGCCGATCTTCCTGGGATTTGATGAGCCTGATGTTCCTGGACTCAATGGCCTGCTTGAAACACCCAGCAGGGGGGGGGATGCACGGGGGCCAGCTCCCCGGAGGGTGAGTCAGCACCTGAGTCCTGGATTTGGAAGCTATGTGAGGTTAGGGGAGGCCACCTCAAGCATTGCCTGTGCCTCTCAGCAGTCCAACGAGCCCATCCTTGGCAAGTACAAAGGATGGTGGAGCGGAAGAGCGACCGTGGGGACCCAGAGGTGATGGCACGTGCCATGGCTGACGTGGCAGCAGCTATTACAACACGGGCCGAAACTACACAAGGCCTTCATGATGTGATGCAGTCACTGGTTGCTGGCATCAACTCTCAGTCTGCTGCGTTGCAGATTCAGTCTTCTCTGATACAAGCTCAGATTGATGCCACGCTGCTATCCTCTCTGGATTCCCCACAGTCCAATGGGGAATTGACAGTGCCGAAGCAGGCCAGCAATGTGTGCTGCAGCAGATTGCTCCAGATGCTGAGGCTTTGCCCCGGGGGCGTGGCGGTATGTAGGTGGAAATGGAAGGTGCTGTTCGCTCTCACGATGACAGCATTCTGCCACCCCGCCTTTGCACCTGCTGTGGTCTGTACCCCAGCCATCCCAGACTGCTGCCACCCATGCTGAGGTGGTGCAGTCCGCAGCCGGGCCTTCCAGGCCTAGAGCTGGTCCAGGGCGTCCTGCTCGACCATCTGCAGTCTCTGCCTCATAGACACAGCAGCCTTCAAGCAGCCTTGCTGCAGGCACTGCAGACACATTAAGGAGGAGCACTAGGCGTGGGAGGGAGGAAAGGGGAAGGGGTGGGAAATATGTGAACAAGTCCCAATAAGTCCCAATAAGGACTTTTCCAACATGGCCAGATGTCCACATCTTGTAAATATAGATGTTTGACGCCTGGAAGGGTCTTGGCATAATATGGTTCATGTGAGCACGTCTGTATATACATTCCTGAAGTTGCTTGTGTGTTATGCTGTTTCAAGGGACATTTGTTACATTCTTTATTAGTTGCTGGTGAAGGGTTATTAGTGTATGCTTGAGGACACACTCTGGTTAGAGATAATAAAAGTTGATTTGACCATTTACATTGCCGTCATGTGTATTAATGGAGAATTTCACGGAGCTGCGCCATGAGCTTAGCACATAGCGATGTGGCTATCAGGGCCAGTCATCATCTGGTGGTTGATTCATCGGAATCGATGCAAGCTGAAGCGTTGACTTGTGGCCCTTGCAGCAGCAGCATTGGCACGGTGCCTCCTCCATAGCTGCTGATCCTCCTCCTCGTCTGCTTTGCCATGCTGTGCATCGTCATGCTCCTCGTCCTCTTCCTCCTCCTGAGGTGGAGCTGCAATCCCCAGTGGCAATGCCTAGGCCCTCCTGATGGCCACGTTGTTCAGCATGCTTTAGCACCTCGATTGTCTCCTCTATGATGTTCAAGGTGGCCACAAGGCTGTTGTTGTAACGATGCTCAGCACAGGTGTTGAAGCTCCGGAGGGGTGTCATGAGCCAGGTGGCTAGACCATAGCCTTTGACGCCGAGCAGCCAGCCTCGACCTTCATATGGTGGCTCGAAGAGTCGTGCTCACCTGCAGGATGAAAGCATTCATGTGCGCTGCCAGGATAGCGGGCATTCACAGCGAGGATACGTTGCATGTGGTCAGCACACCAACTGAACATTCAGGGAATGGTAGCCCTTGTGGTTGCGAAACACTTCCGCATTCTGATGTGCTGCACGCAATGCCACATGGGTGCAATCAGTGGTGCCCTGAACCATCGGAAAGCCTGCTATCCTGGCAAACCCATATGACTGCTCCTCCTGTTTCTCCCTCCTCATGGGAAACGTTATGTAGTTCATTCTCCTGTGGTAGAGAGCGTCTGTGAGCTTGCGGATGTAGCAATGAGCAGCAAATTGTGGGACGCTGCAGCCTAGAAGGAGTCGGATGCATAGAAACTGAGCACCACAGTGTCTTTGCTGCGACGGCCAGCGAAGTCCTGGTCCCAATATCAGCCTGTAGGTCTGGCTGCAGAAGATGGCATAGCTCGGTCATGACCCCCTTGCGGAACCACAGCCTTCTTACACACCGCTCCTCAGACATGTCCAGTTATGAGAACTGCTTCCGATAAACCAGTGGGGGGTAAGGCCTCCTGTCCCGATGTCTACGGGGTCACCTCACTTGTGGCCCCAAATTTCCAAGCTCCCTTCTCTGGAGACGCTGCTTACCAATCACTTGGAAGAGGCGACAGTGGAGTGATACCAATGCACCCATGTAAATACACACCTAAAATCGGTACTTGTAACTGTAAGTTTGAAGACACTTGGCCACAGCAAGTGAAGAGGTTTGCACACTGTGCTATGTGGAAACATAGCACTCACTGTGATCTCTGATTAACGCAGTTGCTCATCCCTTTACATACCCTCTCGACATCGCCCAAAAGTGGCTGGGACCACCTGGTTTCTCTGGCGTGTTCAGTGGTTGTCAGTAAGAAACATAGAAACATAGAAAATAGGGGCAGGAGTAGGCCATTCGGCACTTCGAGATTGCACCACCATTCAATATGATCATGGCTGATCATGCAACTTCAGTACCCCATTCCTGCTTTGTCTCCATACCCCTTAATCCCCTTAACCGTAAGGGCTACATCTAACTCCCTTTTGAATATATCTAACGAACTGGCCTCAACAACATTCTGTGATAGAGAATTCCACAGGTTTGCAATTCTCTAAGTGAAGAAGTTTCTCCTCATCTCGCTCCTAAATGGCATACCCCTTATCCTTAGACTGTGACCCCTGGTTCTGGACTTCCCCAACATCGGGAACATTCTTCCTGCATCTAACCTATACAATTCCGTCAGAATTGTATATATTTCTATGAGGTCCCCTCTCATTCTTCTAAATTCCAGTGAATATAAGCCTAGTCGATCCAGTCTTTCTTCATATGTCAGTCCTGCCACCCGGGAATCAGTCTGGTGAACATTCGCTGTACTCCCTCAATTGCATGAATGGCCTTTCTCAGATTAGGAGACCAAAACTGTACACAATATTCAAGGAGTGGTCTCACCAAGGCCCTGTACAACTGCAGTAAGACCTCCCTGCTCCTATACTCAAATCCCCTCGCTATGAAGGCCAACATGCCATTTGCCTTCTTCACCTCCTGCTGTACCGGCGTGCCAACTTTCAATGACTGATGTACCATGACACCCAGGTCTCGTTGCACCTCCCCTTTTCCTAATCTGCTGCCATTCAGATTATATTCTGCCTTCCTGTGTTTGCCACCAAAGTGGATAACCTCACATTTATCTACATTATACTGCATCTGCCATGCATTTGCCCACTCATCAATCTGTCCAAGTCACCCCACAGCCTCTTAGCATCCTCCTCACAGCTCACACTGCCACCCAGCTTAGAGTCATCTGCAAACTTGGAGATATTACATTCAATTCCTTCATCTAAATCATTAATGTATATTGTAAATAGCTGGGGTCCCAGCACTGAACCTTATGGTACCCAAGTAGTCACTGCCTGCCATTTTGAAAAGGACCCGTTTATTCCTACTCTTTGCTTCCTGTCTGCCAACCAGTTCTCTATCCACATCAATACATTACCCCCAATACCATGTGCTTTAATGTTGCACACTAATCTCTTGTGTGGGACCTTGTCAAAAGCCTTTTGAAATTCTAAATACACCACATCCACTGGTTCTCCCTTGTCCTTTCTACTAGTTGCATCCTCGAAAAATTCTAGAAGATTTGTCAAGCATGATTTCCCTTTCATAAATCCATGCTGACTTGGACAGATACTGTCACTGCTTTCCAAATGCGCTGCTATTACATCTTTAATAATTGATTCCAACATTTTCCCCACTATCGATGTCAGGCTAACCAGTCTATAATTCCTTGTTTACTTTTTTTAAAAGTGGGGTTATATTAGCTACCCTCCAATCCATAGGAACTGATCCAGAGTCTATAGAATGTTGGAAAATGACCACCAATGCATTCACTATTTCTAGGGCCAGTTCCTTAAGTACTCTGGGATGCAGACTATCAGGTCCTGGGGATTTATTGGCCTTCAATCCCATCAACTTCCCTAACGCAATTTCCTGACTAATAAGGATTTCCTTCAGATCCTCCTTCTCGCTAGACCCTCGCTCCCCTGGTATTTTCAGAAGGTTATTTGTGTCTTCCGTAGTGAAGACAGAACCAAAATATTTGTTCAATTGGTCTGCCATTTCGTTGTTCCACATTATAAGTTCATCTGATTCTGACTGCAAGGGACCTATGTTTGTCTTCACTAATCTTTTTCTCTTCACATATCTATAGAAGCTTTTGCAGTCAGTTTTTATGTTCCCTGCAAGCTTACTCTCATACTCTATGTTCCTCCTCCAATTGAACCCTTTGTCCTCCACTGCTGAATTCTAAATTTCTCCCAGTCCTCAGGTTTGCTGCTTTTTTCTGGCCAATTTATATGCCTCTTCCTTGGATTTAACACTATCTCTAATTTCCCTTGTTAGCCACGGTTGAGCCACCTTCCCCATTTTATTTTTATGCCAGACAGTAATGTACAATTGTTGAAGTTCATCCATGTGATCTTTAAATGTCTGCCATTGCCTATCCACCGTCAACCTTTAACTATCATTCAACCGTCTATCCTAGCCAATTCACGTCTCATACCATTGACGTTACCTTTCTTTAAGTTCAGGACCCTAGTCTCTGAATTAACTGTGTCACTCTCCATCTTAATGAAGAATTCTAACATATTATGGTCACTCTTCCCCAAGGGGCCTCGCACAACATGATTGCTAATTAATCCTCTCTCATTACACAACATCCAGTCTAGGATGGCCAGCTCTCGAGTTGGTTCCTCGACATATTGTTCGAGAAAACCATCCGTTAAACACTCTAGGAAATCCCCCTCTGCCGTATTGCTACCAGTTTCATTAGCCCAATCTATATGTAGCTTAAAGTAACTGCTGTACCTTTATTGCATGCATTCCTAATTTCCTGTTTGATGCCATCCCCAACTCACTACTACTGTTTGGTGGTCTGTACACAACTCCCACTAGCGTTTTCAGCCCTTTGGTTTTCCACAGCTCTACCCATACAGATTCCACATCATCCAAGCTAATGTCTTTCCTTACTATTGCGTTAATCTCATCTTTAACCAGTAACACTACCCCACCTCCTTTTCCTTTCTGCTATCCTTCCTGAATATTGAATACACTTGGATGTTGAGTTCCCAGCCTTGGTCACCCTGGAGCCATGTCTCCGTAATCCCAATTACATCATATCCTTAACAGCTATCTGCGCAGTTAATTCATCCACCTTATTACGAATACTCCTCGCATTGAGACACAGAGCCTTCAGGCTTGTTTTTTTAACACTCTTTGTCCTTTTAGAATTATTGTTGTAATGTGGCCCTTTTTGATTTGTGTCCTTGATTTTTCTGCTCTCCACTTTTCCTCATCTTCTATCTATCTTTTGCTTCTGCCCCCATTTTACTTCCCTCTTTCTCCCTCCATAGATTCCCATCCCCTGCCATAGTAGTTTAAACCCTCCCAACAGCATTAGCAAACACTTCCCCTAGGACATTGGTTCCGGTCCTGCCCAGGTGCAGACCGTCAGGTTTGTACTGGTCCCACCTCTTCTAGAACCGGTTCCAATATCCCAGGAATTTGAATCCTTCCCTCTTGCACCATTCCTTAAGCCACGTATTCATCTTAACTATCCTGCTATTTCTACTCTGACTAGCACGTGGCACTGGTAGCAATCCTGAGATTACTACCTTTGAGGTCCTACTTTTTAATTTAACTCCTAGCTCCCTAAATTCAGCTTGTAGGACCTCATCCCGTTTTTTACTTATATCGTTGAAACCTTTATGCACCACGACAACTGGCTGTTCACCCTCCCCTTCCAGAATGCCCTGCAACTGCTCCAAGACATCCTTGACCCTTGCACCAAGAAGGCAACATACCATCCTGGAGTCTCGATTGCGGCGCAGAAACACCTCTCTATTCCCCTTACAATGCAATCCCCTACCACTATTGCTCTCCCACTCTTTTTCCTGCCCTCCTGTGCAGCAGAGCCACCCATGGTGCCATGAACTTGGCTGCTGCTGCCTTCCCCTGATAAACCATCTCCCCCAATAGTATCCAAAGTGGTATATCTGTTTTGGAGGGAGATGACCGCAGGAGACTCCTGCACTACCTTCCTACTCCTGCTCTGCCTGATTGTCACCCATTCCCTATCTGCCTTTATAACCTTTACCTGCGGAGTGACCAACTCACTAACCATGCTTTCCACGACACCCTCAGCATCGCGGATGCTCCAGAGTGAATCCATGCTCAGCTCCAGTGCCTTCATGTGGTCTGACAGGAGCTGCAGCTGGATACACTTCCTGCACACACAATACTCAGGGACACTGGATTTCCCACATAGCACAGGTGGAGCATAACATGGGTCTGGGCTCGCCTGCCATGACTTAACCCTTACATTAACTTAATATGGCAACAATGCCAAAGATTTCTTGCTGACACGAAAAAGAAAAAGAAAAAGAAAAAAGAAAGACTACTCACCAATCAACCAGCCAATCACATACCCTCTTGGCTATGACATCACACTTCGATTTCTTTTTACTTCTTTGTTTTTCCTTCGGCCTCGATCTTCCGAACTGCTGCTCCTCCTCCCGAACTCCGCGTCCTTTTATCAGGGCCTCGATCTCCTGAACTGCTTCTCCTCCTCCCGAGCTCCATGCCCTTTTATCAGGGCCTCGATCTCCCAAACTGCTGCCCACAAACCTAATTTTGCATCCAGGGCACTCGCGGGGCATTGCATGCATACTGACATCATGACCTGGCTGAAATTAAAAGGCAAGGTGATAACGCTTATCGCCGCCGTTAAAAGTATACCAAATTTCCCGGGGGCCACTAAAATCTTTGCGGCTGGGCATTAAGCCATGAGCGATGCATTAATGCCTCTCCAGGGCGTTAACGGGAGGCAATACACAACCGAATTTCTCGCCGATTGTCTGTTCTTGCCTCCAATCCACTTGTCGCCATTTTCATCCGGGTCTAAACATAGGCGGCCAGCACAGCTGTGTGAAGCAGGCAGGAGCCTCATTAAAATATACAAATCAGAATTCTATAACGTCAATAAGAACCCAATGCCATTTTCATCCACATTTGGGTGGTGAATGCTAATTGCCTGACCTGCCCAGTACTAGGGCAGTACAGGTCAGAAACAGGCATCTCTGGTACTATTTAAAGGGCACTCTCCTGGAATTAGTCAGATCTTTGGTATTTATCTGGTGAGTTGAAGCAGGTTTACTGGGATTGCTTTCTGAAGCTCTTTAAAAATAATATTTCGCCATTTCATTCATTGTCTTAGCACAAAGGGGCGCTTGGCCACCCTTTATTGGCTGCAGGAACAGGAGCAACAGGAGCAGCAACAGGTGGCAGAGCATCAGGGTGTAACATGTGGCCCTGCGATTAAGCAAGGAGGAGGAGAGCTGCGCACAGATAGTGTTACCCTGCCCATAGTGTCTACGGGCCCATATTGAGCTACGCGACCCTCAGTGAGGAGTAGTGTAGGATTAGATCGGGCTGCTCATGACAGGCAGTCGCAGAAATCTGCAGCAGGCTGCAATGCATCACCCGTCACTGTTAAAGTCATTAGTGTCATTTCAGGCTGCAGCTGGAGAGATGCAACATCAGTCAGGCCATAGTGCATTCCTCCATAAAGCAAGCCACAGACGCACTGTTTGCCAGGGGTAATGATTTCAGTGCGTTCCCCATAGACCTCAGGAGGCAGCCAGATAGGGCTGTAGGTTTTTGCAGCTATTGCGGCCATTCCCACAAGTACGAGGTGCCATCGCCAGCACACACATGGCCATCAGGGTTCCTGCCAACGAGTCGGGCACCTTCCTGAATCACAAAGGTTTTAATTCTCTTCATGTCCAGTTAGTCTGTGACCATGGTTCCTGCGGGTGTGTGCCTGCTTTCTATCAACTCTCCTGATGCCTACAGTCCAGCATTACCGCTCTCTTTGACCAGGGGCAGCATGACCCAGGTTGGTTGCTGGGAGACGAGGGACAACCTCTGCAGGCTGATGACCCTGCTCCAAAACCCATAGATACCAGCAGAGATCAGATACAACAGCAATCCCTGCTCATCCAGAGAAGCCATCGCATAGTCCATAGGGGTGCTGAAACATAGGGGTGTCTGGATCGTCCTGGGGATTTCCTATAGGGTTGCCAACTCTGGTCGGACTTATTCCTGGAGGTTTCATCATATGACCTCCTGCTTCTGACCACCCTCCCAGTCAAACAGCCTCTTTTTTCCCACCTGCTGCATGTTTAGAATAAACGACAATGATCAAAGAAAATTAAATGAACGCATATGGGCCAAAAATTCACTTGCTTAGCGCCACCCGTTAGCACCCGAGAGTGCTTACCCCCCGAGAGGGGCGCTGTTAGTGCCCGAGAGGGGCATTGTTAGTGCCCAAGAGGGGTGCTGTTAGTGCCCGAGAGGGGCATTGTTAGTGCCCGAGAGGGAAGCTGTTAGTGCCCGAGAGGGGCGCTGTTAGTGCCCGAGAGGGGCATTGTTAGTGCCCAAGAGGAGCATTGTTAGTGCCCGAGAGAGAAGCTGTTAGTGCCCGAGAGGGGCGCTGTTAGTGCCCGAGAGGGGCGCTGTTAGTGCCCGAGAGGGAAGCTGTTAGTGCCCGAGAGGGAAGCTGTTAGTGCCCGAGAGGGAAGCTGTTAGTGTCTGAGAGAGAAGCTGTTAGTGCCCGAGAGGGGCGTCATTAGTGTCTGAGAGGGAAGCTGTTAGTGCCCGAGAGGAGCACTGTTAGTGCCCGAGAGGGGCGTCGTTAGTGCCCGAGAGGGAAGCTGTTAGTGCCCGAGTGGGGTGCCATTAGTGCCCGAGAGGGAAGCCGTTAGTGCCCGAGTGGAAAGCTGTTAGTGCCCGAGAGGGAAGCTGTTAGTGCCCGGGAAAGGTGCCATTAGTGCCCGAGAGGGAAGCTGTTAGTGCCCGAGAGGGAAGCTGTTAGTGCCCGAGAGGAGTGCCGTTAGTGCCCGAGAGGGAAGCTGTTAGTGTCTGAGAGGGAAGCTGTTAGTGCCCGAGAAGGGCTCCGTTAGTGCCCGAGAGGGGCACTGTTAGTGCCCGAGAGGGAAGCTGTTAGTGCCCGAGAGGGGTGCCGTTAGTGCCCGAGAGGGGCGCTGTTAGTGTCCGAGAGGGAAGCTGTTAGTGCCCGAGAAGGGTGCTGTTAGTGCCCGAGAGGAGTGCCGTTAGTGCCCGAGAGGGAAGCTGTTAGTGTCTGAGAGGGAAGCTGTTAGTGCCCGAGAAGGGCTCCGTTAGTGCCCGAGAGGGGCACTGTTAGTGCCCGAGAGGGAAGCTGTTAGTGCCCGAGAGGGGTGCCGTTAGTGCCCGAGAGGGGCGCTGTTAGTGTCCGAGAGGGAAGCTGTTAGTGCCCGAGAAGGGTGCTGTTAGTGCCCGAGAGGAGTGCTAACGGGCTGCTGAGCGCTTGCCGCCCAAGCGCTGCACCGTCAGTGGAGAACTTCAGTGGAGGTTTAGCGGCGGCACTAACAGTTAGCGCTGCGCACTCTAGCACAACCCACTTGGTGACATCAAGAGTGCAACGCCCCACTAGCGCTGCGATTGCTAACTTCAATGTTTGCACCTGCCGTAGCGCTTGGTGCTAATCCCGACAGGGATACCAGGTGTCCCAAAGAAACTCTCGGGGGGCTATTTCAACGGATGAACAGGTGGGTCTTTAGAATGGACTTTATTTATATTCATGTAACACTCTTAGCTGTTGAAAGCTGTTGCTAAGGTAACCAGTGGTTCCCTTCCATTTTTATTCATTTTTCAGGTGGTCCAGCTGACCTCCCCTTTAGACGCTAGGATGTCGGTTTCCTAACACCACAACTTCATCAACACTCCCACAATAGCACCCCAGGAATCAGTGTTAATGCCTTAAGAGGGGTGTAGAACGCCTCCCTTAAAGCTCCACTCCCCTCTTGGGACGCTAAAAATCACTGTCCCGGTTGAAGGTGGTAAACATCGCCTGGCGCTAACATTAACGACCAGGCGATGTCACCACCTCAAACTGGGCTATAATGTATTGTTAGCCCTATTGTTTTTTGTGCCCTGATGATTTTTCTTCAGGGTTGCTCATGTCCAAGAGAATAATTTTGAATATCTGAAGGCTTCAGGGCAATCCTGGAGGGTTGGCAACCCTCGTTTCCTACAGTACAGCCCGAGGAGTGTGTCAAGGGCGTGCTGCCGCCTGCATAAATGTGCCCTGCAACAGGGAGAGCTACAGTTGGCCACAGATGACGAGGACCATCCACCACACAGCGAGGAGGAAGCTGATAAGCTTGATTTGTTGTACGCTCCTTCTGCTGTTTGTACTTGGCTTCCGCCTGCTCCCGGCGAAGAGGCTCGAAGTGTTCGGCTCCTTCTCGAAGGCTTCTCCTCCACTTTGAGCAGTCTAGGGCCAGGGATTCCCAAGTGTCGATGGGGATGTTGCACTTTTTCAAGGAGGGTTTGAGGGTGTCCTTGATGCATTTTTTCTGCCCTCCTGGGGCTTGTTGTGTCCTTAGATGCTCTAACAATGATTCCATGAGGCAGTGTGTTGTACTTAAACTGTAGTGACCTTAGTCCTTTATTAGTTAACTCCAGAGTGAGGATCACACCTGGTGGCCTGCCTTTTATACTAGGCCAGGCACACCTGTACAGGTAACCTACAAGTCTCCCACTGCTGTGCCCTCTGGTGGCACACCTTGTGATAGTACCAACAGTAGCCATGTAGGATACATGACATCACTCCCCCCTGACCCCTCAGTGCAAATCGCCTCTGCATTGACTGTGCTCTGGGCTTAGCTCCAGATGGGTTTTGTCTGGTAGACCTCTGGCAGGCCACCTCAACCTTGGGTGGGTAGTGGGTGCAATGGCATGCTGGTGGTTGCTGTTTGTGTGTGTGTGTTCCTAACCAATCCATTCTCCGCTCCCCGCCCCACCGCGCCCCCCCCCCCCCCACATGTGGCGGGGGCTCCTGACATTCGTGTACATTCAAGTTCAGGTAAGTGGGTTTTGCATTTTTCTTGTGTGGTTCCGTGGTGCGACAAGTACGTTAGATGCCTTGTCGATGCGGTGACCGGTGCGTGAGGACAAACTAGTTCCGGAGCTGCTGGGTTGTGTCCCTGCAGTCTGGTGGTGGCTCAGTGCCTGGTGCTGGCAGTAGGAACCCAGTTGGCTCGTGTAGCCTGCTCTTGGGGCTGTTGCCGTGGTCCCTAGTGTCGGGCAGGTTCACAGATGTCTGTGACCTCCTTCTCATTTCTTTATGCCCTGGGTCACAGCTGCTCCCTGAGGAGCTGCCATCTAACAGTGCACAGGGAACTGTTGACTCGCTGGCCTGAGCGTCGTTTGGTTTGGAATCCTCTGGGGGAATGGTGGCAGGTGACCCTACATCTAGGGGTATGACCTTGGTGCAGTCTGCTCCTTCAGGCTCATGGCAGTTGGTGCCATCGGTTGCCTGAGAGATGGAGCCGAGGCAGGGCATGGTATCAATACTGTAGCCGTTGCCCTGCTGAGGTCGCTTGCTTCGCAGCTCAAGTGTATTGGCTGCTTGTGGCCACACTTCATGGTGCATGACTCTGGTCCCCGGAATGCAGGCTACAGCATTGGGTAGCTTGCTGGACCTTTGTGCACCCGATGGGTGTCTGCCCGCTGCATTGGCTGTGTGCAGTGGGAATCCTACATCGCACAGCTTTTCCTTACATATGATGGACTCTGTTGGGGTCCGATCACGATCGCGCGACTTTTCCTCGCTGGTTGCATGTTTACAATTCCGATTATCAGTTACACATTTTACATGATCAGTTACACACTTTACATAATCCGTTACACCTTTTGTCTCTAACTTACAATTACTGTTACATTGCTTAAATGTGTGGAATTGTCCCTTTAATTGTAGTGGGTTGCAGATCTCCTTTAAGAGAGCCTTGCTTGCTTTACCCCAATCCGCTTCTCCATTTAGTGCCACGTATTGTTCCATCAGCGCTGCACCTCATGGTCTGGCCACGGCCATCTTTGTCTTCAGCGCATCACCTCATGGTTCGGGCACCATCTTTCCTTCGTCCACAATGTCAACTGTGGTGATCGTCTTCTCCCCGGGTTCTGCTTCCGCAGTTGGGAAGTCGCTTCTGGATCCGATTTGCTTCCTCCGGAGTCCTGCCATTGGTTGTCTCAGCTGGATCATCTCCACGCAGTCGTGCTGAGCGGTCTGTGTCTTAGGTGCTGTGCTGGTCTGCTCTCTGGTGCCGGGTTCACTCTCAAGTGGGGGCTTGCTTTGCCTCTGAGCGCAGAGGGCTTCGATCGTTGGAGGAGTGAAGTCTTCCCACTTCCAATGGATCTTCTCCTTCCACCTTCTGCCGAGCAGCATTGTTCCATCACCTGCAACAATCCACAGAGATAACTTGTGCCGACGCCATGATGGAGTACCTTTACATTCACACTACCAATGACTGGGATGATTTCATTGGTGTAGGTGCGCATCTTTGCCTAAACCAGGGTCAACTCGGATCGTTCAGCTGGATTGTCCCATAGCCTCTCAAAGGCTCCTTGATTCATCACCGACTGGCTTGCCCCCGTGTCCACTTCCATGAAGATTGGACTTCTCTCTATCTCGACTTCCATCTTCAGCGGGGAGCACTCGGTGGTACAGGTAAACATGCTGTATACCTCCCCGTGGGACTGGGCTGCCTCTCTGTCTAACAATTCATAATCCACGCTGGATTCATGGCCATCTGCGGACTCCTCATCAACATAGTGAGTCCTATTTCTCTTACACATTCGCTGGAGGTGGCTCTTTGACCTGCAGCCTTTGCAAACATAGTCTTTAAAACAGCATTGGTGAACACTGTGATTCCCTCTGCAATGCCAGCATGGTGCTACTCAATTAGCCCCCTTGGCGGACTCTGAGTTAAGGGACTCGGGGGCCTGTTCTCTCTTTCCTGAGAGGATTCGCGCTCTACAGTCCAGCCCCTGAATGGCGCCACTCTGTGCACAGTACCTGCCAGGTTTGAGTCCTGAGGGTGAGACTTCTGCCGAGAGCCGCAGGTCGAGGTCATGAATGACTGGCTCACAGAGATGGCCTTCTGCAGTGTGACTGTGGTATCCACCAACAGTAGCTTATGAAGAAGGCCCTCAGGGCCAATTCCAATGAAAAAAATGTCCCGCAGCGCTACATTGAGGTGGGTGCTGAACTCGCACAGTGCCGCCAGCCTCCTGTGATCTGCGGTGTACTTCGCGACTTCCTGGCCTTCGGGCTGTCGGTGGGTATAGAACCGATGTCTGGCTGTGAGGATGCTCTCCTTGGGCTTGAGTTGCTCCTGGATCAGGATTACGAGCTCCTTGTACGACTTGGTGGTTGTCTTTGCTGGTGCTAGCAAGTCCCTGACAAGGCCATAGACGTTGGGCCCACAACTGGTTAGCAGGATAGTTCTGCGCTTAACAGCCAGTGCGGCCGGGTCATCTCATGCCAGGTCATTTGCTGTGAAGAAGTGTTCTAGCCTCTCCACAAAGGTGTCCCAATCATCACCATCGGCGAACTGCTGCAACGTACTAAGGGTAGCCATTTCCGCATGAAAGTTCATAATTTCATCGCCAGTTGCTGTGTCCTTAGATGCTCTAACAATGATTCCACGAGGCAGTGTGTTGTACTTGAACTGTAGTGACCTTAGTCCTTTATTAGTTAACTCCAAAGTGAGGATCACACCTGGTGGCCTGCCTTTTATACTAGGCCAGGCAAACCTGTATAGGTAAACTATGAGTCTCCCACTGCTGTGCCCTCTGATGGCACACCTTGAGATAGTACCAACAGTAGCCATGTAGGATATATGACAGGGCTCGCTTGCCATTTCAGAGCTCCGAGTAGAGCGCTTGTTTTGGAAGTCTAGAATCGGGCATATGGACGATGTAGCCCATCCATCAGAGCTGGTCGAGCGTGGTCAATGCTTCGATGCTGGGGATGTTGGCCTGAGTGATAATACTGACGCCTATCCTGCCAATGGATTTGCAGGATTTTGTGGAGGCAGCGTTGGTGGTAGTTCTCCAGTGCTTTGAGGTGCCTGCTGTACATAGTCCATATCTCTGAGGCATATAGGAGGGTGGGTATCACTACTTCTTTGTAGACCATGAGCTTGGTGCCGGGTTTGAGGTCCTGGTCTTCAAACACTATCTTCCTCAGGTGGCCGAAGGCTGCACTGGCACACTGAAGGCAGTGTTGTACTTCATCATCGAAGTCTGTCCTTGTTAACAGTAGGCTCCTGAGGTATGGAAAGTGGTCCACATTGTCCAAGGTTTCATCATGGATCTTGATAATCGGGAGGCAGTATTGTGTGGCGGGGCAAATTGGTTGAGAACCTTTGTCTTACGGATGTTCAGTGTAAGGCCCAGACTCTCGTATGCTTCGGTGAAGTTGCTGATGTTGGTTTGGAGTTCAACATCCGAGTGTGCACAAACACAAGCATCGCCTGCATACTGTAATTCAATGACAGAGGTTGGGACAACCTTGGATCTGGACTGGAAGCGACGGAGGTTGAACGCTTTCCTGTTTGTTCTGTAGATTAGCTCCACTCCAGCAGGGAGCTTGTTGAGGATGAGATGGAGCATTGTAGCGAGGAAGACTGAGAAGAGCTTTGGTGCGATGACACAGCCTTGCTTGACCCCGGTCCGTACGTGTATTGGGTCTGTGGTGGATCCGCTGGTAAGGATCACGGCTTGCATCCCATTGTTAAGCAGGTGACAAATTTTTAAGGGCAGACAAATTTGAGAAGGGCACTCTATTGAGTTAGTGTGTGGTTCTTGTGCAATGGTCATGCAAATGTGTGCAGCAGCGGTAGAGAGGGCGGCAGCTGAGAGACAGAAGCACCAGTTGTGAGCAGGATGGGGAGGTGGTAAAGTGCAGGAAAGTGGCTCCAATGTGAAAGTGAAAGCGGTTACCAAAAGAATGAAATGTTTTTCAGTTGTTACCAAGTAAAAGCAGAATGCTGTTTGTACCTGTTCTGCGGCAGTTGAGTATGAGATTAAAATGAGACGGTGTTGGTGCAGTCTCCCATTTTGATTGGAGGAGAAGCATGTGGAGCGGGAGAATGAGGTGTTTCGAGTGGGGTGGGGGAAGTAGCTATGGCAAGGTCTCATCCTGAGAACAAGAGATAGCAAGACATTATTCTTATATTTGTAGTGCCGGTCAGGTCAACTTCTGGCACTGCACCCATATTCTGGGATTCATTCTCCTGGCGTTGGCATTCTCAGCCACTCTGGCGACAGGGCCTGTGTGGGCACCCTTCCAACTGGAAAAGAAGATCCGACTGCAGGCCTTCACCTGCTCCACGAGGGCCTCCACTGGTGCATCACTGAACCAGGGAGCCCTTGCAGGCGACTTCGACCATCGAAAGATCAAAAGATTTCACCGAAAATTTAATGCACACCTCACTTTAATAGGGGCAAGCTTGCTTTAAGTGGGCACTGGGCCCACTGGAAATCCCGCCTTAATAAGCGGTGAGCTGCCACTCAACGCAAATAGGGCCGGATTTTTGGCTTTAGGAGTTTTTCGGCGAAAACGGTAGCGATGTATCAATCATTTTTGTTGCACAACCCTTTTTAGGCCGAACTTTCGGCCTTTAAATATCAGTAAGGAAGGCGTTGCACAAGCATTCGCAGCACAAACCACGAGTTTAAGCAACTTTAGTCCGAGGCAGGGTGTCATGTATTCAACTATCATTGTAACCCATGTATAAGCTGACCTAAGCTGTACACCTTGAGAACATTGACCACAAGGGGCGAACATGTGGGAGGCACTCCTAACCTGGACTTTCAGGTATAAAAGGGGAAGCTCCACCCACCTTCATCACTTGAGGTCTTGGTAATAAAGGTAACTGGTCACAAAGTGACCTTCTCTCAAGTATGGGCCTCGTGTGCATTTATACTGTATAGTAAGGACATATCATTGGCGATGAGAAACTGAGATTTAAACCATGCAAGCATGGCCACTAGCAGCACAGATGAGAGGTACTGTGTTGGTGATGATTGGGACGACTTTATTGAGAGACTACAGCAAAGTTTTGTCACTAAGGAATGGTTGGGACAGGATTTGGCCGACAAACGCAGGGCTCATCTCCTGACGGTTTGTGGATCCAAAACGTACTCCCTGATGAAGGACCTTCGAGCGCCAGAGAATCCGGCGGACAAGACATTCGAAGAGCTCAGAAAGTTGATCGGGGACCACCTTAAACCAGCGAGCAGCATGCACATGGCGAGACACCGGTTTTACACGCACCGGCGGCGAGAACGTTCCAGACTTCGTGGCAGATCTCCGGCAGCTGGCGAGCCTATGTAAGTTCACAGATGCATGCAGAGCGAAGATGCTGCGAGACTTTTTTATTGAGGGCATCTGGCATGCTGGGGTTTTCAGGAAACTGATTGAGACCAAAGACTTGACCTTGGAAGCGGCGGCTCTGATAGCCCAGACATTTATCTCAGGGGAGGAAGAGACCAGAATGATGTATGACAAAAATCTTGGCTCAAATGCAGCAAACGACCAGTGAGTCAACATTGTTAACGCGGCACACAGTTCTCTAGGCAGACAAGGGCAATCGGACATGCCCCAGCATGTAGTCAAACCCAAAGGGGGAATTTAACAGAACAGTGGCTAGCTGAACGGCGATTCATGCCATCGCAATGGACAATGCGGTCAGTAATGGGGCCATCAACACCTATTAATGGTGCACTTAAGGACAGCCACAGAGTCAGTCAGAGTCGATCGACTGGTAATGGACCTTTTGTTTCCAACAATGGGGCCTCCAGCTCATGCTGGAGGTGTGGAGGCAAACACCCAGCCAGAGCTTGCAGGTATCAGCAATATACCTGCAGAAACTGCAACGTCAGCGGTCACTTGGTGCGTATGTGCAGGAAGCCTGCAGCCAGGTTGATATACGAGGAGGACGGGCCCAATGTAAGCCCTACGAGGCCAAATGAATACTGGGGAAAATTGCTGGAAGCTGAAGTTCAGCGAGTTCATGTGGGGCACATATACAGTTCATATACCAGGACGCCACCGATAATGATGAAAGTGCTCCTCAATGGCATCCCAGTATTAATGGAGCTAGACACGGGGGCCAGCCAGTCCCTGATGAGTATCAAACAGTTTGAAAGGTTGTGGGTGTCCAAGGCCAGGAGGCCAAAATTATTGTCGATTGACGCACAGCTACGGACATATACAAAGCAGATCATTCCGGTGCTAGGCAGCGCCACGGTAGTCGTGACCCACAAAGATTCGGAGAACAGGTTGCCACTCTGGATTGTCCCGGGGACGGTCCCGCACTACTGGGGAGAAGTTGGCTTGCTGTCATGAACTGGAAATGGGGCGATGTCAATTAAATTTCTTCAGCGGAGCGAGTATTATGCTCACAGGTCCTGAACAAGTTTGACTCATTATTTCAACCCTGCATCGGCACTTTCATGGGGGCCAAGTTAGTGATCCACATAAACCTGGATGCCAGGCCAGTACATCACAAGGACAGAGCGGTGCCGTACATGATGCAAGAAAAGATAGAATGCGAATTGGACCGCCTGCTGAGGGAAGGCATCATCTCGCCAGTCGAATTCAGTGACTGGGCGAGCCCGATTGTGCCGGTGTTCAAGGCGGATGGGTCGGTCAGGATATGTGGTGATTACAAGGCCACCATCAATCGGGTGTCACTCCAAGACCAGTACTCACTAACGAGAGCGGAGGACCTCGTTGCGATGCTGTCCGGTGGCAAACTTTTTTCAAAATTGGACCTGACCTCAGCTTACAAGACCCAGCAGCTGGCGAGTGAGTCAAAGAAGCTGACCACCATCACGACACACAAGGGGCTGTTTGAGTACAACAGATGTCCGTTCGGGATTCGCTCGGCCGCCATGATCTTTCAGCGAAATGTATCGGCCCGCATACAGAAGTGGGCACTCACGTTAGCCGCCTATGACTACACAATTCGGCACAGACCGGGCACTGAAAACTGCACTGATGCACTCAGCAGGCTCCCACTAGCCACCACTGAGGGGGCAACTGAGCATGATGCTGAGATGGTCATGGCTGTTGAAGCGTTCGAAAGCGAAGGCTCACCTGTGACAGCCCATCAGATTAAAGTCTGGACAAATAAAGACCCGCTACTGTCTTTAGTTAAGAAATGTGTCCTGAATGGGGACTGGGCAGCCACATACGGGGCATTCCCTGAGGAATTTAAACCGTTGCATAGGCGCAAGGATGAACTCTCGATTCAGGCCGATTGCCTACTGTGGGGAAACCGAGTAGTCATGCCCCAGATGGGCAGAGAGGTGTTTATAAGAGAACTGCACAATGAGCACCTAGGCATTGTCATGATGAAAGCAATTGCCAGGTCACATGTTTGGTGGCCAGGGATAGATGTAGACCTGGAACTTTGTGTTCGCAGGTGCAACACGTGTGCTCAGCTGGGCAACGCACCCAGGGAAGCCCCCCTTAGCCCCTGGTCCTGGCCCGCCAAGCCATGGTCATGCATCCATGTGGACTACGCAGGTCCTTTCATGGGAAAAATGTTTTTGGTTGTCGTAGACGCGTACTCCAAATGGGTTGAGTGTGCCATTTTAAATTCAAGCACATCCTCTGCCATGGTAGAAACTCTATGGGCAATGTTCACCGCCCATGGTCTACCGGATGTCTTGATCAGCGACAATGGCTCGTGCTTCACAAGCACTGAATTCCAGGACTTCATGGCAGGCAATGGAATCAACCATGTCAGAACGGCACCGTTCAAGCCAGCCCCAAACGGCCAGACGGAACGAGCAGTGCAGATAATCAAACAGGGGTTGCTCAGAATCCAAGGGGGTTCCCTACAAAGCCGCTTATCATGCCTCCTGTTGGCCAATAGATCCCGACCACACTCGCTCACAGGGGTTCCACCTGCAGAGCTGCGAATGAAAAGGACGCTCAAAACCAGGTTATCCCTTATAAACCCTACTATGAAAGAAATTGTTGAGAGCAGGCGTCAGTCATAATGTGACTACCATGACAGGAATGTGAGGGCGCGATGTATTGATGTCAATGACCCTGTTTTTGTCCTTAATTATGCTGCAGGGCCCAAATGGCTTGCAGGCACTGTGATTGCCAAAGAGGGGAATAGGATTTTGGTAGTTAAACTTACCAATGGACAAATCTTCCGTAAACACGTAGATCAAACTAAAAGGAGGTTCAGCAACCCCATAGAAGAAGCAGAGGAAGGACACGATGTAGAGTTTACTCCACCACAGGTGTCCGAACACCAGAACCAAGTGGAGGAGAGCCCAGTCACTGTGGGCAGTCCGGACAGGCCTGAGGCACCACAAACAGCAGACATTCAGGCCAGCGCCCAACAACTGGAGCCCCAACTCAGCAGCTCTACAAGGGAGCGTTAACCACCAGAGAGACTTAACCTGTGGTCCCAATAAGACTTTGGCGGGTGATGTCATGTATTCAACTATCATTGTAACCCATGTATAAGCTGACCTAAGTTGTACACCTTGAGAACATTGACTACAAGTGGTGAACTTGTGGGAGACACTCCTAACCTGGACTTTCAGGTATAAAAGGGGAAGCTCCACCCACCTTCATCACTTGAGGTCCTGGTAATAAAGGTAACTGGTCACAGAGTGACCTTCTCTCAAGTATGGGCCTCGTGTGCACTTATACTGTATAGTAAGGACATACCATAGGGAGTGCAGCGAGAGAGGCCTTGGGAGTGGGGGGGAAAACAAAAGAAAAAAAATTCCAAAAAACATTCCAAAAACATTTACAAGACCCTTATCTATCGAATCGCTGAAAAAAAATGTAAAAATAAAGGGAGTGAAATTGCTGAAGGCCCCCACCTGCCCAAGTGCCACCTGAAGGATCACCGATGGTCGCCGAAGTACCTGACGGTACTTTTGGCGGGGTTTTCGTCAAAAAGGTCCTTGAAAGGGCGGCGAGCGGCAAAAGAGGGACTTACGGCGCCAATCTGAGCGGCAGCCAGCAGGAGCTCCCAATCTCGGTGGCAGAGGCGCTTGCCGCCCAAGTGCCGCCGAGGATGGAGTCGGGCCCATGGAGGGTCGAAGACCTGAAAAGAAAAATCATCAAAAAAAACCCCATCGAAAGACCTTCAGGGGACCCCATCCACTGTAAAGTCACTGTAAAGAAAAAAATTTAAAAATGATTACTAACCTTTTTTTTCAGCTCTTCATACTCACCGTCGGGGATAGAACAGCCTCTCGCTAGCGATTTTTCCCTCTTCTGATGCTGACTCCCGCCGACTTCCACCCACATCAACATCGCATCTCGGCGGGCGGGAGGTCCGTTGTGCCACCCGGCTGTCCGCTGACGTCAGCGGGCGATTCCCGGCGGTTCCCCCCTCCCACCCGCTCCACACCAAATGGAAAGTGGCACTGGGCGCAACATCAAGAGGAATGTCGGTGTCAGTCAGCAGTAAGGTCATCAATTCCGGGGCCAAGAACTTTAGCTTACCTTTTTTGCAGGTTTTCATACTTACCGCTGCTTGCTGGGCTGCACCGACAGGTTTGACCCATCGATCTCCTGGGTGCGGAGAGTGCCGAAACCCAGCGGTACTTGAAAGCGCTGCCGCAAACAGCTACCCGAGGATACCGCCCTGGTTTTCACCGCCGAGGGTCAAATCATGGCAAAAAAACGGTCGCAAATCTGCCGAAAATCCGGCCCTTAACATGTGGGCAGTTTACCTATGAGATTGAAATGAGACCTGGCCATCTAAATAATTCGTGCCTCTTGCTACTGACATCGAGCGGTCACCCTGCCCCAATTTACACCACACAAGTAAACCAACCCTGCAGATGAGTGAGCAGAATGCACAGTGTGATCCCATCCTAAAAGTACAGGAAATTGCTCTAGGGAGTATGAACATCCATTCTTATATTAAAATGAAACTGTCACACACTTTGTTGGGTAGCAAAAATATATAAAATTATTAGCCCACATTTGTTTATATCTATCTATCTATCTATCTATCTATCTATCTATCTATCTATCTATCTATCTATCTATCTATCTATCTATCTATCTATCTATCTATCTATCTATTTATCTATCTATCTATCTATCTGTCTAACATCTATCTATATATGTTTGTCTGTCTGTCTATCTATGTATGTATCTATCCATCTATATCTATCTATCTATCTGATTTATCAATTCCAGCCCTGGTTTGAGCATCAGATTGTATTACACAGAGTTAATACAATTAGACATCTGATTTTATCTCCAGTGGGATGAAAAAGCATCTGACAACACCCAGAAAGATACATGATTGCAGAATAGCCTGCAGGGATCTGGATCCTTAGACAATTCAGTTTCAAAGGGGCAGACCAAACCCACAAAACGTTCAAGAGATTGCACTTTCCCAATGTCTGAGTCTAATCCTAGGAAGTCTCAAAGATATCTGGGAAGAAAACATTATTGCCTTCCCTGAAACATTCTGTACCTCCAGCATCCTCCTTACCCTGGAGTACTGTCTAACACAAGAGTATGTCCTATGAATCAGAAAGTTATACAATAAAAAACAACACATACACGAACTCCTGCTAATTTAATACCATGACAGTCAAGTAACGACAAACTAAAACAAAAAAAAAGCCACAAGCAATTTTCCATCTTCACCCACGAGATTAATTTTGAATACTTGTAGTTATGAATTCCTGTTGAGCTGTAAATTGCTGTTCAGTGAATACTTTTGGCCAGACAGTAGACTTTCATATGTTCTGGATCTTGCACGATGAAAGTGCAACAACAGACATTTTCCTAATGTTTCCAAACGGTTGGAAAAGTTAAAAGGCAGCTTGACTCCTTCATTTAAAGATTAGAGTACTGTATTTGCAATCAACTGTGTTCCTTCCTGCAAATCAAACACCAAACTACATGTCACGGCGAAGTTACACTTTAGGGAAAACAATATAGTAAAAGTGTTAGAGCGCTGGGCATCTGACCAAGAGACTTGAGTCTGAATCCCAGTTTTCACTTGTATTTTACCCTCAGTGTCTCCCAGGGAATAAAGCAACCAAACTGTCTGGGGTGGGGCTGTCCCCTTAAGTACTATTCAAGTATAACTGATAAGTAAGTAGATCAAGCAGTGTGAATGATAACATCTGTGGAGATTTCCATAAGCGGAACTATCTCATTCTCAGTACCAAGGAGGCTAAGAAAGGGGGAATGGGAAATGTTTCAACAGCAAAGAGTTAATCTATCTATTGGTATCTGCATCTGGCTATACATACAAAGGTTTGTCTAGCTCGGAGCCAATCTTGCTCATTCATAAGTAGTATTTTATTCATCTCCAATGCACAGATGGGACAACAAGGAAGCAAGGGTGAGCTGGACGATGTTTAATTCCTACCAATTTAATATATTTTTGCATTAATAGGTAATTTCATTTAAAAACGTGTGTTGTAAAATCAATTTATCAACATAGGTAAACAAAAGAGTTATGATTTGAGCTTTTTTCCAACACGTTTGTGCTCAAGACAAAAATGCAGGTCTCCCTTGCAAATCAATTGGACAGGCTAAAATGGTTGAAATGACCCTGGTCCCTAACGTTGCTAGGGCTCAAATAACAGGAAATATGATAGATGACAGATTCCCCTCGACTATATGCCATTGAAACATGTTGACCCACCCGACATCATGTCCAGCAGAAAATCCTCGAAGAGGTAGGAATGACCGGGGAGCCAATCGACAGCCTCCTGAAGAATTTCCGGCTTTAATTTGCTGGAGTTATGATGGGACAAGCACAACAGAAGCAGAATATGTATGCCATCAACTCAGAAGGTGACTCAAGCATGGGTAAGGGTTTCTATGGTGCGGGAGGTGAAGTAGGGACACAGGCGGAAAATATTGCAGAGGTGGTCATCTTGACAATGGTTAGAATGTGGAGTTTGAAACCCAGCTCGGGGTCAAACAGGCCACCAACATTTTGCAAGGGTTGGTTCAGCACGATTGAATAGCCAGGGAGTGGGTCTGGAGTCACATATGGGCCAGACCAGGTAAGGGTGGCAGATTTCCTTCCCTAAAGGATATTAGTGAACCAGATGGGTTTTTATGACAAGCCAGTAGTTTCGTGGTCACCATTACTGATGCTAGCTTTTTTATTCCAGATTTATTTCACTGAATTTAAATTCCCCATGTCTCCAGATCATTAGTCCAGGCCTCTGGATTACTAGTTCAGTAACATAACTACGATGCTACTGTCCCCTGTGCTGCAGATGGGCCCTCAGTTAGAGGACTGTACTGGCTGCGTGGGTGTGGACTTGTACGATAATTTTGCGATACAGCATTCCACTGTGGAGCATGTGGAAGATCTATAGTGGGACCTCCCATGCCAGCAGACTTAAGGACAATCAGTGGTTCTCCTACAGTTGCCCAGAGCACTCCCCTGACATCCTGGGATTTAAGAGTGGGCAGTTTAAGAGAGAGCTGTGAGCCACAACTTTACTAATTTTGTTGGTTCCATTTGGACTCCTGTCCAATCAGTGGAGATGGTGAGATAGACCCAACAATAACAGCACAGCTGAAATGGTCACATGATGATGTTGTCTCTGAGGACTGTAACACATCTAGAAGCTTGAGACAGTGCCCTTCAATGCCTGCACATGTGGCATAAATCATGTAAGGCCAGGAGTAGGAGTTGTACGACCTACATCAGGTTCCCAAAGCTCTCTACCACTGGGGTTTTCTGCACTTCATCTCTGAGTCAGTTGTAGATTAATTGATAGATATTGATTGCCATGATTAGTCAACAATCGTTGTATCCTGCGACTGCCAGGATGGTAGAAGGTGAACGAGATGAACCGCGGTCTACTTTCGTCTGTCATTTCCTATGTTCCTATTATTTTCGAAGGAGATTTAAAACATTGTAGGTGAAGGCGTACTGTGGATGACATGAGAGGATGTAGACTGCACTGTTAATGTAGTGGCCACATTTGCAAGTTAAGCAAAGATGGCCTTTATAAAAATTGCTCTGGCAGCTGATAAATTGGATTCTGCTCTACAGTCTCTTCAGACTCCTCCTGCTTCTTTTAATGGTCTCTGTAATGTATGCATCTATCAGGATGCTCAAAGGTCTGTAGAGCTGTTACATTGTGAGTAGCTTAGCCAGTCACGTGATGTGCAGAAGACTCAATAAAACCCCAGTCCGTTGGGTCTAGGTCATCCACAATGAGGTATGCAGCAGTGAGCTTAGTGGATGAACTGGAAATGTGTAGTGTGATTGTTAAACCTTTGTAAATAAACCAACTAGTTCTTAACAGCAATGTGTTGCTATGAATTCTTATGCAAAGAACCCATGAAGCAAATACATTACACTCGCCTTAAATCCACCCTATATGAGAATTGCTCTGGGCAGCTTCTTATATATGTAAATCTGTATATACCTTCTGTAGCCACCAGAGGGCTCATCCCCTGGAGTCACAAGGGATCCCACAATCCCTTGGGAGCACAGGTACATAAGGAGGCCTCTTAGGCTGGAGAAGCACTCTGGAGAACTGCAATAAAAGACTAAGATCACACTTTACTTTGAGCTCACAGTATCCAGTCAGACCCTTTATTCATACATAACAACTGGCGACGAGATGCAGATGATAAACCTTACGATGCAGAGAACAGTGGGCATCCTGGAGAAATTCTCAGAGGGAGATAATTGGGAAACCTTTGTGGAGCGACTCGATCAATACTTCGTGGCTAACGAGCTGGAAACATAGAAACATAGAAAATAGGTGCAGGAATAGGCCATTCGGCCCTTCGAGCCTGCACCACCATGCAATAAGATCATGGCAGATCATTCCCTCAGTAACCCTTTCCTGCTATCTCTCCATACCTCTTGATCCCCTTAGCCGTAAGGGCCCTATCTAACTCCCTCTTGAGGCAGGAAGAATGTTGCTGATACTGGGGAAGTCCAGAACCAGGGATCACAGTCTAAGGATAAGGGGTAAGCCACTTAGGACCGAGATGAGGAGAAACTTCTTCTCTCAGAGAGTTGTGAACCTGTGGAAGGCCAGTTTGTTAGATCTATTTAAGAGGGAGTTAGATATGTCCACTCTACTAGTTACATCCTCAAAAAATCCAGACGATTTGTCAAGCATGATTTCCCTTTCATAAATCCATGCTGACCTGGACCGATCCTGTCTCTGCTTTCCAAATGCGCTGCTATTTCTAATTGATTCGAACATTTTCCCCACCACTGATGTCAGGCTAACCGATCTATAATTACCTGCTTTCGCTCTCCCTCGCTTTTTAAAAAGTGGTGTTACATTAACTACCCTCCAGTCCATAGGAACTGATCCAGAGTTGATAGACTGTTGGAAAATGACCACCAATGCATCCACTATTTCTAGGGCCACTTCCTTAATACTCTGGGATGCAGACTATCAGGCCCCAGGGATTTATCGGCTTTCAATCTCATCAATTTCCCGAACACAATTTCCCGCCGTATGACGATATCCTATAGTTTCCCCTTCTCACTCGACCCTCGGTCTCCTCGTACTTCCGGAAGGTTATTTGTGTCTTCCTTCGTGAAGACAGAACCAAAGTATTTGTTCAATTGGTCTGACATTTCTTTGTTCCCCATTCTAATTTCACCTGAATCCGACTGCAAGGGACCTACGTTTGTCTTCACTAATCTTTTTCTCTTCACATATTTTTAGAAGCTTTTGCTGTCAGTTTTTATGTTCCTGGCAAGCTTCTTCTCGTACTCTATTTTCCCCCTCTTAATTAAACCCTTTGTCCTTCTATGCTGAATTCTAAATTTCTCCCAGTCCTCAGGTTTGCTGCTTTTTCTGGCCAATTTATATGCCTCTTCCTTGGATTTAACACTATCCTTAATTTCCCTTGTTAGCCACGGTTGAGCCACCTTCCCCATTTTATTTTTACTCCAGACAGGGATGTACAATTGCTGAAGTTCATCCATGTGATCTTTAAATGTTTGCCATTGCCTATCCACCATCAACCCTTTAAGTATCATTTGCCAGTCTATTCTAGCCAATTCACGCCTCATACCATCGAAGTTACCTTTCCTTAAGTTCAGGACCCTGGTTTCTGAATTAACTGTGTCACTCTCCATCTTAATAAAGAATTCTACCATGTTATGGTCAGTCTTCCCCAACGGGTCTCGCACAAGGAGAAGCGAATGCTGCCAAACGAAGGGCCATTCTCCTCAATGTCTGCGGGGCACCAACATATGGCCTCATGAAAAATCTGCTTGATCCAGCGAAATCTACAGAGAAATCGTACCATGATTTGTGCATACTGGTCCAGGAGCATCTGAACCCAAAGAAAAGCATTCTGATGGCGAGGTACTGGTTCTACACCTACAAAAGGTCTGAAGGCCAGGAAGTGGCGAGTTATGTCGCCGAGCTAAGACGCCTTGCAGGACATTGCGAATTTGAAGGACATTTGGAGCACATGCTCAGAGACTTCTTCGTACTTGGCATTGGCCACGAAGTGATACTTTGCAAACTTTTGACTGTAGAGACCCCAACCTTGAGTAAAGCCATAGCGATAGCCCAGGCGTTCATTGCCATCAGTGACAATACTAAGCAAATCTCTCGGCGCACGAGTGCTGCTACAAGTACTGTGAAACAAAGTGATGTTGTTTTCAAATCACAACGTACAGGGCAGGCCCCACATGCCTGCAGCAGCACGTCCGCAGATGTCTCATACTCTACTATCAAGGGTGATGAATGCAACACCATTAGCACCTTGTTGGTGCTGCGGGGGTGATCATCATTTTCAGTCATGCCGCTTCAAAGAGTACGTTTGCAAGGGCTGTGGAACAATTGGACACCTCCAACGTACGTGCTGGCGACCTGCAAACCCTGTTAAACCTGCAAATCACCATGTTGCATAGGAGGACAGATCCACGGCAGATCACGATGAACCAGAGCCTCAGACCGAGGAGACAGAAGTATATGGGGTGCACACATTTACCACAAAATGTCCCCCGATAATGCTGAAGGTTGAATGAAATTGACTCCCGGTGTCAATGGAGCTGGACACGGGCGCAAGCCAGTCCATTATGAGCAAAAAGACTTTCGATAAATTGTGATACAGCAAGGCCTCAAGACCAGTCTTGACTTCCATTCACATGAAACAGAACTTACACAAAGGAACTGATTCCCGTAATCGGCAGTGCTACTGTAAAGGTCTCCTACGATGGAGCAGTGCACAAGCTAGCTTTCTGGGTGGTACCGGGCGATGATCCCACGCTGCTCGGCAGGAGCTGGCTGGGAAAGATATGCTGGAACTGGAATGACGTCCGAGCGCTCTCATCCGCTGACGATACTTTGTGAGCCCAGGTCCTAAATAAGTTCCCCTCGCTGTTCGAACCAGGCATCAGGAAGTTCCAAGGAGCAAAAGTGCAGATGCACCTAATTCCAGGGCGCGACCCATCCATCACAAGGTGAGAGCAGTACCGTACATGATGAGAGAAAGGGTAGAGATCAAGCTGGACTGGCTGCAATGAGAGGGCATCATTTCGCCGATCGAATTCAACGAGTGGGCCAGTCCAATTGTTCCAGTTCTCAAGGGAGAGAACACCGTCAGAATCTGTGGTGATTACAAACTATCAATCATTTCTCCCTGCAGGATCAATACCCACTACCAAAGGCTGACGAGCTTTTTGCGAGGCTGGCGGGAGGAAAGACGTTCACGAAGCTGGACTTGACCTCGGCCTACATGATGCAAGAGCTGGAGGAATCATCGAAGATCCTCACCTGCATCAACACGCACAAAGGTCTTTTCATTTACAACAGATGCCCATTTGGGATTCGATCAGCCGCAGCGATATTCCAGAGAAACATGGAAAGCTTACTGAAGTCGGTCCCATGCACGGTGGTCTTCCAGGATGATATCTTGGTTACAGGTCGGGACACAGTCGAGCATCTGCAAAACCTGGAGGAGGTTCTTAGTCGACTCAACCCCGTGGGGCTCAGGTTAAAACGCTCGAAGTGCGTTTTCCTGGTGGCTGAAGTGCAGTTCCTGGGGAGAAGAATCGCGGGGGATGGCATCAGGTCCACCGATTCACAGACGGAGGCAATCGAGAATGCACCGAGGCCACAGAATGTGACGGAGCTGCGGTCGTTTCTGGGACTTCTGAACTACTTTGGTAACTTCTTACCGGGTCTCAGCACACTGTTAGAACCACTGCACGCCTTACTGCGTAAAGGAACCAATGGTTATGGGGCAAAAGCCAAGAAAATGTCTTTGTACAAGCTAGAAAATTGTTATGCTCAAACAAATTGCTTGTGTTGTATGATCCATGTAAGTGTTTGGTACTAGCATGTGATGCGTTGTCGTACGGCATCGGGTGTGTATTGCAACAAGCGAATGAATCTGTGAAATTGCAACCAGTTGCTTATGCATCCAGAAGTTTGTATAAGGCTGAGGGGGCCTAAAGCATGATTGAAAAAGAAGCATTAGCGTGTGTTTTATGGGGTAAAGAAAATGCATCAATATCTGTTTGGGCTCAAATTTGAATTGAAAACTGACCATAAGCCACTGAAATCCCTTTTCTCTGAGAGTAAAGGGATAAATACCAATGCATTAGCCTGTATCCAGAGATGGGCGCTCATGTTTCCTCATACAACTACGCCCTCCGCCACAGGCCAGGCACAGAAAACTGTGCTGATGCTCTCAGTAGGCTGCCATTGCCCACCACGGTGGTGGAAATGGCAGAGCTTGCAGATTTAGTCATGGTTATGGAAGCATTCGAGAGTGAGCAATCACCCGTCACAGCCCAACAGATTAGAAACTGGACGAGCCAAGACCCTTTACTGTCTCTAGTAAAAAATTGTGTGCTTCACAGGAGCTGGTCAAGTGTCCCAGTGGAAATGCAGGAAGAGATAAAGTCATTCCAGCGGCGCAAAGATGAAATGTAAATGCAGGCAGACTGCCTTCTGTGGGGCAATCGGATAGTAGTCCCCAAGAAGGGCAGGAACACTTTCATCAGTGACCTCTACAGCACTCACCCAGGCATTGTAATGATGAAAGCGATAGCCAGATCCCACGTGTGGTGGCCCGGTATCAATGCGGACTTAGAGTCCTGCGTGCACAAATGTAACACATGCTCGCAGTTAAGCAATGCACCCAAGGAGGTGCCACTAAGTTTATGGTCTTGGCCCTCCAAGCCGTAGTCCAGGGTCCATGTTGACTATGCAGGCCCGTACTTGGGGAAAAATGTTCCTAGTGGTTGTAGATGCGTACTCCAAATGGATTGAATGTGAGATAATATCAGCAAGCACGTCCACTGCCACCACTGAAAGCCTGCGGGCCATGTTTGCCACACACGAACTGCCTGAAGTCCTTGTGAGTGACAACGGGCCATGTTTCATCAGTGCCAAGTTCAAAGAGTTCATGATCCGTAACGGGATCAAACATCTTACATCTGCCCCATTCAGATCAGCATCCAATGGTCAGGCAGAGAGAGCAGTGCAAACTATCAAGCAGGGCTTGAAGAGGGTAACAGAAGGCTCACTGCAGACTCGCCTATCCCGAGTCCTGCTTAGCTACCGCACGAGACCCCACTCGCTCACTGGGATTCCACCTGCTGAACTGCTCATGAAAAGGGCACTTAAGACAAGGCTCTCGTTAGTTCACCCTGATCTACATGATCAGGTAGAGAACAGGCGACAACAACAAAGTACATATCATGATAGCACAAATGTGTCACATGAAATTGAAATCAATGATCCTGTATTTGTGTTGAACTATGGACAAGGTCCCAAGTGGCATCCCAGCATTATTGTGGCCAAAGAGGGGAGCAGGGTGTTTCGGGTCAAACTTTCAAATCGACTCATTCACCGGAAACACTTGGACCAAATTAAAATCAGATTCAAGGACTATCCCGAGCAATCCACTTTGGACCCTACCTTCTTTGACCCTCCAACATACACACCAGTGGCAACCGGTTGGTCACGAAGCAGAACCCATCACCTGCAGCAGCCCAGCAGGACTCACCACACCAGGCAGCCCAGCAAGGCCAGCTGCACAGCAGCCCAGCGAGGGCCCAACAAACGATTCATCAAAATCAGCATTTGCACCGAGACGATCAACCAGGGAAAGAAAGGCCCCAGATCGACTCAACTTGTAAATAGTTACATTGTTGACTTTGGGAGGGAGTGTTATATATGTAAATCTGTATATACCTTGTGTAGCCACCAGAGGGCTCATTCCCTGGAGTCCCAAGGGATCCCACAATCCCTTGAGAGCACAGGTACTTAAGGAGGCCTCACAGGTTGGAGAGGCACTCTGGAGACCTGCAATAAAAGACTAAGGTCACACTTTACTTTGAGCTCACAGTATCCAGTCAGACTCTTGATTCACACATAACATAGCTGATAGTGGGTTCTGTTCTTCAGCCTCCTCCAGTTCCTCTTCATGATCTCCTTGATGCACCGAGAGATTTCCTCCTCTATGATGATGCTTCCTTGCAGGGCAAAGTTGTGCAGCAGACAGCACCCTACAGCGATCTTTAAATTTCTGTATTCAGCTCAGTCCTTTCACAACCCTGGGCGTCACTTTTTATGGGTAGCTAGATGACTCATTTATAGGCACATGCCTAAATCACATCATCAGGATTTCATTAAAATATTTCAAAAAGTTACTCCCTATTTCAGGGAGCGCTACTTATGGCCATTAATCCCACCCCCCACTGGAAATGTACATAATGTGGAAAACAGGTCGCGATCTAGGGCTAGAACCTCCACTTTTGTGCTTATCGCCCCAAAATGGGTGTTATTTCCGGCGTAGGCGGTAAAAAAGGGGTTTTCAGATCACCGACTTCTCGGCCATTCTCAAAACACCTAGTTTACATTTTTGAAAATGGACATGACCACGAGCGATATCAAATGGGCGGTAGTGGTAATTTTTTTTGACGTCTGCCGTAAAGTGTGGCCGTCCTTAGCAATGGCATGGCAACGCTCGATTCCCGCGATTCAGGAGGTCAAGGGTCATCATGACATGCGCAGAAGAGGAGACAGAGAGAGAGGGAGCTCAGAGGCACTGAAAGCTTGTGTGGCTGTGGTGTGTGCTTGTCTGGCTGTTGTGGGAAGCACGACGGAGATTCACTAGTAGCAAAAAGCCTACTAAGCACCAAGAACATAGTTAGCACTGAGTTTTTTCCAACAAATAATATATAACATGGAAGAGGTGAAGGAGGCCCTGGAGCTGGTAGCCAGGAACACTGGAGGCAGAGGGCTCCTAGTGGTCCCGGAGCGTGGCACTGCACCTCAAGGTCACGTACCCTCATTGCCAACCATACATGAGAGCCAGCAGCAACATCTTGCTTCCGGCTCGTAGCGCATTCCCACCTCGGGACCGTCCTCTCCCGTATCCGTCCAAGCAGTACCTCGGCCGTCACACTTCCCGCCCCGCCCCCCCACCCCTCCCCCCGCCCCGATGAAGCATCACCTGAGGATCTACTCGGCCAGGCGGCTTGGAGTCAGAAGGGGAAGGGGAAGGGGTAGAGGTGGGGAGGAGAAGCGGTGGGGGGGGGGGGGAGAAGGGTTGGTTTGTACAGAAATACTGATGATTTCAGACTAATGTGCAGTTGAAATGTTTTTTATTTAACAAAATCTTGTAGCGCATTGGCTCAGATAGCTGCACCATTACATGCTGCTGATTCCTTTACATCAAAGGGTATAATCACACTTCACTTCAATCAACTTAAACTTTAACTGTCACCAAGGTGATGCCCACCGTTGATGTATGATCTGCACACCCAGCAGTGTGTCAGCCTTGTAAATAACACCAATGTTCTTTCAGGCAAAGTGATCATTGATGAGTTCCTGACGTAAGGCTCTTGCAGCTATCATGCCACCATGGGCCCTTTCATGCGATCTACAGGGGGGCGGGGCATGGCTTCAGCATCTGCCTGATTGTCTGGGCCAATGTCAGCATCCGCCTCCTCGTCCTCCTCTTCCTCGCTCTGGTGAGGTGGACTGTCAGACTCTTCAGGCAATTCTTGTCGCCTCCTGATAGCCAAGTAGTGCAGCATGGAGCACACCACCACAAATTGAGCTACCTGCTCAGGGTGGTATTGGAGCTCGCCTCCTGAGTGGTCAAGGCATCTAAAGCGCTGCTTCATCACTCCAATGGTTTTCTCCACAATATTGCAAGTTGCCCTGTGGCTCTCATTGTATCGCCTCTCGGCCTCGGTGTGGGTGTCACGCAGGGGGTGTCATCAGCCAGGTGGCGAGACCATAACCTTTGTCACCAAGCATCTAGCATTGACCTTGTGGCTCATTGTTAAACAAGTCAGATACAGTGCTCTGACGCAGGATGTGAGCATCATGGATGCTGCCCGGAAATTGAGCATTCACTGCCAGTATAATTTGCTGGTGGCCGACAATACCAGTTGGACATTCAGGGAATGGAATCCCTTGCGGTTCCTGAAAACCTCAACATCCTGAAAAGGTGCCCGCATCGTGATGTGCGTACAGTCTATTGCTCCTTGCACCTTGGAGAAGTTTGCAATTCTGGAGAATCCTAGAGCCCTCTCACTCTGTGCCTCCCTGGTCATAGGGAAGCTGATCAAGTCCCTCCTGTGTGCATACAGGGCTTCAGTGACCTGTCTAATGCAGCGATGTGTGGCAAACTGAGAAAGTCCGCAAATGTCTCCAGCTGTGGTCTAAAAAGAATCCGAGGCATAGAACGACAGTGCCGCGGTGACTTTGACCTCGATGGAGAGTGCAGTACTGATGGTGCTGGCAGGCTGCAGATCTCCCCTTATCAGCTGGCATACCTCAGTGATAACCTTTTTGTGGAAGTGCAGTCTCCGAAGGCAGGTGGTGTCGGACAAGTCAAGGTATGAATGCTTCTCCTTGTACTTGCAGGGAGTGTAACATCTGGCCCTCCTCATCTGTCTTTCACGTCTTACATTGGGCACATAATGCAGTAGAGCATTCCTTCGGCGATGTCGAGTCTGCTGCATGTACTTGGTCACCAAGAGAGGGTGAGAAAGGACAGTCCCCAGTGCAATAGCTCTCTGTCATCCACCGATTGCTCACAAACAAGGAATGTCCCGATGAAGACACCTCTTCAATTCCAATCGGTCACAGTATGGTCAAGATGTTTTTACAGATGTTCACATCAACTCTAACGACCTGCAGAGTACATCCAAACTCCGCCGAGGTTGAAGCACAGCAGCCTTTTAAAGGACGCGACATGTGATCTCGAACATGGCATCCATAACGCTGTGATTAGTTCCAGTTAGTGCCACTTTTTCTGGGCAGTTATTTGGGTGAGTGATATTGTGGGCGATATGTGTGCAAGGTGGTGAAATTGACACTGGGAGATCTCATGGCCGCTAGTTTCTGTAAATATGCTCTTTACGACAAAAAAAAGTGGGCGGGCGTTAATAATGAATCTCAGCGTTAAATCCGTGCAGAAAGTAACAGTGGGCGATATTATGAGCGTTGAAATCGGCCATGCTGCTGATTCCGCTCAAAAAAAGTGGGCGGGCAGTAATATTTTTTATCGGTGTTAAGCACATGGAGAAAATAACGCTCATCGATAAGTTTCTGAAAAATGCCCGCCAGTTTCCATTTTGTGCCAAAATGGGTGATATATGGGCATTATACGTCATTTCAGTGGTAAAATGGGCGTTAAGCATGCAAAAAAAAGTGGAGGTTCTAGCCCCTGGTATGATGGATCTCTGCTCCATTTCCAATCAGTGGCAACCATTTTGTGCTCAAGGATTTGGCATTACAAATCAGAAAATCATGGCTAATTACTCACATACATAAAAGAAAAGGCCACAAATTGCTAGATGACTATGTATAAAAATTCGACTTCAAATTATAGGCAATCCTAATATTAATAATAGTTAAAATAAAGCTTCTGAAATGATGGCACAGACTTGCATTGTTTTTGTTACTTAAATTCATTGTGATTACCACAGGAATGAAAATGATTTGGGTAGGAGATGTGACAATGGCAGCAGCCTAGCTAAATGGGGAAGACAAGTTATGACATTATTCACTTAGCAACACGTAATGATATACTCTCAATTCAAACAAATTTAGCAACACTTGAGCAAGACATTGCAATATGTTGATGTAATCGCTGAGGCATTCCACACTTCGCGATAATCCATTTGTTTCTCTCGTTCACATGAGCCAAACCATATCATCAAATATGCAAAACTTTGTCAGTTCCTTCAGTTTCTCTGCAAGTTCTTAGGCAAGTGTGTAAGGTCTCACATTAAAGTAGAGTCTTCACTGAGAATAAAGGAAATTGACAGGGCACCAACCTTCCCACTGACGGTGTTAACAGGTTACACAATCTCTTTTTCCTAAATGTCTAATGATGGGGTTTACATTATTTTTTCCCTAAGAGTCTAGTGGTGTAATACACATCCGTTTTCATGACAATCTAGTGATGAGGTATACATATCTTTTTCTTACAAGTTTAATAGTGGCGTGTACAATCCTTTTGTCTACTGATTTGATACAGAACCCTTTATCCTAAGAGTCCAGTGGTGGGTTCTACTGATTATTTCCTAGTGATGGGGTACCTGATATTGGGATACTGGACCCTTTCCCCCAAGCATCAAATGATGGGATGCAAGTTATTTTTTCCTGAGTCTAGTGATGGAGTGGAAGTCCTATGTTCCTAGCAGTCTAATGATGGGGTGCACTTTCCTTTTCCCAGATAGTCCTATGATGGCACATACCTTTACTCTGGCCATGAAGGAAGAGGTTGCACATTCCATTTCCTCGGCCATCTAATAGCAAGCAGGCATGCCAGAATTTCTGAAAACTGTTTTGGCGCACTTAATGATCAAGGAGTGTCAACGCCTGATGACCTGACTATTTATTATTTGGGACATCTGTTTCCTGCTCGTGCAGAGGTGATTAACCCCCATTCATGCTCCCTAATGTTAAACAGTAGCCCCGATTTTAATGGGGGAGTGGGTATGGTGCACGTGAGCCCAAAAACGGGATGGGCACGTGGAAGGTCCGCGATTGTAAGCGTGAATTCTCCCAGACTCCCTTCCCACTTGTCCTTGGCTGCATCTTCCTGCCTGGCTGGTGGGCAGGAGGATGCAGCCAAGGACGAGTGGGAACGCTCTTCAGCAGTCAGTTGAGGGGAGTGTCGGGGAGTCTCTGGAGGCAATTGGGGTGGGAATGCATGGTCTCTGGCTGCGATCAGAGTTGTGGGGGGGGGGTGGGTGCGGAAACCCAGGAGGTTTGTTGCTAATACTTGCCTACAAAGAAAGAAAGAAAGACTTGCATTTATATAACGCCTTTCGCGACCACTGTACACCTCAAAGCGCTTTACAGTCAATGAAATACTTTTGGAGTGTAGTCACTGTTGTAATGTGGGACACCTTAAAATTAAATTTGCACCTTACATGCCCTGGGCCTCTTAAGGCCCACGATCAGCCTCCCAGGATGTATGGCCCAATGGGGAAGCTACCATTTCCTTCCCCCGCTCAGGCCTCCAAATATAATTGCAGATCAGCCCCGATTGCATCATCGGACCCGATCCGCATATTTAAAGTAGGACTCTGCTTCCTTCCTGCGGGTGACTTGCTTGCTTGCTCAAAAGAGCAGTTTAAGATAGGAGCACAGCAGGAAGGCTATGGGATCAGAGGGGATAAGTGACTGGCCTCATTTTAACTCCCCCCGGCCCTGACCCGGTTTCCACCAGGAGGTGCTCGGGAGACTCTTGGTGATCGGGAGAGGAATGCTCACTGGTCACCAGGATTGGGATTGCATCTTCACTTTTGAGAGTACTCCAGTAATACAGCTTTCGAAGACAAAAACACAAAATGTACCCTAAGCACAAACTATCACCTTCAGGGTGTGAAAGTATTAGACTATTCATCCGTTGTTATAGAATATTAATGCTAATAAATTTACCTCAATACCCATAGCGTGATTGTATAAACTTGGACTGAATTATTAAGAGTAGTTGACTTGAGGGGTTCTCTCGGTGGCTTTGTGTAAATGTTGGCGTGCTCTTAAGCTATATAGACAAAGAAGGTCGGCAATTCAATTTATTGGTCTTTTCTGATCTTAGCTAGAAGACAGTGGGGTTGCTACAGTTGACCTCAGTACTTCCAGACTCGGGATAGAAGGCTGCAAAGGGACATAGACCAGCTAAGTGATTGGGCAAGAAGGTGGCAGATGGAGTATAATGTGGGGAAATGTGAAATTATCCACTTTGGTAGGAGGAATGGAAAAGCAAAATATTTTTTAAAAGCTGTGAGACTAGTAAATGTTGGTATTCAGAGGGATTTGGGTGTCCTTGAACATGAATCAAAGCTAACATACAAGTATAACAAGCAATTAGGAAGGTAGTCTTTATTGCAAGGGAGTTGGAATATAAGAGTATGGAAGTCTTGCTGCAATTATATCAGGCTTTGGTAAGACCTAGAGTACTGTGTACAGTTTTGGTCTCCTTACCTAAGGAAGGATATACTTGCCTTAAAGAGGGTGCAACGAAAGCTCACTAGATTGATTCCTTGGATGGGGGAGCTGGACTGTGAGGAGAGCTTAATTAGAATGGACCTATATTCTCTGAAGTTTAGAAGAATGAGCGATGATTTCATTGAAACGTATTAAATTCTTAGAGGGCTTGGCAGGTTAGATGCTGAGAGACTGTTGCCCCCTGGCTGGAGAGTCTAGAACTAGGGGTGATAGTCTCAGGATAAGCGGTCGGCTATTTAGGACTGAGATGAGAAGACATTTCTTCACTCAAAGGGTGGTGAATCTTTGGAATATTTGTTGAGTATATTCAAGACTGAGATCAGTAAGATTTTTAGGTACTAAGAGAATCAAGAGATATGGGAATAGGGTGGGAAATTGAAGCTGATGTAGAAAGTCGGCCATGATCTTATTGAATGGCGCAGCCTACTCCTGCTCCTATTTCTTATGTTCTTACGTTCTTAAAAATCATCCAGAGTTCCCACTCCTGATGCTGGAAAGGGCACGTATTTGAATATTGAATAATCTCAGGATCATAGCTGACTATGATTATTGTGTTCCTAACATACATGAGACTGCACACAGGGAGGTTAAAGTGACCTCAGTCTTTAATAAGACACTCCAGAGTGAGGAACAGGCCTTAGGGGTCGGTTTATATATAGTGCTCCCAAGGGATGCTGGGATCCCTTGGGACTTCAGGGGATGAGCTCCCTGGTGGCGGAACATGGGAGTGCATGCTTTACAGATTCACAACTACTCTCCCCCCCACAAAGTCAAAGTGAAAATTATTTACAAGGTGAGGCGGTCAGGAGCCTTTCTTTCCCTGGTGGACCGCCTCGGTACAAATGTCGGTTCTGGTGTGTTGACTGTGCCCTCGCTGGGCTGGCGTGTTGTTGGCCCTGCAGGGCTGCTAGGTGAGCCTGGCCTTGCTGGGCTGTTGGGTGTGATGGGTTCGATTTCCTGGTCCGGCGTGGTGTTGTTGATCCTTTGGGTGTGTGTTGTGGGCTCGAAAAAAGTGGTGTCTGCTGTGGGTTGTTCAGGGCAGTCTGTGAACCGCAGCCTCGTTTGGTCCAGGTGCTTTCTGCAAATTTGTCCATTGTCTAGTTTGACTACAAACACCCTATTCCCTTCTTTAGCTATCACCGTGCCCGCGATCCACTTGGGATCATGTCCATAGTTTAGCACATACACAGGGTCATTCAGATCAATTTCCCGTGACACAGTGGCGCGGCCATTGTTTACATTTTGTTGCTGCCGCCTGCTCTCTACCTGATCATGCAGGTTTGGGTGAACCAGCGAGAGTCCGGTTTTAAGTGTCTTTTTCATGAGTAGCTCAGCCGGGGGCACCCCTATGAGTGAGAGTGAGTGGGGTCTCGTGCGGTAGCTGAGCAGTACTCGGGACAGGCGGGTTTGGAGTGAGCCTTCTGTGACTCGTTTGAGGCTCTGTTTGATTGTGTGTACTGCCCGCTCTGCCTGCTCATTGGAGGCTGGTTTAAACGGGGCTGAGGTGACATGTTTGATCCCATTGTGGGTCATGAATTCTTTAAATTCGGCACTGGTGAAACATGGCCCGTTGTCACTGACCAGTATGTCAGGCAGGCCGTGGGTGGAAAACATGGCACTCAGGCTTTCAATGGTGGCGGTGGCGGTGCTTCCCGACATTATTTCACATTCAATCCATTTTGAAAAAGCATCCAGCACCACCAGGAACATTTTACCGAGAAACGGGTCCGCATAGTCGACATGGATCCTCGACTATGGTCTGGAGGGCCAGGACCACAAACTTAGTGGTGCCTCTCTGGGCGCGTTGTTCAACTGAGCACATACGCTGCATTGCCGTACACAGGACTCTAACTCAGAGTTGATACCGGGCCACAACACGTGGGATCTGACTATCGCTTTCATCATTACTATACCCGGGTGTGTGCTGTGGAGATCCGAGATGAACGTATAACTGCCCTTTTTTGGCAGTACTACGCGGTTACCCCACAACAGGCAGGCTGCCTGAATGGACAGCTCGTCCTTTCGTCACTGGAACGGCTTGATTGGCTCTTGCATTTCAACGGGGTTGCTGGCCCAGCTCCCATGCAGTACACAGTTTTTTACTAGGGACAGCAGAGGATCTTGGCTGGTCCAAGTCCTAATCTGGCGGGCCGTGACAGGTGATTTATCATTTTCAAACACTTCCAAGACCATCAACAAGTCTGTGGGCTGCGCCACCATCAACAAGTTTGCAGGCTGCGCCATTTCCACCCCTGTGGTGGGCAATGGTAGCCGACTGAAAGCATCCGCACAGTTCTCGGTGCCTGGCCTTTGGCGGATGGTATAGTTATACACTGATAGCGCGAGTGCCCACCTTTGTATGCGGGCTGAGGCATTAGTATTTATCCCGTTGTTTTCAGCGAACAAGGATGTGAGGGGCTAGTGATCGGTTTCCAGCTCAAATTTGAGGCCAAACAGGTATTGATGCATTTTCTTTACCCCAAACACACACGCTAATGCCTCTTTCTCAATCATGCTGTAGGCCCTCTCAGCCTGACAAGCTCCTGGAAGCATAGGCGACAGGTTGCAACTTTCCCGCAACGTTAGCTTGTTGTAATACACACCCGACTCCGTACGACGATGTATCACCTGCTAGCACAAGTCTTTTACACGGGTTATACAATACAAGCAGCTTGTTGGAGCATAAAATGTTTCTGGCTTTCTCAAAAGCAATTACTTGTTTTTTTTCCCCAGACCCAGTTCTCACCTTTGTGCAATAAGACATGTAGAGGCTCTAAAAGGGTGCTTAACCCCGGTAGGAAGTTACCAAAATAGTTGAGGAGCCCCAGGAACGACCGCAGCTCTGTGACGTTCTGTGGCCTGGTGCGTTCCTGATAGCCTCTGTCTTGGTGTCTGTGGGCCAAATGCCGTCCGCCGCGATCTTTCTCCCCAAATACTCCACTTCTTTTGCCATGAAGACGCATTTCGACCTCTTCAGCCACAGCCCTATGCGATCCAGTCGCTGGAGGACCTCCTCCAGGTTTTGTAGGTGCTCGGCGGGGTCCCAACCCGTGACCAATATGTTGTCCTGAAAGACCACCGTGTGTGGTACCGATTTGAGTAGGCTCTCCATGTTTCTCTGGAAGATCGCTGCAGCCGACCGAATTCCAAAAGGGCATCTGTTGTAGATCAACAGTCCCTTATGCGTGTTGATGCAGGTGAGGCCCTTCGAAGACTCCTCCAGCTCCTGCGTCATGTAGGCCAAAGTCACGTCGAGTTTGGTGAACGTCTTGCCTCCTGCCAGCGTCGCAAATAGGTCGTCTGCCTTAGGTAGCGGGTATTGGTCCTGTAGCGAGAAACGATTAATAATTACTTTATAATCACTGCAAATCCTGACCGTGCCATCACTTTTGAGTACTGGAACAATCGGGTTGGCCCACTCGCTGAATTCCACTGGGGAGATGATGCCCTCGCGTTGCAGCCTGTCCAGCTCGATTTCCACTCTCTCCCGCATCATGTGAGGTACCGCTCGCACCTTGTTGTGAATGGGTCGTGCCTCTGGGACCAAGTGGATCCTCACATTTGCCCCGGAAAAGTTTCCAGTGCTTGGCTCAAAAAGGGAAGGAAATTTGTTAAGAACCTGGGTACATGAGGCCTCATCAACATGTGATAATGCTCGGATGTCATCCCAGTTCCAGTGGATTTTGCCCAGCCAGCTCCTTCCAAGCAGTGTGGGGCCATCGCCCGGGACAATCCAGAGTGGTAGTTCGTGCACCGTGCCCTTGTAGGTGACCTTGACAATGGCGCTGCCCCGGACAGTGATAAGCTCTTTGGTATACGTTCTCAGTTTCGTGTGGATGGGGCTCAGGGCTGGTCTGAGTGCCTCGTTGCACCGCAGTCTTCCAAACATCTTTTTACGAGTGCCAGTGTCCAGTTCCATGGCTACGGGTAAGCCATTCCCAATTTTACGTTTAGCATTATAGGTGGACATTTCGTCGAAAATGTGTGCACCCCGTGTACTTCAGCATCTGCCTCCTCTCTCTGAGGCTCGAAATTGCTTTGATCCACCATGGACCGATCTTCCTCTGCCATGTGATGGTTGGCGGGTTTTGCAGAGCTTGCAGCTCGTTTGCAAGCTCGTTGGAGGTGCCCCATTGTTCCACAGCTCTTGCAAACATACCCTTTGAAGCGGCATGAATAGGCTGAATGGAAGCCACCACAACGCCAACAAGGTGTGAATTGCCTTGCCTTCATCCTTTATTGGGGACTCTGAGTCATCTGGGTCACCTGAGGCCTGCTGGCAATTGCAGACTCGTGGGTTCTGCCCTGTACATTTCTGCTCGCAAACACAGTTCCAGTTAATTTATGAACATTGCTAGAACTTATGTGCTGAGAGATTTGTTTGGCGTTATCACTGGTGGACATAAAATGCCTGTGCATTTTCACAAAATCACAATGGCCTTACTGAGGATCGGTGTCTCTACATTCAAAAGTTTTCGTAGGATGGTCTCGTGGCCAATGTCCAGTACAAAAAGGTCTCTGAGCATTTGCTCCAGGTAGCCATCAAACTCACATTGTCCTGCAAGTCGTCTTAGCTCAGCGACGTAGCTCACCACTTCCTGACCTTCAGATCGCTGGCACGTGTAGAACCGATACCTCGCCATCAGCACACTCTCCCTCGGGTTAAGATGCTCCCGAACCAGTGTACACAGCTCCTCATACGACTTATCTGTGGGTTTCACTGGAGCCAGAAGATTCTTCATGAGGCTGTAGGTCGGTGACCCGCAGACTGTGATGTGGACCGCTCTCCTTTTTGCAGCGCTTCCTTCTCCATCCAGCTCGTTGGCTACAAAGTACTGGTCTAGCCGTTCAACATAGGCGTCCCAGTCCTCACCCTCCGAGAACTTCTCCAGGATGCCCGCAGTTTGCTGCATCTTTGCGTTGGATTCGTATTCTCGTCACCAGTTATTGTGTTTCTAACACAGATGAGGCTGCACACAGGGAGGTTAATGTAACAGTGACCTCAGTCTTTATTAAGACACTCCAGAGTGAGGAACAGGCCTTAGGGACCGGCTTATATACAGTGCTCCCAAGGGATGCTGGGATCCCTTGGGACTTCAGGGGATGAGCTCCCTCGTGGCGGAACATGGAAGTGCATGCTTTACAGATACACAACAGTGATGATACCACAGTTGAATAATTTCGGGAGACCCACTGTCTTGGCATGCATTAACAAAGGTCAGCTTGTGCTGTCCACCAATGGTGCATCAGTCAATACCTTCAGCAGCAGAGGAGGGAAAACCGACCTATTGTTAATCTTTTAACTTCTAAAGTATGCATGCTTGGGTGGAACAGGTGACTTTGGACCTATGGTTATAAAGCTCTCCACCACTGGGCTTTTCCTCACCTCGTGTCTGAGTCTGTTGGAGACTAAGTGATAGAGATTGATTGCAATAATTAGTCAACAATTCCATTGTCGTTGTATCAAGCGACTACCAGGATGGTGAAAGGCGAATGAGATGGACCTTGCTCTTTTTTCGTCCAGCAACTCCTACGTTCCTGTGTATGCTGCATGCACTGGTGTCGAACAGCACATATTATATTGGTAACAGTGGAGCACTCTGTCCTTTAAATCAAAAGTGGTTAGATTTTCAGAAGAGCATTAATTGTGAACGATCATTTACAATATTAACAGATTCTTGAGAAACATTTGAAATCTCTACTGGGAGCGGTGGGGGGGGGGGGGGCGGGGGGGCGGGGGGATGGGAGTTCCCTGAGGGAACATTGGCGAAATTCCCGCAAAAGCGATGTAAATGGCTGAAAGCAACCATATCTCAAGGGTACCACCAATCTTCCACCAAAGTTACGGCAGGAGATTGGGAAATCCTTACAGAAGTTCGGGACAAAAATATTAATTTCAATGTAGCAAAGCAAAATGAGAGGGGAAGAAAGAAGTTACAATGATATAATACTGTCATAGCTTTTAAGACGGACCAAATCATTTCACATCCAGTTAATTATCTTTTGAAATGTAGTCACTTTTGTTCTGCAGGCAAACAAAGCAACCAATTTGCATACAGCAGGATCCCACAAATTGCAAATGAGATCAATTATCATTTAATCTGTTGGTGGTAGTGTTGGTTGAGGGAGGTATGTTGGCTAGGGCACCGGGACAACTCCCTACTCTACTTAGAATAATATCATGGGTTATTTTATTCACCTGAACAGGCAGACAGGGCCTTGGTTTAACATCTCATCCAAAAGACAGCACCTTGAACAATGCAGCCTTTCATTACGTGCTTCAGTTCTGGAATGGGACTTAAATCCACAACCTCCTGATTCAGAGGTGAGAGTGCGGAGGCAAACTGACACTTAAAAATTTTGCTTTAGACGTGCTGCAGGCAGTCAGCAGTCAATAAATTGGATTGAGAACAGCATTGGCACATTCAGCACGTAGTTCAGAGAGACCAAGCAGGGAGAGGGAACAAAGGTTGGCAGGTGGAGCCCATGGTAGGGAGAGACCATCACAGCACTTGGACCTGTGAGACTTTGACCGTGATATTAGTGAGAAGGCAGGGAGGGTACAGGGGAGCGCGGTAGCGCGGGGAAAACATAGCAAGGCCAGGGAGCATGGAGGCCCTCGTTTAAATAACCTGCTGCAGACTCCTGCCTGACTGATGGCCAAATTGACAGGCTGATTGGCGGGCTAGGGTGCAAACAGACAACAGGGGGTCACAACCGTGGGGCGATCCCCGGCAGTCAGTAGAGGCTGAAGACTCTGGGCCGTGAGTGGGGCTGGGGGCAGGGAGCAGGGAGCAAAGACATCGGAGCTACCATCAGGATGATGTAGTGAGAGAACATTCGGGCCGTGATTGGGGATGGTGGCGGCCGAAGGCTTGCTTGTGAGGTCTCTCAACAACAACAACTTGTATTTATATAGCGCCTTTAATGTAGTGAAATGTCCCAAGACGCTTCACAGGAGTATAATGTGATAAAAATTTGACACTGAGCCGTATAAGTAGAAATTAGTGCAGGTGACCGAGAGCTTGGTCAAAGATGTATGTTTTAAGGAGCGTCTTGAAGGAGGAAAGAGAGCCAGAGAGGCAGAGAGGTTTAGGGAGGGAGTTCCAGAGCTTGGGGCCCAGACAACAGAAGGCACAGCCACCAATGGTTAAGCGATTGTAATCGGGGATGCTCAAGAAGCCAGAATTAGAGGAGCGCAGACATCTCGGGGTGTTGTGGGCTGGAGGAGATTAAAGAGATAGGAAGAGCGAGGCCATGGAGGGATTTGGAAACTAAGGCATTGCTTAACCAGGAGCCATAGTACGTCAGCGAGCACAGGGGTGATGGGTGAGCGGGACCTGGTGCAAATTAAGACACGGGCAACTGAGTTTTGGATCACCTCTAGTTTACATTTAGACTACCTCTCCTAGATCTCCGAGCCCACATGGAGAGCTGGCCTTCAGCATTCATCTTGGCCATTTGGTATCTCCTGCCTCGGATCTGCTGCTGGGAATCACACAGCTTCGGCCCCACCCCTCAATTCCTGTTGAATTTAAGTCACAGCCCCGATGATGTCATCAGCCGGCAACTTTTCAGTGTTAATTAGGCCCCTGACTATCTTTTGCGGGAGTCGCATCAATGGCCTGATTTCTGTTTATTAAATTTTAAGCGGGCAGTAATGGGGTCGGATTGTGGTCGGGTTTCTCTATCCCAATATTTTAGTCCCCCTCCGACCCTCTCCTGCCAGTCAGATGAGGGGGTTGAAATTGAGGCCACTATCACCGCTTCCTACAATTTTCAGCAATTTTAACTGCAAGATTATTTACTCTAATAATGGCAGATAGGACAAATGTTTACCATGCTCATACACTGAAGAATGTTTAGAGATCTGATGAAGAGGGGCAGACGAGTACTTTGCTAATTCACGGCCAGCATTTATTGCTTAACCCTATTTGCCCTGAGAAGGTGGTGGTGAGCCACCTTCTTCAACTGCTGGACGTCAGGATGGCGTATGACTTGGAGGGGAACTTGCAGGTGATGGTGTTCCCATGCACCTGCTGCTCTTGACCTTCTAGGTGGTAGAGATCGCGGGTTTGGGAGGTGCTGTCGGAAAAGCCTTGGCGAGTTGCTGCACTGAATCTTGTAGATGGTACACGCTGCAGTCCTCATCATCATAGGCAGTCCCCCGGAATTGAGGAAGACTTGTGTTATGTATGTTAACTGGGTTTTACCTGCCACTGGAGGGTGCGACTGTCGGAGTCCTAATGGTCACTGGCAGACATGTGCAAGCCCTGTATATAATGTTGGCAGCCATGTTGAATCCTCACTTTGAGAATAAATAAATTGGAGTAAGGTCATGCCTGAACTAGCTCATCATATTTAGCCTCGTGGAGTTATTTGATACTTAACAATTGGCGACGAGTTAAAAATACGAACTTTCATGCAACCATGTCTGTTGGAATTTTGGAGAGATTCATGGAAGGGGAAGACTGGGAGGATTTCACTGATCGCCTCAACCAGTACTTCTTAGCCAACAGGTTGGAAGGAACCGATAACGCAATTAAGAGCAGGGCAGTTCTCCTCACCGTTTATGGGTCAAAAAATTTATGGGCCTTATCAAGAATCTACTCTCACCAACTCGACCAATGGATAAGACTTACAATGAAATGTGTATTCTGGTTCAGAACCACTTTAAACCGAAGGAAAGCATCATCATGACGAGGTATCGTTTCTCTGCGCACAATCGCTCCGAGGGCCAAGACGTGGCGGAATTTGTTGCCCACCTGAGATGTCTCGCTGGGCCATGCAACTTTGGAGCTGCGTTGAAGGAAATGATGCGGGAATTTTTGGCGCTTAGCAGTGACCAGGAGGTCATCCTTTGAAAGCTGCTCGCTGCTGAATCTCCAGACCTGAGCAGGGCCATCACGATCGCCCAGGCATGCATGTCCACAGACGAAAACTCGAAACAGATATCTTCCCAGCATCGAAACTCACCGGCAAGTACTGTGCATAAAAGAATATCGTCAGCAGATAGAGCTGCACATGGCAGGACCTACTCGTCTGCGTTCGTACGAACTGTAACTGCTCAAAGTCCGCCATCAGGGATGAATCAAATCTCACCTTGTTGGCGTTGCAGGGGCTATCATCGGGCCCATCAATGCCGATTCAAGCAATACATGTGCAAAGGCTGTGCAACAATGGCGCACCTTTAGCGAATGTGTCCGCAACAGAGCAAGCTTGCTGCTACACACCACGTGGCTGAGGATGATCGATCCAGCGTGGATCAAGCGGCACAGGCAACTCAACCCGAGGTACAGGATGTAGAAGTGTCCTCCAATAATGCTGGAAGTTAAATTAAATGGGGTTCCAGTATCCATGGAATTGGACGCGGGTGTGAGTCAGTCAATAATGAGCCAGAGGGCTTTCGAAAGCTGTGGGACACTAAGGCAAAAAGACCCAAACTGAGCCCAATCAATGTGAAGCTGCATACCTACACCAAAGAACTCATATCAGTCATTGGTAGCACGGCAGTAAAAGTATCGTACGATGGAGCTGTGCATGATTTATCGTTGTGGCAATGGCCCAACGCTGTTCAGCAGGAGTTGGCTTGAGAAAATTAAATGGAACAGGAACGATATTAAAGCCTTATCATCATGACGCTTCGTGTGCTCAAGTGCTGAGCAAGTTTCCCTCATTGTTCGAACCAGGCATCGGCAACTTCATAGGAGCCAAGGTAAAGATTCACCTCGGCCCGGTTGCAAGATCTGTCCATCACAAGGCTCAGGCGATTCTGTACATAAAGAGGGAGAAGGTCGAGATCGAACTGGACAGACTTCAATCATATCACCAGTCGAGTTCAGCGAATGGGACAGTCCAATTGTCCCGGTGTTGAAAAGTGATGGCACGGTCAGGATCTGCGACGACTACAAGGTAACGATCAACCGAGTCTCGATACAGAATCAGTACCCCTTACCCAAAGCTGACGACCTGTTTGCAACACGAGCGGGGGGGAAGTCGTTCACCAAATTGGACCTGACCTCCGCTTACATGACACAGGAGCTGGGGCCGAATCTCGAACAAACTGACGTGCACCAACACGCACAAAGGACTGTTTACATACCACAGGTGCCGTTCGGAATTCGCTCGGCGGCAGCCATATTTCAGAGAAACATGGATAGTTTGCTGAAGTCTGTCCCGAGAACCGTCGTGTTCCAAGATGACATCCTGATCACCGATCGCGATGCCACCGAACACCTGCACAACCTGGAAGAGGTTCTACTTCATCTGGACAGAGTGGGACTCAGGCTAAAATGCTCCAAGTGCGTTTTCATGGCACCAGAAGTCAAATTCCTGGGGAGAAAGATTGCAGCAGATGCAATGAGGCCTACGGACTCGAAGACAGAGGCCATCAAGAATGCACCCAGACCCCAGAGTGTGACGGAGCTGTGTTCGTTCCTGGGTCTTCTGAACTATTTCTGTAACTTTCTACCTAGTTTGAGCACATTGTTAGAGCCCTTGAACATTGTAAGGAAAGACATTAGCTTGGATGATGTGGAATCGGAATGGGTGGAGCTACAGAACACTAAAGGGCAGAAAACGCTAGTGGGAGTTGTGTACAGACCTCCAAACAGTAGTAGTGAGGTTGGGGAGGGCATCAAACAGGAAATTAGGGGTGCATGCAATAAAGGTGCAGCAGTTATCATGGGTGACTTTAATTTGCAAATAGATTGGGCTAAACAAACTGGAAACAATACGGTGGAGGAGGATTTCCTGGAGTGCAGAATGGATGGTTTTCTAGACCAATATGTCGAGGAACCAACTAGGGGGGAGGTCATCTTAGACTGGATGTTGTGTAATGAGAGAGGATTAATTAGCAATCTCATTGTGCGAGGCCCCTTGGGGAAGAGTGACCATAATATGGTGGAATTCTACATTAGGATGGAAAATTAAACAGTTAATTCAGAGACCATGGTCCAGAACTTAAAGGGTAACTTTGAAGGTATGAGACGTGAATTGGCTAGGATAGATTGGCAAATGATACTTAAGGGGTTGACAGTGGATGGGCAATGGCAGACATTTAGAGACCGCATGGATGAACTACAACAATTGTACATCCCTGTCTGGCGTAAAAATAAAAAAGGGAAGGTGGCTCAACCGTGGCTATCAAGGGAAATCAGGGATAGTATTAAAGCCAAGGAAGTGGCATACAAATTGGCCAGAAATAGCAGCGAACCCGGGGACTGAGAGAAATTTAGAACTCAGCAGAGGAGGACAAAGGGTTTGATTAGGGCAGGGAAAATAGAGTACGAGAGGAAGCTTGCAGGGAACATTAAAATGGACTGCAAAAGCTTCTATAGATAGGTAAAGAGAAAAAGGTTAGTAAAGACAAACGTAGGTCCCGCAGCAGTCAGAATCAGGGGAAGTCATAACTGGGAACAAAGAAATGGAAGACCAATTGATTTGAATACATTTAATGAGCTAGCCTCAACTGCTTCCCTTGGCAGAGAATTCCACAGATTCACAACCCTCTGGGAGAAGAAATTCCTTCTCAACTCGGTTTTAAATTGGCTCCGCCGTATTTTGAGGCTGTGCCCCCTAGTTCTAGTCTCCCCGACCAGTGGAAACAAACTCTCAGCCTCTATCTTGTGTATCCCTTTCATTATTTTAAATGTTTTTATAAGATCACCCCTCATCCTTCTGAACTCCAACGAGTAAAGACCCAGTCTACTCAATCTATCATCATAAGGTAACCCCCTCATCTCCGGAATCAGCCTAGTGAATCGTCTCTGTACCCCCTCCAAAGTTAGTATATCCTTCCTTAAGTAAGGTGACCAAAACTGCACGCAGTACTCCAGATGCGGCCTCACCAATACCCTGTACAGTTGCAGCATACCTCCCTGCTTTTGTACTCCATCCCTCTCGCAATGAAGGCCAACATTCCATTCGCCTTCCTGATTACCTACTGCACCTGCAAACTAACATTTTGGGATTCATGCACCCTTGGCCGTGTCCTTGTGCATGAAACCTCAAAAGAGTTTCATGCACAAGGACACGGCCAAGGGTGCCATCAGCCGGTCCAGGCAGCGGGCAGTCGAGGGGGTCGTTCAACCTGACTGCCTGCCTCTCTTCCGCTCTTACATCCGGTCCAGGGTGTCCTTGGAGATGGAGCACGCGGTGTCCACCGGTACGCTCGCGGCCTTCCGCGAGAGGTGGGCACCGGAGGGACTGGAGTGCATCACCACGCCCGGCAACCAAATTTTATTTTGATTTTACGTTTTAAAGTTTAATTTGTTTTAATTGCCAGTGCTTTTAGTGTCCCCTTCCCTTTTATAGGGGGCACTGGGGAAAAAAGGTGATTTTAGTGCCCCAAAAAAAACCCCCAAAAAAAGAAAAACACAAAAAAAAAAAAAAAGGGCCTTGTAAATGTCTGGTGTGTCATCCAGGTCGGGTGGCATGGTTTAATGTCTTATGTTTTATAGGTAGACTCTAAAAGAGTTTCATGCACAAGGACCCCCAGGTCCCTCTGCGCCGCAGCATGTTGTAATTTCTCCCCATTCAAATAATATTCCCTTTTATTGTTTTTTTTCCCAAAGTGGATGACCTCACATTTTTCGACATTGTATTCCATCTGCCAAACCTTAACCCATTCGCTTAACCTATCTAAATCTCTTTGCAGCCTCTCTTTGTCCTCAACACAACCCGCTTTCCCACTAATCTTTGTGTCATCTGCAAATTTTGTTACACTACACTCTGTCCCCTCTTCCAGGTCATCTATGTATATTGTAAACATTTGTGGTTCCAGCACCGATCCCTGTGGCACACCACTATCCACCGATTTCCAACCCGAAAAGGACCCATTTATCCCGACATGGTCCCAAGTGGATCGCGGGCACAGTGATAGCTAAAGAAGGGAGTAGGGTGTTTGTAGTAAAACTAGACAATGGACAAATTTTCAGAAAGCACCTGGACCAAACGAGGCTGTGGTTCACAGACTGCCCTGAACAACCCACAGCAGACACCATCTTTTACAAGCCCACAACACACACCCAAAGGATCAACGACACCACCCCGGACCAGTAAACCAAACCCATCACGCCCAACAGCCCAGCAAGGCCAGGCTCACCCAGCAGCCCTACAGGGCCTACAATACGCCAACCCAGCAAGGGTACAGTCAACGCACCAGAACAGACATTTGTACCGAGGCAGTCCACCAGGGAAACAAAGGTTCCCGACCGCCTCACCTTGTAAATAGTTTTCACTTTGACTTTGCGGGAAAGTGATGTTGTGTATCTGAAAAGCATGCACTCCCATGTTCCGCCACCAGGGAGTGCATTCCCTGAAGTCCCAAGGGATCCCAGCATCCCATGGGAGCACTGTATATAAGCCGGCCCCAAGGCCTGTTCCTCACTCTGGAGTGTCTTAATAAAGACTGAGGTCACTGTTACTTTAACCTCTCTGTGTGCAGTCTCATCTGTGTTAGGAACACAATTGTTTGGACCACGGCTTGTATGAGGTCTGGAGCTGAGTGGTCCTGATGGAACCCAAACTGAGCATCGGTGAGAAGGTTATTGGTGAATAAGTGCAGCTTGATAGCACTGTCAACAACATCTTCCATCACTGAAAATTGAGAGTAGATGATGAGGCCGGATTGGATTTGTCCTGCTTTTTGTGGACGGGACATACCTGGGCAGTTTTCCATATTGTTGGATAGATTGAAGTAGTGGCTTGGTACAATACATTTCAGAAGTTGTCAAAGTGTGCAACGATTACTGTTGGATGCTTGCAAGGCTTTGGATGGTAAAGGAAGAACAGAAGAACATAAGAAATTGGAGCAGGAGTAGACCATATGGCCCTCGAACCTGCTCCGCAATTTAATAAGATCATGGCTGATCTGATCATGGACTCAGCTGCACTTCCCGCACACTCCCCATAACCCCTTATCCCCTTATTGTTTAAGAAACTGTCTATTTCTGTCTTAAATCTATTCAATGTCCCAGCTTCCACAGCTATCCGAGGCAGTGAATTCTACAGATTAACAACCCTCTGAGAGAAGAAATTACTCCTCATCTCAGTTTTAAATGGGAGGCCCATTATTCTAAGATCATGCCCTCTAGTTCTAGTCTCCCCCATCAGTGGAAACATTCTCTCTGCATCCACCTTGTCAAGCCCCCTCATAATCTTATACATTTCGATAAGATCACCTCTCATTCTTCTGGATTCCAATGAGTAGAGGCCCAAACTACTCAACCTTTCCTCATAAGTCAACCCTCTCATCCCTGGAATCAACCTAGTGAACCTTCTCTGAACTGCCTCCAAAGCAAGTATATCCTTTCGTTAATATGGAAACCAAAACTGCACGCAGTATTCCAGGTGTGGCCTCACCAATACCTTATCTAGCAGTAGCAAGACTTCCCTGCTTTTATAGTCAAACCCCTTTACAATAAAGGCCAAGATACCATTGGCCCTTCTGATCACTTGCTGTACCTGCACACTATCTTTTTGTGTTTCATGCACAAGTACCCCCAGGTCCCGCTGTACTGCGGCACTTTGCAATCTTTCTCCATTTAAATAATAACTTGCTCTTTGATTTATTTCTGCCAAAGTGCATGACCTCACACTTTCCAACATTATAATATATCTGCCAAAATTTTGCCCACTCACTTAGCCTGTTTATGTCCTTTTGCAGATTTTTTGTGACCTCCTCACACATTGCTTTTCCTCCCATCTTTGGACTGTCAGCAAACATGGCTATGTTACATAGAAACATAGAAAATAGGCGCAGGAGTAGGCCATTTGGCCCTTCGGGCCTGCACCACCATTCAATATGATCATGGCTGATCATGCAACTTCAATATCCCATTCCTGCTTTCTCTCCATACACCTTGATCCCTTTAGCCGTAAGGGCCACATCTAACTCCCTTTTGAATATATCTAACGAACTGGCCTCAACAACTTTCTGTGTAAAGAATTCTACATGCTCACAACTCTCTGAGTGAAGAAGTTTCTCCTCATCTCGGTACTAAATGGCTTACCCCCTTATCCTTGGACAGGGACCCCTGGTTCTGGACTTCCCCAACATCAGGAACATTCTTCCTGCATCTAACCTGTCCGATCCCATCAGAATTTTATATGTTTCTATGAGATCCCCTCTCATTCTTCTAAATCCCAGTGAATATAAACCTAGTCGATCCATTCTTTCTTCATATGTCAGTCCTGCCATCCCCGGAATCAGTCTGTTGAACCTTCGCTGCACTCCCTCAATAGCAAGAACGTCCTTCCTCAGATTAGGAGTCCAAAACTGTACACAATATTCAAGGTGTGGCCTCACCAAGGCCCTGTACAGCTGTAGTAAGACCTCCCTGCTCCTGTACTCAAATCCCCTCGCTATGAAGGCCACCATGCCATTTGCTGCCTTAACCGCCAGTTGTACCTGTATGCCAACTTTCAATGACTGATATACCATGACATGCAGGTCACGATGCACCTCCCCTTTTACTAATTTGTCACCATTCAGATAATAATCTGCCTTCCTGTTTTTACCACCAAAGTGGATTACTTCACATTTAACTACATTATACCACATCTGCCATGTATTTGCCCACTTACCTAACCTGTCCAAGTCACCTTAGCATCCTCCTCAAAGCTCACACTGCCACCCAGTTTTGTGTCATCTGCAAACTTGGAGATATTATATTCAATTCCTTCGTCTAAATCATTAATGTATATTGTAAATAGCTGGGGTCCCAGCACTGAACCTTGCGGTACCCCACTAGTCACTGCCTGCCATGCTGAAAAGGACTCGCTTTTTCCTACTCTTTGCTTCCTGTCTACCAACCAGTTCTCTATCCACGTCAGTACATTACCCCCAATACCATGTGCTTTAATTTTGCACATTAATCTCTTGTGTGGGACCTTGTCAAAAGCCTTTTGAAAGTCTAAATACACCACATCCATTGGCTCCCCCTTGTCTGCTCTACTAGTTACATGCTCAAAAAATTCTAGAAGATTTGTCAAGCATGATTTCCCTTTCATAAATCCATGCTGACTTGTACCGACCCTGTCACTGCTTTCCAAATACGCTGCTACTACATCTTTAATAATTGATTCCAACATTTTTCCCACCACCGATGTCAGGCTGACCGGTCTATAATTCCCTGTTTGCTCTCTCCCTCTTTTATTCAAAAGTGGGGTTACATTAGCTACCCTCCAGTCCATAGGAACTGATCCAGACAGAGTCTATAGAATGTTGGAAAATGGCCGCCAATGCATCCACTATTTCTAGGGCCACTCAGTCCCTTCTTCCAAGTCGTTAATATAGATTGTAAATAGTTGGGGTCCCAGCACCAATCCCTGCAGCACCCCACTAGTTACTGGTTGCCAGCCAGAGAATGAACCATTTATCCCGACTCTCTCTTATCTGTTAGTTAGCCAATCCCCTATCCATGCCAATATATTACCCCCAACCCCGTGAACTTTTATCTTGCGCAGTAACATTTTATGTGCCGCCTTTCAAATGCCTTCTGGAAGTCCAAATACACATCCACTTGTGCCCCTTTATCCACCCTGTTCGCTACACCTTCAAAAACTCCAGCAAATTTGTCAAACATGACTTCCCCTTCATAAATCCATGCTAACTCTGCCTGACCAAATTTTGCTTTTCCAAATGTCCTGCTACTGCTTCTTTGAGAATTTACTCCAACATTTTCCCAACCACTGTGGTTAGGCTAACTGGTCTATAGTTTCCTGCTTTTTGTCTGCCTCCTTTTTTAAATAAGGACGTTACATTTGCAGTTTTCCAATCTGCTGGGACCTCCCCAGAATCCAGGGAATTTTGGTAAATTACAACCAATGCATCCACAATCCCTACCGCTACTTCTCTTAAGACCTTAGGATGCAAGCCATCAGGTCCAGGGGATTTATCTGCCTTTAGTCCTATTATCTTACTGAGTACCACCTCCTTTGTGATTGTGATTGTGTTAAGTTCCTCCCCTCCTATAGCCCCTTGACTATTCACTGTCAGAATATTATTAGTGTCCTCTACCGTAAAGATTGATACAAAATATTTGTTCAGAGTTTCTGCCATCTCCATGTTCCCCATTACTAATTCCCCGGTCTCGTCCTCTCAGGGACTAACATTTACTTTAGCCACCCTTTTCCTTTTTATATACCTATAGAAACTCTTGCTATCTGTTTTTATATTTTGTGCTAGTTCACTTTCATAGTCTATCTTCCCTTTCTTAATCATTTTTTTAGTCGTTCTGAGAAGAATGAAAATAATGGAAACCCTCAGCAGCATTTGTGGAGAGAGAAGCAGAGTTCATGTCTCAGGTTGAGATACTGCCTGCACAAAAGCAAAATACTGTGGATGCTGGAATCAGGAATAAAACCAGGAAATGCTATAAATCTCAGTGAGTCAGGCAGCATCTGTGGAGAGAAAGCAGAGTTAACGTTTCGGGTCGATTACCCTTCGTCAGAACTGGAGGGTGTTCAGAAAGAGCACATTCTTAAGAAACACTGAAAGGTGGAAGGGAAGAAAGAACAAAAGGGAAGGTCTGTGATAGATTGGAAGACAGGAGAGATTAGAGAGACAAAAGGGATGATGGCCCAATTCAAATGGTAATGCCAGGAGTTAGAAAAACATTAGTCAAGATAGGAGAGACAAGGAGAAAAAAAGAAACAGGCTCGGCAGGGGGGGGGGGGTGGGAGGGGGGGCGGTGGGGGAAGTGAGCCAAAGATTGGCAACGGTTGTGCTCTGAAATTGTTGAACTCTTTGTTGAGTCCAGAAGGCTGCAAAGTGTCTAAATGAAAGATGAGGTGCTGTTCCTCGAGCTTGTGTTGAGTTTCATTGAAACAGTGTAGGAAACAGAGGATGGAGAGGTCAGAGTGGGAATGGAGTGGAGAATTAAAGTGACAGGTGACCGGAAGCTCAGGGCCACACTTGTGGACTGAATGGAGGTGTTCCGCAAAGGTCACCCAATCTACACTTGGTCTCTCCAATATAGAGGAGACCACATCGTGAGCAGCGAATACAGTATACTAAATTGAAAGAAGTACAAGTAAATCGGTGTTTCACCTGGAAGGAGTATTTAGGGCCCTGGTGAGTGGGAAGAGAGGAGGTATTGCATCTCCTACACTTGGTGTTGCATCTCCTACACTTGCACGGAAAGGTGCCGTGGGGAGGGGAGGGGCTGCTGGGGTGACTGCGGAATGGACCAGGGTGTCACGGACGGAGCGGTTCCTTCGGAATGTTGAGAGGGGAGGGGAGTGCAAGATGTGATTGGTGGTGGGATCACGCTGGAGGTGATGGAAATGGTGGATGATGATCCGTTGAACATGAAGGCTGGTGGGGTGAAAGGTGAGCACGAAGGGAACCCTGTATAGGGTGTTTGTTTTTCACTCTACTCTGATTCTTAGACCTTAGAACTTATAGGGGAAAGGACAACACATGGCACAAAATTTAGGCTTAACCCAGTGCCAGTTTTATTACGATTAAAAACCGACTAAAACTACAGGACTAGACTTCTGAGAGAAATCAACTGAAAACATACAATCACTCTTCCTGGCTGTAGCTATTGTAGGTTCGTGGTCATTGGTTCCGTGACCGGTTGGTTCTTCTTCTGGCCGTTCTCTGCAGTGCTGTTCCTTTCATGTAAGTTCCGTACTACATGTCCGTTCATCTGTTCATTCTTTTGACCTGTGTCCATTTGTACACGTGTCCTTCTACTTCTTCTGTGTGCTGCTTCTTCCGTCTGCACCTGTCCTTCTTCCGTCTTTTGCTGAGCTGATTCTAGCTCGCGTATTTATATCCAGGTTTTGACTGATCTCCCGCCACTGCGGTTTCTGAAGTGTTTGCATCGATACATTGTTTTGTGGTCCCCTTAGTTGATTGACTGCAATAATGGACCCGTCTGTTTTCCCATCTGCACACTGAGTCTGCAAGGCTCAAGGTGATTTCTCATCTTAACACCTCGTTCCCAAAAAATGTGCAGCTGGTGTGGTTCCTTTGTTGTCCGGTCTTTTTACAGACTTGGTGTCTCCAGGGGGTTTGTTTTCCCCCACCCTGGTCAATCAAGTTCAGGGCCTCACGTAATAACTGCATTGTTGTTATGCATAAAGTCAGTTTTTCTCCTAACCACAGAATGTCCTTAATCGGGATGAGCCACCACCTGCCCAAAGCTAGCGCCGTTTTTACTCCCATTGTCCAGCTTAATTACAAAAGCTTGTAGTCAATTCCAAAAGCTTGGATTAATCAATTTTTAGTTCATGGTCTCCTTCTGTGCTTTTCTGAAGATTAGTAACCTTACACCCGGTCATGGTTCTGAGAGGGAGGGGAAGTGGTGAAAGCAGAGGTGCGGGAAATGGAACAGACATAGTCGAGGGCCATGTTAACCGCTTCCAATCTTTGGCTCCCTTTCCCACCCCCCTCCTCCCACCGCCCCCAATACTCTCCAGTTCTGATGAAGGCTCATCAACCCGAAATGTTAACTCTGCTTTCTCTCCACAGATGCTGCCTGACCTGCTGAGTATTTCCAACATTTTCTGTTTTCTATATCAGATTTCCAGCATCTGTAGTATTTTACCTCTGAGACAACCATTTGCTCACAGTCCTGGGGCGGTGAGGGGGGGAGGGGGGCGGGCACATGGAGATGAAGCAGAGGCAGCAAAGGGGACAAGCTGCTGAGAGAGGGAAGAGGAAGAAGTGGAAGAAGACATAAAAGAGGAGGATGCAAAAAGAAAGATGCAACCCAGACATCCCCTTTCTGGCCGGGATATCCGGGATGGAATCATCTGCCTGCGGTACCAGTGACCAAAACCCCAATTCCCAATTCCCCTTTCAACATTTGTCCTACACCTTACCTTCCCTTGGTTACTGACCATCACAGCGTCCTCTTGGCCACAATACTGAAATAAAAGCCACCACAAATAAAATTTCCCAATCCAACTTTAGCCATATATGCATCCAATATGACACCAAGAAATCAACTAATCAGCCTTGTGCATTCATTAGTGACTGTCTTGTGTGTGCCTTTGCCTATCCTAGTGATGTCACATAGTGCTACTCCAGTGGTTGCAGCATGGCTGGTGGAAGATTGCTGACATTCAGTAGGGAAGGCTGCAGATGGCTTTGCAGGATAACCTCGAGGAGCTGTTGGCTGGGAGTGTGAAACCAAGTGATAGTGTTTCTTCTTCTTCTTCACTTTCCTCTCCCTTTTCTTGTTCAACTACTGGCCGGACAGGCTGGATTTCTTGGGTGTTTGAAATGAGGAAGGCACCAGGGCAGAGTTGTGGTGAGGGGAGGGGGTAAAGCAAGAGGTGCATGCTTACACCATCAGCAGCTTGTAAGTCAAATGAGATTGTGAGATGAGGGAGGATAACGTATGAGGATACCAGCAACTTGTATTCTTTCAGCCCTGCCATTGGCCAAGGGCTCAGCCACGCCCCTACCATGAATGGCCAGCACCATCTCCTCCAAGAGATGAGGTGAAGCTAAGCATGTGAGGTGTGCCTCGTGTTAGATAGAGATTGTTGGTTGGTGAGTGATGGGGGTGCGTGTGTTGTACATTGAGCAGTGTGTGAGGCCCATGATGCAGTTATAGGAGATGGCTTTGGAAGATGCATTCACTGACCTTGAACACTGGTCTGAGGTCATGAAACTTCTTTGGGCACTGCAGCCAGGTCCTGGGATCAACAATGCTGGCAGTGATGGCCTCGGTGATCTGCTCCCACATCATTCTTTGTGGAGGGCATCCTAGCCCCTGTGAGTAGAGGACCCCTCTTGCAGTGTTGATACCCGGCACAAAGCTGGAATGCTGAGTGCAAGACCCTGGGTGCCCCTTCCCTGGCTTGTTGAGCCATTTATGTTAGTGCTGAAATACTTTTACCATTTTTTGCATGCAGAAGGCAGTTTATCTTTAAGAGCTGAAGGCTGCCTAGTTTGGAATGATTTTTAATGTTTTTTTTTCAGAATGCAGTTGAGCTCTAAGAGCTGGAGAATGCTCATTTTTAAATGATTCTTTTTTCAGACGGCAGTTCCCCTTTAGGGGCTCGAGACTGGTTTCTAAAATGACAGTCTTGCTTTAAGAAAAGGCAGGCTCGCTCCAGGGATGCTATGCCTACATTGCATTGGGCCTCCTGCTAAGCGCACAGCCTGAAGCAGCGCATTCGTCACTCGGCTGCGCACTCCAATCACTCAAATCAGCAGGCAGCACCAAAATAATGGCTCTGTCTGCGACATTTTTACGAGTGTGAGTAAATCTCACCTCTTGGTGGCACCACCCATTTTCAGGCCTGATCGGATTTCTAGGCCATTGTCTTTTGTCTCACCAATGTTTAGCTGAAGGGAATTACAGCTCACGAAGACTGGATGCCAGAGAAGCAATATGACAGTAGCGAAGCAGTGGAGGGTTTGAGAGAGGTGATGGATAGGAAGAGCTGGGTGCCCTCAGCGTACATGTGGAAGTTGCCTCTGCATCTGTGGATGGTGATGTCGGTGAGAAATAGGAGAGGGCTAAGGATAGATCCTGTAAGGGGGGTGGGGCAGATTCTGGAGGTTACAATGCAGGATTGGGAAGAGAAGCCATCGCTGGAGATGCTTTAGCTATGATCAGATTGGTTCGAGAGAAGCCAAGTGAGGCCAATCTCATCGAGCTGGACAATGGAAGAGAAGCACTGGAGGAGGAAGGTGTGGTCAACTGTATCAAAGGCTACAGAAAGGTTGAGGCGGATGAGCAATGATAATGAGCCAAGGTCACAGTCAAAGTGAATGTCATTCAGAACTTTGGTTAGGGGTATTTCAGTGCAAAGGGAGGAACAGAAACCTGATTGGAACAATTGCAGTACTTTGAGTTAAATCTTGAGGCACTGTTGGGCACCTTGCATACTCTAAATTTCAAATAAAAATTGTTCAAATTGATGGCTAAAATATTGACAGACGTTTTCGTCACAGACAGTTAAGATACAATCTACCCACAGCAGGGTACTAATTTTTTCACAATATTTGAAGTTATTTAACTTTTTCAGAGCCCTTCCATCATTGTTGTCTGCACTACTTTAATGAGAGTCAGAATTGCAATAACAACCAGAACTAATATTGTAAAATGCTTTAACAGCACAACCCCGATTCATATAGCATGAATACCCTCAGTGTTATGCTTATACTTGTGAATGGGCTGATTTTTGTTATCCAGCAGTTTGATCTTCAGAAACCATTAATTCTGACTACAAAGTACTTGTAAGACAGCTATATGTGTCTTATCATGTTTAATTTTAATGAGACCTTGACTTTAATTACAAATAGGTTCCAACACAAATGTGTGTATTTTGAGATTTCAGTGCTGCCATCTACTGGTGGAAATAGACTAATACAGCACTGTTCAGTTCCAAATTCATTGGATGATCCACATTTAATCTGTAATTATATAATAGCTCAATATGTAGGGTTGGCCCTACATTTGGAACAACGGTTGCTCCAAAACAAATGTTTGTACAATAGCTGCTAAACGGATAACTAGCCTTATGAAATTGCTGCAAATATGCAATCTGTTTCACCTTTTTCATTCACAGATCTGATTTAGTTGTGATTGTGGCCACCAGAAGCTCAGTGGTTCTTCAAACTACATATTATAACATTTATTTAAAAACAATTATATTTCTGAATAATATATGGTTACACAAAAAAAAGGTGCTGGCAAATTAAATTATGAATGTTTGTTTTGAAAAACCCAAGATTGAAGGAATAAAGCAAAAAGAAAGTGGTTTTGTGAGTCTTTCAGTGTCATGTAGTTGGCATTAAGAATACGCAGTGTAGTTGCTCTGATGGCTCAGTCGGCGAATGCTCTCCTCAGTGTGGAACTGAGCCACGTGCACCTGAAAGGTTCCAGGTTCGATTTCCAGTTTGTGTTAAGTTGGATAATCTTTCTCAACAGTTGTGACAGTAGGAAGGCTCCAATTGGCATCAGTCGCCTTGGGCTAGGGAAGAGAAAATATCTGCTGGGGGTTGCCACTTCCAATTGCTATCCATCGATGCCTACTAGAAAGTGCTGGCATGTGAGCATCAGGGGAGGTCAGGATGGAGCTCGATAGTGATGCCCCTCCACCGCTCTCCCCAACCCATGTGTCAAAATTGTAAAACCCACATTGTAAAACATTTAAAACATGAGGCATATGTGCTAAACAACTTCACCTAAAGTGACAAATATATCATCTCCCCAGGGTGCCTGCTTACTGGAGTGAGTTATAGTTCCCCAGGTTGACGCTGTTGGGACATATCACCTGTCTCAGCCAGATTATGCTGGCCACATTCGTCCTTCTGAGCTCCACCACTGTGCAGGCCGCACACGTGCAAAATGAGCGTCACATGATTTGGTGTCTGTTTCTCGCATCAGCGGGAGTTAACGGTGAGACCCTTACCCAGCAGGGAGGTTTCGCTGCAGGCACTTCAGTCCTTTGTACTTGCATTTTCTTTTTCACTAAAGCTAATGAAAGGGAGAAAATAATAAGCCGTGGTGACATGCATGTAGCACTAAAATTCAAGTAGGCCCAGTTAGGTACTGAGCCATCCAGACAAGGAAGATCATGTGATACTGGAAATCTGCCCACATGTAGAGGAGTTATGTGTCATTTATGTGGCATGGGCAAATAAATATCAGCTCACTCATTAATCTGTGCTCTGATATGCCCATAATGTGGATGTGAGTACTTGTCACCCAATGTGTAACCAGATGATAATATACATTGACTCATACTCTTGCCTTTTACTTTGCAATGTCTCAATGTGCCTCAGAAAGTGAAGTGCTTTTTTGAAGTACATTTCTGTAGGAAACATCTGGCAGCAACGCCCATGAGATGAAGGACTCCCACGGTCAAATAGTCTGCTGACACTCACTGCCTAGGCTCACCCATGAAGAACAGCTGCTCGGGTGAAGCTCAGAAGGGCTGTCAGTGCCCATGGAGCTGGAGGCAAAGTGAATCAATGTCATCAGAAGCAGGGAAGTGTGGGGGGGGGGGGGGGGCTGGTGGGAGTCGGTAGGGGGAGGGGAGGTAGAAGTCATTTGTAAGATGGAAAAAAGTCAGGTTTAGAAATAAAATTTAAAATCCACAAACGTCATGTGAAACATTTTTGTATGATTAACAATTGTTATTTCGTAGAAAATGTTACCCTTTTTTAAAACATTTTTTTTTGGAAAGTTTTTCTTGATAGAAGGAAATGTCAGTTGTTGGCACCTCTGCACACCTGACCACTCCCCATCCTATAGCCCCATTACAATTGAATGCACCGCCACGTCCATTCTTTCCCCCTGTTCGAAAGTGTACTAATGAGCTCCCAAATCAATTACACAGTCATTTCACACTGTGCCAATACACCTGTGACTGACGTTACCCATGCCCCGAATGTTGAAACTTGGCTAAACAAGTAGATCTGTTATTAAAAAAAAAGTTCGAGAGAAGAATCTGCCAAGTGTAAGTTAAATGTAGACAAAAACTAAAAGTGTTTTATTATGTTTTGCAATAGAATAATGAGAAAAGATGGTGGAAATTCAATAGTGCAATGTGTGTGGAAGACCGAATCTGTCGCTTTAGCCAAGCTGCTGCAACAACACACAGACAGAAAGGCAATGTACTGCTGTGTTAATCATAATTCTGGATTAATAAATGTCATATTTGAAGCTCCCTCCCCCATTACTACATGGACAAAGGCACTGCCCAATGTGGTTATGAGACAGCCAGACCAGGAAGGTCATGTGATGCCCGGCCTGTACTGAGTTAGCTGATCTCAGACAGGGTAATGCCATTGGACTCAGTTTCCCCAGGTTATTGAAGAGTAAGAAAAAAATCATTCTTCTCTCTCACTCCTGATCACCATCCAGTGCCTCAGCCTGGCAAATGTATGTGTTGAAATCAGGTGAGAATAGGATTAGGTTGGCATGAAATGCCCCTATGGTAAAACTACATGCCAATATTCACCATCTAGTTCCAGACAGAAACAACAACAACTTGTATTTATGTAAAGAAAGAAAGACTTTGATTTATATAGCGCCTTTCACGACCACCGGTCTCAAAGTGCTTTACAGCCAATGAAGTACTTTTGGAGTGTAGTCACTGTTGTAATGTAGGAAACAGGGCAGCCAATTTGCACACAAAGAGCAATGTGATGATGGTCAGATAATCTGTTTTTTTGTTACGTTGATTGAGGAATAAATATTGGTCAAGACACCAGGGATAACTCCCCTGCTCTTCTTCGAAATAGTGCCATAGGATCTTTTACATCCCCGTGAGAGAGCAGATGGGATCTCGGTTTAACGTCTCATCCAAAAGACGGCACCTCCAACAGTGCAGCGTTCCCTCAGCACTGCACTGGAGCGTCAGCCTAGATTTTTTTGTACACATGTTCCTGGAGTGGGCTACCCAATAAGCCACAGCTGTCACTGTGCCTTCAGCATAGTAAAACATCCCAAGACGCTTCACAGGAACGTTATCAAAATTTGACACCGAGCTACATAACGGGATATTAGGGCAAATTTGATCAAAGAGGTAGGTTTTAAGGAGCGTCTTAAAGGAGGAAAAAAAGGTAATGAGGTGGAGACATTTAGAGAGGAAATTCCAGAGCTTAGGGTCTTGGCAGCTGAAGGCACAGCCGCCAATGGTGAAGTGATTAAAATCGGGGATGAGCAAGAGGCCAGAACAGGAGGAGCACGGAGATCTCAGAGTGTTGTAGGGCTGGAGGCAGTTCCAGAGATAGGGAGGGGCGAGACCATGGAGGGATTTGAAAACAAGGATGAGAATTTTAAAATCGAGGCATTGCTTAACCGGGAGTGAGCACAGGATTAATGGGTGAACAGGATTTGATGAGAATTAGGATACGGGCAGCAGAGTTTTGGATGAGCTAAAGTTTATGGAGGGTGGAAGATGGGAGGCCGGCCAAGAATCCATTGGAATAGCCATGTCTCGAGGTAACGAAGGAATGGACGAGGGTTTCAGCAGCAGATGAGCTAAGACAAAATAGTCACTTGATGAAGATACCAGAGGGTGAGTATTATACCCCAGTAAGGACTCAAGGCCTTTAGGAGGGGAGAACAATTGATGAGAAAAAAAAGCTTTGGAGTATTCATCAAATAATGGACACCTGGGAGTGATTACAAGGCAGTAATCTAATTGAAGGGTTCAGATGATGTCATAAACCACCAGAGCAAAGTTTGAGTAGCTAGTCTCTGTCATCTGAACCCCTGACATTAGATAAGATTACAGCCTCATAATTACTCTGTGGTATTTGTTATTTTTCATTATACCGTAAAATTCTGTGTATAGGTTGCACTTTCACACAGGTTTATATGCAAAAATGGGAGTTTGGCTGATACATCAGTGCAAAATGTGTAATAAAAATAGTATACTGGATTACTGGATCCATTTTTGAACTGACAGTGGCCATCACAGCTAATTCTGGCAGCATGTGATGATGTTCACACTTAAGCAATTCTAAATATTATACCCTTAAATGATTGGATTCACATGAAAATAACGAAATTGCCTCCTAAAAGTTAACTGAGGGAACAATTCAACAAGGAAAGCTTTGTGTAGGGGCAAGCTAAAATGAAGTATAAATGATAAAAACAATTAATTATTCTGAACATGTAGAAATTAACAGGAGCACTGATCCAGTGCACATTCTTATTGGCTGAGGAATAGCTGGCTTCGAAAGTCACTGCCCACCACAAATGTTAAGTCATTCTTGAATGTAGGTCTTATCACTTGTAGGAAAATAATTTACAAACCGTCCTTGTAGCTCTCCTGATGGCTCAGCTGGGAAACTGCAATACCCAATGTGGAACTGAGGTATGCAAATCGAGAGAATCCCAGGCTTAATTCCCTGAGTCTGTGCTGAGTTGAACAATCTCTGCAAAAGTGGAAGTAGATCCATAACAACAGCTAGGAAAGGAAAAATCCGTCAAATTCTCAAATGATAATTGGCAAAAGAACCAGGCAATGAGGAGAATTCTTTTTACACAGCAAGTTGTTATAATGCGCTGTCTGAAAGGGTAGTGGGAGCAGATTCAATAATAACTTTCAAAACTGAATTGAATATATATATGAAAAGGAAGAATTTGCCTGGGCTATGTTCAGAGAGTTGTAAACCTATGGAAATCGCTGCCTCAGAGAGCTGTGGAATTTGGGACATTGAATAAATTTAAGACAAAAATAGACAGTTTCTTAAATGATAAGGCGATAAGGGGTCATGGGGCGTGGGCGGGGAAGTGGAGCTGAGTCCATGATCAGATTAGCCATGATCTTATTGAATGGCGGAGCAGGCTCGAGGGGCCATATGGCCTACTCCTGTTCCTACTTCTTATGTTCTTATGTTCTTATGAAAGAGCAGGGGAGTGGGACTAATTGGATAGCTCTTTCAAAGAGCCGACATAGGCACGATGGACCGAATGGCCCCCTCTTGTGCTGTATGGTTCTATGATCACTATCCGGTGACCTCTGCTGAAAATTATGTAGCTGCAGAGAGAGGGTGAGGAAGGTATTAGGCTTGACTTTAATGGGTACTGTGGTGGAGGAATTACTGTATAGAGTGGTGGAATGGATTTGTGTGATACAATGGAATGGTCACAATGTTGTAAATGTTTTTAAATGTTGAATAAAGCCAAATAAAAAAAGGGGGAAAATGGGTACAATAGTGTAGTGGTTATGGTATTGGACTAGCAATCCAATGAATATGAGTTCAAATCCCACCACAACAGTTTGAGAATTTGAATTCAGTTTTTGTTTAAAAAGCCAGTATAAGTAGAAATACCATGATTGTCATAAAACCCAACTCATTCATTAATATCCTGTACAGACGAAACTTGCCGTCCATATCCGGTCTTGCCTATATATGACTCCAGTCCCACACCAACATAGTTGACTCTTAACTGTCCTCTGAAGTGGCTGAGCAAGCTATTCAGTTGTATCAAACCTCTATTCTGAAGAGCAACTAGGGATGGGCAATAAATGTCGGCCTTGCCAGTGGCGCTCACATTCTGAGAATTAATATGAATAAATAATGCTCTTACTGTCCAGGCTCACACTGGAAGAATGGCTATTAGGGTGACGTAGGACGAAGCTCCCATAAAATTGTCTCACAGTATCAGTCAGTGGGGCCACTTTTAAATGGGTGTAGATGGGACGTTATGGGACACAGAAATGGGCAGAGATCATCTGTACATGTCCATGCCTGTTTTGCATCACATAAGAGCATAAGAACATAAGAAATAGGAGCAGGAATAGGCCATTCGACTCCTCGAGCCTGCTCCGCCATTCAATAAGATCATGGCTGATCTTCAACCTCAACTCCACTTTCCTGCACTATTCCTATATCCCTTGATTCCCTTAATATCCAAAAATCTATCGACCGCTGTCTTGAATATACTCAAAGACTGAGCCTTCACAGCCCTCTGGGGTAGCGAATTCCAAAGAATCACTACCATCTGAGTGAAGAAGTTTCTCCTCATCTCAGTCCTACATGGCCGACTCCTTATTCTGAGACTGTGACCCTTGATTCTAGACTCCCCAGCCAGGGAAACATCCTCCCTGCATCTACCCTGTCAAGCCCTGTAATAATTTTGTATGTTTCAATGAGATCACCTCTCATTCTTCTGAACTCTAGGGAATATAGACCTAGTCTACTCAATCTTTCCTCATAGGACAATCCCTCCATCCCAGGAATCAGTCTGGTGAACCTTCATTGCACTCCATCTATGGCAAGTATATCCTTTCTTAGATAAGAAGACCAAAACTGGACACAATACTCCAGGTGCGGTCTCACCAGGTCCCTATATAATTGCAGTAAGACGCCATTACTCTTAGACTCAAATCCTCTTGTAATAAAGACCAACATACCATTTGCTTTCTTAATTGCTTCTTAATTGCTTGCTGTACCTGCATGATAACTTTCAGTTTTTTGTGTACAATGACACCCAGGTCCCTCTGAACACCAACATTTCCCAATCTCTCACCATTTAAAAAATACTCTACTTTCTATTTTTTACCGAAGTGGATAACTTCACATTTCCACACATTATATTCCATTTGCCATGTTCTTGCCCACTCACTTAGCCTGTCTATATCCCCTTGAAGTCTCTTTGCATCCTCCTCACAACTAAAATTCCTACCTAGCTTTGTATTATCAGCAAACTTGGATATATTACATTTGGTCCACTCATCCAAATCATTGATATAGATTGTGAATAGCTGGGGCCCAAGCACCGATCCTTGCGGCACCCCACAAGTTACAGTCTGCCAATGGAAAATGATCCATTTATTCCTACTGTCTATTTTCTGCCCATTAACCAATCCTCAATCCATATTACCCCCAATCCCTTGAGCTCTAATTTTGTTTAATAACCTCTTGTGTGGCACCTTATCGAATGCTTTTAGAATGCTTTCCAAATCCACTGGTTCCCCCTTATCTATTCTACTAGTTATAACCTCAAAAAACTCTAACAGATTTGTCAAACATGATTTCCCTTTCATAAATCTGTGTTGATTCTGCCCAATCCTATTATTATTTTCTAAGTGCCCTATTACCACATCCTTAATAATAGATTCTAGAATTTTCCTTATGACTGATGTCAGTCTAACTGGTCTGTAGTTCCCCATTTTCTCGCTCCCTCCTTTCTTAAATAGCGGGGTTATATTAGCTACCTTCCAATCTGTGGGAAACTTACTAGAATCTATGGAATTTTGGAAGATGACAACCAATGCATCCACTATTTCTATAGCCACCTATTTCAAAACCCTACGATGTAGGCCATCAGTTCCAGGGGATTTATTGGCTTTCAGTCCCATTAATTTCTCCAGTACTATTTTTTTTACTAATGCTAATTTATTTCAGTTCCTCATTCTCGCTAGACCCTTGGTTCTTCATTATTTCTGTGAGGTTTTTGGTGTCTTCTTCCATGAAGACAGACACAAAGTATGTGTTTAATTTCTCTGCCATTTCCATATTCCCCATTATAATTTCTTCTGTCTCGGCTTGTAGGGCACCCACATTTACTTTCGCTAATCTTTTCCTTTGTACACACCTATAAAAGCTTTTACAGTCTGTTTTTATGTCTCTCACTAGTTTACTCTCATATTCTATTTTCCCTTTCTTTATCAATTTGTTTGTCCTCCTTTGCTGAATTTTAAAATCCTTCCAATCCTCAGGCTTACTACTTTTTTTGGCAACATTATAAGCTTCTTCCTTTGATCTAATACTATCTTTAACTTCTCTTGTTAGCCATGGTTGGATCACTTTTTCTGTAAGCTTCTGTGCCTTAAAAGAATGTATGTTTGTTGTAAATTATGTATTAATTCTTTACATGCTAGCCATTGCTTGTCTACTGTCATACCATTTAATGTAGTGTCCCAATCTACCTTAGCCAACTTGTGCCTCATACCTACATAATTTCCTTTGTTTAGATTTAAGACCCTAGTTTCAGATTTAACTAAATCACTTTCAAACTCAATATAAAATTCTATCATATTATGGTCACTCTTCCCTAAGGGCCGCTTTACTACAAGGTTATTAATTAATCTTTTATCATTGCACAATACTAGATCTAAAATAGTCTGTTCCTGAGTTGGTTCTTCAACATACTGATCTATAAAACTATACTATAACATTCCATGAACTCGTCCTCCACACTATTACTGCAAATTTGGTTTGCCCAATCTACATGGAGATTAAAGTCCCCCATGATTACTGTATTATCCTTGTTAGTGCACCTCTAATTTCTTGACTTATACTCTGCCCCACATTACCACTACTGGTTAGGGGCCTATAAACAACTCCCATCAATGTTTTCTACCCCTTGCTGTTTCTTATCTCCACCCAAACTGATTCTACTTCTTGATTTTCCAAGCTAAGATCCTTTATTATTAGGGCTACCCTCCTCCCCCCTCCTTTTTATGACAGTTTCTAGAGTAAATAGTGTCATGTATGTATGCTTGGGGTTAGTAGCCACAGGGGGTGCCACTGTCGGAGATCATTGGGCTGTACACACGTGTGTGCAGGCCAGGTATATAAACCAAGCCACCATGTAATACGAGCATTTTGGGCCTGAATAAAGTTGAGCCAGGTTTGCACCTGAGTGAGTTTACAGTATTCAGTCTATCCAGTCTATCCAGTTATTACATACATGTAAGTTCAAAGACACGTTGAGAGACATGCTGCGAGATTTCTTCGTAATAGGAATCAACCATGAGGTGATCCTCCCGAAGTTATTGGCTGTGGAGACGCTAGATTTGAGCAAGGCCATCACGATTGCCCAGGCATGCATGACGACGGATGATAATTTAAGGCAGATATCATCGAAGAGTCGGAGCTCCATGGCAAGTACTGTAAATAAGATTGTGTCGTTGTATGGCAGAGCTGCTTATACAGGTCCTACTCGACTGCATATGTGAAACCTATAGCTGCTCAAAGTCTGCCAATGGGTATGAATCCGATTTCACCCTGTTGCCGCTGTGGGGGCAATCATCGGCATCAACAGTGTCATTTTAAACAGTGTCATTTTAAACAGTACATCTGTAAAGGCTGTTCGAAAGTGCGGCATCCTCAGCGAATGTGTCCACAACTGAGCAAGCGTGCTGTGACTCACCATGTGGATGATGACGATCAGTCCAGCGCGGACCTGGATATGCAATCCGAGATACTCGAGGAGGAAGTGTATGGACTGTATTCGTTCCTGACAAAGAGCCAACCGATAATGGTTAATGTGAAACCACCCTTCGATGGAATTGGACACGGGTGCGAGTCAGTCGATAATGAGCCAAAGGACATCAACAAGCTATGGGACACTAAGGCTGTGAAGTCTAAGCTGAGTCCAGTCAATGCCAAGTTGCGTACTTACACCAGTGCAGTAGTCAAGGTGTCATATGATGGTGTGGTTCATGATCTACCATTATGGATCGTTCCAGGAAATGGTCCAATGCTGTTCGGCAGGAATTGGCTCGAAAAAATCAAATGGAATTGGAATGATACCAAAGCGTTGTCATCGGTGGATGACACTTTGTGTGCTCAAGTGCTGAGCAAGTTTCCCTCGCTGTTTGAACCAGGCATCGGCAATTTCACGGGAGCCAAGGTGCAGATTCACCTGGACTCGGATGCAAGACCCGTCCATCACAAAACTTGGACTGTTCCGTACATGATGAGGGAGAAGGTCGAAATTGAGCTGGACAGACTCCAACATGAAAGGGTCATATCACTGGTCAAGTTTAATGAATGAGCCAGTCCCATTGTTCCTGTGTTGAAGAGTGATGGCACTGTCAGGATTTGTGGAGACTACAAGGTTACGATCAACTGATTTTCAAAACAGGATCAGTACCCTGTACTGAAGGCTGATGAACTGTTTGCAACGCTAGCCGGTGGGAAGTCATTCATTAAACTGGATCTGACATTGGTCTAAATGTCACAGGAGCTCGTTGATACGCCGAAGAAACTTACGTGCATCAACACTCATAAAGGACTCTTTATCTACAACAGGTGTCCTTTCGGAATTCACTCGGCTGCAGCCATATTTCAGAGGAACATGGAGAGTCTACTGAAGTCCGTCCTTAGAACCATCATGTTCCAAGATAACATCTTGGTCACAGGTCATGATACTGCTGAACACCTGAACAACCTGGAAGAGGTTTTACATCGTCTGGACAAAGTGGGACTCAGGCTGAAATGTTTGAAGTGCGTCTTCATGGAAGTCGAATTTCTGTGGAGGAAGATTGCTGCTGATGGCATCAAGCCTACGGACTCGAAAACCAAGGCCATCAAAAATGCATCCAGGCCTCAGAATGCGATGGAGCTGTGTTCATTCCTTGGTCTACTCAACTATTTCGGTAATTTCTTACCTAGATTGAGCACTTTATTAGAGCCACTGCATATGCTGCTCAGAAAAGGTGACAACTGCGTTTGGGGTATGTCTCAAGATAGAGCTTTCAAGAAAGCTACAAATCTGCTTTGCTCTAACAAGTTGCTGGTACATTATGATCAGTGTAAGCGTCTAGGATTGGCCTGTGATGCTTCATCTTATGGGGTTGGCTGCGTGCTCCAACAAGCTAATGAGTCTGGTAAACTACAACCTATTGCGTATGCTTCTAAAAGTTTGTCAAAGGCGGAAAGAGCCTACTAGAAAAAGAAGCTTTAGCCTGCGTGTATGGGGTTACAAAGATGCATCAGTATCTGTTTGGTTTTCGTTTTGAACTCGAAACGGATCACAAGCCACTCATTTCATTGTTTTCGGAAAACAAAGGTATCAATACCAATGCATCGTCCCGTATCCAGAGGTGGGCGCTGACATTATCTGCCTATGATTATGTCATTCGCCATAGACCTGGCACCGAGAATTGTGCCGATGCACTGAGCCGTTTGCCTTTGCCCACACTGGAGGTGGAGATGTCACAACTTGCAGATCTACTGTTAGTTATGGATGCTTTTGAGAGTGAAGGAACCCCTGTCACTGCTCAACAAGTTAAGATCTGGACCAGACAGGACCCGATTTTATTGGATGTAAAACGTTGTGTCCTTAGTGCTGATTGGTCTGCTATACCTATGGAAATATGTGATGAGACCAAACCTTTCAACTGTCGCAAAGATGAACTATCCATTCAATCAGATTGTTTACTGTGGGGTAATCGTGTTGTTATGCCTCAGAAAGGCAGAGAGAAATTTGTACGTAACCTACACAGCACTCATCCCAGTATTGTCACGATGAAAGCCATCATCAGGTCTTACGTATGGTGGCCTGGAATTGATTCTGATCTGGAATCATGTGTGCATCAGTGCAACACTTGCATGCAGCTAAGCAAAGTATCAGCGGAATCTCCGCTGAGTCTGTGGTCGTGGCCATCCAAACCATGGTCGAGGATCCACATCAACTTTGCGGGTCCTTTCCTGGGTAAGATGTTTTTTGTTGTGGTGGATGCATATTCCAAGTGGATAGAGTGTATAATCATATCATTCAGTACATCCACAGCTACCATTGAGAGCCTTCTGTCATGTTTGCTACTCATGGTCTGCCTGACATCATTGTGAGCGACAACAGATCTTGCTTCACAAGTCTGAAGTTTCAAGAGTTCATGAAACTTAATGGTATTAACCATGTGAGGTCAGCACCATTCAAATCTGCTTTTAATGGTCAAGCAGAGCGTGCTGTCCAAACAATCAAGCAGAGTATGAAACGTGTAACTCAGGGTTCACTGCAGACTCGCTTGTCATGCATATTGCTTCGCTACAGGACAAGACCCCACACCCTTACCAGATCCCCCCTGCTGAGCTATTGATGAAGAGACATCTCAAGACCAAACTCTCTCTCATCCATCCTGACTTGAACAATCGTGTTGAAAACATGTCAAAATCAACAGTGGTAACATGATCGTGTTGCTGTGTCACGCGACATCTCTGCTAACGATCCTGTGTATGTGCTAAATTATTGTTAAGGTCCCAATTGGGTCTCCGGTACTGTTACGGCCAAGGAGGGTAACAGAGTGTTTATTGTCAAGCTCAAGAATGGAGGAAACATGTTGATCAATAAAGCTGTGGCACACGGATGAATTGGAACAAGCTGAGGAAGATACGATCAGTGACGAACCAACCTATATTCATTCATCAGAGGACTCCGCCGTCATCAATGAATCTGGATTTTCAATCTCTGACATAGTCATTGCCACTCCCATCAGATCGGCTACCCAGCCTCCAGTCATAACTGACTCAGAACACTCGGCCAGAACTGGAGTTGAACTGAGACAATCAATTCGTGAGCAGAAAGCCCTGGACCGGCTTAACTTGTAAAAAGACTGATACTAAAATCTTGAAGGGGGATGTTGTCATGTCTGTATGTTTGGGGTTACTAGCCACCAGGGGGGGCCACTGTCGGAGGTCATTGGGCTGTACGCACGTGTGTGCGGGCCAGGTATATAAAGCAAGCCACCATGTAATACGAGCACTTTGGGCCTGAATAAAGTTGTGCCAGATTTGCACCTGAGTGAGTTTACAGTATTCAGTCTATCGAGTTATTACATAAATAACAGATAGCATCTGGCAGTAAATGCTCCCACCAGAAATAGGCAGGGCTTCATAATAATATTCAAATTAAGAGTAAGTAATGTCATTTCATTGTCATTGGCATTTTGCAGCATTTAACCAGAGATGGACTTGCTCCTCATCATGGCCACATATGATAGCTGTCCATGTTTGCCAGGTGCTGAGGTGTATACAGAAGTAAGTTTAAAGAGCTGAGTAAGAAGATCCATTCAACAGTTTTAAAGCCCATTCTACACTGCTTCGCTTTCTTTTTAGATATAGATATATAACATAAGGTAGTGGAAAAGGCAAGTCTGGGATATTTCTTTAGATTAAAGTGCTAGAGCACCATAAGGTCACACAAGTTCAAAATAGTGAAATAAAGTTTAGGAATGACATCAGGAAGTTCTTCTTCACACAAAAAGTGATCAATACCTGGAGTAGACTTCCAGATAGAATAATGGAGGGGGAAACCTTGGAATCATTTCAGAAACAGTGCTGAGGGACTGTTGGGTTTTTCTAGATGGATGAGGTAACATAAGTTGAACAGCCTTTATCTTGTGTAAGTTACTTGCAATCTTAATGTTTAACCTACTGCTGTCTTATTTATTTTTCTTTAATTCACTTATCTTTGTCCTTTATATCACTCACACTCTTGAATTCCATCTCCTATATTTCTAATTTCTCTCGACTTTCCAGTCTAAATCCATGTTCTGTTTGAACAACCTAATGTCTTACACAAACTTCTCAAAGCCTTATTAGCGCCATCATCCCATAATGCAATCTGGCCAGTAAATGTTGATGTGTCCAAATTGTAAGATATTTCACAGCAGCAGTCTGATCTGTGAACTTGAAGCTGTGTTACTTAACTTTCTTCACAGTTGGAAACTTTAAAATATAATCTTTGTTGCTTATAGCAAGTCCCTGAGTTGATCTTTCATCCTAGTTCTATGACTTACTAGTAAATGAAGTCATAATAGGGCCCAAACTAACACCGTGAATAAAACACTTTTGCTTTGAAGAATACAGCAGGGAGTATTGAACCAGATCAGTCCCACTCATGGACTGAAACCCACGGCTACAACGTAACCTCCACTTCTCCCCCATTTTAATGCCTTCCTATCATTCACACAATCAATAATTTACAATTGCTAAAATCAAAGTATATCAGCAAATGAATAACATATTTTCTTACATCAGAGTGAGTGTTAATCAGTGTGCGGAGAAATGTTTTCATCAAGTGAGTGAATGATGAATTAGCAAATGTGTTTTCTTTTTGAATCTCAGCACTGTGCATATCCTGTACAAAAACAGATTGCAACACATGAGCTCAGAGCTGTTGCACAGAACTCAAAGTCCAAGGTGTTGTAAACTGCTTGAGCTATGCTGTCATGGCTCATGATGTCAGTGAGACTCCTTGACAGTATATGATTGCCTTGCCAGCACTCTGAGACACCTAGTATTGTACATTTAATTCCAGCAACAGTTACAGAATATAGTCAATGTTGTAATCCCTTAGCTACAATTTGTTGTGGTAATTCTTGCAACTGTTGACTTAACACCTTATTAAAAATCTTTTTTTTCTACACACCAGACTGAGATCACTTTCGGACAGTAATAAGATGATGCAGTTTTAGTCCTTGCACCTGCCAAGTCTAGCCAGCCAATATACCAGTGCTCTCCAGTGCAGCAGTCCAGATGTTACAACCATTCAGCCTAATCTTTTCTACTTGAGTTATTTTGTACTTAATATAAAATCTTTTAGGAAAGGCAAAAGACACATTCAGTCCATTCTACTACTCTGAATCCCACCTACTCACCTTCTCTGCATGCCTCTCAGCTTAATCCCTCTCCAAAATCACATCTGGTTAGCTCCTTAACCCATTTATACTGTTCACGTCAATGCCCTTCCTTAGTTATTTGCTGCACAATTTACTATCGTTTAGTAACAATACCCCCTCCCCTGACTTCCCTTCTTTCTTCTAAAACTTATAAATGTTTAATTTGTATTCCTTGCTGTTCGAACCCTTTACTGTAGTGAACTATTTACCTGGATGTGCTTTTAACTCCCCTTTCATAATCTTGAATATTTCAATGAAGTCACTTCAAAGTCTTCTCTTTTCCAAAAAGAACAAGCCTGTCTCCCTTAACCTTTCCTGAGGATGCATTTACACACCAGCATTAGCATTGCAGCATTCTGCATCCCTGTGACCCTTAAGTTGGTGCATAAACAGGAACCAATGCAAACAAATTCAGATTGGATCTCACTTGAGACACAGAAGTGAAATTCTAAGCACCTGGTGGATCCACACCTAAAGTCAAGGTCACCGACTGCGATGTATATACATTCTCCTGAAGTTCAGGTTCAGCAATAGAATATTGGAATGAGTGAATGCCTGGACTTTTGACAGCAAGGTAGATAAGATGCTGTGATTACATATCCAACTGGATGAACCTTGCTTTAATGCCTCATCCGAAAGACAGGACCTCCAACAGTGCAGCACTCCCTCAGTACTGCACCAGGTGTATCAGCCGATATTTTGTGCTCAAATCCCTAGAGTGGGGCATGAACTCACAACCTGCTGTCTCAGAGACAAGAGTGCTACCACTGAGCCATGGTTGAGAGTACAGGTTCATTAGTCGCAGAGAGAAATACAATGCATTGGTAAAAATGATCCTTCATTGCTTCTCAAACAGCTAAGAAACTAATTAATTGTTGCAATTTCCCAAAGTTCAGTCATCATCATCATAGGCAGTCCCTCGAAATAGAGAAAGACTTGCTTCCACTCTAAAAGTAAGTTCTCAGGTGACTGTACAGTCCAATACGGGAATTACAGTCTCTGTCACAGGTTGATCAGACAGTGGTTGAATTAAGGAGTGGGTGGCGAGTCTGGTTTGCCGCACACTCCTTCTGCTGCCTGCGCTTGATTTCTGCATGTTCTCGGCGATGAGACTCGAGTTGCTCAACGCCCTCCCGGATGCTCTTCTTCCACTTAGGGTGGTCTTGGGCCAGGGATTCCTAGTGCTGATGGTGATGTTGCACAAGGAGGCTTTGAGGGTGTCCTAGAAACGTTTCCTCTGCCCACCTGGGGCACGCTTGCTGTGTAGGAGTTCCGAGTAGAGAGCTTGCTTTGGGAGTCTCATGTCGGGCATGCGGACAATGTAGCCCGCCCAACGGAGCTGCTTGAATGTAGTCAGTACTTTGATGTTGGGGTTGTTGGCCTGAGTGAGAACACTGACATACAAAAGCATGGACCTTATACTAAGCATCCATAAGACAAATGTCCTCCACCAACCTGACCCCGCCACACAGCACTGCCCCTGGTCATCAAAATCCATGGTGCGGCCTTGGACCACATGGACCATTTTCCATACCTCAGGAGCCTACTGTCAGCAAGGACAGACATCGATGACGAGGTCCAGTGCGCCAGCGCAGCTTTCGGTCGCCTGAGGAAGAGAGTATTTGAAGATCAGGACCTCAAATCTGGCACCAAGCTCATGGTCTACAGGGCAGTAGTGATACCCGCCCTCCTGTATGGCTCAGAGATGTGCACCATATATAGTAGACACCTCAAAGCGCTGGAGAAGTACCACCAACACTGCCTCTGCAAGATCCTGCAAATCCACTGGGAGGATAGACACACCTGAAGTTCAGTACTCCAGCTGTGGAATGCATATTTTTTGTGTTAAATGGCTCAGCAAAAATAGGGGGGAAAATCCCAATTTACTCATAAGGCCCCACTAAAACCAATAGTGGTCATCCTGACTTTCCTCTTCAATAATAAAGTATAGTAAGCCATTGTTATATTATTGTGAGACATTATAGCCAAGAACCATTCTTTCTTTTTTTGCCAGTTCTGTGTTGTTCCTGCTCTCATTCCTGTCACATATGCACTTTCCTATTATCTGTTTCCTAATACAGAATTCAATACTAACATGACCTTATGTGTCTAGCTACATCTCTATATTTCCCAGAAAACCATTTTCAAAAGAACAATCATATTATATATATGTATATGAAAGTGTTGGCTTATTTTCTTTATAATAAGATGTGGGAATATACATTTTTCGATGCTGCTTTATAAAAATATATAATTGCTTTTAAGCTCATTATTATCCAAGCAGTGTATTGTCTTTAGAAAGTGAAGCTTCCATTTCCCTTTTTTCATTGAGAAGAGCAGCTGAGCAATTCTCTGCAATGCACAGAGCCTGGACAAGAATAGCCAATCCAAGAAAGAGTTAAAGCTTGTGTCATTGCTGGGGTGAAACCTGAAATTCTCCCCTTTTGTTAAGATCACTAACTCTGTGCCTGCCCTAGAGCAAAATCGTCACTTTCCAATTTGACAGTGTAGCTGACGGTATTCTTCATCAATTACATTACCAGCAAAACTCAGTCCTTTTCTCAGTTTCCACTTGTTGACAATCCTCATGGCACCACATTATACTTACAAATAACCTGTTATTGCTTTCAACTAGCATTACACAACTATTTACTCACATCTACTTTTCATTATTATCCATGGAGCCAGCTCTCTGAAACAACATTCATCTTTCTGATGGCAACTAAATAGTGGGTTGACAGTTTCATGCTTATCAGCAATAACCCCAACAAACTTTTTGCTAATCATCACGTTGTATGACTACTCCATTTAATACATAACCACCCCCACCTTACTGTGCGTTTATTTATACTCTTACTATTAGTCACATTCTTTATAAGCTCAATCAGGTAGAATCATAGCCTGAGATATCAGGAGATCAAAATTGCAACAAAACATTTTTTGGGGAAGAAAGCTTACAATTAGCTCACATGAAAATATTCTCTTTCTAATAATTTCTCATGATAATCTGATGTGCACAAAAATAGATGTACATATTAGGGGTATAATACATAAAAAAAGGAAAGGGTAAAAGCATTTAAATGCAAAATTCTTCTTTAGAAACGTCATAGCCTTGGGGAATGTACAGTAGCTAGAATGCCTGATGATAAGACTCTCGGTTTGGAAAGTCAGATTTCAATCCCAGTCTCGACTGCCTTTCCCTGGGGTGAGGGGAAGAGTTTAACAGTATGAGCTGGGTCGTTTGAGAGTAGAAGGATAATTGGCCAGGGAGGAGTCCCTTCCTGCAACCCGTGAGTGGCAGGCTGACTACAGAACATCACTGATGGTATCTCTGGAGATGTCTGCAGGCCAAACTGTTTTGCCCTCTCAACAAAGCACTATAGTGTGGATAGAGTGGAAAAGGTTAATAAAGGGGAGAAAAATAAGAGCATTTAAAAACTTCAATAAAAATAATTGCACACTGCACACTGTTATATCTGAGGTAATGGAGTGTAGCATTTAAGTAAATAACTCTAAATTCAGTTAACACTTCAATAAATTGTTTAGGTAATTGCTTACAATGTGGGTTCAGCAACTCAGCGGAACTTTGTTTGCAAAAGTGGAAGGTGTTGACTAAAAATGACTTAAGACAGTGCTGAGAGTCTAATCCTCTGGTTACGAATGGAATGATGATTGCTCATCTTGTAGTTATTGGCCAACTGCATTAAGGAATTCCAAATTCCCAATCGGTTACCTGTCAGTTGCAAGCATCAACAACATAGGAACATGAAGCTAAGCTATGTTAAGGCTGCTACATTAAAGACTCCCAACACGTACTCAGTAACTAAAAAACAAACAGCTGCATGTCAGGAGAACCTAGAGTACGTTTGAAAATCTACACTAGCTGTAAGTAGAACCATTGCCCTGCTCATTGATAACAGTTCTAAATAATAAAGTGGGCATAGTGGCAGATCGTCTAGGCAGATATCCTATTTGAGCAGACACTTAGTAGTAACTGCTCTAGCTAAGCAGATACTTTGCATAGTGGAATATGCTAATAGATACGCATAACATCAGAAGCCCCAACTAAGCAGACATAATAGTATTTGCAATTACTAATACCCTTCACGTTAAAAGGTCTCAAATCATTTTTAATTCATTCTTGGGATATGGGCATTGCTGACAAGGCTAGCATTTATTTCCCAACCCTAATTGCCCCTGAGAAGTTGGTGGTGAGCCATTTCCTTGAACCGCTGCAGTCCGTGAGGTGAAGGTTCTCTCACACTGCTGTTAGGGAGGGACTTCCAGGATTTTGACCCAGCAATGATGATGCAATATATTTCCAAGTCAGGAAGGCGTTGCTTGGAGAGGCAACTTGTGATGGTGTTCCCATCCACCTGCTGCCCTTGTCGCAGGTTTGGGAGGTGCTGTTGAAGAAGCCTCGGCGAGTTAATGAACTACCAATAGTATACACTGCAGCCACAGTGCACTGATGATGGAGCCAGTGGATGTTTAAGGTGGTGCCAGCATGAGTTATTTCTTTTAAAGAGCAAAGACTTGTTATATAAATACATACACTTGTAGTGGCAGGTACTGTATCTGGATATATTCTCATAGTAGCAGATACTCAGTGGTTGACATTATAACCAAACAAGCACTTGTTTAATTGTAAAGAATTCTTTAATCTTAGACAATCTTAGTTGCTTATATTCTTAATGGCTGACACTTGAGCAAATGCTTTTAATACCAGACAGAGATTGTTGGTGTAAAAGATTGTCAAATATTACAGGTGGTGATTAGGGGCACAGGTGGTTCTAAGAAAACTGTTGAGTCAATCCTAAGCATGACATACCACAATTCAAAGGAGCCTGCCATCTGGAAGAAGAAAATAAAAGCCTGCATTTGTATACTACCCAGCAATTTAATATTAAACACTGGAATAATTATTCTAAGGCTGAATTGCATCATCTCATGGGATTCCATAAACAGTCGCAATATTCTAACTAAAGTGATTAATGCAAAGACAGACTTTCGATAAGTGTAAACCAAATTTTTACTGCACGTATGGGAAAATCTTTGCAATGTTTTTTTAATAACATGATGCAATAATTGTTTTGGTTTTTTTTAAACCCGCACCACAGAAAATGTACAAGTGGTTACCAAAAAAAAAGGCCATATGCGAATAAAGTGTTTGGCAGAGATGGAACTCAAAATGTTTTTCAGCCTTAAAGTACAAAAAAAAATTCTGTTTGCACAGCTTTATTTTCTGTTACAGCAGGATTGTGGTGGATCCATTTCACTCATCAGGTTCCGATGTAGTAATGAGCGTGTGTACGTATGTGGGGGTAGTTGTTTCCATGCCACAGACGTTCTGATTTTTTTTCTGTCTGTGCTTTGATGGAGAATAAAAGTACTGAGGGCTGTATGCATGTGCATGTGTATACGTGTGTATATGTGTGTGCGTGAGTGTGCGCGCTGCCATAACTAGGTTTTGTTGTCCAGAATATCCTTCACAATTCTAGCAGATGCTAATTTTACAATCATGTTTGGCCAGCACCAAGGTGCATGTGCATTATAACGTAACAAAGATAAAAGCGTTTTCTTTTATTTCTTCCACAAAGCCAAGTACACAGGCACTGGCCCCAGCCTCTACATTCAAGTGGAACAAGAAATTCCAGCACAGTGAGAGTACAGTGTGCATTTTGTAAGTGCACACAGTTGGAACAGAAATGCTCTGATTATACTCAGTAGATAGGAAAGTTATGTGTGAGTAATGCCTAGTGCAGGAGATCTTTGGAATGGATGAGTGTATAATTTCCACACTGGGATTAATGTAAGGTTTTTACAGTTTAGCAATGAAAACAAACCATTACGCTCGCAATAGCCTTACTTTATCAGGAAGTGAAATTACCCTTTGAAATTTAGCATTTGTTCCGCAGTAAGCTTTCCTTTAAAATATTTGTCAGACTTTCACTGAACTTTACATTGGACCGAGCACACAACGACTTTGCTGCTTCTGAAATGAATGAAGGCAACGATTCAGCGAGAGAGTAATTCCACAGCAATTCACTCCTGCTACTGTGGTCAAGTTGTTTCAGTTTAAATTTAGAATGTATGAGCTCTAAAAAAAATCATAGAAATGAACAAAATGAGAAGCTTCAAATAAACCGTGTTACAGATTGCTACACACACGGGGCTTTTTTATGACTAGCATTACAGGGTAGGAATAAGTGATATAAAGTTGTAGCAAAAACACTTGAGTGCCTATTTGAAAACATTTCTTTTTGGAGGGACACAGCTGTACTGAGTTCCATTTGAAATCATTTTTTCCCCCTTTCATTTTCTCCTCTCTTCTGAAGGTGCGGAGTCTTGGTGGGGTCGGGTCCCACGAATGCCGGCAGCTTTATTTAGAGTGGTACATTGAGAGGCAAAAGATAGACAGCACGTTAACTCCTCGAATGGTGCTGACACTAGTTAAGCAAGAAACTGAGGTGCAGGAGTTTCAGTAGATTCAACACTAAACGTGTCCAACCAATGCAGAGCAGCAAAGTCAATGGGATGTTGAACTACATCGGCAAAGCAGGAGACATAAAGTCATTAGAGGTCACGATCAAACTTCATAGTGCTCTGTGTCAGACGCACCTCGAATATTGCATCCAATTCTGCTGACCAGGAACTCGGGACGCATTCAAGTTCTGCAGGCAGTGCAGACAAGAGCCACAACGCTCATTCCCAGTGTGAACGGTCTGGGTTACGAAGAATGGACAGGAGAGAATTATTGTCAGCCGAGAGAGGAGGCATCTGAGGGATGATCTTATAGAGGCATAGAAGATTGTTACGCAGTTGGAGAAAGTTAGCCCAGAATCTTACTTCAAATTAAATGGCAGAATTAGGACTAGGGAAGGCATGTTCAAACGGGAGAAGGTAACTTTAGGACTGATATCAGGAACTTCTTCTTCACATAGAGTGGTCAATGTGTGGAATACACATCCAGATAGACTAGTGGAGCAAAACCCCCAGGAATCAGTTAAGAAACGACTGAATTTTTAGGATCTCTCTGAACTAACGTGGCCTTCCTCGTCTTGTAATTATCTTGTAATTGGGTGACCTCACAGAAGTGCTCTTTAATCACGTTCCAAAGGTAGACAATTGCAGTCTATTCCACCATGAAATTAGAGCCAATTCCAATTCTCATCAGATGAGCAGGAGTGAAAAAAGCCCAGATTATTTTATTTCTCTCCAGCCCGTGAGTGCTGAGTGTCCCTACCATCACCCCAACTGAGATCAGATAAGTCAGCACAGCCCAGGAATCAAACATGGAATCCTTCTGGCCTGTGTGCCTCCGAACAACCACGGAGCTTTTAGCCACGAAAAATTTTATTTTCGCATTTGAAAGCTCAATGCAACAAAACTCGTCATCTGTAGGTCAAGCAGGGACCCAGCTAGCGCTGAAAGAGTTTACACATAGCTTGCTGTGTGTAAATTAAAAATAAACCCAGCAAAGTAAACAAGAAGTTCCTGGTTGGGGCTCCAATTACCAGCATTTTTTGTTTGCAAAAGTGGAAAAGCAAAATAGCTAGTAAAGTAAAACTGCAGCAAAACAACATATGGCTGTAGCATCATAAGAATGTGAAATATTACCAAAGGATACGTCGGGCTAACTCCACAACAGTATGGATAAAATGAAAGAACATGATATGTTATGGGAGAAGACCAAATATGTGAAAGTTTTTTAAACAAACCTCAGAAAGCTTTTAGAACAGATTTGGCATGCAAGTCTGCAATTTTTGCAGTCTTCATTAAAAAAAAGTTAAGCTATTGTACCAAAAACTCAGCACCTTCAGGAGATAGAAGGATAGAAATGTTATGAATAAAAAGATAGTTAAAAGTTCTTCCCTTGTGAGGCAAAAATCAAGAAGGCACTGCACAGTCCAGTACATGTTCTACATGGTATTTACAACAGATAATACCCACAGACACAGTAAGTCACACACGTTGTTGAATGATTAGAGTCAGAGCAACCTTGAATAGACATTGACAGACATGCACCTTAACTATAATTCTAACTATATCTTAAAATCTAACCTTGAACTCAGAGTAGCTTTTGTAGCCTGCCAGGCAGCAGTACTGCTGCTACTGTTGAGGGCAGCAAGTCCTGCATTTACCTTTACTCAAAACCTAGAAATCAACCGATAATTACATATCAATGTCATGCAAGTAAAATAAAGAGATTGACTAGTTGTTCTGCCAAGAGATGCTGATGGGACATCTGAGGCCCCCATTTAGTCATTGGCGTTTGTCTCACACTGTGCTGTTGCTGGGTGTTACCACAGTGCCAGCTAATGGTAAGGGACAATTCGGATTTTAAAATCACATACATCAGTCTAGAATTATGGAGTAAGAAAAAATAAAATTGCCAGCTGTTAGCATCAAAGTGAACTGAAAACAGTGCAAGATATATATATATATATATGTCTTATACTTGACATACTTTTCCTCAGTCTTCTCCCCTCCTCTTCTGAAGGATTTGACTCATGATTCCATGGGTGTCAGCAATGGTATCTCACTGTGGCAGAAGATTTTGTCTGGTCACTGTTACAGTATCCTTACTGTCAGATCTACTGAGAGAACCAAACAGCCCAGGCACAGGACTTGGGACATTTCCCAGTCTGCATGGTTCAGTTCAGTACTTCACCCTAAGCAACATTTACTTCCTGTGTTATCAGGGAAACTACTTTTTATGCTTTTGACTGGTAAGTATTTGATACCAGTGCTCATACAAACCACTATTATTGACAATGTAATTATTTTGGCCAATGTTCCTTCCATCTCCTCTCCTACAGCTGTTGGCTACTCTTGGGGTTCAGCTTGATGTGGTCCTGAATTTAATTGATTCCCGAGTTGCCATTTTTTTAATGTATGAGCTTAGACTGAGATTGCTTGCAGGCTATTCAACTTCTGGGAGTGTCATAACTGTGCCTGATCTCATCCTCCTTGCCTGGCAACACACTTTCCAGCAGGGATCACTGAAAAATGATGATGAGTGGGAACCTTAGATAGTTTTCCGCTTTCCAGTCCAGGAGTAATGAGACCAACTGTAGCACTCAAACTGCCAGCCCAACTGAGATCAGAAAACTCCACAAAGGCCAGGAACCCAACCAGGGAGCTTTTGTTCGCTTATGACTCAGTTACACGTTCCCTTCACCAATTGAGCTATTGGATGAAATGGACAATGCAATCTTTTAAACAAGTATCCAAATTGAAATGTTACTTAATGTAATGGGGAAGATAGCATTTAAAATCAGTCTCTTAGACTGACTATCATGAAAACATAAGAGACTGCTGGTTGAGCTGGACTACTTAATTTTATGAGCCTTCTTCAAAGCTGTAGATGAATCTGATTTGATAAAATAATTCAACAGGTGGCAGACAAAGGTACATAATGTGTTAACCTTGTCCACATCTAAATGGTAAAATGCATAATAGTCAGCAAGTGGCGCAGTCAAACAATACAGATGATCTGAAGTAAGGCCTTGTAAGAAAAGACATCTGAAATGACACTGAGTTGCATTTAATCGTTTAACCTGTGTTTAAAGATGCTTAGGGTTGAAGGTAAATTGTGGAAGCACTAAAGTTCATGGTAAACAAGACGGCTGATAAATCTGTCCATTCAAAGAGGTTATTTTCTGTGGATAAGCAGTCACTGTTGTGACAGGGTCAAAAGGTGATGGTAACCTTCTTGGTGACTTACACAGATTCTATCTAAACCCCGTTTAAAAAACATAATGCCTCTTAATATTAAACATCTATTTTTTAATGTATATTTCTGCTGTCAGAAATAAGTAATTATTATCCTAAAGTATCTCTGATGAGCTTGGGGAAGGGTGGGGGAGAACAAAAGTATGGGAACTGACATTGCATCTGCTTTCAATGATGTTTGTCTTTTCTGCTAAATATTAATGAATTCTTTGTAAGAGCACTTCCAGTATCTGTGGCTAGAAGTACTTTGCAAAGTTTTTCTTGTTTAAGGTTTGTCATAGGTTGCAGATAATGACACATCTCCTACTTGTGGAAATCTCAGGGCAAAAGATGGAAGACGTTTAGAAATTGTATCTTACTGGCTCTAGTTGGTATCAGAACAATGCTGGTAGATATTAAGGTGACCAATTTCCACCATTTTCCAATATAAATAACAAAATATATATTTCACATTTTTAATGCAGAAGGTCCTATTGCCCCTTTTGAAACTTTTTAATTGTTGTACTGTGAACATTTTGTATATTAGTAAAAAAAACTGGGGCTAAATAAATGTTGCATATTTAAATGAAGCATTTTCACGAGGGGAAAAAATGGCTTTTATATAGCACCTTTTAAGTCCTCAGGACATCTCAAAACGTTTCCTGCTTAATTAATTTCTTTTGAACCATACGTACTGTTGTGTAGGCAAATGTATGTGACAGATGGCCAGATAACCTATTTGATTAAGGAAGAAATGTTGGCTAGGACACCAGGAGGACCCTCCTGCTCTTCTTTAAATAGTGCTATGGAATCTTTTATATTCATTTGAGCATGCAGGTGAGACATTAGTTTAAGGTCTAATCTGAACGACAGCACCTTCCACAATGCAGTACTCTCCGTATGGTCAAGCTAGATTAGGTGCTCAAGTCCAAAGCAGGTACTTGAACCCATGACCTACTAACTCAAGAGACTTGAGTAATACCACTGAGCCAAGCTGCCACTTGCTTGTGAAGCTTTCTGTTGGCACGTTTTCTTCCTTTTAAAGATGGGATTTAAGATTTTTCCCAGCATTCACGCTTGATCTCACTAGAAGTTGAATAACGGGTCCATTTTGCCTCTGGCTTCTATCTAATTTAACCACCTGTAAACTACAAGGAGCAGCCCAGTGTTATTTTACGCTGTTTGCTATTTAGACCTCGCTACAATTACTTGTGTATGCATTCCAATCCCTAAATCCTTCATCTTATTATCGGTAAGCTTTTCAAGATTGCTATGCCAAAAATTTTAATGTGCCACATGTCAGAAAACGCTTTGAAATGGTAGGACTCACGTCGGTACACGTTCTGAAACATTTTAGATTCTTAGTTTGCCTGCCCCCAGCTGAGAAAAAAGGTTTCATTGCGAGTTTTCTTTCAACCATATATACTTCAGACAGATGTGGATTTACGATTTATGTACAAACCCTATATTTATCTTTGATTACATATAAATACAAATTAGCTATTTTCTAAAAGTGGTTACAATATCAATAAATACAAAATAAGAATTTGACCATTATACTTCATGTGTTGGGGGTTAAACCCATATAAACATGTACATCTGAAATACAATTAAACATCATTTAAAAAGGAACAATTCTCTGATTAAAATATTTATTTTCCCAATTTCTTTTTAAGTAGACATAAATATATTTTCAAAATAGATGTTCCTATTTTGTTATTTTTTTTATATAAATAGTGTCTTCATTGGGAAATAATAAAGTGTCAAGTTTTTTTTCTCTGATAATTTTTTTCTGCTTTAACGACATCCACAACCCTCCACAACCATATCTTGGTAGTTCTTTAATACAACTTTGTCGTACTCATCAAGATAAAGCATGGAGATGGGACTGAGGTCCGTTGGGACGCAGCACGCCCTGGGAATGTTTGCATTGACAGAGTTCACCAATGTCTGCACAATGGCATGGTTCGTTGAGTTTAAGTGATCTGCCAGTGGAAACGGGCACTCTCCTTGGCAGTAAAAGGCGTGATATCCCGGAGGTGCCACTATCCAGTCATTCCACCCCACATCACTGAAATCCACGTATAAAGGATGCCGCTTGCAGCTAGACCTGAGCCTCTTCTTCTGCTTGTGTTTGGCCTGACGCCGCACTCTTTTCTCAAGAGTATGTCCTTTGCCATCGTGGCTAAACGTCACCAATAAAGGTCTCAGCTGGGGCCAGCTTTCTTCATCTTGGTGCAAGGACCGACTGACCCTGACATGTCCTTTCGAATGTCTGCACTCCTGGTCCAAGTGGATGACTTCCACCATAAACCCGTGGTTGGGCTGGCCCTGTACGGTCCATCTCATAATGGAAGGGCTGACGTCAAAGCTCTCCCACTTGCTGGCATTGTGGTGCACCAGCTTCGTGTCCAGCAGTCGCGTGATGGGATCGCTGCCAGAGGGCGCCGCCGATTTGAGAACCTCGTAAACGTTGATGCGATGGTAACCACCGCTGGCGTTCACGCAGGCTTCTCGTACCTGCTTGCGGTAGATCCTCAGTTCTGCCGAGGTGATGAGCTCCTCCCTCGGTATAGAGTTCAAATTGAAGAAAAAGCGGCGGGTTGTCTCTCCTCTGGCTCCAGGCAGCTCCTCCATCGCTTCTAATACAAGAAAGACATTAGAACCACCGTTAGCCACAACATTACATGACTGGCTGCTGGCAACTTGACCTGACACAATGCTGAAATACATGAAACACAACCGCCCAATGTTGATGCAGAAACTTACATCTTGTTTGAGTTAATTATTACATAATGTATTAGTTACAATACCGATATAAATGAATAGTCAATAGATAGTAATCCCATCACAAGAGTGCATATGCTTTGAATAAAAGAAGATTTTCTCCCCCTTCTGATCTAACTTTCACTAACAAAATATCAACTCTGCTGTATATCCGAGCCTCTCAACTTGAGAAACGTGCAAAGGAAATAGTCCAACGGGTAGATTCTATGCAGACACAGTACAATCTTCCTCCCATCTTAATCAAGTTGTAGATTTCGAAATTATATTTGTAGATCAGCCGTTTTAGGGCAGGGATGGGTTGTGAACTAAAGATGTTTATGCAGATCTGTTTATTTTTAGTTTTAAACCTCAACTATTAGGAAGAGGAAACATAACCAGGAGCCCGAGCTACTCGTGCCTGGCATTCCGACTGAAGTCCTTATTTTGCTTAAATGTCATTAACCACAGGAATGTTTACAAATCGTTGGTGATACGTCCGTGCAGGGGATCCAACCTGAGACGTTTGAATCGCCAAGAATTTCTTACAAAAGGCTGCAAAAATGAGCAGTGTTCATTTGCTCAGTTTGACGAGTTAAGTTTGGAAGACGCACTTTAAAGTTTTTCAATACTGGCATGCCACGCACAGACTCAAGGTACAAATAATTGTAAGGGGGAGTTCATTCCGATTGGGTCACATGCGAGTACGCTGAAGGATCCCTTGATGCCAGTGCACTGGTCCAAGGCACACTGTCCCTGGATCGCCACATATGAGCCGATTGGTAAACACTCTGGTCCATACAAGAATTGCGCCGTATTTTGTAACTACCTTTCAAAGGTTTAGCCCCTGAAGCCATTTGAAAATAGTCTCACTCACATTGCAAACACGCCGCATTGTTTTATTCGCTGCCAATGTGCCCATCTGTGCATTTGTGAAGTATGGCGTTAACATAGCCGAGAAATGCTATGAAATATTCTGGGACTTGCCCTTGTTCTAAGAATACCCCCTACTCAATAACATGGTCAATCTTCACGCTGGTTTTCAGCTGGGGGTGGTTTCCCTGAAAAAAAAGAACTGCATTTGGCTTCTTGTAATTAAAAGTTGAGTGGATTCAAAAGAAAAATCAAAAGCCGGAGTGTGACTGCAGTCTATGCAGGATTCAGCCAGGCTAGTTTAAAAAAAAATAAACTTGCTTCGGAGTGCAGCGACTGCGCTGTGGGCGTTAGGACCACGAAAACACCTTAAGTTCCAGGGATACAAGATTGGCATCAGATGCAAATACTTTTTTTTCTTGAACACAGTGGATTTATTAAGACTCGCTTTAGTTCTTTGGGTGGGTGGTGCTGATTCGACATGCTTGTAAATAAAGTTGGCGTACTAGTGTAGCAAACGTATTTGCATTTAATGTCCTATTCTTGCAAACTTTTGAGAGACGTGCAATGCTATTTCAATATCTGCATCGAACTGATGGGGGTTACCACTGAAACGGATCTGAACGCTAGGTCCATGTGTAATCTAAGAAAAGCACTGCGGCACTTTAGTCCAATTGGTGTGGGAACCCCTATTGAATGGCTCGTGCATCGCCCACCAAACATTTAGGGGCGGGTGGGAGGATTTCCCAGACTGTCTTTAAAGTATTCATACTCAGCGATGAATCTATGCAAGAGCCAAGGCATTGTCTAAACTTTACAGATAGCCAATATCAATAATTCAGAGTTCTGTGTGAACCACAAAGGCTTCGCTCGTCAGCATGCCAGTGAGGAGTATTAAAGTATCAAGTCCCAGGTACCTGTGTGTGTGTGATCTGTGCAATATATGTGACATCGCGTGTGAAACAAAGGCTCCGAGAAACATGCAAATTCCTTGTAACTTCTCCGTAAGCAAGAGGCAAAACACAGATAAGATAAGCTTCAGGTGGCTTACAGAGGATAAATATCTATGTCCATTGTTGCAGACGCTACCTTGGTATGCAAAAATGTACCCACGTCATAAAAATAGCAAATCATTAACCAGATCGCCACACAAAACCCATTCCACGATAACACTCCTGATGTGTTGGCTGTCAAGACAATCTCCCCACGGTCTCGGGGGCAGAAACGTAAAGCGGGCAACGTGTTCGAGGGGGTGGGGGAGAGAGAGAATGTGTTATATCGGCTTGATGTTGACATGTGCTGTGGCGAACGACCCAATCAACAGGAAATGCAACCTTAAAAAAGTGCTGTTGAGATCTCAAATCAAATGAATCTGCTCTTCAATTCAAATCAAAGAGCTGACAGCACAGATCATAAACACTGCGCGTGTGCACATTACACGCACAAACACACGCACTGTCTATATACATGTACTGTGTGTGACTCTATATTTTACACATATGCAAAGATTAGTATATACGCCGTGTACATTATGTGGACACACAGGCACACACTGTGCAGGTATGATTTGCAGGATAGACTTGATTTTAGCCCCAGATTAAGGTTGCTGAGCTGTGTGACGACTCGGGCCACCTGACAAGCTGCTTGCTGCCCCAGTCTTACCTTCGTGGTGGAAGCTCCGGACGGTATTGGCATGGCTGGCTGGTCTCTCGGGGAACTGGGACAAGACCGAGGCGCCCTGTTCCTGCTCTTCATCTCCGGAGTGCAGCTTGTACAAGTCCACCATGTACTGCGGGATCACCGGGTTCTTACCGGGGTGCGGGCGACGGCGGAAGCCGAACATGTTGAGCAGGCGGACCTCGAACTCCTGGAGCATGTCCTCGGTCTGGAGGGGGTTGGTCCGGCCAGAGTTGGCTTGCTGGTCGGCGAACTTTTTGCGGCCGACCTCGGGGATGAGCCCGGCCGAGCCTCCAAACAGAACTTGACAGAGCAAGAGCACCATCAGAGATCGTCTCCCTGCAGTCATCGTGTCTCTGCGGGGAGCAACCGGGGCAAGATGTTATTTCGCGGTCACAAGTGGAAATCGTGGCAACACACACACACAACACACAATGAGAAACTTGCTGAGAGAGACAGGCGGGGGAGGGAAATACAGTGACAGGCAGAGATAGAGAAAGAGAGGAAGAGGAATTAAAAAGAAAAATAAAGAGTGTGGAGTCCAGAAGTGAAAGGCATTTCTCTCTCCCCCACCACCCTTTTGGTTATCAGCTGGTGCAATGTGGAACAGGAGTGTCAGAGAGTGAAGGGGAGGAAAGGAGCTTCTTTTAATTTTGAATGAGTCGAACGAGAGAAGGATATAGAAGGGAGAAAAGGTTTTTTTTACAATAGAGAAAGAATGGGAGCCGAGCACACACACGTGTGTGTGTGTGAGGCGACTTGTTTACGTTTGCTAAGCTGTTGTGTCTGGAATGGGACAGATCAGAGAGAGCAGGAGTGTAACAGACGCACAGGTGCTCGCTCCGCCACTGCTGGGTGCCTGGTCTCACTGCAGCAGCAACATGCAAATCTCCCGGTTTACCTTTCACACAGCAGCCGACCAGCTCAAAAATCGCACGACTGCAGCGTCCATTTAAACGCGCCGCACATGGAAATCCTGAGGGGGGGGGGGCAGCTTTTTGTTTTTGTTTATATAAATTCTCCCCGTCCGCAGAAAACACGGCGTGCCGCACTCTGCCAACCCAGTCTCGATTATGCTCTCTTCCCCCCCACTCCCGCAACAAAAAGGCTCGCAAGACGTCGAAACATCTGGTTTGGGAGGGGGAAAAAGTTCATACGAGTTTTTTTTTTCCTCTCTCTCCTCTCTCTTTTTCGATCGCTTTCGCATCCACCAGAGGTTTGTTTCTCTGTTGTGCCTGGAGCGCAAAGTTCACGAAGCGCCCGGGACGTGACTGCTCTCTCTCTCTCTCGCACACACCAGCCTCTAAAGTAGGGGTCGGTGAGCCGGTGTGCCCTGTGATTAGAGTGTAGCTACCTGTGTTGGCTGCCTGCAGCCGCTCGGGACTCCTCTGTCGCCGGCGTCTTTCGCCCACATTGCTCGCTGTTAATTCCACACTGTCTCTTTCGTCCCACAGCCACGTTAGGAAGAATCTCCAGAGAGAGAGAGAGAGAGTAGCCGGTCTTTTTACACAGCTCAATCAGCAGACAGAGAGGGACCAAACTTCTATGTTCAATATATATATCGAAAGAGGAACAGAGTCCCAAACGACTCATCCAAGTGCAATCTGGTTTACTCACGAACGATTAATAAAAGTCCATCATTTCTTGACAGGATGGCCCCTGCACTACATATAATCCAGAGTGAGTGGGTGATTGCAGCAGCAGCAATTTTTTTGGGTTGGCTTTATTTGACGTGTAACAGGATTGCTTCTCCTGCTCCACAGTAATTGAATGAGGTTTTTTTATGCGTCCTTTGTTGCACTCTGATGTCATGACCCCCGGGCTAAAGCAGCGTTCTGCCAATCAAACCGGGTAATGATTCCTGACACAGACTCCACATTCAGATCATAGCAATAGATTGTCTTTGGCAGCGCAAAGAAAAACCTGGGAAGCCTGGGAAAAGGATGCACGGAGCAGCAGCAGCAAATTGTCCTCCGCATATTTTTTGGGGGAGGGGGGGCACACGAAAAGTGCGCAAGAAAAACTTCCACAAATGAATTTTAAAAACACACACACACCTCTTAAATACCGCCTTTGTCTTTTAACCCTTTCGGAGCCCGAACTCGCCCCGGGACAGCGTGCTTTTTAACTCTACTGGATACACTTTGATGTATTCAGGTTGGGCTATAATTATTTATGGGGCGGTAGGTTTGCAGGCCAGACATGTGAACACCTCATTTTATAGATTAGAAACGAGTTAGTTCTGTGCAGTGCGAAAGTCCAATTTCGATCACAGAAATTGAGTCCTGATAAACCGCACACTTACCTCAAATTATTATTTTTAAATAAAAAGTAGGGCGAGTTCCTTCAAACATTTCTTAAGACGACTCATAAATCAAGAGTTTTTCCCCATTAAGTTTTATTTACTCATCTCAACCTGGAGATATCATCTCGGCGCTTTAAGCATTCAGGATGTGGACGGTATTGGGAACTCCCGTTGGGACAGTTAGGAGCTGGACTTTCTAAATTCACACGCAAAAAGGTTCACCCAAGAGATGGAGGAAGGGAGGAGGAGGAATATTGCAACAACAAAAAAAACGTCCTCAGTTTTATAGGAGTTTTAATAACAGAAAAAGTTTGTGAGCATTGCTAATCAACCAGTGCATGATTTAAAAAATATATCAATGAGTAACGACCTGTGATCGGGCCGGAGATGTCAGACAGGGATGCGGTCCGGGAAAGCACTTGTGTTTCCTGGATAGATATTGGAAGAAATTATGAACGAAACAAGGTCAGGTCTGACATGCTGCAGAGAGAGAAAGAAAAAGGCAGAGCTCCGGGAACAGGGCGCCAACTTCTGGACGGGCTGCGAACGGCCAGTAGGTTGGATTTTCCAGCTCTCCAACAATCGTTCCTTTGTACCGCTCTCGCACACACAAGAGTCAAATCATTTGAGACTCCGCGAACACAAATCGGATTATCCCCCCTGCGCGCTGCAGTTTAGAGAGCCTTCTCTTCACAAATATTTTTTTTTAATTTAAAACAAAAATTGCTTTCTATCCAGGTGCGAAAGTCATGTGGGTGTCGCGCCGAGCGGGGTGGGAAGAGAGGCACTGAGAAGTCGAACTGGAAAGGTAGAGGAAACATAAAACCAGAGAGAACAAGTGTATCAAAGAGGGAATAAAACAATGATTATGGGATGTGGCTTCTGCTATATATTAGGGGATTCTTGAAAGGAAGAACAGCAAGACATGTGACTGAATTTAAAAGTATATGAATAACATGTTAAAAGTAATGGAAAGTAAATCAATTATCCAAAGGACCAATTATTCTGTAATAGTAATAATAATAAATACCTTTTGTTTTAGTTGGCCTGATGTGATTAATCTATGAGTTTTATTTTATACTTGCATCAAATCGATCTCAAGCCTTTTTTCGCCTTCAGTAAATCTCAGCCCGGACACACACACACACACACACACAACCAGACCCTTACCTGATTGAGAATATTGCATTAGATCAGGCAGCTGCCCCGAGGAGAAGCTGAAGCCGGCTGCTCCTGTCAGCGGGCTTTGGTGAAAAAGTGCAGAACGGGAGGGAAAGGTGAACCATTTCACTGGGTGTGCAATCTCGGAGACACAAGAGGTTATCCCAGAGTGCGCGGAACGCCAGATTTAAAGCGTCTGCACACCAAGTCAATTCTTCCGAGCGGATGACTTCACACTCGCTCATGCAAGGCACTCTTGACTTACTCCTTTCGCCTTCCTATATTGTGGCTGGCATCGGGAATGTTTACAGCACAGAAGTGACTCACTCACTTGAGAGACGATCTTCATATAACGTCATTACATCACAGAGGATTTTTGTGTTTAAAAAAAAAGGGTCTGTGTTTTGTGAGTGTGAGTGTGTGTTGATGCCGTGCCTGTGACACAGGGAGTTTCCTGCACACTGTCATAGGTTTTCTCCGTCAGAGCGAGAGAGAACTGTTACAAAGCGGACTGCTGAAAACTCGACTTGTTACAAGTCCTGGGAAAAGCTACATGACACGGTTTTACGCGCCAACAGTCGAGTTTTTTAAAAAAAATCTGGGAAACTCAAAGGGTGCATATATAAACATTTCTTGGAATCACAGATATCCTGGAGATTTATACTTTAATCAAATGCAAGAGAGTAGCGTTGGGTATCTTTAATAGGAAACAGATTGATGCTGCGGGTTATTGCTGCCTTCTGATTCAGCAAACGCTGCTGCGGTCAGTCCTGAGTACAGGCAGATATTACACGTTGCCCGGAGACAGCGAGGGAGCAAATAGACTGGGGTTAAATAGCAGGTGAATGCACTTCACCCCCACCTCTGCGCGCATTGAAATACCCAACAGTACAGTGCATCATCAGAAACGGGCACAACATTTTAATTTCATTTATTAAGGTTCCTTTTAACCTATCTTTTTGTTAATTTACGGGTTTATTGGTTGTTGACTTAATTGCCGGTATTTAAAAAGAGCTGAAAGACCCACCAGCACAGATCTTACAAAAATCCCAATTGCGGAGGAACTATACACATTCTTACTCAAATTCATGTAAACTTTTGTTTTGCCCCACTCGCTGCCACATCGTAATATACCATGCCGGTTTTGAACAGACGGCGCTGTTGGGTGAATGGGAGGAACCGGGGAGCTCAAAGAGTTGCTCACCCTGGGAGGTACGCGCGTTTGCAAATCGCAGACACTCCCAATCCTACAAAAAAGCGTGGCAGATGTAACACAACACTGCACCCAACGACAACAGGGAGCCGCGGCCACCATGCTTTCCCTGCTGTCGGATTTGATCTCTGGACTATTTTGGCTGCATTGGTCATTTTCAGAACGGCCACGTTCAAGGCGTGACGTTTGAGAAGAGTTTTAACGATATTGGGACCAGAGTGATTGGTTATTGGTGGGTTTGGGAATTCGAGACTTTTATCATAACGGGATTATATCGTGTGCTCGCGTGTCAATAAAGTAAAGCTTTCAGAAATATGGTCCGTTCGCCTCTCCAAAAAGTCAATTGGCGATTAGTGGGCATGGGCTCACCTCACTGTGTACAAAGGTGTAGGGAGAAGTTGTTTCGAAGTTTACGTTGGATCCCTAAACTAATGCTGGTTTCTTAGGAATTGCCGCTCTCCTGAACTGGAACTCAAACTCCGCCTTCTTTGGGGGGAAGGCGGGTATCAAGATTGTTAATTTTAAAAACAACTTCGCTGGATAATGTATGTCTCCATGACTCGGTTAGAGAAATAGAGGGCACAAATTTTGATTAATGATAGCTGACCATTTAAGTTCAGCCACCAATATTATTTGGATAGATTTGGAATCGCCAATATATGAACATGGACTGGGCCTTCTATATGGATGTCGTTTTCTGTAATTGGGGTGGGAAATATTTTGTTCTGGTGTTTCTTCCCAGAGCTCCCACAATGGTTTAGTTAATAGCAGCAGTGACAGTAACCCACAGGCCAGGAAGCTATTAGGTTCCAACTTTAGGGTGAGTTGAGGTAGCTGATCCTAACTACTGTGCCATGTTTCACTTCATCATCCCTGGCTAGGAAAGAAAGGGGAAAATATGAATCTGCCAGGATTTCCCGCCTGATCATTATCCAGTGACCAGAGCTAGAAAATAGGTGTATGAACACTGGATGAGACCAGGAACAGGACATCCTCCACCATCCAGTAACAACAACGTGCGTTTTTATGTAGCACTTTTAAAGTAGTCCCATGTGTTTCACCGAAGTGTAAGCAGACAGAATTTGGCACTAAGGCAAAGGAGACATGAGGATAGGTGACCAACAGCTTGGTCAAAGAGATTGGTTTTAAGAAGAGTCTTAAAGGTGGAGAGGTTTAGGGAGGGTATTCCAGAATATAGAGTCTAGACGGCTGAAAGCACAGCCACCAATGGTGGCGTGAAGGAAGAGAGGCCAGAGTTGGAGGAGTGCGGATTTGTCGGAGAGTTGTAGAGGTGGAGGGGGTTACAGAGATAGTGAGAAGAGGAACAAGGATCTGTCTCCGATACAATGTTCTCCACCATTCAATGGTCTATAATACAACAACAACAACGCATTTATATAGTGCCTAAAGGCACTTACTCTTACAATACTCATTGTCTAGGCTGCCGCATGAAAAATAAACCTTTGGGCAAGGTATTCCCGGCAAAAATCAGTGCCTTCAGGTGAGAGTGGAAACTTTCTCCATCATAACTTTGACCGTCATCCATTTATGTTGGTGCTACGGTCCCCACACTTGCGGTTGACAGTGTCAAAGGCCTTTGTAAGGTCAAAGAAGGCCATGTATAAGGGCTGGTGCTGTTACCTGCATTTTTCCTGCAGCTGTCGCGCTGTCCTCCTCCGTTTCGGATGCCCCCAAAAGTTCATCACCATCCTCTGCCTGCTCCACGACAACATGCAGGCCGTAATCCTTACCAATGGATCCATTACAGACCCGCTCCACGTCTGGACCGGGATCAAACAGGGCTGCATCATTACCCCAACCCTCTTCTCAATCTTCCTCGCTGCCATGCCCCACCTCACAGTCAACAAGTTCCCCGCTGGAGTGGAACTAAACTACAGAACCAGTGGGAACCTGTTCAACCTTCGTTGTCTCCAGGCCATGTCCAAGACCACCCCAACCTCTGTCGTCGAGCTATAGTACGCGGACGACGCCTGCGTCTGCGCACATACAGAGGCTAAACTCAAAGTCATAGTCAATGTATTTACTGAGGCATACGAAAGCATGGGCCTTACACTAAACATCCGTAAGACAAAGGTCCTCCACCAACCTGTCCCCGCTGCACAGCACTGCCCCCCAATCGCGGCCCTGGACAACATGAACCATTTCCCATACCTCGGGAGCCTCCTATCAACAAGAGCAGACATTGATGATGAGATTCAACATCGCCTCCAATGTGCCAGTGCAGCCTTCGGCCACCTGAGGAAAAGAGTGTTTGAAGACCAGGCTCTCAAATCTGCCACTAAGCTCATGGTCTACAGGGCTGTAGTAATACCTGCCCTCCTGTATGGCTCAGAGACATGGACCATGTACAGTAGACACCTCAAGTCACTGGAGAAATACCACCAATGATGTCTCCGCAAGATCCTGCAAAACCCCTGGGAGGACAGACGCATGAATGTTAGTGTCCTTGACCAGGCCAACATCCCCAGCATTGAAGCACTGACCACACTTGATCAGCTCTGCTGGGCAGGCCACATTGTTTGCATGCCAGACACGAGACTCCCAAAGCAAGTGCACTACTTGGAACTCTTTCATGGCAAACGAGCCAAAGATAGGCAGAGGAAATGTTACAAGGACACCCTCAAAGCCTCCCTGATAAAGTGCAACATTCCCACTGCCACCTGGGAGTCCCTGGCCAAAGATCGTCCTAAGTGGAGGAATTGCATCCGGGAGGGCACTGAGCATATCGAGTCTCATCGCCAAGAGTATGCAGAAATCAAGCGCAGGCAGCGGAAAGAGCGTGCAGCAAACTAGTCCCACCCCACCCTTTCCATCAACGACTATCTGTCCCACCTGTGACAGGGACTGTGATTCTCGTATTGGACTGTTCAGCCACCTAAGGACTGATTTTTAGAGTGGAAGCAAGTCTTCCTCGATTCCGAGGGACTGCCTATGACGATGATGATGACTGTCCCTGCACTGGGCACCTGCAGCTATTTGCTCTGTGCGTGATGGCTTGAATCGGGGAACAAATTGGCCCATAAATTGCGGTCGGAGGCTTCCTGTGGGCAAATGCCTCCGATCTGAAAAATTTCTACGAATGTACCTGGTGGTCCCGGAGGAGCGTAGGATTCCGTTGGGGAGGCATTCTCTTCCCATGCTGCTTCGTCCTCCAGTTCCCACGCTGAAGGTGCAGTCAAGTGTGACTGCTCAACCAATCACGTACAGTATTCCACAGCTTTCTCATTAATAGCAATGAGAATTCTATATCTACGAGTTCTCATTGCTAGAGAAGAAAAAAACAAACACTAAATACAATAAAAAATAAAAAACACATCTCATATATTTAAAATTAATTGAAATTAAAGTTAATAAATGCTTTAGAAAAAAAAAATTTCCGATTTTTTAAAAGTTTTGTAATTAGGGTTAAAAATAAACTTAACTTAGTAGACAATTAATAAATGATTTTTTAATTTCATTTTATTATATTTTTGTATGTTTTAAAACTCTTAGGCCTGTAAAAGTAGGCTATGCGCCTGCTTTTATCAGGGACAAGAGTTTTGAGGACATTTGCTGGGCAAGATATGGGTAAATATCGCAATCTTGCCCTTGCAAATGTCCTTGCTCCCGAGGTGCGGAGGATCTGTCAAGCTCCAGCTTGACAGACCGGAAAAGCCAGTTTTCAGCGTATGCGCATTGTGCGCTGAAAACTGACTTTTGCGATGCCTTCTTGGATCCGTATACACTCCGTACGGACACAGGGAGGCCGGGATTTCCAGTCCATAATCGTGCCTCTCCACTTCCGAAGCTACAACAGCTGTTGTTGCTCGATTCTTTTGCCAAGCGCAAGAGGTAGAGTTTAAATTTGACAACAAATCACAACCCTAAATGATGACAGCTAATAGGCTACTTATCTAGGATCAACACCGTAAATTTGAATCAAAATTATTATGGTGCAGGTTTTTTTGTTGTTGCTTTGAACTGTTCCATTGATTTAGGTCACAGATCGAGCTGATAATGCAAGTAGCAGGAGGTGAGATTCAATCCAGCCAGAACACAGAAGCTGCTTTATTAGTTGTAAAATGCACTTTCCGGATTTTATCCATTTAGCTTACCACTTCAACTCAATTACTTGGGATAAATTTGGCAATAGCAATTTATTTTTCGTGATTTACTGGAAAACATGTAAAAATGAATGAGAACCTCCAATTAACATCATATTTTACATTACTTATGATGAAACAAGCTTGATTTCCAATTTAGCTGCTTAGTGGCTTAGACCCTTTCAGGCCTCAGTAAACTACAAATAGAAGTATGTGAGATTATAGGATTATGCAGGGTATCCGTAATCCGGTCCAAAGGTGATCATTGAAATTAAAGCACATTAAGTAACAATGCTACACTATCACCTCTAGAATTCCCCGACAACACTTTCACTAACCCATTACATTTAAAATCAGAATTCAAGTTTACAATGAAAATATACACCCAATATTGTCATTTTAGAGCAAATTAAAACCAAAAAAAAACCTAGGGAAAAAAGTGTTATGGTGGATATTTATTGGAAAAAATGTAGCATTTCAACATGTTGGGAACACTGTGCTAAAGGAGTACGTGATCAAATTTAAAGCTACTTTAACTACAAAAGCATCTCATCTGTAACCACATTCATCCACTACCATATCATCATAATGGCTCAAAACCACACTGTCGTCATTATCATAATATAGCATTGAAATACGAGGCAGTTTAATGGGGACACAGCATGGCTGGGGGTCTCAGTTGGATTAGTGGAATGCACCAATCTTTGAACAATAGCATGGTTCATGTTGTTCATGCCCTCATTGAGGGGGAAAAGCCATCCTCCAAGACAATAATTAGCCATGTAGCCCTGAGGGGGTGATGATCCAAATTTGCTAGCCCACATCCTTGAACTGTATGTAGGGCTTCCTCCATTTGCAGACACAACTAAATACGACTGGATGCTTTCCATTGCTTATGATTCAACTGACACAGAAATTTACTGATACTCTTGAATTAAAGGGCACTGCTTTCAAATTAGGTTCAACTGGTGATGGCCCTCCTTTGCATTGGTGCATGTAGTGTTCCCTCAGAGTTTTAGCCTGCTGACTCCACAGCCTAGAGATCTCAGTCAGATTGAAGTAGGGGGACATGTGAATAAGCTGGAGAGTCTGCAACCTGATCAGTTTGTATGTGGGTCAACTCTTCCACTGCTTCCAGTACCCAAAAAATTGAAGCATAAATGCTACAAAACACAGACCAAAGGTCTAAATTCAAATCCAGTAATGTGGTCACTACCACCATTTTGCAAATAAACAATTTAACAGATAATAATGATTGTGAATTTTTTATTTAAAAGAACAAACTTCTCGTTCTAGTTAAGAATCAGGTTGTGGAAACAATTAAAGTGCCCATAACTTGCTTTAATCATATTCAAGGCAATAAAAAATGCTGCCACATGTGCTTTGCAAGTCCATCAAGTAGTGCAAAATATATCATGTGATGTCTCATTAATGTTCATATCTAGCACTGGGACAAAACAAACTATTCCAATAATTCTATTCTAATACACAGGCCAAACATTTTTTTACACTTTAACTACTGAAATATATTAGAAAAAGCTCAAGTAAAGAAAGAATTTGCATTTATAAAGTGCCTCACATATTTCCAGGATATCTCAAAGTGTATCACAGCCAATGAAGCACTTTTGAAGTAGTCACTGTTGTACTGTAGGGAAACCCAGCTAGCTAATTTGTGCACAGCAAGTTCCCACACACAGGAATGAGATACACAAATAAGGAAAGGCTTTCATTTATATAGCATCTTTCATAACCACCAGACATCTCAAAGCACTTTGCAGCCAATGGAGTACTTTTTGAAGTGTAGTCACTATTGTAATTTAGGTAATGTGGCAGCCAATTTGCATACAGCAAGCTCCCACAAACAGCAATGTGATAATGACCAGATCATTTTTTTTTAGCGATGTTGATTTGAGAGATAAATATTTGACAGGACTATGGGATAACGCCCCTGCTCTTCTTTGAAATAGTGCCATGGGATCTTTTACATTTACCTGAGAGTGCAGACCGGCCTTGATTTAACATCGCATCCAAAAGTTGGCACCTCCAACTGTGCAGCACTCCCTCTGCACTGCACTGTACTGTCAGCCTAGATTATGTGCTCAAGTCTCTGGAGTGGGACTTTAAGAGCCCATGTCCACCCTTTGTTCAAAACAAGGCCATGGCTGAACAATCATTGGATGTTGTCAATTAAAGCTGTCTACAATTAGAATTTTAATTAAGAGAACGAGGAGAGGTAATTTTACATACTTGAGAGATTTGAGTACAGGGAGTTTGACACTTCAGGACCATGCATGATCTTGGCTGGAGAAAAAGCTGTCTATAAAAATAAAGGGCCATTTGAGATATCTGATATCAACTTCCAACACATACCAGCTATCATGTGCTGATACTATTTAATAGCACTTCAAAGAATCTGAACGATTCTCTTCACGTCATAAAAGTGAGCCTTTATCAATCCTGATAAATATTGCAATTATGCTACTGTCTACTATTTCCATGTACTGAAGCTGTAACTGAAATATTATACATTGTTTAAACATTGATTTTGAACTTCAAGTCCCTAAACAGTACATAAATGTTGTCTCCAATCAGTTTTATTGGGAGGGGAGGCAGCAGCACACCGTCATCATGCCATTTTACCATTAAGTGGGTGATCCTCTTATCAAACAATGAAATAGCACAGTGAGTGTACTGATAGAAATTCAACATTGCATTGCTGCATCGGTCACAATAAAGTTGGGATCACCCAGAGGTCAAGGGAGAGGACTAACTAAGAACATTTCAGTGCTTTTCATGTGAGGAAAAAAATAATCTTTCAAGGGTTTTCCAAATTGTATTTTTTTTTCCCACTCCATATTATTTGCTTTGGTCCCATCCCTCGAAAACAAACCTCGACTGTTGCAGTTTTAAATGTTATGAGTTACATTAAATACTGTACATCAACCCAGCAAATAGGAAAGAAAGTGGCAGCTACACCTGTGGGGAGCGGGGAGGGATTGTCAGGAATTTGAGGCAGGCGCTAGAACCAGTTTCTGCCCTCTCTGTGGGCTGAAGAAACACTCGTCTTCTGAATAGCACAGCCATGCAAATATTGAATTTAGGGTGCGATGATGTCATCCATCCTAAGTTCCATAACTTCCACTTTAACAACAGCCTTCCTAAATTGACGCCGGAATATAGCAATGCACTTGTCAGCACCAGTTAATTAATGTTAAAATGGCTTGTTTTATCATTTGTTCCTGGGATGTGGCATCGTTGGCAAGGCCAGCATTTATTGACCATCCCTCTTAAAGGTAAACTATTTTCATTTTAATTGTCTTGACAGATTTTTGGACATTTGTTTGAATTGTCTGCATCAATTTGAAATGTATTCTTTTAAAATTATAGTAGTAAGGATTTCCTCGAGCTAGAGCAGCCAGGGACCTCTTTGGATGCATTGTTCTCTTCTGTTTCTTTGGCTTGTGGTTTCTGGAACAAAACACAGCCATCAACATGGGTCTGGGGTGGGGGGGGGGGAGGGGGGGAGGGGTGGAGGGTGGGGGGGGTACAGCATGCAGGCAATCCTCTTCAACTCATTTGGAATTGTCTTTAGGAGAAATGTTAGCTCTGTGAGGGCTTCACAAATATATAGATATCTCAAGCCCAAGAAAATCTTTCCTTGATAACCAACTGACTGTGGCACATTGACTCCCACTTTTCCATCCCCAACTGATTCCAAGGATTGACAGTGTCTTGTCCTCACAATGAGTTAGTGTCTATATGTTTAGATGTCATCCCCTGTAGTCTGATGTTCACTGGTATTAGGTAAGGTCTTCTCTTAGGAATGCACTATGTTAATTGGCTGCAGCAGTCTCTGGATCGTGTCAGAAAAAATTTGAAGGAGTTGCATTTTTATAGAACCTTTCACTATCTCAGGATGTCCCATAGTGCTTCACAGCCAATAAAGTACTTCTGAAGTATAGTCAATGTTGTAATGTTGAGAAACACGGTAGTCAGTTTGTGCACAGCATGGTCTCACAAACAGCAATGACCAATGAAACATTTTTTGTAGTGTGATTGAGAGAATAATGTTGGCCCGGACAGCAGGAGAACTCCCCTGCTCTTCTCCAAATAGTGCTATAGAATCTTTTATGTCCACCTGAGAGGGAAAACTGAACCTCAGTTAAATGTTCATCTGAAACATGACACTTCATACAATGCAGCTTCTTCAGAACTGCACTAGAGTGTCAGCCAAGAACATGTGCTGAAGTCCTGTAACGGTGCTTGAACCTAATATTGTTCCGACTGAGGCAAACTTGACACCTGTCATCGGATTATTGTAGGATTGAAAGAATGGATGGCAATAATAGCATCAGGAAGGAAACAATGACATGGGATATAGTGCTTCAAGGGGCTTGAATGAGCTGCAGGATATGAAGGTGAAGTTAGTAATCTTATGACAAATGTTCTAGGACAGGGAATAAATGGTGCAATGTGGAACTCCGTTGGGCATTGACTAACTACTAGGATAGGGAGTGACCATTTGTCCTGGCACTTAGCTGGCAATTCACTAACCTTTGTTGATCTTGTAAGATCATTGAACTTCTTCTGGCATTTAAGTGTGTCCTCATAGGGGTACCATTTACTGCCACAGCCACCTCCTTCTACTTTACTAGTATTGCCATATTGGATGATTTCTTCCCAGCTATCCCTATAATGGCAATCTTCTTTTGTCATATTTCTAATGAAACAACTTCCACCTCACCCTCTGAGAAATGAGTTGCTCTCCATTGTTCTTCTTTCGCAGGTGTCATTTTCTTCATCCATTCAAGGGCTTTCACGCCTTTAAATTGAAGAATGCCTTTAAAGCCTGCTGTTGCACTCTTGCTCTGCTCCTTTCCTCAAGTTTTTCACCTGCTCCTCCCCACACTGTTTCTGGTCTATTACTGGTGGGAACATATCCCGCCTAGTATTATGCAAAGCAGCTGACCTTGGGATTTCTGATGGGGTCAGTGTCATTGAATGTCAATGCATGGAAATCCTACCTTGGCGCACTTCCCAGCAATGAACATGGAATCCAGGAATTTCAGGGCCACGTGTCTTTAAGGATTCAATTATCCTGATAGATTTACAGTGACACAAAACTGGCAGTTTAGCTCGAGAGTCAGATCATGATGAGCATAAAAACAGCAGAAGACCATTAAGGCCCTAGAGCCTGTTCCACCATCCAATTAGATCATGGTTGATCTGTAACTTAATTTTATATACCTGCCTTGGTTCTCTATCTCTTAATATCCTTATCCTGCAAAAGGACATAGACAGGCTAAGTGAGTGGGCAAAAATTTGTCAAATAGAGTATAATGTTGGAAAGGGTGAGGTTATTCACTTTGGCAGAAAAAAAATCGAAGAGCAAGTTATTATTTAAATGGAGAAAGATTGCAAAGTGCCGCAGTACAGCAGGACCTGGTGATACTTGTGCATGAAACACAAAAGGTTAGTATGCATGTACAGCAAGTGATCAGGAAGGCAATGGAATCTTGGCCTTTATTGCAAAAGGGATGGAGTATAAATGCAGGGAAGTCTTGCTACAGTTATACAGGGTATTGGTGAGGCCACACCAGGTATACTGCGTGCAGTTTTGGTTTCCATATTTAAGAAAGGATATACTTGCTTTGGAGGCAGTTCAGAGAAGGTTCACTAGGTTGATTCCAGAGATGAGGGAGTTGACTTATGAGGAAAGGTTGAGTAGGTTGGGCTTCTACTCATTGGAATTCATTAGAATGAGAGGTGATCTTATCGAAACATATAAGATTATGAGGGGGCTTGACAAGGTTGATGCAGAGAGGATGTTTCCACTGATAGCGGAGACTAGAACTAGAGGGCATAATCTTAGAATAAGGGGGTCACCCATTTAAAACTGAGATGAGGAGAAATTTCTTCTCTCAGAGGGTTGTAAATCAGTGGAATTCGCTGCCTCAGAGAACTGTGGAAGCTGGGTCATTGAATAAGTTTAAGACAGAGATAGACAGTTTCTTAACTGATAAGGGAATAAGGAGCTATGGGGAGCAGGCAGGGAAGTGGACCTGAGTCCATGATCGGATCAGTGATGATCATATTAAATGGCGGAGCAGGCTCGAGGGGTCGTATGGCTTACTCCTGCTCCTATTCCTTATGTTCTTATGTACCCTTTGTTGTGTATGAAGAAGGAGTCAGACCGAACACTGTGAGCTTAAAGTAAAGTGTGACCTTAGTCTTTTATTGCAGGTCTCCAGAGTGCCTCTCCAACCTGTGAAGCCTCCTTAAATACCTGTACTCCCAAGGGATTATGGGATCTATTGGGACTCCTGGGGATGAGCCCTCTGGTGGCTGTACAGAGTAAATACAAGTTTACATATATAACAACACTCCCCCTCAAAGTCAATAGTATAACTATTTACAATGTGAGTCGATCTGGGAACATTCTTGCCCTGGTTGATCGTCTCGGTGTGAAAGCTGGTGTTGCTGAATCATTTGTTGGGCACTCGCTGGGCTGCTGTGCAGCTGGCCTTGCTAGGCTGCCTGGTGTCTTGGACCCTGCTGGGCTGCTGTGGATGATGGGTTCTGCTTTGTGGTCAACCGTGGTGCCGGTTGCCACTGGTGTGTATGTTGTGGGATGAAAAAAGATAGGGTCCAAGATGGGTTCCTTAGGATAGTCCGTGAATCTGTTTGATTTGGTCCAAGTGGTTCCGGTGAATGAGTCCATTTGAAAGTTTGACCCAAAACACCCTGCTCCCCTCTTTAGCCATAACAGTGCTGGGAAGCCATTTGGGACCTTATCCATAATTTAATACAAATAAAGGATCAATGATTTAAATCTAATGTGACACATTTGCGCTATCATGGTATGTACTTTGTTGAAGCTGCCTGCTCTCTACCTGTTCATGTAGATAAGGGTGAACTAACGAGAGCCTTGTCTTAAGTGCTCTTTTCATAAGCAGTTCAGCAGGTGGGATCCCAGTGGGGTCTCGTGCAGTAGCTAAGCAGGACTCGGGATAGGCGAGTCTGCAGTGAGCCTTCAGTTACTCTCTTCAAGTCTTGCTTGATGGTTTGCACTGCTCTCTCTGCCTGACCATTGGATGCTGGTTTAAATTGGGCAGATGTGACATGTTTGATTCTGTTACGGGTCATGAATTCTTTGAACTCAGCATTGGTAAAACATGGCCCGTTGTCGCTCACCAGGACATCGGATAAGCCGTTAGTGGCAAACATGGCCCACAGGCTTTCAGTAGTGGCAGTGGACGTGCTAGCCGACATTATCTCACATTCAATCCACTTGGAGTATGCATCTACAACCACAAGGAACATTTTACCCAAGAACGGGCCTGCATAGTCGACGTGTACCCTAGACCACGGTTTGGAGGGCCAAGACCATAAACTTAGCGGCACCTCCCTGGGTACATTGCTTAACTGCGAGGATGTATTACATCTGTGAATGCAGGACTCTAAGTCTGTATCGATACCACACGTGGGATCTGGTTATCGCTTTCATCAGTACAATGAATGGGTGTGTACTGTGGAGGTCATTGATGAAGGTGTCTCTGCCCTGCTTGGGGACCACTACTCGATTACCCCACAGAAGGCAGCCTGCCTGTATAAACATTTCATCTTTGCGCCACTGGAACGGCTTAATCTCTTCCTGCATTTCCACTGGAACACTGGACCAGCTCCCGTGAAGCACACAGCTTTTGACTAGAGATAATAAGGGGTCCTGCCTTGTCCAGGTTTTGATCTGCCGGGCAGTGAAGGGTGATTGCTCACTCTCAAATGCTTCCATAACCATGGTTAGATCTGCGGGCTGCCCCATTTCCACCCCCGTGGTGGGCAATGGCAGCCTATTGAAAGCATTGGCAAGGTTTTTTGTGCCTGGCCTGCGGCGGATGGCATAGTGGTATGCAGACAACGTGAGCGCCCATCTCTGGATGCGGACCGATGCATTGGTATTTATCCTTTACTCTCGGAAAACAGGGATATAAGTGGCTTATGGTCAGTTTCCAATTCGAATTTTAGCTCAAAAAGTATTGATTCATTTTCTTTACCCAATAGACACACGCTAACGCTTCTTTCTCAATCATGCTGTAGGCTCTCTCAGCCTTAGACAGACTATTGGATGCATAAGCAACCAGTTGCAGTTTCCTGAAATCATTAGCTTGTTGCAATGCACACCCGACGCCATATGACGATGCATCACATGCTAGTAACAAACGCTTACATGGATTATACAACACAAGCAATTTGTTTGAGCATAACAATTTTCTCGCTTTTACAAAGGCATTTTCTTGGCTTTTGCCCCAAACCCATTCACCCTATTTTCGTAGTAAGACATGCAGTGGTTCTAGCAGGGTGCTGTGACCCGGTAAGAAGTTACCAAAGTAATTCAAGAATCCCAGAAATGACCACAGCTCTGTCACAGTCTGTGGCCTCGGTGCATTCTAGATTGCCTCCGTCTTCGCGTTGGTGGGCCTGATGCCATCCGCCGCAATGCTCCTTCCCAAGAACTCCACTTTAGGTGCCAGGAAAATGCACTTAGAGCGTTTTAATCTGAGCCTCACGCGGTTGAGTCGACTAAAAACCTCCTCCAGGTTCTGCAGATGCTCAACTGTGTTCAGACCTGTGACCAAGATGTTGTCCTGGAAGACCACGATGTACGGGACTGACTTCAGTAAACTTTCCATGTTTCTCTGGAATATCGCCGCCACTGATCGGATTCCAAACGGGCATCTGTTATAAACAAAAAGACCTTTGTGCGTGTTGATGCAGGTGAGGGCCTTCGATGATTCCTCCAGTTCCTGCGTCAAGTAGGCTGAAGTCAGATCCAGCTTCGTGTACGTCTTTCCTCCTGCCAGCGTTGCAAAGAGGTTGCCGGCCTTTGGTATAGTGGGTATTGGTCCTGCAGGGAGAAACAATTGATAGTTACTTTGTAATCGCCACAGATTCTGATGGTGCCATCTCCCTTGAGGACTGGGACAATAGGACTGGCCCACTCGTTGAACTCGATCAGTGAAATGATGCCCTCTCTTTGCAGCCGGTTTAGCTCGATCTCTACCCTTTCTCTCATCATGTACGGTACTGCTCTCGCCTTGTGATGGATGTGTCGCGCCCCCGGAATTAGGTGGATCTGCACTTTTGCTCCTTGGAATTTCCCGATGCCTGGTTCGAACAGCGAAGGAAATTTGTTTAAGACCCGGGCACACGAAGTATCGTCAGCGGGCAATAGCACTCGGACGTCGTCCCAGTTCCAGCGTATCTTTCCCAGCCAGTTCCTGCCGAGCAGCATGGGACCATCGCCCGGTACCACTCAGAGTGGTAGCTTGTGCACCGCTCCATCGTCGGAGACCTTTACGGTAGCACTGCCGATTACAGGAATCTGTTCTTTTGTGCTAGTTCTTAGTTTCATGCGAATTGGAGTTAAGACTGGCCTTGAGGTCTTGTTGTACCACAATCTTTCAGAAGTTTTTTTGGCCATGCTGGACTGGCTCCCGCCCGTGTCCAGCTCCATTGACACCGGGAGTCCATTTGGTTCAATATTCAGCATTATCGGGGGACAATTCGTGGTGAATGTGTACACCCCATGTACCTCTGCCTCCTCGCTCTCAGGCTCTGGTTCGTCGTGATCCTCTGTGGATCTGTCCTCCTCTGCAACATGGTGGTTTGCAGATTTAACAGGCTTTGCAGCTCGCCTGCATACTCGTTGGAGGTGTCCCATTGTTCCACAGCCCTTGCAAACGTACTCTTTGAATCGGCATTAATGGAAACGATGATTACCCCCGCAGCGCCAACAAGGTGTTAATGGCCTTGCATTCATTACCCTTGATGGTGGACTCTGAGACATCTGCTGATGTGCAGCTGCAAGCATGTGTGACTTGCCCTGTATGTTACGATTCGAAGACAACATCACTTTGTTCACAGTACTTGTAGCAGCACTTGTGTGCTGAGAGATTTGCTTCATATTGTCACTGATGGCAATGAACGCCTGGGCTATTACTATGGCCTTACTCAAGGTTGGGGTCTCTACAGTCAAAAGTTTGTGAAGTATGGTTTCGTTGCCAATGCCAAGTATGAAAAGGCCTCTGAGCATGTGCTCCAAATGTCCTTCAAATTCGCAATGTCCTGCAAGGCATCTTAGCTCTGTGACATAACTCGCCACTTCCTGGCCTTCAGACCTTTTGTAGGTGTAGAACCGGTACCTCGCCATCAGAACGCTTTCCTTCGGGTTCAAATGCTCTCGGACCAGTGTGCACAAATCATCGTATGATTTCTCCGTGGGTTTCTCTGGAGCGAGCAGATTCTTCATAAGGCCATATGTTGGTTCCCCACAGACGGTGAGGAGGATCGCCCTTCATTTGACAGCACTCTCTTCCCCATCTAGCTCGTTGGCCACAAAAAATTGGTCAAGTCGCTCCACAAAAGTTTCTCAATCATCTCCCTCTGAGAATTTCTCCAGGATGCCCACTGTTCTCTGCATCTTTTGGTTCGCTATCTGTATCTCGTTGCCAGTTGTTATGTATGGAGAAAGAGTCAGACTGAACACTGTGAGCTCAAAGTAAAGTGTGACCTTAGTCTTTTTTTGGAGGTCTCCAGAGTGCCTCTCCAACCTGTGAAGCCTCCTTAAATACTTGTGTTCCCAAAGGTTTATGGGATCCCTTGGGATTCTGGTGGCTGTACAGAATAAATACAAGTTTACATATATAACACCCTTATCCAACCAAAAAATCTATCAATCGCAGTTTTGAAATTTCCAATTTACCTAGCCTCAACTCTGACTCTGGAGGGGAGCAATATGAGGTCCCTTGGGAGGCTGTTACATATTGCTGGGATTTGCTTGAAATCCAAAGTCAGTTCACTGTCAAATGAGATTTACAAAATGCTCAGTGAGTCCCTTAAAGCTCCTGGACTCTTTATAAACAGTCTGCCTGAGAGAAGCACTGTCAATTCTTGGAACTAGTGTTATTTTAAATGTTTTGAGAGTGTGTATACTCATGACCACATCCTCAAACATGTGAGGTTTACGGCCGGGAGTAGAATCACGTACATGTGTGTAAGCAAATATGCACAAAGCTGTGTCTTAGTATTCAGTCGTGTAACTAATACAGCCTGACTGGAGTAATTTCTGTAGCTACTGATCTTAAACAACATAAATGCAGTCTTACATAAAAACATAAGAAATAGGAGCAGGAGTAGGCCATTCAGCCCATCGAGCTTGCTCCGTCATTCAATAAGATCATTGATCTTCTACCTCAACTCCACCTTCCTGCACTATCCCCATATCCATTGGTTCCCTTAGTATCCAAAAATCTATCGATCTCTATCTTGAATTTACTCAACGACTCAGCATCCCGGGCCCTTTGGGGTAGAGAATTCCAAGGTTTCACAACCCTTTGAGAGAATAAATTTCTCCTCATCTCATTCTTAAATGGCCGACCCCTTATTCTGAAACTGTGGCCCCCTAGTTCTAGACACCACAGCCAGGGGGAACATCCTCCCTGCATCTGCCCTGTCAAGCCCTTTAAGAATGTTTTACTTTACAATGAGATCACTTCTCATTCAACTCTAGGGAAATATAGACCTAGTCTACTCAGTCTCTCCTCAGAGGACAATCTCCCCATACCAGAAATTAGTCTAGTGAATCTTCGTCTAAGGCAAGTATATCCTTCATTGAGTAAGGAGACCAAAATTGTACAGAATACTCTAGGTGTAGTAAGACTTCTTTACTCTTATACATCAATCCTTTTGCAATAAAGGCTAACATACCATTTGTGTAAGATATTAACCATTTTCATGTACAGTCATATTGTAGTTTCTAATACTTGAGAGTTTCTAAGATGCATTTTAGTGAATTGCGCAATGTAAAAAAAAATGTCAAGAAATTCCTCTGAACTAATGAAGCTCCGCTGGCATTACTTCAGCAGAGGTGCGGTATAACTGCCAAGGAAATACCCGGCCAAGTATTTTGAAAGGGAATAGAATAGCAGAAGCTATTGATGTCAACAACTTTCTGATAATCCCTTTTCACAGGTAATTTTTATAAGAACCAATGAGATTTTACTAAGATAAAGGGAACACTTAAGAACTGCCTATTCTGGCTTCACGTGCAATGTGCCATGTTTTAGTTTGCTCTGCACTTACAATTTCATATAATCATGTTTAATAATTGCTTTAATTCCACCTGTTGCGTTCCCAGATTTCCAGAAACTCTTAAAAGAGGCAGGGATGCCACAGATTTGTAGGATAAAATTCTGCTGCATTTTCCAGAGGGCGAATGGAATACAAAGATATATTGATCGGGTGAGATGAAGTAAGGTAGGAGGAGGCTCATGTGGAACATGAACACTGGCATAGACCTGTTGGGGCGAAAGGTCTGTTTCTTTGCTGTAAATACTATATAATAGTTAGAAGTACATAGAAACAGCCCCGACTGATTGGGACAGTAGAGGGAGCTCTTCTGAGGCTGCGCTGAAGCACTTTATTGCAGCAGAATAGAGTGCTTTATAAAAGGGGAATTTTAACTCCCAGATGGGAGGCCAATGGAATGCGCGGGCTTTCTCGCCAGCAAGTGTCCATGGGAGGATTGGCCGATAATAACAGCCAGGCCTCATTCACAGCTTGCCAGCCAGCTGCCCATCTGAAACGATCGTACAGAGGCAGCTAGCTGCCGGCTGACAATCAGATGATCCGGAGGCCACCCATTGGCACTCAGGTAAGCTGAACAGGGCCTTGTGAAGGCCGGGGAATACAGGGCAGCGGATGCCCAGATTTTCCTGGTTGGGCCTGGAGGAGCACTCCTTACCTTCCCTCTTCCCCTACAAGTTTTGCTGAGCGGGGTGAGGACCCCTGCTCAGTCACACCATTAAGATGCCATCGGGGTCCTATGTAGGTCATGGCGCCGCAATTAGCAAAAATGAATGAGGCTGACGCCTGAGTCAGGCAGGCACCTCAACCGCCAGGAAAAACAGCGGGGTTATTCCTGCTGTGGGGGCAGAAATGGAACCTCAAATAGAGCCGCTAAATTTTAAACTCATTCCACCCGGTTTCCACTGTGGGAGGGAATTAAAATTCCCTCAATATATCTCACCATTTTATAACTGGGCTGGGAATACCTGATGCTGGATATTTGAACTGGAAAAGGGTTCCATTTCTTCAGCACTACTGCCACATTCCTTGAGGAGCACAGCATTTACAAGAGAAAGTTTTTAAAGGTGGGTTGGATTGACCAATTTGAAATTTGTTTTCTACACCAACTAGGATTTCGAATATTGCCACAACGGTGGAGGTTGGGAGCTATGGAAATAATATACAAGTGTTTGCCTTATGTTAAAAGTATGTCCTCTCTTTTGCCTCTTCCCCCTGTTGTAATAAAGGACATTCCCAGACCATGCTTTTGATAATGCAGTGACTTTTCTATTACATTATAATACCTCTGCAGCCATGTTGGGAGCACCAACTTGATCTAATTTAAACATTATACCGAAGGTCACCTTAGGTCAAATCTCTTATTTGTCAAGAAAGGACATTTAAAAAAACTTTGCACGTTTCTCTGGGGCCAAGTTTCGGCCTGAGTTGCTCCTGTTTTTTTGGAGCAACTGGTTTAGAATGGAGTATCTTAGAAATTGCAATTCTCTGCATTTAGTTTGCTCCAGTTCTAGTCAGTTAGAACAGTTTCAGTTTGGAACAGATTTTTTTTTCAAAAGGGGGCGTGTCCGGCCACTTACGCCCGTTTTGAAAGTTTAGGCAGTGAAAACTTACTCCAAACTAACTTAGAATGGAGTAAGTGTAGATTTTTGTACGCTCAGAAAAACCTTGTCTACACTTAGAAAATCAGGCGTAGGTTACAAATCAGGCGTAGGGAATGGGGGTGGGGGGGGGGGTTTAAAGGAAAGTTTACAAACATTAAACACTTCAGTTTTACAAATAAAGAGCCATCATCAATAATAAATGATAAATACATCAATAAATCAAAAAAAATGAATAAGAAATAATTTTTTTTTTTTTAATCAATAAATAAAACATTTTCTACTTACCGACTGCAGGACCGGGAGTCCTCCAACAGCATGCTGGGACGCCCCCCACCACAGTGTGTCTCTGTCAGTGTCTCTATCTCTCTGTCTGTATGTGTGTCTCTCACGCGCTGTCGGTCAGTGTCTGTGTTTCTGACAGCAAGGGGAGGGTTGAGGAGGGGAGGGTGGAGGGGAGGGGGGGTGGAGGGAGAGAGGGGGAGGCAGGGAGGAGAAGGGGGGGAGGGAGAAGAGAGGGGGAAGGGAGAACGGAGGGGAGGGAGGGAGGGAGAAGGGAGGGGAGTGAGGGAGAAGGGAGAGGAGAGGGGGAGGGGAGGAGAGGGGGGGGAGGAGAGGGGAGGGGCGGGAGAAGGGAGGGAGAAGGGAGGGAGAGGGGAGAGAAGGGAGGGAGGGGGGGAGAAAGGATGGGGGGAGAAGGGAGGGAGGGGGTGGGAGAAGGGAGTGGGGGGGGAAGGGAGAGGGAGGCTGAACGGGCCGGGCCCGGCTGGGCCCAAGACTTCGGGCGGGGCCTGTCCACAGCAGCAGATTTACAGGTAGGTGGCGTCGGGTTGGGTTGGGTCGGGTCCGGGGTCCGGGGTCGGGAGCGCGGGTTGGATCGGGGGGAGATCGGGGGGAGCGCGGATCGGGGTTGGGTCTGGAGGGGTGGGGGGGGTGTCGGGAGCGCGGGTCGGTTTGGGGGGGCGGAGGGAGGTCGGGTCGGGTCCAGGGGGTGGGTGGGAGGTGGGTGAGCATGGGTCGGGGTCGGTGTCGGGTTGGGTCGGGTCCGATCTGGGGTGGGGGGGGTCAGGAGCGTGGGTCGGGTCGGGGGGGGCAGAGGGAGGTCAGGTCAGGTCGGGTCGGGTCCGGGGGGGTGGGGGGTGGGGGAGCGCGGGTCGGGGTCGGTGTCAGGTCATGTCCGGGGGGTGGGGGGGGCGCGAGCGCGGGTTGGGTCGGGTCGGGTCGGGGGCGGGGGTGGGGAGGGAGGTCAGGTCGGGGGGGGGGGTGGTAGGGAGGCCGGGTTGGGGGGGAAGGGAGGTCAGGTCGGGAGTGGAGGGTCAGTGCGGGAGCATGGGTCGGGTCGGGTCTGGGGGGGGAGGGGGCCGGGAGTGCGGGTTGGGTCAGGTCGGGTCGGGGGGCGGGAGTGTGGAGGGAGGTCGGGTCGGGGGGTGGGGCGTAGGGAGATCGGGTTGGGGGGGGAGAGAGGTCAGGTCGGGAGTGGGGGGGCAGCGGTGGAACACGGATCGGGTCGGGTCCGGGGGGGGGGTTGGGTCCGGTCCGGTCCGGGCGCCGGAGTGGTGGGGGGGAGCAGGGGTCCGGTCCGGTCGCGGTGGGGGGGGGATTGCGTCCGGTCCGGGGGTGGGGAGGGAGCGGGAGGGGAGGGGGAGTTGAGTTGGGTCGGGTCCGGTCTGGAGGAAGCAGGAGCTGGGCGTGGGAGGCAGCTTTATCCACGCCACCCCAGTGAGGCCATTCGGCCAGGGCTAGGGGCTGCATGCTTCGGGCCCCTCCCACACAGTTTTGGGCACCTGGAGCTACTGCACATGTGCGCCCACTGTAGCGCGCATGTGCAGATGTCCCAGCAATGTTTTCAGCACAGGGACCTAGCTCTGCCCCCCACAGCTCGTGCTGTGCGCGCCCAGCTCCAGAGGACCTGCAGGGAGCCGCAGAATTGGTAAGTTTTTTTTAGGCGCACTTTGTGGCGTGAAAAACAGGCATCCAGGTCGGGGCTGCGCCGTTCTAGGCACGGCCCAAAACTTGGGCCCTGTGAGTGCGTGTTTTTGAACCGTATGGACCATGAGATCCCAGTCTTGGTGTCTTCTCTGTGCTGAGTTAGCTAATCTCAATCAGGGTGGCAATATGATGCTAAAACTAGTATCAATCCTGAGAAAAATCAGGCAGAGTTCACATTCCTGATTGCCATCCAAAGATTTCTATTAGAAAGTGCACACTTGTGGATTTTGGGTGAGGAAAGGATTGGTCTTGGCTCCATTGGTGTCAGCTGTGACTCAGTGGGTAACACTCTTGCCTCTAAGACAGAAGGTTGAGGGTTCAAATCCCATTCCAGAGACTTGAGTACAAAAATCTAGGCTGACACTCCAGTGCAGTGCTGAGGGAGCTTGGCACTGACGGAGATGACGTCTTTCGGATGAGACGTTGAACTGAGGCCCTGACTGTCCTCTCTCAGGTGGACATAAGAGATCCCATGGCACTATTTCGAAGAGCAGGGGAGTTATCCCTGGTGTCTTGGCCAATAGTTATCCTTCAATCAACATCATGAAAAACAGATTATTTGATCATTATCACATTGCTGTTTGTGGGAGCTTGCTGTGCACATATTGGCTGCCGTGTTTCATTACATTATAACAGTGACTACACTTCAAAAGATACTTAATTGGCTGTAAAGTGCTTTGGGATGTCATGAAAGGTGCTATATTCTTTCTTTTTTTTATTTAATAGAATACTAACATTCACATATGAAGAATTGCCACTTGGATGAGGCACAGGTTAACTGCCACCCATGAAACATACTCTAGCAGAAGCTAATGACTTCGGGAAAAGAGAGAAGAAAATTGGCAAAGTAAAATTCAGAAATGTTGCCTATAATTTTATACTTTTTTACCATTTTTGATTGCTTTCAATTTTCCTCTCATCATTTTTCTTTGACAATTTTGTTCCCTCCTCTCCTTTCTATGAGATGTAGTCCCATTGCTTGATATCATTCCACGATCACCAATTGGCCTCCAGTAATTTGTCCAAGTGGCCATTCTTGGTATGTTCACATGTCCCTCCTACTTCCCAGCAGGACAAGAGCTGAAACATCATGAGAACGCCATGACCTACAAGTACCCCTCCAAGCCACCCGCCATCTTGACTTGGACATATACTGCCATTCCTTATCGCTACCTGGTTAAAATCTTGGAATTCCCTACCTTTGTTGGAGCACCATCACCACAGAGCCTGCAGTGGTTCAAGGAGAGGGCCCACCATCACCTTCTCAGGGCTGGGCAATAAATGCAGCCATGCCAGTGTCTTTCACATCCTGTGAACTAATTTAAAAAGGCAGAGCGATCAGCAGTGCAAACCTTGGTGTATAAATTTGTCCTGGGCAGGAGCACAAAATAGGCGCTCGTGAATCGGCAGCCTGTTTTACACTCCGCTCGATTTTCTTTTAAACTGAGTGTCATGTATTCAACCAGCATTGTAACCCATATATTACACTGTGAGAACAATGACCACTAGGTGGGAGACACTCCTAACCTGGACCTTCAGGTACAAAAGGGGAAGCTCCACCCACCTTCATCACTTGAGTGCGAAGGAATAAAGGACAGGTCACAGACTGACCTTCTCTCAAGCATGGGCCTCGTGTGCATTTATACTGTATAGTAAGGACCTATCAATGGCGACGAGAAACTGGGATTTAAACCATGCGAGCATGGCCACTAGCAGAACAGACGAGAGGTACTGTGTTAAGGAATGGTTGGGACAGAGATTCAACATTGTTAAAGCAACACACAGTTCTCCAGGCAGACAAGGGCAATCGGGCAGGCCCCAACATGTAGTCGAACCCAGAGGGGGAGTTCGACAGAGACAATGGCAAGTTGAACGGTGATTCACGCCATTGCAAGAGACAATGCGGCCAGTAATGGGGCCATCAACACCTGTTAATGGCGCATTGAAGGACAGTCACGGGGCAGTCAGAGACGATCGACTGGCAAGGGACCTTTTGTTTCCAACAACAGCTCATGTTGGAGGCGTGGAGGCACACACTCAGCCAGATGTTTGCAGAGATGAGCAAAATACCTGCAGAAATTGCAGAAATGAACGCTGGGGGAAATCACTGGAAGCTGAAGTTCAGCGAGTTCATGTGGAGCACGTATATAGTTCATACACCAGGACGCCACCGATAATGATGAAAGTGCTCCTCAATGGCATCCCAGTATCAATGGAGCTAGACACGAGGGTCAGCCAGTCCCTGATGGGTATCAAACAGTTCAAAAGGTTGTGGGCATCCAAGGCCAGGAGGCCAAAATTATTGCCGATTGACGCACAGCTACGGACTTACACAAAGCAGATAATTCCGGTGCTAGGCAGCGCCATGGTAGTTGTGACCCACAAAGATTCGGAGAACAGGTTGCCATTCTGGATTGTCCCAGGGGACGGTCCCGCACTACTGGGGAGGAGTTGGCTTGCTGTCATGAACTGGAAATGGGGCGATGTCAATGCAATTTCCTCTGTGGAGCGAGTATCATGCTCACAGATCCTAAACAAATTTGACTCATTTCAATCCGGCATTGGCACTTTCATGGGGGCCAAGAAAGTGATTCACATAAACCCGGATGCCAGGCCAGTACACCACAAGGCCAAAGCGGTGCTGTACATGATGCGGGAAAAGATAGAATGCGAATTGGACTGCCTGCTGAGGGAAGGCATCATCTCGCCAGTCGAATTCAGTGACTGGGCGAGCTCGCTCGTGCCGGTGCTCAAGGCAGATGGGTCGGTCAGGATATGTGGTGATTACAAGGCCACCATCAATCTGGTGTCACTCCAAGACCAGTACCCGCTACCGAGAGCGGAGGACCTCTTTGCGACGCTATCCTGTGGCAAACTTTTTTCAAAATTGGACCTGACCTCAGCTTACATGACCCAGGAGCTGGCGAATGAGTCGAAGAAGCTGACCACCATCACGACACACAAGGGGTTGTTTGAGTACAACAGATGTCTGTTCGGGATTCGCTCGGCCGCCGCGAACTTCCAATGAAATATGGAAAGCCTCCTCAAGTCGATTTCAGGGACGGTGGTTTTTCAGGACGACATCCTCATCACAGGTTACGATACTGAAGAACACCTCCCCAACCTGGAGGAGGTGCTACGCAGACTGGACCGGGTAAGGCTGTGACTGAAAAAGGCGAAGTGCGTCTTCCTAGCTCCAGAGGTAGAATTCCTGGGGATGAGGGTAGCAGCAGACGGGATCAGCCCTACTGCGTCCAAGACGGAAGCACCCAGACCCCGTAACATGACGGAGCTGCGTTCGTTCCTGGGACTCCTGAACTATTTTGGTAACTTTCTTCCCAAATTGAGCACGCTTCTAGAGCCACTACACATGCTCTTACGCAAAGGTCGCGAATAGGTTTGGGGGAACAGCCAGGAAAGGGCTTTTAATAGAGCACGCAATTTGTTATGTTCCAACACTCTGTTAACACTATACGACCCGTGTAAGAAACTTGTGTTAAAGTGCGATGCGTCATCCTATGGTGTCGGGTGTGTGTTGTAGCATGTCAATGTCACGGGTCAGTTACAGCTGGTAGTTTATGCCTCCAGGAGTCTGTCCCAGGCAGAAAGGGGTTATGGGATGGTAGAAAAGGAGGTGCTCGCATGTGTATATGCTGTAAAGAAAATGCACCAGTACCTGTTTGGCAGGAAATTTGAGCTGGAGACAGATCACAAACCCCTAACGTCCCTTTTGGCCGACAACAAGGCCATAAATGCAAACGCATCGGCCCGCATACAGAGGTGGGCACTCATGTTAGTCGCCTATGACTATACAATTCGGCACAGACCGGGCACCGAAAACTGCGCCAATGCACTCAGCAGGCTCCCACTAGCCACCACTGAAGGGGCTACCGAGCATGCTGCTGAGATGGTCATGGCTGTTGAAACTTTCGGAAGCAAAGGCTCACCCGTGACAGCCCGTCAGATTAAAGTCTGGACAAATAGAGATCCGCTATTGTCTCTAGTCAAGAAATATCTCCTGAATGGGGACTGGGCAGCCACGTACAGGGCATGCCCTGAGAAATTTAAACCATTTCACAGGCACAAGGATGAACTCTCGATTCAGGCCGATTGCCTACTATGGGGAAACTGCATAGTCATGCCCCAGATGGGCAGAGAGGTGTTCATCAGAGAACTCCACAATGAGCACCCGGACATTGTCATGATCAAGGCAATTGCCAGGTCACACGTGACCAGGGATAGACGCAGATCTGGAACTTTGTGTTCGCAGGTGCAACACGTGTGCCCAGCTGGGCAATGCGCTCAGGGAAGCTCCCCTTAGCCCCTGGCCATGGCCTGCCAAGCTTTGGTCACGCATCCATGTGGACTACGCAGGTCCTTTCATGGGAAAAATGTTTTTGGTTGTAGTAGACGCCTACTCCAAATGGATCGAGTGTGACATTTTAAATTCAAGCACATCCTCTGCCATGGTAGAAAATCTGCGGGCAATGTTCGCCGCCCACGGTCTACCGGACGTCTTGGTCAGCGACAATGGCCCGTGCTTCACAAGCACTGAATTCCAGGACTTCATGGCAGGCAATGGAATTAACCATGTCAGAACGGCACTGTTCAAGCCGGCCTCAAATGGCCAGGCGGAACGAGCAGTGCAGATAATCAAACAGGGGATGCTCAGAATCCAAGGGGGTTCCCTACAAAGGCGCTTATCACGCCTCCTGTTGGCTCTTTAGATCCCGACCACACTCGCTCACAGGGGTTCCACCCGCAGAGCTGCTAATGAAAAGGACGCTCAAAACCCGGCTATCCCTTATACACCCCACCATGAAAGAAATTGTCAAGAGCAGGCGCCAGCCACAATATGACTACCATGACAGGAATGCGAGGGCGCGATGTATTGATGTAAATTATCCTGTTCTTGTCCTCAACTACGCTGCAGGGCCCAAATGGCTCGCAGGCACTGTGATTGCCAAAGAGGGAAATAGGATTCTGGTAGTTAAACTTACCAATGGACAAATCTGCCACAAACACGTGGATCAAACAAAAAGGAGGTTCAGCAACCCCATAGAAGAAGCAGAGGAAGAACACGATGTAGAGTTCACTCCACCACAGGTGACCGAACACCGGAACCAAAGGGAGGAGAGCCCAATCACTGTGGGCAGTCTGGATAGGCCTGAGGCACCGCAAACAGCAGACACTCAGGCCAGCGCCCAACAACCGGAGCCCCAACTCAGGCGCTCTACAAGAGAGCATAAACCACCAGAGAGACTCAACCTGTGATCCCAATAAGACTTTGGGGGGGTGGTGATGTCATGTATTCAACCAGCATTGTAACCCATGTATAATCTGACCTAAGTTGTCCACTGTGAGAACAATGACCACTAGGTGGAAGACACTCCTAACCTGGACCTTCAGGTATAAAAGGGGAAGCTCCACCCACCTTCATCACTTGAGTGCTAAGGAATAAAGGACAGGTCACAGACTGACCTTCTCTCAAGCATGGGCCTCATGTGCATTTATACTGTGTAGTAAGGACCTATCACAGAGTGTAAAAGAGGCCGCTAATTTTTTATCACCCATTTCAAGCTATTGCCCAAGACCTGTTTTATTTTGCCCACATTACTCACACTACGCTTCAAAAATACTTCATCTTCTGTGATGTGTTCCGAGACATGCTGAGGACATCAAAGGCATCATATAAATGCAAGTTCTCTCTTTTCTTTAACACTGGGGCTAAAAAGCTAATTGTACCACCTGAGTTAACTTATCACAGATCAGGAATCGAACCAGGAAATGTCCTGGTCTTTAGTGGCTCAACTAGTCACTGGATAAATACACTGGGCCCTCAGCCAAGTTTAAAAATGTTTTCAGTAAAATTAGAAAAAGAACTTTTGCATAGCTTAATAAAAAGTTCTTTCATTTGAGTTTGCACAATTTTCTCCTCTCCTTTCTAGAAGTCAGTGATTCATGAGTGCCAGTAACCCTTCAATGCTTCACTCACGTGGTCATTCTTCACGTGTCAGTCTATATTATGAATGTTGGTAGTCTATTTGTTCGTAGAAGGCATCACAGATGAACCCAATTCCATCCTCATTTGATGTCACTCACAAGCAGTTTCCAAAAGGAGTCACTGGATAGTGGTCAGAAATGGGAACATTAGCTCATTTTCCCCTCCCTGGCCCAGGGATACTGAAATTAACTGTAGCACTCCTAACATCACCAAGGCTCAGATCAGGTCAGAGAACTCAGCAAAGATATTGTGCCTGGTGTTTTGAAATGGCCCTGCAAAGTTCAGGACAGGTGCTGACATCCGTCTCGTAGCAATTGACTAGAGAGAAAATTGACAGAGGTGTGGAAGAAGCCATGGAAGAGAAAATCAGCCAAAACCCCCACTCTTCAGCCATGGCTCAGTGGGTAACATATTCATCACCAAGTCAGAAGGTTGTGGGTTCAAGTCCCACTCTAGAGACTTAAGTGCAAAATCTATGCTGAGACTCAAGGGTGTGCTGTACTATTGGAGGTCCCGTAATTCAGATGAGACGTTAAACCAAGGCCCCCTCTGCTCTCTCAGGTGGAAGTAAATGATCTCATGCCACTATTTTGAGGAAGAGCAGGGGAGCTTTCTCCAATGTCCTGGCCAACTAACACCACTAAAACAGATTATCTGGTCATTACCACATTGTTATTTGTGGACCTTGCTGTGCACAAATTAGCTACCGCATTTCCTATATTACAACAGTGACAACACTTCAAAAATAGAGTGCTTTGAGGTGATAAAATGTGATATATAAATGCAAGTCTTTCTTTTTGTTAGTTCTCAATTGGGGAAGGTACGTGGAATAGTGAGGCTGAATGAAAATAAGAGGGGAAAAATATAAAATAAATTAGCCAAAAATTAAGTCCCACCTGTTACTGCAGAGCTGTAACTTTCAGACATCAGTAATTTTCAATCAATTCTCTATCTGTGTCTTACTGTTATACAAATGAAATGGAATTGCTCAGTTTTTTTCAATATGATGAAGTCTATCGGGGTGAAGATGGTCAGAATGGGGCATACTGACAGGTTTTAATTATTCAACATTTTAAAAAATTAATTCTCCTTTTTTGGTGTTTCCATTTTTTCTCTCCATCTCTCCTATTCTGAAGACACGAGGGGTAAATTTTGACTTTGGGCGATAATGTAAATTGAGCGATATCGGATTAATTGCCCGTTATACCGGCTTCAGTGGAAATGAAAATTGGGAGAGATGTATAACGGGCAGCTGATTCAATCACAGCCATTTTACACCATCACCCACAGTCAAAATGACCTCCATTATCTCCCTCCAGTTCCACAGATGATGGGCAGTGTCCAGCATCTTGGTCAACAGGCTATTTGACATTGGAGGCATTATAATGGAGCCTAATCCCTTTCTCATCTGATATCCACACATGCACGCACGTAATAGGGGTTATTGTATAGCATGCAGGATTGGAACCCACTTCATTTGGCTTTCTCCCTCGCCAATTACTGCCACTCCAATTGAGATTAGCTAACTCAGAATAAATCAAGGATCAAACTTGGGATTGTCCTGGTCCGTATGGATCAGAGAAAAAGACTTTTCCTCTGAGGCAGTGAGATGGCTTTACGTTTACAAGCTTTGAATTTCGTGTCACCATCAAGCACTGAGGTTAGGTATATTGGGGATTAAAAGGCATTGCTCTTGATAATACAATAATCTGTAATATCAAGGTGCAATGATGATACCATTGTGAAGCTTCTATTTTCCTATGATTCATTCTGATGGCCTTTCATAGAGACTGCCAAGCAGTGCCATGTGATCTCCTGGACTAGTTTTGAATAGCTGAGGGGGATTGGAAAGGAATTTGCCAAAGTATTTTTTCCCTTATTGGCCCTGGGTTTTTTCACTATTTTTTTGTCTCTCCCAGGAGGTTACAAGGTTGCCGGCGAGGGTCGGGGTGGAGGGAGGAAAGGAGGAAGTGCTTACTTGTGATGCTCCAGCCATCAAATGTGTAGAGCAGGCTCGATGGACCAGCTGGTCTTTTCCTGCCTGTCAATTTTGTATGTTCGTATGAGTTCTTACCCTCTGAGTTGACATTGTCCAAACTCATTTCACTGTATTTACAAGCATCAGTGAGAGAAAACTTTCAACCCATCAATCTGAACTGGAGACTCCACTCTCAGAGGTCGGAGGTCACTAGAATCCCCAATCCCTCAGCATCTACCTGCACAAAAAGCAACAGAAAGGAATTTGATAATGCGGCTGTAAGTTAACGAACTGTTACTTATATTAAGCTTTAAAAAAAAAATTCTGCCCTTTTCTCCGAAAGGAACTGACTGTTTTGGGGAATATGGGTTCCACGAGCACTGACAGCCCTCCAGTACCTCCTGAAAATGGTCATTGATCATGTTTGAGCTTAGACAGTGATTGACAGCATGGCGGGCATAACAATCGAGCCAAAATCTATTCTTGAACAACGTCCACACACTTGCACTTTTCAACAGGAATCATTGATTAGCAATCATGTCTGGAAAACCTCACCGATGCTTCCCACTCCCTAGCTCAGGGGTGATGAGGCGAATCGATATGGGCCAACTACTTCCCACCGGAGACAAGGTAACTGAGGATAGACTTCCAGATGCCTCAGTACCACACCCACTAAGCTGTTAGGGAACTTGATTGCCTTTTAAACAATTGAGTCATACCTGAGATCATATGGTGATGTAGTCAGGACCCTACCCCTGTGCTGGAATTGCCTTTAGCTCAGGAGTGATTGTCCCGGTCTGTATATACTTACCTAGCTATACACTAAAAAGAACATTGATAAGGTCTTTTCAATAGAGAATCATAATGGCATTGTGAGATATTAAACTAAGAATATAGTTGTTGCTGCATGTTTGAAGTAGATGACCTTTAATACTTATGTAATATTTTAGATTTTAGTGTTTTTTATTAAAAAAACTTTTGCTAGGATTCTTTATGTTGAGTAGATTGAGTTTATGGTCTTTGCTTTTAGCAGTTGGAGCATTGCAGGAATGGGACAACTTAGATGGAAAACCTGGCACTGGTGAGGTGACCTATAGAGTCCTGAGTACTGTACATGAATGTTGTCTCATGCCGCTACTGTGGGTCTCTGGCATCGAGGGCATTAGCAAATAGTCCCGGCCAAGATGTTATTGAATAGATGTTAGTTTTTGGTTTCCGAAGACCACACACAGTATAATACTGGATATGATGCATGATGTGTACAATAACCTCTCAATACCCTTTCACCCAGCAGCTGGGCCAAGAGGATATTGTGCTCAGTTTTTGTCCAATAACTTGCGGGTCAACAACCCTTCTCAGAGTTGGAAGTTTCCATGTTTAATCAAAATGAGCTGCGATTTCAAATCAAAGTCATAGCATCAGTCTTTGTTTTTTTCTTCAACAGACTAATTGTCAATTTTTTTTTAGTTCCATCAGCCAGTGATTTCTGCATGTTCCATTGATTGTTAGAAACAACAAACAGAGTGCTGCAAATTAATTGCAAGGACTCCGAAAAGAAAGCATTAACAGGACAAGACAATGACAAGAATTAGGAAACGGCTCCTCAAAGTGCTGATCAAATTAATGGGGAATGGAACATTTTTCCATGTCAGGTACCAAGATTCAGTATCAAGGGCTCCCAGAAATAAAAAGATAAAATGCTGGAAAATATTCAGCAGGACAGGCAGCAACTGCAGAGAGAGAAACAGAGTTGATGTTTCAGGTTAATAACCATTCATCAGATGCTAGAAATGAACAGCTTTTAAGCAAATACAGGTGTGAGCCAGGGTGAGGGGTTTGGGCAGGAACAAAAGGGACAGGGCAGGTAGAGTTTATGGATTAAATGCAAAGTGAATCTCTCAAACCAGCACTCCTACTGCACCAATGTGAATTTCCCATTTCCATCACCAGCATTCTTGGGTTCCTTCCCTGAGTGAGATTACCACTTTAGCCCCAATTAGCAAATTATGGGCAATTTATTAGTTGTGTCAGAAGAACATACGAAATAGGAGCAGGAGTAGACCATACAGCCCCTCGAGCCTACTCTGCCATTCAATAAGATCAATGGTTGAACTTCAACATCAACTCCTCTTTCCCACCCTATCCCAATATCCCTCGATTCCCTTAGTGCCCAAAAATTTATCGATCTTGGTCTTGAATATACTCTTCGACTGAGCATCCACAGCCCTCTGGGTAGAGAATTCCAAAGATTCACCACCCTCTGAGTAAAGAAATATCTCCTCATCTCAGTCCTAAATGTCCTCCTCCTTATCCTGGGACTATGACCTCTGGTTCTCGACTCTCGAGCTAGGGGAAACAGCCTCTTAGCACCTACCCTTTCAAGCTCTCTAAGAATGTTATATATTTCAATGAGATCACCTCTCATTTTTCTAAACTCCAGAGAGTATAGGGCCAATCTACTTAGCCTACCTCAGCATAGTCAAATCCATGTCCAAGACATCAAACGAGGAAACTCTAACCCACTGTGCCAACCAGCCGTTGGTCAAGTATGTAAATTTTAAATCAATTATGCAGCAATCAGATACCTGCAGCAGTTAAAAAGGTTAGACAGGCTCCAAAAAGAAATCAATGTTGTTCCCCCAATTAAAACTGTTAAAAAAAGTAACGTGAGATTGGCAGTCCACAGTCCTCCTGTCAAGTTAACTTCCTGCTGCGGACATTCAGATGTTTTTTTACAAGTTCGTCATCTATCAAAGCTGGATGTAAACCGGCAAAGTAACATCAAGTGTTACTGAGTCGGCAGTGATGGAAAATGTGTTGTTGTATGATATTATATCATCATTATTGTCTCATTTAAATGCATTCACCCATTTGGATGGTGGAAGTGACGCTGGACTACCAGGTTAGGCGCGAAAAGGAGTGTGTATTGGGCCCACACCAAATTTTCTGTCCCAGTCCACCCCTGTACCATTGGAAAACCAGTACTAAAGTAGCAAAAGATCCTGCCTCTCGAGTAGGGGGAGAATATCTATTGATATATAAAGAAAGACCTGCATTTCTATAGCGCCTTTCATGACCCCAGGACATCCCAAAATCACTTTTACAACCATTGTAGTACTTTTGAAGTGTAGCCACTGTTGTAGTGTGGGAAACATTGCAGACAATTTGCACATGGCAAGGCCCCACAAACAGCAATGAGATAAATGACCAGATAATCTGTTTTAGTAATGTTGGTTTGATATATTCCTTATGACATCACAACACACACAGACTACAAGATGGCTCAACAGGAACTTGTCGTGTGACCTTGGCACATGATCCTTTTTGTATTTACATCAGTGGTTGCATTACCACAGTAATCCACTCGATGGAACAGTAGTCCACTAGGGGGAGCTCTATCTTATGGTTGGTTGAGGGATAAATATTGGCCAAGGCACCAATGAGTACTCCCCTGCTCTTATTTGAAATAGTGCCATGGGATCTTTTATGTCTAGCTGAGAGGGAAGACGGGGCTTCAAGACGGGGATTAACATCTCATCCAAAAGATGGCACCTCTGACAGTCCAGCGCTCCCTCAGTACTGCACTGGAAATATCAGCCTAGATTATGTGCTCGAGTCCCTGGAGTGGGGCTTGGACCCACAACCTTCTGATTCAGAGGCAAGCGCGCTACCCACTGAGCCAAGGCTGGCATCTATATTACCTAGTACAGCAGGTTGTCCGCTCACTCCTTCAATCACAGGAGATGCATAACCGAGCAAGTGTAAAACAGGCTGTAAAGAAAACAAAATATCATAAAGCAAACCAAAGTTGCGGCAGAAAGCAAATAAAGAAAGTCATTCATATTACTGACATGCACTTTCATCCCTGATTTCCTGCCACTGCAGAGCAAGTTGTCAAGGATAAAGAACAGAGGTTAATGACGTGTGTACACAAGGCACACAGCAGTGAAATTAACCCGCACTGCAAAAGCAGATGGTGCAAGGAACAATTTTATTTAACAACTTGACTTCCATTAGCTGCCCCGCTTATCTTGGGGACAATTGCATGGTAACAGTGGGGTATTACAGCTTGAATTAAGGCTGGAATGTACCTTTATTTCTCTCTGTGCTGAACAGGTGGACTGGGAGGCACATCCAGTTGGCATGCTATACCCTCACGATCGGCAGCTGGCTTTCAACCCAGTTTAGCCCAGACTGCTGCGTGAAAATCACTCTGTGCATACTTGAGCTCTAGAAGCCGGACCTTCCTGGTCCATGTAACTGTATCTGCACACAATGTAAAAACACTTTTGAATGATGACCATGGCCTCATCCTTGCTTTGAACTGACGCCTTGACTCCCACAATCAGCGTTTTTGTTTCCCTCCATAAACTGATAAATTAGGCTGAATTCTGCCCTTTTCCCTGTATTGATGTGCAGTGTTTATATATTACATCGAGTCTACAGCACTAAAATGGGCCATTCGGCCCAACTGGTCTGAGCCGGCGTTTGTGCTCCACACGAGCCTCCTCCCACCCCTCTTCATCTAACCTCATCAACATACCCTTCTATTCCTTTCCCCCTCATGTATTTATTTAGCTTCCCCTTAAATGTATCTATGCTATCCATCTCAACTACATCTTGTGGTAGTGTCTTCCACATTCTAACCATTCTTTGGGTAAAATAAATTCTCCTGGATTCCCTGTTGGATTTATTAGTGACTGTCTTATAATTATGACCTCTAGTTTTGGTCTCCCCACAAGTGGAAACATTTTCTCCATGTCTACCTTATCAAACCCTTTCATTATCTTAAAGACCTCCATAGCTCACCCCTCAGCCTTCTCTTTTCCAGAGAAAAGAGTCCCAGCATGTTCCTCCTTTCCTGACAAGTATAATTTGATTACACTTTTAATTATATCATTAATGCATCAGTATTCTGTTTCTCAGGTCAGTGTGCATTATTTTGTAACATTTGTGTGTCTGGCAATGTGAGGTTAAATAGGATGCAAATTAGATTTAAATGTCAAGTTCAAAAATGTCTATGCTGGACAATGGAACAGTTTATCAATTTTAACATCGATTGTCAGCATCAGTGTATCCATATTACGGGACAGATGCAAAACCAAGCTCCCTTTATTTTGCCCCAGTAATATCCAAAGGGTTGGAATTTTCAATGGCTTACCACCCGGTTTCTGAGCAGTATTGGCCATTGTGGGTGATAATCAAGTGAGCGAAAAATTCCCCACCTGAGTTACGCCGGCGGTTTCGAGGTACCACTGGAGAATGGACCGCCGGCGTCCTGAGATCACCCTGGTGCGATAGTTGGCTGAGTGGTGACCCGTTGCTGAGTTTTTTAAAAACTACCCACGAGGATCAGCGGAGCTGGGCGGCAGGTGAGTAACTCTCCAAGAAAAAGGTGAGTAATTGTTTTTTTACTCATTATTTTAAAAATGTGTTGTGGTCATTTAGTTTTAAAGTGTCTTGGGAATGTTGTTTTGATTATTTTTGTGAATTTTTTTGAATTTAAAAAACAATTGTTTTTCTGCTGTTAGCAGGGTAAATTTTTAAAGATTTAAAAAATGTTTTGCCTATTTTGTTTACAAATCGCCCAATCAACCCAAAATTGCACATTTTCGCCCAGAATGTTTTTCGCTGGGCTGAATCTTTTATTTTTTGAGGGGAGGTTTTCGCCGCCAAGTATCATGCTCACAGGTCCTGGACAAATTTGACTCATTATTTCAACCCAGACTCGGCACTTACATGGGGGCAAAGGCAGTGATTCACATAAACCCGGACGCCAGGCCAGTATACCACAAGGCCAGAGCGCTGCCGTACGTGATGCGGGAAAAGATAGAATGCGAATTGGACCGCCTGCTGAGGGAAGGCATCATCTCGCCAGTTGAATTTAGTGACTGGGCCAGCCCAATCGTGCCGGTGCTCAAGACGGATGGGTCAGTCAGGATATGTGGTGATTACAAGGCCACCATCAATCGGGTGTCACTCCAAGACCAGTACCCGCTAACGAGAGCGGAGGATCTCTTTGCGACGCTATCCAGTGGCAAACTTTTTTCAAAATTGGACCTGACCTCAGCTTACATCACCCAGCAGCTGGTGAGTGAGTCAAAGAAGCTGACCACCATCATGACACACAAGGGGTTGTTTGAGTATAACAGATGTCCATTCGGGATTCGTTTGGCCACCACGATCTTTCAGCAAAATATGGAAAGCCTCCTCAAATCGATTCCAAGGAAGGTGGTTTTTCAAGACAACATCCTCATCACGGGTCGCAATACTAAAGAACACCTCCACAATCTGGAGGAGGTGCTACGCAGACTTGACCGGGTAGGGCTGCGACTGAAAAAGGCGAAGTGCGTCTTCTTAGCTTCAGAGGTAGAATTCCTGGGGAGGAGGGTAGCAGCAGATGGGATCAGACCTACTACGTCTAAAGTGGAAGCGATCCAGGGAGCACCCAGACCCCATAATACGACGGAGCTGCGTTCGTTCCTGGGGCTCCTGAACTATTTGGTAAATTTCTTCCCAAATTGAGCACGCTGTTAGAGCCGCTACACGTGCTCCTATGCAAAGGTCGCGATTGGGTCTGGGGGGACAGCCAGGAAAGGGCTTTTGATAGAGCACGCAATTTGTTATGCTCCAACAAACTGTTAACGTTATATGACCCGTGTAAGAAACTTGTTTTAACGTGCGATGCGTCATCCTATGGGGTCGGGTGTGTGTTGCAGCATGTGAATGCCAATGGTCAGTTACAGCCGGTAGCTTATGCCTCCAGAAGTCTGTCCCAGGCAGAAAGGGGCTACGGGATGGTAGAAAAGGAAGCGCTAGCAAGTGTATATGCAATAAAAAAAATGCACCAGTACCTGTTTGGCTGGAAATTTGAGCTGGAGACGGATCACAAACCCCTAACGTCCCTTTTGGCTGACAACAAGGCCATAAATGTGAATGCATACAGAGGTGGGCACTCACATTAGCCGCTTATGACTACACAATTCGGCACAGACCGGGCACTGAAAACTGCGCCGATGCACTCAGCAGGCTCCCACTAGCCACCACTGAGGGGGCAACTGAGCATGATGCTGAGATGGTCATGGCTGTTGAAGCTTTCAAAAGCGAAGGCTCACCTGTGACAGCCCGTCAGATTAAAGTCTGGACAAATAAAGACCCACTACTGTCTTCAGTTAAGAAATGTGTCCTGAATGGGGCATACGGGGCATACCCTGAGGAATTTAAACCGTTGCATAGGCGCAGGGATGAACTCTCGATTCAGGCCGATGGCCTACTGTGGGGAAACCGAGTAGTCATGCCCCAGATGGGCAGAGAGGTGTTTATAAGAGAACTTCACAATGAGCACCCAGGCATTGTCATGATGAAGGCAATTGCCAGGTCACACGTTTGGTGGCCAGGGATAGATGCAGACCTGGAACTTTGTGTTCGCAGGTGCAACACGTGTGCTCAGCTGGGCAACGCACCCAGGGAAGCTCCCTTAGCCCCTGGTCCTGGCCCGCCAAGCCACGGTCACGCATCCATGTGGACTACGCAGGTCCTTTCATGGGAAAAATGTTTTTGGCTGTAGTAGACGCCTACTCCAAATGGATTGAGTGTGCCATTTTAAATTCAAGCACATCCTCTGCCACGGTAGAAAGTCTACAGGCAATGTTCGCCACCCATGGTCTACCGGATGTCTTGGTCAGTGACAATGGCCCGTGCTTCACAAGCACTGAATTCCAGGACTTCATGGCAGGCAATGGAATTAACCAAGTCAGAACGGCACCGTTCAAGCCGGCCTCAAACGGCCAGGCAGAACGAGCAGTGCAGATAATCAAACAGGGGATGCTCAGAATCCGCTTATCACGCCTCCTCTTGGCCAATAGATCCCGACCACACTCGCTCACAGGGGTTCCACCCGCAGAGCTGCTAATGAAAAGGGCGCTCAAAACCAGGTTATCCCTTATACACCCCACTATGAAAGAAATTGTTGAGAGCAGGTGTCAGTCACAATGTGACTACCATGACAGGAATGCGAGGGCGCGATGAATTGATGTCAATGACCCTGTTTTTGTCCTAAATTATGCTGCAGGGCCCAAATGGCTTGCAGGCACTGTGATTGCCAAAGAGGGGAATAGGGTTTTGGTAGTTAAACTTACCAATGGACAAATCTGCCGCAAACACGTGGATCAAACTAAAAGGAGGTTCAGCAACCCTAGCAGAGGAAGAACACGACATAGAGTTTACTCCACCACAGGTGACTGAACACCGGAACCAAGTGGAGGAGAGCCCAGTCACTGTGGGCAGTCCGGACAGGCCTGAGGCACCGCAAACAGCAGACATTCAGGCCAGCGCCCAACAACCGGAGCCCCAACTCAGGCGCTCTACAAGGGAGCGTAAACCACCAGAGAGACTTAACCTGTGATCCCAATAAGACTTTGGGGGGGAAGTGATGTCATGTATTCAACTATCATTGTAACCCATGTATAAGCTGACCTACGTTGTACACATTGAGAACATTGACCACAAGGGGCGAACTTGTGGGAGACACTCCTAACCTAGTCTTTCAGGTATAAAAGGGGAAGCTCCACCCACCTTCATCACTTGAGGTCTTGGTAATAAATGTAACTGGTCACAGAGTGATCTTCTCTCAAGTATGGGCCTCGTGTGCATTTATATTGTATAGTAAGGACATATCAGTCTCCATCTGGGTGTATGCAATTTGTGGTATTGTATGGGGACTCGGGACCACCCTACTGCTTTGGCTTCGTATCCTGTGTTGCTGAATATGTTGAACATTTGATTGATGTCAATGGTGGAAAAAGTGGGGTGTGGGCCCGGGTTGGGTGTTATTGCCTGTGATGCTTATGATTTCAGACCAATGTTGGTATAAATTTTTTTTAATTGAACATAACTTTGTTGCGCATTGTCTCAGATAGCTGGACCAATACACACTGGTGAATCCTTAACATGAAAGGTTTAAATACAATTTAACTTCAATCAACGTAAACTTTAACTGGCACCAATGTGATGGGCACCATTGATGTCTGAGCTGCACACACACATAGCAGTGTGTCAACGTTGTCACTCACATCAATGTTCTTTCAGGCAAATCGTTCAGATATCAGCTCCTCATGTAAGAGTCTTGCAGCTATGTAGCCACCACGGGCCCTTTCCTGCGGTCTGGAGGGGATCGTGGGCATGGTTGCATAGCCAGCCTGATTGTCTGGCCCTAGGTAAGCGTCCAGCCCCTCATTGTCCTCTTCCTCTCTCTCCTGAGGTGGAGCATCAGTGCCTGTTGGAAATTCTTGGCCCCTCCTGATAGCCAGGTTGTGCAGCATCGAGCACACGACCACAAATTTACCCACTTACCCATTTACCCTGTATTGTAGCTCCCCTTCTGAGTGGTCCAGACATCTGAAACGCTGCTTAAGCACAGATATTGTTTTCTGGACCACATTGCGTGTCTCTCTGTGGCTCCTGTTGTATTGCTTCTCGGCCTCGGTGTGGGTGTTACGCAGGAGGGTCAACAGCCAGGTGGCTAGGCCATATCGGTTATCACCAAGCACCCAGCATTGTCCTTGTGGCTGACTCGCTCTCACCCAGGATGTGAGCCTCATTGAAGATGCCCGGACATTTGAAATTCACTGCCAGTATGATCTGGTTGTGGGCAACAACTAGTTGGACCTTCAGGGAGTGAAATCCTTTTCCGTTGCAAAAATGTTCTGGGTCCTGAGAAGGTGGCCGCATGGCGATGTGAGTGCACTGTATAGCTCCCTGCACCCTGGAATACTTAGCAATGCAGAAGAATGCTCCAGCCCTGTCAGTCTGAGCCTCCATGGTCATGGGGAAGCTAATAAAGTCCATCCTTCTCACGTACAGGGTCTCCGTGACCTATCTAATGCAGCGATGGGTTGCATGGTGAGACAGATGGCAAATCTCGACCACGGAGGCCCGAAAGGAAGCGGACACATAGAAAGAGTGCCACGGTGACCTTGACCTCGACCGACACTGATGTCCTGATGGCAGGCTGCATATGTGGCCTGATGAGCTCACATATTTAATTGATCACCACCTTGTGGAACCGCAGTCTCCGAAGACAGGTGTGTTCGGAGACGTCGAGGTAAGACCTCTTTTTCTTGTACGTGCGGGGTGTGTATGGTCTGACCCGGCTCCTCATTCTTGCACATCTTAAATTGGGAACATAATGATGTGCATCACACATTGAGCCATCTGCACTCTGCAGCATCTGCGTATTAATCGATGCAGGCTGAGAAATGGCTGGCCCCATTGCTTTGAAAGTATGATAGTGATTGATCAGAAGCAATGATTTCCTCACTAAAATACACCTAGAGTAAACCCCCAATAGTCCAGAGTCTGAAAATATGTCTGTTGAGATGTTCACTTCACCTGAGAAGAACTCCAGAGTCAATGCAAAACACCCCGAAGTTGAAGCAGCCTTTTGAATGAAGCAACCTGCGATTTAAAAAAATGGTAGCCACACTGCTGGCGTTCGTTCAGAACAGTTCCATTTTTTCAGGGAGTTTTTTTGGGCGAGCGATATTGTGGGCGATATGTGTGCGAGGTGGTGAAAGTGATGGTGGGCAATCTCCTGTGCGTTAGTTTCGCCAAATGTGCTCTTTATGACAAAAAATAGTGGCGGGCGATATTATTGAATCTCGACATTAATTCCGTGCGGAAAGTAACGCTGGGCGATATTATGGGCGTTGATTTCGCCCATTCTGATGATTCCGCCGAAAAAAGTGGGCGGGCGGTATTATTTTTTCCTGCCGTTAAGCACATGGGGACGATAATTTTCCTAAAAATGCCCATCAGTTTCCATTTTGTGCCAAAATAGTCGATATATGGGCGTTATATGTCATTTCAGCGGTAAAATGGGCATTAAGTGGCCGTTAAGCATGCAAAGAATGTGGAGGTTCTAGCCCATTATCTTCCCATTGTCTAGGTTATGTTTAAGTTTGGTTTCCGGAGGTGAAAGTCCCCTCCTCGATTTGAATGCAATAAAATTAGTTATGTGGCATCATAAAAGGATAAATTAATCTTTCAATGTGGTTTGTCATACAGCTGTAAATCATAGTTTCACACCCACAGCTCCACATCTGGTTAGTCCCTGATCTCATCTGCACAGTATGGGCAGGGCAGGTTCTGTGTTCCAGTAGATCTCCTACTTGAGGGGGACCCCTTGCCAAGTTGTACTAGTCCTATCCAGTCCTGATTTATTTTTTCCAATGTTGCTAAGTTGATAAATTAGCACCGATCAGCTGCTCAAGATACTGGGACAGCAGCTGAGAAGGAAATGGGGAGTTTGACAGAAACACACTGAGAGAAAGAGGGCATGTAACAGAGACACAGGGAGAGCGTAATAGAAAGAGAAAGAAAAAGCAGAATGGCAGGGACATAAGGAGAGAATGACAGAAAGAGAACACCAGAGATAGAAAGACGCAGGGAGACAGTAACAGGAGAGGGAAACAAAGAAAGAGAGAGTAACAGAAACATAGGGATAAATTAACAGTAGAGAGAAACAGTGAAAAAGAGGGAAAGCTTCAGCGACATGGAAAAGAAGGTGAAGTTTGCCTTTTCCACTGCAGCAAATACCACTTTATGTTCACATTTATTTATTTTTTTAGCAAAAAAAATTAATAAAATGCAGGAATTTCAGCCATAGGGAGAGAGCAACTGACAATCAAAGAGAAAGGGGAGAAACAAAAGACAGAAAGTTACATTGACTCCATAAAAAAAGATTGATTGGCCGAGACAAATGGCTGAGGCAAAGTGGCCTTAACTAAATATAATTATACACCCCTACTTTATGTATTCTGTTGCTCCCTGTCACAAAACAAATAAATGAATATGTGGGCGTGGCTACTTAGAGCAGGTCAGAGGTCGGGTGTTCTGAGGCATGTGGCTCACCTCCTGAATCCTCAAAGCCTCTCCCCCAACCAATGTTCCCTCTAAATATTTTTTTGTGCGTGGTACCTTTAAATTTGCTGATGGCCACCTTTGTGCGCCGTATCTTAGCGGGAACAGCTTGTGAATGGCCAATGCGGTACCTTCCCGATTGCTACACAGCCGCGCCGCGCACAGCTTAGAGGGAACATTGCCACCCCCTATAAGGCGAAAGTTATGATGGAATACTCTCCCCTTGCCTGGATGAGTGTAGCTGCAACAACACTTAAGAAGCTCGACACCATCCAGGACAAAGCAGCCCACTTGATTGGCACCCCATCCACCACCTTAAATATTAACTCCCTCCACCACCGGCGCACCGTGGCTCCAGTGTGTGCCATCTACAAGATGTACTTCAGCAACTCGCAAAGGCTTCTTCGGCAGCATCTCCCAGATCTGCGACTGCCACCGCTTAGAAGATCAAGGGCAGCAGACGCAAGGAACACCATCACCTCTAAGTTTCCCTCCAAGTCACACACCATCCCGACTTGGAAATATATCGCTGTTCCTTCATTGTTGCTGAGTCCAAATCCTGGGTCCCCCTCCCTAACAATACTGTGGGAGTACCTTCAGCAGATGGACTGCAGTAGTTCAAGAAGGCAGCTCACCACCACCTTCTCAAGGGCAATTAGGCATGAACAATAAATGCTGGCCTTGCTAGCGATGCCCACATCCCATGAATACATTTTAAAAAGTGTACAGTTTTGCACTTTTCAGAAAATGTATGCTGTGAACCTTCTCAGAAAAACACCCACTCCTTCAGTGCTTGACTACAACAGTATGGGATGAGAAGAGGAGCAGTTCCTGTGTGGAGGGAGGGTAAAACCTCTTTAGCCAGCCTTGGTTGTGGGGAGGCATCCAGTTGAGTCCAGGCACTTATCTACAGGAGGGAAACAACCCCAGACTCCTCTAACACACCATCTAGTGGCTGGTTATAGCAAGGCATTGGTGGTTTGGAGGGAACCAGCGAGGCTGATCTCTTGGCTGTGCCATAGAAAAACTAAAGGGGACGGAAGGTGCAGAAGGGGAAAGAGAAGCAAAATAATAAAGGGTTACGTTTTACCCAATGCTGTTTTAAATTCTACTAAGCATTTTCTTTCAAGAGAGATACAAGTAACTACCACAATGGGAAATACATTGTAAACTTCAATAACTTAGTGGAAGGTGTAAGGGTATATGTGTGTGTGTGTGGTGTGTGTGTGTGTGTGTGTGGAGACTTCAGGTGAGGATCGGATCGGTATCAACTGTGATGTCTTTGCATACAATAACATTTGGCCCATCTCACTTCATCCATCCAGAAAGAGCGTAATGCTCCCTCATTGTAGGACCCAATTGTTTCTGAAGTGCTTCCAGATTTTTGCCTCCAGTTCTCTATCTGGAAGTTTATTCCATCTGTTGATCACTTTTTTGAGAGTAATTCTAACTTTTATCGGCGGCCGAAAAATGTGCGATGGAGAACTGGCTGCCTATTTTACACCTCGCCCAATTTTCTCTTCCATTGCCTTCGATAGGAAAGAAAATTCAACGAGGTGTTAACCAGGCGGCTGATTAACTCTCGCCTATTTTACGCCCTCTGATAAAAGTTAATCTGACCCCCTTTGTATGACGAGCAATTGCCTAATATCAGTCCTGAGTTATCTTTTACTAGTTTGAACTTGTGTCTCCTAGTTGTTTTCCCACTGTTTAATTTCAAGTAATATTCTGGTTTAACTTTTTCTATACCCTCAATAATCTCATGTACCACTATAGGAGCACATGCCAGACACCTCCTTTCTCGGCTTGACAGCCCAAGTTTCTCAAGACTTTTCTCATGGTCAGACCCCTGACACTGGACATCAGCCTCATGGCTCTTCTCTGCACTGCTGCTAGTGTTTGAATATCTCCCTTGTTTCTTGGTGACCACAATTGGATGCAATATTCAAGGTGCAGTCTGACACAGATCATTATCAAGTTTGATCATTACCTCCTCACTTATATTCTACTCTTTTGGCCATGTAATTCAACATCCTATTGACTTTGTTGATTGCATTGGTTGGAATGGCTATAGAATCATAGAAATTTACAGCACAGAAGGAGGCCATTCGGCCCGCCATGCCTGTGCTGGCTCTTTGAAAGAGCAGTTGTGCTTAGTCCCACATCCCCGCTTTTTGTCCGTAACCCTGTAAGTTCCTCATCTTCAAGTAACTGACCAATTTTTAGTTTAACATTGAATCTGCTAAAATGCCTCAGCTATTTCAACACGATGTCCGTCATCTATTTTTCCTCCTTCCGCATAGCACTTTATACGTGTCTGCATAAATCTTCATCTGCCACTGCTCTGCCCACCTGCATATTTTGTCCCAAGTAGTTCTGCAGTTTCGGAGCTGCCTCTTTCAATTCTACTGCCCTGTCCTAGTTTGGCACCATCAGCAAATTTTGACCGCTTTGCATCCAGGTCATTTATGTCAATTCCAAACAGTAGTGGTCCCCGTGCCTAGCCCAAGGCACCTCACTCAGTACTTCCTCCAACTTCTCACATGGTATTCGTTGGTTTCGACCTCTCACCAAGTGTTTCCATTCCCTGGGTTCGCCCTGCACCCTCACAGCTTTAAATTTAATAAATAGTTTTACATGTGGAACTTTGTCAATAGCCTTTTGGAAGTCATGGTACACCATGTCATAGAGATTGCCTTGATCCCTATTCAAATAACCCGCCAACACTCAGGGCTGCATTTTCGGTCTTCTGCCGCCCCTGTTAATGCCCTGGAGCGGCAACAATGGCAGCGGTAAGCACTTCCAGGCGGGCTTCCGTCATCCCGCCAGGAGATTCAGTGCCGGTATCGATGGGGCGCGGAGCATTAATGCTCGGAAGAGGCGAGCCGATGTGCAACGCCCCTTTGCGACACCGGCTCGATTTATGGCTGCTGCCCGACCTGTAGCGCTCCATAGAACACCCTGCTGGGAACACCTGTGGAAGTAGGCATTCCAAGCCGTAGTGGCCACAGTGAGGTAATTAATGTTGACCTTAGGTAAGTGTGATTGTTTTTTACTTTAATATTTTTGCGATTTATGTTGTGGTGACGTGAGTTATTTATTGGGAATTATATCCCGTCTCACCACCCTCACCAGCCCCCCCCCGCCCCCCGCCCCTCCAGGACTCTTCGAGCGCTCCGAGACCAGCTACTTAGCTCAGGATTTTCACTTGCTCAGCCGACCTAGCACCCTAAAAGAGGCGTGTACCTCCCTTAGTGCTCCGTCCCACACTCACGGCCCAGCTGATGAATTTTGCTGACTGAGGCGCAAACTGTTCCTGGGCGCAAACTTCACCGCCCCGCCGCCCCGCCGCCATTACCGCCCCGAAATGAGCGGAAGCAAAAATCCAACTCTCAATGTTTAAACTTGCACTCAACCACGTGGGCAAGGTACCGGCGGACTGATCAACCATTACCCAACTGTCTGTAGTCGAGAAGGAGAGAAAATAGGAAACAGAAGGAGGGGGAAATAAAAGTGGGTGAGCAGGGAAAGAGAAGAGCCAGAACGGTGATGTGAAAAAAAAATGGTATGAAGTGGTCAACAGTGGTCCAAAGGTCAAAGACTTTAATGTGGTAACTTTGATCTTTCGTTTTTGTACCATGTTTCTCTCCGAACCAAAAGCTACAGTGTTTCTGAGGTAAGTCACCTTCACTAAAGAAATAAAAAGTAAAAAATCTGATAAAAAAATAAAGTCGAACCGACTTACCTCTGATTCAGAGGGAAAAAAATGTGGCACCAAAAAGATCAAAGTAACCACATCAAACGGCTAACTCCTTAAAGGTAAAAGATATAGCCAAACCATTCTTTCCCCTTTACCTGAGATAGCTGCAGCAATGAACCTTTTTTTGTTACAAATGCTAAGAGCTTCTTACATCCCTAGAGAAAAAAAAGCAAATATTCAAGTCACAGGAAAAGACCATTTTTAAGTTCACTGCACTATTCCTGCAGTGGTCCCAGATTGACCTGATTGAACTTGTTTGTCAAAATGCAGCTGAGGTTCCAGTCAAGGAAATGTTTAGCAAGGATTAGGAACTGTGTGTTTTTGCTGCAAATGTTTCTATGGCAGGATTGCTTCATTAAATTTATTATGCAGCTGCTTTTAAAAGATTTTTTATTTGAAGTCACTGCATTCTCAGCATATTGACAAAGAAGCCATTGCCTGCAAAATTAGCCTAACTCTTCTTTCATGTTTCAATATCAACAAAAATGTGATGGGATATCAAACACTACCTTGGCAGACGCGCTCTCACTTTCTGCTTTTAAGATGATGCCAAAATGGGTAAGAGTGAAGCAGTCTGTAAATAATTGACAAAAAGTCCACACTGTTAATTAAGAGAACAACCTTTTACAAGTGGTTTCTAAGTATTAAAATCACGCCGGTGTAACAATTAGTAGGAAGCTCCATGGCTTTGTGCTGGGATTGTGCGATGTTCTCACATGCACAGAGGAACGATAATGAAAGGGGAGAGGCATGCACATGCATATGGGATTTGTCTTGGCACATGTTGAAGTTATACGTTGATAAGGATCCAGGTATGTTAGAAGAAAACGCAGCCAATTCACACCTTTGGCTTCTTTATTGATCAAAATTTGTCTGAGGGATCAAGCAAACTGCATTTCAAACACTATATGGAGCCAGGTAAATCCAAGTAAATCCCAGGAAAGGAACGTACATTCGCCTGTTATCAAAGACAGTGCTATCTCGGAGTTTCAAAGACAGAGGTCAGGCAGAGCGCTAGAATCTGATACATATATATGCATATATTTTTTTAAGTTGTTTCTTATCAGCTGCAGAGCCATTTTAAATATTGGTACATATAAAAATGTAAATGCTAATTTTGTAGTTCATGAAAGTGTCTCCACATATTTTAACTGTAAAGGCAGGCAGGCAGGGTTACAATTCCAAATCCCTACTTGTGCTAAAGCGATGCTAATTCTGTGGTAACAAGTTTAGATGTTAGGGTGCTGTTGCCTCTCCCTACCACCCCCTTGGGACTCCCAGAGCAGTTAGTTTACTGTTGTTTGTCTGAAAGGAGCTTGGCAAAGCGATCTCATATAAGAGGGGGTTGTGAAAACCTTGTGCTGATTGGTCCAGAGAAACACACTGCCCTTCTACCGCAACTAAATTGTGGCTCTGCTCATTTCACACCCTTAATGGGGGACCTTCTGTTGGAGAGGTCTGATGCGAACAGGCCAGGGATGTCAATTTAACAGGCTTTCAGCTACAGTTTTTGGCTGCTCCTACAGGGATATGTCTTGAAATTATACATTCCTCTGACTACTAGTCACTTACAATTCTCATACTGTTAGGTGTCAGCTGTGGCTCAGTTGGTAACACTCTGAGTCAGAAGGTTGTAGGTTCAAGTCCCACTTCAGGGACATCAGCACAGTACTGAAGGAGTGCTGCACTGTCACAGGAGCCGTCTTTCGAAAGAAAGGTTAAACTGAGGCCCCAGTCTGTGTCGACACAAAATATCCCATGGCACTTTTTGAAGGCAGGCAGGTGAGTTTTCCCCAGTTTCCTGGCCAATATTCATCCCACAACCAACACCTAAAACAGATTATCTGGTCATTTTTCACATTGCTGTTTGTGGGACCTGGCTGCCCCATTTCTTACATTGACTGTAAAGCACTTTGAGACAACCTGAAATCATGAACGGCGCTTTATAAATGCAAGCCTTTTCTTTACGTGATCAAATCGGCCAAATCAACAAAACAAAGAATTATTTTATAATAAATACTGGCAATCATCTGTAGATTAATTCTCAATAGATTTTTCGCTAAAAATTTGTGAGCGCTCCGTTTGGGGGGGGCGGAAACACTTGTAAGGAAGTGTCGCCGAAGTCTCGTCTCTCGTGGGAAATTGGGGTTACCGCCCCCGAAAGGAAGTGGAGTGCGAAATCAAGTGCTCCACTTCCTTTCTGGGGCGGTCGTGGGACGGACACCTCAGGAAAGGGGTGCAGCACTGCACACTGGGCTGCCTACCACTGCCGCGTAGGTAGGGCTGGTCTCTGAAGGGCCCAAGCTGCAAACCCTGAAGCAAAAATAGGGTCCTACCTGAACCACTGGGGAGCGGGGATGCCCAATCAACAGTGCGGCACGGAAGCAGAGTGCCGGGCTGACCGATCGTGGCACAGACCCCACGTCCGAAGCACCAACGGAGCGCAGGAAAAACATCGTCAATTTTTTTTAACAGCAGCACACCTCTTTGACATTCACCCCGCGAGGGGCCGGCCGCCCAGCACACGTCCGCCGAAGCTGTCACTGTCATCGCCCGGCGCAGCTTCAGGGGGAAATATCCAATTTAAGGTCCAGGGCACTAACGGGGCACTGCCCACGGTGATGACATCAGCTTCGCTGGCATAGCGGAGCGGGGCACTATGGGTTGCTGCCACCGCTAAACTCCGCTAAACTCCTGCCGAATTTAGTGGGAGTCGTTAGCGGCACCACGCCCGGTCGCAAAGATGGAACTAACGGGAGGTGCAAATGACCCGAATTTCTCCCCCCACGATTGATTATATAATCATTTTTGATCTTTCGCTGTAGACATTGCCGCACACCAGGGAGTCGGGACATAATGCCATCCACGGCGAGAGCTGTTGATAGCAAACAAAACCATTTAGTGAAGGTGATAGCATGTATTGTTAATATACACTGCAGTAATGCGAAGAATGTAATCACTTGACATATTGAATGCTCTCGTGTCTGCATCCCTTGATGAGAGTTTGCTTTGAAATCACTCCCTACTGTTGATTGTTTTTCAATGCTGAAATACTTCAAGCTTATTTTAGGATTCTTTTCCCTCCCTAACCAGAAAGGTGTGGTAGCTGCAATCTTCATAGCTCTGAAAATCCCGTTTCTAACTTCCATTTCTCCAATTACATTCGGTTAGGCAAAGGAGAGCGACAAAGTTGTGACCCTTGCAAATATAAGAAAGGAATCTATATTGCAACTCTTCAATGGTAAGCAACTAAATTACATGGCCTCCGACCATTGAGGATAGACGTGCACCTATGTCAGTGCCGCTTTTTTTCTTTAATTTCCATTCGCTCCCCATCTCCCCTAAAGCTGCTGATTATTTTGGGGGTACAATGGTTCAATGGGTAATGACAACCCTCATTCAAGTGGCCATGTGTGAGCCTAGACAGTAAGTGTGCCTGATCTATTCAGGGGTGGAGGGGGATTCATATCATCAGTTGATGTCCACACTCATGCACTTTTCAACAGTGGTCACTGATCTGTGATCAACATTCGATTTTTATTTACCTTTCTAAACCAGATGAAGTTAAAGGCAATTGTAACACTTCCATCTCTATTCTGGCTGGGATCACTTCACTCAGTGCAGGCCAGAGATACACCTACGATTTCCTCTTTTGTGCGACTCAGGCACAACATGTGGTAATCACTTGACATCTTGAACGATCTCTTGCCCGAATCCCTTAATTAAATTATTCACTCCCTCCACCACTGGCACACTGTGGCTGCAGCATTTACCATTTACAAGATGCACTGCAGGAACTCGCCAAGGCTTCTTCGACAGCACCGCCAAAACCCGGGACCTCTACCACTTAGAAGGACAAGGGCAGCAGGTGCATGGGAACACCACCACCTGCAAGTTCCCCTCCATGTCACACACCATCTTGACTTGGAAATATATTGGCCATTCATTCATCGTTACTAGGTCAATATCCTGAAAGTCCCTCCCTAACAGCACTGTCAGAGTACCTTCACCACAGGAACTGCAATGGTTAAAGAAGGCGGCTCACCACCACCTTCTCAAGGGCAATTAGGGATGGGCAATAAATGCTGGACTTTCCAGCAACACCCACATCCCGTGAATTAATATTGACAAAATTATTGCTTTGAAATCACTCCCTAATTTTGATTGTTTATCAATGCTGAAATACTAACCAGAAAGGTGTGGTAGCTGCAATCACATAGCTCTGAAAACAAAGTTTCTAACTTCCAGTCCTCCAATTATGGTCGGGGAGCAAAAGGAGGTACACTGAGTCATTAGAGGCATTTTCAAATTTTCGGAACTATTCCGCCTACGTTATAATAAAACAAGCTGAAGCTGTATTATCCTCAGGTAGCCAAATGGATTGTCTGCCATGGAACAGATCTCAATTAGGACCACGTGGACCAATTTGGGTTTACAAACCTTAATTACTTCCTCTTACTTTCTCTTTGTTAGCATGGCAGCATATTGACTTATCTTGAGAAAGACAGTTGCAACGCCATGTCCCTGCTGATGTCTGTGCCTAGGGTTTCCTTCAGGTGTGAGTCCCCAATCTCGACTGAGTTGCATGCAGCACTGAGTGGAGATGAAAGGCTGAGCCAAAGAGAGGAAAGGGACATGTTGAAATAGGATGCTCTCCACTCAACTAGAGCTAAGGTACAGACAGGGAGAAAGGTCACCTAAGTTTGGGAGAAATGGTTGGAGCGGGAATGGGAGAGTAATAAAAAGGAAGGGAATAAAATTGAGAAAAGTAGCCTTTCAGATAAAATTGTAATGGAAATATTGCCCAATAAGGTGGCCGCAATACATTAAAAGGAGTGTCTTTTGAGTATTCAGCTAAGGCCAACAAAAATGGATATGATTTACAGTAGCAGTTGGAAAAACAAACAACAGCTGGACACCACGTAGCCAAACCGCTTGGGATGCACGGATTTGAGTTGGTTATGTGGTCAGGGCGGATACAGGATCTCTACGCTGGATTCATTGAGCTGTCTGGTTCTGTCAGGCACGTTTTGGACAACTGGTCAGTTAATAAATACGGCACATGGAAAAAACAGCATCCTCCTGGTAACAGGAAGGAAATAAAATGGCCTAAATGTAATGGAGAGATAATGTAATACACAACTCGCCCAAAAGATTGTGGGCATCTCTTTAAACTTTGGGGATTTGGGTTGGTTTGGTTTTGTTTGTTTGCTGAAGTAGAGACATAGTGCAGAAATTGCATGAGAAAGGCTAGTGACCTCAATGCTCTAAATTTAAACATGCTTAAGTATACAAATGACCAAAGACTCTCTGCACTGTGCATTTTTCTGTCAGCTTCCTTCAGCCAAGGGCAGACATCAATCCTGATGTTTGTAAGAAGTGTCAAGACAGACAAGAAACCGTTGACTCCTTGCTGTGTACACGCATGTTGCAAATTCAATGAGAAAGCTATCAGCAGCACCAACACAAGGCAGCTGTTGTAAAATGCACGAACATTTTTTAAAAAGGGCAGCAAAATCTTTTTTTAAAATGTTTTACTGGCCTTTTTTAGACAAGTCCAAGCCAATCTGTCTTTTGTTTAAGTAAAAAAGGAAACATCTGCATGCCTCATCTGTCCTCAAGCATGCATTTTACATGAATCCTATTAAAAATGCAATAAAGATCCCAGTCCGTGCTGCTTTAACTGATCTCAACTGGGATAGTGGTGGGAGTACTACAATTGGCATCAGTGGCCTTGGCTCAGGAAGGAGAACATCAGAGCTCCCACGTCTAATTGACGTCCAGTGAGTGCCTGCTGAAAGTGCATGTCAGGTGAGAACAGGATCTGGTTGGACTCTAATGCCCCCCGTGGTTGATTTGCTTGCTGGCTCTTGGAGGTGGACAGTACCCAGGGCACTATTTCCCAGCAAGGACCCAACACTTTCTGGAAAGGAAGGTAAAAAAAGAGCAAATGTAAACTGCAATAACGTGGTTCCCTGGTGCTACCCATTATGGAACTGGGCCACACAGGCCAAGAAGGTTAGACGTTTCGTCGCTGGCCTGTACTAATTGATCTTAGTGGAGTAACAGTATGGTTGCTATACTGGGCATCAGCACCTTTAAACTACAGAGGGGGAAAAGAATCAGTACAATGCCATTGCTGATCACTGTCTGATGATCCCTGCTGAAAAGTGCCTGTGTTCTAAAATTTGGGTTTGGCTGTGAAGTTTTCAAGGCCCAATAGTTGGCTGAAACTTACACATGAAGAATGGCCACTTGGCTCAGTACCAGGAGCGCCCAATACCTATGGAACAATATGGTTCTATACAAGAGGAGGGGAGATAGCTGCAACGCATTTTTAAAAATCAAATCAGAAAACCTGTATGACTACCCCATTAATAAACAAATCAATGTCATCTTTTACTGTCAACATTCATTTTCCAAAGACTCTGGCTGTTCAATGATATTCAAGCTGTCAGTACGGGCTTATTCTGTTTATGTGTTATTATATCATTTCTGCTTTGACTGCAGTCACAGTAATCACCAATGATAATCCTAATATCATATGATATCACGTAGCTCAATTTTCTCCTTAGCTGCATGCCATCTGAAAAGCTCATCAGCAATTTAATAATTATTTATGGCAATCTTGACCTTTGCAATGCGGATCATGGTCAACTGATTATTATAGACTCTGTTGCATCAAGATTTATATGTGAGATATTCATTTGTCTCTCAACTTTATTCAGCACATGTATTTGTAGTTATGTCTGAAGGTGGCTAAATATGTGTCATGGTTGGTTATATATAGTTTAATTCAGTTTTAATGGACTTGTGTGCAATAGAGAGCTATTTTACAGGGTATAATTTTGCTGTCTGCCTCATTTCTCAACTAACGTATTTATTATTTGACTCACTGCTCTTTAGCCTCCACCCCTTGTATGGCACCCACTCTAATTGCAGAAACTCAGAAGCATTTCTCTGTGTGTGTAGTTCAATGGGCTGATGTACCCACACACACATACACACAAGCCTACAGATACGGGAGAGGGCAAGGGCAGTCACTTTCGGAGCATATTAACAACACACAACTGCCTGGAAGATCAAGTCATCAGGTAGGCATGATCAACATTCTCAGAATGCCGGCATTTGTCAATTGGCTTGTTACGAAATTGCAGGAGACCAGTGTATTGTGAAAGGTGAAACTCACGGCAGCTCTGGTGTCTGTTTATTTACTACCATCTGAAGTATGACAGTTCAAGTAAAAATGGGTTGGAAAAACCACAAAGATTTTTTTATAAATTAGCCCCTAAAAAGTTATTTTTGCAGCAAACTGATGCAATCGGCGAGGTTGCACATTATGACAATTACTGATTTAGATTTTTGTGGGTGGGACAGAGTCAGGAGCAAACTGTGATGTACACACTCTGGAATAACCCACCAACAATTCACTGTCTCGGATCATTCAAAGAATAGCCACCATTACATAACTGAGCTGAGGCTAGTTTTGGTTTGCAATCTCATTGGCCTGGATGTTATGGTGCTTCTGACAGCGAGGCACAGCGTATGTTGTCAGAAGCCTTCAGAATGGCCCTGCAAGCTCCAGCTTTACACAAGCGCCGCGCATGCCCGAAAACCCGGAACTTGCGATCTGTCAAGTTTCGCTTGGACAAATCCACCGCATCCGTTGTAAATTCACTTTCGCTGGCACACCCAACTACTGCCCAGCAAATACCCACAAATTCCTTATGCCTGGTAAAAGCAGGCATAAGGCCTTCTTTAAAATAAATAATAAAAGTTAATGATTTAAACATTCACATACATGTAAGACTAGTTTAGGTAAATTTTGTCACATTTAAAAATGTTTAAAAATATTTTTCCAAACAATTTGTATTTTAAATATTTAATTAAAAGGAATTTGGAACCTATGATCATTTATTTTTATTTAAGTGGTGTGAAATTTTATTTATTAGCTGATTTCTATTGTGTGTATTCCGTAAATGGAATCCCCATAAGCATCATTGGAATTCCCCTTTGTCATTGGTTGGGCTAGCCCACATGGTCCCAGGGATGCTTGCGAACCGCAGGCGCCCCTGGGATATGTGGGCCTTTACACAGGCGTTCGCCTGCAGGCCCGGGATTGGAACAGTCCATAGCTCCGGAGACACTAGGCAAGTACGAAGTTTTCTTTCGGTTCGGTGGCATACGTGGGCGGCAAGCCTCAGACCACAATGTCCAGGCCTTTGATCAACAAACAAGACCTGCACCAACATTTTACTTTCTGTTTTACACAACAAGCTGATTTAATACAAACGGTCTCTGGAAGACTCCTCGACCCTCATCACATTCTCAGTCACTTGGTTTTTCCCTTAAAGGAGAAGTACTTCAAAAATGACAGCACCTTCTCACGACAGCCACGTGGGCCCAGTGATCATTCAGGTATCGAACCAAGGCCCAGTCTGAAACATCATTTCCAGAAGAGGAAAGAAGAAAATCAGTGGAGGAAAATTCAGTTTATCTAGTGATGTGATTTAAATATATATTTTTTTAACCGATAGACATGGTTGGTGTAGCTGGGGAGTAGCAGTTACAAGAGGCAAAAGAGTGGGGTAAGCATATCCACGCTATAAGTGCAGGGTTTGGCCAGCCTGCAGCCCTAAGGACCACAAGTGGTTCCCACAGCCTGACGACCCAGTCCTCGAAGTCTGCGCGACATAGTCCTGTTTGCATTTTATATTTCACGGCTGCCGGTTTGACGTTTGAACTTTGTGGTCGGAGGTTTGGGAAGGGCTGCTGTTAGCGCGGTTGCCTCACTGCTGCTCTGATGTCGGATTTATCCACCAAAGGAAAAAAAAACAGTAAAAGGGAATATTATTTGAATGGGGAGAAATTACAACATGCTGCGGTGCAGAGGGACATGGGGAGTCCTTGTGCATGAATCCCAAAAAGTTAGTTTGCAGGTGCAGCAGGTAATCAGGAAGGTGAATGGAATGTTGGCCTTCATTGCGAGAGGGATGGAGTACAAAAGCAGGGAGGTCCTGCTGCAACTGTATAGGGTATTGGTGAGGCCGCACCTGGAGTACTGCGTGCAGTTTTGGTCACCTTACTTAAGGAAGGATATACTGGCTTTGAAGGGGGTACAGAGACGATTCACTAGGCTGATTCCGGAGATGAGGGGGTTACCTTATGATGATAGATTGAGTAGACTGGGTCTTTACTCGTTGGAGTTCAGAAGGATGAGGGGTGATCTTATAGAAACATTTAAAATAATGAAAGGGATAGACAAGATAGAGGCAGAGAGGTTGTTTCCACTGGTCGGGGAGACTAGAACTAGGGGGCACAGCCTCAAAATACGGGGGAGCCAATTTAAAACCGAGTTGAGAAGGAATTTCTTCTCCCAGAGGGTTGTGAATCTGTGGAATTCTCTGCCCAAGGAAGCAGTTGAGGCTAGCTCATTGAATGTATTCAAGTCACGGATTGAATTAAGGGTTACGGGGAGCGGGCGGGTAAGTGGAGCTGAGTCCACGGCCAGGTCAGCCATGATCTTGTTAAATGGCGGAGCAGGCTCGAGGGGCGAGATGGCCTACTCCTGTTCCTAATTCTTATGTTCTTATGTTCTTATGTAAAGTCCTTCAGTATCAATCGTCTGAGACATAGGCAGATTAATGGGGCCAAGGCTTTTCAGGCAGCTCCCTGTTCTCCCCACCACCTCAGGTACTTTCTGCTGGCAGTGATGGGGGGAGGGTTGAAAACAGCGACTCAAATATTCAAAGGGGGAGGAATACATCATCCGACACATTTCCTGCCATTTGCGCCCTAGCAACACAGGGGCACCTGGAAAGTTGATGCATTCCGGGCATACAGCGTTGCTATGACATATGAAGGGGTGGGGTCCTGGGGGTGGGGATTTACATTTTAAATGCTCTGCAGGGAGTTGAATTGACATCAGGATGATTGATTTAACGCTGCAGCTCAATAAATTTCAAAGTTGTCCAAAAAAATAATTTCCACTCCGCGTCCCCCTCCTTCCAACAGCTGCTTTGGTCTGACCCTTTTATACTCCGGTAAGGGCTTATGGCCTGGACAGCCATTCACACCCCTTGCCCTCCCCCTCCTTCCCACTAGAGGTGGGCTTCTCAATGGAGGTGGGAATCACCCCCTCCCCACTCCCCACCCCCAGGAGTCCACTGTTGTGTTCATACTCTATTTGTTTGTCACAAAAACTCTCACTAGACAGGCATTAGGACCCTGCAGGAGCTATTCACACACTGCTGTAAACATTCTGGTTCATGCTGGTTTTGGGACACCATTTTGGTTGTTTCTACAAAGGACACAGTTAAGTTACACTACTCATGTTTCAGTTAGTCTGGTTATTTACATACACAACATCCACCTAAATTACCCTGAATCCAGGAGAATCTATTGGGGCAGGGGCTCTCCCAAAAGAGCACGGGATTCTCAGAAAAAGGTGGGCGCCATTATACAGAACAGTCATAGGGGCACCCGAGAAATCTCCCAATTTCTCATATGGCCAATCCGTCCCTATACTGGGATCAGGGGCAAGTCCTTGGGGCAGATTCAATGGTATGCAGTGCATGAAGATGAAAACTTGCTCAATCTTGAAATAATGCATCCTCCACAATATAATATAATCCAGGCTGCCACTCCAATGCAGTAGTGAGAGAGTGCTGCGCTATCGGAAGTGCAGTATTTTGGATGAGACATTAAACTGAGACCCCATCTGACCTCTCAGCTGGATGTAAAAGATCCCATGGCTCTATTTCAAGGAAGAGCAGGGGATTTCTCCTCGATGTCCTGGCCAAAATTTATTCATCAACCAACATCACTAAAACAGATTATCTGGTCATTATCACATTGCTTTTGTGATGGAACTTGCTGTGCGCAAATGTGCTGCCATATTTCCTACAGTGAGTACACTGGCTGTGAAGAGCTTTGGGACGTCCAGAGGTCATGAAAGGCACTATATAAATGCGATTTCTTGCTTTCTAATATGCTAAAAAGGAGCGGTGGAACTTTCAAGATTTAACGGTTGGAAATCAGAAGCTCAGAGAGCAAATCAACTGGGTGATTTTATTTCGAACAAACTGTCTCACATTATGTAAAAAAGAAAAGTTTGGAAGCTCAGTGATAGCGGGCTCAAGGTGACAAGAAATTGAGAGGATAGGGAGAGAGTGAGGTCAAGAATGCAGGGGTCAGAGTTAGACATTGCCAGAAAGTGGATCTGGCATTTGTGTATACATTTTTCTTAATTGCCTCGAATCAGTTTAAAAATTAAAGCAGCAAGTTCATTCTCTGGTCTGTGCTGAGCTGGTGGATCTCTGCCAGGGCAGCAGTTGGAGTACCACACTGGATACAGTGTCTCTCAGTTATCAATGGTAAAATCAACCAGAGTTCCCACTCCTGATTTCTACACAATGACCTCAGTTAGAACATGAGAGTGTCTGGATCTTAGGTCATTCAGGTCATCAACAATGCTCCCCCCTCCCCCGCAATGGTCAGCTAGCTCACCAATAGTGTCTAGGCTCAGACATGGACAATGGCTATTTGGGCGAGTTACCAGCAGGATGGCTGTGGCCATGGATCTATATTCCAATGTGGAAGGAGGGCGGGGGAAGAAAAATGGTCAAAAAAAAGCGTAAGGTGCTTAATTTGCTGCTACAAAGTCCACAATGACTGAATGAAGTCACCGAGGATTGGGAAGGAAGGCAGGGCGTTTGATCTCACCAGCCCGCTTAACGTGATCTTACAGAATTGAATTTAAGCACACTATTTCACATGGCAGTGGATGGAAATGTTTGACAGTGTGCTGACCTACAGTGGCACTGTGGCGTTCAACCATCTCAGAGCCCCGATGATTTCAGAAGCTCCTCAATCATGTTACAGCCCTATAATTCACTCTGAGGACACTCGTTATTCTATACATAACCATTTCCAATTTAGCACATTCATGAGCTGAAACAGATTCTTCCTGTTATATGTAATAATACAAACAACTAAAAAACAAACCCACTGCGACACAAATGATGCAACAAGTGATGCACTATGCTCAGAGGTTCAGTAGCCCAGCCTAAACATCACTTCAAGGTTGATTCAGGATCAAGGTAAATCAGGTCCTTATTGTATAATGATGTTTGGTTTGTGCTTTATGAAGTGTTCCAATAATGTAACCCATGAGAGTGGGAAATTAGTTTTATTCCAACTTGGACATCACTCCTAACCTGAAACAGCAGCTGGCCTGAAACCAAATTGCTGGGAGATAGTCTCACTAAACTACCAGGAATGCCAACTACACACTTCCTGTTAATCCGCCTGGAAAGTCAAGTGCACACATCCTGTTTGGTCATTATGGAGTTCAGATGCATACATCTTCACTGCGTCACAAATGATTTCTGATACTAAAATTTCTACTACACCAGCAGGAAGGTCTGAAATACCAGTGAGATCAGATCCACACATCTCCACTCCCAGAGAGGCTTGAGTTATACATCTCCACAGGACACGATCCATAGGTTCCTAATGGAACATCAGGCAAATAGGATTCATGCAGCCCTACTATATCATCAGAGCGATCAGATTGAATTGTCCTCACTAGACTTCCATGGAAACTTAAAAAAGGTACAGGGCACTTATATTTCACTCCTTTCTAGATGCTAAGTTTTACGAATCCTGCCGTGAGCTGTGACGGTACACAGATTTTTATCACAGATCACAAGATTTTGTTGTGTACTTAGAATGAGAAAATGCCATCAAGCCGATACACGCTTGCCCTATTTTTTGTGTTTGACTTACCTTCATGTAACTATTCTTTCTACCTCCTGATAAAACAAAGAGACCATGGCCAATTCAGAAATCCTCCATCAAGAATTCCTCTCCAATCCCTCAAAGGTGATCTGGCAAACCCGAACAGATCCCAAACCCATTAGTTATTAGCCAGAGTATTCTTCTTACTTTCCTCCTGTGTGACCACTTCACTTTTCAAAAATGTATCTAACACCTTCCTGAAGGATTTCAATGAGTGAGGCCTCACTACCACCGTAGGAGTCTTGTACCACAGGTTGATCACCCTCCAAACCTTACTCCCTATTTTCTTAATTTAAATGGGCATCCTTAGTTCTAGTGAGCCCCATCACTTTGCACAACCTATCTATTTATATGTTAGCAATGTCCTTACTAATTTGCAATATCTGAATCAGATCGCCTACAAGTCTATGCCTCACCAATGAATCCAAACCCATGACACAAAATCTATCTTCAGTGTACTTAGGCTGAAGATCCTCGTCATTGTCTTTCGTGGTGTTGCTCTTCTTGAAGTGAAAGAACCAAACTTCTCCATTTAATTTCATATGCCACTTAAGCCTTATATAATCCGATTATCATGTTGCTAGTTTTGTAGTGAATAGACCATGATCCTATTTGCTTTGCTAACATTGTGATTACCTTTAGGAAGTGGTCAATAATTGTGCCAAAGTCTCTGTCCATTTACATAGAAACATAGAAACATAGAAACATAGAAAATAGGTGCAGGAGTAGGCCATTCGGCCCTTCTAGCCTGCACCGCCATTCAATGAGTTCATGGCTGAACATTCAACTTCAGTACCCCATTCCTGCTTTCTCGCCATACCCCTTGATCCCCCGAGTAGTAAGGACCTCATCTAACTCCTTTTTGAATATATTTGGTGAATTGGCCTCAACAACTTTCTGTGGTAGAGAATTCCACAGGTTCACCACTCTCTGGGTGAAGAAGTTTCTCCTCATCTCGGTCCTAAATGGCTTACCCCTTATCCTTAGACTGTGTCCCCTGGTTCTGGACTTCCCCAACATTGGGAACATTCTTCCTGCATCTAATCTGTCCAGTCCCGTCTTTAACATACACCTACTTATGCTACAGTCTAGATTTGAATTCTGTGCACATATGTGCATAACTGCATACTTATGTATACAGGGAAAGACATTTGACAATCTTTAGTCCTCTTCCCCAATCTATCCAAATCCATTTGGAATCCATTTCCTTCCTCTAAGGTCTTAACACAGACATATCATTTAATATCACCCACAACTTTAATAATAGGAGGAGTGCTCCTCCGATCCTCCACAAGGTAAATCACAACACCCGCTCCGCCTCACCATTACCTCCAGTGAGACCCTCCTGAAATCCCCTCCCAGTGACGTACTTGCTTGTCAGCATGCCATCCATTAGTACCAGCCGGCACACTTTAGCAGCCTGAACCTCCTCTCTCACCCGCCAGCCAGCTACAGCTTTCCACCCGTTTCAGCAACATACAAATGAGGCACGGAGTTGATATAGTTCTTTGTACTCACCCTGCCCTACCCCCACCCGCCCAACACCCACTCAGGGTTAAAATCAGCCCCATAGTACCCATTCATTTCTTCTTCCGTGCTCTTGTCATTGCTTATCTCAAGTAATCCCCCAACTGTCTATTTTTTTGGCTGTCTTCTTCCTCTTTGGATGAACAAACGATTTGTTCTCTTATTGACCTCTGACACATAACGTAAGCAATAAACACTTTCCCATTATTTTGCTATTTTCCACTATTCCCCTCTCCAGATTCATTTTAACTTACGTAATGCTTCCTTGTGTTACTGCTAACTGCTTTCTGAACCTTCTGAAAGACTATAATATGAAACAAATTGATAATTCACTGCCTGTAGATAATCCACTGCACCAGTTGGATCCAGGCATTCCTCATTGACTGAGGGACTGTTTGGATGAAGAAGGCCCTTCAGCCATTTAATCTTATCCTTCCAGCATATCAACCTTACCATCTTCCCATTAAAGCATTTATTAGAAACTCCCACTCGGATTTATAAAGCACCCTTAACGTAAAGGAATGCTTCACAGGTAGCATAAGGAAATGGACACCAAGCTAGGAAGTGCGGGATTAGGAGTGACTGAAAGCTTGAGGTGGTTTCTAAAAGGTGGAGGGAGTAGCAGGGAGGTTAAGGAAGAGTAGTACTGAGGGGAAGCCGAAGGTTCTGCCACCAATGGTAGAGCAAAGTTGAGGTGGGGGTCCACAGAATGCTGGAGTCAGAGGAAGAGAGCTTTTGGGGGGTAGTGGTATATAGGGCTGGAAAGGATTGCAGAGAAAGGGCAGGGGAAGGCCATGGAATTATTTATAGATGAAGACAATGATTTTGAATTTAGTGAGTTGGAGGATGGAGAGCCAGTATAGTCAGCAAGGACAGGGCGATGTGCACCGTGTGATTTAGTGTGGGGCAAAATATATGCAACAGAATTTTGGGCAAGTTGTTATTGCGGGAGGGTGAAAGGGCAGTAAAGGAAACGTATGAGTAGTTGAAAGTACAGATGACAAAGCAATTTATAAGGGTTTCAATGAAAGGTGGTGGATGAAACCAATGTTCCAGAAGTAAGTGCTCTTGGATAGAACATGGAGTATAAAGTTCAGCTCAAGTTTGAAAAGGACACCAAGACTGAAAATGGCGTGGTTTAGCCTGTGAAAGTGGTTGGGGAGGGGAATGGGGTCAGCGACAGAGATGTGGAGTTTTTGGCAGAGGCTAAAGGCGATGGTTTTGGTCTTCTTGACGTTAAGCTGTAGGAAGGTCTGAGAGCATGGAGGCAGCTAAGGGACTGTGGGAAGTGTTGGAGAGGTAGAGGGTATCATCAGTGTACATGCTAAAGTTAACCTTGTGCATGTAGATAATATTGCTGAGTGGCAGTATGTAAATAAGGAAGGGTAAGGAGATGAGTGAAGAACATTGGAAAAGCTGAAAATTATGGTGCAGGAGAGGGAAGAAAAGCCGTTGATGGATGTAATTGAACATTGAATAAAGTTAAGCTCTCTCTGACATCAGTCTGTCTCTCTCACTTCCTCTTTGTCTCTTTCCCATACACACAGCCTCTATTTTTTTTAAGAACTTAATATAAATGTTATCTCTGCAAAACTGTTGAAATTTGTCTTCTTGTTTTTTTCAAATGATTTGAAGAAAAATTGCTGGACAGATTGTACCAGCTAAGTAAAAGTATCTTCAGTAGAACTGATTGAACAGTGCTGGTGCACCCTGGAAAGTTCGGGGGACTGCACGTGCTCAGACTGCATAATCCAAATTCAATTCAGGTAATCACAGCACTCGGAAAAAATATCAAATCCAAACCCAGGCTGCTTCTAGGGGACACTGAAGCCTTCAAGTAAAATCTGTATTAAAGGTGTTAAAATACAAAAGATAATTCAATGCATAACTTTAAACTTGCTATTGTGAAGTAATATATTTTTTAATAATAACTTACAAACTTCAGTTGCATTCTGAGAAAAAATGGTGTTTGGAAAATATTTTGGAAACCATTTTGAGTGACTTGTAGGAACCGAGTGGCCAGATTGCATAATCACAGGATGTTATACTCCACAGCTATTGTGTGTCACACAGTCTGATCCCTTTAACATTGAAAATATCGATCACAGCACCACCTATAGGAGTAACAGACACTTAATGGGTTTTCAATGAAATGTGTGCATATGTACCTTATTTAATATATAATAGATGGGATGAGGCCAACATTAAAATAAGGGGGAAAGGAATTTGGTAGAAGCATGCCAAGTATTCATACAATAACACTGCTTAATTTGTATCCTTATGTATCTGTTATATGTCTGAACGTATGCTATCATAGAAATTTACAGCATAGGAGGAGACCACTTGGCTCATGACATCTGTTCTACTTTTTGTTTTTTTGTTAGAAAGTAACCTTTAGGCTTTACACCTCATATCAACCTTATGCAAATAGGCTTCTGTTATTTATAGCCTTATTGATCAAATCATTTAATTCTGTCTTTTTATATGGATGTTTCTTGAGGTTCAGCTGTTGAATATGGAATAGATCCTACAAGTAATGGGGACCTTATGTTCTCAGCAGATGTGCGATACATACAGTGTTCACCAGTTGAATACCATGCATTTTATTGTTTCTTTTCTCCAGATGTTTCTTCTTGCCTCCACTCCTCTCCTGAAAGCAGTTTCACATTGTAGGCTATTGGTATGTGGACAAAATTATTCTAATATATCTCATTCATGTGGCCAAATAAGTTACGCAGATAGGGAGGCCTAGCAGATGATTAATCTCAAGTAATTATAACACGAAGCTGATTGACAGCAAAATTTGGAACTTTCATACTGTCCTGCATTTTTTGTGAGGCATTTCTCCTCACTCGTACTCTAGTCCCTGGATATAAAGGCCAGCGTTCCATTAATGTTTTTGATTATTTTCTGTACCTGTCCATGACATTTTAATGATCTATGTACCTGGACCCCTAGGTCTCCACTGTTTCTAGCTTTTCACCATTCAGCAAGTACTCTGAGCCATCCATTTTAGGTCCAAAGTGTTTGGCCTCATACTTGCCTACATTGAAATCCATTTGTCACAGTTTTGCCCATTCACTTAATCTATTATTATATCTTTATAAATGTTTGCTTCCATCTATATTACTTACAATGCCACCTAGCTTTGTGTTATCAGCAAACTTGGATATAATGGTTCTCTATCATAGAAACATAGAAACATAGAAAATAGGTGAAGGAGCAGGCCATTCGGCCCTTCGAGCCTGCACCGCCATTCAATGAGTTCATGGCTGAACATCCCATCTTCTCTATCATTATTAAATATGGTGAATAGTTGAGGCCCCATTTCAGATCCCCATGGGACACCTCGAGTTACACACTGCCAATTAGAGTGCCTGCTCATTATCCCTACTGTCTGTTTCCTGCCGCTCAGATAATTTCCTAACCACGTCAATAATTTGCCTCAATTGCATGAGCTTCAACTTTAGCTCACAGTCTCTTATGAGGAACTTTATCTAATGTCTTCTGGAAGTCCATATAAATAGCATCCATAGACATTCCCTTGTCCACTATTTTAGTTATGTCTTCAAAAAATTCCATCAGGTTCATCAGGCATTAGTTACCTTTTACAAATCCCTGCTGGCTCTCTCTGAACAGCTGAAAATTTTCAAGGTGTTCACTCACTCTCTGCTTAATTATAGGCTCTGGTATTTTCCCGACAAAAGGTGTTAGGCCAATTAGTTTAGAATTCCCTGGTCTCCCTCTCTCACCTTTTTTAAATAGTGGAGTGACATGCACAATTTTCTAAACTAAAGGAATGGTTCCTGAATCAAGAGAACTTTGGAAGATTAAAGTTAGGGCATCTACAATGTTCCCACTTACTTCCTTTAAAACTCAGGGGATGGAAACCATCTGGTCCTGGGGATTTGTCACTCTTTAGTATCATTATTTCCTTCATTAATATTATTTTGCTCACATTAATTTTGATGAGTCCCTGCCTGATTCAATATCAGTTTCCTTGGGATGTCTGGCATGCTATCCAGCTCCACAGTTTATAAATATGTTACACATGATCTAAATTCATAAAATAGGGATTGAGCCCTAAGGATCAAAATAGGGATCGTCCCGTGATGGAAATTGTGGAGACAATTTATCATGGATGTAAACTACCTTCTTGTGCACTTCCATGAAAAACATCACTCCTGCTGAGGAGCAATGCTTACGGGGAGCGCAGGTCAGAAATTAATGGGCAGCAGAACCCTGATTTCCCATCCACTTTCTCAGTACTAAACTATGTCCTTAGACAAGCTTATATTTTTAAAAACTAACAAATACATTTTTAATCTCTGATTTATTACCGCGGGATTAAAAATGTATCTCTTCATTTTTGAAAATATGAACTCTTCCAATGATTTGATGTTGTACTGAGATATAAGGCTCTATTTTTGCCACCGTTGCCGTTGCCGTTTTTTTGGCGTCCGCTGATTTTTTGGAGCAATCATGATTTTGCAATTTTGCTGAAAGTTTGTATGCCAGCGGTGGCTGTCAGCGTTGTTTTTTTTGTATGCAAGATTTCTTGGTGCAGGTCTGGTTAAAAAACTGATTTCCGCACTATTTTTGGCCCTTGAACCGATTTTCACAATTTTTTTCAGGGCGGTGCAGAGTGGCCTTAAATACCAATCAGAAAAACCCTACGCTAACTTAAGGAACTCGGCACTGAGTATATTTCTGAGTTTTTGGAGCGAGGGATGAAGATGATTTAAAACACAGATTCATGATGATTTTTGCAGAGGGAACTCGGAAAATAACTCGGAAAGTTCATTTTTCCCAAAGAATGTTTTTGAGAATGAACAACTTGCGATTCCACCCCACCACACCACTGAATCTCTGCTGACGGGGCTTCAGGCACGGGGCACGTTCGGAGGAGTGCGGTCAGCCGAAGGATCGCTCCCTCGGCCGGACACAAGCACAGGAGCTTGCCGCTTGGATTCCATCCTCCCTCCCCCAGGCTCAGCTAGGAAAGAAGCCCGGCAAGGGGGGGGGAGGGAGGGAGGCGTGGCAGCTGGAATCCAAGCGCCAAGCTCCTGTGTTTCTGTCCGACCAATTGAACGATCCTGCTAGCATGCACTCCTAACTGTGCATCGGAGATGGCACAACACAGCAAACATAAGCATTTCGGGCACAAGCTATAATTAAAGTGCGAGAAATTTCTGTGCATTGCGTCTCCATAGAGACAGAGCTTAGTGTTGCGCATGCGCGCAGACCTGGGTATGGTCCGTTCTGCTAGGGCGTCACCCAGCAAAGGTGTGTGTGTGCTGCACTTCAGTAAGTCTCAATAACAAGAACAACAAAATAAAGAATCAGAATTATGGGTGCAAATCTTACTATGCCTCGTGTAGTAAGGTTGGTTTACATGCATGGCATATGGAGGCGATGGATAATACCACTACGCCGTCGTCACACAAACCAGATCGCTCAGGCATTAATGGAGAGGAGGCCATACCCTGATCGAATCTACAGGCACAGGCGCTCATACCTACACCTGAGTGAGGCAGACTGCGTTCGCAGCTGCAATTTAGAAAGAGGTCATCGCCAAGATCTGCCAGCTAGTCAGCTCAGACATACAGCCAAGAAGTGGCAGGAGGACTGCCCTACCTGTGGAAGTGAAGCTCACTGCAGCACTTGCCTTCTATGCTTCTGGCTCATTTTAAGCAGCAACTGGGGACATGTGCTGCATCTCTCAGCACGCCGCACATTGCTGCATTCGATAGGTGACTGCTGCACTGTATGCCAAAAGGGACCAGTTCATCAATTTCCCGATGACCACACATGCAGTGCAAGACAGGGCTGTGGAGTTCTCCAGAATTGCCGGCTTCCCAAAGGTACAGGGTGTGATCGACTGTACCCACATCACCTTGAGAGCACCTTTGAACAACTCCAAAGTTTATCAGACCAGGAAAGGGTTCCATTCCCTAAATGTGCAGCTCATCTGAGACGATCTGCATCGAATCATGGCAGTGGATGCCAAATACTCAGGTAGCATCCATGATGCGTTCATCCTACATGAGAGTGTTATATCTACCATGTTTCAGGAGCTGCCAGAAGGGCACAGCTGGTTGATTGGGGATAAAGAGTATGGGCTCGCCACCTGTCTTATGACCCCCCCACCCCCCCACGCAATCCCCACACTGGGCCAGAGCGTCGGTACAACATGTCACACATAATGACATGGAGCATCATAGAGTGGACAATTGACATACTGAAGCAGCGTTTCCAACTCTGGAGGCTATCTGTAATACGCTCTTCACCATGCCAGTCAGTTCACTGCCGTGTGCTGCATGCTGCACAACTAGGCCATCATGAGAGGCCAGGCCCTGGACATTGAAGATCCTCCTGAGGGGAGAAGGTGGCGGGGGTGGGGGGGGGGAAGAAGAGGAGGACGAGGAGACTGACAACGAGGTCGAGGAGGAGGAGGAGCAGCAGCAGGAAGGTGAGGAGAAGGAGAAGGACGATGACGAACCCATGTCACCACCTCACCCTGCAGGACGACAGTGGAGGAGGCGGCCTCGTGCACCTATAGCCATAGCTAGAGACTTACGTCAGCAGCTAATCTGTGATCGCTTTGCTGCCTGAAGGCTAAACGGCCCGACAGTGTTGACTCTTTGCACCTGTTAGTGTGAAAAAATAATATATATCATATGTACATAATGTTGTGCTGGTTTATGTTACTTTAATTCAAAAAATAATGTGCAGGATTCTGCTTAAATGTTAAAATAATTATGTTTATTAAACATTTGTACAGTTTTACTTAACTTTAATACTTTAAACTTTTCAATGAAGAAAACAACAAATAGCAGCAACAAACAAACAAACAAACTCTAGTTGCAGCCATCTCTCCTCCCCCTTATTCAAAGACCGTAGCACTGTGCGCCCCTCTTGCCCCTCTTGCCGCCTCTACCACCACCCGTGCCCGTTGTCTCAGACTTCTGCTTCCTCACCCAAGGTTTTTTCTGCTTTCTGCGCAAAGGCGCATTTTGTTCTTGGTGGGGTTGGACAGGGACAGACCTAGCAGACAGCATTGTGGAAGGCCTGGGTTCATCGTCGGACTCTTCTTCAGCCTGTGGATCAACCCGTGGCACACTACCTGAGGTTGGTCTGGGGATTGGAATGTGAATGTCAGCAGTTGATGCTGGCAATTGCTGTTGGGCAATGACAACCTGGGTGTGTCCACTTATTGCAGCAGCTATCTCCGACATTCCCTCCCTAAACTGTACCAACACTGCATCAGCTGCCTCTGACATTCCCTCCCTCATCTCCGACATCCCCTCCCTCATCTGTCCCGACATTGCTCCCATTCTTACAGACAGTGTTGCTACTTCTCCTGACAGTCCCGCTAATTCAACCCTCACCCCACCCATGGTGTCCAGGAGCTATCTGGATAGCTCAATGCTCTCCCTACTCATTCCCATGATCGGTGCTATGTCCCCTGCATCCTGCATTTCAGGTTGAGCTCTCCTTCCCACCCTCCTTGGCCGTCTCCCAGGTGTGACTTGCTGCAACCCACTGGGACCCGCAGCCTCAGACTGTACCCCATGAAATGTCGTGTCAGTTGTATCGCTCAGAAAAGGGCTTGGCATCCTCGGGGGGTTCACCAGCTCCAGTTGCAATGTAACCATGTCATCATTGGGGTCTTTCTACTGCCCTTCATTCTCCAGCTCATCCTCGTCCTGAAGTTGATGAAGAATATCTGGACTGACGGCTTCCTGATCTTCTGCTTCGGCTTCTGTCTCTTCCTAATGCGCAACATCTGCAAAACATTACAGAGCAGATGTTTGGTTGGCAGCAGGGGAGGGGGCAGGGGGGCAGGGTGACATGAGTACGCAGCAGGGCGTACCCTCTGTCGGTAACCTGGGCACAGCGTCCACATTGGTGGTTGATCTTCTCTTGCGAGATTGAATCATATCAGCGATCCTCTGTTCCACAACTGTTAGTTGCAGCTTACTTGGCGCACCTCCTCCAGTTTTTGACCTTTCTCGGTTCATCAGTGACACCTTCTTCTGCAAAGATGAAAATAGAACTTGTTAAGAGAGGGTCCTTCCGTTGTAGTGGCCACACACACACACACACACATTAGTCATATTTACAAATGTAATTGCAGTGCATAAAGACTTACAGTAACTGCTTGGCCAAGGTCCTACCACTTTTTTTTGACCTGCACGCCGCTTCTCGGGGTCATGGCCACTGTATTGAACTCTTCTGCAACTTGTTCCCAAAGTTTTGCTAGTAGAGAGGGTTTCAGTTTCTTTTGTCCCATTCTTCCTTTGTTATCAAGCACATCCCATCTCCTTTCAATGATGTCTTCCAGGGGTTCAATTTCTTCTGCTTCAAATCTCTTGGCCCTTCCACTTCCCCTTCCCTTGGATCCATCATTTGCAGCTAAAATTTTCATGTCCAGATCCAGCTCTGATCCCAATGTGCTCTCACAAGCTGCTGATCCAGACTAGGAAGTTCACTGTGGATGTGTGGACACACCAGTCACGTGGAAAAGGTTTTTTTTCCGGCGCACTCTTGAAGCTCCACCCCCAGAATTAACTTCGGGTACCGCAGCACCAAAATTAAATTCTACTGTGGTGAAAATAATAGATTTTTTTCGGCACAATCGGGCACAAAAAAATTGGCCGTACATGCTCCTGGGTGCCAAAAATTGGCAAAGAGGAAAATAGAACCCATACAGTCCAGAATAGGTCTCAAATTTGACTTTCAGTCGGTACTTAGCTTCCAAGCCCATATCCTGCCCATCACTAAAACACTTACTCCCAGCTGTTTAGTATCACCCAAGTTACCCTATTGCTGCTGAGACACTTCCGCTTTCATTACCTCCAGGGTTGATTTCTGCAACACATTCATCAAAATCTTACAAGTTCTATTTTACATAGCTCTAATTCATCTAAAACTCTGCCACTCTCATCCTATTCCATATTAAGCTCTGTGTGCCCAAAATCCCCGTTCTTGCCAACCTCCACAGGCAGCCTGTTCTGAAGTGCATTCCATTCAAAATCCTCATTGTCATTTACAGAACCCTTCACAGCCACACCTCATCCAATCACTGGACTTTCTCCAGCTTTAGGAATTAGCCCACGCCTGACTATTGCCTTCTGTGTATTGCCTCTTTCAACTCTGACCTCCTGCGTATCGTCTCATCCAACTGTGACCTGTGTATCGCCTCTTTCAACTTTGACCTCCTGTGTATCGTCTCATCCAACTGCGACCTCCTGTGCATCACCTCTTCCAACTGCGACCTCCTGTGCATCATCTCTTCCAACTCTGACCTCCTGTGCATCACCTCTTCCAACTGCGACCTCCTGTGTATCATCTCTTCCTACTGTGACCTCCTGTGCATCACCTCTTCCAACTGTGACCTCCTGTGTATCATCTCTTCCAACTCTGACCTCCTGTGCATCACCTCTTCCAACTCTGACCTCCTGTGTATCACCTCTTCCAACTGCGACCTCCTGTGCATCACCTCTTCCAACTGTGACCTCCTGTGTATCATCTCTTCCAACTCTGACCTCCTGTGCATCACCTCTTCCAACTGTAATCTCCTGTGTATCATCTCTTCCAACTCTGACCTCCTGTGCATCACCTCTTCCAACTCTGACCTCCTGTGTATCATCTCTTCCAACTCTGACCTCCTGTGCATCACCTCTTCCAACTGTGACCTCCTGTGTATCACTGCTTCCAACTGTAGCCTCCTGTGTATCACCTCTTCCAACTGTGACCTTCTGTGTATCGTCGCTTCCAACTGTGACCTCCTGTGTATCACCTCTTCCAACTGTAGCCTCCTGTGTATCACCTCTTCCAACTGTGACCTCCTGTGTATCACCTCTTCCAACTGTAGCCTCCTGTGTATCACCTCTTCCAACTGTGACCTCCTGTGTATCACCTCTTCCAACTGTAGCCTCCTGTGTATCACCTCTTCCAACTGTGACCTTCTGTGTATTGTCTCATCCAACTGTGACCTCCTGTGTATCGTCGCTTCCAACTGTGACCTCCTGTGTATCACCTCTTCTAACTGTAGCCTCCTGTGTATCACCTCTTCCAACTGTGACCTCCTGTGTATCACCTCTTCCAACTGTGACCTTCTGTGTATTGTCTCATCCAACTGTGACCTGTGTATCGCCTCTTTCAACTCTGACCTCCTGTGTATCGTCTCATCCAACTGTGACCTCCTGTGTATCACCTCTTCCAACTGTGACCTTGTGTGTATTGTCTCATCCAACTGTGACCTGTGTATCGCCTCTTTCAACTCTGCCCTCCTGTGTATCGTCTCTTCCAACTGTAACCTACATAATAAGAACATAAGAATTAGGAACAGGAGTAGGCCATCTAGCCCCTCGAGCCTGCTCCGCCATTCAACAAGATCATGGCTGATCTGGCCGTGGACTCAGCTCCACTTACCCACCCGTTCCCCGTAACCCTTAATTCCCTTATTGGTTAAAAATCTATCTATCTGTGACTTGAATACATTCAATGAGCTAGCCTCAACTGCTTCCTTGGACAGAGAATTCCACAGATTCACAACCCTCTGGGAGAAGAAATTCCTTCTCAACTCAGTTTTAAATTGGCTCCCCCGTATTTTGAAGCTGTGCCCCCTAGTTCTAGTCTCCCCTACCAGTGGAAACAACCTCTCTGCCTCTATCTTGTCTATCCCTTTCATTATTTTAAATGTTTCTATAAGATCACTCCTCATCCTTCTGAACTCCAACGAGTAAAGACCCAGTCTACTCGATCTATCATCATAAGGTAACCCCCTCATCTCCGGAATCAGCCTAGTGAATCGTCTCTGTACCCCCTCCAAAGCCACTATATCCTTCCTTAAGTACGTGACCAAAACTGCACGCAGTACTCCAGGTGCGGGCTCACCAATACCCTATACAGTTGCAGCAGGACCTCCCTGCTTTTGTACTCCATCCCTCTTGCAATGAAGGCCAACATTCCAATTCGCCTTCCTGATTACCTGCTGCACCTACAAACTAACTTTTTGGGATTCATGCACAAGGACCCCCAGGTCCCTCTGCACCTCAGCATGTTGTAATTTCTCCCCATTCAAATAATATTCCCTTTTACTGTATTTTTCCCCAAGATGGATGACCTCACATTTTCCGACATTGTATTCCATCTGCCAAACCTTAGCCCATTCGCTTAACCTATCTAAATCTCTTTGCAGCCTCTCTGTGTCCTCTACACAACCCGCTTTCCCACTAATCTTTGTGTCATCTGCAAATGTTGTTACACTACACTCTGTCCCCTCTTCCAGGTCATCTATGTATATTGTAAACAGTTGTGGTTCCAGCACCGATCCCTGTGGCACACCACTAACCACCGATTTCCAACCCGAAAAGGACCCATTTATCCCGACTCTCTGCTTTCTGTTCGCCAGCCAATTCTCTATCCATGCTAATATATTTCCTCTGACTCCGCATACCTCTATCTTCTGCAGTAACCTTTTGTGTGGCACCTTATCGAATGCCTTTTGGAAATCTAAATACACCACATCCATCGGTACACCTCTATCCACCATGCTCGTTATATCCTCAAAGAATTCCAGTAAATTAGTTAAACATGATTTCCCCTTCATGAATCCATGCTGCGTCTGCTTGATTGCACTATTCCTATCTAGATGTCCCGCTATTTCTTCCTTAATGATAGTTTCAAACATTTTCCCCACTACATATGTTAAACTCATCGGTCTATAGTTACCTGCCTTTTGTCTGCCCCCTTTTTTAAACAGAGGCATTACATTAGCTGCTTTCAAATCCGCTGGTGTATCATCTCTTCCAACTGTGACCTCCTGTGTATTATCTCTTCCAACTGTGACCTCCTGTGTATCACCTCTTCCAACTGTGACCTCCTGTGTATCACCTCTTCCAACTGTGACCTCCTGTGTATCATCTCTTCTAACTGCGACCTCCTGCGTATCGTCTCTTCCAACTCTGACCTTCTGTGTATCACTGCTTCCAACTGCGACCTTCTGTACAACACGCTCTCCTGCTAAATTACCCTCAGTGCCAGACCCTTCAGCCAGCTTAGCTCTATAAATTGGAGCTCTCTCCCTAAACTCTTCCACCTTGCTCCTCTTTCCTCATCTCTGAAAGCCTCGCCAAAACCTATTTTTTGGTCATACTTTTGGTTACCTTCCAAATCTCTTCTATTACTGTTCCGAAGCCTGCTTCTGCTCTCTGAAGCACTTTAGAATTCTTACTACATCGAAGGTACTACATAAATACATGACCCCACGTTAGCTGATCTCAGCCAGGGCATTCGTGGAGCAGTTAATTTGTCCTCAGCACCCTTGAACAAGGTAGAGGGGGAAAAAGCAGACAGGTTTTCTACTTCTGATTATTATTCAGAGACCTCCTGAAATAGCAGGTGAAGTCAGGAGAGGTCTCAGCTGGAATGCCGCCCTGTGATAAAATAGCTGGTGACATATGAAGAATAGGTGGCAAGCAAGATATTGGATATTGGCCAGCACTAGTAGAATTCTCCACCATCAGAGGAAGAGGTGAAAAAGGCCGACTATAATCTACATCTGTGACCAATTATTGAACATTACTTTTGGCACTGTCAGTCAGCAGTAGGTGTGTAAAAGTAGATCCAGTCTCCAGAGATGAATGAATGAATTTTGGGAAGGTCTATTCCAAGTCTGCATATCCAACAAGAGTGAGTAAACAAGACTCGATCGATTGCTGTACCTCGTCCCTCCCCATCTCTGTAATCTCCTGCAACTCCACAACCCTCCCAGATCTCTACACTCCTCCAATTCTGGCCTCTTGCCCATCCCTAATTTTAATCGTTCCACCATTGGCAAGTGTGCCTTCAGCTGCCAAGGCCCTAAGCTCTGGAATTCCCTCTCTAAACCTCTCTGCCTCTCTACCTCTCTCTCTTCCTTTAGGACGCTCCTTAAAACCTAGCTCTTTGAACAAACTTTTGGTCACTTGTGCTAATATCTCCTTATATGGCTCGGTGTCAAATTTTGTTTGGCAACGTTCCTTGGGACATTTTATATAAATGCATGTTGTTTTTGTCTTTGTAACTGCTTTTTCTCCCCTCAAGCTTCACGTTTCCTTCCATGCAAGTCAGTTGTCTGTTTTGATCGATTAAAGGGAGTGAACTTGTCATGTAATATATTAATACATTCTTTGTTTTTTTTTAAATCCTGAGATGCTGACAAATCCAATTCTCTAGCCTCGGTTCAAGATTGGCTGTCTGGACACTCTCCCACCCTCTGCTGTGACAAACAAGCTATTTCAGTAAAGTGATGTGCATGTTACATTTTTTTAACAAGCCATGTCCAGACAGTTCAGCAAATTTGCTGCACTTTTACTGTCCACTGCTGATTCCCATTGACTTCATGTGGTCCATTGCAGTTGCCACCCTGATATTAGCTGCCCTATTAGAGCTGCTGGTATACTGTAGGCCCTTTTAACTTTGTGGCAGAAATAGTTTGCTGCTCCCTACACACTGGTAATTAGTCTACCATTTAATCTTGCTGATGAGTGGTTTTGTATTAGGTATAAAAGGAGGGCCGAACAATTTTAGGTCGCAAATTATTTGCCCAAAAAAAAAGCTGCTGGCAGGAACAGTGTACAGCAAACATTTTGGGTTAGAGAACTGAAAGGAGCCTACAATAGCAGAATTATGCTGACCAGGTTGGCTCTGTTTATGGAAGCTGATAAACATTTGCTCCATGGATTCTGCTCACTTTCATCAAACACATCCTCCAGTCACGGATCGGAAATATTTAGGCCTGCGTGCAACCGACTGCACCATAAATTTCAGAGCAAAGTTTAGGCTTCTTCGTTTGAAGAAGAGAAAAAAAACACCCAAAAAATCTACTAAAAATAGGATTGGGTATTTTTATGAACTGTAAAGTATATATGCCAACTGTGGAATGCTATGGGCATCGACATGCAGAGGGGTACAGTCAGATGATAAGTGGCTGTAAAGAGAGTACGTTTTGTTTAGATACTGAAGACAGAATTTCTCATGCATGTAATAACTCAAGAGCCATGAAGTGAATTGAGCATATCCTTCTCACGTGTGGGATAAATACTGCACCACGTGAAGTAAGTCTTTGCCAATCAAACTGCTTGCAAATAGTCAGCCAACCAAGTTCAACTCACTTGTGCATGACTGGTCTTCAGTCTGTGGTTTCAAGTCGCCTGTTTTATGACACTTAAAGTGACCAATCACAGAACATAAATACATCTCCTCATCAACAAATAAACCAATCAGGAGCTCTACATAACTGGCCCATCAAGATAATTTAAGAACACGAGAACATAACAAAAAAAGTCAAGGACGAGAATAGGCCACTTGGCCCATCGCGACCCATCCATCCAGTTCCCCAGCTCACTTAGCCTAGCATCAAACTGCATTTTGAACCCTCATGAGTTTCCTTGTCTCTGCTACCTTGCATGACAGAATATTCCAAATGTTTAACGTCCTTTGAGTAAATTAAGTCAAAAGGTTGCTTTCCTTAAAGCTCAGGTACAAAATCATCACCAGACTTCCCCTTTGGAGAAGCAATAACTACCTCTAATCCTTAATAATAAAAAACATGATTTGCCCCATCAACAATGACAATGTAATTTGGGTTTTAAAGGGCTACTCTCCATCAAATAACTCTCATGGACAGAGTCACTAGAGGAACATCGCCATCACACTCCATTCTGGTGTAACAACAGGATCACAATTGGGGGATCTAGGATAAGAACATTCAACTATGTCTAGAAAGAAGAGATTTCACACTAATAAGAGGCAGATGTTACTCCTTCGTGCTTGGGCATAAATAATACCCACTGGGCAGAGAACACAGAGGAATTAATTGGCAGAAATTCAGGAGGACTCCATTATGGACATGGGATCCTATTTTCTCGTCTGTGCATTACCCATGCGATTATTTACACAGAAGAAGAAAATCTAATCTAAGAGTATACTAGAGTTAAGGTCATTACTTGAAAGAAGTACGAGGCTTTAATTTCCCATCCAACAGTAGGGTTAAAAATAGGCTACCGTTCATATTCTGATATAGGGTCATGCCCAAACGAGCTAACCTATTTTTCTTTCCTGATGCTGAGTGACTTACATTCCCAGCATTTGCTGATTTTCTTTCAGATTTCCAACATCTGCAGCTTTTATCTGCATTGCTAAAGTGTTATGAAGCATTGGTTAGGCCTCAGCAGGAGTATTGTGTTCAATTCTGGGCGTCACAGATTGGGAAGGGTGCCAAGGCCTTAGAGTGGGTGCAGAAGAGATATACTAGAATGATACCAGGGATGAGGGACTTCAGTTATGTGGATAGACTGGAGAAGCTGGCGTTGTTCTCCTTAGAGCAGAGAAGGTTAAGAGGAGATTTGATAGAGGCGTTCAAAATCATGAACGGTTTTGATAGAGTAAACAAAGATAAACTTTTTCCATTAGCAGAAGGGTCGATAACCAAAGGACACAGATTTAAGGTGATGAGTAAAAGAAACGGAGGAGACATGAGGAAACATTTTTTATGCAACAAATTGTGATCTGGAAAGGATGGAGAAAGCAGATTCAATAGTAATCATTTGCATAATTACAAATGTATCCTAGCTCGCACCAAGTTCCACTCATCCATCACCCCTGTGCTCGCTGACTTTGACCTACATTGGCTCCCAGTTAAGCAATGCCTCGATTTTAAAGTTCTCATCCTTGTTTTCAAATCCCTCCATGAATTAGCACCTCTGTAATCTCTTCCAGCTCCATAACCCTCCGAGATATCTGCACTCCTCTAATTCTGGCCTCTTTAGTATCCCCGATTTTAATCGCTTCACCATTCGTGGCCGTGCATTCAGCTGCCAAAGCCCTAAGCTCTGAATTCCCTCCCTAAACCTCTCCGTCTCTCTACCTCTCTTTCCTTCTTTAAGGTGCCCCTTAAAACCTACTTCTTCATCTGCCCTAATATCTCCTTATGTTGCTCAGTGTCAAATTTTGATTTATAACGCCCCTATTAAATGCATTGGGACATTTCACTATGTTAAAGGAGCTATATAAATACAAGTTGCTGTTGATGTTGTTGCAAAATCGCCCATGAACTTGCGCAATTGGGCAATATAATAAAACGTAATCATTTTTTCCCCATACCATTAAAAAATATTCCTTGATGTATTTAAGAGTGGTGACCTGCAGTTTTATTAATACAGCTGAAAATGGGTTTATCACCACAAAATAAGCATTTTTTATAATTCTGCCACCTGTGAGTAAGCTGATTTAAATTCACTGAAAATTATTTTTAAAAAACGATACTGAACCAATAAATAGTTTCATTGGCGTACACTAGTCAGTTTCTTAGTAAATGAAATATTTTTTTATATGAAAAATCTTCTAAATGGTGCCTACTAGTGTCTGTGCATCGAAGAAAATGAGCACAATGTGGAAACCCTTCCTGAACCAACGCAATCGGCGCAATCTCGCAATGTCCTCCTGGGTGTGAGGCCATTTTTGTGGGCGGGGCCTACACTAAATCTTAAATCAGTTTAAAGATCCCGGAAAACACAAACATAAGTGATTTTAGGTGTGGGTCACTTACGTTTAAAATTCCTTGATCTTTTGCTCTGGTTCGGTCGATTCCGCCCGGATTGCGTTGATATAATCCCGGAAACAAGCGCGAATTTGACCACGTGGCTTTACCACCAGTGGAGGTAGGGGCCTCAAGGGAGACATGCTGATGGAGAGTTTGCACTGCCTGGAGTTTCGCCTTCAGCTGGACTGGCAAAGATATGAAACTAAATTTAGCTTTTAAGATTATTTACAGTCATGGTATAAACAATAAATACTGGGGCCCCAAGCTTGAACATAGTAAACATATCGCAGGGCATATTTTCTGTTTAGTAAGGCTGCTGGCCCGGGAGTGGAACATGCACTGGGAGGAACTGAAAATCTGGATCAGATCTATGAAGCCAGCTCTGCACCACTTGAGCCCTGAGCACATCTGTCCAGCAGGCCTAATGTGCTCTCATCAGAAAAAAGCCATAGCTTTGTTAGTATATATTGCATTACGTTGTCGTTATATTATAATGCATTTAAATGGATCCCAACTAGATTCTCCATCCGCTTAGGATGCAATTTCGGTTTGGAGCTCCCATCACCCATCTGGAGTGATTCTAAGGGAAGCTCCATGACCGATGACGCTATTGAAGGGTTTGAGACTTTTTAACCTTTTAAATACAAATTCTCGTTTGTTTTTGGCACTGGCTTCTGTTATTTTTTTTTGTTGACATTTTTATGAATTCTTTGTAAGAAATTGGGAGAATTTTCTTCTTTCCGTTAAGGTCAGGTATCGTTTAGGCGGAACCTAAAATAGCGAAATAGCCGTTAATTCACTGGAAAGCCTACTGCAATTGAAGGATTTTCCAAAATTTCAGTAGAACAGGAAGAACAGGAAAAAAAATTGGGAGATGAAAAAAGAGCTCTTACAATCCAAAACATTCACAAGGCATCTCAATGAAGAGTCCTGTGGTGGTCGACAAATCAAGATAAAGTTAATGATGGAGGCTGATTTGGAAGCCCAACAAATACAGAGTTTCATGGCTGAAGTAGTGCAAGATGAGCGAAGGCAGACCAGGGAGAGCAACAGACACAGAGCCAGATTGCCAATGCCTATCATTGTAAGTTGCAGTTTGAATATGTACCCTGCCTATTTTGGACCCACATGATAAGACTCTGTGAGGGCTTGGAATGAGTCCATAGTAAATAAGGAGCAGGTTGACAGCAATGTTCCCTCTAATTTTTTTTAAATTAGTTCCCTCTAATCAATATTTATATTTTTTGACCTTTTTAAAGTCTGTAACAATTCTTCTTCTCCCGCACCCTCATATGTACCCACTTACCATCAAGTGGTCATATCCCTTTAAATATTAGTTATAGCCTTCAAGGCTGATACAGCACTCCATAAACTAGCAATCAGGTACCACCCTGGAAAATTCCAATAATTTGACCCAATGCAAAGACCATCAGTACTTCAATCGGACTAGAAAATATACCATGCCATTGACAGCATCGTCTAGTTATTCTCAGCTCTTTCCATTTTCCTCAACAGAGAGTGGGAATGAAATTGGCCATCAGCAAAGCGGGCGACAGCAAATTGGCAGGCATTTTGCATCGTGGGCAATGGCAAAGAAGTTCAAGCACAGTATGAAACAGCCGGTTTGCTGTCGCCCGTTTGGCGATTTCGCTGAAGACCAACTTTACATCCAGTGAATTCATCGAATAAATGGCTGGGGTATACAACTGCAAATAAATCGGAAATATAAAATAACTTTGCTTTTAGTTTTGTTGCATTTTTATTAATTTTCTTCTCCCACTTTATTTCCGACTAATTTTTTTCTGCTCCCTCCCTTTCCTGAGACTGTTGAATTCTTGCAGGGAGGTACATTTCCATGGTTACTAGGCATCCCCGAATACCTCATCTGACTGGCCATCCTAAATCTGTGAGAATAAACAGCAAGTTTCAGCAGCCAATTCAATCACTGTTGATAGCAAGTAGGAGATGGGATATCAAAGCCAAGCTCAATCTTGTCTTCACCCAAATCCAAATTTGTGCACTTCCAGCGGAGTTAACAGAGAATAAAGTCGCAATAATGTTAATCCAATCAGGTTGTGCGGCATAACACTTTTACAAATCACTTCTACAATTTTCATGATCTTTTCCTTCGAAACAGGCAAGTTTTGAATCTTGGCGGGGTTCCAGATAAACCCCTTGGAGGGAAGACAACACAAATTCACCAGAACGATACCGGGACTTAAAGAGGTAAATTATAAGGACATGTTGCATAAACTTGGCCTGTACTCCCTAGATTATCGAAGGTTGAGGGGTGATTCAATCAAGATGTTTAAAATGACAAAAGGATTTGATAGTGTAGATACAGAGAAACAATTTCCTTTGGAGGGAGAATCCAGAACAAGAGGGCACAACCTTAAAATTAGAGCCAGACCATTCAGGAGTGAAATCAAAAAGCAACTTTTCACACAAAGAGTATTGGAAACCTGGAACTCTCTCCCATAAAAGGCTATGGATGCTTGGGCAATTGACATTTTCAAGACTGAGATTTGATAGGTTTTTGTTAGGTAAGGCCATCAAAGGATATCGATCAAATGGAGTTCAGGTATAGATCAACCATAATCCAACGGAATATCAAAACTGGCTCAAGGGGCTGAATGGCCTACTCCTGTTCCGATGCTCCTAGACTAATCTTTTCTCAATCATCTTGCTAAATGATTTTTTTAACTGCTGCTGATCTTTCACAGTCTACTTGACCATATTATTATTTTGTTGTTTCCTGTCTTGGACTGCTACTATTACTTTATTTTATACCCCAGCTTAAAAACAGATAAATCAATAATTATGGACCACTTCTTCCATTTGCTACCAGTTACCCCGGTGTCCTGGCCAATATTTATCCCTCAACCAATATCACTAAAAAAAAACAGATGATCTGGTCATCATCATATTGCTATTTGTGGGAGCTTGCTGTGCGCAAATTAGCTGCCATATTTCCTACATCACAAAAGTTGCAACACATCAAAAGGATTTCATTGGCTGTAAAGTGCTTTGGGAGGTTCAGATGTTGTGAAAAGCCCTATATAAATGCAAGTTATCTCTCTTTCACTGGGAAGCTGATGGTAAGTTGGATTCTGTCAGTGTGAACAGGTCAAACCCAATAAACTTCAGCAGCAGTAAAAATAAAGCAATAAAATAAGATACATTCAATTCGTGGCAAGGTGGAGATTTTATTCAAAAAGAGGTGAGTCAGACATTGAAGTTCCTGGTATTTCTGTGGTTCTAAAATGTTTAAATATTTATATATGTTGATTATTAATTAATATTTAATTGCACATTTGTAATTCATTATGGTTGACTGAACTGAACCTTTTTTTTCCATTACACCTATGAAACCTTTTCTCTAGTTTGTATCTTCAGTCTTTTTCAAATGTTTTAGCAAGTGATAGTACAGTGCTTAATTCAGAGATCCATGCGAAATCTGCTTTATTCTTACTGTCATATTTTGTTTATTTTTATTTAGTGTAAGGAATGTCTTTCCCAATTGTATATGCAGTACTGAAAGGGGTACACGATAGGTGTGTTTCACAGTGCTTGGCCTTCGGCCGCTTGAGGAAAAGAGTGTTCGAAGACCAGGCCCTCAAATCTACCACCAAGCTCATGGTCTACAGGGCTGTAGTAATACCCGCCCTCCTGTATGGATCAAAGGCATGGACGATGTACAGAAGACACCTCACATCGCTGGAGATATATCACCAACGATGTCTTCGCAAGATCCTGAAAATCCCCTGGAAGGACAGGCACACCAACATCAGTGTCCTCGTCCAGGCTAACATCTGACCATAGAAACATAGAAATTTACAGCGCAGAAGGAGGCCATTTTGGCCCATCGTGTCCGCGCCGGCCGACAAAGAGCTACACGGCCCTTGGTCAGCAGCCCTAAAGGTTACATATAAACCTATGAACAATGACGGAAAGGCAAAGAGCACCCAGACCAACCAATCCGCCGCACCACAACTGTGACACCCCTTATACTAAAACATTCTACACTCCACCCCAACAGAAGCCATGTGATCTCCTGGGAGAGGCAAAAAACAGATAAAAACCCAGGCCAATTTAGGGAAAAAAAATCTGGGAAAATTCCTCTCCAACCCATCTAGGTGATTGAAACTAATCCAGGAGATCACCCTGGCCGTATTCTATTCCCTGCAGTATTTACCGGCTCCATCCAACAAAAGGTCATCCAGTCTAATCCCAATTACCAGCTCTAGGTCCTGCACTTTAAAGTTACTGCACTTTAAGTGCCCATCCAACCATCTCTTAAAAGTGGTGATGGTTTCTGCATCCACCACTCTTCCAGGCAGCGAGTTCCAGAGCCCCACAACCCTCTGTGTAAAGAAGCCACCCCTCAAATCCCCTCTAAATCTTCCACCAACCACCTTAAAACTATGCCCCCTCATTATAGACCCCTCCACCAATGTAAATAGACCCTTACTATCCACTATGTCCAGGCCCTAAAATATTTTGTACACCTTAATGAGGTCTCCCCTCAATCTCCTCTGTTCCAATGAGAATAAACCCAGCCTATCCAATCTGTCCTCATAACTAAGATTCTCCATTCCAGGCAGCATCCTAGTAAATCTCCTATGCACCCTCTCTAGTGCAATCATGTTCTTTCTATAATACTGTGACTAGAATTGCACGCAAAACTCCAGCTGTGGCCTAACCAAAGCAGTATACAATTTAAACATAACCTCCCTGCTCTTATATTCTATGCCTCAGCCAATAAAGGCAAGCATTCCATATGCCTTCTTAACTACCTTATCCACCTGGCCTGCTACTTTCAGGGATCTGTGGACAAGCACTCCAAGGTCCCTTTGTTCATCTACACTACTGTGACCTACCGCTTAATGTGTATACCCTTTCCTTATTAGCCCTCCAAAGTGCACCTCACACTTCTCTGAATTAAATTCCATTTGCCAATGTTCTGCCCACTTAACCAGTAGATTGACATCCTCCTGCAGCCCATGACTTTCCTCTTCATTATCAACCACACAGCCAATTTTAGTGTTGTCTGCAAACTTCTTAATCATACTCCCTATATTCAAATCTAAATCGTTGCCCACACTCGATCAGCTTCGCTGGGCAGGCCACATGGTTTGTATGCCAGACACGAGACTCCCATGCAAATGCTTTACGCGGAGCTCCTTCATGGCAAACGAGCCAAAGGTGGGCAGTAGAAACGTTACAAGGGCACCCTCAAATCCTCCCTGATAAAGTGCGACATCACCACTGACATCTGGGAGTCCCTGGCCGAAGACCACCCTATGTGAAGAAAGTGCATCCAGGTGGGCGTTGAGCTCTTCGAATCTCAACGCCGAGAGCGTGAAGAGGTCAAGGGCAGGCAGCGGAAGGAGCGTGCGGCAAACCAGTCTCACCCACCCCTTCCCTCGATGAATATCTGTTCCGCCTGTGACAAGGTCTGTGGCTCTCGTATTGGACTGTTCAGCCACCTAAGGACTCACTTCAGGAGTGGAAGCAAGTTTTCCTCGATTGACTGCCTATATTGATGATAATGATTCAGAAGTTGAAAAGCCAACTTCTAACTTTTACTTTTACTTCATTGAACATTTCTGATGAGTTTACAGCTACTAGTATCTACATCAGTTAACACCAGGGGCTAGACTTTTGACATATATTCGTCCATTTAGCACCCATTTAGCACCCATGTAAGTGCCAAGATGCTGTTTATCGCCCATGATAAATGGAAACTAGCGCCCGATTATCACCTATTTATCGCCAGCGCAACTTTTGGCAAACAGGAATGAGCTGAATCGCCCGGCCTATTTTTTTAACATAAAATCTGACGTCATCACTTGTGCAAGGCCCAGAATACTGTCTATAATGGAAACTAGCGCCCAAATATTGTCCAGATTATCGCCGAGCGCTACTTTTGGCATTTTGCCCATATACTATCACTCGCCCAAAAAGACGCTCAAGAAAAGCTGCACTCACCTGACCTTAACTTGGCATTACGGACACCATTTTGTAAATCAGAAGTTTAATAAAAGTCTGCTTGAAGTGCATGGGAGTATTAAAGTAATTCTTGAGTGATTTTAAGGGCGTTTTAGAATCTTGCCAATCATCTAATCACATTATGGTCAATTTCAAGTATATATTGTATTTGTTCATGACAATGTAAGAATATTTGAAGACAGATTAGGGCATTTATAGTGATGGGGCCTATAATTTCTCAACCAATATTGATGATTACTCACATGCTGCAGAATAGAGATGGGAGAGGGTTCATTGAAGAGCATTATGTACCAAATCAAAGAGGAGGCAGACTGCTGAGGAGGAAGAGACCTTACACCCAATGCATTTACAGGGATAAGCGATCATACCTGGACTTGTCCGTTAACACGTGCATTAGAAGGCTGCACTTCCGAAAGGAGGTCATCAGTGAGATATGCCAGCTAATTAAGGGAGATCTGCAGTCTACCAGCACCATCAGGACCGCACTGCCCATTAAGGTTAAGGTTAGTGCGCCACTTTCCTTCTATGCATCGAGCTCCTTTCAGACTTCAGCTGGCGACATTTGCTGCATCTCTCAGCACGCCACACATTGCTGCATTCGACAGGTGTCTGAAGCCCTTTACGCACACAGGATGGACATTATAAAAACATAGAAACATAGAAAATTGGTGCAGGAGTCGGCCATTTGGCCCTTCAAGCCTGCACCACCATTAAATATGATCATGGCTGATCATGCAACTTAAGTACCCCATTCCTGCTTTCTCTCCATACCACTTGATCCCTTTAGCCGTAAGGACCACATCTAACTCCCTTTTGAATATATCTAACAAACTGGTCTCAACAACTTTCTGTGGTAGAGAATTCCACAGGTTCACAATTCTCTGAGTGAAGAAGTTTCTCCTCATCTCGGTCCTAAATGGCTTACCCCTTATCCTTAGACTGTGACCCTTGGTTCTGGACTTCCCCAACATCGGGAACATTCTTCCTGCATTTAACCTGTCCAATCTCATCAGAATTTTATATGTTTCTATAAGATCCCCTCTCAATCTTCTAAATTCCAGTGAATATCAGCCTAGTCGATCTAGTCATTCTTCATATGTCAGTCCAACCATCCCAGGAATCAGTCTGGTGACGCTTTGCTGCACTCCCTCAATAGCAAGAATGTCCTTCCTCAGATTAGGAGACCCAGAGTGAGAGGGCTTTGGGGTTCTCGAAAATAGCAAACTTCCTCAAGGTGCAGGGAGCAACAGACTGTACGCACATCTCCCTGTGAGCACCTTTAAAGGATGCAGAGGTGTTTCAGAACTAAAAGGGATTCCACTCTCTAAATGTGCAGCTTGTTATCGACCACAAGCAAATAATCATGGTAGTCAATGCAACTTTTCCATGGAGCATCCATGATGCGCACATCTTGCCTGAAAGCACTGACTTTGACCTGGTTAAGAGTCAGCCACAAGGTCACGGTTGGATGTGGGGGATAAAGAATATGGCCTTGCCAGCTGGCTCATGAACCCCCTTCGTAAGCCCCAGACAAGAAGCTGAGAAGCGCTACAATGAAAGCCATATAGCCACACACAATATCGTTGAAAAGACAATTGGAGTTCTGAAGCAGCACTTCAGATGCCTGGACCACTCAGGAGACAACCTACAATACCACCCTGAGCAGGTCATTGAGCTCATTATCACAAGCTGCATGTTGCATTACCTAGTTAACAGGAGAGGATAACAATTGCCAGATAGGACCACTGGTCACCTTAGGAGAGAGGGGAGGTGGAAGAGGAGAACGAGAAGGAGGAGGACGACGAGGACCTTGGTGAGGACAATCAGCCTGGTAATGAACCCATGCCCATACCCCCTCCTCCATCCCCCACCTCCCCCCTCCTACACACCACTGGAAAAGACCTGTGGTAGTTACGCAGCTGCAAAAAGTTACGTTGGTGACAGTTGCGTTATGTTTTACCCTTGACTGGCTTGGCCATGGCCATTGTTTGCAACCCTTGTATTGGTATTTAATCTTACATTATTAGAAGACATTACACAACAATTGTAAAGTTCAATAAAAAAATGTTAATAATTTAACAATTGATGTAAAAAAAAATTATAAACAAACTATAACACCCATCTGCCCCCCAACCCCAACAGTCAACAAAACTTATCACCCAACAATAAATTTTAAATAATAACATTACAAATCACGCTCCCACCACTCCCAACATTCAACAAATTTTTAATAATAATAAGAACAGGCAACAATTTTAATTAAAATAGATTAGGCCCCCCCCTCCCTACCTGCGGCCATGCTTCCCTCCTCTATCTATACTCCCCTCACCATAAACCCCCCCCTTTCTCACTTGCACCCCTAGTAACGGGGCCAAGTCATCTTGCAGTGGAGCACCTCGAGAGCTACTGCGGTCATCATCATCATAGGCAGTCCCTCAAAATCGAGGAAGACTTGTTTCCAGTCTAAAAGTGAGTTCTCAGGTGACTGTACAGTCCAATACGGGAATTACAGTCTCTGTCACAGGTGGGACAGTTAGTCATTGAAGGAAAGGGTGAGTGGGGAGTCTGATTTGCCACACGCTCCTTCCGCTGCCTGCGTTTGTTTTCTGCATGCTCTCGGCGATGAGACTCGAGGTGCTCAGTGCCCTCCCGGATGCTCTTCCCCCACTTAGGGTGATCTTTGGCCAGGGATTCCCAGGTGCCGGTGGGGATGTTGCATTTTACCAAAGAGGCTTTGAGGGTGTCCTTGAAACATTTCCTCTGCCCACCTGGGACTCACCTGCCGTGTAGGAGTTCCGAGTAGAGCGCTTGCTTTGGGAGTCTCGTGTTGGGCATGTGGACAATGTGGGGGTGGGGGGGGGGGGGGGTGGGGGGAGATGGCGGTGTCATTGGCAGATTCAATTCAGGGGGCCGAGGAGAAGACGTCTTCCAAGTCAGAAGCAACTGCTTCCGCCTGACTCGCATCTGTTGACGTTTTTGGTGGTACGACACCTTGGGATGCAGTGCCATATCCCGAAACCATCGCCTGCCGCGTGGCATCGACGGAGTCAGCCGTTCGCCGCATTGCCGCAACCATCTGTCCCATTTCCTCCGAGATTCTAGCAGATAGTGTGGCAATGTTGCCAGTCAACACACCAAGTGTTTGGAGGAGCTCTCGACTAATGTCGATGCTTGCCCTCGACAGAGACACTATGTTCTCGTTCACATCTGCCCATCGTGGTGCATGCCTACCTTGCCGACCCAACCTCCACGGGGTCGGCGTGGGCCCTAGACGACTCGGACTGCCCTGCTGCAAGCCGCTTGGCCCCGCTAATTCATCCGTTGAGGATGACCTGGCCGCAGGCACTGCAAACGATCCTTGAGGCTCATCATCCTCCTCGGTTGTGTCTTCTTCTTCCCCCATGGTCAGCACGACCTGCAGCAATTGGGGTGATGCTCCAGGGGCCTCCCATTGCGCCTGGGGAACCTGGGGAGCTGGAAAGCATAATTACGGTTAGTAGAAGAGAAGGGGAGACATGAGAATGCTTGCGCTGCGCTAGCATATGTACGAGGGGCAACACTACTGCAATAAATGTGAACAAGAGAGGTTACATATAATTAACATGAGAGTACAGAAGAATACAGAAGCTGCATGCATAACATTACATGATTTGTATATTATAATCAAATGGCATTAAATTACTTTAAATTACCACTGGTTTACACATTACTCACATGGCGCAACAATGGGATCTGCACCACCACGGGTGGCAGAACGATTATGCGCCCCAACAAGGGCTGAGGTATGCTCCTCCAGGTCAGTTAACTGAAAAAGATCTGCAGGCCCTCCTCCGGTCTGCCCTTGCTCTGCCTGATTCTTAGATATCTTCTTCTGCAAACGTGTCAAGAGCACAGCATAAGCTTATTGCCTAGATACTATTAGAGAAACACAGATATTATAATCCACAATTAGTCATCGCACATGCTATTCATCGTGAACATTTGTATGCAATTGATGCATGGTTATAACATCTACGTTCAGAGAAGAAATTTAATAAGATCGTGGTTAGGAACTAATGTGTGACACCAATCCCCTTGCGTATAATCCCCAAGAAAGGTCCCATCCACGGGCTGTGCCATTTCCCGCCTGAGGGGAGGGAACCGGGTTATTGCAATCGATGGAGGCCCCCAAGAGGGAGGGGTGAAAAATCAGGACCACTGGTGAGCTCGGCAATGACAGGACCGTGTCCCTGGACTATGCTCCGAGACCTCCGTGTGGTCGGAGCTAATGTCCCAAGTGTCCCAGGGCAGACAATGAGTCAGGGCAGCTCTCCTCCAGTCCAGGCTGGGTCACTGTGTGACTTACAGCAGCCAGAGAGACTCACACAGTCTGGACAAAGTTGAGCAGCCCCCTCAGCACTTAGTCATGCCCCCATCCACCAACTTAACCAAAAAGGAGACGGTGCCCAAGTTAAAGAGTTGCTCACAGCATACGAGCAGCGATATAATTGAATAATTCTCTTTCTAAACTAAAGTGGTAGAAATGCCAAATGTTTGCAGTCTGTCTGTTTCCAGTCATTCCTTTGGCACCAATTTTCGATCAAAGCTTTTAAATAATATTTAATACTGTTGATTCAGTTTAAGGCATCTCAGCAAGATTTGCTACAGCTATATAAGGTATTGGTGAGGCCACACCTGGAATACTGCGAGCAGTTTTGGTTTCTATATTTATGAAAGGATATACTTGCTTTGGAGGCAGTTCAGAGAAGCTTCACTAGGTTGATTCCGGGGACGAGGAGGTTGAGTTATGAGGAAAAGTTGAGTAGGTTGGGCCTCTACTCATTGGAATTCAGAAGAATGAGAGGTGATCTTATCGAAACATATAAGCTTATAGAAACATAGAAACATAGAAAATAGGTGCAGGAGTAGGCCATTCGGCCCTTCTAGCCTGCACCGCCATTCAATGAGTTCATGGCTGAACATTCAACTTCAGTACCCCATTCCTGCTTTCTCGCCATACCCCTTGATCCCCCTAGCAGTAAGGACCTCATCTAACTCCTTTTTGAATATATGAGAGGGCTTAACAAGGTGGATGCAGAGAGGATATTTCCACTGATGGGGGAGACTAGAACTAGAAGGCATGATCTTAGAATAAGGGGCCACCAATTTAAAACTGAGATGAGGAGAAATTTCTTCTCTCAGAGGGCTGTGGATCTGTGGAATTCGCTGCCTCAAAAAGGTGTGGAAGCTGGGACATTGAATAAATTTAAGACAGAAATAGACAGTTTCTTTATCGATAAGGGGATAAGGGGTTATGGGAATTGGGCGGGGAAGTGGAGCTGAGTCAATGATCAGATCAGCCATCATCTTATTGAATGGCGAAACAGGCTCGAGGGGCCGTATGGCCTACACCCGTTCCTATTTCTTATGTTCTTATGTTATGTTCTTATTACAAATGCACATTTACATGGAATGGTTCCTGGAACACCTGCCCTCCCAGGGTTAGAGGCCTGGGCCTTGCCCTCCCAGAGTTAGAGTCCTGGGGGTGTAGGTTCTGCCCCAATCCAAATCTTAACAGGGATGCTACCCAAGATTACCCAGCTTAATTACAATCTGACAGATTTACATTCTAATTAATTAGTCAGTGCATCATCACGGCGCGGCCCTGGACAACCTGGACAATTATAAATTTAATAATTTAATACTTACTCTTGCAGATGCCACCAGATTATTCCGGTGCTTGCGGCACTGGTTTGGCTCTCTCACATTGTGGGCTGCCTAAGTTACCACTTGTCCACCCATATTTGCTGGTATATCCGGAGGGGTGGGGGTTCCCATGCCCACCCTGGGTTAATTGGCTCCACTGAGTCTCCACCTCGTGGACCAGAGCTTCGTTGGCTTCACCAGAAAGGCTTTCGCCCTCCTTCTCCCTGCAACCTCCACAATATCGCTCACTCCCGGCTCCTCGTGTTCCATCTCCATTGCCTCGACACAACCTTCCTTTTCTCTTTCCCTCGCTGATGACCCCTGACCTCCCGAATCGCGGGAAAAGTTAATTGACTGGTTAAAAAAAAACGCGCATGCGCAGAACGGCCATTGCTATGGACGCAGGCCTTGCACGACCAAATTCATTGATATCACCCAATTCACATCACTGAGGCTATCGCCCAAATTAAAAATCAAAACTAGCAGTTTTTAAAATGATTGATATTCTGGCAATCCTGAAAAATAAAACAACCACTAATGGCGGAAATATCGCCCACTTTGGGGCGATAGCGATAATAATGGAAAGTCTAGCCCCAGATCTCAAACTAACAGGAATTGTGAGATTACCCGAAAGTCTCACAATATTTCTCATTTCAGTAACTAAGTATTAGCGCTTGTGTGAGAATATGAAAGATAACTTTAGCTTTACAAAATACACTCTAATATACAAGATAGTAACTAATACACAAGATTGTCATTAACCATATAAGATAGTCATTAATAAAGCCTCTGAGTCAGAAAGTTGTGGGTTCAAGTCCCACTCCAGAGACTTGAGCAAAAAAATCTAGGCTGACACTCCAGTGCAGTACTGAGGGAGCGCTGCACTGCCGTCTTTCGGATGAGACGTTAAACCGAGGCCCGGTCTGCTCTCTCAACTGGACGTAAAAGATCCCATGGCACTATTTCGAAAAAGAACAGGTGAGTTATCCCTGGTGACCTGGCCAATATTTATCCCTCTATCAGCGTAACAAAAAAAATTCTATGTAACCTACCACATGCATTAAAAACGATATCTTTTGACATTAAATCTGGTCATTAGCACATTGCTGTTTGTGGGAGCTTGCTGTGTGCAAATTGGCTGCCGTGTTTCCTACATTACAACAGTGACTACACTCCAAAAGTACTTAATTGGCTGTAAAGCGCTTTGAGACATCCGGTGGTCATGAAAGGCACGATATAAATCCAAGTCTTTCTTTTTTCTCTCAATGAAGAATTCAGGAGAAACTTCTTTACCCAGAGAGTATTTAGAATGTGGAACTTGCCAGCACAGGGAGTAGTTGATGCCATTAGCATAGATGCATTTAAGGGGAAGTTAGTACATGAGGGAGAAGGAAATCAAAGGATATACAGATAGCATAGAAGTAGAGGGAGAGGCTTGTGTGCAGCATTAACAGCAGCACAAGCCAGTTGGGCTGAATGGTCTGTTTTTGTGCTGTAAATTATATATAATTCTATGTAACCTACCACATGCATTAAAAACGATATCTTTTGTCATTAAATCTCTGTTGAATATACATTTGCAATGAGAATTTAGGACAGTAAAGAACACATTTTAGCATAGTCCTAACTTCAACTATTTTATTCTTTTCAGTAGGCTATTTGTTTATTCAGATTTATTTAAGTAAACTTCACTGTACGTTTGCTCATGAAGGGGATGGATACCATTATGTAACCCCCAGAGCACAGCAATCTGCCACAACATGGACACGTCTAGCAACACACCTTGGTTACAGGTACCGTGGATAAGAGCCGCCCCTTGATTAAACCCAATGTAAGGGCCTAGCTGATTCTGGGAATTAATTCAGAAACTCTGAGCATTTCAACATTGTCCACCAATCCTTGCATTCCAAAATGATCTTTCTAACTGTTCCCGTCCAAGTCCATTTAAACTTTGTAATCTCTTCAGCCTTGGACTCATAGCAATCAGCTGATATGGTTCTAAAAATCGCATTCTTGCCCACTGCTGATACATTCACAGGTTAAGGAGTAACCAACTTTGTGTAAAACAAAACAATCTATTCTCGTATAGAAATAAATTTTGAGTCTGTCGCACTTCAGATGTCACATTTCAAAGAATCAAAAAAGTGTATTAAAAAACAGTCATTTCATGTTGTTTTTTTCTGATCTGTAGTTGGAAATATACACATTCCTGCTCTCTGCACTCTCTTCACTTAAAACAATTAACCTTCAATTAAATGCGACAGCAATGCTCTTATTGAATGGTGGAGCGGGCTCAAAGGACAGTATGGCCTACTCCTGCTCCTTAGTCTTATGTTCTTATGTTCAATTGATTTCAGGATGTTCTGTGAATACAGCAATTAAACAATTGCTGTATTCACAGCAATAGGTTCTTAAAGGGACAAACCAGGTTATGCAGAAGGGCACCTTGACAGCAGATGAATATAATGGCCTGCATTTTGGGGTCAGCGGTGAACGAACAGCACGAGCTGTTCATGACACTTACACTTGCCCACAGACTTGCAATGGGCTTTTATACTGGAGCCTGCTATGATTAGCAGGCAGAATTTAGGGAGCTAGGAGAGAGATTAAAAAGCAGGACCTCAAAGGTAGTAATCTCCAGATTACTCCCAGTGCCACGAGCTAGTGAGTACAGAAATAGGAGGATAGAGCAGATGAATACGTGGCTGGAGAGATGGTGCAGGCGGGAGCGCTTTAGTTTCCTGAGGCATTGGGACTGCTTCTGGGGGAGGTGAGACCTGTACAAGCCAGACAGGTTGCACCTCAACAGAGCCGGGACCAATATCCTCGCAGGTGTTGCTAGTGTTGTTAGGGAGGGTTTAAACAAGCTTGGCGGGGGGGATGGGAACCTGAAAATAGATTCAGTAGGGAGGGGAATAAAGCTGGAATTAAAAAGCAAAAATAAAGAAAGTGAGTTTGAAGGAGAGAGGAAACAAGCAGGAAAAAAGGGTAAAAAAAACAAACTTAAAGCAACATTGTCTAAATGCACGTAGCATTCATAACAAATTAGATGAGTTGACAGCACAAATTGAGACAAATGGGTGTGATCTGATAGCCATTACAGAGATGTGGTTGCAAGGTGACCAGCACTGGGAATTAAATATTCAGGGGTACTTGACAATCTGGAAGGACAGACAGAAAGAAAAAGGAGGTGGGGTAGCTCTATTGATAAAGGATAGAATTACTGCAATGGTAAGAAACGATATTGGCTCAAATGATAAGGGTGTTGAAACAGTTTGGGTGGAGACAAGAAACAATAAGGGGAAAAAGTCACTGGTGGGTGTAGTCTATAGACCCCCTAACAGTAGCAACTCTGTTGGTCGGAGCATAAACCAGTAAATAGTGAGGGCTTATAAAAAGGGAACAGCAATAATCATGGGTGATTTTAACCTCCATATTGATTGGACAAATCAAATTGGTCAGGGTAGTCTTGAGGAGGAGTTCATAGAGTGCATAAGGGATGGGTTCCTTGAGTATGTAACAGAACCAACCAGGGGGCTGGCTATTTTAGATCTAGTCCTGTGTAATGAGACAGGATTAATAAACAATCTCCTAGTAAAGGATCTCCTCGGAATGAGTGATCAGAGTACGATTGAAATTCAAATTCAGATGGAGGGTGAGAAAGTTGGATCTCTAACCAGCGTACTAAGTTTAAATAAAGGAGACTATGAAGGTATGAGGGCAAAGTTGGCTAAAGTGGACTGGGAAAATAGATTAAAGTGTGGGATAGTTGAAGAACAGCGGTGTACATTTAAGGAGATATTTCACAACTCTCAAGAAAAATATATTCCAGCGAGGAGGAAAGGGTGTAAGAGAAAAGATAGCCATCCATGGCTAACTAAAGAAATAAAACACAATATCCAATTAAAAATAAGAGCATACAAAGTGGCCAAAACTAGTGGCAGGACAGAAGATTGGGAAGCTTTGAAAAGCCAGCAAAGAACGATTAAAAAAATGATTAAGAAAGGGAAGATAGACTATGAAAATAAACTAGCACAGAATATAAAAACAGATAGCAAGAGTTTGTATAGATATATAAAAAGGAAAAGAGTGGCTAACGTATATGTTTGTCCCTTAGAGGACGAGACCGGGGAATTAGTAATGGAGAACATGGCGATGGCAGAAACTCTGAACAAATATTTTGTATCAGTCTTTACGGTAGAGGACACTAACAATATTCTGACAGTAGATAGTCAAGGAGCTATAGGGCGGTAGGAACTTAACACAATCACAATCACTAAGAAGGTGGTACTCAGTAAGATAATGGGACTAAAGACAGATAAATCCCCTGGACCTGATGGCTTGCATCCTAGGGTCTTAAGAGAAGTAACGGCAGGGATTATGGATGCATTGGTTGTAATTTACCAAAATACCCTGGATTCTGGGGAGGTCCCAGCAGATTGGAAAACTGCAAATGTAATGCCTCTATTTAAAAAAGGAGGTAGACAAACAGCAGTAAACTATAGACCAGTTAGCCTAACATCTGTGGTTGGGAAAATGTTGGAGTCCATTATTAAAGAAGCAATAGCAGGACATTTGGAAAAGCAAAATTCAGTCAGGCAGAGTCAGCATGGATTTATGAAGGGGAAGTCATGTTTGACAAATTTGCTGGGATTCTTTGAAAATATAACGAACAGGGTGGATAAACGGGAACCAGTCATTGTGTATTTGGACTTCCAGAAGGCATTTGACAAGGTGCCACATAAAAGATTACTGCACAAGATAAAAGTTCATGGGGTTGGGGGTAATATATTAGCATGGATAGAGGATAGGCTAACAAACAGAGAACAGAAAGTCGGAATAAATGGTTCATTCTCTGGTTGGCAACCAGTAACTAGTGGGGTGCCGCAGGGATTAGTGCTGGGATCCCAACTATTTACAATCTATATTAACAACTTGGAAGAAGGGACTGAGTGTAACGTAGCCAAGTTTGCTGACGATGCAAAGATGGGAGGAAAAGCAATGTGTGAGGACACAAAAAATCTGCAAAAGGACATAGACAGGATAAGTGAGTGGGCAAATATTTGGCAAATGGAGTATAATGTCGGAAAGTGTGAGGTCATGCACTTTGGCAGAAAAAAATCAAAGGGCCAGTTATTATTTAAATGGCGAAAGATTGCAAATTGCCGCAATACAGCCGGATCTGGGGGTACTTGTGCATGAAACACAAAATGCAGGTATGGCAAGTGATCAGGAAGGCCAATGCAATCTTGGCATTTATTGTAAAGGGGATGGAGTATAAAAGCAGGGAGGTCTTGCTACAGTTATACAGGATATTGGTGAGGCCACACCTGGAATACTGCGAGCAGTTTTGGTTTCCATATTTACGAAAGGATATATTTGCTTTGGAGGCAGTTCAGAGAAGGTTCACTAGGTTGATTCCGGGGATGAGGAGGTTGACTTATGAGGAAAGGTTGAGTAGGTTGGGCCTCTACTCATTGGAATTCAGAAGAATGAGAGGTGATCTTATCAAAACGTATAAGATTATGAGGGGGCTTGACAAGGTGGATGCAGAGAGGATGTTTCCGCTGATGGGAGAGACTAGAAATGGAGGGCATGATCTTAGAATAAGGGGCCGTCCATTTAAAACTGAGATGAGGAGAAATTTCTTCTCTCAGAGGGTTGTAAATCTGTGGAATTTGCTGCCTCAGAGAGCTGTGGATGCTGGGACATTGAATAAATTTAAGACAGAGTTTTTAAACGATAAGGGGATAAGGGGTTATGGGGAGCAGGCGAGGAAGTGGAGCTGAGTCCATGATCAGATCAGTCATGATTTTATTGAATGGCGGAGCAGGCACGAGGGGCCTTTTGGCTTATTCCTGATCCTATTTCTTATGTTCTTATTCGGGAACCATTTTTGTGCAGCATCCTCTACAGGGCTCTGGAACCTCTATGAACAAGGGAACAATGGTGTGTCTCCTGAACCAATCAGATTGAAGATTAATGAGCAGCGCAGAGTCTAGACCAGAGTATCAGTTATAATATTGAATTCAATGCCAAATCATGTACAGAAAGTGAGATAAAGGGAGAGAAAGAAAGATGGGATTAAGAGAGAGGGAGAGATAAAAGAGACAGAAAGAAAAAGTAAAAAAATAATTTTAGATTTTGTCTTTTTTTTAAATCGCCAACAGTAATTAAATCTGAAGGCATAAGACTCCGTATTTGTAAAAGTTAATTTTCAGTACCAGAGAGGTTGTTTGGCAGCAATTAAGATTTATCACAACTTTAAAAATTTACTTACACTGGAATGGACAAGTCCGAACTTTTTCTGATGAGTTTATTGTGTATCTATCATGTAAATACAACAACTTTACGTCGTTCTATGTGTTTCAATGCCGAGCCGCTGATCATATATTTGTATAGCGCAGCTTCTGGAAGAGCAGAGCAACTCGGGCAGCAAACTTCTGATTCTCGCATTTAACAGCGCCTGTGTGGTTGTTTGAAGTTGCTGTACAATTTGCTCTGTAATAACAGTGAGGCTGATAGCCTCACCATGATTTTTACCACAAAATCCAGGTCAATATAACATTCCTGTCATTGTAAAATACTGTAGGGGTTAACTTGGCCTGGTTTGTGCCTTCCGTTAGCTCCTGCGGGGGGGACGGTAACGTGGCGTTAAGGGGTTATCGACAGGACACGGCAAAATTATCGACGTCCACAAACCTCCCTGGTGGTTTTGCGCTGACACTAACACTCACTGCCTCGCTCTCTTGTGCCCCAGAGATCATGACGTCATCCAGTGCGCAGCGCCCCGTGACCGCCCTCGATGCAATATTCACTCCCGCCCCCTGCAGCATCAGCGGGCATCAACAACGGCAGCTGCAGGAGCCATTGTCACCTTGGCTGGCTGCTTGGGGAACGTTAATTAAATGCAGTGGTGGTCAGGTAGGGAAAAATGTATTTATCTCCCCATTCTGGTGCCTACTCATTTCCTTTACATAGAAACATAGAAACATAGAAAATAGGTGCAGGAGTAGGCCATTCGGCCCTTCGAGCCTGCACCGCCATTCAATGAGTTCATGGCTGAACATGCAACTTCAGTACACCATTCCTGCTTTCTTGCCATACCCCTTGATCCCCCTAGTAGTAAGGACTACATCTAACTCCTTTTTGAATATATTTAGTGAATTGGCCTCAACAACTTTCTGTGGTAGAGAATTCCACAGATTCACCACTCTCTGGGTGAAGCAGTTTCTCCTCATCTCGGTCCTAAATGGCTTACCCCTTATCCTGGACTCCCGTGATTGCTCAGCCCTGCTCTTTCTTAGAATGCTTGGGGCTGCTGTGCATGTAGCGCAGATGCTGTGGCCCAACATAGACAACATGAAAACTCATTCACCCCTACATTGCTCAGTGCTCTGCTGATACTGCCCCTCTCACTCACTTTACCACTCTAAGGAAAGCGGTAGTGCTAGATTTAGTGCTCCACTTCCCTTTTGGAGCGCTAAAGCGAAAGTTCCCGTCAGCTTCAAATCTTTTTCGCCCAGCGATAATTTTGCACTGAAAAGTTATCGCCCCAAATGGGGCGCTGCACAATTTCTAGCCCTGTATCTTTTAACTTCTCAGATGGGACATCCACTAGTATAGACAAAATAAAGCAAATCCATAGAATCTAAGGAATGGTCATTCTACTCCTGATCATTTAAAATTAGAAGCTAGATAAATACATGAGAGAGAAAGGAATAGAAGGATATGTTGATAGCGTGAGATGAAGTCAGGTATAAGGAGGCTTGTGTGCAGCATAAAAGCATACATATTTCTGTTGGGCCAAATGACCGGTTTCTGTGCTGTAATGTTATTTTTGTGCTTACATTTTTTTTGAAATTATGCAGTAATTTGAATGAAGCAACCAGCCAATTAATTTTTTTTGCAGAGTGCTGACTGTTACAATTTGCACACGTTAAAGTCCCACAAATAGCAAATGTACATAAGCAATTTTTGGGTGGTGTTGGTTAAGGAAGAATTGTTGGCCAGGATGTGAGGAGAACTCTCTGCTCCTCAGGTAGCGCCACAAAATCTTTCTCATCCACCTCAGCAGACTGAAGTGGCCTTGGTTAAAAGTCTTATCAGAAAGATGATGCCTCCAAAAATGCAGCACTCCCTTAGTGTCAGCCTAGATATGTGCTCAAGTCGATCATTGCGCTTGAATCCACAATCTACTGACTCAGAGGTGACTCAGAAGTAAAAGTACTAACAGCTGAGCCACGCTGACCAATGAAGCAGGTATAATTGTTGTTTAACGGCTTAAGAAATCTCAAAACACTGATAAGAATTACTTAAGCTGACAGCTTGAAGTCACCGAAATTCTTTTGGAGAAAACTCACCAGTGATTAAGAAATCTTGTGCGCATTTTTGCCACGATATTGGTCGTGTCCATGTACACTGATTTGAGACTATCTAAGTGTTTAGGCTTCTATAGAATATACAATTGAAAGTGCAATATGGAAGTTGCTCTCCATTAAAAGCGTATATGAATAAAGCCATCAAACTTCACTTTTTGTTTGCATATTCAGAATTCCAAATGTTACATTTTCAATGTTAATAACTTTATCCCTTCAAAGGATCAGGTCGATGGATTCCCTTAAATGTTCTTCACAATTCATATCCACCTCTTTTGTGTTTCTATTGGAATTTATTCCATGTACAGGGATTCACGGGCAAATCGAGACTTTCCGTTGAATCATCATACACAAGATATTGCATCTCTGTACAGTTGTATCACTGAATGTTTCATTGTTTATTCCTGTTAAATGGTTATTTAGCTGCTTGAAACAAAAATGCTGAGAAGAGTAGGTCAGGCAACATCTGATAAAAGGCCCAAACCAAAAACATTAACTTGCCTGTTTCTTGCCACAGATGCTGCCCTGACCTGCTGAGTGCAGCATTTTCCGTTATAGTTTCAGTTTTACAGCATCCGTAGCATTTTGCTTTTTATTCGCTTAGCTGCTTGAGATGTGCTAAGGAGCTCTGTGCCTGATTCTTCGTCATTGCTTGATTTTTGGTCTTCCCACTAATGACATTCTATTTGTTAAAATTGCCTGGAGAAATGTTATCTTCCATTTTATTTGGGGATTATTAAAAATCTGCAAAAAAGGTAATTAACCATTCCTTTTGAAAGGAATTAAAATATAGCCCATATTCATTTTATGCCTTTCAGCATGAGGCAGCATGCTTCGCTATCATAATGGAAATTCTAGAAATGAATGCAAATACAGGTCCTAACTACTAAAATGTCATTATTTGTGATGGAGTATTTTCATTCTTCTTTCAGTCTTGTTGAATTATTTTCTGTTCATCAAGTTGAGTATTGTTGGGCTTTGTTTCAGTGTAGGTAGATGACGGAAGAGTACCTATTTGACCTACTTCAACCAGCAGTCACTTGGTACAATAAAGGGGAAAATTATGTCATATTGCTCAGCCACCCTATGGCCCAAGTCCTCACTTTCCTTCCGGGATACTGGAACATTAGGAACAGGAGTAGGTCCTTCAACCCCTCGAGCTTTTAGATCATGGCTAATCTGCAACTCAGCTACATTTTCCCACCTTTGCTCCATATCCTTTGATACCTTGACCTAACAAAAATCTATCCACTCAGTCTTGAAAGCTTTAATTGTCTCAGCATCATCAGCCTTTTGGGGGAAGAGAGTACCAAATTTCCACCACCCTTTGTATGAAAAAGGGCTTCCAGATTTCGCTCCTGAATATCCTCGCTCTAATTTTAAGATTTTGTCCCTTTGTCCTTGATATTCTCACCAGAGGAAATAGTTGCTCAGTATCTACCCTATTAAATCCTTTGAACTTCTCAATGAGATTACCCCTCTGTCTTCTATACTCGAGGGAATAATTACCAAATCTATGCAACCTATCCTGATAATTTAACCCTCCAAGCGCCAGTATCATTAGAAATAGTGGAGGCTTGAAAAAAGTGAACGGCAATAATCATGGTGATTTTAACCTCCATATTGATTGGACAAATCAAATTGGTCAGAGTAGCCTTGAGGAAGAATTCATAGACTGCATAAGGGACGAGTTCCTTGAGTAGTATGTAATGAAACCAACCAGGGGGCAGGCTATCTTAGAACTGCTCCTGTGTAATGAGACAGGATTAATAAACAATCTCCTAGTAAAGGATCCCCTTGGAATGAGTGATCATAGTATGGTTGAATTTCAAATTCAGATGGAGGGCGACAATGTTGGATCTCAAACCAACATACTAAGCTTAAATAAAGGAGACTACAAAGGTTTGAGGGCAGAGTTGGCTAAAGTGGACTGGGAAAATAGATAAAAGTGTAGGATGGTTGATGAACAGTGGCATACATTTAAGGAGATACTTCATAACTCTCAAGAAAAATATATTCTATGAGGAGGAAAGGTTGTAAAAGAATATAAGATATTGGTGAGGCCACACCTGGAATACTGCAAGCAGTTTTGGTTTCCATATTTATGAAAGGATATACTTGCTTTGGAGGAAGTTCAGAGGAGGTTCACTAGATTGATTCCAGGGATGAGGGGTTGACTTATGAGGAAAGGTTGAGTAGGTTGGGCCTCTACTCATTGGAATTCAGAAGAATGAGAGAAGATTATGAGGGGACTTGACAAGGTGGATGCAGAGAGGATGTTTCCACTGATGGGGGAGATTAGAACTAGAGGGCATGATCTTAGAATAAGGGGCCACCCATTTAAAACAGAGATGAGAAAAAATGTCTTCTCTCAGAGGGTTGTTAATCTGTGGAATTCGCTGCCTCAGAGAGCTGTGGAAGCTGGGACATTGAATAAATTTAAGACAGAAATAGACAGTTTCTTAAACAATAAGGGGATAAGTGGTTATGGGGAGCGGGCAGGGAAGTGGAGCTCAGTCCATGATCAGATCAGCCATGATCTTATTAAATGGCGGAGCAGGCTCGAGGGGACGTATGGCCTATTCCTGCTTCTATTTCTTATATTCTTATAAAAGATAGCCATCCATGGCTAACTAAAGAAATAAAGGATGGTATCCAATTAAAAATAAGGGCATACAAAGTGGCCAAAACTAGTGGGAGGACAGAAGATTGGGAAGCTTTTAAAAGCCAGCAAAGAACGACAAAAAAAATGATTAAGAAAGGGAAGATAGACTATGAAAGTAAACTGGCATGAAATATGAAAACAGTTAGCAAGAGTTTCTACAGGTTTTGGTTTATAAAAATAAAAGAGTGGCTAAAGTAAATGTTGGTCCCTTAGAGCACAAGACCATGGAATTAATGATGGGCAACATGGAGCTCGCACAAACTCTGAACAAATATTTTGTATCAGTCTTTATGGTAGAGGACACTAAAAATATCCCAACAGTGGATAGTCAAGGGCTACAGCGAGGGAGGAAATTAACACAACCACAATCACTAAGAAGGTGGTACTCAGTAAGATAATTGGATTAAAGGCGGATGAATCCCCTGGATCTGATGGCTTGCATCCTAGGGTCTTAAGAGAAGTAGCAGCAGGGATAGTGGATGCATTGGTTGTAATTTACCAAAATTCTCTAGATTCTGGGGAGGTCCCAGCAGATTGGAAAACTGCAAATGTAACGCCTCTATTTAAAAAAGGAGGCAGACAAAAAGCAGGAAATTATAGACCAGTTAGCCTAACATCTGTGGTTGGGAAAATGTTGGAGTCCATTATTAAAGAAGCAGTAGCAGGACATTTGGAAAAACATAATTCAGTCAGGCAGAGTCAGCATGGATTTATGAAGGGGAAGTCATTTTTGACAAATTTGCTGGAGTTCTTTGAGGATATAACAAACAGGGTGGATAAAGGAGAACCAGTGGAGGTGGTGTATTTGGACTTCCAGAAGGCATTTGACAAGTTGCCATATAAAATGTTACGACACAAGATAAAAGTTCACGGGGTTGGGGGTAATATATTAGCATGGACAGAGGATCGGCTAACTAACAGAAAACAGAGAGTCAGTATAAATGCTTCATTCTCCGGTTGGCAATCAGTAACTAGTGGGGTGCCACAGGGATCAGTGCTGGGACCCCAGCTATTTACACTCTATATTAATGACTTGAATGAAGGGACTGTCGAAATCTCGACCTCCGAAAAGAATGACTCCGACACTTACAGCTCCGGTAGAAGTTTCTTTAATTCGCTTGCTAGCAAGGGGCAGGTTACACTCAGTCAAGGGCTAAGTGAATACCTCCGAAATGGTTCAGTTTAACAAGATATTTATACAGTAAAACCCAAGTTATGGCCTCTCCCTGTGTATTGCTCTGTCTCACAGTCAGTGAATACAGATAAAGAGTTAATTACTATATCCTGGTCCTGACATGGTTTACAGATATTTCCTTTTGTCAGGGTTATCAGTTGGCCAGCCGGCCATTACTCCATGAGTCATAGGTAATGGGCTATCACCTGTCTTGTATTGTGTCAGGATAGTTCAATTTCCTGGTCAGTTTATCTGTTTGCATCAAATGGATGAGGTCTCTTCAAGAGATAATGGCTAGAAGATAAGGGTGGGGTGACATGGAACTGGTGTCGTGTAGACAATAGGAAAGCACCATGGGGGGGTACTTGTCTCAGCATGACTTGTCTCCTAGCTGTCTGATGGCCATCAGCCATCTCAAACCAGGTTTAGCTGTTTATGCAAGCTGACTGCTAAAATGCAGAAAGTTCTGGAAGGGACAGGACTCCATTTTGATATATATATTGCAAAAGGCACACAAATACCGTATGGTATCAGCTTAGATAACAATACATTTCCACAGGACCGAGTGTAATGTAGCCAAGTTTGCTGATGATACAAAGATGGGAGGAAAAGCAATGTGTGAGGACACAAAAAATCTGCAAAAGGACATGGACAGACTAAGTGAGTGGGCAGAAAATTGGCAGATGGAGTATAATGTTGGAAAGTGGGAGGTCATGCACTTTGGCAGAAAAAATCGAGGAGCAAGTTATTATTTAAATGGAGAAAAATTGCAAACTGCTGCAGTACAGCGGAATCTGGGGATCCTGGTGCATGAAACACAAAAGGTTAGTATGCAGATACAGCAAGTGATCAGGAAGGCCAATGCAATCTTGGCATTTATTGTAAAGGGGATGGAGTATAAAAGCAGGGAGGTCTTGCTACAGTTATACAGGATATTGGTGAGGCCACACCTGGAATACTGCGTGCAGTTTTGGTTTCCATATTTAAGAAAGGATATGCTTGCTTTGGAAGCAGTTCAGAGAAGGTTCATTAGGTTGATTCCAGAGATGAGAGGGTTGGGCCTCTACTCATTGGAATTCAGAAGAATGAGAGGTGATCTTATTGAAATGATTATGAGGGGGCTTGACAAAGTGGGTGCAGAGAAGATGTTTCTACTGATAGGGGAGACTAGAACTAGGGGGCATAATCTTAGAATAAGGGACCGCCCATTTAAAACTGAGATGAGGAGGAATTTCTTCTCTCAGAGGGTTGTAAATCTGTGGAATTGCTGCCTCAGAGAGCTGTGGAAGCTGGGTCATAGAATAAATTTAAGACAGAGATAGACAGTGTTATGTATGAATAAAGAGTCTGATTGGATACTGTGAGCTAAAAGTAAAATGTGACCTTCGTCTTTTATTGCAGGTCTCCAGAATGCCTCTCCAGCCTGTGAGGCCTCCTTAAGTACCTGTGCTCCTGAGGGATTGTGGGATCCATTGGGACTCCAGGGGATGAGCCCTCTGGTGGCTGTACAAGGTATATACAAGTTTACATATATAACAACACTCCCACCCCAAAGTCAACAGAGTAACTATTTACAATGTGAGTCGATCTGGGGCCCTTCTTTCCCTGGTTGATCGTCTCGGTGCAAATGCTGGTATTGGTGAATCGTCTGTTGGGCCCTTGCTGGGCTGCTATGCAGCCGGCCTTGCTGGGCTGCCTGGTGTGGTGAGTCCTGCTGGGTTGTTGCGGATGATGGGTTCTGCTTCGTGGCCAACCACGGTGTCAGTTGCCACTGGTGAGTATGTTGGGGGGGTCAAAGAAGGTAGGGTCCAAAGTGGGTTGCTCAGGATAGTCCGTGAATTTGAGTTTGATTTGGTCCAAGTGTTTCTGGTGAATGAGTCCATTTGAAAGTTTGACCCGAAACACCCTGCTCCCCTCTTTGGCCACAATGGTGCCGGGAAGCCACTTGGGACCTTGTCTATAATTCAGTACAAATACAGGATCGATGAATTCAATTTCGCGTGACACATTTCCGCTATCATGATATGTACTTTGTTGAAGCCGCCTGCTCTGTACCTGTTCATGTAGATCAGGGTGAACTAACGAGAACCTTGTCTTAAGTGCCCTTTTCATGAGCAGATCAGCAGGTGGAATCCCAGTGAGCGAGTGGGGTCTCGTGCGGTAGCTAAGCAGGATACGGGATAGGCGAGCCTGCAGCGAGCCTTCAGTTACCCTCTTCAAGCCCTGCTTGATAGTTTGCACTGCTCTCCCTGCCTGACCATTGGATGCTGGTTTGAACGGGGCAGATGTAACATGTTTGATCCCGTTACGGGTCATGAATTCCTTGAACTCGGCACTGGTGAAACATGGCCCGTTGCCGCTCACAAGCACATCAGGCAGGCCGTGCGTGGCAAACATGGTCCGCAGGCTTTCAGTGGTGGCAGCGGACGTGCTTGCCGACATTATCTCACATTCAATCCATTTGGAGTAAGCATCTAGAACCACAAGGAACATTTTACCCAAGAACAGGCCTGCATAGTCGACATGGACCCGAGACCACGGTTTGGAGGGCCAAGACCATAAACTTAGTTGCGCCTCCCTGAGTGCATTGCTTAACTGCCAGCATGTGTTACATCTGTACATGCAGGACTCTAAGTCCGCATCGATACCGGGCCACCACACGTGGGATCTGGCTATAGCTTTCATCATTACAATGCCTGGGTGGGTACTGTGGAGGTCACTGATGAAGGTGTCTCTGCCCTTCTTGGGGACCACTACTCGATTGCCCCACAGAAGGCAGTCTCTGCCTGTATAGACATTTCATCTTTGCACCGCTGGTATGGCTTTATCTCTTCCTGCATTTCCACTGGGACACTGGACCAGCTCCCGTGAAGCACACAATTTTTAACGAGGGACAGTAAGGGGTCCTGGCTCGTCCAGGTTCTAATCTGTCAGGCTGTGACGGGTGATTGCTCACTCCCGAATGCTTCCATAACCATGACTAAATCTGCGGGTTGTGCCATTTCCACCCCCGTGGTGGGCAATGGCAGCCTACTGAGAGCATCGGCACAGTTTTCTGTGCCTGGCCTGTGGCGGATGGCATAGTTGTATGCGGACAACATGAGCGCCCATCTCTGGATGCGGTCCGATGCATTAGTATTTATCCCCTTACTCTCGGAAAACAGGGATATTAGTGGCTTATGGTCAGTTTCCAATTCAAATTTGAGGCCAAACAGATATTGATGCATTTTCTTTACCCCATAGACACACACTAACACTTCTTTTTCAATCATGCTGTGGGCTCTCTCAGCCTTAGACAGATTTCTGGATGCATAAGCAACCGGTTGCAATTTCCCAAAATCATTAGATTGTTGCAATACACACCCGACACCGTACGACGACGTATCACATGCTAGTACCAAACGCTTACATGGATCATAGAACACAAGCAATTTGTTTGAGCATAACAATTTTCTCGCTTTTACAAAGGCATTTTCTTTGCTTTTGCCCCATACCCATTCGTCTCCTTTACGCAGTAAGGCATGCAGTGGTTTTAACAGTATGCTGAGACCCGGTAAGAAGTTACCAAAGTAGTTCAAAAGTCCTAGAAACGACCGCAGCTCCGTCATGTTCCGTGGCCTCGGTGCGTTCTCGATTGCCTCCGTCTTCGAATGGATGGGCATGATGCCGTCTGCCGCGATTCTCCTCCCCAGGAACTCCACTTCATGCACCAGGAAAACGCACTTCGAGCATTTTAACCTGAGCCCCATGCGGTTGAGTCAACTAAGCACCTCCTCCAAGTTCTGCAGATGCTCAACTGTGTTCCGGCCTGTAACCAAGATGTTGTCCCAGAAGATCACCGTGTGCGGAACTGACTTCAGTAAACTTTGCATGTTTCCCTGGCATATCGCCGCGGCTGATCGAATTCCAAATGGGCATTTGTTGTAAATGAAGAGACCTTTGTGCGTGTTGATGCAGGTGAGGCTCTTCGATGATTCCTCCAGCTCCTGTGTCATGTAGGCCGAGGTCAAGTCCAGCTTCGTGAACGTCTTTCCTCCCACCAGCATAGCAAACAGGTTGTCGGTCTTTGGTAGTGGGTATTGATCCTGCAGGGAGAAATGATTGATAGGTACTTTGTAATCACCACAGATTCTGATGGTGCCGTCTCCCTTGAGGACTGGAACTATCAGACTGGCCCACTCGTTGAATTCCATCAGTGAAATGATACCCTCTCTTTGCAGCCGGTCTAGCTCAATCTCTACCCTTTCTCTCATCATGTACGGTACTGCTCTCGCCATGTGATGTATGGGTCACACCCCCGGAATTTGGTGGATCTGCACTTTTGCTCCTTGGAATTTCCCGATGCCCGGTTCGAACAGCGAAGGGAAGTTGTTTAAGACCTGGGCACACGAAGTGTTGTCAGCAGACGAGAGTGCTCGGATGTCGTCCCAGTTCCAGCATATCTTTCTCAGCCAGCTCCTGCCGAGCAGCGTGGGACCATCGCCCGGTACCACCCAGACTGGTAGCTTGTGCACTGCTCCATCGTAGGAGACCTTTACAATAGCACTGCCAATTACGGGAATCAGTTCCTTTGTGTAAGTTCTTAGTTTCGTACGAATTGGAGTCAAGACTGGCCTTGAGGCCTTGCTGAACCCCAATTTTTCGAAAGTATTTTTGCTCATAATAAATTGGTTCGTGCCCATGTCCAACTCCAGGAGCAGCGTCGGAGCGGCCTATAAAAGGCCAGCGGGTGTTCCACAGGCAGCGGCAGTTGGTGAGAGGCGGGAGCAGCGTCGGAGCGGCCTATAAAAGGCCAGCGGGTGTTCCACAGGCAGCGGCAGTTGGTGAGAGGCGGGAGCAGCGTCGGAGCGGCCTATAAAAGGCCCAGCGGGTGTTCCACAGGCAGCGGCAGTTGGTGAGAGGCGGGAGCAGCGTCGGAGCAGCCTAAAAAGGCCCAGCGGGTGTTCCACAGGCAGCGGCAGTTGGTGAGAGGCGGGAGCAGCGTCGGAGCGGCCTATAAAAGGCCCAGTGGGTGTTCCACAGGCAGCGGCAGTTGGTGAGAGGCAGGAGCAGCATCGGAACGGCCTATAAAAGGCCCAGCGGGTGTTCCACAGGCAGCGGCAGTTGGTGAGAGGTGGGAGCAGTGTCGGAGCGGCCTATAAAAGGTGTGCTTATGCAGCTACAGCGGGAGAGAAAGCAAAATAGAAGTAGAAAGGAATCAAAAGGTGACGTCACAGCCAATGGGGTAATTGATTGGCTGGTGATTGGTGAGTAGCTTTTCTTTTTCTTTTTTATATCAGTAAGCGAACTGTAACACTGTTATTACCAATTTAAGGGTATCTAAGGGTTAAGGCATGGTAGGAGAGCTCGATCACGTGATATGCTCCTCCTGTGCCATGTGGGAACTCAGGGACGCTTCCGGTGTCCCTGACACTACGTGTGTGAGAAGTGTATCCGCCTCCATCTCCTGACGTACCGCGTTGCGGAATTGGAACTGAGGGTGGATTCACTCTGGAGCATCCACGATGCTGAGAATGACATAAGTGGCACGGTTAGTGAGTTGGTCTTACCGCATGAGAAGAATCCACAGCCAGCTAGGGAATGGAAGACCAGCAGGAAGAATAGTACAAAGAAAGTAGTGCAATGGTCCCACCTGGTCATCCCCCTGCAAAACAGATACACTGCTTTGAGTGCTGTTGAGGGAGGTGACTCATCAGGGGAGAGCAGCAGCAGCCAAGTTCATGGCACCGTGGCTGGCTCTGTTGTACAGGAGGGCATAAAAAAGAGCATAAAAAAGAGTGGGAGAGCGATAGTGATAGGGGATTCAATCATAAGGGGAATAGATAGGCGTTTCTGCGGCTGCAATCGAGACTCCAGGATGGTATGTTGCCTCCCTGGTGCAAGAGTCAAGGATGTCTCCGAGCGAGTGCAGGACATTTTAAAAATGGAGGGAGAACAGTCAGTTGTCGTGGTGCACATTGGTACCAACGACATTGGTAAAAAAAGGGATGAGATCCTACGAGACGAATTTAAGGAGCTAGGAGTTAAATTAAAAAGTAGGACCTCAAAAGTAATAATCTCGGGATTGCTACCAGTGCCACGTGCTAGTCAGAGTAGGAATCGCAGGATAGCACCGATGAATATGTGGCTTAAGCAGTGGTGCAGCAGGGAGGGATTCAAATTCGTGGGGCATTGGAACAGGTTCTGGGGGAGGTGGGACCAGTACAAATTGGACGGTCTGCACTTGGGCAGCAATGGAACCAATGTCCTAGGGGGAGTGTTTGCTAGTGCTGTTGGTGAGGAGTTAAACTAATATGGCAGGGGGATGGGAACCAATACAGGGAGACAGAGGGAAATAAAAAGGAGACAAAAACAAAAAACAGAAAAGAGATGAATAAAAATGGAGGGCAGAGAAACCAAAGGCAAGAAACAAAAAGGGCCACTGAATATAAAAGGGCTGCAGGAGGGGTAAAAACTAAAAATCATCGTTTAAAAACGAAGATGAAAACACTCTACCTAAATGCACGCAGCATTCGAAATAAAGTAAATGAGTTGACGGCACAAATCATTACAAATGGATATGATTTGGTGGCCATTACAGAAACATGGTTGCAAGGTGGCCAAGACTGGGAATTAAACATACAGGGGAATCTGACGATTCAGAAAGATAGGCAAGAAGGGAAAGGAGGTGGGGTAGCTCTGTTAATAAAGGATGATATCAGGGCAGTTGTGAGGGATGATATTGGCTCCAATGAACAAAATGTTGAATCATTGTGGGTGGAGATTAGAGATAGTAAGGGGAAAAAGTCACTGGTCGGCGTAGTTTATAGGCCCCCAAATAATAACTTCACGGTGGGGCGGGCAATAATCAAGGGAATAATGGAGGCATGTGAAAAAGGAACGGCAGTAGTCATGGGGGATTTTAACCTACATATCGACTGGTCAAATCAAATCGCAGGGGGTAGCCTGGAGGAGGAATTCATAGAATGCATACGGGACTGTTTCTTAGAACAGTATGTAACAGAGCCTACAAGGGAACAAGCCATCTTGGATCTGGTCCTGTGTAATGAGACAGGAAAAATAAATGATCTCCTCGTAAAAGATCCTCTCGGAATGAGTGATCACAATATGGTTGAATTTGTAATACAGATTGAGGATGAGGAAGTTGTATCAGAAACGAGGGTACTATGCTTAAACAAAGGGGACTACAGTGGGATGAGGGCAGAGTTGGCTAAAGTAGACTGGAAACAAGGACTAAACGGTGGCACAATTGAGGAACAGTGGAGGACTTTTAAGGAGCTCTTTCATAATGCGCAACAAAAATATATTCCAGTGAAAAAGAAGGGCGGTAAGAGAAGTGATAACCAGCCGTGGATAACCAAGGAAATAAAGGAGAGTATCAAATTAAAAACCAATGCGTATAAGGTGGCCAAGGTTAGTGGGAAACTAGAAGATTGGGAAAATTTTAAACAACAGCAAAGAATGACTAAGAAAGTAATAAAGAAAGGAAAGATAGATTACGAAAGCAAACTGGCGCAAAACATAAAAACAGATAGTAAAAGCTTTTACTGATATATAAAACGAAAGAGAGTGACTAAAGTAAATGTTGGTCCCTTAGAAGATGAGAAGGGAGATTTAATAATGGGAAATGTGGAAATGGCTGAGACCTTAAACAATTATTTTGTTTCCGTCTTCACAGTGGAAGACACAAAAACAATGCCAAAATTTGCAGGCCACAGGAATGTGGGAAGGGAAGACCTTGAGACAATCACTATCACTAGGGGAGTAGTGCTGGACAGGCTAATGCGACTGAAGGTAGACAAGTCCCCTGGTCCTGATGAAAATACATCCCAGGGTATTAAAAGAGATGGCTGAAGTTATAGCAGATGCACTCGTTATAATCTACCAAAATTCTCTGGACTCTGGGGAGGTACCAGCGGATTGGAGAGCAGCTAATGTAACGCCTCTGTTTAAAAAAGGGGGCAGGCAAAAAGCAGGTAACTATAGGCCGGTTAGTTTAACATCTGTAGTGGGGAAAATGCTTGAAACTATCATTAAGGAAGAAATAGCGGGACATCTGGATAGGAATAGTGCAATCAAGCAGACGCAGCATGGATTCATGAAAGGGAAATCATGTTTAACTAACTTACTGGAATTCTTTGAGGATATAACGAGCATGGTGGATAGAGGTGTACCGATGGATGTGGTGTATTTAGATTTCCAAAAGGCATTCGATAAGGTGCCACACAAAAGGTTACTACAGAAGATAAAGGTACGCGGAGTCAGAGGAAATGTGTTAGCATGGATAGAGAATTGGCTGGCGAACAGAAAGCAGAGAGTCGGGATAAATGGGTCCTTTTCCGGTTGGAAATCAGTGGTTAGTGGTGTGCCACAGGGATCAGTGCTGGGACCGCAACTGTTTACAATATACATAGATGACCTAGAAGAGGGGACAGAGTGTAGTGCAACAAAATTTGCAGATGACACTAAGATTAGTGGGAAAGCGGGTTGTGTAGAGGACTCAGAGAGACTGCAAGGAGATTTGGATAGGTTAAGCGAATGGGCTAAGGTTTGGCAGATGGAATACAATGTCGGAAAGTGTGAGGTCATCCACCTTGGGAAAAAAACAGTAAAAGGGAATATTATTTGAATGGGGAGAAATTACAACATGCTGTGGTGCAAAGGGACCTGGGGGTCCTTGTGCATGAATCCCAAAAGGTTAGTTTGCAGGTGCAGCAGGTAATCAGGAAGGCAAATGGAATATTGGCTTTCATTGCGAAAGGGATGGAGTACAAAAGCAGGGAGGTCTTGCTGCAACTGTATAAGGTATTGGTAAGGCCGCACCTGGAGTACTACGTGCAGTTTTGGTCACCTTACTTAAGGAAGGATATACTAGCTTTGGAAGGGGTACAGAGACGATTCACTCGGCTGATTCCAGAAATGAGGGGGTTACCTTATGATGATAGATTGAGTAGACTGGGTCTTTACTCCTTGGAGTTCAGAAGGATGAGGGGTGATCTTATAGAAACATTTAAAATCATGAAAGGGATAGACAAGATAGAGGCAGAGAGGTTGTTTCCATTGGTGGGGGAGACTAGAATTAGGGGGCACAGCCTCAAAATACGGAGGAGTCAATTTAAAACCGAATTGAGAAAAAATTTCTTCTCCCAGAGGGTTGTGAATCTGTGGAATTCTCTGCCCAAGGAAGCAGTTGAGGCTAGCTCATTGAATGTTTTCAAGTCAAAGATAGATTGATTTTTAAGCAATAAGGGAATTAAGGGTTACGGGGAGAGGGCGGGTAAGTGGAGCTGAGTCCACGACCAGATCAGCCATGATCTTGTTGAATGGCGGGGCAGGCTCGAGGGGCTAGATGGCCTACTCCTGTTCCTAATTCTTATGTTCTTATGTTCTTATTAACACTGGGAGTCCATTTAGTTCAACCTTCAGCATTATCAGGGGATACTTTGTGATAAATGTGTGCACCCCATATACCTCTGCCTCCTCAGTCTGAGGCTCTGGTTCGTCATGATCCGCCGTAGATCTGTCCTCCTCTGTAACATGGTGATTTGCAGGATTAACAGGATTTGCAGCTCTCCCGCACATTTGTTGGAGGTATCCCATTCTTTCACAGTCCTTGCAAACATACCCTTTGAAGCAGCATGAATGCAAATGATGATCATCCCCACAGCGCCAACAAGGTGTTAATGGCCTTGCATTCATCACCCTTGATGGTGGCGCTGAGACACCTGCGGACGTGCAGCTGCAGGCATGTGGGGCCTGCCCTGTATGTTGTGATTTGAAAACAACATCACTTTGTTCACAGTACTTGTCACAGCACTCGTGTGCTGAGAGATTTGCTAAATATTGTCACTGGTGGCAATGAATGCCTGGGCTATCGCTATGGCCTTACTTAAGGTTGAGGACTCTACAGTCAAAAGTTTGCGAAGTATCATTTCATGGCCAATACCAAGTACGAAAAAGTCTCTGAGCATGTGCTCCAAATGTCCTTCAAATTCGCAATGTCCTGCAAGGCTTCTTAGCTCGGCGACATAACTCACCACTTGCTGGCCTTCAGACCTTTTGTAGGTGTCGAACCGGTACCTCACCATCAGAACGCTTTCCTTCGGGTTCAGATGCTCCCGGACAATGTGCACAAATCACCGTACGATTTTTCTGTGGGTTTCGCTAGAGCAAGCAGGCCATACGTTGGTGCCCTGCAGATGGTGAGGAGAATTGCCCTTCATTTGGCAGCGTTCGCTTCTCCTTTCAGCTTGTTGACCACGAAGTATTGGTCGAGTCGCTCCATGAAGGTTTCCCAATCATCTTCCTCCGAGAATTTCTCCAGGATGCCCACTGTTCTCTGCATCGTTGGGTTCGTCATCTGTATCTCGTTGCCAGTTATGAATGAATAAAGAGTCTGACTGGATACTGTGAGCTCAAAGTAAAGTGTGACCTTAGTCTTTTATTGCAGGTCTCCAGAGTGCCTCTCCAGCCTGTGAGGCCTCCTTAAGTACCTGTGTTTCCAAGGGATTGTGGGATCCATTGGGACTCCAGGGGATGAGCCTTCTGGTGGCTGTACAAGGTATATACAAGTTTACATATATAACAGAGTCGCTTAACCGATAATGGAATCAGGGGTTATGGAGAGCGGGCAGGGAAGTGGACCTGTGTCCATGATCGGATCAGCCATGATCGTATTAAATGGCGGAGCAGGCTCAAGGGGCCGATGGCCTACTCCTTCTTTTTATGTTATGTTCTTATTCTGATGTAGTGTCAAATTATAATTATGTTTGGATCTGTACTTGGTAATTGAGAGAATGGTACTGTGTAGTGACTGGGCGCACAAAACATGTTTCACTTAGCACTCTTAGCAAACATTTGATGTACTATTTACTTTCATGACATGAACCTGTGACTACTACAAACTGCAATACATTCTGTGATAATAACGGTTTTTTCTTACATTCTTTATAGCTAGCAGGAATATTCAAACTGCAGTACCCCTGATGACAACACTGACCCCATCAATGCAGGGCTGCCATTCTGGTCAGACGTATTCCTGGAGGTTTCATCACAAGGGTCTCCGGTCTCCTACTGCCCCACTGAGTTAAACAACCTTTCCCCCTGTCTCCAATATTTTTCTAACTACATAGTTTAAAATTGAAAAAAAGCTCAGATATTATTTAATGCCCCTGTGCTTTTTCTCCTGAGTTGCTCCCAGCAATATCCAAGAGATTAATCTTCAATTCCTGGAGACTCCAGGACAGTCCTGGCAGGTTAGGAATTCCTACACCAATGTGATCGGATTCAATTCAATGTTTGCTTTGAAGAGCTACAACCAGATAAGACTATATGCCGCAAGTGTCCGAGATAATGTATGGAATTAGCATCACGACATAAGTTTGCATCGTGTGACATATGACATAAATGGTATTGGCAGAAATAGGACAGGCAAGGATGGGGTCTCTAGTTTTGTCATTCCATGGAGTTGTAGAATATAAGTTCTCATTCACAACTTCCTATTGAATGAGCTCCCAGTCTCACTCATGAGGAAGTGACAGAGCCAGGCACTTTTCCACTGGGATAGTCTGAAAATTGGAGGTCATGCTGAGTTGCTTTTATGCACCTGCTAACACAGGGGTTCTCAAACTCTTTGTATCTGAGGTCCCCCTCCTGTGTTAGAAAAGATTTGCAGAGACCGCCTGTAACACAACACAATATCTTTTCTGTATAAAAATTAACTCGTCATTAATCGTTCCATTACATCTTACGTAAAGAAGAATTTATGAAATCTGAAATTTACATAAGCAAAATATTGTGTATGTTGGAAATTTGAAATAAGACCAAAAAGTGCTGGAAATACTCACCGAGTCAGGAAGCATTTGCGAAGAGAAAAAAAGAGTTAATGTTTCAGGTCTGACGAGAGGTCATTGACCTGAAATGTTAACTCTGTTTCTCTCTCCACAGATGCTGCCTGACCTGCTGAGTATTCCCAGCATTTTCTGTTTTCATCCTAAAATTGAAATTATGTGTGCATTTGCTGCCCAAGGTCGGCTCCACCCCAGCAACCATTTGCTTAACAGGAAATGAACCAGGAGCAACACACACAGGCTTGGTGTGGGCACATTTGGTCAGACTGCACTAAAACTCCAGGTCCACGTCCTCCATTTCGGAAACAAAATGTCTCTCTTATTTAAATACCAAACCCCAATACGGCGATGAAAGCCAGCGACTCGAATTAACAGCACCAGTAAGGACGAAGGCAGATGGCATGTGAGAGAAATGGGGAAACAAACAAGGCCCTGAGCGACTTTACCCACCTTTAAATTCTTTATTGACAAAGTCAGCCCACCTCTTTCCTCCTCTCCCAACCCTTTCACAAATAGCCGACGGTATCTCAAAGGACACGGGCACCCAGATTAGGCCTATCCACCCGTCAGAGAAGCACTTGGCTAGGAATATAAAGCTCTGAGTCTGAGGTAATTTGCTCTATTTTCCCACCTGTTTGCTGCACCTCTATTTTGTGTGCATCATCCCCATGCCTTATTCAACTATTCTCACAACCTTTTGTTCTTTTGCCTTTTTATTGGCTCATTCAAACAAACAACAGTTTTGGATGGTCAATGTTATTATCTGCTCCTCTGCGACTGGCTGGCTTGATGCCCGCCCTGCTGTTCCTTCCCTGGTGTTTGGTTGTCTTCAGCTCTGATGAAGGGGCAATAGCCGAAGCATTAACCTGACTTTCTTTTCTTTTCACGAGGTGATCGGTGCATGTCATGCATCATCTGTTTTTATTTCTTCGACTCTTAGCCTTCGGACTCCCCTACCCCTCTGCTTGGTTCAGTCCGAGAAGCTGCTATTATGTTGGTTTCTTGCCATGTTAGTTGCTGTCAGCTCCTGACATGTGAGTCTTATGCAGCCAGCACCAGCTGCAAGGTAAGCATGCTGGATCTGCCAAGACTGATAGCTGGGATGCCGTTTTAAACTGGGTTTCCCCAATAGCTGGCTTCGGTGTCTCGGTGGCTGGCCTTAAGTGCAGGCTAACTTGAGGATTGCCACCTGCTGCAGGAGAACCATACATCCGGAGCCAACAAGAAGGCAACTTAAACACAGCTGTAGAAGGAACTTGTTTATTTCCCGATACCTAAATAGAAGGATTCAAGTTGAAACATTAGACAATCTGGTGCACTCCAAATCCAATGGCCCTGTCGTGTAGTACCAGCAACTTCCATTTTACTAATTGTCACCATTCACAGTTTTCTTCCCTCTAGTCAGCAGATTTCCCACTGTGCTAGAGGCACTGTTAGTTACAGAGTACGTGCCGAAGTAACTTCATTACAACGGGGTTGAGATAAAGACTCGCGTTACCTCACCCCATGCAAAGGAACTTGGCTGACCATAGAAATAATGTCCAACAGTAAGAACCTGAAATGACTGCTCTTTGTGTTGCTGAGACTATTCAACTCGTCTCAATATACAGGGGAGTCTACAGATGTTTATGCCATAAACATCAATAGTCCCCCCTGTATATTGATGGGATAAACCAACTGGTGGACCCTTTCTCACAGATGCCTGGGGGAGGTGGGGGGGGGGGGGTGCACAGACCCCCAGTTGAGAACTCCTGTCCCAACAGATATATGGGATGGGACAATGAATGGGTTTAATCAATGCTTCAGTTGTTGATGTTTGTTTTGCCAATGAGGAAGCCTCATTGAAAACCTTAATACCAAAGTAACCCTGATAGTTCACTTGGTATAGGAAGTAAAAAGCTAATAGAGACCATGAAGGTCTTGGATCTCAGACTTGATTCCTGGTCAATGCTGAGTTAGCTGATCTTGAGATGGCAGGCAGGGTGTTACAAATAGCCTCAGCGCTTCTAAGCAAGGGAAGCGAGAATCAATTAAAGTTCCCTAGTTCAACCTGATCACAATTCAGTGACCTCTGCTGGGAAGTGTGTATGTGTGGGTGCTAGGACGAGCGCAGAATTAAGCTCAGCTGCGATGCTTCCCATGGTGGGATGGCTTGAACAGCTCCGCTGGGCAGGCCACATTGTCTGCATGCCAGACACAAGACTCCCAAAGCAAGCGCTCTACTCGGAACTCCTTCACGGCAAATGAGCCAAAAGTGGACAGAGGAAATGTTACAAGGACACCCTCAAAGCCTCCCTGATAAAGTGCAACATCCCCACCGACATCTGGGCGTCCCTGGCCAAAGACTGCCTTAAGTGGAGGAAGTGCATCCGGGAGGGCGCTGAGCACCTCAAGTCTCATCGCCGAGAGGATGCAGAATTCAAGCGCAGGCAGCAGAAAGAGCGTGTGGCAAACCTGTCCCACCCACCCCTTCCCTCAACGACTATCTGTCCCACCTGTGACAGGGACTGTGGCTCTCATATTGGACTGTTCAGCCACCTAAGGACTCAGTTTAAGAGTGGAAGCAAGTCTGAGGGACTGCCTATGATGATGGCTTGCTACAACTTATTGTCTCAACTCACAAGTGAAGAATGAAGTTGGGTGACAGAGAGCAACAACCAGAGGAGGAAGAGTGAAAATAATTTAAATTCCAATTTAAAAGAAAGCCTGAAAAGTTCAAGCCTTCACATCATAAGACACAAATACAAGTCGATAACTTGACTTTGATTGAAAAATAAACAACCAGCCATTGAAAATCTGACCATCCAGTACAAAACCAAAATGGTGGTAACCCCAAGAAACAGCTCGAGGGCAGCATTTGCAGCGTGGCTAGTGTGTCCTCCTTTTCAACTGGATTGCTATGTCACTTGGGGAGACCAAGTGAAGGAAGACAAGAAAATAAATAAAGATCTAACCTTACCAGAGAATGGTTTTACAAATCATAGGGAAAATGGACACTAGATTCATATGCAAATTTGATCGAATACGACATCTGCTTTCTACAAACCTGGTATTACACAGACTTTAGAATCTCGCATATTTTCTTGCCAACAAGTTGACAGGTACACATAGTGGAAAGATTTCACCTGTAGCTTTAATCTCAAAAGACTGACAAACTGAAGCAAAGGTCATTAAAAGGTCCCATTCTCTCGCAAACTAAAGCCGAGAGACAGAGAAAAATAAAGTTCAGGATTGCGCAGCTTCAATGTTTCCTCTTATTTTTTTTAAACTAGCTGTGTGACCCATTCAAATTTTCGCGCATGTACGGTTTCTTGCATTGAAAAACCGGTGGTCAACCAGCTTAAAGCTTCCATCATTGACTTACGCTGCACACTTACCAAAAGTTTTGCTTCATTGCTCAGTGGGTTAGTTGGTAAATTGTGCTGCTCAATATGAAGAAGCTTCACAGCACTCATTGCGCCCACACGTGAAAAAATGGCCACGGACGAGGAACCAGATTGTGCAACCGATTTCCAACATGACCCAGTGTTTTCAAGAGAAGAGGGGTGAAAATTAGAGGAGCAAAAAAAAAAACACTTTTGTCTGTAAAAAATAAAAAGTTTTATGCTAAAGGAATCTATTCATATGACAGGTAACCACCACCATCAAGGACAATAAGCTTCTGAACAACGGCAGTTGCATGAAACTACATTGAATATACAACAAAGGAACAGATCATTCGGACAAACTAGTCCATGCCGGCATTTACACTCCACTCGAGCCTCCTCCCATCCTTTCTCATCTAACTCTATCAGCATAACCTTCTACTCCCTTCTCTCCCATAGGCTTCCCTAGCTCCCCATATGCTTATCTGCATGGTTTCAGCAGCAGTGCATCATTGCATCATTTCAGACAGGTATCTTCCAGGGTTTGGATTACTGAATTTATAGCATCAAGGCCCAAAATTCTGCTGATCATTTGTTCTATGGAGGTAAATCATACTTTTAATAATAAACTTTGAATAATAAATAAGGTAACTTGATGTGCAGTATCTCTCTGAATGAATTACACATTGCTGTACATAAAACGATTAGGAATGACTCCATGGAACTGATTCAACCAAGATTAGCTTATCTGTAGTCAATTAAATGACTGAAAGGCAAAAGTAATTCTCAGCGAGAAATAAGCCTTTCAAGTGTCATGTCTCGTACTAGAAGAGGCTCACTACTGGGCTGGTCCGTTCAGCTTCTTATCAGATTGCTCATTTCTCCCCTGGAGTGATTTATTTTCACTTAATTGAATTATATGAGATATTGAAATTCACCCGAACCGGTGATGAATTGGTACTCAGCCCCAATATGATTTATCTGCATTAAAAATAACATTTCATATTAATTCATCCAAAAAAAAGCTTATAAACACAGTCATCTTTTTCAGCCTGATACTTATTTAGTTTTACCAGGGTTGTCATTTTAGGTTCAGACTGCCAAGCAATTAAGCAAACCCACCTGTACACACCTCCTGTAAATGTCACGCTTTCTTCCTGTAACACTTTTCCCATCACATTTGCTGATAAAACTCCCAGGCCTAGAAATTCGGGTTGTTTGTGCCTCCCATTGGGGCGCTAACGGGGCGCAAATGACATGTCACCCGGGTGTGGCGGCGCTAACGATTCCCGTTAAAGTCGGTGGGAGTTTGGCAGCACTGGGAGCCTGCAGCACCCTGCTCTGCTGCGCTGCCAATGACGGTGTCATCACCATGCGCAGCGCCCCGGATCCTACATTGGGTATCGCTGCCTGAAGCTGCGTGGGGCGATGCCAGTAACAACATCAGGGCACGTGAACTGGATGGCTGGCCAGTTGCGATAGTTAAAGGGGAGGTGCAATGCTTATATAAACAAAAGGTCGTATTTTTTGTTGCGCCCCGTTGGCGTTTTGAATGCAGGGTTCGCGCCGCCATTGGGCTGTTGGCACGGCACGCCTGCTTCCTGGTGGTCCGGGTAGGCCCATTTTTAACATGCAAAGTTTGCAATTTGGGCCCTTCCCTTTAACTAAGGGAAGAGCCCCTCCCATATGGCAGTGCTGTGCCCCGCTCCCAACGCGGCCGCTCTGCTAGCACCTCAGAAAGACAGTGGGGCGCGTTATTTTGCGCACCACTTCCTTATGAGGGCGGTAACCCCAGTTTCTCATAAGAGGCAGGACTTCTATGCCTGCCGCAAATTCTCACGCCTCGCGAGTGCTTCCACCCCCAAAAGTGGTGCAACAGAATTTTTCCTCCTATTGTTATGAACCAGTGGGGTAGATTTTCACTGGAGAAGGTGCAAACAGATTTGCAAGGATGATACCAGAACTGAGAGTTTATAACCAACAGGAAAGACTAAACAGGCTAGGGATATTTCTCTAGAAGAAGCAGGCTGAGAGATGACCTTATAGAGTTCTTTAAAATTATGAAGGTGTTTTTTTGGGTGGACGTAAAGTAATGTTTTTGCTTGTGGGGGAGACCAAAACTAGGGGTCATAAATATAAGATAATCACTAATAAATCCAATAGGGAATTCAGAAGATACTTCATTACATTAGAATATAAGAAATAGGAACAGGAGTAGGTCATCTGGCCCCTCGAGCCAGAGAGTGGTGAAAATGTGGAACTAGGTAAAAAAAGGATTGGTTGAATAGCATTTAAGGGGAAGCTAGATAAGTACATGAGGGAGAAAAGAATAGAAAGATATGCTGATAGGGTTAAATGAAGTAGGGTGGGAGGAGGTTGGTATGGATTATAGAACATTGGCATGGACCTGATGATGAATCACCTGGTTCTGTGCTGTAAATTCTATGTAATGCTATGTAAAACCTGCTACCATGCGTAAAACTGGCATTCAATCAAGGGGGGTTTGTAAAATGGACAGCACATTTCCAATGGCAGTTTTCTGAAAGATCATGATGCTGTTTAAAAATAACAAGCGTGGTTCCATTAGTTATAAAAGCCTTTAGCTACTTGGCCAAATAATTAACATTTAAATTCAAAAAAAGATTTTTTTAAATTAGATGGCAAAAACCAGTGACATGTGTTGTCCCTTTAACAAAGATCTCAGAACAAATAACATTAATATTGAGATCACAAAGGCTTAAAAGAGATAAACAAAATTCAGAATGGCAGTATTTGCAGTCTCACTCAAACAGGTAACCAGCGGAAATCTTCAACAAATCTTCAGCATGGCATCTTTGTTCTTATCCCATTTAGATACATAGTGCAGTCTCTGCAGTATCATTAGATAGGGTCTTTGTGAGACCACACCTGTACTGTGTACAGTTTTGGTCTCCTTACCTAAGGAAGGATATACTTGCCTCAGAGAGAGTGCAACAAAGGGTCAGTAGACTGATTTCTGGGATGAGGAAATTGAGTAGACTAAGATATTCCCTAGCGTTTAGAAGAATTGAGGGGCAATCGCATTGAAACAGAACATTCTTATGGGGCTTGACATGGTAGATGCTGGGAGTATGTTTTCCCTGGCTGGGGAGTGTAAAACTAGGGGTCACAGTCTCAGAATAAGGGGTCGGCCATTTAGGACTGAGATGAGGAGAAATTTCTTCACTCCAAGGGTTGTGAATCTTTGGAATTCTCTCCCTCAGAGGGCTGGGGATGCTCAGTCATTGGGTATATTCAAGATAGAGATCGATAGATTTTTGGACACTAGGGGAGTCAAGGTTTATGTTATCAAATTTTCGAAACAAAATTAAACTAAACTATTAAAAAAGTGTTCTTTCTGTAATGATGCAATTTATCTTGTCATATGTTTACAGTTTAACTGATGTATAATAATATTAAAACATTAGGGGACCAAAATTGAAGAACTTACCACCCACTGCCGCCGACATTCCTCTGGTCAAACCACCCAGTGCCACTTTCGACATGGACTGGAGCGGGCTGGAGGAGAGAGCTGCCGGGAAGCGCCCGCCAGCATCAGCCGACAGCCGAGTCACACAACTGACCTCGCGCCCGCCGAGCTGCGATATTGATGATTGATGCGGGCGGGAGTCGGCGGCAGAACGGGGGTGGAGCGCTGGCTGGAGGCTGGTCTGTCCCCGACGGTAGGTAGGAAGATGGGGAGAAAAAGGTTACTACATTTTTTGTAATTTTTTTCTTTACAGCGACTTACCTGGATGGGGTCCCCTGAAGGTCTTTAGAAGGTTTTTTTAATTTTTGTTTTATACTTTCGCTTTTCAGCACTTTGAACCTCCGTGGGCCCGAATCCATTCTCGACAGCACTTGGGCGACAAGCGCCATTGCCGCCGAGAATGGGAGACCGGCTGGCTGCCGCCCAAATTGGCGGTGTAAGTCATTCATTTACCATCCGCCAAACTTCGAGGGACCACTCCGATAAAAATCGAGCCAAAAGTACCGTCAGGTACCTTGGCGACCATCGGCTGTCCTTTGGCCGGCACTTGGGCAGGTGGAGGCCCTCATCAATTTCGGGCCCTCGCACTGGGAGAGACAGGAATTAGGCCAGTACCTGGTATATCTAAATTACGGTCTTTTCTGCCAGTTTCTACTGGGCCTTGTTTGGGGCAGATCCTCTACCAACCCCATGGTCACCTGTGTCAGACAGGGCTTTGTTGGGGCAGGGATTTCTCATCCAAAGGTTTCCTCGCCTCCAGCCTGAGATCAACTGGGTAGCCAGTACATCGGATGAGGGAAGGTGTACCGCCCTCCCAGCCTAATATTTTCAGCCCCCTTGTGTTTGATTTTTTTTTGCGGGGTGGGGCCAGTGTTGGCATTTTAATGTTATACAAGGTGCAAAAATGTGATGAGTTAAGTTTAGAACATAAGAACATAAGAAATAGGAGCAGGAGTAGGCCATAAGGCACTTCGAGCCTGCTCCGCCATTTAATACGATCATGGTTGATCCGATCATGGACTCAGCTCCACTTCCCTGCCCGCTCCCCATAACCCTTTATCCCCTTATCGTTTAAAAAACTGTCTATTTCTGTCTTAAATTTATTCAATGTCCCAGCTTCCACAGCTCTCTGAGGCAGCGAATTCCACAGATTTACAACCCTCTGAGAGAAGAAATTCCTCCTCATCTCTGTTTTAAATGGGCGGCCCCTTATTCTAAGATCATGCCGTCTAGTTCTAGTCTCCCCTATCAGTGGAAACATCCTCTCTGCATCCACCTTGTCAAGCCCCCTCATAATTTTATACATTTCGATAAGATCACCTCTCATTCTTCTGAATTCCAATGAGTAGAGGCCCAACCTACTCAACCTTTCCTCATCTCCAGAATCAACCTAGTGAACCTTCTCTGAACTGCCTCCAAAGCAAGTATATCCTTTCGTAAATATGGAAACCAAAACTGCACGCAGTATTCCAGGTGTGGCCTCACCAATACCCTGTATAACTGTAGCAAGACTTCCCTGCTTTTATACTTCAATACTGCAATAAAGACCAAGATTCCATTGGCCTTCCTGATCACTTGCTGTTCCTGCATGCTAACCTTTTGTGTTTCATGCACAAGTACCACCAGGTCCCACTGTACTGCAGCACTTTGTAATTTTTCTCCATTTAAATAATAACTTGCTCTTTGATTTTTTTCTGCCAAAGTGCATGACCTCACACTTTCCAACATTATACTCCATCTGCCAATTTTTTGCCCACTCACTTAGCCTGTCTATGTCCTTTTGCAGATTTTTTGTGTCCTCCTCACACATTGCTTTTCCTCCCATTTTTGTATCATCAGCAAACTTGGCTACGTTACACTCAGTCCTTTTTTCCAAGTCGTTAATATAGATTGTAAATAGTTGGGGTCCCAGCACTGATCCCTGTGGCACCCCACTAGTTACTGGTTGCCAACCAGAGAATGAACCATCTATCCCGACTCTCTGTTTTCTGCTGGTTAACCAATCCTCTATCCATGCTAATATATTATCCCCAACCCCGTGAACTTTTGTCTTGTGCAGTAACCTTTTATGTGGCACATTGTCAAATGCCTTCTGGAAGTTAAATACACCACATCCACTGGCTCCCCTTTATCCGCGCTGTTCGAAACATCCTCAAAGAATTCCAGCAAATTTGTGAAACATGACTTCCCCTTCATAAATCCATGCTGACTCTGCCTGACTGAATTATGCTTTTCCAAATGTCCTGCTACTGCTTCTTTAATAATGGACTCCAACATTTTCCCAAGCACAGATGTTAGGCTAACTAGTCTATAAATTGCGCCACAACACTTTTTAACAGTTTATTTTAATTTTGTTTATGCCATATGATGATGTAGACACAAGGACGAGTTTCTCAGGAAGTTCCAGACCAGGGACATGGTCAGAACCCCAACAACCTGTAGAATGTTTGGCTTTTTCCAGCCCTGTTATAATGGAAGTCGATTGGCTACATTTCTGAGCGGGCCCAGCAGCGGGCAGTCACTGCTGTATTTTGAAGCCCCTGCTGACTGCTGGGTGCCTACAATATAACCATAGCGGTGTGGACACTCACCAGCAGTATTTAAATAAGGTGTCCTCAACCCCTACTTGGAACACTGTGGCAAGGTTAAGACCTGGGGGTCACCAGCAAGCACATCCCAGCACATACACCAAGGATGGTGGCTCTCTGGACTTTTGGCCCTAAAATGTTTATTGACTGAGACTTTACATTCTATCAAACCATGAAACCTGACATGCTTAAGCTCATAAAAGCATTATGGCACAATTAAACAGCCTGTAGACAGTAAACATTTTTGGGCACGAAAAGCAAGGGAAGTAACGATCTTTCTGGTCAGGGTGTTAATACATGATAAGTTAATTTATTGTTAGCAATGAGTTAACCCATTCAATGTTCAGCTGCGCTTGGAATGTTTCTTTTTACTGATACCAGCACTTCATTATTATCTCATATTTTTTTGGCTAAATAATAATTTGCACTTATATTGCACCTTTAATGTAGAAAAACATTCCAAGATGCTCAAAAGAGGAGAAATCAAACAAAAATAGACTTTGACCAAAGAAGGAGATGTTAGAAGGAGTGACTGAAAGCTTGGTCAAAGAGATGGGTTTTAAGAAGATGGAGGGGTTGAAAGAAAGACTTAAAGACTTGGATTTATATAGTGCCTTTCACGACCACCAGACGTCTCAAAGCGCTTTACATCCAATGAAGTACTTTTGGAGTGTAGTCACTGTTGTGGTGTGGGAAACACGGCAGCCAATATGCTCACAGCAAGATCCCACAAACAACAATGTGATAATGACCAGATAAACTGTCTGTCTTATGTTGATTGAGAGATAAATATTGGCCAGGACGCTGGGGATAACCCTCCTGCTCTTCTTCGAATTAGAGCCATGGGATCTTTTACGTCCACCTGAAAGAGCAGATGGGGTCTCGGTTTAACGTTTCATCTGAAAGACGGGCTTCAAAAGTTTTCAAGCTCGAAGGTGGTTCATACAAAAGATCTGTGAAGCTTGTGTTTAAAATCATGAAGGGTTTAGATAGAGTAAACAAGGAGAAACTGTTTCCAATGTCTGAAGGGTCGATAACCAGAGGCCACAGATTTAAGATGATTGGTAAAAGAACCCGAGCCGACATTCGGAAAATCTGTTTCACACAATGAGTTTTAGGCAGTGAATTCCAAATCCTGTTGGGGTGCTGGATACAGATTCAATTGTAGCTTTCAAAAGGGAATTGGATAAATACTTGAAAGAGAAACAATAGCAGGGATATGGGGAAAGAGCAGGAGAGTGGGTCCAAACCCGATGGGTCGAATGACCTCCTTCTGTGCTGTACTATTATACGATTCTAAGCAAAGGCAAGGGTTGATCTTGTACAACAGAAAGAGAAATGGCTTTACCTTTCCACAGCATGAGCACTGAGCACACAGATTGTGTTTCTTTCTTTGTACATTATAAAGATCATTCGTTGTTTAAAAATATCAGCCACATGTACTTTACCATGATACAGGTGCCAAAAGTATGTTGCAGGGCATGTAAAATTACATTGTGAACTTTTATCTGCATTCCATAAAGTTTTACGAGCAAATGTCTCTCGTAGCAGCTTGTAAACGAAAAAGAGCTCATTCAGATGATGCAGAGTCCAAAGTTGCATGTTCATAAATTGTGCTTTCATATCTATGTAGATAATTTGTCCACATTCCAACCCAAGGATTGCTACAATGGAAGCAGGCCATATCGTCATGTCTGGGGAGCAGGTGCAGACAAGTGGAGAGGAGCAAAGGAAGAGGGTGGTACTGCCACACGCAAAGTCATATGGAATATTATGCATTGTTTTCACGAGGTATAACACACCGCACACAAACAAAGTCCGAAGGATGCCACCTTACTTATTAAAGTCCTTTGTAAAGCCAGGCTGCTAAAGATAAGTCTCTGGGGGAAATATGAAGCAATTTGGAACAATCTGAGGATGTGAAAGGCATTATATAAGTTTATTCTTTTCCACTCCCTAGCTGAAGAGACCCTGTCACATATGTACACTTGGGGTTACTAGCCACCAGGTGGCGCGACTGTCGGAGGTCATTAGGCTGTACACATGTGTGTGCAGCCCAGGTATAAAAGACAAGCCATCATGTAATGTTATCGCTTTGGGCCCTAATAAAGCAGAGCCAGGTTTGTACCTGTTAGTTTACAGTATTCAGTCTATCGAGTTATTACATACTTAACATTTGGAGACATGCTGCAGGATTTCTTTTTAATCGGCATCAACCACGAGATGATTCTGCGTAAGCTACTGGAGGCGAAAACGCTGGACTTGAGCAAGGCCATCACGATTGCCCAGGCATGCAAAAATGAGCACAATTGGAATTCTGGAGAGATTCGTGGAGGGAGAGGAATGGACAGATTGTGTAGCTCACCTGGACCAGTACTTCATGGCAAACAAAATGGGGGAACCCACTGACACAGTTAGGCGCAACACGGTCTTCCTCACGGTTTGCGGTCAGAAAATCTATGGACTCAAAGAATCTTCTCTCGCCTGCAAGTCCAATGGACAAGGACTATGAGGAATTGTGTGCTCTGGTATGTAACCATCTCAAACCAAAAGAAGGCATCATCATGTCACGATATCGATTCTACAAGCACGTTCATTCTGAGGGCCAGGATGTGTCGGAATTCATTGCCGACTTAAGACGTCTAGCTGGACCATGTAAGTTCGAAAACGCATTGGGAGACATGCTGCGGGACTGCTTTGTAATCGGCATCATCCATGGGATGATCCTGCGTAAGCTACTGGCGGCGGAAACATTGGACTTGAGCAAGGCCATCACGATTGTCCAGGCATGCAAGACAACGGACAAACACTTAAAGCAGATATCATCGGAAAATCAGAACTCAGCAAGTACTGTAAACAAGATTGTATCGTCGTTTGGCAGAGCTGCATATGGCAGGGCCTACTCGACTGCGTATGTAAAACCTGTGGCTGCTCAAAGTCCGCCAACGGGAATGAATCCGATTTCATGTTGGCATTGGGGGGCAATCATCAGCCTCATCAGTGTTGGTTTAAACAGTACATTTGTAAAGGCTGTTTGAGACGGGGGCATCTCCAGTGCATGTGCCCGCAACTGAGCAAGCGTGCTGCAACACACCACATGGAGGATGATGACCAGTATAGCGCGGATCCGGATATGCAATCCAAGATACCAGAGGAGGAAGTGTATGGACTGGATTCATTCCTAACAAAGAGCCAACGGATAATGATTAATGTGAAACTTAATGGTGTGCCGGTACCAATGGAATTGGACACGGGTGCGAGTCAATCAATAATGAGCCAGAGAACATTCGACAAACTGTGGGATACTAAGGCCGTGAGGCCTAAGTTGAGTCCAGTCAATGCCAAGTTGCGTACGTACACTAAAGAACTCATAACGGTGATTGGCAATGCAATAGTCAAGGTGTCGTATGAGGGTGCGGTTCATGATTTACCATTATGGATTGTTTTAGGCAATGGGCCAACGCTGTTCGGCAGGAATTGACTAGAAAAATCAAATGGAATTGGAACAATATCAAAGTGTTGTTGTCGGAGGATGATGCTCTATGTGCTCAAGTGCTGAGCAAGTTCCCCTCGCTGTTTGAACCAGGCATCGGCAAATTCACAGGAGCCAAGTTGCAGAACCACGCGGACTTGGATGCAAGATCCATCTATCATAAAGCTCGGGTGGTTCCGTACAACATGAGGGAGAAGTTCGAAATCGAACTGGATAGACTCCAGCATGAAGGGGTCATATCACCGGTCGAATTTAACGAATGGGCCAGTCCCATTGTTCCTGTGTTGAAGAATGATGGCGCTGTCAGGATTTGTGGAGACTACAAGGTTACGATCAACCGAGTTTCGAAACAGGATCAATACCCGTTACCGAAGGCTGATGAGCTGTTTGCAACGCTAGCCAGGGGGAAGTCATTCACTAACCTGGATTTGACATCGGTCTACATGACACAGGAGCTGGTCGAGATGTCGAAGAAACTTACGTGCATCAACATTCATAAAGGACTGTTTATCTACAACTGGTATCCTTTTGGAATTCGCTCGGCTGCAGCCATATTTCAGAGGAACATGGAGAGTCTACTGAAGTCCATCCCTAGAACCATCATGTTCCAAGAGATATCCTGGTCATCTGAACATCTGAACAACCTGGAAGAGGTTCTACATTGTCTGGACAAAGTGGGGCTCAGATTGAAATGTTCGAAGTGCGTCTTCATGGCACCGAAAGTCAAATTCCTGGGGAGGAAAATTGCTGCTCACGGCATCAGGCCTGCGGATTCAAAAACCAAGGTGATCAAAAATGCACCCAAGCATCAGAATGTGACGGAGCTGCGTTCGTTCCTTGGTCTACTCAACTACTTCGGTAATTTCCTACCTAGATTGAGCACTTTATTAGAGCCACTGCACATGCTGCTAAGAAAAGGCGACAACTGGATTTGGGATGCGTCTCAAGACAGAGCTTTTGAGAAAGCTACTAATCTGCTTTGCTGTAACAAGCTGCTGGTACATCATGATCCATTTAAGCATCTATTATTGGCCTGTGATGCTTCATCATATGGAGTTGGTTGCATGCTCCAACAAGCTAATGAGTCGGGTAAACTACAACCTGTTGCATATGCTTCGAAAAGTTTGTCAAAGGTGGAAAGAGCCTACAGCATGGTAGAAAAAGAAGCATTAGCCTGTGTGCATGGGGTTAAAAAGATGCATCAGTACCTGTTTGGTCTTCGGTTTGAACAGGAAACAGATCACAAGCCACTCATTTCATTGTTTTCGGAAAACAAAGGTATCAATACTAATGCATCGTCCCACATCCAGAGGTGGGCGCTGACGTTATCTGCCTATGATTATGTCATTCACCATAGACCTGGCACTGAGAATTGTGCTGATGCACTGAGCCGTCTGCCGTTGCCCACACCGAAGGTGGAGACGCCACAACCTGAAGACCTACTGTCAGTCATGGATGCTTTTGAAAGTGAAGGAACCCCTGTCACGGCTCAACAAGTTAAGACCTGGACCAGCCAGGACCCGATATTATCGGTTGTGAAACATTGTGTCCTTAGTGATGATTGGTCTGCCATACCCAAGCAAGTGGGTGAGGAGACCAAACCTTACAACCATCAAAAAGACGAACTATCCATTCAGTCAGATTGTTTTCTGTGGGGTAATCATTAGGCCTAAGAAAGGCAGAGGGAAATTTGTACATGACCTACATAGCACTCATCCCAATATTGTCATGATGAAAGCCATTGCCAGGTCTCATGTATGGTGACCTAGAATTGACTCTGATCCGGAATCATGTATGCATCAGTGCAACACTTGCATGCAGCTAAGTAAAGCACCAGCGGAATCGCCGCTGAGTCTGTGGTCATGGCCATCTAAACCATGGTCCAGGATCCACATCGACTTTGCAGGTCCCTTCCTGGGAAAGGTGTTTTTAGTTGTGGTGGATGCATATTCCAAGTGGATAGAGTGTATAATCATGTCATCCAGTACATCCACAGCTACCATTGAGAGCCTTCGTGTCATGTTTGCCACTCATGGTCTGCCCGACATCGTTGTAAGCGACAACGGACCTTGCTTCACTAGTTTGAAGTTTCAAGAGTTCATGAAACGCAATGGTATCAAACATATGAGGTCAGCACCATTCAAACCCGCATCTAATGGTCAAGCAGAGTGTGCTGTCCAAACCATCAAGCAGAGTATGAAACGTATAACTCAAGGTTCACTGCAGACTCGCTTGTCACGCATATTGCTTAGTTACAGGACAAGACCCCACACGCTTACCAGAGTCCCCCCTGCTGAACTATTGATGAAGAGAGATCTCCAGACCAGGTTCTCTCTTGTCCACCCTGATTTGAATGATCATGTTGGATTCAGACATCAAAGTCAGCAGTGGTATCATGATCACGCTGCCGTGTCACGCGACATTTCTGTTAATGATCCTGTGTATGTACTAAATTATGGTCAAGGTCCCAAGTGGATCGCCGGTACTGTTACAGCCAAGGAGGGTAACAGAGTGCTTATCGTCAAGCTCAAGAATGGGCAGACATGCAGGAAACATGTTGATCAGATAAAGCTGTGGCACATGGATGAACTGGGACAGTCTGAGGAAGACACAATCAGTGACCAACCAACCTACCCTCAGTCATCAGAGGATTCCATCACTGTCATCAATGAATCTGGACTTTCAATCCCTGACATGGTCATTGCCACTCCCATCAGATCGGCTACCCAGCCCCCAGTCATAACAGATTCAGAACGCTCGCCCAAGGCTGGAGTTGAACAGATACGATCAACTCGAGAGCAGAAAGCCCCGTAGCATCTCAATTTGTAAAAAGATTGTTACTAATATCTTAAAGGGGAATATTGTCATGTATGTATGCTTGGGGTTACTAGTCACCAGGTGGCACAACTGTCAGAGGTCACTGGGCTGTATGCAGGTGTGTGCGTCCCAGGTATAAAAGGCAAGCCATCATGTAATGAGTTCACTTTGGGCCCGAATAAAGCAGAGCCAAGTTTGTAGCTGTGTTAGTTTACAGTGTTCAGTCTATCGAGTTATTACATACTTAACAAGACCCAACGGTAATTATGACGTGTGCTACTGCTGCCCCATCTGAGATCAACTAACGCAGCCCATCTCATGGATCAAAGCTGGGACATTCCAGGCCTGGATATCTCAGTATAAACTAAGTGGTGTTGTTCAAAATAAAGTAATTGTTTTCCTCCTTCGTTTTCTTGTTCTCCCCTTGATACACACCATCTGATGCTGAGAGGCTTTTGCTCATGCCGCTCTCGAGGTGCCTTTACATTGCAGAGCTGTTTTTCAGAGAACAGCAGTACCTGGTTGTGCATGCAGCTCTCCCCATGTACATTTCCACTCTGTGTCATTCTCCATTGAGTGCCAGGCAGAATCAGTGATGCTCGATCGAGTGGCAGTTTATAGGCCTATGAAAAGGAAGGTCTGTGCTGGCTGCAGACAAAGGCAAGTGGGGCAAATTATATTTCTCAAGTCAACCAACCGCAAGAGAACAGTGTAGTTTTAAAACATAAAAACGCCTTATAATTAATCATTGAGACAGTCATAGGCACTTTCACATCGGCGCCTCTGCAGTTCAGATTGTAGACCAGTTCCCCTCATTTCCACTCCTAATACTGGTTCCCTGATTCCAACATGTGAAATTGTACATACAGTTGCCCTATCCATCACCAATGTGGGAGCATCATCACCACAATTACTACAACAGTTAAAGAAGGCCCACCACCATTTCTAAGGTGTCAGCTATGGCTCAGTGAGTAGCACACTCACCGCTGAGTTAGAAGGTTGTGGGTTCAAGTCCCACTCCAGGATATTGAGCACATAAATCTAGTGGAGTGTTGTACTGTTGGAGGTGCTGTCTTTCAGATGAGACTTTAAACCAAAGTGATTTAACATGCCCTCTCAGATGGATGTAGAAGATCTAGAAATAACTGCACAGTGACTTTATCAAATATGCAACTGTAAAAAAAATTCAATGTGTAGAAGAATGCTTGCATTTATACAATGCCTTTCATGACCTCAGAACATCCCAAAGCGCTCTACAGCCAGTGAAACATTTTTTGAAGTGTAGTCACTGTTGTAATGCAGGAACTGCGGCAGCCAGTGTGCGCATAGTAAGATCCCACAAACAGCAATGTGATAATGCCCCGGAATTTGCATTCAGGATGACGGTGAACTGACATCATTCGCTGTCATTCAGTCTTTGAAACTGGCCGCATTCTGAGGTTGTGATTGGTCATCTGTCATTTGCTACACCAACACAGGCTGCACTGTGCCCCCCCCCCCCCCACCCCACCCCCCCCCACCCCACCCCCACCGAGCTGGCAATCCGTGAAATCACTCAAATCAGGGAAACTGGCGAAAATTCCAGTTCTTCGGCGGTAATACCGCTGTTAAACACCCCACTAAAAGTTAAAACCATAGGGCTAGGCTTTCCCGAGAGCCCCTCAATGCGCGATTGCCCGCCCAGAAAAACCACTAACGTTTTGCAAGTAATGCTGGAAAAAATTTCCATAATTAAGTTAAAAATAATTGCCCGGCGAGAAAATGGACCTTGCACCAGTATTCTTGGCAGTTTCTCGGCGGTTAAAGGGGAAACTAAGTGAAACGGGCGGATCTTAAAATGTTTTTAAAAATTTAGTCCGAGGCTGCGGTTGGGCTTCGGGAGGGGGGCGGGGGAAGACTTAAAAAAAAAAAATTTTCACTAAAAAAAAATAAAAAGTTAAAAAAAACATTCCCAACACAGTTTTAAAGCTAATTGCCATTTTACAATTAAAAAATAAATAAATAAAGAACCTTTAGCTTACCTTTCTTTGCAGAGTACACACCTATGGCTCTGTTTAAGCAGCTTTCACAGGGCGGTTCCCTCGGTGATCTGGATGGGCTTCCGTTGAGGTCAAACTTACACCCTGGCGATTTTCTCGGCAGTGCACATCGGCGGTGTTATATATGCAGACTATAGATATACTCTCTGTGTAGTCACTGTATAGATGCATAAGGTGTAGACTTGTTCACCTGATGTACTATCAATAAGGTTTACACTGTGAATATACTATGCTGTTGCCTCACTCTGGAGTTACAAAGAAAGGACCAAGATCACTACAGTTTGAATACAACACATTGCCTTGTGGAGTCATTCATAAGTACATTACAGACATAACAACTGGCGACGACAATACGGACTTTCACACGATTATGACTGCCTTTGGCACACTAAAAGACTTCACAGAGGTAGATGATTGGGATGCCTTCACGGAAAGGCTCGAGCTATATTTCATGGCAAATGACCTGGTAGGGGAGACGGACGCATCAGCGGAGAAGCGCAAGGCTATACTGCTGACCGAGGTCTACCATATCATCAGGGACTTGCTGGAATTCACGAAGGCCAAGGATAAGACATACGATGAGCTGACTGAACTAATTCGCAACCAACTAAAACCAAAAGAGAGCATCCTCACGGACAGGCACAGATTCTACACTCACCGCACACCTGAAGGCCAGGAGATTGCAAAATATGCTGCCGATCTTAGAAGACTTGCAGCATCGTGTGATTTTGGCATGCACCTTAACGAAGCATTGCGAGAGATCTTCGTTATAGGAATTGGCCACGAGGGCCTCATTCACAAGCTATTATCTGCTGACATCACAGTCAACCTGCAGAAGGCCATCGGCATCAGTCAGGCGTTCATGACCTCGACCTGCAGCACCAAACAAATCATTCATCCTGTGGATTCAAACCCGGCAAGTACTGTACACAGAATGGTGCCTTTCACAGGCAAGACTTAGAATGTGGCTCTGCCCAGGGCAGAGAGCACAGACCTCGGTTCCAGAACTCAGAGTCCGCCGAGGGGTGCACCATGCTGGCATTGTGGAGGAAACCATAGGGCTCACCAGTGTCGGTTTACTGAATACGTATGCAAAGACTGTAACACGAAGGGCCACTTCCAGCATATGTATAAAAGAAGTATGACTCACCGTCTAGCAGAGGAGTTGGTAGATGACTTTGAATCCAGCGGGGAGTATGATGATTTGGCCAGAGAGGCAGCTCAGCCCCAAGAAGAAGTGTATGGAGTGTATACCTGTACCAACGATTTCCTCCAGTGAAGATGGAGGTCGAGATAAACGGCGTTCCAGTCTTCATGGAAGTGGATATGGGAGCGAGCCAGTCAGTGATGAACCAGGATGCCTTTGAGAGGCTATGGAATGAAAAACGACCCAAGCTAGTTTCAGTACAGGAGAAGTTGTGCACCTACACCAAGGAGCTGACCCCAGTCCTTGGTAATGTAGATGTAAGTGTAATCCATAATGGCGTGGTGCACAAGTTACCTCTGTGGATTATCGCAGGTGATGGTCCAACGCTGCTTGGAAGAAGGTGGATGAGGAAGATCCAGTGGAAATGGGAAGACCTCTTCACTCCAGCAATCAATGTCCCCTGTGCTCAGAGGCAGAGCAAAACCTTACCTTCGCTTGGGCCAGGCACCAGAGAACAGACCAGCGCAGCACCTGAGGCACAGACCGTCCATCACGACTGTGTGGCAATGATCCGACCCGAACGACCTAAAAATACCTTCCCGGCTCCAGTGGCAGGATTCCTGGGGAGGAAGATCGAATTCACAGGCACTCTTCCAGCTTTTGTGACAGAATCGCGGGAGAGAAGGATCAAGGCAGTCGACTTCGAGGACAGAGGCAAGATGGTGTCCCTGCTGCAGCGAGGTGCAGCGTGGCTGAAAAAAAAGATGGCCGCGGCAATACCATGTGGTGCAACGCTGAGGGACCAACACATGGTGTGTAACAAAGGATTTGATTGGGGTAAAGCCAGCAGGCTTCTCTTAAAGGAGACCTGCAACCAACTGAACTTAAAGAGACATTGTATGCATGGCAATCAATGTAACAAACCGATTAAGATTGTGAACAAAATGTTGTTGCGAGATGTCGGTACCATTCCTAATGTAAAGAACAAAATGTTGTTGTGAGATGTCAGGAATCGAGTGTCCTCAAAAGTAGCAAGCAAGCAAATTCGGGAGGGTAAAGGCGCTGATCCTGATGCCCTGCCCCAGGTGTCCCCACAAGTTATAGGCCAGCGACCTCAGAAGGGTGAAGGCACTGATCCCGATACCCTGCCCAGGTCTATCACACGCTGCAGGCACCTTGTGGCAATATTCGCCACGGACCTGGAAATGAAAACGGCGCCAATACGCGCAGTCAGCCGCCGTTGTCCACTACCCGGGTGGAGTCGGCGCAGCCCCCAGACCCAGTCGCTACCTCGGCCATGTCCGGGAGCGAAAGGTTAGAACCAACGAGTTCCCCAAACGGGACCTGGAACAGCCAGGTTCCCAACACCGTTAGAGGGCAGGCAGAAGGTTCTGCAGCCCTCAAAGGAGGACAGGGAGGCCACACACATCTGTGGCTCTGCCCACCACTAGCAGGGGGCACAGCGCCTCCATCAGATGACTAGGACCCCATCCAGTTGCTCTGGAACCAGTGTCCTCGCATACCTGTACTGCTACCTCAGTACTGATCATGACTGAACCATGAATACAATCTACCCAATCCTGGTACACGACTGTAAAATGCAACAAATGTAAGTCACTGAATCAAGGTGTCACAATACAAACTGTTTTTTTCTTCCTTTCTTTGTACTTGCATTGTGTCTGACCCTGTATGTTAATGTAACGGGCCAGCTGCATGATCTCGCTGTGGGAGGGCGGGGGGGGTGCGGGGAGTGGGGGGGAGGCGGGGGTGTAAATAGATGTATGTAGCCATGGACACACACATGGATCATACCCAGAACCCACTGGAACCTCCACTGCATCATCGAACCATCCAAACTGTTAACCACTACCCAACGTTGTGGCAAAAAGGAATTGGGGATTAACACAGAGAGAGCCCAGCCAAAGCACAGCCAAGGTGCAAGGGCTATTGGCACTTAAGTCTGGGGTGAGCTAAGCTAGAGCACATAGTGCAAAGGTAATGGGCACAAAGGACTTGGGGGAGAGTGATGTTATGTATGCAGACTATAGATATACTCTCTGTGTAGTCACTGTATACTTGCATAAGGTGGAGACTTGTTTACCTGATGTACTATCAATAAGGTTTAAACTGTGTATATACATGCTGACACCACTAGAGGGTGCAACTGGTGGAGACCGGGGTTTCCTGCACTGGTGGCAGGGGCTGTATAAAAGGGCAACAACCATGCGGCTGCCTCACTCTGGAGTTACGAATAAAGGACCAAGGTCACTACAGTTTGAGTACAACACATTGCCTCGTGGAATCATTCATAAGTACATTACAGACATAACAAGCGGTTTGCTCCCGGTGGGCATTTTAAGATTTGGGTGGTACCATTAAAAGAACTAAGGGGGAAACTTTCGCCGGGTGGTTTGTCTGCCAAAAACAGCCGAGAAAACCACCAAAAATCTGCCGAAAATGAAGGTGAAAGTTTAGCCCAAAGGGTTTAGGTGTAACTGGGGTTTTAATAACACATTGACTGCTAAACAAATGTTATGGGCCTGAAAAACAAATTTTAATTTTGCGCATTGTGAAATTTATTCATTTTAATAAAAATTATATATTTTTTAAGAAGCTTAAAAAGTTTTATTTTTTAAAGATTGTCCATCTTTATTTCAGGTTTGCATTTTCCCCATGTGTAAGCCCCAATCTTTGTTTCGCTCGCTCTAACATTTTTTTTAAATTAGAATTTTAAGAGCTTATTCACTTACTTGTTCACTGTCTGAGATTTTTGCTTTTTAATTTGTTGCTTAGACAGCTTGTTGACGTCACAACAGCTCGCACTCGGGGATCCCCACTAAACTCCGTTGCTTTGAATTAAACATCGTAAAACCCGAACTTCTAGACACAGAGATCGCACGACCTTTGTGCGAAGCTTATTTCAGGGGTCAGTGGTGAATGCCTTCGCTTTGCTGCTGACTGCAAATGCCAGGTCAACACCAGGTGGTCTGTCTTAGTGATGTTGGTTGAGGGATAAATATTTGCCAGGACACTTGGGAGAACTCCCTTGCTCTTCTTCGGAACACTGCCATGGGATCTTTGAAGTAAAAGGAATTTTTTTTGAACAGCACTTTCACTAGGCCAGTTTGTACCGTGTAGCTCCTTTCAAGGCAACAGTATGGATTACAGGCATGTGTCTTCAATATAGTGAATCCTCCTCTGGTATTTTACTGGTAACAATAATAGATTTCTGTTCTCACATCTATTCATTTAATGCCAGTAAAGATATGGCTAATTAATGCATATGGTAATGTAATGGTTATGTCAATGAACTCATAATCCAGAGATCTGGACTAACGATCCAGAGACATGAGTTCAAATCCCACCACATCAGCTGGAGAATTTAAATTAAGCTAATTTTCACTTTGATTCGTCCCGGGATGTGGGCATCGCTGGCAAGGCCAGCATTTATTGCCCATCCCTAATTGTCCTTGAGAAGGTGGTGGTGAGCCACCTTCTTGAACCACTGCAGCCCCTTGTGGTGAAGTTGCTCTCACAGTGCTATTCGGGAGGGAGTTCCAGGATTTTGACCCAACGACGATGAAGCAACGGCGATATATTTCCAAGTCAGGATGGTGAGTAACTTGGAGGGGAATTTGCAGGTGATGGTGCTCCCATGCCCCTGTTGCCCTTGTCCTTGTCCTTCTAGGTTGTAGAGGTCGTGGGTTTGGAAGGTGCTGCCAAAGAAGCCTTGGTGAGGTGCTGCAGTGCAGCTTTCAGACGGTACACACCGCAGCCACAGTGCGCCGGTGGTGGAGGGAGTGCATATTGAAGGTGACAATCAAGCTGCTGCTTTATCTGGAATAAAAAGCTAGTATCAGTAATTGGGATCCTGAAACTATCAGATTGTTGTAAACACCCATCAGGTTCACTAATCTGCCATCCTTATCTGGTCCTCACTAATTGAAATGGCCTTGCAAGGCAGTTAGTTATACCAATTCACTCATGGACTCCAGCAGTCCAAGAGCAATTAATGGGCAATAAATGGCAATTAATCAAGGGCAATTAATGGGCAATAAATGCTGGGCTTTGTCAGCGACACTCACATCCCATGAACCAAAAAAAATAATTGATTTAAAACAAAACTCTAACAGGACTCGGATTTATGGGCAAATTGCTGCCTTAAGTGCTCCATGTAGTGTGTTGAAATAGAACTTGGCAGGGGTGTTGGGAAAGGGAGGCAATTTCAACAATTTTTCTTGATTCCAGTCCCAATTCAACCCCTACTTAAACCCTCAGATGAGATTGCAGCCACATTTCTCACCTGGGCAGGAAATAAATTGCATATTTTCATTTACAATGCCCCTTTACTGCCAAAGGTACCAACAGATGGGTAGGTGGATTTAATGCTGGCAGTAGTCCAGGACTGGTTGCCAGGAGAGAAAATCGAGGCCATAGTGCCAAATGTTAATTTGCTAAATCTCTGTATCATAATCCAGGTGCAACGTTTTAAGTATGAATGGGCCTGGCTCAATTAGTCAAGTCTCCATGGCAACACTGCTGGCTTTTCAGCTCCACAACTGTCGAGATCCATGCACTCACACACATAACAATGTGACACAACAGTTAGGAGATGAATGCAACAAGCTGTACCATAGGAAGCAGTAAATGATGTAGGAGGATGCCGCATATGAAAGAGGAGAATTTGTTCACAAGGCTGTCTGAATCAACCCAGTCTTTGGTTAGTTCTGATTTACAATAATATCCGTTAAACACAGATACTTCAGCAGAAATTATTTCATGTTAAATTCAACCTCCACTGTAACCGCGAGATTAGTCCTGGATGAGCGATAATTTCCTTCAGCCAAAACTATTATCTTCCCCCCTGCTCAGTAACCTTCTTATCGATTCCATTCCCTTAAACCAAACTGTCTGCAGCCTGGGCATCCTGTTTGACCACAAACTGAGCTTCCCACCCCATATCCGAGCCATCACAAAACTACCTACTTGCATCTCCGTAATATTGTCTGCCTGCACCTCTACCTCACTTCATCTGTCATTAGTCCTCTACTTGCTTCTGAAGCTTCTCCAGACTTAATTATTCCAATGTTTTCCTGCCAAGCCTTCATCCTCCATAATCTTCAGCTCATCCAAAACTTTGCTGCCCATATCCTATCCCACACAAAGTCCCACTCGCTCACTCCCCTCGATGTCGCTGACTTACATTGCCTCCTGGTCTCCCAATACCACTGATTTATAATTCTTCTCCCTCCGTTTTAAACATTCCAGGGTTTTAACCCTTCCAACAGGGCCCGAAAAAACCCTCTCTTCTCCTGAATCCAGCTTCTTGTGCGTTACCTCCCTCCCTTTACCCTCCCATCGGTGACCTTGCCTTCAGCTGTCAGGATCCCATAGTCTGGAATTCTATCCCTAAACCCCTCCGCCTCCCTCTCCTCCTTTAAGACCCTCATTAAAATCCACCTCTTTGACCAGGTTTTTGGTCACCCATCCTAATCTCTCCTTCCTTGGCTTGGCATCTGTTTTTTTCCTTTTATGTGAAGTGCCTTTTTCTACATTAAAGGCGCTACAGAAATGCAAGTTGTTGTTTCAGAATACTGTCCATAGTCACTTTTATAGAGTCATTCAGATACTTATTGTCTTTCTCTTTTAAAAGCTGTAATGAATCCTACTTCCATCAGTGTTCCTGGCAGGGCACTCCATATCCTAACAACTCACTGGCAAAAGAAAAACTCTTCTAATCTCTTCCTTTGTTCTTCTGGTGACGATCTTAAATTTATTTGCCCCAGTTATCAACTCACTAATCAGAGGAAATAGTTTGTCCCTATTTATCTTATCACAAACCCTTATAACTTTGACAACCTCTGTCAGATCTCGTCTTACCCTCATCTGTTCTTGTGAAAAGAGCTGTAGTCTCTCCTCATAACTAAAGCCTCTCATCTCTGGTATAATCTTAGTAAAATGTCTCCTGCACTCTGTCCGTGGCATTGACATCTTTCCTAAGTTAGGATACAATATTCTAACTGTGGCCTAACTAATGCTTTGCATGAGTGTATTACCTCTTTACTTTTGTCTATTATGGCCTTATTTATTATAAACCAGGGTCCCATATGCTTTTTAAAAAAAAACCTTATCAACTTGACCTTCCACTTATAAACATTTATATATCTGCTATTCTACTTCTTTTAAACTTTGGCCACATTGATTACATTGACCGAATACTGGATAGTTCCACCAGTTACCTCAGTTTGTCAAGGCTGGCAGTTAAGAAGACCTGTATTTTTATTGTATCTTCCCAATCTTAGAAACAATAGTCAGGGACAAAGTTAACAGTCACTTGGACAAGTGTGGATTAATTAAGGAAAGCCAGCATGGATTTGTTAAAGGCAAATCGTGTTTAACCAACTTGATCGAGTTTTTTGAATGAGGTAATTGTTACGTATGAAGAAAGAGTCTGACTAAATACTGTGAGCTCAAAGTAAAGTGTGACCGTATTCTTTTATTGCAGGTCTCCAGAGTGCCTCTCCAACCTGTGAGGCCTCCTTAAGTACCTGTGCTCCCAAGGGATTATGGGATCCCTTGGGACTCCAGGGATGAGCCCTCTGGTGGCTGTACAGAGTATATACAAGTTTACATATACAACAATATTCTCTCTTCCCCCTCCCCACCCAAAGTCAACAGTGTAACTATTTACAAGCTGAGTCGATCTGGGGCCCTTCTTGCCCTGGTTGATCGTGTCGGGGCAAATGCTAATATTGGTGAATCATCTGTTGGGCCCTCGCTGGGCTGCTGTGCAGCTGGCCTTGCTGGGCTGCCTGCTGTGGTGAGTCCTGCTGGGCTGCTGTGGATGATGGGTTCTGCTTCATGGCCAACCACGGTGTCGGGTGCCACTGGTGTGTATTGGGGGGTCAAAGAAGGTAGGATCCAAAGTGGGTTGCTCTGGATAGTCCATGAATCTGAGTTTGATTTGGTCCAAGTGCTTCCGGTGAATGTGTCTATTTGAAAGTTTGACCCGAAACACCCTGCTCCCCTCTTTGTCCACAATGGTGCCGGGAAGCCACTTGGGACCTTGTCCATAATTCAACACAAATACAGGATCATTGACTTCAATCTCGCATGACACATTTGCGCTACCATGATATTGACTTTATTGAAGCCGCCTGCTCTCTACCTGTTCATGTAGATCAGGGTGAACTAACAAGAGCCTTGTCTTAAGTGCCCTTTTCATGAGCAGATCAGCAGGTGGGATTCCAGTGAGCGAATGGGTTCTCGTGCGGTAGCTAAGCAGGACTCGGGATAGGCGAGTCTGCAATGAGCCTTCCGTTACCATCTTCAAGCCCTGCTTGATGGTTTGCACTGCTCTCTCTGCCTGACCATTGGATGTTGGTTTAAATGGGGCAGATGTAACAGGTGTTACTACAGTTGTACAGGGCCTTGGTGAGGCCACACCTGGAGTATTGTGTACAGTTTTGGTCACCTAACATAAGGAAGGACATTCTTGCTATTGAGGGAGTTCACCAGACTGATTCCCGGGATGGCAGGACTGACATATCAAGAAAGACTGGATCAACTGGGCTTGTATTCACTGGAGTTCAGAAGAATCAGAGGGGATCTCATAGAAACATTTAAAATTCCATCGGGTTTAGACAGGTTAGATGCAGGAAGAATGTTCCCAATGTTGGGGAAGTCCAGAACCAGGGGTCACAGTCTCAGGATAAGGGGTAAGCCATTTAGGACCGAGATGAGGAGAAACTTCTTCACCCAGAGAGTGGTGAACCTGTGGAATTCTCTACCACAGAAAGTTGTTGAGGCCAATTCACTAAATATATTCAAAAAGGAGTTAGATGTAGTCCTTACTACTAGGGGGATCAAGGGGTATGGCGAGAAAGCAGGAATGGGGTACTGAAGTTGCATGTTCAGCCATGAACTCATTAAATGGCAGTGCAGGCTCGAAGGGCCGAATGGCCTACTCCTGCACCTATTTTCTATGTTTCTATGTTTCTATGTTTGATCCCGTTATGAATTCTTTGAACTCAGCACTGATAAAACATGGCCCGTTGTCACTCACAAGGATATCAGGTAGTCCGTGCGTGGCAAATATGGCCCGCAAGCTTTCAGTGGTGGCAGCGGACGTGCTCATCGATATTATCTCACATTTAATCCATTTGGCGTATGCATCTACAACCACAAGGAACATTTTACCCAAGAACATAGTCGATATGGACCCGTGACCACGGTTTGGAGGGCCAAGACAATAAACTTAGTGGCGCCTCGCTGGGTGCATTGCTTAGCTGCGAGCATGTGTTACATCGGTGCACGCAGGACTAAGTCCGCATCGATACCGGGCCACCACACGTGGGATCTGGCTATTGCTTTCATCATTACGATACCTGGGTGGGTACTGTGGAGGTCACTGATGAAGGTGTCTCTGCCCTTCTTGTGAACCACTACCCGATTACCCCACAGAAGGCAGTCTGCCTGTACAGACATTTCATCTTTGCGCCTTTGGAACGGCTTTATCTCTTCCTGCATTTCCACTGGGACACTGGACCAGCTCCCATGAACCACACAGTTTTTAACTAGGGACAATAAGGGGTCCTGGCTCATCCAGGTTTTAATCTGTCGGGCAGTGACGGGTGATTGCTCACTCTCAAATGCTTCCATAACCATGACTAAATCTGCGGGCTACACCATTTCCACCCCCATGGTGGGCAATGGTAGCCTACTGAGAGCATCAGCACAGTTTTCTGTGCCTGGCCTGTGGCGGATGCCATAGTTGTATGCGGACGTGAGCGCCCATCTCTGGATGCGGGCTGATGCATTGGTATTTATCCCTTTACTCTCGGAAAACAGGGATATCAGTGCATTATGGTCAATTTCCAATTCAAATTTTAGCCTAAACAGATATTGATGCATTTTCTTTACCCCATAGACACACGCTAACGCTTCTTTTTCAATCATGCTGTAGGCTCTCTCAGCCTTAGACAGACACCTGGATGCATAAGCAACCAGTTGCAATTTCCCAAATCAGTAGCTTGTTGCAATACACATCGACGCCATGTGACGACGTATCACATGCTTGTATCAAACACTTACATGGATCATACAACACAAGCAATTTGTTTGAGCATAACAATTTTCTCGCTTTTACAAAGGCATTTTCTTGGCTTTTGCCCCAAACCCATTCATCCCCTTTACGCAGTAAGACATGCAGTGATTCTAACAGTGTGCTGAGACCCGGTAAGAAGTTACCAAAGTAGTTCAGGAGTTCTAGAAATGACCGCAGCTCCGTCACATTCTGTGGCCTCGGTGCGTTCTCGATCGCCTCTGTCTTCGAAGCGGTGGGCCTGATGCCGTCCGCCGCGATTCTTCTCCCCAGGAACTCCACGTCAGGCACCAGCAAAATGCACTTCAAGTGTTTTAACCTGAGCCCCACACAGTTGAGTCGACTAAGAACCTCCTCCAAGTTCTGCAGAGGCTCGATGGTGTCCCAACCTGTAACCAAGATGTTGTCCTGGAAGACCACCGTGTGCAGGATCGACTTCAGTAAGCTTTGCATGTTTCTCTGGAACATCACCGCTGCTGACCAAATTCCAAATGGGCATCTGATATAAATGAAGAGACCTTTGTGCGTGTTGATGCAGGTTAGGCCCTTCGATGATTCTTCCAGCTCCTGTGTCATGTCGGCTGAAGTCAAGTCCAGCTTCGTGAACGTCTTTCCTCCCGCCAGCGTTCCAAAGAGGTTGAAGGCCTTTGGTAGTGGATATTGATCCTGCCGGGAGAAACGATTGATTGTAATCACCACAGATTCTGACGGTGCCATCACCCTTGAGGACTGGGACGATTCGGCTGGCCCAGTCGTTGAATTCGATCGGTGAAATGATGCCCTCTCTTTGCAGCCGGTCTAGCCCGATCTCTACCCTTTCTCTCATCATGTACGGTACTGCTCTCACCTTGTGATGAATGGGTCGCGCTCCCGGAATTAGGTGGATCTGCACTTTTGCTCCTTGGATTTTCCCGATGGCTGGTTCGAACAGCGAAGGAAACTTGTTTAAGACCTGGGCACACGAAGTGTCGTCAGCGGGCGACAGCACTTGGATGTCGTCCCAGTTCCAGCGTATCTTTCACAGCCAGCTCCTACTGAGCAGCATGGGACCATCGCCCGGTACCACCCAGAGTGGTAGCTTGTGCACCACACCATCATCGGAGACCTTTATGGTAGCACTGCCAATTACGGGAATCAGTTCCTTTGTGTAAGTTCTTAGTTTCGTGCAAATTGGAGTTAAGATTGGCCTTGAGACTTTGCTGCACCCCAATTTTTCAAAAGTCTTTTTGCTCATGATGGACTGGCTCGCGCCCGTGTCCAGCTCCATTGAGACCGGGAGTCCAGTTAGTTCAACATTCAGCATTATCGGGGGACAATTCGTGGTAAATGTGTGCACTCCATGTACCTCTGCTTCCTCGGTCTGAGGCTGTGGTTCATCGTGATCCGCCATGGATCTGTTCTCCTCTGCAACATGATGGTTTGCAGGATTAACAGGGTATGTTGGAGGTGTCCCATTGTTCCACAGCACTTGCAAACGTATCCTTTGAAGCAGCATGAATGGAAACGATGATCACCCCCGCAGCGCCAACAAGGTGTTAATGGCCTTGCATTCATCACCCTTGATGGTGGACTCTGAGATATCTGCAGACTTGCAGCTGCAGGTATGTGGGGCCTGCCCTGTATATTGCGATTTGAAAACAACATCACTGTGTTCACAGTACTTATAGCAGCACTCGTGTGCTGAGAACTTTGCTTAGTATTGTCACTGGTGGCAATGAACGCCTGGGCTATCACTATGGCCTTACTCAAGGATAGGTCTCTACAATCAAAAGTTTGCGAAGTATTGTTTTGTGGCCAATGCCAAGTACGAAAAAGACTCTGAGGATGTGCTCCAAATGTCCTTCAAATTCGCAATGTCTTGCAAGGCGTCTTAGCTCAGTGACATAACTCGCCACTTCCTGGCCTTCAGACCTTTTGTAGCTATAGAACCGGTATCTCGCCATCAGAACGCTTTCCTTTGGGTTAAATGCTCCCGGACCAGTGTGCACAAATCATCGTGCGATCTCTCTGTGGGTTTCGCTGGAATGAGCAGATTTTTCATGAGACCATACGTTGGTGCCCCACAGATGGTGAGGAGAATCGCCCTTCGTTTGGCAGCGCTCGCTTCTGCTTCTAGCTCGTTAGCTACGAAGTATTGGTCGAGTCACTCCACAAATGTTTCCCAATCATCTCCCTTCGAGAATTTCTCCAGGATGCCCACTGTTCTCTGCATCGTTGGGTTCGTTATCTGTATCTCATCACCAGTTGTTATGTATGAAGAAAGAGTCTGACTGAATACTGTGAGCTCAAAGTAAAGTGTGATCTTAGTCTTTTATTGCAGGTCTCCAGAGTGCCTCTCCAACCTGTGAGGCCTCCTTAAGTACCTGTGCTCCTAAGGGATTATGGGGTCCCTTGGGACTCCAGGGTATGAGCCCGCTGGTGGCTGTTTAGAGTATATACAAGTTTACATATATAACAGTAATGGAGAGGGTTGATGAGGGCAATGCGGTAGATGTGGTATATTTGGACTTCCAAAAGGCGTTTGACAAAGTGCCACTTAGGCTTTCCAGCAAAGTTGAAGCCCATGGAATAAAAGGGACAGTGGCAGCATGGATATGAAATTGGCTAAGTGACAGGAAACAGAGAGTAGTGGTGAATGGTTGTTTTTCAGTCTGGAGCAATGTACACAGTGGTGTTTCCCAGGGGTCAGTAAAATACCACTGCATTTCTTGATAGATATTAATGACTTGGATGTGGATGTACAGGGCATAATTTCAAAATTTGCGGATGACACAAAACTTGGAAGTATAATGAACAGTAAGGAGGATAGTGATAGACTTCAAGAGGACATAGGTGGAACATGGCAGATGACATTTAATGCAGAAAAGTGTAAATGATACATTTTGGTAGAAAGAATGAGGAGAGGAAATATAAACTAAAGGGTACAATCCTAAAAGGGGTGCATGAACAGAGAGACCCAAGGATAAATATGCTCAAATTGTTCAAGGTGGCAGGGCAGATTGGAAAAGCAGTTATAAAAAGCTTATGGGATCCTGGGCTTCATGAATAGAGGTATAGAGTACAAAAGCGTAGAAATTATGATGAACCTGTATGAAACACTGGTTCAGTCTCAACTGGAGTATTGTATCTAATTCTGGGCACTGCACTTTCGGACAGACGTGAGGGCCTTAGATGGGGTGCAGAAACGATTTCAGGGATGAGGGACTTCAGTTGCGTGGATAGACTGGAGAAGCTGAGGTTGTTCTCCTCAGAGCAGAGAAGATTGAGAGGAGATTTGATAGAGGTGTTCAAAATCATGAGGGGTCTGGACAGAGTAGCTAGGGAGAAACTGTTCCATTGGCGAAAGAATCGAGAACAAGTGGACACAGAATTAAGGTGATTGGCAAAAGAACCAAAGGCTACATAAGAAAAAACTTTTTTACACAGCGAGTGGTTAGGATGTGGAATGCACTGCCTGAAAGGGTGGTGGAGGCAGACTCAATCACCGCTTTCAAAAGGGAGTTGGAAAAGTATCTGAAAGAAAGAAATTTGCAGGGCTACGGGGCAAGGGCGGGGGAGTGGGACCAGCTGAAGTGTTCTTGCAGAGAGCCGGCACGGGCTCGACAGGCCGAATGGCCTTCTTCCGTGCTGTGACCATTCTATGATTCTATGATTTGCTGCTGGTCTTTGGAATTTCACTAAAAGCATTGATGTGGATTCAGTGCGTGCTGCCTCTAGTCATGCCAAGGTGCTTCATCGTCATCATCATCATCAAAGGTGGTCCCTTGAACGAGGATGACTTGCTTCCACACCAAAAGGGATGAGTTCACAGATGTTTCAATGAAGGACCCGATATTCCAATCCTGAACTCCAATTGAAGGGGTGGAAGATGCCTGTCCGTGGATTTTTTTAACGTGTGGTGACCATTGCACATCAGCCACCACATGGGCTTAACAGAGCAGGACGACTGGAGACCTGCTCTGCTGCACAGACCTAGTGTGCACACATATCGCAGTGTGGGCTGGCCCATGCTGCCCCTGGGCCCTCGGCTCTTCTGGGTCCTGTACCCTCATTCACCGCACCTCCGCCACGATCTCTCGTCGCTCCTCCACCACAAACATTCACCGCACCTCCGCCACGATCTCGCGTCGCTCCTCCACCACAAACATTCACCGCACCTCCGCCACGATCTCTCGCCGCTCATCCGCCACAAAACATTCGCCACACCTCCACCACAATCTCTCACCGCACCTCCGCACGAAACATTTGCCACACCTCCGTCACGATCACTCGCCAAATCTCAGCCATGATCTCTCACTGCTCTTCCGCCACGATCTCTCGCCGTTCATCTGCCCTGACCTTCCTGCTACTGGTTCAGCATCTACTCTGACATAGCAATACCAATTCCTTGTCCACCACCTGGGACTTCAAATGAGCAAGGCCATCACCAGGTCACCCTCCCTCTTCTTTTAACTTGAAGAGCAAACCATGGGAGAGAGGTCTAAGTTTAGTGTCCTCCCACATTTACACCCACCGAGTACAACCAGTGAACTGAGTGCACTGTGAGGGCATAAACGGTTGGCGGCCACTCTCCTACAACACGGTATTCAAAATAAAAGAGCCTGTAATGTGACTAACCAAAGTCCTCTCACCTTTTGATGGTAATGCACTGTTAAGGTGACAGCTGTTTGAAGTGTAAATTAACACCCATCAGCAAGGTATTATCGGAGAGTTCACTGTGTTTAGCATTACATTGCTTGCAGCTTGACTTTTTCCTTTAAGTTGTAATTACCTATTATGAGCTACACATCTTCTTTTACTTTAACTAAATGCCTTTCTCCAAAATTGCTGCTAAACTGCCTAATCAGAATATCAAGTACAAAACTCCCTCAGTCCTTTCAAGAATATGCAGCTGGCAAAAGAGGGACATCTTTTTAATTCAAAAGCAAAACACTGCAGTTGCTGGAATCTGGAATAAAAACAGAAAATGCTGGAAATCTCAACAGGTCAGGCAGCATCTGTGGAGAGGAAGCAGAGTTAACCTTTCAGGTCGATACCCTTCGTCAGAACTGGAGAGTGTGCGGAAAGAACACATTCTGAAGAAACACAAAGGGGAAGGGGAAGAACAAAAGGGAAGATCTGTGATAGAGTGGAAGACAGGAGAGATTAGCGAGACAAAAGGGATGATGGCCCAATTCAAATGGTAATGCCAGGAGTTAGAAAAACATTAGTCAAGATAGGGTGTGAATGGCAGGATAATGACCAACTGCCATTAGAGACAAGGAGAAAAAAAGAAACAGGCTCGGCGGGGGGCGGGGTGGGGGGGAGTGAGCCAAAAATTGGCAGCGGTTACGCTCTGAAATTGTTGAACTCGACAGAAAGCTGCAAAGTGCCTAAACGAAAGATGAGGTCTCCTACGCTGTTCCTCGCTCTTGTGTGAGCTTCGTTGGAACAGTGTAGGAGACCGAGGACAGAGAGGTCAAAGTGGGAATGGAGTGGAGAATTAAAGTGACAGGCGACCGGAAGCTCAGGGTCATACTTGCGGACTGAATGGAGGTGCTCTGCAAAGTGATCGTCCAATCTGCGTTTGGTCTCACCAATGTAGAGGAGACCACATCATGAGCAGCGAATACAGTTTACTAAATTGAAAGAAGTACAAGAAAATTCACACCCTATCTTGAGTAATGTTTTTCTAACTCCTGGCATTACCATTTGAATTTGGGCCATCATCTATTTTGTCTCTCTAATCTCTACTGTCTTCCACCCTATCACAGACCTTCCCTTTTGTTCTTTCTTCCCCTCCCCCTTTCAATGTTTCTTAAGAATGTGTTCTTTCCAAACACTTTCCAGTTCTGACAAACGGTCATTGATCCGAAACGTTAAACTCTGCTTTCCCTCCGCACATGCTGCCTGACCCGTTGAGATATCCAGCATTTTCTGTTTTTACATCTTTTTGATTACCTGGAATTTTTTGATGAAAATGACCTTTAAAGCTGCAGTGTTGCAGAATTTTAACTACGCTGTACAGGTGACTATGTGAAGGCTGTACCTGAGGGGGTCCAGCACAGGTTATACCTGAGGGGCCCAGCACAGGCTGTATCTGAGGAGCCCAGCACAGGATGTACCTGAGGAGCTCAGCACACGCTGTCCTACAAAGAGGTACTTTCTGAGAAGAAGGATGACCTCAGTCATTAAATTGTTGCACATACTGGACAATAAAGGCATTATTAGAAAACGGTAGAAATTGGTTAGCGTCGTGCCTGTTTTTCAGGTGTAAAATGGATGCAAAGCAATGGGACAGCCTGCGCCCAACCTGCACAGGTGTTGATCTCACGGCTATATTTGTTGGCCTTTTGTTTAAGGCATCCGGGTGGGTTCAGCTGAATTCAGGTCCAATAAAGTCGAGATCCTCATTCAGGAAGTGGCCAGAAGCGGTGAGCAGCTGCTTGTCAATGGCCAAACGAGGCCACTGCCTAAAGCAAAAAATAAAACAGTCATTGCATTCTCCAACATAACAATGACAACTTTAAATGCAAATAAATTTATGTAAAAAAAAAAAGACAAGATTTAGGGCATGGCATAATAAAGGCAATCACTAGATTAAATCCTTCCACCAACATTTCTATCTCACCCAGCACAGCAATACTGCTGCATCCACATCCAATGCTTCTTCAGAACACAAACTCTTAAATTCCAATGCAAACTGACCCCACTCCCCGCAATATTTTCCTCTGCTCCCTAAGATATTCCAAAAATGCATCTCCACTCTGTAAATCATGTGAACCTTCATGAAAATCTGAAGAGGGTCTGGGAACTAGAACTGTTAACGGAGGAGAATTGAGGAGAGGTCTGAAGACTTCAACGCTACCAACTGAAGCTAAGTGTGCAGAGCCAACTCCAAATCATACTCTGTACATAGCACACCCCACACTAGCTCCATAAAATCACCACCTCACCCTGCCGCATATGATGACTCCATGAGGGAGAGAGGCGGGAGTCGAGAGAGGCAGCGGCCTATAAAAGGCTCAGCAGTCCGGGGAGCGTCGAGAGAGGCAGCGGCCTATAAAAGGCTCAGCAGTCCGGGGAGCGGCGAGAGAGGCAGCGGCCTATAAAAGGCTCAGCAGTCCGGGGAGCGTCGAGAGAGGCGGGAGTCGAGAGAGGCAGTGGCCTATAAAAGGCTCAGCAGTCCGGGGAGCGGCGAGAGAGGCAGCGGCCTATAAAAGGCTCAGCAGTCCGGGGAGCGGCGAGAGAGGCAGCGGCCTATAAAAGGCTCAGCAGTCCGGGGAGCGTCGAGAGAGGCGGGAGTCGAGAGAGGCAGTGGCCTATAAAAGGCTCAGCAGTCCGGGGAGCGTCGAGAGAGGCAGCGGCCTATAAAAGGCTCAGCAGTCCGGGGAGCGCCGAGAGAGGCAGCGGCCTATAAAAGGCTCAGCAGTCCGGGGAGCGTCGAGAGAGACGTACCGGTGCAGCTCCAGCTGGGAGAAGTCAAAAAAGAAGTGGAAAGAAATCAAAAGGTGACGTCACAGCCAACGTGGTAAGTGATTGGCTGCTGATTGGTGAGTAGTTTTTCTTTTTCTTTATTAGTCAGTAACTTTTAACATTGTTGTCGCCAATTTAAGTGTATCTAAGGGTTAAGTCATGGCAGGACAGCTCGGTCACGTGATATGCTCCTCCTGTACCATGTGGGAACACGGGGACAACACCAGTGTCCCTGACGATTACATGTGCGGGAAGTGTGTCCACCTCCGGCTACTGACGGTCCGCGTTGCGGAGTTGGAGCTGAAGGTGGATTCACTCTGGAGCATCCACGATGCTGAGAATGACGTGAGTATCACGTGTAGTGAGTTGGTCTTACCGCAGGAGAAGGGTCCACAGCCAGCGAGGGAATGGAAGACCAGCAGGAAGAGTAGTGCAAGGAAGGTAGTGCAGGGGTCCCCTGTGGTCATCCCACTGCAAAACAGATACACTGCTTTGAGTACTGTTGAGGGGGATGACTCATCAGGGGAGGGCAGCAGCAGCCAAGTTCATGGCACCGTGGCTGGCTCTGTTGCACAGGAGGGCAGGAAAAAGAGTGGGCGAGCGATAGTGATAGGGGATTCAATTGTAAGGGGAATAGATAGGCGTTTGTGCGGCTGCAACCGAGACTCCAGGATGGTATGTTGCCTCCCTGGTGCAAGGGTCAAGGATGTCTCGGAGCGGGTGCAGGACATTCTAAAAAGGGAGGGAGAACAGCCAGTTGTCATGGTGCACGTTGGTACCAATGACATAGGTAAAAAAAGGGATGAGTTCCTACGAAATGAATTTAAGGAGCTAGGAGCTAAATTAAAAAGTAGGACCTCAAAAGTAGTAATCTCGGGATTGCTACCAGTGCCACGTGCTAGTCAGAGTAGGAATCGCAGGATAGCTCAGATGAATACGTGGCTTGAGCAATGGTGCAGCAGGGAGGGATTCAAATTCCTGGGGCATTGGAACCGGTTCTGGGGGAGGTGGGACCAGTACAATCCGGACGGTCTGCACCTGGGCAGAATCGGAACCAATGTCCTCGGGGGAGTGTTTGCTAGTGCTGTTGGGGAGGAGTTAAACTAATATGGCAGGGGGATGGGAACCAATGCAGGGAGATAGAGGGAAACAAAAAGGAGGCAAAAACAAAAGACAGAAAGGAGATGAGGAAAAGTGGAGGGCAGAGAAACCCAAGGCAAAGAACAAAAAGGGCCATTGTACAGCAAAATTCTAAAAGGACAGAGGGTGTTAAAAAAGCAAGCCTAAAGGCTTTGTGTCTTAATGCAAGGAGTATCCGCAATAAGGTGGATGAATTAACTATGCAAATAGATGTTAACAAATATGATGTGATTGGGATTACGGAGACGTGGCTCCAGGGTGATCAGGGCTGGGAACTCAACATCCAGGGGTATTCAACATTCAGGAAGGATAGAATAAAAGGAAAAGGAGGTGGGGTAGCATTGCTGGTTAAGGAGGAGATTAAGGCAATAGTTAGGAAGGACATTAGCTTGGATGATGTGGAATCTATATGGGTAGAGCTGCAGAACACCAAAGGGCAAAAAACGTTAGTGGGAGTTGTGTACAGACCTCCAAACAGTAGTAGTGATGTTGGGGAGGGCATCAAACATGAAATTAGGGGTGCGTGCAATAAAGGTGCAGCAGTTATAATGGGCGACTTTAATATGCACATAGATTGGGCTAACCAAACTGGAAGCAATACGGTGGAGGAGGATTTTCTGGAGTGCATAAGGGATGGTTTTTTAGACCAATATGTCGAGGAACCAACTCGGGGGGAGGCCATCTTAGACTGGGTGTTATGTAATGAGAGAGGATTAATTAGCAATCTCGTTGTGCGAGGCCCCTTGGAGAAGAGTGACCATAATATGGTGGAATTCTGCATTGGGATGGAGAATGAAACAGTTAATTCAGAGACCATGGTCCAGAACTTAAAGAAGGCTAACTTTGAAGGTATGAGGCGTGAATTGGCTGGGATGGATTGGCGAATGATACTTAAGGGGTTGACTGTGGATGGGCAATGGCAGACATTTAGAGACCGCATGGATGAACTACAACAATTGTACATTCCTGTCTGGCATAAAAATAAAAAAGGGAAGGTGGCTCAACCGTGGCTATCAAGGGAAATCAGGGATAGTATTAAAGCCAAGGAAGTGGCATACAAATTGGCCAGAAATAGCAACAAACCTGGGGACTGGGAGAAATTTAGAACTCAGCAGAGGAGGACAAAGGGTTTGATTAGGGCAGGGAAAATGGAGTATGAGAAGAAGCTTGCAGGAAACATTAAGACGGATTGCAAAAGTTTCTATAGATATGTAAAGAGAAAAAGGTTAGTAAAGACAAACGTAGGTCCCCTGCAGTCAGAATCAGGGGAAGTCATAACGGGGAACAAAGAAATGGCGGACCAATTGAACAAGTACTTTGGTTCGGTATTCACGAAGGAGGACACGAACAACCTTCCGGTTATAAAAGGGGTCGGGGGGTCTAGTAAGGAGGAGGAACTGAGGGAAATCCTTATTAGCCGGGAAATTGTGTTGGGGAAATTGATGGGATTGAAGGCCGATAAATCCCCAGGGCCTGATGGACTGCATCCCAGAGTACTTAAGGAGGTGGCCTTGGAAATAGTGGATGCGTTGACAGTCATTTTCCAACATTCCATTGACTCTGGATCAGTTCCTATGGAGTGGAGGGTAGCCAATATAACCCCACTTTTTAAAAAAGGAGGGAGAGAGAAAACAGGGAATTATAGACCGGTCAGCCTGACATCGGTAGTGGGTAAAATGATGGAATCAATTATTAAGGATGTCATAGCAGTGCATTTGGAAAGAGGTGACATGATAGGTCCAAGTCAGCATGGATTTGTGAAAGGGAAATCATGCTTGACAAATCTTCTGGAATTTTTTGAGGATGTTTCCAGTAGAGTGGATAAGGGAGAACCAGTTGATGTGGTATATTTGGACTTTCAGAAGGCGTTCGACAAGGTCCCACACAAGAGATTGATGTGCAAAGTTAGAGCACATGGGATTGGGGGTAGTGTACTGACATGGATTGAGAACTGGTTGTCAGACAGGAAGCAAAGAGTAGGAGTAAATGGGTACTTTTCAGAATGGCAGGCAGTGACTAGTGGGGTACCGCAAGGTTCTGTGCTGGGGCCCCAGCTGTTTACACTGTACATTAATGATTTAGATGAGGGGATTAAATGTAGTATCTCCAAATTTGCGGATGACACTAAGTTGGGTGGCAGTGTGAGCTGCGAGGAGGATGCTGTGAGGCTGCAGAGCGACTTGGATAGGTTAGGTGAGTGGGCAAATGCATGGCAGATGAAGTATAATGTGGATAAATGTGAGGTTATCCACTTTGGTGGTAAAAACAGAGAGACAGACTATTATCTGAATGGTGACAGATTAGGAAAAAGGGAGGTGCAAAGAGACCTGGGTGTCATGGTACATCAGTCATTGAAGGTTGGCATGCAGGTGCAGCAGGCGGTTAAGAAAGCAAATGGCATGTTGGCCTTCATAGCAAGGGGATTTGAGTACATGGGCAGGGAGGTGTTGCTACAGTTGTACAGGGCATTGGTGAGGCCACACCTGGAGTACTGTGTACAGTTTTGGTCTCCTAACCTGAGGAAGGACATTCTTGCTATTGAGGGAGTGCAGTGAAGGTTCACCAGACTGATTCCTGGGATGGCGGGACTGACCTATCAAGAAAGACTGGATCAACTGGGCTTGTATTCACTGGAGTTCAGAAGAATGAGAGGGGACCTCATAGAAACATTTAAAATTCTGACGGGGTTAGACAGGTTAGATGCAGGAAGAATGTTCCCAATGTTGGGGAAGTCCAGAACCAGAGGTCACAGTCTAAGGATAAGGGGTAAGCCATTTAGGACCGAGATGCGGAGGAACTTCTTCACCCAGAGAGTGGTGAACCTGTGGAATTCTCTACCACAGAAAGTTGTTGAGGCCAATTCACTAAATATATTCAAAAAGGAGTTAGATGAGGTCCTTACTACTAGGGGGATCAAGGGGTATGGCGAGAAAGCAGGAATGGGGTACTGAAGTTGAATGTTCAGCCATGAACTCATTGAATGGCGGTGCAGGCTAGAAGGGCCGAATGGCCTACTCCTGCACCTATTTTCTCTGTTTCTATGTTTCTATGTGACCTGTGGAAGATGATGCCTTCCTATGCATATCTTGGCCATGCATCGGCACACTGCTTGTCCGACATGGATGAGCAGAAAATTCCTCCAATTAAATATTTGGAAGACCGAGGCCATTGACTTCGGCCCCCACCACAATCTGCGTTGCCTAGCCACCGACTCCATCCCTCTCCTGGCAACTGTCTGAGGCTGAACCAGACTCTTTGCAACCTTGGCATCCTATTTGACCCTAAACTGAATTTCCAACTCCATAGCCTCTTCATCACCAAGGCCACCTATTTCCATCTCCATAATATTGCTCGCCTCCACCCAGCCTCAGCCCATCTGCTGCTAAGACCCTCATCCATTGTTTTGTTATCTCTAGACTCAATTATTTCTCTCCTGGCTGGCCTCCAATCTTCCATAAACGTCAGCTCATCTAAATCTCTATTGATCACCTCCTAACTCGTACCACGTACCATTCATCTATCACCTGTGCTCGCTGACCTACATTAGCTCCTGGTCCGGCAACGCCTTGATATTAAAATTCTCATCCTTGTATTCCAATCCCTCCATGGCCTCGCCCGTCCCCATCTCTGTAACCTCCTCCAGCCCTAAAACCTTCCGATATCTCTCCGCTCCTCCAATTCTGGCCTGTTGCGCATCCCCAATTTCCATCGCCTCGCCATTGGCAGCTGTGCCACCAGCTGCCCAGGCTCTTAGCTCTGGAATTCTCTCCTTAAAACTCTCCGCCTCTCTACCTCTCGCTCTTCCTTTTAGATGGTCTTTAAAAACAACCGCTTTCACCAAGGTTTTTGATCACCTGTCTCAATATCTCTTTTTGTGGCCTGGTGTCAAATTTTGGTGGGTAACACTCCTGTGAAATGCCTTGGGACACGTTTACTATGTTAAAGGCACTATATAAATGCAAGTTGTTATTAATGTCATTATAAACTCCTTAAAATTCAATATAGAATATGTCTGCTCAGCTAGGGTAAATAAACTGGCCAAAATATATTTTTTAACTATAATCTTAGTTGTATATTGCAGATTACTTCAATATAGATAAGTATGAGGTGAAACATTCTTGTAGGAAGAATAAGGAGACCACATACTCTTTAGAAAATAAGTATCTAAATAGGGTAGAGAAACAAAGTGTTCTGGGGGATCAATGTTTCCTTTTATTTTTTGGGGAGTGCACGGCCCCTTTAGCGGTTTGCACAGGCCATTCACAGTTTCATGCATGCACGAAACTTTGCATAGAAAAGGCTGGTCCCGGGCTGTGTGGGCACAGCCATGTGGTCGCACACCTTATAGGGAATGTTGCTGGGGGTACAGATACACCAATCACTAAAAGTAGCGACGCAGGTTAAAGGGTCATAAAAAAAAAAGGAAACAAAGCACTGAGGTTCATTTCTAGAGGGATAGAATTGAAAAGCAGAGAAATTATGTTAAACTTATAAAGAACCATAGTTAGATCACATTTAAGAGTACTGTGAACATTTCTGGGGGCCAAAATTCAGGGTCTCAAAGAGACCCGTTAATGCTAGTTTGCGGCAGCCATTCCTAAAAATCGAATGGCCGCCGCTTTGGGGTCAACAGGCCGACCCGATCTAAATTATGGTCGGAGATTTTTTGGCCTGGACCCCATCCCACCCAAATGATTGCACTGCCAATGAAAATAATAAAAAAGCAATAAAAATATTTACTCATCGATTTTCACCTGAATCCATCGCGCCCCCGCCGCTTGGTGCCCCGGGCAGGTTTTACTGCCAATGCACCATCTCCGCACTGAGTACGGCCCGGCAGTGCGGCCGCCCTCAAAGGGGAGGACCCATTTTTTCTGGCCAACTTTCGATCGGTTGGCAAAATAATGCCCCCCGGGTTCAGCCAGGCCACCAATGGACAACATGGCATGCCCTCTTGGGTGCTAGGCCACTGACCCAGCCAAAACCTTCCCTGGTGACCCAGTGAGCCAAAGTTTAAAAAATGATAGAATCTCTCCCCTTTAATGGAGGGGAGAGAGCGTGGTGACGAACATGCGCTGTGACACCACCACGACTCCACCGGTGGAGGCCCGGACTGATCCATTTTCAGCCAGTCAGCCTGGCTTTAAATCTAAAGCCCGCCCCCATTATGATCTATTTCCTGTAAGACTTTGAAAAAATTGCAAAGTCTGCAAAATGGATCTACTTACCGTACCAGGAGTTCCAGCGGTAAGGACCACTCCAAAACTCATAGGTGTGGCAGCTTTCTGGTGCACCTGAATTTCGGCCCCCTGGTCTCCAAATTATAAAAAGGATAAATGGAGATACTGGAGAAGGTGCAAAAAAAATTACTAGAATGATACTAGACCTGAGAAGTTATGCCGATTAGAAAGGTTTGAACAGGCTGGGCTCTTATCTCTAGAAAACAGAAGACTGAGGGGTAACCTGAAAGAGATCATTGAGGTAATGAAAGGAAGATGTTTCCACTTGCAGGGAAGACCAGACCTAGGGGCCATAAATGTAAGATAGTCACTAATAAATCCAATAGGGAATTCAGGAGAAACATCTTTACCTAAAGTGGTTAGAATGCGGAACTCACTACCACAAGGAGTAGTTGAGGCGAACAGCATAGATACATTTAAAGGGAAGGTAGGTAACCATATGAAGGAGAAAGGAATAGAAGGATATGTTAATGGGGGTGGATGAAGAAGGGTGGGAGGAGGATAAACACAGACATGGACCTGTTGGGCCAAATGCCTGTTTCTGTGCTGTAAATACATAAGAACATAAGAAAAAGGAGCAGGAATAAGCCATACGGCCCCTCAAGCCTGCTCTGCCATTCAATAAGATCATGGCTGATCTGATCATGGACTCAGCTCCACTTCCCCGCCCACTCCCCATAACCCCTTATTCCTATGTCGCTTAAGAAACTGTCGATTTCTGACTTAAATTTATTCAATGTCCCAGCTTCCACAGCTCTCTGAGGCAGCGAATTCCACAGATTTACAACCCTCGAAGAGAAGAAATTTCTCCTCATCTCAGAATAAGGGGCCACCCATTTAAAACCAAGATTATGCCCTCTAGTTCTAGTTTCCCCATCAGTGGAAACATCCTCTCTGCATCCATCTTGTCAAGCCCCCTCATAATCTTATACATTTTGATAAGATCACCTCTCATTCTTCTGAACTCCAATGAGTAGAAACCCAACCTACTCAACCTTTCCTCATAAGTCAACCCCCTCGTGTCTGGAATCAACCTAGTGAACCTTCTCTGAATTGCCTCCACAGCAAGTATATCCTTTCGTTAATATGGAAACCAAAACTGCACTCAGTATTCCAGGTGTGGCCTCACCAATACCTTGTACAACTGTAGCAAGACTTCCCTGCTTTTATACTCCATCCCCTTTGCAATAAAGACCAAGATTCCATTGGTCTTCCTGATCATTTGCTGTACCTGCATACTATCCTTTTGTGTTTCATTCACAAGTACCCCCAGGTCCCGCCGTACTGCAGCACTTCGCAATTTTTCTCTATTTAAATAATAAATTGCTCTTTGATTTTTTTTTGCCAAAGTGCATGACCTCACACTTTCCAACATTATACTCCATCTGCCTAATTTTTTGCCCACTCACTTAGCCTGTCTATGTCCTTTTGCAGATTTTTTGTGTCTATGTAGTGGGAAGTAGTGTTGAGAAGGGTAGGGGAGAAAATTGATGCATAAAAAGAAGGAAGAAATAACAGGGGAAATGTTGCAATTGTTGGTGTCCTGTGCCGGGTTTTATGCTCCCATTGTGCAAAGCTCTGCACAGAAGTTCTAAACTGCAACATTTACTCAAGGCAAGGGTGGCATTTCCATTTTCCAATACCACCCCATTACCTCTCTAAATGAGAATGCTAATATAATGCCAAATGATGAGCAGTTTGTGCTGTTGGCCCACACCCACTGGCAACATATTCGAGACTGCTCAAGCTCATATTATATGATACCATTACAGGTATCAGAGCGAAGAGACGTCCAACCTCATTAGTTGCAGCAGAACTTAAACCCAGGACACAAGCACAAAGCAAATCACTGAGCCATCTAATCCCTTGATATCTAAAATATTCATACAGTAGCATTATCAAATGGTAAATCTAAAGTACAGCGAATCATTGAATTAATCAAATATTCAGTTCTACTTCAAAAGTAATTTATTGGTTGCGATCTGCTTTGGGATATCCTAAGGACATGATAAAGTGCTACATAAATTAATTCCTATTTTGTTTCCCATTTGGCTATAATTGTTATAAGTGACTTGATTTTTTATTTTACTTCTGGCTTAAACTGTAGGATGAGACTGAAGAGTTTTTAAATTAAATTGCATGTATATATCATAAATTTGTTTTCAATCTTTCAACTAATATGAATTCCATACTGTAAGTTGTCAATTGGAACCAGTTTTCATTTGGTACAAAATTAAACCACTGGAAAAGAGAGCTTTGTAAATGTTTTTGTTTCCAATTTCATGATTCACTTCTAGCAGAAAGTACTTCTGTGCCAGAACTATTACACAAAATTCAGCAACAGATCGTATATATCGTTCACAAATCCAAATAGGCCATAAAGGGCTGGTGGGATTATGCTGCAAACTAACATACATTATCAATAACTAAAACACATTCTGGACGCGAAACCCTTTACAATAATGTGAAAATGTAGTTGCTTGCTTATTAATGCTGAAGTACCAGATTCACAGTGGACTTAGCCTTGGAAGTTTATCTTCTGTCTATGAGGAAAGGCCATGTTTCTATGTGCAAGAATAGCATTATACTTCCTTATTACACCCTGCAGTCACTTAAACTGATGTTCAAGAGGGATATTCTCCAATTATAGCCCAGTTTACAATGCTGCTATATTACTACAGGACACATGTCACATTTTTAATAAAGCCCATTATATTGTACTCTTGGGTTGTATTCACACACGTGTAAAAGTAAATATCAATATCAGGAACGAGCACTTGGGTATATCAGTAGGCAATGGGTGCCAAAGGTTGATAATAGTGTATTTTTATCATAAAGCTTTACTTGTGCATAGTTTTTAAAGACAATGAAACCTGTGAACTGACTGCGTTTCAACCAGTTGTACTGAAACATCTTGAATCTGACAGTAATATTCTATGTTATGCAAAGACCACAAGCCACTATTTTCTTTTTTTGGACAGAGAGCTAATTAAAGCCAGAGATGAAAGCTGCTACAGTGCCCAGTCTTTATGGCACTCAGACAAAAGATGCTCAGAATGTACAGAACTGAACCAAGCAATGTACTCGTTACTCCAGGAAGAGTTTCCCAGACAACACAATAGAATTCTATACTTCTTTGAAAGATGTCTCGTGTCCCTGCAAGAATGCTCCAGTATTGAAGCATCACATTCAGACTGTCTGGTTAGGAAGATTACAGATTGGATAGTGTACAGAATTTTGGTCCGTCATGTAATAAGTTGAGAGTTAATGTATCCAAATCCAAATGTACACAACAATTGCACAGTGTCCTTTAATTCTGCCCACAGGATTTCAAGTGACATACTTCTATATCGGTTTTTTTTGTTAAAACTCTTTAGATACCAGAGTGTCCTCAAATCTAATGCTGAGTACATTTTTTGCTGTGCTCTAACACTCTGCTAGTTCATCCCTATCAGCAAGATGCTATGGCAGCTGTCATTCCCAGTTACAGACACGCTCACAGGCAGATGAGATTGTTGCAGTCGTCACCTCACTTAAAACCTACTGCAGAATATTACAGAATCCAATGAACACAAAGGAACCTGGTATGCCTCTGGTGTAATGTAAACATTTCTGATCTTAGGCTGCTTGGAATGTGATGTAAAAAAGAAACACACTTCAGTTCTAAAAGAAGTAAATATTGTTTGTAATTAATCCAGTCTCAACACAGGAAGCACTCAGTAATTTTAACTTATACCACGTCCCACTCAACTATCATCCATGTTCTCGATGACTTACATTATCTTCCAGTCCTGCAGTGCATCTAATTTAACATTCTTATGTTTAAATCTCTTTGTGGCCTCGCCCCACCCTATCTCTGTAACCTCCTCCATTTCTACAATCCCCCTCCCCCTGAACTCTCTGTTCCTCTGACTCTGGCCTTTTGTGCATCCACTCCTCCTTTTATCCCACCTTTGGAAGCTGTGCCTTCAGCTATCTAGTTCCCACACTGGAACACCCTCCTGAGCCCCCACCAACATTACCTTTACGGCCCTCCTTAAACCCATCTCTTTGACCAAGCTTTTGGCCACCCCTTCTCATGTCTTCTTTGTCTCAGCATCTGTTTGTCTGATTATGTGTCTGTGAGGTACCGTGGGGTATTTTTCTATATTAAAGGCACTATACAAATGCTTGTTGTTGTTCTTATACTGAATGCTTATTTAAAGCAGCTTTGGCTGTATGCCTACTGAAGTACTGAAAACAAGTGTACTTCCTTTGGTTTAATCCCTGAATCTTTACAAATTACCTGAGCTGAATTCATATTCTTACCTACAAAGTGAAATTTGTTAAAACAGTGGTGATATGCAGAAGATACAGCTCAGGAATGGTGATTTCCTAAAATAAACTACGAACTCATATATGACCCACTCAAGAAAGAGCCTTTCATGACCTCAGGATTTCCCAAAGTGCTTCACACTGAATAAAGTACTTTTGAACCCACTGTTGAAATGTAGGGACATGTGGCAGAACAGCAAGGTCCCACAAACAGGAAACCTGGAGAACACCCCTGCTTTTCTTTTTATAGTACCATGGGACCTTTTACGTCCACCTGAGAGGGCAAACAGGGCCTTAGAATAACATCTCATCAGCAGGGCGGTAGCTTCGACATGCAATCCCTCTGTATTGCACTGATCTATCAGTCTAGATTATATGCTCAAGTCTCCGGACTGGGCTTGAATCCATAACCTTTTGATTTAAGAGGCGAGACTGCTATCACTTAGCCAAGATTAACAGCCTGAATGCATTAAAGTTGTTTGTTTTTCTAGACTAGCATTTCTCATATTCTCTTGCATGGTATTTTGTAATTATTTCTCGATGAAACTTACTTATTTATTTTTAAATTGTCTCCCCTGATCGACTCACCTCTTTTGTAGCACACTGTAAATATTCCACTTTAAGGAGCATCACAACCAAGTCTGATCCCATCCTCACCCAAAGTCTACATGTACCCATTTCCAAAAGACGTTATTTAACAGCAGCCAAAAGCAGGAATCCTAGTGGAGTTTCTCTTTCTTCGTCCTGAGGTAGTAAAGCTGATCGTAGCTCCCCTAACATTGACTCTGCTGAGAGCAGCTACCTCATCACTTGGGAGCTTTTTGGTCATTGCGACTTAGCTTGTCACTGGGTAAACTCCTTGGAGAAGCCTTATTAATCAATTAAAAAATTTTAAAAGGGTTTTTAAGTTAGTTTGGGGCGATCGAGTCAACTATTTAACATTCCAGTCTCCAAATAATGGGCCAGATTTTCCAATTTGGCAGAACTGTGTGCGATGTATCTCAGAGTGACGCAACTTCCTGTCCTCTGCAATCAATTGCGCAATCATTCTGTATTTTAAATTTAAATTCCTCCCCCACCCTTCTTTGCATCCTCATAATCCATCAGCCTATCCTCGCCGCACAGCACTGCCCCCCAGTCATCAAGATCCAGGGCGTGGCCCTGGACAACATGGACCATTTCCCATACCTCGGAGCCTCTTATCAACAAGAGCAGACATTGATAACGAAATTCAACACCGCCTCCAGTGCGCCAGTGCAGCCTTCGGCCACCTGAGGAAAAGAGTGTATAAAGACCAGGCCCTCAAAACTGCCACCAAGCTCATGGTCTACAGGGCTGTAGTAATACCCGCCCTTCTGTATGCCTCAGAGACATGGACCATGTACAGTAAATATCTCAATTCGCTGGAGAAATACCACCAATGATGTCTCCGCAAGATCCTACAAATCCCCTGGAAGGACAGATGCATCAAGATCAATGTCCTCGACCAGGCCAACAGCCCCAGCAATGAAGCACTGACCACACTTGATCAGCTCCGCTGGGCAGGCCACATCGTTCGCATGCGAGACAAGAGACTCCCAAAGCAAGCGCTCTACTCGGAACTCCTTCATGGCAAATGAGCCAAAGGTGGGCAGAGGAAACGTTACAGGGACACCCTCAAAGCCTCCCTGAAAAAGTGCAACATCTCCACTGACACCTGGGAGTCCCTGGTCAAAGACCGCCCTAAGTGGAGGAAGTGCATCCGGGAGGGCGTTGAGTACCTCGAGTCTCATCGCCGAGAGCATGTAGAAATAAAGCGCAGGCAGCAGAAAGAGTGTGCGGCAAACCAGTCCCACCCTCCCTTACCCTCAACGACTATCTTTCCCACCTGTGACAGGGACTGTGGTTCTCGTATTGGGCTGTTCAGCCACCTGAGGTCTCATTTTAATAATGGAAGCAAGTCTTCCTCGACTGCCTATGATGATAATGATGAGGGTCAAATTATGAAAAGTTCAGAAAATATATGTCTATCCTTTGAATATAATTTCAGTCTGTCTGTCCATATATGAGCAGATGTACTGAACATGTGTTACTTCCAGCGGGAAATCAGATGGACAGGGATGCAGCACAGTTGTGTGTTTCCATCCCACTTTCCTTCTTCACCTGTCACCAGTTCCATCCAGAAATCAGCAGAGGGAGGGCAGGAAATCTTCACCAATGTTCCATTGGAAGTGAGCGCCAACAATGCAGTGTCTCCAGTTTTCCAACACCTCTGATATACAGGTTCCTTGCTGGATGGTGAATACTGTTGTGTACGTGTAAATAACTGACAGACTGAGCCAGGAGAAATGTAACTTAACTTAACTGTGCTTTATGCAACTCAAAATGGTGACCTCAAACCGGCATGATCCAGCATGAGTACTGTTATGTTCAGAATAACTCCACGCGACTGTATTGTAAGCTCAAACCATTATGACCTTGGTCTCTTTAATATAACTCCAAAGTGCGGCAGCATCATGGTGGACTGCTTTTTATACCTGCTTGCTCCAGGGTACACAGGTGACCCATAGGTCTCCCACAGGTGTGCCTCCTAGTGGCAAGTGTTACACAAAGGTTAGGTTCACATACATAATATCACTTCCCCCCAAAGTCTTGAGTACAAGTTATTTACAGGTTGAGGCGATCTGGCGCTCTGTGTTCCCAGGTCGATCGCCTGAGTTGAAGTCCTGGCATGGGTGAGTTGATCGGATCATTGCTGCACAGCAGCGCGGCTGGTCTGATCGGACTGTTGGGCATGGTGGGTTCATCCTCGTGGTTGACAGCAAGATCAATTGTTGGTTGATCATAGATGGTAGGGTCTTCTTCAAACTGTTCTTGGTTGTCCGTGAATTGCAGTTTGGTCTGATCCAGTTGCTTTCTGCACGTTTGCCCATTCAACAATTTTACAACAAACACTCTATTCCCCTCCTTGGCTAAGACAGTGCCAGCAATCCACTTGGGACCATGACCGTAATTTAGAACAAACACCGGATCCTTAACCTCAATGTCACGCGATAAAGCCGTGCGATCATGGTACACGTTATGCCGGTGCCGCTGGATTTCTACGTGATCATTGAGATCCAGGTGGACTAAGGAGAGCCTGGTTTTGAGAGCTCTCTTCATTAACAATTCTGCAGGGGAAGCCCGGTGAGCGAATGGGGGCACGTCCGGTAGCTGAGCAGGACCCGAGATAACCGGGTCTGCAAGGAGCCTTCCGTTACGCGTTTCAAGCTTTGCTTGATGGTTTGGACTGCCCGTTCCGCTTGGCCATTGGATGTGGGTTTAAATGGGGCAGACCTGACATGATTAATGCCATTGCGGGTCATGAACTCGTTGAATTCCGCACTGGTGAAACATGGTCCATTGTCACTGACAAGGACGTCGGGCAAACCATGCATGGCGTACATGGCCTTAATGCTTTCAATGGTGGCAGTGGACGTACATGATGACATTATTATACATTCAATCCATTTAGAATAAGCGTCCACTGCTACTAGAAACATCTTCCCTAGAAAGGGGCCAGCAAAATCTACGTGGACCCTGGACCATGGCTTGGAGGGCCATGACCACAGGCTCAGGGGGAACTCGCTGGGTGCGTTGCTCAACTGTGAGCAAGTGTTGCATTGGTTTACACATGACTCCAATTTGGAGTCAATGCCGGGCCACCAGATGTGCGACCTGGCGATAGCCTTCATCATGACTATGCCTGGGTGAGTACTGTGTAGGTCACGTATAAACGTTTCCCTGCCTTTTTTGGGCAAAATCACGTGATTCCCCCATAGAAGACAATCCGATTGGATGGACAATGCATCCTTACAGCGGTGGAATGGCTTAATTTCATCTTGCATTTCCCCGGGAACTGCCGATCAGCTCCCATTAAGGATGCAGCTTTTTAGTGGTGATAGCACAGGGTCTTGGCTAGTCCAGGTCCTGATCTGGCGAGCCATGACGGGTGACCCCTCGCTCTCAAAAGCATCCATTACCAGAAGCAAGTCTGCAGGTTGCGCCATTTCCACCCCGGTGGTGGGCAATGGTAGCCGACTGAGAGCATCAGCACAGTTCTCAGTGCCTGGTCTGTGGTGGATTACGTAGTCATACACAGACAATGTTAGTGCCCATCTCTGGATGTGGGACGAAGCTTTGGTGTTGACACCTTTGCTTTCTGAGAGCAGTGAGGTAAGCGGTTTGTAATCGGTTTCGTGGTTGAACCGGAGGCCAAATAGATATTGGTGCATTTTCTTAACCCTGTATACACATGCCAACGCTTCTTTCTCAACCATACTGTAGGCTCTTTCAGCCTTGGATAAACTCCTGGACGCATATGCAACCGGTTGCAGTTTGCCTGACACATTTGTTTGCTGTAACACACAACCGACCCCGTACGATGACGCATCGCATGTTAGTACTAAACGTTTACATGGGTCATACAATACAAGTAACTTGTTCGAGCATAGCAGGTTTCTGGCCTTATTAAAGGCTGTCTCTTGAGATTTACCCCAAACCCAGTCATCACCTTTGTGTAGTACTAAATGCAAGGGTTCCAGCGGTAGAAAGTTACCAAAATAGTTGAGGAATCCCAGGAACGAACGCAGCTCCGTCACATTCTGTAATCTGCATGCATTCTTGATGGTCTCCTTCTTGGAGTCGTGGGTCTGATGCCGTCTGCTGCGATCTTTCTCCCCAGAAATTTGACCTCTGGCACCAGGAAAACACACTTGGAGCATTTCAGCCCGAGTCCCACTCTGTCCAGTTGTTTTAGAATGTCTTCCAGGTTTTGCAAATGTTCGGTGGTGTTGCGACCAGTGATCAAGATGTTGTCTAAGAACACCACAGTGCATGGAACTGATTTCAGCAGACTCTCCATGTTCCTTTGGAAGATGGCTGCAGCCGAACGAATCCCTAAGGGACATCTGTGGTACACAAACTGTTCTTTGTGCGTGTTGATGCACGTCAACTTCTTTGATAGTTCAGCCAGCTCCTGTGTCATGTAAGCAGAGGTTAGGTCTAGCTTGGTGAACGACTTTCCCCCTGCTAGCATTGCGAATTAATCCTCCGCTTTGGGTAACGGGTACTGGTCCTGTAACGAGACTCGGTTGATAGTCACCTTGTAGTCCCCGCAGATTCTGACTGTCCCATCGCTCTTTAGCACCGGCACAATTGAACTGGCTCACTCGTTGAACTCGACTGGCGATATGATTCCCTCTCGTTGAAGTCTGTCCAGCTCGATTTCGACTTTCTCTCGCATCATATATGGGACTGCTCGGGCCTTGTGATGAATGGGCCGTGCCCCAGGAACAAAATTGATCTGCACCTTGGCGCCTGTGAAATTGCCAATGCCTAGCTCAAATAACGCCAGGAATTTGTTTAGCACCTGTGTGCACGGGGCGTCATCCACCGAAGACAGAGCTTTGATGTCGTCCCAGTTCCATCAGATCTTTCCTAGCCAGCTCCTGCCGAACAGCATTGGGCCATCGCCTGGTACAATCCATAGTGGTACGATACTTTCACTGCCATACTGCCGATAACAGGTATGAGTTCTTTGGTGCAAGTGCGCAGCGTTGTGTGAATCGGGCTCAGTTTTGGCCTCTGTGCCTTGTTGCCCCACAGTTTCTCAAAAGCCTTCTGGCTCACAATCGATTGGCTCGCCCCCGTGTCCAATTCCATGGAGACTGGAATGCCGTTAAGTTTATCTTTTAACATTATCGTAGGGCTTTTAGTGGTGAAGGTGTGTATCCCATACAATTCCTCCTCATCTGGTAGAATTGCCTCTCCTATTCATTCAGTGTGATCCACGCTGGATCAGTCATCCTCTGCTGACTCTGCCACATGGTGAGTTCGAGGTCACTTGCACATTCGCTGGAGGTGCCCCATTGTTCCACAGCCCTTGCACACAATGTGCTTAAATCGACATTGATGAGCTCTATGACTGCCCCCACAGCGGCAGCATGGTGTTAATGAATTCGCATAAGCACTTCACAGCGGCCTCTGAGTCACCCTAGGCCTGGCCTCTGTGGTCGTGTGGGCCCTACCATGTACAGTTCAGCCTGCTGAAGGCATTATTTTATGCACAGTACTTGCCGGTGAGCTTCGATACTGTGAAGATATCTGTTTCGTGTTGTTGCTCATGGATATGAAGGCTTGGGCTATCGTGATGGCCTTACTCAGATCTAAGGACTCGGCAGACAGTAGTTTGCGGAGGATGGCCTCGTGGCCAATACTGAGCACGAAAATGTCCCGCAACATTTCCCCCAAAGATCCTGCAAACTCACTGTCCCGCAAGGAGTCTTAAGTCAGCGACAAAACTCGCCACGTTCTGGCTCTCGGAGCAATGGTGCGTGTGAAAGCGATACCTGGCCATTAAGATGCTCTCCTTCGGCTGGCGGTGTTCCCGAGCCAGTGCACTCAGCTCTGTGTAAGTCTTGTCCGTTGGTTTGTCTGGGACCAGTAGATTTTTGAGGAGGCCATATATAGATGACCCACATGCGGTCAGGAGAATCGCCCTGCGCTTGACCGCCGTCTCAGCCATGTCCAGCTTGTTTGCCATGAAGTACTGGTCAAGACGCTCAACGAAGGCTTCCCAATCATCACCCTCAACAAATCTCTCAAGATTACCAACTGCAGCCATTTCCGCGTGAAAGTTCATGATCTGTAACTTGTCACCAGTTGTTAAGTTCAGAATAACTCCACGAGACTGTGTTGTAAGCTCAAATCATTGTGACCTTGGTCTCTTTAATATAACTCCAAAGTGTGGCAGCTGCATGGTGGACTGCCTTTTACACCTGCTTGCTCCAGGGTACGCAGGTGACCTATAGGTCTCCCACAGATGTGCCTCCTATCGGTAAGTCTTACACAAAGGTTAGGTTCACATACATAGCAAGTACAGCAAATGTGAATAGCCCCCGCAAGGTCCTAATGTCCGTCCTGTGAGCTGTAACAAACAAATAGAGTATGAACACAACATATACATTCCTGGTGAATGGAAACACATGGCATCAATCAATATTCCAGCATGTTGACTCCTATCTGATTGTTGAATAACCCACAGTTCTGTTCAGTGGCTGTAACAATTGGAGTGGCTGGTGCAAAGGTTCTTAAATGTGACATGGGACTTGGGAGTAGAAGTCAAGTCTGGTCTGGGCGGGCAATGTAGTTCTATTGTTTGCAGTATATCAACAAATAGCCAAAGAGTAGATTTCCATATAAGTGACTGGCTAACTCCTAGAAAAGTCTTTAGAGCAAATTCAGACTTGGTAACAATTTATAAAAAATAATTTGTTTCGATCGGGTTTGTAGATTCAACTGTATATTATAAAAGAGCATGTTTAGCAAAGGCCATCTATGTCAAAGCAGTATCTGTGAATTAAAGCTGCTTTTGTATAGTTCTGCTTGAAATTCTGTGTCTGCTACCAGGCGAACAAAGTGGGTTTAACAGCAGTAGGAGGAGCCAGCTCACAGACATGGGATGTTAGAACAACAATATAAAAAGCAGCTAAGAGCTCTTAAATAAAAACAAAAGATGCTGGAATTATTCATCAGGTCAGGCAGCATCTCTGGCGAGAGGAACAGTTAATGTTTCAGATCGATAACCTTGCATCAGAACCCTTAATTGAACTGAGACATACAGAACAGGAAAGTTCAAGGTTCAATACCTTGTCCTTCCTTCGTTAGCCAATCTCAATTGGGATAAGCGCTGGAATTCCCTCCCTAAACCTATCCGCCTCTCTAACTCTCTTTCCTCCTTAAAACCTACCTCTTTGACCAAGCTTTTGGCCACTTGCCCTAATTTCTCCTTATGCAGCTCAGTGTCAAATTTTTTATATCGTAATACTCTTGTGAAGCGCCTTGGGACGTTTCACTACATAAATTGGGACGTTTCACAAAGCGCTATATAAATACAAGTTGTTGTTGTAGTGATGGCGAGCAATGCTACAATTGATTTCAATGTCTCTGGGCTAGGAAGGACGAAATTCAGTTAGGGGTCCCACATTCCTGATCACTGTGCAAGCACCTATGCGTGTGGATGTTCGGTGAGGACGGAATCCGTCCCTTCCCATGGTCGACACACACTGCCTAGCTTCAGACATGAAGAATGGTTACTTGGATGAAATCTGGAAGATTGCCAGCAAGCTTGGAATGATACCCCAGCATGAACCAGAGCTTCAGGATAGGAGGAAAACTGGAGAGGAATAAAAAGAAATCCTTATTTTATAAATGGACTAGAAATAAAACACATGCCTTTGAGTATAAATATTTGCACCCTTCCATTCGATTAGAAAAAAAAACTCAGTGCACTGCTACATTACTCCATTGTTCTTGTAAAATCTAACCCCCAATATGTTACATCTGTATCTTCTGTCCGCCACAATTGCTTTCCTTTTCATCAAACACATTCCAAGAGTCAAAAGTGGAATCACTGACAAGGCAGAGCAGATTGATCCATTAAGTCTCACTCACCATTAGCAGTTAGTTGGCTGAACTCTCACTCCGCATTCCAAGAGCTAAAATACAGCGTTTAAAAAAAAAATCACTAAGAGGATTCCTTCCACGAGACTTCTGTTCATTGCTACTGATTCTTTCAGTGTAACGAAAAAGTTGCAAAAGCAAATTTTCCAGATTTGCAGAGTCTTGTTTGCCAGAGAACATGTTTAGTTTCAACGTTTTATACTGATTGGTGTGATTAGAATTTGTCTCAGAGATAGCGATGGCTATTTAATTTTTCATGTGCAATTGGATTGTCTAACAGAAAACTATAAGCAACCATTGCTTTGCTGCTATCTTTTGAGATTTTTCACAAATAGCCGATGATTAAATTTGCATAGAAAGTGACTGGCTAACTATTAGTATTTATTGTTCTATATAAATGTTTTCTCGCTGAATCTTGTTTATTGCATTTACTAAATGTAATAAACAAGATTTGGCTTGAGAACATTTCTGAAAGTATGAGAAGGTCATTTACATGGGGCTAAATTATCACATCAGGAAGCTGATCACCAAAGCACATGGCATTTATTTCCCTGCATAAGCATTTTGGTGTTATACCACACGATGTACAATAAAAAAGGTGTCATTACTGAAATGTTTGAGATTGGGATGAAAACTGACACTCAAACAGTGTGCCACCTGACATATAACAGGCTATAGCACAAGTTCACAAGAACACCGTACCTCACAAAATGAAATAAGCCAAGTAACGCAGCCAGCACAAGCATTACAGCCCTGAAATGCTAAGGTAGCAAAATATGTATCGCAGCATGGAAACACGAGAGCAGTAAGGTACTTTCCTAAACAATTTGGATATCATATCAATGAAAGCCCTCAGATTCAGAACTGTTACAAGGCAGTGTTGACCTGTTGCTTCATCGTCACTGGGTCAAAATTCTGGAACTCCCTCCCTAACAGCACTGGGAGAACCTTCACCATACAGACTGCAGCGGTTCAAGGCGGCAGTTCACCACCACCTTTTCAAGGGCAATTAGGGATGGGCAATAAATGCTGGCCTTGCCAGCGACATGCACATCCTGTGAATTAATAAATAATTTTTTTTTAAAAAGAGAACCACGAGGCTGATCCCTAGTCTCAGGGGTCTGACTATGAGGAAAGATTGGAGAAACTTGCCAATTCAGCCTGGAAAGGAGGTGCCTGAGAGATGATGCTTTTGTACCTGTGGCAGAAAGGTAGAGTTAAGTTACAGGTCAGCCATGATCTAATTGACTGGCAGAACGGGCTCGAGGGGCTGAACAGCCTACTCCTGCTCCTATGTTAGAGGCATACAAGGTAGTCAAGGGAATGGGAATGGTTAACTTGGAATATTACTTTAAATTAAATTGCAGGAGTAGATCAAGACAGTTCAAAGCATCATTTTAGGGCAGATATCAGGAAATTCTTTTTCAATGATAGAGTAATTAACACTTCGATAGGACTTCCAGATACTGTAGTGGAGGTCATATAATAACCATTTCATGCTGCAATAGGGGAATTTAGGATCTTTCTGGATAGATTAATTAAAATGGGCCAAATGGTCTTCCTCATCTGTAATTATCTTGCGGTCTTGTGAAACAGCAAATTAAAAAGCAGCAGAATGAATCCCAATTTGTTATTAACGTCTCGATATCAATGGAAAAGGATCAGTCACTTGTTACCTGATTGGATGGACAAAGACATTTTAAATGACTTTGTAGCACTATAATCTACTGGAACTCCTGTGAACTTCAACACTGTTATTGCTGCAGTTATGAGCATCGTTAAACACAGGAATCAAGGGCTGCTGTCTGATTTTGGCAGGCCAATTGTTATTTTTTCCATAGACCGGAGGCAAAGTTTGTTGAACAGCCTTGGATCTGACAAACAAAGGTACTAATACCGCCAAAAAGTTTCCAAAAATGTTTTGATCGTGTCAGGCAAGAATGTTTGGATTGAGTGAAAGCTATGTTTATCAGTGGAGCTACTCCAAGTGAGCTGATTTTCAACTGGGATCAGAGTGACCTGAAAGAGCCAAGCAAGTTGAGTTTACGGGGCTAGACAACAATTGAGAACTCGCCGCCCTTTGGTCCATCTCCTTGCCTGGCCGTTTACTACCATTCAAATTTATTTCTGCAGGAAGGACAGATGCTTCCCACCCAGCGTACAAGTTTCCTGTCAAGTCGTGTATTGCACACACACAGAATCACTGTGGCAGCAAGGCAACAATGTTGGAATGTCCACCTGACCTCTTCATTTTAAGCATCAGTAGGAAGCAAAAACAACTGGAAAATCACTTGTTATGTTCAGAATAAATCCACAGGACTGTATAGCAAGCTCAAACTGTTGTGACCTTGGTCTCTTTATTCAGACTCCAGATTGGGGAAGCAGCATGGTGAATCACCTTTTATACCTGCTTGCCCCAGTGTGCACAGGTGACCCTTAAGTCTCCCACAGGTATGCCCCCTAGTGGCAAGTCTTACATTTTGGAAAAGTTTACATACATACATAACAATCACAATCAGCCAGCCCCAGCAGAATGGAGACTGTACAGAATCTGCTCCACTGAAGTGGTTTCTTATAGGTGCTAACAAGTCTTCCCAGCAACCAGGACTTAGTGAATCCAGCAACTCTTCTTGGGAGTCTACATTAGCTGCACGAGACCCATGCATCAAGAGCCAGTGGCACTAGTATGGCACAGAACCAATACAAAAGTAGCTTAAGACACCAATGTTACCATTTTCAGTCTACATAAGAACATAAGAATTAGGAACAGGAGTAGGCCATCTAGCACCTCGAGCCTGCTCAGCCATTCAACAAGATCATGGCTGATCTGGCCGTGGACTCAGCTCCACTTACCTGCTCGCTCCCCGTAACCCTTAATTCCCTTATTGGTTAAAAATCTATCTATCTGTGATTTGAATACATTCAATGAGCTAGCCTCAACTGCTTCCTTGGGCAGAGAATTCCACAGATTCACAACCCTCTGGGAGAAGAAATTCCTTCTCAACTCGGTTTTAAATTGGCTCCCCCGTATTTTGAGGCTGTGCCCCCTAGTTCTAGTCTCCCCAACCAGTGGAAACAACCTCTCTGCCTCTATCTTGTCTATCCCTTTCATTATTTTAAATGTTTCTATAAGATCACCCCTCATCCTTCTGAACTCCAACGAGTAAAGACCCAGTCTACTCAATCTATCATCATAAGGTAACCCTCTCATCTCTGGAATCAGCCTAGTGAATCGTCTCTGTACCCCCTCCAAAGCTAGTATATCCTTCCTTAAGTAAGGTGACCAAAACTGCATGCAGTACTCCAGGTGCGGCCTCACCAATACCCTGTACAGTTGCAACAGGACCTCCCTGCTTTTGTACTCCATCCCTCTCGCAATGAAGGCCAACATTCCATTCGCCTTCCTGATTACCTGCTGCACCTGCAAACTAACTTTTTGGGATTCATGCACAAGGACCCCCAGGTCCCTCTGCACCTCTAGCGTTTGTAGCAAAGATTTACAGGCCATTGATCTCTCAAACAAAAAGCTGCGTTGAAGGAAGAATTCAATATGAAAGAAAAAGAAAGAATGATTGAATTTGCATTTCTATAGCGCCTTTCATGAACTCAAGATGTCCGAAAGTACTTTAAAGCCAATTAAGTATTTTTGATGTGCAGTTAATGTTGTAACGTAGGAAACACAGCACCCAATATGTTCACAGCAAGCTCCCACAAACAGCAATGAGACAATTGATGAGGATAACATGTTATATTGTTGTGCACCAGTGTAGCCTTCGGCCGCCTGAGGAAAAGAGGGTTTGAAGACCAGGCTCTCAAAACTGCCACCAAGCTCATGGTCTACAGGGCAGTAGTGATACCCGCCCTCCTGTATGGCTCAGAAACATGGATCGTGTACAGTAGACACCTCAAGTCACTGGAGAAATACCACCAATTATGTCTCCGCAAGATCCTACAAATCCCCTGGGAGGACAGACGCACCAACGTTAGCATCCTCGACTAGGCCAACATCCCTAGCATCGAAGTACTGACCACACTTGATCAGCTCCGCTGGGCAGGCCACATAGTTTGCATGCCAGACACGAGACTCCCAAAGCAAGCGCTCTACTCGGAACTCCTTCACGGCAAACGAGCCAAAGGTGGGCAACGGAAACGTTACAAGGACACCCTCAAAGCCTCCCTGAAAAAGTGCAACATCCCCACTGACACCTGTGAGTCCCTGGCTAAAAACCGCTCTAAGTGGAGGAAAAGCATCCAGGAGGGCGCTGAACACCTCGGCTCTCGTCGCCGAGAGCATGCAGAAATAAAGCGCAGGCTGCGGAAGGAACGTGCATCAAACCAGTCCCACCCACCCTTTCCCTCAACGACTATCTGTCCCACCTGTGACAGAGACTGTGGTTCTTGTATTGGACTGTACAGCCACCTAAGAACTCATGTTAAGAGTGGAAGCAAGTCTTCCTCGATTCCAAGGGACTGCCTATGATGGTAATGATATTGTTGTTGTTTGAGGGATAAATATTGGCCAGGACACCGGGGAAGAACTCCCCTGCTCTTCTTCGAATAGTATCATGGAATCTTTTACGCCAGCTCAGAGGACAGATGGGGCCTCGGTTTAATGTTTCATCTGGAAGACGGCACCTCTGACAGTGCAGCACTCCCTCAGTACTTCACTGAAATGTCAGCCTAGATCAGATGCTCTACAGTCTCTGGAGTGGGACTTGAAGCATACAACCTTCAGACACAGGCATGAGTGCTACCACTGAGCCAAGCCTGAAACCTTGATAAGCAGTACCATCAAATGACTGGCTTCCAATGAACACTTTCCAAACTAGAAATCAATGTGTGCTTGAAATCATTACAAAACTGGTTTTCTTTATTTAATCAACTGACAGTTCATTGTAATTTGTATTAAGGATAATGTCATTTAATGTGTATTGAATGATACAGCACTTATAATGCTACTGATCCCCATTAATATGTTTGCATTCACTTGCATCAAGTTTATGGTTTGAAGCACTACAAAGTGCATTTAGTAATATATTTTGCTCTATGTAATAGCAGTGTTGAATTTCTTATTTAATGGTGGCTGGTTGAAAACTTTGCTTTGGTTTTTCACCCAGAACTAAAATGCAAATATGAAATTGGCAAACATAAAGCCCAAACAGAAATAACCCGTTTTACAGTATCATTCTCAGAGCTGATCTCCTGCAAACACATTTGCATTGTTCCAGCTTACTGATACTATATGTAACTTGCTCCAGTCAGTGCTTCACTTGCCAAAATGAACATATTAATAGGAGCAGGAGTAGGCCATAGGGCCTCTCGAGCATGCACCGCCATTCAATAAGATCATGACTGATCTGACCTTGGCCTCAACTCCACCTTCCTGCCTGTTCCCCATAAACGCTTGACTCCCCTATAGTTCAAGAAACTATCTATCTCAGCCTTGAATATATTCAATGACCCAGCCTCCACAGCTCTCTGGAGTAGAGAATTCCAAAGATTCACCACCCTCAGAGAAGAAATTCCTCCTCATCTCCGTCTTAACTGGGCGGTCTCTTCTTCTGAAACTATGCCCCCAATTCTAGTTTCTCCCTCAGAGGAAACATCCTCCCAGCATCTACCCTGTCAAGCCCCCTCAGAATCTTATGTTTCAATAAGATCACCTTTCATTGTTCTAAACTGCAATGAGTATAGGCCTAACCCACTCAAATTCATAAGACAACCACATCATCCCAGGAATCAACCTCGTGAACCTTCTCTGAACTGCCTCCAATGCAAGTATGAAATAAGGAGGCCAAAACTGTATGCAGAACTCTAGGTTTGGTCTCACCAACGCCCTTTACAATTGTAACAAGACTTCTCTACATTTATACTCCACCTCCTTGCAATAAAGGCCAACATTCCATTTGCCTTCCTAATTACTGCATGCTAACTTTTTGTGTTTCATGTACAAGGACACCCAGATGCCTCTGTATGGCAACATTCTGTAGTCCCTCTCCAGTTAGATAATATTTGCTTTTTTTTCTTCCTACCAAAGTGGATAACCTCACATTTTCCCACATTATACTCCACCTGCCAAATCTTTCCAACTCACTTAACCTATCTATATCCCTTTTCAGACCCTTTATGTCCTTCTCACAACTTGCTTTCCCACCTATCTTTATATCATCGGCAAATTTGGCTACAATACACTTGGTCCCTTCATCCAAGTCATTAATATAGATTATAAATAGTTGTGGTCTTAGCACTGATCCCTGCGGCACCCCACTAGTTACAGTTTGCCTACCCAAAAATGACCCATTTATCCCGACTCTGTTTTCTGTTAGCCAATCCTCTATCCATGCTAATATATTACCCCCAACACCATGAGCTCTTACCTTGTGTAGTAACCTTTTATGTGGCATCTTATCGAATGCCTTTTGGAAATCGAAATACACTGCATTTACTAGTTCGTCTTTATCTACCCTGCTTGTTACATCCTCAAAGAACGCTAATACATTTTTCAAATACGATTTCCGTTTCATAAAACCCTGTTTACTCTGCTTGATTGTATTATGATTTTATAAATGTCCTGCTACTACTTCCTTAATAATGAATTCCAGCATTTTCCCAATAACAGATGTTAGGCTAACTGGCCTATAGTTTCCTGCTTTCTGTCACCCTCCTTTCTTGAATAGGGGTGCTAGATTTGCGGTTTTCCAATCCATTGGGAATTTTGGAAGATTACAACCAATGCATCCACCATCTCTGCAGCCATTTCTTTTAAGACCCTAGGATGCAGGCCATCAGGTTCAGGGGACTTGTCAGACTTTAGTCCCATTAATTGGCTAATACTTTTTCTCTAGTGATAATGATTGTTTTAATTTCCTTCCTCCCTTTTGCCTGCTGATTTTCTATTATTATTGAGATGCTTTTAGTGTCTTCTACTGTGAAGACAGATACAAAATATTTGTTCAAAGTCTCTGCCATTTCCTTGTTTACCATTATTAATTCCCCAGTCTCATCCTTTAAGGGACCAATATTTACTTTCACTACTCTCTTCCTTTTCATATACTTGTAGAAGCTGTTACTGCCTGTTTTTATATTTCTTGCTAGTTTACTCTCAATCTATTTTCTCCCTCTTTATTATTATTTAGTTATCCTTTGCTGGTTTTGAAAATTTTCCCAATCTTCTGGCCTACCACTAATCTTCGAATCATTGTATGTCTTTTCTTTCAATTTGATACCATCCTTAACTTCCTTGGTTAGCCACAGATGGCTTATCCTTCTTGTAGAGTCTTTCTTAATGGAATATATCTTTGTTGAGAATTATGAAATATCTCCTTTAAAGGTCTGCTACTGCTTATCTACCGTCTTACCTTTTAATTTATTTTCCCAGTCCACTTTAGCCAACTCTGTCTTCATACCTTTGTAATTGCTTTTATTTAAGTTTAAGACACTAGTTTAAGACCCAAGATTCTCACCCTCAAACATTCTATCATGTTATGATCACTCTTCCTTAGAGGATCCTTTACTATGAGATCATTAATTAACCCCGTCTCATTAAACATTACCAGATCTAAAATAGCCTGTTCACTGATTGGTTCCACAATGTACTGTTGTAACAATTATTCATTTCTAAATTTCTCACCTTTTCACCTCTCTTCTCCTGCAGGTGCTGACTCTTGCTGGGGTACTGGCTGTAATATGTACATTATGGGCAATTGTCAGATTGCTCAGCTCTATCTCTTATGTTGATTGCACCTTGAACAAAGCGTGGTCTGCTAATGATTAACAGGCACCGGCAACTTTCTAATACCTCATCCTAATAAATATTATTCAAGTTGAACCTACTTCCTGAATGCTTGCTGTGTATTCCACTGTCAGAGTCTTCACAACTGAGCCCTGGTCCTATCCTCAACTAACATTAATGGGCACACTTCATAACAGGATCACTGCTTAGTGAATGGAAACCCTGGCTGATTTTTTGCCGTAAGTGCTGCTGTAGGAACATAAGAACATTAGGGACAGGAGCCTGTTCCATCATTCAATTAAATCATGGCTGATCTGCACCTCAACTCCATTTACCCACCTTTGCTCCATATCCCTTACCGAACAACAATCCATCAACTCAGTCTTGAAAGCTTCAATTGTCCCATCATCCACAACCTTTTGGGCAGAGAATGCCATGTATCTACTACCCTTTGTGTGAAGAACTGCTTGCTGATTTCATTCCTGAATGGCCTAGCTCGAATTTTAAGATATTGCCCTCTTCTTGATTCCCCAAAAGAGGAAATAATTTCTCTGCATCTATCCTACCAAATCCTTTAAAAATTTAAATCAGTTCACGGGCTCAACCTTCCAAACTCAAAGGAATTCAAGTCAAGTTTAAACAACCTGTTCTCATAATTTAATCCTCTAGGCTCTGGTATCACAGATGCATAGAATCATAGAAATTTACAGCCCGGGAGGAAGCCATTTCGACCCAACAAGAGGCTATTCAGCCTAATCCCACTTTTCATTTCTAGGTCCGTAGCCCTGCAGGTTACAGCACTTCAAGTACACAGCCAAGTACTTTTTAAATGTGGTGAGGGCTTCTGCCACTACCAATCTTTCAGGCAGTGAGTTCCAGACCCCCAAAACCCACTGCGTGAAGACATTTCCTTTCAAATCCCCTCTAAATCTTCTACCAATTACTTTAAATTTATGGCCCCTGGTTGTTGACCCCTCTGCTAAGGCCCTTTCTATCCACTATATCTAGACCCCTCATAATTTTATACACCTCAATGAGGTCTCCCCTCATCCTCCTCTGTTCCAAGGAAAACAAACCCAGTCTATCTAATTTGTCCTCATAGCTAAGATTCTCCACTCCCGGCAACATCCTCATAAATCTCCTCTGTACCCTCTCCAGTGCAATCACATCCTTCCTGTAATGCGGTGACCAGAACTGCATACAATACTCTAGCTGTGGCCTAATTAGTGTTTTATACAGTTCAAGCATAATCCCCCCTGCTCTTGTATTCTATGCCTTGGCTAATAAAGGCAAACATTCCGTATGCCTTCTTAACCACCTTATCTACCTGGCCTGCTACCTTCAGGGATCTGTAAACATGCACTCCAAGATTATTTTGTTCCTCTACACTTCTCAGTGTCCTACCATTTATTGTGTATTCCCTTGCCTTGTTAGCCCTCCCCAAATGCATTACCTCACACTTCTCTGAATTAAATTCCATTTGCCACCGTTCTGCCCACCTGATCAGTTGATTGATATCTTCCTGCATTCTATAGCTTTCTTCTTCATTATCAAACACACAGCCGATTTTAATATCATCTACAAACATCTTAATCATACCCCCTATATTCAAGTCTAGATCATTAATGTGTACCACAAAAAGCAAGGGACCTAGTACTGAGCCCTGCGGAACCCCACTGGAAACAGCCTTCCGGTCACAAAAAAACCCATCAACCATTACCCTCTGATTCCTGCTTTTGAGGCAATTTTGGATCCAACTTGCATCTTTGCCCTGGATCCCATTGGCTTTTACTTTCATGACCAGTCTGCCATGTGGGACCTTATCAAAAGCCTGGCTAAAATCTATATACACTACATCAAACGCACTACCTTCATCGACCCTTTGTTACCTCCTCAAAAAAATTCAATCAAGTTAGTCAGGCACGAACTTCCCTGAACAAATCCATGCTGACTGTCCTTGATTAATCTGTGTCTTTCTAAATAAAGATTTATCCTGTCTCTCAGATTTTTTTCCAATAATTTACCCACCACCAAGGTTAGGCTGATTGGCCTGTAATTACTTGGTGTATCCCTTTCTCCCATCTTAAAGAAAGGTACCACATTAGCAGTTCTCCAATCCTCTACCACCACACCTGAAGCCACAGAGGATTGGAAAATGATGGCCAGAGCTTCTGCTATTTCCTCTTTTGCTTCACTTAAAAGCCTGGGATACATTTCATCTGAGCCTATGGAATTATCCACTTTCAAAGCTGCTAAACCCCTTAATATTTCATCTCTCACAATGTTTATTTCATCTAATATTTCACACTCCTCCTCCCCAATAGCAATGTCTGCATCACCCTCTCTTTTGTGAAAACAGCCACAAATTATTCATTAAGAACCATACCCATGTCTCCTACCTCCACATACAGATTACCCTCGTGGTCTCTAATAGGCCCTACCCTTTCCTTAATTGTCCTCTTGCTCTTAATATATTTATAAAACATTTTTGGGTTTTCCTTGATTTTACTTGCCAAGAATTTTTCATGCACTCACTTTGCTTTCATAATATCCTTTTTAATTTCACCCCTAACTTTCTATACTCCTCTAGCGATTCTGCAGTATTTAGCCCTCAGTGTCTGTCATAAGCCTCCCTTTTTTTCTTTATCCTACCCTGTATGTTCCTAGACATCCAGGGGGCTCTAGATTTGGTAGTCCCACCCTTTTTCTTTAGGCTACATATTTGGTCTGAACCCTCCGGATCTCCTCCTTGAATGCCTCCCACTGCTCTGACACTGATTTACCTTCAAGTAGCTGTTTCCAGTCCACTGTGGCTAAATCACCTCTCGGCTTAGCAAAATTGGCTTTTCCCCAATTTAGAACTTTTATTCCTGGTCTATCCTTGTCCCTTTCCATAACTACCTTAAATGTAACTGCATTATGGTCACTAGCACTTAAATGCTCTCCCACTGCGACCCCTTCTACCTGCCCAACTTCATTCCCTAAAACTAAGTCCAGAACTGCCCCCTCCCATGTTGGGCTTGCTACATACTGACTAAAAAAGTTCTCCTGAATGCATTTTAGGAATTCCATACCCTCTATACCCTTCACACTACTGTTATCCAGTTAATATTAGGGTAGTTGAAATCCCCTACTATTACTTCCCTATAGTTTTTGCACTTCTCAGAAATGTGCCTACATATTTGCTCCTCCAACTCCCTCTCACTGTTTGGGGGTCGAAAGTACATCCATTTTTTGTTTTTCAGTTCGACCGATATGGCCTCGTTTGATGATCCCTCTATCATCCCTCCTCACAGCTGTAATAGTTTCTCTAATCAATACCATGACCCCCCCACCCCTCCCTTTTTACCCCATTCTCTATCCCGTCTGAAAATCCTGTAACCAGGAATGTTGAGCTGCCATGCCTGCCCCTCTTTTAGCCATGTCTCTGCAATGTCTACCTGTGCTCTCAGCTCATCTGTCTTATTCGCTATACTCCTTGCATTGAAGTATATACCATTTAGTACAGGAAAACCTCCTTGTTGACTACTTTCTAGCCCTCGTTTCCTCTGTCCTTCAAATTCACTTTCTACATTTTTGCTCTCCGATTCCAGCTTTACTTCCCTCCCTACTGAAACTATTCTCAGGTTCCCACCCTCCCAAGCTATTTAAACCCTCCTCAACAGAACTAGCAACCCCACCTCCACGAGGATATTGGTCCCAGCTCTGTTGAGGTGCAACCCATCCGCCTTGTACAGGTCCCACCTCCCCCAGAAGCGGTCCCAATGCCTCAAGAATCTAAAGCCCTCCCTCCTGAACCATCTCTCCAGCCACACATTCATCTGTTCTATCCTTCTATTTCTGTACTCACTCATTGGTGGCACTGGGAATAATCCGGAGATTACTACCTTTATAGTCCTGCTTTTTAATCTCTCTCCTAGCTCCCTAAACTCTGCCTGTAGGTCCTTATCCCTCTTTCTACCTGTGTCATTGGTACCGATATGGACCACGACCTCTCGCTGTTCACCCTTTCCCCCCAGAATGTCTTGCAGCCGCTCAGTGACATCCGTGATCCTGGCATCAGGGAGGCAACATACCATCCTGGGTCACGTCCGCGGCCGCAGAAACGCCCGTCTGCTCCCCTGACTATTGAATCCCCTACGACTATAGCTCTTCCATTCTTCTTCCTGCCCGCCCCCACCACCCCCCCGTGCAGCTGAGCCACCCATGGTGCCGTAGACTTGGCTCTGGTGAATCTGCGCTGCACCCCGTCCAAGTCCAATACATCCATCCTGAGGTACCCAAAACTGAACGCAGTACTCCAGTTGGGATCTGCCCAAGGCTCTATACAACTTCCTCTTCTTCCTATTCCAGCCCCTTAAAGTTAAAGGCCAAATTTGCTTGTTTTTGTACCCGTCTACTGGCTTTTAATGATTTGTGTACTTGAACGCCCAAACACAGTGTCAGCTGTGGCTCAGGGGTAGCACTCTCGCCTATCAGTCAGAAGGCTGTGGGTTCAAGTCCCATTCCAGAGACTTGAGCATAAAAATCTAGGCTGACGCTCTAGTGCAGTGCTGTAGGAGTATTGCATTGTCAGAGGTGTCATCTTTCAGATGAAATGTTAATCTGAGATCCCATCAGCTCTCTCAGCTAAATGTAAAAGTTCCATGGTGCTATTTCGAAGAAGCGCAGGGGAGTTATCCTGGCCAATATTTATCCCTCAATCAACATTATTAACAAAAACAGATTTTCTTGTCATTATGATATTGCTATTTGTGGGAGCTAGCTATATGCAAATTAGCTGTCACGTTTCCTACATTACAATGATGACTACACTTTTATAAATACTTCATTGGTTATAAAGCACTTTCAGACATCCTGAAGTCATGAAAGGGCCTATATAAAGTCAAGTCTTTCTTTTGTTCAATCTCCCTGCTCCTCAACAGATCCTAGTTTCTCACCATTTAGAAACCACTTTGATTTATCTTTCTGGGGTCCAAAGTGGATGACCTTACACTGGGCCACATTGATCTGTGGCTAACGCAGCTCAAAACAGGAATAGCAACTAGGAACTTTAATATCACATTGAGGCCCCGAAATGGCTCTGCAATTCCGGTGGACTCCCACTGATACTCCGGCAGACTCTCGCTGGAACTCTGGTGAAACAGTTACAAATGATGCGAGGACCTGGAAATGCCAAGTCCCGGCCTGAGGTGAGAGTTTCCAGCAGCATTATTTAGGGGCGGGACCACTGTTCAGCCCAAACATGGACACTGATACGGAGGGAGTGAGACCGAGGACAGTGACTCACGATGCTGGGAGCTCCAGCTTCCTCGTCCTCAGGAGGAGATGTATTTTTTTTTTAATGGTTACTCTCCAATTCTGTTTATACTCCAGTCATAGAGTGATGCTACTGACATCAGGGATGCCATTGGCAGCAACAATAAAGTTAAGTGCACTAAGCTAAAGATTTTTAAAAATAATGTTGCATGTAGCCAGAAAGGATTGACTACTGTTACATCTGCATGTCCATCACTGTGCCCCAGGTGGGCAAAGGAAACGCTTCAAGGACACCCTCAAAGCCTCCTTGATAAAGTGCAACATCCCCCCCGGCACTTGGGAATCCCTGACCCAAGACTGCCCAAAGTGGAGGAAGAGCATCCGGGAGGGCGTTGAGCACTTTGAGTCTCATCACCGAGTGCATGCAGAAACCAAGCGCAGACAGCAGAAGGAGCGTGCGAAAAAGCAGACTACCCACCGCCCCCCCCCCCCCGCTTTATTTCAACCATTGTCTGCCCCATCTGTGACAGAGACTGTAGGTCCCGCATTGAATTCTTCAGCCACCTGAGAACTCACTTTTAGAGTGGAAGCAAGTCATCCTCGACTCCGAGGGACTGCCTATGATGATGAATCATTTCAAATAGCTTTGATATTAAATCAAATTTGCTTCAGAAATATATGTAGAGTAACTTGTGCCAAATTCAATTTTGGTACTCAATTCTAGTCATTTCGAACATAGCAAAGGTTACACTTTAAGTGATAGCAGCAATCTGTGGTGTTGTTGCAATATTATAGCTTTAATTGCAGCTTGTATGGTTGTGCCTTGTTGAACTGATCCAGGACTGGGAGATTGTTGGGTTAAAGCCTGGACATTGTATGTATAGAACCAGTTGATGGAAATAGACAGCCAGAGGATCACAAGGACTGAACTGGGAGATAGCGAGATCAAAGCCAGGCAATAATGCAGAGCCAGGAATATCAAGATCAAAGGCAGGATAGTAAAAATGCAATGAAGAACATGGGAGCGCATAACAAGATATGGGGAGAAAAAAAGGAGGAACGTTTTGCAGAAAACCCCTCGGAAAAAGAAAGGGGAAAGTAAATAAATGGGCTCCACATTTATTTCCGCTTGATACCTGTTCTCTTTACAGTAGTGCCTCACACTATATGGTACGGCTCCACTGGCACCAGCAGCTCAGTGAGGCAGCCATTCTTCATCTGTCAGCCTAAAGCTTGGAGAGTGATGTTGGCAGGGTTGATGGGATCACAACTGAGTCTGATTTGGTCCTCAGCTCTGGACTATTAGATAGAGATGAGGAATTCAAACGTTGGTTGACTTTTTTTCTCCTCCTTAACATGGGGTCACTGTAAACTGCGGTCAATTTCAGTCTGTTTATCACCACACCAGCTGAAATTAACTGCAGGCCTAGAATCAAATCTAGAATCTTCCTCATCTGTCTAGCTTAGTCCCAAAGAACACAGCGCATTTTCCCAATACGTTTGCAACCTTGCGATGATTTTAAATCATATACTTTTGATGTCTACCTCCAAAATTACAAAATACTCATTTGAACACAGCAGGAGTGGGCAAAGAGTTTCAATCCCAACCCCACTCCACCGCTCCCTCCTCCAAGCTGCAATTTGGCCAAATTTTCCAATGGGAAAAAAGTAGGCAGATCTGGATACCACCCCAACGTCTGACTCTCTGCAAGTAATCTGCCACCTCTGCACCTTGGAATTTCAGCCGTTGAATGCTTGCAGGCTATTCAATTGCGGATAGCACACAAACAAGCTCTATATTGTCGAGTATATATCATCATCACCATCATCATAGGCAGTCCCTCGAAATGAGGATGTTTTGCTTCCATGCCAGAAAAGGATGAGTTCACAGGTGTTTCGAATGAAGGACCCAAATTACATCCTCAAGGGTGGAAGATGCCTGTGCGTGGATTTTTTGTAATGTGTGGTGGCCGTTGCACACCAGCCACCACACGGGCTTGACAGAGCTAGGTCTGCGATATGTGTGCGTACTAGGTCCGTGCAGTCGTCTTGGGTAATCCAGTACATATACATGTGTGTTCACTCACACATATTCCCTTAAGGATCATGACACAGGGATTAGGACCAGGAACACTGGTTGTTTTTCCCCCTTCTTTGCCCAGACGTGCTGTGATCAGTGGTATTTCCTCTGCCACCACTGGACTAAAATCAGCTAACTTCATACTAACTCAAGCTTGGGACCTTTTGATGTTTACGGCTCAGTTACACGCTGCATTTACCAACAAAGCCATTAGGAAAACAAGAAATAGAATATGTAGAAAATGATAGCAAAGCAAACGAAAGTCTGCACTTCCCACCTCCCCACTGAATTCTTTTTGTAAGGTCATCATCATAGGCAGTCCCTCGGAATCGAGGAAGACTTGCTTCCACTCTTAACATGATTCCTTAGGTGGCTGTACAGTCCAATACGAGAACCACAGTCTCTGTCAAAGGTGGGACAGATAGTCGTTGAGGGAAGGGGTGGGTGGGGCTGGTTTGCCGCACGCTCTTTCCGCTGCTTGCACTTGATTTCTGCATGCTCTCGGCGACGAGACTCGAGGAGCTCAGCGCCCTCCCAGATGCACTTCCTCCACTTAGGGCGGTCTTGGGCCAGGGACTCACAGGTGTCTGTGGGGATGTTGCACTTTCTCAGGAGGCTTTGAGGGTGTCCTTGTAGCGTTTCCGCTGCCCACCTTTGACTCATTTGCCATGAAGGAGTTCCGAGTAGAGCGTTTGCTTTGGGAGTCTCGTGTCAGGCATGCGAACTATGTGGCCTGCCCAGCGGAGCTGATCAAGTGTGGTCAGTGCTTCAATGCTGGGGATGTTGGCCTGGTCGAGGACGCTAATGTTGGTGTGTCTGTCCTGCCAGGGGATTTGTAGAATCTTGCGGCGACATCGTTGATGGTATTTCTCCAGCGACTTGAAGTGTCTGCTGTATGTGGTCCATGTTTCTGAGCCATACAGGAGGGCGGGTATTACTACAGCCCTATAGACCATGAGCTTGGTGACAGTTTTGAGGGCCTGGTCTTCAAACACTCTTTTCCTCAGGCGGCCGAAGGCTGCACTGGCGCATGTGTTGGCTCTCGTCGTCAATGCCTGCTCTTGTTGATAGCAGGCTCCCGAGATATGGGAAGTGTTCCATGTTGTCCAGGGACGCGCCATGGATCTTGATGATTGGGAGACAGTGCTGTGCGGCAAGGACAGGCTGGTGGAGGACCTTTGTCTTACGGATGTTTAGCGTAAGGCCCATGCTTTCGTACGCCTCAGTAAATATCCTATGTCCTGGAGTTCAGCCTGTGTGTGTGCGCAGACACAGGCGTCATCTGTGTACTGTAGCTCATCAACAGAGGTTGGGATAATCTTGGATCTAGCCTGGAGACAGCGAAGGTTGAACACGTTCCCACTGGATCTGTAGTTTAGTTGCACTCCAGCAGGGAGCTTGTCGACTGTGAGATGGAGCATGGCAGCGAGGAAGATTGAGAAGAGGGTTGGGGCGATGACGCAGCCCTGCTTGACCCCGGTCCGTACGCGGATTGGGTCTGTAATGGATCCATTGGTAAGGATCACGGCCTGCATGTCATCATGGAGCAGGTAGAGGATAGGTGGTATGTCATGCTACATAGGGAGTACTGGCAGCTCTCTGTTATGGTGCCTTTATGGTCACATACCTGTGTGAGCCACTGGAGTGTCAATGGAGATGGGACTCGCAGCCAAATCCAATCCTATCCACTCACACACACGTCAGGTCATTAGGTACTGATCAAAAATGAAGTTCCTGTCTGCTTATTCCCTGTCCACTTGCCTCCTGCCTAGAATGCAGAGACCAACTGTGGTAGCCCTGCAGTCATCCTGGCTGAGATCAGTAAACTCAATATTGAATAGAGATCTAATTAAGACCTTCCAGATATTGTAGCATACAGTGTATTAACCCTGAGTAGAGCTGCCAAGTTTCACTCATTATGAATGACACTCACCATTTTTAGCTTTTTGATGTAGTACTGGTCTCTCTGGTCAAGTTGTCAGGTTAAACACAGGATCAGGAACTAAAATGCCTACAGATGTTGTGAGTTATGCTGATGGTACTGGACACCTTTTTCTGGTTGCAAAGAATATAATTCACAACAAGTGCCGTATGACCAAAATAATGGATATTGTCAAGACCATCTTCCAAAAGAGTTGAACCAATATTTGTGCCAATCACACTAATTGCCAAACCAGTGACACAATCCATTCATTCCAAAGAGGCCAAAAAATGAGGGACCTGGCAGACCACTGATAACCCCGTGGCATTTGCAGTTCTTAAATTGCAATCAGTTCTGGAGCATCTAGTGAAATTAGAAGAGAAAGGTTCTAGAGTACGTTGAGGAACACCTTGCTGCTTTTATAACAGTCAACAACAATGTGCATTTATGTAGCATCATTCATTTTTTTTTAAGTTCCAAAAGAAAAAAGACTTGCATTTATATAGCATCTTTCAAAACCATCGGAAGTCTCAAAGCACTTTACAGCCAATAAAGTACTTATTGAAGTGTAGCAATGCTGTAATATAGGAAACACGGTAGCCAATTTTTGCACACAGCAAACTCCCACAAACAGCAATGCGATAATGACCAGGCAATCTGTTTTAGTGATGTTGATTGAGGGATAAATATTGGCCAGGACACCAGGGAAAACTTCCCTGCTCTTTTTCGAAATAGTGCCATGGAATCTTTTACATCCACATGAGAGAGCAGAGTGGGCTTCGGTTTAATATCTCATCTGAAAGACGCCACCTCCAACAATGCAGCACTCCCTCAGCGCACTGGAGTGTCAGGCTAGATTTTTGTGTTTAAGTCTCTGGAGGGGGATTTGAACCCACAACCTTCTGACTCAGAGGCGAGTGTGTTACCCACTGAGCCACTAGCTGCTTCAGAAGCCTAAAGGGGAAAAAAATAGATGCCAAGCTAAAAAAGGAGAGATTAGAAATGGTGACCAAAAGCTTGGTCAAAGAGGTGGGTTTTAAGGAGGGTCTTAAAGGAGTGATGTGTCAGAGACATTTACAGGAGGGATTTCCAGAGTATAGAGCTTGGGCAGCTGAAGGCGGGGTGAAGGGAGGATGGGTGAACAAGTGGTCAGAATTAGAGGACCGAAGAGGTCAGGGTCTTTTGTAGGGCTGGAAGAGATTACAAAGATATCAATGAGTTGAGGCCGTGGAGGGATTTATGCACAAGAGTAAGAATTAAAAGTGTGAAACATTGGATGATTGGGAACCAATGTAAGTTAGCAAGGTCAGAGGCGATGGGATACAAGCAGCCAAGTTTTGCATGAGCTGAAGTTTACAGAGGGTGGAGGAGGCAAGGCTGACCAATAAACTATTGGAATACAAAAGCAAAATAACGTGGATGCTGGAATCTGAAATAAAAACAGAAAATGCTGGAACTCTCAGCAGGTCAGGCAGTATCTGTGGTGAGAAACAAAGTTAACGTTTCAGGTCTGTGACCCTTCGTCAGAACTGGACAAGTTTGAGATGTAATAAATTCTTAAGGAAGTGTAGGAGGGGAGGAAAGAACAAAAGGGAAGGTCTGTGATAGGGTGGAAGGCAGAAGAGATTAGAGAGACAAAAGGGATGATGGGCAAAAATAAGATGGTAATGGGACAAGATAAGAAATAAAAGATGAGTCTAGATGGGGTGTGAATGGGGGAATCATCACCTGCTGCCATGGGAAAGAGAAGAAAGGGGGGGTGGGGTTTGGAAAAAAAAGGAGGAAAGGGAAAAGAAATATGGGCAGAGGTTATGGTCTGAAATTGTTGAACTTGATGTTGAGTCCAGAAGGCTGTAAAATGCCTAAATGAAAAATGAGGTGCTCTTCCTCGAGCTGTCATTGAGCTTCATTGGAACAGTATAGGTGGCCGAGGATGGAGTGGTTAGACTATTGGAATAGTTCTGTTTGGAGGTGAGAAAAAAAATGGAATAGGAATTCCGTGCTTGATGGACTGAGATAAGGGCGGAGGCTGGTGATGTCACATAGCTGAAAGTAGACGGCCTATATGATGGAGACAATATAGGGTTGGAAGCTCAGCTCAGGGTTGAATAGTAGCTTGAGGTTGCAAACAGTCTGATTCAGCCTAAGGCAATGGCCAGGAAGGGTGTGGAGTTGGTGTTGAAGGTACAAAGTTTGTGGCAGGAATTTTGGTCTTCTTAATATGTAGCTGGAGGAAACTGCAGCTCATCCAAAACTGGATGATAGGTAGTCTGGCAATATAGAGGCAGTGCAGGGTTTGATAGAGGTGGTATGTCAGATCTAAATGTCATAGAATCATAGACATTTGCAGCATGGAAGGAGGCCATTTCAGCCCATCGTGGCTGCACTGGCTGACAAAGAGCTGTCCAGTCTAATCCCACTTTCCAGCTCTTGGTCCGTAGATTATGGTACTTCAAGTGTACATCCAAGTATTTTTTAACTGTAGTGAGGGTTTTTCAGGCAGTGAGTCCCAGACCTCCACCATCCTTTGGGTAAAAACATTTCCCCTCAAACCTCCCCCCAATTACTTTAAATCTATTCCCCCTGGTTGTTGACCCATCTATTAAGGGAAATAGGTCCTTCCTAGCCACTCGATCTAGGCCCCTCATACTATTATGCAGCTCAATAAGGTCTCCCCTCAGCCTCCTCTGTTCCAAAGAAAACAAACCCAGCCCATCCAATCTTTCCTCATAGCTAAAATTCCCAAGTCCAGGCAACATTCTCGTAAATCTCCTCTGTGCTCTTTCTGGTGCAATCAAATCTTTCCTGCAGAAACCAGAACTGCACGCAATACTCTAGTTGTGGCCTAACTAGTGTTTTATACAGTTCCAGCATAACCCCTCTGCTCTTGTATTCTATGCCTCGGCTAATAAAGGCAAGTACTCCGTATGCCTTCTTAACCACCTTATCTACCTGGCCTGCTACCTTCAGGGTTCTGTGGACATGCACTCCAAGGTCCCTCTGTTCCACTGCTCTTCTCAGTGTCCTACCATTTATTTTGTATTCCCTTGCTTTGTTAGCCCTCACACTTCTCTTGATTGAATTCCATTTGCCACTGTTCTGCCCACCTGACCAGTTCATTGATATCTTCCTGCAGTCTACAGCTTTCTTCTTCATTATCAACCACACAGCCAATTTTTGTATCATCTGCAGTCAGCTGCATACACTTTGAAGCTGATTCCACGTCTGTGAATGATGTCACCAATGGGAAGCACATTGATGACAAAAAGGGGTGCACTAAGAATGGATTCTTGAGGAACTCCTAAAGTGAGAGTGCAAGGGTGGGAAGCAAAGCTATTAGTATAGATGCTCTATGATCAGATATTGAAGAGCGGAACTAAGCAAGGGCAGTCCCACTGCATTGGAGGAGGATGGTGTGCTCAACCATGTCAAGGGTTGCAAAAAATACACTAAGCTGAAGAGCAGAAGCAGCATGCTGTTGACAGAACTAAGCGATTCCACAACCAACGGATCAGATCAAAGCACTGCTGTCCTGCCACATTCAGCCATGAATGGTGGCAAACAATTAAGAAACTAACAGGAGAAGTAAGCTCCATCCTCAATGATGTCGGAGCCACGCATGTGAGTGCCAAAGAAAAGGCTGAAGTCTTCACAGCCATCTTCAGTCAGAAATGCTGAGTGGATGATTTTTCTTGACCTCCTTGAGGTTCCCACAATCACAAATGCCAGTCTTCAGCCAATTCGTTTCACTCCATTTGACATCAAGAAACAGCTGAGTGCACAGCAAAGGCTACTGGCCCCAACAATATCCCGGCTGTAGTGCTGAAGACCTGTGCTCCAAAACTAGCCGTGCTAAGATGTTCCAGTACAACTACAGCACTGACATCTGTCCTGTCCACAAATAGCAGGACAAATCCAACCTGGCCAATGAACATCCTATCAGCCCACTCTCAATCATCAGCAAAGTGATAGAAGGAGTCGTCAACAGTACTATCAAGCGGCGATTACTCACTGATAACCTGTTCACTGATGTTCAGTTTGGGGTTTGACTCCAGACCTAATTACAGCCTTGGTCCAAACATGGACACAAAAGCTGAATTCCAGAGGCGAGGAGAGAATGATATTCCTTGATATCAAGGCAGCATGTGACTGAGTGTGTCACCAAGGAACTCTAACAAACTGACATCAATAGGGACCAAGGGGAATAACAGTAGCTGGAGTCATACCTGGCAGAAAGGAAGATGGCTATGGTCGTTGGAGGCCAATCATCTCAGCCCACTACATCACTGCACAAGTTCCTCAGGGCATCATTCTAGGTCGAACTATCTTCAGCTGCTTCATCAATGACCTTCCCTCCATCATAAAGTCAAAAGTGGGCTGTTCTCTCCATTCGCAATTACTCAGATAATGAAGCAGTCTATGCCCACATGTAACAAGACCTGAACAACATACAGGCTTGGGCTGATAGGTAGAAGGTAACATTTTTGCCACATAAATGATAGGCAATGACCATCTCCAACATGAGAGAGTAGAACCACCTCCCCATGACATTCAATAGAATTACCATTACTGAGTCCTCCACCATCAACATTCTGGGGGTCTCTGTTGACCAAAGATTCAAATGGACCAGCCACATAAATGCCATGGCTAATAGAACATGCCAGAGGTTGGGTATTGTGTGATACGTAGCTCACTTTCTGACTCCTCAAAGCCTCTCTCCTTCCTACAAGGCACAAGTCAGGAGTGTGATGGAATACCCTCCACTTGATGGGGCAGCTCCAACAATACTCAATATGTTTGACACTATCCAAGGCAAAGCAGTCCACTTTATCAGAACCTCATTCATTGGCTTAAACATTCACTCCCTCCACCATCAATGTACCATGGCTGCAGTGTGTACTACCGACAGGATGCACGACAGCAACTTGCCAAGGCTTCTTCAGCAACACCTCCTAAACCCACAAACTCCATCACCTAGAACACCATCACTTCCAAGTCACAATACTGATTTGAACATATACTGATGCTTCTTCATTGTCACTGTGTCAAAATCTTGGAATTCCCTACCTGACATGGTAGGGGTACCTTCACCACATGGACTGCAGCGGTTCAAGAAGCCCCACTACCACCATCTCAAGGGCAACTAGGGATGGGAAATAAATGCCAGACTCTGTCTCTACCACCATTTCAGGCAGTGAGTTCCAGACCCCCACCACCATCTTGGTGAAAAGAGTTTTCCTCCACTCCCCTCTAATGCTTCTATCAATTACTTTAAATCTATGCTCCCCCTGGTTACTGACCTCTCCGCTAAAGGAAATAGGTCCTTCCTATCCACTATATGTAGGCCCCTCATAATTTCATACATCTCAATTAAATCACCCCTCAGCCTCGTCTGTTTCATAGACAACATCCCCAACCTATTCAATCTTTCCTCATAGCTAAAATTCTCCAGTACTGGCAAGACACTCATAAATCTCCTTTGCATCCTCTCCAGTGCAATCACACCTTTCCTGTAACGTGTGGTCAGAATTGTACACAGTACACTAGCTGTGGAATAACTAATGTTTTATACAGTCCAACCTTCCTGCTCTTATATTATATGCCTCGGCTAATAAAGGCAAATATTCCGTACACCTTCTTAACTACCTTATCCACCTGCTCAGCTACCTTTAGCAATCTGTGGATAGGCACTCCAAAGTCCCTCTGTTCTACACTTCTCAGTATCAGACCAGTTATAATGTATTCCCTTGCCTTGTTAGCCATTCCCAAATGCATTATTGTCAGCTATTCTTGGGGCCAGGAAGTGAAGTTTGGTGGTCAGCATTTTCGTAAAAATGCAGTTACGGGAGCAGGAGGTGGTCTCATGGACGAGTTGAGTCCTCAGAGGGCATAGGAGATGGGAGAAAAATAAGAGAAAGATGGGGCCCAGCTTGCGGGGGTAGGTTTGGCTTTGTGGGCAAGAGGAACAACAGAAACATAGGGACCAAAATTTGGGGCAGATTATTCGAACTATTCGAATTATGACCGCCTGGCGGGAGTCAGAGGGAAGAGCCAGAAAATTTGACACTCTACCTCTGACACCGCCTCCCAACACTTTGGGGCACTGTTGGAGGTGGTGTTGGGGCAGGATCGGGTATGGAGCAGGGCGGTGTCCATCGCCGTCACGCTGACCATATCACTTAAAGGGGAGGGACACTGCAAGGTCTATGTCGAGCCCACTGCGGCACTAGGGGGAGTCACAGCCGGGCCAGCGGCCCAATACCAAAGAGGGAGTGCCAGGCAGCCATTGTCGGGACGGCTCAGGAGTCGGCCGACAATTAAAACAAAATGTTGGCCACGGCAGTGCGCCCTCCCCTTTAAGGGCGGCCGCACCGCCCAGCCACTGGCAGTTTCTTGCCGTGCAAAGCTGTCGGGGCAGAAAAGGGGTCGTCGCCAGGCGGTAGGGGGTTGGCACATAGCCAACAAGGGGTTGGAGTGCTAGGCGGGGCAGAAACGCGGTAACGCCGCCCCCGCCCAGAGCCAATTTCGGATGGGTCGCACGATCTGCCTGACCCCGGTCGGAAAGACCTTACCGCCCCATTGTAATGGACCTTAAAAAAAAAAAGAGGCAATTTCAGTCCCAGTCATGTTCATCTAATACAAAAGCAAAATACTGCAGATGTCTCATCGCCGGCAAAACCTTTCATTTACTTGTACTTCTTTCAATTTATATACTGTATTCGCTGTTCACGATGTGGTCTCCTCTACATTGGGGAGACCAAGTGTAGATTGGGTGACTGCTTTGCCGAGCACCTCTGTTCAGTCCACAAGTGTGACCCTGAGCTTCCTATCACTTTAATTCTCCACTCCATTCCCATTCTGCCCTCAGTCTCCTATACTGTTCCAACGAAGCTCAACGCAAGCTCGAGGAACAGCACCTCATCTTTCGTTTAGGCACTTTATAGACTTCTGGACTCAACATTGAATTCAAAATTTTCAGAGCGCAACCGCTGCCAATCTTTGGCTCCCTTCCCCGCCCCCCCCCACCCCCACCCGCCCTGCCCCCTGCCCTCTCCCCTTTCAGAGCCTCTTTCTTTCTTTCTTTCATTTTTCTCCTTGTTTCCAGTGGCAGTTGGTCATTATCCCGCCATTCACACCCTATCTTGATTAATGTTTTTCTAACTCCTGGCATTACCATTTGAATTCAGGCCATCATCCCTTTTGTCTCTCGAATCTCTCCTGTCTTCCAACCTATCACAGACCTTCCTTCCCTTTTGTTCTTTCTTCCCCTCCCCCTTTCAGTGCTTGTTAAAAATCTGTTATTTCCGAACAGTTCTGACAAAGGGCCATCGACCCGAAACGTTAACTTTGCTTCTTCTCCACAGATGCTGCCTGACCTGCTGAGATTTCCAGCATTTTCTGGTCATATTCATCTGTTTTTCATTGTCGAACACAGTCTAAATTTAGTTCTATTTCAACCGAATAATCTTGGCAGGAAGAGAATAGCCTGGGGAAAATTTTACTTTGAGTTTAAAATCTGTTGAATAGATCATTGTGTTCTTATCATCTTCCTCAGCACAATATCAATGTACTGGAGCTAAATTTGTAGTCATGATAACCATGAAATGTTAGCCACAGAAAATTGAGACATTTTATAATGAAACATAAAGAAGAATGGCATCTAATGGTAAGAGCCAATGGATTGTACTGAAGTTGGATTTATCCCAATAACAGAAACAACGATGCTTGACCTGGAGAACATACCCACCATTATAGGGTAAAACTACCTGATGTTATAAGGTAAAACATACCCATCATTACAGAGTAAAACAACCCCCATTATAGGGTAAAACTACCTGCCATTATAATTGAAATTTGGGCATTTAAAATAAAACAAAAGTAAATGGAAGATTGGCTCCTCAGGAGGTTGAAACACAAGGAGGCTCAGTCAGATGTTTTCAAGGTTGAGCCTTGTAGGGCTGGATGTACAAATTGCCGCCAGGGTGTAAAACTGGCATTGTGGATTAACCGCCTGTTATATATAAAGACTGCATGATTTCTATTTCTGTTGAAATCGAGGGATGTAAAAACCGGGCGTTTTCTATAACAGGCGGCTGATCTGCAATGCCAGCTTTACATGTGGGTGGGCAATTGAAAATCCATCTCGTAGACCTTTTGAAGAAAAAAAAGTATGTGAATTTTTATTACTAAGGAGCTAACGGATCAGAAATCCCCAAAACTAATACTATAACAATGTTGTCGTAATCTAGATTTTCTCTTCCTAATTCCCTCCAATTTCTGTCTCCTCATCTCTTCCTCTCCTGAGTTTATGCTGGCATCCCACCCAAATGCTTTTTGCTCAGCAGAGAGCTTGGACAGTGAATGTTGGCAGGCTATTTGATTATAAATGAAAGAAGGACTTGCATTTCTATAGCATCTTTCATGACCTCAGGATGTCCCAAAGCGCTTTCACAGCCAATGAAGTCCTATTTGAAGCGTAGTCACCCCTGCAAAGCTGAGCCAGTAGTTAACGCCGAGCGAGGGGCTGGCCACAGGTGGGAAGAATTTTGTTGGGGCCAGCACTGCCCACTGATACCTGAATCTCGTGTTGGGATCCTGCAACCAGTTTAGGGCCACAACTTAAATAGGGTTCCCACCTGCTTTGGGAAGAACAGCTCAAAAATCAAGTTGGAAGGCCTCTGGTGTCCAGTGGGTGGTAGAATTTTTTTTAAAGTCTACTTACTGTCCCATACCAGGACAGCAGGCAGATAAAAATCACTCCCTATGTCTCAATACAAAATCAAGGATTCTGTTTGTCTTTTTATGGCTTTATTCTCTTGTAGACCCCATTTTAAAGACCCGTGCATCTGTGCAACAAGGTCCTTCTATTCTTCTACATTTAAATGCTTACCATGTACGATGTATTTTCTTTCCATGGCAGCGACTTAGCTTGGATCCAAAGTCGGGGTGATAATGCCTTATTACATCATTGGAGCAAATCACAGTGCTTCACACGCGATGAAAATTTTACGAAAATACGTGGTGGTCACGGAGGCACCTTCGATTCCGGTCGGAGGCCTTCATTCGATGCGCAGCGTACGGGAAGATGACTTCCCTGTAAGTACAGAAATGTTGGAGTCACATGGGCCTGGACCACCAATCACAAGATATTATTCTCATTGATATTAATGGGAACTCCGTTTTTACAAGTTCCCATTACTATCAATGAGAATAATCCCCTAAAACAAGAAACACAACATAATAAATTTAAAAAACAACTCACTTATTTAAAATTAATTGAAATTAAATGTAATTAAATGTTTAAAAAAATATATATATATTTTGGATTTTTTAATGTGTTTTAATAGGGTTTAAAATAAACTTATCTAATGGACAGGGTTTTTAACATAAAAATGAATTATTACATTTAATTTTTAGATATTTTAAAACTCTTACACTGGTAAAAGTAAGCTATGCATAAAAGTTTGAAGGACATTCGCTGGGCATGAGTTGAGCAAATAGCCCAATCTCTTTGCGTGAATGTCCTTCCTGCGGGAATGTGGAGGATCTGTCTTTAGAAATCCTGACAGATCGGAAAAGCCAGTTTTCGGTGCATACGCATCGTGGCCTGTAAAGCGGTTTTTGCGAGACCTCGCCAGTTCTGTGCGCACTTTGTACGGACCCAGCGAGGCCGGAATTTTCAGCACATTATGTAGGCAAATATGCCAGCAACATCCCACAAACAACAATGATGACTTAGTCTGTTAATCTGAACATTGTGGAGTAGGGGACCATCCAACAGTGTTCAGTTTGGTGAGAATTGCAGTGCCTGTTTTTCCTCCACTGTTGCGAAGCACCTCATGGGTGAAGACTGGACAAGCTTACCACAGTTGCTGCAGATAACATGATGATGAGCCTTGGGAATTAAACCTGTCATCAGTAAAATTTGCACTATTTATTATTTTCGATGTGTTAGCAAAGCCACAACAATTAATTTTAATACAATGCAGTCCAATACAATACCTTGCATCATACCTATCATAAATCAAATTACATTTATTAAAACTAAAAGTCCCATATAACGCTTTTAGGCTACAGATGTTTTTGCCTTTTCAAAATGAACATTTCAGTTAATTTTTACTATTTTGAAACAAATGAAGAGTCTGAACCGAGCTTTTCAAAGGAAATCTCAGTTTCATCCTGGATTGCTGGATCGCCCACGCCTACCAATTTGGATTTCTGTCTCAAGCCTGTAATTACTCCTGGTCACTTTGAACAGTTAAAATGTTCCTGCTTAGAAAATCCATATTGAATTACAATATTAGCCTGGCAACAGAAATCGCAGCAGAGCTGATTTCAACAGCTAGCGCATAAGCCACTTATGTGCCCATAGTCTTAGATGAGGTCATAGATATCAGTCATAATGTTTTCATTCATTTTCATTGGGTTATTAATATATGATATAGTGCCTCCACCCATTTTATCCAAATACGCTCCTATACCAAGTCTAATCCACATACTTTGACGTGCATTTGAACGATGGTAGCTTAAAGTGTTCCCTTCCCATTACTCCAGTAACATGGCATTTAGACGTGCTCAAGTGCCAAACATCACAAACAGAAGAAACTCTCCCAACATACTGCAACTTGCTACGTTACAAATTATAAGGTCCTAACCTCAACAATAATCTCACAATAATGGTTCCTGTTCTGCTACACACAAAACAACCACACTGACAAAATATTCTTCGTTGCTCCTTGACATTTTCTCCCTGAGGTTTGATCTGGAACGTTCTCGTTTGGCACAGGTGAGCGAGTTGGCAACTGCGGTATTCTTTGCAGCTACAAAATTAAATGTGTCGGGTATAGTTCTTCTCATAAAAGTTATTGGCATTATTCTGCCGACAACAAAAAACTAATTTAATTGCATGACACTCTATTTAAAGCTGTACAATGGCAGTTTGTTTCCCCCTCCTCTCCTAAAAGGTGCTGACGCACAGTGGGGCCATTGGTTCCACAGGTGTCAGCGATCCTTCGACACCTAGCGCAATTGGCCGTTTGTCATGATTCAGCCTAGACACCGTTGACAGGCTATTCAATTGCGGGGATGATCACTGCCAAGTCTGATTCCATCCTCAGCCAACATCCAGGCAAAAGCATCTTCCAGCAGGGTGGGAGGGTCACTGGATAATAATCAAGTGTGCAAACCTCGGCTGAGATCAGTTAACTCAGCATGGACCAAATAGCCAACCTGGTGACTTCCTGGTCTGTATATCTCAGTGTCACGTCAGTCGAAATCCCCTCCCCCAAGTGGAAACTTTAAATTCGGCTGCCCATATTTTTTTTCTTTGTTTAAAGAACTTTGCAAATAGTTTAAGTTCCCTACGAGGATAATCCATCTCACCCAAAAATCTCAAGACCACCAGTGGATTGAAACTTTTGGTGCCGTGTCAACCATAAACCCAGACTCCTGATACAACACTACAGAGATCTCAGATTATGCAGTACTTATCATGTGGGAAACTAGACCATTCCTGGTCTCTTGAACTAAATAATCTAATTCTAAGTTCTCGAGCACTCAAATGCTTGTGCTCAGTTAGCACAACAACTTAGACTGCCTAAATGGACAACAGCTAACCAAACTGTTTAAACAGTAGTTACAATGGCTGAATGGACAACCAAAACATTTGTCTGTATGTGACACCAACTAGCGATCTAAAACAATACAAACTTAAGCAATAGTGACTACTTAAAAAGATGAGGTTTAGCAGCAAGGAGAATTATTATTTTAAATCTTGGCTCGGAATTTACGGTCACCATGAAGGCAAACGCCATCGTAAGCCTTCTTAAAGGCCCCACAAATTCCGGGTTTTCACATGCACTGAGCTCGCACGAAAACCAGAAAATTGCGATCTGTCCAGGTCGCCTAGACAGATCATCCGAACCAATTAGAAATTCACTTTCACTGGTGCAGAGTTGGGCTATTTGCCCAACAATTGCCCAGTAAATGTACACAAAGCTCTTGCATAGGGCCTGCTTTCACCAGTGTCAGGGTTATTATAAATCTTAAATTAAAACTTATAAATAAAAATGATGCGCAAAACACTTAAAATTAGTTTACACAAATGTTGGTGCAGATTAAAATGTTTAAAATTATTTTTCAAAAAATTAAATTTTTATTTTATTTGCTGTAATGAAGGAACTTTTAATTAAATTTGAAAATCATTAATTGTTATTATACTTGTCTAAATGGTTTAATTATTTGGGGATTTCATAAATGGAATCTTCCTTTCTAATTGTTTGGGCTGGCCAATGAGATCCCAGGGACACTTCCAACCCACCTGCAGCCCTGGGATCCGTGGGCTTTACACAGGTGTATCCCTGTAGGTCCGAGACCCGAACTCTCCGTAGCTTTGAAGCCAGGAGGCAAGTTCGTAGATCTCTGGCGAGTTGGAAGTGTACATAAGAGATTGGTGTGCAAAATTAAAGCACATGGTATTGGGGTAGTGTACTGATGTGGATAGAGAACTGGTTGGCAGACAGGAAGCAGAGAGTCGAGATAAACGGGTCCTTTTCAGAATGGCAGGCAATGACTAGTGGAGTGCCGCAGGGCTCAGTGCTGGGACCCCAGCTACTTAAAATATACATTAATGATTTGGATGAGGGAATTGAGTGTAATATCTCCAAGTTTGCAGATGACACGAAGCTGGGTGGCGGTGTGAGCTATGAGGAGGACGCTAAAAGGCTGCAGGGTGACTTGGACAGGTTAGGTGAGTGGGCAAACGCGTGGCAGATGCAGTATAATGTGGATAAATTTGAGGTTATCCACTTTGGTGGCAAAAACACGAAGGCAGAATATTATCTGAATGATGGCAGATTAGGAAAAGGGGAGGTGCAGTGAGACCTGGATGTCATGGTTCATCAGTCATTGAAAGTTAGCATGCAGGTACAGCAGGCGGTGAAGAAGACAAATGGTATGTTGGCCTTCATAGCTAGGGGATTTGAGTATAAGAGCAGGGAGGTCTTACTGCAGTTGTACAGGGCCTTGGTGAGGCCTCACCTGGAATATTGTGTTCAGTTTTGGTCTCCTAATCTGAGGAAGGACGTTCTTGCTATTAAGGGAGTGCAGCGAAGGTTCACCAGACTGATTCTTGGGATGGCAGGACTGACTGATATATGAGGAGAGACTGGATCGACTGGGCCTGTATTCACTGGAGTTTAGAAGGATGAGACGGGATCTCCTAGAAACATATAAAATTCTGATGGGACTGGACAGGTTAGATGCAGGAAGAATGTTCCCGATGTTGGGGAAGTCCAGGACCAGGGGACATTGTCGAAGGATAAGGGATAAGCCATTTAGTACTGAGATGAGGGAAAACTTCTTCACTCAGAGTTGTTAACCTGTGGAATTCCCTACTGCAGAGAGTTGTTGATGCCAGTTCATTGGATATATTCAAGAGGGAGTTAGATATGGCCCTTACGGCTAAAGGGATCAAGGGGTATGGAGAGAAAGCAGGAAAGGGGTACTGAGGGAATGATCAGCCATGATCTTATTGAATGGTGGTGCAAGCTCGAAGGGCCGAATGGCCTACTCCTGCAACTATTTTCTATGTTTCTATGTTTACTCTTGAGGTATGCCTCCGACCGCAAATTCAGGGCCCTTCAATAAAACTGTTCAATTAATCAGCACTGCAATTACAAAACTATTGAGTAATCAAGTCACGTCTTACAAATGTAAAGAGGAAAATGACCGCAGTGATCACACAAGGTAAGTTTCTTTGATACTGAAGTTGACAATGTATTGTTCAGTACTTAGTTTAGGATAGCCTATTACTATTAAATGATGTAAAGTGGCACTCACGTTGATATCCTTAATGGTTGATAGATACATTGTCCATTATGACATGGAACTGCACAAACCAGGAATGTCTCATGTTCAGTCTATGATCTGGCTGACTTAGCTAATTACAGCTCAGATATTAATGGGCTTCCATAATTTGCCGCAGCATCCCTTGGCTAAGGAGCAGAATATCTGGAATAGTTTCTGTTTCTGATCAGTATGCTAAAAACTGTGCTACTGCGGACATCGGATGAGGACAGGATTAGGCATAGCTATGATGCCCTATATGGGCGAATAGCCTGATAACACATAGTATGTAGGTTTACATGAAGAGCACCTATTTGGGCAAGGTGGACATTTCGGAGGGTGGACAGCATCTGCGAGATGATAGTTCAGTGCAGAACAGCTCCTGCAAGAGAGAAGGGAACAAAAGATAGGAAAGAAAGATGGTCATCAGCGCATCCTTCTCAGCCTGCGAATATGTGCATAGTTTATTTGTGGGAGCTGTCAAAACACAATAGTTGGCACACCTTAATGCCACCGTCTTTGTTTGTGCCCCATCTATCTATTTCTGATCAGGCAGAGCCAGATTCCCTCAACTTTTAGCTTTGGGAACTGCATATCTCTAACATTGATTTGCGCCAGTGGCAGTGGTAGGCAGTGGTGCATGGGACTCACAGGTCTCCCAGGAACCAGATTAGCATAAAAATCCCACTAGACAGGGATTGTCATCGCTGTTTGACAAGAGGTTCATGCAATGGTAATGACTAGAGTAGACAGACGTAGCTCTGGCTGATGATTTACTGTACCACATTACTGCAATATATAAGTCTATGCAATGTGCTAGCTTTGTTTTTAAATGGGTGAATACGTGTGCCAGACCAGTATATGATACTGTTAGCCTTGGCACAGGAGATTCCCTTTAACTGAATTGCATGGCAATTAGATTTTCTCAAAACTCCAATCCTTCTGCTTCTCAGTTTAAAGGATAATGGCAGGTGCCAAAGGTCAAATGTCAACATTATACGACTGAGAGGTCGCCCTTGCACCGGTTCTGAGCTGCATCTAAAGGTGACAAGTCCATAGGCCCCTCAAGTATGCGGAGACTGTATTACAGGCCTCTGAACTGTATCAATCAGCCTAAATCAATCAGATTAATCGGCATTTTACTGGCAGCTCCAGCGGCCCCCTGCAAAGATTGGAAACAAGCTCCGAAACTTACATAGGATTATATGGTCCTGTTGCAGTGCCTTGTTCCATCAATCAATAAGGAAATACTGGGATGCTTTAGTGTAATCGACTGAACACATTATTTTTAAATGTGCCCCTTTTTTATAAATGGGCTTAACCATAATAAAAAGGAAACTTATCAAACAAGATGATAATATTGCTCTGGTTGTCCTCTAAACACACCCGTCCTTGCGGTGCCCGGTACATACCAGTGGACATCACATGCTCCCTCTCCAGGGCCAACGGACAATGTTGTGGAAGAGAGGCAGGCAGCCAGAGTGACAAGGAAGTCACTCCTACTCTGGGTCACATCCATGCTTGATCTATAGATGGCCAACTTGGTCTGTTCCAACAGCAGAGCCACAAGAAGGTCCTCCGACTGTCCCCAATGCCAACCCCCCCCCCCCACCCCCCACCTCTGTACCGGGTGGCAAAAGATCAGGAGCGTTGAACCAAAATGGAGCCAGAAATTGAGGAGCAGAACTTTGCTGGAGAAGCGGACCTTATGTAAAAGCAGCTCATCGGAATAATATATATATATATAAATATACACACATGGTCCCTTCATATACCGACCCAGGCACAGGGAATTTACTGCAGGTGTTGGGTGGGACACCTGGCAAACCCATAATTTTTGATGGGCTGCTGCTAGCACTTAAAGGTAATTGCATTCAAAACCTGGCAAGCAATTTTGTGTGTGGTGCCAGACTGGAGGACAGAAGGAAAAGGAGCAGGACTGTTGAAATCGAGGATGCTGCCTTCGATGTGCTGGTCCACAGATGCTCCACAGATCCAAGACCTGCAGCAGAGGAGATCGTCCCTCTTCAGAGCAGAGGCGTGATAAGGGTTGTGATGTATGTAGCACTCAAAACACTGACTCCACACGGTCTGGTGTTGTAGTAACTGCTGTGACCTTAGTCCTTTATTGTATAACTCCAGAGTGCCTCCCAGGTGTGGTGGGTAGCGTTTTATACTCTGTCTTGCAGGTACTTCCAGGTCTCCCACCACAGCGCCCTCTGTGGCGCACCATTGTACTTATACATTTAATGTACCTGGACAATACATATCATCTCACTCCCCCCTCCCACCCCGGCCAGTTCCAAAAGCCATTGCTGGTAACCTCGGCCTTGTTCGTCCTGGTTGGTTTGTGAGTGTGAGTCCATGACCATCCACTTTCCCCCCATGTGGAGATAATGCATGTGATCCGGTGCAAGCATATGGTATTTGCAGTCCTTACATGGGTGATGAAGTACATAAGTATAACCTCCAACAGACTATAGGTATACGTGGACAGTACATTTGTATGGTACATGTGATATGTGGCACAGATGTTATGTCAAAAGGTTGCAGGTACACTGAACAGTTATTTAATCCCAGCTCCACTGGGTGAGGTACGGTGGCAGTGTACTGTCCCTTTTTGCCCGAGGTGATGGGCTGTGCTGAGACAGGGTATCGCAACTAGTGCATTGCCTCTGTTCTTAGTGGTCGCTTTGGCAGCTCATCTGCAGCCGCTGAACCCTTGCATGAATCACGTAAAATAGAAAATCGCACTGGCCCCTTAGGCCTGTTAGTCAAGGACCCATTGGCCCTTTTACTTGTGCCTCGTGGTATTAACTCTTTTCATACATCAGACATAATTTTAAACACAGTAACCATTCAGCATCAAAATATCACTTCTTATCCTAAATCACTACATCATACAAATCACATTACACATTTAGACCCGCTCTTGCCTTACAAAAGTCTTTTTGTGGGGACCGCCAACGGTGTAGGGCCCTTTTAAGGCTCCTCGGTACATTTCCCTTTTAAGATGCCATCTTGAGATTCCCATGAGGCTTCCCTTAGGCGCCGCCATTTTAGTTGTACTGCTTGCCTTTGTTCTTTGCAGAGCTCTGCTGCCGCTATCTTGAGCTCGCTGGCCTGCCGTTTTACTCTCTGGAATAGAAGAAATAACGAAGAAGGAAGGAAAGAAAACGGCCAAAACAATCCGATCTTGAATTTGGCTCTTTGAATTCAATCCATTATAGCCCTTGTGAGGACGGCCTCTGTGATTGCTGCTGTATCCTCTGCTCTGACTCCTGCATCTGCTCGGACTCCTGCACCCACTCGGATAATCGCGTTCTCCTGAGTTGTACCTGCCGCCTCCGTAGCCTCCGCCGTCGCTGCAGCCTCTGCTCCTGCCGCCTCTCCTGCAGCCGCCATGGCCGCCCCCATCGCCTCCACCGTAACCGTGACCGCCGCCCGACTCTTCCTCCACGTCCCCCCCCCCCCACCTCCCCGGACTTGTCGGCCATCGATGGGCCTCCCGTTCATCGCCCGCAGCGCGTCGCCGGCTCGCACCTCAGCGATCGGCCCGTACGTGAAACACTGCTCTTCCAGGGTTGGGGCTGCAGGGTTGCTGTCGCCTGTGGAATTTGGACTGCCGATGAACTGCTTATTTCTTCTCCAGCTCGGTCGGTGCTGCTCTTTGGGAACCCGGGGGACAGCGGTCTGTGGAGGAAATAAGTCTTCCCAGCTCCCACGGACCTTTCCCATCCATCTTCTGCCAGGAAGCGTCGGCCCATCGCCTGCAATGACCCACAAAGGTAAACCGTGCGTCCCGCCCCCGTGAGGTACCTGCACATCCGTTCTGCCCAGAACAGGTATCAGTTACTTGGTGTAGGTACGCAGCTTCGTCGTGACCCAGACCAGCTTGGATCGTGCAGCTGGGTTAACCCACAGTTTTTCAAAAGCTTCCTGACTCATCAACGGTGGACCCAATCCAGTATCTACTTTCATACTGACTGTGACTCCGTTAATCTTGACCTCCATAATCACCGGGGCCAAATCGTCGGTGCACATATACAGTCCAAACAACGCCTCGTCTTCTTCTGCCTGCTCCTCGCTGGGAAATGGATCCTCTGGACCCTCTGCCATCTCCTCAGCCACACGGTGAGTCAGGTGTCTTTTACACATACGCTGAAGGTGGCCTTTTGTGTGGCACCGGTGAGCTCCATGGCTTTCTCCGCAGTACCAGCATGGTGCTACTCGATTAGCCCCCCTCGGCGGACTGAGTTCCAGGACCCCGAGGTCCGTGCTCTCTGCCCTGGGCAAAGCCACGTTCTGCAGTTTTGTCCATGGTGGACGCTATCCTGTGGACAGTGCCTGCCGGGTTCGAGACTGTGTGGATCATCTGCCTGGTGCTGCAAGTCGATGCCATAAGCGCCCTGTTGATGGTGATGGCTTGCTTCGCTTCAGGGTGACTGTAGGTGTCATGGATAGCAGCTTGTGAAGGAGACCCTCATGGCCAATCCCCATAACAAAAATATCTCGCAATGCGTCTTCAAGTGTGTGCCAAAATCACACGGCGCCGCGAGTCTTCTGAGGTCCGCAGCATATTTGGTGACATCCTGGCCCTCAGGTCTGCAGTGATGGTAGAATTTGTGCCGGGCCGTGAGGATGCTCTTCTTCGGTTTAAGTTGGTCACGAATGAGTGCGATCAGCTCCTCGTATGACTTGTCCTTGGCGCTCCCGGGTGCCAGAAAATCCCTGACGAGATAGTAAACCTCATCGCTACAGCTGGAAAGTAATATCGCCTTACGCTTCTCTCTCAGTGTGTCCGTGTGCCCCGTCAGGTCGTTTGCTGTGAAGTAATACTCGAGCCTTTCCATCAAGGCCTCCCAATCATCATTTCCCACTGTAAAATCCTTTAACGAGCCCAGAGTAGCCATGGTTGCGTGATGCGTGAAGTTCGTCTGTGTCCTTGTCGCCAATGCGATGAATGTAGCACTCAAAACACTGACTCCACACGGTCTGGTGTTGTAGTAACTGCTGTGACCTTAGTCCTTTATTGTATAACTCCAGAGTGCCTCCCAGGTGTGGTGGGTAGCTTTTTATACTCTGTCTTGTAGGTACTTCCAGGTCTCCCACACAGCGCCCTCTGTGGCGCACCATTGTACTTATACATTTAATGTACCTGGACAATACATATCAAGGGTTAAGGCTTAATCAAAGGCGATAATTGGGTGGATAGGGAGAGAAGGTATTTCTTCTGGTGGGAAGCCCAAAGACCATAAGAACATAAAAAATAGGATCAGGAGTAGGCCATTGGCTCCTCAAGCCTGCTCCGCCATTTAATAAAATCATGGCTGCTCTGATCTTGGCCTCAACTCCCTTTTCCTGCCCGCTCCCCATAACACTTGACTCCCTTATCATTCAAAAATCAGTCGATCTCCACCTTAAATATATTCAAAGACCCAGCCTCCACAGCTCTCTGCAACAGAGAATTTCATAGATTTATGACCCTCTGAGAGAAGAAATTTCTCCTCATCTCAATTCTAAATGGGTGACCCCTTATTCTTAAACTATGCCCCCTAGTTCTAGGAAACATCCTCTCTGCATCTACCTTGTCGAGACCCCTCAGTATCTTATATATTTCAATAAGATCCCCTCTCATTCTTCTAAACTCAAATGAGTCGAGGCCTAACCTGCTCAACCTTTCGTCATAAGTCAACCCCTTCATCTCAGGTGCTAAAGAAGAAGGCATAACTGTAAAATTAGAGCTTGGCCATTCAGGGGTAATATCAGAAAACACTTTTTCACGTGATCTTGTTGAATGGCGGAGCAGGCTCGAGGGGCTAGATGGCCTACTCCTGTTCCTAATTCTTATGTTCTTATGTATAAAGCTTCCATTTTTCCCACACAGCAGGTTCTGGTAATGATTCTGCTGTTGCCTTTTACACCTCTTCTAGATCCATATTTTGTTTCTTTACTTGTCCCATTACCATCTCCTTTTGCCTTGCACCATCATCCCTTTTATCATTTAATCTCTCCTGCCTTCCACCCTATCACAGACCTTCCCTTTTGTTCTTTCCTCCCCCACCCAACCCTCCCCTTTATCCAAAACAAAAGCAAAATACTGCAGATGCTGGAAATTTGAAATAAAAACAGAAAATGCTGGAAATACTCAGCAGATCAGGCAGCATCTGTGGAGAGAGAAACAGAGTTAAAAGTTTCATCAGAACTGGAAGAAGTTAGAGATTTATCAGTTTATAAGCAAGGACAGAGTCAGGGATAAAGGGGGATAATTCTCTGGACCACTCCCACTCTGTCCTCGGCCTCCTACACTGTTCCAATGAAGCTCAGGGAACAGCACCTCATCTTTCTATCAGGCATTTTACTGCCTTCCGGACTCAACTTTGAGTTCAACAATTTCAGATCATAACCTCTGCCCCTATTTTTTCGGTGGCGTTATTATTTACTTGAACATTCTGCATGACTGTAGACGTATGTACATTGTTACAAAGGCCTTTTTTCGGAAAGCAGCTGTTGCTGATGATTCTGATAGACCCATTTTTAGTTTCTTTACTTGTCCCTTTAACATCTCTTTTTGCCTTGCACTATCATCCCTTTTGTCATTTAATCACTCCTGCTTTCCACCCCATCACAGACCTTCCCTTCGGTTCATTCCTCCCCGCCCTCCTTTCTGAGCATTTATAGTTTTTATTTCAGATTTTCAACATCCACATTATTTTGCTTTTGATGTAGAGCAGGCGCTTGGGTGACATTCTGAATGCTCGGCTGAATTTCAGCATATTTTTGCATCTGTTTACAGGAAAAGTCTACACATAATAGATAATATCAAACGCAGGCCAGAAGGAGGCCTCCCAACTAAAGTAATTCCTGGGATGTGAGCATCGCTGCCAGCATTTATTGCCCATACTTAGTTGCCCTGCGAAGGTGATGGTGAGCCTCCTTCTTGAACCGCTGCAGTCCAGGTGGTGAAGGTGCTCTCATGTGCTGTTAGGTAAGGAGTTCCAGGATTTTGACCCAGCAACGATGAAAAAATGGTGATATATGTTCAAGTCGAGATGGTGTGTGACTTGGAGGGGAACGTGAAGGTGATGGTGTTCCCATACACCTGCTGGCCATGGCCTTCTAGGTGGTGGAGTTCACCTGTTTGGGAGGTGCTGCCGAAGAAGCTTTGGCAAGTTGCTATAGTACATACTATAGGATAATACACACTATAGCCACAGTATGCCAGTAACGGTGGGTGTGGATGTTTAGCCTATTGGATGAGGTGCAAATTAAGTGGACTGCTTTGTCCTGGATGGTGTTGAGCTTCTTGAGTGTTGTTCCAGCTGTACCCATAGGCAAGTGGAGAGTATTCCATCACAGTTGTACCTTGTAGATGGTGGAGAGGCTTTAGGGAGTCAGGAGGTGAGAAACAGGCCACAGAAGGTAGCCTCTGACCTGCTCTTGCAACCATATCATTTATGTGGCTGGTCCAGTTCAGTTTCTGGTCAATAGTGACCCACAGGATGTTGATTATGGGGGATTCAACTATAGTAATATTATTGAATGTCAAGGAGAGTTGGTTTTGCTCTTTCTTGTTGGAGATGGTCATTGCCTGGCACTTGCGTGACATGAATGTTACTCATGAAGGTCATTAATGAAGCAGCTAGGGATAAGTATTGCCTAGGATGCTATCCTAAGGAACTCCTGCAGTGATTTCCTGGAGCTGAGAGGGTTGGCCTCCAACAAGCACAGGTATCTTTGTGCCAAATATGACGCCAGCCACTGGAGAATTTTTGCCCTGATGCACAATAACTTCAGTTTTACTAGGTGCCACATTCGAAGGTGGTGCTGGGGTGCAGCCAGTTCTGGAGCACAGGTCTTCAGCACTACAGCCGGGATATTGTTGGGGCCCATGTCCTTTTCTGAGTGCAATGCACTCAACTGGTTCTTGGTTTTTCGTGGAGTGAATCGAATTGGCTGACGACTGGCATCTGTGATGGAGTGAACCTCATCAGCATGAGGCCTGGGAGATTTCAACTCCAGAGCTGCATCTGCAGAGGCCCCATCAATCCACTGCATGAACCGAACAGGAAGTGGTAGGTGTCCAGAGAAAGATTTCAGGCAGCAGGAGGCCTGTGCCCTGGACCTGAAGGTGGGTTCCCGGCACCATAAGTGTTCAGGTGGGGGGGGGGGGGGGGGGGGGAAGGGGGGAAGAGAGCGGCTTGCGTGGGGTGCCTGACTGCAATTTTAACCGGAGCCTGTGTGGTCAAGATATGAAGATGGCACCATGAAGCAGAGGAGGCTCAAAGTTACCCTGTGGGGCCCAGAGGTGCATTCCTGTTGCTCCTGACCCACAGGGAAACTAAAACAATCAAAAACATATTTTTTTAAAAAAAGAACAGTAACCTCCCTAGGCCTCTTCTGGTCCCGGGTCTTCTCGTCACCAGATTGGCCTAGCAGAGAAGCCACAACGATGTCATCAGTGCCCAGCCTGTATATTTAAAGAAAGACCCCACTGCCTTCCGGCGGGTATCCCTTTCGCCTGATCACAGCCTGTGGGATCAGTTTAGGCAAGTTGCACAGGACATTTTAACTGCTCACCCGGTTTCCACAAACGCAATTAAGCAAAATTTATATTATACAATGAAATTGTTTTGTAGTGAATTTGCACATAGTAGAATTTTCTTTTAAAAAGTGAAACATTTTCAGTGTCCCAATTCACTTACCATGTAACTGAACATAATAACACTCCGTTTACAATCAATTTATTACCAGCTTACATTGAACACTAATTTTCCATTGTTTAACCCATATAGTACAGTAAAATGTGCCTCATGAAATAATAGAAATCCATGCTGTCAGTTGTTGAAGTATTTTAAGGAGGTGGGGTAGCATTGCTGGTTAAAGAAGAGATTAATGCAATAGTTAGGAAGGACATTAGCTTGGATGATGTGGAATCTATATGGGTAGAGCTACAGAACACCAAAGGGCAAAAAACGTTAGTGGGAGTTGTGTACAGACCTCCAAACAGTAGTAGTGATGTTCGGGAGGGCATCAAACAGGAAATTAGGGGTGCATGCAATAAAGGTGCAGCAGTTATAATGGGTGACTTTAATATGCACATAGATTGGGCTAACCAAACTGGAAGCAATACGGTGGAGGAGGATTTCCTGGAGTGCATAAGGGATGGTTTTTTAGACCAATATGTCGAGGAACCAACTAGGGGGGAGGCCATCTTAGACTGGGTGTTGTGTAATGAGAGAGGATTAATTAGCAATCTCGTTGTGCGAGGCCCCTTGGGGAAGAGTGACCATAATATGGTGGAATTCTGCATTAGGATGGAGAATGAAACAGTTAATTCAGAGACCATGGTCCAGAACTTAAAGAAGGCTAACTTTGAAGGTATGAGGCGTGAATTGGCTGGGATGGATTGGCGAATGATACTTAAGGGGTTGACTGTGGATGGGCAATGGCAGACATTTAGAGACTGCATGGATGAACTACAACAATTGTACATTCCTGTCTGGCATAAAAATAAAAAAGGGAAGGTGGCTCAACCGTGGCTATCAAGGGAAATCAGGGATAATATTAAAGCCAAGGAAGTGGCATACAAATTGGCCAGAAATAGCAGCGAACCTGGGGACTGGGATAAATTTAGAACTCAGCAGAGGAGGACAAAGTGTTTGATTAGGGCAGGGAAAATGGAGTATGAGAAGAAGCTTGCAGGGAACATTAAGACGGATTGCAAAACTTTCTATAGATATGTAAAGAGAAAAAGGTTAGTAAAGACAAACGTAGGTCCCCTGCAGTCAGAATCAGGGGAAGTCATAACGGGGAACAAAGAAATGGCGGACCAATTGAACAAGTACTTTGGTTCGGTATTCACTAAGGAGGACACAAACAACCTTCCGGTTATAAAAGGGTCGGGGGGTCTAGTAAGGAGGAGGAACTGAGGGAAATCCTTATTAGCCGGGAAATTGTGTTGGGGAAATTGATGGGATTGAAGGCCGATAAATCCCCAGGGCCTGATGGACTGCATCCCAGAGTACTTAAGGAGGTGGCCTTGGAAATAGTGGATGCATTGACAGTCATTTTCCAACATTCCATTGACTCTGGATCAGTTCCTATAGAGTGGAGGGTAGCCAATGTAACCCCACTTTTTAAAAAAGGAGGGAGAGAGAAAACAGGGAATTATAGACCGGTCAGCCTGACATCGGTAGTGGGTAAAATGATGGAATCAATTATTAAGGATGTCATAGCAGTGCATTTGGAAAGAGGTGACATGATAGGTCCAAGTCAGCATGGATTTGTGAAAGGGAAATCATGCTTGACAAATCTTCTGGAATTTTTTGAGGATGTTTCCAGTAGAGTGGACAAGGGAGAACCAGTTGATGTGGTATATTTGGACTTTCAGAAGGCGTTCGACAAGGTCCCACACAAGAGATTGATGTGCAAAGTTAGAGCACATGGGATTGGGGGTAGTGTGCTGACATGGATTGAGAACTGGTTGTCAGACAGGAAGCAAAGAGTAGGAGTAAATGGGTACTTTTCAGAATGGCAGGCAGTGACTAGTGGGGTACCGCAAGGTTCTGTGCTGGGGCCCCAGCTGTTTACACTGTACATTAATGATTTAGATGAGGGGATTAAATGTAGTATCTCCAAATTTGCAAATGACACTAAGTTGGGTGGCAGTGTGAGCTGCGAGGAGGATGCTGTGAGGCTGCAGAGCGACTTGGATAGGTTAGGTGAGTGGGCAAATGCATGGCAGATGAAGTATAATGTGGATAAATGTGAGGTTATCCACTTTGGTGGTAAAAACAGAGAGACAGACTATTATCTGAATGGTGACAGATTAGGAAAAGGGGAGGTGCAAAGAGACCTAGGTGTCGTGGTACATCAGTCATTGAAGGTTGGCATGCAGGTGCAGCAGGCGGTTAAGAAAGCAAATGGCATGTTGGCCTTCATAGCAAGGAGATTTGAGTACAGGGGCAGGGAGGTGTTGCTACAGTTGTACAGGGCATTGGTGAGGCCACACCTGGAGTACTGTGTACAGTTTTGGTCTCCTAACTTGAGGAAGGACATTCTTACTATTGAGGGAGTGCAGCGAAGGTTCACCAGACTGATTCCCGGAATGGTGGGACTGACCGATCAAGAAAGACTGGATCAACTGGGCTTGTATTCACTGGAGTTCAGAAGAATGAGAGGGGACCTCATAGAAACATTTAAAATTCTGACGGGGTTAGACAGGTTAGATGCAGGAAGAATGTTCCCAATGTTGGGGAAGTCCAGAACCAGAGGTCACAGTCTAAGGATAAGGGGTAAGCCATTTAGGACCGAGATGCGGAGGAACTTCTTCACCCAGAGAGTGGTGAACCTGTGGAATTCTCTACCACAGAAAGTTGTTGAGGCCAATTCACTAAATATATTCAAAAAGGAGTTAGATGAGGTCCTTACTACTCGGGGGATCAAGGGGTATGGCGAGAAAGCAGGAATGGGGTACTGAAGTTGAATGTTCAGCCATGAACTCATTGAATGGCGGTGCAGGCTAGAAGGGCCGAATGGCCTACTCCTTCACCTATTTTCTATGTTTCTATGTTTCTATCTCCGATTAACTTTCCCAATGATATTTTCAACTCCAATTTTCTTTGCTTTCTGTCCACCCCTGAAGCAGTTGTTCACTCTGGAATATAGCTCCACAGGTGCCAGTGTACTGAACTCTAGTACTGGCAGCTCATTCTGTCTGAGCCTAAACAGCGAGGGCAAGCAGGCTATTCACTGACGAGGTCAATCACAGCCATGTCCGATTCCACCCTCACCCAGTGGTCACACATGCACACTTTCCAGCAGAGGGCACAGGATCATGGGGACTACGGCTGGATTTCCCCTACGCCTTTCCCAAGCCTGGAGACAAGGGAAATGATTGTTGCGTTCCCGACACTGCCCTGGCTGAGATCAACTAACTCAGCACAGACAAGGGATCAAAGCTGGAGCTTTCTTAATCAGTGTGCCTCACTATCTAACCGCTTGGTGCCTTTACCCAGTGAAGAAGTACTTGCACTTATATAGCACCTTTCATGACCCAATGTACTTTACAGCCAATGAGGTCCTTTAGAAGTGCAGTCACTGTTGTGATGCAGGAAACGCAGCAGCCAATTTGCACACAGCAAACTCCCACAAACTGCAATGAGATGATGAGAGATAACCTATTTTATTGGTGTTGATTGAAGTATGAATATTGCCCAGGACACTGGGAAGAACTCACCTGCTCTTCTGCTAAATGGTACCATGGGATCTTTACGTCCACCTTAGCGAGGACAGACTCAGCTTAACATCTCATCGGAAAGACGGTACCTCCGGCAGTGCAGCACTCCTTCAGTTCTGCACTGGAGTGTCAGCCTGGATCTGTTTGAGACTCTAGAGTGGGACTTAAACCCACAACCTTCTGATTCAGAGAATAAATTGTTACCAACTGGCCACGGCTGACTGAGCAATCGGGAGAAGAGCTGCTGCGCATTATTTATTAATAGACTAAATAAAAACTACATTTCTATAAAAAAATTGGTTCAGTGCAATCAAGACAACAGGATTATTCAATAATATTTTTCTTAACCATGTTATATGCTACTCTGACCTCAAAGATTGTTACATATGCCATTAATTTCAAATCATGAAAATGCAAAGCATGCCTGCTTATTCCACAACTGTAAAATATTTTGTTCACCTCTCTTCAGGCCTCCCTAGCTTGTGTTTAAAGTAAAAACAAAATAATTAGAAAACATTTATTTACAGACATTTATGGTATCCATAATTATAATTAGGCGGTAACATTGACTCACGTTGAGTGATGTTTATTTGCCTAAAAAAAGATTATGCGAGCTTCAAGTATCTGGTATGGTATTATTTTCCTTAGCTGCAGTGCTGCAAATATTTGTTAAATACTCAAGGCTTTGCAATACAGTTTTTTTTTAAAACATGATTTGCCTGGGTAGACAAAAAAGGGCAATGCACCTTTAAATTTTCAAAGATCGGATGTTGTAAGTGGGTTACTGGACATATGCAGGGCTGCTGCTACTCCTGTCTTCAGAGAGTATAATTAAAACCCCATAAACAGCCTGTTCCCTTTCACTCAATTAAAAAAATGCCACAGAAACTCAAACTGTAGAATTTTATTAAATGATATACGATATGAAATGTTAACCATACCAAGTGAAGTGGTCTGTTTAACAACACAGAAAATAATGAGATCATCTGTCAAGAATGTTTGGCATAAGCCGGTTAATTCTGTATAATTTGCAACAAGATGTGTAGCATCTGCTTATTCAGATCCCAATATTGTCTTGGAAAGGCTTCTAGGCAATGAATGTCAGCTGGAATCAATAATCGTAAAACTGTTTTACTTTAAGAACTATTTATTCTGGTTGTACTTTGACCAACATGGTGTACTGTTGCTTATGAAACATCTTATAAAATGCTTGCAACATAAACAACAGCTCATTGTGTTGCTTTTATTTATAAAATTTTAAAAACTGTATAATATTGGGAAATATTTTGTAAAAAGCGCCAGGGGTTCATTTGACATTCGCCTCGATATTTTCAGATGTTTGAACGAGGGCAACGCTTTATGGAGGTCGTCAGCCTGGACCTTTACGTTAACTTATGTGAGGTTAGAAAGTAAACACGGTGAAATAATCGGGAGCAAATTAATCCTGCAAAATAGATTCACCAAATGTGCTGTCAATCAATTTTATTTTCAAGTTGTATATCAGAGGAACCCATTTTCAGTGACCCCCTCCCCCCAGTGTACATGTGTTAAATTTAGATGTGTCCATTTGAAAAACATTATCTGGCATGTGAGCAAACAGCTATTCAAATGTGAGAGTGCTGGAGTACGTCTAGAGGTTTTTTGCACAGGATTAAAATACTTGCACTTATATAGCGCCTTTCACATCCTCAGGACGTCCCAAAGCGCTTTACAGCCAATGAAGTACTTTTTGAAGCATAGTCACTGTTGTAATGTAGGAAATGCGACAGCCAATTTGCACACAGCAAGATCCCATGAACAGCAATACGATAATGACCAGATATTGGGGCTGAGTTTACGCCTCCTACAACGTGCGCACACACCTGTAGGGGCTGCGCAAATTCCGGGTTTAGGCATGCACTGCTCATGCACCTAAACTCGGAACATGCAATCTGTCAAGAATCCTCTTGACAGATCTCATGCAGCCAAAAGTAAAGGACCTCCATGGGCGGTGAGTTGGTCTATTTGTCCAACGAATGCCCTTGAATTTATTACGCTGGTAAAAGCAGGCATAAGGCTTGCTTTTACCAGCATAAGAGTTTTAAAAAATAGAAAAATAAAATGTTATCACTCATATTAAAAACCCTGTCCATTAAGGTAAATTTTATTTTTAGCCCTGTTAAAACATAACAATTTTCAAAAAAATACATTTTTGTATAAAATATTGAATTAAATTGCATTTAAATTAATTATGTAATGTGTTTTTTATTTATTTATTTAATGGGTTTGTGTGTTTTGGGGGGTATTCCCATTCATACTTATGGCAGCTTCGTAGAAACGGAACTCACCATAAGTCTGAATAGGGATTTGCTTACTTTCATTGGTTGGGCTGGCCCACGTGATCCCAGGGTTGCTTGCGAATCGCCTGCACTCCTGGGATACATCGGCCTCTACACAGGCCTACATGTAGAGGCCCAGGACCGCAAGTCACCAAATCTCCTGGATCACCAGGTAACTTTGTAGATTTTTTGCAGGTTTGAGGCCTCTGCCCACGCATGGGAAGCCTCCGACCGCAGAACGTGGGCCAATATCTTTTTATTTGATTATGTTGGTTGAGGGATAAATAATGGGCAGGACACCGGAAGAATTCCTCTGGTCTTCTTTGAAATAGTGCCACGGGATCTTTTGCATCCACCCAAGAGGGCAGATGGGACCTAGATTTAACATCTCATCCGAAAGACGGCACCTCTGACAGTACTGCACAGGAGCGTCAGCCTAGATTTTGTGCAGTACTGAGCAATGGCTGGCACCTTTCTTCAACCTGCCGCCTACCCCCTCCACAAAGTAAGTGGATGCAGTTTAGATAGGTCAAGATCTCCCTCCTTCAATTGTAATGATTTTGTGCTGTGTATGCTTCAACAGACCCTGACAGCCCTCAGGTACCTTGCTCAAGTGGCCATTTTAATTTCATTAAACCAAGGTAGAGCGAGTTTCAGCAGGATATTCAATCATGTGGTAAGGAGATGGTTGGGGAGGGGGTGAGGCGGGGGTGGAGTTACAACCAAGCTAATCCTGCTTCATCTGACAGCCACACACGAGCACTTTCCACTTTTAACAGCGGTTACAGGATAGGGATATGAATCCTGGATTTGTCCCCCCTCTCCCAAGCCCGGTAATGCAGAGGCCAACCACAGTTCCCCCTTTAACTTATCTCTGCACAAACGGAGAGCAAATTTCCCTCTGTTATGTTTGGGCATTAAATAATCATCTAGGCTAAACAAAGAGAGGAAAGCCAGGCAGAGAGGATTCACGCTTATACCGGAGCCCGCCTGATTTTCAATATGTGATTGGAACAGTAGGTGTGCTCCATTACAGGCATACGATCCTCCTCACTTAAATTTTATCTATCCACTTAGCCCAGGTGCTTATTTAATGTTCAAGCACCAATGAGGACACAAAAAATCTGCAAACAGATATAGACAGGCTAAGTGAGTGGGCAAAATTTGGCAGATGGAGTATAATGTGGTAAAATGTGAGGTTATCCACTTTGGCAGAAAAAAATAGAAAAGCAAATTATAATTTAAATGGAGAAAAATTGCAAAGTGCTGCAGTACAGAGGGATCTGGGGGTTCTTGTCCATGAAACACAAAAAGTTAGTATGCAGGTACAGCAAATAATCAGGAAGGCCAATGGAATGTTGGCCTTTATTGCAAGGGGGATGGAGTATAAAAGCAGAGAAGTCCTGCTACAATTGTACAGGGTATTGGTGAGGCTATACCTGGAGTACTGCATGCAGTTTTGGTCTCCGTATTTAAGGAAGGATATATTTGCATTGGAGGCTGTTCAGAGAATGTTCACGAGGTTGATTCTGGAGTTGAGGGGATTGACTTATGAAGATAGATTGAATAGGTTGAGCTTATACTCATTGGAGTTCAGAAGAATGAGAGGTGATCTTATTGAAACATGTAAGATAATGAGAGGGCTAGACAAGTGGAAGCAGAGAGGATGTTTCCATTCATAGGGGAAACTAAAACTAGGGGACATAGAATAAGGGGCCGCCCATTTAAAACTGAGATGAGGAGGAATTTCTTCTCTCAGAAGGTTGTAAATCTATGGAATTCTCTGCCCTCGGGAGATATGGAGGCTGAGTCATTGAATATATTTAAGGCGGAGATAGACAGATTTTTGAGCGATAAGAGAGTAAAGGGTTATGGGGAGCGGGCAGGGAAGTGGAGCTGAGTCCATGATCAGATCAGCCATGATCTTATTGAATGGCAGAGCAGGCTTGAGGGGCCAAATGGCCTACTTTGGCTCAGTACCACACCATTTCCCTACTAACTCATGCGGGAAGAATGTTTTTGGATTTCCCCTTTTAAGTTGCTTTTCTCTCCCGCACCTTCACATCCCCGCTGTGCACCGCCCCGCCCCCCCCCCCCCCCCCCCCACTCCTGATTGTCCATCTTCCTACATTGCAACAGTGACAACACTTCAAAAAAAGTATTTCATTGACTGTAAAGCGATTTGGGACGTCTGATGGTCATGAAAGGTGCTATATAAATGCAAGTCTTTTTTTTTACTGTAGTCCCCTGTATTTCAGATCTTTGCCTCTTCCTCCCAATTCTGTCCATTGCAGAGAGCTAAGAACTCAGAGAATCCAATATCATGTACTTATACTTTTTGCCTCGGGCCAGCAAAGGAAAACTGTCTCTGGCACACAGAGCAAGGAAAATTTTGAATAGACAGAAGCTCAGCCAGCTGTTAAGCGTGAGGCATAGCCAAATTGGCCAGGGATTCAAGGGCTACTTTCAGGTCACCTCAGATTCGATTCAAGACATTATCTATGATTCTGAGATTTATGGCTACATGCTATGGCTGTGCCCATTCTTTTCTCTCTTCACATTAAAATTTTATACAGCGGTTTGTGTACTCAAAGTCCTTCCTCACCATTGAAGCGTGCCTCTCCCACAATAACTGTTCTCGGGCACAGATCAAACCATTGTACTTGCCTCTGTACTGCTGTGGTTGGCGGGTTTCTGACACGGTAACTGGGAGAGAAATAGAAGGGGCGGAGAAACACCTTATGCACATGGCTCATGAGCGCAAGCTGCCCCCGATATGAATTCTCAGCTGCAACACCGAAGGATCTGGTGTTTTTCACAAACTGTTCTATTATACTGCTCCATGCAAAACATGCCAACGCGATTCTTCCAGAGTTATTTAAAAATGGGTGACATTCAAAAATGGGTGAGATATGATGAAAGGAGGGCAATTGTTCAAAAAATATGAGCATCATCCTTGAATTTAGTTGGAAAGGCTGTCGGATGCCCATGACATCAAGTGTTGTATCATCCATCTGCAGAAGGATAATCCAAAGATGAAAATCAACCACAGCATGACACGGTACATCCACTTATGAACACGAATTAGACACAATGCTGATGAATATGGGCTCACCACCAATGTGTTGATCGCACCTAAAAATCAAGCCCATAGCTAGGCAAGAATTTTCCACTTGTTACCGAATGTAAACAGCTTTTGTTTTAGAATTGTAATTTCTGGTAATGGATGTGCACAGTAGCCTCGGTAGTCCATTTCTGGTAATGGGCCACTATCAGCTCTATAATCAGATAACTGATTCCAGTAGATAGTTATCGTGCAGGTATCTTTACTTGCCCAATGCAAATCTTGGGTAATAATAAATTACCAGCAGGGCACAGCAAAGGAGGGATGACTTGATGCTTGATAATAGAACAGGGCAGCAAATGCAGCAGCTCAAATGCCATTTTCCCCATTCCCCTGCTAAAATCACTGGCTCATATTTGGTGTGAGATTCGACAGGAATCAGCAGAACCTCCAGTACCTCTGTCCCTGAGCTGAGTTTCTGACCCCATATCCATTCCATCACCAAGACTGTCTACTTCCACCTCTGTAAAAGTGCCCGTCTCTACCCTTGCCCCAGCTCATCTGGTGCTGAAACGCTCATTCATACCTTTGTTACCGCTAGACTCAACTAATACAATGGCCAGCCGCCTATCTTCCATCTGCCATAAACTTGAGCTCATCCAAAAGTCTGCTATCCGTATCTTAACTTGAACCAAGTTACGTTCACCTATCACCCCTGTACTCACTGAACTACAATATCTCCCGGTCCGACAATGCCTCAATTTTAAAATTCTCATCCTAGTTTTCAAATCCTTCCATGGTCTTGCCCCTCCCTATTTCTGTAATCTCCTTCAGCCCTACTGTAGTATATTTGGGTAGAACAAATGAGGGACAACAACACGATGAGTTGCCAGTTCGTGTGTGTGTTTATTACGCAAAGGCGCATTGCGCATGCTCTTACAAATCCATGTGCATATTAACTGCATACATTATAATGTATGAATACATCATGATACATTCCACCTACAACCCTTCGAGATCTCCGGACTCCTCTTCAATTCTGGCCTCTTGCACATCCCTAATTTTAATCCTTCCACCATTGGTGGCAGTGCCTTCAGCTGCTGAGAATCATAGAATGGTTACAACACAGAAGGAGGCCACTTGGCCCGTTGAGCCCGTGCCGGCTCTCTGAAAGAGCACCTCAGCTAGTCTCACTCCTCCACCCTTTCCCCATAGCCCTGCAATTCTTTATCCTTCAGGTACTTATCCAATTCCCTTTTGTAAGCCACGATTGAATCTGCCTCCACTACCCTTTTGGGCAGTACATTCCAGATCATAATCATGCGTTGCGTAAAAAAGCTTTACCACGTGTCGCCTTTTACCAATTACCTTAAATCTGTGTTCTCTGGTTCTTGACCATTCCACCGATGGGAATAGTTTCTCTCTTTAAACCCATCAAGATTTTGAACACCTCTAACAAATCTCCTCTCAACCTACTCTGCTCTAAAGAAGAACAACTGCAGCGTAACTGAAGTCCCTCATCCATTTTAGTAAATCTTTTCTGCACCCTGTCTAAGGCCTTCTCATCCTTTCTAAAGTGCAGTGCCCAAAATTGGACACAATACTCCAGTTGAGGCCGAACCAGTGTTTTATAAAGGTTAATCATAACTTCCTTGCTTTTGTACTCTGTGCCTCTATTTATGAAGCCCAGGATCGCGTATGCTTTTGTAACCGCTTTCTCAACCTGCCCTGCCACCTTCAACGATTTGTGCCCATATACCCCCAGGTACCCTGTTCATGCACCCACTTCAGAATTGTACGCTTTAGTTTATATTGCCTCTCCTCATTCTTCCTTCCAAAATGTGTCACTTTGCACTTTTCTGCATTAAATTGCATCTGCCACATGTCCACCCATTCCACAAGCCTGTCTATGTCCTCTTGAGGACTATCCCTAACCTCCTCACTGTTCACTATACTTCCAAGATTTGTGCCACCTGCAAATTTTGAAATTGTGTCCTGTACACCCAAGTCCAAGTCATTAATATATATCAAGTAAAGCAGAGATCCTAGTACCGACATTGTACACCATCCTCCAGTCCAAAAAACAACAGTTCACCACTACTCTCTGTTTTCTGTCACTTAGCCAATGTTGTATCCATGCTGCCTCTGTCCATTTTATTTCATGGGCTTCAACTTTGCTGGAAAAACTATTGTAATATAACTTCACCTAGTGGACGACTACTGCTGCAACTAGTGGAATACTGTGGTACTGCAACTGCTGCTGTAAATACAATAAAAGTCACAATGTATTGGAGCCATCCTGTAGTCTGTGTGTTTCATAAAATCATAGAAATTTACAGCACGGAAGAAGGACATTTTGGCCCAGCGTGTCCATGCCGGCCAACAAGAGGCTATCCAGCCTAATCCCACTTTCCAGTTCTAAGTCCATAGCTCTGCAGGCCACAGCACTTCAGGTGCACATCCAAGTACTTTTTTAAATGTGGTGAGGGTATCTGCCTCTACCACCCTTTCAGGTAGTGAGTTCCAGACCCCCAAATGTTCTAGGTGTAAAAGTTTCCCCTCAAATCCCCTCTAAACCTTCGACCAATTACTTTAAATTTATGCCCCTGTTTGTTGACCTCCCTCTGCTAAGGGAAAAAGGCCCTTTCTATCCACTATATCTAGGCCCCTCATAATTTTATACACCTCAATGAGGTCTCCCCTCAACCTCCTCTGTTCCAAGGAAAACAAACCCAGCCTATCCAATCTGTCCTCATAGCGAAGATTCTCCACTCCTGGCAACATCCTCATAAATCTCCTCTATACCCGCTCCAGTGCAATCACATCCTTCCTGTAATGTGGTGACCAGAATTGCATGCAGTACTCTAGCTGTGGCTGAACTAATGTATTATACAGTTCTAGCACAATCCCCCCCTGCTCTTGTATTCTATGCCTCGGCTAATAGAGGCAAGCATTCCGTATGCCTTCTTAACCATCTTATCTACCTGGCCTGCTACTTTCAGGGATCGGTGGACATGCACTCCAAGGTTCCTTTGTTCCTCTAAACTTCACAGTGTCCTACCATTTAATGTGTTTTCCCTTTCCTTGTTAGCCCTTCCAAAATGCATTAACTCACACTTCTCCATTTTAAATTCCATTTGCCACTGTTCTGCCCACCTGCCCAGTTGATTGATATCTTCCTGCAGTCTATAGCTTTCTTCTTCATCATCAACCACACAGCCGATTTTAGTATCATCTACAAACATCTTAATCATACCCCCTATATTCAAGTCTAGATCATTGATGTATACCACAAAAAGCAAAGGACCTAGTACTGAGCCCTGCGGAACCCCACTGGAAACATCCTTCGTGTCACAAAAACACCCATCAACCATTACCCTCTGATTCCTGCCTTTGAGGCAATTTTGGATCCAACTTGCATCTTTGCCCCGGATCCAATGGGCTTTTACTTTCATGACCAGTCTGCCATGTGGGACCTTATCAAAAGCCTTGCTAAAATATATATACACTACATCAAATGCACTACCCTCATCGACCCTCCTTGTTACCTCCTCAAAAAATTCAATCAAGTTAGTCATGCATGACCTTCCCTGAACAAATCCATGCCGATGATCCTGGATTAACCTGTGTCTTTCTAAATAAAGATTTATCCTGCCCTTCAGAATTCTTTCAAATAATTTATCCACCACTGAGGTTAGGCTGACTGGCCTGTAATTACTTGGTGTATCCCTTTCTCCCATCTTAAGCAGTCCTCCAGTCCTCTGGCACCACACCTGAAGCCAGAGAGGATTGGAAAATGATGGTCAGTGCCTCTGCTATTTCCTCTTTTGCTTCGCTTAACAGCCTGGGATAAATTTCATCTGGGCCTGTGGACTTATCCACTTTCAAAGCTGCTAAACCCCTTAATACCTCATCTCTCACAATGTTTATTTCATCTAATATTTCACATGCCTCCTCCCCAATAGCAAAGTCTGCATCGCCCCTGTTTTTGTGAAAACAGACATAAATTATTCATTAAGAACCATACCCACGTCTCCTGCCTCCACATACAGATTACCCTCATGGTCTCTAATAGGCTCTACCCTTTCTTTAATTATCCTCTTGCACTTGATAGATTTATAAAACATCTTTGGGTTTTGCTTGATTTTACTTGCCAAGAATTTTTCATGCTCTCTTTGCTTTCCTAATACAGGCAACTCTTGATTATTCGCACACGGATGCAACGGGAAACCATTGTAACGGCATTTAAAATTCCGTGTGTGTGCGCGCTGCTGCAGCCGCTGTCTTTCACGGCTGCCACTGACGTCAGAGTCCTTTCGGCCCGGGAAGGCATCGGGCCGGTGCTTTCGGAGTCCTTTCGGCCCAGGAAGTCAGTGCGCTCCGGAACCCCGGAACTGGACAATCTCCTCCTCGAGGCCACCTGCCGATTTGGTAATGTCCATACTTAGCTGCCTCGTTACTGTTTGTAGCTGATTGCACAGTATGTATTCATTGAAGTTTTAACTTTATAATGTCAACTCGCTCTAACGGAGAAATCGTTTACCCGGCATAGCCCAATCCCTGAGGGAACCGGATAATCGAGAGTTGCCTGTATTCTTTTTAATTTCACTTCTGCGCTTTCTATATTCCTCCAGAGATTCTGCAGTAATTGTCATAAAGAAGATATCACATTGGTGATGTAGGATAGGATTTATGGATTTCCTAGCTGAAATATTTGTTAGCGAATTATCCAGCCAACCAACAGAGAGAATTTGAGAGGCTCTTTGTTTTGCAGCACAGCTAAAAATCCACGGTAAATTTCAAGCACACTGTTAACATTGCCAGAGTCAAGAAGGGTGCATCTATGGCAATAATAGCGAGCTTGGGTGAGTTCCATCGCGACCAAGAGACTTTCAGAGCATATTTCAGAGCATATAGAAATGTTTTTCACCGCAAATAGTATCGTCGAAGTCCCGGATGATGAAAACCATAACTGGGTGCTGTTAGAAAGAAAATGACCTATTTTCTTGACTGAAGCAAGGTGTATGAACTCCTAAAAAATGCGCTTGTTACCGTCAAACCAAAACACACTCTACTGGCGGAGATGCTAACCAAGTTAGAACAGCACTACAGTCTTGAGGCGCTGGAAATTGCTGAAAGTTACCATTTTGGAATACGAGATCAATTAAGTGACAAGAGTATGTGTGAGTACAAAGAAGCTACCCATTCACTGTCATTTCGGAAACTTTCAGGACCCAGCATGGTGTGACTGTGTTGTTTGTGGGATGAAAAATTAAGCAATCAGAAGGAATAAAGAACATAAGAAATAGGAGCAGGAGTAGGCCACTTGGCCCCTCGAGCCTGCTCTGCCTTTTAATATCATAGCTGATTTGATCATGGACTCAGCTCCATTTTCCTGCCTGCTCCCCATAACCTTTGATTCCCTTATCACTCATAAAACCTGTCTATCCATCTTAATTATATTCAATGACGCAGCCTCCACATCTCTCTGGGGCAGAGAATTCGATAGATTTACAACCCACTGAGAGAAGAAATTCCTCCTTATCTCAGTTTTAAATGGGCAGCCCCTTATTCTGAGACTATGGGCTAGAACCTCCACTTTTTTTGCATGCTTAACGCCCACTTAACGCCCATTTTACCGCAGAAATGACGTATAATGCCCATTTAGCCACAAATTGGAAACTGACGGGCATTTTTAGGAAATTTATCGCCGAGTGTTACTTTCTCCATGTGCTTAACGGCAGGAAAAAATATTACCGCCCGCCCACTTTTTTTGAGCAGAATCTTCAAAATGGGCGAAATCAACACCTATAATATTGCCCAGCGTTACTTTCCGCAAGGAATTAACGCTGAGATTCTATAATACCGTCTACCCATTTTTTTTTGTCGTAAAGAGGGCATTTGGCGAAATTAACGCCCAGGAGCTCGCCCACCGTCACTTTCACTACCTCGCACACATATCGCCCACAATATCGCTCACCCAAAAAAACGCCCAGAAAAAGTGGAACTGTTCTGAACTAAAGCCAGCGGTGTGGCTGCCATTTTTTAAATCGCAGGTCGTTTCATTCAAAAGGCTGCTTCAACTTCGGGGGAGTTTGCATTGACTCTGGAGTTCTTCTTAGGTGAAGTGAACATCTCAACAGACATATTTTCAGACTCTGGACTATTGGGGGTTTAATCTAGGTGTATTATAGTGAGGAAATCATTGCTTCTGATCAATTGCTTTTTTTCTTTCAATGCAATGGAGCCAGCCATTTCTCAGCCTACATTGATTAATACGCAGATGCTGCAGAGTGCAGATGGTTCAATGTGTGATGCACATCATTATGTCCTCAATTTAAGACGTACAAGAAGGAGGGCCGGACCACACACATCCCGCACATACAAGGAAAAGAGGTCTTACCTCGACGTCGCCTTCAGAGACTACGCTTCCACAAGATGGTGATCAATGAAATATGTGAGCTCATCAGGCCACATATGCAGCCTGTCATCAGGACATCAGTGTGGGTCAAGGTCAAGGTCACCGCGGCACTGTCTTTCTACGTGTCCGGTTCCTTTCGGGCTTCCGCGGTCGAGATTTGCCCTCTGTCTCACCATGCAACCGATTGCTGCATTAGACAGGTCACGGAGATCCTGTACGCGAGAAGGATGGACTTTATCAGCTTCCCCATGACTATGGAGGCTCCGGCTGGCAGGGTTGGAGCATTCTACCGCATTGCTAAGTTCCCCAAGGTGCAGGGAGCTATGCAGTGCACTCATCACCATGCGGTCACCTTCTCAGGACCCAGAGCGTTTTTGTAACACAAAAGGATTTCACTTCCTGAAGGTCCAACTAGTTGTCGACCACAACCAGATCATAATGGCAGTGAATGCCAAATGTCCGGGCACCTTCGATGAGCCTCACATCCTGCGTGAAAGCGCTGTCTCTAACATCTTGAAGAGTCAGCCACAAGGACAATGCTGGATGCTTGGTGATAACCGATATGGCCTAGCCATCTGGTTGATGACCCCGCTGCGTGACACCCACACCGAGGCCGAGAAGCGATACAACCGGAGTCACAGAGACACACGCAATGTGGTCCAGAAAACAATAACTGTGTTTAAGCAGCACTTCAGATGTCTGGGCCACTCAGGAGGGGAGCTACAATACAACCCTTAGCAAGTAGGTAAATTTGTGGTCATGTGCTCGATGCTGCACAAACTGGCTATCAGGAGGGGCCAAGAATTGCCAACAGGCACTGATGCTCCACCTCAGGAGAGAGAGGAAGAGGATGACGAGGGGTTGGACACTGACCTAGGGCCAGATAATCAGGTTGGCTATGCAACCATACCCACGACTCCCTCCAGACTGCAGGAAAGGGCCCGTGGTGACTACATGGCTGCAAGACACTTACGTGAGGAGCTCATATCTGAACGATTTGCTGAAAGGACCTGATGAGTGACAATGCTGACACTCTGCTGTGTGTGTGCAGCTCAGACATCAATGGTACCCATCACATTGGTGCCAGTTAAAGTTTACGTTGATTGATGTTAAGTTGTATTTAACCCTTTCATGTTAAGGATTCACCAGTGTGTAACGGTCCAGCTATCTGAGACAATGTGCAACAAGGCTATGTTCAATAAAAAAAAAAATTATACCAATGTTGGTCTGAAATCATAAGTATCACAGGCAACAACACCCAACCCCCGCCCACACCCCACTTTTTCCATCATTGACATCAATCAAATGTTCAACATGTCCAGCAACACAGAATACAAAGGCAAAGCAGGAGGATGGTCCTCAGCCCCCAGACATTACAACAAATTGCATACACCCAGATGGAGATATAACACTGCCATCACCTGTGGACATGCATCTCACTTTCCTTCCCCGCTCCCCTTCTTCTCCCCACCTCTACCCCTTCCCCTCCTCGCTCCATAGCACCTGGCTGAGGAGCTCCTCAGGCGATGCCTCATTGTGGGGGGGGGGGGGGGGAATGAAGGTAGAATCATTGGTTGCATGGGCACGGGAGCGAGGAGTACCGAGGGGGCAACATTCTCTGAAGCAGAAGCAGGATCTTGGTCCTTGCTCTGATCTGTCATTCACAGTGGTGGTGCAGAACCGAGGGGTAGAGTGCCACCCTCAGAGACCACTGGGAGGCCTGTGCCAGCAGTGTTCCTGGCTATCGCATCCAGGACCTCCGCCATCCATGGAATGTATGCAGTCATGGTGGCCAGCTGTCGGGATTATGCCCCCCAATGCTTCGATGAGCTGGTCACCAATGTCTACAGTCCTCCTGGACAACTGTACCATTTCTCCGCTCTCATGTGGCGCTTGTGGAACAGACCTGCTGCGTCCACGAGGCCTCCATGGGGTCGGCGCCGTCCTGGGGACAAATGGGGTGCCCTGTGGCGAGGTGTAGTGGGCCGGTACCTCCAGAGTGGAGACGGGAATGACCGGAGGACCACTAGATGGCCTTGGGGTGGAATGGCTTCTGGAGCGTGGCGATGCAGGTTCCTCGAAGTCCGCACTTTCATCCATGGAGAACATACCCAGCGGATTGACAGGTGAGAATCGGAGCTCCTCGTAGAATCGCCCGGCCCCGCGCCCCCACCTTCTGGCCTCTGTGGTCTTGCCTTGGAACACGCTGCTGGCTGAGCTGCAAAATACAAATGAAGTTATTAGAGGAGATGGGGGCGCTAGGGTCACAAGTTGAGTCCAGCGCTACACACAGCATATGCACGACAAAAACACCACCGCTCTCAAAATCATCACAGATTTCACATTTCATGTCCATCAACACATTTGCATTGCAATGATTTTCATTAGACCAGCATTATTTCTATGACAATTTTAGAAATCATCTATCATACATGATTGTTCAGATATGAGTGGGTGTGGCATCTATTGAATTTACATTATGCAATGGTGTAAGCTTTACTCACGTGGCATCACTTCAGGGTCTGCAGATGCGTGCGTGGCTGTCTGGGTGTGCTTCCCCATGAGTGCGAGCACCCGCTCCTCCATCTCAGTGATGTCGCTGGGGACTGGTGGCCCTCCATCTGTTTGCTTCTGCAAGGACCTCATCATCGATAGCTTCTTCTGTAAAAGGTGACAGGGCGACATGGCATGAGATCATTGTGTGATATCATTGCTAGGTCCTGTCACAGAGACTGATACAACACATAATAATCATCATGATTACTTCTGTCGATTATGAAAATTATCTTCTTTACCTAAAGACGTGCACCGTGACCACAGGCTTTGAGTAAAACATTTCTGGTAAAAGTGAAAGACCTCACATCTGCTGATAGTCATTCATGACTGTTACAAATCAAATTATATAAATACATAAGTACATGTAAATAAATGTAATATTTACTTTTCTGGATCCCACAAGGTCGTTTCATTGTTGACGGCATTGGTTGTCCTCATGAACCTCGTTGGTCACCGACGAGACCACCACTGCTAACTAGGGTCCATATCTTCTGGTAGGCCTTTGGGGTGGGCTTCCCATGCCCTCCCTGTGTCAAAGTACCCCAGCGTAATTCGGCCTCCTGCAGGAGGGAGGCATTTGCCTCATGCAAGAACCACCTACCTCTTTTGCGCCCTCCAACATGCTCCTCTCCCAACTCACTGCTCTCTCCAGCATCAGTCTCCACAGCGTGCTGTGATGCCTCCTCCTCTCCCTCCATTATAGGCCAAATTCGGGCAAATATGTGGCTGGTAACAATTCATTTTTCTTTCCCTACTTGCTGTGAAGCTCTAAAGTCTCCCTCCTTCCTCCCAAAGCAGCCACATCACACCCAACCACACCTTCAGTCCCTCTGAGCTCCCTCTCTCTCTCTCTGTCTTCTCTTCTGCGCATGTCATGATGACCCTTGACCTCCTGAATCGCAGGAATTGAGCCTTGCCATGTCGTTGCTAAGGACGGCAACACTTTACGGCAGGTGGTCAGTGAGATTTAACTGCCCCTTTCATATCGCTTGCGGTAACGCCCATTTTCAAAAATGGAGACTAGGTACTTTAAGAATGGGCGAGAAGGCGGCGATCTGAAAACCTTTTCTTACTGCCCATTTTTGGATGAAATGCCCAAAAGTGGAAAATCTAGCCCCATGTCCCCTATGAGTGGAAATATCCCCTCTGCATCCACCTTGTCGAGTCCCATCATTATCTTATATGTTTCAATAAGATCATCTCTCATTCTTCTGAACTCCAATGTGTAATAGACTCAACCTATCTTCATATGTCAACCCCCTTATATCCGGAATCAACTTAGTGAACCTTCGCTGAACAGCCTCCAATGCAAGTATATCTTTCCTTAAATACGGAGTACTCTAGGTTTGGCCTCACCAATATCTTGTACAGTTTTAGCAGAACTTCTCTGCTTTTATACTCTATCCCCATTGCAATAAAGGCCAACATTCCATTTGCCTTCCTGATTATTTGCTGTACCTGCATACTAACTTTTTGTATTTCATACACAAGGTCACTCTGTACTGCAGCACTTTGCAATGTTTCCCCATTTAAATTATAATTTTCTTTTCTATTTTTTCTGCCGAAGTGGATAACCTTATATTTACCCACATTATAGTCCATCTGCCAAATGTTTGCCCACTCACTTAGCCTGTCTATATCCCTTTGCAGATTTCTTGTGTCCTCCTCACAATTTGCTTTCCCACCCTTCTTTGTATCATCAGCAAACTTGGCTACATTACACTCGGTCCCTTTATCCAAGTCCTTAATATAGATTGTAAATAGTTGAGGACCCAGCATTGATCCCTGAGGCACCCCACTAGTCACTGTTTGCCAACTGGAAAATGACCCATTTATCCCGAATCTCTTGTTTCTGTTAGTTAGCCAATCCTCTATCCAAGCTAATATATTACCTCCAACCCCGTGAACTTTTATCTTGTGCAGTAACCTTTTGTGGCACCTTATCGAATGCCTTTTGGAAATCCAAATACACCACATCCACTGATTCCCCCTTTTCCACCCTGCTCGTTACATCTTCAAAGAGCCCCAGAAAATTTGTCAAACGTGATTTCATTTTCATAAAAGCATGCTGACTCTGCTTGATGAATTATGCTTTTCCAAATATCCCGCTACTGCTTCCTTAATAATGGACTCCAGCATTTTCCCAATAACAGATTTTAGTTTAACTGGTCTATAGTTTCTTGCTTTTTGTCTGCCTCCTTTATTAAATAGCGGCGTTAAATTTGTGGTTTTCCAATCCGCTGGGATCGATCCAGAATCGCAGAATTTTGGTAGATTACAACCAATGCACCCACTATCTCTGCATTCACTTCTTTTGAGACCCTAGGATGTAAGCCATGAGGTCCAGTGGACTTGTTTGCCTTTAGTCCCATTATTTTCCCAAGTACTACTTCATTAGTGAAAGTGATTGTATTAAGTTCCTCACTTCCTATAGACCCTTGATATCCAAGGAAGTTGTTCTAACTTGAATTTTGATTTAACTTGTCAGACAGCTACATCGATAGATAATACTCCCGAGAATTTCCAACCATTTCCAGCCGTCAGCCAACTGAGGTGAATTGCCTGCAGGTTAAAAGTAAAAGGCAGTTGCGCCCCAAGGCCTCAGCAACTTGCCACGGTAACAGTGCATTGAAGTCGTGCTATCGGTGCCTGGGACAACATAGCGCTCAAAGTTGTCCATATGTGAAGGCAGAGTGTTTCTTCTGTAAGAAAACTGGGCATCTTGCAAAAGCATGCTGACTGAAGAGTAAACCGATGTTCAATGCTATAAGCAGGGATTGCTAGAAACTACATAGCGTTGAAGAGAAGCAACAGGACAAGGAGATACTGGAGATACATGTCATCAGGAGCATGAGGGTATCTAACAATGATTCACAAAGTATCGTCATCCAAGTAGACGTTGCAGGAACCAGGAAACCCATGGAAATCGACACTGGTGCATCCATGAGCGTAATACCAGAATTGTCATATCTCGACATGTTGAGTGATTTTCCAATGGAGAAATTGAAGACAGAGCTGTGAGGCTACTCAGGAGAGAAAATCCCTGTGGTTGGATGTATCACCGCACTGGTGAAATACAAGAATCAGTTTCAGAGCTTGCCTCTCTTAATAGTGGCAGGAGACAAGCCTGCCTTGATAGGTAGAAATTGGTTGGGATCACTGAAGCTGGATTGGAATGAGATTTTTCATGTTGAAACGAGATTTGCATTGAAGGATGATGTCATCAAGCAATATCTGAAGGTGTTCCACGCAATAGGCAATCAAATCCAAGGCTTCAAGGCAAGTGTCAGAGTACAGAAGAATGCTAGACCAGTTTACTACAAGCCATGTCCGTACGATACACACTCAAGGAGAAAGTTGAGCAAGAACTCAAAAGATTAGAAACTGAGAACATTATCTCCAAATTAGATCTAAGTAATTGGGCTACACCCATTGTTGATGTACTTAAGTCAGATAGTAATGCTGATGTTATGTCCAGGTTGCCATCCCCATCACAAGTTACAGTCAATAGAGAAGAAGTGTTCTATTTTTCATACATTCATGAACTGCCAGTCACAGCTGAAGAGATTGGTAGAGTAACCAAACGTGACCCAGTTATGTCAAAGGTGTATGATTACATCGCAAATGGTTGGTCAAACCAGGTATCAGGGAAAAATATTCATCCAAACTTCGTTCGTCGGAATGAATTATCAGTGCATAAAGATTGTATCATGTGGGATGCCAGAGTAGTTATTCCAAATAAGTTCAGGTCCAAATTATTAGAGATCTTCATGACCAGGACCTAGGAATGTGCTTGACCAAGAGCTTTACATGCAGTTACTTATGGTGGCCAGGTTTAGATAAATATATACAGTACATCATTAGTCAGTGTACAACATGTCAATCAGTAAGCAAGAAACCACCAAATTACCTCCCAAGGTGTGGCAAAGGTTACATGTCGATTTTGCTGAGCTAGAACGACCACAATTGTTCATTGTGATTGATAGCCATTCGAAGTGGGTCGAGGTGTTTCTGATACGGAAAATAACAAGTAAAACACTAGGCAATTTATGAAGATTGTTTTCTTCATATAGCCTCCCAGAAGAAATTGTATCTGATAATGGGTTGCAATTTTGTTCAGAAGAATATTTCACAGTTCATGAGCAGAAATGGTGTGAAACATACCAAGGTTCCACCGTACCACTCTGCTTCAAATGGTGCAGCAGTGCGCAAACGTGTCCTCATCAAGCAAATGTTGAATCCAAACCCAAAGAAACGGCAAATTTTCTAATTACTTATCATAATACTCCTCATTCAACTACTGGTAGAACACCAGCAGAGTTGTTTCTCAAACAACAGCCATGAAGCAGGTTCTCTTGTTAAAACCAAATTGGCACAGTCAGTAGAAGAGAAACAATTAAGACAGAAAGAGAATCATGATAGAAGTAGAGTAAAAGAGAAAAGTGAAATTGAATCAGAAGGCAAGAATGAAGAACCATCACCATAAATCGTTAAAGTGGTTACCAGGAAGAATAGTGAAGATACGTGGCGCTCGCACATATTTGGTCAAGATGTTTGATCATGGACAGGTTAGGTTTGTTCACATTGATCATATTTTAATCTACAGATGTGGAAGGGGTGGAAAGTTGGAATGATTCAATTATTTCTGATGAGTCAGATAGTCTTGTTACAAGTAGAGTAGCAGTAGCAAATCCTACATCAGATGTATTAGAAACAAGTCCAAGAGAAAGTAAGAATTGAAGTCTGAATCCGAGTCAGGCAGACAAACAGTCTGAAGTTATAGAGAGTCCAAATATAGATCAAGGGTTGCCCTTGGAGGAAAACTCTCCTCAGGATCAGCCTACAATGAGTCTAAGTTCGACACCATGTTTGGAAAGTTCTGTTCGAGTGCGAAGATATCATCTTCAAAACGGACAACCAGTGGTTAAGTTTGATTTGTAAACATGGCAAAATAAGTCCATATCTTTTGTTGTGTATAACCATGCAAGTTGTGTATGATGATTATTTTTTATGATTAGTTTGTCCTTAAGGAGGGAGAAGTGTAATATAGCTCCATCTAGTGGACTACTGCTCCACCTAGTGGATTACTGTGGTAATGCAACTGTTGCTGTAAATACAATAAAAGTCACAATGTATTGGAGCCATTTTGTAGTCTGTGTTTGTGATGTCATAAAGAAGATATCATAACTATTATGTGGCACTTTATCAAACGCCTTTTGGAAGTACATGTACACCATATCAACCACATTGCCCTCAAACAACCCTCTGTCTTACCTCATCTAAAACCTCGTTAAACACAATATAAAAACAAAAAATGCTGGAAATACTCAGCAGGTCAGGCAGCATCTTTGGAGCGAGAAACAGAGTTAATATTTCAGGTAATTTCAAATGTAAGAAGTATTCTTGATCTGTATGCCTAGATAATGAATGAATTTATCATGTGCGGTATAACAACTGAGCCAGGTCCTAGTCCTTACCTGACTCTCAAACATCTGCGCTTGCTAGCAGAGGTCAGTGAATGACGATTGGAAATGGGAAACATGGTTGTTTTTTGCCCTTCCTGGAGCAGGGGGAGGGAAGTCAATTGTACCCGCCTCATTGCTGCCTGAGCTCGGATCAGTTAACTGCACACAGACCCATGCTGAACTGGGGGCCTTCTTGGTCTACGTGGCTCAGTAACCTACAGGGTTAATGACCAAGAGTGGGAAAGAGGGATTATGGCTCGATAGCTTTTCTCCAAGCAGCACAGACACGAGGTGCCGACTGGCCTCCTTCTATGATGTAAATTTCTATGACTCTATGATACCACACTGATAATATACTTACCCATCCCCTCCTCCCAGAGCATATTGTTATAGTAAGCTATAAGACTTTCTTTCTTGTGTTGACTTCAAGCACTGGTGAACAGTGGAGCTACTAGAAACTGGTTGTTCCTTCATTTCAATGTTGAATTTTTAGTAGAGGCCATAATTTAGTCCAAAATGGACCCTTGAGTCAGAAGATCATAAAATATATTTTTCTTGTGGTGTTTAAAAAAAAAAAGTGATTTCTTTTATAAGACAACCTATTTCAATCTCAACACCAAAGTGAGCAAGACCGACTAAAAGAAGATTGAATTTGGATTCAAGTATTGATTGTTGATGGAACTGTGGCAGGAGAATAAACTGGACGTTTGCAGTCTGGAGGTAAGTGAATTAATACCAGATGTACCACCAGAATTTAGATTAGTACCCTACAGCTCTATAGTCCTGTAGAACAAATCATTCCAGGAAGTACCTAGGAAGATTTCATTAAAATATATGCTTCGTTGATGTAACATTTATTCACCTGGTGCAATACTACTATAGAGTAACATGAACTTTCCCTGGTTCAGATTGTAGGAGTCATTTATTTAATCTTGGGCTTTATCATTCTCAGCCTGGATAAAGTTAACAAATCTTTCAAAATAAAGCTGTGAAATGATCAATTATATAGCATTACATCTCTCAGAGACAGCCCAAAATATTTCACATAACATGAATTACTTCAGAAGGGCAACAATGGTTAGTATGTGGGCAAAGGGGGCAGCCATTCTGTGCAGCAAAGTCCCACAAACAGCAGTAATAGGAATGACCAGTTGTTCTGACCTTTGGGCAGATTTAGCAGGGAAGGAAGGTTGGCCAAAACATCTGGAGAACTCGAGAGGCCTTCTTCAAATAGCAGCTGAAGGAAGGCAGGAGTAATGCGGACGTCAAAAAGAACTAGTGAAGGAGCACACTCGGGTACATGCACAATGTTTTACGAAGTGGTGGTGATGATCAGGGAAACTCCCGCAGAAATTCGCCCACCATTATCTCTTATGATTTTCTGCTTTAAAAAAAAATTCTTCTTTAACTAGTTTCTTTGCAGATAAATGATTTACACCTGATTTAACTTATTCCAGTTAATCCCACAAGTACACAAAGGTAGTGTTGACAATTAGGGACAGACACTCAACATGGTTTTGTTATGGATTTGCTGGAGGAGAACTAATATATACGCCATGGGGTGTTAACATGTAAAATTATTGGCAATGGCAGAAGTACGTGCCGACTTTAACTCCAGCATGAACTGGGCAGTAGAGGCTCTGCACTTAGTGCCCATTCTGCCTGCCATCACCTTGCCAGGGGCCTTTACAAGGGCGGCTACCTAAAGCAGGCAGGAGCCTTATTAAAATATGCAAATCTGGGTCGTAGAACATAAATAGGATCTGAATACAATTTCGAGGTACCAGGCGGTGAGCGGCTTAACTAGCGGCCCTTAAAGGGACCACCAGGGGCCGCTCACAAAACAACACAAGAAATGTCGAATTTTTTTGGAGCCAGGAGGAGCAGTAATGTCCCGGCTGCTGCTGGCCCACCTGAGCCCCAATCCCCACCCTCACCCATCCCTCTCAACCCCCTGCACGACTCCGAATGCAAGTCGGTTCAGCACGCATAACTATAATTTCCCATCTCTCGTATCATCCTGGTGAATCTGCACTTGCAGTTTTGGGCACCGTTCACCATTATAAAAACATATGTGCCTCAACTTAGAGTTCCTTGAGCATGTAAAGTTAGAACCAAGCCTCACCATTAACACAAGATATCCAAAAAAACAAAAAGTACTTTGGCTGCAAGTTCCCTGAAGTCACAAATGGGTGCACAGCATGCCGACCTGTTATGGACAGGAGGATGTTTAAATATGTAAATCAGTGTGGTACGCCATTGTAGGCCCCCCCTCAATTACAATTTTGAAGCAGAAATGGGCATGATGCACGCGCCACCCATTTGTTCCAGGCATTGAGCAGTCGGGCCAGTAACCATTGGTGGCCACACCACAAAGGAGCCATAAACCTTTTTGTCTTTTATTTTTGTGGGGCCAGGAGGAGCCGATTTTCTCCCACAAATCGGTGAGCTGTAGCGGAATGCCCATTTGATGCCTACTGCTCGGCGGGTACATTTAATTGTCACCTTCTGGCAAGTGACGCGGCTGCTCTACCAGCTTCAACCCCATATTGGGCACAAGTTGGAAAATCTTCCCACTTCCCCCCTTAGAATACATCACTTCACATCAAATTAATAACCGTTTAGAAATGCGTGGGCTAACCAAGCGCAGCCAACACGGATTTGTGAAAGGCAAATCATGGATGACAAATTTAATAAGAATTTTTTGAACTAGCAACTGATTGGACAGACAAAGAAGCATCGCAGTCGTGGAATTGTTGAGGATTCTCACGAAAGGCCTATTACAAAAAGTCACATGTGTGGTATAACCGCAAATGGAACATCATGAATAGAAAGCTGGTTGATAGAAACATAGAAACCTAGAAAATAGGAGTAGGCCATTCGGCCCTTCGAGCCTGCACCACCATTCGATAAGATCATGGCTGATCATTCCCTCAGTACCCCTTTCCTGCTTTCTCTCCATACCCCTTGAACCCCTTAGCCACAAGGGCCATAGCTAACTCCCTCTTGAATATATCCAATGAACCGGCATCAACAACTCTCTGCGGCAGGGAATTCCACAGGTTAACAACTCTGAGTGAAGAAGTTTCTCCTTATCTCAGTCCTAAATGGCTTACCCCTTATCCTTAGACTGTGTCCCCTGGTTCTGGACTTCCCCAACATCAGGAAAATTCTTCCCGCATCGAACCTGTCCAGTCCCGTCAGAATTTTATATCTTTCTATGAGATCCCCTCTCATCCTTCTAAACTCCAGTGAATACCGGCCCAGTCGATCCAATCTCTCCTCATATGTCAGTCCAGCCATCCCAGGAATCAGTCTGGTGAACCTTCGCTGCACTCCCTCAATATCAAGAATGTCCTTCCTCAGATTAGGAGACCAAAACTGAACACAATATTCCAGGTGAGGCCTCACCAAGGCCCTGTACAACTGCAGTAAGACCTCTCTGCTCCTATACTCAAATACCTTAGCTATGAAGGCCAACATACCATTTGCCTTCTTTACCACCTGCTGTACCTGTATGCCAACTTTCAATGACTGATGAACCATGGCACCCAGGTCTCGTTGCAACTCCCCTTTTCCTAATCTGCCACCATTCAGATAATATTCTGTCTTCGTGTTATTATCCCCAAAGTGGATAACCTCATGTTTATCCACATTATACTGCATCTGCCATGCATTTGCCCACTCACCTAACCTGTCCAAGTCACCCTGCAGCCTCTTAGCATCCCCTCTTAGTGTCATCTGCAAACTTGGAGATATTACACTCAATTCCTTCATCCAAATCATTGATGTATATTGTAAAGAGCTGGGGTCCCAGCACTGACCCCTGCAGCACTCCACTAGTCACTGCCTGCCATTCTGAAAATGACCCATTTATCCCGACTCTCTGCTTCTGTCTGCCAAACAGTTCTCTATCCACGTCAGTATATTACCCCCAATACCATGTGCTTTGATTTTGCACACCAATCTCTTGTGTGGGACCTTGTCAAAAGCCTTTTGAAAGTCCAAATACACCACACCCACTGGTTCTCCCTTGTCCACTCTACTCGTTACATCCTCAAAAAATTCCAGAAGATTGTCAAGCATGATTTCCCCTTCATAAATCCATGCTGACTTGGACCGATACTGAACTGCTTTCCAAATGCGCTGCTATTTCATCCTTAATAATTGATTCCAACATTTTCCCCACCACTGATGTCAGGCTAACCCGCTTTCTCTCTCCCTCCCTTTTAGCTACTTCCAGTCCATAGGAACTGATCCCGAGTCAATAGACTGTTGGAAAATGATCACCAATGCATCCACTATTTCTAGGGCCACTTCCTTAAGTACTCTGGGATGCAAAGTATCAGGCCCCTGGGGATTTATCAGCCTTCAATCCCATCAATTTCCCAAACACAATTTCCCACCTAATAAGGATATCCTTCAGTTCCTTCTTCTCACTAGACCCTCGGTCCCCCAATACTTCCGGAAGGTTATTTGTGTCTTCCTTCGTAAAGACAGAACCAAAGTATTTGTTCAATTGGTCTGCCATTTCTTTGCTCCCCATTATAAATTCACCAGAGTGGAAACAAATGGTTACGGTTATTTGGGGAGAAGCTCGGATTCGAGAAGGGTTGGAACTATTATGCTCCTGTAGTCCTGAATGGATCTATGGTAAAAAAAAAAATTATTAAAGGCTCTTTATCTGAATGCAAGGAGCATTTGTAACAAGATAGATGAATTAGTGGCACAAATAGAGATAAATGTGCTTGATCTAATAGCCATTACAGCGATGTGGTTGCAAGGTGAGCAAGGTTGGGAACTGAATGTCTCAGGATACTTGACGTTTCAAAAAGATAGGCAGAATGGTAAAGGAGGGGGGTAGCCCTGATAATAAAGGATGACATAAGGACAGTAGAGAGAAAGGATCTTGCTTGGCTCAGAAGATCAGGAAGTAGAATCAGTATGGATGGACATATGGAACAACAAGAGGCAGAAAACACTGGTGGGGGTAGTATACAGGCCCCCTAACAGTAGCTATACCATTGGACAGAATATTAATCAAGAATTAGTAGGAACTTTTAACAAAGGTAATGCAATGATCGTGGGGGACTGTAATCTCCATATAGACTGGACAAATCAAATTGCCAAAGGTAGACTGCAGGATGAGTTCATGGAATGCATGCGTGACATTTTCCTCGAACAATACGTCATGGAACCAACTGGGGAACAGGCTATTTTAGATCTTGTATTGTGTAATGAGACAGGGTTAATTAGCAATCTCATAGTAAAGGATCCTCTGGGGCAGAGTGATCATAATACGATAGAATTTTATGTTAAGTTTGAGAGTGACTTGCCTAAATCTGAAACTAGAGCCTTAAACATAAATAAAGCCAATTACATAGGTATAATGGGCGAGCTGGCCAAGGTAGATTGGAAAAATAGATTAAAAGGTATGGCAAAAGAAAAGCAGTGGCTAGCAGTTAAAGAAATATTTCATAATTCTCAACAAAAATACATTCCATTGAGAAACAAAAACTCCACAGGAAATGTGATCCATCCGTGGCTAACTAAAGAAGTTAAGAATAGCATTAGGTTGAAAGAAGAGTTGTGAGTGGAAAGAATAGTACTAAGCCTGAGGATTGGGAGAGTTTCAGAAACCAGCAAAGGATAACCAAAAAATTGATCGGGAAAAAATAGACTCTGAGAGAAAACTAGCAAGAAATATAAAAACAGATTTTAAGATCTTCTACAAGTATGTAAAAAGGAAGAGAGCAGGAAAAGTAAACATTGGTCCATTAGAGGATTAGGCAGGAGAAATTATTATGGGGAATAAGGAAATAGTAGAAATGTTAAACAAATATTTTGTATCTGTTTTCACTGTAGAAGACACAAAAAGCATACTTAAAATGGTGGGGAACCAAGGGTCTAATGAGGGTGAGGAACTTAACGTAATTCATATAAGTAGAGAAAAAGTACTAGAGAAACTAATGGGAATAAATGCCAACAAATCCCCTAAATGTGACGGCCTACATCCTAGGGTTCTAAAAGAGGTGGCTGCAGAGATAGTGGATGCATCTGCGTCTGCGCACATACAGAGGCTGGACTCCAAGTCATAGTCAACGTATTTACTGAGGCATACGAAAGCATGGGCCTTACGCTAAACATCCGTAAGACACAGGTCCTCCACCAACCTGTGCCCGCCGCACAGCACTGCCCCCCAGTCATCAGGATCCTGCTGCGGCCCTGGACAATGTGGACCATTTCCCATATCTCGGGAGCCTCTTATCAACAAGAGCAGACATTGACGACGAGATTCAACACCGCCTCCAGTGCACCAGAGCAGCCTTTTGCCACCTGAGGAAAAGTGTGTTTGAAGACCAGGCCCTCAAATCTGCCACCAAGCTCATGGTCAACAGGGCTGTAGAATATCCACCCTCCTGTATGGCTCAGAGACATGGACCATGTACAGTAGACACTTTAAGTCGCTGGAGAAATACCACCAATGATGTCTCCGCAAGATCCTGCAAATCCCCTGGAAGGACAGATGCACCAACGTTAGCATCCTCGATCAGGCCAACATCCCCAGCATTAAAGCACTGACCACACTTGATCAGCTCCGCTGGCCAGGCCACACTGTTCGCATGCCAGACACAAGACTCCCAAAGCAAGCAATCTACTCAGAACTCCTTCTTGGCAAACAAGCCAAAGGTGGGCAGAGGAAACATTACAAGGGTACCCGCAAAGCCTCCCTGATAAAGTGCAACATCCCCACTGACACCTGGGAGTCCCTGGCCAAAGACCGCCCTAAGTGGAGGAAGTGCATCCGGGAGGGCGCTGAGCTCCTCGAGTCTCATTACCAAGAGCATGCAGAAACTAAGCGCAGACAGCGGAAAGAGCATGCAGCAAACCAGTCCCACCTCTCCCCTTTCCCTGAACGACTATCTGTCCCACCTGTGACAGGGACTGTGGTTCTTGTATTGGACTGTTCAGCCACCTATTTTTAGAGTGGAGGCAAGTCTTCTTCGATTCCAAGGGACTGACTATGATGATGATGATGATGATGGATGCATTGGTTTTTATCTTTCAAAATTCCCTAGATTCTAGAACGGTCCCAGCAGATTGGAAGGTACCAAACATGACACCGCTATTCAAGAAAGGAGGGAGAGAGAAAACAGGGAAGTACAGACCAGTTAGCCTGACATCAGTCATCAGCAAAATGCTGGAATCCATTGTTAAGGAAGTGGTATCAGGGAAACTCATAACATGATTAAGCAGAGTCAACATGGTTTTATGAAAGGTAAATCATGTTTGACAAATTTATTAGAGGTTTTTGGGATGTAACTAGCAGGGTAGATAAAGGGGAACCAGTAGATGTAGTATATTTGGATTTCCAAAAGGCATTCGATAAGGTGCCACAAAAAAAAATTATTACACAAGATAAAGGCTTATGGAATTGGAGGTAATGTATTAGTATGGATAGTGGATTGGTTAACAGAAAAAAACAGAGTAGGGATAAACGGGTCTTTTTCAGGTTGGCAGGCTGTAACTAGTAGGATGCCGCAAGGATCAATGGCTGGGGCCTCAGCTATTTGCAATCTATATTAAGGGACCAAGTGTAATGTATCCAAGTTTGCTGACGATACAAAGCTAGGTGGGACATTAAGCTGTGAGGAGAATACAAACTGTCTGCAAACAGATATAGATAGATAGATTAAGTGAGTGGGCAGTATGGTGGCAGATGGAATATAATGTAGGGAAATGTGAGGTTGTTCACTTTGGTAGGAAGAATAGAAAAACAGAATATTTTTTTAAATGTGAGAAACTTTTAAATGTTGGTCTTGAGAGATTTGGCTGTCCTTGTACAAGAAACACAGAAAGCTGCATGCAGGTACAGCAAGCTATAAAGGAAAGCAAATGGTATATTGTCCTTTATTGCAAGAGGATTGGAGTATAAGAGCAAGGAAGTCGTGATACAATTGTACAGGGCCTTGGTGAGACCACACCTGGAATATTGTGCACGGTTTTGGTCTCCTTATCTAAGGAACAATATACTTGCCTTAGAGGTGGTGCAACAGAGGTTAACTACATTGATTCCTGGGATGAGAGGGCTGTCTTACGATGAGAGATTGTGTGGAATGGGCCAATGCTCTCTGGAGTTTAGAAGAATGAGAGGTGAACTCATTGAAACATACAAGATTCTGAAGGGGATGCTGAGAGGTGTTTCTCCTGGCTGGAGTATCTAGAACTAGGGGGCACAGTCTCAGGATAAGGGGTAGGCCCATTTAAGGCAGAGATGAGGAGGAATTTCTTCGCTCAGAGGGTTGTGAATCTTTGGAATTCTCTGCCCCAGAGGGCTGCGGTTGCTGAGTCTTTGAAGATATTCAAGGCTGAGAGAGAGAGATTTTTGGAGTCTTGGGGAATCAAGGGAGATGGAGATCAGGCAGGAAAGTGGAGTTGAGTTCGATGATCAGCCATGATCTTATTGAATGGCGGAGCAGTCTTGAGGGACCGTATGGCCTATCCCTGCTCCTATTTCTTATGTTCCTATGGATTTGGACCTGGGCAGCATGTCAATATTTGGTGATGACTCAAAAGCAGGGGCTTTGGCAAACAGAAAGGCTGACTGCAAAAGACTTCAGGCAAAGACAGACAGATTGAATGGGCAGACAAGGGGCATATGCAATTTAACATGGGGAAATGCAAGTTAATGCATTCGAGGGAAAATAAATAATGGAAGCTTACTCTCAAAATAAACTGGTGGGTGTGGTGCAACTCAGAATTCCTGCATACAGAATTCCTTGAAAATATAAATGCAGGTCGTTAAATTCATACAAAATAGTATTTTGGGTCTGATAAATAGGCACATAGATTACAAGAGGAAAGGAAAGAAAGGAAAGGAAAAAGAGAAAGTAAAAGCCACTATTACAAAAGGATTGGAGTATAAGATTAAACAAATGTAGCTGCAGTTATGTTAAGAAACTGTATTTATACAGTGTTTGTCACTACCTCAGGATGTCCCAAAGCACTTTACAGCGAATGAAATACTTTTGAAATGTAATCAATGTAGTAATGTAGGAAATGCGGCAGGCAATTTGTGCACAGCAAGCTCCCACAAACAGCAATCGGATAAGGACCAGATAATCTGATTTTAGATGTTGGTTGAGGACTAAATGTTGGCCAGGACACCGGGGAGAACACCCCTGTTCCTCTTCGAAATAGTGCCGCGAGATCTTTTCTGTCCACCTGAGTGGGAAGACGGGGCCTCGGTTTAACGGCTCATTCGAAAGATGGCACATCCGACAATGCAGCACTCCCTCAGTACTGCACTGGAGTGTCAGCTTAGATTTTGTGTTCAAGTCTCTCGAGTGGGACTTGAACCCACCACCTTCTGAATCAGAGGCGAGAGCGCTACCAACTGAGCCACAGCTGACATCCCAAAGCGCTTTACAGCCAATGAAATTCTTTTGACGTGTAGTCACAAAGAGGTGGAGATAGATTTGTACAGGTAATAGTTAGCCAAGTTTAGGAGTACCGTGTGCAGTTTTGGGCACCCCTCGCCATTATAAAAACAACAGTGAAGCCATAGACAGCATACAACATAGATTCATTAGGATGATACTAGATGGGGAATTATTATGAAAGCAGACTTGACAACCTGAAACTATTTCCACTGGAGCAGAGAAGGGCAAGATGAGATTTAATAGAGGATTTCAAATTTTGAAGGCTATTCATAGCGTAAGTAAGGAAAAAGTATTACCTCTGATGAGGGCTTTTTTATTTAAAATTATCAGGAAGGCACTGAAGTTAGGAGAAATGTCTTTGCCCAAAGTTGTTGGAGCAAGGAATGCTTGTCCATAAAGTAGTTGAGAGAAAGACTTACACCTTTAAGAGTAGAGAAAAGTAGAGAAATAGTTAAACCAAAAAAGACATTGGGCTATGTTTTCTAAACAAAGAGCTGGCACAATTTTAACCTCCCACCCCGGCTGGGTGGGGGCATACATTTTTTTTTATAAAGGGGTAAGTCGACACAAACCCGTCCCCAATTCATCTGCTTTTAATTGAGGCGGGACAGTGGGCGGCAACCAACCCACTCTCAGGAGGTGGGTCAATCATTAAAATGTTTTAAAGGAGGCTGCATGCCTACATTTTAACTTTGCTTTTATCTTTAAACAACTGAAAACAGGGTTGGGAAACCCAGCAGCTGAAGGAAGATGTGAGGGGCCAGATCCATGAGATAATTACCTTTACAGCAGTGTTTGTGGGTCAAGAGAGCAGGAGTATTTCCCCCTCGCCCCGGCCCAACAAGCTAACCTGTAACCCCTCCACGTCCCCACCCCCCTCGACATCTGACTGACCCCCTCCCAATGACCTATCCTCTGCTGAAGACAGAACCCCAGCTGCGGCCTACTACCGCAGGCCTAGCTGCCTGACTACCAGCCAGCCTTTAATCTGGCTGGCTGAAGCCACGAAATGGTGATTTTAAAAAAAAATACATCAGGTCCTGCCGTTAATTTGCCAGACCTCCAGGAAACCTGTACTTCCAGGTTTGCCAACAGCAGAACCTCCTTCCCTGCCCAACTTGTTATCAGGGCCAATGGGCCAAATGGGTTCCTTCTGTGCTGGAAACATCTATGCTTTCACCATGAAAGGCATGACTGCCGAACCTGATTTTGTGCTCAGTCAGTACAGATTGAACCGCCCTTATCCAGAACCCTTGGGACCTGGCCTGTGCCGGATAAGGCATTTTTCCAGATGAGGGGTGGTCCCGTTAAATTGGATGGGACAGGTACTGAGCAAAGGGATATAGGGGCTGGTTGGCTTGGGGTTGGGAGTGCAGCAGAAAGCTCATTGGGGTGGGGGGGGGAGTGAGGTGGGGGGCCGTGGATCGCGGGGTAGGCCAGTGATTGTGGGAGTCGGCAGGGAGCAAGGACTTCAATTTATTCATGTCAGAGTTCTGCACATGCACTACCCAGTGACCAGGAACGAGGGGTAGTTCTGTATAAGGGAGTTCCAAATAAGGGAGGTTCAACCTATATCAACGCATGATCATTAGATAATGAGTAGGATCCTGGCCGATTTCCCCCCACCCTACCTTGAAAACACTGGAGGTCAATTGTAACATCCTATCACTACCCTAACTGATATCAGCTAATGAAGCACAGTACTAATTTTCAAATACAGCATTTTGGTGACTATTATGGCTCAATGTCATCCTTGGATGTTCGGTTACCTAGAGGGACACTGGGAGAGCTCGCAAGCCAATTTTCTTATTCTTTTCCTCCTTCCAATTTCCTTCTCTCCTCTCTCAAGGCACTGACTCCTGCCATGGTATAATAGCTCTTTAGTACTGCACCCAAGTGTCCATTCTTCACTTATCAACCTATACAGTGAGTGCCAGCAGGTTATTCAACGATAAACCTGAACTCCATCTTGTTCTCCCCTACATCCATTGTAATGTACGCACCTGAGAGTATGCTCACAGGAATTGTGAGTGGCTTAGCCAGTCACGTGATGATCACAAGACTCAATAAAACCCCAGCCAGTTGGATTGAGGGGATCCACGATGAGCATGCGGTTGTGAGCCTAGTGAATGAACTGGTTATGTGTAGTGTGATTGTTAAACCTGTTATATATGCAGACTATAGATATACTCTCTGTGGAGTCACTGTCTAGTTGCACAAGATGAAGACTTGTTACCTGATGTCCTATCAATAAGGTTTACACTGTGTATATACTATGCTGGCACTACTAGAGGGCGCAATTGGTGGAGACCGGGGTTTCCTGCCCCTGTGGCAGAGGCTGTCCACCAGAGGGCACTGCAGTGAGACCAGAGGGTGTGCAGGGCCCAGTATAAAAGGCTGCCCACCATGCTTGTGCCTCACTCTCGAGTTATGAATAAAGGACTAAGGTCACTATAGTTTGACTACAACACATTGCCTCATGGAGTCATTCATAAGTGCATTAGAACAACAACTGGCGATGAGAATACAGACTTTCACGCAATTATGGCTACTTTTAGCACACTAAAAGACTTCGCAGAGGGTGATGATTGGGATTCCTTCACGGAAAGGCTCGAGCAATATTTTGTGGCAAACGACCTGGCAAGAGAGATGGACACATTCGCGGAGAAGTGCAAGGCTATACTGCTGACCAGTTGAGAGCCCGAAGTCTACTGCCTCGTCAGGGGCTTGCTGACACCCACGAAGACCAAGGATAAGACATACGATGAAATGACTGAACTAATTCGCGACCAACTAAAATCAAAACAGAACATCCACACTGCCAGGCACAGATTCTACACACTCACTGCAGACTTGAGGGCCAGTAGGTTGCAAAATATGCTGCCGACCTCAGGAGACTTGCGGCACCATGTGATTTCAGCATGCACCTCAACGAAGCATTGAGAGACATCTTCATCATGGGAATTGGCCACAAGGGCCTCCTTCACAAGCTATTATCTGCCGACACCAGTGTCAACCTGCAGAAGGCCATCAGCATCAGTCAGGCGTTCAAGAAATCGACCTGCAGCACCAAGCAAATTAATCATCCTGTGGACTCAAACCCAGCAAGTACTGTACACAGAATGGTGCCTTTCACAGGAAAGACTGTAGAACATGGTTCTGCCCAGGGCAGAGAGCACAGACCTCAGGGTTCCAGAGCTCAGAGAGGTGCTAATTGAGTAGCAGCATGCTGGCGTTGTGGAGGAAACCATAGGACTCACCAGTGTCGGTTTGCTGAGTACATATGCAAAGCCTGTAACATGAAGGGCCACCTCCAGCGTATGTGTAAAAGAAAAATGACTCACCATCTAGCAGAGGAGTCGGTAGAAGACTTTGAATCCAGCGGGGAGTATGGTGATACCATATCATGAGATGCAACGCTGAGGGACCAATGCGTGGTGTCGAACAAAGGATTTGATTGGGGTAAAGCCAGCAGGGTTCTCTTAAAGGAGACCTGCAACCAACTGAACCTAAAGAGACATTGTATGCATGGCAATCAATGTAATGGATCAATTAAGATGGTTAACAAAATGTTGTTGCGAGATGTCAGTACTATTCCTAATGTAAAGAACAAAATGTTGCTGCAAGATGTCGGGAATAGAGTGTCCCCAAAAGTAGCAAGCTAGCGAATTCGGGAGGGTAAAGGCGCTGATCCTGATGCCCTTCCCCAGGTGTTCCCACACGTCATCGGCCAGCGACCTCAGGAGAGTGAAGGCACTGATCCTGATACCCTGCCCCAAGTTTATCCCACGCTGCAGGCACCTGATGGCACTATTCATCTGGAAATGAAAACGGTGCCAATACGTGCAGTCAGCCGCCGTTGCCCACCACCCTGGTGGAGATGGCGCAGCCCCCAGACCCAGTCACTACCTCGGCCATGTCTGGGAGCGAAAGATCAGAACCAATGAGTTCCCCAAACGGGACCTGGAACAGCCAGGTTCCTAACACCGTTAGAGAGCAGGCAGAAGATTCTGCAGCCTTCAACGGAGGACACGGAGGCCACACACATCTGTGGCTGGGCCCACCACTAGGCAATGGCAAAGGTGAGCGAACCACGCCCACCCTGCTAGCAGGGAGCGCAGCGCTGCTATCAGACAACTACGACCCCATCCGGTTGCTCTGGAACCTGCGTCCTCGCATACCTGTATTGCTACCTCAGTACTCACCATGACTGAACCATGAATGCAATCTACCCAATCCTGGCGCACGACCACAAAACATAACAAATGTAAGTCACCGAACCAAGGTGTCACGATACAAACTGTAACTTCCATTCTTTGTACATGTACTGTGTCTGATCCTGTATGTTAATGTAATGGGCCTGCTGCACTATCTCGCTGCGGTGGGGCAGGGGTGGGAAGTGGATGTATGTAGCCATGGACACACACATGGATCACACCCAGAACCCACTGGAACCTCCAAATGCATGATCGAACCATCCAAACTGGTAACCACTACCCAACGTGGATGAACTTCAACAATTGTACATCCCTGTCTGGAGTAAAAATAAAACGGGGAAGGTGGCTCAACTGTGGCTAACAAGGGAAATTAAGGATAGTGTTAAATCCAAGGAAGAGGCATATAAATTGGCCAGAAAAACCAGCAAACTTGAGGACTGGGAGAAATTTAGAATACAGCAGAGGAGGACAAAGGGTTTAAATTAGGAGGGGGAAAATAGAGTATGAGTGGAAGCTTGCTGGGAACATAAAAACTTACTGCAAAAGCTTCTATAGATATGTGAAGAGAAAAAGATTAGTGAAGACAAAAGTAGGTCCCTTGCAGTCAGATTCAGGTGAATTTATAATGGGGAACAAAGAAATGGAAGACCAGTTGAACAAAGGAAGACACAAATAACCTTCCGGAAATACTAGGGAACCAAGGGTCTAGTGAGAAGGAGGATCTGAAGGAAATCCTTATTGGCAGGAAATTGTGTTAGGGAAATTGATAGCAATGAAGGCCGATAAATCCCCGAGGCCTGATAGTCTGCATCCCAGAGTATTTAAGGAAGTGGCCCTAGAAATAATGGATGCATTGGTGATCATTTTCCAACAGTCTATCGACTCTGGATCAGTTCCTATGGACTTACGGGTAGCTAATGTAACACCACTTTTTAAACAAAGAGGGAGAGAGAAAATGGGTAATTATAGACGAATTAGCCTGACATCAGTAGTGGGGAAAATGTTGGAATCAATTATTAAAGATGAAATAACAGCACATTTGGAAAGCAGTGACAGAATCGGTCCAAGTCAGCATGGATTTATGAAAGGGAAATCATGCTTGACAAATCTTCTGACATTTTTTGAGGATGTAACTAGTAGAGTGGACAAGAGAGAACCATTGGATGTGATGTATTTGGACTTTCAAAAGGCTTTTGACAAGGTCCCACACAAGAGATTGGTGCGCAAAATCAAAGCACATGGTATTGGGGGTAATGTATTGACGTGGACAGAGAACTGGTTGGCAGATAGGAAGCAGAGAGTCGGGATAAACGGGTCCTTTTCAGAATGGCAGGCAGTGACTAGTGGAGTGCCGCAGGGCTCAGTGCTGGGACCCCAGCTATTTACGATATACATTAATGATTTAGATGAAGGAATAGAGTGTAATATCTCCAAGTTTGCAGATGGCACTAAGCTGGGTGGCGGTGTGAGCTGTGAGGAGGATGCTAAGAGGCTGCAGGTTGACTTGGACAGGTTAGGTGAGTGGGCAAATGCATGACAGATGCAGTATAATGTTGATAAATGTGAGGTTATCCACTTTGGGGGCAAAAACACAAAGGCAGAATATTATCTGAATGGCGGCAGATTAGGAAAAGGGAAGGTGCAACGAGACTTGGGTGTCATGGTACATCAGTCATTGAAAGTTGGCATGCAGATATTGCAGGCGGTGAAGGCGGCAAATGGTATGTTGGCCTTTATAGCTAGAGGATTTGAGTATAGGAGCAGGGAGGTCTTACTGCAGTTGTACAGAGCCTTGGTGAATATTTTGTTCAGTTTTGGTCTCCTAATCTGAGGAAGGACATTTTTGCTATTGAGGGAGTGCAGCGAAGGTTCACCAGACTGATTCCCGGGATGGCAGAACTGAGATATGAGGAGAGACTGGATCGATTGAGCCTGTATTCATTGGATGAGAGGGGATCTCATAGAAACATATAAAATTATGACGGGACTGGACAGGTTAGACGCAGAAAGAATGTTCCGATTTGGGGAAGTCCAGAACCAGGGGACACCGTCTAAGAATAAGGGGTAAGCCATTTAGAACTGAGATGAGGAGAAACTTCTTCACTCAGAGAGTTGTTAACCTGTGGAATTCCCTACCGCAGAGAGTTGTTGATGCCAGTTCATTAGATATATTCAAGAGGGATTTATATATGACCCTTATGGCCAAAGGGATCAAGGGGTATGGAGAGAAAGTAGGAAAGGCATACTGAGGTGAATGATCAGCCATGATTTTATTGAATGGTGTTGCAGGCTTGAGGGGCCGAATGGCCTGCTCCTGCACCTATTTTCTATGTTTCTATGTAAGATGGAGAGTTGGTACCTGATGTACTGTCAATTAGGTTTACACTGCATCTATACTATGCTGGCACCACTAGAGGTTGCAACTGGTGGAGATTGGGGTTTCCTGCCCCTGTGGCAGAGGCTGTCCACCAGAGGGCACTGTGGTGGGAGATATGAAGGTCACCTGCATAGGTGTGCAGGGCCAGTATAAAAGGCTGCCCACCATGCTTGTGCCTCACTATGGAGTTGCAAATAAAGGACCAAGATCACTACAGTTCGAGTACAACACATTGCCTCCTGGAGTCATTCATAAGTGCATTACAGACATGGGCAGCATGGAGGCCCCGATCTGCGAGAGACCGGCAGGTCGGGGCCATAAAAGGAGTGGCAAGCAACGGCTTTGGGCAGCGTGGCGGCATACTACTTCGAGGTACAGCACGAGCTGTCTCGAAGTTGGAATAAAAACCCTCTTTAGCCTTATCCGTTGCATCGAGTGTTGGGGCATATGCACTGATGACTGTGGCGCGAGCTGGTGCAGGAGGGCAACGGCAGCGAAGAGTGACGTCAGCAAGATCCAGGTCGGTGATTGGAGCGTGGGCAGATGCAGCAGGAGTGGCGAGATCGGGGCGAAGGAGCTGTGAGAGACTGTGGAGGGATGTGATTTGGGCCCAGGGGAGGCGTGAGTTGGGGTCCAGGGGCCCAGGAGCAGCACAGGCCAGCCCACACTGCGATCTGTGTGCGCACTAGGTCCGTGCAGCAGAGCAGGTCTCCAGTTGTCTTGAGTGATTCTTGCCACTGGACCAAGACCTAGCTCTGTCAAGCCCGTGTGGTGGCTGGTGTGCAACGGTCGCCACAAGTTAAAAAAATCCACGCACAGGCATCTTCCGCCCTTCAGGATGTAGTTCGGGTTCTTCATTCGAAACACCTGTGAACTCATCCTTTTTTGGCGTGGAAGCAAGTCTTCCTCGTTTCGAGGGACTGCCTATGATGATGAATAAACCAACTAGTTCTTAAGAATTCAAAGCAACACATTGCTATTAAGTAAAGGACTCATGAAGCAAATACATTACATCCATAAACATGCACTTTCCAGGGAGGGCCAGTGGATGGTAAATAAAAGCAGAAATTTGGATTGATTTACCTTCCTTGTAGCACTCACAACTCCTGGGATCACTTAAAGCAACACTGACCATGCATCAAACCTGGGATCTTCTAGTAGTGGCTTAGCTTTACCCACTTAGCCATTGGAGGAAGCTCATTTTTAATCCCGTGATTGATGTTGGTTTACAACTAGCCAATTTCCCAGTTACTTCCTGATAATTAAAAGTTAACTGAAGCGAAGTAGTCACAACATAACCCTAGGTACCTAGCAATCTTTGTCAAGCTTCCAAAATTAGTGTGGTGTATGTAATATGCAAGAGTCGCCGATGAAAGGCTTTGTAAATTTGTACATCACTCCTGATGGATCAAGAACTCCCACTTCAACCCACCCAGACATTTTCAATAACCAGAGAGCATTCTGTTTCCATGGCATCTCTTATTAACATTCTCTAATCAATTTTTTTTTTAAATGGTGATAATTATGAAGGAGGTACTTCCTTTTGCAGTGAGAGTGCCTCTGTGAGACTCCCTCCCATGCAACAGAAATGCTTGGCTAACATCTCACAGTGCAAAGCGTGCCAGGAAGTCTGACAAAGGCACTCTCGGCAAAGAGGTTAAGTACCTTTGGAGAGCGATCGTAAAATTATAACACTGTGCAATTACATAGAATTTCCACAGTAGAATATGGGACAGGAAGATGATGGCCAAGTATTTTTATCCCTTAGATGTTCCAGTACTGAACTAATATAATCACATGCTGTAGCCATTAGTACACAGTTACAATAAATGTACTACAGCTTTAAGATTAAAGGGGGAATTCTACTGAATTCCCACATCATCTTAAATGTCTAAATCTATACTTTTACTAGTATCTCTTAGTATCAGCCGTCTTTGTTCTTGTTTTTTGTGCTTTCATACTGATGATTGCAGACAGCTTGGAAGAGGACATTCTATGTGGGACCCCCTTTCCAGTGGCCTCGTGAAATGGGATGGAGGGCTGTGGACAGTATAGTTAATTCATGATGTCGCTGGAGAAACAGTTCGATCTAAAATGCATGCTTTGAGGCCGCTGCTCACCAAAGTTTGAAAGCGTGAATGCAGCTAATTACAAGACTGAAATAGACCAGTAATAATGTTAGTGCCCTTTGAATTTGCCTAATAAAACAACTTCCCCCTCCTAATTTCCCCCTTAATCTTCTGAAAGTAGTGATTTTTTTTATGCAGTGGTGAATGCCTGCAGGTGCCGGCACCCTTCCAATACTTTATGCAACTGGTCACTCTATACAAGTGATCCTAGACAACAACAACTGGCATTTATGTAATGTTTTTAAACATAGTTCTACAGCTACTGGAGGTTGGTGGTTTATGGTTGCTTCAGATTTGGGGACCGGCCTAATCATCACCTTCTCCACAGTTAATTCAACTTCCTGCTCTATATAGTTTGGCTTCCTGGAACTCTTGGGAATTTTCTACAATATTATAAATCGCAAAATAGAAGGGTAGGAACGAAAAGCCGACAAATTCCCTGGACTTGATGGCCTACATCCTAGGATTCTAAAACAGGAAGCTGCAGAGATAGTGCACACATTGGTTGTGATCTTCCAGAATTCCCTAGATTCAAGAAAGGTCCCAGCAGATTGGAATGTAGCAAATGCAACCCCGCTATTCAAAAAAGGAGGGAGAGAAAAGACTGGGAACTACAGTCCAGTTAGTCTGACATCAGTTGTCAGGAAAATGCTGGAACCCATTATTAAGGAAGTGGTAACAGGGCACTTAGAAAATCATAATATGATTATGCAGAGTCAATATGGTCTTATGAAAGGAATTGGTGTTTGACAAATTTATTAGAGTTTGTTTGAGGCTGTAACTAGTAGGGTAGATAAAGGGGATCCAGTGGATGTAGTATATTTGGATTTCCAAAAGGCATTTGATAAGGTGCCATATAAAAGGTTGTTAAGCAAGATAAGGGCACATGGAGTTGGAGGTAAGGTATTAGCATGGATAAATGATTGGTGAACAGATTAAAAAAAAGACAGTAGGAATATACCCATCATGTTCAGATTGGCAGACTGTAACTATTGGGGTGCCGCAAGGATCAGTGCTTGGGCCTCAGCTATTTACAATCTACGTTAATGAGTTAGATGAAGAGACCGAGTGCAATGTATCCAAGTTTTAGATGATATAAAAGTAAGATGAGGACGAGTTCATAGAGTGCATAAGGGACGGGTTCCTTGAGCAGTATGTAATGGAACCAACCAGGGGGCAGGCTATCTTAGATCTGATCCTGTGTAATGAGACATGATTAATAAACAATCTCCTAGTAAACAATCCTCTTGGAATGAGTGATCATAGCATGATTGAATTTCAAATTCAGATGGAGGGTGAGAAAGTTGGATCTCTAATCAGCGTACTAACCTTAAATAAAGGAGACTATGAAGGAATGAGGGCTGAGTTGGCTAAAGTGGACTGCGAAAATAGATTAAAGTGTAGGACGGTTGATGAACAGTGGTGTACATTTAAGGAGATATTTCACAACTCTCAAGAAAAATATATTCCAGTGAGGAGGAAAGGGCGTAAGAGAAAAGAAAGCCATCCGTGGCTAACTAAAGAAATAAAGGACAGTATCCGATTAAAAACAAGGGCATACAATTTGGCCAAAACTAGTGGAAGGACAGAAGATTGGGAAATGTTTAAAAGCCAACAAAGAATGACTAAAAAAATGATTAAGAAAGAGAAGATAGACTATGAAAGTAAACTAGCATGAAATATAAAAACAGATAGCAAGAGTTTCTATAGGTATATAAAAAGGAAAAGAATGGCTAGAGTAAATGTTGGTCCCTTAGAGGACGAGACCGGGGAATTAGTAATGGGGAACATGGAGATGGCAGAAACTCTGAACAAATATTTTGCATCAGTCTTTAGGGTAGAGGACACAAACAATATTCCAACAGTGGATAGTCAAGGGGCTATGGGGGGTGGGGGAGGAACTTTACACAATCACAACTACTAAGGAGGTAGTACTCAGTAAGATAATGGGACTAAAGGCAGATAAATCCCCTGAACCTGATAGCTTGCATCCTAGGGTCTTAAGAAAAGTAGCAGCAGGCATTAGTTGTAATGTACCAAAATTCCCTGGATTCTGGGGAGGTCCCAGCAGATTGGAAAACTGCAAATATAACGCCCCTATTTAAAAAAGGAGGCAGACAAAAAGCAGGAAACTATATGCCAGTTAGCCTAACACCTGTGGTTGGGAAGATGTTGGAGTCCATTATTAAAGAAGCAGTAGCAGGACATTTGGAAAAGCATAATTCGGTCAGGCAGAGTCAGCATGGATTTATGAAGGGGAAGTCATGTTTGACAAATTTGTTGGAATTCTTTAAGGATGTAACAAACAGGGTGGATAAAGGGGAACGAGTGAATGTGGTATATTTGGACTTCCAGAAGGCATTTGACAAGGTGCCACATAAAAGGTTACTGCACAAGATAAAAGTTCACGGGTTTGGGAGTAATATATTAGCATGGATAGAGGACTGGCTAACTAACAGAAAACTGAGAGTAGGGATAAATGGTTCATTCTCAGGTTGGCAATCAGTAACCAGTGGGGTACTGCGGGGATCAGTGCCGGGATCCCAACTATTTACAATCTATATTAACGACTTGGAGGAAGGGACCAAGTGTAATGTAGCCAAGTTTGTTGATGATACAAAGATGGGAGGAAAAGCAATGTGTGAGGAGGACACAAAAAATTTGCAAAAGGACATAGACAGGCTAAGTGAGTGGGCAAAAATTTGGCAGATGGAGTATAATGTTGGAAAGTGTGAGGTCATGCACTTTGGCAGAAAAAAATCAAAGAGCAAGTTATTATTTAAATGGAGAAAGATTGCAAAGTGCTGCAGTAAAGCCGGACCTGGGGGTACTTGTGCATGAAACACAAAAGGACAGTATGCAGGTACAGCAAGTGATCAGGAAGGCCAATGGAATCTTGGCCTTTATTGCAAAGGAGATGGAGTATAAAAGCAGGGAAGTCTTGCTACAGTTATACAGGGTATTGGTGAGGCCATACCTGGAATACTGTGTGCAGTTTTGGTTTCCATATTTACGAAAGGATATACTTGCTTTAGAGGCAGTTCAGAGAAGGTTCACAAGGTTGATTCCGGAGATGAGGGGTTTGACATGAGGAAAGGTTGAGTAGGTTGGGCCTCTACTCATTGGAATTCAGAAGAATGAGTGGTGATCTTATCGAAACATATAAGATTATGAGAGGGCTTGACAAGGTGGATGCAGAGAGGATGTTTCCACTGATAGGGGAGACTAGAACTAGAACTAGAGGGTATAATTGTAGAATAAGGGGGCCGCCCATTTAAAACTGAGATGAGGAGAAATTTCTTCTCTGAGGGCTGTGGATCTGTGGAATTTGCTGCCTCAGAGAGCTGTGGAAGCTGGGACATTGAATAAATTTAAGACAGAAATAGACAGTTTCTTAAACAATAAGGGAATAAGGGGTTATGGATAACGGGCCTGGAAGTGGACTTGAGTCCATGATCAGATCAGCCATGATCGTATTAAATGTCGGAGCAGGCTCGAGGGGCTGTATCGCCTACTCCTGCTCCTATTTCTTATGTTCTTATATTCTTATGTGAGGAGGATTCAAAGAGCCTGCAAGGGGATATAGAAAGGTTAAGTGAGTGGGCAGTAAGGTGGCAAATGGAGTATAATGAGAGGAAATGCAAGGTTATTCACTTTGATAGGAAGACTAGAAAAGCAGAATTTTTTTTAAATTGTGAGAAACTATTAAATGTTGGTGTTCAGAGAAATTTGGGTGTTCAAGTACAAGAAAACAAAGAGTTAGCATGCAGGTACATCATGCAATTAGGAAGGCAAATGCATGTTGGCCTTTATTGCTAGAGGGTTGGAGTACAAGAGCAAGGAAGTCTTGCTACAATTGTACAGGGTGAGATCACACCTGGAGTACTGTGCAAAGTTTTGCTCTCCTTATTTAAGGAAGGATATACTTGCCTCAGAGGCGGTGCAACAAAGGATCACTAGATTGATTCCTGGGATGAGAGGGTTGTCTTATGAGGAGAGATTGAGTAGATTGAGCCTATGCTCTGTGGAGTTTAGAAGAATGAGAGGTGATCTTATTGAAACATATATAGACTGTGGGCCGAGTCTCAAAAAATTGCCTTTCACTAGCCCCCTCTGTGGAAGTACTTCATATTCATACCAATATTAGTTTAGGGACCACTTATCACAAAAATCAAAGTTCCCATCTTCAAGAAGTGAGCATTTTGTAGAAATTTTCATAAGAAAATTGGCAGAGTGATGCCATAATTGCAAGTTACTTAAATGATCAACTGCTGTGCTTGTCAGTATCACAAAAATCAGCCAATCACTATTTCTGTACTAAATTGATTAAAGTCAGTGACTGCATGCACCGAAACAATGGCGTGCTGCATGCACATAGTTGCGGGACTTAAAGGCAATATCATTTATTTTTCGGACTCTAGCTGGAAAACATTTTTCACAAGTGTTCATCAGTGGAAATTTCCTGGAACTAGAGAAGCTAAAATTGGAGAGAATGCCATTGAAAGTTTAGATCTGGAGTTGGTTATTGCACCAGAAAGACTCGCAACAATCCCACATTCAATTGGACATCATCGGCAGTACTACATGCGTTTCACTGATAAATCCAAGATCAACAGAGCCAAGAAGATGCAAGAAAGGGAAAATCAGAACTATGAACGTGAGTACACATGATTTTACAGTATTTCCTATGAAACTGTGTCAGCCTATAAATGTTTATATCCAACTTTTCGAGCCTTAGTTTAATGGTTATGCCGTTTGAGACGTTCCATTTCGTGGGCCTGCTTCCGGCCCATATATTTATTTCTGTGTAGAATGACTGACTCTAAACTTCTCACTCTGGTCATACCATGCACAAACACAGCAAAAACAGTTTTTGACCAAGGGTCATTGTCAGTGGTGCTGATTAGAATATCCATTTTATCATTCTTCCACAGCCATTGCAAAACCAGTGCAGAAAGAAGAGGAGAGGATTGAAGCCGCCACCAAGGCTCAACAGCTTCGCTCAAAGTCGACAGACCCCAAGGTTATACCTGCAAGAGTTTCCCATCTTCTTCCAGTGCAGTGCTTTCTCTGCAAGAAGGACAAGAACTGTTATGTATGTAAACCTGTAATTACCAGGTCTAACCACCAGAGGGCTTATCCACCAGAGTCCCAAGGGATCCCACAATCCCTTGGGAGCACCTGTATATAGGGAGGCCTCACAGGCTGAAGAGGCACTCTGAGATCTATAATACAGGAATACGGTCACACTTACTTTGAGCTTGCAGTAGCTAGTCTGACTCTTTATCCATGACATAACAACTGGCGCCAAGATACAGATGACATACTCCAACACAACAATGCAGAGAACTGTGGGCATCCTGGAGTAATTTTCGGAGGGAGATGATTGCGAAACCTTCATGGAGCAACTTGACCAATATTTTGTGGCCAATGAGCTGGAAGGAGAAGGGAACGCTGCCAAACGAAGGGCGATCCTCCTTAACGTATAGCCTCATGAAAAACCTGCTCGCTCCAGCGAAACCCACAGACAAGTCATACGATGATTTGTGCACACTGGTCCGGGGGCATCTAAACCCGAAGGAAAGCATTCTGATGGCGAGGTATCGGTTATACACGTACAAGAAGTCTGAAGGCCAGGAAGTGGCGAGCTACATCGCCGAGCTAAGGCGCCTTGCAGGACATTGCAAATTTGAAGGACAAGGAGCATATGTACTTGGCATTGGCCATGAAGTAATACTTCGCAAACTTTTGACTGTAGAGACCCCAACCTTGAGTAAAGCCATAGCGATAGCCCAGGCGTTTATCTCCACCAGTGACAATATCAAACAAATTTCCCAGCACACTAGTGCTGCTCTAAGTACTGTGAACAAAGTAACGTTGTTTTCGAATCGAAATGTACATGGCAGGACTTACACGCCTATAGCTGCATGTCTGCAGATGAATCAGAGTCCGCCATCAAGGGTGGTGAATACAAGGAAATTAACACCTTGTTGGCGCTGCGGGGGTGATCATCGATTCCATTCATGCCGCTTCAATGGATACATTTGCAAGGGCTGTGGAACAATGGGACACCTCCAACGTATGTGCAGGTAAGCTGCTAATCCTGCAAACCACCATGTTGCAGAGGAGGACAGATCCACAGTGGATCATGACGAAACAGAACCTCAGACGGAGGAGGCAGAGGTATATGGGGTGCACACATTTACCACAAAGTGTCCCCTGATAAAGCTAAAGGTTGAATTAAATGGACTCCCGGTGTCCATGGAGCTGGACACAGGCGTAAGCCAGTCCATAATGAGTAAAAAGACTTTCGATAAGTTGTGGTGCAACAAGACTTCAAGGCCAGTCCTGACTCCCATTCATACCAAACTTAGAACATACACAAAGGAATTGATTCCTGTAATTGGCAGTGCTACCGTAAAGGTCTCCTACAATGGAGCAGTGCATGATTTACCACTCTGGGTGGTACCGGGCGATGGCCCCATGCTGTTCGGCAGGAGCTGGCTGGGAAAGATACGTTGGAACTGGGACGACGTTCAAGTGCTTTCGTCCGTCGATGACACCTCATGTGCCCAGGTCCTAAGCAAGTTCCCCTCACTGTTCGAACCAGGCATTGGGAAGTTCCAAGGAGCAAAAGTGCAGATCCATTTGATTCCGGGGGCACGACCCATCCATCACAAGGCGAGAGCAGTATCTTACATGATGAGAGAGAGGGTGGAGATCAAGCTGGACAAGCTGCAACGAGAGGGCATCATTTCGCCGATCGAATTCAATGAGTGGGCCAGTCCGATTGTTCCAATCCTCAAGGGAGACGGCACCATCAGAATCTGTGGTGATTACAAAGTAACTATCAATCCTTTCTCGCTGCAGGATCAATACTGCTGCCAAAAGCAGATGACCTATTTGCGACGTTGATGGGAAGGAAAACGTTCACGAAGCTGGACTTGACATCGGCCTAAATGACGCAGGAGCTGGAGGAATCTTTGAAAGGCCTCACCTGCAGCAACACGCACAAAAGTCTTTTCGTTTACAACAGGTGCCCGTTTGGGATTCGATCGGCCGCGGCGATATTCCAGAGGAAAATGGAAAGCTTGTTGAAGTCAGTCCCCCGCACCGTGGTCTTCCAGGACGACATCTTGGTTACAGGTCGGGGCACCGTCGAGCACCTGCAGAACCTGGAGGAGGTTCTTATTCGGCTTAATCATGTGGGGTTCAGACTAAAACGCTCGAAGTGTGTTTTCCTGGCACCTGAAGTGGAGTTCCTGGGGAGAAGAATCGCGGTGGACGGTATCAGGCCCACCGATTCAAAGATGGGGGCAATCAAGAACGCACCGAGACCACAGAACGTGACGGAGCTGCGGTCGTTTCTAGGACTCCTGAACTACTTTGGTAACTTCTTACCGGATCTCAGCACACTGTTAGAACCCCTGCACACTTTACTGCATAAAGGCGATGAATGGGTATGGGGTAAAAACCAAGAAAATGTCTTTGAGAAAGCTAGGAAGCTGTTATGTTCAAACAAATTGCTTGTGTTGTACGATCCATGTAAACGTTTGGTACTAGCATGTGATGCGTCATCATACGGGGTCGGATGTGTATTGCAACAAGCTAATGAATTTGAGAAATTGCAACCGGTTCCTTATGCATCCAGAAGTCTGTCTCAGGCCAAGAGGACTTACAGTATGATAGAAAAAGAAGCGTTAGCTTGTGTTTACAGGGTAAAGAAAAGGCATCAATATCTGTTTGGGCTCAAATTTGAAATGGAAACCGACCATATCCCTTATATCCCTCTTTTCTGAAAATAAGGGGATAAATACGAATGCATCGGACCGCATTCAGAAAGATGGGCGATCACGTTGTCCACATACAACTACGCCATCCACCACAGGCCAGGCACAGAAAACTGTGGAGATGCTTTCAGTAGGCTACCATTACCCACCATATGGTGGAGATGGCACAGCCTGCAGATTTAGTTATGGTAATGGAAGCATTTGAGAGTGAGCAATCACCTGTTACCACCCGACTGATTAGAAACTGGATGAGCCAGGACCCCTTACTGTCCTTAGTAAAAAAAACTGTGTGCTCCACGGGAGTTGGTCTAATGTCCCATTAGAGATGCAAGAAGAAATAAAGCCGTACTAGCAGCGTAAAGATGAAATGTCTATACAGGCAGACTGCCTCCTATGGGGTAATCGGGTAGTTGTGCCAAAAAAGGGCAGGGACACTTTCATCAGTGATCTCCATAGTACCCACCCAGGCATTGTAATGATGAAAGCGATAGCCAGATCCCACGTGTGGGATAGCGATATCGATGCAGACTTAGAGTCCTGTGTGCACAAATGTAATACATGTTCCCAGTTAATCAATGCACCCAGGGAGGCGCCACTAAATTTATGGTCTTGGCCCTCCAAATCATGGTCTAGGGTTCATGTTGACCATGCAGGCCCATTCTTGGGAAAAATGTTTTTAGTGGTTGTAGATGTGTACTCCAAATGTATTGCAGGTGTGATAATGTTGGCAAGCACGTCTGCTGCCACCATTGAAAGCCTACGTGCCATGTTTTCCACGCACAGCCTGCCTGATGTCCTTGTAAGTGACAATGGGCTGTGCTTTACCAGTGCCGAATTCAAGGGGGTCAAACATGTCACGTCTGCCCCGTTTAAACCAGCGTCCAATGGTCAGGAAGAACGAGCAGTTCAAACAATCAAGCAGAGCTTGAAAAGGGTAACTGAAGGTTCACTGCAGACTCGCTTATCCCAAGTCCTGCTTAGTTACCGCACAAGACCCCACTCGCTCACCGGGGTCCCTCCCGCTGAACTGCTCATGAAAAGGGCACTTAAGACAAGGCTCTCGTTAGTCCACCCTGATCTACACGAACAGGTAGAGAGCAGGCGGCTTCAACAGAATACATATCATGATCGCGCAAATGTGTCACACGAAAATTGAAGTAAATGATTCAGTATTTGTGTTGAATTATGGATAAGGTCCCAAGTGGATTGCTGACACTGTATTGGCCAACGAGGGGAGTAGGGTGTTTGTGGTCAAACTCGCAAATGGACTCACCTGCAGAAAACACTTGGACCAAACCAAACTCAAATTTACGGACTATCCAGAACAACCCACAATAGACTCTACATTTTCGATCCTCCAACACACACAAAGTGGCAACCGACCCAGCAGTTGACCACAAAGCAGAACCCATTACCTGCAGCAGCCCAGCAAGGCTCACCACCCCCAGCAGTCCAGCAAGGCCAGCTGCGCAGCAGCCCAGCGAAGGCCCAACAAACGACTCACCGACACTGGCATTTGCACATTTGCACCGAGACGATCAACCAGAAAAAGGAAGACCCCAGAACGACTCACATTGTAAAAAGTTACACTATTGATTTTGGTTGGGGGAGGGGGGGGGTGGGGGGAGGGTGGTGAGGGGGTGACTATTGTTATGTATGTAAACCTGTAATTACCATGTCTAACCACCAGAGGACTTATCCCCTGGCGTACCAAGGGATCCCACAATCCTTTGGGAGCACCTGTATATATGGAGGCCTCACAGGCTGGAGAGGAACTCTGAGATCTGTAATAAAGGACGAAGGTCACACTTACTTTGAGCTTCCGGTATCTAGTCTGACTCTTTATCCAAGACATAACAAGAAGATTGTGGAGAGACACAGCCAAAAGAGACGGAGAGAGGCTGGTACAATGGGAGACTAAAACTGCAGATAAGCTGCTCCTTGCAGCAGAAACCCACAGAGGTGAAACAATCCTGAGGCCTACAAGAGGCCAGCGTGGTGAGTCGGAGAGGCGGCAGTCGGCGAGAGGCGGGAGTCCGTGGCGTTGGCGAGGCCTACAAAAGGCCCAATTTGTGCAGCTCCAGCCGGGAGAAAAAGCAAAAAAGAAGTAGAAAGAAATCAAAAGGTGATGTCACAGCCAAAGGGGTAAGTGATTGGCTGGCGATTGGTGAGTAGCTTTTCTTTTTCTTTTTTATATCAGTAAGTAACTTGTTAACGGTGTTGTCACCAAATTAATTGTATCTAAGGGTTAAGTTATGGCAGGAGAGCTCGGTCACGTAATATGCTCCTCCTGTACCATGTGGGAACTCAGGGACACTTCTGGTGTCCCTGATGACTACGTGTGCGGGAAGTGTATCCGCCTCCAGCTCCTGACGGACCCCGTTGCGGAATTGGAGCTGAGGGTGGATTCACTCTGGAGCATCCACGATGCTGAGAATGATGTGAGTAGCATATATAGCGAGTTGGTCTTACCGCAGGTGAAGGGTTCACAGCCAGCTAGGGAATGGAAGACCAGCAGGACGAGCAGTGCAAGGAAGGTAGTGCAGGCGTCCCCTGCGGTCATTCCCCTGCAAAACAGATACACCGCTTTGAGTACTATTGAGGGGGATGACTCATCAGGGGAGGGCAGCAGCAGCCAAGTTCAAGGCACTATGGCTGGCTCTGCTGCACAGGAGGGCAGGTAAAAGAGTGGGAGAGCGATAGTGATAGGGGATTCGATTGTAAAGGAATAGATAGGAGTTTCTGCGGCCGCAACCGAGACTCCAGGATGGTATGTTGCCTCCCTGGTGCAAGGGTCAAGGATGTCTCGGAGCGGGTGCAGTACATTCTGAAAAGGGAGGGTGAACAGCCAGTTGTCCTGGTGCACATTGGTACCAACGATATAGGTAAAAAAAGGGATGAGGTCCTCCGAGACGAATTTAAGGAGCTAGGAGCTAAATTAAAAAGTAGGACCTCAAAAGTAGTAATCTCGGGATTGCTACCAGTACCACGTGCTAGTCAGAGTAGGAATTGCAGGATAGCGCAGATGAATACGTGGCTTGAGCAGTGGTGCAGCAGGGAGGGATTCAAATTCCTGGGGCATTGGAACCGGTTCTGGGGGAGGTGGGACAGTACAAACTGGACGGTCTGCGCCTAGGCAGGACTGGAACCAATGCCCTAGGGGGAGTGTTTGCTAGTGCTATTGGGGAGGAGTTAAACTAATATGGCAGGGGGATAGGAACCAATGCAGGGAGACAGAAGGAAATAAAATGGAGACAGAAGCAAAAGACAGAAAGGAGATGAGTAAAAGTGGAGGACAGAGAAACCCAAGGCAAAAAACAAAAAGGGCCACTGTACAGCAAAATTCTAAAGGGTCAAAGTGTAATAAAAAGGCAAGCCTGAAAGCTCGGTGCCTCAAGGCGAGGAGTATTCGGAACCCAGGAGAGGGCTCTCAGCTAGTTAGAGTGGGTGAGAGCGCAGATGATCAGGACCCCAAGAAAGAATGCAAAAGGCAGGAGGCAACAGAGCAGAGTAGCACTGGGGTAAGTGTAAACCACAAGGTGATAGGAAGGGACAATATGTATGAATATAAAGGGGCTGCAGGAGGGGTCAAAACTAAAAATCATGGTTTAAAAACTAGTATTAAAACACTCTACCTAAACGCACGCAGCATTCGAAATAAAGTAAATGAATTGACGGCACAAATCATTACAAATGGGTATGATTTGGTGGCCATTACAGAAATGTGGTTGCAGGGTGGCCAAGACTGGGAATTAAACATACAGGGGTATCTGACAATTCGGAAGGATAGACAAGAAGGGAAAGGAGGTGGGGTAGCTCTGTTAATAAAGGATGATATCAAGGCAGTTGTGAGAGATGATATTCGCTCTAATGAACAAAATGTTGAATCATTGTGGGTGGAGCTTAGAGATAGTAAGGGGAAAAAGTCACTGGTGGGCGTAGATTATAGGCCCCCAAATAATAACTTCACGGTGGGGCGGACAATAATCAAGGGAGTAATGGAGGCATGTGAAAAAGGAACGGCAGTTATCATGGGGGATTTTAACCTACATATCGATAGGTCAAATCAAATCGCACGGGGCAGTCTGGAGGAGAAATTCATAGAATGCATACGGGATTGTTTCTTAGAACAGTATGTTACAGAACCTACAAGGGAACAAGCTATCTTAGATCTGGTCCTGTGTAATGAGACAGGAATAATAAACGATCTCCTAGTAAAATATCATCTCGGATGAGTGATCACAGTATGGTTGAATTTGTAATACAGATTGAGGGTGAGGAAGTAGTGTCTCAAACGAGCGTACTATACTTAAACAAAGGGGACTACAGTGGGATGAGGGCAGAGTTGGCTAAAGTAGACTGGGAACACAGACTAAACGGTGGCACAATTGAAGAACAGTGGAGGTCTTTTAAGGAGCTCTTTCATAGTGCTCAACAAAAATATATTCCAGTGAAAAAGAAGGGCGGTAAGAGAAGGGATAACCAGCCGTGGATAACCAAGGAAATAAAGGAGGGTATCAAATTAAAAACCAATGCATATAAAGTGGCCAAGGTTAGTGGGAAACTAGAAGATTGGGAAAATTTTAAACGACAGCAAAGAATGACTAAGAAAGCAATAAAGAAAGGAAAGATAGATTACGAAAGTAAACATGTGCAAAACATAAAAACAGATAGTAAAAGCTTTTACTGATATATAAAACAGAAGAGAGTGACGAAAGAAAATGTTGGTCCCTTAGAAGATGAGAAGGTGGATTTAATAATGGGAAATGTGGAAATGGCTGAGACCTTAAACAATTATTTTGCTTCGGTCTTCACAGTGGAAGACACAAAAACCATGCCAAAAATTGCTGGTCACGGGAACGTGGGAAGGGAGGACCTTCAGACAATCACTATCACTGGACAGGCTAATGGGGCTCAAGGTAGACAAGTCCCCTGGTCCTGATGAAATGCATCCCAGGGTGTTAAAAGAGATGGCGGAAGTTATAGCAGATGCATTCGTTATAATCTACCAAAATTCTCTGGACTCTGGGGAGGTACCAGCGGATTGGAAAGCAGCTAATGTAACGCCTCCGTTTAAAAAAGGGAGCAGACAAAAGGCAGGTAACTATAGGCCGGTTAGTTTAACATCTGTAGTGGGGAAAATGCTTGAAGCTATCATTAAGGAAGAAATAGCGGGACATCTAGATAGGAATAGTGCAATCAAGCAGACGCAACATGGATTCATGAAGGGGAAATCATGTTTAACTAATTTACTGGAATTCTTTGAGGATATAACGAGCATGGTGGATAGAGGTGTACCGATGGATGTGGTGTATATAGATTTCCAAAAGGCATTCGATAAGGTGCCACACAAAAGGTTACTGCAGAAGATAAAGGTACACGGAGTCAGTGGAAATGTATTAGCATGGATCGAGAATTGGCTGGCTAACAGAAAGCAGAGAGTCGGGATAAATGGGTCCTTTTCGGGTTGGAAATCGGTGGTTAGTGGTGTGCCACAGGGATCGGTGCTGGGACCACAACTGTTTACAATATACATAGATGACCTTGAAGACGGGACAGAGTGTAGTGTAACAAAATTTGCAGATGACACAAAGATTAGTGGGAAAGCGGGTTGTGTAGAGGACACAGAGAGGCTGCAAAGGGATTTAGATAGGTTAAGCGAATGGGCTAAGGTTTGGCAGATGGAATACAATGTTGGAAAATGTGAGGTCATCCACCTTGGAAAAAAAAAACAGTAAAAGGGAATATTATTTGAATGGGGAGAAATTACAACATGCTGCAGTGCAGAGGGACCTGGGGTCCTTGTGCATGAATCCCAAAAAGTTAGTTTGCAGATGCAGCAGGTAATCAGGAAGGCGAATGGAATGTTGGCCTTCATTGCGAGAGGGATGGAGTACAAAAGCAGGGAGGTCCTGCTGCAACTGTACAGGGTATTGGTGAGGCCGCACCTGGAGTACTGCGTGCAGTTTTGGTCACCTTACTTAAGGAAGGATATACTAGCCTTGGAGGGGATACAGAGACGATTCACAAGGCTGATTCCGGAGATGAGGGGGTTACCTTATGATGATAGATTGAGTAGACTGGGTCTTTACTTGTTGGAGTTCAGAAGGATGAGGGGTGATCTTATAGAAACATTTAAAATAATGGAAGGGATAGACAAGATAGAGGCAGAGAGGTTGTTTCCACTGGTCGGGGAGACTAGAACTAGGGGGCACAGCCTCAAAATTTAAAACCGAGCTGAGAAGGAATTTCTTCTCCCAGAGGGTTGTGAATCTGTGGAATTCTCTGCCCAGGGAAGCAGTTGAGGCTAGCTCATTGAATGTATTCAAATCACAGATAGACAGATTTTTAACCAATAAGGGAATTAAGGGTTATGGGGAGCGGGCGGGTGAGTGGAGCTGAGTCCACGGCCAGATCAGCCATGATCTTGTTGAATGGCGGAGCAGACTCGAGGGGCTAGATGGCCTACTCCTGTTCCTAATTCTTATGTTCTTATATGAAAACAAAACTTTGATTTATGTGTAACTGTACCATATGATGCATCCAGACCTCAGATGTCTTCAGTGATACTTCTTTTTATCAATTCTTACACTATCCATGCTTAAAATTTAGCAGTAGCACTGATATGTCACCATTGCTAGGGAAAAGAATGTCCACAGCAACCATTATGTTTTTCTTTTTGTTTTTGGCCATTTCTCGGCAACACTCAATTTTCAGACTTGGCAACATTTTGGTTTTTGCTTCAGATACATATGTTTAACATATTTAGCATGGTTCTAGGCACTTCCCACATGGAGTCTACAGAACTAACAATCTAGGCAAGAAAAAAGGCTTCGGCTCACGGTCTAACAAGATTCTGAAGGGGATTGACAGGGTAGATGCTGAGAGGTTGTTTCGCCTGGCGGAAGTGTCTAGAACTAGGGGGCATAGTCTCAGGATAAGGAGTCGGCCTTTTAAGACTGAGATGAGGAGGAATTTCTTCACTCAGAGGGTTCTGAATCTTTAGAATTCTCTGCCAGAAAGTGCTGTGGATGCTCAGTTGTTAAGTATATTCAAGGCTGACATAGATAGATTTTTGGACTCCAGAGGAATTAAGGGATATGGGGACCGGGCAGGAAAGTGAATTTGAGGTCGAAGATCAGCCATGATCTTATGAAATGGTGGAGTAGGCTCGAGGGGCCATATGGCCTACTCCTGCTCCTAATTAATGGGGCTGAAGTTGCGGTCGGAGGCTTCCTGTGGGCCGATGCCTTCGACCAGTAAATAATCTACGCCTCGGGATCCATGGAGACTTGTACTCCTGGTCCTCTACGCGTAGGCCTGCAAACAGCCCAATTCTCCATCTGCGGATGCCCTTTTCCCAGGCATGCAGGTGATTCCGTACGGAATTCCCATAAGCATGAATGGGGATCAAGAGATTTCTTGACAGATCGCAAGTTCTGGATTTTAGCGCATGCCTAAACCCGGAATTTGCGCGGCCTTCACGGATGTGTGTGCACCTTGTACGCACCCTTAGGACCCCTGAATTATGGCCCCTTATGTTCCCAATGTCTGGTAGGGAACTCATCATCATTATCATAGGCAGTCCCTCGAAATCGAGCAAGACTTGCTTCCACTCGAAAAGTGAGTTCTCAGGTGACTGAACAGTCCAATATGGGAATTACAGTCTCTGTCACAGGTGGGACAGACAGTGGTTGAACGAAAGGGTGGGTGGGGAGTCTGATTTGCCGCACGCTCCGTCCGCTGCCTGCGCTGCTTTTCTCCATGCTCTCAGCGACGAGACTCGAGGTGCTCAGCGCCGTCCCGGATGCTCTTCCTCCACTTAGGGCGGTCTTTGGCCAGGGGCTCCCAGGTGTTGGTGGGAATGTAGCACTTTATCAAGGAGGCTTTGAGGGTGTCCTTGAAAAGTTTCCTCTGACCACCAGGTAATCGCTTGCCGTGTAGGAGTTCAGAGTAGAGCGTTTGGTTTGGGAGTCTTGTGTCAGGCATGCGGAAAATATGGCCTGCCCAACGGAGCTGGTTGACTGTGGTCAGAGCTTTGATGCTGGCGATGTTGGCCTGATAGAAAACACTGACGTTGGTGTGTCTATCTTCCTAGGGGATTTACAGGATCTTGTGGAGATATCGTTGGTAATATTTCTCCAGTGATTTGAGGTGTCTACTGTATGTAGTCCACATCTCTGAGCCATACAGGAGGGCGGGTATCACTGCAGTTCTGTAGACCATAAGCTTGGTGCCAGATTTGAGGTCCTGATCTTCAAACACTCTCTTCCTCAGGCAACCGAAGGCTGCGCTGGCGTACTGGCGGCGTTGGACCTCGTCGTCGATGTCTGCCCTTGCTGAAAGTAGACTCCTGAGTTATGGAAAGTGGTCCACGTTGTCCAAGGCCATGTGGAAAATACTGCAGCCACTATAGCATCAAGATATGTCGCATATACGGGACAAGAAGTCACAACAGAACCAGACGTGATAATCACATTACCATCAAAAGCAAACAAACGGAAAGTCATAGGCCAACAACCTTCATCTAATCAATATCAGGTCAAAGAAAACGTGAGATGCCTTGTGACTACCACAAGATGTTCTGGAAGACTGTGGCCTCAGATATGAGTCACCCCATGGGCAGGTTGGGGCATGTAGACTAAGTTTAAGAATGATAGTTGGTGGAGGACCTTTGTCTTAACGGATGTTTAGTGTAAGGCCTAGGCTTTCGTATGCCTCGGTGAAGATGTTGACAATAGTTTGGAATTCAGTCTCTGAATGTGCGCAGACGCAAGCATCGTCCGCCGATTGTAGTTCGATGACAGAGGATGGGACGGTCTTTGATAGTGCCTGGAGGCGACCCCCAAAAGTTTCTCCCCATCCTCCGCCTGATCCACGATGACATGCAAGCCGTGATCCTGACCAATGGATCCACCACAGACCCAATCCATGTCCGGATCAGGGTCAAGCAGGGCTGCGCCATCGCGCCAACCCTCTTTTCGATCTTCCTCGCTGCAATGCTCCATCTCACGCTCAACAAGCTTCCCGCTGGAGTGGACTATCGCGAACAAACGGAAGTAAACTATAGAACCAGTGGGAACCTGCAACTTTCATCACCTCTGGGCAAAATCCAAGACCATGCCATCCTCTGTGTAGGGAACTAGTGCTTAACTGGAGCAGAACGATGTGAGTTAGACAATGAAGGGGAAGCAAGGAGGACAGCACATCTGAATCTGATGTCCTTACGCTATCCAGTAGGAGTCATTGGACACCAATCTAGGGTGGATCCTAGCCTATTTTTCTCCTCCTAAATTTTGTCCTCCCCGGGCTAGGAATATCACAGGATGCATTGGTGGTGAGAAAATGACTAGTCACTTCAATATCCCCCTCCTACTTCCATTCTGATCTTTCTGCCTTCTGCAATGTTATATGAAGCTCAAGGAACAGTATCTTTGCCTGGAATTCCAGCGGGAGTTCTCAGGTCGGAACCCGCGGAAAAAATGGCAAACAATTATAAATGTCCATTTGCCCCATTTCTCTAGGATTTGCATGGATCTTCTATGGCAGGAGCCCCTAGGAAATTCAGGGTCCTGTGAAGTGTTAGGCCTTAATACTGATTTTAATAACTTCAGACCTTAGCTTTACCTCCAACTTTCTTTGCAGCAAGAGATGCCTATATCATTGCCTTAGACAAGATCAGCTAATTGACCTGGAATCTTCTAGGTCTGGGTAGTTCAGAGATGGTGGTTTCATCTCTTGAGCTTACAAAATGAGTTAGAAAATATGTTCTGCAGAATTACAAGTACTTAACTCCTCCAAGTTACTGCTCCTCAATTTTCTTAAAAAATTACAGTGTAGGAGGCAGCCTTTCTGCCCAGCACATCTACACCAGCTCTCTGAAAGAGTTACCAATTTGGACCTACTGACCTGTTCTTTCCCTATACCTTTTTTAATTCCTTTCTTTTTCAACTGTTTATTTAATTCTCTTCTGAAAGCTATTATGGATTCTGCTTCCCCCACTGGAATATCCTGCAACCTAATTTAACATAAGAAATAGGATCAGCAATAGGTCATTTGGCTGAGAATTTCACAGTGTTACAACCGTCTGAGAGAAGATATTCCTGCACATCTCAGTTTTAAATGGGTGACCCCTTATTCTGAAACTATGCCCCCTAGTTCTAGATTCCCCCACGAATGGATACATCCTCTCTGCATCTACCTTGTCTAGTCCCCTCAGTATCTTATATGTTTCAAAAAGATCACCTCTCCTTCTTCTAAACTCCAATGAGTAGAGGCCCAACCTACTCAACCTTTCTTCATAAGTCAATCCCTTCATCTCAGGAATCAACCTAGTGAACCTTCCCTGAACTGCCTCCAATGCAAGTATATTCCTCCTTAAATAAGGAGACCAAAACTGTATGCAGTACTCTAGGTGTGGTCTCACCAATACCCTGTACAGTTGTAGCAGGACTTCCCTGCTTTTACACTCCATCCTCCTTGCAATAAAGGCCAACATTCCATTTGCCTTCCTGGCTGTTGTGTAACGGTCACCAGACGTTAAAAAAAATCCACGCACAGGCATCTTCCACCCTTCAAGATTTAGTTCGGGACCTGGAATTTTAGGTCCTTCATTGAAACACCTGTAAACATTTTGATGTGGAAGCAAGTCATCCTTGATTCGAGGCACTGCCTATGATGATGATGATGCCTTCCTAATTACTTGCTGTACCTGCATTGTAGCTTTTTGGGTTTCATTCACAAGGACCCCCAGGTCTCTCTGTACTGCAGCATTTTGTAATCTCTCTCCATTTAAATAATAATTTGCTTTTTTAAAAATTTTAAACTCACACTTTCCCACATGATACTCCATCTGCCAAATTTTTGCCCACTCACTTAGACTGTCTATATCCCTTTGCAAATTCCTTGTGTCCTCCTCACACCTTGCTGTCCCACTGATCTTTGTATCATCAGCAAACTGCGCTACATTACACTCAGTCCCTTCATCCAAGTCATTAATATAGATTGTAAATAGTTGAGGCCCCAGCACTGATCCTTGTGGCACCCCACTAGTTACTATTTTCCAACCGGAAAATTACCCATTTATCTCGGCTCTCTGTTTTCTGTTAGTTAGCCAATCCTCTAACCATGCTAATATATTACCCCCAACTGCGTGAACTTCTATCTTGTGCAGCAACCTTTTATGTGGCAGCTTATCGAATGCCTTCTAAAAATCCAAATACACCACATTCATTGGTTTCCCCTTATCCACCCTGCTCAAAGAACTCCAGCAAATTTTTCAACACTATTTCCCTTTCGTAGGCCCCAAGTTTCCACATGATTTGCTCCTGATTTTTTGGAGCAACTGGTGTAGAACGGAATATCTTAGAAATCGGAATTCTCGTCATTTAGTTTGCTCCAGTTCTAGTCAGTTAGAACAGTTTCACTTTGGAACAGAATTTTTTTTTCAAAAAGGGGCGTGTCCGGCCACTTACGCCTGTTTTCAAAGTTTCGTCAGTGAAAACTTACTCCAAACTAACTTAGAATGGAGTAAGTGAAGATTTTTGTACGCTCGAAAAAACCTTGTCTACACTTTAGAAAATCAGGCGTAGGTTACAAATCAGGCGTAGGGAATGGGGGGGGGGGGTTAAAGGGAAGTTTACAAACATTAAACACTTCAGTTTTACAAATAAAGAGCCATCATCAATAATAAATGATAAATACATCAATAAATCAATCAAAAAAAAATATTATATATTTTTTTTTAAATCAATAAATAAAACATTTTCTACTTACCGACAGCAGCACCGGGAGCCCTCCAATAGCGTGCTGGGATGCCCCCCTCAGTGTGTCTCTGTCAGTGTCTCTATCTCTCGGTCTGTCTGTGTGGTTCTCATTCTCTGTCTGTGTTTCTGACAGCGAGGAGGGGGGTAGGGGAAAAAGAGATTGTGGGGGGGTGAGGAAAGGAGTTTGGGGGGGGGGGAAGGAGTTTGCGGGGGTGGGGGAAGGAGATTGGGGGGTGGGGGGGAAGGAGATTGGGGGGTGGGGGGGGGGAGAAAGGAGATTGGGGGGTGGGGGGGGGAAAGGAGATTGGGGGGTGGGGGGGGGGAAGGAGATTGGGGGGGCAAAGGAGATTGGGGGGGAAGGAGATTGGGGGGGGGAAGGAGATTGGGGGGGGAAGGAGATTGGGGGGGGGAAGGAGATTGGGGGGGGGAAAGGAGATTGGGGGGGGGAAGGAGATTGGGGGGGGGAAGGAGATTGGGGGGGGGGGGAAGGAGATTGGGGGGGGGGGAGGAGATTGGGGGGGGGGGAGGAGATTGGGGGGGGGGGAGGAGATTGGGGGGGGGGGGAGGAGATTGGGGGGGGGGGGAGGAGATTGGGGGGGGGGAAGGAGATTGGGGGGGGGGGAAGGAGATTGGGGGGGGGAAGGAGATTGGGGGGGGGGGGAAGGAGATTGGGGGGGGGGGAAGGAGATTGGGGGGGGGGGAAGGAGATTAGGGGGGGGGAAGGAGATTAGGGGGGGGGAAGGAGATTGGGGGGGATGGGGGAAGGGAGGAGATTGGGCGGGGGTAAGGAAGGAGATTGGGGGGGGGGGAAAGGAGATTGGGGGGGTGGGGGGGATGGAGAAGGGGGGGTGGGGGGGATGGAGAAGGGGGGGGTGGGTGGGAAAGAGAAGGGGGGGGGGAGGCTGAACGGGCCGGGCCCGAGACTTCGGGCAGGGCCCGTCCCCAGCACCAGATTTACAGGGGGGGGGGGTGGGTGGTGGGAAGGAGGTCAGTTCGGTTCGGTTCGGGTCGGGGGGAGGGAGAGAGGGAGAGGGAGGTCAGGTCGGGGGGAGGGAGGTCATGTCGGATCCAGTCCGGGGGCGGGGGAGAGCGGGTGTCGGGTCCGGTCCGGAGGCTGGGGGGGGTGGCGGGGGGAGGGGGAGGGGGGGCAGTGGGGGAGAGCGGGTGTCGGGTCGGGTCCGGTGGCGGGAAGTGGGAGTCAAGTCAGGTCGGGAGGAAGCAGGAGCTGGCCGTGGGAGGAGCCTTATTCACGCAGCCCCAGTGAGGCCATTCGGCCAGAGCTAGGGGCTGGGTGCTTCGGGCCCCTCCCACACAGTTTTGGGCGCCTGGAGCTACTGCACTTGCGTGCCCACTGTAGCATGCATGTGCAGAGGTCCCGGCACTGTTTTTGCCGCAGGGACCTGGCTCCGCCCTCTACAGCTCCTGCTGCGCTGCGCCGAGAGCCAGAGAACCTGCAGGAAGGTGTAGAATCTGGAGGGTTTTTTTTTTTTTTTTTTTTTTAAAGCGCACTTTGTGGCGCGAAAAACGGGCGTCCAGGTCGGGACTGCGCCGTGCTTGACTGAATTATGCTTTTCCACATGTACTGCTACTGCTTCCTTAATAATGCATTCCAGCATTTTCGCAACAACAGATGTTAGGCTAACTGGTCTATAGTTTCCTGCTTTCTGTCTACCTCCTTTTTTGAATAGGGGTGTTACATTTGCGGTTTTCCAATCTGCTGGGACCTCTCCAGACTCCAGGGAATTTTGGTACATTACAACCAATGCATCTACCATCTCTGCAGCCACTTCTTTTAAGACCCTAGGGGACTTGTCCACTTTTAGTCCCATTATTTTACCGAGTACTTTTTCTTTAGTAGTGTTTATTTAAAGTTCCCCCTTCCTATAACCCCTTCATTATCTATTTGTTGTGTATAGAAGAATGCCACGAGGCTGATTACCGTGAGCTAAACTCAGTGTGACCTTAGTCTTCTTTATTACAACACCAAAGTGCCTAAACAACATGGCAATCAACCTTTTATACTGGCCTTGCATGTGTGTGCAGGTGACCATTAGGACTCCAACAGTCATGCCCTCTGGTGGCAAATATTAAATGGTTACCTACATAACATCACTCCCTCCCCGCAAAGTCTTCGGTACAAGTTATTTACAAGATGAAGCGATCCGGAGCCCTTCGCTACCTGGTTGATCGTCTATGTTCAAACCCTGGCGTGTGAGAGTTGGCCGGACCATTGCTGCACTGCACCGCGGCTGGTCTGACCGGACTGTCAAGAACGGTGGGTTCATCCTCGTAATTGACAGCGAGGTTGATTGCTGGTTGGATATGTGTTGGTGGATCGTCTATGGTGATGTCCTCTTCAAATCGTTCCTGGTTGTCAGTAAATTGCAATTTGGTCTGATCTAAATGCTTTCTGCACGTTTGGCCATTTAACAGTTTGATTATAAACACCCTATTCCCTTCCTTAGCCAAAACAGTGCCAGCAACCCACTTGGGACCAGGACCATAATTCACGACAAACACAGGGTCGTTAACATCAGTCACATGAAACAGCCGCGCGATCGTGGTATATGTTCTGCCGGTGTCACCGGGTTTCCACATGATAATTAACATAGAAACATAGAAATTGGGTGCAGGAGCAGGCCATTCGGCCCTTCGAGCCTGCACCGCCATTAAATAAGATCATGGCTGATCATTCAACCTCAGTACCCCATTCCTGCTTTCTCTCCATACCCCTTGATCCCTTTGGCCGTAAGGGCTATATCTAACTCCCTTTTGAATATATTTAACGAACTGGCCTCAACAACTTTCTGCGGTAGAAAATTCCACAGGAGAACCACTCTGAGTGAAGAAGTTTCTCCTCATCTCAGTCCTAAATGGCTTAGACTGTGACCCCTGGTTCTGGAACTCCCCAGCAACAGGAACATTCTTCCTGCCTCTAACCTGTCCAATCCCGTCAGAATTTTATATGTTTCTATGAGATCCCCTCTCATCCTTCTAAACTCCAGTGGATACAAGCCCAGTTGATCCAGTCTCTCCTCATATGTCAATCCTGCCATCCCAGGAATCAATCTGGTGAACCATCGGTGTACTCCCTCAATAGCAAGAACGTCCTTCCTCAGATTAGGGGACTAAAACTGAACACAATATTCCAGGTGTGGCCTCACCAAGGCTCTATACAACTGCAGTAAGACCTCCCTGCTCCTATACTCAAATCCCCTAGCTATGAAGGCCAACATACCATTTGCCTTCTTCACCGCCTGCTGTACCTGCATGCGAACTTTCAATGACTGACATACCATGACCCCCAGGTCTCGTTGCACTTCCCCTTTTCATAATCTGTCACCATAAAGATAATATTCTGTCTTCCTGTTTTTGCCACCAAAGTGGATAACCTCACATTATCCACATTATACTGCATCCACCATGCATTTGCCTACTCACCTAGCCTGTCCCAGTCACCCTGCAGTCTCTTAGCATCCTCCTCACAGCTCACACCGCCACCCAGCTTAGTGTCATCTGCATTAAGATCTGGGTGGACTAGGGAGAGCCTGATTAGGAGGGCTCACTTCATTAACAATTCTGCCAGGGGAACAGTGGTGAGAGAGTGGGGTCGCATCTGGTAACTGAGCAGAATGCGAGACAAATGGGTCTGCAGGGAGCCGTCGTCACGCGTTTCATGCTCTGCTTGATTGTTTGGACTGCCCGCTCTGCTTGACCGTTACACGCGGGTTTAAACGGAGCAGACCTGACTTGCTTGATGCCATTGTGGGTCATAAATGCGTTGAATTCCGAGCTGGTGAAACACAGTCCATTGTCGCTGACAAGGACGTCGGGCAAGACATGGGTGGCGAACATGGCCCGGAGGCTTTCAATGGTGGATGTGACCGTGCTGGATGATATGATTACACATTCAATCGGTCATGTATTTCACCATCTTACAATGACAATAGTTATGTAACTGTAACTCATGCACACTGTACCTGTACCCCTGAAATGCACACCTTGACCACAGGGGGTGAGTTTGCGGGAGACACTCCTCACCTGGGCTTCCAGATATAAAAGGGGAGGTCCCACCCAGGGTCAGCACTCCTTGGCCCTGGGAATAAAGTGAAGGTCACAGAGTGACCGTGTCTGATACAAACTCACACGAGGCATGTATATAACAAGGTGCAGAAACACTACACAATCCATTTGGAGTAAGCGTCCACAACTATTAAAAACATATTTCCTAAAAAGGGGCCGGCAAGATCTATATGGATCTTGGACCATGGTTTGGTGAGCCATGACCACAGACTCAGTGGAGCCTTGGTGCATTGATCAGTTGCGAGCAAGTTTTGCATTGATGCACGCATGACTCCAAGTTCGAGTCAATGTCGGGCCAGCAAACATGCGACCTGGCAATTGCCTTCATCATGACAATGCCTGGGTGGGTACTGTGTTGGTCACGTATAAACATTTCCCTGTCTTTTTTTGGCAAAACCATGCATTTACCCCATAAGAGACAATCCAACTGGATGGACATTTCATCTTTGCATCGGTGAAACGGCTTAATTTCATCTTGCATTTCCCCAGGAATGGCCGACCAGTTCCCATTTAGGATGCAATTCTTTAATAATGATAGCACATGATCCTGGCTGGTCCAGGTCCTGATCTGGCGAGCAGTGACTGGTGAACCCTCGCTCTCAAAAGCATCCATGACCAGTAGCAAGTCTGCGGGCTGCGCCATTTCAACCCCAGTGGTGGGTAATGGTAGCCGGCTGAGAGCATCGGCAGTTTTCAGTGCCTGGTCTGTGGCGGATAACATAGTCATAAGCGGATAATGTTAGTGCCCATCTTTGGATGCGCGACGAAGCATTGGTATTTATACCTTTGCTTTCTGAAAACAGCGAAATGAGCGGCTTGTGGTCAGTTTCAAGCTCAAACCGAAGTCCAAATTAGGTATTGGTGCATTTTTTTAACCCCATATACACATGCTAACGCCTCTTTCTCGACCATACTGTAGGCTCTTTCAGCCTTAGACAGACTTCTAGATGCGTATGTAATCGGTTGGAGGTTGCCTGATACATTGGCTTGCTGTAACACACAGCCAACCCCGTATGATGAGGCGTCACAAGCTAGCACTAGACGTTTACACTTGTCATAGTGTACAAGTAACTTATTTGAACATAGGTTCCCAGCCTTCTCAAAGGCTGTGTCTTGAGATTTGCCCCAAACCCAACATGTGCAAAGGCTCTAACAACGTGCTCAACCCGGGTAGAAAGTTACCAAAATAGTTGAGGAGGCCCAGGAATGAACGCAGCTCCATCACATTCTGTGGTCTGTGTGCATTCTTGATGGCCTTTGTTTGAGTCCATGGGCCTGATGCCATCTGCTGCAAATTTTCTCCCCAAAAATTCGACTTCTGGTGCCAGGAAACACACTTGGAGCATGTCAGTCTGAGTCCCACTCTGTCTAGGCAACTTAGAACCTCTTCTAGGTTGTGTAGATATTCGAATATGTCACGACCAGTGATCAGGGTGTCGTCTTGAAACACCACGGTGCGCGGAACAGATTTCAGCAAACTCTCCATGTTTCTCTGGAAAATGGCTGCAGCCAAGTGAATCCCGAAAGAGCACCTGTGGTATATAAACAGCCCTTTGTGTGTGTTGATGCACATCATTCTTTTCTAAAATTCAGCCAGCTCCTGGGTCATGTAGGCAGAGGTTAGATCCACTTGGTGCACGACTTCCCCCCCCCCGCTAACGTTGCAAACAAGTTGTCCGCTTTGGGCAACGGGTACTGGTCCTGCAGTGAGACTCGGTTAATCGTTACCATGTAGTCTCCGCAGATTCTGACCGTGCCATCGCTTTTCAACAGTGGAACAATTGGACTGGCCCATTTGTTGAACTCGACTGGCAATATGATTCCTTCGTGTTGGAGTCTGTCCAGTTTGATCTCGACTTTCTCCCTCATCATATACGAACCGCCCGAGCCTTATGATGGCCGGGCCGTGCATTGGGACCTGGATGGATCTGTACCTTGGTGCCTGTGAAGTTGCCGATGCCTGGTTTGAATAGCGAGGGAAACTTGCTCAGCACTTGAGCACACGAGGCGTCATCCACTGAAGATAATGCTTTGATGTCGTTCCAATTCCGTCTAATCTTTTCTAGCCAGCTTCTGCCGAACACCATTGGGCCATTGCCTGCAGCAATCCACAATTCATGCACAGCTCCATTTAATTTGACTTTCAGCATTATAGAAGGGCTCTTGGTGGTGAAGGTATGTACCCCATACACTCCTTGCTCGGATGGAGTTGCCTGAGCTGCATGATCCGTGCCAGATCGATCATCCTCTGCCACGTGGTGTGTCACAGCACGTTTGCACATTCGCTGGAGGTGCCCCATCGTTGCGCAGCCTTTGCACACGTAGTGCTTAAATTGACATTGATGGGCTCGATGATTACCCCCGCAGCGCCAACATGGTGCTAATGGATTCACATTCACCCCCGCTGGCAGACTCTGAGTCATCACAGGTCTTGCAACCACAGACGCATAGGCCTGCCATATGCAGTTCGGCCTGCTAGCGACACCATTTTATGCACAGTGCTTGCCGGCGAGCTTCGATGTTGAGAAGATATCTGTTTGGTGTTATCGTCCATGGCCATGCATGCCTGGACGATCGCGATGGCCCTGCTCAGGTCTAGGGTTTCAGCAGCCAGCAGTTTTCGAAGAATGACCTTGTGGCTCATGCCCAGTACGAAAAAGTCCCGCAGCATTTGCCCCAACTCAGCTCCAAAATTGAAAGGTCCCATGGGGTGTCTCAGGTCGGCAACATAATCTGCCATGTCTTGGCACCCGGAGCGATGGTGCGTGTAAAAACGTTATCTGGCCATGAGATGGTCCCGAGCCAGCGTGAGGTGATCCCGAACCAGCGTGCACAATTCTGTATATTCCTTCTCCGTTGGTTTTGTCAGTGCGAGCAGATTCTTGATGAGGCCGTATATTTTAGACCCACAGACCGCCCTGCGCTTGGCCGTGTTAGTGTCTCTTTCCAGCTCGTTGGCCACGAAGTACTGGTCGAGACGCTCGATGAAGGCTTCCCAATCATCCCCTCTACGAATCTCTCTAATATTCCAACGGCAGCCATGGTTGCGTGAAGGTTCGTATTCTGTTACTCGTCGCCAATTGTTGTGTATAGAAGAACTCCACGAGGCAGAGTACTGTGAGCTAAACTTAGTGTGACTTTAGTCTTCTTTATTACAACTCCAGGAGTGCCTAAACAACATGGCAACCAACCTTTTATACTGGCCCTGCACGTGTGGACTCCAACAGTCACACTCTCTGGAGGCAATTATTACATGGTTACATACATAACACTATAATTGGGATGTTTTTAGTGTCTTCTACCATGAAGACTGATACAAAATTTTATGTTAAAAGTCTCTGCCATTTCCCAGTTCCCCATTATTAATTCCCCAGTCTCATCCTCTAAATAACCAGGGGGAGAAATTCACCGTCCCCGGGGTTTGGGTGGCCGATCGAAAAAGTCAATTGGTCACCGCGGTTGGATACTTTTCCCTCCCCGAGCCATATTCAGCTTATGGAAGTTTGAGCGGTGCTCACTTCCGCCGGAAACGGCGGGGTGAAGCCGCTGTAACGCTAAGTTTCCAGCATTGAGGTCTGCAGTATGCGGGCCGCTGGAAAGTGGCCAGGACAGGGATTTTCAGTTCCAAGATGGGAGGAATTCTTCAGGCAGTGTCCCCGCGAGCTATTCGAGTCGGTGCTTGAACGCAACAGTGCTGGAGTGTTGCCACGATCGGGGCCCTTTGGCAGGGAAATAGTTTTATTAATTATTCGTGTTTTTATGTCACATTCCATCATCCGCAGTATTTTGCTTTTTAAATAGTTTCATTAATTGTTTTGGCTCCATTAAACCTGCTGACTGCTGCTCTGAGGTTTTCACATACTTTTGTACAATTTTCAGGTCTGACTCTTTAGTGGAGTCCTGTGGGCTGCAGAGACCTGCTTGTCAGGGTTCACCCTGAGGATGGGAGGAGTGTTGGGAGGGCGACACCTGGTGCACCTGCTCAGAAGCAGGGCGGCACACAGGAGATGGCATCGCTATCAGCACCGTGCAGACAGGCAGTGGGCAAGGGAGGCAGCAGCCATGATTCGTTCATTCTGTGCCAGACCAGTGTGCCCGCCGTTTTCACCAGTCCGAATCAGGATTGCGGTTGGCTGCTTGGGGACAAGGGACATCCCCTGTCCACTTGGCTGCTCACTCCTCTGTGGAACCCCAGGACAGCGCCAGAGCATGCATACAATGATGCTCATTGTGCCACCAGGTGCATCATTGAGCAGTGCATAGGCATCCTTAAACAGAGATTCCGGTGCCTGGACCACTCTGATGGCACCTTGCAGTACTCTCCTCAACGGGTCTCCATAATTGTCATGGTCTGCTGCATGCTGCACAACTTGGCCACCATGAGGGACAGCCACTGGAGGTCGAGCCCGCAGTACCTCCTGAGGAGGAGGAGGCGCAGGAGGAGGAGGATCCTCATCGCACCAGAGCTAGGAGGCATCAACCCATCACCACCCTGGAAGGGCCAGGTGCAGACTGACCAGCACCCTTCTGGAAGGGTGCATCCTCACATATATGGAGGTGCCTGACACCTCCCCTGCAATCTCTCTCCATGCATTATGTACTGGCAGTCTGCCAGGTCTCCCCACGTCTTCTTCTGTCCCCCATACCGTCCATCAGTGTCTCCAGCTCCATATCAGTGAACCTGTTGGCTCTCCTTTCACATCTTACACCAGCCATCCTTCCAAACTCCTTCTCCCCTCAGGGCCTTGCTGCAAACCCTGGCCTGCAGCTGGCTCATTAGAAACCCTTACCCGCATGCTGAATTTCTCAGTGGTGATAACGCTCAAATAAAGACAGCCACACCGCTGAAAAATCCACTTTGGAAAGGTTCATTAGCACTGGAACCCATTTGTTCACTTTTGGAGCTGAATATGGGGTGACCCAGCCACGAAAAATGTTGGCGCAATGGCCACAAAAATATGGAGGAGCACCAGCTTTCCAGCAGTAATGAATTTCGGGCTCCCAATGTTTACTTTAGCTACCCCCTTCCTTTTTAAATACCTGAAGAAGCTCTTACGATCTGTTTTTATATTTCTTGCTAGTTTACTCTCCATCCATCTTCTCTCTGTTATTTTTTTTTAGTTGTCCTTTGCTGGTTTTTAAAAATTTCCCAATCCTCTGGCCTTGCACTAATCTTCACAACATTGTATGCCATTGTTTTCAATTTGATTCCATCCTTTACTTCCTTCATTAGCCACGGATATTTCTCTCTTCTCTTAAAGTCTTTCCTTCTCACTGGAATATATTTTTGTTGAGAGTTATGAAATATCTTCTTAAATGTCCGCCATTGCTTATCAACCGTTTTATACTTTAATCTATTTTCCCAGTCCACTTTAGCCAACTCTGCCATCATACTTTGGTAATCGCCTTTATTTAGGCTTAGGAACTGGTTTGAGAACCAACTTTCTCACCCTCCAACTGAATTTGAAATTCAACCATGCTATGATCAACTTTTCCTAGAGGATCCTTTACTATAAAATCATTTATTAATCATGTCTCATTACACAGAATCAGATCTAAGAAAGCCTGCTCCCTGGTTGGTTCCACAGTGTACTATTCAAGGAAACCATCCCGGATACACTCAACTCTTTCTCAAGGCTACCATGGCCAATTTGATTTGTCCAATCAATATGAAGATTAAAATCGCCCAGGATTATTGCTGTACCTTTCTTACAAGCCTTCATTGTTTTTTGATTTATACTCCGTCCAACAGTGTAGCTATTGTTAGGGGACTTATAGACTATGCCCACCAGTGACTTATTCCCCTTATTATTTGTTATCTCCACCCAAACTGATTCTATATCTTGATCTTCTGAGCCAATATCATTTCTCACTACTGCACTGATCTCATCCTTTATTAACAGAGCTACCCCACCTCCTTGTCCTTTCTGTCTATCCTTCCAAATTGTCAAATATCCCTGAATATTCAGGTTCCAGCCTTGGTCACCTTGCAACCACATCTCTGTAATGGCTATCAGATCATACCCATTTATATCTATTTGTGCAGTCAACTCATCTATCTTGTTATGACTGCTGCGTGCATTCAGATAAAGAGCTTATAATTTTATCTACAAGCCTCTTAGATGGCAGTACCTTATCTCACATCTTGTAAAAATCCATATAGACAACATCCACTGCATTTTCTTTGTCAATACAGGGTAGTTTTTTTCTCAGCGATCTCTAACTTTGACGGACAAATATTGCCTTTTACAAATTGGTCCTGTCTGTTCTTAATGAACTGCATTCTCCAATAACAATATTCAGCAAATCTTCAATTGATCCATGAAGTCAGTGGCCCTGAAAATCCACGGCTTTTCCAGTGCAACTTCAGCGAGAGCTCCCAGGAACAGCCAGAAACTAGGCCAGGACGCAGATATGCCAGGTCCAGGCCCAGTGCCCAAAAAAACATCGGGATGACCTTATGGGGACAGTTTCTATTCAGATCAAAAAAGATCACAGTTGTAAGTGGGATGCAACTTCAGGGTGGGGACTCCCAGAGAGTGAGATTCATCAAATGGAAAAGACAATCTGATGGTGTGTAAAATGGGCTGCTGATTCATTAGTGGCCATTTTGTGCTCCCACCCTAAACAAATTTCAGCCTTCGACTTTCTGCACCCTGGCCTTTCACTGGAACCTGGTGTATGGACAGAGGTACCAGGCATACCTCCCTAGCTACCGGCAGCCATGAGTTTAGGCCAAGATTGCAGCCTGAACTCATGAAGATCTGAGGGCACAATATTGTTAGAATTTTTAAAGTGGTCCCTTTACCAAGAAGGTAACCATGACTTCTTTCTGGGGCAATCCATCACCCCACACCCCTCTGACAAGCATCTCACCGAGAATTCCCAGCCATGAGGAAATGAGGATAGACTCAAGGAAGATGAACTGGAATACAAATATTTACAAAGAAGTAGAACAATGGTGGACAATATTTTAAGGGAAGGTCAATAGATTTTAAGAGAAATATATCCCACTAAAAAATTCTGAACAAACTAGCCAAGAATGAGACAGCATGGATAAATAAAGAGCTGATTTTCATCAGCAGCAGCCAAGTTCGTGGCACCGTGGCAGGCTCTGTTGTACAGGAGGGCAGGAAAAAGAGTGGGAGAGCGATAGTGATAGGGGATTCAATCGTGAGGGGAATAGATAGGCGTTTCTGCGGCCGCAACTGAGACTCCAGGATGGTATGTTGCCTCCCTGGTGCAAGGGTCAAGGATGTCTTGGAGCAGGTGCAGGACATTCTGAAAAGGGAGGGTGAACAGCCAGTTGTCGTGGTGCACATTGGTATCAACGACATAGGGCCTCATCCCTTTTTTTACCTATGAGACGAATTTAAGGAGCTAGGAGCTAAATTAAAACGTAGCACCTCAAAAGTAGTAATCTCAGGATTGCTACCAGTGCCACGAGCTAGTCAGAGTAGGAATCGCAGGATAGCTCCGATGAATACGTGGCTTGAGCAGTGGTGCAGCAGGGGGGGATTCAAATTCCTGGGGCATTGGAACCGGTTCTGGGGGAGGTGGGACCAGTACAAACCGGACGGTCTACACCTGGGCAGGTCCGGAACCAATGTCCGAGGGGATGTGTTTGCTAGTGCTGTTGGGGAGGAGTTAAACTAATATGGCAGGGGGATGGGAACCAATGCAGGGAGATAGAGGGAAACAAAATGGAGACAAAAGCAAAAGACAGAAAGGAGATGAGTAAAAGTGGAGGGCAGAGAAACCCAAGGCAAAAAACAAAAAGGGCCACTGTACAGCAAAATTCTAAAGGGTCAAAGTGTAATAAAAAGGCAAGCATGAAAGCTCGGTGCCTCAATGCAAGGAGTATTCGGAACCCAGGAGAGGGCTCTGAGCTAGTTAGAGTGGGTGAGAACTCAGATGAACAGGACCCCAAGAAAGAATGCAAAAGGCAGGAGGCAACAGAGCAGAGTAGCACTGGGATAAGTGTAAACCACAAGGTGACAGGAAGGGACAATATGTATGAATATAAAGGGGCTGCAGGAGGGGTCAAAACTAAAAATCACGGTTTAAAAACTAGTATTAAAACACTCTACCTAAACGCACGCAGCATTCGAAATAAAGTAAATGAGTTGACGGTACAAATCATTACAAATGGGTATGATTTGGTGGGCATTACAGAAACGTGGTTCAGGGTGGCCAAGACTGGGAATTAAACATACAGGGGTATCTGACAATTCGGAAAGATAGACAAGAAGGGAAAGGAGGTGGGGTAGCTCTGTTAATGGGAAAGTGGAGCTGAGTCCACGGCCAGATCAGCCATGATCTTGTTGAATGGCGGAGCAGGCTCGAGGGGCTAGATGGCCTACTCCTGTTCCTAATTCTTATGTTCTTATGATAAAATTTAATCTAAAAAAGGAGGCATATGCAAAGTACATGAACAATAAAGAAGCGGTTAACAAATGGGAATATAATGAGCTTAGGAAGAGGTTAAAAAGACATAGGAAGGCAAAGAAACAAAATGAAATGAAAATATCGAATAAATAGCACATAGTATGCTATAGGAATAGTGAAGTATTCTATATAAATGAAGTGACAAAGGAGAATTAAAAAGAAAGAAAGACTTACATTTATATAGCGCCTTTCACAACCATCGGACATCTCAAAGCACTTTACAGCCAATGAAGTACTTTTAGAGTGTAGTCACTGTTGTAATGTGGAAAATTAAGATAGGGATATGACCACTGAGGGACAAGCAAGATAAATTCACAGGAGGAGATATTGAAATGGCAGGCTACTGAATAAATACTTTGGCCTTTATTTTTATTGGGGGCTGGAAGGGTGCGCGCGAGCAGCAATGCACTCGGCAAGGTCAGGGATGTGGAGGCAGTGCTGGGCCTCATTGAAAGAAAAATTCCCAGACTCCCACCTGTCCACATTCACTATCTGGCCATCCTAAATATTATAGTGAGTGGGAACGCAGCAGCTCAGAGATGGGTTCTCGATTTTTAGGATTCTTAGCCCTCACCCGACTCAATCCTGCCCGTCGGGATAGAGGCCTTTGCCTAAGTTTTCTCTGAAGAAGCTATGAAAAATGAAATGATACAAAAAAAGGCGATACTAGACAAACTTAAGAAGAACAAGACCCCTGGTCCAGATGGATTGTGCCCATGTATACTCAAAGAAATTAGGCAGGAGATATCAGAGACACTAGTATCCACATACAGAAAATCAATAGAAAGAGGTGTAATGCCAGAGGACTGGCAAATAGCAAATGTAATTCAGATATTCGAAAAAAGAGAGATAGAAAAAACCCAGGGAACTATAGCAAAAGCAAAATACTGCGGTTGTTGGAAATCTGAATAAAAACAGAAATTGCTGGAAATACTCAGCAGGTCAGGCAGCATCTGTGGAGCGAGAAACCGAGTTAACGTTTCAGTCCGATGACCTTTTGTCAGAACTGGAAAGAACTAAAGATATTAGAATCATTGCTAAAAGATCAGATAACAAAACATCGAGGATGGAGAATATAATGAAAATTAATCAGCTTGGATTTCTAAAATGAAGATCATCTTTAACCAACCTTATATAACAGAAAGAAATAACAGAAAGATTGGACAAGGGCTGATGGATTTTTCTTCCTAACCTGTAAACTGAAATTGTGGCCTTCTGGTTTGAAACAATGCTGTATCAGATTATGCCTTTACCCACTAGACCACCAGGAAAACATTTTAATATTTCCTTCATGATTCTTGAAGATACAGATGGTGCATTTCAGTTGTATTTTCTCCAAACTGGCCTTCGCAACAGTGTGAATAAAAGTTCCTAAATAGTGATAATGGGGGAATTTTAACCCCAACCGCCTAGCGGACACCTGGCGGCTGGGTTCTTGATATGCCCCATGCGGCTTACCCCCCACCGATCGTGCTGTCTTTCTGCAGACCGTGAGATTAACATGCTTTTTTTAAGCAGGCAAGCAGGACACCCACAAGACAGTGGGTTCCTGCATTAAATCTGCAGATCGGGCTCTGATGACATCAGTGGAATCCGATTGCAATCTTAACAGGAGGTGAAGCGGTCGTGGTTTCCCCACCAGGCAAACCTGTGGGGAAGAGGAGTCTGGGCCAGGTGTCAGCTGTGGCTCAGTGGCTAGCACTCTCGCCTCTGAGTCAGATGGTTGTGGGTTCAAATCCCACTCCAGAGACTTGAGCACAAAAATCTCAGCTGTCACTCCTGTTATGTATGTAAACCTGTAATTACCATGTCTAACCATCAGAGGGCTTATCCCCTGGAGTCCCAAGAGATCCCACAATCTCTTGGGAGCACCTGTATATAAGGAGGCCTCACAGGCTGGAGAGGCACTCTGAGATCTGTAATAAAGGACTACAGTCACACTTACTTTGAGTTTGCAGTATCTAGTCTGACTCCTTATCCAAGACATAACAACTCCAGTGCCAGTTCTGAAGGAGTGCTACACTGTCAGAGGTGCCATCTTTCGGATGAGACGATAAACGAAGGCCTTGTCTGCTTTCTCAGGTGGACGTAAAAGACCCCATGACACTATATCAAAGAAGAGAGGGGAGTTATGCCAGGTGACTGGCCAATATTTATCCCTCAATCAACATCACTGAAACAGATTATCTTGTCATTATCACATTGCTATTTACCAAGGATTACATTACATAAGATATAACGACACAGAAACAGGACATTCGGCCAAACTAGTCCATGCGGGCATTTATGCTCAACTCAAGCGTCCTCCTGTCTTTCCTCATGTAAATCTATCAGCGCTACCCTCTGTTCCCTTCTCCCTCATATGCTTGTCTAGCCTCCCCTTACATGCATCTATACTATTCACATCAATCACTCCCTGTGGCAGCGAGTTCCTCATTCTCACCACTCTGAGTAGAGGTTTTTCTGAATTCCCTATTGGATTTCTGTAATAGAGCTTCCCCTAGTGGACTACTGTGGTAATGCAACTATTGATGTAAATAATAAAGGATCATGTGACAAGGTCACATGATGACAGTTTCTGTATTAAGAGCCATCTTGTAGAGAGTGCTTGTTAGTGATGTCATACGAATATATCACAATTTATTAGTGGCTATCTTATATTGATGGCCTCTAGTTAAGCACGTCCCCACAAGTGGAAACACTCTCTGTATCCACTCTATCAAAACCTCTCATAATTTTAAAGACCTCTATTAGGTCACCCTTCAGCCTTCATGTTTCCAAGAGAAAAAAGACTAGCCAATTTATTCTTCCCTGATATGTATACCCTCGCATTTCTGGTATCATCCTTGTAAATCTTCTCTGCACCCTCTCCAGTGACTCTAGATCCTTTTTATAATATGTCGACCAGAAATGTACACAGTACACCAAGTGTGATCTAACCAAGGTTCGATGAGGTTTAGCATAACTTCCGTACTTTTTAATTCTATACCTCTAGAAATAAACCCTAGTGCTTGGCTTGCTTTTTTAAGGCCTTGCTAACTTGCGTCGCAACTTTGTGATTTGTGTATTTGTACTCTGAGATCCCTTTGTTCCTCTACCTCACCTAGAATCGCACCCTCCAAGTAATAAGTGACCTCCCTATTCTTCCTACCAAAATGTAATACCTCACATTTATCTGTGTTGAACTTCATTTGCCAATTATATGCCCATTATTAATGCCCTCCTGTAATATGTTGCAGTCCTCCTCAGTATTGACTATCCCCCCCAATTTGGAGTCATCTGCAAATTTAAAAATTGTGTTTTTGATTCCAAAGTCTAAATTGTTAATATAAATATTGAACAACAGTGGTCCAAGCACTGATCCTTGTGGAAGACCATTATCCACCTTCTGCCACTATGAATAGCTATGCTTTACCCCTACTCTTTGCTTTCTGTCTTGAAGCCAGCTAGCTATCCATTCTGCTACTTGTTCCCTGACTCCACATTCTTGGACCTTGTTCATCAGTCTATTATGGGGTACCTTATCGAAGGCCTTTTGAAAATCTGGATAAATTACATCTACTGCATTACCATTGTCTACTCTCTCTCTTATCTATTCAAAACATTCAATGAGGTTGGTCAAGCAACACTTTCCCTTTTGAAATCCATGCTGACTATTCATTATTATATTTTTGGTTTCTAGATGTTCTTCTATTTTCTCCTTTAGTAGGGATTCCATTACTTTTCCAACACCAATGTTAAGCTGACTGTCTATAATTCCCTGGCCATGTTCCATCCCCCTTCTTAAATATTAGGTATTACGTTAGCTATCTGCCAGTCCTCTAGCATTACACCTTTTTCCAACCAATTATTAAATATGTGTAGTAATGCTTCTGCTACCTCTTCCCTAGATTCTTTTAAAATGTGTGGATGCAAGCCATCCCGACCAGGGTCCATTCGGACTAGGGGTTTTATCCTCTTTGAACTCAATTAATTTATTTAATATATCCCCTCTTTTTATTTTAAATGCACTTATCTCACTACTAATCTCTATATCCAATGTCATGTCTACCTGCTCTATTTCCCTGGTAAATACTGAAGCAAAATAAATATTTAATATTTCTGCCATCTCTCTATCATTACTTGTTGTATTATCATGTGGACCATCCCTTAATGGCCCTATTCCCATCCCAACCTTCCTTTTTTTTTTAAAATTGATGTGCTTGTAAAATATTTTACTATTTTGTTTTATGTTCCTTGATAATTTAATTTCATAGTGCCTCTTTGCCATCCTAATTTTTTTTTGACTTCTTTCTTAATCTTGTCATATTCTCCTTTATCATGTACTCTCCTGATGTCTATGTACTTAATGTATGCCTTTTTCCTTACCCTCAATTGTTCTCTTATGGCTTTATTCATCTATGAAGTCTCATTAGTGTTTAGTTTGTTTTTTCCTTTTAGCAGAATATATTGTTCCTGCACGCTGTTGAACACCATTTGAAATGTTTCCCATTGCTTTTGTACATCGCTTTTTGCAAATATTGTTGCCCATTTTATTTTCCCATGTTCTATTCTCAGCCCCTCAAAATCAGCGTTTCTCCAATCTATTAGTAGTACAGTATAGTAGTATATTACCCTGGTATTCGTCACACTTATGTCCTTCTGAATTATCATCTTAAAGCGTATTATATTATAGTCACTATTGCCTAGATGTTTTCTTCCTTTGACTTCTCATCTGTTCTGGTTCATTCCCCATTATTAGATCCAATAGCGAATCCTCCCTTGTTGGACTTTTTACATATTGGGTTAGAAAGGAGTCCTGTACACATTGTAGGAACTCCATTCCCTTTACCTACTTCTTCTGTACAATTGATATTGGGGTAGTTGAAATCCCCATGATTATTCTTCTAAGTTTTTTTACTCATTTCCCCAAGTTGTCTGCATATTTCTTCCTCCACCTCCCTTCTAATATTAGGTAGTCTGTAGACTACACCTAATAGTGTGATTGATCCTTTATAATCCTTGATCTCTATCCATATGGATTATATTTTTGTCTTGCTTATAGCTGTGTTATCCCTATGTTATGTTATCCCTAATAAGTATAGCTTTTCCACCTCCCCCTTTTTCCCTCCTATCTTTTCTAAATATATGTTATACCCGGCAATGTTTAATTCCCAGTCCTGATTTTTCTGTAGCCACATCTCAGTAATCCTTGCTATGTCTGGTTCCTCGCAACGCATGATTGCCTCCAGCTCCCCTGTTTTATTATTGACATTGTGTGCATTGGTGTACAGAGAGTTTGACTCATTTTTAATAGGATTTCCTCTCACTATGTTTAACCATCTTTTTTAGAGTCCTGTTCTATAACGTTATAACTTGCCATCAATGCTTTCCTTTACATTATTCTTTCCTATGCTCTCTTTTTCTGTTTTGTTTATATTTTGGCTGGTTACATTTCTTGTCGATCCCTCCCCCATCTTACTAGTTTAAAGTCTTTGCCACCTCCCTATTTACACTTCCCACTATGACATGGGTCCCATCATTCCTACCTCTATCGTTTGTTCCAACATGGAACACGATAACTTTGATTTATCCCCTCCCTTACCAAGTTCCGCTCCAGCCGCTGTGAGATATCCATTAACCTGGCACCAGATAAGCAACACACCCTTCAGGATTCTTGTTCTTGGCTGCAGGACGCTATCTATCCCCCTAATTATAGAGTCCCCTAACATTAACACATTTCTATTCCACTCGCTCTCTTTCCTCCCCCCCCTCCTCCCCCCAACATTTGATAGCCTTCTGAGTCATGGTGCCTTGGTCTGCATTGTGGCAGTTCTCTTTGCAGTCTTTCTCCTTGTCCTCACAGGTACCTGTTGGCCAGGACGAGTGTCTGCGGGAACTCCTTCTCAACCTCTCCTAAATCCCCACTACCCAGCTCCCTAACAGTCACTCCCTCACTTTCCTGAACCTGTGCTTTTCTAGGGGTGTGACTATATTCTGGATAAAATTGTCCAGAAATTCCTCACCCTCCCCTTATGTGTCGGAGTGTCTCCAACTTGCACTCCAGCTCAATGACTCTGAGCCAGACAGATTCGAGATGTGACTTTGCAGTGTGCAAATTGGCTGCCCTGTTTCCTCCAGTGAAGAAAATGAGATGATTGAAAGACGCTTGAACTATATGATTTCTTGTTTCAGTTTTTGTATAATTATAAAAGGAAAGAAAGACTTGCATTTATATAGCATCTTTCACAACCACCGGGCATCTCAAAGTGCTTTACAGCCAATGAAGTTGTTTTGGAGTGTAGTCAATGTTGTAATGTAGGAAATAAGGCAGCCATTTTGCACACAGCAAGCTCCCACAAACAGCAATGTAATAATGACTAGATAATTTTTTTTGTTATGTTGATTGAGAGATAAATATTGGCCAGTGTGATATATAGTTCCACCTAGTGGACGACTGCTCCAACTAGTGGACTACTGTGGTAATACTGCATTGTTATTTACAATAATAAAGCAAGTTCCTGTGTTAAGAGCCATCTTGCAAAGTCTGTGTGTTGTGATGTCGTAAAGAATATACCACACACGAGGAAGGATAGGATTCCTAGATTCCCTAGCTGAACTTTGTGTTGGTGGATGATTCCAACCAAACAACAGAGAGACTAGAGTGGCCCTTTGTTTTGAATAACAGCTAAAAATCCCAGGTAAATTACAAGCACACATGGCTGAACTGAAGAGTCAAGATGGCTGCACCTACGGGAATAATAGGGCGCTTGGATGAATTCCATCATGACCGAGACCCCTTCGGAGCATATGTGGAGTATCTAGAAATGTTTTTCACTGTAAATAGTATCATGGAAGTCCCTGAAGATGAAAACAGTGATTGTGTGGTTTTGGATAGTAAACGGGCTATTTTCCTCACTGACGCAACCCTGAGGTGTATGAAACCTTGAGAAATGTGCTTGTTCTAATCAAGCCAAAGGACACATCACTGATGGTGATTCTAAAAAAGTTAGAACAGCATTACAGTCCTGAGCCCCTGGAAATTGCTGAACGTTATCGTTTTGAAATACAAAATCAATTACCTTACGAAAGTATCAGCGAGTACATTGTAGCATTAAAAAAGCTATCCTTTCACTGTCATTTTGGAAACTTTCAGGACCGAGCATTGCATGACCACTTTGTTTGTGGGATGAAAAATGAAGCGATCAGAATAAAGTTGTTGAGAACTCCTAACTTGACTTTTGATTTCGCTTGTCAGACAGCTATGTCAATGGATATGGTCGGCCAATATTCCCGAGAATTTTGTACCATTTCTAGTCATCAGACAACTGAGATGAATCGCCTGCAGGTTTAAATTAAAAAGGTAATTGGGCCCCAAGGCCTCAGCAACTGGCAATGGTAACAGAGCATTGAAGTCGTGATATTGGTGTCTGGGACAACACCTTGCTCAAAGTTGTCCATATGTGAAGGCAGAGTGTTTCTTCTGCTGGAAAACTGGGAATCTTGCAAAGGCATGTTGACTGAAGAGTAAACCAACTTTCAAGGCTGTAAGTAGAAATCCCAGGAGACTACATAGCACGGAAGAAAAGCAACAGGACGAGAAGGTTTTGGAGATACACATCATCAGGAGCACATAGGTATCTCACAGCGATTCAGTAGGTATCATCATCCAAGTAGATGTTGCAGGAACCAAGATACCCATGGAAATCGACACTGGTGCATCTGTGAGCATAGTACCGGATTTGTTATATCTCGACAAATTGCGTGATTTCCCATTGGAGAAATCCATGGAAGAGCTGCGAGACTACTCAGGAGAGCAAATTCCTGTGGTAGATTGTATCACTGTACTGGTGAAATACAAGGATCAATTTCAGAGCTTGCCTCTCTTAGTAGCGGCAGGAGACAAGCCTGCCTTACAAGGTAGAAATTGGTTGGGATCACTGAAGCTGGATTGGAATGAGATTTTTCATGTTGAAACGAGATTTACATCGAAGGATGATATCAAGAAGTATCCGAAGGTATTCTGCGAAACAGGCAGTCCGATCCAAGGCTTTGAAGGCATGTGTCAGGGTAGAGAAGGACGCTAGACCAGTTTACTGCAAACCACGTCCCGTACCATATGCACTCAAGGAGAGAGTTGAGCAAGAACTCAAAAGACTAGAGACTGAGAACATTATCTCTAAGATAGATTTATGTAATTGGGCTATACCCATTGTTGTTGTAGCTAAGTCAGATGGTAAGGTAAGGTTGTGTGGTGATTATAAAGTAACCGTAAACCAAGTTCTAGAGGATAATCTACCCAAAACATTGCCAAATGTAGAAGATTTGTTCACAACACTAACAGGTGGTCAGATCTTACAAATGCCCACTTACAACTGGAGCTAGATGAGGAATCCAAGTCATGCTTGACTATAAATACTCATCTAGGCCTATATAAATGTAATAGGCTACCATTTGGAGTGTCTTCTGCCGCCGCCATATTCCTATTCCAAGGGGCGATGAACCAGATTTTGCAAGCTATTGAAGGGGTTGTATGTTATTTAGATGACATACTAATTTCAGCACCAAACAGGCAAATCCATAATAACGTTTTGAATGAAGTGCTCAAATGGCTAGAGAAGCACAGCGTACGAGTGACTGCTCACAAGTGTGAGTTATTTCAAAACTCAGTGGAGTACTTAGGGCACAAGTAGACAAAGATGGTTTATATCCAACCAAGGGAAAGCTGGATGCAATTAGAAATGCACACACTCCCAAGAATGTCACTGAACTTTGATCATTTTTGGGTCTTTTGAACTATTATGGGAAGTTCCTACCAAATTTGGCTACAGTGTTATATCCACTGAATGAGCTGTTGAAAAAAAATAGGTCCAGTATAAGTGGTCAGAAGAATGCGATGCAGCATTCAAGGAGTGTAAAAGCCAGTTGGTAGAGAGCACCATGTTAGTTCACTATGACGTATCTAAGGAGATCAACCTTGCATGCCTCTCCGTGATGCCTCTCTGTATGGAGTTGGGGCAGAGATCTCTCATGTACTAGTTAGTGGGGAGGAGAGACCAATTGCTTTTTCTTCATGCACTCTCAGTGCCAGTGAGAGTAATGATGCGCAAATTGAAAGGGAAGCTTTGGTATTAATTTTTGGGGTCAAGAAGTTCCACAAATACTTGTATGGTCGTAATTGTTCATCGTTACAGACCATAATCCCATGACAGCAATTCTCCATCCAAAGTCCCCAGTTCCAAACTTAGGTGTAGCCTGAATGCAGAGATGGGCCTTGATTTTGTCAGAATATACATATGACATTGAGTATAGACGATCAGCTGATCACAGTAATGCTGATGCGGTCTAAGTTGCCAGCCCGTCACAAGTTACAACCAATAGGGAAAAAGTGTTCTATTTATCATACATTGATGTCTGTCACAGCTGAAGAGATTGGTCAAGCAACCAAACATGATTAAGTTATGTCAAAGGTGTACGATTACATAGCAAATGGCTGGCCAAACCAGCTTACAGAGAAAGATATTCATCCATACTTTGTTTGTAGGAATGAATTATTAGTGGATAAAGATTGCATCATGTGGGGTGCAAGAGTAGTTATTCCAAATAAATTCAGGTCCAAATTATTAAGAAATCTTTATGACCAGCACCTGGGAATGTGCTTAACCAAGAGTTTTGCATGCAGTTACTTATGGTGGCCAGCTCTAGATAAAGATATAGAGTACATCATTAGTCAGTGTACAACATGTCAATCAGTAAGCAAGAAACAACCATCAGTACCATTACAGCCATGGAAATGGCAACCCAGGGTGTGGCAAAGGTTACATAACGATTTTGCTGAGCTAGAAGGACAGCAATTGTTCATTGTTATTGATAGCCATTCGAAGTGGGTAAATGTGTTTCCGATGCAGAAAATAGCAATAAGTAAAATACTGGACCATTTACGAAGATTATTTTTTCCTTTGGCCTCCCAGAAGAAATTGTGTCTGATAATGGACCACAATTTTGTTCAGAAGAATTTGCACAATTCATGAGCAAAAATGGTGTGAAACATACCAAAGTTCCACCGTACCACCTTGCTTCAAATGGTGCAACAGAGCACACAGTACAAATTGTAAAATGTGCCTTCATCAAATAAATGTTGGATCCAAATCCAAAGAAATGACAGTTGTCGTTGGACCACAAATTGGTAAATTTTCTAATTACTTATCGTAATACTCCTCATACAACTGCTGGTAGAAAACCAGCAGAGTTGTTTTTCAAATGACAGCCACGAACCAGATTCTTGTTGTTAAATCCGAACTTGGCACAATCAGTAGAAGAGAAACAATTAAGACAGAAAGAGAATCATGATAGAGGTAGAGTAAGAGAGAGAAATGTGAAATTAAATGAAAAGGTTAGAGTGAAGAACCATCACCATAAATAATTAAAGTGGTTACCAGGAAGACTGGTGAAAATATGTGGTCTTCACATATATTTGGTCAAAATGTTTGATCATGGACAGGTTAGGTTTGTTCATATTTTACCTACAGTTGTGGAAGGAGTTGAAAGTTGAAGTGATTTGATTATTTCTGACTCATCAGATAGTCGTATTACAAGTACAGTACGAATAGTATATCCTACATCAAATGTACTAGAAACAAATCCAAGAGAAAGTCAGAATTTAAGTCTGAGTCCAAATCAGGCCGACAAACAGTCTGAAGTTGTAGAGACACCAAATGTAAATCAAGAGCATCCCTTGGAGGAAAGCTTTCCTCAGGATCAGCTTCGAATGAGTCTAAATTCGACATCATGTTTGGAAGGTTCTTTGAGAGCGAAGGTATCCTCTTCGAAACAGAAAACCAGTGGTTAAGTTTGATTTGTAAAAATGGCAAAATAAGTCCACATCTTTTGTTATGTATAACCATGCAAGTTATGTATGATAATTGTTTGTTATAATTACTTCTTTATTAAGGAGGGAGAAGTGTAATATATAGTTCCACCTAGTGGACTACTGTGGTAATGCAGCATTGCTGTTTGCAAAAATATGGCATCAAGTGACAGGTCACCTGACAAGTTCCTGTATTAAGAACCATCTTGTAAAGTCTGTGTGTTGAGAAGTCGTAAAGAATATACCACACCCTGCTCTTCTTCGAAAGAGTGCCATGGGATCTTTTACAACCACTTGAGGGAGTAGACAGGGCCTCGGTTTAACGTCTCATCTGAAATATGATACCTTCGACAGTGCAGCACTCCCTCAGCACTGCACTGGAATGTCAGCCTAGATTTTTTTGTGCTCAAGGCCCTGGAATGGGACTTGAACCCACAACTTTCTGACACTGAGGCGAATGTGCTACCCACTGAGCCACAGCTGACATTTATTTATATACAAGAGATCAATTCTTCAAAGCATTTCATACATGTCCTTGTTGAACGAGGGAGTATCATAGGATTACTCACAGCACACAAATATTTGCTCATCAATACACCTCAATTTATGCAGCATTCAATGTGTGGGGCACAAATCTGTGCAAATCGATATCTAACAACACAGAGGGATTGTCAATTAATATTCAATACACAGGGCATTACAGGAAGAAAGAATGACAATGCCTACAGAATAATGATAGTTCAAGGAAGTAGTTAAAAAACAATGAATCATTGTAGTTATACAAAGAAAACACAGTTTCCCTCCCTTACTTTTTCTGAATACACTCCCGTAAGTGCCTTGGGATGTTGCCCTACGCTAAAGGCACTATATAAATGCAAGTTGTTGTTGCTCACATGTGGATAATCTGCATCGGTTCTGAGCTCACCAATTCCAGAATGTAGCTTTTCCTAGCGAGTGGAATACTGTACTCTAACTTTGGATGAGTATTCGAATATTTTCGGTTAATGGCTTCAGAAATTGTTTATTTGCAAAGCCAACCCTGAAGGCTGCTCCCAGTCGCCACAGGCTAGTGTTAGAACCACTCCAGACAGCCACAGATGCGATTCACCCAAATCCTCCACCAGCTCACCCAAAAATACAAACTGACCAGGAGGCCACCAGGATGTCTGCTGCAGGCATCCTCCATCCTACCAAATACATTCGACAGCACAGACAGTTCCCCAGACCGCAAGAAGTATGGAGGCTTTGGAACGCTAAGAACTCGGATACAGACCAGCGCTCGACCAACAAGGATCAGATTGCTCACACTGGACCACAAAGGATATTTTTACTGGCAATTTGATTTAAAAGAAAAATACCTTGGTTGTTTGTTGCTGTCATTAACTCATCAGACACCTTGATGGTGATCAACTGTCAGGATGGTGGAAGTAGACAATGTACATGCACAAAGGAACGAATTGTTCCTTGGTGCAAGCACACAGCAACAGGATATGATAAATGTCATTGAATATGTGCAAATGGAAATAGAGGATGGTCTGAGTAATACATACCTTTTTCATTAAAAAAATGGTCCAAATTTGTCCACCTTCAGCTTTTTAGGACTATTAACCCAAATTGGCCCAATTCAGGTAACTGTGTGTTCATATTTCCAATCAGCACTCCCTACCAATATTGAGTTTGATAGGGAGTGAATGTGTGCGAGTGCATGATCCTCTGCTGTGATGAAAGGGTCATGTACAGATACATCTAATCCTTGACATTCTAGCAGGGGAATCTGCATCGATAGTGGTTGGGAGCTATCTGATCCCAACTGGCTATAAGACGAGTTTACATTTCCTTGGGTGATCTGCTGTGGAAAAAAAGGAGCCCTTATTCCTCATCTGCATGGACTTGGAACATTGCTTCACCCCCGTCTCCTACTTCAACCCCCCACCCCCCCCCTTAAAACCCAACTCTTTGACCAAGATATAGTCATCCCTCCTCATATCTCCTCTGGCTCGGCATCCATTTTTTAATATGACTCTGTGAAGAGTATTCGGATGTTGTTGTATGTTAAAAGGTTATTGTTCCCATTATCATAGTCATGGTTTTTCATAAATACCATGCATTTTCTCTGCTTTGAATCCAACTCAGAGCCCTAAATACTCAAATGTTCGTTATGGTGAAATGATGGTATTCTGAGATTGAGTGCATATAAACCACTGGGGCAACGCAAGAGGTACTTAGTTTTAACATTCTATTTATGTCACACTTGACCTGCTTGATGCTAACATTTAGTGTTCCATTCTCCAATTTGGGAAAACATTTTCAGAATGGAAAATGAAATATTAAGCACCCTGGAATTCCAGGATATAAATCCCACCAGAGGTTAAGGAATAAAGATAACAACAGGGAGACCCCCACTCCCTCTACTCCCATCTAACTTACACTGAATCGCAAGGATACCATATAGCTATTCCCCTTGACATAAGAAGCCAAATAATGGTCTCCAAGTCCCATTGACCAACATACAGGCTCTGTGTATCTAATAGTGCCTATGTGCCCTGCAAATCCCCTGGGAGGACAGGCACACTAACATCAATGTTCTCGATCAGGCCAACATCCCCAGCATCGAAGCACTGACCACACTTGACCAGCTCTGTTGGGCAGGCCACATTGTCGCATGCCAGACACAAGACTCCCAAAGCAAGCACTCTACTCAGAACTCTACATGGCAAGCGAGCCCCAGCTAGGCAGAGGAAACATTTCAAGGATACCCTCAAAGCCTCCTTGATAACGTACAAAATCCCCATCAACACCTAGGAGTCCCTGGCTAAAGACTGCCCTGTGGAGGAAGAGCATCCGGGAGGGCGCTGAGCATCTCGAGTCTCGTCACCGAGAGCATGCAGAAAACAAGCGTGGGCAGCGGAAGGAGCATGCAGCAAACCAGACTCCCCACCCACCCTTTCCTTCAACGACTGTCTGTCCCACCTGTCACAGAGACTGTAATTCCCGAATTGGACTGTTCAGTCACCTGAGAACTCACTTTTGAAGTGGAAGCAAGTCTTCCTCGATTTCGAGGGACTGTCTATGATGATGGATGTGCATACATGAAAGGCTGTACCACTAAAATGTGTAACTTCTAAATTAAACAAACTGACTAAAGATAATCAGTATTAAAAATTGTAAAAAGACAAAACAATATTAAATCACATGCAGAAACATGAAGAACTTTCAAAAATACGGCTATTAAAAGGATCACATTGGAGTTGCAGTCTACTTTGAAAGTAATACACCAAGGGAATTTATCGTCATGGTGGAATTTCTGCCTTGGATGCAAGGATTCACTGACAACAGTACTCCTTTAAGAGTTCTACGTAAAACTGAACTAGAGAGAGAGAAAAAAAAAAATCAGGAAATGAGACTGAAAGGGACCACCACCCAGCCTTTTCAATGCACATAAGCTTCATCTTTAGATGTGGTCAAGTACTTGTGAACGGGAATTTCTTTACAAACCTATACTGTACTGAATATAGCCAACTAACTGTTGAACGAGTGCTTGCTTCAGGAAATTCCTACCAACGGGAAGTGCTTGCTAGGGATCAACATTCAGGTTTTTTTTCGCACTTGGTTTCCAAGCCGGCAAAATTTGGATATTTGACAAAATGGATTCTAATCCCACGCGGTGGCAAGCGCATTCCCCCAAGATAACTCGGAAACACAGGTGCAAATGTTATAACCACCCCCACCCCAAGTACCACGAGAGAAACCCAGATGCATACTCGCGCCTCTGTACTAACCAGTCTCCCCCACAGCCAGGATAAATTGAATACATCCTTCTCCCAAAAATAATGAACACACAACCACTGGTGAAAGCAGATGCATATTTTTCCCTTAACTACCTGATCCACACCATACACTAGACTGCCGTGGGCAAAACTGTGGAAGATGGAGCTCAACGTGAGGAAAGAAAGAAAGCCTTATATTTATATAGCACCTTTCACGACCACCGGATGTCTCAAAGCGCTTTACAGCCAATGAAGTGCTTTTTGGAGTGTTCTCACTGTTTTAATGTAGGAAAGAGTGAGTTCATCCATTTTGGATTCGAGAAAGACAAATAGGCATATTTTCTTAAATGGCGAGAGGCTAGGAGCTGTGCAGAAGCAAAGGGATTTAAGGATCCACATACACGAATTACTAAACCCCAGGTACAGGGAATAATTAAAGAGGCTAATAGAATGTTGGCCTTTATCTCAAATGGGTTCTAGTATAAAAGGTGAGGAGGTAATGCTTCAGTAGTACAGGACCTAGGTCAGACCTTATCTGGATGACTACATTCAATTTTGGCACCTTATCTCAGGAAAGATATATTGGCCTTGGAGGGGGTACAGCAGAGATTCACCAGAATTATACAAGGCTTTAAAGGGTTAGCATGAGGACATAAAAACAGAAAATGGAAATCTCAGCGGGTCAGGCAGCATCTGTGGAGAGAGAAATAGAGTTAACATTTGGGGTCGACATGTTGCATTAACTTGGTTTTCATTCCTTTGAGTTTAGATGGCCTCACTTTTCACCATCTTTGTTACCTGCTCCAGCCCTACAACTCTCCGGGATCTCTGCACTCCTCCAATCCCACCCTCTTGAGCATTTAGAATTTTAATCGCTCCATCATTGGCAGCCGTGTCAGCTGCCAAGGCCCTAAGCTCTGGAATTCCTTCCCTAAACCTCGCTGCCTCTCTTTTCCCGTTTAAGACACTCCTTAAAACCTACTGCTTTGACCAGTCCAATTGTCACTTTTTGTGGCTTGGTATCAAATTCTGTTTGATAACACTCTTGTGAAGTGCCTTGAGACGTGTTACTACATTAAAAGGTGTTATATATGTAAACTTGTATATACCCTGTACAGCCACAGAGGGCTCATCCCTGGAGTTCCAAGGGATCCCATAATCCCTTGGGAGCACAGGCACTTAAGGAGGCCTCAAAAGATTCTAGAGGCACTCTGGAGACCTGCAATAAAAGACTACGGTCACACTTTACTTTGAGCTCACAGTATCCAGTCAGACTTTTTCTTCATACATAACAACTGGTGACTAGATACAGATAACGAGCCCAACGATGCAGAGAACAGTGGGCATCCTGGAGAAATTCTCGGAGGGAGATGATTGGGAAACCTTCATGGAGCAACTCGACCAATATTTTGTGGCCAACGAACTGGAAGGAGAAGCGAATGCTGCCAAACGAAGGGCGATTCTCCTCACCGTCTGCAGGGCACCAACGTACGGCCTCATGAAAAATCTGCTTGCTCCAGTGAAACCCACAGAGAGATCGTACGATGATTTGTGCACACTGGTCCGGGAGCATCTGAACCCGAAGGAAAGCGTTCTGATAGTGAGCTATCGGTTCTACACCTACAAAAGGCCAGGAAATGGCGAGTTGTGGCGCCAAGCTAAGACGCCTTGCAGGACTGCGAATTTGAAGGACATTTGGAGCACATGCTCAGAGACTTTTTCGTACTTGGCATTGGCCATGAAACGATACTTTGCAAACTTTTGACTTTGGAGACCCCAACCTTGAGTAAGGCCACAGCGATAGCCCAGGCGTTCATTGCCACCAGTGACAATACGAACCAAATCTCTCAGCACACGAGTGCTGCTACAAGTACTGTGAACAAAATGATGTTGTTTTCAAATCGCAATGTACAGGGCAGGCCCAACATGCCTGCAGCTGCACGTCCGCAAATGTCTCAGAGTCCATCATCAAGGGTGATGAATGCAAGGCCATTGATAGAGAATTCAAGCTCTACAGCCAGGCTGCATTTAGACAGGCTGTGAAAAAACACAGGCCACATTGCATTAAGTCATCAATCAACTTGACATTTTCGGACCTTGGGTAGCGAGCCAATTAAAACGTTAAAAGACTTTCAATTAAGCCAATAAGGTCAAAGAAGGCACGTTCTTTTCTGTAAATTGAACCCGGTATAAATACAGCCATTTTGACCATGTGGTTTCAGTAAGACAAAGGAACTGGCAATCAGCCAGCAGCCTGTTGCTCTCTGCCAAAAGAAGTTAAAACTACCATCAGAGTTCATATTTCATTGGAAATCAAGAGATCTAACAATTTTGGTGCTGCGAGCAGGGTCGCTGAGGAAAGAAACTGAATTTTGGACATCGGACCTACATACTGAGGTAAGGACACCTCTTTTTAAAAAGTCCTCAGTCAAAAGTCTAAATTCGCCTCGCCTTCTACGCGATTCCAAAAGCCTCCGGTTTGCGAACCCTCCGGTTGGTAGCCGGCTCGAGGTCCCATAAACGTCTAAACTTTGCCGGTGTGTTAGTTAATTAATCACTGACCTATTGATCGGCGAGAGAGCCTACGAATCGAGACCCCAGTAAAGAAATGGCAGCAGGAGATAAGAGCAAAGAATTGCCTACAACTGTTAAAGGACAAGCACCACCTGAAGTTTCAATAGATAACATTCTCGAACAGTTGAAAGAATACATAGAGCAACAATTCAACTTATCTAAAACCTGTATTAAGATCGAACAAAAGTACAGAACCTCCAAAGGACAATGGTTCTTGGACGAGATTAAAAGGGTCTGGGGAAAAACGACCCGTATGAAAACTAAAGAGCGAACTAGATGGTCCCTAATGGTTATGGGCCAGATTTGAAACCGGAATGAAATTATAATGCGTTCCCAACATGATCGAGAACTGACCAGGACAAAGGATCAATTGCAAGCAGTTTGTGCGCAGCTGCGACAGAAAAAGCTTGAACTTGTTTCTATGTTTCTATGTGACACATTTGCGCTATCATGATATGTACTTTGTTGAAGCCGCCTGCTCTCTACCTGTTCATGTAGATTGGGATGAACTAACGAGAGCCTTGTCTTAAGTGCTCTTTTCATCAGCAGTTCAGCAGGTGGGATCCCAGTGAGCTGAGCAGGACTCAGGATAGGCGAGTGTGCAGCGAGCCTTCAGTTACCCTCTTCAAGCCTTGCTTGATGGTTTGCACTGCTCTCTCTGCCTGACCATTGGACACTGGTTTAAATGGGGCAGATGTGACATGTTTGATCCCGTTACGGTTCATGATTTCTTTGAACTCAGCACTGGTAAAACATGGCCCCTTGTTGTTCACCAGGACATCAGGTAGGCCGTGTGTGGCAAACATGGCCCTCAGGCTTTCAGTAGTGGCAGCGGACATGCTAGCCGACATTATCTCACATTCAATCCACTTGGAGTATGCATCTACAACCACAAGAAACATTTTACCAAAGAACGGGCCTGCATAGTCGACGTGTACCCGAGACCACGGTTTGGAGGGCCAAGACCATAAACTTAGGGGCGCCTCCCTGGGTCCATTGCTTAACTGCGACCATGTATTACATCTGTGAACGCCCGTATCGATATCGGGCCACCACACGTGGGATCTGGCTATCGCTTTCATCATCATGATGCCTGGGTGGGTACTGTGGAAGTCATTGATGAAGGTGTCTCTGCCCTGCTTGGGGACCACTGCATGATTGCCCCACAAAAGGCAGTCTGCCTGTATAGACATTTCATCTTTGCGCCGCTGGAACATAGAAACATAGAAAATAGGTGCAGGAGCAGGGCATTCAGCCCTTCTAGCCTGCACCGCCATTCAATGAGTTCATGGCTGAACATGAAACTTCAGTAGCCCCTTCCTGCTTTCTCGCCATACCCCTTGATCCCCCGAGTAGTAAGGACTTCATCTAACTCCCTTTTAAATATATTTGGTGAATTGGCCTCAACTACTTTCTGTGGTAGAGAATTCCACAGGTTCACCACTCTCTGGGTGAAGAAGTTTCTCCTCATCTCAGTCCTAAATGGCTTACCCCTTATCCTTAGACTGTGACCCCTGGTTCTGGACTTCCTCAACATTGGGAACATTCTTCCTGCATCTAACCTGTCTAAACCCGTCAGAATTTTAAACGTTTCTATGAGGTCCCCTCTCATTCTTCTGAACTCCAGTGAATACAAGCCCAGTTGATCCAGTCTTTCTTGATAGGTCAGTCCCACCATCCCGGGAATCAGTCTGGTGAATCTTCGCTGCACTCCCTCAATAGCAAGAATGTCCTTCCTCAAGTTAGGAGACCAAAACTGTACACAATACTCCAGGTGTGGCCTCACCAAGGCCCTGTACAACTGTAGCAACACCTCCCTGCCCCTGTACTCAAATCCCCTCGCTATGAAGGCCAACATGCCATTTGCTTTCTTAACCGCCTGCTGTACCTGCATGTCAACCTTCAATGACTGATGTACCATGACACCCAGGTCTCGTTGAACCTTCCCTTTTCCTAATCTGTCACCATTCAGATAATAGTCTGTCTCTCTGTTTTTACCACCAAAGTGGATAACCTCACATTTATCCACATTATACTTCATCTGCCATTCATTTGCCCACTCACCTAACCTATCCAAGTCACGCTGCAGCCTCATAGCATCCTCCTCGCAGCTCACACTGCCACCCAACTTAGTGTCATCCGCAAATTTGGAGATACTATATTTAATCCCCTCGTCTAAATCATTAATGTACAATGTAAACAGCTGGGGCCCCAGCACAGAACCTTGCGGTACCCCACTAGTCACTGCCTGCCATTCTGAAAAGTACCCATTTACTCCTACTCTTTGCTTCCTGTCTGACAACCAGTTCTCAATCCATGTCAGCACACTGCCCCCAATCCCATGTGCTCTAACTTTGCACATCAATCTCTTGTGTGGGACCTTGTCGAACGCCTTCTGAAAGTCCAAATATACCACATCAATTATTGATTGTAGGTATTATAGGCATAGGCCTACTTCTTATGAGCCGACCCTCTGCACCAAAGGGAAATAGTAGGGTAGCAAGGGAATTACATGTGAATACCTTTTTATATATGTCATACATTTATGCCAAACAAGGTAACATTTCAAGTTGTTGGGTGTGTGCGCATATTCCTATTCACTCAAAGGGAGGGATTCCCTTGAGGCCAGTTCCCTTGAATATCTCGGAAATGGCTGAGTGGATAATTAATCAAAACAAAACAGGCAATGCGTTTCAGGATACGGAAAACTGGGCACGTAAATGGAAGTCAGCAGGTTACAATCTGACTACCTTTGAAGGGGGATACCAACCGTGCTACAATAATTCCAAACGGCCCCCATTTTTTGTTGTCACTAATACAACGGGAATAGGAAGACCAGGGGAATCGGTCTGTCTGATTAGAAACATCAAAGGAGGCCAAAATATGGGGTATAGTAACTGCTCCCGGAATTATAATATAATCAAGCCACGGAACTGTCCAAACTGGGCCGATGTGGGAATTTTTAACGTAACGGGGATTCTGAATAAAACAGATGGAAAAGCCTGGACAGGCCCCGGAGTGTTGCTGACAAAGAAACAGATAACATTCATTGCATATAATGGCACCTATTGGGTGTGTGCCCACAAGGCCTACCCTTGGTTGCCCCAGAATTGGATGGGATCCTGCTATTTAGCCTACATTGTGCCTTATATGTATTATATGAAGTCACTGTCGGAACATTTACACCGTCCTAAGAGAGCTATCACAGAAACAGAGAGGTTCTTTGCCATTCTGATCCCTGGGTATGGGACCGCCAAACTGGCAAGGGAATCCATTAACATGGCATCCGTTGTGGAACGAGTAGCCAATGATACCTCAGAGGCCCTAGTTAAAATCAATGCAGAAATGGTAGCAATCCACACAGTAGCCCTACAGAATAGACTGGCCCTTGATTACATCCTGGCTGAAAAGGGAGGTACTTGTACCCTACTCGGAACTGAGTGTTGCACATATATCCCAGATAGCTCCGAAGAAATTACCCACTTAGCGGAGCATATCCAAAAGGAGGTAGAAAAACTTAAGCAACCCCCATCATTCACTTTGTGGAGTGGAGCCACTGAATGGCTAGGTTCAATAGGAACTTCATTGATGGAAGGTTTAATTCTATTTGTTGTAATTGTTTTACTTTTATATTGTTTGTTTATGTTGATTAAATGTTGTTGCGACCAGGCGGCTGTAGCTGCTGTCCCGCAGGTGAGACACCTTGCAGGTCCCAGCAGACCATCTATACGTGGCACAGGAGTATGTTATGCTTAAGGAAAGATTGTTTACTGGTTGAAATAAGATATTGATTTGGATTAAATTGGAATAAGGTTAATTAACCTACTAAAACCAGACTTCCATTGTGGCCACGATGGAACTCGGGTTGGTGTAAATTTGTGTGGAAGCTACTAGTCTGGACATGTGGCGAAACACATCAACAAATTTTAGAAGGAAACTCTATTAACATGTTTGAAATTATTTTGTAGAATGTTTAACCAGTGATACCTGAAGTTTTATGATTCAGTTTGTGAAAGAATCAAAGGGGGGATTGATAGAGAATTCAAGCTCTACAACCAGGCTGCATTTAGGCAGGCTGTGAAAAAAACACAGGCCACATTGCACTAAGTCATCAATCAACTTGACATTTTCGGACCTTGGGTAGCGAGCCAATTAAAACGTTAAAAGACTATTAATTGAGCCAATAAGGTCAAAGTAGGCGCGTTCTTTTCTGTAAATTGAACCCGGTATAAATACAGCCATTTTGACCATGTGGTTTCAGCAAGACAAAGGAACTGGCAATCAGCCAGCAGCCTGTTGCTCTCTGCCAAAAGAAGTTAAAACTACCATCGGAGTTCGTATTTCATTGGAAATCAAGAGATCTAACAGCCATTAACACCTTGTTGGTGCTGCGGGGGTGATCATCGTTTCCATTCGTGCCGCTTCAAAGGGTACGGTTGCAAGGGCTGTGGAACAATGGGACACCTCCAACATATGCGCAGCCAAGCTGATAATCCTGTTAATCCTGCAAACCACCATGTTGCAGAGGAGAACCAGAACCTCAGATTGAGGAGGCAGAGGTATATGGGATACATACATTTACCACTAAAGTGCCCCCGATAATGCTGAAGGTTGAACTAAATGGACTCCCGGTGTCAATGGAGTTGGACATGGGTGCGAGCCAGTCTATTATGAGCAAAAAGACTTTCGATAAATTGTGGTGCAACAAGGCCTCAAGGCCAGTCTCGACTCCAATTCACACAAAACTGAGAACTTACACAAAGGAACTGATTCCCGTAATCGGCAGTGCTACTGTAAAAGTCTCCTACGACGGAGCGGTGCACAGGCTTCTCTGGGTGGTAACGGGCAATGGTCCCATGATGCTCGGCAGGAGCTGGCTGCGAAAGATACGCTGGAACTGGGACGACCGCCGAGCGCTCTCATCCGCTGACGATACTTCGTGTGCTGAGGTCTTAAACCAGTTCCCTTCGCTGTTTGAACCAGGCATCGGGAAGTTCCAAGGAGCAAAAGTACAGATCCATCTAATCCTGGGGGCGTGACCCATCCATCACAAGGTGAGAGCAGTACTGTACATGATGAGAGAAAGGGTAGAGATTGATCTAGACCGGCTGCAACAAGAGGGCATCATTTCGCCAATCGAATTCAACGAGTGGGCTAGTCCCATTGTCCCGGTCCTCAAGGCAGACGGCACCCTCAGAATCTGTGGTGATTATAAAGTAACTATCAATCGTTTCTCACTGCAGGACCAATACCCACGACCAAAAGCAGATGACCTTTTTGCTACACTGGCAGGAGGAAAGATGTTCACGAAGCTGGACTTGACCTCGGCCTACATGATGCAGGAGCTGGAGGAATCATCGAAGGCCCTCACCTGCATCAACACGCACAAAGGTCTCTTCATTTATAACAGATGCCCTTTGGAATTCAATCAGTGGCAGCGATATTCCAGAGAAACATGGAAAGCTTACTGAAGTCGGTCCCGCGGACCTGGTCTTTAAGGACGATATCTTGGTTACCGATCAGGACACAAGCGAGCATCTGCAGAACCTGGAGGAGGTTCTTAGTCGAATCAAGCGCGTGGGGTGGGGCTCAGGTTAAAACGCTCGAAGTGCATTTTCCTGGCGCCTGAAGTGGAGTTCCTGGGGAGAAGAATCGCGGCGGACGGCATCAGGCCCACCGATTCGAAGACGGAGGTAATCGAGAATGCACCGAGGCCACAGAACGTGACGGAGCTGCCGTCGTTTCTAGGACTCCTGAACTAATTTGGTAACTTCTTACCGGGTCTCAGCACACTTAGAACCACTGCACACCTTACTGCGTAAAGGAGACGAATGGGTTTGGGGCAAAAGCGAAGAAAATGCCTTTGTAAAAGCTAGAAAATTGTTATGCTCAAACAAATTGCTTGTGTTGTATGATCCATGTAAGCATTTGGTACTAGCATGTGATGTGTCGTCATACGGCGTCGGGTGTGTATTGCAACAAGCTAATGATTTCGGGAAACTGCAACCGGTTGCTCATGCATCCAGGAGTCTGTCTAAGGCTGAGAGAGCCTACAGCATGATTGAAAAAGAAGCGTGCGCGTGTGTCTATGGGGTAAAGAAAATGCATCAATACCTGTGTGGGCTAAAGTTTGAATTGGAAACTCACCATAAGCCACTGATATCCCTGTTTTCCAAGAGTAAGAGGATAAATACTAATGCATAAGCCCGCATCCAGAGATGGGCGCTCACGTTGTTCATTACAACTACGCCATTCGCCACAGGCCAGGCACAGAAAACTGTGCCTATGCTCTTAGTAGGCTGCCATTGCCCACCACGGGGGTGGAAATGGCGCAGCCTGCAGATTTAGTCATGGTTATGGAAGCATTTGAGAGTGAGCAATCACCCGTCACAGCCCAACAGATTAGAACCTGGACGAGCCAGGACCCCTTACTATCCCTAGTTAAAAACTGTGTGCTTCACGGGAGCTGGACCAGTGTCCCAGTGGAAATGCAGGAAGAGATAAAGCCATTCCAGCGGCGCAAAGTGAAATGTCTATACAGGCAGACTGCCTTCTGCGGGGAAATCGGGTAGTTGTTCCCAAGAAGGGCAGAAACATCTTCATCAGTGACCTCCACAGCACCCACCCAGGCATCGTAATGATGAAAGCGATAGCTAGATCCCACGTGTGGTGGCCTGGTATTGATGCAGACTTAGAGTCCTACGTGCACAGATGTTAACACATGCTCGCAGTTAAGTAGTGCACCCAGGGAGGCACCACTAAGTTTATGGTCTTGGCCCTCCAAATCGTGGTCTAGGGTCCATGTTGACTATACAGGCCCGTTCTTGGATAAAATGTTCCTTGTGGTTGTAGATGTGTACTCCAAATTGATTGAATGAGAGATAATGTCGGCAAGCACGTCCACTGCCACCACTGAAAGCCTGCGGGCCATGTTTACCATGCACGGGCTACCCGATGTCCTGGGCCATCTTTTACCAGTGCCGAGTTCAAAGAATTCATGACCCGCAACGGGATCAAACATGTCACATCTGCCCCATTTAAACCAGCATCCAATGGTCAGGCAGAGAGAGCAGTGCAAACATCAGTCGAGGCTTGAAGAGGGTAATGGAAGGCTCACTGCAGACTCGCCTATCCCGAGTCCTGCTTAGCTACCGCACGAGACCCCACTCGCTCACTGGGATCCCACTTGCTGAACTGCTCATGAAAAGTGCACTTAAGACAAGGCTCTCGTTAGTTCACCCTGATCTACATGAACAGGTAGAGATCAGACGGCTTCAACAAAGTACATACCATGAAAGCGCAAATGTGTCATGCAAGATTGAAATCAATGATCCTGCAATTGTATTGAATTATGGACAAGGTCCCAAGTGGCTTCCCGGAACTGTTGTGGCCAAAGAGGGGAGCAGGGTGTTTCGGGTCAAACTTTCCAATGAACTCATTCACCGGAAATACTTGGACCAAATTAAACTCAGATTCACAGACTATCCTGAGCAACCCACTTTGGACCCTATCTTCTTTGATTCCCCAACATACACACCAGTGGCAACCGACACCGCGATTGGCCACGAAGCACAACCCATCATCTGCAGCAGCCCAACAGGACTCACCACACCAGGCAGCCCAGCAAGGCCAACTGCACAGCAGCCCAGCGAAGGCCCAACAGACGATTCACTAACACCAGCATTTGCCCCGAGACGATCAACCAGGGCAAGAAGGGCCCCAGATGGTCTCAACATGTAAATAGTTACACTGTTGACTTTGGGGGGGAATGTTGATATATATGTAAACTTGTATATACCCTGTACAGCCATCAGAGGGCTCATTCCCTGGAGTCCCAAGGGATCCCATGATCCCTTGGGAGCACAGGTACTTAAGGAGGCCTCACAGATTGGAGGGGCACTCTGGAGACCTGCAATAAAAGACTAAGGTCACACTTTAGTTTGTGCTCACAGTATCCAATCAGACTCTTTTTTCATACATAACAAGAGGTGCTTTATAAATACAATTAGTTGTTGTTGTTGTTGGTTGAGGGGTGATCTGAGCAAGGTTTTTTAAAGTATAATCACTGTTATAATGTAGGAAACGCGGCAGCCAATTTGCGCACAGCAAGCTCCCACAAACAGCGTGTGATAGTAACCAGATAATCAATGTTTTTTTGTAGTGTGATAAATATTGGCCAGGACACTGGGGATAACTCCCCTGCTCTTTTTTGGTATAGTGCCATGGGATCATTTATGTCCACCTGAGATAGCAGATTGGGTCTCTGATAGAATACTACTTTGAAGTGTCAGCCTGGATTTTTGTGCTCAAGTCTTTGGTGTCAGACTTGAACTCACAAAGTTCTAACTCAGAGGTAAGAGTGCTACCAACTGCTGACACCATAGGAGTGAAATAAGGAAGCATTTTTTCACACAAAGGGCAGTGAAAATCTGGAACTCTCACCCAAAAGGCTGTGGATGCTGGCTCATGTGAAATTTTCAAGGCTACGATCAATAGATTTTTGTTAGGTCAGGGTATCAAACGATATGGAGCCAAGGCAGATAAATGGAGTTGAGGAACAGATCAGCCATGATCTAATTGAATGGTGGAACAGACACGAGGGGCTGAATGGGCAACTTCTGTTCCTGCATACCAAGAATCAAATCTCCCCCTCTATTGGAGTGTAAAGTAAAAATGAATGAATAACATGGAAAACTTTTTTTAAAAAGGGCGCTTTTGTTCATTTGAGGAGTAGGCACATTGGGATGACATTTGTCTTGGGCGATGGTACAGTGGAAGACTATTTTACACTCCACGCATTTTTATTTTCCATTGAAGTCAATGGAACCACCCAACAACAACTTGAATTTATATAGAGCCTTTAACATAGTAAAATGTCACAACATGCTCCACAGGAGAATTTTCAAACAAAATTTGACACCAAGCCACATAAGAAGATATGAGGGCAGAGGACCAAAGATGTCAGTTTGAATGGGCATCTTAAAGGAGGAGAGCAAGTAGAGAGATGGAAAGGTTAAGGGAGAGAATTCCAGAGCTTCGGGCCTAGACAGTTGAAGGCATGGCCACCAATGGGGATGCTCAAGAGGAATTTCACACCCATTATATTCAAATTAGCCAGACTGCTAGACCTGATAAGTTTCTAGAGTATGAGCAAATCCATAATTCAGTTGAGCATTGATCTTGCGAGTTTACACCAGGAAATTGCTCTTCATAATTGCATCAAAATGATCTAAAGAAGACGGAGTTTTAGTACGAGAGTCTTTTTTTTTTGCCAAAATGTGCTCCCTTCCTTTCCTGAAGGCATTGATGCTTGCTGGATTATGTTCCACAGGCATTGGTAGATCTCTGGAACCTCACCCAAGTGACTATTCCCCTTGGTGATTCTAGACAGTAGGTATTTGAACACAGAAGGCACCACAGACAATTCTATCCTCTCTCACTCACACACCTTTCAGGACAGTAATCCTGGCCAACTTTCATCTGCTCCAGCCCAGGGGTAGTGAGGCCAATTGAAGCACCTCACTGACTGCCCCAGTCAAGATCAACTAACATAGACAGACCAAGGATTGAGCACAGGATCATTCTTGTCTGTGCGTCTTGGTTCTTGTGTCTTTTTTTTTAAACTGGGTGGTCTCCCTACAATTTTTGTTGCAATAGCCTCCATTTCCTATGTAGTCAGATCCATATAAAAACAGACATTCTGTAGTGAAACCTGATTGCTTTTATGCACTTGTACATCATAACCTGTTCATTATCACATAATGAACCTATCTAACCATTTCCTATTTGTTTCTCTATAATTGATCTCATTTTTCCAGAATGGAATCCATTTAAGTGGTGCACATAGTTTTGAGATTAAACGTCTCATTTGCCACATCTAAACTGAATTCAATCTGCAAGCACACCTAAACATTTATTGTTTTGCCTAGGTGTCAATTATCCTATCAGTGACTCAATTTGTACATTAGCATGTGAATGATCCAGACTATTAAATTGCTCCTTTAAACCCTCCACACCTGTTTCCAACAGTTCCACAAACACCCCCTACCTCACAAAAAAACAAAAAAAACACACCCCCTACCTCATATTTTATACCCTAGTACATCACTTGATCCTTTTTATTTTGTCTATTTATACACTCATTTAATGTCTTAGCCTGTTTAAAATCATAAGCACATAGTAAATGTTATTCAGATTTCCAGTGTGTTTAAAAAAAAATAGAATCCATTAACACTTAGGCATCATAAACATTGATTTTAAATAACAAAATTGACCTGGGTTATGCAGTACCTGGGTTCAATCAGTTCACCGCAAGTCTCTAACGTGCCTAATATTGCTTTAAACTTACAGTAAAGGTGTTATGTTGTCATACTGACTGCCAGCAAATCCACACATCAGTAATGTTCCTGACTCCTTGCTGAACGTGAGAGAAACAGGTAAAATACTTCTGTCTCTTTGATTAAACCAAGGCTTGCTGCTGGAGCTAAGTACAAGCAGCTGTTTAAGATCTGACAGCAAAGCTTAAATCTAAACACAGTGTGTTTATGTAACTCAAGCTTCTAATCAGGCAAGCGTGTAATCCACTGACATAAAGTAGCTCTAAGAGTTCGAATTAAAGGCAATTTCCTTTGAGTGCAACCCCCTCCCCCGATTCATATGTGAAATCATCAAACGTCTACAAATAAAAGGTCAGTTTTCAACAACTTTCAACAGATTTATTATGAGCTAACGCATGCTTGTTTCTCCCAGATGGTTTTACTTAGGGACTTTACTCTTAAGTGAAGTATTTTAGCAAGAAGCTGACATTTTCTAGGAAGAGCTTTACTTTTTTTTCCTCTATTTGAAATCAAAGTACAGGTTATGAAAATATATCCAACGCTAAAATAATCATGTGTTTATCATAGCTTTTACATTTTAACAAATGGTTATCCATTTCAGCATCAATGTGTTGTAATATGATGTTCGCTAATATAAACAGGGGTCGAGAAAAGTGGAAAGAAAAAATGGATCTGTCCAACACGCACAGCAAAAGCAATGGGTGATATTTAGGGTGCATTTACACTGCAACTATAGCATTGGTGTGAAGCAGTTTCATTTTGCATTGCCTCGGCAGAGCAGGCTCAATTCAGAGTCCAGGCCCAATCCGACATGGCAGTGAAAGTCCCGGTGGACCACACAAGTTTACTAAGGCGTGAAATCAGAACTACTTCACACTGATGCTGAACATGGAGAGTAAATGCACCCTTCAGTTATAAATTGGGAATCAGTGCAGTTTTGCCCTCTGTTGTTACATGCCTGTTCCATCGCTAAATGATTACAAGGAGGTGGTAAGCAAAAAAACAAATGGTGCTTTTGTGCATTTGGCTTTTTAACACTTATTTGATGACTAGCATCGAATAATCTCAGAAACAAAATAATAATATAGGAGGGAGGTTTAGCTCACTCTAGCAGCTAGCATTACAACAATTTGAACTAGAAGAGAAACAGAAACCCTTTTTGTTTCCTTAAATCTCTCATCGTGTCTTTCTGCATGTAAACTTTTATTTCCAGTTGTTCAGATTCCAAGTTAAATTGAAAGAAATTACGATGACATACCTCCACATGAATACATGACTTTGCCCATTCATTTGCTGAATATCCATCAGTAGTTGCCATCTATGCCAACATGTCTCTAAACTGACAAGATATCATTATTGTAGTGCTAGAGGACAGAAATGAACAAAGCTGTGTCCTTATCCTGTCTTAACAATGGAGACCTATTCTCTTTCACTGCACCTGAGATAGAAGGTCTCTTAACCAATGAACCTTTCATTGTTTCGGTACCAGATACTTTGTGGTTTGTCTCATACTTAGCCCTTGGCCATAACCACATTATTTTCTTACAAGGGGCCCTTCCTCTCACCACATCCCTTTACTACTGTATCATCTGAGCTAAATAAATGATGTCATCACATCCAGCCTAGCCATATGTGCAGATGCTTTAATTTTTTTTGTTGTCTCATTGTATCTTAAAAGAGTCTCTCTTGCGACCAGAAATCCAACAGGAGGAACAAAAGTATCATTTGTGAAAAGCAGAGATTAGACATAGCTTTAGGGTTTTAGTAAAACACCTGTCGCTGCTAAAGGGCTAGTATGGGAGGAAGGGCCTGGTCACAGAAGTTACTGGACTGCTTACTAACTCCTATCAGGAAAAGACTATGAGAATGGCAATTTATTTGATTGGAGAAACCTTTCTAAGGCCACTGCTGAATGTTCACATTTATCTCTGTTTGGAATAAAAGTACCGTACGTAAACTATATGAATGAACTTGCTTCAATTTAATTTCAAAACCACTCCTGACATCTTTAAGAAGAAAGCTTCCCTGCTGTCACAGTTGGTAAATGCCCCAGTTTGGTACTGAGACGCATAGAGCAGGAAGGTCCAAAGTTCCATCCCTACTCTGTGCGCAATTAGCTGATCTGAGCCAGGGCAGCAATTGGGCCCCACAATTGGCCTCAGCACCCCAGGCCAGTGGCATGAAAATCGACCTGCCGAAAATAATTGGGGTTCAATTGTGGTGCCTCTTGTGTTTGAATAGGCTGTAGCACTCACTACCCAGGCACATACATGATGAACAAGCCAATTTTACAAGTTACTTGGGGGGAGGGGGAAGGATCTTTTATTTGAATTAAGTTTATGTTGATTCAATTCCTGGCTCCCTCTTTGTGCCATTATATTGCTTGGCATATGCCACAGTTCATGCAACAGGTGTAAGCATAAACCAGTGATAGATTGTACTACTGCAACAAAAAAAGTGGTCGAGTAGCAGAAGATCACTCACATGGGTGTATAACTCACAGCACAAATTCACAAATCATAACAATCTGTGCGAAGGTGTGACTTAAAAGATGGGATTGTGTGTGGAACAAGCATAGACTAAAAGGAAAAAGTGAATGGGCGCCCAAGTGAAAGGAATAATTTATTGAGAATAATGGATTGGTGGGAGTGATTCCAAGGCAGTAATTCCATTTGGGATTCAGAGAAGTCATAAACCTAACAACAAAGCTCAAGCAGTTTATGGCTGCTACCTTTTATTTTTATAAAGTAGGCTGTGAGGTTAATGCTGGTGGTTTTATATAGTTTGGGATCTGCTCCTCCCGACATACTAAATTCAGTAAAGATCAGCCAATGCGTTCTTGCCGTCTATGTGATGACATTGATGTTGCAAGGTGAATATCCATGGTGTATTCAATGTGAGTTTATGGAATATTAATTGGTAATTGATTATTGGGTGATACGGGGTGGGGGGGGGTAGATTTTCAACTTGTAGATCAGCCGTCCGTTATACAAACCACCCGCTTTTATTTTCCATTGAAATCACTGGTTTCTATAATGGGAAGCCGATCAGCCACATCAGTTTTACACCCAGGCAGCTAGTTTTTCTTTCTTTTTATCAACTTGTCTTTCTCTCTACCACAGAAAGTTGTTGAGGCCAATTCACTAAATATATTCAAAAAGGAGTTAGATGTAGTCCTTACTACAAGGGGGATCAAGGGGTATGGTGAGAAAGCAGGAATGGAGTACTGAAGTTGCATGTTCAGCCATGAACTCATTGAATGGTGGTGCAGGCTCGGAGGGCTGAATGGCCTACTCCTGCACCTATTTTCTATGTTTCTATGTTTCTTTTTATGTAGTTGGTGCATATTATCACAAAATTAGCAACTTATTTATTTACACACAACTACAGCAACTTGCATTTACAGAGCTCCTTTAATGTAGTGATACAACCCAATGGACTTCACAGGAGCGTTATCAAACAAAATTTGACACCGAGCCACATAAGGGGATTTTTAGGCAGATGACCAGAAGCTTGAACAAAGAGGTAGGTTTTAAGGAGCGTCTTAAAGGAGGAGAGGGAGGTAGAGGGTCAGAGAGGTTTAGGGTGGGAATTCAAGAGCTTGGGGCCTAGGCAGCTGAAAGTGCGGCTGTCAATTGTGGAGCGATTAAAATCAAGGATGCGGAAGAGGCCAGAATTGGAGGAGTGCAGAGATTTCAAAGTTCGTAGGGCTGGAGAAGATTAAAGGCCCTGAATTTGCTGTCGGAGGCTTCCTGCGGAGAAATGTCTCCGATCCACAAATAAAATGCCCGCATACCTGGTGGTCCGGGAGTTACATGGACACACGGTCCTGGGCCTCTCCAGGTACCCACGGGTAGAGGCCCACGTATCTCTGGGGCGCACGTAGTTCGCAAGCGCCCCTGGGATCACGTGGACCAATAAAAGAAGGGAATCCCCATTCATGCTTCCCGATATACGGAATCCCCATAAGCATGGAGTACCCCCAAAAATGCATCAACATATCAAATTTTTTTTAAATTATATATTTAAAATTAATTAAAATGCCATTAAATTAAATATTTAAAACAAAAGTTTAATTTTTTTTTAAATAAATTTAAATGTTTTAAAGGAGCTAAAAATAAACTTGCCTTATTGCACAGGTTTTCTAATGTATAAATGATTGAAAAAAATATATTTTTATGCTTTTTTAAACTCTTACATTGGTAAAAGCAGGCCTTACCAGGCATAAGAATTTCACGGGTATTCGCTGGGCAGAAGTTGGGAAAAAAGCCCAAATCTCCACCCGCGAAGGCCCTTTTCCTGGGAATACGTTGGATCTGTCAAGAAGATTCTTGACTAATCGCAAGTTCTGGGTTTGCACATGAGCTTCATGCATGAAAATCTAGTACTTGCGCGGCACTTATGGGCGCATACACACCTCGTATATGTCCGTAGGGTCCGCAAGTTATGGGCCAAAGAGGTTGGGTGGGGCGCAGCCATGGAGGGATTTGCAAACAAGGATGAAAATGTTTTAATTGAGGCATTGTCGGACCGGGAACAAATGTAGGTCAGCGAGCACAGGGGCGATGGTTGAACGGAACATTGGTGCGAGGTAGGATATGAGCTGCCGAGTTTTGCATCAGCAATGTAGGGTGGAAGATGGGAGGCCGGTCAGGAGAGCATTAGAACAGTCTAGAAGTAACAAAGGTATGGATGAGGGTTTCAGCAGCAGAGGAACTGAGGCATGTGTGGAGTCGGGCGATGTTACGGAGGTGGACTAGAGTCCAAACCCTTGTCTATTTACCAAATACACACACGCACGCACCCATTAATTTTCTTTAATCCTATCCTGACGGCACTCAGTAACACTGAGATACATCTCTATGGCCATTGGTCTTGACATCGACCATGGCCGCTCTTTATGTATGATCCTAAGCAGCCTATTCAGCTATGGGAGGTCTTATATACTGTGTTCCTAACACAGATGAGGCTGCACACAGGGAGGTTAAAGTAACAGTGACCTCAGTCTTTAATAACACACTCCAGAGTGAGGAACAGGCCTTAGGGGCCGGCTTATATACAGTGCTCCCAAGGGATCCTGGGATCCCATGCGACTTCAGGGAATGAGTTCCCTGGTAGCGGAACATGGGAGTGCATGCTTTATAGATACACAACATTACTCCCTCCCCAAAGTCAAAGTGAAAACTATTTACAAGGTGAGGCGGTTGGGAGCCTTTCTTTCCCTGGTGGACCGCCTCGGTACAAATGTCTGTTCTGGTGTGTTGGCTGTGCCCTTGCTGGGCTGGTGTGTTGTTGCCCCTGCAGGACTGCTAGGTGAACCTGGCCTTGCTGGGCTGTTGGGCGTGATGGGTTCGATTTCCTGGTCTGGCATGGTGTCGTTGATCCTTTGGATATGTGTTGTGGGCTCGAAAAAGGTGGTATCTGCTGTGGGTTGTTCAGGGCAGTCTGTGAACCGCAGCCTCGTTTGGTCCAGGTGCTTTCTGCAAGTTTGTCCATTGTCTAGTTTGACTACAAACACTCTATTTCCTTCTTTAGCTAACACCGTGCCCACGATCCACTTGGGACCATGTCCATAGTTTAGCACATACACAGGGTCATTCAGATCAATTTCCCGTGACACAGTGGCGCGACCATCGTTTACATTTTGTTGCTGCCACCTGCTCCCTACCTGATCATGCAGGTTGGGGTGAACCAGCGAGAGTCTGGTTTTAAATGTCCTTTTCATGAGTAGCTCAGCCGGGGGCACCCCTGTGAGCGAGTGGGGTCTCGTGCGGTAGCTGAGCAGTACTCGGGACAAGCGGGTTTGGAGTGAGCCTTCTGTGACTCGTTTAAGGCTCTGTTTGATGGTCTGTACTGCCCGCTCTGCCTGCCCATTGGAGGCTGGTTTAAACGGGGCCGAGGTGACATGTTTGATCCCATTGCGGGTCATGAATTCTTTAAATTCGGCACTGGTGAAACATGACCCGCTATCACTGACCAGTATGTCAGGCAGGCTGTGGGTGGCAAACATGGGCCTCAGGCTTTCAATGGTGGCGGTGGCGGTGCTTCCTGACATTATTTCACATTCAATTCATTTTGAAAAAGCATCCACCACCACCAGGAACATTTCACCAAGAAACGGGCTCGCATAGTCAACATGGATCCTCGACCATGGTCTGGAGGGCCAGGACCACAAACTTAGTGGTGCCTCTCTGGGCACATTGCTCAACTGAGCACATACGCTGCATTGCCGTACACAGGACTCTAAGTCAGAGTCGATACCGGGCCACCACACGTGGGATCTGGCTATCGCTTTCATCATTACTATATCCGGGTGTGTGTTGTGGAGATCCGAGATGAACGTCTCCCTGCCCTTTTTTGGTAGCACTACGCGGTTACCCCACAACAGGCAATCTGCCTGAATGAACAGCTTGTCCTTTCGCCGCTGGAACGGTTTGATTGGCTCTTGCATTTCAACGGGGATGCTGGCCCAGCTCCCATGCAGGACACAGTTTTTTACTAGGGACAGCAGAGGATCTTGACTGGTCCATGTCCTAATCTGGTGGGCAGTGACAAGCGATTTATCATTTTCAAACACTTCCATGACCATCAACAAGTCTGCGGGCTGCGCCACCATCAACAAGTTTGCAGGCTGCGCTATTTCCAACCCCGTGGTGGGCAATGGTAGCCGACTGAGAGCATCCGCACAGTTCTCAGTGCCTGGCCTGTGGTGGATGGTATAGTTATACGCTGATAGCGCGAGTGCCCACCTTTGTATGCGGGCTGAGGCATTAGTATTTATCCCCTTGTTTTCAGTGAACAGGGATGTGAGGGGCTTGTGATCGGTTTCCAGCTCAATTTTGAGGCCAAACAGGTACTGATACATTTTCTTTACCCCAAACACACACACTAATGCCTCTTTCTCAATCATGCTGTAGGCCCTCTCGGCCTTAGACAAGCTCCTGGAAGCATAGGTGACAGGTTGCAACTTCCCCGCAACGTTAGCTTGTTGTAATACACACCCGACTCCGTACGACGACGCGTCACATGCTTGCACAAGTCTTTTACATGGGTTACACAGTACAAGCAGCTTTTTGGAGCATAAAATGTTTCTGGCTTTCTCAAAAGCAATACTTGGTTTTTTCCCCATACCCAGTTCTCACCTTTGCGCAATAACACATGTAGGGGCTCTAACAGAGGACTTAACTCCAGTAGGAAGTTACCAAAATAGTTGAGGAGTCCCAGGAACGACCGCAGCTCCGTGACGTTCTGTGGCCTGGGCGCGTTCCTGATAGCCTCTGTGTTGGCGTCTGTGGGCCGAATGCTGTCCGCCGCGATCTTTCTCCAAAAAACTCCACTTCTGTTGCCATGAGGACACATTTCAACCACTTCAGCCGCAGCCCTACACGATCCAGTCGCTGGAGGACCTCCTCCAGGTTTTGTAGGTGCTCAGCGGTGTCCCAACCTGTGACCAATATGTCATCCTGAAAGATCACCGTGTGTGGTACCGACTTGAGTAGGCTTTCCATGTTGCTCTGGAAGATCGCTGCAGCTGACCGAATTCCAAACGGGCATCTGTTGTAGATGAACAGTCCTTTGTGCGTGTTGATGTAGGTGAGGCCCTTCGAAGACTCCTCCAGCTCCTGCGTCATGTAGGCCGAAGTCAGGTCGAGCTTGGTGAATGTCTTGCCTCCTGCCAGCGTCGCAAATAGGTCATCTGCCTTAGGTAGCGGGTATTGGTCCTGTAGCGAGAAACGATTAATAGTTACTTTATAATCGGCGCAAATCCTGACCATGCCATCACTTTTGAGTACTGGAACAATCGTCAGGCTGGCCCACTCACTGAATTCTACTGGGGAGATGATGCCCTCGTGTTGCAGCCTGTCCAGCTCGATTTCCACTCTCTCCCTCATCATGTGAGGTACCGCTCGCGCCTTGTGGTGAATGGGTCGTGCCTCTGGGACAAAGTGGATCCGCACCTTCGCCCTGGAAAAGTTTCCAATGCCTGGCTCAAAAAGGGAAGGAAATTTGTTTAGAACCTGGGAACATGAGGCCTCATTGACATGTGGTAGCGCTCGGATGTCATCCCAGTTCCAGCGGATTTTGCCCAGCCAGCTCCTTCCAAGCAGTGTGGGGCCATTGCCCAGGACAATCCAGAGTGGCAGTTCATGCACCGTGCCCTCGTAGGTGACCTTGATCATGGCGCTGCCCAGGACAGTGATAAGCTCTTTGCTGTACGTTCTCGGTTTCGTGTGGATGGGCTCAAGGCTGGTCTGAATGCCTTGTTGCACCACAGTCTCTCAAACATCTTTTTACTCATGATGGATTGGCCAGCGTCAGTGTCTAGTTCCATAGCTATGGGCAAGCCATTCAATTTTACGTTTTGCATTATAGGTGGACATTTCGTCGAAAATGTGTGCACCCCGTGTACTTCAGCATCTGCCTTCTCTCTCTGAGGCTTGAAATTGCTTTGATCCACCATGGACCGATCTTCCTCTGCCACTTGGTGGTTAGCAGGTTTTGCAGAGCTTGCAGCTCGTTTGCAAGTTCGTTGGAGGTGCCCCATTTTTCCACAGCTCTTGCATACATACCCTTTGAAGCGGCATGAATAGGCTGAATGGAAGCCTCCACAATGCTAACAAGATGTGAATTGCCTTGCATTCATCCTTTGTTGGGGACTCTGAGTCATCTGGGTCACCTGAGGCCTGCTGGCAGTTGCAGACTCGTGGGTTCTGCCCTGTACATTTCTGCTCACAAACACAGTTCCAGTTAATTTATGAACATTGCTAGCTGAGAGATTTGTTTGGTGTTATCACTGGAGGACATAAACACCTGTGCTATCGCAATGGCCTTACTGAGGGTCGGTGTCTCTACAATCAATAGTTTTCGTAGGATGGTCTCGTGGCCAATGCCCAGTACAAAAAAGTCTCTGAGCATTTACTCCAGGTAGCCATCAAACTCACATTGTCCTGGAAATCGCCTTAGCTCGGCGACGTAGCTCGCCACTTCCTGACCTTCAGATCGCTGGCACGTGTAGAACCAATACCTCGCCATCAGCACGCTCTCCCTCGGGTTAAGATGCTCCAGAACCAGTGTACACAGCTCCTCATATGACTTATCTGTGGGTTTCACCGGAGCCAGAAGATTCTTCATGAGGCTGTAGGTCGGTGCCCCGCAGACTGTGAGGAGGACCGCTCTCCTTTTTGCAGCACTTCCTTCTCTGTCCAGCTCGTTGCCTGAAAAGTACTGGTCTAGCCATTCGACATAGGCTTCCCAGTCCTCACCCTCCAAGAACTTCTCCAGGATGTCCACAGTTTGCTGCATCTTTGCGTTGGATTCACACTCTCGTCGGCAGTTATTGTGTTCCTAACACAGATGAGGCTGCACACAGGGAGGTTAAAGTAACAGTGACCTCAGTCTTTAATAAGACACTCCAGAGTGAGGAACAGGCCTTAGGGACCGGCTTATATACAGTGCTCCCAAGGGATGCTGGGATCCCTTGGGACTTCAGGAGATGCGCTCCCTGGTGGCGGAACATGGGAGTGCATGCTTTACAGATACACAACATTATACAAGTCTTATTCCTTCTCTAGCTGCCATTCCCAGGCATGTGCTTTCTGATAGGTGTCACTGAATAGCGATCAGGATCAGAACTGTCATGTATCTTACATTATTATATATAACTGTATCCTAACATGCTATACATGACTGTAATAAGATATGACCTGTAACCACCAGCATACCTTACCACCAGGGGTGCACTTGCAAGAGACAGGTCAAAAGTAGATTTACCAACAACACTGCAGAACCAGAGGCAGACTACAATGTGGAACTCACACCACACCTGGTGGACAGACAGAGGGAACAACCTGAGGAAAGGGCAATCCCAACAGGCAGCCCAGGCGAGACACCAACAATCACACTGAACGAAACAGACAGCCCAGGCGTGATACCAGCAATCACCCCGAACGAACAACAGGCACCAAGGCAAACAACTGAACCACAACTAAGATGCTCCACGCGAGAGCGTAGACCACCTGAGAGACTGAACCTACAAAGACAATAAGACCTTGGGGGAGGGTGATGTCATGTATCTCACACTATTGTACATAACTGTATCTTACCATGCTATACATGACTGTAACCAGAGATGACCTGTAACCACAAGCTTACCTTACCACCAGGGGTGCACTTGCAGGAGACACTGGATATCTTCCCAGACAGGTATATAAGGACAGGTCTCAGGCAAGTGCAGCATTCCAGAGCTGTGAAATAAAGGTGCAGGTCCAGAGTGACCTTGACTTCTCTACATGCCTCGTGTGAATCTGTACTGAGGGGACAGGACTTTACAAGAACTTTGCCTGATTTTTCTCCCTCCCTCACAAAGCACTCTGACACCAATTGTAGCCTCCTTACAACATCCCAATTCTGCAACAGCGTGCTACTTTTAAGTTAGTTTAGAGTAGTGTTTATTTATACGTTTCCAAAGAATTGATCTAAACAAGCACTTTGCTGCACGGTTCAGAAAATAGGTTTATTTAAGTTGGTTTAAGTAACAGCACTGATTCCACCCTCTTCCCAGCTGCTCACTCAGGCTGAACCCAATAGTGTGCAACCTCAGTGACCTGCTCAGCCCGCAGTGGAGCTTGAAACCCGACATCTGATCATTACAATGGCCAGCTACTTAGGAGTCAACCATGGCTCAATGGTAGCGCTTTTGTCTCTGAGTCACAAGGTCATGGGTTAAAGCTACTCTCCAGAGACTTTGAGTACATAATCTAGTCTGACCCTTCGGTGTGGTACTGAGGGAGTACTGCACTGTTGGAAGTGCTGTCTTTCAGATGAAACATTAAACTGAGGGCCTGCTCAGGTTGGTATACATGAGATGACCTTCTGACCACATATCTGCACCATCACCATGAGTGTTTACTTCCACCTCTGCAATATTGCCCGCGTCCACCTCTCCCTCACCCTCCCTATCTCTGTCACCTCCTCTAGCCCTATAACCCTCTGAGATCTCTGTACTCCTTTAATTCTGGTCTCTTGCGCATCCCCGATTAAACGCTCCATATTTGACATCTGTGCCTTCAGCTGCCGAGGCACTAAGCTCTGGAATTCCCTCCCTAAATCTCTCTGCCTCTCTACTTCTCTCTCCTCCTTTAAGACGCACTTTAAAACCTACCTCTTTGACCAAGCTTTTGGTCATCTCTCCTAATATGTCCTTGTTTGGTTCGGTGTCAAATTTTGTTTGATAACGCCCGTGTGAAGCGCCTTGGGGTGTTTTACTGTATTAAAGGCACTATATAAATGGAAGCTGTTGTTGTTACATAGAAGCTACAATATGGAAATGGACCATTTGACCCAACCAGTCCATGTTAGTGTTTACCTCCAGATGAGCAAATTGTCCTAATCACATTTTCCACTCTATTCCCGTATCCCTTTATCCCCTTTTCCTTCATCCAACTAGCCAATATAATTTTAAATGTTGAGGTAGTGGTAGATTTTAACCACTAGTGGGTTTCAGGCAGGCAGGGGGCAGACCGAGTGCAAAAAGCACTTGCATGTTTAAGTTTGAGGCCCGGGATCATTTCCCTTTCACGCCTTATCTGCATGGCTCCGGAAACAGGTGGGAAGTGGCAGCACTCCCAACGGGCAAAGGAAGGCTCAGTCAGCAAGCAGGTACATCATGGGATGAGGGTTTCGGAAGGGTCTTGAGGTAGGGAAGGAGACGGTCCGGGCAGTTGAGGGTCCTCCCATCCCCACAAAGGAAAGTTTCTCACTTACCTTGGAGGAGGAACTCCTTGTCTTCCCAATAGTTGCCAACCTGCTTTTATCTGAAGGCTTTCCTGCTCGGGTCCAGATTAAACTGCAATCAGGGTCCCATTGACATCATGTTACCAATGATTTGCATTGATTCATGAGGCACCCGCCTGAATCTGATGGGTGTCTCATCTTCCCCCAAACCAGCGTTGCTAAATTCAGAAATCGATGGGAAATGAAGCCATTCCACTTTAACAGTCTCCCTATCCTGTTCCTGCTGAGCGGCCTGAGTTAAAATTCCCTCAAAGTTTCTGTTTCAACCACTAACCCTGGAAGTGAATTCCACAGCCTCACTATTCTCTGTGAAAGAAGCTTCTCTCGCTCTCCATTCCAAATCTCTTATTGATGGCTGGTCCTTCTCGACCCCTTTGCTGCTTAAAACGTTCCGCTTCTAGATATCCTATCCCATCCTTTCATAATTTTAAACACTTCTAATATATTGTCCTGTAATATGACTTGTTTTAATAAAAAAGCCCCAATTTTTCAAGTCTTTTTATTTGTATTTCCTCTTACCAGGCAGTATTCTAGTCAATCTGCGTTGCACGCTCTCTAAAGCCTCAATATCCTTTCTTTTGTGTGAAGCCCAATACAGCACCCAATACTCGGAGGTATTATTAAAGTTTTATACACATTCTTCTTGCCTTTTGCCTTTTATATTCTATACTTCTTTGACTAAAAACCAGGTATTCCATTCGTTTTTTTAACAACCGTTCAGCCTGAGCTTCTGTCTTTAATGACCTTTGACCTGCGTCCCCAAATCCCTCTTCTCTTCTACAGCACGGGCCTATTTCCATTAAGACTACAATTACTGCTGCTATTTTTATTTCCCAAAATATATCATTGCACACTCTAAAGGTCCCATGGCTCTATTCAAAGAAGTCTCGGGGACTTCTCCCATCAGCTGGCCAACTGTTATCTCTGGACCAATACCACTAAAAACAGATTATCTGGACATTTATCTCATTGCTGTTCGTGGAACCTTGCTGTGCGCAAAAATGGCTGCTCGATTTTTCGACAGTCAAACAGTGACCGCACTTCAAAAAAAATACCTAATTGGCTATAATGCTTTGGGACATTCTGGGGATATAGAAAGCGCTATATAAATGTGAGTCCTTTTCCTTTAATTTCTGTAACATTGCTACTTCACCTCCACTACCACAGGAACCTTCATCTATGACTTGGTCACTTTCAGGCTTAATTTCTCCAAAACAGATACTCCTGTTTGCCAAGCTCCATCCTACACAAACTGCATCTCGTCTCGACCTCCGCCACTTGTATCCTATCCAACCTCAGCTGCTTGTATCTTATCCCATAGGTCCTGCACACCTATTGTCTCCATCCATGACAATCTCCACCAGCTCCTCATGCCCCAGCGCATAGCCTTGCCATTCCATGCTCTTGTGTCCAAACTTCAATGTAGCTTCACTCTATCCTAGCTCAGCAGATTGTTGAAGGCCTATATCTCCGCACGTACCATCTGTTCTAATGCTGCTCCATTGTGCATTCCCCAGTACCCAACACAATCGAGAGTGGCACAGCCTTCAGCCAGCATGCTCCTGCAGTCTTGGAATTCTGTTCAGCAACCACCTTCACCTGGCCACCTGCTTTCCCGCCTTCAAAAGTTTCTTCAAAAACCTCCTCTTCAAACACGCCTTCGATATTCTCTCCCCCGGAGCCCCCATTCCCCATGAGGACCTTCTCCGCCCCCATCCCCCCATGATGTCTTTCTCCCCCTCCATCCTCCGATGATGACCTTCATCACCACCCCCCCATCCCCCGATAATGGCCTTCTCCGCCCCCCCATCTCTCGATAATGGCCTTCTTTCCCCACCCCCCCCATCCCCCAATGATGGCCTTCTCCACCTTCCAACCCCCACCTAAAGTCCTTACAGGAAGTGAGGTTGGAGGAAGTGTTGTCAAGATAGCAGTGGAAGTCAGTTTTGCCTTGCACCATCATCCCTTTTGTCACTTAATCTCTCCTGCCTTCCACCCTATCACAGCCCTTCTCTTTGGTTCTTTCCTCCCCTCTCCCTTTCCCTGCCTCTATGCTTACTTAAAACCTATTACATCTCTAATATTTTCCAGGTCTGATGAAAGGTCATTGGCCTGAAACTTTAATTCTGTTCCTCTCTCCACAGATGTTGCCTGACCTGCTGAGTATTTCCAGCATTTTCTCTTTTTTATTGCCAATTCGCTTTCACCTGTTTTACACTATCACACAAAGTCAAAATGGCCCCCAGAGAGACAGAGTGACAATGAGGGGAAAATTTAAAATAGCGAGAGACGGGGTGGTCAGAAGAATTGCAGACAGAATTGGGTAATTTTGCAAAGCTGTCATCTAATCTGCATTTGGTGTCTTGAACATTGAAGAAACCGCACCATGAACAACGATACAGTATAATAGATTGGAAGACGTATACGTAAATTGCTGTCTCAGATGGATGTTTGGGGCCCTGGATAAAGATGCAGTATTTTATTTCAGATTTGCAGCAGCTGCAGTATCTTGCTATTATATCTGGGTTTTCAGTGCAGGAACATAATCCTACTCTGCTGTAACCTGGTTAACTTCATTCACTGTAAAACAAGAATGGGAACTCCCACAGCTACCTGGACTACACTTCCTCCCACCCCGCATCCTGTAAGGACTCCATTCCATTCTCCCAGTTTCTCCGTCTGCTCTGACGACACCACCTTTCACACGAGTGCCTCTGACATGTCTTCCTTTTTTCCCCTCCTCCATGGTTAACATGGTCCTTGACGGTGTCCATTCTATTTCCCACACCTCTGCTCTCCCCCCTTCCCCCCCCTCTCAGAACCACAACAGGGTTCCCCTTGCCCTCACCTTTCACCCCACCAACCACCATGTTCAACGGATCATCCTCCGCCATTTCCGCCACCTCCAGCGTGATCCTACCACCAATCACATCTTCCCCTCCCCTCTCAGCATTCCGCAGGGACCGCTCCCTCCGTGACACTCTGGTCCATTCCGCAGTCACCCCCAGCACCTCCTCCCTTTCTCACGGCACCTTGCTGTGCAAGCGCAGGAGATGCAACACCTGCCCTTTTACCTCCTCCCTTCCCACTATCCAGGGCCCCAAATACTCCTTCCAGGTGAAACAACGATTTCTTTGTACTTCTTTCAATTTAGTATACTGTATTCGCTGCTCACGGTGTGGTCTCCTCTACATTGGGGAGACCAAGCGTAGATTGGGTGACCGCTCTGCTGAACACCTCCGTTCAGTCCGTAAGTGTGACCCTGAGCTTCCGGTCGCCTGTCACTTTAATTTTCCGCTCCACTCCCACTCTGATCTCTCCGTCCTCAGCCTCTTACACTGTTCCAATGAAGATCAACGCAAGCTCGAGGAACAGCACCTCATCTTTCATTTAGGCACTTTACAGCCTTCTGGACTCAACATCAAATTCAACAATTTCAGAGCATAACCTCTGGCCGTCTTTGGCTCCCTTCCTCCCCCCCGCTCCACATCTTCCTTTTTTTCTATTTTTTTTTTTCTGTTTGTCTATAATGGCAGCTGGTGATTACTACGCCATTCACACCCTATCCAGATTAATCTTTTTCTAACCTCTATCATTACCATTTCATCATCCCTTTTGTCTCTCTAATCTCTCCTGCCTTCCACCCTATCACTGACCTTCCCTTTTGTTCTTTCTTCCCTCCCCCTTTCAGTGCTTAAGAATGTGCTCTTTTCGAACATTCGGCAGTTCTGACGAAGGGTCATCGACCCGAAACGTTAACTCTGTTTTTCTCTCCACAGATGCTGCCCGACCCACTGAGATTTCCAGCATTCTCTGTTTTTATTTCAGATTCCAGCATCCGCAGTATTTTGCTTTTATAAGAATGGGCACTCGTCTCCTCCCCAGTTTCAGGGTGCTGAGGTCAATTGTAGTGCCCTAACCTACACCACCTGAATCACCTAACTCAGTATTGACTGTGGATCCCCCTCTATCTATTGGGGACTTGGCCCAGAGGGTGTTGCACGGAGCAGTCCCGTGCAATAGGTTTTTAAGTCGGTTCACGGGCTCCCAGGCCACCTGTAATTTCTGTGGTCTGGACGAGTCCATGTTCCACGTTTTTATGGAGTGTTCAAGGATGCAGCCCCTCTTCCATTATTTGAAGGGGCTACTCCTCAAAATCTGGTTGCACTTCTGTCCCACACTCCTGATCTTTGAGCACCCTGTGCAGAGGGGAGTGGGCAGGTCGGAGGGCCTCCTCATAGGACTACTCCTGGGCATGGCCAAGGGGGCCATCAGCCGATCCAGGTAGTGGCCAGTCAAGGGGGCCGTTCAGCCTGACTGCCTGCCTCTCTTCCGCGGTTACATCCGAGCCAGGGTGTCCCTGGAGATGGAGCACGCGGCATCCACCAATACGCTCACAGCCTTCCGCGGGAGGTGGTCGCCGGAGGGACTGGAGTGCATCATCACCCCCAGCAACCAAATTTTAATTTGATAATTTAAGTTTAAAGTTGAATTTGTTTAATTTGCTGGTTTTAGTGCCCCCCCCCCCCTTTTTTAGCCAGAGGGCACTTGTATCATTTCTGTTTTTAGTGCCCTAAAAACTACCCCACCCCAAAAAAAGGAGGCACTGGAAAAAAATGTATTTTGGAGTGTGACCCCCCTTGCAGGGGACATTTGTTTGAAGTGCACAGCTAAAATAGTTGAACTGGTGCAGTGTAGTGTGATTGTTAAACCTTTGCTAATACTGCTACAACTACAGTGAGGGTGAGAGTGAGAGTGATCCCAGAATCCTATGGGAGGAGGAGGAAGAAAAGCAGCAATGGCTCAGTTGGTAGCACTCTATCCTCTAAGTCAGAAGGTTGTGGGTTCAAGTCCCACTCCAGAGACTTGAGCACAAAAATCTAGGCTGACACTTTGAGGAAGTGTTGCACTGCCGGAGGTGCTGCCTTCAGATTAGAGGTTTAATTAAGGACTCGTCTGCTCTCTCAGGTGGACGTAAAAGATCCCATGGCACTATTTCGAGGAATTATCCTTGGTATCCTGGCCAATATTTGTCCCTCAATCGACATCACAAAAAAAACAGATTATCCAGCCATTATCATGTTACTGTTTGTGGGTGCTTACTGTGTGCAATTGGCTGCCACGTTTCCCACATTACAACAATGACTACACTTCAAAAGTACTTCATTGGCTGTAAAGTGCTTTAGGAGGTCCAGAGGTTGCGAAAGGTGGTATGGAAATGCAAGCCTTTCTTTTGCTGACACTTACCATGTGGTGAGGAGAGAAGTGCAAATATCAGTAAAAGTAAAATAGTTGTGCCAACTAGTCTTTATGTAATATGAGAGAGATTATTAGCCACCGACTCCATCCCTCTCCCTAGCCACTGTCTGAGGCTGAACAAGACTGTTCGCAACCTTGCCGTCTTATTTGACCCTGAGTTCAGCTTCTGACCCCATACCCACTCCATCACCACAACTGCCTACTTCCACCTCCATAACATCGCCTCTCTTCACCCCTGCCTCAGCTATTCTGCTACTGAAACCCTCATCCATGCCTTTGTTACCTCTAGACTAGACTATTCAAATGCACTCCTGGCCGGCCTCTCATCTTCCACCCTCCATGAACTTGAACTGAACGAAACGTCTGCTGCCTGTGACCTAACTCGCACCAAATCCCATTAACCCACCAGCCCTGTGCTCGCTGACCTACATTGGCGCCCGCTCTGGCAAAGCATCAATTTAAAAATCCCATCCTTGTTTTCAAATCCCTCCATGGCCTTGCCCCTTCCTATCTCTGGAACCTCCTCCAGCCCTACAAACCTGCAGGATCTCTGCAGCCCTCCAATTCTGGCCTTTTGCACATTCCTGATTATCATCGCTCCACCATTGGTGGCTATTCCTTCAGCTGCCTAAGACCTGAGCTCTGGAAATCCATCCCTAAACCTCTCCACCTCTCTACCTCTCCCTCCGCCATTAAAACACTCCTGAAAACTTACCTCTTTGACCAAACTTTTGGTCATCTGTCCTAATATCCTTTTCTGTGGCTCGGTGTCAAATTTTGTTTAATAACACTCCTGTGAAGCACCTTGGGAAATGTTACTATATTAAAGGTGCTATATAAATGCAAGTTGTTGTTGTATTTGTAAACACTGGTAGAAACAAGTACATATCTTCAATAAATTTCTCCATTAGCTGTTGAAATGGTTTGAGCTCCCTGCTTGGAAGAGAGAGCTAAAAAAGTTTAATTGTGAAAGCATGCAAATACTGAGAATCAGGATCTGCCAAATGCGGTCCAAGTTCAAATTTGGCCCAAATAGCCGATATAAGAGATAATGGTTGCTGTAACTTAAAATAGGTCTTGACGTACTCCTAGTAACATGAACCCCTGTAGGTCAGGCTTAACAGATGCAACAGGAGGTTTGTAGGGCTGGGGGCGGTTCCAGAGATAGGGAGGGGCGAGGCCATGGAGGGATTTGAAAACAAGGATGAAAATTTTTAAATTAATGCTTTGCTGGACCAGGAGCCAATGCAGGTCAGCGAGCACAGGGGTGATGGGTGAACGGGACTTGGTGCGAGTTAGGACACGGGCAGCAGAGTTTTAGATGGCCTAGAGTTTACAGAGGGTAGAATATGGGAGTCCAGCCAGGAGTGCATTTGAATAGTCAAGTCTTGATGTTAGAAAGGCATGGATGAGGGTTTCAGCAGCAGAAGAATTGAGTCAGGGGCCTAGTTGGGCAACGTTGCAGAGGTGAAAAAAGTCAGTGTTAGTGATGGCGTGGATATGTGATCTTGGTGTCAAATATGTCACCAAAGTTGCAAACAGTCTGGTTCAGCCACAGACAGTTGCCAAGGAGAGGGATGGAGTCGGTGGCTAAGGAACAGAGTTTGTGGTGGGGACTGAAGACAATGGCTTGTGTCTTCCCAATATTCCGTTGAAGAAAAATTCTGCTTGATGTCTGACAATTTAGAGACTGTGGAGGTGTCGAGAGAAGTGGTAGTGAGGTAGAGCTGGGCGTTGTCAGCGACACGTGGAAATCAATGCTGTGTTTTCGGATGACGTCGCCAAGGGCAGCAGGTAGATAAGGAAAAGGAGAGTGCCAAGGATAGATCCTTGGGGGACACCAGAGGTAACTGTGCAGAAGCGAGAAGAGACGCCATTGCAGGTGATTTTCTGGCTATAATTAGACAGGCGTTAGAGAAGGATGGTATGGTCAACTGTGTCAAAGGCAGCAGACAGGTCAAGAATGATGAGGAGGGATAGTATACCTTAGTTACAATAAGATAGGATGTAATTTGTAATTTTGATAAGAACCGTTTCGGTAATGTGGCAGGGGAAGAAACCTGATTGGAGGGTTTCTAACATGGAGTTCTGGGAAAGATGGGCACGGATTGGGAGGCGACAACATGTTCAAGGAATTTGGAGGGGAAAGGGAGGTTGGAGATGGGGCAGTAGTTTGCAAGGACGGTGGGGTCAAGGGTTTTTTTTGAAGAGAGGGATGATGGTGGCAGATTTGAAGGAGAGGGGGCAATACCTGAGGAGAGAGAACCGTTAATAATATCAGCTACATGGGAGCCAGGAAGGGAAGTTAGGTAGTCAGCAGTTTAGTGGGAATAGGGTCGAAGGAGCAGGAAGTGGGTCTCATGCTCAGCGAGGGCATGAAGGGAGATCAGAGAGAAACTAAAGAATGATGCGAGTTCAGGGCTACAGCACGGGTCAACCTTAGAGGAAGTTTGGCCCAGTGGGCTAAGGGACAGAAGGAAAGTAGCAGGGCAGTTGATCGGATGGTTTCCATCTTAGTCACAAAGAATTCCATGAGCTCTTTGAACTTGTTGTTGGAGGTGAGGGTGGAGGAGACAGGGGAGAGGGGTTTAAGAAGGCGGTTTGTAGTAGAAAAAAAAACTGGGTGTTACCTTTGCATTCCAGGATGATCCTGGAATAGTGAGCAGTTTTGGCAGATGAGAGCAGAATCTGACAGTGCTTTATGTGGTCCAGCCAGAACTGGCGCTATTTAAATGTTGTTGTTTGATGTGAACATCAACATATAAGCTAAATTATTTTCTATTTAAATGTGTGACTAATATGTTGGATGAGTTCAAACACAGTTTTCAGATTACTTGTTTAACAGTTCTTTTTTAATTTGCCAATTTCTTTCCTCCTCCTTCCTGAAGCTTTGAATACTTTCTGAGCTAGTTTCCATGAACAATATGTTGTGGAACTAACCAGAGAGCAGGCTATCTTAGATCTGGTACTGTGTAATGAGACTGGATTAATAAATGATCTCCGAGTAAAAGATCCTCTAGGAAAGAGTGATCATAGCATGGTTGAGTTTCAAATTCAGTTGGAGGGTGAGAAAGTTGGATCTCAAACCAGTGTCCTAAACTTAAATAAAGGAGACTACAAAGGTATGAAGGCAGAGTTGGGTAAAGTGGACTGGGAAAATAGATTAAAGTGTGAGATGGTTAATGAGCAGTGGTGGACATTTAAAGATATATTTCATAACTCTCAACAAAAAAATATTCCAATGAGAAGGAAAGACTTTAAGAGAAGGGATAAAAATCCCTGGCTACCTCAGGAAATAAAGGATGGTATCAAATTGAAAACAATGACATACAAAGTGGCCAAGATTAGTGGGAGGCCAGAGGATTGGGAAACTTTTAAAAACCAGCAAAGAACGACTATAAAATAATAAAGAGAGGGAAGATAGATTATGAGAGTAAACTAGCAAGAAATATAAAAACAGATAGTAAGAGTTTCTACAGGTATATAAAAAGGAAAAGAGTGGCTAAGGTAAATGTTGGTCCCTTAGAGGATGAGACTGGGGAATTAATAATGGGGAACAGGGAAATGGCAGAGACTTTGAACAAATATTTTGTATCGGTCTTCACATTAGAAGACACAAAAAACATCTCAATAATAGATAATCAAGGGGCTATAGGAAGGGAAAACTTAAAATAATCACTATTACTAAAGAAAAAGTATTCAGTAAAATAATGGGACTAAAGATGGACAAGTTCCCTGGACCTGATGGCCTGCATTCTAGGGTTTAAAAGAAGTGGCTGCAGAGATAGTGGATGCATTGGTTGTTATCTACCAAAATCCCCTGCATTCTGGAGAGGTCCCAGCGGATTGGAAAATCGCAAATGTAACGCCCCTATTTAAAAAAGGGGGCAGACAAAAAGCAGGAACCAATAGACCAGTTAGCCTAATATCTGCTGTTGGGAAAATGCTTGAGACCATTATTAAGGAAGCAGCAGCAGGACATTTGGAAAAGCATAATTCAGTCAAGCAGTATCAGCATGGTTTTATGAAAGGGAAATCACGTTTGACAAATTTGCTGGAGTTCTTTCAGGATGTAACGAACAGGGTTGATACGGGGGAACCAGTGGATGGTATATTTGGATTTCCAGAAGGCATTCGATAACGTGCCACATGATAAAATTTCACAGGGTTGGGGTTAATACATTAGCATGGATAGAGGAGTGGCTAACTAACGGAAAACAGAGAGTCGGGATAAATGGGTCATTTTCCGGTTGGCAAACAGTAACTAGTGGGGTGCCACCAGGATCAGTGCTAGGGCCTCAGCTATTTACAATCTATATTAATGACTTGGATGAAGGGACCGAGAGTAATGTAGCCAAGTTTATTGATACAAAGATGGATGGGAAAGCAAGTTGTGAGTAGGACACAAAAAAATTGCAAAGAGATATAGACAGGCTAAGTTAATGGCCAAGAATTTGGAAAATGGAGTGTAATGTGGGAAAGTGTGAGGTTATCCATTTTGGCAGAAAAAATAAAAAAACAAATTGTTATTTAAATGGAGAAAAATTACAAAATGCTGCAGTACAGAAGGACCTGGGGATCCTTTGTGCATGAAACAAAAAAATTAGTATGCAGGTACAGCAAGTAATCAGAAAGGCAAATGGAATGTTGGCCTTTATTGCAAGGGGGATGGAGTATAAAAGCAGAGAAGTCTTGCTACAACTGTACAGGGTATTGGTGAGGCCACACCGAGAGTACTGCATACAGTTTTGGTCTCATTATTTAAGAAAGGATATATTTGCATTGGAGGCAGTTCAGAGAAGGTTCACTAGATTGATTCTGGAGATGAGGGGGTTGACTTATGAAGGTAGGTTGGGGCTGTACTCATTGGAGTTCAGAAGAATGAGAGGTGATCTTATTGAAACATATGATAATGAGGGGGCTCGATAAGGTAGCTGCAGAGAGGATATTTCCACTCATAGGGGAATCTAGAACTAGGGGGCATAGTTTCAGAATAAGGGGTTGTGCATTCAAAACTGAGATGAGGAGTGTAAAGTCCTGTCCCCTCAGTACAGATTCACATGAAGCACATAGTGAAGTCAAGGTCACTCAGGACCTGCACCTTTATTACACAGCTCTCGAATGCCACACTTGCCTGAGACCTGTCCTTATATACCTGTCTGGGACAGATATCCAGTGTCTCCTGCAAGTGCACCCCTGGTGGTAAGGTAAGCTTGTGGTTACAGGTCATCTCTGGTTACAATCATGTATAGCATGGTAAGATACAGTTATGTACAGTAGTGTGAGATACATGACATCACCCTCCCCCAAGGTCTTATTGTCTTTGTAGGTTCAGTCTCTCAGGTGGTCTACGCTCTCGCGTGGAGCATCTTAGTTGTGGTTCAGTTGTTTGCCTTGGTGCCTGTTGTTCTTTCGGGGTGATTGCTGGTATCTCGCCTGGGCTGTCTGTTTCGTTCAGTGTGATTGTTGGTGTCTCGCCTGGGCTGTCTGTTGGGATTGCCCTTTCCTCAGGTTGTTCCTTCTGTCTGTCCACCAGGTGTGGTGTGAGTTCCACATTGTAGTCTGCCTCTGGTTCTGCAGTGTTGTTGGTAAATCTACTTTTGACTTGGTCGACATATCTCCAGCAGGTTTGGCCATTGTTCATTTGTACCACCAGTAGTCTGCTTCCTTCCTTGCCTGTTACTGTCCCTGCAAGCCATTTTGGAACCCTGCCATAGTTTAGCACAAACACTTTGTCCCCTATCTCATTCCACCTCCCCCTCGAATTTCGGTCATGGTACTCGGTTAGCTTACAGCGCTTTGCCTCAATGATTTCATGCATGTCTGGGAGGATTAATGAGAGCCTTGTCTTTCAGGTCCGTTTCATTAAAAGTTGTGCGGGAGGAACTCCAGTCAATGAATGCGGACGAGATCTGTATGCCAGCAGCAGTCGCGACAGGCGGTCCTGCAGCATGGGACCTTGGATTTTAAGCATGCCTTGTTTAATGATCTGCACTGCTCGCTCCACTTGGCCGTTGGAGGCAGGCTTGAACAGTGCCATCTTAATGTGATTTATGCCGTGGTCACTTATAAAATCTTGGAATTCTGCGCTGGTGAAGCATGGACCATTATCACTGACCAATATGTCAGGAATGCCGTGCGTTGCAAACATGTTTCCAAGGCTCGCCACAGTGGTGGAGGTGGTGCTCGAGTTTAAAATGGTGCATTCGATCCACTTAGAAAATGCATCTACAACTACGAAGAACATTTTGCCCATGAATGGGCCCACATAGTCTACGTGCACCCACGACCACGGTTTGGTGGGCCAGGGCCAGGGGATCAGGGGGGCCTTCCTGGGGGCTTTACTTCATTGGGCACAAATGGTGCACCGTCGGACGCAGAGCTCCAAGTCCACGTCAATGCCAGGCCACCAGACATGTGATCTGGCTATAGCCTTCATGAGAACTATCCCCGGGTGCTTGCGGTGGAGCTCCCGGAAAAATCTCTCTCTGCCTCGCAGAGGCATAACTTCTCGGCTGCCCCACATCAGGCAGTCTGCTTGAAGTGACAGCTCATGCATGCGCCTCTGGAAAGGTTTGATCTCCTCGGGGCAGGCATCGCGAGCCTCTGCCCAGTCACCGGTTAGGACATATCTTTTTACTCGGGATAATGTGGGGTCGCTGGTTGTCCAGGCTCTGATTTGGCGAGCCGTCATGGGCGAATCTGTGGACTCAAAGGCATTGATTGCCATGACTATCTCACAGTCCTGTTCGCCAGACCCTTCTGTGGTCGCCAGGGGTAGCCTGCTAAGCGCGTCGGCATAGTTGTCTGTGCCTGGTCTGTGCCTTATGGTGTAATCGTAAGACGCCAGCATGAGTGCCCACCATTGAATGCGCGCCGAGGCATTAGCGTCTATTGCTTTGCTTTCGGATAGTAGGGACGTGAAGGGCTTGTGGTCGGTTTCTGACGCGAACTTGGCCTCGAAAAGGTATTGGTGCATCTTTTTGACACCATACACGCACGCGAGCGCCTCCTTCTCCACCATTCCGTACCCGCGCTCCGCCTGCGAAAGTGACCTGGAGGCATAAGCTATGGGTTGTAATTTACCCGCACTATTGACATGTTGTAAAACGCACCCGACCCCGTACGCTGACGCATCACATGTAAGAACTAGCTTTTTACCAGGATCAAAGAAAACCAAAACACTGTTGAAACACAGACGGTTGTGTGCCTTATTGAAGGCACATTCCTGGGCGTCCCCCCAAAACCAATCGCACCCCTTTCTGAGTAGCACGTGGAGAGGCTCCAGCAGCGTGCTTAAGTTCTGCATAAAGTTCCCAAAGTAATTGAGTAGCCCGAGAAAGGCGCGCAGTTCTGAGACATTCCGGGGCCTGGGTGCCAGGCGAATTGCTTCTGTTTTGGAATCTTTTGGGCAGATTCCATCAGCGGCAATCCTTCTGCCCAAAAATTCATTCTCGGGTGCGAGAAACAGACACTTGGATTTCTTAATTCTTAGGCCTACCCGATCCAACCGATTTAGTACTTCCTCCAAATTGCGGAGATGGAAGTCAGTGTCCCTGCCCGTGATGAGTATGTCGTCTTGAAATACAACCGTCCCCGGGATGGACTTGAACAGACTCTCCATGTTGCGCTAGAATATGGCAGCTGCCGACCTGATGCCGAATGGGCATTGTTTGTACATGAAAAGGCCTCGATGTGTGTTGATGGTGGTGTGTAGCTTGGACTCCTCGATCAATTCTTGTGTCATATACGCAGATGTGAGATCTAGTTTTGAGAAAAGTTTTCCTCCAGCTAATGTGGCAAATAAGTCTTCTGCTCTGGGCAGCGGGTGTTGGTCCTGTAGGGAGACTATGCTTATGGTAGATTTGTAGTCCCCACAGATTCGTACGGATCCATCAGGCTTCATGACTGGGATGATGGGACTTGCCCAGTCACTAAATTCCATGGGTGAGATAATGCCTTCTCGCAGAAGCCTGTCTAGTTCATGTTCAATCTTTTCCATCATCACATGGGGTACAGCTCTAGCCTTGTGATGGACCCCTTTGAAGGTGCCCATACCTGGCTGAAAGAGATGTTCGAATCGACTTAGAACTGTTGAGTAGGAGGTCCGTTCCTCTGACGACATGGCATGAACATCATCCCATTTCCAGTTTAGTTTTGCCAGCCAGCTTCTCCGCAGCAGTACTGGGAGATCTCCGGGGACAATCCACGGGGGAAGTCGGTTCACTGTCCCTTTTTGTGTGACGGAGAGCATGTCGCTGCCGAGGTCTGATATGATTTCTTTGGTATAGGTCCTTAGTTTGGTGTCGACCTTTGTGAGTTTTGGTCTGTCTCTTTTGTGCGGCCACAGCTGTTCAAATTGTTGGACGCTCATGAAAGATTGACTCGCTCCCGTATCCAGCTCCATGTTGACGGGTATCCCGTTGAGTAGGACCCTCATTATTATTGGAGGCATCTTGTTGGAGGAGCAGTAGCCATTGATCGTGTTGACCTGCTGTACATCGGTGTCCCGGGTACTGTCCCCACCGCCTTCTGGTCCGCTTTCCGACCCTTCCGATTCGTATACCAGCCGAGCTGCCGTTTTTCTGGACATGCGGGCCAGATGCCCCGTATAGTCACAGTTTCTGCAAATAGCATGCTGAAATCGACACCCCCTTGATGAGTGCCTTCCCCCACATCTCCAGCACAGACCGCTTCCATTGTTTCCAAAGAATGAGCTGCATCTTGCTGATCTCTCTTGAGCTTCTCTCAGTTTGTAGTTGATTGCTCGCATTGTGGGTTGATGAGGTGTGAACAGCCGTTCATGTGGCCCTTGATAGCTTCTGGCGCCACTGCCTGCTGTTGAGGGCCTGCTCTCCTGCCTTTGTCTGTGTGTGGGGGTAGCAGCTTGTTTTACGCTGTGAACCCCTTATTCTGATGTTTCGTTAGTTATCATACCCGCAATGTAGATCAACCTCGTTTCTTCTTCTCCTGCCAAGAATGTCTGTGCAACCAGTGCTGTTGCCTCTAGGGTCAAGTTCTTGGTTTCTATGAGGTTTCGGAATATGCCTGCGTGGCCTGTTCCTTCAATAAAAAAGTCTCTCAGTACTTCTCTCCTTAGTTCATCGGAGAACTCACATAAGCTTGCCAACCTCCGAAGTTCCGCCATGAAGTTGGGTATGCTCTGGCCCACACAGCGTCTGTAGTTGTAGAACCTGTGTTGGTCATGTGTAGGCTGCTCGCTGGCTTCAGGTGGGCTCTTACCAGTGTGCTCAACTCTTCAAACGACTTGCTTGCTGGTTTCTCGGGTGCCAGCAGGTCCTTCATTAAAGCATATGTTTTCGAGCCACAGCTGGTCAAGAGATGGGCTCTTCTCTTGTCTGCCTTGTCGTCGCCTAACCAGTCTTTGGTTACAAAGCTTTGCTGGAGCCTTTCTATAAAGTCCTCCCAATTGTCTCCAGCATTGTATTTTTCATCTGAGCCGTTGTTCACCATTCTGTGGATTCTGTAATCCCGTAACTCGTCGCCACTGTAAAGTCCTGTCCCCTCAGTACAGATTCACATGAGGCACATAGTGAAGTCAAGGTCACTCAAGACCTGCACCTTTATTATACAGCTCTCGAATGCCACACTTGCCTGAGACCTGTCCTTATATACCTGTCTGGGACAGATATCCAGTGTCTCCTGCAAGTGCACCCCTAGTGGTAAGGTAAGCTTGTGGTTGCAGGTCATCTCTGATTACAGTCATGTATAGCATGGTAGGATACATTTATGTACAGTAGTGTGAGATACATGACAAGGAGGAATTTCTTCTCTCAGATGGTTGTAAATCTATGAAATTCTCTATCCCAGAGAGCTGTGGCGGTTGGTCATTGAATATATTTAAGATGGAGATAGACAGATTTTTGAACGATAAGGGAATAAAGAGTTAATGGGAGCGGGCAGGGAAGTGGAGCTGATTCCATGATCAGATCAGCCATGATCTTATTAAATGGCAGAGCAGGCTCTCCGGGCCAAATGGCCTACTCCTGCTCCTATTTCTTATGTTCATTGGTATCAGGAATCTTCAATACCTCACTCAAATGGCCATTATTCACATGTGAGCCTTGACGGTGAGTGTTGGCAGGCTATTCTGTCATGGGGGCATTACAGTTGAGCTCATTGCTGTCCTCACCCAATGTACACACACAAACATTTCCAGCAGGAGTTGCTCAGAAGTGGAAACTTGGTCCCCCTAGCCCAGGGAGGCTGAGACCAACCGTTGTCTTCTCCAGCCCAGGGTTACTGAGGCTTACTGAAATCAGATATACTTAGCCCTAGGATCAATGCTGGGACTTTCCTGGACTGTGTGCCTCAGCTACTCACAGATGTCTTATTTAAAATAATACATCATGTCAAATATAAATTCACAGGGCTAGATTTTACACTTTTATACAGATCGCCCAAAAATGAGCGTTATTTCCGGCGTGGGCGGTAAAAATGCATTTTCAGATCATCGGCTTGTCGCCCATTTTCAAAGCCCCTTGTCTCCATTTTTAAAATTGGCCGTTACCATGAGCGATCTGAAATGGGCGTTAGTGTTAAATCTCTCTGACCTACTGCTGTAAAGTGTGGCCGTCCTTAGCAACGGCATGGCAACGCTCGATTCCCGTGATTCAGAAGGTCAGGGGTCATCATTACATGCGCAGAAGAGGAGACAGAGGGAGAGGGAGCAGAGAATGACTGAAAGCGTGTGTGGGTGTGGTGTGTGCTTGTTTGGCTATTGTGGGAGGCACGAGAGAGATTCACCAGCAGCAAAAAGCCGACTAAGAACATAGTTGGCACCAAGTTTTTGTCCAACAAATAAGATGGAAGGGATGGAGGAGGCCCTGGAGCTGGTAGCCAGCATTGGTACCAGAGTGCGGCACTGTACCCCAAGGTACCGCACCCCCATTGCCAACCACACATGAGAGCCAGCAGCAATATCTTGCTTCTAGCTCTGAGCACGTTCCCACCTCGTCTCGGGACCATCCTCTCCCGTATCCGTCCAAGCAGCGGTTCAGCCGTCATCACCACCCCTCGCCCCCCCACCCCCCACCACCTCCCAATGGCAATGAAGCATCGCCTGAGAATCTCCTCGGCCAGGCGGCTTGGCGTCATGAGGGTAAGGGGAAGGGGTAGAGGTGGGGATGAGAAGTGGGGGGGTGGGCGGGGGTGGAGAAAGCTTGATTTTTATAGAAATTCTTATGATTTCAGACAAATGTTCGGTTTAAATGTTTTTTATTTAATAAAACCTTGTTGCGCATTGGCTCTCATAACTGCACCGTTACACACTGGTGATTCCTTAACATCAAAGGGTATAATTACACTTAACTTCAATCAACTTAAACTTTAACTGTCACCAAGGTGATGCCCATCATTGATGTATGACCTGCACACCCAGCAGTGTGTCAACCTTGTAAATACCACCAATGTTCTTTCAGGCAAAGCGCTTATTTATGAGCTCCTGGCATAAGAGTATTGCAGCTATGATACCACCACAGGCCTTTTCATGTGGTCAACAGGGTGGCAGGGTCATGGCTCCTGTGTCATCCTGATTGTCTGGCCCAATGTCAGCATCCACCTCCTCATTCTCCTCTTCCTCTCTCTCCTGAGGTGGACTGTCAGGCCCTTCTGGCAATTCTTATCCCTTCCTGATAGCCAAGTTATGCAGCATGGAGCACACCACCATGAATTGAGGTACCTGTTTAGGATGATATTGGAGCTCGCCTCCTGAGTGGTCCAGGCATCTAAAGCACTGCTTAAGCACTCCAATGGTTTTTTCCACGATATTGCGAGTGGCTCTGTGGTTCTCGTTGTTTCACCTCTCGGCTTCGGTGTGGGTGTCATGCATGGGCGTCATCAGCCAGGTGGTGAGGCCATATCCTTTGTCACCAAGCATCCAGCATTGACCCTGTGGCTGATTGTTAAACAAGTCAGATACAGCGCTCTCACGCAGGATGTGAGCATCATGGATGCTGCCCGGAAATTGAGCATTCACTGCCAGTATAATTTGCTGGTGGTCGACAACGAGTTGCACATTCAGGGAGTGGAATCCCTTGCAGTTCCTGAAAACCTCTGCATCCTGAAAAATTGCTCCCATCGCGATGTGCGTATAGTCTATTGCTCCCTGCACCTTGGGGAAGTTAGCAATTCGGTAGAATCCTAGAGCCCTCTCAGTCTGTGCCTCCCTGTTTATAGGGAAGCTGATAAAGTCCATCCTGCATGCGTACAGAGCTTCAGTGACCTGTCTAATGCAGCAATGTGTGGCATGCTGAGATATACCGCAAATGTCTCCAGCTGAGGCCTGAAAAGAACCCGACGTGTAGAATGGCAGTGCCGCGGTGACTTTGACCTCGACCGACAATGCAGTACTGACGGTGCTGGCAGGCTGCAGATCTGCCCCTATGAGCTGGCATACCTCAGTGATAACCTCATTGTGGAAGCGCAGTCTCCGAAGGCAGGTGGTATCGGGCAAGTTGAGGTAAGACTGCTTCTCCCTGTACTTGTGGGGGGTATAACGTCCGGTCCTCCTCATCAGTCTGGCATGTCTTACTTTGGGCACATAATGCTGTGGCGCGCACCTTCTGCCATCTCGTGTCTGCAGCACGCAATTGGTCATCAAGAGAGGGTGAGAAAGGACAGTCCCCATTCCAAAAGCTATCTGTTATCCACCGATTGTTCACAAAGAAAGAATGTCCCAACGAAGACACCTATTAAATTCCAATCGTCCACAGTATGATAAAGATGTTTGTTCAGATGTTCACATCACCCTCAAACACCTCCAGAGTACATCCGAACTCCCCCAAGGTTGAAGCAGAGCAGCCTTTTAAATGATGCGACATGGGATTTAGAACATGGCGTCCATAACACTGTGAGTAGTTCCAGTTAGTTCCACTTTTTCCCGGTGGTTTTTTGGGCGAGCGATATTGTGGGTGAGATGTGTGCGAGGTGATGAAAGTGACGCTGGGCGATCTCCTGGCCGTTAGTTTCGGCAAATGTGATCTTTACAACAAAATAAAGTGGGCAGTCGGTATTATTGAATCTCTGCGTTAATTACGTGCGGAAAATAATGCTAGGAGATATTATGGGCGTTGGTTTCGCCCATTCTGATGATTCTGCCCAAAAAAAGTGGGTGGGCGGTATTATTTTTTCCCGGCGTTACGCACATGGGGAAAGTAACGCTCGCCGATAAGTGTCCGAAAAATGGCCGTCAGTTTCCATTTTGTGGCTAAATGGGCGACATCTGTGAATTATACGTCATTTAGGCGGTAAAATGGACGTTAAGTGGGCGTTATGCATGCAAATAAAGAGTAAAATCTAGCCCATAATGTCCTTTTCCATTTACAATGAGGAAAGGAAGCTAAGATAACTAAGAGGTAAGCTTGAAAGAAAAGCATTTTATAAAATGTTTGTCTAAACACTTGCCTTTTTGGGTGGGGTGGGGAAGTCTCAAGATTACATTCGCAACAGTGCTGTTGACTGAGCCAAGCTCACAATATTATCGACATCACCATCATCATCATAGGCAGTCCCTCAGAATCGAGGAGACTTGCTTCCACTCTCAGAGTGAGTCCTTAGGTGGCTGAACAGTCCAATACGAGAGCCACAGTCCTTGCCACAGGTGGGACAGACAGTCGTTGAGGATAAGGGAGGGTGGGACAGGTTTGCCATGCATTCCTTCTGCTGCCTGTGCTTGTTTTCTGCATGCACTCGGCGACGAGACTCGAGGCGCTCAGTGCCCTCCCGGATGCACTTCTTCCACTCAGGATGGTCTTTGGCCAAGGACTCCCAGGTGTCGGTATCAGGTAGGCTTTGAGGGTGTCCTTGTAATTTTTCCTCTGTCCACCCTTGGCTCGTTTGCCATGAAGGAGTTCTGAGTAGAGTGCTTGCTTTGGGAGCCTCGTGTCTGGCATGCGGACAGTGTGGACCGCCCAGCGGAGCTGATCATGTGTGGTCAGTGCTTCAATGTTGGGGATGTTGGTCTGGACGAGGACGTTAATGTTGGTGCATCTGACCTCCCAGGGGAATTGTAGGATCATGCGAAGGCATCGTTGATGGTATTTCTCCAGCGACTTGAGGTGTCTACTGTACATGGTCCATGATTCTGATCCATACATGAGGGCGAGAATTACTACAGCCCTGTAGACCATGAGCTTGGTGGTAGATTTGAGGGCCTGGTCTTCGAACACTCTTTTCCTCAGGTGGCCGAAGGCTGCGCTGGCGCACTGGAGGTGGTGTTGAATCACCTCATCAATGTCTGCTTTTGTTGATAAGAGGCTCTCGAGGTATGGGAAATGGTCCACGTTGTCCGTGGATCTTGATGACTGGGGGGACAGTGCTGTGCGGCATGGACAGGCTGGTGGAGGACCTTTGTCTTACGGATGTTTAGCCCATGCTTTCGTATGCCTCAGTAAATATGTCGACTATATCCTGGAGTGCAGCCTCAGAATGTGCGCAGACGCAGGTGTCATCCGTGTACTCTAGCTCGACGACAGAGGTTGGGATGGTCTTGGACCTGGCCAGGAGGCGGCAAAGGTTAAACAGCTTCCCACTGGTTCTGTAGTTTAGTTCCACTCCAGCGGGGAGCTTGTTGACTGAGGTGGAGCATGGCAGCAAGGAAGATTGAGAAGAGGGTTGGAGTGATGATGCAACCCTGTTTGACCCGGTCCAGATGTGGATTGGGTCTGTAATGGATCCGTTGGTAAGAATCATGGCCTGCATGTCGTCATGGAGCAGACGAAGGATGTTGATGAACATTTGGGGGCTTCCGAAATGGAGAAGGATGCTCCATGGACCCTCGCAGATGACAGTGTCAAAGGCCTTTGTAAGGTCGAAGAAGGCCATGTATAAGAACTGCCGCTGTTCCCTGCATTTTTCCTGTAGCTGTTGCGCTGTAAAGATCATGTCCATTGTGGCCTGTAGGGGACGAAATCTACACTGTGACTCTGGGAGGAGCTCCTCGGCCACAGGTTGAGGAGGACTCTAGCGATAACTTTCCCAGTGGCTGATAGCAGGGAGATTCCTCTGTAGTTGCCGCAGTCGGACTTGTCCCCTTTTTTAAAGATAGTCACGATCGCTGCATCTCTGAGATCTCCCAGCATGCTCTCCTCCCTCCAGATGAGAGAGATGAGGTCATGTATCTGTGCCAACAACGCCTCACCGCCATACTTTAGCGCCTCAGCAGGGATTCCATCCATTCCCGTAGACCTATTGTTCTTCAGCTGTCTTATAGCTTTTCCTACCTCGTGCAATGTTGGGGGTTTCACTGAGGTGGTGCCGGGTCGCATGCTGCGGGATGGAGTCGAGAACACTCAAGTCAAAGGCAGAGTCTCAATTGAGGAGATCTTCGAAGTGCTCCTTCCAGCGGGCCCTGACTGCCTCAGTGTCCTTCATGAGTGTTTCCCCGTTCTTGGCCAGCAGTGGGGTGGGGCCTTGGGAGTTTGGACTGTAGGTGGCCTTGACTGCGATGAAGAATCCTCGCACCTCGTGGCTGTTGGCCAGTTGTTGTATCTCCTGTGCTTTCTCCATCCACCACCTGTTCTTTAGGTCCCAGGTTTTTTGTTGGACCTCAGTCTTGAGCCGCCTGTAATGTTGCATTGTTGCTCCCAATTTGGGTTGTTGCTTAAGGCTCAGAAATGCTCTGCGCTTGCAATCTATTAGTTCTTGGATCTCCTGATTATTCTCATCAAACCAGTCCTGGTGTTTTCTGGTTGAGTCACAATATTATTCATTTTGAGAGTCAAACAAGTTACAACTGCTTAACAATATTATACATATTAGAGCTTCGATATTCACAAGCGCAAAAAACAAAAGATAACAAGGAACAAGTCTTTTACGACTACCTCTGAAGTGGGGTGAGGGGAGGGGTGGTGACCATGCTAATTGTGCAATTTATAAAAGAAAATAAACTTGCTTAATTACTATATTAGCAAAGCCATCATATTGATGAGCCACAGAAACCAGGAACTTTCAAGTCCCATTCCCAACCTGTGTTGAGTTACCTGCACACAGCTGAAGTGACAGTCGGGTGCCAGTCAGCCTCAACACCACAGGGCCATAAAGGAGAAAATCAAATATGACCCCCCTACTCTTCATCACTACCCAGTGGCCTGTTTCTGTGCTGTAAATACTATGTCATTCTATGTCATTTTAAGTATGTGCCCAATTTCCTTGTTATCTAGTACCAAGTGTGGTTACAGTTCGCTGGTGTTTGATAGGGGTAAGAATCCAACTCACTGGTGGTCTAGTTGGGAGACGGGCTCTGAGTCCAATGCTTTGGTGATCCACAAGCAATGTGCAGGTAACGTGCTGGTTTGGTGGAAACATGTGTCAGTCTGGGTCAATATACTTCCATCATTTTCTTTACAGACTTTGAATTTGGAACAATCCAAATTTTAGGGATTCCGAATTAATTGAAATGATTATTCCCATAAACCAGATTAGTAGATAATTCCAGTTGATGGGATTCCGCTTGCAGTGATGAGCATCAGAATAAAGACTACGGGCTAGAATTTGCACTGGTTCACCACCCGGTTTCTTGGCGGTAGTGGCTGTTTTGGGCGAGAACCGGGTCGGCGAAAAATTCCACAGCTGAGGCACGCCGGCAGTTTTGAAGTCCCGCTAGGGAGCGGGCAGCCGCCATGCACCTTCCACAGATCGCCTTGGCGCGATTTTTGGCTGAGCAGGGACCCGTAGGTAAGTATGAAAAAAAAATGTTTTTTCAACGCCCACAAGGATCAGCGGAGCTGGGCGGTAGGTAAGTAGGTCTGCAAGAAAAAGGTAAGTGATTGGTTTGTTACTATTTATTTTCAAAATCTGTTGGGGTGATTTAATTTAAAAGTATGTTGGAAATGTATTTTTGATTTTTTTAGTTGGGTTTTTTGAAAAATTACTTTTTTATTCTTTTTCTCATGTTAGGCTCAACCCGCAGCCTCGGGGTAAATTTTTATAGATTTTTTAATTATAATTGTACATTCCTGTCTGGCATAGAAATAAAAAAGGGAAGGTGGCTCAACCGTGGCTATCAAGGGAAATCAGGGATAGTATTAAAGCCAAGGAAGTGGCATACAAATTGGCTAGAAATAGCAGCGAACCTGGGGACTGGGAGAAATTTAGAACTCAGCAGAGGAGGACAAAGGGTTTGATTAGGGCAGGGAAAATGGAGTATGAGAAGAAGCTTGCAGGGAACATTAAGACGGATTGCAAAAGTTTCTATAGATATGTAAAGAGAAAAAGGTTAGTAAAGACAAATGTAGGTCCCCTGCAGTCAGAATCAGGGGAAGTCATAACGGGGAACAAAGAAATGGCGGACCAATTGAACAAGTACTTTGGTTCGGTATTCACGAAGGAGGACACGAACAACCTTCCGGTTATAAAAGGGGTCGGGGGGTCTAGTAAGGAGGAGGAACTGAGGGAAATCCTTATTAGCCGGGAAATTGTGTTGGGGAAATTGATGGGATTGAAGGCCGATAAATCCCCAGGGCCTGATGGACTGCATCCCAGAGTACTTAAGGAGGTGGCCTTGGAAATAGTGGATGCGTTGACAGTCATTTTCCAACATTCCATTGACTCTGGATCAGTTCCTATGGAGTGGAGGGTAGCCAATGTAACCCCACTTTTTAAAAAAGGAGGGAGAGAGAAAACAGTGAATTATAGACCGGTAAGCCTGACATCGGTAGTGGGTAAAATGATGGAATCAATTATTAAGGATGTCATAGCAGTGCATTTGGAAAGAGGTGACATGATAGGTCCAAGTCAGCATGGATTTGTGAAAAGGAAATCATGCTTGACAAATCTTCTGGAATTTTTTGAGGATGTTTCCAGTAGAGTGGATAAGGGAGAACCAGTTGATGTGGTATATTTGGACTTTCAGAAGGCGTTCGACAAGGTCCCACACAAGAGATTGATGTGCAAAGTTAGAGCACATGGGATTGGGGGTAGTGTACTGACATGGATTGAGAACTGGTTGTCAGACAGGAAGCAAAGAGTAGGAGTAAATGGGTACTTTTCAGAATGGCAGGCAGTGACTAGTGGGGTACCGCAAGGTTCTGTGCTGGGGCCCCAGCTGTTTACACTGTACATTAATGATTTAGATGAGGGGATTAAATGTAGTATCTCCAAATTTGCGGATGACACTAAGTTGGGTGGCAGTGTGAGCTGCGAGGAGGATGCTGTGAGGCTGCAGAGCGACTTGGATAGGTTAGGTGAGTGGGCAAATGCATGGCAGATGAAGTATAATGTGGATAAATGTGAGGTTATCCACTTTGGTGGTAAAAACAGAGAGACAGACTATTATCTGAATGGTGACAGATTAGGAAAAGGGGAGGTGCAAAGAGACCTGGGTGTCATGGTACATCAGTCATTGAAGGTTGGCATGCAGGTGCAGCAGGCGGTTAAGAAAGCAAATGGCATGTTGGCCTTCATAGCAAGGGGATTTGAGTACAGGGGCAGGGAGGTGTTGCTACAGTTGTACAGGGCATTGGTGAGGCCACATCTGGAGTATTGTGTACAGTTTTGGTCTCCTAACCTGAGGAAGGACATTCTTGCTATTGAGGGAGTGCAGCGAAGGTTCACCAGACTGATTCCCGGGATGGCGGGACTGACCTATCAAGAAAGACTGGATCAACTGGGCTTGTATTCACTGGAGTTCAGAAGAATAAGAGGGGACCTCATAGAAACATATAAAATTCTGACGGGGTTAGACAGGTTAGATGCAGGAAGAATGTTCCCAATGTTGGGGAAGTCCAGAACCAGGGGTCACAGTCTAAGGATAAGGGGTAAGCCATTTAGGACCGAGATGCGGAGGAACTTCTTCACCCAGAGAGTGGTGAACCTGTGGAATTCTCTACCACAGAAAGTTGTTGAGGCCAATTCACTAAATATATTCAAAAAGGAGTTAGATGAGGTCCTTACTGCTAGGGGGATCAAGGGGTATGGCGAGAAAGCAGGAATGGGGTACTGAAGTTGAATGTTCAGCCATGAACTCATTGAATGGCGGTGCAGGCTAGAAGGGCCGAATGGCCTACTCCTGCACCTATTTTCTATGTTTCTATGTCCAATCTAACTGAAATTGCACTTTTCCACCCAGATTGGGGGTGCAAGGCCTATATTTTTTGCTGGGCGGATTTTAAAAATTTTTTTCGGGAAGTTTTCACCAGCGATAATCTTCCCAGCCTTAGCGGTTTTTTGGGCAGCAATCAGGCGCTGGCAGGCTTTGGGGGAAATTCTAGCCCTACAAGACTCCACATTGAACAAAATTATGCTTATTGTAATACACTTAACAGAGCATGTTCTTGTTGAAAGCCAGTTTGAAATTGTGACTTCTTAAACATCTATGGGCTAGTATTTCATCTACTTACTGCCACTCTGTAGCACCATGAAATGGTGATAAAATGGTGGCCAGCTGGTGGCGGGTCCCACGGCGGCCATCATATGCGCCCCCCCCTTTGTGCTGCCGGTAACTGGTAGCACCCGAAAAGAAAAAATGGCAGTGTGGTGACATCAATCGGCGTGCAACGGCAACTTAATGTCAACAATGCAAACTTCAATCCTGGCACTGAATTCAGCACTGGATCCTAAGCACGCCAGGTTAACCCGACGTGCAAGCAGGCTGACTGTGGCGATGTCTGCAGCTCTTAAAGAACACACACATCATTAGCTAAGTTTGAATGTAAGGTTTTGGACTGTTTGTTCTTGTTGATTTTATTGAAGTGGTGGCTTGCTGCAATAGATGCAAAAAGTTTTTATGCGTGTAGAGAGTGCTGCTGGATGCTTGCAAGGGCTCGGATGGTAAGTGAAGGCCATTGAGAAGACAGAACATGCTGCAAATACTCAGCAGGTCACTCAACATCCATTGAGAGCAAAAGAGAGTTCACCTCTCATGTCGAGATGCTGCCTGACCAACTGAGCATTTCCAGCATTTTATGCTGCCATTTCACATCTAATTGGGAGAGGGAGGAGGAGGAAGAATCAGCAGAGGAGGAATCAGATGGAAGCATGCATCCCAGGCAGTCCCTTTTTCTGGGATATCTGGGATGGAATCATCCGCCTTCGGTCCCAGCGACCACAAACCCAATTCCCCTTTCCACATTAGTCCCACACCTTGCCTTTCATCTGTTACTTACCATCACAACGTCCTCTTGGCCACGATGCTGAAATAAAAGCCACCACAAAGCAAACTTTCCAATCCACCTATATACATCTATCTTCCAATGTGACATCAAGAAATCTACTCATCAGCTTTATGCATTCACTTAATGACTGTCTTGTGAGTGCCTTTGCCTATCCAACTGATGTCACGCAGTGCTACCCCTGTGGCTGCAGCATGGCTGGTGGAAAGCTGCTGACGTTCAGTGGGGGACACTGAAAACGTTCTTGCTGGTTGACCTTGAGGAGCTGGTGGCTCATAGTGTCAAATCAATCTCCTTCTGTTTTTGTTCTTTTTCACTCTCCTCTCCCTCTTCTTGGTCACCCACTGGCTGGGCAGGCTTCATTTCTTGGGTGTGTGAAACTAGGAAGGCAAAAGTGTTGAATTGTGCTGTTGGGAGGGCGGGAAAGCATGGTGCATGCCAGAAGGAGTGTAACAAGATATCAGTATCTTGTATCCTTTCAGCCTTGCCGCCTGTTTCCCTTCATTTTAATTTATATTGCTTCAATGTGCATGGCCCCTTTAATTCTCAGACTTCATTTCCCACAATTCCACAGCCTTTATTCCAGAGATTGTGGGAAGCTGCAACGCCGCACCTGGACAGGAACTTCACCTCGGATACCTGAAGTAATGCCACTAGGATGGTATTACACAGAAGGTAAGCATTGCCCCACTAATCTCCATGCCTCGCAGACCAATTTTGCTTCATTAGCTCTGTGGCTATTTTCAGCAGCCATTAACACCCTTTGCTGGCGACACAAATTTCCCCCCCTCCCCATATATTTAAAAGAGGTATGCACTTAGCAGATGTACACATATTAGACACACTCTTAATTGGCGAGAGTGTATTTTGAAACCTGTGGCAATTTGTGAAATTGGCCGGCAATTTAGTGGAGCCAGAGGATCGCTTCCCTTTCTCTTTAAATTTGCAAACACAAATTTTCTGTGTGCAAACAAGCAATGAATTGAAAAGAATGTCAATTTTCAAGGAATCTATGCACACATCCAGTGACGAGCCCAAAAATAATGTTGGCAGAATTTCTTATTGAATTCAGTTGGGAAGCCATTGCTTTTTGGCACCTTTCCACCTTGTAAGAAAGCCATGGCCTCGTCAGGATCCATCACAGAGAGAAGGGGGGTGGAGAGGGGGAACGCTGAGGAGAGGAAGACAGAAGACTGAGGCAAGCTAGCACAGTTGGATATTTTTTTAATACAAAAACAGAACATTTACTGGAGTTCCACACAGAAGGAATTGTGTTTCTGATCAACAATGTGCTTGCATAATTGTAATACAGTCTTCTGCCTTTGCTTTGTTTATTCCTGTCTTCTGGTTTCGCAATATTAATGATGACAGTTTTGCAGTATTTGCATTTCCCAGCTGTTAAACACTGGAAACACGATGCTCTGTTATACATCTCAAATATTTTTTATTTAAAGTCTAGTCATACATACATTTCAGAAGAGGAATTGTTCCAAGTCATTTTCTCTTGTAACACCACTATCTGATTTCAGGACGATTAAATGCCATTGCTTAAACTACTGTATATATGAACTTTTTCTTTATATTCCTGTTTATAACAGTTTACTTTTAAATTACATATCTTTATATACTAATAATGTAAAATCTTTTTTTTATTGGCATTGAACTTCAGTGGTTTGTCATGTTTATAGAATTTTTCTTTGGATTAAATTTCATTGTGAATGGACAATGTTAAAGTTTATTAGATTTACACAGAAATACATTTTGCTGGTGGTCAATAGGGGCATTTTTTCCCTGAAATTCCTGGTGGTCCACGAGGATCTCGGTCCAATTCCCTGGTGGTCCGTGGGGCTATTAGTCCAGATCCCTAGTAGCCCATGTGGAAATCAGTCCAATTCCCTGGTGGTCCGTGGGGCTATTAGTCCAGATCCCTGGTGGTCCATGAGGATCTCAGTCCAATTCTCTAGTGGCCCATGTGAATATTTGTCCAACTGCATGAATACTCTGATAGTATATGAAGGTAGTTGCTCAGTTCCCAAAAGGTCTGTGGAGGTGTGAACAGAAATCTTTTCTATTTTTCTGTTGTTCGAATACAGGCATTTAAAATGACAATTATTGCAGCATTAAATTCACAACAAAGTTAATGTATTTTTTTTGTATTTAATGGAAGAGTTTGAACTATAAATGGACATTTCACCATTTCAAATAATAGATTCTATTTCGCCCACGAGTGCGTAAAAATGTAAGTTTCTTGTTTCTCAGTGACTGCACTCTCAGTGACTACACTCCAAAAGTACTTCATTGGTTGTAAAGTGCTTTGAGACATCCAGTGGTTGTGAAAGGTGCTATATAAATCTAAGTCTTACTTTTTTTCTCAATTTTCTCTGCTCCTTTCTGAAAGTGCTGACTCATGCTGTGATTGGACTCCAAGGGGTAGACATTTAATGCATTGTGCTCATTTTTCTGAACGTAAAACAGGTGCAAAGCATACCAATTTTGCAAACAGATGGTATGTGCCTAATGTAACTCAGTGGGTAGCACACATGCCTCTGAGTCAGGAGGTTGTGGGTTCAAGTCCCACTCTGGGGACTTGAGCACAAATAAATCTCGGCTGAAATGATCCCATGGCACTATTTTGAAGAAGAGCAGGGGAGTTACCCCCAGTGTCCTGTCCAATATTTATCCCTCAATCAACATAACAAAAAAACAGATTATCTGCTCATTATCACATTACTGTTCGTGGTAGCCTTGTTGTGCGCAAATTGGCTGCCGTGTTTCCTGCATTACAACAGTGACTACTCTCCAAAAGTACTTCAATGGCTGTAAAGAGCTTTGAGACGTCCGGTGGGCATGAAAGGTGCTTTATAAATCCAAGTCTTTCTTTCTTTAATCTGTACTGCTAAAGTTGTGAGGCCATTTTTAGGTGCCTGAGTAGACGTAAATTAGGGGATTAACGCTTGTTAAATGATCCTTTTTCAAAATTAGTAAGTGATGATCATGGCAGACAAAAAAACCCTGCCTGGGGAACCAGGAGGAGCAGGAGTGCTCTCCCGCTTGCACCAACCATCTCTTGGGATTTACCTGACGCCATAGCAGGTGTCTGCAGTTCATGGGTCTAATTCAAATGAGGCCCGAGGCCCATTTCCAATCGGACTGGACACGAAGCTGGAGATTGGAGAAGGTATGGGCAGGTGACCAGAGGAATGATCTCGGGGAGAGGTTTTGAGGAAGCTTTTGAAAGTGAGTGGCAAAGGCAGAGAGCTTTAGGAAGAGTTTTGGGTGGCCGCGCGTTTTGTTGTTGAAGCCCTAAGCTCTGGAATTCCCTGCCTAAACCTCGCTGTCTCTCGACCTCTCTTTCTTTCCTCTTTTAAAACGCTCTTTAAAACCTACCTCCTTGGCCAAACTTTAGGTCACCTGCACTAATTTCTCCTTATGTGGCTCGGTGTCAATTTTGTGCCTTAGAATACTCCTGTGAAGCACCTTGGGGACATTTTACTACGTTAAAGGCGCTATATAAATACAAGTTGTTGTTGAGAAGTGCAAAGTACTGAAGGCTCTGCCACTAATGGTGGAGCAGAGAGAGTCGGGATGCACAGTAGGCTGGACTCAGAAAAGCAGAAAGTTTAAACTGGGCTGTAGGGCTTGAGGAGGTTGCAAAGGTAGGCCGCGAAGATGAGGATTTTGATATCAATGTGTTGATTGGTGGTTGGGGAGTAAGTGAAGGTTGACGAGGACAGGAGTAATAGTCTAGTGGGACTTAGTACTCGAAAATAAGCTTCAAAGTGTGCAGCTTGGGAGGTCACAGAAGAAAGCATCGGTAAAGTCTGTTGGAACTGACAAAAAGCCGACTATAATTTTTTTTCTTTAAAATTGGAAGAAGGGGCCAGGATGGAGTTGTGGGTGAAAGCACTGTCCTTTCATCTCTGAGTGCTAGGGAAGAATGCTTTGACTTGGATCACCAGAAATGTAAGTATTTACAAAGCCAAATCAATCCCAATGACCTACACTTACAACCCAGGAATCTGATGTTTACCGCACGCGAGGGATCATCCCAGCCAGCCAATTAAAGACTATGAAGAGCAGCACATTCCTAAACCCCGCCCAAGACCAGCAAGGGTCAAATTCCCTCCCTCAAGAGCAACAAGCAATCAAATATTACACACACAAAATAAATCATAACAAAAATAATTCCAAAAGTTGCATACCTGTGTTACTATCTACCTTACCACGGCGGTGGGAAAGATGAATGTGGTTGTGGAACATGGCAGAGAGACATCCTACACTTTCTTCTAAAAATGGACAAGTGCTACCCAACTTCAAGCTGTCCAAATTTATCCCAAATTGAGATGATTTCATGTCTGTCTTTGCACACACCTCCCGTGACCTGGCTTTTAATCTGCCCACAGAAATGAGGAATATGTCCTCACTCTGGCATCTTTTACGGTTTCTAACTGAAGTAAGCTCGAGCAGTCTCAATATAGTTCTCCATGATTAAAACGGAAGCACAAACTATCCATTATTTTTCACCAATTGTGCAGCTTCACCTAGACAGACCCTGAGGCTAACTGGTGTGGGGAATGGAATTATATCTCATTCACGCACACTTGCCTAAGGACCAGCACCGGGAATGTGAGTGGGCAGGAAGAATATGTTACCCCAGGCGGAATAATGTTTACCTGCAAACCCTTGCGCTGGTCAGGATAATGTTCAATAGGGGGGAGTGATTGCGGAGGAGGGAGGGGGAAGAGAGGGGGACGGGGGAGGGATTGGGGAGAAGGGAGGGGATAATCAACCTAACTCTCAAAGACCATGGAAAGTAAAATCGGGCGGATGTGAACAACAACAACTTGCATTTATGTAGCTCCTTTAATGTAGTAAGACGTCCTAAGGAGCTTCACAGCAGCATCATCAAACAACATTTAGCACAAAGCCATATAAGGAGATATTGGGGCAGATGCTTGGTCAAAGAGGTCGATTTTAAGGAGCGTCTTTGTTGTGTATCTATAAAGCATGCACTCCCATGTTCCGCCACCAGGGAACTCATCCCCTGAAGTCCCAAGGGATCCCTTGGGAGCACTGTATATAAGCCGGCCCCTAAGGCCTGTTCCTTACTCTGGAGTGTCTTATTAAAGACTGAGGTCACTGTTACTTTAACCTCCCTGTGTGCAGCCTCATCTGTGTTAGGAACACAATAGTCTTTAAGGAGGAAAGAGAGGTAGAGAGGCGGAGAGGTTTAGGGAGGGAATTTCAGAGTTTAGGGCCTTGACAGAAGAAGGCACGACTGCCAACGGTAGGGCGATTAAAATTGGGGATGTTCAACAGGCCAGAATTAGAGGAGCACAGACATCTTGGAGGATTGTAGGGCTCGAGGAGATTACAGAAAAAGGGAAGGGCAAGGCCGTGGAGGGATTTGAAAACAAGGATGAGAATTTTAAACTCGAGGCATTGCTTAACCAGGAGTCAATGTAGGTCAGCGAGCACATGGGTGATGTGTGAGCGAGACTTGGTGCAAGTTAGGACATGGATAGCAGAGTTTTGGTGGTCCTCAAGTTTACGTAGGATAGAACATGTGAGGCCAGCCAGGAGTGCGTTGGAATAGTCAAGTCTAGAGGTAACTGGCATGGATGAGAGTTTCAGCAGTGGATGAGCTGAGGAAAGGACGAAGTCCGCCGATGTTACTGTGGTGGAAATAGGCGGCCTTAGTGATGGCGTGTATATTTGGTCAGAAGTTCAGCAGGCCAATCTGATCATGTGAGATTCCCGTCGGATGGGTTAAGTTAAAATTACCCTTTACCTCATCTCATTTCCACCACACAACCAGCAAAGTAACATGTTGAAGTTCAGGTGCAGCGTCGAGAATCCAGGACCAAGGTCGTTCCGGATTCCGGGCTTTTCCAGACTTTTGATTGTCTTTCTGACGTCACGAATCCGGAAACACCCGAGCCCAGGTTCGGGTATTTCTAGATATCAGAATGTCAGAAGGGAGGGGGAGGGGGGCGGGCGGGGGAAGTCCCCACTGAGGAACTGTTCGGGCTGCCCGCCCCGGCCTCGTCCCAGAGGAGATTTTGAGGCGGGCCGGGGAGGAGGCCCCGAGGTAAAAGCAGCAGCGGCGAGTGTAATGTCTGTAAGCTTGTAATGTTTGTAGCGCCACACTGTGGATGTGGACATATTGTGTACTGCACTGCAGAGTTAATGATTAAACAGAACCAGGCAGATTTTCGGAGGCTTCCGAGAGAGCTGCCTGCCATGTTAAGAGCTGTGTGTGCTATGCTCTGTGAATATATCACATTTGGCGATTGAGATGGGATATTTTCGGATGATTTAAAGCTTAAATTTTGTTGGTGAACGATTCAGCCAGCCGACAGAGAGACTTTGGAAGTTTCTGTCTTTGGAAAAAGATACAAAAGTCCGAGGTAAAATACAGCACACGGTGTGAACAGCTAGAGATTAAAATGGTAAGTGTAATCGGATATTTGGGGGAATATAGACACGACCGGGAATGTTTTAAAGCGTACGTGGATCGGCGAGAAATGTATTTCACTGCAAATAACATAATCGAAGTTCCAGACAATGCAGTCCAGAACTGGGCTGTGTTGGAACGTAAGAGAGTGTTCTTCTTATCGGAGGCAGGTCCGGCATTATACGAAACCCTTGTAAATCTGCTTGTGCCTGACGAGCCAAAAGACACAATGCTTAAAGAGATTTTAACGAAGCTGGAGCAGCACTATAATCCCAAACCGTTAAAAATTGCCAAAAGCTATTGTTTCGGAATTCGGAATCAAAAGGCTGATGAAAGTATCAGTGATTACACTGTAGCATTAAAAAAGCTATCGATGTACTATAATTTTGGAAACTTTCAAAATCACGCATTACGGGATCGTTTTGTTTGTGGGGTGAAAAATGATGCGACCAGAAGGAAGTTATTGACGACGGATGACTTGACTTTTGAGATTGCTTGTCAGTGAGGTTGATGGGCATGGCCGAACAATATTCCCGAGAATTAAGTAATAATTACGGTCGTCAGTCAATCAAGGTAAATCACCTGCAGGTTCAAGGTAAAAGACGGTGGCGGCCCAAAGTCTCAGAAACTGGAAATTCTAACAGAGCGTCGAAGTCGTGCTATAGGTGCCTGGGACAACACATTGCTCAAAGTTGTCCATACGTGAAGGCAGAGTGTTTTTTGTGCAGGAAGACTGGGAATTTTGCGAAGGCATGCCGAATGAAGGGTAAACCAGCTTCCAAAGCTATGAGTCCAACGTTCAAATCCCAATGAGTAGAAATCCCAAGAGACTACATAGCATGGAAGAACAACAACAGGACGAGGAGATGTTAGAGTTACACGTCATCAGGAGCATGAGGTTAACGGACAGCGATTCGGAAAGCATCAAAATCCAAATAGATGTTGCGGGATTCAAGATACCAATGGAAATTGACACAGGTGCCTCCGTGAGTGTAGTACCGGAGTCACTGTACCTCGACAAATTGTGTGATTTCCAACTGGAGAAATCCAAGATAGAGCTGCGAGGCTACTCGGGAGAGAAAATTCCTGTGGTAGGTCGTATCACCGTACCGGTAAAATATAAAGATCAATTTCAGAACTTGCCTCTAATAGTAGTGAAAGGAGACAAGTCTGCCTTACTAGAAAGAAATTGGTTGAGCTCACTGAAGCTGGATTGGGGTAAGATGTTCTGTGTGGATGCGAGATTTTCACCAACGGATGAGGTTATCAAGAAGTATCCGAAGGTGTTCTGCGAAACGGGCAGTCCGATCCAAGGCTTCAAGGCGAGTGTCAGGGTATAGAAGGACACTAGATCGGTTTACTACAAGCCTCGTTCCGTACCATATGCACTCGAGGAGAAAGTTGAGCAAGAACTCAAAAGACTAGAGACTGAGAACATTATTTGTAAGATAGATCGATGTAATTGGGCTTCACCCATTGTTGTTGTACCTAAGTCCGATGGTAAGGTAAGATTGTGTGGTGATTATAAGGTAACCGTAAACCAGGTTCTAGAGGGTAATGTCCCCAATACATTGCCGAATATAGAAGATTTGTTCACAACACTGACAGGTGGTCAGATCTTCTCAAAACTGGATCTTACGAATGCCTACTTACAGCTTGAACTAGATGAGGAGTCCAAGTCATGTTGGACAATAAATACTCATCTAGGCCTATATTAATTTAATAGGCTACCGTTTGGAGTGTCTTCCGCCCCTGCCATATTCCAAGGGGTGATTAACCAGATTTGCAAGGTATTGAAGGGGTAGTATGTTATTTGGATGACATACTAATTTCAGCAACAAATAGGCAAATTCATAACATATTAAATGAAGTCCTCAAATGGCTAGAGAAGCACAGAGTACGAGTGTCTGCTCGTAAGTGTGAGTTATTTAAAAACTCAGTGGAGTACTTAGGGTACAGAGTAGACAAAGATGGTTTACATCCAACCATGGAAAAATTGGATGCAATTAGAAATGCACCCACTCCCAGGAATATCACTGAACTTCGTTCATTCTTGGGTCTTTTGAACTATTATGCGAAGTTCCTACCAGATTTGGCTACAGTGTTACATCCACTGAATGAACTTTTGAAAAAACAGGTCCATTGGAAGTGGTCAAAAGAATGCGATACAGCATTCAAGGAGTGTAAAAGCAAATTGGTAGAGAACACCATGTTAGTTCACTACGACATATCTAAGGAGAGTAAGCTAGCATGTGATGCCTCTCCATATAGAGTTGTGGCAGTAATCTCTCATGTATTAAGTAGTGGGGAGGAGAGACTAATTGCTTTTGCTTCACGCACTCTCAGTGCCAGTGAGAGTAATTACGCGCAAATTGAAAGGGAAGCTTTGGCATTAATTTTTGGGGTCAAGAAGTTTCACAAATATTTGTATGGTCATAAGTTTACCATCGTTACGGACCATAAGCACCTAACAGCAATCCTCCATCCAAAGTCCCCAGGTCCAACATTAGCTGCAGCCCGAATGCAGAGATGGGCTTTGATTTTATCAACATATACATATGATATTGAATACAGACGATCAGCTGATCACAGTAATGTCTAGATTGCCTTCCCCATCACAAGTTACACCTGATAGGGAAGAAGTTTTTTATTTTTCATACATTGATGAACAGCTGAAGAGATTGGGAGATTAACCAAACGTGACCCAGTGATGTCAAAGGTGTATGAGTATATTGCAAATGGATGGCCAAACCAGGTAACAGACAAAGATACACATCCATTCTTCAATTGTAAGGGGAATAGATAGGCGTTTCTGTGGCCGCAACCGAGACTCCAGGATGGTATGTTGCCTCCCTGGTACAAGGGTCAAGGATGTCTCGGAGCGGGTGCAGGACATTTTGAAAAGGGAGGGTGAACAGCCAGTTGTCCTGGTGCACATTGGTACAAACGATATAGGTAAGAAACGGGATGAGGTCCTAAGAATTTAAGGAGCTCGGAGCTAAATTAAAAAGTTAGGACCTCAAAAGTAGTAATCTCGGGATTGCTACCAGTGCCACGTGCTAGTCAGAGTAGGAATCACAGGATAGCTCAGATGAATACGTGGCTTGGTGCAGCAGAGAGGGATTCAAATTACTGGGGCATTGGAACTGGTTCTGGGGAGGTGGGACCAGTACAAACCGGACGGTCTGCACCTAGGCAGGACCGGAAACAATGTCCTAGGGGGAGTGTTTGCTAATGCTGTTGGGGAGGAGTTAAACTAATATGGCACGGGGATGGGAACCAATGCAGGGAGACAGAGAGAAGCAAAATGGAGACAGAAGCAAAAGACAGAAAGGAGATGAGTAAAAGTGGAGGGCAGAGAAACCCAAGGCAAAAAACAAAAAGGGCCACTTTACAGCAAAATTCTAAAGGGTCAAAGTATATTAAAAAAGGCAAGCCTGAAGGCTCTGTGCCTCAATGCGAGGAGTATTCGGAATAAGGTGGACGAATTAACTGTGCAGATAGCAGTTAACGGATACGATGTGGTTGGCATCACGGAGACATGGCTCCAGGGTGACCAAGGCTGGGAAAACATCCAAAGGTATTCAACATTTAGGAAAGATAGACAGAAAGGAAAAGGAGACGGGGTGGCGTTGCTGGTTAGAGGAATTTAATGCAATTGTAAGGAAGGACATTAGCTTGGATGGTGTGGAATCGGTATGAGTGGAGCTACGGAATACCAAAGGACAGAAAACACTAGTGGGAGTTGTGGACAGACCTCTAAACAGTAGTAGTGAGGTTGGGGAGGACATCAAACAGGAAATTAGGGGTGCATGCAATAAAGGTGCAGCAGTTATCATGGGTGACTTTAATATGCATATAGATTGGGCTAACCAAACTGGAAGCAATACGGTGGAGGAGGATTTCCTGGAGTGCATCAGGGATGGTTTTCTAGACCAATATGTCGAGGAACCAACTAGGGGGGAGGCCATCTTAGACTGGGTATTGTGTAATGAGAGAGGATTAATTAGCAATCTCGTTGTGCGAGGCCCCTTGGGGAATAGTGACCATAATATGGTGGAAGGAAACAGTTAATTCAGAGACCATGGTCCAGAACTTAAAGAAGGCTAACTTTGAAGGTATGAGGCATGAATTGCTTAGGATAGATTGGCGAATGATACTTAAGGGGTTGACAGTGGATGGGCAATGGCAGACACTTAGAGACCACATGGATGAACTACAACAATTGTACATCCCTGTCTGGCGTAAAAATAAAAAAGGGAAGGTGGCTCAGCCGTGGCTATCAAGGGAAATCAGGGATAGTATTAAAGCCAAGGAAGTGGCATACAAATTGGCCAGAAATAGCATCGAACCCGGGGACTGGGAGAAATTTAGAACTCGGCAGAGGAGGACAAAGGGTTTGATTAGGGCAGGGAAAATAGAGTACGAGAGGAAGCTTGCAGGGAACATTAAAATGGACTGCAAAAGCTTCTATAGATATGTAAAGAGAAAAAGGTTAGGAAAGACAAACGTAGGTCCCTGCAGTCAGAATCAGGGGAAGCCATAACTGGGAACAAAGAAATGGCAGACCAATTGAACAAGTACTTTGGTTCGGTATTCACTAAGGAGGACACAAACAACCTTCCGGATATAAAAGGGGTCAGAGGGTTTGGTAAGAAGGAGGAACTGAGGGAAGTCCTTATTAGTCGGGAAATTGTGTTGGGGAAATTGATGGGATTGTAGGCCGATAAATCCCCAGGGCCTGATGGTCTGCATTCCAGAGTACTTAAGGAGGTGGCCTTGGAAAGAGTGGATGCATTGACAATTATTTTCCAACATTCCATAGACTCTGGATCAGTGGAGGGTAGCCAATGTAACCCCACTTTTTAAAAAAGGAGGGAGAGAGAAAACAGGGAATTATAGACCGGTCAGCCTGACCTCAGTAGTGGGTAAAATGATAGAATCAATTATTAAGGATGTTATAGCAGCGCATTTGGAAAGAGGTGACATGATAGGTCCAAGTCAGCATGGATTTGTGAAAGGGAAATCATGCTTGACAAATCTTCTGGAATTTTTTGAGGATGTTTCCAGTAGAGTGGACAAGGGAGAATCAGTTGATGTGGTGTATTTGGACTTTCAGAAGGCTTTCAACAAGGTCCCACACAAGAGATTAATGTGCAAAGTTAAAGCACATGGGATTGGGGGTAGTGTGCTGACGGGGATTGAGAACTGGTTGGCAGACAGGAAGCAAAGAGTAGGAGTAAACGGGTACTTTTCAGAATGGCAGGCAGTGACTAGTGGGGTACCGCAAGATTCTGTGCTGGGGCCCCAGCTGTTTACATTGTACATTAATGATTTAGACGAGGGGATTAAATGTAGTATCTCCAAATTTGCGGATGACACTTAGTTGGGTGGCAGTGTGAGCTACGAGGAGGATGCTATGAGGCTGCAGAGTGACTTGGATAGGTTAGGTGAGTGGGCAAATGCATGGCAGATGAAGTATAATGTGGATAAATGTGAGGTTATCCATTTTGGTTGTAAAAACAGTGAGACAGACTATTATCTGAATGGTGACAGATTAGGAAAAGGGGAGGTGCAACGAGACCTGGGTGTCATGGTACATCAGGCATTGAAGGTTGGCATGCAGGTACAGCAGGCGGTTAAGAAGGCAAATGGCATCTTGGCCTTCATAGCGAGGGGATTTGAGTACAGGGGCAGGTATGTATTACTACAGTTGTACAGGGCCTTGGTGAGGCCACACCTGGAGTATTGTGTACAGTTTTGGTCTCCTAACTTGAGGAAGGACATTCTTGCTATTGAGGGAGTGCAGCGAAGGTTCACCAGACTGATTCCCGAGATGGCAGGACTGATATATTAAGAAAGACTGGATCAACTGGGCTTGTATTTACTGGAGTTCAGAAGAATGAGAGGGGATCTCATAGAAATGCTTAAAATTCTGACGGGTTTAGACAGGTTAGATGCAGGAAGAATGTTCCCAATGTTGGGAAAGTCCAGAACCAGGGGTCACAGTCTAAGGATAAGGGATAAGCCATTTAGGACCGAGATGAGGAGAAACTTCTTCATCCAGAGAGTGGTGAATTCTGTGTAATTCTCTACCACAGAAAGTTGTTGAGGCCAATTCATTAAATATATTCAAAAATAAGTTAGATGTAGTCCTTAATACGAGGGGGATCAAGGGATATGGTGAGAAAGCAGGAATGGGGTACTGAAGTTGCATGTTCAGCCATGAACTCATTGAATGGTGGTGCAGGCTCGAAGGGCCGAATGGCCTACTCCTGCACCTATTTTCTATGTTTCTATGTTTCTATGTTTCATTCGTAGGAAGGAATGAATTATCAGTCGATAAAGATTGTATCATGTGGGGTGCAAGAGTGGTTATACCAAATAAATTCAGTTCCAAATTATCAGGAGACCTCCATGGCCAGCACCTGGGAATGTGCTTGACCAAGAGTTTTGCACGCAGTTATTTATGGTGGCCAGGTCTTGATAAAGATATAGAGTACATCGTGAGTCAATGTACGACATGTCAATCGGTTAGCAAGCAACCACCACCAGTACCATTACAGCCATGGAAATGGCCTCCTAGGGTGTGGCAAAGGCTACATATTTATTTTGCTGAGTTAGAAGGACAAAAATTGTTCATTGTGATTGATAGCCATTTGAAGTGGATTGAGGTGTTTCCAATGTGGAAAATAACAAGAAGTAAAACATTGGAAATTTTTCAAAAATTATTTTCTTCATTTGGCCTCCCTGAAGAGATTGTTTCGGATAATGGACCACAATTTCGTTCAGAAGAATTTTCACAATTTACGAGCAAAAATGGTGTGAAACATACCAAGGTTCCACCATACCACCCTGCTTCGAATGGTGCAGCAGAGCGCACTGTACAAATTGTAAAACGTGCCCTCGTAAAACAAATGTTAGATCCAAATCCAAGGAAACGACAGTTGTCACTGGATCACAAATTGGCTAATTTTTTGATTACATATCGAAATACTCCTCATACAACTACTGGTAGAACACTAGCAGAGTTGTTTCTCAAACGACAGCCATGGACCAGATTCTCATTGTTAAAGCCAAATTTGGCACAGTCCGTAGAAGAGACACAATTAAGACAGAAAGAAAATCATGATAGAGGTAGAGTAAAAGAGAGGAGTGTGAAATTAAAACAGAAGGTGAGAGTGAAGAACCATCACCATGAATGGTTGAAGTGGTTACCAGGAAGAGTGGTGAAGATATGTGGTCCTCGCACATATTTGGTAAAGATGTTTGATAATGGACAGGTTAGGTTTGTTCATATTGATCATATTTTACCTACAGACATGGAAGGAGTTGAAGGTGGGAATGATTCAATTATTTCTGACTCTTCAGACAGTTTTGATACACCAGTAGCAAATCCTAAATCCAATGTACTGGAAACAAATCCAGGAGAGAATCAGAATGAAAGTCTGAGTCCTAGTCAGGAAAACAAAGAGCCTGAAGTTAGAGTGAGTTCAAATGAAAATCAAGGAAATTCCATGGAGGAAAACGTTCCTCAGGATGAGCCTCAAATGAGTTTAGATTCGACACCATGTTTGGAAGGTCCTGTTCAAGAGCGAAGGTATCCTCTTCGAAACAGAAAACAAGTGGTAAAGTTAAATTTGTAAATATGGAAAAAAAATAAGTTTATATCCTATGTTATTTATAAACATTAAAGTTATGTATGATGTTTGTTATAATAACTTCTTCATTATGGAGGGAGAAGTGTAATGTCTGTAAGCTTGTAATGTTTGTAGCTCCACACTATGGATGTGGACGTATTGTGTACTGCACTGCAGAGTTAATGATTAAACAGAACCAGGCAGATTATTGGAGGCTTCCGAGAGAGCTGCCTGCCATGTTAGGAGCTGTGTGTGCTGTGCTCTGTGAATATATCACAGTGAGTGGGGTGAGGTGAGCGGGGAGAGGTAAGGGCAGCGGGGGTGAGGCGAGTGGCAGCAAGGTGAGGCCCAAGGTTGGGCGGCGGTGGCAGATCCGGATTCAGGAACATTTTACTGATTCCGGATGACCCTGCCCAGATTCCGGAACATTCCGGAACTCCGGATTCTTGACGCTGCATCTGTAGCTCCGAGGAATCTCCTGACCATTGGCCTTTTTTAATTTGCAAATTGGAGCATCTTATTGCCCACTTTATGGACCGCTTGATAAGTATCTTATCTGTGCTACAGCTGATTCACGTGGGCAGAACAAGTTGGCCAACTGGAACCTTACAAGAAGGCCCGAATACTTAGAAAGCCAATGTGGTCATAATGGGGGAGAAAATTGGCCCCCATCGTGCCCGATTGCTTGGCACCCAGATGATTGTAGGGGAGGTGAATTTTGGATGGCAGTTTCCTGCACTTGATCCTTCCCCCGGAATTGCACCGGCTGCCCAATTGGAAGCTGCCGACTTCCAAGTGTCCAGGGCGAACGCCTGAAATGGCGTTAGGCCCCTTAAATATGTTAATCAGGAGTCATGAAAAATGGCCACTTGGATAGGATACTGCCAGCCAAGACTGCTGAAGCCATACTCCAGCAGGAATCATCATTTTCAAAAGAAGACGTGAGGGAAAGGGATGTTTCTTTTTGTAAAAGCTTTACTCTTGCATTACATACTATGGTACATACAGCAACCTCCAGTGACCAGCAACGCCCCTGGTGACCTCCGGTGACCTCCGACGTCCCCTGGCCAAGACCTGGCTATCGGGCTTCCACCGCCCCCCTCCTCCACGACAGAGTCTGGGCCTCCTCGACGACGGCTGGACCTCCCGTGGCGACAGACGACCTTTTCTTCAACGACGACCGGGTCCCCCTCTCCTACGTCGACGACTGGCCTCTCCTCCTCCTTCAGTGATGACCGGAGCTCTCCTTCCACACCGCCAACCTGGCCTCTTCTTCTCCTCCAACACATGGTGAATTCCATGGCTGTGACCCCCCCCATTGCCCTCCTACCCTGAACTCCGGTGGGCCACTGACCCTCCCAATGCCTGTCCCCAACCAGGCCTCGGATCACCTATCGCCACGGGCGCTACCCAGCGCCGAGCCTGCGTCCAATATCTCGCCGTAGGCAACTAGGCCCATATAGTAGTGCCTGATCTCCAGTCGTCCTGGACCCGCTTGCCACTGGATCAAGACCTTGCTCAGCTAAGCCCGTGTGGTAGCCGGTGTGTAGCGGCCACCCCACGTTAAATGAACTCACGCACAGGCATCTTCCACTCCATTAACATGAAGTTCGGGACCTGGAACGTCAGGACCCTCATGGACAACCCTAACAACGACAGGCCAGAATGCCGCACCGTCATAGTTGCCGCCCGGGAACTTAGCCACTTTGATATCGAAATCGCTGCCCAGAGCGAGACCCGGCAGGCAGGGGAAGGCCAGCTCAAGGAACAAGGTGGAGGTTACACCTTTGTCTGTAAAGGGAAACAAGAAGAACGCCGCCTCCACGGAGTCGGCTTCGCCATCAAAAATGAGCTGGTCGACCACCTCAAAGACTCCACCTGCGGGGCTAACGAACGCCTCATGACTCGTCGACTCATCCTATCCCGGAACCAGTGCGCCACAGTCATCAGTGCGTACTCCCCGACACTCGATGCAACTGATGAGGCCAAAGAGGATTTTTACACCAACCTCAAAAAATCCCTGTCCTGCGTCCCCGCAAGTGATGAACTGATCCTCCTCGGTGACTTCAACGCCAGGGTCGGCAAGGACACAGACCTCTGGGGGGGCATGATTGGCAGAGAGGGGGTAGGGAAAGCCAACTCCAGCAGTACCCTACTCCTGACAAAATGTCTAGAGCACGAACTTGTCATCACCAACATCTTGTTCCGCCAGAGGGACAAATACAAGGCATCGTGGCAACACTCTCGCTCAAAACACTGGCACCTGCTCGACTATGTCATCGTCCAAGCCAGAGATAGCAAGGGGATGTGCGCATCACCTGCGCCATGACAGGAGCCGACGACTGCTGGATGGACCACTGCCTAATCCGATCCATCATCAACATCAACATAGCCCCAAAGCCGAGGGGGCAGTAGAAGCAGTGCCGCAAAAAAGTCAAGGCCGGAGCACTTAAGGACCGAGCTAAGAGAGCCCTATACAGCCAGCGCCTCACCGTTAACCTGGTGTGCCTTGACGACCCCGAGACACCGAATGCCCACAGCGCTTGGTCTACCCTTCAGGCCTCCATAACCAGTGTCTGCAAAGAGACACTTGGTTTGATGAGAATGATCAGGAAATCCAAGAGCTAATAGTTTGCAAGCGCAGGACATTTCTGAGCCTTAAACAACAACCCAACGTGGGAGCAGCAAAGCAGCATTACAGACAGCTCAAGGCTGAGGTCCAACAAAAATACCGGGACCTAAAGAACAGGTGGTGGATGGAGAAAGCACAGCAGATACAGCAGCCGGCCGACATCCATGATGTGCGAGGATTCTTCATCCACCTATGGGCCAAACACCCAAGGCCCCACCCCACTGCTGGCCAAGAACGGGAAAACATTCAGCAAGGACACCGAGGCAGTCAGGGCCCGCTGGAATGAGCACTTCGAAGATCTCCTCAATCGAGATTCTGCCTTTGACTCGAGTGTTCTCGACTCCATCCCGCAGCATACTACTCACCACCACGTCAGTGAGACCCGAATACTGTACGAAGTAGAAAAAGCCACAAGACAGTTTAAAAACAACAAGGCTACAGGTGCGGATGGAATCCCTGCTGAGGCTTTGAAGTATGGCGGAGAGGCACAGCTGGCATGAATACATGACCTCATCTCTCTCATCTGGAGGGAGGAGAGCATGCCGGGGGATCTCAGAGATCCAGTAATCGTGACCATCTTTAAAAAAGGGGACAAGTCTGACTGCGGCAACTACAGAGGAATCTCCCTGCTATCAGCCACTGGGAAAGTCATTGCTAGAGTCCTCCTCAACCGTCTTCTTCCCGTGGCCGAGGAGCTCCTCCCGGAGTCACAGTGCAGATTTCGCCCCCTATGGGGCACAACGGATATGATCTTTGCAGCGCGACAGCTACAGGAAAAATGCAGGGAACAGCACCAGCCCTTATACATGGTCTTCTTCGACTTACAAAGGCCTTTGACACTGTCAACTGCGAGAATCTATAGAGGGTCCTCCTCCGTTTTGGTTTCCCGCAAAAATTTGTCACCGTCCTCCGCCTGCTCCATGAAGACATGCAGGTCGGGATCCTTACCAACGGATCGATCACAGATCCAATCCACATCCAGACCGGGGTCAAACAGGGCTGCGCCATCGCCCCAAACCTCTTCTCAATCTTTCTCGCCACCATGCTCCACCTCACAGTCAACAAGCTCCCCGCTGGAGTGGAACTAAACTACAGAACCAGTGGGAACCTGTTGAACCTTCGCCATCTCCAGGCCAGATCCAAGACCACCCCAACCTCTGTCGTCGAGCTACAGCACACGGACAACACCTGCGTCTGTGCACATACAGAGGCTGCACTCCAGGACATAGTCGACGTATTTACTGAGGCGTATGAAAGCATGGGCCTTACGCTAAACATCCGTAAGACAAAGGTCCTCCACCAGCCTGTCCTCACCACACAGCACTGCCCCCCCAGTCATCAAGATCCACAGTGCAGCCCTGGACACCATGTACCCCTTCCCATATCGCAGGAGCCTCCGATCAACAAGAGCAGGTATCGACGAAGAGATCCAATACCGCCTCCAGTGCGCCAGTGCAGCCTTCGGCCGCCTGAGGAAAAGAGTGTTTTAAGACCAGGCCCTCAAAACTGCCACCAAGCTCATGGTCTACAGGGCTGTAGTAATAACTGCCCTCCTGAATGGCTCAGAAACATGGACCATGTACAGTAGACAACTCAAGTCGCTGGAGAACTATCACCAATGGTGTCTCCGCAAGGTCCTACAAATCCCCCAACATCAGCATCCTCATTCAGGCTAGCATCCACAGCATTGAAGCATTAACCACACTCGATCAGTTCCGCTGGGCAGGCCACATAGTCCGCATGCCTGACACGAGACTCCCAAAGCAAGTGCTCTACTCGGAGCTCCTTCACGGCAAACGAGCCAAAGGTGGGCAGCGGAAACACTACAAGGACATCCTCAAAGCCTCCCTGATAAAGTGCAACATCCCCACTGACACCTGGGAGTCTCTGGCCCAAGACCGCCCTAAGTGGAGGAAGTGCATCCGAGAGGGCGCTGAGCACTTCGAGTCTCAACGTCGAGAGCATGCAGAAAACAAGCACAGACAGCGGAAAGAGCATGCGGCAAACCAGTCCCACCCATCCCTTCCCTTAATGACTATCTGTCCCACCTGTGACAGAGTCTGTGGCTCTCGTATTGGACTGTACAGCTACCTAAGGACTCACTTCAGGAGTGGAAGCAAGTCTTCCTTGATTCCGAGGGACTGCCTATGATGATGATGACATATTTAATAATATGGTAACAGTACATAAAAACTGATAGTACATAAAACCCGTCCATGAACGACTCTCCATCCACAATGCTAGTCATGCCCCCCCCACTCTCAAATACGATTATTCTCCTATTGTCCCTGGTAGACGGTCTCTTCACATTGCAACCAGATTTTCAGGAGCAGCAGGAAAGGAAGTCATTCTTCAGGTGTTTGATTGCAATTTTAAAACATTTTTTTTATATATCCTTACTGAGACCTACTCAATATTTTCTGTTTCTTTTAATGCATTTTATGGCATAAGTATAAATCACTTCAAAATTGGAAATCTTCCCTGATGGCAGGTTTTTATACTTGCTGTGCCTGATGTGCATGAGTGTTGGTTAAATGAATTGAAACTTAAATTTTCATTTTTAAAGAAGAAATATGCAGTCTGTGTTTGGTGCTTTCCTTGGGCTCTGAATGTTTACATTGATTTCTCCTGATGTTTGTTCATTTAAATTTCGGATGTATTCTAGTGAGATTGGGAGGCTTCTTGGGTAACTTGATATCGTAAAATGGAAGCGACATTGGCCACATTTTTGGATCTAACTTCTGGGTTGCACCCCCATAGCAAACTCCAGACCACCATGCTTTACGTGGTACTGCGTCAAAGAAGGATTGCTGCAACATAAGAAATATGAGCCCTTGAGCCTGCTCCGCTATTCAATAAGATCATGTCAGAACTCTTACATCAATTCTGTTTTCCCATCCTAGCCCCATATCCCTTATTCCCTTAGTGCCCAAAAATCTATCGCTCTCAGCCTTGAATATACTCATTGGTATATATGACATTTCTCCTCATCTCAGTCCTAAATGGCTGACTCCTTATCCTGAGACTAGGGTAGTCAGGGTAAACAGCCTCTCAGCATTTGAATGAGATCGCCTCTCATTCTTCTTAACTTGAGAGAGTATGGGCACATTCTACTTAATTTCACCTCATAGTACAACCCTCTCATCCCAGGGATCAATCGAGTGAACCTTTGTTGCACCCCATCTCAGGCAAGAATATCCTTCCTTAGGTAAGGAGACTAAAACTTCACACACTACTTCAGTTGCAGTCTCAACAACGCCCTATATAATTGGAGCAAGTCTTCCTTACTCTTAAGCTCCAACATGTAATAAAGGCAAAAATAAGGTGATCAACAGCCTGATTAAAGGCAATCGGGAAAATGCTACCAACAATCCTTGGCACACCGACCTGCAGCAATCGGACCATCTTCTCAAGCTGCACGTCAGCAGAGCTGTGCCAACTGCAGCAAGTTCACCTATAGCTAACAGGCAGCATTGGCTGGCAGTGCCAGTGACAGCATTGGTCAAGCAGCAGCTTCACATCTACCTCATCGTCCTTCCAGCCATACTGTAAAGCTAGCCTAAGGAGATGCTGCCCTGGAGTGGCACATTGGGCCATCCACCTCACAATCACAAAAACAAAAAACTGCAGATGCTGGAAATCTCATATCAAAATGGAAAACATAATGCTATATAAATGCAAACTGTTGCTGTTGAAAACACTCAGCAGGTCGGGCAGCATCTGTGGTGGGAGAAACAGAGTTAACGTTTCAGGTCGGTGACCTTTCAGCAGAACTGGGTGAAATTACAGGTTTAACAGTTTATGTCCAGAGCCAGGGAAGGTCTGCGATAGTGTGGAGGGCTGGAGAGATTAAATGACAAAAGGGATGATGGGGCAAGACACAGGGGGTGGTAATGCAACATTAAAGAAACAATAAAGAAACAAAATATGGGTCTAGAGGTGGTATAAATGTGAACAGCAGAACTATTACCTCCACCAGCTGTCTGGGAAAATGGGTGTAGTGGCTCTGATCTGGATTTTCGATTGTCTAACGCCTCAGTTAGCGGTCAGAGGGTGTGTTCAAGACGTTACCAACCGGGAGCGCACCATTAAGCGCCCCGAACAAAAATTCATTAGAGGCTCACCGGAGGCGCAAACCAGTAGCGCCTGGCTGCTGATGATCAGTGCGATCCTAACGTATTCCTGGTGCAAAGCCCACACTTGCGCCCCGGTTGGAAAATTAGGTGCGGCCGCCTCATTTAACACCTACCAAGAACAACATCTGGAAAAACAGTCGCTACAGGCTTGCAGAGTCATTAACTGGTGGCTACTTAAAGGGATGAGGAAGCACTTCCCTCGGAGGTCACATTCAGTGCAATGTTTACACACAGCACGGTGCGTGAGCCTCCCAGTTTGCAGCGGCAGGCAGATATGACAGTTCAGCTTGCAAAAAAGTCATTTCTAAAACTTTAATGGGGGCATTACTAGTTCACCAGCATCACATTCTACATGCTCTAACAAGGCGTCATGAAGAGAGAAGGGCTGTTGGCCACGTCGGCAGCCGAATGAGGAGAGCCGCTGGACATCGCTCATACCTGGACCTGTCCGAGGAGCAGTGTGTCAGAAGGCTGTGCTTCTGAAAGGAAGTCATTACAGCGATATGCCATCTCATGCAGGAAGAATTCAGCTGCCTATCACAGTGAAGGTCACAGTGGCACTCACCTTCTCTGCCTCCAGCTCCTTCCAGGCTGCATCAGGGGACAAATGCAAAGTCGCACAATTTGCTGCATCCACGACATCACACAGGCTCTCTACACATGCAGAATGGACTTCATTACCTTCCCAATGACCAGGGAGAAACAGGATGAGCGTGCATGTGAGTTTGTCATGATAGCGGGTGCAAGGAGCAATTGACTGCATGCACATGGCCTTGCGAGCACCATTCCAGAATATAGAGGTCTTCAGAAACAGAGAGGGATACCACTCCCTAAATGTGCAGCTGGTGTGCAACCACACGCAGCGCATCCTTGCAGTCAATGCTCGCTATCCTGGAAGCACACATGATGCCTTTATCCTGCGGGAGATCACTGTGCCTTGACTGTTCAGCCACCACAGCAAGGCCAAGGCTGGTTGCTCAGGGACAAGGGATACGGCCTGGCCACCTGGCTAATGACCCCCCTCCACAGCCCCACCTCACAGCTAGAGGAACATTACAATGAGAGCCATGCCACCACCCGCAACATCATCGAGCAGACAATAGGGGTGCTGAAGCAGCGATTCCGATGCTCCGGAGGCAGCCTTTAATACTCCCCTCAACAGGTCTCGCTATTCATTGTGGTGTGCTGCATGCTGCAAAACTTGGCCATCATGAGGGCCCAGGCCGTGCCAGTGAGGATCGCAGGCCCACCTCAAGAGGAGGAGGAGGAGGAGGAGGAGGAGGACCAGGAGCCTGCCGATGCCCCGAATGTCCAGCCACATGACGACGACATGGAGGAGGCAGCGTGCCAATGTTGGCGGCGGCACGGCTATTTGGCGGCAGCTCATAAGGGAGCACTTCATTTAAATGGAGGGAGCTGAGGGATACAGCTAATAATGACCGCGCAATGTGCATGATAAGGCCACAACGTCATAACAATTCAAACAGTCATACACCAGAGGCTGAAGGAAATGGTCAAACTTACATTTTATTTGCAATACATCCCTCCAACAAAATAAATCCATCCCTCCAACAATTCTAAAAACCCCACACCCTCAAATAAAACAAAATGGAGCACCCGGCCCTTCAAATTATACAACATATGATTAATATATCCACCATGATGTAAACTGGGCCCATGGAGACACCTTCAATTAATGTGTTTTCCATTGGCCTTTCCCACCCCTCTGCCTTACCTCCCTCCCTCACCTACTGATCCTCCTCTCTGATTCCTCAATGCCTGCAGCAAGGCTGCTTGAGGGCTGCTGTGTATCTGAGGAACACAGGACAGATGGCCTAGGAGGATGCCCTCGATCAGCTGTGGGCATGGAGGGCCCGGCTGCTGACTGCACCGCCTCAGGATGGGCAGGAGCAGTGTGGGATGGCTGGGGTGCAGGCCGTGCGAGTGCAAAGGCAGACTGGCAGTGACAGGAACCAGAATGCTGTCATCGTGAGGAAGGACAGCACCTTCCATTTTCAGCGGCACACTGACATTCCTTCAGGGTGGCATCAACGCATCAGGAACAATATGTGCCCCCACAGATTGCTGACCTGCTGCAGCACTGTCTGTTCCCTGTCCGACTGTGGGGAAGACAGTGAGGATAGCAGCAAACACAGCTTGCAGGGCATCACTCTGAGACTGAAGGAACGCAGGGAGCGCCTGAAACTCTGCAGTCTGCACTTGAACCGTTGCAGTCTGAGATTGCATGCCAGCAACCAGTGTCATGTCAACCTCTGGGACCCCACTGTCGCTCGTTGAAGCCATTTGCTGGTCTTGACAGGCAAGGATGGTCTCAGTGGACTGCTGAGAGGCACGGCCCATGCTGGAGGCAGCCTCCACCACACTCACACCAAGTGCAGCCATGCTCTGCGGCACAGTTCCCATTGCACCCATCATCTCACGGTGCATCAGCGATGACTCCCTGTTCAGAGCCTCCACTCAAGGTCCTCATCTGCCTGACTGTGAGAAGGACTCCTGTGTCGACTTACCTTCTGGAGCGGTGACCCACGAGCTTCCCCTCGCAGTGTGCGTTGCTGCAGATCACTGGGTCCAGGAGCGTCAGCATCCACAAAACCTCGGAAGTTGGTGGTGTCCTCCACCGAGCTGGTGTTGCCACTCGCGGATCCCGGTTGGTCGCCATAGACATCTCGACATCCTCTTCATCCTCCCTCCCCGTGTAAGTCGCTGGCTGATGGGCAGGCTGTGGCACATTTGATTCATCATCTGTAAGCACAAAGCAACACTAGTGTGGGTAGCAACTGGAGAGGGGACAGGAAGGCAAGAAGGAAGGGGCATCATTATTTTGCAGATACATGTTGTAACGCATGTGGGATGAAGTGTGAGGGCTGTCACAGAAAACAGACATCTACTTGACAAACCATCAGTGTCCTGCGGGGGCTCTGCCTTTCCAGCCACCACCGCTCCGACTGCTGGGCCCACGAGGGCCGACACTCGCTCCTCAATGTTGGTGAGTTCCTGGAGGTCTGGTTTCCCTCTTCCAGTCCGCTCCTGCTCTCGCCTGTTGTGGGCGAGCTTGGCCTGCAATGGGCAAAATAATCAGTTGTCAGTGGGTCTGTATCTACTGGTGTTCAACATGTGTCTGTAGTGAGTGACTCGCTACTGGTGTCGCGAGGTGTGAATGTCGGCATCTCAGACTGCGTGGCAGTTCACAGTGGATGTGTAAAGGGTGGGCTCTGGGCTCAAGGAAAGACGAGTTAGTCTGAGGCTGAAGGCCCGTGACCGCATATGGAGAGTTAAAAGGTCTTGTTGGTGTCCTCAGGCTGAGTCGGGAGCTAGAAGGTGAGAGACACTTGGATGGGCTGGGCATGTCTGGGGAGGCTATAAAGTGCTTTGAGGGTGTGTACAGCATCGAGGAGCAGGTCTGGCACATATAGAGAAGATGTGGGCAGTGTGAAGCAGTAAGGCTCACACAAAGGCATTGCAAGGATAATGTAACGGGTACTCAGCCTAACGAATCTAGTCGGGTCATTGAATTTCTTCCGACATTGAGTCGTGGTCCTGTGCACCGTGTCCGTGGGCAGGGACGTGCTGTGCCACCTTCCACCACAGCCTCCTGAACACTCTGGGTCATGGCCTTCGTCCCCTCCAGGCAGCAGGGCATCTTGGCACCGTTCCACGGCCTCCAGGAGCGCCTCAAGGACTGTGGCCGAGAAGCAGTGCGCTCACTGTTGACTTGCCTCCACACCCATCCTCCCAGCATACTTCAGTTACTGTGCCTTTAAGAGTCGGCAGTTCCCGAGGTCTGACTCAGAGTTCCGTGCATGAGCAATTGGTCCACCAAATTTAGCGACCAAACTTTCGTTATCGCCCCCAGCTCTGGTGTACAACCACTGATCAAGGTCAGTAAATGCATCTTCAAAAGCCGTCTCCAACTAACTGCACCACTAGTGTCACACACTGCTTCAAGCTGGTCCCTACTCCCAATCACTCACCTACCAACCAATCACCAATCACGAGGCACATCTCCAATTTCTCGCCTCACCTTACCATCTGAGGCCTTGCAAGCGTCCAGTAGTACTCCCTACACACTTAAAAAAACATTCAACATCTATTGCAGCAAGCCACTACTTCAATAAATTCAAAAAAACTCAGTCCAAAAGCTTGAATCCAAACTTACCTGTAGATGTATGTGTCCCTTTAAGAGGTGCTGACATTGTCACTGTCAGCCTGTTTGGACACAGCGCTGAATTCAGCGTTAGGTTCGAAGTTCGGAGTGGCGATGTTAAGTTGGAGTTGCACGCCAATTGACATCACCACACCGCCATTTTTTCCCCCAGGGTGCTGCCAGTTTCCGGCACCACAAAGCAAGGAAGGAAAATGCTAGCCGCCGCGAGACCCACCACCAACTGGCGAAAAAGCGGCGGCCGCTATTTTCCGCCATTTCATGGTGCTACGGAGTGGCAGTAAGTAATGTTTAGGCTGGAAGGCTGGAACGTGCCTAATCAAAAGATGAGGTCCTGTTCTTCGAGCTTATGTTGGGCTTCATTGGAACAGTGTAGGAGACTGGGGACAGAGAGCTTAGAATGGGAGTAGGATTGAGAATGACATGAGGCACCACTTTCACTTCCACAGCCATTAAACAGGGTTTGGGTGCTGGGTGCTCCAGTGCTTGTCTGCCGACTCGTTCCTACAGTTTTCTTTTGCTTAATTTTTACGTGTAACTTCTTGCCTTCTCTCGCTTTAGCCACAGCAAAGGCTCTTAGTGAGCTGAAATGCTTTTTCTAAGGCTGCAAGGGTTTTTGCCTCCTCCAATTCTACCACTCACCTTTGATTGTCCACAGCCTTTTAAATTTTACCAACACAATAATTTTTCCATCCCACCACTAGGCTACTTGCACACACAACTCAGCATCTGGACAATTATGATAATGAGCTGACTGTGGAAAATTGCATGCAATTAACATGTTCCAATTCTGGTGGATTTAACATTTTTTTCCAGTATTCAGGAGTAAAACTGCACCCATAGCTGAAGATCTACCCTGCAGTCCTCTACACACAATAAGAGGGACAGATACCTGTATTGCTCAATGACCTCCAAACAAACCTACAGGACAGTGGAGGCAAATAATATATAAACATTATAAAAGAATGACTTGCATTTATATAGCGACTTTCACGACCTTAGGATGTCCCAGAGCGCTTTACAGCCATTGAAGTACCTTTTCAAGTGTAGTCACTGTTGTAATGTAGGAAACGCGGCAGCCAATTTGCGCACAGCAAGCTCCCACAAACAGCAATGTGATACTGATCAGATAATACTGATCGGATAATAGAGATTGGATATGGAGAAATACCACCAACTATGTCTCCGCAAGATCCTGCAAATCCCCTGGGAGGACAGATGCACCAACGTTAACGTCCTCGATCAGGCCAACATCCCCAACACTGACCACACTCGACCAGTTCCGTTGGGCGGGCCACATTGTCCGCATGCCTGACACAAGACTTCCAAAGCAAGCGCTCTACTCAGAACTCCTACACGGCAAGCGAGCCCAAGGTTGGCAGAGGAAACGTTTCAAGGACACCCTCAAAGCCAAATGAAACATCGCCACCGACACCTGAGAGTCCCTGGCCAAAGACCGTCCTGAGGGGAGGAAGTGCATCCGGGAGGGCGCTGAGCAAATCGAGGTCTCGTCGCCGAGAGCATGCAGAAAATAAGCGCAGACAGCAGAAGGAGCGTGCAGCAAATCTGTCCCACATACCCTTACCCTCAACGACTGTCTGTCCCACCTGTGACATCATCATCATCATAGGCAGTCCCTCTGAATCGAGGAAGACTTGCTTCAACTCTTAACATGAGTTCTTAGGTAACTGTATAGTCCAATACAAGAACCACAGTCTGTCACAGGTGGTACAGATAGTCATTGAGGGTAGGGGTGGGTGGGGCTGGTTTGCCGCATGTTCTTTCGGCTGCCTGCGCTTGATTTCTGCATGCTCTCAGCACCGAGACTCGAGGAGCTCAGCGCCCTCCCGGATGCACTTCCTCCACTTAGGGCGGTCTTTGGCCAGGGACTCCCAGCTGTCAGTGGGGATGTTGCACTTTATCAGGGAGGCTTTGAGGATGTCCTTGTAACGTTTCCGCTGCCCACCTTTGGCTCATTTGCCGTGAAGGAGTTCCGAGTAGAGCACTTGCTTTGGGAGTCTCGTGTCTGGCATGCGAACTATGTGGCCTGCCCAGCGGAGCTGAATAAGTGTGGTCAGTGCTTCAAAGCTGGGGATGTTGGCCTGGTCGAGGACGCTAATGTTGATGTGTCTGTCCTCCCAGGGGATTTGTAAGATCTTGCGGAGACATCGTTGGTGGTATTTCTCCAGCGACTTGAGGTGTCTACTGTACATGGTCCATGTTTCTGAGCCATACAGGAGGGCGGGTATTACTACAGCCCTATAGCTTGGTGACAATTTTGAGGGCCTGGTCTTCAAACACTCTTTTCCTCAGGCAGCCGAAGGCTGCACTGGGGCACTGAAGGCGATGTTGGATCTCGTCGTCAATGCCTGCTCTTGTTGATAGGAGGCTCCCAAGATAAGGGAAGTGGTCCACGTTGTCCATGGCCACGCCGTGGATCTTGATGACTATTCAGTCACCTAAGAATTCACTTTTAGAGTGGAAGCAAGTCTTCCTCGATTTCGACGACTGCCTATGATGATGACCTTTTTTTAGTGATGTTGGTTGAGTGATAAATATTGTCCAGGAAATCAGGGCAGCTACCTCCTCTGGTCTTTTTTGAAATTATGAAAGATTGTTTTTCTTGATATTGTCCGTATGCATTTTTAAAATAATGTGTTCCTTGGAGCTGGGAATCGGTATTCAACTAGTTACAACAAGAGCAGGCATCGATGATGAGATCCAACACCGCCTCCAATGCACCAGTGCAGCCTTCGGCCGCCTGAGGAAAAGAGTGTTTGAAGACCAGTCCCTCAAAACTGTCCCCAAGCTCATGGTCTACAGGGCCGTAGTAATACCCGCCCTCCTGTATGGCTCAGAGACATGGACCATGTACAGTAGACACCTCAAGTCGCTGGAGAAATACCACCAGCGATGTCTCTGCAACATCCTGCAAATCCCCTGGGAGGACAGACGCATAAACATTAGCATCCTCGTCCAGGCTAACATCCCCAGCATTGAAGCACTGACCACACTTGATCAGCTCCACTGGGCAGGCCACGTAGTTCGCATGCCAGACACGAGACTCCCAAAGCAAGCGCTCTACTCAGAACTCGTCCACGGCAAACGAGCTAAAGGTGGGCAGAGGAAACGTTACAAGGACACCCTCAAAGCCTCACTGATAAAGTGCGACATAAAATGTCGGAAAATGTGAGGTATGGAATACAATGTCTGAAAATGTGAGGTCATCCACCTTGGGAGAAAAAAAACAGTAAAAGGGAATATTATTTGAATGGGGAGAAATTACAACATGCTGCGGTGCAGAGGGACCTGGGGGTCCTTGTGCATGAAACTCTTTTTGGAGTTTACCTGCAAGACAAAAACATTAATCGGTGCCACCCGCCCTGGATGACACACCAGACATTTACAAGGCCCTCTTTTTTTCCTTTTTTTGGTTTTTTTTTTTTGGGCACTAAAATCAAATTTTCCTTTTTCCAGTGCCCCCTATAAAAGGGGAGGGGGACACTAAAAGCACCGGCAATTAAAACAAATTAAACTTTAAAACGTAAAATCAAATTAAAATTTGGTTGCCGGGCGTGATGATGCACTCCAGTCCCTCCGGTGCCCACCTCTCGCGGAAGGCCGCGAGCGTACCGGTGGACACCACGTGCTCCATCTCCAAGGACACCCTGGACCGGATGTAAGAGCGGAAGAGAGGCAGGCAGTCAGGTTGAACGACCCCCTCGACGGCCCGCTGCCTGGACCGGCTGATGGCTCCCTTGGCCGTGCCCAGGAGCAGTCCTACGAGGAGGCCTTCGGACCTACCCGCTCCCCTCCGCACAGGGTGCCCAAAGATCAGGAGAGTGGGACTGAAGTGCAGCCAAAATTTCAGGAGCAGCCCCTTCAAATAATGGAACAGGGGCTGCAACCTTGTGCACTCAATAAAAACATGGAACATGGACTCCTCCAGACCGCAGAAATTGCAGGCGGCCTGGGAGTCCGTGAACCGGCTTAAAAATTTATTGCACGGCACTGCTCCGTGCACCACCCTCCAGGCCAAGTCCCCGATGAATAGTGGGAGGACCCCTGCGTAGAGTGCCCTCCATCAGGGACCCCCGCCTCCTCCGGACGGCAGGATGGTACGCCATGGCGTGTCCGGACGGCCGGCGAGGATGGCAAAGTTGAGGGTGTGCAGGAGCAGCCCGTACAGGAAACCCCTCCGCGCGGAACTGAAAGGCACGGAGGGGATTTCCCCGAGGCGGCTCAAGTTGTGAGGCGCCGGCCCCCGAGGGAGGTTCCGGGGTTTGGCGCCGATGAGGAATTCCGTCCGGACGGGGGTCAGTTCGGACGGGATCTCCCCACGTGCTTGAGCCTCCTCGATGCACCTAACAGAGTCAGGGCCCAAAGCTGTTTTTAGCGACTCGATGGATTCGGCCGCGTGGCGGACGTCGGCTGAATGTAGGCGCCGCGCCAGCGTGCCTGGCGCCATCCAGCCCGCTCCTCCGCCATCGAGCAGGTCCCTGACCCTGGTCACCTCACCAGCCACAGCCCTCTCTTCCGACCGCCACATAAAACCTCGGTCGTGGAGGTACGGATTCCCGAGCAGCGGCTCCTGCAGGACAGCCGCCACTCCAGCCGGCGGAGAGCTGCGCTTGGTGGAGACTTTGTTCCAGACCCTGATGAGGTCCCTGTAAAAGACAGGCAGCTCCCGGAGGGAGGTCCTGACACCCCCCAAGTTCACAAACAGGAGCTGCGTGTCGTAGTTGAGGTCGCGCTGCTGGCGGAAGAAATACGTCGCCAGAGCGCACCACCTAGGAGGGGGCTCGATGTAAAGGTATCTCTGCAGGGTCTGAAGATGGAAAGTCGCGAGCTGGGCGCTGACGCACACCAATGACTGACCGCCCTCCTCAAGCGGGAGACTCAAGACCGCGGCAGAGACCCAGTGCTTCCTGTTGTTCCAGAAGAAGGCCACCAGCTTCTTCTGTATTTTGGCGACAAACGCAGGGGGAGGGGTCAAAGTGACCAGCCGGTACCACAACATTGCGGCCACCAGCTGGTTTATGACTAGCGCTCGACCCCTGTAGGACAGCACTCGGAGCAGTCCTGTCCAGCGCCCTAGGCGAGCGGCGACCTTGGCTCCAGCTTCTGCCAGTTCGCCGGCCAGGCTCCCTCGTCTGGGCTAAGGTAGACTCCCAGATAGAGGAGATGGCAAAAGGCCTGAGCTCCTCCGGCAGGGAGTCCACCCGCCACTGACCCACCAGGAGTCCGGAACATTTCTCCCAGTTGATTCTGGCGGAGGATGCGGCCGAGTAAATCTCTTGGCACTCACGCATCCTCCGCAGGTCAGTGGGATCCTCTACCGCGAGGAGCACGTCATCGGTGTAAGCCGAGAGGACGACCTCCACGCCCGGCCCTTGCAGAGCCAGTCCCGTCAACCTCGTCCGCAAGAGGCGCAGGAAAGGCTCCACGCAAACAGCATATAACTGGCCGGACATGGGGCATCCCTGGCGCACCCCTCTCCTAAAGCGAAGGGGCGCCATCAAGGACCTGTTAACCTTAATCAGACACTCCGCGGCGGCGTACAAAAGTCGGATCCGGGCGACGAAATGCGTCCCGAACCCGAAAGCGCGCAGAGTTCCGAGCAGATAGTCGTGATCCACCCTGTCGAACGCCTTCTCTTGGTCGAGGGATAGGAAGGCGACCGACAGACCAGCCTCCTGGGAACAATGGATGAGGTCCCGGACCAGATGGATGTTATCGTGGATTGTCCGGCCCGGGACCGTGCAGGACTGGTCGGGGTGGATCATGTGGTCCAGCACGGCACCAAAACGAGCAGACATCGCCCTGGCGAAGATTTTGTAGTCCGTGCTGAGGAGGGAGACCGGCGCCAGTTCTTAAGGAGGCGGAGATCGCCCTTCTTAGGCAGCAGGACGATAACTGCCCTGCACCAAGAGAGGGGCATCTCCCCGGTCGCCAGACTTTCCCCCAGGACCCGCGCGTAGTCGCTCCCCAGGACGTCCCAGAACGCCCTGTGGAACTCCACGGTCAGCCCGTCCAGCCCCGGGGATTTTCCCCTCGAGAGCCGGTCGAGGGCACCGGTCAGCTCCGCCAGGCTTAGCGGAGCTTCCAAATTTTCGGCGCCCTCCGGGCTGACCTTTGGCAGGTCCTCCCACAAAACTCTACGCGCTTCCTCACTGGACGGATCCGGAGAGAACAGAGCCCCGTAATATTCACGGGCCCTGTTGTTGACGCCCTCCGGATCCGAGACGAGAGAGCCGTCGTCGGCCAGCAGCGTCAAGAGCTGCTTACGGACACTCTGCGTTTTTTCCAGCGAGTAGAAGAAGGGGGTGCCGCGGTCCAGATCCCTCAGGAACCGGATCCGCGACCTCACAAACGCGCCTCGGGACCCGACGAGCTGCAGGTCCTTCAGCGCGGCCTTCTTCGCTTCGTATACCGTCCGCAGGGCCGGGTCCTGGACGACTTGACCGAGACGGGATTCCAGGTCGAGCACCTCTTTTTCTAGGCGCCCAACCCTGGCCGCCCGCCTCTTGGTCGACCCCCTCGCGTACTCTTGACAGAAGACGCGGATGTGAGCCTTGCCCACGTCCCACCATAGCCTCAAGGAGGGGAAGCCCCCCTGCTTCCTTCTCCAGTCGGACCAGAATCGACGGAATGAGTCCTGGAACCACACGTCCTCCAGCAGCCGGTTGTTAAAGTGCCAGTACGCGGACCCCATCCTCGCGCGGAGCGAAGCGAGCTCCGCCCACACCAGGTGTGGTCCGAACACGGCACCGGCCGCATGGAGGCCGCCGGGATGCAGGAAACGTACGCCCAAGACACGTAAAGGCGGTCGACTCTGGACCATCCTACTCCAGGCCTCACCCAAGTAAAGGCGCTGGAGTCGGGGTGGAGATTTTGCCAGACGTCCACCAAGTCGAAGGACCCGACCAGGTCCCTCAACTTCTCCATCGCCGTCATGCACTGCGGGGCACCGGAGCGGTCCCTCGCCTCGAGGGTGCAGTTAAAATCCCCCCCGAGGACAATGCAGTCGCCGACGTCGACGGAGTCCTTGTGCATGAATCCCAAAACAAAAGTTAGTTTGCAGGTGCAGCAGGTAATCAGGAAGGCAAATGGAATGTTGGCCTTCATTGCGAGAGGGATGGAGTACAAAAGCAGGGAGGTCCTGCTGCAACTGTACAGGGTATTGGTGAGGCCGCACCTGGAGTACTGCGTGCAGTTTTGGTCACCTTACTTAAGGAAGAATATACTAGCTTTGGAGGGGGTACAGAGACGATTCACTTGGTTGATTCTGGAGATGAGGGGGGTTACCTTATGATGACAGATTGAGTAGACTGGGTCTTTACTCGTTGGAGTTCAGAAGGATGAGGGGTGATCTTATAGAAACATTTAAAATAATAAAAGGGATAGACAAGATAGAGGCAGAGAGATTGTTTCCACTGGTCGGGGAGACTAGAACTAGGGGGCACAGCCTCAAAATACAGGGGAGCCAATTTAAAACCGAGTTGAGAAGGAATTTCTTCTCCCAGAGAGTTGTGAATCTGTGGCATTCTCTGCCCAGGGAAGCAGTTGAGGCTAGCTCAGTGAATGTATTCAAATCACAGATCGATAGATTTTTAACCAATAAGGGAATTAAGGGTTACGGGGAGCGGGCGGGTAAGTGGAGCTGAGTCCACGGCCAGATCAGCCATGATCTTGTTGAGTGGCGGAACAGGCTCGAGGGGCTAGATGGCCTACTCCTGTTCCTAATTCTTATGTTCTTATGTTCTTATCCCCACTGACACCTGGGAGTCCCTGGCCATAGACCGCCCTAAGTGGAGGAAGTGCATTTGGGAGGGCGCTGACCTCCTCGAGTATTGTCGTCGAGAGCATGCAGAAATCAAGCGCAGGCAGCGGAAGGAGCGTGCGGCAAACCAGGCTCCCCGCCCACCCTTCCCTCAACGACTATCTGTCCCACCTGTAACAGAGACTGTGGTTCTCGTATTAGATTGTACAGCCACCTAAGAATTCATGCTATGAGTGGAAGCAAGTCTTCCTCGATTCCGAGAGACTGCCTATGATGTTGATGAGTTACACTACTTCGCATCACAATGAAACTAAACCATCTCAGTGTGATTAGCAGTCCAGAATGAGCATGGGTTCATCTGATGGCAGATCAAAAGATCACAATAAACCATTGACTATGTGCTCACTGGGACCATTTACATTCACGAGTGCCCTCGGCTGCACAAGGAAGGCATGTCCACATTGAACAGCACTCACAGAATGTTAACACATCCATAGTTCCATTTCTGGGAACTACCTACCCCAAAGGTATAAATTCTCTACAACACCACACAAAAGCGAAATACTGCGGATGCTGGAATCTGAAATAAAAACAGAAAATGCTGGAAATCTCAGCAGATCAGGCAGCATCTGTGGATATAAATTATCAATGGCGGTACTTAGCAAGTCTTCACAATAGAAAGGCTGGGATAGATAATTAGAGCAATATGTTCAGAGGTGTGACATTTCTGAAGCAACATGTCACTCAACACCTCTGCTCTATAAAAAGAAGGGTGCAGAGGTGAGATACAGCACAATCCGAAGTGTGACATTAGCCAAGCCAAGCGTTATAGGCTATGGCAGATATTCTCCATTTGTGAATGGGGATTAAACACCAACAATGTTTAACTGATAAATAAAAGCAATGTGTTAATGATGTTGGATCTGTCTTTCTAATGTGTTCAGTTTGAGAGGCAATTGTTTGAATACAAAACAAAATTTGCATGTCAGAGAGGCAAATAAGGACATAAAAATGTGAAGGCAAACTTGAACAATTGTGGCTGTTTTTGTTGGAACAGAGGAGATTATGGAATGATTTCATAGAGATAATTAGAAGGAGGAATGGATGGGACAGAATAATCTATTCCCTGTGATTGAGGGGTCTCGAATGAGGGGGAAGATTAAATGTAACAGAAAAAGGGCAGAGAGCAAGAGAATCATTTTTACAGGATAGTTGTGAGGTTGTGACTGAAACAAAGATTATGTCAACATTTAAGAATAGGTTAGATAGATGGTTGAAAGGAATAAATGGATATGGGAATTCGGATAATTGCTCACATAGAGGATAAATACCAACACAGACTGATTGGGCTGAACAGTCCTTTTCCATGTTGTAATTTCTATGTAAAAGTTTATTTTGACTTGAAACTAATAGCAGAAAAGGATTTGGAACAAGGGTAAACATTTGCATATGACTATACATGTCCCCCACTCTCACTTCCCCCCTCTCTCTCTCTCCCCGATCCCCTCTCTTCCCCATTTCCCCCTTTCTCTCTCCCTCTGTCTCCCCCTTCCCTCTCTCTCCCTCCGATTCTCTCTCTCCCCCATCTCCCCCCTCCTTTTCTCCCCCACCTCTCCCCCTCCTTCTCTCCGCATCCCCTCCCCTGTCCCCCCTTTCACTCCCTCTCTCTCCCCTTTCAATTCAAGCTTCTCCGGGAGCTTGATCCACAGAGCTGCACAAAGCGTGAGTCACGCTGCACTGCACTGTGGGGTACTGGGCATGCACAGCCAGACCTTGGTGCTAGCATGTATGCGCAGAAGGGGATGGGATGGGCATGTGCAAAATGGGGTGGATCTAACCGCGCACAAGCGCAAAAGGACACAAAAATGTTTGTGCAGATAATCACTCCGGGGAAAAAAAAGGTGCAAGCTCTACACCCAAATCTTGCATGCCCAAGGCTGCTGTCGTCCCCATTTCCCATCTCCGAACATTGCTGCTCTCACTTTTCCCTGCCCCCAATCATTTTACCCTTTCTCGCTACCTCCCACACAGTGCATTTTCCCAGCCAAGCATCTGTCTGAAATAATCTCGAATTAAAAAATAGGGAAAAATACGGGGCCTGTGCAAGCAGGATGTGCAGTGTTATTTTGAGTAATTATTTCCTTTCTCACCAATTTTCTCTCTTCCCTTTCTAAAGGCATTGAACCCTTGATGTTAAGGGTCCATGGGTGAAAGATCACCCAACTGTGCCAATGCCCAAGTGGCCATTGTTAAGATTTGATCCTTGACAATACGTGTATGCAAGCTATTGACTGTTAGGGGCATCACAGCCAAGCCTGAACCCATTCTCTCCTGACTTGGACTCCTGCATAGACTTCCTTCAGTGCTCACTGGATAGTGATCAAAATAAGGAATCCAGGCAGTTTTATGCCCCTCTCTAAACCAAGGACACAAAAGACACCAGTCGGACTGAGGTTGTTGTTTATCAGTAAAAACAATGATGACAGAGAAGGACTACTTTGGAACTCAGCCTGGCTGGCAGAGCAGATCATCCTCCCGTTGTAGAACTCATCTAATTTCCATCCCTTTGATTTCGGGCGAAGGTGAAAATTACCCCTGAGGAAAGTCTTTTGAGTGAGGTACTGGAGGGCTAACAGAGCTGTATATCAACGGGGATTGTTCGAGACTAGAGTAGAATTCCTCTTTGGTCTCATCTGTTGCATTGAGTGTTGGGGCATACTCGCTGATGACTGTGGCACACTGGTTCCGGGCTAGGGTGAGCCGGAGAGTCATGAAACATTCGCTTACCCCGCAGGCGAAGCCAACTCCATGGAGGCAGTGTTCTTCTGGTTTACCTTTCCAGAAGAAGGTGCAACCAGCACCTTGCTCATTGAGCTGGCCTTCCCCTGTCTCATTAGGGCGGCGATGTCGACGTTGAAGCGTCTGAGTTCCCGGGTAATGAAAGCAGTGCAACGTTCTGGCCTGTCATTGGGGTCGTCCACGAAGGTCCTGATATTCCAGGTCCCGAACTTCATTTTGAATGGTGGAAGATGCCTGTGCGTGTGTTCATTTAATGTAGGGTGGCCGTTGCACACCGGACTATATACAGCAGACACTTCAAAGCGCTGTAGAAGTACCATCAGCGCTGCCTCCACAAGATCCTGCATATCCACTGGGAGGATAGACGCACCAACATCAGTGTTCTCACTCAGGCCAACATCCACAGCATCGAAGCACTGACCACACTCGACCAGCTCCGTTGAGCAGGCCACATTTTCATGCATGCCCGACATGAGACTCCCTAAGCAAATACTCTACTCGGAATTCCTACACGGCAAGCGAGCCCCAGGTGGGCAGAGGAAATGCTTCAAGGACACCCTCAAAGCCTCCTTGATAAAGTGTAACATCCCCACCAGCAACTGGGAATCCCTGGTCCTAGACCGCCCAAAGTGGAGGAAGAGCATCCGGGAGGGCGCTGAGCACCTCGAGTCTCGTCACCGAGAGCATGCAGAAACCAAGCGCAGGCAGCGGAAGGAGCGTGCGGCAAACCAGGTTCCACACCCACCCTTTCCTTCAACGACTGCCTGTCCCACCTGTGACAGAGACTGTAATTCCCATATTGGAATGTTCAGCCACCTGAGAACTCACTGTTTTCGAGAGACTGCCTATGATGATATGATATGACACCAGCAGGATTTTGAGCCTTGTATTTCCTGCATTACAACAGTGACTACACTTCAAGAATACTTCATTGGCTGTAAAGAGCTTTGGGACATCCTGAGGTGGTGAAAGTCGCTATATAAATGCATTCCTCCCTTCCTTCCTCCTTTCCTTTCTCCCTTCCTTCCCCAAATTGAACAATGCACAGGCATAAAAAGAACTTTTTAAAAATGTATAACCTTTTTAATCCTAAATCATTTGTTACTTCCGTTTAAGATTCCCTCCCTTTTGAGTACCTGGTCTCATTGGTAATAAAAAATGTTACAAGTGCCCATTCCTGCTGATGTTCTAACAGTGAAGATCCCTACTTTAACACCAACAATTGAATATTTTTCACGTGGATTTTCTTTTTTAATTTTCTCCTCTCATCTCCGGAAACTCTCCCAAATGGTTAATCTTCATGTGTAACACTGTGATAGTGGGTGTTGGCAGTGCTCTTTGACCATGGAGGACACTGCAGCTTAGTCGAGTGATCATAACATTGGTTGATTCTTTTCTTCTCTCTAGCTTTGGGATGCTGAGGCCAAATGTAATGTCCCAAATATGGAGCCAAGGCGGGTAGATGGAGTAAGGATACCGATCAGCCATAATCTCATTGAATGGCAGTGCAGGCTCGAAGGGCTGAATGGACTACTCCTGTTCTTAAATGCTGCTCCAGCTAACTCAGCACAGATCAGAAAGTCAAGCTGAGAACCTCTAGTTTGTGTGGTTTATATCATAAAAGGTGATGAGTGAAGGAATTTGGACACATCTGTTTCTGAGAATTGTTTTCAAATGAATTTTTAGGAATGTTAAATTTCTTCTTGAAATGTTATATTTTACCGTGTTTTTTCTGTTGAATGGTTTTGTGCTTTGTTAAAACGTTAGGGCATATGTCAGTCTTCAAAGCTGAGGTAAAATTTATCAGAAATATAAATTTTATTCAGCCTTTCACTGTAAAGTGTAGGCAGTGATCAGTTATTAATTAAAAATTCACAATCATTGGGATGTCATTGATTAATGTATGCACACATTTCCTTTTCCTATCTAAATGGACAGCAATCAATTCTTTCCTGTTTGATTTTAAACTGGACACTTAGAGCACCACCTACTGGTGATGCAAGGTAACTACAGATTTAAAACCACACTGAGCGATGGCACAAGACAAAATAACATCAACCAGCTGGATGGGGATAATGTTTCTCTCATTTTCAAAATAAGGTGATCCAATCTACTTCGATTACACGGGTGGGAATAATAGTCATTTTCACAGCTCTGCTGTTTTGCACCTGTGAAATCAAATAGTGGGGCCAAAATTCAGGGTCGATATAAGGCCCGTTTCCGCCATGTTGCGGCGGCCATGCGGCGGAATGGAGTGGCTGTCGCATTGCAGTCCAATGGCCCCCCCCCCCCCCGACCCAAATTCAGGTCGGGGATTTTTCGGCCTGTCCCCACTTCCGCCCTGCTGCTGCCGATCGCCACAAGCGTCTCATCAAAATACGCACCGCCGCTCTCCCGCACCTCTTGTGTGTCAAGCCACTAGCCCGGCCAAAACCCTCCCTGGTGGCCCAGTGGCCAAAACTAAAAAATGCCCGATTCTCTCCCCTTTAACGGAGGTGAGAGAGCGTGGTGGTGCACACACACAGTGATGTCACTACCGCTCCACCGCTGAGTGACAGCAGCGGAGACACGGTCCCGTCCCAACTTCCGCCCCTCACCAGGACTTACCGCCGCACTATGACCGACTTCCGGTCCAACGACAAAAAAAAGTACTAAGTGCCTAAAATCGATCCAGAGTCCGCCTCATTGCTCCAGGTGGAAAAACCAGGTCGGAAATCTTTGGTGCGCCAGCTTTCTGGCGTGCCTGAATTTCGGCCCCAGTGTTTGAAATAAGAAATAAGTGATATTGTGCTTTATGATATAATAGAAGTTATGGATGATACATATTCAATATGCTATTCATCCAACATGGACCTTAGCACAAAGTATGTATATTACGCAGCATTTTGCCTATTTGGTAAAGTAGCCATTCTGACTGCAGTGGAGCCGAATATCAGGTGCTGCGTATAAAGGCAGCCGATCCGATAACCCCCCCATACTGTGCAACCACATGAGAAGAATTTCTAAATCACAATGTTCTCAATTTCAGTGTAAGGCTGGAGTTTGGCAGGTGAAGATGAGGGCTGATCCCTGAAAGACAGAAGGGGTAGTTCTGGGGTGGTGGAACCATGGCCTACAAATGCAGTTAAGACCAATGTTAAATAAAAGAAGAAGCATTATGCAAGGAAGAAGAATGGCAGGAAATTAGGACTTGGAGAATTAGAGACTGTGACAAAGAGACCAAGAAACAAAGAAGGGAAGAAAAAGTGGACTTGCAATCATATTGTTTATTTCATGTCCTCAGGACTTCCAAAGGTGCTTTACAGTCAATTAATGATTTTTAAAAATAGTCATTGTTGTCTTGTAGGAAAACACAACAGCCCATTTGGGTATAGCAAGATCCAACAAATAGTAATGCGATGAATAACCAATTATTATGTTTTTAGTGGTTTTGGTTGAGGGATAGATGTTGGCCAGGACACTAGGAGAATAACCCTGCACTTCTTCGAATAGTGCCATGGGATTTTTACATCCGCTTAAGCAGGCAGAATTGGCTTACGGTCTTATCCAAAATATAATACCTCCAACAGTGCAGCACACCCTCAGTACTGGATTGGTGTATAGCCGAGATTATGTGTTCAAGCCTTGAACCCATGACCTTCTGACTGGAAGACAAGAGTGCTACCATTGAGGTAAGGAAGACAAAAATGAGTGAGGGTAACGAAAATAACACTGAGATTTAGTACCAAGGCTATTAGCAAAGTCGTTTTTATAAGTACATCATGAAAAAGAGAATAATAAGAAAGGAGCTTGGCTTATTAGAAACAGATTTACATACAATACAACAACAGGTTAAAGACATGGCAGAATTGTGAAGTGAATATTTTGCTTTCATTTTCACAGTGGAGAATCAGAATACCGGGAAGTTCATGATTAATGAAAAGGAGGAACTTGCAGGAATTAGTACAACCAGAAAAATTATAATGGACAAACTAATAACATTAAAATATGCTGCAAGAGTATCTTGCAAATTGCAAACTGGGCTTCTACCCATTGTGTTTCCATAGGGATGGCTGAGGAGCAGCAGTTTGGAGGGCCTAGGACTGAGGGCACATGGCTGAAGGCCAATTAAATCACAGGACACAGCAGCACTCACTCGACCTGCTTCCAAGCACCAGCCAGAAAGATACGCTCTAGAGAAGATATAGAGTTAAAGATAGAGTTGGGAGCTCCAAATGAAATACAAAGCCTGAGTGAGAAAGTTCAATGCAGATGGTAACAGAGGAGCAAGAAGAAGTTTCCCAGAGGACCTGCTCCGGGTAATCTTCAGACACTGAGTTCCAGGATTGGTGCCGTCCAGGATCTGGCTACAAAAACAGAGGTGCTTTCTGAGCATCATCAATTCATTGAGCCATTTAAGGGGTGATTTGATTGAGGTTTTTAGGATTTTGAAAGGAATTGATAGGGTAGTTTGAAAGAAACTTTTTCTGCTGGTGTGGGAGTCTAGGACAAGAAGACATAACCTTAAAATCAGAGCTCGACCATTCAGGAGAGACATTAGGAAACACTTCTTTACGCAAAGGCTGGTAGAAGTGTGAAATTCTTCCTCACAAAAAGCAGCAGATTCAAGCTCAAATAGTTATTTTAAATCTGAGATTGAGAGGTTTTTGATAGCCATGTTTATTAAGCGATATTGAGCCAAGGTGGGTAAATGGATCTCATTGAATGGCGGAACAGGTCCGAGGGGCTGAATGGCCTACTCCTATTCTTATGTCCCTATGAGAGTGTGCAAAGAATCCTGAAAAGTATGACTGCCAGTACAGAGGAGTACACTATCTGTATCTGTGCAGTGATGTTTGACTACTTTGCAGAACTGCAGTCTTGTCTGGAGCATGCAGTACCTCCAGGAATATCTGCAGCATAGCTTTCTTTAACAGAGAACCTAAACACAGCTGTGGGTTCTCTCAGAAATGGTATAACTAATGTTATGGAGACCTTGAGTTGGTTCCATTGGTATTGAACATGCTGAGGAATTGTCTGGACAGAACCATGATGCAAGGCTTCAGCAATCCCATTGCAACCTCATAGTCTGCCCCCATGCAGATGGTAGGACATGCTGAGGCAGTGCCCAGCTGGAGGGGCACAGCAGGAGTAGGCAGGGATAAGCTAGTTGTCTCTCAAGGTGGCTCATCAACCATGACACTCAGCTGCCCCACTCAAATGACCCACACAGAGCCAGAATGCAAACACACTCAGGCAGCCACCTGGTGCCTATCAGATAAAGTGCCTACAGTTGCAAGGACATCTTCTGACCCTTAAGAAGGAGAAAATGGGCCACGTGTGTGCCAGGAGGTTCTCGGGTGTTACCTGTAGCCAACCACCTCACTTGCTTCTCACATGAGGATAATATCTAGATCATCCATTACCACAAAGGGAAAGCACTAAGATCACTAAGAAACATAGATACCACACAAGAATAAACAATCTTGCATGAATCATTTTATTCGAATTTGGCCTTGAACTTTGTGCTGGGAGTTGTTTTGTCTCATACCACACATGCACTTCAGGATATAACTGATCGTGCGTACACGGTGAGAGGGGTATGCATCTTATGAAGCATAAAAAGTGAAGGCACAGCTACTCGGACTTGTCAAAGTTACTGTGGCCTTTGGGTAGGTGCAGGTCTGCTGCAGGCTTATTAATACAATTTTCAAAGGTCCACCGAGGCTCATGCAGTGGAGCCTGCTGCTTCCCAGCACTGCCTAGTTGGAAAATATTAGGTGACATACAACTGCGGCATTTTGGGCAGTCAGCCTCTTCCCCATATCCTCTGACTCCCCTCCAGTCCTTTCCCAATGCATATCTCCACTGCTGATGCACAGGAGCAGAAAATATACCCGACTGTGTTCAGCTTTGGGTGCTGCACCTTAAAAGGAAATACTGACTGTGGAGGATGCTTCCTCAGAGGAAGGAAGTGAGCTTTGCTAAAGGTGGGTAATCTTGGTTTATATTCCTGGCGATGAGGCGGCTGAAGGATGATCGGATTGAGGTGTTTACAATAATGAATGGAAATTGACAGTATAGATAGGGAATGACTCTTCCTTCTAGTAAGGGAATCCAAAACAAGAAACATAATCTTAGAATCTGAGCTAAAAGCAAATCCAGCAAAATCTTCTGCATATGAAGGGTTGTGAGAATTTGGAATATTTTGCTCTTAAATGCCACAGATGCCAAAATCAATTGTCAGTTACTAAAGAAGTAAGGTTATTAAGGGATTTTGAGAAATGCAGACAATTGGCTTCAATGAAAATCGGGAGAGATGTACAACAGGCAGCTGATCCGATATCGCCCGTTATCGCCCAAAGTCAAAATGACCTCCATTATGGATTGATTAGTTTGGGAATAAGACACACAGGATATTGATATATGGGGCCCATAGACCTGGAAGGTTTGCCTCACAAAACAGATAGAAGCAATACCTGTGATCCTATATCTGCTTCATGTTCTGCACTTTTATTCTTTGTGTGACTGTTTTCTGAAACGTGCTGCATGACACCACACTCACGATGTGGTTGGGGTTGGTGTTATTTTCTATTACGCACTTGACAACCACTTGGCCCATCATGTGGCATGAGTTCATCAGAAAAATATAGTTCTTGTGGTTGCTCATGGAACCCAAAAACCACTTTTCTAAAGGCCACATGTATTGCATAACTTATTTTCAGGGTGGTTAAAATTTAAATTCTAATAACTTGGCTGTTGGAGCGCTGACATTTTCTATATTGTTTACAGTTGGAAATAAGAACTGAACTTCTCGAAAGCTGAGTGATTCGGTTCCCATTTATGAATCTGAACATAGCAAATGACGAACCCGAAACAGTGGAGTCCATTTATCCCGAACATAACAAATGCTCCGAATAAATGAACCATACTGTTTTGGGTTTGTCTATTCAATTGATTTTGCATCTGTGGCCTTCAGGAGCAACGCGTTCCAAAATTCTCACATCCCTTTATGTGAGAGAGCTTGTTTCCTGGATTTGCTTTTAACTGGCTCAGTTTAGATTGTGGGATTATGGTCCTTTGTTCTTGTTTGGGCAGCTTCACAGGTCAGGTATACTGCATGCCTTGCATTGCTGCACCCATCCCAACTGGCATCGGTATTGTGTGTGTCCAAATGTGACCGTACCTGCAGGAGGTAGTCTCAAGACATTTCCATTTTGCAGGAGTGCAATGGACCGCAGGCATGGTTCTCCCTCCGTTGCTTGCTCTGAGTGTAAGCAGCGCAGGAAACCGATGGCATGAAAACATGGGTCTACCAATCTGTCATTGGGTTGAGGTTAAGGGGGAGATATTCAACGCTCGGCCACCCATTTTGCACCTGGAAAATGGGTGGCCAGCTGTTTAAATCAGGGTGGCACCTTGGTTGCCCCTTTGACACCAAAGGCCTGTCTGATGCAGTGTTCAGGCAAGCCTGTAAATGCCAATACTGCCTGTATTTCACCCCTGCCGAAGTTGGAAGTTTCGCCTTTACTGTTCCAAGGCAGAAAACATTTGCGCTATGGCTCCCTGTATTAAAAGCTGAGCCCAACCCACCAACCAGAACTTGATGCTGAATCTGTAAAAGGGGAAGGGAACTGCATGAAGGTTCTTTTTCTCGGACAGCAATAACGAAATCAGATAACTGCATATCTCTGTATCTTTCATCCAGGGATCTCTTGCTTTGGATGCCTTTCCTTCCCTCCTGATGGGAATGTCTCTCGTCTATACCTGAACTATTCCTTGAAGGCTTCCCATTGCTCATTTACTGTTTTACCTGCCAATCTTTGATTCCAATCCACCTGGACCAGTCTTCTTTGAAAAGAAACTCAGTTGTCCATTGGAAACCTTTAAGTGTTTAATGTTAGAAAGGGAGACTGTCCCATCGATCCCATTAGATATTTCATCGTAGACAGTCAGATATCAGTAAGCAGGGCTCTGCACACTTCTTTCGGATGAGATGTTAAACCAAGGCCCAGTCTGTCCTCTCAGGTGGACATAAAAAAGCCCATGACCACTATGGCAAGAGGAGCAAGTGTCCCTCAACCAACATCAATAAAACAGACTATCTGGTCATTATCACATTGCCATTTGTTGGATCTTGCTGTGTGAAAATTGGCTGCTGCATTTCTTACATTACAACAGAGACTACACTTCAAAAGTACTTCATTGGCTGTGAAACACTTTGGACGTCCTGAGGTCGTGAAAGGCGCTATATAAATGCAAGTCTTTTTAAATATCTGACTAGAGAGCAGTGCTAAAAGGACAGCATAACTAAATGTGGAGGTAGATTTAGGTCTTTACATGGAAGGAAACTCAGATGGGTTCTGTTACTAGCTTGCAAACCCCCCATCAGAATTTCCACTCTGCGCTTTGCCCAGGTGATGCTTAACACCCAGATCGTAAAGACCAAAATCTATCCCATTGTCTCTGATCATAGGTGCACAGCTCTAAAATCAAGTACCAGTTAGTCATTGCAGTATAACTCCAGTACTAACCACTCCTCCCTTAAACTGCTTCTCTCATTAATACCTGTAGGTTCACTGATCAATTAAATGATAAAAGTACAATACTGCGAATGCTGGAAATCTGAAATAAAAAACTGAAAAGGCTGGAAATGCTCAGCAGGTCAGGCAGCATCTGTGGAGAGGGAAACAGAGTTAATGTTTCAAGTTGATGACCCTTTGTCAGAACTGGAAGAAGTTGGAGATTTAATAGTTTATAAGCAAGGACAGACCCAGAGCAGAAAAGGGGTGAGAACAAAAAGCAAGATCTGTGCAGTTGCTTTTATCTCTTAACTTTCAGAAGATATTTACTAGGTCTTTGCTACAGACCAATAGCAAAGGTGAAGTCTCATGGAATTAGTAGTGATTGCACCATCAAATACCCAAGAGAGTTTATGAGCACTCTTATTAGAGAGGACAAAAGCAATAGTGAGCTTGTAATACATTTTGAGAATTTTTGCTCTTGTGCATTTTAGAAATGTATCTTTTTATCATGGTTATTCCCTTTGCTAATTGGATTATTCCTTTATAATAATTTATCTGCTCTATAGAATTATGTACGGGTGAGAGAAATGAGTCTGTCATCCAATCAAAAAGTTCAGATGGCATCACAAATGGTGAGAGCAAAGGTCAAGTAATTTATGAACATCATCTGAAGCCAGAGATTAAATTACATCCTTTCACTTATTCCCAACCATTCAGTTTATAATATATGTACTATGGTCTCAATAAAATGTAAAAAATGTTAATGACAGTTAAAGATGGAGCTGAAATTACATTCGCTGAAGACAGATAGTGGTGCAGAATGATACTACTAGGCAATTCACAGACAGGTCAATAGGTCTCTCACTGAACTACAAGGCAGCATTCAATTGAAAGACAGAGATGGCATCATAAACCGCAAGAATGAACTCTGAACCATTTACTTTCATCATCTGAATCCCAAGATTAAATAACTGTAAATTTACTGAACCATACCAGGTTTTATTTTGAAAACTCCCAGAGTTTGCTCTTGGATTTAAAAAAACTGAAAAATGAAAACTCAAGCTGGACTGCAGACAATTAAACCCTAAACTATTTACTGGCAAGGCAAAATAAGATGTTAATCCTGCAGATTGGGGGCCCGAAAATGGTCAGGACATAGAGGGGCCGAAATTGGTGAAACACAAGTTCCGCCCTTTTTTCGGCAGTCCCCGGGCGGTGTGTCATTTTTTACCGCCTGGTACCACTGGGGTCAAGTGGGCGGGAATTTCATCCCACTTTTCTCAGCGGTAACCAAGCGGAATGCAGCGGGTGGTGGCGGAATGCGGCGGGCGGCAGAGGAGGCCTTTTGCCTCGGGAATCTTCGGCTTTCGAGTTGTGTGCGCACAGTTGTCAAGATCCGTCCTCCAAGAGGCACCAACGAGACTGCCGGCCTGAGATTGCTGTGGTGGGGGGAGAGATTGCTGTGGGGTGGGGGGGGGAGAGAGATTGCTGTGGGACGTGGGGGTGGGGGGGGGGGGGGAGAGATTGCTGTGGGGCAGGGGGTGGGAGAGATCACAGTGGAGGGGAGGGAAAGAGATCGCTGTCGTGGGGGGAGAGATCGCTGTGGGTGGGGAGGGGAGAGATCACAGCTCACAGTGGGGGGGAAGAGATCGCTGTGGGCGGGGAGGGGAGAGATCACAGCTCACAGTGGGGGGGAAGAGATCGCTGTGGGCGGGGAGGGGAGAGATCACAGCTCACAGTGGGGGGGAAGAGATCGCTGTGGCGGTGGGGGAAGAGGTCACTCTGGGGGGGGGGGTGAAGAGACTGCGATGGGTGAGAGAGTGAGATTGGGGGGTGTGAGAGAGACTGAATGGTGAGATAGAGAGAGAGACTGGGGTATGGGAGAGACTGGGGGGTGAGAGAGACTAATAAAATTTTTATTATCGTTCATTACTAAAGGAGTAAATAGGCTTTATTAAACCATTTATATTATTGCCTAACACTAGAAAATACTACAGTCCATTTCAAAATATATCAAACTGTGGAGAACTGTAAAGATCTGTGTAATATCAAACAAACCTGTCAGTTCTGTGAACAGACCGCCCACTTAAGATCTACTTAAAAGCACCTTCTCCAGGACGGTGTGCAGTTACGAAGGTATGTTGACGGTATGTCATGAAACTTGCACTTTTCGGCAGTATATGGGCAGTCTACATGGGCGGGTGGTGTGCATACCACCCAGCAGTATGTCACTGATGAATTTTCCGCCGACATGTCGGCAGATATGTAGGTGTCTTTTTGCCAAAATTTGCATCTTTGGGTGGTAAGCGGGCGGTAGTCGGCAGTATGTCGATGACTTTCGGGCCCAAGATCCGCCCATTTCTCGGCGGTATGCCGGCAGTGCGTCGCTTCAAATCGCTGGCATATCGGCAAGACCGAAGACCGCAATTTTGGAGGATTTTTTTTCGGCGGTGTGCAGCGGGCAGTAGGTAACATTGTAGTCGATCCGGATCGACTTTCTTATCGCTGGACGGTGCGGCACTGCGCATGCGCAAATTGTTTTTTCCTTTTTTTTTCCAGAGAAGGTTTTAACCCGTGATTTTGGGGGTCGGGGGTCACCCGTGCATGCACAGAGAGTTGAAGTCGAGGGAAAGTGAGTGAGAAGGAGCAGCAAGCTAGTCGAGGGTCAGTTGGTTTAATCATAGATTGCAGAGTTAAAAAATATTAATAACAAATAATAATTATACAATAACAATAATAATAATACAATATCAACAATAATAAGACATATTTTATAAATCAAAAATTATAGAATAATATCAATATAATGGAAATGCTCAAAAAGGTCGAAGTGCAGGAACATCGAGAAGAACGGGAGATTGAGGGCGCCCGCCTTCGACGAGACAGAGTTACCTGCCCTGCTGGAGAATATTACAGAGAGATACTCTGACCTAACAAAGGGTGGTCGCGGAAAGCCTCCCGCCTCCAAATGAGTACAACAGAATATGGGACGCGATCGGGGAGGCTGTGTCCTCCACAAGTACCATGGTACGCACCGGGAAAAGGTGCGGTAAGAGGTGGAACGGCCTGGTGAGGGTAGCAAGAGTAATGATTTTATTTATGCACCCCCCATGTTCCATTTAACATGTAAATGCAGGTTCAGTGTCACACGGATGATGTTATTTATCTTAAGGTTACGCCGATGTATTTATGCTTTCAGGCAATGACAAGAGGATCAACGCAGTTTTGATGTGTGTGTGTGTGTGAACCTGTGTGCGGGTTGTGTTGCAGTCCTGTAATGTCATGTAATGTAACTGTAACTGTATTGTTGGCCTCATGTAATGTAAGTTTATTGCACTGTAATGTTGGCCTCGTGATGTACTGCAATGTTGGGGGCATGTAACGCAATGTATATGTATATATGTATTGTCTGTCTGTGATATGTAATGCAGTACTGCAGCAGTGGTGGGCATTTAAGTAAGACTGCGCGAAGTCACTGTACTATGTACTCATGTAACCCTGACCCCTCCACTGGTGCCAAGCATTTTCAAATGTTGTTTTGTACAATTCAGACCAGACCTCCACAGAGCGACTAGACGACAGAATCACTGCCTCCACCTCTGGCGTCACCCAGCCCTCTCCCAACTTCACCACTGCCAAAGATGATAAAGACGAAGAGGAAGAGCCACTGATCCTGAAGTTAGTGGAGGTGGAGGTGGGGGTGGAGATGGAGGAGGATACACCAGTTCCATGTGGGCCAGCTCCACCACCGAGTCTATATTCAGGGGATTCCTCCATGCCTCCTCAGATTCTGCAGGACCAAGCTGTGTGCAGCAACACATCCCCAGCGTTGCAGCGCCTTTGCTGCAGCGACGGAGGTTGGTGCAGAAAAGGTCCGTTGCTGCAAGACAGATAGGCGCGTACCAGGACTTGGTGCGTCTGTCACAGGCCAGCATCGACATAGGTCGAGAGATGCTCAAGGCCATGGCTACGATAGCCGGCAACATCGCGGCGTTATCAGAATGACAGTCGGAGGTTATGTCATGTCTGATCACCGTGATTCAGCGAACTGCCGAATCCGTCAATGCCATGCGGCAATCAACGGGATCGGGACATAGCACGGAATCCATGTAGTCGGATCGGCAGCACCTGAGGGAGGGGAGCTTCCAGCAGCTTCCAGCCCTGAAGCCGTGCCTTCCGGATCACGAGCTTCTACTGAGGCCCCATTTATTGCGCCTGCGATGTCGCAGCCCCAACAACAGCAACAGCACTCTGGGTGCACTGCTGCATACCGGCTTGGTACCACCATGGGGAGGTCCGGGCTCAAGGACAGTAGGAAAGGGGGGTGAGTCCCAAGGGTGGCCGATGTCGAGGACAGTAAAGGGTCTTTGTTGTAGTTCATTTAAAATAATTGAAGTTTGATTTTTAAAAGTTTATTTCAAGTTGTTAAAGTTTTGTTAAAGTTGCTATTAAAGTTGTTCAAAGTTATAGTTATAAGTTTTATAAAGTTTTAAAATTGTTGTATATTTTTTATATAAACGTTTGAATTGGATTTAAGCACTCTTGTACAGTGTCAAACTTTTGGGGTAACAGTCATCAGGGTCCCAAAACGCAACTCTCCACATTCAAGCAAAGCTTTCATTTATGAGCTGCTGACGTAACAATTTTGCAGTGGCATACGCTGTGGTGTTGCGGGGTTGGTGCCATGGGTTCATCTGGAAGCTCCTCCTCATCTTCCTCCCCCTCATTTTCCTCTTCTTCCTCCTACGTCTCCTGCACTCTCTCCACAGGTGGTCCCGCAGTCCTCTGTGGCAATTCCTGTCCCCGCATGATTGATAATTATGCAACATGCAGCACACCAATTGTGAACTGAACAACCTACTCAGGGTGGTATTGCAGCCTGCCTCCCGAGTGGTCCAAGCATCAAAAGCCTTGCTTCAGCACTACAATTGTCTTTTTGATAATATTACGTGTGGCTAGATGGCTATCATTGCTCAGCTGCTGTCTGAGGATTCGCAGGGGGCAAGAGCCAGGTGGCTCTTTGTCCCCCAGCATCCAGCATTTACCTTGTGGCTCAGACTTCAACAGGTCAGACACAGTGCTCTCACGCAAGATGTGCACATCATGGATGCTCCCTGGAAAGTTGGCATTCACTGCCATTATGCGTTGCGTATGGTTGCATACGAGTTGCACCTTGAGGGAGTGAAATCCCTTATGGTTTTGCTACACCAACGCCTCCTGTAATGGTGCTCGCAGGGCAATATGGGTACAGTAAACAGCACCCTGCACCTTGGGGAAGCCGGCAATGCGTGCCAAAGCCCTGTCACTCTGTGCCTCCCTGGTCATTGGGAAGTTTATAAATTTCATCCGGCGTGCATACAATGCTTTGATTACCTGTTGAATGCAGCGATGAGTCGTGTGCTGAGAAATGCAGCATATGCCCCCAACTGATGCCTGAAAAGAGCCGCATGCATAAAAGGAAAGTGCCGCAGTCACCTTCATCTCGACAGAGAGTGCAGTAATGTTGGTGGTACTGGGCTGCAAGTCTCCCTTAATGAGCTGGCAAATCTCATTGATCACCAGTTTTCAGAAGCACAGCCTTCGAACACACTGTCGATCGGTCATGTCCAAGTATGAGCGCTTCTCCCTGAACATCCTTTGGGGGTAAGGCCTCCTCCTCCTCCCCATCAGTCTGCGACGTCCTTCATTACCCTGATAACTCTGCTCAATAAACCTTCCCCCATTTGGATCGTGCATTAGACAAGCAGTCAGCAATACAAGCTGAGATAGTACAGGCCCTATTCTTTTTAAATCTCCACAAGATTTTTCAACGAAAAAAATATAATTAAAAAGCCTTCTATCTTAATAATGTACTCAGTACCAATAAAAATACTTTTCCCACTGTAAAGTCACTGGTCACCCCTGAAATACTGAGGTGCTGCTTTTGCTGACTGTTCCCGATTTCAAAATTGTGGCTCCGAGCACTACTGCCCATTCCCATTCATTTAAGATCGAGTAAAATCACCTTTTCCAGGACATAGAAACATAGAAAATAGGTGCAGGAGTAGGACATTCAGCCCTTCGAGCCTGCACCACCATTCAATAAGATCATGGCTGATCATTCCCTCAGTACCCCTTTCCTGCTTTCTCTCCATATCCCTTGATCCCCCTTAGCTGTAAGGGCCATATCTAACTCCCTCTTGAATATATCCAATGAACTGGCATCAACAACTCTCTGCGGTAGGGAGTTCCACAGGTTAACAACTCTCTGAGTGAAGAAATTTCTCCTCATCTCAGTCCTAAATGACCTACCCCTTATCCTAACACTGTGTCCCCTGGTTCTGGACTTCCCCAACAACGGGAACATTCTTCCAGCATCTAACTTGTCCAGTCCTGTCAGAATCTTATATGTTTCTATGAGATCCCCTCTCATCCTTCTAAACTCCAGTGTATAAAGGCCCAGTTGATCCAGTCTCTCCTCATATGTCAGCCCAGCCATCCCGGGAATCAGTCTGGTGAACCTTCGCTGCACTCCCTCAATAGCAAGAACGCCCTTCCTCAGATTAGGAGAGCAAAACTGAACACAATATTCCAGGTGAGGCCTCACCAAGGCCCTGTACAACTGCAGTAAGACCTCCCTGCTCCTATACTCAAATCCCCTAGCTATGAAGGCCATCATACCATTTGCCTTCTTCACCACCTGCTGTACCTGCATGCCAACTTTCAATGACTGATGAACCATGGCACCCAGGTCTCGTTGCACCTCCCCTTTTCCTAATCTGCCGCCATTCAGATAATATTCTGCCTTCGTATTTTTGTCCCCAAAGTGGATAACCTCACATTTATCCACATTTTACTGCATCTGCCATGCATTTGCCCACTCACCTAACCTGTCCAAGTCACCCTGCAGCCTCTTAGCGTCTTCCTCACAGCTCAACCGCCACCCAGTTTAGTATCATCTGCAAACTTGGAGATATTACACTCAATTTCTTCATCTAAATCATAAATGTATATTTTAAAGAGCTGGGGACTCAGCACTGAGCCCTGAGGCACTCCACGAGTCACTGTCTGCCATTCTGAAAAGGACCCGTTTATCCCAACTCTCTGCTTCCCGCCTGCCAACCAGTTCTCTATCCACGTCAGAACATTACCCCCACTACCATGTGCTTTGATTTTGCACACCAATCTCTTGTGTGGGACCTTGTCAAAAGTCTTTTGAAAGTCCAAATACACCACATCCACTGGTTCTCTCTTGTCCACTCTACTAGTTACATCCTCAAAAAGTTCCAGAAGATTTGTCAAGCAAGATTTCCCTTTCATAAATACATGCTGACTTGGACCGATCCTGTCACTGCTTTCCAGATGCGCTGCTATTTCATCCTTAATAATTGATTCCAACATTTTCCCCACTACTAATGTCAGGCTAACTGGTCTATAATTACCTGTTTTCTCTCTCCCTCCCTTTTTAAAAAGTGGTGTTACATTAGTTACCCTCCAGTCCACAGGAACTGATCCAGAGTCGATAGACTGTTGGAAAATGATCACCAATGCATCCACTATTTCTAGGGTCACTTCCTTAAGTACTCTGGGATGCAAACTATCATGCCCCAGGGATTTATCGGCCTTCAATCCCATCAATTTTCCGAACACAATTTCCCACCTAATAAGAATATTCTTCAGTTCCTCCTTCTCACTAGATCCTTGGTCCCCTAGTACTTCTGGAAGGTTATTTGTGTCTTCCTTCATGAAGACAGAACCAAAGTATTTGTTCAATTGGTCTGCCATTTCTTTGTTCCTCATTATATATTCACCTGAATCCGACTGCAAGGGATCTACATTTGTCTTTACTAATCTTTTTCTCTTCACATATCTATAAAAGCTTTTACAGTCAGTTTTTATGTTCCCGGCAAGCTTCCTCTCATACTCTATTTTCCCCTACATCAGTGTGACCTTTCCCACCTCCATGCCAGGAATTCTCATTGCAAATTTTGGGTACTATTCAGCTGTGGTCTCATACCCATTAGGACCTGTGTGAGATGTCCTTCAAACCTAGTCAACAGAGAAATATTGTTCACCCCATAGAAACATAGAAAATAGGTGCAGGAGTAGGCCATTCGGCCCTTCGAGCCTGCAACGCCATTCAATGAGTTCATGGCTGAACATGCAACTTCAGTACCCCATTTCTGCTTTCTCGCCATACCCCTTGATCCTCTGAGTAGTAAGGACAACATCGAACTCCTTTTTGAATATATTTAGTGAATTGGCCTCAACAACTTTCTATGGTAGAAAATTCCACAGGTTCACCACTCTCTGGGTGAAGAAGTTTCTCCTCATCTCGGTCCTAAATGGCTTACTCCTTATCCTTAGGCTGTGACCCCTGGTTCTGGACTTCCCCAACATTGGGAACATTCTTCCTGCATCTCCCCTGTCTAAACCCGTCAGAATTTTAAACGTTTCTGTGAGATCCCCTCTCATTCGTCTGAACTCCAGTGAAATCAAGCCCAGTTGATCCAGTCTTTCTTGATATGTCAGCCCCGCCATCCCGGGAATCAGTCTGGTGAACCTTTGGTGCACTCCCTCAATAGCAAGAACGTCCATCCTCAAGTTAGGAGACCAAAACTGTACATAATACTCCAGGTGTGGCCTCACCAAGGCCCTGTACAACTGTAGTAACACCTCCCTGCCCCTGTACTCAAATCCCCTCGCTATGAAAGCCAACATGCCATTTGCTTTCTTAACTGCCTGCTGTACCTGCATGCCAACCTTCAGTGATTGATGTACCATGACACCCAGGTCTCGTTGCACTTCCCCTTTTCCTAATCTGTCACCATTCAGATAATAGTCTGTCTCTCTGTTTTTACCACCAAAGTGGATAACCTCACATTTATTCACATTATACTTCATCTGCCATGCATTTGCCCACTCACCTAACCTATCCAAGTCACTCTGCAACCTCATAGCATCCTCCTCGCAGCTCACACTGCCACCTAACTTAGTGTCATCTGCAAATTTGGAGATACTACATTTAATCCCCTCGTCTAAATCATTAATGTACAATGTAAACAGCTGGGGCCCCAGCACAGAACCTTGCGGTACCCCACTAGTCACTGCCTGCCATTCTGAAAAGTACCCATTTACTCCTACTCTTTGCTTCCTGTCTGCCAACCAGTTCTCAATCCACGTCAGCACACTACCCCCAATCCCATGTGCTTTAACTTTGCACATTAATCTCTTGCGTGGGACCTTGTCGAAAGCCTTCTGAAAGTCCAAATACACCACATCAACTAGTTCTCCCTTGTCCACTCTACTGGAAACATCCTCAAAAAATTCCAGAAGATTTGTCAAGCATGATTTCCCTTTCACAAATCCATGCTGACTTGGACCTATCATGTCACCTCTTTCCAAATGCGCTGCTGTGACATCCTTAATAATTGATTCCATCAGTCAAAGCCAAACCCAAATCTCTGAGGTGAAACGATGGTCTTATAACTCTTAACTTGCTGGTGTTAGAAAAGGCTATTATATTATTTTTTATTTACAGATTAATTTTTGAGGCGAAAGGCCTCACTACCAGAATTTTCCTTCATTCCCCACCATTATCCAACCTGATTTGAAGTGGGATCGTTGGGGTGAATCCAGCCAATGGTGGGTCACAGATTGTGTTGTATAGGAGAGTGAGGGAAAAGTGTACATTTTCGATGAAAGGATTTGGGAAGACAATTTTAAGAGATCTGCTCATGAACAGTGACACAAATGTTTCTGATTGGCTAAATCAACAAGCCTTTGATGATAGTAACTTAGATTTAATTCTTATGAAAGTTAGCTCAAATAAAATTCTGAAGTTCATGTTTATGTTGTTCTGATATTTTTATACATTAAAAAAAATCAAATAACTTTAATTGCTAATCATAATATCTTTCCTGGGGTTTTAGTCCCCGGCAATGGTTCCATCACTGGGCCGGGGGTTGGCGGGGGGGGGGCAGGGTTTACAAACAAGTCTTGAACTACTATGGATGCGAAATCTTGCTGTCAATCTTCAAATTAATGCTGGTGGTTGCAGCTACAGATGCATTCATGGAGTTGTAGTTGGCTACCTTGCCAAATCTCTTCAGGTTGGAGTGATAGCTTTGTGAAGCTTCATGTATTCTAGACCTAGATTTCTCAGAATGGCAGGTTGTCTTTTGTTAGAGACATTGTAAACACACAAAATGCTGTTGCATTGGTAAGTCCAATTCTGGCTTCTTGCTCATCCCCGATTTTCATCGCTCCACCATTGGCAGCCGAGGCTCTAAGCTCTGGAATTCCCTCCCTAAACCTCGCCGCCTCTTTACTTCGCTCCCCTTTTTTAAGACGCTCCTTAAAAGCTACCTCTTTGACCAAGCTTTTGGTCATCTGTCCTAATATCTCCTTATGTGGCACAGGACAATGCTCCTGTGCAGTAGCTTGGGACGTTTTTCTACATTAAAGGTGCTATATAAATGCAAGTTATTTAATTACATTCCGATAAACATTTACATTTTTATGGCTTATTTCCATACTACATTTCTCAGTTTAAGAAGAAAATCAAATGACAGTTGAAAAGATTCAAAAATATATTTTGAAGAACGTAATTGGTTCTTTTCTCTTTAATTGAAAGTTAATTAGCCATTTTTCATTATTTTTCAAACTTTATGATTGGTAGTTTTTGCATCCACTTGATAATTGTTACATTCCCTTCCTATTCAATTGTGGTTTGCCACCGTGCTATGAATCTGAAATTCCTGCCAATCAAGTTGATGACACATATATTTTTAATTTGTCCAACTTTTTCTGCTTTTCCCTTGAAGGTGCTGCTTTATGTTAGGATGTAGTTTCACAGGGACCAGAAGCCGTCCTGTCCCTCACCAAAGTGGCCGTTCTTCAGTCTGAGCCCTGACCCAGAGCCTTCATAGGCTGTTCGACCATGAAGTCCTTCACAGCCAAATGTAATCCTGTCCTCACACAATCTCCACACATAAGCATTTTCCACCAGTGGTCATTGGTTACAATCAAGAGATGATTTTGCTTCTAGCCTGGCCAGAGTGAATGTTAGCACCTCCACTGCTATTTTAGTTGAGATTAACTAACACTACAATGATTTAAAATTGAGCTGAAACCTTGCTTGTCCATTTCTATACCTACAGGACCGAGGGGCCTTCCTGGTCCAAATGGCTCGGAACCACTGCTGGCTGTGTGTTAATTACCTAGTCATGGATAGCACTGGCCACTTACAAATTTGAAGCCAAAAAGTCTGGTCTCCATATTATAAAAAGAATATAGAGGCACTGGAGAAGGTACAATAAAGATTTACTAGAATGATATCAGAACTGAGAGGTTATACCTATCAGGAAAGATTGGACAGGCTGGGGCTCTTTTCTCTAGAAAAGAGAAGGCTGAGGTGTGACCTGATCGAGGTCGTTAAGATATGAAAGGGTTTGATAGGGTAGACATAGAGAAGGTGTTTCCACTTGAGGGGAGACCAGAACTAGGGGCCATAGATACAAGATAGTCACTAATAAATCTAATCAGGAATTCAGGAGAAACACATGAGGGAGACAGGAATAGAAGGATATGTTGATGGGGTTAGACTAAGATGAAGACGGGTGGGAGGAGGTCCGTGTGGCGCATAAACCTGCTTGGCCTGTTTCTGTGCAGTGTATACTGTGTAATATCATATCACATGGAGGTATCCGCAAATCAGACTCCACAATTGTCATTCATTAAATGTTTATCTCAGAGATTTTTTTTTAGTTTAAAAAAAGATGTAAACAAATTGAAAAATCCAAACTTTGGGATTCTTGTTAATAGAGCATTCGGAACCAGGGCCTAGAAATTGATTCGTGCCGGCCGGCGTTGGAATGGGTAGGCCCGAGATACATCCAATACTGGGCCTTGGTGATCTACAAAAAGGATTTCAATTTGGGGCTGCTACATCGGCAGCAGTGGCCTTCAAGTAGATTTTGGGAGAGTGGCGGCGGCGGAAAGGGGGGGAGGGGGCAGGAGAGGGTAGGGCCGGTGACAGTCTTTGGCACTGCAGTGGAGTTGGAAGGACCACTCCTGCACCCCCCAGCTCCACATTCAGATAAATATATATTTTTTTAAAAGGTACCTTTTTGGTGGCAGGCTCCAACAGTCCCTTTAAGGGCCACTGGTTAGATCGCATGTAGATCATATTCAGGGCAGCTATATTTTTCAAAGGGAGTCTCAAACAGGCATTAGGCCCCCTATTTGTAAATGCAGAGGGCCTAAAACCTGTTTTGGGTGTGCTCTGGACACCTCTTTTTCTACCTTCATCTTTGCGCACCTCACCCGCCATATTGGAAGCTTGGGCACCCATTTTGCGCCTGAAATATAGGTGTGGTATCATCAAATTTCTTGGCCCAGACATCAGTCAACAGGATTTTTTTTCAATTAGTATGAAAATGGCAACTTAGTAGGCTACGGGAAGGGATGATGTTCAAGCACAGAGGTTTCTTTTAAAAGGACAAGTCTGGCTGAATCTGATGTGTCCAAATATGGATATTTGGTGAATTAACCCAAAATAGCCCAATTCAGCTCACCGCAGAATTGGAGCTTAGCCTGGCTATAAAATGCTTTCTTCTTTAATTACTTTTTTTTTGAACTTCCTGAAAAGCAGATTATTAGCTCACATTCACAGTTTCTCAAATGCTGTCATTATTTGTTCTGTCCTGTTTGGTTGCTGGATTTTCCATCCATCCAGATTGGTTAATTGAATGCGTTCCTCCCCTTTCCAGGAAGCACAGCTGTATTAGGGCAGTATGCAAGTTATCATACGCCGAGCAAATCAACCTCCGCTATTCCTTATAGTTTTCCAAATCGCGCTGCTTAAAATGAACTTACTCCCAGTAGGCCATAATCATATTGCTTTTCGCCGCACCCATCAATGCTTAAGCATTCGTCAATTTGGACTGAGGGGTAAAGTAAGCCAGACAACTAGCTGCAAAGATAATCTGCAAACATTCAAACAGTCTGAAATACTCTCCATCTCTCCCTTATTACTTAAAATGCACTATCCTCCCCCCAAAATAGGCTTTCACTTACACACAGCTCAGGACCTTTCCAATGAGGTGAGGGAAGGCAGTGCTGCAGCCTGCAGCACACCAAACTAATTACATTGATAGAAGCATTCAATCATGATCAGCATTTGGTTTCCAAATGATTGAAAGCATTAATTGACAGTGATGTTTGATTATAGCAACGGTCTGGTTTGGTGGGGTTTATAGTAGTGATCTAAATCTTGAAATAACTGAGCATTGGTGGGGCAGAAGGCTGAAACTCTTCACTGGGCATTCCCTAGTTTGCACCTTTCTCTTCTTCCATTAATTATTCGTCGGGTATGACTATACACAAATTGCAGCTGTCTCCCTTTTTCATGTCTTCGCATTATGGCTGAGAATCTGTTACTTTGATAATCTCTCATGGGAGTGTCACTTGTCAGTTTCTTCCTACCACAAGGCTATTTGATTGTTGTAAATGATATTTTATATCTATATTCCTTCATTTTATAGTTATCTATCTTAGTCAAAGCCATCAGGTATTCATAGATTATTGCACGTAATCACCAAACTTGTGCCAAGCCAAGCTCTAAACTGCTCTAAGCCATACTTTACAGCTAAACCAGCCAATGAGAATTTATTTTCTGTTGTTGGGAGTGGCTACCGGAAATCTCCTTGCTTGAGAATACTGCTTGTGCTTACAAAAAGAAAATTGCTACCTTCAGGTGTCAGCTTTGGCTGTGTGATAGCTCTCTCGCTTCTGAGTCAGTAACCCCACTCCAGAGGCTTGAGCACATAATTCAGGCTGGCAGTGCGGTAGTGAGGGAGTGCTGCGCTGTCAGAGGTGATGTCTTTTGGATGAGATGTTAAACCAAGGCCCCTAAAAGATCCCATGGCACTATTTCGAAGAAGAGCAGGGGAGTGCTTCCCAGTGTTCTGGCCAATATTTATGCAGTCAATCAACATCACTTCAACAGATTATCTGGTTATTTATCTGATTGCTGTTTGTGGGAGCTTGCAGTATGCAAATTGGCTGCTGTGCTTCCCTACAACAGTGACTGCACTAAAAAAGTACCTCAATGGCAGTGAAGTGTTTTGCAATGTCAATAAATATAAGTTTGTTCATTCATTCGGAATTCTAACAATATATAGAAGCCATTGATCTGAGCCAGGACAATGGTGGGGGCACTAACATTGATCTCAATGACACTAAGCTGGAGTTGAAAAGCAGATATGTTTCCTGTTCCAGAGCTCTGTCCAGTAATCCTTGCTGGAAAGCATAAATATGCAGATGTAGAGCGACATCCTGATCAGACGTGGCTGTAATGCCACTTTGACTCTCATCATTTGCTGACACTTAGGAAAATGGTAGAAAATGCATTCCCATCTGTTTAGTGGCAGGTGGAAACAGGAAATGTGGTGGCCAGCCATTGCACTGGCTGTACAGCCAATGCCCCACTTCCAGGACTTTCCACCGGAGGTGACAGTTGACGGTCATATTTGGGTGGGCACATAATAATAATTCATTGATGATGGGCATACGTCACATTAGATTCCTGGCAGATCAGAAATTCTAGGCCTCAGTGTCCAGGCTCACACGTGACCATTTGAGCAAGGTACCAGAGAACCGGCCAGTGCTTGTGAAACTGTATTGCAGCACAAGTCAGTGTTCTTTGGTAAAGGACAGGAGAAATTTAAAATCAAAGCTATAGGGAAACCAGTCCAGTGCAAATAAATCTCTCCCAGAGATCAAAGATTTGAGATGAATGTGTTACCTGCAGTCTGCTTTCCTTCTCACCATGGTACCTTTTATCCCTCCTCCTATATTTTGATAATATCCTCCATCTCCAGCCAATTTGTCTTCGGTACTCAGAACCAGATATAGTAGTTTCTACTGCATAGTTTACACCATACATGTGAATTACCCCATATTGCTTTATTATATTGAATTTTACTCCCTAGAGTAAGCATGAAATGATGCATAATATCTACTTTGGTTTGTCAGACAGGCAGAGGTTCCAGTCCTGTACTTGCCCATGTAACAGTAGGGCACAGCACTATTTGTTCAATTCTGGAACTTGGATATAGTTCCAGTCCAGCATAATAGTGTTATGTTTGAATAAACTTCAAATTGGTGTGCTAATAACTAGCTGCTTTTATTTCCAGACCTTCTAGGATACTCTATCAAAGAATAACAAAAGTAATTCAAGAGAAGACATTGGAGTGTAATTGTTACATCGTGCTGACTCCCATCAGGGGCCATCTAGTGTTCAGTTAACAATATGCAAGTACAGTGCATATTAAATAGGACAAATATTCCCTCAATGTATCATCTATAGAGATTCCTAATATGTGTCTGAGCAGCTTTCATTCAGTTCTTGGAGGGCATGAACCCACAGTGCAAAACTGTCCATGACTCAACACTAACTAGTCCTAAATTGGCACTCACAATAAACTGTTCATAACAGTGACAAACAAATGAACTGAAACTGGTCAATTTAGCACTTCAATAGCCAAGACCATACTTCTTTGAGCTATTTAAAGGGACACTATTTTTAAACAAAATATTTACCATGTAGTTCTTCTCTGCTTGCCAAAACTGCATCATTAGGAACATAGGTTGCACTAATGTGTGTTACCGCATTAGAAAAACATTAGTCTGTCATTTGTGCATTATGTCACTGCAAAAATGCCATACACTTACTGCATTGACCCACTGATCTTCTTCTCTAGTAACGAGTGCAGTGCCCCTTTAAATTATCCAATTACTGTAACCCATAGGTTTGCAAACTGACCATAGAGCACATGCGAGGGGGGAATTCCAGGGGCTTCATGAGATCATTAGATTTCCATCCGCCTGTGAATTATATTTCTGTATTTGTTGACTGACGAGCATGTTATTTCTGTAGTTTTATATTAATCATAAATACTTTCCTTTGGGTATCTGGCACTTTCTTTTGGAAGTTAGAACAGGGGATCTACAGGAGTACGTCATTATTTTCAGGGGTCCCCAGGAGTGTGTCAGTATTTCCAAGGATCCTCAAACATAGAAACGTTTGAAAACCATTGCTATAAACTATTTTTTAAAAAACTTGTTTTAAAAGAATGTTTTTTTTGCAAGTTCATATTTGTTACAAAGTTCCGTTTAAAGCATTCCCAGATAAATGCACTAAAGCAATTATAGGCCAAAGCAGTTATACACTAAGTGTGTCACTGTACAAAAATAAGGATTTGAAGGCAATAGCCTTTCAGGTGCAAGCAACTAGCACTAATGGACTTTGTGAACACAGTCTCGCCAAAGGAGGCTACACTGGAAAATCAGCAGACTCAGTCTGTCGATTCATCCTTCAAGTATCCAGCTTATTCCTTACTTTGGCAAAGCCCAGCACACATGTGTCCATTATTTCTCAAATGTAAAGCCAACAACACAGAATACCAAAAACAGCACAAATTATTCCACATCCAACCTGTACTATGTAATTTTGTCATGACAACTAAGTCAGTGTTGTGGGGATGCCAAAGTTAAGTATTGCAATTAGAGTGCCCTAAAATTAAAGATGTTCTAAGAGTAGGCCAAAATATGCCAATTATTATAAATGAAAATCTATACTCCCCGATGTGTCAGTTGTTTAATGGCAGGATGCAACTGAGGCATACAGACCGGAGTGCTCCAGATACAATTCCGGGTCTGCGCAGAACTCTATGATGTCAGCCAAGGTCAAGGAGCGACAACTGGCTCCAGCATCCCAGTGCGAAGGAAAGAAGATCAACCAGAGTTCCTGCTAATGACTGCTATCCAGCACCCCACCTACTCGAATGCACATGTACTGGTGTTAGGTGAGGGTAGGATCAAGCTTGGCTGTGGTGCCTACAATTAAATAGTCTTCTGACGCTCAGGTTTAATAGTGACTAGGGTTTTGCATGAGGTACCAAAGGGCACTTGATGCACATTGAGCCATATCCAGGCATGAATCAGGATTAGAAGGGGGAACGAAGGAAAATGTATCTTCACTCCAGTGATTGATTGCTCTGCAATACATTGGCCTGAAAATTACGGTCGGAGGCTTCCTGTGGGCTGACGTCTCTGACCAAAAATATTTTTTTCCGAAAGTACCTGGTGGTCCCAGAAGAACTTATAATTACGGTCCGAGGCCTAGATGCGCAGCCCAGTGTATGGGTTCACATATCCCAAGAATCAGGGACCATGTGGGCCCGGACTACCAATGCACATGGAGTTTTTCATTGATTATAATGGGAGCTCGTATCAATGAGAATACCCCATAAAACACAAAAACACAACACAATAAATATCTCACATATTTAAAATTAATTGAATTTGAATTAAATGTTTTAGAAAAAAAAGATTTTTTTGAATTAAAAAAAAAATATGTTTTAATAGGATTAAAAATGGACAGGGTTTTTTAATATAAAAATTAGTGATCAAATTTAATTTTTCTATGTTTTAAAACTTTTACCAGGCATAAAAGTGTGAAGGACATTCGCTGGGCAAAAGTTGGGCAAATAGCCCAATCGCTCCCGGGAATGTCCTTCTCCCAGGGATGAGTTGGATCTGCATGCGCACGAGAACTGGCATTTGCGAGGCCTCTTCAGGTGCATGCACACATCGTACAATATATAGGCCCTAAAATTCCGACCTCCCCGGGTCCGTACAGAGTTCCTACGGACCCAGGAAGGCATCGGAAATGCTGGTTTCCAGCACGCAATGCACATGCGCTGGAAACTGGGATTTCCGATCTGTCAAGTTTCTGGCATCTCGGGAGTGGGGACACTTCTAAGTGAAAATTTCCAATATTTACGCTTACAAATGTCATCAAAAATCTTGTACCTGAAAAAGCAGGTGCATAGCCTACTTTCACAGGCACAAGAGTTTTAAAAAACACAAAAACATATAAAAATAAAGTTTTTAAAACATATTTTATCAGTATATTTTCAAAAATGTTTTTCAAAATTGGGAAAAAAAATTTTTAAGGCGTTAATAACTTTAAGTTAAATGAATGTAGTGTAATTATTTTCTATTTTTATTAGTGTTTTGGGTGTTTGGGGTTGTGTTTTGGGTGTTTCATGGCTCTTTGATGAATACGTGGCTTGAGGAGTGGTGCAGCAGGGAGGCATTCAAATTCCTGGGACATTGGAACCAGTTCTGGGGGAGGTGGAACCAGTACAAACCGAACGGTCTGCACCTGGGCAGGACCGGAACCAATGTCCAAGGGGGAGTGTTTGCAAGTGCTGTCGGGGAGGGGTTAAACTAATATAGCAGGGAAATGGGAACCTATGCAGGGAGACAGAGGGAAATAGAATGGGGGCAGAAGCAAAGGATAGAAAGAAGAAAAGTAAAAGTGGAGGGCAGAGAAACCCAAGGCAAAAATCAAAAAGCACCACATTACAGCAAAATTCTAAAGGGGCAAAGTGTGTTAAAAAGACAAGCCTGAAGACTCTGTGCCTCAATGTGAGGAGTATTCGTAATAAGGTGGATGAATTAACTGCGCAGGCAGCAATTAACGAATAAGATATAATTGGCATCACGGAGACATGGCTCCAGGGTGACCAAGGCTGGGAACTCAACATCCAGGGGTATTCAACATTTAGGAAGGATAGACAGAAAGGAAAAGGAGGTGGGGTAGCGTTGCTGGTTAAAGAGGAAATTAACGCAATAGTAAGGAAGGACATTAGCTTGGATGATGTGGAATCTGTATGGGTGGAGCTGTGGAATACCAAAGGGCAGAAAACGCTATTGGGAGTTGTGTACAGACCAGCAAACAGTAGTAGTGAGCTTGGGGACAGCATCAAACAAGAAATTAGGGATGTGTGCAATAAAGGTACAGCAGTTATCATGGGCAACTTTAATCTACATATAGATTGGGCTAACCAAACTGGTAGCAATACGGTGGAGGAGGATTTCCTGGAGTGTATTAGGGATGGTTTTCTAGACCAATATGTCGAGGAACCAACTAGAGGGCTGGCCATCATAGACTGTGTGATGTTTAATGAGAAAGGACTAATTAGCAATCTTGTTGTGCGAGGTCCCTTGGGGAAGAGTGAGCATAATATGGCAGAATTCTTTATTAAGATGGAGAGTGACACTGTTAACTCAGAGACCAGGGTCCTGAACTTAAGGAAAGGTAATTTCGACGGTATGAGACGTGAATTGGCTAGAATAGAGTGGCGAATGATACTTAAAGGGTTGACGGTGGATAGGCAATGGCAAACATTTAAAGACACATGGATGAACTTTATACATTATACATCCATGTCTGGAGTAAAAATAAAACGGGGAAGGTGGCTCAACTGTGGCTAACAAGGGAAATTAAGGATAGTGTTAAATCCAAGGAAGAGGCATTTAAATTGGCCAGAAAAAGCAGCAAACCTGAGGACTGGGAGAAATTTAGAATTCAGCAGAGGAGGACAAAGGGTTTAATTAGGAGGGGGAAAATTGAGTATGAGAGGAAGCTTGCTGGGAACATAAAAACTGACTGCAAAAGCTTCTATAGATATGTGAAGAGAAAAAGATTAGTGAAGACAAACATAAGTCCCTTGCAGTCAGAATCAGGTGAATTTATAATGGGGAACAAAGAAATGGCAGACCAACTGAACAAATACTTCACGAAGGAAGACACAAATAATTTTCTGGAAATACTAGGGGACCGAGGGTCGAGTGAGAAGGAGGAACTGATGGAAATCCTAATTAGACGGGAAATTGTGTTAGGGAAATTGATGGGATTGAAGGCCGATAAATCCCAAGGGCCTGATAGTCTACATCCCAGAGTACTTAAGGAAGTGGCACTAGAAATAGTGGATGCATTGGTGATCATTTTCCAACAGTCTATCAAGTCTGGATCAGTTCTTGTGGACTGGAGGGTAGCTAATGTAACACCGCTTTTTAAAAAAGGAGGGAGAGAGAAAATGGGGAATTATAGACTGGTTAGGCTGACATCAGTAGTCGGGAAAATGTTGGAATCAATTATTAAAGATGAAATATTTGGAAAGCAGTGACAGGATCGGTCCAAATCAGCATGGATTTATGGAAGGGAAATCATGCTTGACAAATCTTCTAGAATCTTTTGAGGATGTAACTAGTAGAGTGGACAAGGGAGAACCAGTGAATGTGGTGTATTTGGACTTTCAAAAGGCTTTTGACAAGGTCCCACACAAGAGATTAGTGTGCAAAATTAAAGCACATGGTATTAAGGGTAATGTACTGACGTGGATAGAGAACTGGTTGGCGGACAGGAACCAGACAGTCGGGATAAACGGGTCCTTTTCAGAATGGCAGGCAGTGACTAGTGGGGTGCCGCAGGGCTCAGTGCTGGGACCCCGGCTATTTACAATATCCATCAATGATTTAGATGAAGGAATTGAGTCTAATATCTCCAAGTTTGCAGTTGACACTAAGCTGGGTGGAGGTGTGAGCTGTGAGGAGGATGCTAAGAGGCTGCAGGGTGACTTGGACAGGTTAGGTGAGTGGGCAAATGCATGGCAGATGGAGTATAATATGAATAAATGTGAGGTTATCCACTTTGGTGGCAAAAACACAAAGGCAGAATATTATCTGAATGGCGGCAGATTAGGAACAAGGGAGGTGCAACGCGACCTGGGTGTCATGGTACATCAGACATTGAAAGTTGGCATGCAGGTACAGCAGGCGGTGAAGAAGGCAAATGGCATGTTTGCCTTCATAGCTAGGGGATTTGAGTATAGGAGCAGGGAGGTCTTACTGCAGTTGTACAGGGCCTTGGTGAGGCCTCACTTGGAATATTGTGTTCAGTTTTGGTCTTCTAATCTGAGGAAGGACGTTCTTGCTATTGAGGGAGTGTAGCAAAGGTTCACCAGACTGATTCCCGGGATGGCAGGACTGACATATGAGGAGAGACTGGATCGACTGAGCCTGTATTCACTGGAGTTTAGAAGGATGAGAGGGGATCTCATAGAAACGTATAAAATTCTGACAGGACTGGACAGGTTAGATGCAGGAAGAATGTTCCCGATGTTGGGGAAGTCCAGAACCAGGGGACACAGTCTAAGGATAAGGGGTAAACCATTTAGGACCAAGATGAGGAGAAACTTCTTCACTCAGAGAGTTGTTAACCTGTGGAATTCTCTACCACAGAGAGTTGTTGATGCCAGTTCATTGGATATATTCAAGAAGGAGTTAGATATGGCCCTTATGGATAAAAGGATCAAGGGGTATGGAGATAAAGCAGGAGTGGGGTACTGTGGTGAATGATCAGTCCTGATCTTATTGAATAGTGGTGCAGGCTCGAAGGGCCTACTCCTGCACCTATTTTCTATGTTTCTATGTTTCTATCACAATCATAGTACTAGGAGTTAAGGACCCTGCGGAACTCTTATTACTATGGTACTTTAGTTTATTGGCTGCTCAGAGCCATGTGACTCCAGCTCGAGGCCTGCGCACGCATCGACGTGCACACGCTGCGAATCACAGTCAAAGGAGGCCTCAGCATCGTAAAGTCGAACGTGGGCAGCAGCTAAAGATAGGTGCGTATTTTTCTCTAAAATGCATGAGGGAAGCACAAAACTGAATTTCTGGGCCATTAAGTTATGGTGTGTACACAATCATCATCATAGGCAGTCCCTTGGAATCGAGGAAGACTTGCTTCCACTCTTAGAATGAGTCCTTAGGTGGCTGAACAGTCCATAGAAACATAGAAACATAGAAACATAGAAAATAGGTGCAGGAGTAGGCCATTCGGCCCTTCGAGCCTGCACTGCCATTCAATGAGTTCATGGCTGAACATGCAACTTCAGTACCCCATTCCTGCTTTCTCGCCATACTCCTTGATCCCCCTAGTAGTAAGGACTACATCTAACTCCTTTTTGAATACATTTAGTGAATTGGCCTCAACAACTTTCTGTGGTAGAGAATTCTCTGAGTGAAGAAGTTTCTCCTCATCTCGGTCCTAAATGGCTTACCCCTTATCCTTAGACTGTGACCCCTGGTTCTGGACTTCCCCAACATCGGGAACATTCTTCCTACATCTAACCTGTCTAAACCCATCAGAATTTTAAACGTTTCTACGAGATCACCTCTCATTCTTCTGAACTCCAGTGAATACAAGCCCAGTTGATCCAGTCTTTCTTGATATGTCAGTCCCGCCATCCCGGGAATCAGTCTGGTGAACCTTCGCTGCACTCCCTCAATAGCAAGAATGTCCTTCCTCAAGTTAGGAGACCAAAACTGTACATGATACTCCAGGTGTGGCCTCACCAAGGCCCTGTACAACTGTAGTAACACCTTCCTGCCCCTGTACTCAAATCCCTTCGCTATGAAGGCCAACATGCCATTTGCCTTCTTCATGGCCTGCTGTACCTGCATGCCAACCTTCAATGACTGATATACCATGACACCCAGGTATCGTTGCACCTCCCCTTTTCCTAATCTGTCACCATTCAGATAATAGTCTGTCTCTCTGTTTTTACCACCAAAGTGGATAACCTCACATTTATTCACATTATACTTCATCTGCCATGCATTTGCCCACTCACCTAACCTATTCAAGTCACTCTGCAGCCTTATAGCATCCTCCTCGTAGCTCACACTGCCACCTAACTTAGTGTCATCCGCAAATTTGGAGATACTACATTTAATCCCCTCGTCTAAATCATTCATGTACAATGTAAACAGCTGGGGCCCCAGCACAGGACCTTGCGGTACCCCACTAGTCACTGCCTGCCATTCTGAAAAGGACCCATTTACTCCTACTCTTTGCTTCCTGTCTGCCAAACAGTTCTCAATCCACGTCAGCACACTACCCCCAATTCCATGTGCTTTAACTTTGCACATTAATCTCTTGTGTGGGACCTTGTCGAAAGCCTTCTGAAAGTCCAAATACACCACATCAACTGGTTCTCCCTTGTCCACTCTACTGGAAACATCCTCAAAAAATTCCAGAAGATTTGTCAAGCATGATTTCCCTTTCACAAATCCATGCTGACTTGGACCTATCATGTCACCTCTTTCCAAATGCGCTGCTATGACATCCTTAATAATTGATTCCATCATTTTACCCACTACCGATGTCAGGCTGACCGGTCTATAATTCCCTGTTTTCTCTCTCCCTCCTTTTTTAAAAAGTGGGGTTACATTGGCTACCCTCCACTCCATAGGAACTGATCCAGAGTCTATGAAATGTTGGAAAATGACTGTCAATGCATCCGCTATTTCCAAGGCCACCTCCTTAAGTACTCTGGGATGCAGTCCATAAGGCCCTGGGGATTTATCGGCCTTCAATCCCATCAATTTCCCCAACACAATTTCCCGACTAATAAGGATTTCCCTCAGTTCCTCCTTCTTACTAGACCCTCTGACCCCTTTTATATCCGGAAGGTTGTTTGTGTCCTCCTTAGTGAATACCGAACCAAACTACTTGTTCAATTGGTTTGCCATTTCTTTGCTCCCCGTTATGACTTCCCCTGATTCTGACTGCAGGTGACCTACGTTTGTCTTTACTAACCTTTTTCTCTTTACATATCTATAGAAGCTTTTGCAGTCCGTCTTAATGTTCCCTGCAAGCTTCCTCTCATACTCTATTTGCCCTGCCCTAATCAAACCATTTGTCCTCCTCTGCTGAGTTCTAAATTTCTCCCAGTCCCCGGGTTCGCTGTTATTTCTGGCCAATTTGTATGCCACTTCCTTGGCTTTAATACTATCCCTGATTTCCCTTGATAGCCACGGTTGAGCCACCTTCCCTTTTTTATTTTTACGCCAGACAGGGATGTACAATTGTTGTAGTTCATCCATGCGGTCTCTAAATGTCTGCCATTGCCCATCCACTGTCAACCCCTTAAGTATCATTCGCCAATCTATCCTAGCCAATTCATGCCTCATACCTTCAAAGTTACCCTTCTTTAAGTTTTGGACCATGGTCTCTGAATTAACTGTTTCATTCTCCATCGTAATGTAGAATTCCACCATATAATGGTCACTCTTCCCTAAGGGGCCTCGCACAATGAGCTTGCTAATTAATCCTCTCTCATTACACAACACCCAGTCTAAGATGGCCTCCCCCCTAGTTAGTTCCTCGACATATTGGTCTAGAAAACCATCCCTTATGCACTCCAGGAAATCCTCCTCCACCGTATTGCTTCCAGTTTGGTTAGCCCAATCTATATGCATATTAAAGTCACCCATGATAACTGCTGCACCTTTATTGCATGCACCCCTAATTTCCTGTTTGATGCCCTCCCCAACATCACTACTACTGTTTGGAGGTCTGTACACAACTCACACTAACGTTTTTTGCCCTTTGGTGTTCTGCAGCTCTACCCATATAGATTCCACATCATCCAAGCTAATGCCCTTCCTAACTATTGCATTAATCTCCTCTTTAACCAGCAATGCTACCCCACCTCCTTTTCCTTTTATTCTATCCTTCCTGAATATTGAATACCCTTGGATGTTGAGTTCCCAGCCCTGATCATCCTGGAGCCACGTCTCTGTAATCCCAATCATATCATATCTATTCACATCTATTTACACAGTTAATTCATCCACCTTATTACGGATACTCCTTGCATTAAGACGCAAAGCCTTCAGGCTTGTTTTTTTAACACTCTTTGTCCTTTTCGAATTATGATGTAGTGTGGCCCTTTTTGTTTCTTGCCTTTGTTTACTCGGCCTTCCACTATTGCTTTTTACCTTTCTACCATCTGTTTCTGACTCCATATTACTTCGCCCTGTCTCACTGCAGAGGTTCCCTCCCCCTGCAATATTAGTTTTAACACTCCGGAACTGCATTAGCAAATGTTACCCCCAGGACATCAGTTCCAGTCCTGCCCAAGTACAAACCGTCCCTTTTTATAGGTCCCACTTCCCCCAGAACTGGTTCCAATGTCCCAGGAATTTGAATCCCTCCCTCTTGCACCACTACTCAAGCCATGTATTTATTCTAACTATCCTGCTCCCTCTACTCTGATTAACACGTGGAAGTGGTAGCAATCCAGAGATTACTACCTTTGAGGTCCTACTTTTTAATTTAACTCCTAGCTCCCTAAATTCAGCTTGTAGGACCTCTTCCCGCTTCTTACCTATATCGTTGGTACCTACATGTACCACTACAACTGGCAGTTCACCCTCCCTCCCCAGAATGCTCTGCAGCCACTCCAAGTCATCCTTGACCTTTGCACCAGAGAGGCAACATACCATCCTGGAATCTCAGTTGCGGCCACAGAAACTCCTATCTAATCTCCTTACAATAGAGTCCCCTATCACTATAGCTCTCCCACTCTTTTTCCCGCTCTTCTGTGCAGCAGAGCCACCCGTGGTGCCATGAACCTGGCTGCTGGTGCCTTCCCCTGGTAAGTCATCTCCCCCAACAGTTTCCAAAACGGTATATCTGTTTTGGAGGGAGATGACCGCAGGGGACTCCTGCAATACCTTCCTGCTCTTGCCTTGTCTCTTGGTCACCCATTCACTATCTGTCCTAACCCTTACTTGCGGTGTGACCAACTCACTAAATGTGCTATCCACAACATTCTCAGCATTGTGCATGCTCCAGAGTGAGTCCATCTGCAGCTCCAGTGCCGTCATGCGGTCTGTTAGGAGCTGCAGCTGGATACACTTCCCGCACACTTAGTAATCAGGGACCCTGATTTCCAACATAGCATAGGTGGAGCATGACACGGGTCCGAGCTCTCCTGCCATGAATTAACCCTTAAATTAATTTACTTACTAAAATTTACTTAAACACCAAACAGCTACTTAGTAGTTTGCTGCCAATTAAACCAATCTAAAAGTCAGTCTAAAAGAGAGTTATACTTACCAGTCGAACAGCCAACCACTTACCAGCTTGGCTGTGGCGTCACCTCTCGATTTTGCACCTCTCTATCTTTGTCTACAGCTGGTTGGGCTGGTCTCTGGGCCTCCGTCTCCTACTCTCACACTCCTTATCAGCTGCTCTAGTGTCAGCACTGGTTGGAAAAACAAGACAAAACAGCACCTGCCACCCCCACTTGCCATTAAAACTCACCCACTTACCAAACTCACGAATGCCACTCTAATACGAGAGCCACAGTCCCTGTCACAGGTGGGACAGATAGTCATTGAGGGTAAGGGAGGATGGGACAGGTTTGCCGCATGCTCTTTCCGCTGCCTGCACTTGAATTTCTGCATGCTCTCAGCGATGAGACTCAAGGTGCTCAGTGCCCTCCCGGATGCACTTCCTACACTTAGGGCGGTCTTTGGCCAGGGACTCCCAGGTGTCGGTGGGGATGTTGCACTTTATCAGGGAGGCTTTGAGGGTGTACTTGTAACGTTTCCTCTGCCCACCTTTGGCTCATTTGCCATGAAGGAGTTCCGAGTAGAGCGCTTGCTTTGGGAGTCTTGTGTCTGGCATATGGACAATGTGGCCTGCCCAGCAGAGCTGATCAAGTGTGGTTGGTGCTTCAATGCTGGGGATGTTGGCCTGGTCTGCATCACTCATGACTGGCTGTAAGTGCCAACTGAAATTCATTTTCTTCAGTGTTAACTAATCAGGAACTAATCATTTAAAAATGTTAATAGATGTTTTTATCTCACCATTCTTTCTCAACTCCTCATCTCTCTTGAAGGCTTTGACTCATTGCAGGAGAACAGTTCTTTGCTACCAGTTGCCTCTAGTACTTCGCTCAATTGGCCATTATTCACATGTGACCTTTGACAGCGAGTATTGGTAGGCTATTTTGCTGTGGGCATCACTGCCAAACCCAATTAAAAATCTGCACATACACGCTGGCAGCAAGGAGTCATTGGAGAGTGATCACGAGTGAGAACCGTGGCTATCTTTTCCCTCTCCAACCTAGATCAATTGTAGCATCCCAACTACCATCCTATAAATAATCTGCCAACAAACCACAGAATGAGGATCAAATCTGAAAATGTCCTGGTCTGTTTAGCTGATCAGGGAGTCCCCACAAATTTTAATAGCTAATATAAATATTTAATTTAATGTTCATCATCTCTTGAATGGACCATTGGTTTATACTAGCCACAACTTTAGTTAACTTGACTTATCTCAATGTTTATTGTAAAATCTATCAGCTCCTTCTCAAACCTAATAGAAACCATGCTATCCCACAATTCAGTAGGGTGAAAGAGACAATACAGTTAAAGAAGAAAGAAAGAATTTGTATTTTTACAGCCCATTTCAAACCCACAAGATGTCCCAAAGTGCTTTACACCCAATTAAGTATTCTTGAAGTGTAGTCACTGTTGTAATGTAGGAAACACGGCAGCCAATTTGTGCACAAGCAAGCCCCCACAAACAGCAATAAGATAAATGTTGTGCGTTTCTGATCAAGTGATGTTGGTTGAAGGATAATTGTTGGCTAGGACACTGGGAGAACTCCATTGCTCTGCTTTGAATAGTGCCATGGGATCTTTTACATGTACCTCAGAGGATAGGCAGGCAGGCCCTTGGTTTAACATCACATCCAAATGACCCCACTCACAATGGTGTAGCACTCCCTCAATACTGCACTGAAGTGCCAGCCTAAATTATGCGCTGAAGTCTCTGGAGTGGGACTTGAATCCACAACCTTCTGACTCAGAGGCTAAAGTGCTATCATTGAGCCAAGGCTGAAACCTTAAGTCCATCCAACTAATGTTTTAATTAATTTCAGATTGCTCCTCTTTTCAGAATAGGCAACAATAATTAAGATAATGAAGGCAACCTTATATATCTTCATGGTCCTGAAACTTAATTGTATCTACCTATATCAGAAACGCACTCCCTGCTGACTAGGGATAAACATTTAGATGTCAGTCATGGCCTTTTTGTTGATTTCAGTAAAAATCACAGGGGTAGAAATCGGTATGCATTGCACCCATTGTTTAGGCGTAAAGCAGGCACAAAGTATGCCAAGTTAGCAGTAGGACGGCCTGCGCCCAATCTGCGTTGGCGTCGATCCTACTGCCAAATCCGTGTGGATGCCTAAAACAGGCGTTAGGCCCTTTGATTATGTAAATTAGGGGACAACCCATCGAATGGATACCTTTCCCAAAAAGATCACCTCATGAATGGGCAAAGTGTCGGGCTCCCTTTCCTCACAGCATGCTCCAACCCCCCTCCCCTCAGGACTTACCCCGGCAGGTAGGTGAGGACCGAGGACCAATTTCTATCAGCCCTCGGGCCTCTTGCTTTAGGCACATGGGCAGCCCTACGCAACACTGAGTTTGGGCCCCAAAATGGGTCCAGACTATTGCCTACCCCTGGCAGTCTGAACAGAAGATTGAACTGCGGGGCTTTTCTTTGATTAGTCTGGTCTCCAAAGAAAAAAACTCAAATCATCAGAACCACCTAAGGGAAATTAATAGCATTCAAAGGCATTTGGAGAAATTAACTGCCGGATAGCCTAAGGAGTGGCAGATGGATTTTAATGTGAATAAATGTAACAAAATGCACATTGGGAAAGGAAATGTGAAACATGTGTACACAATGAATGGGCATCTAGTAGCAAAAGTGGAAAACGAAAAGTTGAGTGATCATCAACCGTTCACTGAAAGTGTCCAGTCAGTATAACACTGTTAGTAATGAGGTTTATGTTTAACAACTTCTTGATATAAAAAAAGCTGGAACATTTCTTGTTCAGAGCAGGTTTGATGAAGGGCCATGAACGCTAGATCTAGAGAGGACATGATCCAGGACTTTAAAATGCAAGTAGACGCTGATAATATAGATAAAAGCAGGAGAGGACAACGGTGAAAAAGCGTAAAGCTATTTTTTCCCACATAAGTGAATATGTGGATTAGACTCCCATCATAATACCATGTAAAAGAAAACCATTGTACTATCTTAATAAAATTCAAATCCATGTTGTGAAAAGAACACTATCGATGATGTGTGGAACCAAGTAAGTTTCTTGCTGGGGCCAAGTAAGTTTCATCCAGGTGGAGCAAACATGGGTTAAATCATGTGTTGTAATGTCCAATTCACATCCTGGACTAAACTTGGAGGTCAGAGAGGAATTTCACGTACCATTATATCCTTGAACTTTTAGCTGTGTTACTCACCTGCCTTAGGTAGATTAAATAAATTGGGTTGAGTTTACAAAAGGGCAAAATGTGCATGAGCTGTGGAAGGAATGGTTGTGATGGATCAAATGGCCTTATCTTATTCAATACTTTCTTGTATTCTGTCATTCACTTTTGACTAATTGAAGACAAATATCAATACCTTTATCCCTACTAAAAACAATTCTACTAGACTCCAATGATACCGGAGTTGAGAGTCATCAGATGACAATACATAGCAGAAGGATTAAACTTGAAGGAAATAGGCATGAAAGGTAAATAAAATGGACCCTGCCAAACCCTTCACAAATGTACACCCAACACCATTATTTGGCACTAACATCTGAGTGCCTGGAGTACATTTTGTAGCTAACAGCACATGGAAAGTCTCTTTCTTGTATCGCTGCATAACCGTACAGTGCAAACAGTAGTTCCCAAGATGTTTCTTGACTGACAGCAGCCCCACATTTTCATTCCTAAGACCATATGGTCATCAAAGGGCAAGGAAAAGTTCAGAAGGAAAACAGAAACAACACTGATCAAATACAGTAGTTTTGTTATGCTTGACTCAAAAAAAGCGTAAATACATTCTCACATATGGAACATCTGGTGGAAGAGTAATTTCTACCAAAGTGTTTTAGTATTTCCTCATAATTAATTTCACATGCACAAAACCAGAGCTAGTGGGTTAGGCTGGGTACAACACAAAAAGCTCTCTGTACTGGTGAAGACCAAAAGGCATTTCACTGCATTTGTGTCTGATTAAAATGTACTAATGTACCCACAGTAGGAACATGACTTTTTTTTATTTGCTGTACTGCAAAGTTAATGTTGAAGTCTGTCACATTATACAGCACCACAGAACTCTATATTTGTACCGGTACCGATGCCTTTTACAGAATTATATTAACTTATATGAAGCCATATACCCTACACAAAAGTAAATTAAAAAGGGTTGATTTCATTTTTTTTAGTACGTAAAGAAATTGTTGATTATACCGATTTCACAATTTTCCACAAAATAAAATGTTTACTGGAAGATTCAGATTAGTTGATTATTTTTTTTCCACTGTCGGAAGCCCTGGGTTCAATCCTTTGCCTGTACCGACTTAGTTGCTCTCAGCTGGAGTGAGATTAAAGGTGCTTTCGCTGGCCTTAGTACCCCTGGGCTAAGGAGAAGGAAAATCAGCCAGGGCTCCTGCTCCTAGTCACTATGGATGGATGTCATATGGGAACATGAGACTTAGACGTAATGTCTACTAGCACTTAGTAATCTAGGTTCATTCATCATGACCACTTGCACGCTAGTCTAGGAACATAGGAGCAGGAGTAGGCCAATCAGGCCCTCGAGCCTGCTCTGCCATTCAATTAGATCATGGCCGATCTGGACCTTAACTCTATTTAAATCCAATATGCCTTGAAACCTTACCTAACAAAAATCAATCTCAATCTTGAAAGCTCTAGTTGTCCCAGCAGTCACAGCATTTTAGGCAAAAGAATTCCAAATTTCTACTACTCTTTGTGTGAAAGAGCACTTCCTGACATCCCCACTGAACAGCTTAGCTCTAATTTTAAGATTATGTCCCTTGTCTGATTTCCCTCATCATAGGAAATAGTTTTTCTGTATCTACTTTATCTAATCCTTTTAATATTTTAAACACCTCAATCAGATCACTCCTCAATCTTCTACAATCAATGGAATACAAGCCACATTTATGCAACCTGACCTCATATTTTAACCCTTTTATTAATCTAGGCTAATTCATAATGAATGGTCACTTGGATGCCAGTATCCACACAACCATACTCTGGCATAAGTCATGAGAAGACGGAGGGAAAGAGAAGAACATTTGGGGGGAAATATTTTCTCACCATATTTATATATACTTTTTTCCATAACTATGCTTTCCTACATGAATACAGTGTTAACCAGAAACAGCTCAGACAGTTCTATTTCCTTTGCCTATTTTAATTTGAAAAATACAAAAAGTAGGAAAGAGGAAGTGTTTGGAAAGTATACACATTTAAAAAAATGTGAGTTTACTTATTTTTTTCACTACTAGTTTTCATAATTTAATAAAAAAGCATAAGGAATGACCTAATAAAGGTCTTTACAATTCTGAAGGGCTTCAATAGGGTAAACATAGAGCAGATGTTTCCACTTTGTGGGTGAATCCAAAACTAGGGGTGATCAATGTTAAGATAGTCACTAACTAACAAATCCAATAAGGAATGCAGGAGGAATTTCTAGAGTGCGGTGAGAATGTGAAACTTGTTACCGCATGGAGTAGTTGAGGCAAATAGCATAGGTCCATTTAAGGGGAAGCCAGATAAGTACATGAGGGAGAAAGGAATAGAGGGATATGCTGATAGGGTAAGTTGAAACAGGGTGGGAGGAGGCTCATGTGGAGCATAAACATAGACGATTTGGGCCAAATGGCCTGTTTCTATGCTGTAAATTCTATGTAATAATGTCTATGCAATTCTTCAGGCGAGGAGTCATGTAATTGAAACATAAAGATAAGAATGAACACTAGGGTGGCTCTAAAAGCTGGGAAATTGCTGAAAATAGAAACATCATTGGTTTGAACAACATTTTTGAAATTCTATCTTGGACAGGTTTTGCATGTCAGAAAATCACGTCTATAATTATTAAATACTACCTTATTCCGTGAATAGAGAAATGATTGAACACAAAATATGAAAACTGCCATTGCATTAAAAAATTAAAAGGGAACCAATTGCTATTTATTCCCTTATCTTACTCAGAAAAATATCTAACACAGTAACCTTATTGTAGGTTTTATTTATGAATGGAAATTATATAATGGAAAGTATCTATCAAGGGAAATGAGGTTGCTATGTCATTGAAATGGAAAAGCATATAATAAGACGTGATACGTTTGGCAAAAAAAACATCTGTATATGAGGCCACAAGCAGACAAGACCACCACAACTCTGTGTGTGTATTTTATAACACATAATTAACTCTCAAAATATATATTTCATGAACTATCATTGTGAATAATTGTGTCAATAAGTTCTGAATAAAAACCTTACCACATCAATACACAGTGGGTGAAATGTGCACCATAAATTCTACAGATTGTAGTCGATGGCAGTCTCTTACGTTGTCAAATTTTAACATTCTTGCTGTTTTCCATCTCCTTATTCACTCTCTACATTCACATTATTTTCCTCATTTAGTCGATCGGAATAGTCCAGCATGCAAACATTGCTACCGCCGCTGGGAATCTCATTATGTCGGGTCGCCACTACTTGAACACTGCTCAAGGAATCCTTTCCTTCCCACATTCCAGGTTCTCCTCTCTTCCAGGACTGCTGCTCAGAACCCATGAGGAGAAGTCTAAATGTCAGCTAAAGTAGAGATTGAATGTTATACTTTGGAATTCACCAGGGCAACATTTCTCTTAAAAAAAAATTCTCCATTTTTTTTTCTCCCTCTCTCCTCCTCGCCTCAACACGCTGATTCATAGTGGGATATATTTCTATTAGTGCTGGCACCCCTCCAGCCTTCCACCCAAGAGGCCATTCTTCGTGCGTGAACCAAGTCAGCGATTGTCAGTAGCTGTTTCACCTTGGGAAGCAAGACAGCTGAAGACAACCCAACATCCGCAACATGTGTATTTCCCAGTGAGCGCAACTGGACAAGAGATCAGCATTCACCACTGAGTCACAAGGTGTGGGTTCAAGTCCCACTCCACGCACTTGAGCTTTAAAAATCTAGGCTGACACTCCAGTGCAGTACGGAGGGAGAGCTGCACTATTGGAGGTGCTGTCTTTCAGATGAGACGTTAAAGGAGGCCCGTCTGCTCTCTCAAGTGGACGTAAGAAATCTTATGGCACTATTTCGAAGAAGAGCACAGGAGTTATCCCCAGTGCCCTGGTCAATATTCATCCCTCAATCAACAGAACAAAAAAACAAATTATCTGATCATTATCATGTTGCTGTTTGTGGGAGCTTGCTTGTGTGCAAATTGGCTGCCGCGTTTCCCACATTACAACAGTAACTACATTCCAAAAAGTATTTCATTGGCTATAAAGCGCTTTGAGACATCCGGAGGTCATAAAAGTCGCTATATAAATCCAAGTCTTTCTTCTTTCTTTCTTTCTAGATAATTCGTCTCCCTTGACCACCGAGACTGAAGCTACTTGAAATGCTCTGACTGTTTGGCTGAGATCCATCAAATCGGTGCAGAGCAGGGAAAACCTGGGATTTTCCTTTTGAATGGCGCAGTTCCGCACCTCATGATGACAAAATATATATTTTTTTAAAGATCCAGGTCATGATCTGTCGTAGTACTAAACTGTTAATCAACATAATGTTTTTGTTTTTCAGATTTATTTTCCATTTTTTTGCCACCTCTCCTGAAGGTGTTGCCTGGTAGCAACGCCCGCAGCCTTCCAGAATTTTCATCCGAGTGAACATTTCCAAGTGTGAGCCTAGATAAGCTGTTTGATTGTGGAATAATCACAGATAAACCCAATTCCGCTCTCATCTGCTATCCGTGCATGTGCAATTTTTCCGGTAGGGTTCATTGAATCAGGATAAGGAGCAGGACGTCTGGCTATACTTCTCCTCCATTGCTTCTTGACACTAAGCACAATTGTAGCATTCCCTACAGTAGCCTTGACAAACACTCCTTACCTAAGGAAGGATATACTTGCCTTAGAAGGAGTGCAATGAAAGTTCACCAGACTGATTTCTGAGATGAGAGGGTTGTCCTATGAGGACAGATTGCGTAGACAAGATCTCTAATCCCTAGAGTTTAGAAGAATGAGAGATGATCTCATTGAAACGTGTAAAATCCCTACAGGGTAGATGCTGGGAGGATGTTTCACCTGGCTAGGGAGTCTAAAACTCAGGATCATAGTCTCAGAATAAGAGGTCGTCCATTTAGGACTGAGATAAGGAGAAATTTCTTCAGGGAAAGAGTTGTGAATCTTTGGAATTCTCTAACCCAGAGAGCTGTGAAGCCTCAGTCGTTGCATATATTCAAGACAAAGATTGATAGATTTTTGGTTACTAAGGGAATCAAGAGATATGGGGATAGTGCAGGAAGGTGGAGTTGAGATCGAAGATCAGCCATGATCTTACTGAATGGCAGAGCAGGCTTGAGGGGCCAAATGCCCTACTCCTGCTCCTATTTCTTATGTTCCTATGAAATCAGCTAACTCAGCCCAGACTGGGAATTAAACCTGAAATGTTCTGGTCTCGGCGATCTAATGCTACACTGGATGAGGTATTTGCTCATTAGGCCATCAAATACCCCAAAGATTTTATGTTTTATTTCATAGAAATGATATTGTGTAGCAGTCATAAAAAGAATAAAATGATGCATTTCAATTAATTTAAGTGTTTTTCTTTCTACAAAAAAAGGTTCTTTAAGTGGAGCATTTGAATGAAGGTACACAGTTATGTTGACAAAACAAATCGCTAAAAAGGTTATTAGTAATGAAAAGTAGCACAGTGATTATGGAACATAGCAACAGAAGTGGGCCATCCAGTCCCTTGAGCCAGCTCCACCATTCAATTAGATCATGGCTGATTTGTAACTTAACTCCATTTACCCACCTTGGTTCCTTATCCCTTAATACCCTTGCCTAACAAAAATCTATCTATCTCAGTTTTAAAATTTTCAAATTGACCTCCAGCCTCCAACAGCTTTTTGGGGGAGAGAGTTCTGCATTTCCACTATCCTTTGTGTGAAGAAGTGCTTCCTGGAAGGTACTACTGAGTCAGGGGCCATTTGTAATATTACAAACAATGGGTACTTAGGGAAGGGAGTCAATGCTTCAAGTGCTTTTCCCTGTAACTATATATCGAGGGCCTGAAGTCCAGGAGTGCTGTTCCCCCAGCACAAGTACAACTGAGCAGAATCTCTATCTGGCATGGAAAACAGGGTCAGGGTTACTCAAACAGTCAGGGTGGACCACTGGCACCTATAAGGATGCATCAAAAGTGTCCTGCTGCTTCAATGGCATAATAGAGATCCAGGAAGGACCCAACCCAAAAGCTTGTACTTTCAGGCCTCAGTTCCTCAGAAAGATTTAGAGGCTTCTTTGCCGCTAATTGATTATCTCTGGGCTCCACCCCATTAATGCAGTATCTTGGCCTGCAAAGGTCTTGGGGCATTACCTGCGGTGTCGGTGGGACTTACAGCAGCTTTCAGCTGGCCAGCATTCAGATGAAGCCTGCCGAGTCCGCAAAGGACGGAATGCCTGGAATATCCCAGGAACTCCCTCAGCAACGCCACCTTGACCAAGAAGGTGTCGGGCAGAAGATTCATCATATCCCCACCCTTCTGCTCCAAATTTTGCTGACCTTGCTTAATAGGGTTTTCTGCCCCAAATGCCTACCTCTCCATTTAGAAACCTCCTTTTCTGCCATCTCACATCGCAGGAATCTCAGGAATAAAGTGTAATCTGTTTTTTAAAAAAGCGATTTGAAAGACTTTTGTTTATATAATAACCTCATTTCATCTCTCAGAGACAGCTTCAAGTGCTTCACATACAATGAAATATGTTTGAGTGTGGTGACTGATTGTTATGTAGCCAAAATCAGCAATTATTTTTCACCTAGCAAGATCCCACAAGCAGTGATGTTATGAATGATTAATTAGTGTCAGCTGTGGCTCAGTGGGTAGCACTTTCGCCTCTGAGTCAGACGGTGGTGGGTTCAAATCTCACTCTAGACAATTGAGTACAAAAATCTAGGCTGACACTCTAGTGCAGTACCGGGGGAGTGCTGAACTGTCTGAGATGCTGTCTTTCAGTTGAGATGTTAAACCGCATTCTTAAGTGGACGTAAAATAACCCATAGCACTATTTCAAATGAAAATTGGGAAGCTTTCTCCAGTATCCTGGCCAATATGTATCCCTCAACCAACATCACTAAAACAGATGATCTGGTCATTATCACATTGCTGTACGTGTGGAGCTTGCTGTGCGCAAATTGACTGCTGCGTTTCCTACATTACAACAATAACTACACTTCAAAAGTATTTCATTGACAGTAAAGTGCTTTTGGTAGTCCTGAGGTCATGAAAGGTGTGATAGAAATGCAAGTCTTTCCTTTATCAATATGATTCTGATGCGATTGGTTGAAGGAGAAGGAATGACACAGAGACAGCTCTCTGCTCATCTTCCAATGGTGCCATGAGGTTTTTAGGTGGCGAAATTGTGTATCGCCCCGTTTGGGGTGGTAACATTTGCGAGGCGGGAATTCATACGACCTAAATTCGGGCTATCACCCCTGAGAGGAAGTGGAGCGCAATATCAGGCCCGGTTCACAACCCACAAGGCTGGCGCTGACATCGCCTGTGGCAGCCTCTCGGGGCGCTGCCCAATTTCTGCCGTGGGGCGTAAAGGGGCTACCATGGGGCGAAAATGGGTCGCTGCACACAGCGATGACATCATTGCTGGAGGTGTAGCGGCCCTGGGCATTACCGGCAGGAGTGAGGCGCTACCAGTTTTGCGCCTCCGTTAACTCCCGCGCAATTTCGTGGGAGCCGGTAGCCCCCCACCTCCGCCCGCTTCCCGGGCAAAAACACATTTGCGTCCCGTTAGTGTCCCCCGGAGGCCAATTTCGCCCCCTTAATGTCCTGCTGAACAAGAAAATGGGCCTTGATTATAGCTGCCTTATGTTGAGTTTATTTAGTGCTGTGGCCATAGGCTCCCAATACAAACTTGGCAGATTTGCTAAGTATTAAATTAATTAAACTGATTAGCAAAACCGGTGTGCTTACTTAGGAGCTGTTGCTGGCTCCACAGGAACTGAATGTCAGGAGCCAGCAGCCTTAATACTCCATTAAACTCAATGTGCACAAATCCTGGAGTATGGTTTGAACTCACAACCTCCTGTGGTTGTTACAGTACACTTTGTGAGGTGGAGGAGGTACAAGTAAAATAGAGCTCTTTGTATTCTTGTCAAATAGATGACAATTATGGTCGGTCTCTAACAGTTACAGCAATTGAGAACGCAGTGGTGTAATTCAATGAAAGCAGCTAATATATATTTTGGTCTTTTTTAAGTTTGTCTTTGATTTGTATCTAAATGCCATCAATTATTATTGGCTACGTTCCCTCACTTGTTAAAACAGTGAGGACTGCTGATTCATTTTTTTAACTCTCTTTTTTAAAGTTTTTAATTTTTTGCTTGTCTTGCCATTTCTCTGCTTGTCTTGCCATTTATAACCTCCTTATTGGGCAATTGTTCCATGGGTGCCAGGCCCCATCCAGTACCTTACCCAAATGGTCATTATTCATGCATCAGCCTTGACCATGCGTGCCAGAAGACTATTCAGCCACATTACAGCTGATCCCAGTTTTGTCCTCACCCATTGCACTCGTGCACAAGCTTCCAACAGGGGTTGCTGCAGATCAAGTGCGGTCAGTTTTGCCCACGCACAATTCAGAGGTGCTGAGGCCAACTATTGCTTCCCAACAGCTGAAATCAACCAACTTGACGCGAGTCAAACATGGGCCATTCCTAGTCTGCATGGCTCACATACTGACTGGAGGAACTCCCTGAGCCATCAGAGGGCGCCATCACTAAGCCATCAGCACCTTGACTCACCATGAGAGGATAGGTGACTGATACAGCTTCCATGCGCCATTTAGAAGGCATTTTTACACTGGTGCTTCCTTAGTTTGGATCACAGGAAAGCTGTGCCTACCATTCTGCCAGCAGAATAAAGAGAGCCAGATTTAGCTGTGGAAGCGTGGAGAGCCAACTCATGGACGCCAGTCTCCCAGAATCGGAACTCAACAAGTGCCAGCGTAAAAGTGTCTAAAGAGAGTTTTATCCAACTTTAAGTATGTGCTGCTGGTTGTGGGAGTGGAGAGGAGAGGGAAGGGTGATTAACATCAAATTATAATTCAGCTTTGCACTGACTATTTTAGATGATTACGTCAAGTCAGTGGGGCAAGTATGGCATATGTTTCAGTTGCAAATTGAAAATGATTTAATTTGCGCCACCTGTGAGTTGATTATGGCTCACTGATGTTAGACAGCTCTTAGCTGCCTACTTTAAGCTAGGTGTGACCAGCATAATTAGGGAAGCATAATTAGGCAAAAACTTCAAAAATGTGTTACCTCAGCACTGGCAACCCCACCTCTAAGATTAGTGTGAGTCGAAGGGCGAACATCAGTTATTTCATTTTAATTCTCCATATGCCCGTTTACCAACATCCTGATTTTGTATCTTGATATGGTCAAAATATCTTTCATCTTTAAAAAAAATTCTTCAGGGCAGGAAACATTTTCCCCAGTCAACGGACACTGTGACTATATGTCTGAAAATCATCTTAAGTATGTGTGTGGCTTCTTTGTGTGTTTCACTGATGAACCAGCTATCTTCCTTTTGGTCTTCTTTCTATCTCCCATTGTGATCCTCCTCAGACTGCCCCTCACTTCTCTTCCAACCATGGCCTGAGTGGCTTTCTTCTTATCCACCAGTCTCTGTACATTTACTTGTTCCTCTGCCTCCTCCTTATTACTTGTCCAAATTCTGAGGTGTTCAGATATTGGTAAGTATAACTATCTGGGTGTTTTAGAACCCATCCTGGAGCATTTTCACTGTGGGACAACAGGAAAAGTTCACCTTCCGCACATAAGTCATGTCCCAAACACTGAACGTAACTTTTTTTTTACTCGTTCATGGGATGTGGGCATTGCTGATAAGGCCAGCATTTATTGCCCATCCCTAATTGCCCTTCCCTAAAGGACATTAGTGAACCAGATGGGATTTTACAACAATCCGGTAGTTTCATGGCGCCTGAGTTTGGTCGACTCACCGCCGGCTGCCGTCGAGTTTTCTCGGCGGTCTCGATGTTTTTTGGGCGCTCTCCCCTCTGAGCGAGTTTGGTCAGCTCCTCCCGCCGGCGGGGAGAGAAGACCGCTGGGGGCCGTCCGCTGGCATGTGCTGGTGTGCAACGCCCATAAGAGTCCTCCCACCTGCTGAGTCGCCAGTTTGGTCCAGGTGGACCTCCGCTCCAGCAACAGAACAGGCCGCTGCGTGAAGGTGAGTCAGTATAAAGACCTGCAAAAATAGGTTAGTGCACTTGTTTCCTTTATTTCTTTTGCAGGGATTTAGGTCAAAGAGGTCCTCTGTGGGATTTCTGTTGTTTTATTTTAATTGTTTTGAATGTTTTTATTTTATCCATTCCCCCTCCCTGGGCCCGACTCTATCCTTGGCGGGACTTTGCCGAAGATGGCATTTACCACCCAAAATGAGACGTACCACCCACTGCCGCCCAGAATTGGCTTGCAAGGACCATTTTTGCTGCCAGGCGGTCTTTCCCACATTTTTTCATGAAACTTCCGCCCGAAGTACCATCAGGATCTGAGCGGTCCTTTCGACGGTACTTGGGCGGAGCTCAGCTTTCACCAAACTCGGGCCCATGGTCACTATTACTGATACTAACCAGTATACAAATTTTAAAAAAATGTAATTAATTGAATTTAAATTCCCCAGGGGTGATTTAAGCTCATATTCCCAGATCATTAATTCAGGCCTCTGGATTGCTAGTCCAGTAACATAACCACTGTGATACTGTTCCCGCTTGAAATACACTTGAAATGCACTGTTGCCCTGTGCAGAATACCATACACATATGAGGACACAGAGAGAAGGTGACACTACACATCCACCCCATTTGAATCAGTCACACACAGGACAGCCTGGACAAGAATATAGTCAGTCCTACATCAAAATAGAAAACACTAACAAACCGGGGTCAAGATAAAGTCATACATACTGTTGTGTATCTGTAAAGCATGCACTCCCATGTTCCGCCACCAGGGAGCGCATCCCCTGAAGTCCCAAGGGATCCCAGCATCCCTTGGGAGTACTGTATATAAGCTGGCCCCTAAGGCCTGTTACTCACTCTGGAGTGTCTTAATAAAGACTGAGGTCACTGTTACTTTAACCTCCCTGAATGCAGTCTCATCTGTGTTAGGAACACAACAACTGGCGACGAGTACAAAAATCCAACGCAAAGATGCAACAAACTGTGGGCATCCTGGAGAAGTTCTTGGAGGGTGAGGACTGTAAAGCCTATTTCAAACGGTTAGACCAATACTTTGTAGCCAACGAGCTGGACGGAGAAGGAAGCGCTGCAAAAAGGAGAGCGGTCCTCCTCGTGGTCTGCGGGGCACTGACCTACAGCCTCATGAACAATCTTCTGGCTCCGGTGAAACCCACAGATAAGTTGTATGAGGAGCTGTGTACACTGGTTCTGGAGCACCTTAACCCAAGGGAGAACGTGCTGATGGCGAGGTATTGGTTCTATACGTGCCAGCGATCTGAAGGTCAGGAAGTGGCGAGCTACGTCGCCGAGCTAAGGCGACTTGCAGGACAATGTGAGTTTGATGGCTACCTGGAGCAAATGCTCAGAGACTTTTTTGTACTGGGCATTGGTCATGAGATCATCCTACGAAAACTTTTGACTGTAGAGACATCGACCCTCAGTAAGGCCAATGCGATAGCACAGGCGTTTATGTCCACCAGTGATAACACCAAACAAATCTCTCAGCGCACAAGTGCTAGCAATGTTCATAAATTAACTGGAACTGTGTTTGCGAGCAGAAATGTACAGGGCAGAAACCACGAGTCTGCAACTGCCAGCAGGCCTTAGGTGACCCAGATGACTCAGAATCCGCAACAAAAGATGAATGCAAGGCAATTCACACCTTGTGGGCATTGTGGAGGCTTCCATTAAGCCTATTCATGCCACTTCTAAGGGTATGTTTGCAAGAGCTGTGGAAAAATGGGGCACCTCCAACGAGCTTGCAAACGAGCTGCAAGCTCTGCAAAACCTGCTAACCACCACGTGACAGAGGAAGATCGTTCCATGTTGGATCAAAGCAATTTTGAGCCTGAGAGAGAGGAGGCAGATGCTGAAGTACACGGTGTGCACACATTTTCGACGAAATGTCCACCTATAATGCTAAACGTAAAATTGAATGGCTTACCTGTAGCCATGGAACTGGACACTGGCGCTAGCCAATCCATCATGAGTAAAAAGATGTTTGAGAGGCTGTGGTGCAACAAGGCACTCAGACCAGCCCTTAGCCCCATCCACACGAAACTGAGAACGTACACCAAAGAGCTTATCACTGTCCTGAGCAGCGCCTTGGTCAAGGTCACCTATGAGGGCACGGTGCACGAACTGCCACTCTGGATTGTCCCGGGCGATGGCCCCACACTGTTTGGCAGGAGCTTGCTGGGCAAAATCGGCTGGAACTGCAATGACATCCGAGCGCTATCACATGTCGATACGGCCTCATGTACCCAGATTCTTAACAAATTTCCTTCCCTTTTTGAGCCAGGCATTGGAAACTTTTCCGGGGCGAAGGTGCGGATCCACTTGGTCCCAGAGACACGAACCATTCACCACAAGGCGCGAGCGGTACCTCACATGATGAGGGAGGGAGTGGAAATCAAGCTGGTCAGGCTGCAACGCGAGGGCATCATCTCCCCAGTGGAATTCAGCGAGTGGGCCAGCCCCATTGTTCCTGTACTCAAAAGTGATGGCACGGTCAGGATTTGCGGCGATTATAAAGTAACATTAATCGTTTCTCGCTACAGGACCAATACCCACTACCTAAGGCAGACGACCTATTTGCAACGCTGACAGGAGGCAAGACGTTCACCAAGCTCGACCTGACTTCGGCCTACATGGCGCAGGAGCTGGAGGAGTCTTCGAAGGGCCTCACCAGCATCAACACGCACAAGGGAGTGTTCATCTACAACAGATGCCCGTTTGGAATTCGGTCGGCTGCAGCGATCTTCCAGAGAAACATGGGGAGCCTACTCAAGTCGGTACCACGCACAGTGGTTTTTCAGGACGACATATTGGTTACGGGTCAGGACACCGTCGAGCACCTACAAAACCTGGAGGAGGTCCTCCAGCGACTGAATCACATAGGGCTGCGGCTAAAGAGGTCGAAATGCGTTTTCATGGCAACAGAAGTGGAGTTTTTGGGGAGAAAGATTGCGGCGGACAGCATTCGGCCCACAGACGCCAAGACAGAGGCTATCACGAATGCGCACAAGCCACAGAACACCACGGAGCTGCGGTCGTTCCTGGGGCTCCTCAACTATTTTGGTAACTTCCAACGGGGTTAAGTACCCTCTTAGAGCCCTTACATGTGTTATTGCGTATAGGTGAGAACTGGATATGGGGAAAAAAACAAGTAATTGCTTTTGAGAAAGCCAGAAACATTTTATGCTCCAACAAGCTTCTTGCATTGTATAACCCATGTAAGAGACTTGTGCTAGCATGTGATGCGTCGTCGTACAGAGTCGGGTGTGTATTACAACAAGCTAACGTTGCGGGGAAGTTGCAACCTGTCGCCTATACTTCCAGGAGCTTGTCTAAGGCCGAGAGGGCCGACAGCATGATTGAGAAAGAGGCATTAGCGTGTGTGTTCGGGATAAAGAAAATGCATCAGTACCTGTTTGGCCTCAAATTTGAGCTGGAAACCGATCACAAGCCCCTCATATCCCTGTTCGTTGAAAACAAGGGGATAAATACTAATGCCTCAGCACGCATACAAAGGTGGGCACTCGCGCTATCAGCGTATAACTATATCATCCGCCGCAGGCCAGGCACCGAGAACTGTGCAGATGCTCTCAGTCGGCTACCATTGTCCACCACGGGGGTGGAAATGGCGCAGCCTGCAAACTTGTTGATGGTGGCGCAGCCCACAGACTTGTTGATGGTCATGGAAGTGTTTGAAAATGATAAATTACCTGTCACGGCCCGCCAGATTAGGACTTGGACCAGCCAAGATCCTCTGCTGTCCCTAGTAAAAAACTGTGTACTGCATAGGAGCTGGGCCAGCATCTCCGTTGAAATGCAAGAGCTAATCAAGCCGTTCCAACGGCGAAAGGACAAGCTGTCCATTCAGACAGACTGCCTGTTGTGGGGTAACCACGTAGTGCTACCCAAAAAGGGAGGGAGACATTCATCTCGGATCTCCACAGCACACACCCGGGTATAGTAATGATGAAAGCAATAGCCAGATCCCACGTGTGGTGGCCCGGTATCGATTGTGACTTAGAGTTCTGTGTACGGCAATGCAGCGTGTGTGCTCAGTTGAGCAACGCGCCCAGAGAGGCACCACTAAGTTTGTGGTCCTGGCCCTCCAGACCATGGTCGAGGATCCATGTCGACTATGCGGGCCCGTTTCTCGGTAAAATGTTCCTGGTGGTGGTGAATGCTTTTTCAAAATGGATTGAATGTGAAATAATGTCAGGAAGCACCGCCACCGCCACCATTGAAAGCCTGAGGGCCATGTTTGCCACCCATGGCCTGCCTGACATACTGGTCAGTGACAACGTGCCATGTTTCACCAGTGCCGAATTTAAAGAATTCATGACCCGCAATGGGATCAAACATGTCACCTTGGCCCGTTTAAACCAGCCTCCAATGGGCAGGCAGAGCAGGCAGTACGAACAATCAAACAGAGCCTCAAACGAGTCACAGAAGGCTCACTCCAAACCCGCCTGTCCCGAGTACTGCTCAGCTACCGCACAAGCCCCCACTCGCTCACAGGGGTGCCCCCGGCTGAGCTACTCATGAAAAGGACACATAAAACCAGACTCTCGCTGGTTCACCCCAACCTGCATGATCAGGTAGAGAGCAGGCGGCAGCAACAAAATGTAAACGATGGTCGCGCCACTGTGTCACGGGAAATTGATCTGAATGACCCTGTGTATGTGCTAAATTATGGACATGGTCCCAAGTGGATTGCGGGCACGGTGATAGCTAAAGAAGGGAGTAGGGTATTTGTAATCAAGCTAGACAATGGACAAATTTGCAGAAAGCACCTGCAGAAAGAAATAGTCTCACACACAATAATGACATGGAAAATATGACCTTCACAAGCAAGCCACACACACACTTATCATGATGATTTTCAGACACATGGTCATGCTCGGACACAAACACAATCTACAAACCTCCACACATATTTAAAAATTGCCCACGGAAGAGCCCTGTGGATGGAATAATCTGAGTCATCTCCAAAAATACTGCAGTCTTCATCCACACCACTTTTTTCCTAGCAACACAGATGACCATTCTCCCCCATTTGTGCCTTTTGACCTTCACTGTTCATTGCTAAAACATTCGCATTCACCACTGCAGACAACTGAAAGAGTACCCGCCAGCACTGTCTTTTAAATATTTAAAGATGAACACATATCAACTCAGAAATCATTGACATCGGTCTTTACAGCATTAGTCCCCAAACTCTTCTGTGACCATTGTTGGGACTGTGTGTGGCTGAATGTTGATTGGGAACACTCGAGTTTCGCTGTGATATCCCTCCATGGTCAGCTGACTGCGGGCAATCTTGAATGATGACCAGTTAACCAAAGGTACCAGTGGGTAATCGCCACCCATGGAACTGTACCCCAAAGAGAGAGTCAACGGCTTCAGGAAGGGAGGGGAGAAAATTGAAATATCGAAAGGAAAGCAGGGGTGAACATTATATTTTCAAGACTAGATTTAAGCATTGACAAAACAGAAGAATACAACATTGCCTGTAATCCAGTGTTTTAATAAGGATTACGGAATTATACAACATTGTCTGAAGATAAAGTCAACAGAAAGAAAAATCGAGAGAGTTACATAACAGGTGGCTGATTAGCTACCACCCTTTTCACACCACTCCCAAAATTGAAAGTTCTGCCCTAAATCTCATGTAAATAAGGTGTGTAAAAATGTTAGCTGAGTAGTTGATAGTCAACTTGTCTGATAGCTATTGTGGCTGGTCCAATATTTTACTGAGTCTGGTTCAATGATCAATTTCCTTGCATGAGACATGAAATTATCATGTTCAGTCCAGTTATGTGAAACCTTAGAAGTTATTGTCGCTGATATTATTATTTAAATACGTCGGGCCCAAATTTGGTCAAAGCCAAGTTCCGCCCGTTTTTCCGCGGTTCCCAGGCGGTGCATGATTTTTTTATCACCCGGTACTGCTGGGGCCGAGTGGCCGTGAGATTCATCCCACTGTTCTCGGCGGTAGCGCGAACGGAGTGCAGCGGGCGGAGGCGGACTGCAGCGGGCGGTGGCAGGCGGTGTGTGGCGGAGGAGGCCTTTCGACTCGGGAACCTTCGGCTCCCGAGTTGTGTGCACTTGCACGCGGCTGTCAAGCTCCGCCCCCCGAGAAGCACCAACGAGAGGCTAGAGACTGCCGGCCTGAGATTGTTGTGGGGGGGGGGGGAGATCGCTGTGGGGGGGGGGGGGGGAGATCACTGTGGGGGGGGGAGATCGCTGTGGGGGGGGGTGGAGATTGTTGTGGGGGGGGGAGTGAGATCGCTGTGGGGGGGGGAGAGAGATCGCTGTGTGGATGGGGGAGAGAGAGATCGCTGAGGGGGGGGGAAAGAGATCGCTGTGGGGGGGCGGGGGGAGAGATCGCTGTGGGGGTGATGGGAGAGAGATCGCTGTGGGGGGGAGGGGGAGAGAGATCACTGTGGGGGGGAGGGGGAGAGAGATCGCTGTTGGCGGGGGAGAGAGATCGCTGTGGGGGTGATGGGAGAGAGATCGCTGTGGGGGGGAGGGGGAGAGAGATCGCTGTGGGGGGGAGGGGGAGAGAGATCGCTGTTGGCGGGGGAGAGAGATCGCTGTGGGGGGGGGGGAGATCACTGTGGGGGGGGGAGATCGCTGTGGGGGGGAGAGAGATCGCTGTGGGGGGGAGGGGGAGAGAGATCACTGTGGGGGGGAGGGGGAGAGAGATCGCTGTTGGCGGGGGGAGAGAGATCGCTGTGGGGGGGGGGAGATCACTGTGGGGGGGGGAGATCGCTGTGGGGGGGAGAGAGATCGCTGTGGGGGGGAGATCGCTGTGGGGGGGGGAGATCGCTGTGGGGGGGAGAGAGATCGCTGTGGGGGGGGGAGATCGCTGTGGGGAGGGGAAAGATCGCTGTGGGGGGTGAGGGGAGATCGCTGTTGGGGGGAGAGAGAGATCGCTATGGGGGGTGGGGGAAATCGCTGTGGTGGGGGGAGATCGCTGTGGGGGGGAGATCACTGTGGGGGGGAGAGAGAGATCGCTGTGGGGGGTGGGGGAAATCGCTGGGGGGTGGGGGGAGATCGCTGTGGGGGGGGAGATCGCTGTGGGGGGGTAGATTGCTGTGGGCAGGGGAAAGATCGCTGTGGGGGGGGGGAGATCGATGTCGGGGGGGGGCGATCGCTGTGGGGATGGGGGGAGATCGCTGTGGGGGGGGGAGATCGCTGTAGGGGGGGAGATCACTGTGGGGGTTGGGGGGAGATCGCTGTGTGGGGGGGAGATCGCTGTAGGGGGGGAGATCACTGTGGGGGTTGGGGGGAGATCGCTGTGTGGGGGGAGATCGCTGTAGGGGGGGAGATCACTGTGGGGGTTGGGGGGAGATCGCTGTGTGGGGGGAGATCGCTGTAGGGGGGGAGATCACTGTGGGGGTTGGGGGGAGATCGCTGTGTGGGGGGAGATCGCTGTAGGGGGGGAGATCACTGTGGGGGTTGGGGGGAGATCGCTGTGTGGGGGGAGATCGCTGTAGGGGGCGAGATCACTGTGGGGGTTGGGGGGAGATCGCTGTGTGGGGGGGAGATCGCTGTGGGGGGGGGAGATTGCTGTGGGCAGGGGGGAGATCGCTGTGGGCAGGGGAGAGAGAGATCGCTGAGGGGGGTGGGGGGAGATCACTGTGGGGGGGGAGATCGCTGTGGGGAGTGGGGGGAGATCGCTGTGGGGGGGGAGATCGCTGTCGGGGGGGGAGATCGCTGTGGGGGGGGGGGAAATCGCTGTGGGCAGGGGAGAGATCACCGTGGAGGGTGGGGGGAGATCGCTGTGGGGGGGGGGGAGATCGCTGTGGGCAGGGGAGAGATTGCTGTGGGGGGGGAGAGATCGCTGGTGGGGAGGGGGAGGAGGAGAGAGATCGCTGTGGGGGCGAGGGGGGGAGATTGCTGTGGGGGGGGAGATCGCTGTGGAGGGTGGGGGGGAGATCGCTGTGGGGGGGGGGAGAGATATCGCTGTGGAGGGGGTGAATAGTCATGGTGGGGGGGAGGGGAAGAGAGATCACTGTGGGGAGGGGGAGAGAGATCGTGGTGGGGGGAGGGGGAGAGAGATCGCTATGAGAGGGGGAGAGAGATTGCTGTAGGAGGAGGGGTGGAGAGATCGCTGTGGGGGGGGGTGAGATCGGTTTGGGGGGGAGAATGATTGCTGTGGGTGGAGGAGATCGCTGTGGGGGGGGGAGATCACTGTGGGGGGTGGGGACAGAGTGCTGTGGGTGGGAGAGATCGCTGTGGGGGGGAGATTGCTGTGGGGGGGAGATTGCTGTGTGGGGGGGGAGATCACTGTGGGGGGTGGGGACAGAGCGCTGTGGGGGGGGGGGGAGAGATCGCTGTGGCGAGGGGAGAGATCGCTTTCGGGGGGGGCGATCACTGTGGGGGGGGGGAGAACGCTATGGGGGTGGAGAGACTGGGAGGTGAGTGAGATTAGCGGGGGAAGCCGAGGGAGTGAGAGAGACTAGGGACGAGACTGGGGGGTGAGAGAGACTGGGGGGTGAGAGAGAGACTGGGGGGGGGTGTGGGGGAACTGGGGGGTTGAGAGAGACTGGAGGGTTGAGAGAGACTGGGGGCTGAGAGAGACTGGGGTGTGGGAGAGACTGGGGGAGTGAGTGTGACTGGGAGAAGGGGAGATTGGGGGGTGACAGAGACTGGAGGGTGAGAGAGACTGGGAGGTGAGAGAGACTGGGAGGTGAGAGAGACTGGGGGTGAGAGAGACTGGGGTGAGAGAGACTGCAGGGGAGACTGGGGGGTGAGAGAGACTGGGGGGGTGAGAGAGACTGGGGTGTGGGAGAGACTGGGGTGTGGGAGAGACTGGGGGGTGAGAGGAACTGGGGTGTGGGAGAGACTGGGGGTTGAGAGAGACGGGGGTGAGAGGGGCTGGGGTGTGGGAGAGACTGGGGGGTGAGAGAGACTGGGGGGTGAGAGAGACTGCAGGGGAGACTGGGGGGTGAGAGAGACTGGGGGGGGAGAGAGACTGGTGGGTGAGAGAGGTACTGGAGGGTTTGAGATTCTGGGGTGTGGGAGAGACAGGGAGTTGAGAGAGACTAATAAAACAATTATTATAGTTCATTAATAAAGGATTAAATAAGGCTTCATTAGACCATTTATATTATTGGCTAACACTAGAAAATACTACAAGCCATTTCAAAATACATCAAACTATGGAGAACTATAAAGATCTGTGTAATATCAAACAAACCTGTCAGCTCTGCACAGACCGCCCACTTAAGATCCACCTAAAAGCACCTTCTCCAGGACGGTATGCAGTTCCGGTGGTACGTCATGAAACTTGCACTTTTGGGCAGTATGTGGGCGGTCTACATGGGCGGGTGGTGTGCATACCACCCAGCGGTATGTCACTCATGAATCTTCCATCGGCGGTATGTACCTGTTTTTTGACGAAACTTGTGTTTTTCGGCAGTAAGTGGGCTGTAGTGGGCGGTATGTCGATGAATTTCAGGCCCTCAGTGCGCTTGTATCAAATTCTTCTCACTGACACTTTCATGAAGAAGTTAACCCTATTCATTTTAAACAAGTTAACGTCTTCAACAGTTTCTAGCCCGGAATGTTTGGGCCTAAAATGCCAGTCCAGGTGAAGGGCAGAGAGCAGGCGAATCACCTGGTGGTGGCTGAGATTTGGGGCGGATCCCGATTCCACCCGCTTTCTTTTAGCCGATTATATTCCGGCAATCTTCCGTACCGCCCTGCTTTACATTAACAGGCATGAAAATTGCATCCATTCCACCATTCTAATGTCTTCATAATGTTCTCAGTTGAGAACTTATTTGAATCCCATTGAGGCCTTTTGAAAACCCCCAAATCCTCAATTAGGGCAATCAACCCATTGGAGGAAACATTTACGGGATAAATTCCCCAACGCCCCGATTGAGGCAGGACTTCCTGTGCCCAACGTGGAAGTCTCCCTGGAGAGTAGGTACATTTTTTTTTTAAACTTGCCTCGCCCCCAAAGCGCCCGGTCTCCGATGGACCCCACCTGTAGCTGCCGGTGTTTTCGTCGGGCGATGCTGCAGGGGGCGGAGCGCTTGGTCGGGTCCGGGGCATAACCGGGGCGATGCGCACGGCGATGACATCACGATCTCCAGGCGCAGAACATCGGGGCGCAACGCCGGACCGCCGCCGCAAACTTCCCGCGTCAATGTTATCGCCGCGTCTGGTCGGAACTCATTTAGTGCCCCGTTATCGCCCCCCCAGGCCTAAAAGTTTGCATGCCCTTGCCTTAAAACACAAGTGAATTCAAGAGACATTTGACTTAGTTGCACGGTCTATTGACATTCACTGTTTAAGCTCGTGATGAAATTTTAGTCACATAGGTGATGCACAGGAGGGTCATGACCACTCATGGAATTATATCTTGAACAAGAGTCAAGGGTGAAAATAAAATTTTAAATGCAATAATTTTGCCCTCAAATTCTAAACATTTATTTGACAAACCCTGTTTTTGAATGAATAGGAAAATGCATTTTAGTTGGACACTTTGAAAACCCACTAATTGACTTAAGGGTCAGGTCAACTTTTACTACCTGTATGTTAAACAAAATCATTACATAAGCTACTGAATGGAAAGGAGGATTTCTTAAACAATTCTCTAAGCATCTTAGTTTAAGTGTTTTCTCCTACTTTTAAGTGCCTTGGTGGACAATTCTCTTTAATGCTTGTTTTTGTGTTTGGGTTAGTAGCTCCTGAGACTTGTGGTATGAGGGAAATACGACCTTTGTGGTTTTTGTATTGAAGTAGCCTTCAATCACAGTAAGACTGTGCTCTTTGCTATGGGTGGGCAAAGGTATTGTGCGTTTAAAATGTGAAGAATTTGTTTCATGCCTTGAATATCTGCAGCTCTTTCCGGTTACACTGTCCTAATGGTATCACCGCTATAATTCACCTCCACAAGTATCTTCTTCTTAGGCAGAGCCTCCAAGTCGAAGATGACTTAAAGTATATTGGCTACATCGTTCAAATTTGCCTCTTGCTATAGAACAGTTTGTTGCTTAATATTTTTGATAACAGTAAATGTGCTTAGCATCATCCGGAGTGCCATATGGCTAGAAATATATTGAGCATTTGGTACATAATCTTACCTTCACACCCGTAAAAGTCCCTTAAAGTTAAGACATGAGAAACATTGCCAAATATTGTAATAATTGATGGAGAGGCAAAATAAAATGTTGTAAATACTTTTCTCAATTTTATTTTTTCCTAGGTAAAGGGCCGCAGTCATAAGTGTCAGATATTGTCAACATATATCATTTGATCAAACGGGTATGGTATTGTAGTGGTTATGTTAATGGACCAGTGATCCAGATAGTGTGAGTTCAAATCCTACTATGACTGTTTGAGAAGTCGTATTCAGTCTAAAATGATATCTGGAGCTAAAAACAAAAGCTGGTACCAGCAAAGGTAACCCTGAAACTGCCGAATTGATGTAAAAACCCAACTGGTTCACTAATGTCCTTTGCCTGCTGTCCTTTCCTGGCCATGCCCATAATTCCCCCTTGAACTTGCCTGGTAAGCCATTCAGTTGTACAGGCTGTAATAGCGGGCAGCCAGTGCAGCAGGAATGAGGGGTCAGCCAAAGTGGAAGGAATGAAAGGGCAATCGGCAGGAACGAGAGCGCAGTGGGCAGGAATGAGAGGGCCGCTGGTAGGAATGAGAGGGCAGCCGGCAGGAATGAGAGGGCAGCCGGTGCACTCCGCCAGTCAGCTGTCCAAAAGTTAAAACCTATCCCATTCTTTCTATGCACCTCAAAATTGTGAAAATCCCCACCATCCTGAATATTCCTGTCCTGCTGCAATCCACAGGCTCATGTGAAATCAAAAACACACGTGTCGTTCTATTGCCTCAAGCAGTCTTTACAAAATGTGCGCAAGTCATGCACTAACCTGGCGTGTGGGTGCTCCAAGTGTAGTAAACACTTTATAAACAGTGCATGGATCTGGATGATACAGAATGTTCGACAACAGAAAATATTACAGGAAGACTGAGGGACACAAGGAGAGCCAAGGACCTCAAAACTGTCAAACTCCTCTCTTCCCTCAGTCTTCCATAATCTACAGGCCACTAAAACCGAAAAGACATATCATCTAACTACTATTTTTTGATTTGCCTATCTACTGCCCAAATCTAACAGTGTTCTTTTGATTCATTCTCAGGATGTTGATATTGCTGAAAGGCTGGCATTTATTGCCCATCCCCAGTTGTCCTTGTGAGAGTGATGGGCTTTCTTCTTTAGCCATTACAACTGAGTGGATTACTAGACAAGTTCAAAGGGCAATTAAGAGTCAATCGCATTAGTATTGGACTGGAGTTACAAATGGGCAAGAAAGAAAGATTTGCATTTATATAGTGCCTTTCACGATCACTGGACATCCCAAAGCACTTTACAGCCAATAAGGTACTTTTTAAAGTGTGGGCACTGTTGTAATGTAGAAAACGCAGCAGCTAATTTGTGCACAGCAATCTTCCACAATGTGATAATGACCAGTTAATTTGTTTTTTTAATTATGTTGATTGAGGGATAAATATTGCCCAGGCCCCTGCTATTCCTCAAAATAGCATTATGAGATCTTTTATGTTCCTGAGAGAGCAGACAGGGCCTCAGTTTAACGTCTCATCCGAAAGACGGCCCATCCGACAGTGTAGCACCCCCTCAGTACTGCACTGGAGTGTCAGCCTAGATTGTTTTTGTGCTCAAGTCTCTGGAGTGGAACCTGAACCCACAACCTTCTGACTCAGAGGCAAGGGTGTTACCCACTGAACCACAGCTGAATCACTCAGAGGCGAGGGTGCTACCAACTGAGCCACTGGCTGACACATCCAAGCATGACCGGATAAGGATAACAGGCAAAGGACATTAGTGACCCCATTGGGGTTTTACAACAATTCAACAGCTTCAGGGTCACTTTTACTGATGCCAGCTTTTTTTTTTTAATTTCCAGATTTCCTTTTTAAACTAAATTCAGATTTTCAAACTGCCACGATAGGATTTGAACTCACATTCTCTGGATTACTGGTCCAGTAACATAACCACCCAGGAAAAAATAAAACTGAGAAAAGTAATTTCCAACATTTTCTTTTGCCTCCCGGTCAATTATTACAATATTTAATAATGTTTCCCACATCTCAATTTTGAGGGCTTGAAGGTAAGATTACGCACCGAATGTTCAATATGTTTCTAGCCACATGAAATTCTGCTGGATCCTTAGCACACTTATTGTTATTAAAAATATCAAGCGGCAATCTTCTAAATCAAAAGAAAAAGCAAAGACCAAAGCCAGATCTTATCAAAGATGATCTCTTTCAGTTGTTAATCGTACTACTGCCAATTAGTTCAAAGTAGTGCATTTTTATTACGAGTATTGGGCCACCATGCAGTACAACATTTTTGTAACCACATAAAACACAAAATAGAGATTATATGTCTGACAAAGTGTGCATTTCTCACCTTGGATGGTGTTGATTGGAATCTCAGTAACAATCCTTTCAAAATAAATCATTCATTTCACATTACAGACAGAGAAACAAATACAAGTCGTATGTCGTTCTTTTAAAGAACTAAACAATGTCCTAAACAATATCCATACAACCAGACACAACCACAGGGGCACAACCACAACTGTGGGATGCAAAGATTTTAAGATTTTTCGACCCCCTGCAGCACCTGTACATCTGGCCAAGATCAATGTCTCATTCAGTGTCACAAAGACAGCTATATACACTTGCTTCAGTCCATTCCTGCCTCTGTTGTTTCATTTGCCTCCTGCAATTCCTTTATACAGTTAAGTGGCATCAAACTAAATGTAGCAATCGAAACACACACACACTGTTACGATTATTCATGTTCTAATAATGATTTTCATACCAGTGCTGCATTATTGCCAAAATTATGTGTGCTAGAATCCATATGTGCTGAACTGGTATCAAATGTCACTTAACGTGACTGCTGGGCCAAACATGCAGTTTCTGGAATATTTGTTGGAAACTCTCCCATGAAGTTCAAACTAAACCAGGCCACTATAGGCCGCAATATTGGGACAGAGCTTCTTCACATGTTGTTTATTTTCCAACTTTTAGGACTTCTGGAAAACACATGTTCTCCATCGAAGCTCATACCACAATTTACTTCAGCCCAGTTTGGTTTGGATTTCATAAATGCCAATAGATATTCCTGGAATTATATTTGAAACCTTATGCACCAACACCGCATTTAACATTGGCTATTTTTTAAGTTTGGAAGTAGGTTTGCTCATTACTATTGACAAGAAAAGGTTCCTTCATACAACCAAGGGCATTCAATGCAGCTTATACAAAATGAATCATGTTACATTATGCATCTACTATAGATGAAGCCGAATTTACATGGACCCGACTGACCAATTGCCCAGGGCGCCTTATATTTTAATACGAATGCTGCTCAGAGTGGGTTTAGAAGAGAAATTGCAAATAAAGATTCTTTCTGACCTTATGATGTACTCAGCAGTCAGTTACTGTCAATCTTGCAATAGAGTGTACCAACAAGAAAAAGAAATTGAGGTGTGGGATTTCTTAAATAAAAACAGGAAATGCAGAGGTCATTCAACATTTAAAAGTGATACTTTGGGTGAAGACCCTTCATCAGACCCTGCATCCCTTGTTTTTAAGCTAATATGACGTATATATTGGAAATAGAACTACAGCCCATTCCTGTAGCTCCGTCTGATACACTACAACCTCACATACAAGTCAAACTTTTTTGTGGATTCATTGTTAATGTCACCACCACACAAATACTCTTTATCACACACGCTTCAATACAATGTCAGTTTTGTTTGTCTTGAAAACACCAGCATAAAGAAACTGCTCATCTGCACCACATTTAGAACTTCCAGCTTCTACACGACAGCAATGCATTCTTGGGCGAGCTGTTTCTATGGTGATAGGCTATTTATGCAGCCTGAAACTGTATCACTTTGCTGCAGAACTGAATTAAATCTGCGCTCTGTTGGTGGGTGATTTTTTCCGCAGAACAAACTTGGAACATTTGCTCAGTCATAACTAATTTTAAAGTGCTTTGAATTTCCCACAGAAATGAATTAGCAGCTACTATGCAAACAGGGTAACAGAGGAATTAGGTGGACGCCGACCTTCCAAATAGTGGACAAATGCACGATCCAATGCAACACTGACCCATATAGGTGAGGAAGGTTCTGGGTTTAAACCCTGGTTGGTGCTGAGATAGCTGAACTGAGCTAGTATATCAGTAGATTGCTACAAGAGGCATCAGTATCCCTGAGTGGGGAGGGAAATAAGTCAGCTAGGATTCCCATTCTTGACCATTATCCACTGACTCCTGCTAGAGCCCCAATTTTAACCTAACCCGCCCAGCAGGATTGTGGCGGGTTCGGGTCAGATGCCTGATTTACACCCTGTCTGGTTTTATGCTCCATGGATCAGGCATCCAAATCAGGCGTTCTACCGGAACCGGTCACATTCGCGCCCGGCAAGTAAGGTTAAAATCAGAGCTTACATGATGTGGCCATGCAGGATCAGTTTTTATACCCCAGTGCATAACAATTGAGGTGTGAGGTGACCGATGGCCACCTGTAGCTAATTATCTCTGGAGATCTTCATTGAGGAGATGGCACAGCCCTGTCAGACCCTCCTATGTTAGTCTTAACCTCCCAAAGACATCAGTCTCAAAACAGTCCCAGGTAGCCATGCCTGGAACGGCCAACCCAATGTGTTTCCTTCAGGCAGGACTTATTGGTGTGCCTTGTGTGCCACTTGACAGCAGTAAAGGGCAGTCTCACAATTTTAAAATTCTCATCCTTGTTTTCAAATCCCTCCATGGCCTCACCCCTCCCTATCTCTGTAACCTCTCCAGTCCTACAACCCTCCGAGATCTCTGCACACCTCTAATTCTGGCCTCTTGCACATTCCCGATTTTAATTGCTCCACTATTGGTGGCTGTGCCTTCAGCTGCCTGGGCTCTAAGCTCTGGAATTCCCTCCCTAAGCCCCTACCTCTCTCGCTCCTCCTTTAAGATGCTCCTTAAAACCTACCTCTTTCACCATCACCTGTCCTAATATCTCCTTATGTGGCTCGGTGCCAAATTTTGTTTTTTAACATTTCTGTGAAGCACCTTGGGACATTTTACTAAGTTAAAGGCACTATATAAATGCAAGTTGTTGTCATCCTTTCCTGCACTGGGCAGTAAACCTGTGTTTATGGAGGAGTGAATCCAACATCTATTACAGACAAACTGCTGTAGATTGTACCCTAACTGTGTAGTCACTCGCCTGCCAGTACGGGCAAATAGACTGCAGCCTTTGCTACACCAACAGTTTTGTTTGAGAGCTAGGAACACATTACAAGCATGACATATGTGCCTTGGAATATAGTGCATTTTGGACTTAAATACCCAAACTGAATTTCTGTGGAAGTTCCCGTGGTAAACCGGATTTCCGCAGAACTTTCACTAAAGTTGCATCGGACGAGCAGAAGAACCTCTGCGTAAATTTCCCCACCAATTCCAGAAGTAATAATTACCTTAACAAAGACTAACACACATCCTCAGCACAATAGCACCCACAAGCCACTTTGCCAAAACAGCAGTTTGTCAGTACGTTCCCTAATGCACAATTAGCACAAAGTGCGCCTAAAAAAACCCTCCGTATTCTCCACCTCCCTGCAGGTCCTCTGGCCCTCGGCGCGGCGCAGCAGGAGCTGTAGGGGGCGGAGCTAGGACCCTGCGCCGAAAACAGTGCCGGGAGCTCTGCACATGTGCGCTACAGTGGGCACGCAAGTGCAGTAGCTCCAGGCGCCCAAAACTGTGTGGGAGGGGCCCGAAGCACGCAGCCCCAAGCCCTGGCCGAATGGCCTCACTGGGGCTGCGTGAATAAAGCTCCTCCCACGGCCAGCTCCTTCTTCCTGCTTCCCCACCGCTCCTGCTTTCGCCCCCCCCCCCACCCCCGCCCGATCGGACCGGACCCGACTCGACCCATCTGCGTCTGCCGCTGCCGCTCCCGCTCCCACCCGACTCGACCCGACTCTACTCCCGCTCCCGGACTGGATCCGACCTGACCTCCCCCTCCCCGACCTGACCTCCCTCTCCCCGACCTGACATCCCTCCCCGACCTGACCTCCCTCCCTCCCTCTCTCTCTCCCTCCCTCCCTCTCTCCCTCCCTCCCTCCCTCCCTCCCTCTCTCCCTCTCCCCCTCCCTCTCTCCCTCCCTCCCCCTCCCTCTCTCCCTCCCTCCCTCCCTTCCCCGCCGACCCGAACCGAACCTCTCTCCCCGACCCGACCCAATGCCACCTACCTCTGGTGCTGGGGACGGGCCCTGCCTGAAATCTCGGGCCCGGCCCGTTCAGCCTTCGGTCCCGACGGCAAACCGCTTCCTCAAGGCCTGCCTGAAGAACTTTCACACAGGTAGGAAGATGGTTTATTTAATCTTTTCTTTGCTTATAAATGTTTATTCAGGTTGGATTTATTTGTATAATATTTGTATAAGTATAACTAAGGATTTATTGTAGAATTTAATGACTTCCCTTACCCCCCCCCCCCCCTCGTTCCCTACGCCTAATTTGTAACCTGCACCTGATTTTTTAATGTGTAGAACAGGTTTTTTCAGTTCTACAAAAATCTTCACTTGCTCCATTCTAAGTTAGTTTGGAGTACGTTTTCACTGTGGAAACTTTGAAATCAGGCGTCAGTGGCCGGACACGCCCCCTTTTGAAGAAAAGATTCTGTTCCAAAGTAGAACTGTTCTACCTGACTAGAACTGCAGAAAAGAAAATGTGGAGAATTGCGATTTCTAAGATAGTCCGTTCTCCACCAGTTGCTCCTAAAAATCAGGCGCAAATCATGTGGAAACTTGGGCCCATTAAGTGTGATGGCAACAGATATTGCACCAACCTATTGTGATCTTTCAGTTGATGTTTTTTTTATTACTTTGTGCTCTGCTATCATACAGGGCCGCTGAGTTAAAATAGATCACCTAATGGAATGCAGTAACCACCTGGATAGTTATCTGTTGCCTGGACAATAAGATTTAAAAAATAACTTATTCATTCAAGTATGAATTATGCAAAAATGACTAGTTTAGCCAGCAAAAATAATAGCTAAAATCTTCAAGTCTTCCCTCCGCCAGATGTGATCCCTATTAGATACAAGGCATATTCAAGTGGTTTTCATTTCTCAGTCAATTATGTTTGGACATCTGCAGCTTCATGAACCGATTAGCATAAGGTTACTGAGCTCCACTTTATACAACATGAAGGGATGAGCAGGTGCATTGGAAATGACAGCTACCCTCAATAGCCATCAGACACTAAACAGATCAGTAACAATTATGTCTTCAGCAACTTGAAATTCTTACAAAAGTAATGGGAGATACTTGCTTTCACATGGAAGGTACTATTGGAGATTCTCTCCTGTACAATACAGCTACAAAACATCAGTCAAGCAACTCAGTATTACAGTATGACATCCAAGCACTTCAAAAAACTGGCACTTCAACCAATGTACTTTCAACCACAGGCTGTCCAACCTACGACAGAGACTGTAACTCCCGAATTGGACTTAACAGCCATCTGAGAACTAATTTTTAATGTGTAAGCAAGTCATCCTTGACTCCGAGGGATTGCCTATGATGATGATTACAGTAGAAAATTGCGAGGAGAGTCAGCCCAGTTTTATTTCATGCCAATTTCCTGTCATTTTTTTCTTCTCTCCTGAAAGCATTGATTCCTTACTGGGATATGTTTCCCCAGTTCTGGCAGTCCTCGTGTACCTCACCCAAATGGTCATTATTCACACTGACAGTGAGTGCCTGAAGGCTACACGTAGCATCACAGAAGGAATCAGTTGCTAAGAAGTTAACAGTTCTCATAAACTTAGCAGCCACAGGTGGTTAGAGAGGGAATTACCACGGATTCATCCAAATCAGAGGCTATTATTTAGCACAGCTTCATCAAGACATGCCTACAATGCCCCAACCCTCCAGATGCACTGCTTGTCTTAACACATTCAGAATATTTAGGGGCCGAAATTGGTGAAAGCCCCCACCTGTCCAAGTGCCGTCCAAATGGCCGCCGAGGTGCCTGATGGTACTTTGGGCGGGGTTTTCGTCAAAAAGTTCCTTGAAAGGTCGGCGGGTGGCAAAAGAGGGACTTGCATTGTCAATCTGGATGGCAGCCGGCGGGAGCTCCCAATCTCGGCGGCAAAGGCGCTTGCCGCCCAAGTGCCGCCGAGGATGGAGTCGGGTCCATGGAGGGCCGAAGACCTGAGAAGGAAAATCATCAAAAAAAAACACCAGAACACCTTCAGGGGACCCCATCCAGGTAAGTCACTGTAAAGGAAAACATTTAAAAATGTTTACTAACATTTTTTTCCAGCTCTTCATACTCACCGTCAGGGATAGAACAGCTTCCAGCCAGCGGTCCTTCCCCGTTCTGGCGCCGACTCCCGCCCTCATCAATATGGCATCTCGGTGGGCGGGAGGTCAGTTGCACCACTCAGCCGTCTGCTGACGTCAGCGGGCGATTCCCGGCGGTTCTCCCCTCCTGCCCGTTCCACACCAAATGGAAAGTGGTACTGGGCGCAACATCAAGAGGAATGTCGACGGCAGTGGGCGGTAAGGCCATCAATTTCGGGCCCTTAGTCATTATACACGCTCCCTGGAGGGGCTAATGTGTGGCCTTGGCTCTCCTGCTCAAGTGGTATAATTTCCTCCCATTTCACCACTGAAAGTACAAAATGGACTACAGACTGCCATGAAATCAATTATATTTCAGCATTCATGCAAGCAGACCTTCATCTCAGTGGCAGTATTAAATCCTGGTTCCACTGGTAGTTTAATAAGAGCCAAAAATGGCATACTTGCTAAAGTGGATTGGATCCAGTGGATTAATTGATGCTTTAGCCAACTTGCAGTGAGTGTTTGACATTGAGTAACCATATTAAAAAGTCAACATGGTCTTAGCATCACCAAACTTCAATATTAAAAGTGCTACTTTCTGCCTGCCAGTAAATCAACATAAATATGACTGAAGTCCACAATCCTCCCTCATTTCTTGGAGCTAAAATATGTTTTTAAATTAGATGTTGATACCAATATTCTAAAACGTTCCCTCTTGGGCATAGCATGCAAACAGAGGATTATTATCATTCAGAATTAAAATATCTTCTTCAGTTGCATACAGTAAATCTGCAGATAGTGAGGAAGAAAGGATTCCTGGGTAAAGACCAAAGACAATGTTATAACGGCATCCGTTTCCATGCCAACGTTGGTGCCGTCTATGATGTTTGGGATAAGACATCAGTGTTACAAACATCTGGCAAGTCATAATGTGGGTTGACATGTGTGCAACAAGCCTGCTATTGAAACCTGTGGTTCAGTTACATGTCACAAATCAGCTAACAAGTCAACCAATTACAATAATACATACACCCAAATGACAGAAACTGTGGCAGAATAAGAAAGCGCAGTAGCTGTTGCCAAGAATTCCATCAAAAAACATGTCAAAAAGTCAGTAAGGCAAAAAAATTTAAAGGAACGAGAAAAGGAAAATTATTTTGCAAGTGAGAGGCAAATTGGAGTTAAAAGGTTTAGAGAAGCCTTCATTGAAAAGTTCAAATCCCAATCTTGACTGGTAAATCTTTTTCCATTAGGGGGTCAAAAGAAAAGTAACTGGAAAAGCCAATATGCATATGGGCTTTCTGGAAGACGGGCTAACAAGTGACACTGACATCATAGGACCAATCTTCCTCTCCCAGTGCTGTCCGTGAGCAATTAATATGGAGTGCACCAGAAGTGTCGCCCGTCAGGGACAAAAGCTGAACACCCAATCTTGTCCTCAGCTGAATTAAAATAAAGGGGGCACCACATGGGTGCACTTGGAGCCATACTATTGGCCACAGTCATGAAACAAAAAATAACTCTGCATGATTCCTGGGCTTTAAAGCACCAGCAGCATTAAAGGGATGGATGCAGTTATAGCCCCATGGGAGAGCCAAAAGGATTTTGTATTTTACGTAGGTAGTGGGACAAGCTTGTTGGCTGACTTTCTTCTGAGGAAGAATGATAAGTGCTTAAATTAATGTATGCATGCCAGAAGCTGTGACTTGCATGTCGATGGACTTCACAGTGGTTTAAAGGATCCATCCATTTCCTACATTACAACAGTGGCTACATTTCAAAAGTACTTCATTGTCTGTAAAGCACTTTGGGATGTCCTGAGGTCATGAAATGCGCTATATAAATGGAAGCCTTTCTTTCTTTCTTTTATTGTTGTTGTGCTATGGCCTGGTTGGTAGCAGCATCCCAAGCAGCAGTCCGCCTTAAAGTGAGCTGGTAGTAGGACAGGACCCTGGTGCCTCGCCATTAGCAGAGGAACAAGGATAACACGCACCCTATCTCTGTAATCTCCTCCAACCCTAAAACTCTTTGAGATCTCTACGTTCCTCCAATTCTGGTCTCTTGTGCATCCCCGATTTTAATCGCTCCATCATTGGCGGCTGTGTCTTCAGCTGCCTAGGCCCGAAGCTCTGGAATTCTCTCCCTAAACCTCTCCGCATCTCTACCTCTCCTCCTTGAAGATGCTCCTTAAAACCTACTTCTTTAAAGTAGCCTTTGGTCGTCAGTACTAATATCAACTTATGCAGTTTGGTGTCAAATTTTGTTTGATAACCACTGCTGTGAAGTGCCTTGGGACATTATACTACATTAAAGGCACGATATAAATTCAAGTTGTTGTTGTTGTTGTTGAAGAATGATGGTAGAGGAATAGGAGGAGGGTGCTGGTTGGTCCACAAAGCTTGTCTTTTTATCTCAAGTGGCGTGGAGCAGGTGTATGATCAGGAGAAGGGGGAAGATTCCTACTCTGAGTAGAAAAATAGTGGCTCTACAGAGGCCCAGGTAAATTACTTCAGCAATGGTCAATGGTGCCTGTGGCTATTTCCTTTTATCTGCCTGAAAATAAGCTATATTATCAATAGAAAGGGGTGACTCTTTGGTACCTCCATCACTAAGTGTAAAATGGTGGCAGCATCCTGCGATCAGTCTAGTAGATGTGGGGCCCACCTGGGGGCGGGGGGGAAGTGGAGGGAGGGCCAGGTCACAACCACCAAAGACAATTGCTGCACCATCAGGACATGGGCTCTCTTTCAAAACAATAACCCTGCTGTACCGATGGTGCTGGCTGGCCCAACGAGCGGCTGGCCTGAGCCATCTCTCCAGTCCCTCTTCCGGTTATCACCCAAGCTGCACCCATAGCCGAGCCTGGCTTGCTAGGGTAGATGTAGAGAAGACGTTTCCACTCACGGGACAGACCAAATCAAAGGGCCATAAATATAAGTCACTAATAAATACAATAGGGAATTAAGGAGGAACTCCTTTACCCAAAGAGTGGTAAGAATGTGAAACTCGCTACTACAAGGAGTAGTTGAGGCAAATAGCACAGACCCATTTAAAAGGAAGCCAAATAAACACATGAGGGAGAAAGGAATAGATGAAGGTTATGATGATAGGATTAGATGAAGAAGGGTTGGAAGAGGCTAATTGGAGTTTAGAAGAATGAAAGGTGATCTTATTGAAACATATAAGATACTGAGGGAACTCGACAAGGTAGATGCAGAGAGGATGTTTCCCCTCATGGGGGAATCTAGAACTAGGGGGTTTAGTTTCAGAATAAGGGTCATCCATTTAAAACAGAAATGAGGGGGAATTTTGTCTCCCAGAGGGTCGTGAATCTTTGGAATTCTCTACCCCAGAGAACTGTGGAGGCTGGGTCATTAAATATATTTAAGGTGGAGATACAGATTTTTGAACGATAAGGGAGTCAAGGGTTATGGGGAGAGGCGGGAAGTGGAATTGAGGCCAAGATCAGATCGGACATGATCTTATTAAATGGTGGAGCAGGCTCAAGGGGCCAAATGGCCTATTACTGCTCCTATTTCTTCTGCTCTTATGCTCATGTGGAGCATAGACCAGTTGGGCCAAATGGCCTGTTTCTATGCTATACATTCTTGGTAATTCTAATGTAATGTTAATGAGGGAACCTACATCAACTTTGGTGGTGTCAGGAGCAGATATCCCACAGATATTTGGTTCCAGAATATATATGATGCATTCATTATTGGAATATAAGAAGACATAAAACAAGAAAGGGTTATTTAATCAATCAATCCAAATGACTATATGTCTTTCCAGCAGACAATTTGCATTATCTTGAACTCTACCCAATTTTTTAAAACTCGAAGTAAACCAGAAGTAAAACTGTCAAAACGATCAATGCCTGAAATTAAACAAAAATGACAGGATATAAATTTAAATATTACAAAATTCGACCCTAATCAATTGCATTCCACATAATACAGTTGGCACCTACATTACAACAGTGACTACACTTCAAAAGTATTGGCTATGGTCGTGGAAGGCGCTTTATAAATGCAAGCTCTTTCTTTCTTATGAATATACCGTGTTTGGGACTGCATGGGATTTCCAGTCAAATCTGATCTTTGAGATGCACATTTTAGTGACTTTATTTCAGCACTGGTGTAAACAAGTCCCCTCTCGGGGTGGTTCCATGGTGGCACTGATTCAGACATATGGCAGTGCTTCTTGGTGATAACCCCCATATAACCCACTGTCAATTACTTTTCCATCTTAAATATTTGCAAAGCTAAAATCTCTAATATACGAGCTCCTGCGTGGCCCAGAAAAACAAAATGACACATGATTTTAATGAGGCACTACTCCACTGAGTAACTGGGACAGCTCCACCAATCTAATTCATTGCAGCTTGCCTCTGGGCAATGGACCTCCACATAAGCACCTTGTATCAATCAAACATCCGTATAACCACAAGAGGGCGCCGTGGTACACAGTTTTATCGGATACCCCTATTGCACAGGTAGCATTTACATGCGTGTAGCTTCGCTGGGCAAAGAAAAGGAACTTTGCTTGAGCTCTACAGACCAGATACAATTCTCGGTATGCGCTGATCTCAGTTGGGTGGAAGTAAGAGCTCTACAATTGGTTTTAGCTCCCTTGGGTTACTCTCCCAGGGTTCCCAATCCTGATTCTTGCTTGGGCCACCAAACAGCAAAGTGTGCATTAGGAATCATAGGAAATGATCAGGCTCCTCCCAGGTGAATAACATACAACATCTTGACTTTGTGCGATGGTGCGAGATGGGGAACAGTGTGGCAGCAGCCTGTTTTACATCTCTCCTGATTTTCAGTTCCAGTTTGACTTCAATGGAAATAAAAATGGGGAGAAATGCAAAACGGGCTGCTGACTCGCTATCACCCGTTCTACACTGCCACGTAATGTCCAAATCTGCCCTCCACGGTCACATGTCAACAATGGCGACCTGGATGAGGTGCCAGAGGGTGCTTGGCAACCATGGAATCCTAGGCCATGCAGGAGTCAACGCTTTCAGGAGCTGCGGCAGTGAGAAGAAGGAGGACGAAAGTAGCTTTAGAAAAAAAGAACTTCACTGAATTTAAAGGAAAAATGTCGATTCAAACTTGCTTAAAAACAAACAAATTGGTCTTTGACTATTACAAAAGCAAATGACTGCAGCTGCTGGAATCTGAAATAAAAACAGAAACACCTACCCTTTCTTAAAATCTGTTACATCTCTAACTTTTTCCAGTTGAGACGAAGAGTCATCGACCTGTAGCGTTAACTCTGCTTCTCTCTCCATAGATGCTGCCTGACCTGCTGAGTATTTACATCATTTTCTGTTTTAATATGATCTTTGACTATTCCTGTGTCTGTTCTTCAAATAGGGAGTGGAAATACGTTCATCTAAATATTGCCTCGGGTGCCTTGAACACAGACAGGCACAATGGAAAGTACATTACATGAAATAAAGTAAAATCTATTTGCATCTATTATCATTGCGGCCCAATCAGAATTTAATCTGATTAACCTGACACACTTCAGAAAAACTTTTGGTTTAGCGGTTCACTCAAACACCCAAATGCATGAAAACAAACTAAACCAGGCACCAGCTTAAACAAATTGTTTAATTGCTTTCATCGATATGGTGTTCCCAATTTGAGAATAAATGCTGTTGAGAAATATGTGGGATGAAGGCACAGCCTTAAGCCCTCAAAACAAAATGAGCTAAGTGTAGGGCTTTTTTCTTATTTTTGCAGAGATACAGTACTGCGATGAGAATGAGTTACTATTTAAATAACCCTGGACAACAATATAACAGTAGTTCTGTGTGTGTTCCAGATGAGTAAGAGAGTTAAATATATCTTGAACTTCTGCTTACATAAGATGAGTTGGTGCCAGGACGCATTGTGGTCTATAAACTGTGAACCACCAAGTTAACCTGCACTACGAATGAGCAAGGCCCATCCCAAAATGAAAGAGACAATATCCCCTTTGTTTGCCTTTTCTAGCTGTATGTCACAACTATTAACCCTTTAGATATTAAAGGAACACACCTCTTTGCTTTCACACACTTTTCTTTTGTGTAAGGCGCTATATAAATGAGCATTACAGGTGTACAGTAGAATAAGAATGTTGTGCACACCTCAACCAGCACCTAAATCGGGAGGGTGCTGAGCACCTCGAGTCTCATCACCGAGAGCATGCAGAAATCAAGCGCAGGCAGCGGAAAGAGCGTGCGGCAAACCAGTCCCACCCACCCTTTCCATCAACAACTATCTGTCTCACCTGTGACAGGGACTGTGATTCTCGTATTGGACTGTTCAGCCACCTAAGGACTCATTTTTAGAGTGGAAGCAAGTCTTCCTCGATTCCAAGGGATTGCCTATGATGATGAAACCAATGGCGATCAGCGGCCAGAGGTTCCAGTTGACATCCAAGCCTCTGGGGCAAGCCTAAAACAATTAGAGTTCCTCAACCTCCAGTTCTTCAGCATGGCTCTCCGTGGACCCTCCACTTGGCAGGGCTTCAGCACATTCAACTTGATATTTATCATGGAGTAAATCAAAAAACTTGTTTTGTTCCCTTAAATGTTTTCCCCTCCACTCCCATAGATGGTGGCTCTTGTTATGTGTGCAGGTTCAGGATTGGGCTGTCAGAAGCCATCTGATATCTCCACCAGGCAGGGAAGGATTCAGTGAATGAGTTTACCTGGTCTGCACTCACTCAGTCCTCAATGGTAGATATAGAGGTGTTTTGGAAAACACCTGGGAGCAAGTCTTTGTGCATCCACAAGTTATGATATATGAAGCTCATTCGGAACTGGAGATGCAAAATAATTATTTTCAAAGTATCTTAAAAGCAGATAGTCACCAACCCCCAAAAAACTGCTCCCATAATGTATAATTACCAATAGCAAACTAAACACTTTGTGCGAGAATTCTATTTTTCCAACTCTTATACCTGGAAACTGTAGGCACAAGGGCCAGGAAAAAGGGATGGTGATCTAGATTGCCTGTTCTGCGTTTTTTAACTGTTACCCTGAAATTCCCGGGGCATTCCTTTGAGGACGGAGCTACTGAAGGAGAATAAGAACATAAGAAATAGGAGCAGGAGTGGGCCCTTCGAGCCTGCTCCGCCATTCAATAAGATCATGGCTGATCTTCTACATCAACTCCACCTTCCTGCACAATGCCTACATCCCTTGATTCCCAGGCCAGATGGAACCATGTAAATAGAGGAGGGAGGGGGCCTGCCCTGAAGCCCTGCCAAGTGGAGGATCCAAGAAGGGTCAGGCTGAAGAACTGGAGGTTGAGGAACTCTAATTCTTTTCGGCTTCCCTCAGAAGCTTGGATTTCAACTGGGACTTTCTGGCTGCTGATCTCCATTGACAGCCAAAAAACTCTGTTAACCAAGGCTTGAACTGCTCCTACCAACAGTGCTGGGCCCTCCCCAGGGCTGGCCCATACTGGAGCTGGTCCCAGACCACCTAGGTAGCCTAGGACAAGAAATCCAGGTGCTCCAGAAACTGAGCAGAAGGTGTGTACTTTGGACGCACTGCTCCTGTTTAGTGCCTGAGCAGAGAGGACCCATGAAAATTAGCCTTATTGTGTTGACTAGTCATTTTAAAAATACTACTGCCACGAAAAGAGAATTTCCTTTCCTTACTTAAATCTGTGGCATGGGAGAGGCCGACTGATGGGTTTGGCAGAAGATGTCTCAGTATTTCCATCACACGGGTGGTCTCAGTATTTCCATCACATGGGTGATGACCTTTATCACTGCTGAGTCACACTGCCACTTGAGCCCTTCCAACCAAAGCAAACCACTCCACCCATCTCTCTTCACTGCAGTAAATTTCCTGCCATCCTGTCCACAAAGCAGTATTAGTTTCATAGCTGCCATTCCACTTGCATGCTGGCACCAGAGGTGAGCAGGTAGAGTACAACATAGAGTCCCAGAGAAACTACTAAATTACACTTTATATTTTTCAGGATTGGTTTTTAAAATGTTTATAGTCCCTCATGATTTTTTTTCTCCTCTCCTAAAGGAGCTGATTCAGGCTGGATTACAGCTCCTTGGGTATTGACCACTCCTGAGGTACCTTGCCCAAGGAGTCGGTCTTCATAGGTGAACCTGGACAGTGTTTGTCAGCAAGACATTTGACTTTGGAGGGGTGGGCGGGGTTGGGGGGGACATCACAACCGAGTTATCCTTCTCGCAAAACTCCACACACAGGCACTTTCCACCAGGAATCTTTGGATTGCAATCGATAGTGGGAACCCTTATGGATACCAGAATCAAAGGGCTGAAGAGAGTGTCCTCCTCGCTTAACAAGTGAACAATATGGTCACTTGGCTCTTTGTAGCAAAAAGTAGTAGTTTGGACCGCACAGTTTTGGTCCACTGATTCACTCACATTACACTGGAGAACGGTGTTGAAGAGACTAGAGATGCATTTTTGACACAGTAAAGTATAAAAAGGGCAAGAAAAGACCATCAGCGCATCAATGCTCCATTTATTCATCCAGTCATTGTGCCATATATAGCAGTCAGGACAACTTTTTGATTTTACACATCTATCTATAATATATTAAAAGTCTTGTTTCTCGGTTACATTTCCTGATTGTCACATTAGCTTCCTGTTATCGCACTTTGTCATCACACTTTTACTATCACAATTGCAGCAGAAGAGGCGGCAAGGGACCTTAAAGTGGCAGAAGAGCCCCGAAGATGGAAAAAAATGACCCGGCTTTTATAGCCCTTTATAGAGACTGGGGAACAAATTGGAGGAAGAGATGGCCGCTACTAGGCCTTCTCCCTCCATTTAGACAATTTGGAGATGTACTGCTGCTACCCGGGTTACTGCCACCTTTCACCAGTTGGACCTGGGCCGGTGATCAGAAGGATGGAGGGGAGCAAAATGAGTTGGGAAGCTGGGCTCCACCAGCATATACATGTGACAGATGAGGAATGGGTGTCCAGCAGCAGCCCTGGCAGGGGCGGGGGGCAGAGAAGGGGAAATGGAGCTTGGGGCAGGGTGGCTGCAGTAGACTGGCTGCCCAATTTTACTCTGCTTTCCACCGCAATTCCACCCACTTGTGGAGGAGAGTCCAACCCTGAGTGTCAGGAAACCATTCAACCTGGGGAGTTCATAAGTGGGCAATTCTGTTATCGGGTAATGTGGCTCTACAAACACTTTCCAGCAAGGGCCTGTGGATAGCAGGGAAAATCTGTTGCTGATTTTCTTTCCCTTCGCTTTCCGGAGAACATAAAGGCTAATGGTAACATCCCCCCTGCTGCCCTGCTGAGATCGCCTAATTCAGCACAGACAGGGATTGACAAATCTGGAAACTTACTGAAATAACATCTTGATTATATAATCTTATTCTTTTGCGAACAAGCAGAAATACCCACATTACTTGATTAGGAAGCTCATGCCATTGCAATGGCACAGTGTACTGTACAGTCTGCAGATATTATGTCTGGATTGTTGATTTCAACAAGTCCTCTTGTAGATAATCCTACAAAAGATGATCCATTTACATTTCTAATTGTCATCCTATTATCATTGCATTTCCATTCATTTTAATGACGGAACCTGGTGTGAATTTTTCATAATTATCCATCATCCAAAGCTCTAGCCAAACCATTGATTGCCAGTATAGTTTTCAACATAGCTGTCCCAGTAGTCATGGTGTTGTCTACCTGATGCACCTCTGGAAATCTGCTCTTGAATACTTTGGTGAATAATTTGTCATTGCCTTGGATATTTCCAAAGCCTTTGACAAGGTCTGGCACCATTAAACGTCAAACAAATTAACATTACATGGCCACCCACCAAAGCAATGCTCATGAGTATAGAAACATAGAAACATAGAAAATAGGTGCAGGAGTAGGCCATTCGGTTTCCTCTTAAATCACCATGCTATAGTTGATAACTCATCCTCTAACTCTTTTTCTTTTAACGCTGGGACTCTCCAGAGCTCTGTTTGTTCTACCTTTCCTACTTTGCACTAATGACCTTCTTCACTCATCATCCAACCCTATCCATTTGTTTCTCATAATCTCACTTTAAATTCAGATTGCATGCACTCAGTGCTCACAATCTCCAGTCCTCTGGCAGTGCAAAATCATCTTGATTTTTGTCTGTGCACTTCATTGGGGCAATAAAAAGAAAACAGTTTCTTCATGTCTCTCGCAAGTTTAACCAACAGCTACCATCTCTTATTCTTCATGGCTCCGTTATCTCTCTTCTTCGATTTATATTTTTTACTCTACTATCTTCTCCGAGCTGATTGGAGTTTCCACATCTCCCAAGTTTTCTCTTTCGTGTCAAACACTTCATTTCTCTGGAACAAATTTCAACTCTCTATAAAGCCCAAGTCTATCCAAGGCTTGAATCCTTCTTTAATGTCTGGGAGGCTCCTCAAGCAGCTCTCTTGCACTCCAGGACAAGATGCAAGAAAAAGACTGCCACCTGAGCAGTGAACCCTCTTACACTTCTAACGCTCTGTCACAAACCTCCTAGGGTTGGAATTTGGAGAAAAAGCACCACCGTCGGTATACCGCCCAAAAAAACGCTAAGATTATTAAATTAAAGCCGGCGGAAAATGAATCAAAAAATGGGGAAAAAAATCCGCCCGGTGGGAAAAATCAGTGTTGTACATGGATTCTCGTTGGAAAACGCGAGCCTCATCAAATTTAGACCGAGGCTGCAAGTTGGGCCTAGGGAGGGGGAAAAAACATAAAAAAATACCTTTTAATAAAACAAAAAATAAAAACATTCTCAAGACCCTGTTCCACTGAATCGCTGCAAAAGAATTGTAAAAAAAACTTTAACTTACCTTCTATTGTAGGGTTTCATTCTTACTGCCTAGCTCCAGCTGGTTTCTCATGGACAGTTTTTTTTCTCCTCACCTACAGGTCACCACTGTGACCAAACTTGGGTGGTAGCAGTTTTTTCGGCAGTGCATGCCGGTGGTCCACTCCCCAGCAGTATTTTGAAACCGCCGGCAGAACACTTTAATGAGATTCCCGCCGGAAGGTTTTCCGCCAAAAACCCCTGCGGAAACGCTCACCAAATTCCAGCCCCATGTCTTTATTTTCCATGTTTCTATGTTTCTATGTTTACATATATATTGTCAGTAGTCCTCTGAACATTCCTTTCTTGTTCTCTCTAAGCTCCCGATATGTGTCTTGCATGTTCTTCTTCCTCCTCTACATTCCCATAATACTGAAATCAAACTCATCACACAATCTCCTACTGTAACTCATTCTATCCTGGCACCTAAAAACTATGGAACTTCCTAATCACTTTCAGTCTTTCCTATTATAATCTTCAGACTTTTAAGACTTTAGCTATTTCCTGATTTGCCTCTTCTCTCGATTGTGTTCAACCATGGTGCTTTCCTGCATTTTGGGCCTCAACCCTTCACCTTGGTTTTCATTTTTTTTTTAAAGCGCGCACTCATCCAGAAAGTACAGAATCGAACCAAGATGCTAATATTTTGGCCAGCAGTTTCAATTTTAAGTAACCAATGATAGGACATCTGTTACTAGTTTAGAGATTCTGTAAGATACTCCACTGGTTATTTCTGTAAGCAGTCCAATTATCTTATGTTTATGGATACCCATACTGCCCAATAGCTAACTATATGATGCCTGTCTTTCAGACTACATCGAACTGCAAGAACTGAACTGGATTTTTGGCTTCAATTCTGGGACAAGGATTGTGCCTCCGAGTCCTCTGCTGAAAACCCTCCTGCATATGTGTCCTTTGTTACTTTTTTTTGCAGGGGTATAGAATTAATGGCAAGCTTACATTGTTTGGGGCAGAGGCTGAAGACAATGGTCCTGCAATTTACTGGGACGGGTCGTGTGAGCGGACCAGAGCGAGGAGCCTTAACTCCACAGCATCTTTTTTTCAAGCAAGTTCCCCACCTGGAAGCCAGCCTGAATGAAACGTTTGGCTCCCTGTTGGAAGGCTCCAGAGGAGACCGCAGGCCAGCAGCAGGTAGGGATCCTGCAGCTGGGTTAGCGGAAGCGTGGGTATGAATCTTAAGGGAGTTGGGTGGTCTAGTCACAGGTGGGAGTGGGTGTCGATCTGGATAGGGGAGGGGGTCCAATCATGCAGGGGTAGTCTTTGGATTGGTGGGGGCTACCGATGGCTGGCAGGGAAGAAGGTTAGATTAGGAGGCAGAATTCCTACTCCTCTTGGCTCAAAAGCAGAACTGGAAAAGCACTTAGCTTTTCCACAAAGCAGTCCTCGCCTCCCTTTAGTTGTCGGGTTTCCCACGGCTTGGAAAACCTGTCTGACCAGGGTAAAACCTGGAAAATAGGTTAAATATGGGGCACATAGCCACATTATAATATTTAAATGGGCAGTCTGCCTCTTGGGAGCGGGTTGGTTGCCCGACCCCATCTCTGCTCCATTAAAACCAGAAGTGGGAAGGTTGGAGGCAGGATTTGAGATTGTAAAAATGCTAACATCCCATCCAACGCAAAACCACCCATTTTTGGGGTTTAAATTTACCCCCAATGACTTTGGTCTTCCCAATGTTTAATTGAAGACAACTGCAGCTCATAGAAGACTATGATGGCGAAATTGGCCAGCTGTGCACCTCCCATTAGCACCTCTGGGGGGCGCTAATGGGACGCAAATGTGTTTTCGCGGGGGAGGGGGGTGGCGGTGGAGGGTGGGGGCGCTACCGGCTCCTGCGAAATTGTACATGAGTTAGCGGAGGTGCAAAACCATAGTGCACTGCTCCCAGCGGGAGTGCCCCAGGTTGCTGCGCCTCTGGCGCTGATGTAATCAATATGCGCAGCAACCAGCAACCCGTTTTTGCCCCGCAACAGCCTCTTGTCGACCCGCGGCGGAAATTGGGCAGCGCCCCATGAGGCTGCCGTGAGCGATGTCAGTGCCAGCCTCGCGGGTTGTGAACTGGACCACACTTTGTTCATGGGCCGAAACTTAAAGGGGAGGTGCGCGGCGCCATTTTTATTTTTCAGTCGACTTACTGGTCTGGCCTCCGTGAGTGTTTTCACAGAGCCTGTGTCGCAATGGTGTAGCCCAGCAGTCCTCTTCAGCACCGGGCTGCGGCCAGGGCACCCCGCATCCCCAGTGGCCTAGTGGAGGCCCCCCCAAACCCTTGCAGAGCTCACAGTGTGCCCTCCCCTTTAACCGAAGGAGAGAGCCCTGTGATCACGTCAGCTCTATGTGGCGAGGCCCCATAGTGCTCTGACTTGTGCACACTTAGCGCCGCAGAGACGCACCCGAGAGAAAGTGGAGTGCCCGATATTGTGCTTCACTTCTTCTTGGGGGCGGTAACCCCAATTTAGGTCATGGGGCGGGACATCGACACCTGGAGTAGGAAGTCCCGCCTCACGAAGGTTACACCCCTCAAACAGGGCGATACGCAATTTTTCCCCTGGATGTCAGACAAGCAGTTTGACAAGACAGAGGTGGTGGAGGGGTCAAGATACATGGCAGAGAGGTCGATCTGGATGTCACCAGCATACATGTGCAAACTGACCCCATGCTTTTGTAAAATGTCACACGGGCAGCCAGTAGATGAGGTATAGATGAGGCAATGATATATCCCTGAGGGACTCCAGTGGTAATGGTGCAAGGGCAGGAAGAGAAACCATTGCTAGAAATGTTCTGGCTACAATGAGATAGGTAAGAGCTGAATAAATTAAGGGCAGTTGCACTGAGCTGGACAATGAAGGAAAGACTTTATAGGAGGATGGTGTGGTCAATGATGTCAAAGGTTGCAGAGAGGTCAACAACAACAATAACTTACATTTATATAAAAGGAAGGAAGACTTGCATTTATATAGCGCTTTTCATGACCACCGGATGTCTCAAAGCACTTTACAGCCAGTTAAGTACTTTTGGAGTGTAGTCATTGTTGTAATAAGCGCATTTAACATAGTAAAACATCCCAAGGCACTTCATAGGAGTGATTATCAAACAAAATTTGACACCAAACCGCATAAGGAAATATAAGGACAGATGACCAAATGCTTGGTCAAAGAGATAGGTTTTAAGGAGGATCTTTAAAGGAGGATTTGAAAGTGGTAGAGAGGCGGAGAGGTCGAGAAAGACGAGGATGGATAATTCACCATGATCATACTAACAGCGGCTGGCATTTGTGACTTGGATTAGGGCCATTTCAATGCCGTGGGAGGGGGAGAAAACTGATTGGGGAAATTCAGACATGGAGTTGTGGAATGGGTTCTGTGACATTGCTTTTAATTCCAATACTTTAACTGAGCCACTCGTTTATTTAATGGGATAACACTCTTACACTAGAATCAGAGGAATGTCATATAAATGCATTACATTTTTATACCCTAAATCACAAACCAGTTTTAGGCTTTAATCTTTACAAGGCTCTTTGAATGATATTTCAATCAGATTATATAACTTTGATGTTCTTTGATTCTATTTGTTACTACCATCATCATGGTGGAGATGTCTAATTTCAAGCTCCTTACTTTAGAAACCAAGATCACAATATCAAAAGCCAGCAACAACTTTATCACGGCATCACATGCCATTGTGATAATGTTACAGGTAGAGTGGGATGATGATCAAGTGGTATTTTTTATTTGGTTGAGAACTTCCTGTGGACGGATTTGTTTCAAACTTTGTGATTACATTGATATAATATCCTAATAATTTATGGTAACTCATTATTATGTTGGTGAATGATTCTGGAAGTAATAATGATATATCTAAATTATACCATTCCCCACTCTTTCAACTAGCTGCACTCCCTCTAATTTTCTCCCCTTATCTCTTCAACGTAATGACTCATATTGTGGCACAGTTCCATGTGACCAGGTACCTTTTGGTACCTCATCCAAGCTGGTTTTCTTCATGTGTGAGCCTACCAGCAACTATGCTCACCCAATGTTCACACAGATGTGATTGCCAATAAGCATTGTTGGGAAGTGATCAGGAATGGGATTTTTCCCTTCACTGGTCCAATCATACTGATGCCAACTATAATTGTTATTCTCAAAATGATAACAAGTAAAGGAGCATAATGAGGAACCAAGCCTGAGATTGAGCTTATACAGTTAAGATGATAACATCTTAAAGTAGAGAATGATAAATACGTGGAATAGCCTACCCAGAAAGATAGTGGAAGCAGGAGATATTATTCATTATAAGAGGAGGATTGGTAAATTATTGGCAGGCAGGGCTATTGAAGAAGATCAGAGATACAGTATATGAAGAAGGCTGTGATCCTTTGGGACCTATCCAATGAATGAACGTGGTCCTTTCTGATCCTATACAGTCATGTTCTTAAACAAATTGGGATATGCGGGAAGAATAAAAGTTATAGTTAAGTAGGCCTAGTGATGAAGAATGAGGAATCATGTTCTCTTAGAGCTTGCTTGATTGCCTTAGAGTGTCAATAAGAAATTTCCCAGAGTTTCTCTTGAACTTGGTGATAGGTTTTTATCTGTTTTTAGCGTTTGTTCCATTTTTCTGGGGTTTAGATGGTTCCTTTGACAAAATTATGGAAGTCGAGTGGGAGAATCCCTGTGTAAATGAACTCCCATAAGAACTGAAAAGGTCATGTAGTGACACAGCACTCATAATAAAACTGCCCTGGGAGGTTTCCAGAAGGATGCTTAGATCTTTTAATAAAAATGATCCATCTGAAGTGTTACTAAAAACCTTTCAAAGCCGCATCCAATACTATTTTTATTGAGAAACTGAAGAGAACGGTCTGGTGCAGAACATCACCAAAGTTGAAAATAATAAAAGTCATGAAATAAATTTAAGAAAAATAATTGTTGGGATGTGAGTGACGCTGGCAAGGTCACATTTATTGCTAATTGTCCTGCTACAACTATACATGGTATTGGTGAGGCCACACCTGGAGTACTGCATACAGTTTTGGTCTCCTTATTTAAGGACGGATATACTTGCATTGGAGGCAGTTCTTGGAAGGTTCACTAGGTTGATTCCGGAGATGAAGGGATTGTCTTATGAAGAAAGGTTGAGCATGTTGGGGCTATACTCATTGGAGTTTAGAAGAATGAGAGGTAATCTTATTGAAACGTATAAGATTCTGAGAGGGCTTGACAGGGAAGATGCAGAGAGGATGTTTCCCTTCATGGGGTTATTTAGAACTAGGGGGCATGGTTTCAGAATAAGGGGTCATCCATTAAAAACGGAAATGAGAAGGAATTTCTTCTCTCAGAGGGTCGTGAATCTTTGGAATTCTCTACCACAGAGAGCTGTGGAGGCTGGGTCATTGAATATATTTAAGGTGGAGATAGACAGATTTTTGAACGATAAGGGAGTCAAGGGATATGGAAAGCGGGCCGGGAAGTGGAGCTGAGGCCAAGATCAGATCAGCCATATTGAATGGTGGAGCAGGCTCACGGGGCTAAATGGCCTACTCCTGCTCCTATTTCTTAAATAAGCCTGGATATTGTCCAAGTCCAAGGGCTAGAACTTCCACTTTTGAACTTATCGCCCAAAATTGGACATTATTTCCGGCGTGGGCGTTAAAAAAGGGTTTTCAGATCACCAGCTTCTCGCCCATTCTCACAACACCTAGTTTACATTTTTGAAAATGGGCGTTACCGCGAGCGATATCAAATGGGCTGTAACATTAAATTTTTCTGACCTTCTGCTGTAAAGTGTGGCCATCCTTAGCAACGGCATGGTAACGCTCCATTCCCGCGATTCTGGAGGTCAAGGGTCATGACATGCGCAGAAGACGAGACAGAAAGAGAGGGAGCTCAGAGGCACTGAAAGCTTGTGTGGCTGTGGTGTGTGCTTGTTTGGCTGTTGTGGGAGGAACGATGGAGGTTCACCAGTAGCAAAAGCCCACTAAGCACCAAGAACATAGTTGGCACCGAGTTTTTGTCCAACAAATAACATATAAAATGGAAGGGATGGAGGAGGCCCTGGAGCTGGTAGCCAGGAACACTGGTGGCAGAGGGCGCCCAGTGGTCCTAGAGAATGGCACTGCACCCCAAGGTCACGCACCCTCATTGCCAACCACACAGGAGAGCCAGCAGCAACATCTTGCTTATGGCTCGGAGCACACTCCCACCTCGGGACCATCCTCTCCCGTATCCATCCAAGCTTCGGCCATCACCTCATCCCCCCCCCCCACAATGAAGCATCGCCTGAGAACTTCCTCGGCCAGACAGCTTGGAGTCAGGCAGGGAAGGGAAAGGGGTAGAGGTGGGGAGAAGAAGCGGAGGGGTGGGGGGCAAGGTTGGTTTGTACAGAGATACTGATGATTTCAGACGAATGTTTGGTTTAAATGTTTTTTATTCAACAAAACCTTGTTGCGCATTGGCTCAGATAGCTGAACCCTTATACGCTGGTGATTCCTTAACAGCAAAGGGTATAATCACACTTAACTTCAATCAACTTAAACTTTAACTGCCACCAAGGTGATGCCCACCATTGATGTATGACCTGCACACCCAGCAGTGTGTCAGCCTTGTAAAGAACACCAATGTTCTTTCAGGCAAAGCGATCATTGATGAGCTCCTGCTCTTGTAATGCTCTTGCAGCTATCATGCCATCATGAGCCCTTTCATGCGGTCTACAAGGGGGTGGAGGCATGGCTTCAGCGTCAGCCTGATTGTCTGGCCAGATGTCAGCATCCGCCTTCTCGTCCTCCTCTTCCTCTCTCTGGTGAGGTGGACTGTCAGGCTCATCAGGCAATTCTTGTCCCCTCTTGATAGCCAAGTTGTGTAGCATGGAGCAGACCACAACGATTTTAGCTACCTGCTCAGGTTGGTTTTGGAGCTCGCCTCCTGAGTGGTTCAGGCATCTGAAGCGCTGCTTCAGCACTCCAATGGTTTTCTCCACGAAACTGCGAGTTGCTCTGTGGCTCTCATTGTATTGCCTCTCGGCCTCGGTGTGGGGTCATCAGCCAGATGGCGAGGCCATATCCCTTTGTCCCCAAGCATCCAGCATTGACCTTGTGGCTCATTGTTAAACAAGTCAGATATAGTGCTCTCACGCAGGATGTGCGCATCATGGATGCTGCCCGGAAATTGAGCATTCACAGTCAGTATAGTTTGCTGGTGGTCAACAACCAGCTGGATATTCAGGGAGTGGAATCCCTTTAGGTTCCTGAAAACCTCAGCATCCTGAAAAGGTGCCCATATCGCGATGTGCGTACAGTCTATTGCTCCCTGCACCTTGGGGAAGTTTTCAATTCTGGAGAAACCTAGAGCCCTCTCACTCTGTGCCTCCCTGGTCATAAGGAAGCTGATCAAGTCCCTCCTGCGTGCATAGAGAGCTTCTGTGACCTGTCTAATGCAGCGATGTGTGGCATGCTGAGAAATTCCGCAAATATCTCCAGCTGTGGCCTGAAAAGATCCCAAACATAGAACGACAGTGTCGCAGTGACTTTGACCTTGATGGGCAGTGCAGTTCTGATGGTGCTGGCAGGTTGCAGATCTGCCCTTATCAGCTGGCATACCTCAGTGATAACCTCCTAGTAAAAGCGCAGTCTCCGAAGGCAGGTGGTGTCGGGCAAGTCGAGGTAAGAATGTTTCTCCTTGTACTCTCCGTGTAACGTCTGGTCCTCCTCATCTGTCTGTCACTTCCTACATTGGGCACATAATGCAGTGCAGCGTTCCTTCGGTGATGTCGAGTCTGCTGCATGTATTTGGTCACCAAGAGAGGGTGAGAAAGGACAGGCCCCATTGCAGTAGATCTCTGTTTTCCACTGATTGCACACAAACAAGGACAAACACACCTCTTCAATTCCAATCGGTCACAGTGTGGTCAAGATGTTTTTTAGAGGTGTTCACATCAACCCCAATGACCTGCAGAGTACATCCGAACTCCACCGAGGTTGAAGCGCAGCAGCCTTTTAAGGACACGACATGTGATCTACAACATTGCATCCATAATGTTGTGATTTGTCCTGGTTAGTTCCACTTTTTGTGGGCGGTTTTTTGAGCAAGCGATATTGTGGGCAAAATGTGTGCAAGGTGGTGAAATTGACGAAGGGCGATCTCCATGGCCACTAGTTTGGGTAAATATGACAAAAAACAGTCGCCAAGCGTTAATATTAAATCTCAGCATTAATTCCGTGTGGGAAATAACGCTGGGCAATAGTATGGGTGTTGAATTCGCCCATCTTGCTGATTCCGCCCCAAAAAAGTGGGCGGGCGGTGAAATTTTTTCCAGTGTTAACCACATGTAGAAATTAATGCTCGGCAATAAATTTCCGAAAAATGCCCGCCAGTTTCCATTTTGTGTCAAAATGGGCGATATATGGGCGTTATATGATTTCAGCAGTAAAATGGGCATTAGGTGGGCGTTAAGCAGACAAAAAAAGTGGAGGTTCTAGCCCCAAGTCCTACTATAGGCTGGCATGGGCGGCTTCATTATTAGAGGAATTATGAATGGCATTGAACACCATGGAATCATCAATGGACAGCCCCACTCCTAACTTTATGATGAGGGAATGGTCATTAATGAAGCAACTGAAAGTGACTGGGTTAAGGATGTTTCGCTGACGAACTCGTCCAGCAATGGCTTGGGGCTGTGATGAGTGGCCTCTGACAAACACAACCACATTTTGACTCCAACCACTTTTCTCCATGATTCCCACTGGCCTCAGTTTTGTTTGGAGTCCTTGGTGCCATACTTGGTCAAATTCTGCTTTGATGTCAAGGGCAGCTACTTATACCTCTCCTAAGTAAATAATGATTAGGCCAGGACAGATACTAACAACAACAACAACTTACATTTATACAGCACCTTTAGAAAAATGAACCCGCCAGCCAAGCTGTCCGTTTTACCGGCTGCCAGGCGGGAAACAGAGCTAAAAAACGTTAAGTTGGAGCCATTTTCTTCATTAATCTTTTTTTATTCTCCTCATAGAAATCTGGAGTTGCTCATTGCATACTTAGTCTAAAACCACAGTGTGAAGAGGTGAGGGCAGAGCAGTTTGAATCAGGAGCTGTTCCTCAGGCCATATATCGTAAAATTACAATGGACTGGATAAAATGTCCAAGCAGGCCTGAGTCAGCTCACTGACCTCCGTGTCCCCGGCCTTGCCAGTTTCTTCGGCCATTTTCGGCATCACCTGCACCCTCGCCGCCTCCCCCATAAATATCGGGGCCATTAACTCCGTTTTTCTCTCCACAGATGCTGCCTGACCTGCTGAGTATTTTACATTTTTATTTCAGTTTTCCAGCAACCGCAGTATTTTGCTTTTGTTTGAAAAATTAATAAATCCTGCTCTTTATTCATAAAAATTCCAACCTGTCGTAATGAGCATGTTAACATTATATAAGAACATAAGAACATAAGAATTAGAAACAGGAGTAGGCCATCTAGCCCCTCGAGCCTGCTCCGCCATTCCAAAAGATCATGGCTGATCTGGCCGTGGACTCAGCTCCACTTACCCGCCCGCTCCCCATAACCCTTAATTCCCTTATTGGTTAAAAATCTATCTATCTGTGATTTGAATACATTCAATGAGCTAGCCTCAACTGCTTCCTTGGGCAGAGAATTCCACAGATTCACAACCCTCTGGGAGAAGAAATTCCTTCTCAACTCGGTTTTAATTTGGCTCCCCTGTATTTTGAGGCTGTGCCCCCTAGTTCTAGTCTCCCCGACCAGTGGAAACAACCTCTCTGCCTCTATCTTGTCTATCCCTTTCATTATTTTAAATGTTTCTATAAGATCACCCCTCATCCTTCTGAACTCCAATGAGTAAAGACCCAGTCTACTCAATCTATCATCATAAGGTAACCCCCTCATTTCTGGAATCAGCCTAGTGAAACGTCTCTGTACCCCTTCCAAAGCTAATATATCCTTCCTTAAGTAAGGTGACCAAAACTGCACGCAGTACTCCAGGTGCGGCCTCACCAATACCCTGTACAGTTGCAGCAGGACCTCCCTGCTTTTGTACTCCATCCCTCTCGCAATGAAGGCCAACATTCCATTCGCCTTCCTGATTACCTGCTGCACCTGCAAACTAACTTTTTGGGATTCATGCACAAGGACCCCCAGGGTTCCTCTGCACCGCAGCATGTTGTAATTTCTCCCCATTCAAATAATATTCCCTTTTACTGTCTTTTTTCCCAAGGTGGATGACCTCACATTTTCTGACATTGTATTCCATCTGCCAAATCTTAGCCCATTCGCTTAACCTATCTAAATCTCTTTGCAGCCTCTCTATGTCCTCTACACAACCCGCTTTCCCACTAATTTTTGTGTCATCTGCAAATTTTGTTACACTACACTCTGTCCCCTCTTCCAGGTCATCTATATATATTGTAAACAGTTGTGTTCCCAGCACCGATCCCTGTGGCACACCACTAACCACCGATTTCCAACCTGAAAAGGACCCATTTATCCTGACTCTCTGCTTTCTGTTAGCCAGCCAATTCTCTATCCATGCTAATACATTTCCACTGACTCCGCGTGCAGTAACCTTTTGTATGGCACCTTATCGAATGTCTTTTGGAAATCTAAATACACCACATCCATCGGTACACCTCTATCCACCATACCCGTTATATCCTCAAAAATTCCATTAAATTAGTTAAACTTGATTTCCCTTTCATGAATCCATGTTGCGTCTGCTTGATTGCACTATTCCTATCTAGATGTCCCGCTATTTCTTCCTTAATGATATCTTCAAGCATTTTCCCCACTACAGATGTTAAACTAACCGGCCTATAGTTACCTGCCTTTTGTCTGCCCCCTTTTTTAAACAGAGGCGTTACATGAGCTGCTTTCCAATCTACTGGTACCTCCCCAGAGTCCAGAGAATTTTGGTAGATTATAACGAATGCATCTGCTATAACTTCCGCCATCTCTTTTAATACCCTGGGATGCATTTCATCAGGACCAGGGGACTTGTCTACCTTGAGTCCCATTAGTCTGTCCAGCACTACATCCTAGTGATAGTGATTGTCTCAAGGTCCTCCCTTCCCACATTCCCGTGACCAGCAATTTTTGGCATGGTTTTTGTGTCTTCCGCTGTGAAGACCAAAGCAAAATAATTGTTTAAGGTCTCAGCCATTTCCACATTTCCCATTATTAAATCCCCCTTCTCATCTTCTAAAGGACCAACATTTACTTTAGTCACTCTCTTCCATTTTATATATCGGTAAAAGCTTTTACTATCTGTTTTTATGTTTTGCGCAAATTTACTTTCGTAATCTAGCTTTCCTTTCTTTATTGCTTTCTTAGTCATTCTTTGCTGTCGTTTAAAATTTTCCTAATCTTCTCGTTTCCCACTAACCTTGGCCATCTTATACGCATTGGTTTTTAATTTGATACTCTCCTTTATTTGCTTGGTTATCCACGGCTGGTTATCCCTTCTCTTACCGACCTTCTTTTTCACTGGAATATATTTTTGTTGAGCACTATGAAAGAGCTCCTTAAAAGTCCTCCACTGTTCCTCAGTTGTGCCACCGTTTAGTCTGTGTTTCCAGTCTACTTTAGCTAACTCTGCCCTCATCCCACTGTAGTCCCCTTTGTTTAAGCATAGTATGCTCGTTTGAGACACTACTTCCTCAGCCTCAATCTGTATTACAAATTCAACCATACTGTGATCACTCATTCCGAGAGGATCTTTTACAAGGAGATCGTTTATTATTCCTGTCTCATTACACAGGACCAGATCTAAGATAACTTGCTCCCTTGTAGGTTCTGTAACATACTGTTCTAAGAAACAATCCTGTATGCATTCTATGAATTCCTGTTAAAATCCTCCATGATTACTGCCATTCCTTTTTCACATGCCTCTATTATTCCCTTGATTATTGTCCGCCCCACCATGAAGTTATTATTTGGGGGCCTATAAACTACGCCCACCAGTGACTTTTTCCCCTTACTATCTCTAATCTCCACCCACAATGATTCAACATTTTGTTCATTAGATCCAATATCGTCTCTCACAACTGCCCTGATATCACCCTTTTAACAAAGCTACCCCACCTCCTTTCCCTTCTTGTCTATCATTCCGAATTGTCAGATACCCCTGTATGTTTAATTCCCAGTCTTGGCCACCCTGCAACCACATTTCTGTAATGGCCACCAAATCATACCCATTTGTAATGATTTGTGCCGTCAACTCATTTACTTTATTTTGAATGCTGCGTGCGTTTAGGTAAAATATTTTAATACTAGCTTTTAAACCATGATTTTTAGTTTTGACCCCTCCTGCAGCCCCTTTATATTCATACATATTGTCCCTTCCTATCACCTTGTGGTTTACACTTACCCCAGTGCTACTCTGCTCTGTTGCCTCCTGCCTTTTGCATTCTTTCTTGGGGTCCTGTTCATCTGCGCTCTCACCCACTCTAACTAGCTCAGAGTTTATGGTAAAAAAAATTTCATATCTTCAAATTATCTACATTTCCTATTATTTCTACCATTAACAACATTAAGAGATGCAAGTTCGTTGGAGCATTTGGGACCAAAGCTGTCGGAACACTGTTTTCAAACCACCATTCTCTGAAAACATTGTCCTGATGTAAACTTAATGCACCAAAGCACATTTGATCAGGAAATCTTTGCATGTTGGATAATTCAGAAAAGTGCATCGTAATTTGCTTAGAAAGTATATATTTTTTACAAATATAAGTTGACCTATTGTAGCATATTTGTTCGCAGAATTCCTGAACTAAGCCCTCCAATTTAGGAATGGAATCAAAATTTTTAATTTAAAATGTTTTCTTATTAGCAGTTCATTTTTGATAGCGACTGTAACAACCAATGTGAAATTGCTCAATGCATCGGCAAAAGAGTTTGTAATTAAGCTGGAACTAATGTACAAAAAAAGAGTTTACACTGAGTGGCAAAATCATCAGGTTGGAAACTTCACCAACATCTTCTTAGTGTCTGAAAATTCTGAATAGCAAACTTCTAAATGGCCGCAAAACATATTGCTAACTAAAATACAATCACATCCAATTGAATGATACCAGAAATGAAAGGTTATATTAAATGTCTTCACTGGAAGCACCACTACTATGACTATCTACTATCTTCTCCACCAAGCCACCAAGAATCAAATGGTTGCATCATTACCTCAAGGTTACTTGGCCTCTCCTCTTTGTCTCCTCTCACTTTTCCCTCCCTCCTCACACACTAGACTAGCAGGGATCATATGAATATATGAATGATTATATTATCAGCCAAAATGTATTATTTTAGCTTTAAAATTAACTTGAAAGAAATTAATTTTGTGGGGGGCTTCAGCCACAGACAGCAGTCCCTTTCTCAACACATCAATACACTAATTACAACAACAAGCATTTACATAGTGTATATAATGTAGTAAAGCATTCCAAGGCGCTTCACAGGAAAGTTAGCAAACAAAATCTGACACCGAGCCACATGAGGAGTTATTAGGACAGATGACCAAAAGCTTGATCAAAGACGTGGGTATTAGGGAGCATCTTAAAGGGGGAAGAGAAGTGGAGAGGTTTAGGGAGAGATTTCCAGAACACAGGGCCTTGGCAGCTGAAGACCCATAGCTGAATACCTGAGAAAACTGGTATACAAGCACTCAGCACCATTTGCAGATCATTCTGAACAACTCAGGCAGTTGTGAGGAAACCTGAAGTCACAGTTCAAGTCTCGAATCTCTCCTATTGTTTCCTCTGGCCTTCTCCATCGCATTGTATTTATTCCATAATATTTCCTATCTTTTTACAAGTCACATGCAAATCTTATATTTGACCAATCCAAAAATATGTATTTATACAGAAGAAATGAATAACATTGCAATTTTACATTTAAAAACTGCAGTAATGTTTTCGTCAAGGCGCCGTTAAATACAATAGAAAACACCCAGTGCATTTCTCTTTTATTTGATTTGAAATTCTGCTAACATAGGCCAAGCAGGGAAATTGTGTCTTTAATATTCACTGCAGCAACGTAAAGAGTAATCCACAATATGTTCTTAATTAAAGTGGCTATCTGCTGTAAGGCTATCCCAACCTTATTAATTATCCGTACTATAACATAGCTTTTTAGGACACACGGTATCCACCAGTATGGGTTTAGGTTTGTTCCCTAAAGCAATACATATGGCTATTGACTACACCTGCTCCTCTATGCTTCACATCTCATGTTCCGTTCTTTTGCTTGGTGTCCATATCATTTCGGAAATCATGTGATTATTTCATGTTTTTGTCCAACTTCTGAAGCTTCAGTTTTAGCGTTAAGAATGATATTGTAAGTTATCAGACAAACGTCTTTCCTGAGGGCTTTATGTCAAAAAAAATATTCCGCAAACTACCACTGTACCATCCTTGTCTTAGGCTTCAAAAGAATCCCTCAGATTTGTGGGTTCTCAGTACCTTTGAACAGGGAGTTTTGTCAGAAACAGGCTTGTAAGTGCTTCAGATGTTTCCTTTTGAAGGGACTCATGCAAACCGCCCAAGGCTAACACAGCAGCTATGATAGACAAGCCTCAAACCAGTGCACAGAAGAATACCCACCTGGCAATGTCAACGGAAAAAAAAAGTAGTGATTACAAGCTGATGATGGACAAAGAAAGAGAGGAACTGCTTGACTTACTCCTGACAGGGAAAGCAGGAACTGTGGTGGGAAACAACAGATTGGATTTGGTTTTAACTTTTGTTTGAGTCGCATTCCAGTGCTGAATCTATCCAGTAATAATGGTGTTAAAATGGAAACTGAAATTTAAAACTGCTGTCACAAACAGTGAAATATTACTGGAGCTAAATGAGCACTGATTTTCTGAAGAATTAAATTATTAATTTAGTCATTTATTGATTTTTACTACAACAGCAAGAAACTATACAATAAAGTATGCTCCCTCATGAACCAATGAACAGAATCTTTTTTTAAAGCTTAATTCCTCAGATTATAAAATATACTTTGAGTCTGGAGTCCTACTACACTACTGGAAGTGTGTTAGGGCAGGGCTTCGATCCAGTGACTGATTACGCCTTTGACCTCATGGGGTCATTTTAATATTCGGGAGGGGGCCCCTGCCTGTGAAGGTGCAACACAGGTGCCCATCCTGATGAACCATCAGAAAATCAGAGCTCAACAGCTTTTTGGGAAAGAAAGTAAGTTTCCTAAGATTTTCTTTCATGATCCATATTAAACTTAGCCAGTGCTTTCCCTTGGTGATAATAATCGTGACCATCTTTAAAAAAGGGGACAAGTCCGACTGTGGCAACTACAGAGGAATCTCCCTGCTATCAGTCACTGGGAAAGTCGTCGCTAGAGTCCTCCTCAACCGTCTTCTCCCTGTGACTGAAGAGCTCCTCCCGGAGTCACAGTGCGGATGTCGTCCCCTACGGGGCACAACGGACATGATTTTTGCAGCGCGACAGCTGCAGGAAAAATGTAGGGAACAGCGCCAGCCCTTAGACATGGCCTTCGTCGACCTTACAAAGGCCTTTGACACTGTCAACCGCGAGGGTCCATGGAGCGTCCTCTTCCACTTCGTATGCCCCCAAAGGTTCATCACCATCCTCCGCCTGCTCCACGACGACATGCAGGCCGTGATCCTTACCAACAGGTCCATTACCAACAGACCCAATCCACATCCGGACCAGTGTCAAACAGGGCTGCGTCATCACCCCAACCCTCTTCTCAATCTTCCTCGCTGCCATGCTCCGCCTCACAGTCAACAAGCTCCCCGCTGGAGTGGAACTAAACTACAGAACCAGTGGGAACCTGTTCAACCTTCGCCGTCTCCAGGCCAGGTCCAAGACCACCCCAACCTCTGTCATCGAGCTACAGTACGCAGACGATGCCTGCGTCTGCGCATATACAGAGACTGAACTCCAGGATATAGTCAACGTTTTTACTGAGGCGAACGAAAGCATGGGGCTTACGCTAAGCATCCATAAGACAAAGGTCCTCCACCAGTCTGTCCACATCGCACAGCACTGCCCCCCAGTCATCAAGATCCACGGCGCGGCCCTGGACAATGTGGACCATTTCCCATCCTTCGGGAGCCTCTTATCAACAAGGGAAGTTCAACCCCGCCTCCAGTGCACCAGTGCAGCCTTCGGCTGCCTGAGGAAAAGAGTGTTTGAAGACCAGACCCTCAAAACTGCCACCAAGCTCATGGGCTACAGGACTGTAGTAATACCCGCCCTCTTATATAGCTCAGAGACATGGGCCGTGTACAGCAGACTCCCCAATTCGCTGGAGAGATACCACCAACGACGTCTCCGCAAGATCCTATAAATCCCCAGGGAGGACAGATGCACCAACATCAATGTCCTCGACCAGGCCAACATCCCCAGCATTGAAGCACTGATCACACTCGATCAGCTCCGCTGGGCAGGCTACATTGTTCGCATGCCTGACACAAGACTCCCAAAGCAAGCGCTCTACTTGGAACTCCTTCACGGCAAACGAGCCAAAGGTGGGCAGAGGAAACATTACAAGGACACCCTCAAAGCCTCCCTGATAAAGTGCATCATCCCCACTGACACCTGGGAGTTCCTGGCCAGAGTCCGCCCTAAGTGGAGGAAGTTCATCCGGGAGGGCGCTGAGCACCTCACGTCTCATCGCCGAGAGCATGCAGAAAACAAGCACAGGCAGCGGGAAGAGCATGTGGCAAACCAGTCCCACCCACCCTTTCCCTCAACGACTATCTGCCCCACCTGTGACAGAGTCTGTGGTTCTTGTATTGGGCTGTTCAGTCACCTAAGAACTCATGTTAAGAGTGGAAGCAAGTCCTCCTCGATTCCGAGGGACTGCCTATGATGATGAATGTACATTTGCATATTCTATATATTATAGAATCATAGAATGATACAGCACAGAAAGAGACCTTTCGGCCCATTGTGACTGTGCCTGAGCTCTTTGAAAGAGCAATCCAATTAGTCCCATTCCCCTTTTCTCATAAGCCTGTTAATTTTCCCCCTTCAATTATCGATCCAATTCCCTTTTGCAAGTTATTGAATCTGCTTCCACCACCCTTTTAGGCGGTTTTGCCTTATTTACTCTATCACAACCCTTCATGGTTTTGAACACCTCTATTAATTCTCCCTTTAACCTTCTCTTCTCTAAGGAGAACAACCCCAGCTTCTCTAGTCTCTCTATTATTCTTGCGTTCCTTCTAGTGCTTCCCGAGTTGCAGGAAGAAGTGAAGTGGCTGGCCACTGGGTATGATCAAGAGACTCTTGGGATTGAGTCCTTATGTTGGGTCATGAAATGGACCTGTAACAAGTGCTACCATGTCTGATGCTATACACTGGCTTGCTGGTTCAGCCTAGTTTCTAACACATTTAATATCATTTGTGGTGGGGAACTGGATAGGCCAAATACGCCATCATCTGGAATGACAGCAACCTCATTAGTGCCTATTTCAGCCATGACCCTATTGTTGGGAACCCCATCAGAAAAACTAGTGATCTGCATGGACAAGACCTCTCAGCAACCAAAGGGGCAATGAAACCCTGCATAATGGCTAGCTCAATCTGATTCTCACCATGTAGAAGCTTGGGGGGATGAGACTGAGCCTATACAGCGGTCACACCTTTCCAAAGTGATGTTCCGACTGTGATTATGAGAAGAGGGAGAAAAAAAGATATAAGAAATTTGCTTCTTGCTCTGAGCTTGGGGATGACCTATGACTTCACCCTCCCTGTTATGCTGCCCATGCCAATGATTTCCAGTGTGGTCTCTACAAACCTATACAAAGGCTTGTTTTTCTGCTTGCCCTCCTCCGGAGCGTCTCTGCTCCCTTGCGTTATGTGCTGCACAGAGAAGCAGAGTTGAGATGTTGGAAATGCGAAGTGCCCATCCTGCACATTGTAGGTGTGATTATTTGTAGATGTATCATACGGCCAGATTTCTCACGGAAGAGTGAATCTCTTTTAAGATGCTAGTGTGCCACATGTTTTAGGTATAGGTTGCAGCTGCAATTTGTGCTCCACTGCAGTATGGGTAAGCATAGGATTCTTAAAGGATGTCTGAAAACTTTGGATTGGGAAGCAGCGTGTAACAGAGTAGAAGGAAATAGTTTGTGGTGCACATACTTTGCCCATCTACTTGGAATAGTGTAATGGTGGATAACCTTACCTTAGCTGATTTTTTTCAAGTATGAAAACTTTCTTTTCATATTTGGACCTTAGTAGACATAGTCTTGCCATGGAGCACTACCTTCTCCCAGGTACTCTAGACTGTTCTCCTCTGGAGAAAAGAGACCTGGAGGGTCAAACAGTGCCACCTTCCTATGTTATTTCTTCCAGCCGCACCTCCGCTCCTGAATCAGGAATCTTTGCTGCCCTACCATGTTGATGCTGCATTCACACACTGAACAGTGCTGAACGAGGATCAGTAAACATCTCGGGGTATCACCTCTGCAAGATTTCTCCCCATTGTCTGTCATTCCTTTGGCCGGATGATCCACGGAAACACTGACGAAATATCAGAAAGCTGAATCTAATCCCATTGCTTTTTGCTTCTATAATCCAGACTGTCACTCACAGTCTCATTGTTTTGCATGCCAGAATCAGAGCTAACAGCTGCTGCTTATTAAGCTGAGTAAAGGTCACACAATCTCAAATGTTTTTTTCTATATTCTTTGTGGATTGAACTAAGAGGCTATAACTGGAGCCTGCAGTTCGGAGAAAATGATAATCATTTGTACATGCTTGGATTTTATTTTTATTTTTTTCTTCAATATTTTGCACCAAGGAACTGGATGGTCAAGGTTACTCTGTGACCGATTGTTGGGAGATATGGAAGAACAATGCCAGAGTAATTCATTCCTTGCTCCCTCCTATGGTAAATTGCTTTTCCTCTGTTTTGCCGCTTGGCCTAATCACACAGCTGAAATCAGAAACCCATTGTATGAGAAATAACAGACATAAAGTGGCTGCCTACCTATCCATGACACAATATATTTGTGTTTCATTGCCCTGTCCCATCATGACTTGTTTTCAATCGAGCAACCCAGGCATGGAGCCAAAAACCATCGTGCAGGTCACCATCAACATGGAAAAGACTAGGAAATAAGGCAAGGCAAATTAAGAAGCAATGATTAAGTGACACCAAACTTGGGCTTTAAAAGCCTGTAGATTATTGCAGGAAGAGAACACTGACACAGCTATCTCCCAGACTGCGGGGTCAAACTGCAGCTCCCATGCAGATGTCCAGTTGAAGCGTTGACTATGACTTGCTGACCCAGGGTTACTGTGGGATGCAGGAAGAGGACACTGCCTTCCACCCTATCACAGACGTTCCCTTTTGTTCTTTCTTCCATGCTCCCTTTCAGTGTTTCTTAAGAATGTGTTCTTTTCGAACACTCCCCAGTTCTGACGAAGAGTCGTTGACCCAAAACGTTAACTCTGATTTTCCCTCCACAGATTCTGCCTGACCCGCTGAAATTGCCAACATTTTCTGTTTTTAGAACACTGAGGGAGTTAAGTTTTGAGGTTAAGGGAAAGAATGTGTTAAGAATAGGAGACAGAGCACTGAGTCTTGATTTTCACAAGGTGACTACACAAGGAGGAGGAAGGATGAAGAAGTGAAAAAGGGAAGCAATTATCACAGTAGTATCAATAAAGACAAGAAAGGCCCCAGTGGATCAAAGAGGTTGAAGGCTCAAGAATGGTCACCTATATAACAAGAAGCTTTTTACATAGATTACACATCAGTGCGAGAGGTGTTTGGAAAGCTTCTCCAGTTATGGAAGCAGGTGATCTGGCAGGTGCGAGCAGCAGTGAACATGTGCTCCAATGTACTGTACCACAGAGTGGTAGGTCTGGCATTTGCATTCCTATTAATCCCCATGTAGCTGGAGCCTGACCTCAATTGTTCTAGGAGGTAGATACCAAAATGATGTATTGAAACAATCCATACAGAACATTCCTGGTAAAGATTCATTCACACTCTCTCCTCCTTATACAGCTAAAATGGATATTGTTTGTGGGAGGTTGCTGTACGCAAATTGGCTGCCGCATTTCCCACATTACAACAGTGACTACACTCCAAAAGTATTTCAGTGGGTATAAAGTGCTTTGAGACGTATGGTGGTCGTGAAAGGCACTATATAAATGCAAGTATTTTTCTTTTCTTACACAGTTATCTCCCAGACTGTGGAATCAAACTGCAGCTCCCATGCAGCTGTCCAGTTGAAGGGTTAACTATGACTTGCTGATCCAGGGTTGCTGTGGGAACTATAAGAAGTAGTTAACTTATCCATTGAGATGCCAGTATAATTAATAAAAAGCTTTCTGCTATCCCAGCAATCTCTGCATCGAAGTCATGAAACCTTCTCATCTACTGTTAATTCCAGCAGCACTGTGTTGTTATACCTCTTACACCAACACTTATTTTAAAAAGTAGGTCGAGTCTACAAGGCACAAAGTAACAATGACCTCTGGCTGCCCTTGCACTTTTAACCAGCATGAGCCTGAGGGTCAATCACTAGCACATCATCTTGGTTTGCAAATGGTGGATGGCTTAGGGTGACCTAAAAAAAATCAATATAAAATCAGGCAATGGACTGGAAAGGAAATGTAACCACACGATTTCAGTTAAATAATTCTTCTCAATGATTTTATTTCAATTATTGTTTTTAAATGTGGAAGAATGCAACTTGAAAATAATTCTACTGGCGTATCCCAAATATTGGTGGCCATTTTCACTCTAATTCGCCTGTCTATGGTGAGGCGCTTGTCTTGATCTTATCTCAGCACGATCACCCGCAGCAAACTGTTCAGCTGACAAAACAAGACATTGATGTGCGCATTCAAGTGACTTATCTTCTATATCTATATGTCTGTAAACAAACAAACGGTAAGATCAATTTCACATTTACAAAGACTTCGACGGGCGGGGGAGGGGGGAGGCTTGCAGGGAATGAACCTTTTTGGCAATGAAGACCAAAGACCAAACAGATATAGTTTGTCAAATATATCTGATTTACTGGATGGTTAATATGGAAGTTAAAGATGTATTAAACAGATGCTGGCAACCACAACAATTTATCTAAGTGTGACACTGATCATCATAAATAGATAAAACAAAAGTACATATCATTTTTATGAAATTTCAGGGACTTCGATATTTGGAAATTTATTTCAACTCTTTCCAGATATTTGCTCCTGCAGGTTTTAGGGCACTGAAATGTTTTTCACTGTATACTTCAGGATGTGTGATTACTTGCTGACATAGAGTTCCCAAAGATATAATGTTACACAATCAGTTCTCTCCTTCACTGTGCGCTATCAGTACAGCATAGGTACAGCAACATTGCCTTATCCTTTAGCTCTTTACCCTGCGTAGGTATGTGTGCATTTCTCTGTCAAGTTATCCAAGACATTTTATGCTCCATTTTTCAATGTTGCAGTGGTTAAAAGACCCCTGGAGATGTGATTCAATATACACAAACACACACAGTGCAAGAAATGAAAATACAAAGGCCTGTGATAAGAAATAATGAAATATAAAGTAAGAGAGATACTATAGCCACTAAGCTAAGGGGTACAATTTGGTTATGGTTTTTAGGCACGCCTGAACTGGGAGGCCTGAGGATTTGGGCGAGCAGCGAGCACGAGACATGCCACTATAGGCAGCTCGCCCATTGTGAGGGTGTCAATTTTTGGCCACCTGTTTCGCCGACATCTATATATATATTTATATATATATATTCAGTCCCCACCATTTATACCGTAATGTAATTTGCCCGCTATAAGAAATGGTTGGTAAATCATGAGAGAACATATTCCCGACATTTTAATTACAGAAAATGTCTTTTAATTACAAATGCTTCTTTGTTTTCTATCCAGAATGTAAGAAAACCTATTAGCCTTTCCTCATAGAAACATAGAAACATAGAAACATAGAAAATAGGTGCAGGAGTAGGCCATTCGGCTCTTCTAGCCTGCACCGCCATTCAATGAGTTCATGGCTGAACATTCAACTTCAGTACCCCATTCCTGCTTTCTCGCCATACCCCTTGATCCCCCTAGTAGTAAGGACCTCATCTAACTCCTTTTTGAATATATTTAGTGAATTGGCCTCAACAACTTTCTGTGGTAGAGAATTCCACAGGTTCACCACTCTCTGGGTGAAGAAGTTCCTCCGCATCTCGGTCCTAAATGGCTTACCCCTTATCCTTAGACTGTGACCTCTGGTTCTGGACTTCCCCAACATTGGGAACATTCTTCCTGCATCTAACCTGTCTAACCCCGTCAGAATTTTAAATGTTTCTATGAGGTCCCCTCTCATTCTTCTGAACTCCAGTGAATACAAGCCCAGTTGATCCAGTCTTTCTTGATAGGTCAGTCCCGCCATCCCGGGAATCAGTCTGGTGAACCTTCGCTGCACTCCCTCAATAGCAAGAATGTCCTTCCTCAGGTTAGGAGACCAAAACTGTACACAATACTCCAGGTGTGGCCTCACCAATGCCCTGTCCAACTGTAGCAACACCTCCCTGCCCCTGTACTCAAATCCCCTTGCTATGAAGGCCAACATGCCATTTGCTTTCTTAACCGCCTGCTGCACCTGCATGCCAACCTTCAATGACTGATGTACCATAACACCCAGGTCTCTTTGCACCTCCCCTTTTCCTAATCTGTCACCATTCAGATAATAGTCTGTCTCTCTGTTTTTACCACCAAAGTGGATAACCTCACATTTATCCACATTATACTTCATCTGCCATGCATTTGCCCACTCACCTAACCTATCCAAGTCGCTCTGCAGCCTCACAGCATCCTCCTCGCAGCTCACACTGCCACCCAACTTAGTGTCATCCGCAAATTTGGAGATACTACATTTAATCCCCTCATCTAAATCATTAATGTACAGTGTAAACAGCTGGGGCCCCAGCACAGAACCTTGCGGTACCCCACTAGTCACTGCCTGCCATTCTGAAAAGTACCCATTTATTCCTACTCTTTGCTTCCTGTCTGACAACCAGTTCTCAATCCATGTCAGTACACTACCCCCAATCCCATGTGCTCTAACTTTGCACATCAATCTCTTGTGTGGGACCTTGTCGAAAGCCTTCTGAAAGTCCAAATATACCACATCAACTGGTTCTCCCTTATCCACTCTACTGGAAACATCCTCAAAAAATTCCAGAAGATTTGTCAAGCATGATTTCCCTTTCACAAATCCATGCTGACTTGGACCTATCATGTCACCTCTTTCCAAATGCACTGCTATGACATCCTTAATAATTGATTCCATCATTTTACCCACTACCGATGTCAGGCTGACCGGTCTATAATTCCCTGTTTTCTCTCTCCCTCCTTTTTTAAAAAGTGGGGTTACATTGGCTACCCTCATCATTTCAACCTAATTGTAACCGTGCTTGTAAATGGCAAATGTGGCAGCGACTGGGAGATATTTACAATATTTTTCCGAGCTATAACAATTCCAACCCTATGAAGCATACAATGTAAAAGAGAATGTGATACAGATTATAATAATTATTATAATAATGCCATAAACTCTGTTCCCTCGCCACCGACTCCATTCCTCTTCCTGGCAACTGTCTGAGGCCGAACCAGACTGTTCGCAACCTTGGCATCACATTTGACCCTGAGATGAGCTTCCGACCACATATCTGCGCCATCACTAAGACCACTTTTTGCACCTCCGTAACATCGCCCAAATCTGCCCTTGCCTCAGCTTATCTGCTGCTGAAACCCTCATCCATGCCTTTGTTACTTCTAGACTTGACTACTCCAATGCACCTCTGGCCGGCCTCCCACATTCTACCCTCCGTAAAGTTGAGGTCATCCAAAACTCTGCTGCCCGTGTCCTAACTCGCACCAAGTTCTGCTCACCCATCGCCCCTGTGCTCACTGACCTTTATTGGCTCCCGGTTAAGGAACTCCTTGATTTTAAAATACTCATCCTTGATTTCGAATAACTGCATAGTCTCGCCCCTCCCTATCTCTGTAATCTCCTCCAGCCCTACAACCCTCCGAGATCTCTGCGCTCGACCAATTCTGGCTTCTTGAGCATTTCCAATTTTAATCACTCCATCATTGGTGATCATGCCTTCAACTACCAAGGCCGTAAGCTCTGGAATTCCCTTCCTAAACCTCTGAGCCGCTCTACCTTTCTTCCGCCTTTAAGATGCTCCTTAAAACCAAGCACTTTGAACAAGCTTTTTGTCACCTGCCCGAATATCCCCTTGCGTGGCTCAGTTTGACAACACTCCTGTGAAGCATCTTGGAAGGTTTTACTACATTAAAGATGCTATATAAATGCAAATTGTTGTTGTTGTTAATATCTTGCGCTTTCTCTCCAACCTGTGCAGTGTCCAGGTCTCTGGAATGTGGTGGAGGAGTACAAAATCCAAAAACAGCTGCACGCAATAGCCAGGATGCGTTATTAGCAGCACATTTGTAATTGACTTAAACGGTAATGGCAAATGGTTAGGTCCATTTGCCCATTATGGGCAGCTGCCTATGATAAGCGAGGTCGGTATAAATGGTGGTAACCATATAGATATACATAAGTATTCCCTGTTATGTAGTATTGGCACCTGTATAAATCACTGGTATACCAGGAAGCACACCGTATACGTTTGATGATGGGTTTTCACAGGGAGGGCATGTTGCCATGGTAACATGTTTGGCTTGGTTACCCTGTATAGCTGTGCCTCATGTGTCAAAAAGGTCACCAGCCACCACTGTCGACCACCTTAATTTGAACTCCGCTAATGTCCCATTTCTGCCAGGTGAACGGAGCTAAATTTGCCCTTCAAATATTTGCGGAAAAAAGCAAAATGGAAATCAAGACCAGCTGCAAATTATGTACATTCCTCAGCCGATTTACAACAGGCTCCAGCACCCTTATTGGCCCACTGCTGTAATCATCTAATTCAATACCTTAAGGGTTGAATCTGGGAATTTGTGTGAGTCAGATTCACACCAGGCAACCAAGATTACCACCTTCCCGTGCAAGTGCAGGAGCTGCAACATCTGCCCTTTTAACTCCTCCCTTCCCATTATCCAGGGCCCCAAACACTCCTTCCAGGTGAAACAGTGATTTACTTGCACTTCTTTCAATTTAGTATACTGTATTCGCTGCTCACAATGTGGTCTCCTCTACATTGGGGAGACCAAGCATAGATTGGGTGACCGCTTTGCGGAGCACCTTCGTTCAGTCCGTAAGCGTGACCCTGAACTTCTGGTCGTCTGTCATTTTAATTCCCCACTCCACACCCACTCTGATATCTCCATCCTCGGACTCCTCCACTGTCCAATGAAGCTCAATGCAAGCTCGAAGAACAGCACCTCATCTTTCGTTTAGGCACTTTACAGCCTTCTGGACTCAACATCGAGTTCAACAATTTCAGAGCATAACCTTTGGCAATCTTTGGCACCTTTTCCGCCCCCACCCCCCCCCCCCCACCCCGATCTTATGTTTTTTTTCTTCTTTCTTCTCTTTTTTTTCTCGTTGTCAATAATGGCAGCTGGTGATTACTATGCCATTCACACCCTATCCAGATTAACCTTTTTCTAACCTCTATCATTCCAATTTCAATTCGGCTCATTATCCCTTTTGTCTCTCTAATCTCTCCTGCCTTCCACCCTAAAATAGACCTTCCCTTTTGTTCTTTCTTCCCCTCCCCCTTTCAGTGCTTAAGAATGTGTTCTTTTCAAACATTCAGCAGTTCTAACAAAGGGTCGTCGACCCGAAACGTTAACTCTGTTTTTCTCTCCACAGATTCTGCCCGACCCGCTGAGATTTCCAGCATTCTCTGTTTTTATTTCAGATTCCAGCATCTGCAGTATTTTGCTTTTGAACAAGATTATCAATGGAATGACAGAAGGAATTTATTCCAGCACAGGAAAATATTCAATGCTTCACTCTTCGTTGTTCAATATTTTTCTTGGAAGTTTCTTGTCCGTACCAAATGACCCTACCTTTTTTTTCCAAAAATGTATTTCTGTGCCAATCGGCACTTTCCATCACAGCTTCATTCAAGATAGGTTTGGAACACTGTATAAAATGTTTTTCAAACACGGTGCAAAATGTTTTTGTACATTTACTGTTGCAGATGACCATAATGTCTTTGGTGCCTGTTGTCAAACTTTAAGACCATTTGGTACACCAGATATTGGGTTTCTCAGTCTTGTGCTAATTAGGGCCAACTACTTTTGTTGCACCATGGTATTCAAAGAAACATCAAGCAGACGTCTTGTTTGGCGAAATTGATACTAGTCCTACATTAAAACAGTGACTACACTTCAAAAGTATTTTATTGGCTGTAAAGTGCTTTGGGATGTGAAAAGCGTTATATAAATGCAAGTCTTTCTTTCTTTAGTTAGCCCTGCCTTGCAATATTCATCTCATCATTGATCCATTGATATCTATTCCGTACTGGTGCCTCCTTCAGTCCCACCCCAGAAAACAGGGGCAAAGCATCATCTCAATGCAAAGCACCAACTCCACTGCCACCTACTCTCAACCACACCACGTTAACCAGCTCCGAACTCTCCAACACTGATGCTGCTAAACTAGTTACAAAGAAGACCAAGATGACTAAGCAAGGTCGGACAATTGTCAGCCAACTCCATTCTTACCCCGCAAGCCAGCTAGACATCACTTGGGGTCGACTGTGTCCGCCTTGGACAGGCCCTGGGCTGCATAGTCTCCTGTGACTTGTATCCACCAGTGGTTTTCTTTGATATCAACTAATACTGTGAGTTATGCTCAAGTTATGACCCCAATGAACTTGAGCTTGATGAACTATTGCTGAAAAGTGTGCATTTGTGGATGTTGGGTGAAGGTAGGTGATAGGCTGTTATGATGCTCCCCATTTTTAAATAGCCTGCTGTCACTAGATTACTGGATAGCAATCAGTAATGCTAATCCTGACTAATATTGCCTCTCTCTACCCTTTGGGATGTATTGAGGCCAATAATAATACCCCAATTGAGGTGAGCTAAATCACTACAGATTAGGCTATGACTTCACAGTATTGTAAGCTTCCTATCAAACTATGTGGTGTATTGCCCACTGTTAAAATTTCAGATTTTAATAGAACTACAGCAGTTCCCTTGAATGGATCTTGTCCCCTAAAATCCAGAAGCTGCACTTTTGATGTAAACTGACCTTCCAACATGCGCATCCATTGCGAAAACACAAGATAACTGACTTATGAGGTTTAGAACCTTTCATCAGAACTGAAACTTATTACAGATGAACAGCATTTGAGAATGAACAGAACCAGGGAAAGAGGGTGGGGGAAAGGAAAAGACCTATAAAGGCTAAGATGGGGACCAGGAAACAGTTGAACCTGCAAAAGGACATGGGCAGGCTAGGTGAGTGGGCAAAAAATTTGGCAGATGGAATATAATGTTGGAAAGCGTGAGGTCATGCACTTTGAAAGAAAAAAAATCGAAGAGCAAGTTAAAATGGAGAAAATTTGCAAAGTGCTGCAGTACAGCGGGACCTGGGAGTACTTATGCATGAAACACAAAAGGTTAGTATGCAGTTACAGCAAGTGATCAGGAAGGCCAATGGAATCTTGGCCTTTATTGCAAAGGAGATGGAGTATAAAAGCAGGGAAGTCTTGCTAGTTATACAGGATATTGGTGAGGCCACACCTGAAATACTGCGTACAGTTTTGGTTTCTATATTTAAGAAAGGATATACTTGCTTTAGAAGCAATTCAGAGAAGGTTCACTAGGTTGATTCCAGAGATGAGGGGGTTAACTTATGAGGAAAGGTTGAGTAAGTTGGGCCTCTACTCATTGGAATTCAGAAGAAAGAGAAGTGATTTTATTGAAATGTATAAGATTATGAGGGGGCTTGACAAGGTGGATGCGGTGAGGATGTTTCCACTGAAAGGGGAGAGTAGAACTCGGGGCATAATCTTAGAATAAGGGGCTGTCCATTTAAAACTGAGATGAGGAGGAATTTCTTCTCTGAGAGGGTTGTAAATATGTGGAATTTGCTGCCTCAGAGAGCTGTGGAAGCTGGGTCATTGAATAAATTTAAGACAGAGATAGACAGTTTCTTAACTGAGAAGGGAATAAGGGATTATGGGGAGCGGGCAGGGAAGTGGACCTGAGTCCATGATCGGATCAGCCATGATCGTATTAAATGGCGGAGCAGGCTCGAGGGACCATATGGTCTACTCCATGTTAAAGGGCAGAAGTGATATGCACAGGATGCAAAAGGAGACATAATGAGAAATCAAAGCAATATCAGACAAGGTACTTAAAGTGTGAGAAGAGCTAAGTAGGATGGGAAATATGAAAACTGGCAGGAAAATGTAGATCAACACTAATGGTGGGGGTGGGGGGGTGGTAACACCGTTAAAATGTAACGCTTTTGGTAATCTGCATACATGATTAAAAGTATCACTGCTATTTATCATACTCACTTCACAATGGCAGGTATTAAATTCAGCCAGACTAATGGACTTATTTATAGTCAGATAGAGATATAAAGCACAAGAGATTTGGCAAAATAGTAACAGCCAAAGATAAACATAAATACGATGAGAAAAGTCTGTGATGGGTAAATTGTTCTTCATAAAAAGATCTTCAGATATAAACAGAAAGTCTCATTATTCTTAACAGATAGGCCAAGAGATTGGGCCATGCCTATTTTTGGGCATGTGGCAGGGGGGGTAATAATTCACACTGTCATGCCTCAATGGTGAGGCCCGATGCTCTCCAGATATCGGGCTTTACCAGAAAATCATGAGGAGCCCATCAGTGGAGAGGAGTCGGTGTTTTTGGTCTCCCCACTTCAACAGAGATATTTTGGAAGGGATTTTCACATTGCGAGTTTGAAGGTGGGTTGACAGTAAAAATCGTTGAAATTGCCTGCCGCCTCGCGCGTTTAACTCAGGCGACTTTGAAGGTGCACCATGGACCCAATCAGCAGAGGCGGGCGGCATCATTCGAGTAATTAACAGCTTGGTGAGAGACCCTTGAGAGGGTTTTTAAAAGCAGCTTTTGACCATTACTGCAGGAGCACGGGATTCATGCAGCTCGGGTACCTCGCCAGTGAAGGGGAGGCGGAGGCTCAAGGCCATTGTGCGAGTCCATTCATTGACAGCTGGGAAAAACACATAAATACTGCAACATTACACCCCATTAGTTGCCTCATGGAAAGGCTCTTGCTGACTCCATGACATGGCCCATGACAACCTTGAGGATGCCAGGGACTGAGGCCGAAGAGCTTTATAATGAGAGCCACATGTCCACCAGATGTGTCAAAGAGCAAGCAATAGGCATGCTGAAGATGCACTTCAGATGCCTTGAGAGATCTGGAGGAGCCCTTCAGTACGCACCAGCCAGAATCTCCAGAATCATCGTAATTTGTTGCACGCTGCATAACATAGCACAACAGTGAGGATTGGAGCTGCAGGAGGAGCAAGGTACAGAGCACACAACCTCTGAGGAGGAGGAAGAAGAGTAGGTGGAAGACGAGAAGGAGGAAGATGAGGAATCTGAGGTGGGGATGGCACCAGCAGCAATGCACATTGCTGCCCGGGAAACCTGGGATGGCCTCATTATGGGCAGATTTACTTAAGTTGCTCCCATGCATCCATATGACTGCCACAATGCTGTACGAAGTTCCCCGACTTCCGGTCAACAGCACCATAAAGCATCCCTACAATGACTAAGTCAATCCTCTCACCCAAACCCCCAGTGCTCGAGGTTAAGTAATGTCTCACCATTCACTCCAAGTGACAAGGCCATTTCCAAGGTAGCAGGCAAAAAATGGACAGGACCGGAAAGTGGTGCAAAGAAATACATTTATCTGTGTCATCAAAATAACTTTTACTTATTACTAACATCTTTTCATACAAACCCTTGTGCATCTACTCTTGTGTCTTTTATCTTTTCCGAGTGCTTCTACGAGGTACAACCCCTGTGGCTTCAGCAGAGGTAGAGGCAGCCTGCTCGCTTCCCTGCTGCGATTGCTTAGACACTTTTGGTGGTTGTCCTCTGGGTTTTGGAGCCAAAGACTGCTCATCCCGCAACTGTGCAGTGGCAGACTTGGCCATCGGGATCCGAGGAAGCATGTTGAGCTCTGACACGGGGGAGGCAACACGGGAGAAGTGAGAGCATTTTGCGATGATAAGGGAGTAAACGGTTATGGGGAGTGGCAGGGAAGTGGAGCTGAGTCCATGATCAGATCAGCCATGACCTTATTAAATGGCGGAGGAGGCTCGAGGGGCCAAATGGCCTACTCCTGCTCCTATTTCTTATGTTCTTATGAGATGAGCCCCCACTTCCATGTCCCCTCTCAGCATCATCCCTCTCATGGGCCACCTTCTAGCAAGGAGCTGGAGAACACCTTGCTGCACAGCAGTGGAGCAATGGATGCCCAAATCTACGTTTATATCATTCTAGAGATGAGGTCTATGAGCATCTCCCATCTGTTGTCCACAGCTAGCAGGTCATGTGACTGGTGCAGTTGCTGCTCCATGCAAGTGGCCATCCTTTCCATGGAACAGCACATCGTCACCATCGCCTGCAAGATAATGGTGCTAATGTTGGAGATGGACTCCTCCATTCTTTGCACAGTTGCAGACATCGCGGCTGCAAAATCTGTTAGAGCCTCATACAATTGTTGCTGCCGTCCAAGATCACCCTCTTTCTCGATGGCCCCCGAGGCTCAGTGTGTCCTGTGCCCTCCGGCGAGGAGTCTCCACTGCTGCCTTGTCAACACCATCTGCTCTTGCTCCCTTGTGAAGTGAGACACACCAGGTGACAACATTACTCTATATTGCACAGGACCCATCGAGGTGTGTGTAAAGTCCTGACCCTGGAGTACAGACTTGCACAAGGCACATGCTGAAGTCAAGGTCACTCAGGACATGCACCTTTATTTCACAGCTCTGGAATGCCTCACTTGCCTGAGACCTGCCTTTATATACCTGTGTGGAACAGGTGTGCAGTGTCTCCTGCAAGTGCACCCCTGGTGGTAAGGTAAGCTTGTGGTTACAGGTCATATCTAGTTACAGTCATGTATAGCATGGTAAGATACAGTTATATACAGTGGTGTGAGATACATGACATCATCCTCCCCCAAGGTCTTATTGTCTTTATAGATTCAGTCTCTCAGGTGGTCTACGCTCTTGCGTGGAGCGTCTTAGTTGTGGTTCAGTTGTTTGCCTTGGTGCCTGTTTTTCTTTCGGTGTGATTGCTGGTATCTCGCCTGGGCTGTCTGTTTCGTTCAGTATGATTGCTGGTATCTCACCTGGGCTGTCTGTTGAGACTGCCCTTTCCTCAGGTTGTTCCCTCTGTCTGTCCACCAGGTGTGGTGTGAGTTCCACATTGTAGTCTGCCTCTGGTTCTGCAGTGTTGTTGGTGAATCTACTTTTTACTTGGTCTACATGCCTCCGGCAGGTTTGGCCATTGTCCATTTGTACAACCAGTAGCCGGTTTCCTTCCTTGCCTGTTACTGTCCCTGCAAGCCATTTGGGACCCCTGCCATAGTTTAACACAAACAATTTGTCCCCTATCTCATTCCACCACCCCCTCGAATTTCGGTCATGGTACTCAGTTAGCTTCTGGCGCTTTGTCTCAACAATTTCATGCATGTCTGGGAGGATTAACGAGAGCCTTTAAGGTCCGTTTCATCAATAGTTGCGCGGGGGGAACCCCAGTCAACGAATGCGGACGAGATCTGCATGCCAGCAGCAGTCGCGACAGGCGGCTCTGCAGCGTGGGACCTTGGATTTTTAGCATGCCTTGTTTAATGATTTGACCTGCTCGCTCCACCTGGCCATTGGAGGCCGGCTTGAACGGTGCCATCTTAACGTGATTTATGCCGTGGTCAACTATAAAATCTTGGAATTCTGCGCTGGTGAAGCACGGACCATTATCACAGACCAATATGTCAGGAATTCCGTGCGTTGCAAACATGGTTCTAAGGCTCTCCACAGTGGTAGAGGTGGTGCTCGAGTTTAAAATGGTGCATTCAATCCACTTTGAAAATGCATTGACGACTACGAGGAACATTTTGCCCATGAATGGGCCCGCATAGTCTACGTGCACCCGCGACCACGGTTTGGTGGGCCAGGGCCAGGGACTCAGGGGGGCCTCTCTGGGGGCATTACTGAGTTGGGCACAAATGGTGCACCGTCGGACGCAGAGCTCCAAGTCCGCGTCAATGCCAGGCCACCAGACGTGGGATCTGGCTATGGCCTTCATGAGAACGATACCCGGGTGCTCGTGGTGGAGCTCCCGGACAAACGCCTCTCTGCCTCACAAAGGCATGACTACTCGGCTGCCCCACATCAGGCAGTCTGCCTGTAGTGATAGTTCATGCATGCGCCTATGGAAAGGTTTGATCTCCTCGGGGCAGGCATCACAAGCCTCTGCCCAGTCACCAGTTAAAACACATCTTTTGACTAAGGATAACGTGGGGTCGCTGGTCGTTCAGGCTCTGATTTGGCGAGCCGTCATGGGCAAACCTGTGGACTCAAAGGCATTGATTGCCATGACCATCTCACAGTCCTGTTCGTCGGACCCTTCCGTGGTCGCCAGGGGTAGCCTGCTAAGCGCATCGGCACAGTTGTCTGTGCCTGGTCTGTGCCTTATTGAGTAGTCGTAAGACGCCAGCATGAGTGTCCACCGTTGAATGCGCGCCGAGGCGTTGGCGTTTATTGCCTTGCTCTCGGATAGCAGGGACGTGAGGGGTTTGTGTTCGGTTTCTAATGCGAACTTGGCCCCGAAAAGGTATTGGTGCATCTTTTTGACACCGTACACATACGTGAGCGCCTCCTTCTCCACCATACCGTACCCGCGCTCCGCCCACGAAAGTGACCTGGAGGCATAAGCTATGGATTGTAATTTACCCACACCATTGACATGCTGTAAAACGCATCCGACCCCGTACGCTGACGCATCACATGTAAGAACTAGCTTTTTACCTGCGTCAAAAAAAGTCAAAACACTGTTGGAACATCGAAGGTTGCATGCCTTATTGAAGGCGCGTTCTTGGGCGTCTCCCAAAACCAATCGCACCCCTTTCTGAGTAGCACGTGGAGAGGCTCCAGCAGCGTGCTCAAGTTCTGCATAAAGTTCCCAAAGTAATTGAGTAGCCCGAGAAAGGCGCACAATTCCGAGACATTCCGGGGCCTGGGTGCCAGACGAATTGCTTCTGTTTTGTACTCTGTTGGGCGGATGCCATCAGCGGCAATCCTTCTGCCCAAAAATTCAACCTCGGGCGCGAGAAACAGACACTTGGATTTCTTAACTCTTCGGCCTACCCGATCCAATCGCTTTAGTACTTCCTCCAAATTGCAGAGATGGGAGTCGGTGTCCCTGCCCGTGATGAGTATGTCATCTTGAAACACAACCGTCCCCGGGATGGACTTGAGCAGATTCTCCATGTTGCGCTGGAATATAGCAGTTGCCGAACTGATGCCGAATGGGCATCGATTGTACATAAAAAGGCCTCGATGTGTGTTGATGGTGGTGAGTAGCTTAGATGCTTTGGTCAGTTCTTGCGTCATATACGCAGATGTGAGATCTAGTTTCGAGAAAAATTTTCCTTCAGCCAATGTGGCAAATAGGTCCTCCGCTCTGGGCAGCGGGTATTGATCCTGTAGGGAGACTCTATTATGGTAGATTTGTAATCCCCACAGATTCGTACGGATCCATCAGGCTTCATGACGGGGACGATGGGACTTGCCCAGTCGCTAAATTCCACGGGTGAGATAATGCCTTCCCGCAGAAGCTGGTCCAGTTCATGTTCAATCTTTTCCCTCATCACATAAGGCACAGCTCTAGCCTTGTGATGGACCCGTCTAGCATCCTGTGTGATGTAGATTTTAACTTTAGCCTCTTTGAAGGTGCCCACACCTGGCTGAAAGAGATGTTCAAATCGACTTAGAACTGTTGAGCAGGAGGTCCGTTCCTCTGGCGACATGGCGTGAACATCATCACATTTCCAATTTAGTTTTGCCAGCCAGCTTCTCCCCAACAGTGCTGGGAGATCTCCGGAGACAATCCACAGGGGAAGTCAGTTCACCGTCCCTTTGTGTGTGACTGAGAGCATGGTACTGCCAAGGACTGGATTGATTTCTTTGGTATAGGTCCTTAGTTTGGTGTCGACCCTTGTGAGTTTTTGTCTGTTGCTTTTGTGCGGCCCCAGCTGTTCAAATTGTTGGACGCTTATGAGAGATTGACTCGCTCCCATGTCCAGTTCCATGTTGACGGGTATCCCGTTGAGTAGGACCCTCATTATTATTGGAGGCGTCTTGTTGTAAGAACAGTGGACATTGATCGTGTTGACCTGCTGTACCTCGGTGTTCCCGGGCATTGTCCCCACCGTCTTCTGGTCCGCTTTCAGACCCTTCCAATTCGAATACCAGCGGAACTGCTGTTTTTCTGCACATGCGGGCCAGAAGCCCTGTATAGTTGCAGTTTCTGCAAACGGCATGCTGAAATCGACACCCCCTTGATGAGTGCCTTCCTCTACATCTCCAGCACAGACCGCTTCCATTGTTTCCGAAGGATGAGCTGCGTCTGGCTGATCTCTCTTGAGCTTCTCTCAGTTTGTAGTTGATTGCTCGCATTGTGTGTTGATGAGGTGTAAACGGCCATTCATGTGGCCCTTGATGGCTTCTGGCGCCACTGCCTGCTGTTGAAGACCTGCTCTCCTGCCTTTGTCTGTGTGTGGGGATAGCAGCTTGTTTCACACTGTGAACCCCTTGTTCCGATGTTTCGTTAGTTGTCGTTCCCGCAGTATAGATCAACCTCGTTTCTTCTTCTCCTGCCAAGAATGTCTGTGCGACCAGTGCTGCTGCCTCTAGTTTTGGTCTCTATGAGCTTTCGGAATATGCCTGCGTGGCCTATTCCTTCAATAAAAAAGTCTCTCAGTACTTCCCTCCTTAGTTCATCGGAGAACTCACATAAACTAGCCAGCCTCCGAAGTTCCGCCACAAAATCGGGTATGCTCTGGCCCATACAGCGTCTGTAGTTGTAGAACCTGTGTCTGGCCATATGTAGGCTGCTCGCTGGCTTCAAGTGGTCTCTCACCAGTGTGCTCAACTCTTCAAACGACTTGCTTTCTGGTTTCTCGGGTGCCAGCAGGTCCTTCATTAAGGCGTATGTTTTCGAGCCACAGCTGGTCAAGAGATGGGCTCTTCTCTTGTCTGCTTTATCGTCGCCCAACCAGTCTTTGGTTACAAAGCTTTGCTGGAGCCTTTCTATAAAGTCCTCCCAATTATCTCCAGCATTGTATTTCTCATCTGAGCTGTTGGTAGCCATTCTGTGGATTCTGTGATCCCGTAACTCGTCGCCACTGTAAAGTCCTGACCCTGCAGTACAGACTTACACGAGGCACATGCTGAAGTCAAGGTCACTCAGGACCTGCACCTTTATTTCACAGCTCTCGAATGCCTCATTTGCCTGAGACCTGTCTTTATATACCTGTGTGGGACAGGTGTGCAGTGTCTCCTGGTGGTAAGGTATGCTTGTGGTTACAGGTCATATCTAGTTACAGTCATGTATAGCATGGTAAGATACAGTTATATACAGTGGTGTGAGATACATGACAGTGTGTGTATCTGCGCTGGTGCTGGGTGTGCTTGGGTTTGCTAATGGTGCACACTCAGGCGCTGGTGGTTCTTCTGAGGAGTCGTTTTCCTCCTCCAGCTGGACAGAGATGGGGCCACTTTATGGACCTGTGGTAGAGTAAAGAAATGATTTAGAAGTGCTGTATTAAGAATGGGTAACGTTACCATTATGCACATGATGAAAATTAACTGGCTGCTGACATCAGTCACCATATGAGTGACTGCTGTATGCCATGTGGCTGTATGAGATGTAATCTTGTCACCAGGTTGCTGGGATGTCCCCCTCCCTCCGTCTCCCATTGCCATCAGCTCTGCAACTCCTGATATCTCCAGGGCCCTCCCCCTCTGCTGGTATCAGTTGGGTGAATATTGGAGGGCTACCTCCAGCTGGATGAAAGGTTGCACTGTTCCATAAGAAACATCTAATTATCTAATTTTGTTTGCAAAAATGTTTTCAATATATAATATTCCTAACAAATGTCAATTAGTTAAGGTAATCCATGGACAATTGGATAAACCAATATCTCGTTCAGCTCACGGAAAATCCCTGTGATTTACATTGATGCACTTATTATCAATTTATATCATCAAAGCAATCTAACCCAGGATCAAAGGGCTACCTCTGAACTTTCAATCGGCAGTTATTGTCTGAATTCTAATTATAAATGGAACAAACAAAATCTACAAATTTGTAATAGCCACTCAGCCATGAGGAAAATGGGATGGAGCCAGCATTAGAACCAGACTGGGTCACGGTTCAAGATCTATGTCACCTATAATTTGGCACCGCCACGTGTAATCATGACTGTTCAGGTACAGTGACACAAAACTGCCCGTTCAATTGCAACTAATTTTCTCAAAGTGAGTGCAAAGAGGATATAATCATTTTTGTTATGTTCTCAAAGGAAGCAGGGCTCCACAAAGAAAGTTCGGGATATTCCCATGAGATGCGGACTTGGTTACTTGTCCTGATTTAAATCTGTTCTATGTTACTATACAAACAGGGCACCAGATTATTATAGTGCTATGGAACCTACATACATAACGTGATTATAAAAGGCATGAGGGAAGCAACGCTATATTCAGGTTAATATCAGTTGTCCCTCACTTCAGTTCAAATGTTTCCAAAATGTCAAAAGTGTGTGAACTGAAAAAGAAAGCAGCCAAACAACCACCTGCAAATCTAACACCCCTATCAGTAAATGTTTGGTAAGCTTCAACAAAGTCGCACATTCTTTCCAGACATTGGTATTATTATAGTTTTCGCCTAAGAAAGCACGGATGAGAGAAAACTAGGGCTCCCAGTAATAACAGGTCAATTTATTCCTCCCGACTAAAATTTCCAAGTTAAAAGACACATAACGGATGTTCTTTCAGTAAAGCTTTCATTAGTCATTTTATGAAGGATTTCAAAACAACGTTTACTGTGATCCTGATCCAGAGAAAAGGGTACTTGTGATAAGAAGGTCAGATAACCTCCAGCAGAGTCTACAAGAGGCATTAACCTAACCACTGAAGACCAGTTGGTACCTACTCACAGCTCAATTAGACTAAAAGCTATCATAAAGCATTAATGTCCATTTCCTTCATTTACAGCATCTGTGAAAAAGGCTGAGGCTGACAGCAGTGCAAACAGAACCTTTTTTCACTTTCACAGTCACTTTTATCCTACATCTGTAGAATTATTGGAGAATGAAAGAGAGCAGAAAATGAGATGGCTGTTCAAAGTGGGTGGTCTTGCTTTTCCCACCTAGTTAAAGAAAGGAAAAGATCTGAGCACAATGTGCTTTGTAAAACAATACCTGCTTGAATATCCCTCCATCCCTTCCCCCCTTTTTTTCTAAATTGGTTTCCATGCACAAGCATAAGGGCTTTTTGCCTTTATACACTGTCATTAATGTTCATCACCTACTCGCATGTTCAAGTAAGGATCCAATAAAAGAGAATTGATTGAGTATTCAGTGCCCTATTTTTTCAATTATCACCTTTCTTTTCAGCCATTTGCTTTCTTTATGATTAATAGCACATCTGGGTTCAATTGTGATTAGCAATGATGCGAGTGAAAGTGTAGAGATACAGCTTCAGTTACATTATTTTTTGTGAGGTGCTGTTAGATCCCAATGGATGGCTCTCCCACTGCTGGTGGCAAGCCCAAAGTAAGCCTGACAGATTGGCTATGGCCAGCGGCTGGGAAGATTCAGCTGCTGACCTCAGCTAAGGCTATTCCCTCGGGCGAGTGGGTCAATAACTAGAGGTCATAGATTTAAAATCATTGGCAAAAGATCTAGAGGGGTGATGAGGAGAAATTCTTTACACTCAGAGAGTTGTCAGGATCTGAAATGCTCTACTTGAAAAGGTGATGGAAACTGATTCCATGAATAATTTAAAAAAAGAATTGGACAGGTACTTGAAGATGAGGAGCTTTACAAGGTTATGGACAAACCACGGGGGTGTGGGACTAAGTACGGCTGCTGTTTCAAAGAGCCAACACAGGCATGACGGGCCAAATGGCTTCCTTCTGGCCTCCTTCTGCATAGTAAGTTGCTATGATTCTGGCCCAGATTTTCTGGGGCTTATAAGTACATAAGAAATAGGAGCAGGAGTAGGCCATATGGCACCTTGAGCCTGCTCCGCCATTTAATACGATCATGGCTGATCCGATCAACAATCAGGTCCACTTCCCTACCCGCTCCCCATAACCCCTTATTCCCTTTTCGTTTAAGAAACTGTTTATTTCTGTCTTAAATTTTTCAATGTCCCAGCTTCCACAGCTCTCTGAGGCAGCGAATTCCACAAATTTACAACCCTCTAAGAGAAAAAAATGTCTCCTCATATCAGCTTTAAATAGGCGGCCCCTTATTCTAAGATTATGCCCCCTAATTCTAGTCTCCCCTATCAGTGGAAACATCCTCTCTGCATCCACCTTGTCAAGCCCCCTCATAATCTTAGACGTTTCGATAAGATCATCTCTCATTCTTCTGAATTCCAATGAGTGGAGGCCCAACTTATTCAATCTTTCCTCATAAGTCACAACCCTCATCTCTGGAAAAAACCGAGTGAACCTTCTCTAAACTGCCTCCAAAGCAAGTATGTCCTTTTGTAAATATGGAAACCAAAACTGCACGCAGTATTCCAGGTGTGGCCAATGACGGTGTACGCACAGCATACACGACCGTAAGTGCCCTACAAGTAATTTTGAACATGTGATGATTTATTTTTATTTAAGTGCTACGAAAGTATGTTTTTTGGGGATTCCTATGATGCTTACATAAATGACATCACCATAAACATAACGGGAATCCCACTTTTTGATTGGTTGGGCCGGCCCAGATGATGCCAGGGCTGCTTGCGAATATGCAGGCGTATGCTGCAGGTCTTCAAAGGTCCGGAGCCATCAGGTAGGTGCGTACTTTTCTTGTGGTTCAGAGGCATTCACCTGCAACAAGCCTCCAACTGTAATTTCCACCCCTGAATGACTCTAAGGCAGTATAGTTGTTTTGGTATTGTTGCCAGCGGTGCAAGACCCGTACAGTAGGAACCAACAGCACTCGCGCAGCACCAAAACTAAAGTGAAAGTAGCAAAGGTTTAAAGCGAAGGTTAAAAACTGGAGAATGAGAAACAAAATACTGGAGATGCTGGAAATCTCAAACAAAAATAGAAAACACTGAAAACACTCAGCAAGTCAGGTAGCATCTGTAAAGAAAAGAAAATGTTAACATTTCAGGCATAACTCTTCATCAGAGCCAGAGGTTTAATTTCCTGTGATAGCATATTGTTTAACATCTACACAATTCCTTTAAGTAACCGGAAACAACACAAAGGAATTTTCCGTGAACACATTATCCAGTGAGCTAGCAGAGTAAATGTTTCTAACAAACTGTATTGTTCTTGCAATGATTAACCAACACCTTTTCCACTTGGAAAACATTGGGCCAAAAATTGTGGTTGGAGGCTTCCTGCAGGCGGACGCCTCCGACCGAAATATATTTTACGAAAGTTCCTGGTGGTCCCAGAGGAACGAACACTTCCAGTCCGCAGCCTAGATGTAGAGCCCAGTGCAGAGGCCCACACATCTCAGGAACGTAAGCTCAACCTGGGATCACCTTGGGCCTGGACCACCAATGAACATAGAGTACTCTTACTGACAATAATGGTGAGTTCCGTTTGCACGAGCTCCCATTACTATAAATGAGAATTTTTTGGAGCAACTGGTGTAGAACGGAGTATCTTAGAAATTCAAATTCTCAGCATTTAGTTTGCTCCAGTTCTAGTCAGTTAGAACAGTTTCACTTTGGAACAGAATTTTTTTTTCAAAAGAGGGCGTGTCCGGCCACTTACGCCTGTTTTCAAAGTTTCGGCAGTGAAAACTTACTCCAAACTAACTTAGAATGGAGTAAGTGAAGATTTTTGTATACTTGAAAAAACGTTGTCTACACTTTAGAAAATCAGGCGTAGGTTACAAATCAGGCGTAGGGAATGGGGGGGGGGGTTTAAAGGGAAGTTTACAAACATTAAACACTTCAGTTTTACAAATAAAGAGCCATCATCAATAATAAATGATAAATACATCAATAAATCAACCAATAAATCAATCCAAAAAAATTAATAAGAATTTTTTTTTTTAAATCAATAAATAAAACATTTTCTACTTACCGACTGCAGCACCGGGAGCTCTCCAACAACGTGCTGGGATGCCCCCCCCCCAGTGTGTCTCTGTCAGTGTCTCTATCTCTCTGTCTGTCTGTCTGTGTGTGTCTCTCACTCACTGTCTGTCAGTGTCTGTGTTTCTGACAGCGAGGGGGGGGTAGAGGGAGAGAGGGGGTGGCAGGGGGAGGGAAGTGGAGAAGGGGGAGAGAAGGAGGAGAAGGGGGAGGAGAAGGGGAAGGGGGGAGGAGAAGGAGAAAGGGGGGAGGAGAAGGGGAAAGGGGGGAGGAGAAGGGGAAAGGGGGGAGGAGAAGGGGAAAGGGGGGAGAGAAGGGGAGAGAGAAGGGGGAGAAGAGGAAGGAGAGGGGGGGAAAGGAAAGGAGAAGGGGGGAAGGAGAAGGGAGGGAAAGGAGAAGGGGCGGAAGGAGAAGGGGGGGAAAGGAGAAAGGGGAAGGAGAAGGGGGGAAAGGAGAAGGGGGGGAGGAGAAGGGGGAAAGGAGAAGGGAGGGAAAGGAGAAGGGAGGGGAAAGGAGAAAGGGGGGGGAAGGAGAAGGAGAAGGGGGGGAAGGAGAAGGCGGGGAGGAAAGGAGAAGGGAGGGGGAAAGGAGAAGGGGGAAAAGGAGAAGGGAGGTGGAGGGGAAAAGGAGAAGGGGGGGGAGAAGTGGGGGGGAAGGGAGAAGGGGGAGGGAGGCTGAACGGGCCGGGCCCAAGACTTCAGGCAGGGACCGTCCCCAGCACCAGATTTACAGGTAGGTGGCGTTGGGTCGGGTCGGGTCCGGGGTCCGGGGTCGGGAGCGTGGGTCGGGTCGGGGGGAGCGCGGGTCGGGGTCGGGAGCGCGGGTCGGGTCGGGGGGGCGGAGGGAGGTCGGGTCGGGTCGGGTCGGGGCCCGGGGGGGGGTGGGGGGTGGGTGGTCGGGAGCACGGGTCGGGTCGGGAGGGGGGAGTAGGGAGGTCAGGTTGGTTCAGGTACGGGGGGGGGGGGGGGAGGGAGGGAGCACGGGTCGGGTCGGGTTGGTTCGGGTCGGGAGAGGGGGGGCAGAGGGAGGTCGGGTCAGGTCGGTTCGTGTTGGGGCGGGGGGAGGGAGGTCAGGTTGGATCGTGTCGGGTCCGGGTCGGGGGGGGGGGGGTTGCGGGTCGGGAGCGCGGGTTGGGTCGGGGGGGGGTGGTGGGAGGGAAGTCGGTTCGGTTCGGGTCGGGGGGGGAGGGAGGGAGGGAGAGGGAGGTCAGGTCGGGTGGGGGGGGGAGGGGAGCGGGGAAGCGGGAGTCGAGTCGGGTCGGGAGGAAGCAGGAGGTGGGCGTGGGAGGCAGCCTTATGCACACAGCCCCAGTAAGGCCATTCAGTCAGGGCTAGGGGCTGCGTGCTTCGGGTCCCTCCCACTCAGTTTTGGGCGCCTGGAGCTACTGCACATGCGCGCCCACTGTAGCGCGCATGTGCAGAGGTCCCGGCACTGTTTTCAGCGCAGGGACCTGGCTCCGCCCCCTACAGCTCATGCTGCGCGCGCCCGGCTCCAGAGGACCAGCAGGGAGCTGGAGAATCTGTAAGTTTTTTTTAGGCGCACTTTGTGGCGCGATAAACGGGCGTCCAGGTTGGGGCTGCGCCGTTCTAGGCGCGGCCCGAAACTTGGGCCCTTTATTTCTCTCCTGAGTCTTGCTGAAGTGCAGTTCTAGAAGCTTGTTAGAGTTTTCTCCAAATACCATTCTTCATGTATTAGCATTAACAATGTGAGCTCGATCCTGTTCTTAATGCTCACATACACTTTCCAGCACTTTGATAGCAATAATGAGTGGTAGCCATTGCCAAGCTATCCAACCTCTAGCCCAGGGGCACTGAACCCAATCATGGCAAGACTGCTGCCCCAGCTAACTCAGCACAGATTGGGGATTGAAACTCGGACCTTCTGGGCTAGTATTAAATAGATTAGTATCGTTATCCAATAGGCCACAACAGGAACTACCAAGGGGTATATTTGACTTTATGTAAGACGTAAAGAAAAATTATTTCACTGAATGATCAATATAAACCACTGACAGTTTGTTAATAAAAATCTTTAACACGCAGAACAAAATATAACCCCATGTCATTTTTAAGATCTGTAATAAATTCCTAAATGGTATCCCATGGTGGTTCAGTGGACAGGTGTAAAGCATGGTGTGGAAGTGTGATATATGACAGAATAAAGAAATGAAAGACTTGCATTTATATAGTGCCTTTAGAAACATTGAAAAATAGAAAATAGGTGCAGGAGTAGGCCATTCGGCCCTTCGAGCCTGCACCACCATTCAATAAGATCATGGCTGATCATTCACCTCAGTACCGTTTCCTGCTTTCTCTCCATACCCCTTGATCCCTTTAGCCGTAAGGGCCATATCTAACTCCCTCTTGAATATATCCAATCAACTGGCATCAACAACTCTGCGGCAGGGAATTCCACAGGTTAACAACTCTCTGAGTGAAGAAGTTTCTCCTCATCTCAGTCCTAAATGGCCTACCCCTTATCCTAAGACTGTGTCCCCTGGTTCTGGACTTCCCCAACATTGGGAACATTCTTCCCGCATCTAACCTGTCGCATCCCGTCAGAATCTTATATGTTTCTATTAGATCCCCTCTCATCCTTCTAAACTCCAATGTATAAAGGCCCAGTTGATCCAGTCTCTCCTCATATGTCAGGCCTGCTATCCCGGGAATCAGTCTGGTGAACATTCGTTGCACTCCCTCAATAGCAAGAACGTCCTTCCTCAGATTAGGAGACCAAAACTGAACACAATATTCCAGGTGAGGCCTCACCAAGGCCCTGTACAACTGCAGTAAGACCTCCCTGCTCCTATACTCAAATCCCCTAGCTATGAAGGCCAACATACCATTTGCCTTCTTCACCGCCTACTGTACCTGTATGCCAACTTTCAATGACTGATGAACCATGACATCCAGATCTCGTTGCACCTCCCCTTTTCCTAATCTGACACCATTCAGATAATATTCTGTCTTCGCGTTTTTGCCCCCAAAGTGGATAGCCTCACATTTATCAACATTATACTGCATCTGCCATGCATTTGCCCACTCACCAAACCTGTCCAAGTCAACATGCAGCCTCCTAGCATCCCCCTCATAGCTCATACCGCCACCCAGTTTAGTGTCATCTGCAAACTTGGAGATATTACACTCAATTTCTTCATCCAAATTATTGATGTAAAGAACTGGGATCCCAGCACTGAGCCCTGCGGCACTCCACTAGTCACTGCCTGCCATTTTGAAAAGGACCCGTTTATCCCGACTCTCTGCTTCCTGTCTGCCAACCAGTTCTCTATCCACTTCAGTATATTACCCCCAATGCTTTGATTTTGTACACCAATCTCTGGTGTCTTGTCAAAGCCTTTTGAAAGTCCAAATACACCACATCCACTGGTTCTCCCTTGTCCGCTCTACTAGTTACATCCTCCAAAAATTCCAGAAGATTTGTCAAGCTTGATTTCCGCTTCATAAATCCATGCTAATTTGGACCGATCCTGTCACTGCTTTCCAAATGCGTTGCTATTTCATCCTTAATAATTGATTCCAACATTTTCCCCACTACTGATGTCAGGCTAACCGGTCTATAATTACCCGCTTTCTCTCTCCCTCCCTTTTTAAAAAGTGGTGTTACATTAGCTACCTTCCAGTCCATAGGAACTGATCCAGAGTCGATAGACTGTTGGAAAATGATCACCAATGCATCCACTATTTCTAGGGCCACTTCCTTAAGTACTCTGGGATGCAGACTATCAGGCCCCGGGGATTTATCGGCCTTCAATCCTATCAATTTCTCTAACACAATTTCCCGCCTAATAAGGATATCTTCAGTTCCTTCTTCTCACTAGACACTCGGTCCGCTAGTACTTCCAGAAGGTTATTTGTGTCTTCCTTCATGAAGACAGAACCAAAGTATTTGTTCAATTGGTCTGCCATTCCTTTGTTCCCCATTATAGATTCACCTGAATCTGACTGCAAGGGACCTACATTTGTCTTCACTAATCTTTTTCTCTTCACATATCTATAGAAGCTTTTGCAGTCAGTTTTTATGTTCCTGACTAGCTTCTTCTCGTACTCTATTTTCCCCCTCTTAATTAAACCCTTTGTCCTCCTCTGCTGAATTCTAAATTTCTCCCAGTCCTCAGGTTTGTTGCTTTTTCTGGCCAATTTATATGCCTCTTCCTTGGATTTAACACTATTCTTAATTTCCCTTGTTAGCCACGGTTGAGCCACCTTCCTCGTTTTATTTTTACTCCAGACAGGGATGTACAATTGCTGAAGTTCATCCATGTGATCTTTAAATGTTTGCCATTGCCTGTCCACCGTCAACTCTTTAAGTATCATTTGCCAGTCTATTCTAGCCAATTCATGCCTCAAACCATCGAAGTTACCTTTCCTTAAGTTCAGGACCTTAATTTCTGAATTAACCATGTCACTCTTAATAAAGAACTCTACCATGTTATGGTCACTCTTCCCCAAGGGGCCTTGCATAACAAGATTGCCAATCAGTCCTCTCTTATTACACAGCACCCAGTCCAGGATGGCCAGCTCCCTAGTTGGTTCCTCGACATATTGGTCTAGAAAACCATCCCTAATACACTCCAGGAAATCCTCCTCCACCGTATTGCTAACAGTTTGGTTACCCCAATCAATGTGTAGATTAAAGTCACCCATGATAACTGCTGTATCTTTATTGCATGCATCCCTAATTTCTTGTTTGATGATGTCCCCAACCTTACTACTATGTTTGATGGTCTGAACACAACTCCCACTAGCGTTTTCTCCCCTTTGGTATTCCACAGCTCCACCCATACCGATTCCACCTCATCCAAGCTAATGTCCTTTCTTACTATTGCCTTAATTTCCTCTTTAACCAGCAATGCCACCCCGCCTCCTTTTCCTTTCTGTCTATCCTTCCTAAATGTTGAATACCCCTGGATGTTGAGTTCCCAGCCTTGGTCACCCTGGAGCCATATCTCCGTGATTCCAATTACATCATACCCATGGCCTCAGAATGTTCCAAAGCACTTTACAACCAATGAATTACTTTTTGAAGTGCAGTCACTGTTGTAATATAGCCAAGGAAGAGCCCCAGGTCTGATTTTCCAGTCTGGACCTAGTTAGCTGGCCTCAGCTAGGTGGATAAAATAAGCCTGGGATGGTGCAAAGGGGAATCAGTCAGAGATCCCACTTCTGATGTGCGTCCAGTGACCCCCTGCTGGAGATTATGCAGCTGTGGACTTCAGGTGAGGAGAGGATGGTTCCCATATTCAATGGTTTGCCAACACTCACTGTCCAAGCTCGCACATGAAGAATGGCCATTGGGATGAGATACTGAGGTGCTGCTGGCACCATACCAAAGCATGGCAGAAAATTGAGGGAAAACTAAAATGGTCACTTTTTAAATAATGTTGAAATGGCGATTCAAAATACAACTTGTAACAGTAAAATCGGCAACATCAAAAATGTAAAAGAGAAAAGCTCCCCACAAAGCAACTGAAGCTGGAGGAATCCGGCACCTGCTGCAGCTTAAAGGGCCAAGAAGCATTGTAGAACAACAACCATTTGCAGCTTCCACCGAATCTTCAGTGAAGAATCTATGGAGAAATGTCCATAGATTGTAATTTGGTCCAACTCGCCTAGCAAGTCTAGATACCTGTTTCTAAAAACTGTCAACACTGAGGTGGTAATGACATCTGAGAATCGCTGACCAAAGACTGTAAGTCCCGTAGTGGAGGAAGAGCATCCAGGAGGGCGTTGAGCACCTAGAGTCTCGTCGCCGTGAGCATGCAGAAAACAAGCACAGGCAGCGGAAGGAGTGTGCGGCAAACCAGACTCCTCACCCACCCTTTCCTCCAATGAATCTTTGTCCCACCCGTGACAGAGACTGTAATTCCCATATTGGATTGTTCAGTCACCTGAGAACTCACTTTTGGAGTGGAAGCAAGTCTTCCTCGATTTCGAGGGACTGCCTATGATGATGATGATGGTAATGACAGGAACTGTGATGCAATACTTCATACCATTATTTGTGCCTCATTTCGATTAACCTGCCCAGTGGGTGTTCCCAGCATCCAGCAGAGGTGATGCCGGATGAATGGGAGGAGAATCGGCATTATGGAATCCCAGCCCATTTTCCACTCCACCTCCCCAGTGCTGCCCAAATCATAGGTGAAGAAAAATTGGCAAATTTCTACCTTCAATATCAAAGCTCACAATTGAAGAATGGCAGCCTATCTCAGTGTGGTATTGGGAAATGACTGTTGCCCATGGGACCATGTCTAGCAAGGAGTCCTAGTCTTCAGAACAGATAGAGGGGAGAGGTAAAAACTGAAGAAAAATGAGTTAGAAAAGACATGTAAAATAGATTTCTATGGAGTGAGCAGTGTTGAAAAGTAAGAGCAAAAAGACAAGTGATGCGAGTTCTTTTTAAAAACACAAGAGCTTAGCTGTTATAACAATAATAATGTAACTGAGTCAGGAATGGGTGACTAAAGGATTGAATGCATGGCTGATTTATGATAATTTAATGAGTGACTGGACGGGCGTTCAAATGTGGGTGACTATGGTTTGGCACAAAAGCATCTGCGACAAATATAAGTGCTTTTCCATGGAACTTGTTCAAGTGGCAAACATTGTTTTACTAATTATTTATATTACTGCAGTTTGCAAGTTGTGCTTACTTGGGCTGTCTGACTTGCTGGGAGCGTGAGATCATGCAATTTATTCTAAAATATGCACAAGCTGCATTAAGGGCCACAAAAGTATGCAAACGAATGAACATGAAGAGACAAACTGGCATTTATTTAGCACCATTCATGAGGTCAGGATGACCCAAAGCGCTTCATAGCCAATGAAGCCCTTTTGAAATGTGACCATTGTTGTAATTCAGGGAAATTAATTTAAATGACCTGAAGGCATGATGTGAAATCGTACTTGTTCCATATCGCAGGTTTCTCCAAATTGTAGAGCAGCCTTGGCTCAGTGGTAGCACTTTGCCTCTAAGTCCAAAGGTTATTGGTTCAAGCCCCACTCCAAAGACTTGAGCACATACTCAAGGCTGACACTTCAGTGTAGTACTGAAGGAGTGCTGCACTGTCAGAGGTACTATCTTTCGATGAGACATTAAACTAAGATCTTGTCTGCCCTTTCAAATGGATGTGAGAGATCCCATGGCACTATTAGAAGAGCATAGGAGTTCTACATAAGAGCATGGAACTAGGAGCAGGAGTAGGCCATTTGGCCCCTCGAGCCTGCTTCGCCATTTAATATCATGGCTGATCTGATCATGGACTCAGCTCCACTTCCCTGGCCGCTCCCAATAGCCCTTTATTCCCATTGCTCAAAAATCTGTTTATCTCCACCTTAAATATATTCAATGACCCAGCCTCCACAGCTCTCTGGGGCAGAGAATTCCATAGATTTACAACCCTCTGAGAGAAGAAATTCCTCCTCGTCTCAATTTTAAATGGGCGGCCCCTTGTTCTGGGACTATGTCCCCGAGTTCTAGTTTCCCCTATGAGTGGAAATATCCTCTCTGCATCCATCTTGTCGAGCCCCCTCATTTTCATATGTTTCAATAATATCACTTCTCATTCTTCTGAACTCCAACCTACTCAAACTATCTTCATAAGTCAACCCCCTCATCTCCGGAATCAACCTAGTGAACCTTCTCTGAATAGCCTCCAATGGAAGTATAATCCTTCCTTAACTACGGAGACCAAAACTGTACGCAGTACTCTAGGTGTGGCCTCACCAATACCCTGTGCAGTTGTAGCAGGACTTCTCTGCATTTATACTGTTCCCCCCTGCAATAAAGGCCAACATTCCCCATTTGCCTTCCTGGTTACTTGTGTACTTGCATACTAACTTTTTGTGTTTCATGCACAAGGACCCCCAGGTCCCTCTGTACTGCAGCACTTTGCAATATTTCTCCATTCAAATTATAATTTGCTTTCCTATTTTTTCTGCCACAGTGGATAACCTCACATTTTCCCACATTATACTCCATCTGCCAAATTTTTGGCCACGCACTTAGCTTGTCTATATCCCTTTGCAGATTTTTTGTGTCCTCCTCACAATTTGCTTTCCCACCCATCTTTGTATCATCAGCAAACTTGGCTACATTACACTCAGTCCTGTCATCTGAATCATTAATATAGATTGTAAATAGTTGAGGCCACAGCACTGATCCCTGCGGCACCCCACTAGTTAACGTTTGCCAACCGGAAAATGACCCATTTATCCCAACTCTCTGTTTTCTGTTAGTTAGCCAAACCTCTATCCATGCTAATATATTACCCCCAACCCCGTGAACTTTTATCTTGTGCAGTAACCTTTTATGTGGCACTTTATCGAATGCCTTCTGGAAATCCAAATACACCGCATCCACTGGTTTCTCCTTATCCACCCTGTTCGTTACATCCTCAAAGAACTCCAGCAAATTTGTCAAACATGATTTCCCTTTCATAAAACCATGCTGACTCTACTTGATTGAATTATACTTTTCTAAATGTCCTGCTATTGCTTTCTTAATAATGGACTCTGGCATTTTCCCAACGACCGATGTTAGGCTAACTGGTCTGTAGTTCCTTGCTTTCTGTCTGCCTCCTTTTTTAAATAGGGGTGTTACATTTGCAGTTTTCCAATCCGCTGGGACTGCTCCAGAATCCAGGGAATTTTGGTAGATTCATCATCATCATCATCATAGGCAGTGCGTCGAAATCGAGGAAGACTTGCTTCCACTCTAAAAGTGAGTTCTTAGGTGACTGAACAGTCCAATACGGGAATTACAGTCTCTGTCACAGGTGAGATAGACAGTCGTTGAGGAAAGGGTGGGTGGGGAGTCTGGTTTGCCGCACGCTTCTTCCGCTGCCTGCGCTTGCTTTCTGTATGCTCTCGGCGACGAGACTCGAGGATCTCAGCGCCCTCCTGGATGTTCTTCCTCCACTTAGGGCAGTCATTGGCCAGGGACTCCCAGGTGTCGGCGTGCATGTTGCATTTTATCAAGGAGGCTTTGAGTGTGTCCTTGAAATGTTTCCTCTGCCCACCTGGGGCTCGCTTGCCGTGTAGGAGTTCCGAGTAGAGCGCTTGCTTTGAGAATCTTGTGTCAAGCATGTGAACAATGTGGCCCACCCAACGGAGCTGGTCGAGTGTGGTCAGTGCTTCGATGCTGGGGATGTTGGCCTGATCAAGAACACTGACGTTGGTGTGTCTGTCCTCCCAGGGGATTTGCAGGATCTTGCGGAGACATCGTTGATGGTTTCTCCAGCGATTTGAGGTGTCTACTGTATATGGTCCACGTCTCTGAGCCATACAGGAGGGCGGGTATCACTGCAGACCTGTAGACCATGAGCTTGGTGCCAGATTTGAGGGCCTGATTTTCGAAAACTCTCTTCCTCTATCTCTGCAGCCTTTAAGACCCTAGGATGCAAGCCATCAGGTCCAGGGGACTGGTCTGCCTTTAGTCCCATTATTTTACTGAGTACTACTTCTTTAGTGGTAGTATAGCCCATTGATTATCCACTATTAGGATGTTTTTAGTGTCTTCTTCCTGGTGTTATGGCCATCATTTATCACTCAACCAATATCTCTAAAACAGTTTAACTGGTCATTTGTCTCATTGGTGTTTGTGGGACTTTGCTGTGTGCAAATTGACTGCCACTTTCCCTGCTTTACAATAATTCTAAAGTACTTCAATGGCTGTGAAGCACTTTGGGACATCCTGAAGTACTGAAACGTGCTGTATAAATGTAGTTCTTTCTTTCTATTAAAGATGTAGGTAGACATGCTGGCCCCCATCCTCAATCGCACGGCCTTTATCAATAGAAAGGGGGTATCATTCAAATAATGTGCAGGTGTTCTGTGACATGCACAAAGTGATACAATTGAATGCATGCTACCCTGATAGCAGTCATAATGCCTTTATTTCATGGCAATCCACTGTTACAGTGTCGGAGTAAGAAAACTGGACAAAAGGTTTATAATCCCATTGGGACTGCCACAAAAATGAAAAGAAGAGGCTTGGTTCAGTCTTGCCTCTAAATCAGAAGACAATTGGGTTCAAGGCCCACTCCAAAGATTTAAGCACCTTGACGCACCCTGAAGCTGTGAAAGGCACGATATAAATTCAAGTTGTTTTTTCTTTCGAACTTGATATAAATGAGGCCCGATGCAGCAACCTGGATCATAGGGAAATAGAAGGTCTGATGCGTGGACAGATCATTTCAGCCTGCCAAGTTGTCAAGCAATATTTGAAGAAGAGCAGGGGAGTCATTTAATTCATTGCTCTTTGTGGACTTTGCTGCACTCAAATTGGCTGCTGCATTTCCTACATTACAACAACGACTACACTTTAATAATATTTCACTGGCTGTGAAGCTCTTTGGGGTGTCCTGATAAAAATATTTTATTCTAATGCCTGTTAAAGTTGAATCGAGGCCATTTAAATTATCATCCGCTTTCTCCATGGTGCATAACAATCCTGGAAGCCCAGATAAAATGGTTACAATGAACTGGTGCAAATGAGACACCAGAAATTATGTTGGAAAATGTGGCAAATGCTAAAGTGGACAAAGATTTGATATTACAGATCTCCATGTCATTCTTCATTGCCATGCACCTCATTAGCACTGCATTATCATACAATGAGCAGTCAAAAATCTATGTTTGATCATAAAACCAGATGTGAAAGGGACTGACTTAAGAACACATTTTGGCCCAGGGGAGAATAAGTCAAACAGCTATTGTAAACTGCTTCACAAATAGTTCCCTTTGCTTCCTAATTGTTTCAAAATTCTGATTGTTGAAATATATTCAACAATGTTTTTGTTGCTACAGGTATACGGAAGGAGATAGATTTCAGGTGGCCAGGTGCTTTTGGGCACACTTTAGATGTCCTTAGAGGAAAATAAATTCCCTGAGCACTTTCTTCCACTTCCCGATAAATGGGAAATTCCACTGGAAGAAAGTTAAAAGATCCAATTATATAATTAATCAGAGTTAATTGCACCCCGAATTGCCAAAGAGGCACAGTACAAAAATCTGTCAGCAATTCTTATTGAAAGATTTCCAGATAATGTCAAAAGTGCTAAGAATAAAGTTTACAAATTGTCATGTATGTATGCTTGGGTTTACTAGCCACCAGGTGGCGCCATTGTCGGAGGTCATTGGGCTGTGCACATGTATGTGCGGCCCAGATATAAAAGGCCAGCTATCTTGTAATGTGATCACTCTGGAGTCTAATAAAGTAGAGCCAGGTTTGTACTTGTTCGGAGTTTACAGTATTCAGTCTATTGAGTTATACAACATTTGGCGACGAGGTAACAAGAGCCTTCATATGCAAAAATGAGCACAATTGGAATTCTGGAGCGATTTGTGGAGTGAGAAACATAGAAACTTGGAAACATAGAAAATAGGTGCAGGAGTAGGCCATTCGGCCCTTCGAGCCTGCACCACTATTCAATAAGATCATGGCTGATCTTTAACCTCAGTACCCCTTTCCTGTTTTCTCTCCATACCCCTTGATCCCTTTAGCCGTAAGGGCCACATCTAACTCCCTCTTGAATATATCCGATGAACTGGCATCAACAACTCTCTGCGGCAGGGAATTCCACAGGTTAACAACTCTCTGAGTGAAGAAGTTTCTCCTCATCTCAGTCCTAAATGGCCTACCCCTTATCCTTAGACTGTGTCCCCTGGTTCTGGACTTCCCCAACATCGGGAACATTCTTCCTGCATCTAACCTGTCCAGTCCTGTCAGAATTTTATATGTTTCTATGAGATCCCCTCTCATCCTTCTAAACTCCAGAGAATACAGGCCCAGTCGATCCAGTCTCTCCTCATATGTCAGTCCTGCCATCCTGGGAATCAGTCTGGTGAACCTTCGCTGCACGCCCTCAATAGCAAGAACGTCCTTCCTCCGATTAGGAGAGCAAAACTGAATACAATATTCCAGGTGAGGCCTCACAAAGGACCTGTACAACTGCAGTAAGACCTCCCTGCTCCTATACTCAAATCCCCTAGCTATGAAGGCCAACATACCATTTGCCTTCTACACTGCCCGCTGTACCTGCATGCCAACTTGCACCTCCCCTTTACCTAATCTGCCACCATTCAGATAATATTCTGCCTTCGTGTTTTTGCCACCAAAGTGGATAACCTCACATTTATCCACATTATACTGCATCTGCCATGTATTTTCCTATTCACCTAACCTGTCCAAGTCACCCTGCAGCCTATTAGCATCCTCCTCACAGCTCACACCACCACCCAGCTTAGTGTCATCTGCAAACTTAGAGATATTACACTCAATTCCTTCATCTAAATCATTAATGTATATCGTAAATAGCTGGGGTCCCAGCACTGAGCCCTGTGGCACCCCACCAGTCACTGAGTGCCATTCTGAAAAGGACCCATTTATCCTAACATTCTGCTTCCTGTCTGCCAACCAGTTCTCTATCCACATCAGTACATTATCCCCAATACAATGTGCTTTAATTTTGCACACCTTGTCAAAAGCCTTTGGAAAGTCCAAATACACCACATCCACTGGTTCTCCCTTGTCCACTCTACCAGTTACATCCTCAAAAAATTCCAGAAGATTTGTCAAGCATGATTTCACTTTCATAAATCCAATTGCTGACTTGGACCGATCCTGTTACTGCTTTCCAAATGCGCTGCTATTTCACCTTTAATAATTGATTCCAACATTTTCCCCACTACTGATGTCAGGCTAACTGGTCTATAGTTACCCTATTTTTCTCTCTCTCTTCTTTCTTAAAAAGTGGTGTTACATTAGCTACCCTCCAGTCCATAGGAACTGATCCAGAGTTGATAGACTGTTGGAAAATGATCACCGATGCATCCACTATTTCTAGGGCCACTTCCTTAAGTACTCTGGAATGCAGACTATCAGGCCCCGGGGATTTATTGGCCTTCAATCCCATTGATTGGGCAGACTTTGTAGCCTGCTTCACCCAGTACTTCGTGGGCAACAAAATGGAAAGCGAGGCAGGTGCCGGACGGTCCTCCTCACGGTTTGTGGTCCGAAAATCTATGGACTCATAAAGAATCTCCTCTCACCCTTAAGTCCAATGGACAAGGACTATGAAACATTGTGTGCTCTGGTATGTGACCATCTCAAACCAGATGAAGGCATCATCAACTCAAGATATCGATTCTATAAGCACGTTCGTTCTGAGGGCCAGCATGTATCGGAATTCGTTGTCGACCTAAGACGTTTAACTGGACCATGTAAGTTCAAAAGTGCGTTGGCAGACATGCTGCAGGACTTCTTTATAATCAGCGTCTATCACGAGGTGATCCTGCGTAAGTTACTGGCGACGGAGACACTGGATTTGAGCAAGGCCATCACAATTACCCAATCATGCATGACGACGGACAAAAGCTTAAAGCAGATATCATTGAAAAATCGGAACTTGGTAGGTAATGTAAACAAGATAGTATCATTGTTTGGCAGAGCTGCATATGGCAGGGCCTACCCGACTGCGTACGTGAAACCTGTGGCTGCTCAAAGTCCGCCAACGGAAATGAATCCGATATCACCGTGTTGGTGTTGTGGGGGAAATCATTGGCATCATCAGTGTCGGCTTAAACAGTATATTTGTAAAGGCTGTTTGAGAGTGGGACATCTCCAGCGCATGTGTCCGCAACTGAGCAAGCGTGCTGCAACACACCACGTGGAGGATGATGACCAGTCTAGGGCGGATCCAGATATGCAATCCGATATACCAGAGGAGAAAGTGTATGGACTGTATTCATTCCTAACAAAGAGCCAACCAATAATAACTAATGTAAAACTTAATGGTGTGCCGGAATCGATGTAATTGGACACGGGTGCGAGTCAATCAATAATGAGCCAGAGGACATTCGACAGGCTGTGGGATACTAAGGATGTGAGGCCTAAGCTGAACCCATTCTGATATGTCCTTACTATACAGTATAAATGCACATGAGGCCCATACGTGAGAGAAGGTCATTCTGTGATCAGTAACCTTTATTAGTCAGCACTGAAGTGGTGAAGGTGGGTGGAGTTTCCCCTTTTATACCTGAAAGTCCAGGTTGGGAGTGTCTCCCACAAGTCAATGTTCTCACGGTGTACAACTTAGGTCAGTTTATACATGGGTTACAATGACAGTTAAATACATGACATCACCTCCCTCCAAAAGTCTTATTGGGATCACAGGTTAAGTCTCTCTGGTGGTTTACGCTCCCTTGTAGAGCGCCTGAGTTGGGGCTCCGGTTGTTGGACGCTGGCCTGAGTGTCCACTGTTTGCGGTGCCTCAGGCCTGTCCAGACTGCCCACAGTGACTGGGCTCTCCTCCGCTTGGTTCCGGTGTTCGGTCACCTGTGAAGGAGTGAACTCTACATCGTGTTCTTCCTCTGCTTCTTCTATGGGGTTGCTGAACCTCCTTTTTGTTTGATCCACGTGTTTGCAGCAGATTTGTCCATTGGTAAGTTTAACTACCAGAATCCTATTCCCCTCTTTGGCAATCACAGTGCCTGTGAGCCATTTCGGCCCTGCAGCGTAGTTGAGGACAAAGACAGGGTCATTGACATCAATACATCGCGCCCTCGCATTTCTGTCATGGTAATCACATTCTGATTGGCGCCTGCTCTCAACAATTTCTTTCATAGTAGGGTGTATAAGGGATAACCTGGTTTTGAGCATCCTTTTCATTAGCATCTCTGCGGGTGGGACCCCTGTGAGTGAGTGTGGTCGGGATCTATTGGCCAACAGGAGGCGTGATAAGCGGCTTTGTAGGGAACCCCCTTGGATTCTGAGCATCCCCTGTTTTATTATCTGCACTGCTCGTTCCGCCTGGCTGTTTGAGGCCGGCTTGAACGGTGCCGTTCTGACATGGTTAATTCCATTGCCTGCCATGAAGTCTTGGAATTCAATGCTTGTAAAGCACGGGCCATTATTGCTGACCAAGACGTCCGGTAGACTATGGGCGGCGAACATTGCCCGTAGACTTTCTACCATGGCAGAGGATGTGCTTGAATTGAGAATGTCACACTCAATACATTTGGAGTAGGCGTCTACTACAACCAAAAACATTTTTCCCATGAAAGGACCTGCGTAGTCCACATGGATGCGTGACCATGGCTTGGCGAGCCGGGACCAGGTGCTAAGGGGGGCTTCCCTGGGTGCATTGCCCAGCTGGGCACACGTGTTGCACCTGCAAACACAAAGTTCCAGGTCTGCATCTATCCCTGGCCACCAAATGTGTGAGCTGGCAATTGCCTTCATCATAACAATGCCCGGGTGCTCATTGTGGAGTTCTCTGATGAACATCTCTCTGCCCATCTGGGGAATGACTACTCGGTTTCCCCATAGTAGGCAATCGGCCTGAATCGAGAGTTCATCCTTGCGCTTGTGAAATGGTTTGAGTTCCTTAGGGCATGCCCCGTACGTGGCTGCCCAGTCCCCATTCAGGACACATTTCTTGACTAAAGACAGTAGCGGGTCTCTATTTATCCAGACTTTGATCTGACGGGCTGTCACGGGTGAGCCTTCGTTTTCGAAAGCTTCAACAGCCATGACCATCTCAGCAGCATGCTCGGTTGCGGCTAGTGGGAGCCTGCTGAGTGCACTGGCGCAGTTTTCAGTGCTCGGTCTGTGCCGAATTGTATCGGCATAGGCAGCTAACGTGAGTGCCCACCTCTGTATGCGGGCCGATGCATTTGCATTTATGGCCTTGTTGTCGGCCAAAAGGGACGTTAGGAGTTTGTGATCTGTCTCCAGCTCAAATTTCCTGCCAAACAGGTACTGGTGCATTTTTTTTACTGCACATGCAAACACTTCCTTTTCTACCATCCCGTAGCCCCGTTCTGCCTGGGACAGACTTCTGGAGGCATAAGATACCGGCTGTAACTGACACTTGGCATTAACATGCTGCAACACACACCCGATCCCATAGGATGACGCATTGCACGTTAACACAAGTTTCTTACATGGGTCATATAGCGTTAACAGATTGTTGGAGCATAACAAATTTTGTGCTCTATCAAAAGCCCTTTCCTGGCTGTGCCCCCCAGACCCATTCACGACCTTTGCATAGGAGCATGTGTAGCGGCTCTAACAGCGTGCTCAATTTGGGAAGAAAGTTACCAAAATAGTTCAGGAGTCCCAGGAACGAACGCAACTCCGTCGTGTTACGGGGTCTGGGTGCTCTCTGGATTGCTTCTGTTTTGGACGCAGTAGGTCTGATCCTCTCTGCTGCTCATCCCCAGGAATTCTACCTCTGGAGCTAAGAAGACGCACTTCGCTTTTTCCAGTCGCAGACCTACCCGGTCCAGTCTGTGTAGCACCTCCTCCAGGTTGCGGAGGTGTTCTTCAGTATCACAACCTGTAATGAGGATGTCGTCTTGAAAAACACCGTCCCTGGAATCGACTTGAGGAGGCTTTCCATATTTCGTTGAAAGATCGCGGCGGCCGAGCAAATCTCGAACGGACATCTGTTGTACTCAAACAACCCCTTGTGTGTCGTGATGGTGGTCAGCTTCTTCGACTCACTCGCCAGCTCCTGGATCATGTAAGCTGAGGTCAGGTCCAATTTTGAAAAAGATTTGCCACCGGATAGCGTTGCAAAGAGGTCCTCCGCTCTCGGTAGCGGGTACTGGTCTTGGAGTGACACCCGATTGATGGTGGCCTTGTAATCACCACATATCCTGACCGACCCATCCGCCTTGAGCACCAGCACAATCAGGCTCGCCTAGTCACCGAATTCGACTGGCGAGATGATGCCGTCCCTCAGCAGGCGGTCCAATTCGCCTTCTATCTTTTCCCGCATCACGTACGGCACCGCTTGGCCTTGTGGTGTACTGGCCTGGCATCCGGGTTTATGTGAATCACTACCTTGGTCCCCATGAAAGTGCCAATGCCGGCTGAAATAGTGAGTCAAATTTGTCCAGGACCTGTGAGCATGATATTCGCGCCACAGAGGAAATTGCATTGACATCGCCCCATTTCCAGTTCCTGACAGCCAGCCAACTCCTCCCCAGCAGTGGGGGACCGTCCCCCGGGACAATCCAGAGTGGCAACCTGTTCTCCGAATCTTTGTGGGTCACGACTACCGTGGCGCTGCCCAGCACCGGAATGATCTCCTTTGTGTATGTCGGTAGCTGTGCGTCAATTGGCAATAATTTTGGCCTCCTAGCCTTGGACGCCCACAACTTTTTGAACTGTTTGATACTCATCAGGGACTGGCTGGCCCCTGTGTCTAGCTCCATTAATACTGGGATGCCATTGAGGAGCACTTTCATCATTATCGGTGGCATCCTGGTGTATGAACTGTATACGTGCTCCACATGAACTCGCTGAACTTCAGCTTCCAGCGATTTCCCCCAATATTTATTTGGCCTCGTAGGGCTTACATCAGGCCCGTCCTCATCGTACATCAACCTGACTGCAGGCTTCCTGCACATAAGTGCCAAGTGACCGCTGACATTGCAGTTTCTGCAGGTATATTGCTGATACCTGCAAGCTCTGGCTGTGTGTTTGCCTCCACACCTCCAACATGAGCCGTTGTTGGAAACAAAGGGTCCATTACCAGTCAATCGTCTCTGACTGTCTCTGTAACTGTCCTTAAGCGTACCATTGACAGGTGTTGATGGCCCCATTACTGGCCTCATTGTCCATTGCGATGGCGTGAATCGCCGTTCAGCTAGCCATTGTCTCTGTTGAATTCCCCCTTTGTGTTCGACGACATACTTGGGCATGTCCGATTGCCCCTGTCTGCCTGGAGAACTGTGTGCTGCATTAACAATGTTGACTCCCTGTCCATTTGCTGCATTTAAACCAAGATTTTTGTCAAACATCATTCTGGTCTCTTCCTCCCCTGAGATAAATGTCTGGGCCATCAAAGCCGCTGTTTCCAGGGTCAAGTCTTTGGTCTCAATCAGTTTCCTGAAAACCCCAGCGTGCCCGAGGCCCTCAATAAAAAAGTCTCGCAGCATCTCTGCTCTGCAAGCATCTGGGAGCCAGTTGCCGGAGATCTGCCACGAAGTCTGGAACGCTTTGCCCTTCTCGCCGCCGGTGCGTGTAAAACCGGTGTCTCGCCATGTGCATGCTGCTCGCTGGTTTAAAGTGTTCCCCGATCAACTTACTGAACTCTTCAAAAGTCTTGTCCGCCGGCTTCTCTGGCACTAGAAGGTCCTTCATCAGGGAGTACGTCCTGGATCCACAAACTGTCAGGAGATGAGCCCTGCGTTTGTTGGCCGATTCCTGTCCCAGCCATTCCTTAGTGACGAAACTTTGCTGTAGTCTCTCAATAAAATCATCCCAATCATCACCAACACAGTACCTCTCGTCTGTGCTGCTAGTGGCCATGCTCGCGTGGTTTAAATCCCAGTTTCTCATCGCCAATTATATATCCTTACTATACCGTATAAATGCACACGAGGCCCATACTTGAGAGAAGGTCACTCTGTGACCAGTAACCTTTATTAGCCAGCACTGAAGTGATGAAGGTGGTTGGAGCTTCCCCTTTTATATCTGAAAGTCCAGGTTGGGAGTGTCTCCCACAAGTTCACCACCTAGTGGTCAATGTTCTCACGCTGTACAACTTAGGTCAGTTTATACATGGGTTACAATGATAGTTAAATACATGACATAGTCAATGCCAATTTGTGTATGTACACTAAAGAACTCATAACGGTGATTGGCAGTGCAGTAATCAAGGTGTCGTATGATGATGCAGTTCATGATTTACCGTTATGGATTGTTCCAGGCAATGGTCCAATGCTGTTCAGCAGGAACTGGTTAGAAAAAATCAAATGGAACTGGAATGAGATCAAAGCGTCGTCATCGGAGGAGGATACTCCATGTGCTCAAGTGCTGAGCGAGTTCCCCTCGCTGTTCGAACCAGGCATCAGCAATTTCACGGGAGCCAAGGTGCAGATCCACGTGGACTCGGATGCAAGACCCGTCCATCATAAAGTTCAGGCAGTTCTGTACATGATGAGGGGGAAGGTCGAAATCGAACTGGACAGACTGCAGCGTGAAGGGATCATATCACCGGTCAAATTTAATGAATGGGCCAGCCCCATTGTTCCTGTGTTGAAAAGTGATGGCACTGTCAGGATTTGTGGAGACTACAAGGTTACGATCAACTGAGTTTCGAAACAGGGTCAATACCCGTTACCGAAAGATGATGACCTGTTTGCAACACTAGCTGGGGGGAAGTCGTTCACAAAACTGGATCTGACGTCGGCCTACATGACACAAGAGCTGGTCGACACGTCGAAGAAACTTATGTGCATCAACACCCATAAAGGACTGTTTATCTACAAAAGATGTCCTTTTGGAATTCGCTCGGCTGCAGCCATATTTCAGAGGAACATGGAGAGTCTACTGAAGTCTGTCCCCAGAACTGTCGTGTTCCAAGATGACATACTGGTCACAGGTCGTGACTCCGCCGAACATCTGAACAACCTGGGAGAAGTTCTACCTCATCTGGACAAAGTGGGACTCAGACTGAAATGCTCGAAGTGTGTCTTCATGGTACCGGAAGTCAAATTCCTGGGGAGGAAAATTACTGCTGACGGTATCAGGCCTACGGACTCGAAAACCAAGGCCATCAAAAATGCACCCAAGCCTCAGAATGTGACGGAGCTGTGTTCGTTCCTTGGTCGACTCAACTATTTCCGTAATTTCTTACTTAGATTGAGCACCTTATTAGAGCCACTGCACATGCTGCTAAGAAAAGGCAACAACTGGGTCTGGGGTGCGTCTCAAGATAGAGCTTTTGAGAGAGTTACTATCTGCTTTGCTCTAACAAGCTACTGGTACATTATGATCCGTGTAAACTCCTAGTATTAGCCTGTGATGCTTCGTCACATGGAGTTGGTTGCGTCCTCCAAAAAGCTAATGAGTCGGGCAAGCTGCAACCTGTTGCATATGCTTCAAAAAGTTTGTCAAACGCAGAAAGATCCTACAGCATGGTAGAGAAAGAAGCACTAGCCTGTGTGTATGGGGTTAAAAAGATGCATCAGTACCTGTTTGCTTTTAGGTTTGAACTGGAAATGGATCACAAGCCATTCATTTCATTGTTTTCGGAAAACAAAGGTATCAATACCAAAGCATCGCCCTGCATCCAGAGATGGGCGCTGACATTATCTGCCTATGATTATGTCATTCGCCATAGACCTGGCACTGAGAATTGTGCCGATGCATTGAGCCGTCTGCCGTTGCCCACACCGGAGGTGGAAACACCACAACCGGCAGACCTACTGTTAATTATGGATGCTTTTGAAAGTGAAGGAACCCCAGTCACGGCCCAACAAGTTAAGACCTGGATCAGCCAGGACCCGATATTATCGGTTGTGAAACTTTGTATCCTTAGTGGTGATTGGTCTGCCATACCCAAGCAAATGTGGGAGGAGACCAAATCTTACATCCATCGCAAAGATAAACTATCCATTCAATCAGATTGTTTACTATGGGATAATCGTGTTGTTATGCCCAAGAAAGGTAGAGAGAAATTCGTGCATGATCTACATAGCACGCATCCCGGTATTGTCATGATGAAAGCCATTGCCAGGTCTCATGTATGGTGGCCTGGAATTGACTCTGATCTGGAATCATGTGTGCATCAGTGCAACACTTGCATGCAGCTTAGTAAAGCACCAGCAGAATCGCTGCTGAGTCTGTGGTCATGGCTATCTAAACCATGGTCCAGGATCCACATCGACTTTGCAGGTCCCTTCCTGGGAAAGATGTTCTTAGTTGTGGTGGTTGCTTATTCCAAGTGGATAGAGTGTAGAATAATGTCATACAGCACATCCAGAGCTACCATTGAGAGCCTTCGTGTCATGTTTGCTACGCATGGTCTGCCTGACATTGTTGTAAGTGTTCATGAAACTCAATGGTATCAAACATGTGAGATCAGCACTGTTCAAACTCACATTCAATGGACAAACTCCATACTGGTGAAGCAAGATCCAAACCATCAAGCAGAGTATGAAACGTGTAACTCAAGGCTCACTGCAAACTCGCTTGTCACGCATATTGCTTAATTACAGGACAAGACCCCATACGCTTACCGGGGTCTTCCCTGCTGAACTATTGATGAAGAGAGGTCTCAAGACCAGGCTCTCTCTTGTCCACCCTGACTTGAATAATCATGTCGAATACAGGCGTCAAAGTCAGCAAGGCTATTGTGTCACGCGACATTTCTATCAATGATCCTGTGTATGTATTGAATTATGGTCAAGGTACCAAATGGATCGCCGGTTCTGTTACAGCCAAGGAGGGTAACAGAGTGTTTATCGTTAAGCTCAAGAATGGACAGACATGCAGGAAACATGTCGATCAGATAAAGCTGCGGCACATGGATGAACCTGAGGAAGACACAATCAGTGACCAACCAACCTACCCTCGGTCATCAGAGGACTCCGCTGTCATCAATGAATCTGGATTTTCGATCACTGACATGGTCAATGAATCTGGACTTTTGATCCCTGACATGGTCATTGCCACTGCACCCAGCCCCCAGTCATAACAGACTCAGAACACTCGCCCAAAGCGGAAAGTCCGAGACCGTCTCAACTTGTAAAAAGACCGTTACTAAAATCTTAAAGGGGGGTATTGTCATGTATGTATGCTTGGGTTTACTAGTCACCAGGTGGTGTCACTGTCGGACATCATTGGTCTGTGCGCATATGTGTGCGGCCCAGGTATAAAAGGCCAGCCATCTTGTAATGTGATCACTTTGGGTCCCAATAAAGTAGAGCCAGGTTTGTACCTGTTGAGAGTTTACAGTATTCAGTCTATTGAGTTATTGCATACACAACACCAACAGTGAAGGTGATTCTTGTCTCACTACTACATCTCAAAGCAGAGCAGTAGCAGGACCAAAATTGCACAGGACAAAGAATGACCCACTTACCTCTGATTGTCCGCCAGTTTCCAATTTTCGGGTGGACCTCGGTTTGGGTAGCCAGAGCTCCTGCTGTTAACAGGCACAGTCCTAATGGATATATGCAAACCAGGGTCAAGACCCCTGTTGTCATTTTTGTCTCAGCCCACATTGCCATCACTACTGAACCATCCACAAACCAAGTTGGGAAACAGCCATTTCCAGCAATATTCTTACCTTAAGGATCCTTACCTGCACCCAAGTCAAATGCTGGAAGGTTTTGGGAGACATTTTGTTTGTGTTACATTGTTGTTTTTCTACACAATTTCACAGTGCTTGTAGTGGCTGTACAATGTTCTGAACTCTTAAGCAACTTCTGCCAGCATTATCTTTTTTTTCATTGGGGGGCCTTCTGGCAATTCCAACCTGACAAGAGGAGGGCGAGGAGGACTAGTAGGAGGAGGAAGCAACAATCAGAGCTGCAGCTGCTGGGAGAGCAAATAAAACAAGGCATGCTTGTTGGAATTCTTACCCTCCCAACAGAGTTTGTAGGCCCAGGACAACATCCCTGCAGTTCTCTGAGCCACAGTACATAAGGAAACTGCGCTCCTTAAGGGAGGCTGTCAGAGAGTTTTGTCACGTCCCACAACATGACCTACAACCAACTGGCACAGCTAGGCCCTGGGCCTATAAATTTCCTGTAGCAGTCATAGTCGCTGCAGCCTTGAACGTCTTTGCTTCTGGCTCCTTGCAGGCCGCGGTAGAGGATATCAGTAGCATCAGTCAATCTGCAGATCATGTTTGTATTGAGCAAGTGACTGATGCCATGTTTGCTAGAGTAAATACTCTCATCACTTTCCCCATGGGCATCTGGTAACAGCAGGAGAGGGCTCTGGGGTTTGCACACATTGCAGGCTTCCCCCAAATCCAGGTCCTCACTGGCTGCACCCTCGGCACCTTGCAAGCGCGTTCACACAATCCCACTGCCTTCATGAATCATAACAACTTCCTGTCTATTAATGTGCAACTGGTGTATGATCACCAGCAGCACATCTCGCAGGTCACTGCCCAGCTTCGTAGCAGCTGCCATGAAGTTTTTATATTAGGGGACTCCTTCAACCCACCCACTGTTTGCTCCTGCACAGCATGTGAGAGACTGGCTACTTGGGGATGAGGGCTATCCCCTGCACACTTGGCTGATGACTCCTCTCAGAACTCCACACTTAGCAAGTGAACTGCTCTATAACCATATTCATGGCTCAACTAGAGCCCTCATTAAACAGACCACCGGACTCCTCAAGCAATAATTTCGCTTCCTGGACAGGTATACTGGTTTCCTCCAATACAGCCCACAAAGAGTGTCCCGTACCATAGTGCTTTTTATATGCTGTATAAAATTGCTCTACAATGAGAGCAGCCAACATTGGACATAAACAAAGGGAGAGCACAGTAGACAAAGGGAGAGCACAGTGATGACGTAGAGGCTGGTGAGAAAGCAGGGCAGGGGTTGCCTACAGTCAGAGCTCTTTGACAGCAGCCCATTTAAGTGCATTTCAAATGAACAATCCCTGCTGCCTTGCATAAACAGTCAAGTCCTTCCACCCTCAAATAGACTGCAGCCACCAGAAGACCATCATTGATATTTGTGCTGTCTAACATTGCAGGGTCGCTGGTTACTACAGGAACAGGCTCTGCTCACAAAGATTTCAAAACAGATGATCATTTTCATGCTTCATACAGATGCTTACACATTAATTATCACCCTGGTGCTAGCCCCAAGTGTGTGTTTTAAGTGCTCTCTTACCTAGTCTAATTCTCCCCCAGTGGCTGCAGCATGGAGATGAAAGGTTGCTGCGACTCAATCAAGCATTCTTGAGATGCTCATGTTTAGCAACCTCTAGGAATTTGGGCCTGAGAGAGCCCGGCTGCAGACAGCAGCAACTCAGTGGCTGCCAGGGCAGTCTGGCCCAACTGGCTTTCTGGCACCAGGGTGGGCATTGGTTCAGGGGGCTGCCACAGCCCAAGTGAGCTGTCATTCTGAGAGATGGCTTATGTTGCATTCCCATGGCATGATTGCCCCTTCTATTGGACTGCGGCTCAACAATCCCATTAATCTGCAGAAGAGAAAACTGTAGGAGATTCATATCTACACCTTAAATATATTCAATGACCCAGCCTCCACAGCTCTCTGGCGATGAGAATTCCATAGATTTACAACCCTCTGAGAGAAGAAATTTCTCCTCATCTCAGTTCTAAATGGACGACCCTTTATTCTTAAACTATGCCCCCTAGTTCTAGATTCCCCCATAAGTGGAAACATCCTCTCCTTATCTAACTTGTTGAACCCCCTCAGTATCTTATGTGTTTCAATAAGATCACTTCTCATTTTTCTAAATTCTAATGAGTATAGGCCCAACCTACTCAACCTCTCTTCATAAGTCAATCCACTCATCTCAGGAATCAACCTAGTGAACCTTCTCTGAACTGCCTCAAATACAAGTATATTCCTCCTTAAATAAGGAGACCAAAACTGTATGCAGTACTCTAGCTCCCACCAATACCCTGTACAGTTGCAGCAGGACTTCCCTGCATTTATACTCCATCCCTCTTGCAATAAAGGCTAACATTCCATTTGCCTTCCTGATTACTTGTTGTACCTGCATACTAACTTATTGTGTTTCATGCACAAGGACCCCCAGGTCCCTCTGTACTGCAGCATTTTGTAATCTCTCTCCAATAAATAATAATTTGCTTTTTTATTTTTCCTGCCAAAGTGGATAACGTCACACTTTCCCACATTATACTCCATCTGCCAAATGTTTGACCACTCACTTAGCCTGTCTATATCCCTTTACAGATTCTGTGTGTCCTCCTCACAACTTGCTTTCCCACCCATCTTTGTATCATCAGCAAACTTGGCTGCATTACACACGCTCCATGGTTGAATGCGGCAGAACCCCACATAAGCCAGTAGTGGACTCCTCCGCGGCAGAAGTTCCTATTCAGTCAATTCAACGCATTGAGCAATTGCTGGCATACAAAAATCATCTTTTCTGAAAAGTTTGCATCTCTGTCCTCTGCAGCATGAGCTGGCCCTCTGGTGAACTGTTTCCTGGACTATCCTTCCTACATGTACCTGCTCCTGCTCATTTGTGCTTAATGAATCACCCTCTAACAGACTATGTAAACCCCATAGGGTTCCAATTTCTACATTGGTGCTTAGAAGAGTGAGAGCATCTTTGGAAGGATTCACCCCCGCATCAGTTTCTGTGCCTTGTAAGGTTTACACACTTTCACAAAAGGCACAGGAAGAGGCCACAAACTAAAAACGGTTTAAAACAAACTTTTGGGACTGACTGGGTGGGGGAGAAAAAGGTGTCAGCCTCAGGCAGGTGGTGACTCTTCACCGATTAAAAACAATCACTGTGGTCAGGAGCTAGACTTGATTATGCATCAAAACAAATGGATTGATACGATCCAACCAAGGAGCCCCTGGATTGATTAGTTGGAGGGGGAAAAACAGTTCCCTATAGAGACTACAAGTCTGCAAGAAACCAGGACAACAAAGGATCCCACGAGGCGTGCATTTTTGGATAACGGGGAACTAAAGATAAGGAGTTATCTTTTGCCCTGTCGACTCCATGTGCAAATTGTGGACATCCAAACCCATCACTGCAGTGGTCAAACGGATAACCACAAACAACAAAACCAATCCAGACGCATTAACAGAAAAACCAGCACAGCAACACATTTATTCATAAAATAGACATATATGTATGAGCTGGAGGCAGCTCAGGGGAAGGAGAAGAGAAGGAGAAGAAAGAATGGAACGGAAGGAAGAAAACGACCAGAAAGAGGGAACATCAGAGAGGAACAACCAGTCACAGAACCAACGACCATGAACTTTCAATCGACAATAAAAGCAACTAACTGGATGGGTGATTGTATGTCTTCGGTCAATTCTCTCAGAAGTTTGTTCTGTAATTTTAGTTGTTTTTTGCGTAATAAAGCTAACAGTTGGGTTAACAGTGAGGATGTAACGAACAGGGTGGATAAAGGGGAACCAGTGGATGTGGTGTATTTGGACTTCCAGAAGGCATTTGACAAGGTTCCACATAAAAGGTTACTGCACAAGATAAAAGTTCAAGGGGTTGGGGGTAATATATTAGCATGGATAGAGGATTGGCTAACTAACAGAAAACAGAGAGTAGGGATAAATGGTTCATTCTCGGGTTGACAATCAGTAACCAGTGGGGTGCTGCAGGAATCAGTGCTGGGATCCCAACTATTTACAATCTATATTAACGACTTGGAGGAAGGGACCGAGTGTAACATAGTCAAGTTTGCTGACGATACAAAGATGGGAGGAAAAGCAATGTGTGAGGAGGACACAAAAAATCTGCAAAAGGACATAGACAGACAGGCTAAGTCAGTGGGCAAAAATTTGGCAGATGTAGTATAATGCTGGAAAGTGTGAGGTCATGCACTTTGGCAGAAAAAAATCAAAGAGCAAGTTATTATTTAAATGGAGAAAGATTGTAAAGTGCTACAGTACAGCGGGACCTGGGGATACTTGTGCATGAAACACAAAAGGTTAGTATGTAGGTACAGCAATTGATCAGGAAGGCCAATGGAATCTTGGCCTTTATTGTAAAGGTGAAGGAGTATAAAAGCAGGGAAGTCTTGCTACAGTTGTGAGAGCCTCACCTGGAATACTGCATGCAGTTTTGGTTTCCATATTTACGAAAGGATATATTTGCTTTGGAGGCAGTTCAGCGACGGTTCACGAGGTTGTTTCCGGAGATGAGGCGGTTGACTTATGAGGAAAGGTTGAATAGGTTGGGCCTCTACTCATTGGAATTCAGAAGAATGAGAGGTGATCTTATCAAAATGTATAAAATTATGAGGGGGTTTGACAAGATGGATGCAAAGCAGATGTTTCCACTGATAGGGGAGACTAGAACTAGAGGGCATAATCTTAGAATAAGGGGCCGCCCATTTAAAACTGAGATGGGGAGAAATTTCTTCTCTCAGAGGGTTGTGGATCTGTGGAATTTTCTGCCTCAGAGAGCTCTGGAAGCTGGGACATTGAATAAATTTAAGACAGAAATAGACAGTTTCTTAAACGATAAGGGAATAAGGGGTTATGGAGAGCGGGCAGGGAAGTAGATCTGAATCCATGATCAGATCAGCCATGATCATATTAAATGGCGGAGCAGGTTCAAGGGACCGTATGGCCTACTCCTGCTTCTATTTCTTATGTTCTTATAACTTTGCGTTACGTGTAGTCCTTTTCCTGTAATTCCCAAGGTCTATGAATGAAGGTAGAGGATAAAACAAACACCCTACACAGCCTGCAAGGTCAGAGACGTCTGACTGATTTGGAAAAAACGGAGAGGAGGAATGGTTAGCATGTAGTGGCAAGAGGAAGCAGTAGTAGATGAATAGTCGTGCAATGCATCACCAGTTTGTCATAAATGTGTGAGTAAGAGTGTTAACGAGCAAGACTAAAGGATAGGAAAATGCTCAAATACCCTACTGTGTTTGGCCTCCAGAGTCACCATCTCTAAAGCTGCATGCCCTCTCTCTACCAATGAAGATGATGGTGGCCTCTTAAGAACATAAGAACATAAAAAATAGGAGCAGGAGTAGGCCATTTGGCCTCTCGAGCTTGCTCCACCATTTAATAAGATCATGGCTGATCTGATCATGGAATCAGCTCCACTTCCCTGCCCACTCCCCATAACCCTTTACTCCCTTATCGCTCAAAAATCTGTCTATCTCCACCTTAAATATATTCAATGACCCAGCCTCCACAGCTCTCTGGGGCAGAGAATTCCATAGATTTACAACCCTCTGAGAGAAGAAATTTCTCCTCATCTCAGTTTTAAATGGCCCCTTATTCTAAGACCATGTCCCCTAGTTTTAGTTTCCCCTATGAGTGGAAATATCCTTTCTGCATCCACCTTGTTGAGCCCCCTCATTATCTTCTAAGTTTCAATAAGATCACCTCATTCTTCTGAACTCCAATATGTATCGGTCCAACCTACTCAACCTATCTTCATAAGTCAACCCCCTCATCTCCGGAATCAACCTAGTGAACCTTCTCTGAACAGCCTCCAATGCAAGTATATCCTTCCTTAAATACGGAGACCAAAACTGTACGCAGTACTCCAGGTGTGGCCTCGCCAATACCCTGTACAGTTGTTGCAGGACTTCGCTGCTTTTATACTCTATCCACCTTGCAATAAAGGACAACATTCCAGTTGCCTTCCTGATTACTTGCTGTACCTACATACTAACTGTTTGTGTTTCATTCTTCTGTATTGCAGCACTTTGCAATTTTTCTCCATTGAAATTATAATTTGCTTTTCTATTATTTCTGCCAAAGTGGATAACCTCACATTTTCCAACATTATACTTCATCTGCCAAATTTTCACCCACTCACTTAGCTTGTCTATATTCCTTTGCAGATTTTTTGTGTCCTCCTCACAATTATCTTTCGCACCCATCTTTGTATCATCAGCAAACTTGGCTACATTACACTCGGTCCCTTCATCCAAGACATTAATATAGATTGTAAATAGTTGAGGACCCAGCATTGATCCCTGCGGCACCTCACTAGTCACTGTTTGCCAACTGGAAAATGACCCACTTATCCCGACTCTCTGTTTTCTGTTAGTTAGCCAATCCTCTATCCATACTAATATATTACTTCCAACCCCATGAGCTTTTATCTTATGCAGTAACCTCTTGTGTCATCTTATCTAATGTCTTCCGGAAATCCAAATACATCACATCCACTGGTTCTCCCTTATCCCCCTGCTCGTTACATCCGCAGAGAACTCCAGCAAATTTGTCAAACATGATTTTCCTTTCATAAAACTATGCTGACTTGATTGAATCATGCTTTTCCAAATGTCCCACTACTAGTTCCTTAATAATGGACTCCAGCATTTCCCCAATGACGGATGCTGGGCTAACTGGTCTATAGTTTCCTGCATTCTGCCTGCGTCCTTTTTTAAATAGGGGCATTACATTTGCGGTTTTACAATCCGCTGGACCCCCTAGAATCCAGGGAATTTTGGTAGATTACAATCAATGCTTCCACTATCTCTGCAGCCACTTCTCTTAAGACCCTATGATGTAAGCTATCAGGTCCAGGAGACTTGTCCACCTTTATTCCCATTATTTTACCTAGTACTACTTCATTCGTGATAGTGATAGTGTTAAGTTCCTCCCTCCCTATAGCCTCTTGATTATCCACTATTTGGATGTTTTTAGTGTCTTCTACCTTGAAGACCGATACTAAATATTTATTCAACGTCTCAGCCATTTCCCTGTTCTCCATTATTAATTCCCCAGTCTCATCCTCCAGGGGACCAACATGCACTTTAGCCACACTTTTCCTTTTTATGTACCTAAAGAAACTCTTACTCTCTGTTTTTATATTTCATGCTAGTTTACTTTCATAATCTATCTTCCCTCTCTTAATTATTTTTTTAGTCATTCTCTGCTGATTTTTAAAAATGTCTCAATCCTCTGGCCTCCCACTAGTCTTGTCCATATTGTGTGCCTTTGTTTTGAATTTGATACTGTGGTGTCCCTGCACTGTACTACAAACTCACACGAGGCATGTACTGCAGACACAGTCACTACGTGACCTTCACCTTTATTCCCAGGACCAAGGAGTCCTGACCCTGGGTGGGACCTCCCCTGTTATACCTGGAAACCCAGGTGAGGAGTGTCTCCCACAAGTTCACCCCCTGTGGTCAGGGTGTGCATTTCTAGGGTATAAGTACAGTGTACAGAAGTTGCATGAAGGTTACAGTTACATGAAGATTACCATTGCATGATGGTTACATACATTACATCACCTCCCCCCTTACGTCTTTTTGTGTCAAAGGTTAAGTCTTTCAGGCGGTCGACGCTCTCTCGTGGAGCGCCGCAGTTGTGGCTCTGGTAGCTGAGCATCGGCATGCGTCTCTGTCACCTGAGGTGATTCCGGCTTGTCCGGGCTGGCCGCAGGGACTGTGCATGCTGTGGATTGACCTCGCTGCTCGTCCACTGGCAGTGGTGTGGGTGACATCTCATGCTCTTCTTCAGGTTCCTCCGTGTCTATGCTGAATCTTTTCTTTACTTGGTCCAAGTGTTTGTGGCATATCTGCCCATTGTTTAGTCTGACCACTATGATCCTATTCCCCTCTTTGCCGATTACAGTGCCCGCAAGCCACTTGGGTCCCAAAGCATGGTTAAGAACAAATACCGGGTCATCCATTTCTATACACCTCCCCCTTGAGTTTCGATCATGGAACTTGGTTTGGGACTGGCGCTTGCCCTCGACAATGTCTGCCAGGGCTGGGCAAATGAGGGAAAGCCGCGTTTTAAGCGTGCGTTTCATGAGGAATTCCACTGGCGGGACTCCCGTGAGCGAATGCGGGTGGGAGCTATAGGCCAGCAGGAGGCGCGATAGGCGGTAATGAAGGGACGGTCCTTGAATACGTAGCATGCCCTGTTTTACGACTTGGACCGCACGTTCCGCCTGGCCATTGGAAGCCGGCTTGAACGGCGCTGTCCGAACGTGTTTGAAATCATTGCCCGATATAAATTCCTGTAATTCATGGCTGGTGAAACACGGGCCATTCTTGCTGACCAGGATGTCCGGCAAGCCATGGGTCGCAAAAACCGTACGCAGGCTCTCCACGGTAATGGATGTCGTGCACGAGTTTAATATGATGCACTCGATCCATTTCGAGTATGCATTGACAACGATCAGGAACATTTTCCCCATGAATGAGCCCGCATAGTCTATGTGAATACGTTACCATGGCCTGGTGGGACAGGGCCACGAGCTGAGTGAGGCCTTCCTGGGGGCATTGCCCAGCTGGGCACACGCCGTGCACCTGCGAACCAATGTTCCAGGTCTGAGTCAATCCCCGGCCACCATACATGTGACCGGGCAATGGCCTTCATTAACACAATTCCAGGGTGCTCGCTGTGGAGTTCCCTGATAAACGCTTCCCTGCCTTTCTGGGGCATGACTACCCAGCTGCCCCATTGCAGGCAGTTGGCTTGGATGGAGAGCTCATCCATCCGTCTCTGAAACGGTCTGACCTCCTCGGGGCACGCCCCAATCCCCAGTTAGGACACATTTCTTTATCATGGATAGGAGGGGGTCTCTGTTGGTCCAGAGTTTGATCTGGCGGGCTGTGATGGGGGAGCCTGTGGTGTCAAAAGCCTCAACGGCCATGACCATCTCAGCGCTTTGCTCCGCTGCCCCCTCGGTGGTGGCCAGTGGGAGCCTGCTGAGCGCGCTAGCGCAATTTTCAGTGCCTGGCCAGTGCCGTATGGTGCAGTCATACGCAGCCAACGTGAGAGCCCATCGCTGTATGCGAGCTGACGCATTGGCATTGGCAGCCTTGCTGTCAGACAACAGAGATGTTAACGGCTTGTGGTCCGTCTCTAGCTCGAACCGTCTACCGAAAAGGTACTGGTGCATCTTTTTCACACCATAAACACAAGCGAGTGCTTCCTTTTCGACCATGTCGTATCCATGCTCTGCCTGGGAGAGTGACCTGGAGGCATAAGCCACCGGTTGGAGTCGGCCGTCGTCATTACCCTGCTGCAACACACACCCAACCCTGTAGCACGATGCATCGCACATTAAAACCAGTTTTTTACAGGGGTCATACAAGGTCAACAGTTTGTTAGAACACAGCAGGTTCTTCGCCTTATTGAAAGCCCGTTCTTGACAGTCCTCCCAAAGCCATTCACAACCTTTACGCAGGAGCATGTATAACGGCTCCAACAATGTGCTTAAGTTCGGCAGAAAGTTCCCGAAATAGTTCAAAAGTCCCAGGAATGATCACAACTCCGACGTGTTGCCGGGCCTGGGCGCCCGGCGAATCGCCTCAGTTTTTGATTCAGTGGGCCAGATCCCATCTGCGGCAACCCTCCTGCCCAAAAACTCGACCTCTGGGCCAAAAACACACACTTGGCCTTTTTCAGCCGCAGCCCTACCCGTTCCAATCGGCGTAACACCTCCTCCAGGTTGTGGAGGTGTTTCTCTGTGTCTCAACCCGTTATAAGGATGTCGTCTTTGAATACGATTGTTCCAGGAATGGATTTGAGCAAACTTTCCATGTTCCTCTGAAAGATAGCTGCCGCTGAACGAATGCCAAATGGACACCTTTTGTAGATAAATAATCCCTTGTGCGTCATGATGTTGGTCAGAAGCTTGGATTCTTCAGCCAGTTCCTGAGTCATGTAGGCCGAAGTGAGGTCCAGCTTCGTGAACAGCTTGCCACCTACCAGCGTGGCAAAAAGGTACTCCGCTTTCAGGAGCGGGTATTGGTCCTGCAGCGATACTCGGTTGATGGTGGCTTTGTAGTCACCACAAATCCTGACCGAGCCATCTGCTTTAAGGACAGGAACGATGGGACTTGCCCAGTCGCTGAATTCAACGACCAAAATTATGCCCTCTCTGAGCAGCCTGTCCAATTCATTTTCAATTTTCTCACGCATCACATACGGCACCACTCTGGCTTTGTGGTGCACTGTTCTGGCGTCCGGAGTGATGCGTATCACTACTTTAGAGCCCTTGATCGTTCCGACACCGGGTTGAAACAGTGACCCGAATTTTTGTAGGACCTGTGAGCATGAACTTCGCTCCACAAATGAAATGGCGTGCACATCCCCCCATTTCCAATTCATCTCGGCTAGCCAACTCCTCCCCAAGAGCGCGGGGCCATTTCCCGGGACGATCCAGAGTGGCAGCCGGTTCTGTGATCCATTATGTGTTACCACCAAGTTTGCACTGCCCAGCACTGGGATGATCTCTTTGGTGTACGTCCGTAGCTGCGTGTAAATGTGTTCCAGTTTGGGCCTGCTAGCTCTGTGTGGCCATAGTCTCTCAAATTGTTGGGCGCTCATAAGTGACTGGCTAGTTTCCGTATCCAGCTCAATGCGCACCGGGATGCCAGTCAATAAAACTTTCATCATCGTGGGTGGCGTTTTTCTGTATGAGCTGTGGACGTCAGCCACGTGAACCCGCTGAACTTCAGCATCCATGGCCTTTCCCCAGGCATCATCCTGCATTGCAGACCCCTTGTCTGGTTCCTCTGTCTCACAGATTAGCCTCGCCACAGCCTTTTTGCACATCCTGGCCAAGTGTCCACTGACGTTACAAATCCTACAGGTATATTGCTGGAACCTGCAGCTTTTCGTAGTATGTCTATGCCCGCATCTCCAGCATTAGGATGAGGGGATTGAGTGTAGTATCTCCAAGTTTGCGGATGACACTAAGTTGGGTGGCAGTGTGAGCTGCGAGGAGGATGCTGTGAGGCTGCAGAGCGACTTGGATAGGTTAGGTGAATGGGCAAATGCATGGCAGATGAAGTATAATGTGGATAAATGTGAGGTTATCCACTTTGGTGGTAAAAACAGAGAGACAGACTATTATCTGAATGGTGACAGATTAGGAAAAGGGGAGGTGCAAAGAGACCTGGGTGTCATGGTACATCAGTCATTGAAGGTTGGCATGCAGGTGCAGCAGGCGGTTAAGAAAGCAAATGGCATGTTGGCCTTCATAGCAAGGGGATTTGAGTACAGGGGCAGGGAGGTGTTGCTACAGTTGTACAGGGCATTGGTGAGGCCACACCTGGAGTATTGTGTACAGTTTTGGTCTCCTAACCTGAGGAAGGACATTCTTGCTATTGAGGGAGTGCAGCGAAGGTTCACCAGACTGATTCCCGGGATGGCGGGACTGACCTATCAAGAAAGACTGGATCAACTGGGCTTGTATTCACTGGAGTTCAGAAGAATGAGAGGGGACCTCATAGAAACATATAAAATTCTGACGGGGTTAGACAGGTTAGATGCAGGAAGAATGTTCCCAATGTTGGGGAAGTCCAGAACCAGGGGTCACAGTCTAAGGATAAGGGGTAAGCCATTTAGGACCGAGATGCGGAGGAACTTCTTCACCCAGAGAGTGGTGAACCTGTGGAATTCTCTACCACAGAAAGTTGTTGAGGCCAATTCACTAAATATATTCAAAAAGGAGTTAGATGAGGTCCTTACTGCTAGGGGGATCAAGGGGTATGGCGAGAAAGCAGGAATGGGGTACTGAAGTTGAATGTTCAGCCATGAACTCATTGAATGGCGGTGCAGGCTAGAAGGGCCGAATGGCCTACTCCTGCACCTATTTTCTATGTTTCTATGTTTCTATGTTTCTAGCTGAGATTGTTGTTAACAAAGGGACTATTACCAGGCATTCCTCTCTCGATTGCACATTTGGTTGTTTCTAAGTACTCTGATGGTGGGTGTTAATGGTCCCATCGCGGAATGCATTGTTCCTCGTGATGGCGTGAATTGCCGACCCCCTTTCTATTGTCCCTGTTGCGGGCCCACCCTAGAGTCTGTTGCTGCCTGAGCGGTTTTGAAATGCTCTAGCCTGCCTGCAGGGTCCCTAACCGCATTCACCATGTAACTCCCTGGTCCATCGCCACGTTGGAACCAGGGCTGCGCGCGTAAATTAGCTTGGTCTCCTCTTCCCCTGCCATGAAGGTCTGAGCTATCAACGCCGCCCCTTCAAAATTCAAGTCCTTGGCCTCTATGAGCTTCCTTAAAATCCCAGCATGATTAATGCCCTCAATGAAAAAGCCCCTTAACATCTCCCCCCTTACAGGCGTCTGTGAACTTAGACACTGGCCAAGCGCTGCAGGTCCGCAACGAAGTCCGAGATGGATTGTCCCTCCCGACGCTGGTGTGTGTAGAACCAGTGCCGGGCAGTGTGTATGCTACTCGCCGACTTGAGATGCTCACTGATCAGCTGGCTGAGCTCTTCAAAGGACTTGTCCGCTGGCTTTCGGGGTGCGAGCAGGTCTTTCATCAGCGCATACGTCTGTGGTCCGCAGCTGGTCAGTAGATGCGCCCTCCGCTTGTCAGCCGCTGTTGCTCCCAGCCAGTCCTTCGTGACAAAGCTCTGCTACTACTGGTGGCCATCCTCGTGGTTTGGTGATTCCCGTTTCTCATCACCAAATGTAGTGTCCCTGCTCCGTATTACAAACTCAAACGAAGCATGTACTGCAGACACATTCACTACGTGACCTTCACCTTTATTCCCAGGACAAGGAGTCCTGACCCTGGGTGGGACCTCCCCTTTTATACCTGGAAACCCAGGTGAGGAGTGTCTCCTACAAGTTCACTCCCTGTGGTCAGGGTGTGCATTTCTAGGGTATAAGTACAGTGAACAGGAGTTGCATGAAGGTTACAGTTACATGAAGATTACCGTTGCATGATGTTTACATACATGACAGATACCCTCCCTTATGTCCTTCCTCTGCTGTCAGGGTTTGTATTGAGGCAGATTCAGAATTGTGTCCAATTCTGATTGGAGGAGAGGCATGAGAAGTGGGAGAAAGAAGAATTGATAGTGCTAGGGCTAAAGCAGAGGGGTAGAGGGTTATGCAGCAAGTAAGATAGATGTGACGAGGAGTCTTATCTTGGCTGTCATGGTCAGATCATTACAAAATGTTCCTGCACTGCAACCAAGTCCTTGGAACAATGCAAGTAGCATTTATTTGCTCTGCCATCTCTTTCCATTGCTGCAAAGAAATTTGTTAGGACATCCGTAATCATTCAGAAGAGAAGAGGACCTCCTTCCTGCTGCTGACTTCATCTATGAGCATCTCCAATGCTGCATCAAAGAGTCTGGGGGGCTATGGTTGAAGTCGTTCAACCTGCTGCTCCACTATCCACCATTGAGAAGTCCTTTAAGGGACTGCAGGCTGCCTTTAAGTAACAGCCAATCGGTCAGATTTGTTTGTCCTCCCAATTAGAGCACTGCCTATAGGGAGTATAATTAATGCAGGCAGCTAAATGGAAAAGAAAATCGGGCGCAGTGTAAAATGGGAATGTATGGGCTGGAATTTGCTTCAAAAACTCTGGTAAGTGCTTCATTGAAGTAGAATTTCTGTGGGGCCACCCTTGATCTCCCAGCAAGAAAAAGTGAGGGAAACTCTGAAGTAACTGCATTAACAGCCACTTATGCCATTCCTCTGGATCGTTTTGCTAATCTTCCACAGGATAAGTTATGCTGGAAGATCGGATAAACCCACAGAAATAATGATGGAATGATGTTACTTTTTCCAGTGCAGTTGGTGTTGCGAACACAAGTTTATATTATTTAACATAAAGGGCTGGATATTTAACATAAAGGGCTTATCCATGAAAATGGATAAGGGTCAGGGTGGCAGATACACAATGCTATTGTGACACTCTTCTGGCAGTGAAAGCGCCCAGAAAGAAAATCTAGTCCCTACTGCTATACTGCTATATTGAGGCATATGAAAGCATGGACCTTACGCTTAACATCCGTAAGACAAAGGTCCTCCACCAGCCTGTCCTCGGCGCACAGCACTGCCCTCCAATCATCAAGATTCACGGTATGGCCCTCGACAACATGGACCATTTCCCATATCTCGGGAACCTCTTATCAACAAAGGCAGACATTGATGTGGAGATTCAACATCGCCTCCAGTGCGCCAGTGTAGCCTTTGGCCGTCTGAGGAAAAGAGTGTTTGAAGACCAAGTCCTCAAATCTACCACCAAGCTCATGGTCTACAGGAGTAATACCCACCCTCCTGTATGGATCTGAGGCATGGATGATGTAAAGAAGACATCTCAAGTCGCTGGAGATATATCACTAACAATGTCTCCGCAAAAGCCTGCAAATCCCCTGGGAGGACATGCGCACAAACATCAGTGTCCTCGTCCAGGCTAACATCCACAGTATTGAAGTACTGACCACACTCGATCAGCTTTGCTGGGCAGGCCACATAGTTTGTATGCCAGATACGAGACTCCCTAAGCAAATGCTTTAGCTGAGCTCCTTCATGGTCAACGAGCCAAAGGTGGGCAGCAGAAGCATTACAAGGACACCCTCAAAGCCGCCCTGGTAAAGTGCGACATCACCTCTGACACCTGGGAGACCCTGGCCGAAGACCGCCCAAGGTGGAGAAAGTGCATCCGGGAGGGCGTTGAACTCTTCGAGTCTCAACGCAAAGAGCGTGAAGAGCTCAAGCGCAGACAGCGGAAGGAGCGTGCGGCAAACCAGCCCCACCCACCCCTTCCCTCAACGAATGTCTGTCCTACCTGTAACAGGGTCTGTGGCTCTCAGCCACCAAATAACTCACTTTGGGAGTGGAATCAAGTCTTCCTCGATTCCGAGGGACTGCCTATGATGATGATGATTGTTTATCAATAAATAATTGTACAAATCTGTGAAAATGTGAATATCGTACTTGTGAAACAATGATCTCCAAGCTTCATTACTTCCTTCTCTCCACTGATACACATAAACCTTCCCACTTTGCCACAAAGCAGACATTGACCACACCACCTGTCCCATCTGCAGCCCAGGCACCAGTATCATCTGCACCAGCAGTTGCAATCACAAATGCCAACAAATTTTGCCTTCAGCACAAATATTAGTTAGAGTATTTTAAATTCAAAGTGAGGGCATAAATAATAGTAGAGTCGGAAATAACAGGAACTTTAATTATCTTCTAGAAATTGATACCTCCTGTCTGTTTACTCCACAATAAAAGTATTTAAAATATAGTCCACAGGCTACTTGGAGCTTATGAATATTGGAAATTTAACCCTTGAAGCTCACAACTCTTATTTGCCTTTATATTTACTCTGTAGTGATTTATCGTGCTTAAATTGTGTAAGCATGGAGGCTCGCAAAGAGCTGTTCTTTGAACGGTTGCTTGATTGGTAAAATCTTAAATCAGAATACCAAGATCTATTATTATCAGCAGCCTGAGATATTTGCAAACGAACGTGAACTAAGATTTATAAGGGGTGAATTTTCCGGTCCTTTGCGTTCCGTTTTTCACCCCAGAGCAGCGGCAATAGCGGCGGTGAGATCTTCTGGGCGGACGGTCTGCCTCCAGTGCCCCGCAGAGATCTTTGGGTCCGGTTTTGTGGTGGTGCGGAGCAGTACCACCCGGAGGAGCTGCACCGGTGTACAATGCCCCTGGTTGCGACACCGCCGCACTTTTCAACTCCCGCCCGACCCGTACGCCCCGCAGCGAGCCCCGCAGTGACCCCCTGGGAAATCGTGCGGGAAACCTATACCGGCTGTAGAGAGGTAAGTAATGCCGTCCTAAGATAAGTGTGATTGTATTTTCTTTTAAGTTTTTTTGCGATTTATGGCATGGGCTATGTATTAGGAATCTTTTGCGAGTTTTTTTCCATTTTCTTTTCTCCGCAGGCATCTCTCAGAGTGCTCCCGGACTGGCTCTTTAGCTCAGGATTTTCCCATGCTACCGCCCAAGGGAGATGTACAACGCTTCTCTTAGTGCTGCGCCCCCTGACTCAGGGCCCAGCTGCCCAATTTTGATGACTGAGGCGCAAACTGTTCCCGGACGCAAACTTTACCGCCCCGTCGCCGTGACCGCCCCGAAATCATGAAAGCTGAAAATCCCAGCCCTTAATCTGTCTGGCTTTTAAGTACACCCATTCACGGCCCACAGTTTTTATCCTTTAATTTTAATGGATGGAGGATCAAAAACTACTTGCATTTATAAAATGGGGCTAAACTTCCACAGAGGTTCTCCCATTCGCTACCCCATTTTTCCAAGGTTTCCGTAGATCTTCCACCAGGGTTACAACCGAAGAGTGGGAGTACCTCCATGGAAATTCAGCTCCAGTGTTTTTAACCTAGAAAATGTCCCAAGGTGAGGTCAGAAAGGGTGGTCAAAAGGATCTTAAAGGAGGAGAGGGAGGTGAAGAGGTGGTAGAGTTTAGGGAGGAAATCCCAGATTGTAGGAGCTAGGCGGCTGAAGGCTTGGGCTACCAATGTATGGTGAGGGGGAAAGATGACACTGTTATGTCCCCGTGGATCTATCTTCATTAGATATTCACAAGAAGCAGATGGTATGTAACTTGCCAAATAGCTTGCAGGTTCAGGGGTGGGATATCTGGTACTGCAGCATCTATCTGAAGGGTTGCAGCAGGCATTTAAAGGAAAGTGCTTTTTGCTGATGAACGATTTTGGAAAGTTGTTCTACATTCAGAACGGTTATAATGATGTAGCACTAAGGAGGGGCATCCAGGTTTATTAATGCAGCTTTTATATAAGTGGAGGAAAGAAAGGTTGTCACCTAATCGTGTCCAGCAGAAGGTTGTGCAATACCTCAATGTGTTCCTCTTTTACCCAGAGATATTGGCACGAAATTAGGAAGATGTTTTGTACCTGAAGAAATCAGTCAGGGGAAGGTGACTAACCAATACCTTGCATTAAGTGGATGGGAACAGAAAGCATGTTGCAAAGCACTTCATCACAGCCAGTTGCACATTGTCAGCTGCCCAATGTAAAGCACTGATGCTACGTTACGACACTTTGAATACTTACCATGCATGTCCATAATGCAAGAGTGCAAAAAATCTGGCTGCAACTTATCACCAAAACTTGTGGTGCATTAACATTTTAGGAAAATGCTTTAAAAAAAACCAACAGATATTTTCGTAAATGCCAACAAAAGAAGTGGTGAATTTGAATCTTTTTTAAAAAATGGTGTCAAGATGTTTTCATTTTGCACAGCCCACCTGGCCAGTTCTATTTCAAGGAGCAGGCAGACTACACAGTTGGTAGTTAGGGAATCAAAGCAACCCGCTGGAGCCCTGGCGATGAATACCAATGACAACCCCCTGATAGAAAGTGTAATGAGGCTCATGTTTCCACGTAAGTTCTAGTGGAACATACAATCAACATGTTGACTAAAGACTCTGCAGACTCCTGTGCGCCAGCCATAGAAAGGAAAGCAAGTGGCTTTTTAATCATTTAACCACTTCCCAGAACCCACCCTCTAGGATATTGAAAAGTATTCAGAACCTTCTGGCTGACAATCTCCATCAGCAGTTAGAAGGCCCTCATCTCGGAGGCCCAAAACACAGCTGCGAGTCTGAGAGTCCTGGAGCTAAGCTTACAGTTCTTGACCCTTCTACTTGCACTAGGCCCTGCCAGAAGTTGGGCTTGTGCCAGGGGTGCTCCTGGGCTTGTTAATGGCCAGGCACAAGAAATCCTGGTGGTCCTGTCCAGCAATGGTGGGGATGGGACTGAAAAATCTGTTGTGTGTGGCATATGACCATGAATTACACACCACTGATATAATATCTTGCCAAGTCAATAATAAGTCAATCTTTCACTTAATGCTTGACTTTAAAATATTCCAACATCCTAGTAAACTATCATACAGAACATGCTTGTCTACAATTATCAAAGCACTCATAGTTAGTTGTAGCTATAAAACTCTTTTACTGTTGGGGACTGGGTGTCAAAGCAAGAAAGAAGTGTATTTTGATCTTTGGAACCAGGTCAGATGAATGGAATAAAAGCCTCCTCTCTCTGCTAGCTTTATGGATTCTACCTGTAATGAGTTAATGACACAAGCCAGTTCTTAATGGGTGAGTCCAATGCACAAAACTCTCGATAACTCACCATTGAATTACAGCTTTGTCATAGTATAATTATGCAGTTTACATAACCTTTTCTGATATTTTAACTATTTAGGATTTTATCATTCATTCAAAACCATCTAAATGTTATCTCATTATGCAATGATGATGATGTTGATGGTTTTCGGAAAAAAATATAATATTTGATAACAATATTTAATACAAATGATGGTTAAGGTTCAGCATACATCTCTTTTCCGACCATCTTTTTCCCTCTTCCTAGAATACACTGAGGCCAATGTTTGGTGTCCAAAACACTATGCTGGCTGAGATCAGCTAACTCAGAAGAGGTCAAGGGTCAATAGACTCAGCTGATTTCTAAACAAAAAGGCAACTCTGAGGTCACGAGAAATGGAAATTTAAAGACCCAGTGTTGTGTAGGCATGCCTGTTCACTGTGTGATGTCTGTAACACTGTCATGCAACATTGAATGTACCCTTGTACTGTACACACCTTACCGGTACATTAGAGGGTGCTGTTGCTGGAGACCCAGGGGTTGCCTGCACATGGCAGGTAACCCAGTATAAAAAGGAACACACAGCTTGTTGTCAGCATTCAGGAGCGGCTAATAAAGGACTGCAGGTCTGCACAGTTAAAGCACCATACCCTGCCTCGTGGAGTCATTACTAAAGGTGCCTACATACGCCACAACTGGCGACGGGAATATGGGATCACGAACTACACGCTCAACATGTCTAACCTCAGCAACTTTCAGCATTTTACAGAGGGGGAAGATTGGGATGCTTTCATGGAAAGATTGGAACATTTCTTTATAGCCAACGACCTGGACGGGGACACACCGACCACACTACCGAACAAACGCAGGGCCATCCTGCTTAGCAGTTGTGGGCCCACCATCTACGGTCTCGTCAGGGACTTACTAGCCCCGGAGAAGACAACCACTAAGAGCTATGAGGAACTTGTAACAATCATACAGGAACAACTAAAACCGAAAGAAAGCATCCTCACAGCCAGGCACCGGTTCTATACTTACTGGCAACCTGAGGGCCAAGAAATTGCCAAGTATGCTGCACACTTAAGAAGACTAGCTGCACCATGTGAGTTTGGCGATCACTTTAATGAAGCACTAAGGGACATAGTTGTCATCGGAATCGGCCACGAAGGCCTCCTACATAAATTGCTCTCGGCTGACATCACGGTCACCCTGCAGAAAGCAATTCAAGTGAGCCAGGCCTACATGGTTTCGGCCAACGACTCCAGGTGAATACTGACCCAGGATTCTAAACCGGCGAGAGCAGTGCACCAGATGGACACTTCTAAAGGCAGAAATGCTGCCCCGAGTCCCGCAACCCTGAATCCACCACATGGGGCAAACCGGATGGCCCCGTGCTGGCGCTGTGGAGGAAACCACAGGGCCCACCAGTGCCGCTACAAAAACTATGCATGCAAAGGCTGCAAAGAAAAAGTGCACCTTCAGAGAATGTGCAGAAAAGGCTGTACACACTGTGTCTTTGATGAGTTGGCTAATCACCGGGGCTCCGACACAGATGAAAATGAAGCTGCTCTAGCCCTGGGAGAAGAGTATAGAATCTTTACCTGTTCCAACGGAAGTTCTCCATGGATAATGGAAGTGGACATCAACGGGGTTCCAGCCTGCATGGAGATTGACACAGGGGTGAGCCAGTCTGTGATGAGCCAAAAGACTTTTGAAAAAATTTGGAGGAATCCTGCCACTCGACCAAAACTGTCTCCTGTCCAGGCAAAGCTGCTCACCTATACCAAAGGTAAAATCCAAATCGTTGGCAATGTAGACGTCCAGGTCTCCCAGGGTGGCATGTTGCACAAACTCCCCCTGTGGATTGTAGCCGGCGATGGTTCCACACTGCTGGGCAGGGTCCACATCAGGCAAAGTGGTGCTGTGGAAGAAAAGAGCACCACAACCTGCCTGCAGCAAAACCACAGAATGACTGCAGCACCACAAGCATGTGGAAGAAAAGAGCACCAAAGCCTGCCTGCTACAAGACCACAAAATGGCTGTAGCACCACAAGAACGTGGAAAAAAAGAGCACCACAAAATGGCTGCAGCACACTAAGCAGCAGACCGGCATTCAAAATACGAGTCAACATGGAGGAGCATCATGTGACATCAAGCGGCCAATCGGATTTGAAAACTCCCTTAAAGGAGACCGGTAACCAAAAAATATTTAAAGGGGAAGTTCCAACTATTTGAGTACACGGACTTTAAAGCTAAAGATGCAATTAAAGGGTGCAAGTATGAAAATGTATGCAATGTAACCATGGATTGTGATGCTGGTTTAACTAATGTGACTAATGAGATGAATGCAGGTGTCAGTAAGGTTAAGAACAAGTTTATTATGCTTAACAATAATGATAGAGATTGTGAAATGCCTAATGTAACCATGTCTGTTGAAACCAGGCCACTCAAAAGTGATGTAAGTGCTAGAATGTATAATGCAGGCTCGACTATGTGTGATCAGAGCCAAGGACATTGGGTCCTACAGGGATCATGCCAATGCCAATGGAATCCCCCTGTTGGAGACCCCCAGGTCCAGCAGGCTACTTGACCATGTAACCTGGACATTTGGAATGAATGTGATGCCCCTTGCAGGACACACACACATGCAGTGGGGGCAGACCCACTACAGAGACAGTGGTCAATGGGCAGCCCAGCCACCACCAATGGCAACCGGCACCAGGCCTTCCGAAAGCCCTTGGCCACAAGGGCCAACACCAGATGCATGAGGCCAATACCCTCCAGCTTCCCTGGCAAACCCTGAGATGATCTGACCCTCACCCCATTGGTGGACAAGGAGCCCACCCAGTCTTGTAGCCCTGCCCACCACCCCACAACTACCCACATCACAGTGTATACACAGCACCTACTGCTGCCGTGGCTACCTCCCCGAAGGATCTCACAACAGTGACACCCACCTGGTTTGTGTGTGAGGGAGGGGAAACGTACGAGGCCAGCCTCAAGCACAGGGGTCACACCTGACAACCTCACAACCCTCACCACAACCTCCCATAGTTCACCACTGATCACCTCCCCATGTCATGACAACTAGGATATGAAAAATGCTCAGGAGGGAGTATTGTTGTGTAGGCATGCCTGTTCACTGTATGATGTCTGTAACACTGTCATGCAACATTGAATGTACCCTTGTACTGTACACACCTTACCGGTACACTAGAGGGTGCTGTTGCTGGAGACCCAAGGGTTGCCTGCGCACAGCAGGTAACCCAGTATAAAAAGGAACACACAGCTTGTTGTCAGCACTCAGGAGCAGCTAATAAAGGACTGCAAGTCTGTACAGTTAAAGCACCATACCCTGCCTCGTGGAGTCATTACTAAAGGTGCCTACATACACCACACCTAGATTTAGAAAACACCTTACTGTTGAAATTTGAGGTGCAGTGAATGTTGTTGCGTAGGCAGAGTGGAGAGTTAACTGGCTATTTTGCTGCACTAATGAATTTTAGTGGCATTAATGACATCTAAGAGTGATTGCAGAATATTATCAACTTTTTCAAGCCTGCAATGTACTCTATTACAAGAGCAAAGGCAGTTAGGAACCTGATATCATTTTAATGGTCAGCAAGGAACTAAATAAACAAAAATGCACTGCAGACAAAAGCTTTTTTTCTGTTCTGGATACGAGAGTAGTTTTATTTTAGAGACCAGACCTGGGAGACCCGCCAGCAATTGCACAGAGAAAATGGCCGGGCTGCCCATTTCCCAATACAGTCGGATAGGTAGCCCGTCAATCATGTTAAAGTGAGGTCAGAGAGTTAAAATCACCCAGGCCTCATGCTGGACAACATGATGGAAGCTTTCTGTTCACCCGGCCTGCCCGATTTCTGCCCTGAGTTACAATCAGGGCTTCGGAATAAGGATTCAGTTCTGGCCATTTTGCGGGGTCATTCTGGCGGGGGGGTGGGGAGCAGTAAGTATAGCGCCTGCTAAAAGTTTGCACTGCCTACCGGGAAATGTGTTTGAAATGCAGCAAGAGGGAAAGGGGGCGCTAAATCAGGCGTTTCACACCTGTGCTCTGGCGCTCAGCACTAAAATGCAAAGCAAAATGTTTCAACTGTGCATTTTAAGCAGAGCAGGAAAATGGAGGAGCAGAAAGGTCGCCATCATGCACGTCACTTCTCAGCCACGGCTGTTGAAGTATTGATAGAGACCGTTGAAAGGAGGTGGCATGTGTTCCAAATTCCTGGTGGAAGGAGGCCCATCCCACACGTTTATCGAAGGCTTTGGAGGGAGGTGATTGGCTACAGACACGGTGATGCGAACTGCGACACAATGTCGCAAGAAGTTTAATGACGTCACGGGTCATCAGGGTGAGTACCCTTTATATTAATGCACCAATGCCATGATTTCAAACTCACTGTCCCACACAATGTAAAGTCTTTGCAGTACCTGTCTCTTCTCTATGTATTCCAGACTATGGTGCTGGTTGGTAAAGCCACCTGAAAAGTTTAGGCTCAGTTCACCAGCCATACCCTGCACATGCAGGCGTCGTACACCTTCTTGTTCCCGACTCAGTCTCACCCCTCCTCACACTACCCTTTAACTCTTGATATGCATTTGCAAAACGCCACCCTGATATGCAATCCTAGATGACTCTCACCTCATCCCATCCTTCCCACATGCTCTGTGTGCAGACACGCATATTACAATGAATATCTTGACACTTCCAGACAGTTACAGCTACTCTACTATGGAAGGCACATGTGCCACACGATGAGCTGCACACTCACTCCCGCCTTCTTGTTTTTCTTATTGCAGATGAATTGGCTCATAATCGTCAGGAGCAGCAGCGCACCAGAGGTGGAGAGCCTGACCTACAGGGCCTCACTGCGGTAGAGAAGCGCGTGTCGGCTCTCCTGGGCACACCATTTGGCACGGTGGCCCCAAATGGGTCTATGGGTAGTGACGGTATGTGAATGGTATTGCGAGTTATGTGAGTTCTGTGACCACTGATACCAAGTGGCCCACCCCTTTTACATATAGATGTCCAATGCCACCTTCCTCTCATCTCCCTACCCCCTCCTCTGCTGCTAACCACACGTCTGTACTTTGTGCTTACAGATGATCAGCCAGAAACAGGGAAGCCTGCCCCTGATCCTTCTACATTGCAGAGTATTGACGCACTTGCTGAGTGAGGGGAGACCGTCAAGCATTGCCCGTGCCTCTCAGCAGTCCAACAAGCCCAGCCTTGCCCGCTCACAGAGGGAGATGGACTCAAAGAGAGAAAATGGAGTCCCAGAGGGGATGGCGCATGCCATGGTTGTTGTGGCAGCAACTGTCGCAGCACAGGCCAAAGCCACGCAAGGAATTTGTGATGTGATGTTGTCAGTGATTGCTGGTATGAACTCGCAGACTGCTGCGTTTCAGACTCAGTGTGCTGTAAGTCAGTTGCAGATTGATGTCATGCACACACAGACCACTGCCACCCTCTCTGCATTCCCCACAGTCCAATGGGAAACTGACAGTGCCGAAGCAGGCCAGCAAAGTGTGCTCACACATGTTGCTCCGGATGCTGAGGCTCCGCCCCGGGTGAGTGGCAGTGGGCCACTGGAAATGGAAGGTGCTGTCTGTCATGTATCTCACACTACTGTACATAACTGTATCTTACCATGCTATACATGACTGTAACTAGATATGACCTGTAACCACATGCATACCTTACCACCAGGGGTGCACTTGCAGGAGACTCTGCACACCTGTCCCACACAGGTATATAAAGACAGGTCTCAGGCAAGTGTGGTATTCAAGAGCTATGAAATAAAGATGCAGGTCCTGAGTGACCTTGACTTCAACATGTGCCTCGTGTGAATCTGTACTGCAGGGTCAGGACTTTACAGTGGCGACGAGTTACGGGATCACTGAATCCACAGAATGGCGACCAACGGCTCTGATGAAAAATACAATGCTGGAGATAATTGGGAGGACTTTATAGAAAGGCTCCAGCAAAGCTTTGTAACCAAAGACTGGTTAGGCGACGATAAGGCAGACAAGAGAAGAGCCTATCTCTTGACCAGCTGTGGCTCGAAAACATACGCCTTAATGAAGGACCTGCTGGCATCCGAGAAACCAGCAAGCAAGTCGTTTGAAGAGTTGAGCACACTGGTAAGAGACCACCTGAAGCCACCGAGCAGCCTACACATGGCCAGACACAGGTTCTACAATTGCAGATGCTGTGTGGGCCAGAGAATACCTGACTTTGTGGCGGAACTTCGGAGGCTGGCTAGTTTATGTGAGTTCTCCGATGAACTAAGGAGAGAAGTACTGAGAGACTTTTTTATTGACGGAATAGGCCACCCAGGCATATTCCGAAAGCTCATAAAGACCAAAAACTTGACCCTAGAGGCGGCAGCACTGGTTGCACAGACATTCTTGGAAGGAGAAGAAGAAACGAGATTAATCTACACTGCGGGTACGACAACTAACGAAACATCGGAACAAGGGGTTCACAGCGTGAAACAAGCCGCTACCCCCACACACAGACAAAGGCAGGAGAGCAGGCCCTCAACAGCAGGCAGTGGCACCAGAAGCCATCAAGGGCCACATGAACGGCCGTTCACACCTCAGCAACCCACAATGCGAGCAATCAACTACAAACTGAGAGAAGCTCAAGAGAGATAAGCCAGACGCAGCTCAACCTTCGGAAACAATGGAAGCGGTCTGTGCTGGAGATGTGGGGGAAGGCACTCATCAAGGGGGTGTTGATTTCAGCATGTAGTTGCAGAAACTGTAACTACACAGGGCATCTGGCCCGTATGTGTAGAAAAACAGCAGCTCGGCTGGTATACAAATCGGAAGGGTCGGAAAGCGGACCAGAAGACAGTGGGGACAGTGCCCGGGACACCGAGGTACAGCGGGTCAACACGATCAATGTACACTGTTCTTACAACAAGACGCCTCCAATAATGATGAGGGTCCTGCTCAATGGGATACCCGTCAACATGGAACTGGATACTGGAGCAAGTCAATCTCTCATGAGCGCTCAACAATTTGAACAGCTGTGGCCGCACAAAAGCAACAGGCCAAGACTCACAAGGGTCGACACCAAACTAAGGATCTATACCAAAGAAATCGTCCCAGTCCTTGGCAGCGCCATGCTATCAGTCACACACAAAGGGACAGTGAACCGACTTCTCCTGTGGATTGTTCCCAAAGATCTGCCAGCACCGCTGGGGAGAAGCTGGCTGGCAAAACTAAATTGGAAGTGGGATGATGTTCACGCCATGTCGTCAGAGGAACAGACCTCCTGCTCAACAGTTCTAAGTCGATTTGAACATCTCTTTTAGCCAGGTGTGGGCACCTTCAAAGAAGCTAAAGTTAAAATCTACATCACACAGGATGCTAGACAGGTCAATCACAAGGCTAGAGCTGTGCGCTATGTGATGAAGGAAAAGATTGAACATGAACTGGACAGGCTTCTGCGGGAAGGCATTTAGCGACTGGGAAAGTTCCATCGTCCCCGTCATACGAATCTGTGGGGATTACAAATCTACCATAAACAGAGTCTCCCTACAGGACCAATACCCACTGCCCAGATTGGAGGACCTATTTGCCACATTGGCTGGAGGAAAACTTTTCTCAAAACTAGATCTTACATCTGCGTATATAACACAAGAACTGACGGAAGAGTCTAAGCTACTCACCACCATCAACACACATCGAGGCCTTTTCGTGTACAATCAATGCCCATTCGGCATCAGGTCCGCAGCTGCTATATTCCAGCGCAACATGGAGAGTTTGCTCAAGTCCATCCCGGGGACGGTTGGATTTCAAGACGACATACTTATCACGGGCAGGGACACCGACTCCCATCGCCGCAATTTGGAGGAAGTACTAAAGCGGTTGGATCGGGTAGGCCTAAGAGTTAAGAAATCCAAGTGTCTGTTTCTCGCGCCCGAGGTTGAATTTTTGGGCAGAAGGATTGCCGCTGATGGAATCCACTCAACAGAATCCAAAACCGAAACAATTCATCTGGCATCCAGGTCCCGGAATGTCTTGGAACTGCGCGCCTTTCTCGGGCTATTCAATTACTTTGGGAACTTTATGCAGAACTTAAGCATGCTGCTGGAGCCTCTCCACGTGCTACTCAGAAAGGGGTGCGATTGGTTTTGGGGGGACGCCCAGGAACGCACCTTCAATAAGGCACGCAACCTTCTATGTTCCAACAGTGTTTTGGCTTTTTTTGATCCAGGTAAAAAGCTAGTTCTTACAAGTGATGCATCGGCGTACGGGGTCGGGTGCGTTTTACAGCATGTCAATGGTGTGGGTAAATTACAACCCATAGCTTATGCCTCCAGGTCACTTTCACAGGCGGAGCGCCGGTACGGTATGGTGGAGAAGGAGGCGCTCGCGTGCGTGTACGGTGTCAAAAAGATGCACCAATACCTTTTCGGGGCCAAGTTCGCATTAGAAACCGACCACAAGCCCCTGACGTCCCTGCTATCCGAGAGGAAGGCAATAAACGGCAACGCCTCAGCGCGCATTCAACGGTGGGCACTCATGCCGGCGTCTTACGACTACACAATAAGGCGCAGACCAGGCACAGACAACTGTGCCGAGGCGCTTAGTAGGCTACCCCTGGTGACCACGGAAGAGTCTGACGAACAGGACTGTGAGATAGTCATGGCAATCAATGCCTTTGAGTCCGCAGGTTCGCCCATGACAGCTCGCCAAATCAGAGCCTGGACGACCAGCGACCCCACGTTATTCTTAGTCAAAAGATGTGTCTTAACCGGTGACTGGGCAGAGGCTTGCGATGCCTTCCCCGAGGAGATCAAACCTTTCCATAGGCACATGCAGATTGCCTGATGTGGGGCAGCCGAGTAGTTATGCCACTGCGAGGCAGAGAGGCATTTGTCCGGGAGCTCCACCGCGAGAACCCGGGGATCGTTCTCATGAAGGCCATAGCCAGATCCCACATCTGGTGGCCTGGCATTGACGCGGACTTGGAGCTCTGCGTCCGACGATGCACCATTTGTGCCCAACTCAGTAATGCCCCCAGGGAGGCCCCCCTGAGTCCCTGGCCCTGGTCCACCAAACCGTGGTCGCGGGTGCACGTAGACTATGCGGGCCCATTCATGGGCAAAATGTTCCTCGTAGTCGTCGATGCATTTTCAAAGTGGATCGAATGCACCATTTTAAACTCGAGCACCACCTCCACCACTGTGGAGAGCCTTGGAACCATGTTTGCAACGCACGGAATTCCTGACATATTGGTCAGTGATAATGGTCCGTGCTTCACCAGCGCAGAATTCCAAGATTTTATAGTTGACCACGGCATAAATCACGTTAAGACGGCACCGTTCAAGCCGGCCTCCAATGGCCAGGTGGAGCGAGCAGTGCAAATCATTAAAGAAGGCATGCTTAAAATCCAAGGTCCCATGCTGCAGGGCCGCCTGTTGCGACTGCTGCTGGCATATAGATCTCGTCTGCATTCATTGACTGGGGTTCCCCCTGTGCAACTATTGATGAAACGGACCTTAAAGACAAGGCTCTCATTAATCTTCCCAGACATGCATGACATCGTTGAGGCAAAGCGCCATAAGCTAACTGAGTACCATTACCGAAATTAGAGGGGGAGGTGGAATGAGATAGGGGACAAAGTGTTTGTGCTAAACTATGGCAGGGGTCCCAAATGGCTTGCAGGGACAGTAACAGGCAAGGAAGGAAACAGACTACTGGTGGTACAAATGGACAATGGCCAAACCTGCCGGAGGCATGTAGACCAATAGATTCACCAACAACACTGCAGAACCAGAGGCAGACTACAATGTGGAACTCGCACTACACCTGGTGGACAGACAGAGGGAACAACCTGAGGAAAGGGCAATCTCAACAGACAGCCCAGGCGAGATACAAACAATCATACTAAACGAAACAGACAGCCCAGGCGAGATACCAGCAATCACACCGAAATAAAAACAGGCACCAAGGCAAACAACTGAACCACAACTAAGACGTTCCACGCCAGAGCGTAGACCACCTGAGAGACTGAATCTATAAAGACAATAAGACCTTGGGGGAGGGTGATGTCATGTATCTCACACCACTGTATATAACTGTATCTTACCATGCTATACATGACTGTAACTAGATATGACCTGTAACCACAAGCTTACTTTACCACCAGGGGTGCACTTGCAGGAGACATTGCATACCTGTTCCACACAGGTATATAAAGACAGGTCTCAGGCAAGTGTGGCATTCGAGAGCTGTGAAATAAAGGTGCATGTCCTGAGTGACCTTGACTTCAGCATGTGCCTCGTGTGAGTCTGTACTGCAGGGACAGGACTTTACACTGTCCTTCCTTAAGATGACAGCATTCAGGCTCCCACCACTGCCACTCCGCCTTTGCACCTGCTGTGGTCTACATTCAAGCCATCCCAGACTGCTGCCGCCGATGCTGAGGCGGTGGAATCCACAGTCGGGCCTTCCAGGCCCAGAGCTGGTCCAGGGCGTCCTGCTAGGCCATCTGTACTGTCTGCCCCCCACACACAGTAGCCCTCAAGCAGCCTTGCTGTAGGCAATGAGATAAATGTCAGCAGAAGTCTGAGTGAGGACTTTGCCCACCAAAGACAGATGTCCTCTTCGTGTAAATAACATCTCTAAATATGGCGTTGCATTGTTTGACGCAACCTGAACTATATTAAACACAGCTAAGTGTGAGGTCATGCATTTGGGAAGGGTCAACAAGCAAGGGAATGCACAATAAATGGGAGGTTTCTGAGAGGTGTGGAGGAACAGAGGGACCTTGGAGTGTATGTTGACAGATCCTTAAAGGTAGCAGGACAGGTCGATAAGGTAGTTAAAAAGGCATACGGAATGCTTTCCTTTATTAGCCAAGGCATAGAATACAAGAGGGGGGAAGTTATGCTAGCACTGTATACAACACTAGTTAGGCCGCAGCTTGAGTACTGCGTGCAGTTCTGGTCACCACATTACAGGAAGAATGTAATTATGGGAGCGGGCAGGGAAGTGGAGCTGAGTCCATGAACAGATCAGCCATGATCTTATTGAATGGCGGAGCAGGCTCGAGGGGCCGTATGGCCTACTCCTGCTCCTATTTCTTATGATTGCACTAGAAAGGGTGCAGAGGAGATTTACAAGGATGTTGTCAGGACTGGAAAACTTTAGCTATGAGGAAAGATTGGATCGGCTGGGGTTGTTTTCCTTGGAACAGAGGAGGCTGAGGGGAGATTTAATTGAGGTGTGTAACATTTTGAGGGGCCTAGATAGAGTGGATAGGAAGGACTTAGTTCCTTTATCAGAGGAGTCAACAAGCAGAGGGCATAGATTTAAAGTAATTGGTCAGAGGTTTAGACGAGATTTGAGGGGAATTTTTTTCACCCAGAGGGTGATGGGGGTCTGGAACTCACTGCCTGAAAGGGTGGTAGAGACAGAAACCCTCACCACATTTAAAAAGTACTTAGATGTGCACTTGAAGTGCTGTAATCTGCAAGGCTACGGACGAAGAGCCGGAAAGTGGGATTAGGCTGGATAGCTCTTTGTTGGCCTCCTTCCTTGCTGTAAATTTCTATGATTCTATGAACCTATTGCTGTATGTGATTGCCTAATATGCCACATGGATGTTGCTGTGGGATAACTAATGGAAGGGACCATTGTCCATACATTGTTTAAGTTCATTGTGTTTGATGGTCTTTCAACGGAGTGTTGTGTTTAGTTTTGTTATTTGCTGGGGAGGGTTTGGTTGTGGTGTTTGAGGCGACTATGTTGGTGGCATCAATATTTTACTGTAACCGTTGTGCATTGCATCTTGTGTTTGATTGTGGACGTTAACGGTGATATGCCATGATGGTGGCACATGGATGCAGCCAATACTGACCGCGCTATCAGCTGCCTCCATTCAAGAGAGCGGATGCATTATGAGCCGCTGACCTGTGGCTCTTGCACCGGTAGCATTGTCAGACTGCCTCTACCATGGCTGCTGCTCCTCCTCCTGGTGTGGCTGGCCATTCGGGGCCTTGCCAGGATCCTGTTTCTTGTTCTCGTTCTCCTCCTCCCGATGTGAGGCTGCAAGTCTGCCTGTAGGAGAAGGCATATCTCTCTCTGCACTTCCTTTTAGAAGCGCATCCTCCGCACACACTGCTGCTCAGAGAGGTGGAGGCATGAGCGTTGCTGCCTGTAAACTCGTGGAGGGTAAGGCCTTCTGTCTAGACGTTTGCGGCCTCTCCTCATTCGTGGCCCTGCATAGCCCACAGCCCTTCTATCTTCATGCCACCTAACCAGAGCATGGAGCCGGCGATGCTGCTGAACTAGTAATGCCCCTATTAAATTATCTCACTGATGCTGTAAGGACCCTGTAATGGCAGGTCATTCTTCCGATTTAAAGTCAGAGGGCCACGTAGCGTGCTGTGCGGAAACGTTGCGCTCAATGTGCCCTCCGATTTATGCTCCTTCTCCCTCCCTTTAAATAGGCTTCAGATAGCGTCAGCGGAAATTGGAACCACTTGGTTACTCTGGCGTGATTAGAGGCGGACGCTAAATGAGGCAGATGCTCCTAATTTTGCAAGCGTGGCACTAGGCGGGACATTGCACGATGACTGACGTCATGATCTGAATGAAAGTACAGAGCGAGGCGGTAGCATTTTGTACCGCTGCAAAACCGCCACCAAATTTCCCAGCGGGGCGCTGCAAGCTGCACGGCCGGACGGTAAGCAATTCGAGATACCATCCGGGGCACTAACAGAGGCGCTGCACAATCGAATTACCAGCCCAACTGAAAGGACCAACAACAACACCAACAACCTAAATTTATATAGTGCCTTTAACGTAATAAAATATCCCCAGGCACTTCATTGGAGCATTATCAAACAAAAGTTGAAACTGAGCCTTGTAAAGAGATATTCGGACAGGTGAACTAAAGCTTGGTCAAAGAGGTAGGTTTTAAGGAGCATCTTAAAGGAGGAAGAGAGGTAGAGAGGCAGAGAGTTTTAGGGATGGAATTCCAGAGTTTAGGGCCTAGGCAGCTGAAGGCACGGCCACCAATGGTAGACTAATTAAAACTGCGGATGCGCAAGAGGCCAGAGTTGGAGGAGCGCAGATATCGCACAGGGTTATAGGGCTGGAGGAAGTTACAGAGATAGGGAGGGGTGAGGCCATGGAGGGATTTCAACACAACCAAAATTTGACCACATTTGTGTTCAAAGAAGAAAGCTAAAAAATCTGGGCCTGAATTTCTGCAGTGTTCTCCCGAAGTTCCCCATAGCTGTGCCAGAAGATGAATGAAATACCCAAATAAATGGCCATTTCTGACCAATTTGAAAAACCGAGGTGTTAGCCCACCTTTAATGAAATACAAATGTAACAGTGCAGACATCAGGGAGTTAATAGACAAACATAGCACTGTGCTGTTGGATATTTGCCAGAAGCCAGAACTCTCTGAAGTATTCAGCAGTAAATTTGGCATCATTCAGACATTTGATTATATATTAGCACCACAACTATAAAATCAGTTCAACCCATAAAATGGAAAGTGCATTGAGACCTCAAGAAACTAAAAACCAACAGATGCTTGTAGTATGCAAAGATGAGTGGAATGAAATGCAGGGCAATGACATATGGGGTGATGTTAACCCACCCCGCCCAGCAGAAAATGGCGGGCGGTTAAAATCACTGCAGAGAACTCTATCCCCGTGGTGTTCCAACCGACTGCCATTTTAACCACACAGTTTTTTTTTAGTCGGCTGGGGCGCCCATCAGATATAGGCAGGGGCCTCAAAATACATATAAAATGGATCTTGGCACCCAACCCACCAATAAAACCTAGCATTATTGGTCTCTCAGAGGCAGTGGAAACACTAGCTAAATGGTCATTCAGTTGTAGCTAATTGGATCATAAGATCTATCTGCCATTGTACTGGTTTGATTTCCAGTTTCCAGATTCCAGATCGCTTCTTTCCCACATCTTTAGCCTTACTTACTAAACTCTATCTGCTTATCATGGATGTTGTTATTGCCAGTTTCATTTGGATGGAGAAAGAAGAGAAGCGACAATGGCAGCCTCAACAACCAGCACAATCAGCAGCTGGGCTATTTTAAGACAGCGGATGAGATGGGCAGATGAGGTAAACAGTCAACTTATGCCAGTCAGCGTTTAAGACTTGCCAAACAGAATTACAAAAATTACAGCCGCATAAAATTAGACCTGTTGGTCCTAAAATGGTCAGTTACTAAGATTTTAGAGAATATCTTTTCTAGGTTCTAAATTCAGCTTACCAACTAAGGGTAGCCTGTTGTAATGCCTTCAGAGTTTTGAGCTGATCAATAAAGATAGGTGGCACAATTAGCTGTCTTTAATTTTGAAGTTCAGTACTACCCACGTTGTAAAGTAGACACCTGTGAGTATGCTCAAGTTGTGAGTGGCTTAGCCAGTCACATGATGTTCACAAGACTCAATAAAACCCCAGCCAGTTGGGTTCAGGGGATGCATGATGAGGCAGGTGGTTGTGAGCCTGGTGGATGAACTAATAATTTGTAGTGTGATTGTTAAATCATTGCTAATAAACCAATTAGTTCTTAATAGCTATGAATTCCTAAGCAAAGAACCCACGAAGCAATTAAATTACATAGTTAATATTTTGGCAGATGCTATCACATGGCAATCCCTTGCGAGAGAGAGAGAGAGAGAGACTGAAATTACAGAAAATAATGAGGATCACGTAGGCATCTGTCAGGTCGTGTGACAAGTTATGCTTGCTGCCGCAGAAACCTAATATAAGCTGGTCAAATTTGTTTATAATACTACACTAGTAGGGGCAGTGGATTCAGAGATGGCACCTCAGAAATTAAAGAAAAGGTGGACAATATGTATAAGTGGGGAGAACAATGGCAGGTGAAATTTAATACAAGTGTAAAGTACTGTACATAGGAAGGAAAATGGGCATTGCATGTACCAATGTATGGTGCTGAAATTCCTAAAGATGATATTAAAAGTGACTAGGAGAATTCCTAGATTTGACACTCAACATATCCAAGCAATGCAGAAACAATGCAAATATAGTGTTGAACTTTTTGGCCAATTGCTGCAGGCATTCCACAGGGCAGTGTCCTAGACTCTACCATCTTCAACTGCTTCATCAATGACCTTCCCTCCATCATAAGGTCAGAAGTGGGGATGTTCCCTGATGATTGCACAGTGTTCAGTTCCATTCGCAACTCCTCAGTAATGAAGTAGTCCGTGCCCGCATACAGCAAGACCTGGACACATTCAGGCTTGGGCTGATAAGTGGCAAGTAACATTTGCGCCACACAAATGCCAGGCAATGACCATCTCCAACAAGAGAAAGTCTAATCACTGTCCCTTGACATTCAACAGGAATGCTATCGCCGAATTCCCCACCATCAACATCCTCCAGATCACTATTGACCAGAAACTTAACTGAACCAGCAACAAGAGCAAGTCAGAGACTAGGTATTCTGTGGTGAGTGTCTCATCTCCTGACTCCCCAAAGCCTTACCACCATCTACAAGGCACAAGCCAAGAGTGGAATACTTTCCGCTTGCCTGGATGACTGCTGCACGAACAATACTCAAGAAGCTCGACACCATCCAGGACAAAGCAACTCGCTTGATTCTCACCCCATCCACCACCTTAAACATTAATTCCCTCCATCATCAGCACAGCATGGCTGCAGTGTGTATCATCTACAAGATGTACTGCAGTAATTTCCCAGGGTCCTTGAATAGCATCTCCCAAATCCGCCACCTCTACCACCTAGGAGAACAAGGGCAGCAGGCGCATGGGAACATCATCACCTGCAAGTTTCTCTTCAAGTTACACACTACCCTCACTTGGAATTATAATGCCGTTCCTTTATCATCGCTGAGTCAAAATCCTGGAACTCCCTCCCTAACAGCACTGTGGGAATACGTTCACCTCACAGACTGAAGGCAGCTCAAGAAGGCAGCTCACTAGCACTTTCTCAAGGACAATTCGGGATGGGCAATAAATCCCACATCCCATGAATGAATAAAACAAAGTACAAGTCAGAGGAAGTGATGCTCATACTGTAAAGGTATCTGGTCAGACCACACCTTGAGTAATACTTCCAGTTCTGATAACAAAAACTGGAGACATTCAAGAGCTATAAAGCCAATTTCCAGTGTTAGAGGACTGTATTATGAGGAAAGACTGGATAAACATGTCTTTTAAGTCTTGAAAGGAAGTGGATGAAAGCTGATCTTGTAGAGGTATACAAAATAGTAAATGATAGGGAAATGGTATGTTCAGAATATTAATTTAAATTAAATTGGAAGAGTAAATCAAAGGAACATAGGTTCAAAGGAGTACAAAGATCAATTTAGGCATAATATCAGGAAGTTCTTCTTCACGTAAAGTGTGATCAATACATGGAATGGACTCCCGCATAGAGCAGTGGAAACAAAAACCCTGGATTCAGTAAGAGCCAATTGGATGTAGCAGTGAGGAGGTGTTAAGGTGTTTCTGGACAGATGAACATAGATTGTTCAAATAACCTTCTTCATCCATAATTATCTTCTGATCTTGTGAAATACTGTGCAGTCAATGAGGGTGCCAACATTCAGGGGACTGCAGCCAAGTGGGGGATGTGTTTTCTATGGGATGGTGCAGTGGCTGATTTTAGCTACTAGATGATGCATATCCCAGATTGGTTCTGCCCTGCCTCATTTTATCTCTGTAGAGAGAAGAGCCACGCTAGAAATCCTGGGACAGATTTTCCTCTGGAGTTAAACTGGCTCCCCAGTAGAAGTCCAGCAGGCAGGGGGAAGAAAATTGAGTAGGGTGACTCCCCACCATTGAGTATTACAATATGACTGCCTAAATATGGGTGGACATTTCGAGATGAATTGCAAAGGATAAAAATACATTACAGCTGGACCCTGGAACCCTTTACGAAACTCCTGATCTACATGCTGCCCTTTGACAACATCATCTGCAGACTTAGGGTCAGTTTCCACATGCACATTGATATCACCCAGATCCACTCCTTCACCTCCTCTGTGTTGTCAGACTGTTTGTCCAACATTCAGTCTTTGATCAGCTGCAATTTCCTCCAATTAAACACTGGGAAGACTAAATTTATCATCCTCAGCTTCCGCCACAAACTCCATTGCCACTGATTCCATTTGCTTGCCCAGGCACTATCTCAAGCTGAACCAGATTTGTTCACAAACTCGCTGGCCTATTCCATCTGAGCTTTCAACTACATAACCTGTCCATCATAAAGATTGCCTACTTCCACCTACTCAACCTCACCAGCCTCCATCAGAGGGTTTCTGCCACTGAAACCCTCATCCGGGCATTTCTCACCTGCAAATTAGACCACTGCGATACCTTGCTGGCTGACCTTCCATCCTCAACCCTCCTTAAACTTCAACTCATCCAAAACTCTGATACCTGAAACCTATCCCACACTAAGTCCCTCTCACCCACAGACCTACATTAGCTCCCACTCTCTCAACACCTAAAATTTAAAATTCTCATCCTCATGTTTAAATTAATTAAGGCACTCTCCCTCCTTATTTCTGTAACCTCCTCCAGCTCTATACCCACCCTCACCACTCCCCACCCCCCACACACACGCACCTCTCCATCACAATCTCTGCATTCTTCTGAGTCTGGCCCCTTGAACAGCCTCCTTGGCAACCACCTCTTAATCCGCCTGGGCCCCTTGCTCTGGAATTCCCTCCCTAAACCCCTCTGCATCTCCTGCTCCCTCTACTTTAGACCCCTTCTTAAAACCCATCACTTTAACCAAACTTTTGGTACCCAGTCCTTCTTTGGATTAGCATCCATTATTTTCTGAATACGCCTTGGTGAAGTGCCTTGACGTTTTTTTTCTGCATTAACAGTGCTTCTCTAAATACATATTTCTCATACATCATTTCTAAAACACAACTACATTTCCACACTGAATAACCAAATATTCATTCAGTTTCAAAATTCCTGCATGAAATTTTGCATGCATGTCATTCTGTGTGATTTTAGTCTACAACTTCTTGATGCTTTTGTATAAAAACTATTATTTTAACTGAGGATTAGCCCTATTTATTTTAAACTAAGCAAACACTTCAGTTAAAATTGCAGACAGAACTGTCATATCTACCTGTTAAATTCCTATCTATAAATAATGTATTTTTGGAAACAAAGTTGACTTCGTTAAAAAGTTGTAGGCAATAGTTTTAGTGGAAATGACAACTTAACTCACACATGCAAGTATTAATTCCTTATCAGCCAGCATTATTAAATTGACAATTTTAAAAGCTATGACAAACTCAAGGGTTTTTTTTAGCTTCTAAACATTGAAGTCCATAGCATAAACCTCCAAGGCCTGACATGTTTTTTTCAGTCTGAAAATGAAGGCAGTCTTTTTTCAATTATTTTTACTGATCAGTCATAAATTAAATCAGTGGGATTGTTCTTCTTCAGCAAGAAGGGGTCCAGGGCTGTTTCTCAGATCGAGATATTATAGTATTCTTTGTCGATGAAATTAATTCAACCATGTGCAGTTATGTTCAGTACGAAGGAACAATCACCAGACAGCAGGAGAGCAGGCACTGACAAGTCAGTCATTTACCGAATTCATTCCAATCGCTTTGATGTAAGATAGATGAATAACATACAAGGAGATTGATTTTATTAACAGGATGAGGGATAGTGGCAGACAGGCTTGTATGATAGATTGCTCAAAATGTTTTAGCAAATTTGGTGGTGAATTTTACACTATTCTTTCAGCAGGGGTAAATATTTTATTAAACACTGACATTATCTGCCTTTATAATGTGTTAAATTTTATTAATAATTACCTATTGTACATGAATAGATGCAGTTATGAAGGTGAAGTTATTGTACATGCTTTTATTGAGTTTCCTAGCCTAGAATTCCAAATATTGGCCCAGAAATTCCAGCCTCCCCAGGTCCGTATGGAGTTTCTATGGACCCGGGAAGGCATTGGAAAAGTCGCTTTTCAGCGCACAATGCGCATGCGCTGAAAACCGGCTTTTCTGATCTGTTAAGCTCCAGCTTGACAGATCATCCGCATCTCGGGAGCGAGGACATTTGCAAGGGCAAGATTGCAGTATTTACCCATATCTTGCCCAGCAAATGTCCTGAAAACTCTTGCGCCTGATAAAAGCAGGGGCACAGCCTACTTTTACAGGCATGAGTCTTAATACACACTTAAAACATAAAAAATTAAATTAAAAATACACATTTTGGGCCCAAGTTTCCACATGATTTGCGCCTGATTTTTAGGAGCAACTGGTGGAGAACGGACTATCTTAGAAATCGCAATTCTCCACATTTTTTTTTCTGCAGTTCTAGTCAGGTGGAACAGTTCTACTTTGGAACTGAATTTTTTCTTCAAAAGGGGGCGTGTCCGGCCACTGACGCCTGATTTGAAAGTTTCCACAGTGAAAATGTACTCCAAACTAAAGTAGAATGGAGCAAGTGAAGATTTTTGTAGAACTGAAAAAACCTGTTCTACACATTAAAAAATCAGGCGCAGGTTACAAATTAGGCGTCCAGAACGAGGTGGGGGGGGGGGGGGGGGGGGGAAGGGAACTCATTAAATTCTATAATAAATCCTTATTTATACTTATACAAATATTATACAAATAAATCCAACCTGAATAAACATTTATAAGCAAAGAAAAGATTAAATAAACCATCTTCCTACCTGTGTGAAAGTGCTTCAGGCAGGCCTTTCAGGACCGAAGGCTGAACGGACCGGCCCGAGACTTCGGGCAGGGCCTGTCCCCAGCACCAGATTTACAGGTAGGTGGCGTTGGGTTGGATCGGGTCGGGGAGGTTCGGTTCAGGTCGGGGGGGAGGGAGAGGGAGAGAGGGAGAGGGAGAGGGGGAGAGGGAGGTCAGGTCGGATCCAGTCCGGGAGCGGGAGTCGGGTCGGGTCGGGTCGGGGGGCGGGAGCGCGGGTCGGGTCGGGTCCAGTAGGGGGGGCGGGGAGCGGGAACAGGAGCGCGGGTCGGGTCGGGTCCAGTCGGGGAGCGGGAACTGGAGCGCGGGTCGGGTCGGGTCCAGTCGGGGAGCGGGAACAGGAGCGCGGGTCGGGTCGGGTCAGTCGGCGGGGGGGGTGGGGGGGCGTGGGTGTCGGGTCTGGTCCGGAGGCAGGGGGGGGCGGAGAGCGGGTGTCGGGTCTGGTCCGGAGGCAGGGGGGGGCGGGGAGCGAGTGTCAGGTCTGGTCCGGAGGCGGGGGGGGGCGGGGAGCGAGTGTCAGGTCTGGTCCGGAGGCGGGGGGGGCGGGGAGCGAGTGTCAGGTCTGGTCCGGAGGCAGGGGGGGGCGGGGAGCGAGTGTCAGGTCTGGTCCGGAGGCAGGGGGGGGCGGGGAGCGAGTGTCAGGTCTGGTCCGGAGGCAGGGGTGGCGGGGAGCGAGTGTCAGGTCTGGTCCGGAGGCAGGGGTGGGGGGGAGCGGGTGTCGGGTCTGGTCCGGAGGCAGGGGGGGGCGGGGAGCGAGTGTCGGGTCTGGTCGGGGGGGGAGCAGGAACTGGCCGTGGGAGGAGCCTTATTCACGCAGCCCCAGTGAGGCCATTCAGCCAGGGCTAGGGGCTGCGTGCTTCGGGCCCCTCCCACACAGTTCGGCACCTGGAGCTACTGCACTTGCGTGCCCACTGTAGCGCGCATGTGCAGAGGTCCCGGCACTGTTTTCAGCGTAGGGACCTGGCTCCGCCCCCCCACAGCTCGTGTTGGCTGCGCCGAGGGCCAGAGGACCTGCAGGTAGGTGGAGAATACCGAGGATTTTTTTAGGCGCACTTTGTGGCGCGAAAAACGGGCGTCCAGGTCGGGACTGCGCCGTTCTAGGCACGTGTGGAAACTTGGGCCCTTTATTTTTAAAAACCCTGCTCACTACGTTAAATTTATTTTAAACCTTAATTTTAAAAACTTTTTAAAAACTCAGAAAAAAGTTTTTCTCTAAGATATTTATTAACTTTAATTTCAATTAATTTTAATTATGTGAGGTGTGTTTTTTATTTTTTAATTGGTGTTATTGTGTTTGTTTTTTTTCTCAATTAATAGCAATGAGAACTCGTAGATACAGAGTTCCCATTGTTTTTCATTGAGAATACTTTACCTGATTGGTTGAGCAGTCACACGTGACTGCATCTTCTGCGTGGGAACCTGGAGGACGGGAAAGCGCTTCGCAGCGCGGGAAGAGAAGGCCTCCCCACCGGAATTCCACGCTCCTCCGGGACCACCACGTATTTTCAGAAAAATTCTCCGGTCGGAGGCAATTGCCCGCGGGAAGCCTCCGACCGGAATTTCAGGACCAGTGTTATTTTCTTTTGATGGGAGTGTAAATTTTCCTTTCAAATTTCTCTGGTCCTTTCCTGAAGGTGCTGATTCATGTGGGGTAAGACTCTGTGGGTGCTGTTTACCCCTCTCCAAAGTGACCATTCTTTATGAGTGACAGGGAAGCCTTGGATTTCTTCTGTAGCCAAATGACTATTGGCAAGTTTTAGACAAACTCAAATGGAAGTGTGCTGTTTGCACCCTAGTTTTCCCAGCTCAGCGAATAAGCGTAGCTTCATCTGGAGATTTGGATAGGTGTAGCGAGAATACGATTGGCGGGTGTCAAAAATTCTACAATCCTTTGGAGAGCTTCAAAAGGGCTCTCAACTCATTAAGAATATAATAAATAGGAGTAGGAGTAGGCCATATGGCCCCTCAACAAGATCATGGCTGATTGAAGGCTAAGGTTGAAGAGACAGGAGATTAAAAAGAACCTGGCAAATATTAAAGGAAAGGAGTCCTAAGGTGCAGATGTGAGCCTGCAGGCAAATGACAGAAAAGCCTTGCACTCGATCCCTTGGTTTGATGGCTGCTGAAGTCGCGGTGATGCTGCATGATGTGATTGTGAAGCTGTTGGTCGTCTGTGCCACTCCACGGCGCTGTCCCTGTAGGCCAGCATCGCAACATGCTGGCAAGAAAGAGGAGCCATGTTTCAGGCCACTGCTACTGAACCTGCATCTGCTTGCTCCATGCTCCATGGTGGCAGCAAGTGTCCTTGCAGCAGATGGCAGGGCTCTGTATCTGCACTGCCTGGTGACCCAAGCCCTTATGAAGACAGTTTCCCACAATCTTTTCCAGGTAAGAGAATCAGAGACAGCCAAAATTATCGGTGGCATTTTAGTGTTGTGGGCAATGAGTGTAAGCCAGCTGTTGACCATCCTGGCAATGTCTTCTTTCACACAGTGCCACTGCAAGCATGACATTCTTCCAAAGAAGCATCCAACATTATGTTTAGTAAGACATTCACATGTCTTCATCATTGGGCTGGCTTTCCCATTTGGAAACCCATTGATGCTGTTAAAGGTGACACCAGAGTTAAAAAAAAAACACAGTCGCTTCACATAACTCAGGTCCTTCTTCCTGGTATCGTGATATTAGAAACATAGAAATATAGAAAATAGGTGCAGGAGTAGGCCATTCGGCCCTTCGAGCCTGCACCACCATTCAATAACATCATGGCTGATCATTCACCTCAGTACCCCTTTCCTGCTTTCTCTCCATACCCCATGATCCCTTTAGCCGTAAGGGCCACATCTAACTCCCTCTTGAATATATCCAATGAACTGGCATCAACAACTCTTAGTGGTAGGGAATTCCACAGGTTAACAACTCTCTGAGTGAAGAAGTTTCGCCTCAGCTCAGTCCTAAATGGCTTACCCCTTACCTTTAGACTGTGTCCCCTAGTTCTGGACTTCCCCAACATCAGGAACATTCTTCCTGCATCTAACCCGTCCAGTCCCGTCAGAATTTTATATGTTTCTATGAGATCCCCTCTCATCCTTCTAAACTCCAGTGAATAAAGGCCCAGTCAATACAGTCTCTCCTCATATGTCAGACCAGCCATCCCAGGAATCAGTCTGGTGAACCTTCGCTGCACTCCTTCAATAGCAAGAACGTCCTTCCTCAGATTAGGAGACCAAAACTGAACACAATACACCAAGGCCCTGTACAACTGCAGTAAGACCTCTCTGCTCCTATACTCAAATCCCCTCGCTATAAAGGCCAACATACCATTTGCCTTCTTTACCGCCTGCTGTACCTGCATGCCAACTTTCAATGACTGATGTACCAGGAAACCCAGGTCTCATTGCACCTCCCCTTTTCCTAATCTGCCGCCATTCAGATAATATTCTGCCTTTGTGTTTTTGCCCCCAAAGTGGATAACCTCACATTTATCCACATTATACTGCATCTGCCATGCATTTGCCCACTCACCTAACCTGTCCAAGTCACCCTGCAGCCTCTTAGCGTCCTCCTCGCAGCTCACGCCACCCAGTTTAATGTCATCTGCAAACTTGGAGATATTACACGCAATTCCCGCATCTAAATCATTGATGTATAATGTAAATAGCTGGGGTCCCAGCTCTGAGCCCTGCGGCACCCCACTAGTTACTGCCTGCCATTCTGAAAAGGACCCATTTATCCCAACTCTCTGCTTCCTGTCTGCCAACCAGTTCTCTATCCATGTTAGTACATTACCCCCAATACCATGTGCTTTAATTTTGCACACCAAACTCTTGTGTGGGACCTTGTCAAAAGCCTTTGGAAAGTCCAAATACACCACATCCACTGGTTCTCCCTTGTCCACTCTACTAGTTACATCCTCAAAAAATTCCAGAAGATTTGTCAAGCATGATTTCCCTTTCATAAATCCATGTTGACTTGGACCGATCCTGTCACTGCTTTTCAAATGTGCTGTTATTTCATCTTTAATAATTGATTCCAACATTTTCCCCACTACTGATGTCAGGCTAACCGGTCTATAATTACCTGTTTTCTCTCTCCCTCCTTTTTTAAAAAGTGGTGTTACATTAGCTATCCTCCAGTCCATAGGAACTGATCCAGAGTCGATAGACTGTTGGAAAATGATCACCAATGCATCCACTATTTCTAGGGCCACTTCCTTAAGTACTCTGGGATGCAGACTATCAGGCCCCGGGGATTTATCGGCCTTTAATCCCATCAATTTGCCTAACACAATTTCCCGCCTTGTCATGAGGCCATGAGTTAAAACTGTTTGGGCCTCGTATTCAGCTGCCCCCAGAAGTTTCCCGACTGCCGCGAACATGCCCGACTTAAAATCGGGGCTTAACTGACTGTCCCATCCTCTTTCCTGAAGCGTGAGGTGAAGCAGAATGGATGGAAGAGGAAAACAAAGGAAACTGAGAAAAGGATATTAAAGGATAAAGGATAGTCTCTGCCAAGGAACCAGTTACGGCATTAGAATTAGCCTCAAAGCCAATGTTCTTTTCTTTTCCAATTCAGAAGCCCTTTTACAGGCTAGAAAGTCTGATTTACTCTTTTTTGGCCAGCTTTCCATTGCAATAATCATAATCAGACTACACACTTCGCCATACCATAGATGAGGTTTTATTTTGTGCGAATGAATGTCCTGCGGTGGTGCCCACCCTGTGGGTGAGATTCAACTTCCAACGGACACAAGATGGACGGTTATGGATTGGCCGCCCGCTACACACCATGCCCAACTTTCCTTTCCATTGACTTCACTGGAACGGATCATCAGATGGGGTTTGGGCAGCGATCTGCTACCATCTGTTTTGCGCCCCCACCAAAGTTGAAATTCACCTCACCCATTTTAGCAGAGTTCTCCCAATCATCTGTCATACCTTCAACAGGAAATTGGTGGAAGTCCTGGATAAACCAATTGTTCCACTGAGCTCACACCGTACTTCCACCTCTGTAACATCGCCCATCTCTGCCTCAGCTCATCTGCTGATAAAATTCTGAACCATGCCTTTGTTACCTCCAGACTCAGCTATTCCAATGCTCTCCTGGCCTGTCTCCCATCTCCCACCCTCCATAAACTTAAGGTCATCCAAAACTCTGCTGCCTGTATCCTAACTCGCACCAAGTCCTGTTCACCCATCACCCTGTGCTCACTGACCTACATTGGCTCCTCATCTGACAACCCCTTAATTTAAAAATTATCATCCTTGTTTTCAAATCTCTCCATAGCCTTGCCCCTTCCTATCTTTGTAACCTCCTCCAGCCCTGCATCCCTCCAAAATCCCTGCGCTCTTCCAATGCTGGCCTCTTGCGCATCCCCGATTTTCATCGCTCCACCATAGGTGGCCGTGCCTTCAGCTGCCTAAACCCCAAGGTCAGGAATTCCCTCTCTTAACGTCTTTGTCTCTCTACATCTCTCTCCTCCATTTCTCGCTTCTCGGTGTCAAATTTTAATATCGTAAAACCTCCCAAAGCATTACACATGAGCGATCATCAAACAAAATATGACACCGAGCCACATTAGAAGATATTAGGACAGGTGATGTCAAAGAAGTAGGTTTTAAGGAGTGTCTTAAAGGTGAAGAGCAAGGCTGAGAGCTTTATGGAAGGAATTTCTCCCAATGCAGGAGCCTCTTGTTATTGAGAAGGCCCTAGAAAAAAGAGAAAATGGAGAAGAGTTAGGATGTCAGAGAGAAGCTGCACATGATCAGATAACAGTCTGGAGAATGATGGTTGAAGTTACTTACCTTGCTGCATTTGTACTGAGTTGAATGAAGGGATACAAGTAAAATGCAGACACAACCTGTTTGGCTGCGTCACCACACTCTCCTGGCCCAATGCTCATGACCCCACCTGAGCCCATGATCTCCAGCGTTTGCTGTTCTGCCTGTGTGAGTGCAATGATGCTGGGGAGCATTATGTGCTGTCTTGTTCTGCAAAAAGAGAGGCTGAGAGTTGGCTAGTATATGTTGAAAAGGTGAGTGGAGGTGTTCGGGGGTTGTGGGTGCAATAGGTATACTGAGAGGTGTAGAAGAAGCAAGGTGGAATGATGACAGGGAAGTGTTGAACGTAAAGGGAAGTGTGTGTGATGTGAAGTGAAGAAGGAGTGGTGGGAGTAGTTGGTGGTTGTACAAGTGGTAGTATGTGAGAAGAGAATGCCGCTAGTGTGTAGTATGAAGAGAGGAAAGGGAAAGGTGAGTGTGTCTGGAATGAGCAAGACACGTGTTTCAGTGTGCCCCTGTGATTGTATGGTGAAGGATGTGATGGAGGAGAGGGAATAGTTGAGAGCAGTGTGGGAGTGGCTGAGAAGTATGTTATCAGGTGATGTTGAGCGAGGTGGAGAGGTGAAGAGGTGTACTCACCCTTGGTACTCTTGTGAGATCGCTGAACCTATTTCTATATCGAAGTGAGGTCTGGGGGGTGATGCTGCTGGCACTGACTTTCTCAATCACATCTGTCCAGGTCTGTTTGATAGTGGCCTTGGTGATGCTCCTGGGGTGTTGGGGAACAATACTTCTCTCTTGATCCTCACTTCTTCCATTACCTCCAGGGATGGCATCAGGAAAGCGGGGACCTGCCCTTCAACTCATCTCTGCTGCCAGCATGTCTTCAACAATGGTTCAATTTAAAAATTCAAGAAAGGGATGCCACCTCATTTTAAGAGGTGCAGCCTCGCTTTAAGAAGAGTCGGGGGTTTATGGGGGTCATGTGGGCAGGCTGTCTGATTTTGTTTGCGGTCACCCTTCACATGTTAATGAGGCCAGGGAGTAAAAATGGCCGACAATGTCAAGGGGGCATGTGCCAAACCCTGCCCTTGAATCCACGATACCCTTCCGAGTTAACATCATGCCTCACAAGTTGAATTACTTTCCCAAATCCTCACTCCCAATTCAGCAGTTATATTTATAACACATACTTATGTAGTACAGTAATAAAATAAACATTCAACATCTCTAAATGTCTAAACCACACCAAAAACTGTAATTATAGTACTGCAGATATTAGGGATATAACAGAACTGGATTTATGGCTTTGAAGGTTTGAATGGCAGCTATATTGAAGCCACAACATATTGCCAACCATTCCTGCTGTCAGCGTGCACATGGTCAAGATTCTAGATATATTCTAGATATGTTGGCTAATGTTTTAACAAATAAGTTCTATGTGCAAGCCACACAACTTCCAAAAGTGGAACAAAGGAGTTTCTGGTCAGTAGCAATAGGAACTTGTTATATATGTAAACCTGTAAATACCTTGTTTAACCACCCAAGGCTGGAGAGGCACTCTGGAGACCTGCAATAATAGACTAAGGTCACACTTTACTTTGAGCTCACAGTGTCTGGTCAGACTCTTTATTCATACACTACAACTGACGACGAGATACAGATGAGGAACCCCACCACAACGATGCAAAGATGCTGGAGAAATTTTCGGAGGGAGATGATTGGGAAACCTTCGTGGAGCAACTCGAACAATACTTTGTGGCCAACGAGCTGGAAGGAGAAGCGAATGCTACCAAACGAAGTGCGATTCTCCTCACCGTTTGCAGGGCACCAACGTATGGCATCATGAAAAATCTGCTTGCTCCAGTGAAACCCACAGAGAAATTGTATGATGATTTGTGCACACTGGTCCGGGAGCATCTTAACCCGAAGGAAAGTATTCTGATGGCGAGGTACCGGTTCTACACGTACAAGAGGTCTGAAGGCCAGGAAGTGGCGAGCTATGTCGCCGTGCAGGACATTGCGAATTTGAAGGACATTTGGAGCACATGCTCAGGGACTTCTTTATACATGGCATTGGCCATGAAGTAACACTTCGCAAACTTTTGACTATAGAGACCCCAACCTTGAGTAAAATAGCCCAGATATTCATCGCCACCAATGACAATACCAAGCAAATCTCTCAGCACACGAGTGCTGCTACAAGTACTGTGAACAAAGTAATGTTGTTTTCGAATTGTAACATACAGGGCAGGTCTCACATGCCTGCAGCTGCACATCTGCAGATGTCTCACCATCAAGGGTGATGAATGATAGGCCATTAACACCTTGTTGGCGCTGCGGGGATGATCATTGTTTCCATTCATACCGCTTCAAAGGATACGTTTGCAAGGGCTTTGGAACAATGGGACATCTCCAACGTATGTGCAGGCGAACTGCAAACCCTGCTAATCCTGCAAACCACCATGCTGCAGAGGAGGACAGATCCATGGTGGATCATGACGAACCAGAGCCTCAGACCGAGGAGGCAGAGGTATATGGGGTGCACACATTTACCACAAAGTGTCGCCCGATAATGTTGAAGATTGAATTAAATGGACTCCCGGTGTCAATGGAATTGGACATGGGCGCGAGCCAGTCCATTATGAGCAAAAAGACTTTCGATAAATTGTGGTGTAGCAAGGCCACACAAAGGAACTGATTCCCGTAATCGGCAGTGCTGCTGTAAAGGTCTCCTACGATGGAGCGGTGCACAAGTTACCACTCTGGGTGGTACCGGGCAATGGCCCCACGCTGCTCAGCAGGAGCTGGCTGGGGAAGATACGCTGGAACAGGGACGATGTCCGAGCGCTCTCGCCCGTCGACGACACTTCGTGTGCCCAGGTTCTAAACAAGTTCCTCTCGCTGTTCGAACCAGGCATCGGGAAGTTCCAAGGAGCAAAAGTGCAGATCCACCTAATTCCGGGGTCGCGACCCACCCATCACGAGGCGAGGACAGTACCGTACATGATGAGGGAGAGGGTAGAGATCGAGCTGGACCGCCGGAAACAAGAGGACATCATTTCGCCGATCGAATTCAACGAGTGGGCCAGTCCGATTATTCCAGTCCTCAAGGGAGACGATACTGTCAGAAACTGTGGTGATTACAAAGTAACTATCAATCATTTCTCCCTTCAGGATCAATACCCACTACCAAAGACAGACAACCTTTTTGCGACACTGGCGGGAGGAAAGACGTTCAGAAAGCTAGATTCGACCTCGGCCTACATGACGCAGGAGCTGGAGGAACTATCGAAGCGCCTCACCTGCATCAACACACACAAAGGTCTCTTCATTTACAACAGATCCCGTTTGGGATTTGATCAGCCGCGGCGATATTCCAGAGAAAGATGGAAAGCTTACTGAAGTCGGTCCCGCGCACCGTGGTCTTCCAGGACGACATCTTGGTCACAAGTCGGGACACCGTCGAGCATCTGCAGAACCTGGAGAAGGTTCTTAGTCGGCTTAATCTCGTGGGGCTCAGGTTAAAACGCTCGAAGTGCGTTTTCCTGGCACCTGAAATGGAGTTCCTGGGCAGAAGAATTGCAGCAGACGGCATCAGGCTCACCGATTCGAAGACGGAAGCCATCGAGAACGCACCAAGGCCACAGAACGTGACGGAGCAGCGGTTGTTTCTAGGACTCCTGAACTAATTTGGTAACTTCTTACTGGATCTCAGCACACTGTTAGAACCACTGCACACTTTACTGCCTAAAGGAGACGAATGGGTATGGGGTAAAAGCCAAGAAAATGCCTTTGTCAAAGCTAGAAAACTGTTATGCTCAAACAAATTGCTTGTGTTATATGATCCATGTAAGCGTTTGGTACTAGCATGTGATGCGTCATCATATGGTGTTGGGTGTGTATTGCAACAAGCTAATGATTCTGGGAAATTGCAACCAGTTGCTTATGCATCCAGAAGTCTGTCTAAGGCTCAGAGGGCCTACAGCATGATTGAAAAAGAAGCGTTAGTGTGTGTTTATGGAGTAAAGAAAATGCATCAATATCTGTTTGGGCGCAAATTTGAATTGGAAACTGACCATAAGCCACTGATATCCCTCTTTTCTGAAAGTAAGGGGATAAATACGAATGCATCGGGCCACAGCAACAGGTGGCACAGTTGCTGGCCTGTGGCGGATGGCAACTATGCCATCTGCCACAGACCAGGCACAGAGAACTGTGCCGATGCTCTCAGTAGGCTGCAATTGCCCACCACGGGGGTGGAAATGGCACAACCCGCAGATTTAGTTATGGTAATGGAAGTATTCGAGAGTGAGCAATCACCTGTTACCACCGACAGATTAGAACCTCGACGAACCAGGACCCCTTACTGTCCTTAATAAAAAAACTGTGCTTCATGGGAGCTGGTCCAGTGTCCCATTAGAAATGAAGGAAGAAATAAAGCCGTACCAGCGGCGCAAAGATGAAATATCTATACAGGCAGACTGCCTTCTGTAGGGCAATCGGGTAGTGGTACCCAAAAAAGGGCAGGGACACTTTCATTAATGATCTCCACAGTACCTGCCCCGGTATTGTAATGATGAAAGCGATAGCCAGATGTGGTGGCCCGGTATTCATGCGGACTTAATGTCCTGCGTGCACAAATGTAACACATGTTCACAATTAAGCTATGCACCCAGGGAGGCGCATCTAAGTTTATGGTCTTGGCCCTCCAAACCATGGTCTAGGGTCCATGTCGACTATGCAGGCCCATTCTTGGGAAGACATCATCATCCCTCGGAAGGCAGTCTCTCGGAATCGAGGAAGACATGCTTCCACTCTTAGCATGAGTTCTTAGGTGGCTGTACAGTCCAATACGAGAACCACAGTCTCTGTCACAGGTGGGACAGATAGTCGTTGAGGGAAAGGGTGGGCAGGGAGCCTGGTTTGCTGCACGCTCCTTCTGCTGCCTGCGCTTGATTTCTGCATGCTCTCAGTGACGATACTCGAGGAGCTCAGTACCCTCCCGAATGCACTTCCTCCACTTAGGGCGGTCTATGGCCAGGGACTCCCAGGTGTTAGTGGGAATGTCACACTTTATCAGGGAGGCTTTGAGGGTGTCCTTATAACGTTTCCTCTGCCCACCTTTGGCTCATTTGCCGTGGACGAGTTCCGAGTAGAGCGCTTGCTTTGGGAGTCTCGGGTCTGGCGTGGGAACTATGTGGCCTCCCTAGCGGAGCTGATCAAGTGTGGTCAGTGCTTCAATGCTGGAGATGTTAGTCTGGACGAGGACGCTCATGTTTGTGCGTCTGTCCTCCCAGGGGATTTGCAGGATCTTGCGGAGACATCGCTGGTGCTATTTCTCCAGCGACTTGGTGTCTACTGTACATGGTCCACGTCTCTGAGCCATACAGGAGGGCGGGTATTACTACGACCCTGTAGACCATGAGCTAGGTGACAGTTTTGAAGGACTGGTCTTCAAACACTATTTTCCTCATGGGGCCAAAGGCTGCACTGGCGCACTCGAGGCGGTGTTGGATCTCGTCGCCAATGCCTGCTCTTGTTGATAGGAGGCTCCCGAGATAGGGGAAGTGGTCCACGTTGTCCAGGGCCATGCCGTGGATCTTGATGTCTGGGGGGCAGTGCTGTGCAGCGAGGACAAGCTGGTGGAGGACCTTGGTCTCACTAATGTTTAGCATAAGGCCCATGCTTTCATACGCCTCGGTAAATACGTCGACTATGTCCTGGATTCAGCCTCTTTGTGTGCACAGATGTTCCTAGTGGTTGTAGATGCGTGCTCCAAATGGATTGAATGTGAGATAATATCGACAAGCACATCCGCTGCCACCACTGAAAGCCTGCGGGCCATGTTTTCCACGCACGGCCTGCCTGATGTCCTTGTGAGTGACAATGGGCTATGCTTCACCAGTGCCAACTTCAAAGAGTTCATGACCCGCAATGGGATCAAACATGTCACATCTGCCCTGTTCAAACCAGCATCCAATGGTCAGGCAGAGAGAGCAGTGCAAACAATCAAGCAGAGCTTGAAGAGGGTAACGGAAGACTCACTGCAGACTCGCCTATCCCGAGTCCTGCTTAGTTCCCGCACGAGACCCCACTCGCTTACTGGGATTCCACTCGCTGAGCTGCTCATGAACAGGGTACTTAAGACAAGGCTCTCATTAGTCCACCCTGATCTACACGAACAGGTAGAGAGCAGGTGGCTTCAACAAAGTACATATCATCATAGCGCAAATGTGTCACGTGAAATTGAGATTAATGATCCTGTATTTGTGTTGAACTATGGACAAGGTCCCAAGTGGCTTCCCAGCACTGTCATGGCCAAAGAGGGGAGTAGGGTGTTTCAGGTCAAACTTTCAAATGGACTCATCTACAGGAAAAACTTGGACCAAACCAAACTCAGGTTCACGGACTATCCAGAGCAACTCACATTAGACCCTACCTTTTTTGACCCCCAACACACACACCAGTGGCAACCGACACAGCGGTTGACCATGAAGCAGAACCCGCAGCAGCCCAGCAGGACTCACCACACCAGGCAGCCCAGCAAGGCCAGCTGCACAGTTGCCCAACGAGGGCCCAACAAATGACTCACCAAAACCAGCATTTGCACCGAGACGATCAACCAGGGAAAGAGATACTGCAGATTGACTCACCTTGTAAGTCACTATTGACTTTGGTGGGGGAGTATTGTTATATATGTAAACCTGTAGATACCTAGTTTAACCACCACAAGGCTCACCCCCCTGGAGTCCCAAGGGATTGTGGAATCCCTTGGGAGCATATGTACTTAAGGAGGCGTTACAGGCTGAAGAGGCACTCTGGAGACCTGCAATAAAAGATTAAGGTCACACTTTACTTTGAGCTCACAGTTTCTGGTCAGACTCTTTATTCATACACTATAGAACTCGCCAAGGCTTCTTCACCACCTCCAAGTTCCCCTCCAAGTCACACACCATCCTGACTCAGAAATATATTACCGTTCCTTCATTGTTACTGCATCAAAATCCTAGAACTCCCTACCTAACAGCACTGTGGGAGCACCTTCACACACGGATTGCAGCGGTTCAAGAAGGCAGCTCACCACCACCTTCTCAAGGGCAACTATGGATGGCAATAAATGCTGGACTTGCAAATGATCCCCACATCTCGTGAATGAATACATTTTAAAAAATACCCACATTTCAGAAATGTAAGGCACCCAAACAAAATTGAGCCATGATCACCATAGTTTAACATCTTAACAATCAGGAAATGATACTCAATTCCTATAAGGCACAATTTACCTAGTCTAGATATGGCAATTTGAAAGTATTCTTCATCATAAGGAGGTGTTGACCAGAGGGAGGTAGTCTTCAGCACATGAACATGTTGACACTTCTACAATGAAATAAACTCATTTTTTGGGATCAAAGGAAAGTTAAGGGCTGGATTTTTTTTAACCTGTGAGGCAAGTAGGTTGTAGGGAGAGGGGTGGGGGTGACAAGCGAGTCGCAGGTTAACCTCACGAACCTCTCAGCAGGGCGCTATCCACTTTGTCTTTAACTGAATTGGAACAATTGAGTTTGGTCTGCGGGTTCCCCGACCAATTAAATGGAGTGGGTCTGACGATGTCATCAATGACTCAACTTGAGCTCAGATATTTAAAGGGGCCTTCCGCACATCACAATTGAAGGTTGTTGGAGGAGCATCACAGGTCTCTGGGAGAGATGCGGTTAGTGAGACATTGAAGATTTTTGCTCTGAGGCTTGACGGAAGGCAGCACCCAGATTCTCCGACTCCTCCCTGGAAGTCCTGCTCCATGGAGTTCGAGCACACAAAGACATCCCATACCCTAGAAACGGGCACTAGAAATCATCCACTGGTACTAAGAGGGCAGGGCTGGAGATTGAGGAGCAGGTCAGCAGCAGGGATGTAGTAAGGCAATCCTAGATCCATGGCCAGAAAAGATTTAATGATCTCATGAGGTCAGGACAGGTGAGTGCAATGCCACATTCAACTACGTCCTGATGTGCATGTCACCCCAAACCCATCACTCTGCCTGCACAAACCTACTCCTGCACGTTAATCAACCTTGCAAAGTACACCCATCCCTCACTCACTGTGCACCAACTCACATCCCATCTGACTAACCTCAACTGTTACTCACCCTCATCCTAAAGCAATCTTAGGAAGTAACGCCACAGAAGGAGGTCATTTGGCAATGTCACGCCACTTCCTTATAGTCAGCCTCTACAGATGTAGCGCATCCATCCCATACACTCATTCCATCACTCACACTCAAAGTTCTCTTCTTTGCTCCTTGCAGGAGAAGAGATTACAGAACATCCGAGAGAGGCAACGGCCCTCCAATTTACAGCACATTGAGTCCAGCAGAGGAGGAGGCGCAGTGGGAGACGGAGAGAAGGGGACCTTCCAGCAACCTGGTGACAGAATTAAATACCATACACCTGCACGGCATGCCACAGTCATTCACGGTGACTTGATGTCAGCAGCCAGTGAAATATTATCATGTACATAATGGCAACGTTACACATTCTTACTATAAGAATTCTAATTCATCTCTTTACTCTCCAACAAGTCCATCAAGGAGGAAGACAACTCCTCAGAAGAAGCTTCACTCTCTGAGGGTGCACCATCACCAGACCCATGCACACCCAGCACCAGCGTAGATACGCGCATCTTGGCGAGTCCATCTAGACACAGTGTTGTCACCTGATGTCTCACATATCACAAGTGAGCAAGGGCAGATGGTGGAGACAGGGACAGCAGTGGTGAGTCCTGAGGGCACAGGACATTCCAAGCACTGCCCAGATGGAAGCAGATGCTAAAGCTTGGGAGCCGTTGACAAAGGTTGGTCTTAGAACATAAGAAATAGGAGCAGGAGTAAAGCATATGGTCCCTCGAGCCTGCTCCGCCATTTAATACAAACATGGCTGATCATGGATTCAGCTCCACTTCCCTGCCCGCTCCCCATAACCCCTTAATCCCTTATCGGTTAAGAAACTGTCTCTCTCTGTCTTAAATTTATTCAATGTCCTGGCATCCACAGCTATTTCAGGCAGGCAGGAAGCCCAGTTGATCCAGTCCTTCTTGATATGTCAGTCCCGCCATCCCGGGAATCAGTCTGGTGAACCTTTACTGCACTCCCTCAATAGCAAGAATGTCCTTCCTCAAGTTAGGAGACCAAAACTGTACACAATACTCCAGGTGTGGCCTCACCAAGGCCCTGTACAACTGTAGCAACACCTCCCTGCCCCTGTACTCAAATCCCCTCGCTATGAAGGCCAACATGCCATTTGCTTTCTTAACCGCCTGCTGTACCTGCATGCCAACCTTCAATGACTGATGTACCATGACACCCAGGTCTCGTTGCACCTCCCCTTTACCTAATCTGTCACCATTCAGATAATAGTCTGTCTCTCTGTTTTTACCACCAAAGTGGATAACCTCACATTTATCCACATTATACTTCATCTGCTATGCATTTGCCCACGCACCTAACCTATCCAAGTCACTCTGCAGCCTCATAGCATCCTCCTCGCAGCTCACACTGCCACCCAACTTAGTGTCATCCACAAATTTGGAGATACCATATTTAATCCCCTCGTCTAAATCATTAATGTACAGTGTAAACAGCTGGGGCCCCAGCACAGAACCTTGCGGTATCCCACTAGTCACTGCCTGCCATTCTGAAAAGTACCCATTTACTCTTACTCTTTGCTTCCTGTCTGCCAACCAGTTCTCAGTCCATGTCAGCACACTACCCCCAATCCCATGTGCTTTAACTTTGCACATTAATCTCTTGTGTGGGACCTTGTCGAAAGCCTTCTGAAAGTCCAAATATACAACATCAACTGGTTCTCCCTTGTCCACTCTACTGAAAACATCCTCAAAAAATTCCAGAAGATTTGTCAAGCATGATTTCCCTTTCACAAATCCATGCTGACTTGGACCTATCATGTCACCTCTTTCCAAATGCACTGCTATGACATCCTTAATAATTGATTCCATCATTTTACCCACTACCAATGTCAGGCTGACCGGTCTATAATTCCCTGTTTTCTCTCTCCCTCCTTTTTTAAAAAGTGGGGTTACATTGGCTACCCTCCAGTCGATAGAAACTGATCCAGAATCAACGGAATGTTGGAAAATGACTGTCAATGCATCCGCTATTTCCAAGGCCACCTCCTTAAGTACTCTGGGATGCAGTCCATCAGGCCCTGGGGATTTATCGGCCTTCAATCCCATCAGTTTCCCCAACACAATTTCCCGACTAATAAGGATTTCCCTCATTTCGTCCTCCTTACTAGATCCTCTGACCCCTTTTATATCCGGAAGGTTGTTTGTGTCCTCCTTTAAAACAAAACTGAACGCAGTATTCCTGGTGTGGCCTCACCATTAACCGGTATAACTGTAGCAAGACTTACCCGGTTTTATACTCCATCCCCTTTGCAATAAAGGCCAAAATTCCATTCGTCTTCCTGATCACTTGCTATACCTGCATATTAACCTTTTGTGTTTCATGCAGAAGTACCCCCAGGTCATAGAAACATGGAAACATAGAAATATAGAACATAGATGCAGGAGTAGGCCATTCGGCACTTCGAGCCTGCACCACCATTCAATAAGATCATGGCTGATCATTCATCTCAATACCCCTTTCCTGCTTTCTCTCCATACCCCTTGAACCCTTTAGCCGTAAGGGCCATATCTAACGCCCTCTTGAATATATCCAATGAACTAGCATCAACAACGCTCTGCGGTAGGGAATTCCACAGGTTAACAATTCTCTGAGTGAAGAAGTTTCGCCTCATCTCAGTACTAAATGGCTTGCCCCTTATCCTTAGACTGTGTCCACTGGTTCTGGACATCCCCAACATCGGGAACATTCTTCCTGCATCTAACCTGTCCAGTCCCATCAGAATTTTCTATCTTTCTATGAGATCCCCTCTCATCCTTCTAAACTCCAGTGCATAAAGGCCCAGTCGATCCAGTCTCGCCTCATATGTCAGTCCAGCCATCTCGGGAATCAGGCTGGTGAACCTTCGCTGCACTCCCTCAATAGCAAGAATGTTCTTCCTCAGATTAAGAGACCAAAACTGAACACAATATTCCAGTTGAGGCCTCACCAAGGCCCTGTACAACTGCAGTAAGACCTCCCTGCTCCTATACTCAAATCCCCTAGCTATGAAGGCCAACATACCATTTGCCTTCTTCACTGCCTGCTGTACCTGCATGCCAACTTTCAGTGACTGATGTACCATGACACCCAGGTCTCGTTGCACCTCCCCTTTTCCTAATCTTCCGCCATTCAGATAATATTCTGCCCTCGTGGTTTTGCCCCCAAAGTGGATAGCCTCACATTTATCCACATTATACTGCATCTGCCATGCATTTGCCCACTCACCTAACCTGTCCAAGTCATCCTGCAGCCTCTTAGTGTCCTCATCACAGTTCACACCGCCACCCAGTTTAGTGTCATCTGCAAACTTGGAGATATTACACTCAATTCCTTCATCTAAATCATTAATGTATATTGTAAATAGCTGGGGTCCCAGCACTGAGCCCTGCGGCACCCCACTAGTCATTGCCTGACATTCTGAGAAGGACCCGTTGATCCCGACTCTCTGCTTCCTGTCTGCCAACCAGTTCTCCAACCACATCAGTACATTACCCCCAATACCATGTGCTTTAATTTTGCACACCAATCTCTTGTGTGGGACCTTGTCAAAAGCTTTTTGAAACTCCAAATACACCACATCCACTGGTTCTCTCTTGTCCACCCTACTAGTTACATCCTTAAAAAATTCCATAAGATTTGTCAAGCATGATTTCACTTTCATAAATCCATGCTGACTTGGACCAATCCTGTCACTGCTTTCCAAATGCGCTGCTATTTCATCTTTAATAATTGATTCCAACATTTTCCCCACTTCTGATATAGGCTAACCGGTCTATAATTACCTGTTTTCACTCTCCCTCCTTTTTTAAAAAGTGGTGTTACATTAGCTACCCTCCAGTCCATAGGAACTGATCCAGAGTCGATAGACTATTGGAAAATGATCACCAATGCATCCACTATTTCTCGGGCCACTTCTTTAAGTACTCTGGGATGCAGACTATCAGGCCCCGGGGATTTATCGGCCTTCAATCCCATCAATTTCCCTAACACAATTTCCCGCCTAATAAGGATATCCTTCAGTTCCTCCTTCTCACTAGACCCTCGGGGCCCTAGTACTTCCGGAAGGTTATTTGTGTCTTCCTTCATGAAGACAAAATCAAAGTATTTGTTCAACTGGTCTGCCATTTCTTTGTTCCCCATTATAAATTCACCTGAATCTGACTGCAAGGGACCTATGTTTGTCTTCATTAATCTATTTCTCTTCAAATATCTATTGAAGCTTTTGCAGTCAGTTTTTATGTTCCCAGAAAGCTTCCTCTCATACTCTATTTCCCCCCTCCTAATTAAACCTTTTGTCCTGTCTTTGCTGCATTCTAAATTTCTCCCAGTCCTCAGGTTTGCTACTTTTTCTGGCCAATTTATATGCCTCTTCCTTAATTTCCCTTGTTAGCCATGGTTGAGCCACCGTCCCCATTTTATTTTTACTCTGGACAGGGATGTACAATTGTTGAAGTTCATCGATGTGATCTTTAAATGTTTGCCATTGCCTAGCCACCGTCAATCCTTCAAGTATCATTTGCCAGTCTATTCTAGTCAATTCACATCTCATAACATCGAAGTTACCTTTCCTTAAGTTCAGGACCCTAGTCTCTGAATTAACTGTGTCATTCTCCATCTTAATAAAGAATTCTACCATATTATGTTCACTCTTCTCCAAGGGGCCTCGCACAACAAGATTGCTAATTAGTCCTTTCTCATTACACATCACCCAGTCTAGGATGGCCAGCTCTCCAGTTGGTTCCTCGACATATTGGTCTGGAAAACCATCCCTAATACACTCCAGGAAATCCTCCTCCACCGTATTGCTACCAGTTTGCTTAGCCCAATCTATATGTAGATTAAAGTCACCCATGATAACTGCTGTACCTTTATTGCACATATCCCTAATTTCTTGTTTGATGCTGTCCCTAACCTCACTACTACTGTTTGGTGGTCTGCACACAATTCCCACTGGCATTTTCTGCCCTTTGGTATTCCACAGCTCCACCCATACCGATTCCACATCATCCAAGCTAATGTCCTTCCTTGCTATTATGTTAATTTCCTCTTTAACCAGCAGCGCTACCCCATCTCCTTTTCCTTTCTGTCTATCCTTCCTGAATGTTGAATAACCCTGGATGTTGAGTTCAAAGCCTTGGTCACCCTGGAGCCATGTCTCCGTGATGCCAATTATATCATATTCATTAATTGCTGCCTGTGCAGTTAATTCATCCACCTTATTATGAATACTCCTCGCATTGAGGCACAGAGCCTTCAGTCTTGTCTTTTTAACACACTTTGCCCTTTTAGAAGTTTGCTATTATGAGGAACTTTTTGATTTTTGCCTTGGGTTTCTCTGCTCTTCAGTTTTACTTTTCTTTCTATCTTTTGCTTCTGCCCCCATTCTACTTCCCTCTATCTCCCTGCATAGATTCCCATCCGCCTGTCATATTAGTTTAACCCCTCCCCACTGCACAGGTGCCGCTGTACTGCAGCCCTTTGCAATTTTTCTCCACTTAAATAACAACTTGCTCTTTGATTTTTTTTCTGCCAAAGCACATGACCTCACACTTTCCAACATTATACTCCATCTGTCAAATTTTTGCCTACTCACTTAGCCTGTCTATGCCCTTTTGCAGATTTTTTGTGTCCTCCTCACACATTGCTTTTCCTCCCATCTTTGTATTGTCAACAAACTTGGCTATGTAACACTCAGTCACTTCTTCCAAGTCGTTAATATAGATTGTAAATAGCTGGGGTCCTCATACTGATCCCTGCGGCATCCCACTAGTTACTGATTGCCAACCCGAGAATGAACCATTTATCCCGACTCTGTGTTTTCTGTTAGTTAGCCAATCCTCTATCCATGCTAATATATTACCCCCAACCCCATGAACTTTAGCTTGTGCAGTAACCTTTTATGTGGCACCTTGTCAAATGACTTCTGGAAGTCCAAATATACCACATCCACACCTTCCCCTTTATCCACCCTGTTCGTTACATCCTCAAAGAATTCCAGCAAATTTGTCAAACGTGACTTCCCCTTCATAAATCCATGCTGACTCTGCCTGACAGAATTATGCTTTTCCAAATGTCTTGCTACTGCTTCTTTAATAATGGACTCCAACATTTTCCCAACCACAGATGTTAGGCTAACTGGTCTATAGATTCCTGCTTTTTGTCTGCCTCCTTTTTCAAATAGGGGCATTATATTTGCAGTTTTCCAATCTGCTGGGACCTCCCAAGAATCCAGGGAATTTTTGTAAATTACAACCAAAGCATCCACTATCTCTGCTTCTACTTCTGTTAAGACTCTGAGATGCAAGCCATCAGGTCCAGGGGATTTATCTGCCTTTAGTCCCATTATCTTACTCAGTACCACCTCCTTAGTGATTGTGATTGTGTTAAGTTCCTCCCCCCCATAGCCCCTTGTTGGGATATTATTTGTGTCCTCTACCTTTAAGATTGTTACAAAATATTTGTTCAGAGTTTATGCCATCTCCATGTTCTCCATTACTAATTCCCTGGTCTCGTCCTCTAAGGGACCAACATTTACTTTAACCACTCTTTTCCTTTTTATATACCTATAGAAACTCTTATTATCTGTTTTTATATTTTGCTAGTTTACTTTCATAGTCTATCTTCCCTTTCTTAATCATTTTTTTAGTCATTCTTTGCTGGCTTTTAAAAGCTTCTCAATCCTCTGTCCTCCCACTAGTTTTGGCCACTTTGTATGCCCTTGTTTTTAATTGGATACCATCCTTTATTTCTTTAGTTAGCCACGGATGGCTATCTTTTCTTTTACACCCTTTTCTCCTCACTGGAATATATTTTTCTTGAGAGTTGTGAAATATGTCCTTAAATGTACACCACTGTTCATCAACTGTCCTACACTTTAAGCTATTTTCCCAGTCCACTTTAGCCAACTCTGCCCTCATACCTTCATAGTCTCCTTTATTTAAGCTTAGTACGCTGGTTTGAGATCCAACTTTCTCACCTTCCATCTGAATTTGAAATTCAACCATACTATGATCACTCATTCCAAGGCAATCCTTTACTAGATTGTTTATTAATCCTGTCTCATTACACAGGACCAGATCCAAGATAGCCTGCCCCCTGGTTGGTTCCGTTACATACTGCTCAAGGAACCTGTCCCTTATTCATTCTATGAACTCTTCCTCAAGGCTCTCCTGACCAATTTGATTTGTCCAATCAATATGGAGGTTAAAATCACCCATGATTATTGCTGTGCCCTTTTTACAAGCCCCCACTATTTCCTGGTTTATACTCCAACCAACAGCATTGCTACTGGTAGGGGGCCTATAGACTACGCCCACCAGTGACTTTTTTCCCCTTATTATTCCTTATCTCCACCCAAACTGTTTCAACATCATGATCATTTGAGCCAATATCGTTTCTCACTATCGCAGTGAATCTATCCTTTATCAATAGAGCTACCCACCTCTTTTTTCTTTCTGTTTGTCCTTCCGGATTGTCAAATACCCTTGAATATTTAATTCCCAGTCCTGGTCACCTTGCAACCACGTCTCTGTAATGGCTATCAGAACATACCCATTTGTATCTATTTGTGCCATCAACTCATCTATTTTGTTACGAATGCTGCGTGCATTTGGACAAAGTGCCTTTAAATTTGTTTTTTTACCCTTTTTTCCTGCTTGTTTCCTCTCTCCTTCAAACTCGCTTTCTTTATTTTTGCTTTCTAATTCCAGTTTTACTCCCCTCCCTACTGAATCTATTTTCAGGTTCCCAGCCCCCTGCCAAACTAGTTTAAACCCTTCCCAACAGCACTAGCACCAGCACTAGCGAAGATATTGGGCCCGGCTGTGTTGAGGTGCAGCCCGTCCAGCTTGTACAGGTCCCACCTCCCCCAGAGGCGGTCCCAATGCCTCAGGAAATGAAAGCCCTCCCGTCTGCACCATCTCTCCAACCATGTATTCATCTGCTCTATCCTCATATTTCTGTACTCATTAGCTCGTGGCATCAGGAGTAATCCGGAGATTACTACCTTTGAGGAACAGCAACAAATGCATGAGGCTCTGGTAGCTTATCCAGCTGCGATGTGCGCAATTGTACAGAGAATGTAGGCGTCCATCTCCAACATTAGCAGCACCATATCGCAAGCGATGGTGACAATGTGCTGTTCCATGGAAAGGATGGCCACCTGCGGGGAGCAGCTAATGTGCCAGTCGAATGAGAATATGCTGGCTCTGAACAACAGATTGCAGACTCTTATTGCCCTCATCTCTAGGAGGTATACCAACATAGACTTGGGCGTTCATCACCCCACTAATGTGCAGCAAGATGCTGACCAGCCCCTTGCTATCAGGGAAGTGCAGGTGGCCCACAAGAGGGATGATGATGAGAGGGGACATGGAAGTGGGGGTCTCTGCTCAAAGTGCTCTGCGCCTTGGTCCTTCTACAGCTCCAGCTCCAATCCTCGCTGCTGCGCTATGTTTTGCACTGCATGCGATGATGATTCTGGAGAACCTGGCTGGTGCATACTGAAGGGCTCCTGTCCTCCTGTCAAGGCATCTGAAGCGCCTCTTCAGCATGTCAATTGCTTGCTCTATAACATATCTGGTTGACATGTGGCTTTCATTATATTGCTCCTTGGCCTCATTGCTTGGCCTCCTCAAGGGTGTCATCAGCCATGTCTTCAGTGGATAGCGTGTGTCTCCAAGCAGCTAGCCAATAAGTCTGCTTGGAGGTGTGAAGAGCTGAGGGAGGGTAGACTGGCATAGCATGGGAGAGTCATTCTAGCTCCTAGGGAACCTGGCACACATGTGCATGATGATATTTTTATGGTTGCAGACGAGCTGTACATTGAGGGACTGGAAGCCCTTCTAATTCACATACTCTCCTGGGTGATGTGGGGATGATTTGATGGCCACATGTGTGCAGTCAATGATGCCCTGCACCTATGGGAAGACAGCCAGAGTCACAAAGTTGAACGTCTACTCAATGACACTGGCTTTATCAGTGGCAAAATGTACAAAAGTGGCCGACTTGTGAAACATGGCACTAGTCATCTGGGTGATGCATCTGTGGGCAGCCGACTGCGAGATCCCTCAAATATCTCCTGCAGATCCCTGGAAGGAGCCTGAGGCGAAGAGGTTGAGGGTGGTGTTGACCTTGACAGCCACTGGTAAGGCATGTCCACCAGGACCCCTGGGCAGCAGGTCTTGTTCCAGCGATGACCTGGTGCAATAGCCTGAGCCTCCTTTGGCACTGCTGCTCAGTCATGTCCAGGAAGCTCATCCTCTGCCTGTATATGCTGTGTTGGGGGTATCGCCTCCGGCATGGTGCAGCCCTGCACTGAGCCCCTCTCTCCTATGGAGCATCTGGTCGGTGAGGAGAAGGCTGCTGGTACGGTTGCTCCTTCTGCTGGTGTAGTTCCTGCTGCTGGTGTGGCTGGTGTTGGTGCCGGGGCTCATCTTGGTCCAAATCTGAGGGCACAAGGTGTGACAGCATTAGCAGGACCCATGGTGATCTGATATATGCCAGGTAAAGTGCGATCAGAGACACAATCTCCAATGAAATGAGATTGACTTGCAATGTGGTAAGTATGGCTTCTGAAGTTGCAGAAATTACCTGCAAACTCCTGGGGCTAGATTTTCCACTTTTTTGCATGCTTAACGCCCACCTAACGTCCATTTTACTGCTGAAATGACAAATAACGCCCATATATCGCTCATTTAGCCAAAAAATGGAAACTGATGGGCATTTTTTGAAGACTTATCGCCGAGCATTATTTTTCACATGTGGGAAACACCGGGAAAAAATAATACCACCCGGCCACATTCTTTGGGCGGGATCATTAGAATGGGTGAAATCAACGCCCATAATATCGCCCAGCGAAGTTTCCGCACGGAATTAACGCCAAGATTCAATAATACCGACTGCCCCCTTTTTTTGTCGTAAAGATCAAATTTGCCAAAATTAACAGCCAGATCGGCCAGCATCAATTTCACCACCTCGCACACATATCGGCCACAATATTGCTCGCCCAAAAAAACGCCTGGAAAAAGTGGAACTAACCGGAACTAATCACAGCGTTATGGAAGCCATGTTCTACATCACATGTCGCATCTGTTATATATGTGGACTTGTATTTACTCTGTACAGCCACCAGAGGGCTCATCCCCTGGAGTCCCAAGGGATCCCATAATCCCTTGGGAGCACAGGTATTTGAGGAGGATTCACAGGTTGGAGAGGCATTCTGGAGAACTGCAATAAAAGACAACGGTCACATTTTACTTTGAGCTCACAGTGTTCAGTCTCTTCAGACTCTTTCTCCATACACAACAACTGGCGACGAGATACAGATAGTGAACCCAAAATGCAGAGAACAGTGGGTATCCTGGAGAAATTCTTGGAGGGAGATGATTGGGAAACTTTTGTGGAGCGACTCGACCAATACTTCGTGGCCAACGAGCTAGATGGGGAAGAGAGCGCTGCCAAACTAAGGGCGATCCTCCTCACCGTCTGAGGTGTACCAATATATGGCCTCATGAAGAATCTGCTCACTCCAGCGAAACCCATGGAGAAATCATACGATGATTTGTGCACACTGGTCCGAGAGCATTTGAACCCGAAGCAAAGTGCTCTGATGGCGAGGTACCGGTTCGACACCTACAAAAGGTCTGAAGGTCATGAAATGGCGAGTTATGTCGACGAGCTAAGATGCCATGCAGGACATTGTGAATTTGAAGGACATTTGGAGCACATGCTCAGAGACTTTTTCGTCCTTGGCATTGACCACGAAACCACACTTCGCAAACTTTTGACTGTAGAGACCCCAACCTTGAGTAAGGCCATAGCGATAGCCCAGGCGTTCAGTGCCACCAGTGACAATACGAAGCAAATCTCTCAGCACACAAATGCTGCTACAAGTACTGTGAACAAAGTGATGTTGTTTTCGAATTGTAACGTACAGGGCAGGTCACACATACCTGCAGCTGCACGTCCACAGATGACTCAGAGTCCACCATCAAGGGTGATGAATGCAAGGCCATTAACACCTTGTTGGCGCTGCGGGGTTGATCATCGTTTCCATTCATGTCGATTCAAAGAGTATGTTTGCAAGGGCTGTGGAACAATGGGACACCTCCAACATATGTGCAGGCGAGCTGCAAAGTCTGTTAAGCCTGCAAACCACCATGTTGCAGAGGAGGACAGATCCTTGGAGCATCACGATCAACCAGAGCCTTAGATAGAGGAGGCAGAGGTACATGGGGTGCACACATTCACCACGAATTGTCCACCGATAATGCTGAATGTGGAACTAAATGGACTCGCGGTGTCAATGGCGCTGGATATGCACACGAGCCATCCATCACGAGGAGAGAGCAGTACCATACATGATGAGAGAAAGGGTAGAGACCGAGCTAGACCAGCTGCAAAGAGAGGGCATCATTTCACCGATCGAGTTCAGCGAGTGGGCCAGTCCTATTGTCCCAGTCCTCAAGGGAGACGGCACCGTCAGAATCTGTGGTGTTTACAAAATAACTATCAATCGTTTCTTCCTGCAGGATCAATATGCACTACCAAAGGCCGACGACATCTTTGCAACGCTGGCGGGAGGAAAGATATTCATGAAGCTGTATCTGACTTCAGCCTACATGACGCAGGAACTGGATGAATCATCGAAGGCCCTCACCTGCATCAACACGCACAAAGGTCTTTTTGTTTATAACAGATGCCCGTTTGGAATCCGATCAGCGGCAGCGATATTCCAGAGAAACATGGAAAGTTTACTAAAGTCAGTCCTGCTTAATGTGGTCCTCCAGGACGACATCTTGGTCACAGGTCGGAACACAGTCGAGCGTCTGCAGAACCTGGAGGAGGCTCTTAGGCGGCTCAACCGCAAGGGGCTCAGGATAAAACATTTGAAGTGCATTTTCCTGGCGCCTGAAGTGGAGTTCTTGGGAAGGAGGATTGCGGCGGACGGCATCAGGCCCACTGTCGCGAAGACGGAGGCAATCGAGAACGCACCGAGGCCACAGAATGTGATGGAGCTGCAGTCATTTCTGGGACTCTTGAACTACTTTGGTAACTTCTTACCGGGTCTCAGCACACGGCTAGAACGACTACATGTCTTACTACAAAAAGAGGGCGAATGGGTTTGGGGCAAAAGCCAAGAAAATGTCTTTGTAAAAACGAGAAAATTGTTATGCTCAAACAAATTGCTTGTGTTGTATGATCCATGCAAGCGTTGCTTAATGGCATGTGATGCGTCGTCATATGGCGTCGGGTGTGTATTGCAACAAGCTAATGATTTCTAGAAACTGCAACTGGTTGCTTATGCATCCAGGAGTCAGTCTAAGGCTGAGAGAGCCTACAGCATGATTGAAAAAGAAGCGTTAGCGTGTGTCTATGGGGTAAAGAAAGTGCATCAATGCTTGTTTGGGCTAAAATTCGAATTGGAAACTGACCATAAGCCACTTATATCCCTGTTTTCCCAGAGTAAAGGGATAAATACCAACACACGGCCCGCATCCAGGGATGGGCACTCACGATGTCCGCATACAACTACGCCATCCGCCACAGGCCAGGCAAAGAAAACTTCGCCGATGCTCTCAGTAGGCTGCCATTGCCCACCACGGGGGTGGAAATGGCGCAGCCCACAGATCTAGCCATGGTTATGGAAGCATATGAGAGTGAGCAATCGCCCGTCACTGCCTGGCAGATCAAAACCTGGACAAGCCAGGACCCCTTAATATCTTTAGTCAAAAGCTGTGTGCTTCATGGGAGCTGGTCCAGTGTCCCAGTGGAAATGCAGGAAGAGATAAAGCCGTTCCAGCGGCGCAAAGATGAAATGTCTATATAGGCAGACTGCCTTCTATGGGGCAATCGAGTAGTGGTCCCCAAGAAAGGCAGAGACACCTTCATCAATGACCTCCACAGTACCCACCCAGGCATCGTAATGATGAAAGCAATAGCCAGATCCCACGTGTGGTGGCCCAGGATCGATGCGGACTTAGAGTCCTGCATTCACAGATGTAATACATGCTCGCAGTTAAGCAATGTACCCAGGGAGGTGCCACTAAGTTTATGGTCTTTGCCCTCCAAACCGTGGTCTAGGGTACACGTCGACTATGCAGGCCCGTTCTTGGGTAAAATGTTCCTTGTGGTTGTAGACGCGTACTCCAAGTGGATTGAATGTGAGATAATGTCGGCTAGCACGTCTGCTGCCACTACTGAAAGCCTGCGGGCCATGTTTGCCACACACGGCTTACCCGATGTCCTGGTGAGCGACAATGGGCCATGTTTTACCAGTGGTGAGTTCAAAGAATTCAAGACCCGCAACGGGATCAAACATGTCACATCTGCTCCGTTTAAACCAGCGTCCAATGGTCAGGCAGAGAGAGCAGTGCAAACCATCAAGCAAGGCTTGACGAGAGTAACTGAAGGCTCACTGCAGATTCGCCTATCCCGAGTCCTGCTTAGCTACCACATGAGACCACACTCACTCACTGGGATCCCACCTGCTGAACTGCTCATGAAAAGAGCACCTAAGACAAGGCTCTCATTAGTTCACCCTGATATACATGAACAGGTAGAGAGCAGGTGGCTTCAACAAAGTGCATACCATGATAGCGCAAATGTGTCATGCGAGATTGAAATCAATGATCCTGTATTTGTATTAAATTATGGACAAGGTCCCAAGTGGCTTCCCGGCACTGTTGTGGCCAAAGAGGGGAGCAGGGCGTTTCGGGTCAAACTTTCAAATGGACTAGTTCAACGGAAAAACTTGGACCAAATCAAACTCAGATTCACGGACTATCCTGAGCAACCCACCTTGGACCCTACCTTTTTTGATCCCCCAACATACACACCAGTGGCAACTGGCACCACAGTTGACCACGAAGCAGAACCCATCATCCACAGCAGTCCTGCAGGGCCCAACACAACAGGCAACCCAGCAAGGCCAGCTGCACAGCAGCCCAGCGAAGGTCCAACAAATGATTCAACAACACCAACTTTCACACCAAGACGATCAACAAATCAAGAAGGGCCCCAGATCGACTCACATTGTAAATAGTTACACTATTGACTTTGGGGGGGGGGGGGGGAGTGTTGTTATATATGTGGACTTGTATTTACTCTGTACAGCCACCAGAGGGCTCATCCCCTGGAGTCCCAAGGGATCCCATAATCCCTTGGGATCATAGGTATTTAAGGAGGCTTCACAAGTTGGAGAGGCACTCTGGAGACCTGCAATAAAAGACTTTACTTTGAGCTCACAGTGTTCAGTCTGACTCTTTCTCCATACACAACAGCATCATTTAAAAGGCTGCTCTGCTTCAACCTCGGGGGAGTTCGGATGTACTCTGGAGGTCTTTGGAGGTGATGTGAACATCTTTATCATACTGTGATTGGAATTTAATAGGTCTCTTCGTTGGGACATTCATTCTTTATGAACAATCGATGGAAAACAGAGAGCTATTGCAATGGGGTCTGTCCTTTCTCACCCTCTCTTAATGACCAATTACATGCTGCAGCCTCAGATGGCCGAAGGTACACTCCACAGCATTATGTGCCCAATGTAAGATGTGCCAGACTGATGAGGAGGACCAGACATTACACTCCCCGCATGTACAGGGAGAAATGGTCTTACATTGACTTGCCCGACACCATCTGCCTTTGGAGACTGCGCTTCCACAAAGAGGATATCACTGAGGTATGCCAGCTCATAAGTGGAGATCTGCAGCCTGCCAGCACCATCTGTACTGCACTGTCCGTCGAGGTCATAGTCACTGCGGCATTGTTGTTCTATGTGTCGGGTTCTTTTCAGGCCTCAGCTGGCGACATTTGCGGCCTGTCTCAGTATGCCATATATTCCTGCATTAGACAGGTCACTGAAGCACTGTACGCACACAGGAGGGACTTGATCAGCTTCCCTATGACCAGGGAGGCACAGACTGAGAGGGCTCTAGGATTCTCCAGAAATGCAAACTTCCCCAAGGTGCAGGGAGCAATAGACAGTACGCACATCGTGATGTGGGCACCTTTTCAGGATGCAGAGGTTTTCAAGAATCGCAAGAGATTCCACTCCCTGAATGTCCAACTTGTTGTTGATCACCGGCAAATTATAATGGCAGTGAATGCTAAATTTCTGGGCAGCATCCATGATGCTCACATCCTGCATGAGAGCACTGTATCTGACTTGTTTTACAATCAGCCACAAGGTCAATGCTAGATGCTTGGTGACAAAGGATACGGCCTCGCCACCTGGCTGATGACCCCCCTGCATGACACTGACACTGAAGCCGAGAGGCGACACAACATGAGCCACAGAGCTACTCGCAATGTCGTGGAGAAAACCATTGGAGTGCTTTAGATGCCTGGACCACTCAGGAGGCGAGCTCCAATATCACCCTTAGCAGGTAGCTCAATTCGTGGTGGTGTGCTCCATGCTGCACAACTTGGCTCTCAGGAGAAGACAAGAATTGCCTGATGAGTCTGACAGTCCACCTCACCAGAGAGAGGAAGAGGAGAACGAGAAGGCGGATGCTGACATCGGCCCAGATAATCAGGCTGACACTGAAGCGATGCCCCCGCCCCCCTGTAGGCCGCATGAAAAGGCCCGTGGTGGCATAATATCTGCAAGAGTTTTACATCAGGAGCCCATCAATGAGCGCTTTGCCTGAAAGAACGTTGGTGGTATTTACAAGGCTGACACACTGCTGAGTATGCAGGTCATACATCAATGGTGGGCATCACCTTGGTGACAGTTAAAGTTGAAGTTGATTGAAGTTAAGTGTAATTATACCTTTTGATGTTAAGGAATCACCAGCGTGTAATGGTGCAGCTATCTGAGACCATGCACAACAAGGTTTTGTTAAATAAAAAACATTTAACCGAACATTTGTCTGAAATCTTAAGTATTTTTGTAAAAACCAACCCCCGCCCCCCCCCCCCCGCCCCCCGGCCGGCTACCCGCGCCCCCTCTTCTCCTCCCCACCTCTATCCCTTCCCCTCCTGACTCTAAGCCACTTGGCCGAGGAGCTCCTCAGGCGCTACTTCATTGGTGGGGGGCAGGGGAGGGCAGAGAATGACAGTTGAAACACTGCTTGGACGGATGCGGGAGAGGACGGTCCCGAGGTGGGAACGTGCTCCGAGCCAGAAGCAAGATGTTGCTCCTGGCTCTGATGTGTCGTTGGCAATGGGGGTGCGGCACCTTGGGGTGCAGTGCCGCGCTCCGGGACCACTGGGAGCTCTCTGCCACCAGTGTTCCTGGCTACCAGCTTCAGGGCCTCCTCCATCCCTTCAATGTTATATCTTATTTGTTGGACAAAAAATCGGTGCCAACTATGTTCTTGGTGCTTAGTCAGCTTTTTGCTGCTGGTGAATCTCCCTCGTGCCTCCCACAGCAGCCAGACAAGCACACACCACAGCCACACCCTCTTTCAGTCCCTCTCGGCTCCCTCTCTCTCTGTCTCCTCTTCTGCGCATGTCATGATAATGTCAGGATGGAGTCCCCTGAAGGTTTTCCAGTGGGTTTTTTTATGTTTTGAAAATTTTTAATTTTATATGTTCCCCCCTCCCTGGGCCCGGCTCAATCCTCGGCGGTACTTTGCCGAGGATCGCATTTGCTGCTGAGTTTGGGAGCTCCCGCCCGCTGCCACCCAGATTCACGGTGTAAGTTGCTTTTTTACCGCCGGTTGATCTTTCCAGGACTTTTCCACGAAACTGCTGCCCAAAATGCCGTCAGGTATCTCAGCGATCCTTGGGCGGCACTTGGGCAGAACTTAGCTTCCACCAAGTTCGGGACCAATGAAACCAACAATACAGACGGTGTCACAAACTGGCTTGCATCGGGGTACTGTTCCACAGGTAGGAACGGGAGTAGGCCATTCAGCCCCTCAAATCTGTTCTGCCATTCAATTAGATCATGGCTGATCTGCATCTTAACTTCATCTATCCGCCTTGGTCCCATAACCCTAAATACCTAACAAAAATCTATCATCTCAGTTTTGAAATTTTCAATTGACCTCCAGCCTCAACAGCTTTTTGGGGGAGGGAGACCCAGATTTCCACTACTCTATGTGCAAAGCTGCCTTTAACCTTTTCCTACTACATCAAGCGATCTTTCTTCATGTGTGATCCTTGATAGTGAGTGTCTTCAGGCATTTTGGCAGAAGACCGCAGCACAGCCGCGCACTATTCCAGCAGGGGACAGCAACCAGAAGTGGAATCCTATCTGATTTTTGCCTTCCTTAGTGCTGAGGCCAACTTCAGTGCTCCAACTACAACCCCAGCTAAGATCAGGTAACCAAGTATAAATGAGGTGAAACAATACCCTTTCATGATCTCTGCAGCTCAGTGTCACACAGGGCATAGTTTATGCCCAGTAAGTCATCTAAAAAACACAGAGGTCAAGTTTTCTAATTCCCAGGTCATTAATCATTAACGTTACTCAGGTGTAGCTTTTGTAGTAAGACTTGCAATCTGTTGCCTCTACTTGGAGCACATTTCAGTAACAACAGTTAGGATGTGCTACATTGATTTTTCTTTTTTGTTAGGGGAAAGGTTTTTTTTTAAGATATTGCTCTGCACTAAGTCCTCCTCACCCATCACCATCATTTTGCTGACTTACATTGGCTCCCAATGCCATAGAACCATAAAACCATAAAACCTGCACACAGGGAGATCATTCGGTCCACCGTGCCTGTGCGAGTTCTTTGCTAGAGCAATAGTAAACTAATCCCACTGTCCCGTGTTCTCCTCATAGCCCTATATCTTCCTCGGCTTCTAATATTTATCCAATTTTCCTTTAAAGGATGCAATGGTCTCTGCATTAACCATTCCTTTGGCAAAGAGTTACATGCTCCAATGATCCTCTGCATAAAAACAGTTCTCCTTACTTTTCTCCTCACTCTAAGTGATAAATTTAAATTAATGACCTATTGTCACTGATTCTTTAATAGAGGAAATAGTCTTTCTCAATCATTCTATCAAAACCATTCATAATTATAAGAAACTGTACTAAGTCTCCCCTTAGCCTTCAATCCTGGAGTGGAAGTAGTCCAAATATCTTAAGTCTCTCCTCATAGAAACATAGAAACATAGAAAATAGGTGCAGGAGTAGGCCATTCGGTCCTTTGAGCCTGCACCACCATTCAATAAGATCATGGCTGATCATTAACCTCAGGACCCCTTTCCTGCTTTCTCTCCATATCCCTTGGTCCCTTTAGCCATAAGTGCCATATCTAACTCCCTCTTGAATATATCCAATGATCTGGCATCTACAGCTCTCTGCTGCAGGGAATTCCACAGGTTAACAACTCTCTGAGTGAAGAAGTTTCTCCTCATCTCAGTCCTAAATGGCTTACCCCTTATCCTTAGACTATGTCCCCTGGTTTTGGACTTCCCCAACATCGGGAACGTTCTTCCTGCATCTAACCTGTCCAGTCCCGTCAGAATTTTACATGTTTCTATGAGATCCCCTCTCACCCTTCTAAACTCCAGTGAATACAGGCCCAGTCAATCCAGTCTCTCCTTATATGTCAGTCCTGCCATCCCGGAAATCAGTCTGGCGAACCTTCGCTGCACTCCCTCAATAGCAAGAACGTACTTCCTTAGATTAGGAGACCAAAACTGAACACAATATTCCAGGTGAGGCCTCACTAAGGCCCTGTACAACTGCAGTAAGACCTCCCTGCTCCTATACTCAAATCCCCTAGCTATGAAGGCCAACATACCATTTGCCTTCTTCACCGCCTGCTGAACCTGCATGCCAACTTTCAATGACTGATGTACCATGACACCCAGGTCTCCCCTTTTCCTAATCTGCCGCCATTCAGGTAATATTCTGCCTTCATGTTTTTGCCACCAAAGTGGATAACCTCACATTTATCCACATTATACTGCATCTGCCACGTGTTTGCCCACTCGCCTAACCTGTCCAAGTCAACCTACATCCTTTTAGCATCCTCCTCACAGCTCACACTGCCCAACCCAGCTTAGTGTCATCTGCAAACTTGGAGATATTACACTCAATTCCCTCATCCAAATCATTAATGTATACTGTAAATAGCTAGGGTCCCAGCACTGAGCCCTGCGGTACCCCAACTAAAGTTTCCATCCCTGGCATCAACCTGGTGAATCTATCCTGTAAGCTGACTATGGCTTTAATATACGCTGAGAGCATGCAGAAATCAAGCGCAGGCAGCGGAAAAAGCGTGTGCCCAATCTGTCCCACCCACCCTTTCCCTCAACGACTATCTGTCCCACCTGTGACAGAGATTGTGGTTCTCATATTGGAGCCACCTAAGGACTCATTTTAAGAGTGGACGCAAGTCTTCCTCGATTCCGAGGGACTGCCTATAATGATATGAATGTACTTTCTATAATGGGGTGCCTAAAACTGCAAACAGTCCTCTATCTGTGTTCTAAGCAATGATTTGCACAAATTTACCATTATTTCTTTGCTCTTGTTACTCTAACCCTTATTTATAAAATCCCAAATACTTTTGGCTTTTTTATGGCTTTATGTACTTGTACTTGCAATTTAGGAAATTATGATTTTAAGTCTCTCTCTTCATCCACACCCTAAAGAAACTTTTGATTTCTTGTTTTTCTTTCTAAAATGTAATACCTTACAATTATACACATTAATTTGCATCTGCCACCTGTCTGCCCATTTCGCTAACTTATCCGTGTTGTCCTGAAGTCTTTTACAATCCTCCTTGCTGTTTGCTAATCCGTCCTTTGTGTCCTCAGTACAATTTGAGATTGTGTTCCCTTTATTCAAGACTAAGTTATGTATAGACACCAAGAAGAAAATCAGTGATTGGTCCTTGGCTGCACCACTTCTAAAACAGAGATGAAGTGACCTCGAAGAAATCTGCCCACAAAGATCTAGCGATCCCTATGGCATGGATTTCACCTTTCCCAACATTAATTTCATTCTGGCATCATCTATAGGGGATCTCTAGTGTCCAGCAACTGTGGTGTCATCAAGCAGGCTAAGCAGCCAATCACTTTGAAGAATCCTCACATAAAGCAAACCAAGAAGTAAAAAGCACTGATTATCCTTTACTTTGTAATCATTTTACAGAGAGCAAGTTAAAGATTCGGACATACACATGGATATAAGGTAGAAGCTGAACTATCATAAACAAGCTTTAAAAAAAATTATTACTTAAACAATCTATTGGAATTAGATATTCTGCAAAGAAAATGTTAGTTTTTCAGGGCCAGAGAGCTTGTTCAGCAGTAATTAGGACTTAGTACATCATTGAAAACCCAGTTGCACCTCATTCAACAAGGCGTAACTTTTTGTGAGTTTTCATAGTGAGATTAACGTGTAAATATTGGAAGTTCACGTCAATTCAAGTGATTTATAAGATTTCCATCTGCGAGGACTTCAACAGCGCACCCTGTGGAGGAGTGGGGAATCACTGACAGCAACTTCTGGATTTCCGTGTCCACCTGCGCATCTGCCGACGATGAAGTTGCTGTCAGTTTCACAGAGTAATGAAGGTGACCACTGACAGCTTCACCGTCACTGCAACCACAAATTCCAGGCCATAAAAATTAAACATTTTTGTTCTCGTTTTCAAATCCCTCCATGGCCCTGCCTTTATTATTCTTGTTATCTTCCCCAGTCTTATATCTCTACCTTCAGTACTCAGGTTCACGATTTTTTTGCATTTCCCTGTTTTTGCCTCACCATAAGTGGCAGAGTCTTCAGCTGCTTTGACCCTACACACTGGAATTCTTTCCCTAAATTCCTCTGCCTGTTCTCTTCTCCTTCATCTTTAAAAAGCTTCTCAAAACACACACACAGACACACGATTGTACAACTACAGAGGACCCTGGCTTTTCCTATGCACATATGCATTAAACTTTCAAAGCTGATTCTTAAGCTTTAAAGTCAACTAAAATAAACCAAAACTTGAAAGGATTGAACCATCCAACATTTTAAGGTTTTTTTTCCTCCCTCCTTTTGTGCCTGTCACAGATCATGAGGATCGGCAGGATGCGCTTTTGGCAACAGTGTTTTTAATCTGGTTATTAGCAGGTATACAAGAATAGCTTGCCTTCTAACAGTTGCTCCCATTGGGAAAGTGCCTTACTTCCTCTCAGTACCCATAAGAGTTGTGCTGGTTTCAGACTGAGATCATGTGGACAGAGCCATATCTTACATCTCCTTTGTGCATTGTGCCATTGAGCTGCCACACTTAAATTTCTAAAAAAAATTAAAGAAAAAGATATTTGCATTCAGCGTGGATGCGGGGTAGATCAGAGATCGGAGTTTGTGGTGGGGGGGCCGTGTGTGCATGATCACGGGAGTGGGGTTGATGATCACGAAGTGAGTGGTGATGGGAGTTATCGGGCAGGTGATTGTGGAGGTGGGGGTAGGTTTACAGGTTAGATTATTAAATAGGAGTCAATTTTAACCCCCAGCGGATTTCAGGAGGGCGGGGGCGTGGCACGTGTAAAATGTCCTCACAGAACTAAATTTGAATCATTAAAGCAAATTCACACATAAAGGCTGCGATATTCACTAGGGCGGGGTTTCTGAGCAGAGGGGGGAGTTATGGTCGGGAAACCTGGTTTTCTCTCAAAACTGTGGAGTTTTAACTCCAAGGCGTGCATGTTTTCTTTTTAACTGTTTCCCTATTTCCCCGCCAGGAAGCCAGCTTGCTTGACAGGCTGGGCTGCCTGACAGGCAGGGAATGCTTCAGAAAAGGCCGCAGCCCAGGATCAGGTTGTTGGGAGTACAGATCGTGGGGTGGGGGCTGGGTAGAGCATGTTTAGGAAGATAGCAAGGGCTCGGAGATTGGGTGAAGAATGGGGGGTTGGGGTAAGGGGGGAAGAGTCTGAGATCATGTGGGAGATCAGAGATCGGTGATGAGGGAGACTGCGATCACGGGGGTGTGGGGTTGGTGATTGTGGGGTGAATCAGTGATGGAGGGGTTGTCGACGGTGATCGAGGAGCTATGGTGCTGCTTATAAGTTAGCTTGTTGGGCCGGGAGGAAATACTCCTGCTCCTCCTGGCCCACAAGCAGTGTTCTAAAGGCACTTACCTGGTGGATCCAGCCTTTCTCGTCTCCTTTCACCTGCCGGGGTTCCTGAGGCCCGGGAAAACCAGTCGACACGTGCTAAAAATAGAAACCCAGTAAAAAATAAAAGCACACAGGCACCTTATGTGTCAGCTGTGGCTCAGTGGGTAGCATTCTCGCCTCTGAGTCAGAAGGTTTTGGGTTCAAGTCCCACTGTTGGAGGTGCTGTCTTTCAAATGAGATGTTAAACCGAGGCCCCATCTGCCCCCTCAAGTGGACGTAAAAACTCCCATGGCACTATTTCAAAGAGGAGCAGGGAAGTTATCCCTGGTATCCTGATCAATATTTATCCCTCAATCAATATAACAAAAAAACAAATTATCTGGTCATTATCGCATTGCTGTTTGCGGGAGCTTGCTGTGCGTAAATTGATTGCCGCATTTCCTACATTACAACAGTGACTACACACCAAAAGAACTTCATTGGCTGTAAAACGCTTTGAGGTGTCTGGTGGTCGTGAAAGGCGCTATATAAATCCAAGTCTTTCTTTCTTTAAAAGATTTCAATGACCGACCCACCTCCTGAGAGCAGATTGGCTGACCACCCCTCATTTTGTCTCTGTTAAAACCGAGTTGGGTTCCTGTTTCACCCAACCCACCCAACCCAAACCCACCCATTTTTGGGGGTTAAAATTAGCCGCAAAGGCTGTTATTTTCACATTGCAGAGCATGTGGGTTTGGGAGCGGGTCGGTGGTTAAAAGCGCTGAAATTAACAATGCATCAGGAACCCGCCATCATCCCATCAGTTTCCGCCCTTAACTCCTTCACGCTTAGAAGCCTACCACCGATCTGCTCGGGAGAGGCAGGCGATCTCATTGAAGTACAGTAGTTTACAGCTCGTTTAGAGACTTTTAACAGCATTTTTAACACGAGGTTTCAACTTTAACCAGTTGCGCAGGGGAGTCTGTGAAGGGGAGGCAGGAGCTCAGTGGCCATTGTGCTACTTTATTAAGTGACAGCTGGTATAAGCACATAAATAAAGACACCTTACACCTGCTTTCTTGCCTCAGAGAAAGGCTCTTGCTAACACCATTTTGTGCAGAGATTTTGCTTTCAGGAGTATGCAGATGATTTCTGCAACCTCAGAAGTCACACCATATCTAAAGTCACTTTCTACATTGGAGGATTGTGCCTCTGATCTCCACTTTACCTATCACCTATCAGATCAGTATGGGTGCCGCTTATGCTGTCTCACCTTGGACCTCAGATTCGGACCAAGATGAGCCCCAGCACCAACAACACCAGCAGCAGGAACAACACCAGCAGCCTTCTCCTCACCGACCTGATGCTCCACAGGAGAGAGGGGATCAGTGCAAGTGTGCACCGCGCCGGAGGTGATATCCCCAACACAGGGTATACTGGCAGAGGATGAGCTTCCTGGACATCACTGAACAGTAGTGCTTCAGGAGGCTCAGGCTATCGCGACAGGTCACTGCAGACATTTGTAACTTACTGGAAGAAGACCTGCTGCCCAGAGGACCTGGTGGACACTCCTTACCAGTGGCTGTCAAAGTCACCACTGCCCTCAACTTCTTTGCCTCAAGCTCCTTCCAGGGATCTGCAGCAGACATCTGCAGGATCTCGCAGGCATCCACCCACAGATTCATCAGCCAGGTGACTGATGCCATTGTTCACAAGTCAGCCACTTATGTAAACTTTGCAACTGATGAAGCCAGTGTTATAGAGTCGGTGTCAACTTTGTGACTCTGGCTGGCTTCAGACAGATGCAGGGAGTCATCAACCGCACACATGTGGCCATCAAGGCACTTCCAGATCACCCAGGAGTGTATGTGAACCGCAAGGGCTTCCAGTCCCTTAATGTGCAGCTCATCTGCAACCATAAAAATATCATCATGCATGTGTGTGCCAGGGAGCTGTTCTGTGCCAGTCCACTCTCCCTCAGCTCTTCACACCTCCAAACTGACTTATCGGCTGGCTGCTTGGAGACACAGGCTATCCACTGAAGATGTGGATCAGGACACCCTTGAGGAGGCCAAGTACTGAGGCCCAGGAGTGTTATAATGAGAGCCACATTTCCACCAGATGTGTCACAGAACAAGCAATTGACATGTTGAAGATGCACTTCAGAAGTCTTGACAGATCTGGAGGAGCCTTTCAGTACACACCAGATAGGGTCTCTAGAATCGTCGCGTATGCTGCGCGCTGCATAACATAGCACAGCAGCAAGAATTGGAGCTGCAGGAGGAGCAAGGTGCAGAGCGCACAGACTTTTTGAGGGAGGAGGAGGATGAACCTGAGATGGAGAGGTGGCACCAGCAACGGCGCACATTGCTATCCGGGAGACCCGGGATGGCTTCATAATGGCCCAATTTACTTAAGTCTCACCTGGACATCTATATGGTTTCCAGATTATATAGTAACTACTCCCACCCCCCCCCCACCACCAACACAACAAAGCAGTCCTAAAATGACCAAACTATTTCTATCAATCGAACACTCATTGCTCAAGGTTAAGTAATGACTCACCACTCACTCCATGTGACAAACCAATTCCCAGGTAGCAGGCAAAAATGGACAAGATGGGAAAGTTGTGCAAATAAATAAATTTATGTGCATCATAAATAAAACTGAAACCTAATACTAACATATTAGAAAACACCCAAGTGCATACCCTCGTGCATCTACGATTATGTTATTTTTCTTCTGCGATTACTTCCTTAACTCTGTGGCTTCAGCAGAGGTAGAGGCAGGCTGCTCACCTCACTGCTGTGACTGTTAGACACTTTTGGCAGATGTCCTGTGTTTTGGAGCCTGTAAGATCGCCACCAAAGACTGCTCCTCCTGTGACTGTGCAGGGGCAAGCTCGGCCATCAGTATCCGAGGCAACATTTGGGGCTCTGACTGAGGGGGAGGTAACGGGGGAAAAGTGGGAGTGCTTTGAGCAGATTTCCCACTTCCATGTCCCCTCTCACCATCATCCCTCTCACAGGCCACCCGCACTTCCCTGATAGCAAGGAGCTAGATAGCACCTTGCTGCACATCAGATGCTCAAGTCTATGACAGCATCCCTCCGAGAGATGAGGCCAATGAGAGTCGACAATCTGTTGTTCACAGCAAGCATTTTCTCGTTCAACTAGCGTATTAGCTGCTCCAGGCAGGTGGCCATCCTTTCCATGGAACGCCACACTGTGACCATTGCCTGTGATATGGTGGTGCACATGTTGGAAATGGACTCCTCCATTCTCTGTAAAATCGCACACATGACAGCTGGAAAAGCTGCCAGAGCCTCGCGCATTTATTTCTGCTCCTCCAAGACCAACCTCTTTATCAACGGCCCCGAGGCTCAGCATCTGCATGCAGTTCAGCAGAGCTTAGAAAGTCCTGCAGCTCCGGCGAGGAGTCTCCACTGCTGTCCCTGTCAACACCACCTGTGAGACAACAGGTGATAACACTACTCTATGTCTAGATGGATTCACGATGTGTGTATCTGCGCTGGCATTGGATGTGCATGGGCCTGGTCTCGATGCACCCTCAGAGAATGGATCTTACTCTGAGGAGTCATCTTCCTTCTCCTGCTGGATAGTGGGGTGGGCGGGGGGTGGGGTGGGGTGGGGGGGGGATTGGGGGTGCACTTGATGGACCTGTAGGAGAGTAAAAATAGAAGTCTTATGATAAAATGTGTAACATTGCCATTACGTACATGATGACATTTCACTGGCTGCTGTCATTAAGTCACCATGAGTGACTGTTGTATGCCATGTAGATGTATGATATTTAATTCTGTCACCAGGTTGCTGGAAGGTCCCCCTCTTTCCATCTCCCACCACCAGCAGCTCAGCAACTTGACTGAGTTAGAGCGCCTCCTCCTCTGCTGGAGTCAATGTGCTGTAAATTGAAGGGTCACCTCGGTACTTTGCCTCTCCCTGATGTTCTGGCTCTCTTCTCCTGCAAGGAGGTAAAGACGAGAACTTTGAGTGAGAATGATGGAATGAGTGTATGGGATGTTTAGGCTACATCTGTAGAGGGTGACAATGAGGAAGTGACGTGACATGGCCTTCTTCTGTGGTGTTACTTCCTATGATTGCATTAGGATGAGGGTGAGTGCCAGTGGTGGTTAGTCAGATGAGGATGTGAGTAAGTGTAGAGAGAATAAGGAATGGGTGCAAGGTAGGTGGGTGTGAGGATTGACGTGCAGGCATAGGCTTGGGAAGTTAGAGTGATGGGGTTCGAGTGACACACACATCAGGATGTAGTTGAATGTGGCATTGTACTTACCTTTCCTGACCTCATGAGATCATTGAATCTTCTGCAGCATTGAATCCAGGAGCGGCTGACAACATCCTTGCTGCTGATCTCCTGGGCGATCTCCAGCCATGCCCTCATGGTCTAAGTGGATGGTGCCTTGCCTCGTTACAGGGAACAGGATGCCCCTGTGTGCTCGAACTCCCTGGAGCAGGACTTCAATGGAGGAGTCAGAGGATCTGGGCATCTTCTGCCATTGGAACTCCATGCTTCCCTCAAGTCTTAGAGTGAAAATCTTCAATGTCTGACCAACCATACCTCTCCCTAGGACCTGTGATGCTCCTCCAACAGTCTTCAAGCGTGATATATGGAAGGCCCTTTTAAATATCTGCGCTCAAGGCGAGTCATCGATGACATCATCAGACCCGTTCCATTTAATTGGACGAGAAACCCCCAGGTTAAATTCAGTTAAAGACAAAATGGACAGCAGGCTGCTGAAAGGTTCATGAGGCTGACCCACTATGTGGTCTCTGCGCACCCGACTCGCCTCACAGATAAAAATTCTGGACAAAGTATCCAGAATCTGAGTTTCCCACAAAAAAGGAAGTAAATATTAGGCTGTGTTGCCTAGAGCTGTGCCTCTGTATTTCTTACAAAGTAACATTGGAAAGGAAGCTCGGAGACTGATTAAAAAGCCGAACCCAAAAGGTAGTAATCTCCGGATTACTCCCGGTGCCACGTGCCAGTGATTACAGAAATAGGAGATAGAACAGGTGAATACGTGGCTGGAGAGGTGGTGCAGAATGGAGGGCTTTAGATTCCTGAAGCATTGGGACCGTTTCAATGGGAGGTGGGACCTGTGCAAGCCGAACGGGTTGCACCTCAACAGAGTCGGGACCAATATCCTCGCGGAGGGGTTGCTAGTGCAGTTGGGGAGGGTTTCAACTAGCTTGGCAGGGGAATGGGAACCTGAGAGCATTGTCAGAAGGGAGAGAAACCAAGTTGGAAATGGAAGGCAGAAAATGAGTAAATGAGTTTGGAAGGCAGAGAGAACAAAGGCTAGAAAATAGACAAAAAGGCAGTTTGGCAATGCTAAATGGTATATATTTTAATGCAAGGAGTTTATGAAATAAGGCAGATGAGCTAAGGGCACAGATAGGCACATTAGATGATGATATTATAGCCATTACTAAGACATGGCTGAAAGAAGGGCAGGAATGGCAGCTCAACATTCCTGATTACAGGGTTTTCAGCGAGATAGAGAGGGTGGGTCGCAGATTAATGAAACAATTACAGCTGTGAGGAGGAATAATATTTTAGAAGGATCATCAAATGAAGCTGTATGGGTTGAACTATAGAACAAAGAAGGGGCACTTATACTGCTGGGAGTGTACTATAGACCCCCAAACAGTCCAAGGGAGATGGAAGAGCAAATTTGTCGGAAAAGTTCTGACAAGTGCAAAAACAATAGAGTAGTAATAGTGGGGGATTTCAATGACCCTAATATTAACTGGGTACAGAGGCACAGAATTCCTAAATTGCATTCTGGAGAACTTTTTTAGCCAATACATAGCAAGCCCAACAAAAGTGTGTGGTGGGGGGGGGGGGGGGGTGGGGAGGCAGTTCTGGATTTAGTGTTAGGGAATGAAGCTGGGCAGGTGGAAGGAGTTTCAGTGGGAGAGCATTTTTGTGGTAGTGATCATAACTCATAATTTTAGCATAATTATGGATAAGGACAAAGAAAAAACAGGAGTCAGGTTTCTAAATTGGGGGAAGGCCCATTTTACTTCACTGAGAAGTAATTTAGCAAAAGCGGACTGAAAACAGCTACTTGAAGGTAAATCTGTGCCAGAGCCCTGGGAGGCATTCAAGAGGGAGATACAAGGGGTTCAGGGTAAACATGTTCCCACAAAGAAAAAGAGTAGAACTGCCAAATTTTGAGTCCCTGGATGACAAGGTGCATACTGGGTAAGATAAAGCAAAAAAGATAGTGTGAGCTCAATACTGCAGAAAGCCTAGAAGAGTATAGAAAGTGCAGGCGTGAAGTTAAGAAGGAAATTAGGAAAGCAAAGAGAGAGCAAGAAAAAATACTGTCAAGTAGAATTTTTTTTAAACCTAAAGATGTTTTACAACTACATAAAGAGCAAGAGGATAACCAAGGAAAGAGTAGGGCCTGTTAGGGACCAAAATGGTGATCTATGTGTGGAGGTTGAGAGTGTGGGTAAGGTACTAAATGAATACTTTGCGGCTGTCTTCACAAAAGAGGGAGAGGATGCCGACATTGAAGATCAGGAGGAAGATAGCGAAATATTAGACATGATAAACATAATAAGAGAGGAAGGGGCTTAAATTACCCCTTTCTTTAAGAGCTGTGACCGCCTCAAAGAAGCGGCCATAGGTCGGTAATGACTCTCCGCCTCGTCGGTGCGGAGCAAGGACCATTTTTTAAATAACCCTACCTGGGTTTTGCAGCAGTAATCGCTATCACGCTGCCCGTGCTCCCGCCTCGTCGGACACGCGCGAACACCCACCGACCGGCGGCGACCCCCTTTCCGCCCCGCGGGAATTTGCCCTGCAGGAGCGGATCAGCCGTCGGTTGGTGCCCCTGATAGTTTCCTCGGTGGGAGGCTGTGTGTGCCTGGGTGGTGCGTCTGCCCTTAAAGGGGAGGGCACACTGCCACGGACGCCATTTTATTTTATTTGTCAGCCGACTGCCAGGTCGGCCCAACAATGGTGCCCACGGATTCGGCCGGACCACCAACAGGCAGCCCGGCACCCCCGACTTGGGTGCCAGGCTGCTGGCCCGGCCGAAACCCTCCCTGGTGGTGCAGTGAACCTAACTAAACCCCATGCAGAGTTCGCATCGTCTCTCCCCTTTAGCTGAAGGGGAGAGACGTTGTGACGCGGCAGCGCAACACGGCACGTTCATGTCCTGCTGATGTCATCAGCGCGGCACTGATGACTGGGAGGGGCGGCTGACCGAAGGCCACTTCAACCCCGCCCCGCTGGAAAAAAAAACTTCTAAGATCTGAATTTCTGTCGGATCTCCATCCCATGGATTGGAGCAGAGACAAACTTTTTAAAATGGTGAGTGTGCCACGTTTGGGGCGGAGCTCAATTTCAGCCCCGAAGTACTAAGGGATGTAGCATCCTTGAAAGTAGATAAATCACCAGGACCGAATGAAATATATCCAAGACTATTAAAAGAAGCAAGGGAGGAAATTGCAGAGGCTCTGACCATCATTTTTCAATCTTCCCTGGCTATAGGAGTTGTGCCAGAGGATTGGAGAACTGCTAACGTTGTACCATTGTTCAAAAGCCGAGCAATTACAGGCCAGTTAGTTTAACCTCGGTGGTAGGCAAATTATTGGAATCAATTCTGAGGGACAGTATAAACCTTCATTTAGAAAGGCACAGATTAATCAAGGATAGTCAGCATGGATTGGTTAAGGGAAGGTCGTGTCTGACGAACTTGATTGAGTTCTTTGAGGAGGCAACAAGAGGGTCGATGACGGCAGTGGGTTTGATGTAGTTTATATGGATTTTAGAAAGGTTTTTGACAAGGTCCTACATGGTAGACAGATCAAAAAAGTAAAAGCCCATGGGATCCAAAGGAGAGTGGCAAATTGGATCCAAAATTGGCTCAGTGCCAGGCAGCAAAGTGTAATGATTGAGGGGAGTTTTTGTAACTAGAAGGCTGTTTACAGAGGAGTTCCACAGGGCTCAGTACTCGGTCCCTTACTTTTTGTAGTACATATTAATGATTTAGAACCTCCACTTTTGTGCTTATCGCCCAAAAACTGGCGTTATTTCTGGCGTTTTCAGATCGTCGGCTTCTCGCCCATTCTCAAAGCAGCTAGTCTCCATTTTTGAAAATGGCCGTTACCGCGAGTGATATTAAATGGGCGGTTTCATTAAATTTTTTTGACCTTCTGCCATAAAGTATGGCCGTCCTTAGCAACTGCATGGCAACGCTTGATTCCTGCGATTCAGGAGGTCAAGGGTCATCATGACACGCGCAGAAGAGGAGACAGAGAGAGAGGGAGCTCAGAGGCACTGAAAGCGTGTGTGGCTGTGGTGTGTGCTCGTCTTGCTGTTGTGGGAGACATGGCGGAGATTCACCAGTAGCAAAAAGCCTACAAAGCACCAAGAACATAGTTGGCATTGAGTTTTTGTCCAACAAATAAGATATAAGATGGAAGGGGTGGAGGAGGCCCTGAAGCTGGTAGCCAGGAACACTGGTGGCAGAGGGCTCCCAGTGGTCCTGGAGCGCGGCACTGCACCCCAGGTTGCCACACCCCCATTGCCAACCACGCATGAGAGCCAGCAGCAACATCTTGTTTCTGGCTTGGAGCACGTTCTCACCTCGGGACCGTCCTCTCCTGTATCTGTCTAAGCAGCGCTTCGGCCGTCACCACCCTCCACCAATGAAGCATCACCTGAGGACCTCCTCGGCCAGGCGGCTTGGAGTCAGGAGGGGAAGGGGAAGGGGTAGAGGTGGGGAAAAGAAGCGGGGGGGGGGGGCGGTGGGGGAGGATTGGTTTGTACAGAAATGCTGATGATTTCAGACTAATGTTCGGTTTAAATGTTTTTTATTTAACAAAACCTTGTAGCGCATTGGCTCAGATAGCTGCACCGTTACACACTGGTGATTCCTTATCAAAGGGTATAATGACACTTAACTTCAATCAACTTAAACTTTAACTGTCACCAAGGTGATACCCACCATTGATGTATGACCTGCACACCCAGCAGTGTGTCAGCCTTGTAAATAACACCAATGTTCTTTCAGGCAAAGCGATCATTGATGAGCTCGCAGCTATAATGCCACCATGGGCCCTTTCATGTGGTCTACAGGGGAGCGGGGGGCATGGCTTCAGCGTCAGCCTGATTGTCTGGGCCGATGTCAGCGTCCGCCTCCTCGTCCTCCTCTTCCTCTCTCTGGTAAGGTGGACAGTGAGACCCATCAGGCAATTTTTGTCCCCTCCTGATAGCCAAGTTGTGCAGCATGGAGCAGACCACCACAAATTGAGCTACCTGCTCAGAGTGGTATTGGAGCTCACCTCCTGAGTGGTCCAGGTATCTAACGCGCTGCTTCAGCACTCCAATGGTTTTCTCCACGATATTGCAAGTTGCTCTGTGGCTCCCATTGTATCACCTCTCAGCTTCTGTGTGGGTGCCACGTAGGGGGGTCATCAGCCAGGTGGCGAGGCCATATCCTTTGTCACCAAGCATCCAGCATTGACCTTGTGACTCATTGTTAAACAAGTCAGATACAATGCTCTCACGCAGGATGTGAGCATCATGGATGCCGCCCGGAAATTGAGCATTCACTGCCAGTGTAATTTGCTGGTGGTCGACAACCAGTTGGACATTCAGGGATTGGAATCCCTTGCGGTTCCTGAAAACCTCAGCATCCTGAAAAGGTGACCACATCGGGATGTGCATACAATCTATTGCTCCCTGCACCTTGGGGAAGTTTGCAATTCTGGAGAATTCTAGAGCCCTCTCACTCTGTGCCTCCCTGGTCTTAGGGAAGTGAATCAAGCCCCTCCTGCGTGCATACAGGGCTTCAGTGACCTGTCTAATGCAGCGATGTGTGGCATGCTGTGAAAGTTTACAAATGTTACCAGCTGTGGCCTGAAAAGAACCCAAGGCGTAGAACAACAGTGCCGCGGTGACTTTGACCTCGATGGACAGTGCATTACTGATGGTGCTGGCAGGCTGCAGATCTGCCCTTATCAGTTGGCATACGTCAGTGATAACCTCTTTGTGGAAGCGCAGTCTCCAGAGGCAGGTGGTGTCGGGCAAGTCGAGGTAAGAATGCTTCTCCTTGAACTTGCGGGGGGGTGTATCGTCTGGTCCTCCTCATCAGTCTGTCACTTACATTGGGCACATAATGCAGTAGAGTGTTCCTTCGGCGATGTCAAGTCTGCTGCATGTAATTGGTCACCAAGAGAGGGTGAGAAAGGACAGGCCCCATTGCAGTAGCTCTCTGTTTTCCACCGATTGGACACAAACAAGGAATGTCCCAATGAAGACACCTATTAAATTCCAATTGGCCACTGTATGGTCAAGATATTATTAGAGATGTTCACATCAATTCCAACGAACTGCAGAGTACATCCGAACTCCGCCGAGGTTGAAGCACAGCAGCGTTTTAAAGGATGCGACATGTGATCAAGAACATGGCGTCCATAACGCTGTGATTAGTTCCGGTTAGATCCACTTTTTCTGGGCATTTTTTTGGGCAAGCGATATTGTGGGCGATATGTGTGCGAGGTGGTGAAATTGACGCTGGACAATCTCATGGCCGCTCGTTTCGGTAAATATGCTTTTTGTTACAAAAAAACGTGGGCGGGCGTTAATATTGAATCTCGGCGTTATGCACATGGGGAAATTAACACTCGGCGATAAGTTTCCTAAAAATGCCCGTCAGTTTCTATTTTGTGCCAAAATGGGTGATATATGGGCGTTATATATAATTTCAGCGGTAAAATTGGCGTTAAGTGGGCGTTAAGCATGCAAAAAAAGTGGAGGTTCTAGCCCTTAGACTTAAATGTAGGGGGCATGATAAATACATTTTCAGATGATACAAAAATTGGCCACGTGGTTGACAGTGAGGAGGAAAACTCTAGACTGCAGGAAGATATCGATTAATTGGTCAGTTGGGCAGAAAAGTAGCAAATGGCAATCCGGAAAAGTGTGAGGTAATGCATTTGGGGAGGGCTAACAAGGCAAGGGAATACACAATAAATGGGAGGATACTGAGAGGTGTGGAAGAACAGAGGGACCTTGAAGTATATGTCCACACATCCTTAAAGGTAGCAAGACAGGTCGATAAGGTAGTTTAAAAGGCATACGGAATACTTTTCTTTATTAGCCGAGGCATAGAATACAAGAGGAGGGAATTTATGTTAGCACTGTATACCACACTAGTTAGGCCACAACTTGAGTACTGCGTGCAGGTCTGGTCACCGCATTACAGGAAAGATGTGATTACACTAGAAAGGGTGCAGAAGAGATTTACGGGGATGTTGCCAGGACTGGAAAACTTTAGCCATGAGGAAAAATTGGATAGGCTGGAGTTGTTTTCCTTGGAACCAAGGAGGCTGAGGAGAAATTTAATTGAGGTGTATAAAATTATGAGGGGCCTCGATAGGGTGGATAGGAAGGACTGGTCAATAACCAGGGGGCATAGATTTAAAGTAGTTGGTTGTAGAATTAGAGAGGAGATGAGGAAATATTTCTTCACCCAGAGGGTGGTGGGAGTCTGGAACTGCCTGAAAGGATGGTGGACGCAGAAACCCGCATCACATTTAAAAAGTACTTGGATGTGCATGTAATCTACAGGGCTACGGACCTAGTACATGGACACGATGGGCCGAATGGACTCCTTCTGTGTTGTGATTTTTCTATGATTCTATGATTCTATGATATGGGAGGGAGTAGGATATAGCATGTGGCATGGATGGCCCAAGGAATGTAAAAAATGAATCCCACGCTTCCATTAGATACAAAAGCTACAGCTATTCCTACAGATTTGACATAATTGGAAAAGTCTTATTAAATTTCTTTGCATTTTACATTCAATAGATTTCCGTGACTTCTTTCCCACGCTGTCAGGTGGCCTTGCCCCGTGGAAAGAATTATTAAAGTTCTAACAATTACAGAACTTTACAGATTCTGAAACCTATTTTTTGTTGCGTACGACCCTCCCCAACTCCACGATCATAACATATGTCAACAATTTCAGACCACAATACAGTTGATGTCTGCGTTTGATTAATGTGCTAAAAGAAGAAGCAGAAGGCTTCACAAATTATGTAGAAGATACATGCCAAAAATATGGTCCGTGTAAATGCAATATCCCTCCCTGTACCACAATATGTATTAACTGGACAGCATTCGTTGGAGCGGGAACATCCTGCCAGCACATTTTTTTTTTCTAGAAACCCAAGTACAGTTTCTAAAGGTCACTGGGCAATGCATATTCAGATCCATTTCACATCACATATACGCCGTAGAGATAGTTAAGATAAAAGTTTTCTGTGGGCCCTTAGTTCCAAATTGCTCCTATTTTGGTACTAAACTTTCACCCTCACCCAAAGGAGGCACAGGATGGCTGGTGTGGCCAATGGAAAACTGTCACGTTAACATAGTACAAGGTTCTTTTCTGCTGCCTGTGTTCTAACTCGCACCAAGTCCCATCACCCCTGGGCTGACCTACATTGGCTCCCAGTCCAGCAAAGCCTCAATTTTAGAATTCTCATCCTCATTTTCAAATCACTCCATGGCCTCTCGCTTCCTATTTTTATAATCTCCTCCAGCCCTATAACCTCTGAGATCTCTGCGCTCCTCCAATTCTGGCCCCTTGCACATCCCTGATTTTAATCACTCCACCATTGGTGGCCGTGCTTTCAGCTACCTAGGCCCTAAGCTCTGGAATTCACTCCCTAAACCTCTCTACCCCTTTCTTTTCTCCTTTAAGGCACTCCTTAAAACCTACCTCTTTGACCATCACCTGTTCTATATTCTCCTTATGTGGCTCGGTGTTTTGTTTGATAACGCTCCTGTGACGAGCCTTGGGACATTTTACTACGTTAAAGGCGCTATATAAATGCAAGTTGTTGTTGTTTGAGGTTTGGACTGTGGCCCTTATTGGATCAGAGTAGAAGAAGTATTTTGGCACATCTTACATTGACCAGCCTGTTGTGGGCTGTTGACACTTGGTAGCCAGCACAGAAATCCATTACCTCGATGAGTGCAAAATTAATCTTAAAAAGTATATATAAAAAGGTTCTATTTATTGCAGTTTTTTCTCCCCTACTGTATTTTCTTGCAGGTAAGGAAGTTCACTTTCTGCCTTTAGTAGTGTTTCAGGAGAAATTTAAAGGTTTGGGCTAATCCATCAATTATCCCTTTAAAATTGAGGCCCAATACTTTTCATATTATTGGTCATTAAAAGACTAACATGGCATTTTTCTTTTTTCAACTTTAGATTTTCACCATGCCACTTAATACTCAGTCAGGTAGCCATCCATCATGTATGAGTCGAGACATTGTGGCCCAAAGTTTTGTGGGAGGGTGCCCTTTAGCGGCTGATCTAGGTTGGTGAGGAACTTCCGCCCACTCCATGGAAGTGCCAGTGCTTTTTGTCCTGCTTCACTCTGTCCATTGGGAATGTGGTGTAGGTGTTCCTCCTGACGTAGAGATCCGCAGTGACCTCCCTGGTACACAGCTAACCAGGAGATGTCGCTGGCACGAGCCTGTGGCATTGAAGGTAAGGGCCGCGGTGACATTGACAGCCACATGCAGTGCTGTCCATGACCTGGTTTGGGGCTCCAGTTGTAGCTGCAGCAGGTGGGGTAGCTCAGCGAGGGTGCAGAGCGCAGGTGCCTGAAACCTTGTTCCTCAGTTAGGTTGAGGTAGAAGAAGTGCTCCCTGAAGACCCTCTGTGGACATGTAGGACCCTTAGGCGCCCAACAATGTTCCCTCTATATTGCATGGTCACGCAGTGCTCCATGGAACTGACGCAGCCAGCTTGTCGGCTTTTTATTACAAAAACCACGCATGTGTGGTACTTTCAATGACCCGTGCAAACCCTTATAGGGACCGCGCAGAACCAAACAAAATTGGAGGGAATAATGGCACCCGATCCAATTTCTTAGCCATGAATGTTACAGCAGAAGTTACTGGTTAGCAATCAGAAGCGCTATTTTGGCTGATATTTTCTGTGCTACAGAGGTGTTGATCCATGATTGACAGGAAGAAAAATTAAAGGGAATCCTTCACACCTGCTTCGCGAAGAATCTATTAAACAATCCAAACCACACACCAGAAATAAATTCCTAATAAAACTTAAATATAAGACAGTACAAAATATTCCAAAACAAAAGTCTAACATCTGAGAAAAGCAGCAAGATTTCAGCCACAACAGATGCAATAAATTAAAACAAAATTCAAACTTTAACAAACAACTGGAATATAGAAACATTAATCATCACAACAGAAGGAATACCTTCAAAGAAAAACACACATCAAAGTGCCTGCCCAATAAAACATGACAGCAGACAGGAAATTTAAAACAATAAAGAGTTTGTAATCAGTTTTAAGCCCCTTAATAACCTAATATTAATGCATAATCTCCTTCAGAAAAGGAGGGGAGCAAATTAAAGAAAACTGCAAAAATATTCACAACTGATCACAAGCTCCTTTTTTTGTTTTAACTAGATTTTGCCGCTATTCTCCACTCCTGCCCTGAAGGTACAGGCTTTAGTTGAGGTAGAGTCCCGTGAGTACCAGTAGTCCTCTAGTAGGTAGATAGGCATTTTTCATACATCATCACAGACAGTGATCGTCAACACGCTATTCAATTGCCCACACTGCGATATGTGTGGGCACTAGGTCCGTGCAGCAGAGCAGGTCTCCAGTCGTCCTGATTAATCCTTGCCACTGGATAAAGGCCGAGCTCTAGTCAAGCCCGTGTGGTGGCTGATGTGCAACGGTCACCACACGTTAAAAAAAAATCCACGCACAGGCATCTTCCACCACCTCAACTGGAATTCAGGACTGGAACATCGGGTCCTTCATTGAAACATCTGTGAACTCTCGTGGAAGCAAGTCATCCTCGTTCGAGAGACCGCCTATGATTCAAGTGTGGAGGGCAACATAGCCAGGCCCACATTTTCTAATAGGATACACGTGAAAGCAATCAGAAGTGCGAAGCCTGGCTGATCTTTCCCTTCATTATTCCAAGGATACCGAGGCTAATTGTGGCATCCCTATTGAGTGCAATCCCCTGAGCCAGTGTTTGCGCGCACTCAGAGGCCAAACTCCAAACCATCGCTGACACCTTCACTGAAGCGTATGGAAGTCTGGGCCTTACATTAAACATCCGTAAAACAAAGGTTCTCTATCAACCTGCCCCCACCACACAGCACTGCCCCCCATATCATCAAGATCCACGACAAGACCTTGGACAGCGTGGACCATTTTCCATACTTTGGGAACCTCCTGTCAGCGAGGGCAGACATCGATGACAAAACCCAACACCGCCTTCAGTATGCCAGTGCAGCCTTCGGTTGCCTGAGGGAAAGAATGTTTGAAGACCAAGATCTCAAACCCGGCACCAAGCTCATGATCTACAAAACAGTAGTGATTCCCACCCTCCTTTATGCTTCAGAGACATGGACAATGTACAGTAGGCAACTCAAAGCACTAGAGAAGTACCACCAATGTTGCATCCGCAAAATTCTGCAAATCCATTGGCAGGATAGGCGTACCAGCATCAGTGTTCTCTCTCAGGCTAACATTCCCAGCAATGAAGCATTGATCATGCTCAATCAGCTCCAATGGGCAGGTCACATAGTCCGCATGCCTGATTGATACAAGACTCCCAAAACAGGCATTCTAATCTGAGCTCCGTCATGGCAAGCGAGCCACAGGAGGGCAGAGAAAACGCTTCAAGGACACTCTCAAAGCCTCCCTGAAAAAATGTAACATCCCCGCAGACTCTTTTGAATCCTTGGCCCATGACCGCTCAAAGTGGAGAAGAAGCATTCGGGAAGGCGTCGAACCCTTTGAGTTTCTTCATCGGGAGCACGCAGTAGTCAAGTACAAACAGTGGAAGGAGCATACGACAAACCAAGCACCCCATCCCTTCAACCACTACCTGTCCCACCTGCGACAGGGTCTGTAAATCCCATATTGGACTCATCTGCCACCTTAGAACTCATATTAGTGTGGATGCAAGTCATCCTCGACTCTGAGGGACTGCCTAAAAAGAAGAAGTGTTGCAGTCTTGCCTCTGAGTCAGAAGGTTGTGAGTTCAAGTTCCACTCCAGGGACTTGAGCACAAAAAATCTAAGCTGACACTCCAGTGCAGTGCTGAGGTGCCATCTTTCGGATGAGATGTTAAACCGAGGTCCTGTCTGCTCGCTCAGGTGGATGTAAAAGATCCCATGGCTCTATTTTGAAAAAGATCAGGGGAGTTATCCCCACTGTCCAGGCCAATATTTATCCCTCAATCAACATAACAAAATAAAACAGATTATCTGATCATTATCACATTGCTGTTGGTGGGAGCTTGTGGAGTGCAAATTGGCTACCGCATTTCCCACATTACAACAGTGACCACACTCCAAAAATACTTCATTGGCTATAAAGTGCTTTGAAAGGTGCTATATAAATCCAAATCTTTCTTTTCTTTACTTGAGTTGAGATTGGGGAGGGGTGGGGGAAAGTAAGTTTCAACTTTAGCAGGGGCATGAAACAGGCGGTAGCAGATTAGCCTATCGTATCTACCCCACCCAATAGGGAAATTGGGTGGGGTGTACAATAGGTGGCCAAGCTGCTACCGCACGTTCTGCACCCCTGACAAAGTTAGATTTTGCCTCGGCCCCCCCGATAACGCAACATGGACAGGAATACTGACCTGGTACTTTCTGGTTGGTATGACTTCATTTTTTTGATTGAGAAGCAATGGTGAAGGGTTATTGCTTATGTTGCAATACACTGTCAAGGCATTACCTTAGGCTGAACTGAGTGGTATGGAGTCTTCCCCTTCTACTCGACCCTGAGCCGACTATTTGATACCGAAGCAGGTCAGTAGCCAAGACTGCATTTTTCCAAGGAGAAGGAAAGGTGGACTTGAGGTGAGAAAGATTGAAGAGAGGGTATAGAGCAGACACACATTTTGAGGATAATCCAACAAGTCCGGAATCATATTGGAATCCAAAGAGATTTGGTGGGGTGGATACACTCTTAATTTTTGATGGTCATAATGATCAAACATAACTGGCCAATCCTTCCTGGAAAAATAACGGCGAGTTCACGACACAAATTACATTCAAGCTGAAGGATGCAGGAAAAAAGTTTAACTATCAGCAGACACGGAGCGATGCCCCACTCCAGCAAGATTTACACTGTGCAGAAATCAAGATAATCAAGGTTAGAGTTGAAGCTTAAAGGTCACCTTTAGCTGTAAGAGAGCTTGCAACTGAACCAGTGGAGCGGAAGAGGATTAGAAAGGAGGACTCACTTAAATTATGAGACAGCTTTGGCAAGAGACAAGAAAGGAGCAATTGCTGCAGGGGCAGGAAAGCAGTATTTGACACTTCTTTCCAGTAATTTACAGAGGAAATAAAATTGGCTCAGGATGCTTCAGAGTAATCAAGGCACCAGGTGCTATAGGCAGAATCTTTACAAGATACAGCAGAGCAGGCATGACTGAACCTAGATGTAGTATCAGATCTGATAGAAGAGGAAGAATGAAGTATGACGCCTTTTATGCTTGTGAAAATAATATCAGTTATTTCACTGGCATAGGCAGAAGAGTCAGAAGAGGGGGAGTAGCAGTTGGATCAGGGAAATCGAAGACATACTGCTCATAAGTTTCCATGTTGATTTGTTGCAGGGTACTCTGCAAGAAGTAAATAGTCTCTCCATATTGAACTATTGGGGGAGCTAATCAAAGGATCATTAAGGAAACAAAAGCTATCAACCAGTAAGCAGACAGAGCAATCAATTGAATCATGAGGGCATCATCATGTCTTCTGCCAAGGTCATGCATACGCAGTACTCAGAAAGTGGGGTGGGAAGGGGGCGTGGGGGAGGGCGGTCACAGAATAACTATCAGAAGCAGAAACCCATGTGTTTTTTTTCCATTCCTAGACTAGAGCAGAGATTTTAACTCTCGGTTGGAAAGCAGGAAAGAGTCGTGGACTTCCCGTCCGGATGTTGCCGTGGGGAGACATGGTGGATTTTAACGGCCAGACCTCTTTAACATTTTGCCGGCTAGTTGCCCGGCCAAAACGAATTTAAAGAGGCTGCTGAGTGCTGCCCTATGAAGCGGCTCAGAGGCCACCCACTAGCATTCAGGTAAGTCGTTGGGGTGGGGCGGGTATTTGGGGGTGGGGGGGATTTTGCAGGCATCAAGGGGGCAAGCCTAAGGTGTCAGAGGCCCAAATAATCCGTCTGGGGCCCGGAGAATCACTCTTGTTTCTTCGGCTCCCGCAAATATACCATTTATACTTACCTTTCGGGGTCTTTGCTTCTGCACAGGCAGGTTTTATTGGTTGGAGCATCCACGGCTCCAGGAGTCAGTTAAATCTGCCTCAGGTAGCTGAGCAATAGGACCCCAATTTGCATATATTAAAGAGGCATCCGCCGGGCAGTGGGAATTAAATTCCTCAATTAGGGCTCTAATAGTAGTTTTAAAATATATCAACGATAATGAATTTTAATCAAGTAGATTTCCATCTTGCGATGTTTTACGACATTATAGGCACTGTATAAATACAAGTTGCTGTTGTTAATTGCCAAGTAGAAATTCTTATAATATGTTTTGATTTATTTTATCAAATCTTCCTTATAGTTAGAAAGTTTGAGCCTCTCCATCCCCCTCGCTCCTTCCCCCCACGACAATACTCAACCACCAACAGTCTTTCACAAATATATGAACTACGTATATATAAATTAACTACATAGTCCACAAAATATATTTGATGGTTGATATGCAACAGATCTTTATGAAGTTCTGCAGCTACTTAGTTTGTGATCACATATGCAGTGCAACTGAATCCCATCAACACAGTGCAGGTTTGCCAAGACATTATTTTTTAGTTTAAATTTGGATGTCGTCAGAATATAGATGAGAGCAAACAATTTGCAAGCCTTTGTACCTCAGCCCATTTGATCATTCATCCGAAAATCCGACGTAATCAGAAACATGTTTTCACAAAACACACTTTTACGCAAATATACTTTGACGCCAGAGTTCCGATTTTGGATGGAAAATCGTAGGGAGCGCTCACTGACTCCTAAGTAGGACTGATTCCCAGATCGAGCGCTCCCGACCGACAAGTGAAGCTCGTTGGGAAAATAACGGGCCCGCATCCTCTTGCGTTTTTCATCCATTAATTTAATCTGATGTAAGGATACACGTTGGCCCTCGGGCACTCAGGTTCCTGCTCCTGCTCTGCTACCACCACCTGTTCCTGTTCACTCTTACTTCATGTATCAGCCTCGACAAATTGACTTACTTAAAGCCCCCAGGGTGAATGTACCTGTGCTGGCACTTGCTGTGGAAAGCTAATATTAAAGAAGCAGTTCCCAAGCCAACGGTAAGGTTAGGTAGAGGGGGCTCATCTCCTCCTCAGTGCAAAAGCTGTTTCATTGTGTGCTTTAATGATTGACAGCAATAGCTTAGAGCAAATGACATAATTAGGGTAGACTTAGCCAAAATGATCTCCCCTCCAGCGACACTGGCTGCCAATTTTCTTTGTAAACACTTAAGTCGACAACATAGAAAGTTGCTGCTGATAAAGGTCCAGCTGGGAGATGGAACCTCATTAGAAGAGGTGTAACAAAATCGCAGGCCGATCGAAGCTCAACAGCTTGCTCCCTGTTTCAAAATCCAGGGCCTCGGAGAATGAGATGATTAAGGAACATCTGTGAGGACTGGGGAGGGGGGTGGGGGGGATCAGTGCAGGATAAATGAAAGGATATGAAGCTATTGAGGCACAGTTTGCCCTTTTACCACGTTTCACGTGACTGCACCTGAAATCTGGCATAAGCCTAAGACTTTAGCTGGCCGCCATTATTGAAAGGAGTTGAAAATGAAACTTGTCATTTTAGGTCAGTATCTATTTACTTCATCCCGCGGTAAAGACATCAGCACCTCCTGGGTTTACCTGCAGCCCCAATTACCTATGGGCACTAACAATCATTGTTCAATGGTTCTTGACTAAAAAAAAGCACAATACCACTGAATTACAACAAGCATAGCATCAGCAAATTCATTCCTAGATTCCACAGATAACAAAGGTCAAGTGGCCCTAAACGGTAGAACCTGATCTATAGTGTCAGTGCCACAGATATAGCTCACATTCAAAGTATAGGGGGGATGTCTTAACTACATGACAATGCTCTTGATATTTATTAAGATGACATAAGGGTAGATTTCCTGCGATGCTCAAGAGCACAACAGAACACTAAATAAGGGCTATTTATCCATTCAAATAGGGCACTGCTGCCCCTTGAAACTCTTCCAGAGTTAATGCTAAATTGACATTTATTGCAAGTGACCAGCATGTAATCTGGCAATTTCTGGGAGCTTGTAGATTTGGGCGTGGGATATCTAGCACTGCTCAAGCTATTTAAAAGGCTACATAAGTCTTATAAGAGGAAGCAGCTTTTTGGTAGCCAAAAATTGACAAAGGTGCTGTACTTAATTATATTATTAAGCATCGCCATGGAAGAACATCCAGGTTTATTGATGCAGCAGCTGAGATGGTTCCACAGCAAGCAGAGATGAGAATTTTGGTCTCTAAGGGCCTAAGTTTCCACATGATTTGCTCCTGATTTTTAGGAGCAACTGGTGGAGAATGGAGTATCTTAGAAATCGCAATTCTCCACATTTAAGTTTTCTGCAGTTCTAGTCATTTAGAACAGTTTCACTTTTGAACAGAATTTTTTTTTCCAAAAGGGGGCGTGTCCGGCCACTGACGCCTGATTTGAAAGTTTCCACAGTGAAAACATACTCCAAACTAACTTAGAATGGAGCAAATGAAGATTTTTGTAGGCCTGAAAAAACCTTGTCTACACATTAAAAAATCAGGCGCAGGTTACAAATTAGGCGTCGGGAACGAGGTGGGGGGGGGGAAGGGAAGTCATTAAATTCTACAATAAATCCTTAGTTATACTTATACAAATATTATACAAATAAATCCAACCTGAATAAAAATTTATAAGCAAAGAAAAGATTAAATAAACCATGTTCCTACCTGTGTGAAAGTGCTTCAGGCAGGGAGAAGGCTGCAGGAAGCCTCACAAGTTGAGGCAGCCATTCCCGACGGCAGGGGGGGGAAAGGCAGGGAGGAGGCAGCCGTTCCCGCGGGCGGGTGGGAGGGAAACGCAGTGAGGGTCCGACCGACCGACGGCAGCAGCCGTTCCCGCCGGCAGTGGGGGGGTGGGGGAAGGCTGCAGGAAGCCTCAGAAGTTGAGGCAGCCATTCCCGACGGCAGGAGGGGGAGGCCCCCCTGCCGTTGGTCGGGCCCGTCGGGAAACGGCTGCCTCAATTGCTGAGGCTTCCTGCAGCCTTCTCACTGCTGCAAGAAGCCTCAGTGCTGATCATGGAAGGGCAATGTGCTTTTATTAAAAAATGATAAAAAAATGAACAGCTGCAAAGAACGACAAAAATGGCCGAGTGCCAATGTTTCCTTCACACTGCGCGTGCGCGAACGCTCCAGTGCGCACGCGCAGGGTTGCCGGCACGAAAAAAACTCATTTAAATGGTACCTGCCCCCTCCTACTTACAAAATCGGCGTGAGTGGTAGGATTGAGCTGCAAAGCGCTCGAGAATAGCGCGTTTTTTTTCAGGCGCCGTTTTCGGCGCGAAAAACGGGCGCCCAGCTCGGAGGGGCGCCTGTTTTGCCGCGTGTGGAAACTTGGGGCCTAAATACTGGCTTGACATCCAGCGGGATACTCATTTCCAATAGGAGTGGGGTGTTGATTCTTCCACCCCTTTCGTAGCTAGCCAGTCTTCTTGGTAGGGGGTTGTGAGTCAGGCTCACGATCTGCCCATGCAAAAAATGGGTTGCCTCATGTGCTGCTTGGCATGGAAGAGAAAGTCGAAGAAGAAGAATTGAGGTGCTATTGCAAAGAATGGGTGAATGGAGTATCCTCTGCTATAGGGAGCAGTTCAGAATATCTGGCCGGAGATAGGGTAGTATGTAAATGAGGTCTGTAGTACCCAGGATAAATGGCACCAGACTAGGAAGAAGTTTTTAGACCTGACGAAATAAGGCCAAGGTATTGCTGCTTACTAGTACCTTACAACAAGTAGATGGGAATACAATGAATGTCACAAAATGTATCTCCTCATTATCTGTTACACATTGACTGTTGTTCCATGCAAAGTACTCAGACTACTTCAAAGTTCCTTTAATGATCACCGTGCATGCCTTTACTGCTGCAGGGAACAAATTCCAGCTGCACCTTATCACGGAAACTTTCACCAAGCATGCTTCACACTAAGAATCCTTCTAACAGAAGGAAGCAGACCTGAACTGGAGATGGGTACTACAATTTTAAGCTTCTGAGTGTCTCAGAAATAGCCACCTTGGGAGACCCTTGGGGATTGAGAGTAAAGATGCAATGTGGCATTTTGGATGTGAAGGCTGAAGGCCTTCCCAAAGCTCAGAGTTTGTAGCAACCTTCTCTGGAGGCCCACTAGAAAGCTGTATCATTTTGCAGACAGGATTGTCCCATGAACATTCAGGAAAATTACCCTCTCTGCTTTCAGAAGATGAGGAAAGAAAATTTGCACAAAAGATTTTTTTTTAAACAACCTATAATTAGGTTTATTCTAATGGATTGCCATATATTTTATCAAAGTAAATATGATTCCCATCATGTTTCCAACATTCTTTACACAAGCCCTGAAAATGGAAAACTTTATATGCTTAGCACTTAAAATAAAATATTTGGCTATCTATTCAGCATATTCATCCTTACAAGGAAACCAATATTTATTTGGAATGAAACATAGACATAGGGAGAAATCCTGGCTAATTAATTTAGATTTTGTTCTGTCATTTTCTTGCTCACACAAAATGGTCAGCTAGAATGTCCACAATGGGTGACACCGAAATTGTCATTGAGCATTAAAATCGTAGTTCCTTTTTTTCAGTCTTTGTGTGGCTTCTGCCACTCTAATCCATATTTGACACTTTGCCCAGAACTCCAAAGTATCAATTTTGCTGACATTATAGGCTAAAATCTACATTATTGAAAATGCTGAATGCACAGACACCTGTGGTATGTGTGCACCTATCACAGTAGCAGGGGCTGCACCAAATTTTGCAATTTAAGCTCAGCCCAGAGACTTGGTCTACAACATAATTAAATGGGGATCGCAAACTCTGGCAAGGGAGCGGCTCTTAAAGTTCTCTAGAACAAGAAGAAACTTGTGGTAGGGACAAAATAGCTGCCTAAATGACCAAGTGATCACATGTAGGCTACGCGACGACCAATGATACTGAAGAGTTAGAGATTTATTTTCATTCACCTTCATCATTCAGGAGGCCTGCTTAAGCAGGCGAACCCCCAAACACTCTAGTGTGCCCAGCTTTTAGGGGGCAAGGTTCACACATTGGATGGAACTTTGCCTATAAAATGTGGGCCCAAACCATTTAAACCAGGATTGAAATATTTTACCCAAACTATGAATGTCCAGATTTTCACTTGCAACAGTGGGCTCAGGCTTACAAATCAGACAAACAAGATTGGCCACCCAATGTAAAGGCCGCGAGTTCAGCAGTCAGGAGGTGCGTCGCTGAGGCGTGAGTCCCGGGATCAGCGAAAGGCCTATAAATGCCACGAGTTCAGCAGTCGGGAGGTGCGTCGCTGAGGCGTGAGTCCGGGGTCGGAGAGGCCTATAAAGGCCGCGAGTTCAGCAGTCAGGAGGTGCGTCGCTGAGGCGTGAGTCCGGGGTCGGCGAGAGGCCTATAAAGGCCGCGAGTTCAGCAGTCGGGAGGTGCGTCGGAGATGCATGCTTGTGTAGCTACAGGAAGAAGGAAAAAAGAAGTAGAAAGAAATAGAAAGGTGATGTCACAGCCAAGGGGGTAAGTGATTGGCTGGTGATTGGTAAGTAGTTTTTCTTTTTTCTCTTCTATATCAGTGAGTAATTTTTAGCACTGTTGTTGCCAACTTAAGTTAATCTAAGGGTTAAGTCATGGCAGGAGAGCTCGGACACATGTTATGCTCCTCCTGTACTATGTGGGAAATCACGGTGTCCCTGATGACTACGTGCGGGAAGTGTATCCGCCTCCAGCTCCTGACGGACCGCGTTGCGGAATTGGAGCTGAAGGTGGATTCACTCTGGAGCATCCACGATGCTGAGAATGACATGAATAGCACGTTTAGTGAGTTGGTCTTACCGCAGGTAAAGGGTCCACAGCCAGATGGGGAATGGAAGACCAACAGGAAGAGCAGTGCAAGGAAGGTAGTGCAGGGATCCCCTGCGGTCATCCCCCTGCAAAACAGATACACCGCTTTGAGTGCTGTTGAGGGGGATGACTCATCAGGGGGAGCAGCAGCAGCCAAGTTCATGGCACCGTGGCTGGCTCTGCTGCACAGGAGGGCAGGGTAAAGGGTGGGAGAGCGATAGTGATAGGGGATTCAATTGTAAGGGGAATAGATAGGCATTTCTGCGGCCGCAACCGAGACTCCAGGATGGTATGTTGCCTCCCTGGTGCAAGGGTCAAGGATGTCTCGGAGCGGGTGCAGGACATTCTGAAAAGGGAGGGTGAACTGCCAGTTGTCGTGGTGCATATAGGTACCAATGACATAGGTAAAAAACGGGATGAGGTCCTACGAGGCGAATTTAGGGAGCTAGGCGCTAAATTAAAAAGTAGGACCTCAAAAGTAGTAATCTCAGGATTGCTACCAGTGCCACGTGCTAGTCAGAGTAGGAATCGCAGGATAGCTCAGATGAATACGTGGCTTGAGGAGTGGTGCAGAAGGGAGCAATTCAAATTCCTGGGACATTGGAACCGGTTCTGGGGGAGGTGGGACCAGTACAAACCGGATGGTCTCCACCTGAACAGGACCGGAACCAATATCCTAGGGGGAGTGTTTGCTAGTGCTGTTGGGGAGGAGTGAATCTAATATGGCAAGGGGATGGGAACCTATACAGGGAAACAGAGGGAAATAAAAATGAGGCAGAAGCAAAATATAGAAAGGAGAATAGTAAAAGTGGAGGGCAGAGAAACCCAAGGCAAAAAACAAAAACGGCCACATTACAGCAAAATTCTAAAGGGGCAAAGTGTGTTAAAAAAACAAGCCTGAAGGCTCTGTGCCTCAATGTGAGGAGTATTCGGAATATGGTGGATGAATTAACTGCGCAGATAGCAGTTAACGGATACGATGTGATTGGCATCACGGAGACATGGCTCCAGGGGGACCAAGGCTGGGAACTCAACATTCAAGGATATTCAGCATTTAGGAAGGATAGACAGAAAGGAAAAGGAGGCGTGGTGGCGTTGCTGGTTAAAGATGAAATCAATGCAATTGTAAGGAAGGACATTAGCCTGGATGATGTGGAATCAGTATGGGTGGAGCTGCAAAATACCAAAGGGCTGAAAACGCTAGTGGGTGTTTTGTATAGACCACCAAATAGTAGTGAGGTTGGGGACAGCATCAAGCAAGAAATAAGGGATGTGTACAATAAAGGTACAGCAGGAATCATGGGCGACTTTAATCTACACATTGATTGGGCTAACCTAACTGGTAGCAATGCGGTGGAGGAGGATTTCCTGGAGTGTATTAGGGATGGTTTTCTAGACCAATATGTCGAGGAACCAACCAGGGAGCTGGCCATCCTAGACTGGGTATTGTGTAATGAGAAGGGACAAATTAGCAATCTTGTTGTGCGAGGCCCCTTGGGGAAAAGTGGCCATGATATGGTAGAATTGATAATTAAGATGGAGAGTGACAAAGTTAATTCGGAAACTAGGATCCTGAACTTAAGGAAAGGTAACTTCGACAGTATGAGGCGTGAATTGGCTAGAATAGACTGGCAAACGATACTAAAAGGGTTGACTGTGGATAAGCAATGGCAAACATTTAAAGATCACATGGATGAACTTCAGCAAATGTACATCCCTGTCCGAAGTAAAAATAAACAGGGAAGGTGGGTCAACCGTGGCTAACAAAGGAAATTAAGGATAGTGTTAAAGCCAAGGAAGAAGCCTATAAATTGGCTAGAAAAAGCAACAAACCTGAGGACTGGGAGAAATTTAGAATTCAACAGAGGAAGACTAAGGGTTTAATTAAGAGGGGGAAAATAGAGTATGAGAGGAAGCTTGCAGGGAATATTAAAACTGACTGCAAAAGCTTCTATAAATATGTGAAGAGAAAAAGATTAGTAAAGACAAACGTAGGTCCCTTGCAGTTGGATTCAGGTGAAATTATAATGGGGAACAAAGAAATGGCAGACCAATTGAACCAATACTTCGGTTCTGTCTTCACGAAGGAAGATACAAATAACCTTCCGAAGGTACTAAGGGACAGTGGGTCTAGTGAGAAGGAGGAACTGAAGGATATCCTTATTAGGCGGGAAATTGTGTTAGGGAAATTGATGGGATTGAAGGCCGATAAATCCCTGGGACCTGATAGTCTGCATCCCAGAGTAGTTAAGGAAGTGGCCCTAGAAATAGTGGATGCATTGGTGATCATTTTCCAACAGTCTATCGACTCTGGATCAGTTCCCATGGACTGGAGGGTAGCTAATGTAACACCACTTTTTAAAAAAGGAGGGAGAGAGAAAACGGGTAATTATAGACTGGTTAGCTTGACATCGGTGGTGGTGGAATCGATCATGAAGGACGAAATAGCAGCGCATTTGGAAAGCGGTGACAGGATCGGATCAAGTCAGCATGGATTTATGAAAGGGAAATCATGCTTAAATAATCTTCTGGAATTTTTTGAGGATGTAACTGTCAGAGTGGACAAGGGAGAACCAGTGGATGTGGTGTATTTGGACTTTCAGAAGGCTTTTGACAAGGTACCGCACAAGAGATTGTTGTGCAAAGTCAAAGCACATGGTATTGGGGGTAATATACTGACGTGGATAGAGAACTGGTTGGCAGACAGGAAGCAGAGAGTCGGGATAAACGGGTCCTTTTCAGAATGGCAGGCAGTGACTAGTGGAGTGCCACAGGGCTCAGTGCCTGGACCCCAGCTCTTTACAATATACATTAACGATTTGGATGAAGGAATAGAGTGTAATATCTCCAAGTTTGCAGATGACACTAAACTGGTTGGCAGTGTGAGCTGTGAAGAGGACGCTAAGAGGTTGCAGGGTGACTTGGACAGGTTAGGTGAGTGGGCAAATGCAAGGCAGATGCAGTATAATGTGGATAAATGTGAGGTTATCCATTTTGGGGGCAAAAACACGAAGGCAGAATATTATCTGAATGGCGGCAGACTAGAAAAAGGGGCGGTGCAACGAGACCTGGGTGTCATGGTTCATCAGTCACTGAAAGTGGGCACGCAGGTACAGCAGGCGGTGAAGAAGGCAAATGGTATGTTGGCCTTCATAGCTAGGGGATTTGAGTATCGGAGCAGGGAGGTCTTACTGCAGTTGTACAGGGCCTTAGTGAGGCCTCACCTGGAATATTGTGTTCAGTTTTGGTCTCCTAGTCTGAGGAAGGACGTTCTTGCTATTGAGGGAGTGCAGCGAACGTTCACCAGACTGATTCCAGGGATGGCTGGGCTGTCATATGAGGAGAGACTGGATCAATTGGGCCTTTATTCACTGGAGTTTAGAAGGATGAAAGGGAATCTCATAGAAACATATAAGATTCTGACGAGACTGAACAGGTTCGATGCGGGAAGAATGTTTCCGATGTTGGGGAAGTCCAGAACCAGGGGACATAATCTTAGGATAAGGGGTAGGCCAATTAGGACTGAGATGAGGAGAAACCTCTTCACTCAGAGAGTTGTTAACCTGTGGAATTCCCTGCCGCAGAGAGTTGTTGATACCAGTTCACTGGATATATTGAAGAGGGAGTTAGATATGGCTCTTACGGTGAAGGGGATCAAGGGGTATGGAGAGAAAGCAGGAAAGGGGTACTGAAGGAATGATTAGCCATGATCTTATTGAATGGTGGTGCAGGCTCGAAGGGCCGAATGGCCTACTCCAGCACCTATTTTTCTATGTTCTATGTTTCTATGACCCAAGACCACGGTTGGGTCCTCATAAAAATGACCCTTATATTTTATGCTCTTTGAGGAAATGAACAAATTGTATGCAGCCTATCATGTTCCCGACCTGTCCATATTTTATTTTCATAATTGGAACTTCTTTTTTTCTCTAATATTCTCCCGTCCACTTCTTAAAGTTCTGATTCTTGCTGGCATAGATGGTTCCACCAGTATTGGTAGCCCACCAATATATCGCCCAAGTGGGTGTTCTTCTTGAATAAGCCATGAGACAAGTCTCAGAAACAATTTGAACTAGAGTTTGTGTCACAGCCAAGTTTGATTATCTTCTCACCCACACAAATGCACCTTCCGCAGTAGTCACAGGACAGCCATTCGGAGCAGGAGCAGTTTGCTTTGTGAAGGTCTGAGAAATGTAAATTACAGGGGTGAGACGGAACTTCCAACTATGGGGGCCATTCTGCCTGACCTCACTTTTTTCCTCACAAAAGTTAACCTTATCTGCATGGTACCAGCAGTCCTTTACAGATTGGAAATCCCAACCCCACAACCTTGGTGCACCCTCAGCACGTTCTGGGTTATGTACCGGGAGTGCCATGCAAGTATGTAGATGCTCTGAATCTGCTGGGCAACGAGTTTATAGTCACTAAATTCTGTTTTATTACGTGGTTACCTAATTTAGGGGGATTTGTACCAATGTTTCGGGGACCGAATTATGCAATTGCAATCAATATTCTGCTAAAACTGCCTAGTCTCGGCGCAGCAGCAATATTTAAGGAGTGCTACAATTTAACTGGATAGCTCTTGGGAACCAAGCCCAGTTCTCTGTTAGATTTTTAACATTTCTAACAGGCAGCTGGCCACGCTCCACTCCTGCAGGCACCCGAGACTTGCAGCTCATCAAACTACCACATTGAGTAGATCTCAATGGAGGCATCACAGTTAAGCTGGATTTGATTCAACAGCTGTACATGGGAATTTCTGGGGAATTATTATGATGCCAAAATTATAAACATTACAAATTTCTCTGCAACGTTTTGGTCCTCCACAACCCGCCTCGCCCCCAAAGATGTTGACTCCGACAGGACTTTAGTACCTTGCCCATGTGGCCATTATTCATCTGTGAGTCTTGACAATGAGTGGCCACAGGCTATTCAAGCACATTGAAGCATCACTAATAAGCCTGATCCTATCCTCACCCAATGCCCATGCGCGAGCAATCAAAAGCAAGCGCCTTCGGTGATTTTTCTTCTATTTAACCTGGGAGCACTGAGACCAAACCGCCACTCTGGCTGCGATCAGATCATTCAGCTCAGGCCATGCATTGATCCTGAGACCTTCCTAGTCAGCTACCCACTGGATAAACCCAGTAAGTCATTGTGGGAGCCATTATAACATTTAGCTTTATGTTTAAATCAAGCAGTTATTTCCTTTGAAAAAATGGCAATGTGTTCTGTTTCCAGACATAGCCAAGTACTGGGTTTCATTTGTGACACTTCCCATACCAAATAACAGAACACAAGAACTAAGTGTGCTCCAGTCTATCCCTATGTTTTTCCATTGCAGCATTACAAATAATACAAGTCTCTTTTCAACAATAAGAATGATGCCCAATTACAGTATCAAATCATCCTGTAGCAGATAATGGTGTCAATCTAATGTTCCAGTGGTAATTGCTTTCAATAATAAATTGTATATGTAACAACCAATATTGCAGCCTCAGAAAATGGCTAGCCAAAGGAAATGCCCATGGCTGAAACCCAGTTATACTGCTAAAAGAAGTTCCTGTATAAATTTATCCACTGCTACTAGAATGTGTTCCCATTCACTGTGTATTCAATGCGATGCAGTTCATAACTTATATTAACTTATATTGATGTAGCCTCCCTGCACATCTCACAGATATGTCTCACAGCTCTTCATGTACATAAAAATACTTTGCAGTGTAGTTGTTATGTAACTGAACATGGCTGGCATTATTCGCACAGCAAGCTTACACAAATGGCAATCAAATGAATGCTCAGTTAATCTATTTTTAGTAGTTCTGCTTGAGGGAAAATTTCTGGCCAGGACACCTCCCTACTCTTCACTAAATGATGTTATGGGATCTTAACACACACCTGACCCATTAAAATAAGCAGTCAGGGCCTTGTTTAACATCTCACTTGATGACAGTGCATCTGACAATAGGTGTTCCCTCAGTGCTGCTCTGAAGTGTCAGCCAATATTGTGTGTTGAAGTCCTGGGGTGGGGCTGGAAATTACAATCTTCCGACTCAAAAGGTGAAAGAGTTTGTGCTTGTTGGGTGTGCTGCGGCTGAGGTTCCAAGGGCTGCATTTTCGGCTTGTTTGTGCCTCTGTTTCTGCGTTTGGGCATAACACTGGGCATCCAGCTTTTAGCGTCCGGCTGATAAATTCGACTCATGGTTTGCGGTGGCACAAAAACTTACTGCCCTGTCCTTTAGTTTCATTGAGATCATGACATCACTCGCGTGCGATGCTCCGCTAGCTTCCTGGATGCAAAATTCGGGCCCTAACACCTCATTAAATGCCTGCCCCAGGAAACGTCTGAAAACGCATTGGTGTACGCATGACTCTAATTCGGAGTCAATGCCGGGCCACCAGACGTGCGACCTGGCGATAGCCTTCATCATGACTATGCCTGGGTGGATACTGTGTAGGTCGCGTATAAACATTTCCCTTCCTTTCTTGGGCAAAATCACACGATTCCTCCATAGGAGACAATCCTATTGGATGGACAGTTCGTCCTTGCGTCGGTGAAAAGGTTTGATTTCATCTTGCATTTCCCCGGGAACCATCAACCAGCTCCCATTGAGGATGGAGCTTTTTACTAGTGATAGCAGGGGGTCTTAGCTGGTCCAGGTCCTGATCTGATGAGCCATGACGGGTGACCCCTCACTCTCAAAAGCATTCATTACCAGAAGCAAGTCTGCGGGTTGCGCCATTTCCACTCCGGTGGTGGACAATAGCAGCCGACTGAGGGCATCAGCGCAGTTCTCAGTGCCTGGTCTGTGGCGGATTACATAGTCATATGTTAATGTCCATCTCTGGATGCGGGACGAAGCATTGGTGTTGATACCTTTGCTTTCTGAGAGCAATGAAGTAAGCGGTTTGTGGTCGGTTTCGAGCTCGAACCGGAGGCCAAATAGATATTGGTACATTTTCTTAACCCCGTATAAACATGCTAACGCTTCTTTTTCAACCATACTGTAGGCTCTTTCAGCCTTGAATAAACTTCTGGACGTATATGCAACTGGTTGCAGTTTGCCTGACACATTTGTTTGCTGTAACACACAACCGACCCCGTACGACAACGCATCACATGCTAGTACTAAGCGTTTACATGGGTGATACAATACAAATAACTTGTTAGAGCATAGCAGGTTTCTGGCCTTGTTAAAGGCTGTCTCTTGAGATTTACCCCAAACCCAGTCATCACCCTTGCATAGCAATAGATGCAAGACTTCCAGCAAAGTGCTCAAACCCGGTAGAAAGTTACCAAAGTAGTTGAGGAGTCCCAGGAACGAACGCATTCTGTGGTCTGGGTGCATTCTTGATGGCCTCCATCTTGGAGTCCGTGGGTCTGATGCCGTCCGCCGCAATGTTCCTCCCCAGAAATTCGACCTCTGGTGCCAGGAAAACATAATTGGAGCGTTTCAGCCTGAGTCCCACTTGTCCAATCACTTTAGAAACTCTTCCAGGTTGTGCAAATGTTCGGTGGTGTTGCGACCAGTGATCAAGATGCCGTCTTGGAACACCATGGTGCATGGAACCGATTTCAGCAGACTCTCCATGTTCCTCTGGAAGATGGCCACAGCCGAGCGAATCCCAAAGGGGCATCTGTGGTATACGAACAGTCCTTTGTACGTGTTGATGGACGTCAACTTCTTTGATGGTTCAGCCAGCTCCTGTGTCATGTAAGCAGAGGTTAGGTCTAGCTTGATGAACAACTTTCCCCCTGCTAACGTTGCGAATAAGTCCTCCACTTTGGGTAGCGGGTACTGGTCCTGTAACAAGACTCAGTTGATCGTTACCTTGTAGTCCCCGCAGATTCTGACCGTCCCATCGCTCTTTAGTACTGGCTCGATTGGACTGGCTCACTCGTTGAACTCGATTCCCTCTCATTGAAGTCTGTCCAGCTCGATCTCGACTTTCTCTTGCATCATATATGGGACTGCTCGGGCCTTGTGATGTACAGGCCGCGCCCCAGGAACAAGATGGATCTGCATTTTGGCACCTGTAAAGTTGCCGATGCCTGGCTCAAATAACGGCGTGAATTTGTTTAGCACCTGGGTGCACGGGGCGTCATCCACCAAAGACGGTGCTTTGATGTCGTCCCAGTTCCACCAGATCTTGCCTAGCCACTCCTGCCGAACAGCGTTGGGCCATCGCCTGGTACAATCCATAGTGGTAAATCATACACCATTCTGTCATACGATACTTTCACTGCCACACTGCCGATAACAGATATGAGTTCTTTGGTGTAAGTGTGCAGCGTAGTGTGAATCGGGCTCAGTTTTGGCCTCTGTGCCTTGTTACGCCACAGTTTCTCAAAAGCCTTCGGGCTCATAATCGATTGACTCGCCCCCGTGTCCAATTCCATGGAGACTGGAATGCCATTAAGTTTAATTTTTAACATGATCGGAGGGCATTTGGTGGTGAAGGTGTGTACCCCATACACTTCCTCTTCATCCTCCGGTTGAGTTGCCTCTCCTTTTCGTGCAGTGTGATCCGCGCTGGTTCGGTCGTCCTCTGCTGACTCTGCCACGTGGTAAGTCTGAGGTCGCTTGCACATTCGCTGGAGGTGCCCCATTGTTCCACAGCCCTTGCACACATAGTGCTTGAATCGACACTCATTGATGGGCTCTGTGACTGTCCCCGCAGCGCCAGCATGGTGTTAATGGATTTGCATTAGCACTCCACAGCAGCACTGAGTCACCCTAGGCCTGGCCTCTGCGGTTGCGTGGGCCCTGCCATGCACAGTTCTGCCTGCTGAAGGCATTATTTTATGCACAGCACTTGCCGGTGAGCTTCGATTCTGTGAAGATATCTGTTTCGTGTTGTCGCTCATGGATATGAAGGCTTGGGCTCTCGTGATGGCCTTGCTCAGATCTAGGGACTCGGCAGACAGTAGTTTGTGGAGGATGGCCTCGTGGCCAATTCCGAGCATGAAGAAATCCCGCAACATTTCCCCCAAAGATCCTGTAAATTTGCACCGTCCCACAAGGCGTCTTAGGTCAGCGACAAAACTCGCCACGTTCTGGCCCTCGGAGCGATGGTGCGTGTGAAAGCGATACCTGGCCATTAAGATGTTCTCCTTCGGCTGGAGGTGTTCCCGAGCCAGCGCACTCAGCTCTGTGTAAGTCTTGTCCGTTGGTTTGTCTGGGACCAGTAGATTTTTGAGGAGGCCATATACCGACATCCCTCATGTGGTGAGGAGAATCGCCCTACGCTTGGTCTCCGTCTCAGCCGTGTCCAGCTCGTTTGCCATGAAGTACTGGTCGAGACGCTCAACGAAGGCTTCCCAATCATCACCCTCAACAAATCTCTCAAGAATACCAACGGCAGCCATTTCGGCATGAAAGTTCATGATCTGTAACTTGTCGCCAGTTGTTAAGTTCAGAATAACTACATGAGGCTATGTTGTAAGCTCAAACCATTGTGACCTTGGTCTCTTTGCTATAACTCCAAAGTGAGGCAGCAGCGTCGTGGACTGTCTTTTATACCTGCTTGCCCAGGGTGCACAAGTGACCCATAGGTCTCCCACAGGTGTGCCCCCTAGTGGCAAGTTTTACACATAGGTGTGGTTCACATACATAACACTTAGTACTGTACTGCAGTGTTAACCTAGTTCATATGTTCTAGCAAGAGAGAGACAGATTTTTTTCTGTGAGCAATGCCATGGAAGACTAACTAGCATTGTTATAATATTGCTGTATAGTTTCTCTCCTGTACCTGTACTGATTTCATTGAGCCACACAATTCCTTCAGCTGACAGGAGGGTGGACAACCTGGCCTCAGACTTTTGCTAGTGCCTCTCTTCAGCCATCTACCAGTGGCAGAAAGGTCAGTAAACAGAAGACACAGATTTAAGGTGATGTGCGAAAGAACGAGAGGCGACATGAGGGCTTTTAAAAACCTTTGCGCGGGTAGTTGTTGTAATTTGGAATGCAATGCTTGGAAAGGTGATGGGAGCTGATGCAATAGAAACTTTCAAAAGGGAATTTGATAAATACTTGAAGGGGACAAAATTACAGGCCTTTGGGAAATGAGCAGGAAAGTGTGACTAATTGGATAACTCTTTCAAAGAGCCGACACAGGTGTGATGGGCTGAATGGCCTCCTTCTGTTCTGTATCATTCTTTGATTCTATTCTAAGGTATACAAACACAGCGCACCAAAGACTCTTCTTCTGATTTTCCCTGCCTCTTCCCCCCCACTACAATGGAAAACTCTAAAGAGGGAATAGAGGCTAGGCTCCTTCCAAAATGACTTGACTGAGAATGGAAGCTTAACAGAATGATGGGAATCAAAAACACATAGGGCCCAAGTTTCCCGAATTAAAAATAATGCCACTCAGTCATCTGGACGGCCATTTTTTTCTGGCCCCTCGGCCCTGAAAATAAAAATCTAAAGTTTTCTTCCAGCATACACACCTTCTGGCGCTGGTGCTACCCAAGTCGATCTCGCAGGGCGGAGCTTCCAGTGTGTGCTTGAAACATACAGTGCATGCGCTCAAAAAAAAAAAATCTGTGTGTAGACCTTCGGCCTGGGATAGCAGCGGGCCGCATGGATGGGGGATCTTCAGCAGGAGCAGCATTATTAGTAAGCTTACATTTATTTTTATTTTTATACTTGCATATAGTTCATGTTCGCTTTTTAAATTCCCTAAAAGTTTATTTCTAAGAGACGGGGAGTCCCTTCGGCTGGGGATAGGTGCAGGCCAGCGAGATTCCTCTAACTGCAGGTAAGGCTTTTTCCTATGGTGCTTCTAGGGTCTTTGCGCCGGTTTGAAAAGTTTTGTTGGTGGCAAAAGTTGGCCTTATGCCCAGAAATGACGCGCAACCTTCTTTTACAGGTACACCAACGCCAGAATGTATGGCGCCAAACAATCTGGTGCTGGTAGTAGACGCTGGTGCCCCAACATTGGGGAATCTTTCAACTGAGCTTCAGTGCCAAAAAAATCACCGGGCGCTGAAAAATCGGCACCCGATGCTGGGCAAAATTGGAGCCATAGCTTCTCTCAATGTTACAACACACGCTACAAGGTGTTATACCACTGACTACAAAAGAGTTCTTTGGTTGATAAGTTTACTCCATACCCAAACAATGATTAGTTTATTTGACAAATATATCTCCATTTAACATGGATTTTCCAAAGCACGATAGCTATTTTAAATAATACCTATTTTAAATCAGAAAACAATAGCAAAATTTAAAAATCTATTCTTTCAATTTTGTTATGAAATAGAGCGACTGACCAGAAAGCTTTAAAGAGGAAATATCAAGGAAACATGTCTAATGGATAAATCAATGAGCTTGCCAAGAATGTTTCAATCAGAGGATAACAACTTCAGAGAACAGCATCGTACAATTCATATCATTTCATCTTTTCTTCACATAGTGCAATGCAGAATATAGAAACTAGCAAGCTGAAGAAAGGATGTACAGCAGATTACTGAAAGTCCAGTGAAACAGAATGAACCAACTTAATTGTTGACCTTCTCCCATGTGTCATACAGGCTGATAGATAGCGCTCGGCATATAAAAGTTGACTTAAGTTACTAAACTCATCAGTTGGCACATGGCATTTTGTTACTGTGACTGTGGTAGCTGAAAGACAAGACACTCATGCAGCTGACAGATAGAGCTGTAACTGCCAGGTCACAGCAATCTAGCTGTCAATTTTAGGGCAGAAAAGGCAAGAATGGGCTGTAACTGCCAGTTCATATATCAACTTCTGCCTCAGGTTTTCATCACATTTATCTTGGTTCATGAATGTGTGCATTTCATTTCCTACTTCTCCAAAGTAGTACGGTATGAGATGTTTGTTCTGTGCCTCATCCGATGCAAAGACACAAGAATGCCATTAAACGTTTGGCACAAACATTTACAGTTTATAGATTTTGTTATTTGGTGTTTGATCACCTCTACCTCAGACAACCCCGGCGAAAGGTGTATAAACAGATCTCAGCAGGGAAATAGCAATTAACATTTGCAGAATAATTCTTCCATTTTTTTCAAATTTCCTACCTTTCTCTTCTGGAAATATTGGCTTATGCCTGGCTAAGAGCATAAATTCAGCAATCCTGCATTTGCAGGGAGCACAAGTTGGAAACATTAGCATTACAATGTTGCAGCTTTATCTCCAAACTTTACTGCATTTGAGCACAGCTGTCTGCTAGGCGTAGGGGATAAGTGAATTTACCCCATGGTTTCATGGGTGCTGCCAACCATCTTGTGTTTCAAACCAATTGACCATTCTTCATGTGTGACAGAGTATTAACAGGCTGTTCAATCACTTATGTCTCCTTTCATTCTTACTTTCTAGAAGACATTCTAGATGGCTGGGTCACTCCATACTGAACTGTCAATGTTTGTAACACGGAAGGAAGCAATTCATTGGGACAATTCTGGTTTCAGCCCAGTGCCCCAGCATATGTCAGTTAGCATGAAGTTTGCATGCACACCGTTTGATCTGTTCTGAACTTGCCTGTATTTGAGGGTTAAACTCGAACGGGCAAGCAACAGGCATGCATAGCATCTACCGTTGTTGGCTTGCTCATTGTGGTGCATACGGCTGCGGCTCTTTAAGACATGCAGCAGCTTTCACGTGCAATCCTGCATTTCTGAGGGAGGGGGGAAAGTTACATTTGGAGCTTAAAAGAGAGACCATGCCAGGAAGCAATTGAAGTAGCAGTAGGTCTCCTGCAGAGGGTTCATGAGCAGCAGGTATCCCTGGTCAACAGGACAAGCACATTCCTCTCTGTTCCCACCGAGCATAAGGTGCTGCTTTTCCAAAGTACAGCTATCCAGCCACCTTTTTAATGCTCCTCCTTTCCCACCACTTACCCCCTCCATGTCTGTGCACTCTGTCATACTTAGTGCTAAGTTTTCAAGCTCACTTACTGAATTCTCCAGGATGTGTGTAATTGTGCTGGTACTCCTACTGTTGGTGAGAGTCACAGGGTACTGTGAAATGTTTCCTCGTTCTGGGCCACCGTGCATGCTGACAGCCTACTCTTCCAGGCCTACAATAGCAGAAAAGGAACAAAAGTTAGAATGCTGATTCCAACTGATAGCTTCAGACAGAGCTAATTTTGCAAATACTTTGTGTGATCTTTGGGTGGTTGGGCCTATGTGTGAGAGTGAGAAGGGTACGGCCACTGAACTGGGTGAAGTCCCATAGCTTCACCTTTACCCATTCCTTCTATTATGTACAATCTTATTATGAAAGCAGAAAAGTAGTCTCAACATGTTGTAACCTGAAGGCCCACACATGGAGTGAGTCATGTACCCAAACTGAAGCCTATCCTGTGTGCCAGTAATTGACCAAGCATGATGCAGCTAAGTTATGCTGCGATGATTGTGCAGTTGGCAATGTGCCAATATTTTCAGTTCCAAGTTGAAGGTTGAATGTACCCTGCTGAAATACAGTTATATATTGGCCCTGAAATTCCAATCAGAGACTTCCTTCGGACGAACACTTACGACCCGAAATTTTTCAACGAATGTACCTGGTGGTCCCGGAAGCATCTTCGATTCCGGTTGCAGGCCTTCTTTCCATACGCTTCACAGCAGGTCCCCGTCTTCTAGAGACAGACGGAGAAGCTGGAGTCACGTGGGTCTGGACAATCAATCACGGTACAGTATTCTCATTGATAGTAATAGGAACTTCAATTTTATGAATTCCCATTACTATCAATGAGAATAACCCCCTTAAAACACCCAAACACAACATCATAAATTAACTTTAAAAAAAACACCTCACATATTTAAAATTAATTGAAATTAAAGTTAATTAAATGTTTTAGAAAAAATAAAAATTGGGGGATTTTTTTTAATGTGTTTTAATAGGGTTTAAATAAACTTACCTTAATGGACAGGGTTTTTACTGTAAAAATGTGTGATTAACTTTAATTTTTATGTGTTTTAAAACTCTTACACTGGTAAAAGTAGGCTATGTGCCTGCTTTTACCAGGCATGAGTTTGAAGGACATTCGCTGGGCAAGAGCTAGGCAAATATCCCAATCTTGCCTGCGCAGATGTCCTTCTCCCAGGGATGCGGCAGGTCTGTCAACAGATCGGAAAAGCTGGTTTTCGGCGCATGCGCATTGCGCGCTGAAAACCGTCTTTTGCAGGGCCTCGCCGAGTCTGTGCACATTCCGTACGGACCCGGCAAGGCTGGGATTTCAAACCCATTATAACTGAAGAGCTGTGGGACTGTGTGAGGACCAGCAGAAAATGTGCAACAGGTTGAGAGGCCACACCTTTACTTGGGCCTTCTATTTGGTAAATGGTACTGTGGGGTAGTCTTACCTTGGCAGCTACCTTATGGTGTTCTTTCTTTGTCTACACCTTTTCCCAGGTCATGTGGATAGTGTAGACAGCATTGTGCCCAGCTGCCACTTCCTGTCAAGTTTGCTGTAAAACTGTCCTTGGGCAGACACTCCCAAATGCCAAACAGGTCATTCTCCTTTGCACTCAGCTCATGCTGCAGAACTTTCACTTCATCAACCATCCAACACGGAGTTTGGGCGTTGTTGTGTTCTGACTCTAGCCCACAGACTCTGTTTTCTGCCTCTACATTTGTTTTGCCATTCACTTCTTTGCCTCCTACAGCCTTTGGAAAGGCTGCAGAAGCTAAAAGGTCATTAGCAGATCTTTGGAAAGGCTGAAAAGGAATTTGTCCCCACATGCAGCTGCTTATGTTTAACTCACCACATCCCTTTAATTTTCACACACAACTCTTTGAAGGCTAATGATATGCCAGATTTGCCAACCCACCCCCTTGTTGTGAGCTCTCAGCACCAAGCCCAATCGAGGCTGGGAGCTCACTTTCTTGTTTTTTTGTGTCTCTCAACTTCTTTGCACTTTTTTTGCCTGTGAAATCTGCTCTTTAAAATGGTGCATGAGGTATATCATCCCATTAACATCCTTTGTCTGTCATTCTCATGTATTTGAGAATATGAACAGTGAGTGTTCATTACTGCTTGGGGCAAATTTGTGTGGGTGCAATCAGCATACTACTGCATGGAAAAATGAAAACTTTGTATAATTGCATGCTCTATATAAAACAGCACAAGATATACACCTGAATCTGTGCTTGCATACATGAAAGAGAAAAAGGTCAGCCATCATATTTTATGATCCAAATATCTTAAGAAGTCAGAAAGGCTGTTAAAGTTTTGCATTTTTTTTGTCTTAGGTCTTTAAATAACACAACTGATAATGATATCTTATTTCAGAAACCTCACAGTGTTTTCAATTCAAAGGCAGGAAGTACAAGGGAATAGCTGAAACACTATAATTACTGAACATGAGATATGAACTACAGGGTATAAAAATAAATTAGATAGATGAATTATCAGAGGAAGAGGTGGACTGATAATCTGTATTTATTACATTAATCCCGTGTGTTTGTTTTACATTTTTTAAGTCTTTTTAAGATGATAGGTTATGATAAATTGCTTCCCTTGTTGGATGGTAACTTTCCTGCATCAGGTTTCAATTTATGTTTGATGCTCTATGCTTTGTATTAATACATACTGTACAGAAACATAATAGTCATGAAGTGAATAATTAAATACCGCCCAGCTCATAATGACATTTTTATAGCAGGTTTGTTGACATATTTACCATCCAGTTTACATTGTTTAAGTATTCATTTCCAGCTGCCTTTTATCCCTTCCGAACTTTTAGAAGAATTCAAGGTCGCTTGCCAAGTGGTGATTAGACTTCAATTCAAAATAGTTCCTAAATGAGTACAAATGACTACCTAAAATACCAGAGATATTTTTCCCTGATGAATGGACACCACTGCATGTGGTTCTGTCGAATATGTGCCCAGAACTTCAATGGTTAAAGTACTTCCTTCATACTCCTGTATTCATTCTTCTGCTCCTCATACCTGACTGTAGACTGAACTTAATCAGCATAAAGTTTACTGCCATGGACTTGACTTACTGTCACGTCTCAAGTTCAGAAAGTATTAATTTGGGGGGGGGGCGGGGGATGAGATGGTTAAATTGTGAGGATGCCATAAATTGCTTTGGTCTATGTGTAAAATCATGCAGTAGCATTTATTTTCAAATGGTTTACAATAAATTGCTTGGTTTTCTTTGCGAAAGGCTGGATATATTGAAAGTTAATAGCTATCACATATAGACAAATAATTCAAAATACATTTCATGCTTTATTAGGATTCCTTAACTAGGAGCTATTGCCAGCAACTAGACGTAAACATGGATATGGGCTTTAAGGAGGAAGCATAAATACACAGTTGTTTTTTAAAGCCTGATTTAAGTAAATGTTCTCTAAAATAGGAGGTACGGAAATTATTGCTTCAGAGATCAAGCACAATTTTGTTCTTAGCGGCTGCATAACCTCAAACCCTACATAATAATCTATGCTTCTGTGCCATATCAGTTCTGTTATTATTCTTGGTAACACTAACGATTTGAAATTGGATAAGAATATATGTGGTTAGTTATCATGACTCTGTTAATTTAGCTAGTACGTTAAAGTGGAACAAATACTTGCGGTTGAACAGTCTTGTGCTTCCGCATAAATAATCCATGGTTTCGTCAAAGCACCTTTCAAACTACAGGGTCTAGAAATTCTATCGTGCTTGAAAACAGGTGCCCGCAGGGCGCAGGTCGGTTCACGTGATCGCAGCAACCACAGGAAATTGGTGCTCAACCCTCATTTTAATCCCAGAACAGGCAAAGCAGCGCAGACGTTTGGGGGTGCAGGAAATCGAGGATATCTGACACCACTTAAAGGCAGTTTTTAAAGGGAAGGTGCACTGCGGCTGTAGACAGCAGAACTGAAAGGTGTAACATGGCTGCAAGAGTTCCAGAGTATGCATAAATAGAAACATAGAAACATAGATAGTAGGTGCTGGAGTAGGCCATTCGGCCCTTCGAGCCTGCACCACCGTTCAATAAGGTCATGGGTGATCATTCACCTCAGTACCCCTTTCCTTCTTTCTCTCCATATCTAACTCCCTCTTGAATATATCCAACAAACTGACATCAACAACTCTCTGCGGCAGGGAATTCCACAGGTTAACAACTCTCTGAGTGAAGAAGTTTCTCCTCATCTCAGTCCTAAATGGCTTACCCCTTATCCTTAGACTATGTCCCCTGGTTATGGACTTCCCCAACATCAGGAAAATTCTTCCCGCATATAACCTGTCCAGTCCCGTCAGAATTTTATATCTTTCTATGAGATTCCCTCTCATCCTTCTAAACTTCAGTGAATACCGGCCCAGTCGATCCAGTCTCTCCTCATATGTCAGTCCTGCCATCCCGGGAATCAGTCTGGTGAACCTTCGCTGCACTGCCTCAATAGCAAGAGCGTCGTTCCTCAGATTACGAGAACAAAACTGAACACAATATTCCAGGTGAGGCCTCACCAAGGCCCTGTACAACTGCAGTAAGACCTCCCTGCTCCTATACTCAAATCCCCTAGCTATAAAGGCCAACATGCCATTTGCCTTCGTCACCACCTGCTGTACCTGCATGCCAGCTTTCAATTACTGAAATACCATGACACCCAGGTCTCGTTGCACCTCCCCTTTTCCTAATCTCCCGCCATTCAGATCATATTGTGCCTTCGTGTTTTTGCCACCAAAGTGGATAACTTCACATTTATCCACATTATACTGCATCTGCCATGCATTTGCCCACTCACCTAACCTGTCCAAGTCACCCTGCTGCCTCTTAGCATCCTCTTCCACAGCTCACACCTCCACCAGCTCACACCTCCACCCAGCTTAGTGTCATCTGAAAATTTGGAGATATTACACTCAATTCCCTCATCTAAATCATTGATGTATATTGTAAATAGCTGGGGTCCCAGCACTGAGCCCTGCGGCACTCCACTAGTCACTGCCTGCCATTCGGAAAAGGACCCGTTTATCCCGACTCTCTGCTTCCTGTCTGCCAACCAGTTCTCTATCCATGTCACTACATTACCCCCAATACCATGTGCTTTAATTTTGCACACCAGTCTTTTGTGTGGGATCTTGTCAAAAGCCTTTTGAAAGTCCGAATACACCGCATCCACTGGTTCTCCCTTGTCCACTCTACTAGTTACATCCTCAAAAATTTCTAGAAGATTTGTCAAGCAGGATCTCCCTTTCATAAATCCATGCTGACTTTCCAAATGCGCTGCTATTTCATCCTTAATAATTGATTCCAATATTTTCCCCATGACTGATGTCAGGCTAACTAGTCTATAATTCGTTTTCTCTCTCCCTCCTTTTTTAAAAAGTGGCGTTACATTAGCTAGCCTCCAATCCATAGGAACTGATCCAGAGTCTATAGAATGATGGAAAATGATCACCAATGCATCCACCATTTCTAGGGTCACTTCCTTAAGTACTCTGGGATGCAGACTATCAGGCCCCAGGATTTATCGACCTTCAATCCCATCAATTTCCCGAACACAATTTCCTTACTAATAAGGATTTCCTTCAGTTCCTCATTCTCGCTAGACCCTCGGTCCCCTAGTACTTCCGGAAGATTATTTGAGTCTTCCTTAGTGAAGACAGAACGAAAGTATTTGTCCAATTGGTCTGCCATTTCTTTGTTCCCCATTATAAATTCACCTGAATCTGACTGCAAGGGACCTACGTTTGTCTTCACTAATCTTTTTCTCTTCACATGTCTATAGAAGCTTTTGCAGTCAGTTTTTATGTTCCCAGCAAGCTTCCTCTCATATTCTATTTTCCCCCTCTTAAATAAACCCTTTGTCCTCCTCTGCTGAATTCTAAATTTCTCCCAGTCCTCAGGTTTGCTGCTTTTTCTGGCCAATTTATATGCCTCTTCCTTGGATTTAACACTATCCTTAATTTCCCTTGTTAGCCACGGTTGAGCCACCTTCCCCGTTTTATTTTTATCCCAGACAGTAATGTACAATTGTTGAAGTTCATCCATGTGATCTTTAAATGTTTGCCATTGCCTATCCATCGTCAACCCTTTAAGTATCATTCGCCAGTCTATTCTAGCCAATTCATGTCTCTTACCATCGAAGTTACCTTTCCATAAGTTCAGGACCCCAGTCTCTGAATTAACTGTGTCACTCTCGATCTTAATAAAGAATTCTACCATATTATGGTAACTCTTCCCCAAGGGGCCTCTCACAACAAGATTGCTAATTAGTCCTTTCTCATTACACATCACCCAGTCTAGGATGGCCAGCCCTCTGGTTGGTTCCGCGACATATTGGTCTAGAAAATCATCCCTAATACACTTCAGGAAATCCTCCTCCACCGTATTGCTACCAGTTTGGTTAGCCCAATCGATATGGAGATTAAAGTCACCCATGATAACTGCTGTACCAGGTTTTCCAATGTGGTGCTGGAGACCCTGGTTCAGGCTGTCAGCAGGAGGTGGGGCATGCTGTTCCCCCTGCCTCTCTCCCTCCACCCACAAGGGGCAGGAACCCCTCAAGTTAACACCTCAGAAGACAGTGTGAATAGGTGTCCAAAGAGGTGAAGGCAAGGTGCTTAGGTCTCAGGACTTGGCTGCTATGCTGCACAATGTTTAATGATTTCACCAGAGTTTTCAAGATAAGAATCCTTTCTCTCACATCAATTGCTCTTCCCTCATACTTGCACAACCTGTAGCCCACTACTCATAGCATTCCTCCCACTTCTCTACAATCTCCAACAATCACTGCATACGACACTCCAACTCCTTCTCGCCCTACTCACACTGTCAGCACTATTGCAACCCTCATTTCCCCACACCTCACATCTGGCACATAACATCCACACTATTCAACCATGATGGGATCATTCTCAAATAAACTCACAAGGCTGCCACTAACACAGTCCTTTCTCTCACAGGAGAATATTGCTGACAAATGAGGCATCAGGCAGAGATCGAAGAACCAGAGATCCCCACGCACACACTCCCGCCATTCCAGGAGGACTTTCTGGATATTTTGGGAAGGAATGGCAATGCTGGAGGAGACACTATATGCAGGGCTTCTTCATTCCTTACCCTCTTTATCCTCTTTTCATTTCTAGCTCACACTATACAGTCGGCATGACAAACTGCAGCTTCTTTCAGCAGCTACTCCAGTTTCTGCTCTCCCTTTGCATTAAAGGCTAACCATTCACCCTCTCTTTAATTTCACGTGTTGAAAATGTCGAGACTCCTGTGCCAGTTCAATAATGCACAGGCAGCCTACCTGAAGATGCCGTGCCGCTGAATATGATCATAACAAGTACCAGCTCAGGGACTGGTACCACACATACTTTAGAGAACAGGTCTTCACGTGGTGGATCACCAGGGACAAGTCTACAGGCCCTAGGGCAGGGGGGATAGGACACGAGAGGTGCCATCTCGCTGGAGGGCGAGACCATTGACTAGCTCAGCTGCAGAGGATGCAGATGCTGACTTCGAGGTCCCAGATTAATGAAAAAGGCTGACGGGCAAACACCAGGAAATGCAAAGTGCACTGGACAATCTGCCAACAAGCTTGTTCACCATGGCTGAGAGCATGGAGGAGTCCAGCTCCAACTTATGTTGGGGCTTCACGCAGAGCATGGAGACTACTCTGTCCACATGGACTGAGTGGTGAGCATGAAAACAACAGTGGTACCCACCTCAATGGAACCTCTGATCACAGCTCTGAGAGATTCTGTGGCAGCTCAGACAGTTGCCACAGAAGCAGAGCTACCTCTGTGGTTCAACAGCGACACCTCAATCCTGCATTCGGTTCCTGTGCAGAGCCAACAGAGTTCCGAGGCACACATCCCAGGAGAGTAGCTTTGGTTCGCTGTGCTCCCTCAAAATGACAACATGCCTGCTCCCTAGCCAACCAGTCCAACCAGTGCCATTGTCAGTGTTATATATGCAAACCTGTATATACCTTGTATAGCCACCAGAGGACTCATCCCCTGCCGTCCCAAGGGATCCCACAATCTCTTGGGAGTACAGCTACTTAAGGAGGCCTCACAGGTTGGAGAGGCACTCTGGAGACCTGCAATAAAAGATCAAGGTCACATTTTACTTTGAGCTCACATAACCAGTCAAACTCTTCATTCATACATAACAACTGGCGACGAGATACAGATGATGACCCCAATGATGCAGAGAACAGTGGGCATCCTGGAGAAATTCTCGGAGGGAATTGATTGGGAAACCTTTGTGGAGCGACTTGACCAATATGTCGTGGCCAACGAGCTGCAAGGAGAAGCGAATGCTGCCAAACAAAGGGCGATTCTCCTCACCGTCTGCGGGGCACCAACGTATGAAAAATCTGCTTGCTCCAACGAAACCCACAGAGAAATCATACGACGATTTGTGCACACTGGTCCGGGAGCATCTGAACCCAAAGGAAAGCGTTCTGATGGCGGTGTACCGGATCTACACCTACAAAAGATCTGAAGGTCAGGAAGTGGCGAGTTATGTCGCTGAGCTAAGACGCCTTGCAGGACATTGTGAATTTGAAGGACATTTGGAGCACATGCTCAGAGACTTTTTCATACTTGGCATTGGCCATGAAGTGATACTTCGCAAACTTTTGACTGTAGAGACCCCAACTTTGAGTAAGGCCATAGCGATAGCCCAGTCGCTCATTGCCACCAGTGACAATACTAAGCAAATCTCTCAGCACACGAGTGCTGCTACAAGTACTGTGAACAAAGTGATGTTGCTTTCAAATCGCAACATACAGGGCAGGCCCCACATGCCTGCAGCTGCACATCCGCAGATGTCTCAGAGTCCACCATCAAGGGTGATGAATGCAAGGCCATTAACACCTTGTTGGCACTGCGGGGGTGATCATCATTTCCATTCATGCCGCTTCAAAGGGTATGTTTTCAAGGGCTGTGGAACAATGGGACACCTCCAACGTATGTGCAGGCGAGATGCAAACCCTGTTAATCTTGCAAACCACCATGTTGCAGAGGAGGACAGATCCACGGCAGATCATGACAAACCAGAACCTCAGACCAAGGAGGCAGAGGTATATGGGATGCACACATTTACCACAAAGTGCTGAAGTTTGAATTAAATTGACTCCCGGTGTCAATGGAGCTGGACACGGGCGCGAGCCAGTCCATTATGAGCAAAAAGACTTTCGAAAAATTGTGGTGCAGCAAGGCCTCAAGGCCAGTCTTGACTCCCATTCGCGCAAAACTAAGAACTTACACAAAGGAACTGATTCCCGTAATCGGCAGTGCTACTGTAAAGTTCTCCTACGATGGAGCGGTGCACAAGCTACCACTCTGGGTGGTACAAGGCGATGGTCCCACGCTGCTCGGCAGGAGCTGGCTTGGAAAGATACACTGGAGCTGGGACGACGTCCGAGCGCTCTCATCCGCTGACGACACTTTGTGTGCCCACAAGTTCCCTTCACTGCTCAAACCAGGCATCGGGAAGTCCCAAGGAGCAAAAGTGCAGATCCACCTAATTCCGGGGGCATGACCCATCCATCACAAGGCGAGAGCAGTGCTGTACATGATGAGAGAAAGGGTAGAGATCAAGCTAGACCAGCTGCAATGAGAGGGCATCATTTCGCCGATCGAATTCAATGACAGGGCCAGTCTGATCGTTCCAGTCCTCAAGGGAGATGGCACTGTCAGAATCTGTGGTGATTACAAAGTAACTATCAATCATTTCTCCCTGCAGGATCAATACCCACTACCAAAGGCAGACGACCTTTTTGCTACGCTGGCGAGAGGAAAGACGTTCACAAAGCTGGACTTGACCTCGGCATACATGACGCAGGAGCTGGAGGAATCATCGAAGGGCCTCACCTGCCTCAACATGCACAAAGGTCTCTTCATTTATAACAGATGCCCTTTTGGAATTCAATCAGCTGCGGCGATATTCCAGAGAAACATGGAAAGCTTACTGAAGTCGGTCCCGCGCATGGTGGTCTTCCAGGACGACATCTTGGTTACAGGTCGGGACACAGTCGAGCATCTGCAGAACCTGGAGGAGGTTCTTAGTCGACTCAACCGTGTGGGGCTCAGGTTAAAACGCTCGAAGTGCATTTTCCTTGCGCCTGAAGTGGAGTTCCTGGGGAGAAGAATCGCCGCGGACGACATCAGGCCCACCGATTCGAAGACGGAGGCAATCGAGAATGCACCGAGGCCACAGAACGTGACGGAGCTGCGGTTGTTTCTAGGACTCCTGAACTACTTTGGTAACTTCTTACCGGGTCTCAGCACACTGCTAGAACCACTACATGTCTTACTGCGTAAAGGGGATGAATTGATATGGGGCAAAAGCCAAGAAAATGCCTTTGTAAAGGCTAGAAAATTGTTATGCGCAAACAAATTGCTTGTGTTGTATGATCATGTAAGCGTTTGGTACTAGCATGTGATGCGTCATCGTACGACGTCGGCTGTGTATTGCAACAAGCTAATGAATCTGGGAAATTGCAACCGGTTGCTTAAGCATTCAGAAGTCTGTCTAAGGCTGAGAGAGCCTACAGCATGATTGAAAAAAAAGCGTTAGCGTGTGTTTATGGGATAAAGAAAATGCATCAATATCTGTTTGGGCTCAAATTTGAATTGGAAACTGACCATAAGCCACTAATAGCCCTTTTTCCGAAAGTAAGGAGATAAATACGAATGCACTGGCCCGCATCCAGAGATGGGCGCTCACGTTGTCCGCATACAACTACACCATCTGCCACAGGCCAGGCACAGAAAACTGTGCCGATGCTCTCAGTAAGCTGCCATTGCACTCCATGGGGGGGTGGAAATGGCACAGCCCGCAGTTTTAGTCATGGTTATGGAAGCATTCGAGAGTGAGCAATCACCCGTCACAGCCCGACAGATTAGAATCTGGACGAGCCAGGATCGCTTACTGTCCCTAGTAAAAAATTGTGTGCTTCAAGGGAGCTGGTCCAGTGTCCCAGTGCAAATGCAGGAAGAGATAAAGCCGTACCAGCGGCGCAAAGATGAAATGTCTATACAGGCAGACTGCCTTCTATGGGGTAATCAGGTCGTGGTTCACAAGAAGGGCAGGGACACTTTCATCGGTGACCTCCACAGTACTCACCCAGGCATCGTAATGATGAAAATGATAGCCAGATCCCATGTGTGGTGGCCCGGTATCGATGCAGACTTAGAGTCCTGTGTGCACAGATGTAACACATGCTCGCAGTTAAGCAATGCAACCAGGGAGGCGGCAACTAAGTTTATGGTCTTGGCCCTCCAAACCGTGGTCCAGCATCCATGTCGACTATGCCCCGTTTTTGGGTAAAATATTCTTTGTGGTTTTAGATGCATACTCCAAATGGATTGATAGTGAGATAATATTGGCAAGCACGTCCGCTGCCTCCACTGAAAGCCTGCGGGCCATGTTTGCCACGCACGGACTGCCTTATGTGCTTGTGAGCGACAACGGGCCGTGTTTCAACAGTGCCGAGTTCAAAGAGTTCATGACCCGTAATGGGATCAAACATGTTACATCTGCCCCGTTCAAACCAGCATCCAATGGTCAGGCAGAGAGAGCAGTGCAAACCATCAACCAGGGCTTGAAGAGGGTAACTGAAGGCTCACTGCAGACTCGCCTATCCCGAATCCTACTTAGCTACCACACGAGACCCCACTCGCTCACTGGGATTCCACCCACTGAACTGCTCATGAAAAGGGCACTTAAGACAAGGTTCTCGTTAGTTCACCCTGATCTACATGAACAGTTAGAGAGCAGGAGGCTTCAACAAAGTACATATCATGATAGCGCAAATGTGTCACGCGAAATTGAAATCAATGATCCTGTATTTGTGTTGAACTATGGACAAGGTCCCAAGTGGCTTCTCAGCAATATTGTGGCCAAAGAGGAGAGCAGGGTGTTTTGGGTCAAACTTTCAAATGGACTCATTCACTGGAAACACTTGGAGCAAATCAAACTCAGATTCACGGACTATCCTGAGCAACCCACTTTGGACCCTACCTTCTTTGACCCCCCCAACATACACATCAGTGGCAACTGACACCGTGGTTGACCACGAAGCAGAACCCATCACCTGCAGCAGCTAAGTAGGACTCACCACACCAAGCAGCCCAGCAAGGCCAGCTGCACAGCAGTCCAGCGAGGGCCCAACAAACAATTCACCAAAACCAGCATTTGCACCAAGACGATCAACCAGGGAAAGAAAGGCCCCAGATCGACTCAGCTTGTAAATAGTTACACTATTGACTTTGGGGGGGGGCGGGGGGAGTATTGTTACATATGCAAACCTGTATATACCTTGTATAGCCACCTGAGGGCTCATCCCCTGGAGTCCCAAGGGATCTCACAATCCCTTGGGAGCACAGGTACTTAAGGAGGCCTCACAGGCTGGAGAGGCACTCTTGAGACCTGCAATAAAAGACCAAGGTCACACTTTACTTTGAGCTCACAGTATCCAGTCAGACTCTTCATTCATACATAACAGTCAGTGCCACACAGCCAGCTGTGTAAGGGTGCCCCAGCCCATGACAAGATGCTTGCAATCTGCTGCACAGAGCTGCTTGAGGTCTTACACCATGGCAATCTGAAGTGTCCTCAATGGAAGCTCAACTGCCCTCCAACTCCCAAGCTACAGCTGTAATGTATTTGCTTCATGGGTTTTTTGCTTAAGATTTCATAACAACGCATTGCTATTAAGAACTAGTTGGTTTATTAATTAAGGTTTAATAATCACACTACACATTACCAGTTCATCCACTACAGCCACTGGGGATACAATTTGTAGGAGCAGTAGAATATAAACAAACACACAAGACAGGCACTAAGGATTGCACAAGGGGATTCTTAATTCAGCAATTTAATTGTTTTACAAAAATGAATTGAGTTGTTGGAATAAAGATTTTTGTTCTGCATTTGGTGTTGGTGTTAATATTTGTAGTGAACTGAGGGCAAAGCCCATGAGGCTGGACTGCAGGAGGGCAATCACGGTGGTTGTTAGGATGGTGGAACTGTTGGTATAATGTGAAGAGGAAGGATAGTTCAAGTGAAGCACTCTTTATCCATTGCCCTCTGAGCTCTGGCATCTAGGCAGACTGGTGGTCAGTGCTACACCTGCTGTTCCTCCTCTTCTTGTTGCTCTTCCTCATCCCTCTCCACTTCTTCCTACGTAGGTGACGGTAAGGCTGGCTCCTCTGCATAGCACAATTTCGCATAATGCAGCATGCAGCACCCAACCACAAATCTGGAAACACGATCAGCGGAATGCCACAGAGCTCCTCCCAAATAGTTCAGGCAGCGGAAGCATTGCTTGAGCACATCAATGGTCTGCTCAATTAGATTTCTAGTGGCAGAATGGTTCTCATTGTAGGCTTGCTCTGCATCTGTGCATGGGTTACTGACGAGAGTCATGCGCCATGACTTCGGAGGGGATATCCTTTGTCACCATTTACCAGTCTCTGACCTGCTGGCCTATTTGGAATAAAGGCAGCACAGAGGAGTGGCACAAGATGAATGAATCGTAACTGCTTCCAGGAGAACAGACACAGGCGTGCTACCTGTGGTCACAAACAAGTTGCAAAATCAGGAAGTGGTATCTCTATTGAGAAAAATGCCAGACTGGTGATGAGGAGCATGTAGTGTAATGTGAGTACCTTATATGACCTCTTTCAACCTAGGGAAGCTTGGAATGCATGCACAACCTATTGTTCTCTCATGTTTCACTTGGCCCTTAGGAAGGAAGTGTAGGTGTTACTTAAAATTGCATAGAATGTTTAGCAAAAAAATAGGCCATTAGGCTCAACTGGTCCGTGCTAGTGTTCATGCTCCAGACAAGGCTCCTCCCACCCCACTTCATCTCACCCTATCAGCATAACGTTCAATTATTTTCTCCATCATGTGTTCATCCAGCTTCCCCTTAAATGCATCAATGCTATTCACCTCAACTATTTCCTGTGGTAGTGCGTTCCACATTCTAACTATTCTCTGGGTAATGAAGTTTCTCCTGAGTTCCCTATTGGATTTATTAGTGATTATCTTATATTTATGGCCCCTAGTTTTGATTTCCCCACAAGTGGAAACATCTCTATGTCTACCCTATCAAACCCTTTCATAATCTTAAAGACCTCCATTTGGTTACCCTTCAGTATTCTCTTTTCAAGAGAAAAGAGCCCCAGCTTGTTCAATCTTTCCTGATAGATATAATCTCTCAGTTCTGGTATCATCCTTGTAAATCTTTTCTGCAACTTCTTCAGTACCTCTATATCTTTTTTCTAATTTCGAGACCTGAATTATGAACTGTACTCTTAAGTGTGGTCTAACCAAGGTTCTACACAAGTTTAACATAACTTCTCTACTTTTTAATTCAACCCTCTTGAAATGAACCCAAATGATTTGTTTACTTTTTCTATAGCCTTATCGCTACTTTTAGTGATTTGTGTATCTGTACACCGATATTCCTTTGCTCCTCTTAGACTCATTTTCCAAGGTGTATGTAGCCTTCTTAATCTTCCCACCAAAATGCACCACCTCACATTTATTTATATTGAAATTCATTTGCCAATTACATGCCCATTCACAGGGTCCAGGAGGAGCGGAGCAAAGTTGGGGCACAGCAGCAAAGTCAAGGCCCAGGAGTGGAGCAGCGTGGACCAGGGAAAGAGCAGAACGGGCCAACAGCGAGACAATGAATCCAAAAGAAAGAGGACCTGTGGGAAGGAAGAAGGCGGACAGTAGGAGTATGTTTGTGTGTATGTACTAGGCCCATGCAGTGGAGCTTTGTTTTCAGTCCTGGGCCCCGACCTTGCTCCGCTCCTGGACTCCGACCTTGCCTCTCCTGGACCTCTTCTTTTGGAAAGGTAAACCAGAAGAAGAACGCCACCTCCATGGGGCAGGCTGTGGCATAAAAAATGAACTAGTTGGCCATCTCAGAGACTCCCCTTGCGGGATAAACGAATGCCTCATGAATCTTCAGCTCATCCTAGCCTGGAACCATTGCGCTATGGTCATCAGCATGTACGTCCCAACTTTGGAAGCTATAGATGAGACCAAAGAGGAATTCTACTCCAGCCTTGAATAATCCCTATCCCAAGTCCCAACGGGTGACAAACTGATCCTCCTTGGCAAATGTAATGCCAGAGTTGGAAAGGACACAGACCCCTGGGGAGATGTGATTGGCAGAGAGGGAAAACCAACTCCAGCGGTACCCTCCTCCTGACGAAATGCTTAGAACATGGCCTTGTCATAACCAGCACCTTGCACCTTGTTCCGTCAGAAAGACAAGTACAAGATCTCATGGCATCTGCTAGACTATGTCATCGTCCGAGCGAGGGACCACAAGGACGTGCGCATCACCCGCGCCATGACAGGAGCTGATGACTGCTGGACTGACCACCGCCTAATCCGCTCTGTCATCGCCATCAACATAGCTCCAAAATAGCGACAGCAACAGAAACAATGCCGCAGGAAAATCAACACTGGAGCACTCAAAGACCCTGCTAAGAAAGCCCTATTCAACCAGCACCTCACTACCAACCTGACGACTCCCAGTGACCCAGAGATGCAGAGCGTCCACAGCGCCTGGTCTGCCCTCAAGGCCTCCATATTTAGCACCTGAGAAGAGACGCTCGATCACTCGACCAGGAAACACCAAGATTAGTTCGACGAGAATGACCAGGAGATCCAGGAGCTAATAAGTTGCAAGAGCAAGGCATTCTTGAACTGGAAACAGCAACACAACTCGAGAGTAGGAAAGCAGCTCTACAGACGTCTGAGGTCCAACAAAAAACTCATGACCTAAAGAACAGATGGTGGGTGGAGAAAGTGCAGGAGATCCAACTACTAGCCAACAACCACGAAGTGCGTGCATTCTTTAGCGCAGTCAAGACTACCTATGGCCCAAGCACCCAAGGTCTTACCCCACTGTTGGCCAAGAACAGAGAGGTACTCATCAAGGACAGAGGGGCAGTCAGTGTTCACTGGAAGGAGCACTTCGAAGATCTCCATAACCAAGACTCTTTCTTCGACATGAGTGCCCTCGACTCCATCCCGCGGCATGCTATCCGCCACCCTCTCAGCACAACCGCAGCCCGGCATGAGTTAGAAACGGCCATCCGACAGCTAAAGAACAACAAGGCCTCAGGAGCAGATGGAATCCCCACAGAAGCACTAAAACATGGAGGAGAAGCACTATTGGTGCGAATACACAATCTATTTTCTCTTATCTGAAAGGAGGAGAGCATGCCAGGAGATCTCAGGGACGCCATAATCATGACCATCTTCAAGAAAGGACGCTGTAATCGTGACCATCTTCAAGAAAGGTGAAAAGTTCAATTGCGATAGTTACAGGGAAAGTCATCGCAAGAATCCTCCTCAATCGCCTTCTCCCTGTGACTGAAGAGCTCCTCCCAGAGTCGCAATGCGGAGTCCATCTACTAAGGGGCACAATGGACATGCTCTTCACCGCACGGCAAATCCAAGAGAGATGCAGGGGACGGCCCTGCCTTGTACATTGTTCTTTGACCTCACAAAGGCCTTTGACACTGTCAACCTTGAGGGATTATGGAGCGTACTCCTCAAATTCAGCTACCCTCAAAAGTTTGACACCATTCTCCGCATGCTTCACGATGACATGCAAGCCGTAATCCTGACCAACAGATCCACCACAGACCCAATTCACGTTTGGACCGGGGTCAAGCAAGGCTGCATCATCGCACCTATGCTCTTCTTGATCTTCTTTTGCTGCAATGCTCCATCTCACCCTCAGCAAGCTCCGTGCTGGAGTGCAGCTAATCTACCAAACTAATGGAAAACTATTCAACTCCTGTCACCACCAGTCCAGATCCAACGTCATCCCACCCTCTGTCATTGAATTACAGTACGCAGACGACGCTTGCGTCTGCGCACACTCGAAGGCTAAACTCCAAGCCATCGTCAATACCTTCACTGAAGAATACGAGAGCATGGGCCTTACACTAAACATCCATAAGACAAAAGTCCTCTACCAACCTGCCCCCACCACACAGTTTACAATGTTTACAATAGTGTAAAGGGCAGAGAGGGGGAATAATTTCTGAAGTGTGTTCAGGAGAACTTTTTTGATCAGTGCATTTCCGTCCCTATGAGGAAGGAGGCATTGCTGGATCTGGTTCTGGGGAAAGATGTTCTGGGGAAAGAGATAGAGAGTACGATGAAGTAGAAAAGGGGGCTTATGACAAATGTCAGGTTGAGAGTACAAGTGAGAACCAGGCGGAATATAGAAAGTTCAGAGGAGAAGTACAAAAGGAAATAAGAGGGGCAAAGAGAAAGTATGAGAATAAATTGGCAGCTAACATAAAGGGGAATCCAAAAGTCTTCTATTGGCATATAAATAGTAAACTGCTAGTAAGAGGAGGGCTCAGGTCCATTAGGAACCAAAAAGAAGTACTTTGCATCTGTCTTTACCAAGGAAGAAAATGTTGCCAAAGTCATAGTGAAAGAGGAAGTAGTTGAGATACTGGATGGCATAAAAATTGATAAAGAGGAGGTACTAGAAAGGCTGGCTGTACTTAAAATAGATAAGTCACCAGGACCGGATGGGATGCATCCTAGGAAGTAAAAGTTGAAATTGCGGAGGCACTGGCCATAATCTTCCAAACCTCCTTGGATATGGGGGTGATGCCAGAGGACTGGAGAATTGCAAATGTTCAAAAAAGGATGTAAGGTTAAACCCAGCAACTACAGGCCAGTCAGCTTAACATCGATGGTGGTGCAGCATTTAGAAATGATAATCCAGGACAAAATTAACAGTTACTTGGACAAGTGTGGATTAATTAAGGGAAGCCAGCAGGGAATTATTAAAGGCAAATTGTGTTTAACTAACTTGATTGTATTATTTGATGGGGTAACAGAGAGGGTTGATGAGGCAATGCGGTTGATGTGATGTACATGGAATTCTAAAAGGTGTTTGATAAAAATGCCACATAATAGGCTTTCCATCAAAGTTGAAGCCTATGGAATAAAAGAGACAGTGATAGCATAGATATGACATTGGCTAAGTGACAGGAAACAGAGAGTAGTGGTGAATGGTGTTTTTTCGGACTGAAGGAAGGTATACAGTGGTGTACCCAGGGGTCGGTACTCGGAACACTGCTTTTCTTGATATATATTAATGACTTGGCCACCCGCCCAAAGTGCCGCCGATGGCCACCGAGGTACCGGACGGAACTTTCGGCAAGGTTTTCATTGTCGAGGTCCCTCGAAGGTCAGCGGGCGGCAAATCAACATCAACAAAAAAAAAAAAATCTGAGGATCTTCAGGGGGCCCCATCCAGGTAAGTACCCGTAAAGAAATAATTTAAAAACATTCTACTTACCTTTTTTACAGGATCTTGACACTCACCATTCAGGACAGAGCTGCCTCCTGCCGCCGACTCCCGCCCACACCAATCTGACATCTCAGCAGGCGGGAGTGTACTTACGTGCATCGGCCGTCCGCTGACATCGACAGGCGTTTCCCGGCGGCTCTCCCCTCCCGCCCGCTCCAGGCCACGTTGAAAGTGGCACTGGGCAGTTTGAGCAGAGGAATGTTGGCGGCAGTGGGCGGCAGTCGGCGGTAAGTTCATCAATTTCGGCCCCTTGGACTTGGGTGTACAGGGCACAATTTCAAAATTTACAGATGACACAAAACTTAGAAATATAGTGAGGAGGATAGGTATAGACTTCAAGAGGACATAGACAGGCTATTGGAATGGGCAGACACGTAGCAGATAAAATTTAATGCAGAAATTGTGAACTGATATATTTTGGTAGAAAGAATGAGGAGAGGCAATATAAACTAAAGGGTACAATTCTAAAGGGGGTGCAGCAATAGAGGTACCTGGGGGTATATGTGCACAAAGCTTTGAAGGTGGCAGGGCAGGTTGAGAAAGCAGTTAAAGATGCATGCATGGTCCTGAGCTTTATAAATAGTTATGATGAACCTTTAAAAAACACTGTTTCAGCCACAACTGGAGTAGCGTGTCCAATTCTGGGCACTGCACTTTAGGAAGGATGTGAAAGCTTTAGAAAGGGTGCAGAAAAGGTTAACGAGAATGATTCCAGGATGATGAACTTCAGTTATGTGGTTAGACTGGAGAAGCTGGGGTTGTTCTCCTCAGAGCAGAGATGATTGAGGGGATTTGATAGAGGTGTTCAAAATCATGAGGGGCCCAAACAGGGAGAAACTGTTCTCACACTCCAGCCCAAAATCAGACGTGCCAGACCAACCATGAATGAAATAAAATATATGCACGGCACACAAGCAGCACTAAGTTGTTCCCGGAAAAGTCGATAACGGGATGGAGAAAAATGCCCCAGAAGTTGACTCGCAGCTTAACAGGACAAACCAGCAACTAAGTGTATGGAGGGTATCAGCCCTTTAAATAGCGCTCCTACATGGTCCTTGTTGCCTGTTAGCACCATGAGTTGCCTTGAAAGTTTATCACATGGCGAATCAGACACGTGGACCGACCAGTTCCACAAAAGGCTCCTTATTTTAATATTACAATGAGCTTTATGAATGTTTCCGGCGGGAGCCATGGATGCCTACAGAGATGTCCGATCCAATATAATGGGGTGGCGCACCTCTGGTGCAGGATGGGCACATGGGCACCACTCACCATATTGGACCCTTAAGCGCCCGTTCACGACTGAAAAATGGATGCAGCATGATCCAGTTTGTAAGCCCTTGTTTTTAAAAATATAGCTAATTGAAACCCTGTTCTACTGCAGTAGTTTTACAAACTGGAGATGTAAACATAGAAACATAGAAACATAGAAAATAGGTGCAGGAGTAGGCCATTCGGCCCTTCTAGCCTGCACCGCCATTCAATGAGTTCATGGCTGAACATTCAACTTCAGTACCCCATTCCTGCTTTCTCGCCATACCCCTTGATCCCCCTAGTAGTAAGGACCTCATCTAACTCCTTTTTGAATATATTTAGTGAATTGGCCTCAACAACTTTCTGTGGTAGAGAATTCCACAGGTTCACCACTCTCTGGGTGAAGAAGTTCCTCCGCATCTCGGTCCTAAATGGCTTACCCCTTATCCTTAGACTGTGACCTCTGGTTCTGGACTTCCCCAACATTGGGAACATTCTTCCTGCATCTAACCTGTCTAACCCCGTCAGAATTTTTAATGTTTCTATGAGGTCCCCTCTCATTCTTCTGAACTCCAGTGAATACAAGCCCAGTTGATCCAGTCTTTCTTGATAGGTCAGTCCCGCCATCCCGGGAATCAGTCTGGTGAACCTTCGCTGCACTCCCTCAATAGCAAGAATGTCCTTCCTCAGGTTAGGAGACCAAAACTGTACACAATACTCCAGGTGTGGCCTCACCAATGCCCTGTACAACTGTAGCAACACCTCCCTGCCCCTGTACTCAAATCCCCTTGCTATGAAGGCCAACATGCCATTTGCTTTCTTAACCGCCTGCTGCACCTGCATGCCAACCTTCAATGACTGATGTACCATGACACCCAGGTCTCTTTGCACCTCCCCTTTTCCTAATCTGTCACCATTCAGATAATAGTCTGTCTCTCTGTTTTTACCACCAAAGCATGGCCGTATACGCAGAGCCATCCTGCTTGACATCTATAGCAGTTTTAATTATCTTGCTGTCAGCTTAAACCACTTCTCCCGTAAGTTGCTCTCTCTGGTAGAAATTTTAAAATTGGGCAGAAAAAGTAAAGCATTTTCAAAGAAATCTTTTGCATTTTGAAACATGGCATGAGACATGGTTGGCTCCTCGTAGCTTTGTTTATCAGAAATTGAGTATTTGTAGCCCACCAGGACCTATATTGGTGGAAGCTCAACATCGAGGCTGTTTGTAAAAGACAAAAAGGTAGGTAATGTTTATTCCAAATGGACTAATTTCATAAACCCCACCCCACTCCCCACTATTTCCTTCTCTATTGACATATGCTGGGGTACAATTCCATGGATATTAGGAGTCCTCTGCTACTTCAAATGGCCATTTTCATGTGTGTCCACCTACACAAGGAGTGTCAGCAGGCGATTCCATAGAAGGCAATACAGCCAAGCTTGATTCTGTCTTCACCTAACATCCACACACAAGCACTTTTGTGCAAAGTTGTTGGATAGCTATCAGGAACTCTTGTTGATTATCCTCCTGTAGCCTCTGTGATTCAATACTGCACCACAGCTGCATTTACTCACTGGAACATCAGACAAACCCAAATTTTGCCATGATGATAGTCACAAATGGAAATGGAATCGTCTGAGTTTACTTGCACCAATTTGCATCAAGGAACACCGTTTTTAATTACAAGGAACGTAATAATCTACTACAGAAAGAAGTTCAACTGGTCCAATCTCTGGCCACACCTGTTAGACAAATTCTGATGTTTCATTATTTAATTAAAGTGATTACGTCTCCAGCCTGACATCTGCTAATTCATATATGTAATTATGTTATTTTCTGAAACACTGTTGAAGCATTTCCAAATACCACAAATAATCATAGGCTAATTTTTAAAAGCACCTGATAACATTTGAGGTCATCATGCTCCCTAATTTGTTTTGATACTTGTTATGTTTATTCTTATTATATGCTAGGATAATAATAAAATGCTGCGTTAAAACTAATTAAAAGATGCAGTTGTGGTAATGACAGGTGCTGTTAACGGCTTTTAAATTATCAGCGGCTGTGATTTTAGGTCCTAGGTACATGTAATGATAGAACATTGTTAGACCTCACACCCTTTAATGACATTCAGTGAGCACTTACCACCATAGCCCTTCATCTGAAAGTGACTGCCATAAACACATTGTCATACAAGGGACAGCTTGTTGTCGACTGAGTAATTTGTAATTGGTTTTACTGAACTGTGAGGTCTACTATTATCTGGCATTGTCCCACATCTGAGCAATCATCGAGAAACGTAAAACAACCCTCCTGTTTGTTTAACATGGTCACCAACTCTGTGCGCTGTGTTTTTTTATCTGCTAAGTATTAGAGAGTACTGCAAATTTTCTTGTTGCAACCAAAGAGCAACACCACATAGCAAACTATTTTCTGAGTTCATTGAAGATGACAAGTTGGTGAAATATTGTGTGAGATCATGATATGACTGTGCTTTAAAAACCTTTTGATGTGGAGAAACAGCAGCTCAGTGTAAATACACAGCACAGAATCTCAACGTTTTCAACTCCAGGGTACCTCATTAGTCATTAGGAATAATTATACCTTCACGCCTGGAACACTCATGGTTTTGAGGTGACATTGATTAACTGAATAATCTTTCCAACATTTTCAATCCTAAAAGACCACAGCGGAAATATATTGCTAATTATTGTAAATGCTTGTGTTAGATGTGGGTGTTTGTCACTGAAAGCTTTGTGACTACTGTCATTCTAAAGTTTTTGATTATAATCTTGATTTACTTGAAGTGGTAATATTTTCTTTTAACCCCTCGCCCCGGTAGTCTTGATCACAACCCGGATGTTTGATGGTAATCAGCAAATATTAGTCAGTGGCGAGTCATAATGCACATGTTTTCCATTATACAAAATATTTTTAAACAGCAATCACCCCCCTCCCGCACCCCTTTTAAGGACTGTTCAAAGCATTATAAATAACTTCAATATCCATTTTTCCCCTGCCTGTCATTGTTGATTTTTTAAATGTATTTAAAGTATCGAGTGCTAATGACATTGTCGAGAAAACTAATTTAGATAATTTATTGACCGTGACAGAAAACAGAAACTGAGTTAACACATGATGCTCAACTGATAAGTAGCTTGGGTTGCTGGTTGTATCGACTGATGTTAAATGTGTTCATCACACCGTTGAGCTCAGTAACTTCTCCTAGCACATCTCTTGATGATGACATCACTTATTTGTATCTAATTATCTAACCGCATGATAAAAATGATACGACTTGCACACATTTCCTGTCCATCACACTCCTGGCATCACATTTGCATGGAACAAATTTCTGTGTCACACTTATAGCTGATTGCTCAGATTCAAATCGGCCCGCCTTAATTCAAATTTCATTCACCTGATTGGCTCACATATATATGTTTGTTACTCCAGAGACAGAAGCATAGAGAGAGAGGGAGAAAATATAATCTTTATATTGCCCCATCCCCTCCAACCCAGTTTTGCAAGACCCCAATGACTTGAAGTGCTACCAGTCCCCAAGCCCTCTTGTCACCACCCTCCTCCCCCTCCATCCCGCATCCTCAACTGACCTCTAGAATTCTCCAGCAATATGTGAAATATCTACCTCTAACCTGATACATGTTGCTCACCATCATAGCTGTGTCCCGAGAGCTTTAAAAAAATTGAGATAAAACGGAATACATATAATAAAAATGAAGGCCATGGATTTACAGTTTCATGGACAACTGGATAGAACTGCAGAATTTGGTTCGTAACATTCACGATAATCTCAGCACAGTACATAATAAAATCCAATTATTAAGGACAATTTAACAAAATGATTCTCCTAATAGGAGCCTTGCCTGCAATTAGATTAGAAAATCATGGGCATGATTGCCATAATGTCACCTTCATTAAAATGAATCATAGGCAGTGTTGTGTATGGAGAAAGAGTCAGACTGAACACTGTGAGCTCAAAGTAAAGTGTGACACTAGTCTTTTATTGCAGGTCTCCAGAGTGTCTCTCCAACGTGTGAAGCCTTCTTAAGTACCTGTGCTCCCAAGGGTTTATGGGATCCTTTGGGACTCCAGGGGATGAGCCCTCTGGTGGCTGTACAGAGTAAATACAAGTCCACATATATAACAACACTCCCCCCAAAGTCAATGTGAGTCGATCTGGGACCCTTCTTGCCCTGGTTGATCGTCTCGAGTGAAAGCTGGTGTTGCTGAATCATTTGTTGGGCCCTCGCTGGGCTGCTGTGCAGCTGACCTTGCTGGGCTGCCTGGTGTGTTGGGCCCTGCAGGGCTGCTGTGGATGATGGGTTCTGCTTTGTGGTCAACCGTTGTGCCGGTTGCCACTGGTGTGTATGTTGGGGGATCAAAAAAGGTAGGGTCCAGGGTGGGTTGCTCAGGATAGTCCATGGATCTGAGTTTGATTTGGTCCAAGTGTTTCCGGTGAATGAGTCCATTTGAAAGTTTGACCCGAAACACCCTGCTTCCCTCTTTGGCCACGACAGTACCGGGAAGCCACTTAGGACCTTCTCCATAATTTAATATAAATACAGGATCACTGATTTCAATCTCGCGTGACACCTTTGCGCTATCATGGTATGCACTTTGTTGAAGCCACCTGCTCTCTACCTGTTCATGTAGATCAGCATGAACTAACGAGAGTCTTGTCTTAAGTGCTCTTTTCATCAGCAGTTCAGCAGGTGGGATCCCAGTGAGTGAGTGGGGTCTCGAGCGGTAGCTAAGCAGGACTCGGGATAGGCGAGTCTGCAGTGAGCCTTCCGTTACCCTCTTCAAGCCTTGCTTGATGGTTTGTACTGCTCTCTCTGCCTGACCATTGGACGCTGGTTTAAATGGGGCAGATGTGACGTGGTTAATCCCGTTACAGGTCATGAATTCTTTGAACTCAGCACTGGTAAAACATGGACCATTGTCGCTCACCAGGACATCGGGTAAGCCACGTGTGGCAAACATGGCCCGCAGGCTTTCAGTAATGGCAGCGGACGTGTTAACCGACATTATCTCACATTCATTCCACTTGGGGTACGCGTCTACAACCACAAGGAACATTTTACCCAAGAACGGGCCTGCATAGTTGACGTGTACCTTAGACCATGATGTGGAGGGCAAAGACCATAAACTTAGCGGCGCCTCCCTGGGTACATTGCTTAACTGCGAGCATGTATTGTATCTGTGAACGCAGGACTCTAAGTCTGCATCGATACCGAGCCACCACACATGGGATCTGGCTATCGCTTTCATCATTACGATGCCTGGGTGGGTACTGTGGAGGTCATTGATGAAGGTGTCTCTGCCCTTCTTGGGGACCACTACTCGATTGCCCTACAGAAGGCAATCTGCCTGTATAGACATTTCATCTTTGCGCCGCTGGAACAGCTTTATTTCTTCCTGCATTTCCACTGGGACACTGGACCAGCTCCCGTGAAGCACACAGCTTTTGACTAGAGATAATAAGGGGTCCTGGCTTGTCCAGGTTTTGATCTGCCAGGCATTGATGGGTGATTGCTCACTCTCAAATGCTTCCATAACCATGGCTAGATCTGCGGGCTGCGCCATTTCCACCCCCGTGGTGGGCAATGGCAGCCTACTGAGAGCATTGGCGCAGTTTTCTATGGTTGGCCTGTGGCGGATGGCATAGTTGTCTGCGGACAATGTGAGCATCCATCTCTGGATGCGGGCCGATGCGTTGGTATTTATCCCTTTACTCTGGGAAAACAGGGATATAAGTGGCGTATGATCATTTCCCAATTCGAATTTTAGCCCAAACAGGTGTTGATACATTTTCTTTACCCCATAGACACACGCTAACGTTTCTTTTTCAATCATGCTGTAGGCTCTCTCAGCCTTAGACTGACTCCTGGATGCATAAGCAACCGGTTGCAGTTTCTAGAAATCATTAGCTTGTTGCAATACACACCCGACGCCATATGACGACGCATCACATGCTAGTACCAAACGCTTACATGGATCATACAACACAAGCAATTTGTTTGAGCATAACAATTTTCTCGCTTTTACAAAGGCATTTTCTTGGCTTTTGTCCCAAATCCATTTGTAGTAAGATATGTAGTGGTTCTAGCAGTGTGCTGAGACCCGGTAAGCAGTTACCAAAGTAGTTCAATAGTCCCAGAAACGACTGCAGCTCCATCACGTTCTGTGGTCTCAGTGCGTTCTCGATTGCCTCCGTCTTCGCGTTGGTGGGCCTGATGCCTTCCGCCACAATCCTCCTTCCCAAGAACTCCACTTCAGGTGCCAGGAAAATGCACTTTGAGCGTTTTAACCTGAGCCCCACGCGGTTGGGTCGACTAAGAACCTCCTCCAGGTTCAGCAGATGTTCAACTGTGTTCAGACGTGTGACCAAGATATCGTCCTGGAAGACCACGGTATGCGGGACCGACTTTAGTAAACTTTCTATGTTTCTCTGGAATATCGCCGCCGCTGATTGGATTACAAACTGGCATCTGTTATAAACAAAAAGACCTTTGTGCGTGTTGATGTAGGTGAGGGCCTTTGATGATTCCTTTAGTTCCTGTGTCATGTAGCTGAAGTCAGATCCAGCTTCGTGAATGTCTTTCCTCCCGCCAGCATTGCAAAGAGGTCGTCGGCCTTTGGTAGTGGATATTGGTCCTGCAGGGAGAAACGATTGATAGTTACTTTGTAATCACGACAGGTGCCGTCTCCCTTGAGGACTGGGACAATAGGACTGGCCCACTCGCTGAACTCGATCAGTGAAATGATGCCCCCTCTTTGCACCCGTCTAGCTCAATCTCTACCCTTTCTCTCATCATGTACGGTACTGCTTCGCCTTGTGATGGATGAGTCGCGCCCCGGGAATTAGGTGGATCTGCACTTTTGCTCCTTGCAATTTCCCGATGCCTGGTTCAAACAGCGAAGGAAATTTGTTTAAGACCTGGGCACACAAAGTGTCGTCAGCAGGCGATAGCGCTCCGACATCGTCCCAGTTCCAGCGTATCTTTCTCAGTCAGCTACTGCCGAGCAGCGTGGGACCATCGGCTGGTACCACCCACAGTGGTAGTTTGTGCAGTGCTCCATCGTAGGAGACCTTTACGGTAGCACTGCCGATTACAGAAATCAGTTCTTTTGTGTAAGTTCTTATTTTCGTGTGAACTGGATTTAAGACTGGCCTTGAGGCCTTGTTGCACCACAACCTTTCGAAAGTCTTTTTGCCCATGATGGACTGGCTCGCACCCGTGTCCATTTAGTTCAACATTCAGGATTATCGGGGGACAATTCGTGATGAATGTGTGCACCCTATATACCTCTGCCTCCTCTATCTGAGGCTCTGGTTTGTCATGATCCTCCGTGGATCTGTCCTCCTCTGCAACATGGTGGTTTGCAGGATTAACAGGCTTAGCAGCTCGCCTGCACATTCGTTGGAGGTCTACTATTGTTCCACAGCCCTTGCAAACGTACTCTTTGAATCGGCATGAGTGGAAACGATGATCGCCCCCGCAGCGCCAACAAGATGTTAATGGCCTTCATCACCCTTGATGGTGGACTCTGAGTTGTCTGTGGACGTGCAGCTGCAGGTATGTGTGACCTGCTCTGTACGTTATGGTTCGAAAACATCATCACTTTGTTCACAGTACTTGTAGCAGCACTTGTGTGCTGAGGGATTTGCTTCGTATTGTCACTGGTGGCAATGAACACCTGGGCTATCGCTATGGCCTTACTCAAGGTTGGGGTCTCTACAGTCAAAAGTTTGCAAAGTATGGTTTCTTAACCAATGCTAAGTACGAAAAAGTCTCTGAGCATGTGCTCCAAATGTCCTGCAAATGCGCAATATCCTGCAAGGCGTCGTAGTTCGGTGACACAACTCGACACTTCCTGATCTTCAGACCTTTTGTAGGTGTAGAAATGGTACCTTGCCATCAGAATGCTTTCCTTCGGGTTCAAATGCTCTCGGACCAGTGTGCACAAATCGTCGTACGATTTCTCCATGGGTTTCGCTGGAGTGAGAAGATTCTTCATGAGGCTATACGTTGGTGCCCCACAGATGGTGAGAAGGATCGCCTTTCATTTGGCAGTGCTCTCTTCCCCATCTAGCTCGTTGGCCACGAAGTATTGGTTGAGTCGCTCCACAAAAGTTTCCCAATCATCTCCCTCCGAAAATTTCTTCAGGGTGCCCACTGTTCTCTGCATCTTTGGGTTCGCTATCTGTATCTCATCGCCAGTTGCTGTGTATGGAGAAAGAGTCAGACTGAACACTGTGAGCTCAAAGTAAAGTGTGACCTTAGTCTTTTATTGCAAGTCTCCAGAGTGCCTCTCCAACCTGTGAAGCCTCCTTAAATACCTGTGCTCCCAAGGGATTATGGGATCCCTTGGGACTCCAGCGGAAGAGTCCTCTGGTGGCTGTACAGAGTAAATACAAGTCCACATATATGACAGAAAGCATGCCAGCAATTTCCCAAGATGTGCTCTTGGTGGGTGAGGCTCCATGTTATGAGTATTCATTCATAAAATCATCCCTCTTGCCTCAGGACTAAGCAACAAAGAATATTCTTAATCAGTAGAAGCTCTTCATGAAACTGTTTGAGAATTTCAGAGGTCCCTGCATGATATATCAAAATAATATCTGTAGGCATGTAAAGTGGTTTGATAATCTGCAGAGCACCATGAAGTGAGTGGGAACTCCAGGATATGCTGGGGGGGGATCTACCAAGGATAGAGGATCCAAATGCTGATGCAGTTTTACTCACCAACACTGTGTCTGCAGCTATTGAGACTTTACAATCCAATTTACAACAGACTATGGGTTGGCTTGACTCACCTTGATTGCAGACTTGACACTCTTTAGTGCCGATCACGACATCCCTATATATCCCTGGTCATTCACAAGGTCACACCAGCAACTTGAGTAAGCAAAGAACAGAGATGAATGAGGACTTTACCTCTCAGGGAGAACCCTGAGATTCCAAACTGATATCAATGATGGGGCTGTGAGGTATTCCTGATCCTCAGCAAGTGTCCATCCTGCTCTTTCAAAGAATTGTGGTACACTTGACTATTGTAAGAGCTGCCCAAGTACCTTTCAGTCACCTGCATTATTCAGTTATTGTGGTCAAAGACCAAATGCCATTGATTGAAATCAAATTATTTTCCATTGATATATGCCACAGGGTTGTTAGATGGCATTCTGATGCCATCAATGGTGTGCTGCACTTTTGGAAACTAGCCCCTCGTAGAAGAACAGGTGTTCCCTCTTTCGATTGCGAAAGTGACAAATGTGTTACCCCTGGAAAATAACTGACTTTTCTGATAAATATCACCAAACCTTAAGAAGCTGGTTGTATAAAGATTCAAATGGTGGTGGCTTTAATCACTACAGGCATAGCTATCTGTTACGTGTTAGATGACATCAGCACGTCAGCTTCCAGTATATGGTACAACTTTGTCACTGCCTCTCTGCTGAAGCATAGACAGTGAAGGCAACATGCTCACGTAGTTGTACCTGAGTCATATTACATTTTTCTTGGGTGCCTGCAGGTATCAGGCACCTGCCTCTTCTCCCTCCTCAGAAATTCCTCTTCCTCCTCCAAATCAATTATTGGCAGATCCATTGCAATACCCATGGTCAGCACTACTTGCACCTCAGGGGTGAAGTTGTGGCAATGGGATGATTGCTTTGGGAGGTATATACCAAACCAATACTGAAACAGATCAAAGCAACAGCAAGCAGCAGGCAAAAAAAAAGTTCTAATGCACAAAGTGCAGCTAGTTGAGTCAAAAATGGCCTTCAGAATGCAAGTGTCACTAATACAGCAGCCTTGCTTTAAGCAGGATGCTGCAGATCAAAAGGCAAACTTCAATAGGAACCACTGACACACAAATTGCTGATTTTTGTTCCAAAGTGAATGGTTAATAACTAGAGATGACATTCCCTGTCCTGGACCTGTTGATGGCCACCTTGGCCAGGCCCAGGAAGAGACTGGCCACCTTAGCCAGACCCAGGAACATACCGACCACCTTGGCAAGGCCCAGGAACAGACCGGCCACCTCAGCCAGACCCAGGAACAGACCGGCGAGCGGGTCCTCCAACTTGCCCGCTCCTCTGTTTGGTCTAAGAACGGGAATGTGGAACTGAAGTGCAGCCAGAAATTGAGGAGCAGCCCTTTCAAGTAGTGCAAGAGGGCCTGCAACATCTCACACTCAACATGTACATGAAACATGGACTCATCCAGGCCTCAAACATTACAGGCTGCCTGCGAATCCATTAATCAATGGAGATAGTCACTCCGGCTGCCTTCTTCTCTACCACACCTGGGTGTCCATGGAGAGGGAGCTAGAGGTGTCCGCCGGTACACTTGAGGATGACATTGTTGCGGCACAAAAGAACATTTTGATTTAGTTCCACATACAATTTGGAGTTATTGTTTGTGCACCCTGAAAAGGTTTTTTTTCTCCTTCTCGGTAAATTAAATTATGACTGATGACATCATGTCATCCAAATGACCATATCAAAAAGAGGCTAATCAGTGGCAGTTAACAGTTAACGGTCAATCAGCTGTAAATGGGTACCTGGCTCAGTGTTAATTGTTGTGGCTGGCTGTTGACTGATTACTTGCAACTGGGATGTTTCTAAAAGGTATAGTTGACAGTCCTGTAAAGGCTCGAGAAAAGCGTGTGGAATTTAGCGCTGAGAAGATGGGATTCACACTTGCTGCTTTTTCAGTGCCAGAGGACTCATGCGCTAACAGCTGTGGAATAGACTATCAAAGTTAGGGGATATTGGAACAGGACAGGCACATATTGACGACAGACACCAACATGAACTGGTTGGGCTGGACGGACTATTCCCATGTTGTAATTTTAATGCAATCCTATGGCAGAGTTTATCAACAAACAGCTTGTAATCTTGCCAACATCTGATTTATACAGACGTTCAACAAATCAAGAGTACACTGCAACACCACTCAGGAGATCAGGAGTGGTAGCAATTTTCACTCATTGACACAGTGTATAAAGAGGCCAGTGTACATACATAGCACGACCTGAAAAATGAAAACCGTTTCTCCTATGGAGTTGGGAATCCAGCATTGAGTATGCCGAGGTTTTCCTACTCGATTCTGCAGGCTTTGCACGCTATTAGCGAGCAGCTGCTTCCCGAGTGTAACACTGCATGGGGACAGAGGAAGTCATTTTCAATTGTGCAATATTGTAAAATGGGAGATAATGGATCAATGGCTCATTTTACATCTCTCCCAATTTTTATTTCCAAATAAACAGCAGGAGAGAAGTAATATGGGCCACGGATTCGCTACCACCTGTTTTGCACTATCGCACCAAGTCAAAATGACCCACACGGAGAGAGAGTGAGAATGAGAGGGAAATTTAAAATAGCGAGAGACAGGGAGCTCAGGACTGCATCTGCAGACAGAATTGAGGAATCTCCAACATAGAAGAGACCACACCATGAACAACAATTCAATCGAATAGATTGGAAGAAGTATACGTAATTTGCCATCTCAGATGGATATTTGGGGCCCTGGATAATGGTGCAGGAAGAGGTGATGAAGAAGGGTAGATAGAATTTCAGGTGGTGGAAGAGAGAACAAGGGTATCCCAGGCATAAAGGTTCCTCTGGAAAGCAGAAAGATGTGGGGAGAGAGGAAAATGTGCTTGGTATGGGATTGTGTTATAGGAGGCAGAAATAGCTTACCATGATCTGGTGAATGCAGCTAATGGGATTGAAGGAGATAATCAGAGGAACCCTGTCATTGTTGTGAAACGAAGGTGAGAGGGGAGAGCAGAGACAGGAGAAATGGAATAGATGCAGTTGGAAGTCCAGTTGACCACTGTTGAAGGAAGCTTTGGGTGAGGAAACAGTAGGGCATTTCAGAAACTCTGACGCTGAAAGTGGAGTCATCAGAGTAAATGCGATGAGGCAGAGAAACTGGGGAAAATGAATGGAGTCTTTACAGGAAGCAGATTAGGAACAAGCATAATCCTGTTAGCGGCAGGAGCTGGTGGGTTTTTAATAGATTGCTGTGGGAAGTCCATTCCCAGAGATGGAGAGAGACAATTCCTGGAAGGGAAGGGTCAGAGATGGGTGAGGAATGGATGGAAATTGGAAGCATAGTTAATGAAATGCTCCAGGTCTTAGTGACAGCAGGAAGCAGCACCAACACATTCATCAGTGTAATGGAGGAAGGGGTCAGAGAGGTCTTGTTACTCAATAAAAATGCAGAGAATTACAAGATCACATCTTAGATTGTGCAATTCTGAGGAACTTTACCTATAAAACTAGAAACATTAGCGGCGGCCTACATCTGACCCTAATTTTAAATTAAATTGTGAAAGCTCAGTAGAATAAAAACAAAGTGAGGCTCAGGCTCGAACCCATTCTTTGTTAAAGAAATGGGTTTACTTTCAGACAGAAAATATTCACATGTATCTGTTTCTTTCTTTGAAATTGTTGCTATAGGCCTGATTCTAACTCCAGCCTGGGTGAGTAGTGGCGTAAGTTAGAAATTTACCTGCTGCTTCAGAAAGAGGCCTCATTTAACTTCCACTGGTTGACTTCCCACCTGTTCTGAGTGGGAAGTATGTGGGAAGCCAGCTGACAGCCGCTAAGTGGCGGGACCGGCTGCATGAGCTATTCGGGACATGGGTCACGCCAGCAGCAGCGGAGGCCTATGCTTTCTTTGTGGAGCCCGGAGGAGCACTCCTGTTACTTCTTGCCCCACAAGGAAAATAAAAAAAAGTTTAAAAACCTTACCTGTTTCGTAGAATGATAGAATCATAGAATGGTTGCAGCACAGAAGGAGGCCATTCGCCCCATCGAGCCTGTGCTGGCTTTCTGCAAGAGCACTTCAGGCAGTCCCACTCCCCCGCCCTTTCCCCATAGCCCTGCCATTTTTTTTCTCTTCAGGTACCTTTCCAATATCCTTTTAAAAGCCACGATTGAATCTGCCTCCACCACCCTTTCAGGCAGTGCATTCCAGATCATAAACAGTCGCTGCGTTAAACAAGTTTTTCCTCATGTCGTCTTTGGTTCTTTTGCCAACCACCTTAAATCTGTGTCCTCTATTTCTCGACCCTTCCACCAATGGAACAATTTCTCCCTATCTACTCTGTCTGGACCCATCATGGTTTTGAACACCTCTATCAAATCTCCTCTCAACCTTCTCTGCTCGAAGGAGAACAACCCCAGCTTCTCCAATCTAGCCACGTAACTGAAGTCCATCATTCTGGAATCATTCTCATAAATCTTTTCTGCGTCTCTCTAAGACCTTCACATCCTTCCTAAAGTGCAGTGCCCAGAATTGGACACAATACTCCAGTTGAGGCCGAACCAGTGTTTTATAAAAGTACATCATAACTTCCTTGCTTTTGTACTCTATGCCTCTACCTATGAAGCCCAGGATCCCGTATACTTTTTTAACCGCTTTCTCAACCTGCCCTTCCACCTTCAACAATTTGTGCACATATACCCCCACGTCTCTCTGTTCATGCACCTCTTTTAGAATTATACCCTTTAGTTTATATTGCCTCTCCTCCTTCTTCCTACCAAAATGTATCACTTTGCACTTTTCGGCGTTAAACTTCATCTGCCATGTGTCCGCCCAGTTCACCAGCCTGCCTATGTCTTCTCGAAGTCTATCACTATCTTCCTCACTGTTCACTATACTTCCGAGTTTTGTGTCATCTGCAAATTTTGAAATTTTGCCCTGTACGCCCAAGTCCAAGTCATTAGTATATATCAAGGAAATCAGTGGTCCTCGAGCTGACCTCTGAGGACCACTGTGTATCATCCTCCAGTCCGAAAAACAACCGTTCACCACTACTCTCTGTTTTTTGTCACTTAGCCAATTTTTTATCCATGCTGCCATTGTCCCTTTTATTCCATGCCCTTCAACTTTGTTGGCAAGCCTATTAGGTGGCACTTTATAAAAAGCCTTTTGGAAACCCCTATACACCACGTCAACTGCACTTCCCTCATCAACGCTCTCTGTTAAAGCATCAAAAAACTCAATCAAGTTAGTTAATCACGATTTGCCTTTAACAAATCCGTGCTGGCTTTCCTTAATTAATCCACAATTGTCCAAGTGATTGTTTGGGCCTCTTCTGGCCTTAGATCCTCTCCATTGCTGTCTTCACCTAACAGGAAAACCACTGCGGCTTCCCACTCAGGCCGGCAAGTTAAGTTTGGAGTTGGAGAGTATGCAAACATTAAGGTGGAGAAATTTGGCTGCTTAGATCCTCCCGTTAGCGCCTGGGGGGGGGGGGGGCACTAACAGGGACACTAAGAGGTTAGCGAATGCAGTGACTCCGACGAACTTCAGTGTCGGTTTAGCACTGGTGCTAACTCTTACCGCTTGGGCCTCGAGCACCTCGCAGATTGTGCATTATAAAGTGCTCAGCACCCCGTTACATAGAAACATAGAAAATAGGTGCAGGAGTAGGCCATTCGGCCCTTCGAGCCTGCACCACCATTCAATAAGATCATGGCTGATCATTCCTTCAGTACCCCTTTCCTGCTTTCTCTCCATACCCCTTAATCCCTTTAGCCGTAAGGGCCATATCTAACTCCCTCTTGAATATATCCAATGAACTGGCATCAACAACTCTCTGCGGCAGGGAATTCCACAGGTTAACAACTCTCTGAGTGAAGAAGTTTCTCCTCATCTCAGTCCTAAACGGCCTGCCCCTTATCCTAAGACTGTGTCCCCTGGTTCTGGACTTCCCCAACATCGGGAACATTCTTCCCGCATCTAGCCTGTCCAGTCCAGTCAGAATCTTATATGTTTCTATGAGATCCCCTCTCATCCTTCTAAATTCCAGTGTATAAAGGCCCAGTTGACCCAGTCTCTCTTCATATGTCAGTCCTGCCATCCCTGGAATCAGTCTGGTGAACCTTCGCTGCACTCGCTCAATAGCAAAAACGTCCTTCCTCAGATTAGGAGACCAAAACTGAACACAATATTCCAGGTGGGGCCTCACCAAAGCCCTGTACAACTGCAGCAAGACTTCCTTGCTCCTATACTCAAATCCCCTAGCTGTGAAGGCCAACATACCATTTGCCGCCTTCACCGCCTGCTGTACCTGCATGCCAACTTTCAATGACTGATGAACCATGACACCCAGGTCTCGCTGCACCTCCCGTTTTCCTAATCTGCCGGCATTCAGATAATATTCTGTCTTCGTGTTTTTGCCCCCAAAGTGGATAACCTCACCTTTATCCTACATCTACCATGCATCTGCCCACTCACCTAACCTGTCCAAGTCACCCTGCAGCCTCTTAGTGTCCTCCTCACAGCTCACACTGCTACCCAGCTTAGTGTCATCTGCAAACTTGGAGATATTACACTAAATTCCATCATCTAAATCATTAATACATATTGTAAAGAGCTGGGGTCCCAGCACTGAGCCCTGCGGCACTCCACTAGTCACTGCCTGCCATTCTGAAAAGGACCCGTTAATCCCGATTCTCTGCTTCCTGTCTGCCAACCAGTTCTCTATCCACGTCAGTACATTACCCCCAATACCATGTGCTTTGATTTTGCACACCAATCTCCTGTGTGGGACCTTGTCAAAAGCTTTTTGAAAGTCCAAATACACCACATCCACTGGTTCTCCCTTGTCCACTATACTAGTTACATCCTCAAAAAAATTCCAGAAAATTTGTCAAGCATGATTTCCCTTTCATAAATCCATGCTGACTTGGACCAATCCTATCACTGTTCTCCAAATGCGCTGCTATTTCATCCTTAATGATTGATTCCAACATTTTCCCCACCACCGATGTCAGGCTAACCGGTCTATAATTACCCATTTTCTCTCTCCTTCCTTTTTTAAAAAGTGATGTTACATTAGCAACCCTCCAGTCCATAGGAACTGATCCAGAGTCGATAGACTGTTGGAAAATTATCACCAATGCATCCACTATTTCTAGGGCCACTTCCTTAAGTACTCCGGGATGTAGATTATCAGGCCCTGGGGATTTATCGGCCTTCAATCCCGTCAATTTCCCTAACACAATTTCCCGCCTAATAAGGATGTCCTTCAGTTCCTCCTTCTCACTAGACCCTCGGTCCCCTAGTACATCCGAAAGGTTATTTGTGTCTTCCTTTGTGAAGACAAAACCACAGTACGTGTTCAATTGGTCTGCCATTTCTTTGTTCCCCATTATAAATTCACCCGAATCCGACTGCAAGGGACCTACGTTTGTCTTCACTAATCTTTTTCTCTTCACATATCTATAGAAACTTTTGAAGTCAGTTTTTATGTTTCCGGCAAGCTTCCTCTCATACTCTATTTTCCCCCTCTTAAATTAAACCTTTTGTCCTCCTCTGCTGAATTCTAAAATTCTACCAGTCCTCCGGTTTGCTGCTCTTTCTAGCTAATTTGTATGCCTCTTCCTTGGAATTAATACTATCCTTAATTTCCTTTGTTAGCCACCATGGATATGAAATTGCCTCCCATGCCTTGTTGTAGCACTGTGTATGAACAACGACAGGAAGAGGAGGCGTTGTCAACTCGGCTGGCCGCTTGGGGAGCGGTAATTAAAGGCAATGGTTTTCAGCTGGCGCAAACTTTATTATTTGCACCAGTCTGGTGCCTGCTGAAAGTTTTTGATGTTTCATTGTTGCGTAATGTCCAAGCCCTCCACTTTGTGAGAGTGTTTGGGGCTGTAATGGCAGTCATGCAGGTCATCTTGCAATGCAGAACTGCCGACAAGTAAATTGTGCACCATCATTGGCCCTTCCCTTTAGCGAGGGAAGGAGCCTCTGATGCCATTAGCAATGCACTGCAAATTGTTCAGCGCTCTGCCACTACCGCCCCGCTCTCAGACTTTAGTGCCCTAAGGAAAATGATTAGTGCTTGATTTAGCGCTGCACTTCCCTCTTGGAGCGCTATAGCTGAATTTCCCGGCAGTAGAGAATCATTAACATCTGGTGCTACTTTTCTACTTTTCAAAAGTTAACGCCGCAACTAGATCACTATAGAATTTCTGGCCCAAAGTTTTTAAATCATTGAGGGCTCGAAATTCAGTTGCTAACACCTACTGATAACGCCGGTGTTGGGTGGTAACTGGGAGTTAGGCTGTTGGGAGTGGTGCTGGGTGCTGTTCACGCCTGACGTGAAATTCGGTGGTAATTTTTTAAGGGCATTAAAAGGTTACGTGCTGCCGGCTAAAGCTATGGAAATCATGACGTCGGTACATGTGAAACGCCTCCTTGGTGCCTCTATCGCGATATTTAGTTTATACGGCTGCCGTACTGCCAGAAAAAAGTGATGGTTAAACAGCGAAACTCGGGTGGAATCGGCCAGAGAGCAAGGTAAGTTTTTCTCTTTATTTATTTCTTCGTTTTTTCATTAATTTTAACAGGGAAATTTGTGTGTGCGTCAGAGAAGTTTTTTTTTCTTTTTTCCCTTTTCTTCCCGTTTTCCAGCTAGAATGGCAGCAGCCTCCCAGTGCGAAATTCAGTAGGCCTCCTGAGCTCCCTCCCAAGGATGAGTGTGCAAAGCCACTTTTTATCGCTGCTATCTCATCTTTGGCCATAAAAACTGAATTTAGCAGTTGGAGCCTGCACCTAACGCCTGGCAGTAAAAATCAGTACTCAGGCAGTGACACCACCTCAAAAACAACGGTATCGAATTTTGAGTATTTTCCAACGTACAACCTAAATCTTGGAAAAACAGAGGAATCAAGCATCAATAGTTCCTCACTCCTTTTCTCAGGGTAAACTCCCAGGCAATCCCATTTGTATTTTCACTGCATATATCTAGAGCCCACATATATTTAATATACTTTGAGGGCAGTGGTAGCTGTGGCCACCAAATTTGTAGTCATGCTTCATGGCAATGAATCACTATTTGTACCATGACACATACTGCTTTCAATATTTGCTAACCACATACACCCCATCATGTACTTTCTCCATATTAATCACCCCACCCAACAGCTTATTCCAGGTATTGACCACTCTTTGCATAAAGAAGTGCTTCCTGACTTTCAAGATTAGTCTTGAACTTGTCTTTTACCAGTTTATACCAAGGTCCCCCTATCCTTTGAGGTTTAACTTAACTTTTTGCACTACCCTCAGGGCCATGAGGCTGATGTCGAGTGAAAGAGGATTGTGTTATGAAGATAGGCCAGAAAAACGTACTCTTCAGCCTCGACTGTCCCAAACTCCCACCTTCCAATTTAGTATCATCTGTGAATTTTACTTGTTGTGAACCCTCTCAAAGACTTACTGTAAAATAAATATTTCTATTGTTATGATCTGGAATGCACTACCTAAAAGGGTGTTGGAAACAGATTCAATAGCAACTTTCAAAAGGTATCTGGATAAGTACTTGAAGGGGGAAATTTTGCAGGGCTATGGGAAAAGAGCAGTAGAATGGGACTAATTGGATAGCTCTTTTAAAGAGCCAGCACAGGCAAGATTAGACGAATGGCCTCCTTCTGTGCTGTATCATTCTATGATTCTTTGAAATTGCTTTAGTTTTAGGACTCGCTCTATTTTAAGTTTTGTTTTTAAATGCTAAAATGTACTTTTAATGTTTTGGCCATTGGGCTGTGCTGGTCTCCTTCACTATTGCCCGCAAGCTCATGATTCAATTTCAGGTTATTACACTGAGCCTCCCAATCACCAACTGTTTATTCCCCAGTCATAAATATGTATTTGCTCCCTGGTGCGGTGTTGTCTTGTGACCTGAGAGAAATTGTACAGTCAGCGAGAATGACACTGGTGCAGCCATGGAACTGGGTGGGTGAAGTGGACAGTGTTGAGGATAGCCTTGTACAACTCCATTCTGCAGCACTCTAAGCAACAAGCTGCTGGAGCTCCATGGTGCATTTCAAAAATTATTTATATATTGGCCCTGCTTTGGAACTCTGGGGTCTAAGTTGGTGAGAGGAGAGCGACCTATCAAAAGCCCAGCGGGAGATCGAGAGCCAGCGGCAGTTGGTGAGAGGGGAACGACCTATCAAAAGCTCAGCGGGAGATCGAGAGCCAGCGGTAGTTGGTGAGAGGGGAGCGACCTATCAAAAGCCCAGCGGGAGATCGAGAGCCAGCGGCAGTTGGTGAGAGGGGAGCAGCCTATCAAAAGCCCATCGGGAGATCGAGAGCCAGCGGCAGTTGGTGAGAGGGGAGCGACCTATCAAAGGCCCAGCGGGAGATCGAGAGCCAGCGGCAGTTGGTGAGAGGGGAGCGACCTATCAAAGGCCCAGCGGGAGATCGAGAGCCAGCGGCAGTTGGTGAGAGGGGAGCGACCTGTCAAAGGCGTACCAGTGCAGCTACAGCGGGAGAGAAAGCAAAATAGAAGTAGAAGGGAATCAAAAAGTGACGTCACAGCCAATGGGGTAAGTGATTGGCTGGTGATTGGTGAGTAGCTTTTCTTTTTATTTTTTATATCAGTAAGTGAACTTTAGCATTGTTACTACCAATTTAAGTGTATCTAAGGGTTAAGACATTGCAGGAGAGCTCGGTCATGTGATATGCTCCTCCTGTACCATGTGGGAACTCGGGGACACTTCCGGTGTCCCTGGGCGCTACGTGTGTGGGAAGTGTATCTGCCTCGAGCTCTTGATGGTCCGCGTTGCGGAATTGGAGCTGAGGATGGATCCACTCTGGAGCATCCACGATGCTGAGAATGACGTGAGTATCACGTGTAGTGAGTTGGTCTTACCGCAGGAGAAGGGTCCACAGCCAGATAGGGAATGGAAGACCAGCAGGAAGAGTAGTGCAAGAAAGATAGTGCAGGGGTCCCCTGTGGTCATCCCCCTGCAAAACAGATACACTGCTTTGAGTACTGTTGAGGGGGATGACTCATCAGGGGAGGGCAGCAGCAGCCAAGCTCATGGCACCGTGGCTGGCTCTGTTGCACAGGAGGGCAGGAAAAAGAGTGGGAGAGCGATAGTGATAGGGGATTCAATTGTAAGGGGAATAGATAGGCGTTTCTGCGGCCGCAACCGAGACTCCAGGATGGTATGTTGCCTCCCTGGTGCAAGGGTCAAGGATGTCTCGGAGCGGGTGCAAGACATTCTGAAATGGGAGGGAGAACAGCCAGTTGTCGTGGTGCACATTGGTACCAACGACATAGGTAAAAAAAAGGGATGAGGTCCTACGAAAAGAATTTAAGGAGCTAGGAGCTAAATTAAAAAGTAGGACCTCAAAAGTAGTAATCTCGGGATTGCTACCAGTGCCACGTGCTAGTCTGAGTAGGAATCGCAGGATAGCGCAGATGAATACGTGGCTTGAGCAGTGGTGCAGCAGGGAGGGATTCAAATTCCTGGGGCATTGGAACCGGTTCTGGGGGAGGTGGGACCAGTACAAACCGGACGGTCTGCACCTGGCCAGGACTGGAACCAATGTCCTAGGGGGAGTGTTTGCTAGTGCTGTTGGGGAGGAGTTAAACTAATATTGCAGGGGGATGGGAACCTATGCAGGGAGACAGAGGGAGACAAAAATGAGGCAAAAGCAAAAGACAGAAAGGAGATGAGGGAAAGTGGAGGGCAGAGAAACCCAAGGCAAAGAACAAAAAGGGCCACTGTACAGCAAAATTCTAAAAGGACAAAGGGTGTTAAAAAAGCAAGCCTGAAGGCTTTGTGTCTTAATGCAAGGAGTATCCACAATAAGGTGGATGAATTAAGTGTGCAAATAGATGTTAACAAATATGATGTGATTGGGATTACGGAGACGTGGCTCCAGGATGATCAGGGCTGGGAACTCAACATCCAGGGGTATTCAACATTCAGGAAGGATAGAATAAAAGGAAAAGGAGGTGGGGTAGCATTGTTGGTTAAAGAGGAGATTAATGCAATAGTTAGGAAAGACATTAGCTTGGATGATGTGGAATCTATATGGATAGAGCTGCAGAACACCAAAGGGCAAAAGACGTTAGTGGGAGTTGTGTACAGACCTCCAAACAGTAGTAGTGATGTTGGGGAGGGCATCAAACAGGAAATTAGGAGTGCATGCAATAAAGGTGCAGCAGTTATAATGGGTGACTTTAATATGCACATAGATTGGGCGAGCCAAACTGGAAGCAATACGGTGGAGGAGGATTTCCTGGAGTGCATAAGAGATGGTTTTCTAGACCAATATGTCGAGGAACCAACTAGGGGGGAGGCCATCTTAGACTGGGTGTTGTGTAATGAGAGAGGATTAATTAACAATCTCATTGTGTGAGGCCCCTTGGGGAAGAGTGACCATAATATGGTGGAATTCTGCATTAGGATGGAGAATGAAACAGTTAATTCAGAGACCATGGTCCAGAACTTAAAGAAGGGTAACTTTGAAGGTATGAGGCGTGAATTGGCTAAGATAGATTGGCGAATGATACTTAAGGGGTTGACTGTGGATGGGCAATGGCAGACATTTAGAGACCGCATGGATGAATTACAACAATTGTACATTCCTGTCTGGCGTAAAAATAAAAAAGGGAAGGTGGCTCAACCGTGGCTATCAAGGGAAATCAGGGATAGTATTAAAGCCAAGGAAGTGGCATACAAATTGGCCAGAAATAGCAGCGAACCTGGGGACTGGGAGAAATTTAGAACTCAGCAGAGGAGGACAAAGGGTTTGATTAGGGCAGGAAAAATGGAGTACGAGAAGAAGCTTGCAGGGAACATTAAGGCGGATTGCAAAAGTTTCTATAGGTATGTAAAGAGAAAAAGGTTAGTAAAGACAAACGTAGGTCCCCTGCAGTCAGAATCAGGGGAAGTCATAACGGGGAACAAAGAAATGGCAGACCAATTGAACAAGTACTTTGGTTCAGTATTCACTAAGGAGGACACAAACAACCTTCCGGATATAAAAGGGGTCAGAGGGTCTAGTAAGGAGGAGGAACTGAGGGAAATCTTTATTAGTCGGGAAATTGTGTTGGGGAAATTGATGGGATTGAAGGCCGATAAATCCCCAGGGCCTGATGGACTGCATCCCAGAGTACTTAAGGAGGTGGCCTTGGAAATAGCGGATGCATTGACAGTCATTTTCCAACATTCCATTGACTCTGGATCAGTTCCTATCGAGTGGAGGGTAGCCAATGTAACCCCACTTTTTAAAAAAGGAGGGAGAGAGAAAGCAGGGAATTATAGACCGGTCAGCCTGACCTCAGTAGTGGGTAAAATGATGGAATCAATTATTAAGGATGTCATAGCAGCGCATTTGGAAAATGGTGACATGATAGGTCCAAGTCAGCATGGATTTGTGAAAGGGAGATCATGCTTGACAAATCTTCTGGAATTTTTTGAGGATGTTTCCAGTAAAGTGGACAAAGGAGAACCAGTTGATGTGGTATATTTGGACTTTCAGAAGGCTTTCGACAAGGTCCCACACAGGAGATTAATGTGCAAAGTTAAAGCACATGGGATTGGGGGTAGTGTGCTGACGTGGATTGAGAACTGGTTGTCAGACAGGAAGCAAAGAGTAGGAGTAAATGGGTACTTTTCAGAATGGCAGGCAGTGACTAGTGGGGTACCGCAAGGTTCTGTGCTGGGGCCCCAGCTGTTTACATTGTACATTAATGATTTAGACGAGGGGATTAAATGTAGTATCTCCAAATTTGCGGATGACACTAAGTTGGGTGGCAGTGTGAGCTGCGAGGAGGATGCTATGAGGCTGCAGAGTGACTTGGATAGGTTAGGTGAGTGGGCAAATGCGTGGCAGATGAAGTATAATGTGGATAAATGTGAGGTTATCCACTTTGGTGGTAAAAACAGAGAGACAGACTATTATCTGAATGGTGACAGATTAGGAAGGGGGAAGGTGCATCGAGACCTGGGTGTCATGGTACATCAGTCATTGAAGGTTGGCATGCAGGTACAGCAGGCGGTTAAGAAAGCAAATGGCATGTTGGCCTTCATAGCGAGGGGATTTGAGTACAGGGGCAGGGAGGTGTTGCTACAGTTGTATAGGGCCTTGGTGAGGCCACACCTGGAGTATTGTGTACAGTTTTGGTCTCCTAACTTGAGGAAGGACGTTCTTGCTATTGAGGGAGTGCAGCGAAGATTCACCAGACTGATTCCCGGAATGGTGGGACTGACCTATCAAGAAAGACTGGAAATAACTGGGCTTGTATTCACTGGAGTTCAGAAGAGTGAGAGTGGACCTCATAGAAACGTTTAAAATTCTGACGGGTTTGGACAGGTTGGATGCAGGAAGAATGTTCCCAATGTTGGGGAAGTCCAGAACCAGGGGTCACAGTCTAAGGATAAGGGGTAAGCCATTTAGGACCGAGATGAGGAGAAACTTCTTCACCCAGAGAGTGGTGAACCTGTGGAATTCTCTACCACAGAAAGTAGTTGAGGCCAATTCACTAAATATATTCAAAAGGGAGTTAGATGAAGTCCTTACTACTCGGGGGATCAAGGGGTATGGCGAGAAAGCAGGAAGGGGGTACTGAAGTTTCATGTTCAGCCATGAACTCATTGAATGGCGGTGCAGGTTAGAAGGGCTGAATGGCCTACTCCTGCACCTATTTTCTATGTTTCTATGTTTCTATGTTTCTAAGGCCGGATTGATGGCGGGTCGGTTGGGAAATTTGACATTCTTGACAGGGGGTCGGGAACCCACTGTCAACTCGCTCCCATGCGCCTTTCCTGATGGCAGGTCTGTCAGCGTTGAGCAGACCCGACAGGCAGTGACGGGCGACCCAATTCAGGTATTAGTGGCTTGTTTAGAGCCACTTACGAATAATTTTCAGCTTACATTTTGCATTTGATAGCTGAGGTGGGAGTTCAGTGGCCTTTGTATCAGCTGTTGGGTTGACAACTTCAAATGTAAAGTAAAAGCTCCCACCTTACAGAGATATCTTCCCTCAGCCACAAGCTGTTCCTCACTGTATTTCCACAATAGATTCACCATGCTGCAAATCTTTACACAAGTCTCCATCCAGTCTAACCTCATTACCCTCTCTCACCATTGACAGATCACTTCTGTCATCTCTACTTCACCTGCCATCTATTCCATCAGCTTGAGTGCCCTTTACACTCTCTCACCTTGGTCCTCAGAATCCCTCTACGATCAGCCCCAACACCAGCAGCACCAGGCACAACAGCAGCACCAACAACAACACCAATCTTTTCCGCCATCAACTGATGCTGCACAGGACACAGAGCATCAGCACTCGACCACATTGCTGCCCGAGAGGCCGGGGATGGCCTCACCATAGCAACATTTACTGCACTTGATGTTGTACACTCTGGCTACCACATAATGCCCCAGATTGGCACCACCCCACACTAACACCATAAAGCATCTCTACAATACCCAAGCCATTCCTTTCGCACTGATCACCATTACAGGAGGTACCCTTATATCTCACCATTCACTACAACTCACTGAGCCACTCCAAAAGGTTCACACAAATCTGTCCAAGAATGCAAAGTGTTGAAAATAAAGATTTCAATGTTTGACACCACAGTAACAGAAACTTTACATGAACATTGCATAAAACACCCAAGTGTCTACCCTTGTGTGTTGTTAGTTGGTATGATTGCACTAGGATGAGGAGGAGTGTGAGGGGTGGCTCGTGAGATGGGAAAGTGATAAAGTAGATAAAGAGGGATGGGTGGAGGTGCAAGGTAAGTTGATGTGAGTAAGGATGTGCAGGAGTATGGTAGGGAAGGCAGTGTGATGGGGATATGATGAGTTGCACAGCAAGATGAGCTTGAGTATGGCTTTGCAGTAACGTTTTGTGATCTACTGAGATCATTGAAAGGTTTGTGGCACTGCTGCCTGGTCCTCCTGACCACATACCTGCTTGTGTCCTCCTCTAAAATGAGGAACCAGGCTGTGTTGATCTCCTCGGGAGGTCTCTTCGGCACGTGGGAAGGGAAGAGAACCTCCCAGTGTTCTGTGACCTCCATAAGCATATGGAGGGAGTCATCGGAGAGGCTGGGTGCAGCAGCTCTGCATCTTTGTGCCGTGCTTGTCAGTGTTTGCAGCACCTCAATGCTGTAGAACACTGACAGCACAACTGTCAAAATAAATTTGGACATGGTCCTTTTAAGGAAATCGGCTGATGACACGTCATCAAGTGACATCATCAGATCCACTTCCTCTAATTGGCTGGGATATGCTCTGGGCGGACTTAACAAGCCCCATCAAGGGAAATTCATTTCACAAAGCGGGATGGAGCCAGCAGCATGGTCGGAAACTGCCACCGATATCGCCTGCCATGGACCTGCCGAGGTAAGGAAAATCACGGCCTAGGTTTTTTACAGTTCCCGAAAACAACAAAAATATTATTGCTAAAAATGCCACTCTGAAGTCCAGCAATGGTGAGTAGCCATGGGGAAGGAGTTGCCACATACTGCGGTAATAGCTATACACAGAGTTTATATATTAGTACTTGTAATGGGTCAAGTCTATATGTAGTAGTGTTAGAAATGGGTTAGTTTTTTTTTTAATTCTTGGGATGTGGGCAACAATGGCAAGACAGTATTTACTGCCCATTTCTATTTGCTCTGAGGGCACTAAGAATTGATTTCTTGGGGCTGGATTTTGCCGGCGCTCAGCGGGCAGGTTCAGAGGTGGATCCGCTGTCAAAACCTAAAAGACTGACAGTGAGGCGGTATCCCGCTCTGCCTGCGTTTTGCAGACCTGGCACTAAGCGATGGGTGAGCCAATTGAGATAGTTGAGAGGATCTTTAAAGATAGTTGAAGAGCATTTTACTACCTACTAACCATTTTTCCAACTTTTCACGAGGTTCCCATCACTTGGGATTCACATCAGGTTTTCAGTGACTCTCCTTTGCTTTGAATAGGTGATAGCTGCAAAAGTGGTATAAAAGCTACCACTTCACAGCTGTTCACTTTCCAATGTTGGAAGCTGGAGCATTTGGAATACATTTTTGAGCTATATGCTGTTTGGAAGTATTTGGAGTATTCTCTCTATTCACTGTCACCTCCTTGGAACATCCTATCTCACCATTGACAGATTGCTTCTGTCATCTCAACTTCAGCTGCCATCTATTTTAGCAGCGTGGTGCCCTTGAAAGAAATCTCACCGTGGTCCTCAAAATCCCACCACGATCTGCACCAAAATCACCAGGCACACCAGCAGCACCAACAACAACACCAACCTTCTCCGCAATCACCTGATGCTGGACAGAGCATCTTGTTTTAGGGGTTGGAGAAACCGAGTTCCCATTATTATCAATGAGAATACTGCAAAGCGATTGGTGGTCCAGGCCGACGTGACTCCAGTATGTATGGGGAAGTTATCTTCCCATATGCTACACATGGAAAGAAGGCCTCCGACCAGAATCGAAGGCGCCTCCGGGACCACCAGGTATTTTTGTAAAAACATTTCGGGTCGGAGGCATTCGTCCGAAGGAAGCCTCCAACCAGAATTTTAAGCCCATTAAATTCAATTTTACAACCGATTATTGAACTCATGACCTCTGGGTTGATAGATCAGTAACATAACCACTAGGCTACATGGCTTATTTTACAGCGCACATCCTCCATTTCTCTGGCTCTGAATTACTGCTTGCCAATGTCCCTTCTATTCCAATATTGAAGACAGATCATTCGGTTTCTTCCAACCCCTAGAACTCATGCAAAACCACCACCTATCCCTGCCTTCAAAATCCTCCCATTAACCTTTCGCTTTGACCACGTCTTCAGTTACCTTCATATAATGCCCACAGAACACCCACACAGCCACCTTAACAGGCTTCCCGTTCCCTCAATGTCCAGATAGTGTGTGACAACAATCAAAGGATCCTTCATGTCAACGACCGATATGCAGGACCTTTTTATGACGCCTCATCCTTCACCATTCGGCTCTTCCTGACCTCTTCAGAGAAGGAAATCAGATCCACAGATGGTTTCTGGCCACCAAAGAATGCCCCCTGCTCCCATGGCTGATGATCCTAATTAAAATGCCCCAAACAGCAGCAGAAGAACATTATACTGAGGCACATCCAGCTCTCATGCTGGGTAATCAAAATTACCATTGGTGAGTAGGAAGCGCTTCTTTAACATCACCGCATCATACTGTATTTCCAAATCAAGTGTGGGCAATCCCACCTGTCTAATAGTTCTGCCAATATCACTCGTGAGCTGACTGTTCAGATGTGCACAATAGCTGTTGGGAGAGGGTGAAAGATAACTGATCCATAAATTTTTCCTTTCTCCTTGTGGGTAAGAAGCTACTAGCTGCCATCCCCTGACAGCACTGCAAAAATTGCAAATATTAATGTGGGATACCACAATCACAAGCTTACTTCCTGGTAAAAATTCTTGATGTAAGAATAGCATATCCACTTTTCTTCTGCTTTGGTGTAATGTTAGACATCCAGAGCACTTTGTAAACCTTTTTATAAGACAGCTGTACTTTAGTAAGTGAAGTGTTTATTTTTAAGTAAGGCAATGAAACTTCATAATGGAGTAAGCACTTTATATTCAAAAGTACTTTATTCATCCGACAGTTATCTTTTCTTTAACTGATTTACAGATTTTAACTTTTGCAGATATGTAATATTATCCAAGTAAAGTGATTAGAGTTGGATCTTTGCCTTGATTCAAGTCTCAAGTCCCACACTATTCAATGGATGGAAGTTAACAGGTCACTCCCTTGATATGAACTGTTTTAAATTGTTAATGTGTTAAATTGCACGCAAAAAGTCCAAAAAACTTTTGGTAGCAAACATGTAACAAAACCCTTTCCCCCCACTATAGTTGATCCACTTCTGACAAAGACTGTCCCTCAATCAGCACTGAGTGAACGTTGTAGTACAACACATTATTAAATAAACAGATTAATGTCTGATGTTTCAGTTCTCCGATCATTGGCATATATTTAATGAGTAGATGTCATTTAAATCTTGGACAACATCACTTTAGGCGCCAGCAAATGTGATGCAAACACAGTCTTGGATATACATAACTACACAAAGTTATAGGCATATTTCCTATGTGTTTTGATATGATTATTGATGACTGCAAAGAATATCTTCAATCATGAAAAATAATGGTTGCATCAATAGGGGCTGAGCAGCAAAACAAGTTAGAGCTGCAATTTCTATTCTAATTATTTTAAATGTGGCTGCAGCCAAATCATATTTCTTCATCTCCCATTTGTCAATTATATAAATGATCATCCATTTTAAAAATGACTTGTAAAGTTAATATTTAAAACAAATGCTTTCTGCAAAATGTCTTGCCTATCAGGGAAAAGCCAAGACAGAAAAATGATTTCACTGAAAACTGAATGAGGAATCTGTGTCATACTAAATTATTCAGTCTGCAAAAGATCTATTCAAGAAGTTAACATAATAAAATGTACATTCAGGGTCAAAAGGTTTCCTTTAAGATGTAATTACAGCTCTGAGGTACTCAAATAGCCGGAATGAATGTAACATATAATTGCATGTCTAATTGCAGATTCTTATTCTTAGTTTGACAGTAAAATACATTTTTCAATCACTGATGCACTGATGCACTAATGCACTGATACAAAGAAGAGAAGTGGGGATCAGGAAATTGGGCAAGTAGGCTTTAGGTCTATTTCTTGACTGGTTCCTACAACCTACATTTTTCCGTGCAGAGAGCCTTTCCAGTGTATAAGGTGTTTTTTTAATTTAATTAAATTTAATTATATTTTTGTATGTTTTAAAACTCTTACGCCTGTAAAAGTAGGCTATGCGCCTGCTTTTATCAGGCTCAAGAGTTTTGAGGACATTTGCTGGCAAGATATGGGTAAATATCGCAATCTTGCCCTTGCAAATGTCCTCACTCCTGAGATACAGAGGATCTGTCAAGCTCCAGCTTGATAAATTGGAAAAGCCGGTTTTCAGCGCCTGCACATTGTGCGCTGAAAACTGCCGTTTGCGATGCCTTCCCGGTCCGTACACACTCCGTATGGACACAGGGAGGCCGGGATTTACAGGCCAATATATCCCCCCATATGTAATCACTTGCCCATAAGCAACCAAATGCCTTTAAACTTGAGCTGCAATATTTTAAATAACTGCAGGCTTGTGAGATTTTACAGCTCCGTATTTGGTGCATTCCTAGCTGGAGAGAGAAGGCATCAAGGATACTTCAGATTGGATGGTTAAACATCTGTAGAAATTAATTTTCAATATTTGCTAAATGAGAACAATCTTCTTTATTTTTACCCAAGTTTTTACATTTGTCATCCATCCTTTTTATCACTGAATCTATCAACAAATTTGATTGAATAACATTTTTTTTTTATTCGTTCATGGGGTGTGGGTGTCGCTGGTAAGGTCAGCATTTATTGCCTATCGTTAATTGCCCTTGAGAAAAAGTCATTGTGAGACGCCTTCTTGAACCGCTGCAGTCCGTGTGGTGAAGGTACTCCCACAGTGATGTTAGGGGGGGAGTTCCAGGATTTTGACCCAGCAACGATGAAAGAACGGCAATATACTTCCAAGTCTTCTTCCTGTGGCCGAGGAGCTCCTCCCGGAGTCACAGTTCGGATTTCGTCCCCCTACGGGGCACAACGGACAGGGTTTTTGCAGAGGGACAGCTACAGGAAAAATGCAGGGAATAGCGCCAGCCCTTATACATGGTCTTCTTCGACCTTACAAAGGCCTTTGACACTGTCAACTGCGACGGTCTATGGAGCAGCCTCCTCCGTTTCGGATGCCCCCAAAAGTTTGTCACCATCCTCCGCCTGCTCCACGACGCCATGCAGGCCGTGACCCTTACTAACGTATCCATCACAGACCCAATCCACGTCCGGACCGGGGTCAAACAGGGCTGCGTCATCGCCCCAGCCCTCTTCTCAATCTTTCTCGCCGCCATGCTCCACCTCACAGTCAACAAGTTCCCAGCTGGAGTGAAACTAAACTACAGAACCAGTGGGAACCTGTTCAACCTACGCCAGGTCCAGGCCAGGTCCAAGACCACCCCAACCTCTGTCATCGAGCTACAGTACGCAGATGATGCCTGTGTCTACGCACATACAGAGTCTGAACTCCAGGACATAGTCGACGTACTTACTGAGGCATAAGAAAGCATGGGCCTTACACTAAAAAAGGAGGGAGAGAGAAAACAGGAAATTATAGACCAGTTAGCCTGACATCGGTAGTGAGAAAAATGTTGGAATCAATTATTAAAGATGTAATAGCAGTACATTTGGAAAGCAGTGACAGGATGAATTTATGAAGTCAGCATGAATTTATGAAAGGGAAATCATGCTTGACAAATCTTCTAGAATTTTTTGAGGATGTAACTAGTAGAGTGGATAAGGGAGAACCAGTGGATGTGGTGTACTTGGACTTTCAAAAGGCATATGACAAGGTCCCACACAAGAGATGAGTGTGCAAAATTAAAGCACATGTTATTGGGGGTAATGTATTGACATGGATAGAGAACTAGGTGGCAGACAGGAAGCAAAGAGTAGGAATAAACAGGTCCTTTTCAGAATGGCAGGCAGTGACTAGTGGGGTACCACAAGGTTCAGTGCTGGGACCCCAGCTATTTACAATATACATTAATGATTTAGACAAAGGAATTGAATGTAATATCTCCACGTTTGCAGATGACACGAAGCTGGGTGGAGGTGTGAGCTGTGAGGAGGATGCTAAGAGGCTGCAGGGTGATTTGGACAGGTTAGGTGAATGGACAAATGCATGACAGATGCAGTATAATGTAGATAATTGTGAGGTTATCCACTTTGGTGGCAAAAACAGGAAGGCAGTATATTATCTGAATGTTGACAGATTAGGAAAAGGGGAGGTGCAACGAGACCTGGGTGTCATGGTACATCAGTCATTGAAGGTTGGCATGCAGGTACAGCAGACAGTGAAGAAGGCAAATGGCATGTTGGCCTTCTTAGCGAGAGGATTTGCATATAGGAGCAGGGAGGTCTTACTGCAGTTGAACAGGGCCTTGATGAGGCCACACCTTGAATAAGGGGTAAGCCATTTAGGACCGAGATGAGGAGAAACTTCTTCACTCAGGGAGTTATTAACCTGTGGAATTCTCTGCCGCAAAGAGTTGTTGATGCCAGTTCATTGGATATACTCAAGAGGGAGTTAGATATGGCCCTTACTATACGGATCAAGGGGTATGGAGAGAAAGCAGGGAGGGGGTACTGAGGTGATGATCAGCCATGATCTTATTGAATGGTGGTGCAGGCTCGAAGGGCCGAATGGCCTACTTCTGCAACTTGTTTCTCTGTTTCTATGTTTCTAAACATCCGTAAGACAAAGGTCCTCCACCCGCCTGTCCTCACCGCACAGCACTCTCCCCCCCAGTCATCAAGATCGACAGCGCGGCCCTCGACACCGTGGACCACCAACCCTTATCTCGGGAGCCAGCTATCAACAAGAGCAGGCATCGACAACGAGATCCAACACCCCCTCCAGTGCACCAGTCAGCCTTCGGCCGCATGAGGAAAAGAGTGTTTGAAGACCAGGCGCTCAAAACTGCTACCAAGCTCATGGTCTACAGGGCTGTAGTAATACCTGCCCTCCTTTATGGCTCAGAGACATGGACCATGTACAGCAGATGACATGTATCTCACACTACGGTACATAACTATACCTTACCATGCTATACATGACTGGAACTAGAGATGACCTGTAACCACAAACTTACCTTACCACTAGGGGTGCACTTGCAGGAGACACTGGATACCTGTCCCAGACAGATATATAAAGACAGGTCTCAGGCAAGTGTGCCATTGGAGAGCTGTGTAATAAAAGTGCAGGTCTTGAGTGACCTTGACTTCAGCATGTCCCTCGTGTGAGTCTGTACTGAGGGGACAGGACTTTACAGTGGCGACGAGTTACGGGATTACAGAATCCACAGAATGGCGACCAACGGCTCAGATGAAAAATACAATGCTGGAGATAATTGGGAGGACTTTATAGAAAGGCTCCAGCAAAGTTTCATCACCAAAGACTGGTTAGGCGCCGATAAGGCAGACAAGAGAAGAGCCCATCTCTTGACCAGCTGTGGCTCGAAAACATACGCCTTAATGAAGGACCTGCTGGCACCCGTGAAACCAGCAAACAAGTCGTTTGAAGAGTTGAGCACACTGGTAAGAGACCACCTGAAGCCAGCGAGCAGCCTACACATGGCCAGACACAGGTTCTACAACTATAGACGCTGTGTGGGCCAGAGCATACCTGACTTCATGGCGGAACTTCGGAGGTTGGCTAGCTTATGTAAGTTCTCCGATGATCTAAGGAGAGAATTACTGAGAGACTTTTTTTATTGAAGGAATAGGCCATGCAGGCATATTCCGAAAGCTCATAGAGACCAAGAACTTGACCCTAGAGGCAGCAGCACTAGTTGCACAGACATTCTTGGCAGGAGAAGAAGAAACGAGGTTGATCTACACTGCGGGTACGACAACTAACGAAACATCGGAACAAGGGGTTCACAGCTTGAAACAAGCCGCTACCCCCACACACAGACAAAGGTAGGAGAGCAGGCCCTCAACAGCAGGCAGTGGCGCCAGAAGCCATCAAGGGCCACATGAACGGCCGTTCACACCTCATCAACACACAATGCAAGCAATCAACTACAAACTGAGAGAAGCTCAAGAGAGATCAGCCAGACGCAGCTCATCCTTTGGAAACAATGGAAGCGGTCTGTGCTGGAGGTGTGGGGGAAGGCACTCATCAAGGGGGTGTCGATTTCAGCATGCTATTTGCAGAAACTGCGACTATACAGGGCATCTGGTCTGCATGTGCAGAAAAACGGCAGCTCGGCTGGTATACGAATCGGTATGGTCGGAAAGCGGACCAGAAGACAGTGGAGACAGTACCCAGGATACCGAGGTACAGCAGATCAACACAATCAATGGCCACTGCTCTTACAACAAGATGCCTCCAATAATGATGAGGGTCCTACTCAACGGGATACCCATCAACATTGAGCTGGATACGGGAGCGAGTCAATCTCTCATGAGCGCTCAACAATTTGAACAGCTGTGGCCGCACAAAAGAGACAGACCAAAACTCACAAGGTTTGACACCAAACTAAGGACCTATACCAAAGAAATCGTCCCAGTCCTTGGCAGCGCCATGCTCTCAGTCACACACAAAGGGAAAGTGAACCGACTTCCCCTGTGGATTGTCCCCGGAGATCTCCCAGCACCGCTGGGGAGAAGCTGGCTAGCAAACTAAACTGGAAATGAGATGATGTTCACGCCATGTCGTCAGAGGAACGGACCTCCTGCTCAACAGTTCTAAGTCGATTTGAACATCTCTTTCAGCCAGGTGTGGGCACCTTTAAAGGGGCTAAAGTCAAAATCTACATCACACAGGATGCCAGACCGGTCCATCACAAGGCTAGAGCTGTGCCCTATGTGATGAGGGAAAAGATTGAACATGAACTGGACAGGCTTCTGCGGGAAGGCATTATCTCACCCGTGGAATTTAGCGACTGGGCAAGTCCCATCGTCCCAGTCATGAAGCCTGATGGATCCGTACGAATCTGTGGGGATTACAAATCTATCATAAACAGAGTCTCCCTACAGGACCAATACCCGCTGCCCAGAGCAGATGACCTATTTGCCACATTGGCTGGAGGTAAACTTTTCTCAAAACTAGATCTCACATCTGCGTATATGACACAAGAACTGACCGAAGAGTCTAAGCTACTCACCACCATCAACACACATTGAGGCCTTTTCATGTACAATCGATGCCCATTCGGCATCAGGACGGCAGCTGCTATATTCCAGCGCAACATGGAGAATCTGCTCAAGTCCATCCTGGGGACGGTTGTATTTCAAGACGACATACTTATCACGGGCAGGGACACCAGCTCCCACCTCCGCAATTTGGAGGAAGTACTAAAGCAGTTGGATCGGGTAGGCCGAAGAATTAAGAAATCCAAGTGCCTGTTTTTCACGCCCGAGGTTGAATTTTTGGGCAGAAGGATTGCCGCTGATGGAATCCGCCCAACAGATTCCAAAACAGAAGCAATTCGCCTGGCACCCAGGCCCCGGAATGTCTCGGAACTGTGCGCTTTTCTCGGGCTACTCAATTACTTTGGGAACGTTATGCAGAACTTAAGCACGCTGCTGGAGCCTCTCCATGTGCTACTCAGAAAGGGGTGCGATTGGTTTTGGGGGGACGCCCAGGAATGTGCCTTCAATAAGGCATGCATCCTTCTATGTTCCAACAGTGTTTTGGCTTTCTTTGATCCAAATAAAAAGCTAGTTCTTACATGTGATGTGTCATCGTACGGGGTCGGGTGCGTTTTACAGCATGTCAATGGTGTGGGTAAATTACAACCCATAGCTTATGCCTCCAGGTCACTTTCGCGGGCGGAGCACGGGTACGGAATGGTGGAGAAGGAGGCACTCGCGTGCGTGTACGGTGTCAAAAAGATGCACCAATATCTTTTCGGGGCCAAGTTCGCGATAGAAACCGACCACAAGCCCCTCACGTCCCTATTATCTGAGAGCAAGGCAATAAACGCCAACGCCTCGGCGCGCATTCAACGGTGGGCACTCATGCTGGCGTCTTATGACTGCACCATAAGGCACAGACCAGGCACAGACAACTGTGCCGATGCACTTAGCAGGCTACCCCTGGCGACCACGGAAGAGTCTGATGAACAGGACTGTGAGATAGTCATGGCAATCAATGCCTGTGAGTCCACAGGTTCGCCCATGACGGCTCGCCAAATCAGAGCCTGGACGACCAGTGACCCCATGTTATCCTTAGTAAAAAGATGTGTTTTAACTGGTGACTGGGCAGAGGCTCGCGATGCCTGCCCCGAGGAGATCAAACCTTTTCATAGGCGCATGCATGAGCTGTCACTACAAGCAGACTGCCTGATGTGGGGCAGCCGAGTAGTTATGCCTCTGCGAGGCAGAGAGGCATTTGTCCGGGAGCTCCACCGCGAGCACCCGGGGATCGTTCTCATGAAGGCCATAGCCAGATCCCACGTCTGGTGGCCTGGTATTGACGCGGACTTGGAGCTCTGCGTCCGACGGTGCACCATTTGTGCCCAACTCAGTAATGCCCCCAGGGAGGCCCCCCTGAGCCCCTGGCCCTGGCCCACCAAACCGTGGTCGCGGGTGCACATAGACTATGTGGGCCCATTCATGGGCAAAATGTTCCTCGTAGTAGTAGATGCATTTTCAAAGTGGATCGAATGCACCATTTTAATCTCGAGCACCACCTCCACCACTGTGGAGAGCCTTGGAACCATGTTTGCAATGCACGGAATCCCTGACATATTGGTCAGTGATAATGGTCTATGCTTCACCAGCGCAGAATTGCAAGATTTTATAAGTGACCACGGCATAAGTCACATTAAGACGGCACCGTTCAAGCCGGCCTCCAACAGCCAGGCGGAACGAGCAGTGCAAATCATTAAACAAGACATGCTCAAAATCCAAGGTCCCACGCTGCAGGGCCGCCTGTCGCGACTGCTGCTGGTATACAGATCTCATCCGCAGTCACTGACTGAGATCCCCCCCGCGCAACTGTTGATGAAAAGGACTTTAAAAACAAGGCTCTCATTAATCCTCCCAGACATGCACGAAATCGTTGAGGCAAAGCGCCGTAAGCTAACTGAGTACCATGACCGAAATTCGAGGGGGAGGTGGAATGAGATAGGGGACAAAGTGTTTGTGCTAAACTATGGCAGGGGTCCCAAATGGCTTTCAGGGACAGTAACAGACAAGGAAGGAAACAGGCTACTGGTGGTATAAATGGACAATGGCCAAACCTGCCAGAGGCATGTCGACCAAGTCAAAAGTAGATTTACCAACAACACTGCTGAACCAGAGGCAGACTACAATGTGGAACTCACACCACACCTGGTGGACAGACAGAGGGAACAACCTGAGGAAAGGGCAATCCCATTAGACAGCCCAGGCGAGACACCAACAATCATACTGAATGAAACTTACAGCTCAGGTGAGATACCAGCCATCACACCGAAAGAAAAACAGGCACCAAGGCAAACAACTGAACCATAACTAAGACGTTCCACGCAAGAGCGTAGACCACCTGAGAGACTGAACCTATAAAGGCAATAAGACCTTGGGGGAGGGTGATGTCATGTCCCAGACAGGTATATAAAGACAGGTCTCAGGCAAGTGTGGCATTCGAGAGCTGTGTAATAAAGGTGCAGGTCCTGAGTGACCTTGACTTCAGCATGTGCCTCGTGTGAGTCTCTACTGCAGGGACAGGACTTTACAGCAGACACCTCAAGTTGCTGGAGAAATATCACCAACGATGACTCCGCAAGATCTTACAAATCCCCTGGGAGGACAGGCGCACCAATATCAGCGTCCTCATCCAGGCTAACATCCCCAACATTGAAGCACTGACCACACTCGATCAGCTCCGCTGGGCAGGCCACATAGTTCGCATGCCAGACACAAGACTCCCAAAGCAAGTCATGGCAAAAGAGCCAAAGGCGGGCAGCGGAAACGCTACAAGGACACCCTCAAAGCCTCCCTGATAAACATAAGAACATAAGAACATATGAAATAGGAACAGGAGTAGGCCATATGGCCCTTCGTGCCTGCTCCGCCATTCAATAAGATCATGGCTGATGTGATCATGGACTCAGCTCCACTTCCCCGCCCGCTCCCCATAACCCTTTATCCACTTATCTTTTAAGAAACTGTCTATTTCTGTCTTAAATTTCTTCAATGTCCCAGCTTCCACAGCTCTGTGAGGCAGCGAATTCCACAGATTTACAACACTCTGAAAGAAGAAATTTCTCCTCATCTCAGTTTTAAATGGGCAGCCACTTATTCTAAGATCATGCCCTCTAGTTCTAGTCTCCCCCATCAGTGGAAACATCCTCTCTGCATCCACCTTGTCAAGCCCCCTCATTATCTTATATGTTTCGATAAGATCACCTCTCATTCCAATGAGTAGAGGCCCAACCTACGCAACCTTTCCTCATAAGTCAACCCCCTCATCCCTGGAATCAACCTAGTGAACCTTCTTTGAACTGCCTCCAAAGCAAGTATATCCTTTTGTAAATATGGAAACCAAAACTGCACACAGTATTCCAGGTGTGGCCTCACCAATACCTTATATAGCTGTAGCAAAACTTCCCTGCTTTTATACTCTATCCCCTTTGCAATAAAGGCAAAGATACCATTAGCCTTCCTGATCACTTGCTGTAGCTGCATACTATCTGTCATGTCTTGAATAAAGAATCAGACTAGGTACTGCAAGCTCAAAGTAAGTGTGACCATAGTCCTTTATTACAGATCTCAGAGTGCCTCTCCAGCCTGTGAGGCCTCCTTATATACAGGTGCGCTCAAGGGATTGTGGGATCCCTAGGGACTCCAGGGGATAATCCCTCTGGTGGTTAGACATGGTAATTACAGGTTTACATACATAACAACACTCTGCCCCTCAGTGAATAGTGTAACTATTTACAATGTGAGTCGATCTAGGGCCTTCCTTTCCCTGGTTGATCGTCTCGGTGCAAATGCTGGTGTTGTTGAGTCGTTTGTTGGGCCTTCGCTGGGCTGCTGCGCAGCTGGCCTTGCTGGACTGCTGGGGGTGGTGAGCCTTGCTGGGCTGCTATGGGTGATAGTTTCTGCTTTGTGGTCAACTGCTGGATAGGTTGCCACTTTTGTGTGTTGTGTTGGAGGGTCCAAAAAGGTAGAGTCTATTGTGGGTTGTTCTGGATAGTCCGTAAATCTGAGTTTGGTTTGGTCCAAGTGTTTTCTGCAGGTGAGCCCATTTGCAAGTTTGACCAGAAACACCCTACTCCCCTCTTTGGCCAATACAGTGCCAGCAAGCCACTTAAGACCTTATCCATAGTTCAACACAAATACAGGATCATTTATTTCAATTTTGCGTGACAAATTTGCACGATCATGATAGGTATTCTGTTAAAGCCGTCTGCTCTCTACCTGTTTGTGTAGATCAGGGTGGACTAAAGAGAGCCTTGTCTTAAGTGCTCTTTTCATGAGCAGTTCAGCGGGGGGAACCCCAGTGAGCGAGTGGGGTCTTGTACGGTAACTATGCAGGACTCGGGATAAGCGGGTGTGCAGTGAGCCTTCAGTTACCCTTTTCAAGCTCTGCTTGATTGTTTGAACTGCTCATTCTGCCTGACCGTTGGACGCTGGTTTAAAACAGGGCAGACGTGACATGTTTGATCCCGTTGCGGGTCATGAACTCCTTGAATTCGGCACTGGTAAAGCACGGCCCATTGTCACTTACAAAGACATCAGGCAGGCCGTGCGTGGCAAACATGGCCGTAGACTTTCAATGGTGGCAGCGTACGTCCTTGACGACATTATCACACATTCAATCCATTTGGAGTACGCATCTACAACCACTAAAAACATTTTTCCCAAGAATGGGTCTGCATAGTCAACATGGACCCTAGACCACAGTTTGGAGGGCCAGGACCATAAACTTAATAGCGCCTCCCTGGGTGCATTGCTTAACTGGGAACATGTATTACATTTGTGCATGCAGGACTCTAAGTCTGCATCGATACCAGGCCACCACACGTGGGATTTGTCTATCGCTTTCATCATTACAATGCCTGGGTGGGTGCTGCGAACATCACTAATGAAGGTGTCCTTACCCTTTTTTAGTACAACTACCCGATTACCCCATAGGAGGCAGTCTGCCTGTATAGACATTTCATCTTTGCACCATTGGTACGGCTTTATTTCATCCTGCATCTCTAACAGGACACTCGACCAACTCCCGTAGAGCACACAGTTTTTTACTAAGGACCGTAAGGGGTCCTGGCTCATCCAGGTTCTAATCGTTCGGGTGGTAACTGGTGATTGCTCACTCTCGACTGCTTGCATTACATTACCATAACTAAATCTGCAGGCTGTGCCATCTCCACCCTGGTGGTGGGCAATGGCAGCCTACTGAGAGCATCGGCACAGTTTTCTGTGCCTGGCCTGTGGCGGATGGCGTAGTTGTACGCAACGCTTCTCGGCCTTTTGGCTAAGATCATGCGTAACTGACCTGACCAGCCACCATGACTTCCAGGTGGTTTCTCCCTGGTCAGGAAGGTATATGCTTGCTTTTTTGGAAACAGGAGGTGGGTGGGGTGGCTTGACCCATCCACCTCCACGGAGGTGTGTGGGGTGGCTTGACCCATCCACCTCCATGGCACGAACCTGGTATTGCAGTACTTCCAGGAACGGTGCAGTGGCTCTAGGCCTTTTGGCTAAGAGCATTGGCGCAGAGTGATCCTTGGCATGTGCAAGGTGACCTCTGGCGTTTGTGATTTGACAAAGAATTGGAACGATTGGCTACGAATTTAAAAAAAAAAACATGGGTGGGTGGTCCCTTCTCGGCCTTTTGGCTAAGATCATGCGTAACTGACCTGACAGGGGAGTAGCCACCATGACCCCAAAGTGGTTCTCCCTGGATCAGGAAGGTGGTTCTCCTATGCTTTTTGGAAACAGGAGGTGGGTGGGGTGGCTTGACCCATCCATCTCCACGGAGGTGTGTGGGGGACCTGACCCATCCACCTCCATGGCACGAACCTGGTATTGCAGTACTTCCAGGAACGGTGCAGTGGCTCTAGGCCTTTTGGCTAAGAGCATTGGCGCAGAGTGATCCTTGGCGTGTGCAAGGTGACCTCTGGCGTTTGTGATTTGACAAAGAATTGGAACGATTGGCTACGAATTTCAAAAAAAAAAAAACATGGGTGGGTGGTCCCTTCTCGGCCTTTTGGCTAAGATCATGCGTAACTGACCTGACAGGGGAGTAACCATGACCCCAAAGTGGTTCTCCCTGGATCAGGAAGGTGGTTCTCCTATGCTTTTTGGAAACAGGAGGTGGGTGGGGTGGCTTGACCCATCCACCTCCACGGAGGTGTGTGGGGGACCTGACCCATCCACCTCCATGGCACGAACCTGGTATTGCAGTACTTCCAGGAACGGTGCAGCTTTGGCTCTAGGCCTTTTGGCTAAGAGCAAAATCATTGGCGCAGAGTGATCTTTGATGGGTGCAAGGTGACCTTTGGCGTTTATGATCTGACAAAGAATTGGAAAGATTGGCAACGAATAAAACATTTAAAAAAAAACATGGCTAAGATCAAGTGTAGTATCTGTTCTTATCAGTTTAATATCCCCTATGGGGACCAGATATTGAATTGTTTTGTGGAACAGGGAGATGGAACAGGGGCTTGCCCCGTCCACTCCATGCACGACCTGGTATTGCAGTGCTTCCAGGAACGGTGCAGCTTCCCCTCTCGGCCTTTTGGCTAAGATCAAGCGTAAATTGCGTAAAGTTATCTTTGGCGCTGGAGTTGATCTGACAAGAATTGGCAAAAAAAACAAAACGTGAGCGCCCATCTCTGGATGCGGGCCGACGCATTCATATTTATTCCCTTACTTTCAGAAAATAGGGATATAAGTGGCTTATGGTCGGTTTCCAATTCAAATTTGAGCCCGAACAGATATTGATGCATTTTCTTTACCCCGTAAACACATGCTAACACTTCTTTTTCGATCAGGCTGTAGGCCCTATCAGCCTTAGACAGACTTCTGGATGCATAAGCAACTGGTTGCAATTTCCCAAATTCATTAGCTTGTTGCAATACACACCCGATCCTGTATGATGACGCATCACATGCTAGTACCAAACACTTACATGGATCATACAACATAAGCAATTTGTTTGAATATAACAGCTTCCTAGCTTTCTCAAAGGCATTTTCTTGGCTTTTACCCCATACCCATTTATCTCCTTTACACAGTAAAGAGTGCAGGGTTCTAACAATGTGCTAAGACCCTGCAAGAAGTTACCAAAATAGTTCAGGAGTCCTAGAAACGACCGCAGCTCCATCACGTTCTGTGGTCTCAGTGCGTTCTTGATTGCCTCCGTCTTTGAATCGGTGGGCCTGATGCCGTCCGCTGTGATTCTTCTCCACAGGAACTCCACTTCAGATGCCAGGAAAACGCACTTTGAGCATTTTAGCCTGAGCCCCACATGATTAAGCTGACTCAGAACCTCCTCCAGGTTCTGCATGTGCTCGACGGTGTCCCGACCTGTAACCAAGATGTCGTCCTGGAAGACCACAGTGTGCGGGACCAACTTCAGCAAGCTTTCAATGTTCCTCTGGAATATCACCGCGGCCGATCAAATCCCAAACGGGCATCTGTTGTAAACAAAAAGACCTTTGTGCGTGTTGATGCAGGTGAGGCCTTTCGATGATTCCTCCAGCTCCTGCGTCATGTAGGCCGAGGTCAAGTCCAGCTTCCTGAACGTTTTCCCTCCCGCCAGCATCGTAAATAGGTCGTCTGCCTTTGGTAGTGGGTATTGATCCTGCAGTGAGAAACAATCGATAGTTACTTTGTAATCACCACAGATTCTGATGGTGCCGTCTCCCTTGAGGACTGGAACAATCGGACTGGCCCACTCATTGAATTTGATCGGCGAAATGATGCCCTCTCATTGCAGCCTGTCCAGCTCAATCTCCACCCTCTCTCTTACCATGTAAGGTACCGCTCTCGCCTTGTGATGGATGGGTCATGCCCCGGAATTAAATGGATCTGCACTTCTGCTCCTTGGAACTTCCTGATGCCTGGTTCGAACAGTGAGGGGAACTTGCTTAGGACCTGGGCACATGAGGTGTCATCGACGGACGAAAGTGCTCAGATGTCGTCCCAGTTCCAGCGAATCTTTCCCAGCCAGCTCCTGCTGATCAGCGTGGGGCCATCGCACCGATACCACCCAGAGTGGTAACTCGTGCACTGCTCCATTGTAGGAGAGCTTTATGGTAGCACCGCCAATTATGGGAATCAGTTCCTTTGTGTACGTTCTAAGTTTAGTACGAATGGGAGTCAGGACTGTCCTTGAAGCCTTGCTGCACCACAATTTATTGAAAGTCTTTTTGCTCATTATGGATTGGCTTGTGCCCATGTCCAGCTCCATGGACACCGGGAGTCCATTTATTTCAACCTTCAGCATTATCGGGGGACACTTTGTGGTAAATGTGTGCACCCTATATATACCTTTGCCTCCTCGGTCTGAGGCTGTGGTTCATCGTGATCCACCATGGATCTGTTCTCCTCTACAACATGGTGGTTTGCAGGATTAGCAGGATTTGCAGCTCGCCTGCACATGCATTGCAGGTGTCTCATTGTTCCACAGCCCTTGCAAACATATCCTTTGAAGCAGCATGAATGGAAACGATGATCACCCTCGCAGTGCCAACAAGGTGTTAATGGCCTTGTATTCACCATCCTTGATGGTGGACTCTGAGTTATCTGCGGACGTGCAGCTGCAGGCGTGTAAGTCCTGCCCTGTACATTTTGATTCAAAAACAACGTTACTTTGTTCACAGTACTTGCAGCAGCACTCGTGTGCTGAGAAATTTATTTGGTATTGTCACTGGTGGCAATAAACGCCTGGGCTATCGCTATGGCTTTACTCAAGGTTGGGGTCTCTACAGTCAAAAGTTTCCGAAGTATTACTTCATGGCCAATGCCAAGTACAAAGATTCTTTGTATGTGCTCCAAATGTCCTTCAAATTCGCAATGTCCTGCAGGCGCATTAGCTCGGCGATGTAGCTCGCCACTTCCTGGCCTTCAGACCTCTTGTACGTGTAGAACCGATACCTCGCCATCAGAACACTTTCCTTCGGGTTTAGATGTTCCTGGACCAGTGTGCACAACTCATCGTACGACTTGTCTGTGGGTTTCGCTGGAGTGAGCAGATTTTTCATGAGGCCATACGTTGGTGACCCGCAAACGGTGAGGAGGATCGCCCTTCGTTTGGCAGCATTCGCTTCTCCTTCCAGCTCGTTGGCCATGAAGTATTGGTCAAGTCGCTCCACGAAGGTTTCCCAATCATCTCCTTCCGAAAATTTCTCCAGGATGCCCACTGTTCTCTGCATTGTTGCGGTGGGGTTCCGTCATCTGTATCTCGTCGACAGTATTTATGTCTTGAATAAAGAGTCAGGCTAGATACTGCAAGCTCAAAGTAAGGTGTGACCGTAATTCTTTAGAGTGGCTGTGAGGCCTCCTTATATACAGGTGCTCCCAAAGGATTGTGGGATCCCTTGGGACACCAGAGGATAAGCCCTCTGGTAGTTAGACATGGTGATTACAGGTTTACATACATAACACTATCCATTTGTGTTTCATGCACAAGTACTCCCAGGTCCTGATGCACTGCGACCCTTTGCAATCTTTCTCCATTTAAATAATAACTTGCTCTTTGATTTTTTCTGCCAAAGTGCATGACCTTACACTTTCGGACATTATATTCCATCTGCCAAATTTTTGCCCACTCACTTAGCCTGTCTATGTCCTTTTGCAGATTTTTTGTGTCCTCCTCACACATTGCTTTTCCTCCCATCTTTTATTGTCAGCAAACTTGGCTATGTTACATTCAGTCCCTTCTTCCAAGTTGTTAATATAGATTATCAATAGTTGGGGTCCCAGCACTGATCCCTGCGGCACCCCACTAGTTACCGTTGTCAACCAGAGAATGAACCATTTATCCCGACTCTCTGATCTCTGTTAGTTAGCCAATCCTCTATCCATGCTAATATATTACCCCCAAACCCCAGCCCCGTGAACTTTTATCTTGTTCAGTAACCTTTTATGTACACCTTGTCAAATGACATCCCCACTGACACCTGGGAGTCCTTGGCCAAAGACCACCCTAAGTGGAGGAAGTGTATCAGAGAGCGTGCTGAGCACCTCGAGTCTCAACGCCGAGAACATGTAGAAATCAAGCGCAGGCAGCGGAAAGAGCGTGCGGCAAACCAGTCCCATCCACCCCTTCCCTCAACGACTATCTGTCCCACCTGTGACAGAGTCTGTGGCTCTCGTATTGGACTGTTCAGCCACCAAAGAACTCACTTCAGGAGTGGAAGCAAGTCTTCCTCGATTCCGAGTGACTGCCTATGATGGTGACTTCCAAGTCAGGATGGTGTTTAACTTGGATGGTAATTTGGTAACACAGTAATTCAAGGACTGAGTACTATTTTTCCCTAATTTTTATCCCTCCCTTTCTAAAGATGCTGGAACCGAAATTGCCCCACTCTTTAAGATACATTACCACTGGTGGCCCAGTGGGCACCACTAAAGCTCACAGCAGCCCTCCCCTTTAACTGAAGGAAAGAAAGAAGGTGAGAAAGAAAGAAAGATGGAAAGTAGGAAGGAGAGAAAGAAAGAAAGGAGCGAAGAGGGAGGGATGGACCGAATGAATTAATGAAACAATGAAAAATAGATAATGAAATAAATAGTTACTTCAGAACATCCTAAAGCATTTTACAGCCAATTAAATATTTTGAGTATATTCGGTGTTGTAATGTAGGAAACCCGGCAGCGAATTTATGTAACGCAAGGTCCCTTAAATAGCAAAGTGATAATGACCAGATAGCCTGGGTTATTTTGTTGATGTTAGTTGAGGGATAAATATTGGCCAGAACACTGGAGAGAACTCCTTCATGGCCTTCTGCTCTTCTTCATGGCCTTCATTTAGCCAGGCCAGATCTTGTAGTCATCTGACATCCATACCCACCCGATTTCCAGCGTGTACCACTGCCTAGTAATCAGGAGCAAGAATCCACTCTGAATTTTCTCCTACTTAGTCTGAGATCCTGAGACTCAGCACAGAACGGGGATCAAATCCGGGGTGCCTGTATGGTTCAATTATACACGGGGCAGTGCATTTGCCTGAGGGGTAGAGGCACCTACAACTGTTATTAAAATGACATTTAAGCCAATTTTATCGTGGCACTCCTTTAGTTCAGATCCAGGAGAGACTGGCGCCTGACAGCTGCATCACGACATGTACAAAAATCCACCTCATTATCCTGCCTGCAAAAATCATAGACTAGTTTTTCATGGGTCAATGATTCTGCTGCCAGGATAAGAGAACTGGTCTTAATAGTGTAAACACGGAGCGCTGGATCGGGGACGCCAGTCTCCTTGAATCCACACTGAGCAAGGAATCAGTATAAAAGCAATTTAAATTAACATGTAAAATCATGATACCATTGAACGGTGGGAGGCAGCTCTGATCTCCCCATTTTGCTGAGCTTCTGATCTTAGTCATGTCATTGTGGGTATATCAGGCGCTGCGTAAAACTGCCAGCCGATACCACTCATACTGCGCCACAGTCCGAGCCGAATTTCTATCCCTGTAAGTTGAAGGAGTACATAATATGGACAAGGTTCCCGCGAAGATGCACGGCCGTGCAGTCTGGAGATCCTGCTCGGGCCATGGAAGGCTTTACATGGAAGAAACGGTGCATGCGCAAAAATTTGAATGAGCCGCACGGTCAGTTAAAGAGACAGCACGCAAAAAACAAAATATTTGGGAACATTGCACATGGACAAATATTATAATGATTTGTTGCCTATTTGAGCAACCGCTCTCAAGAGACTGTCTGCAGCATGTCTAAAGTCTTATTCAAAATGTTTGCTTCCTTCTCCACATTACCATATTCCTTACAGTATAATATCCTCTCCCACATCTGCTTGCAGATCCTGCAGACACTGTATACAAGGTTGAGTCTGGCTATCATCTCTTGCCAACTATGGTGCACTGCAGTCTCTGGGGGTTCCTTGGCGTTCCTCTCCCCTACTTCACACAGTAGCTCCTTCGCTGCTGACGAAAGGTCATCGACCTGAAAGGTTAACTCCATTTCTCTCTCCACAGATGCTGCCTGTCATGCTGAGTGTTTCCAGCAGTTTCTGTTTTTCTCTCAGCACCTCCACTTCACCAGCTATCAAAAATGATTGTGTCATTTCCCCACAGATTCTGGTTTAGCGCCTTCACATTAGGTTAGCCTTCCCTGGGGTTTTGCCGGCCATTTCTTCCCCTCACATAATTGTTGCAATGGCTGACAAACATTTAAAATACATTTTAAGTCTTTACAAAACATTGGCCCAGATATTGCGGTCGGAGGCTTCCCGCGGGCGGCTGCCTCCGACCTGAAAAATTTCTACGAATGTACCTGGTGGTCCCGGAGGAGCGTGAGATTCCGTTGGGGAGGCCTTCTCTTCCCGCGCTGCGAAGCGCGCTCCCGTCCTCCAGGTTCCCACGCAGAAGGTGCAGTCACGTGTGACTGCTCAACCAATCAGGTACAGTATTCCACAGCTTTCTCATTAATAGCAATGAGAACTCCCTATCTACAAGTTCTCATTGCTAGTAATGAGGGAAAAAAACAAACACATTAAACACCATAATAAAAAATAAAAAACACACCTCACATAAATAAATTAATTGAAATTAAAGTTAATAAATGCCTTAGAAAAAAAATATAATTTACTGATTCTTTTAAAATGTTTTGCAAATGGGGTTAAAAATAAACTTACCTTAGTGGTCAGGCTTTTTAAACAATAAAATGTGTTTGGTTAATTTAATTTAATTATATTTTTGTATGTTTTAAAACTCTTATACCTGCAAAAGTAGGCTATGCGCCTGCTTTTATCAGGCTCAAGATTTTGAGGACATTTTCTGGGTAAGATATGGGTAAATATCACAATCTTGCCCTTGCAAATGTCCTCACTCCCTCACTTGACAGATCTGAAAAGCCGGTTTTCAGCGCATGCATGTTATGCGATGAAAACGGGCTTTTGCGATACCTTCCCAGTCCGTATATACTCAGTACGGACACTGGGAGGCCGGGATTTACAGACCAATATTTCCCCCCATATGTAACCACTTGCCCATAAGTAACCAAATGCCTTTAAACTTGAGCTGCAATACTTTAAATAACTGCAGGCTTGTGAGATTTTATAGCTCCGTCTTTGGTGCATTCGTAGCTGGAGAGAGAAGGCATCAAGGCTCCCTCAGAATGACGGTTAAACATCTGTAGAAATTAATTTTCAATATTTGCTAAATGAGAACAATCTTCTTTATTATTACCCAAGTTTGTACAATTTTTATCCATCCCTTTTATCACTGAATCTATCAACAAATTTGATTGAATAAAGTTTTTTTTCATTCGTTCATGGGGTGTGGGTGCCAGCATTTATTGCCTATCGTTAATTGCCTTTGAGAAAACTGATTGTGAGCCGCCTTCTTGAACCGCTGCAGTCCATGTGGTGAAGGTCATTCCACACTGCTGTTAGGGGGGGAGTTCCAGGATTTTGACCCAGCAACGATGAAAGAACGGTGATATACTTCCAAGTCTTCTTCCCGTGGCCGAGGAACTCCTCCCGGAGTCACAGTGCGGATTTTGTCCCCTACGGGGCACTACGGACATGATTTTTGCAGCGTGACAGCTACAGGAAAAATGCAGGGAATAGCGCCAGCCCTTATACATGGTCTTCTTCGACCTTACAAAGGCCTTTGACACTGTCAACTGCGACAGTCTATGGAGCAGCCTTCTCTGTTTCGGATGCCCCCAAAAGTTCGTCACCATCCTCTGCCTGCTCCACAATGAGAAGCATGCCGTGATCCTTACCAATTTATCCATCACAGACCCAATCCACGTCCGGACCAGGGTCAAACATGGCTGCGTCATCGCCCCAACCCTCTTTTCAATCTTTCTCGCTGCCATGCTCCACCTCACAGTCAACAAGCTCCCCGCTGGAGTGGAACTAAACTACAGAACCAATGGGAACCTGTTCAACCTACGCCAGGTCCAGGCCAAGTCCAAGACCACCCCAACCTCTGTTGTCGAGCTACAGTAAGCAGATGATGCCTGCATCTGTGCACACACAGAGGCTGAACTCCAGGACATAGTCGACATATTTACTGAGGCGTATGAAAGCATGGGCCTTACGTTAAACATCCGTAAGACAAAGATCCTCCACCAGCCTGTCCTCACCGCGCAGCATTCCCCCCCCCCAGTCATCAAGATCCACTTCCCATATCTCGGGAGCCACCTATCAACAAGAGCAGGCATCGACGATGAGATCCAACACCGCCTCCAGTGCGCCAGTGCAGTCTTTGGCCGCCTGAGGAAAAGAGTGTTTGAAGACCAGGACCTCAAAACTGCCACCAAGCTCAAGGTCTACAGGGCTGTAGTAATACCTGCCCTCCTGTATGGCTCAGAGACATGGACCATGTACAGCAGACACCTCAAGGTGCTGGAGAAATATCACCAACAATGTCTCGCAAGATCCTACAAATCCCCTGGGAGGACAGGCGCACCAACTTTAGCATCCTCATCCAGGCCAATATCCCCAGCATTGAAGCACTGACCACTTGATCAGCTCCATTGAGCAGGCCACATAGTTCGCTTGCCAGACACGAGACTCCCAAAGCAAGTGCTCTATTCAGAGCTCCTTCACAGCAAACGAGCCAAAGGTGGGCAGCAGAAATACTACAAAGCCTCCCTGATAAAGTGCGACATCCCCACTGACATCTGGGAGTCCCTGGCCCAAGACCGCCCTAAGTGGAGGAAGTGCATCCGAGAGGGCGCTGAGCACCTCGAGTCTCAACGCCGAGAGCATGCAGAAATCAAGTGCAGGCAGCGGAAAGAGCGTGCGGCAAACCAGTCCCACTCACCCCTTTCCCTCAACGACTATCTGTCCCACCTGTGACAGAGTCTGTGGCTCTCGTATTGGACTGTTCAGCCACCAAAGAACTCACTTCAGGAGTGGAAGCAAATCTTCCTCGATTCCGAGGGTCTGCCTATGATGATGACTTCTAAGTCAGGATGGTGTTTAACTTGGATGGTAATTTGGTAACACAGTAATTCAAAGTCTGAGTACTATTTTTCCCTAATCTTTATCCCTCCCTTTCGAAAGATGCTGGAGCCAAAATTGCCCCACTCTTTAAGATCCATTACCATCTCAAAGAGGCAGTAATGGGGCGGTAAGGCCTTTCCGACCGGGAGCAGGCGGATTGTCCGACCCATCCGAAATTGTCCCCAGGCCGCTGACCCCTTACCACCCAGCAGCGACCCCTTTTCCCGACGGGAAGCTGCCAGTGGCTGTGTGGCACGCCTGCAATTTAAAGGGGCGGGCTCTCCGCCGCGGCCGCCATTTTATTTTAATTGGCGGCGACTTTGAAGTTGACCCGACAATGGCGGCCACGGGTTCGGCTGGGCCGCCAACAGGCAGACCGTCGCCCTCCCATGGGTGCCGGACCATTGACCCGGCCGAAGCCCTCCCTGGTGGCCCAGTGGGCGCCACTAAAGTCGCTGCAGAGCTCACAGCGGCTCTCCCCTTTAACTGAAGGAAAGAAAGAAGGAGAGAAAGAAAGAAAGAAGGAAAGTAGAAAGGAGAGAAAGAAAGAAAGGAACGAAGAGGGAGGGATGGACCGAATGAATTAATGAAATAATGAAATAAATAGATAATGAAATAAATAGTTACTTCAGAACATCCTAAAGCATTTTACAGCCAATGAAATATTTTGGAGTATATTCGTTGTTGTAATGTAGGAAACCTGGCAGCGAATTTATGTAACTCAAGGTCCCATAAATAGCAAAGTGATAATGACCAGATAGCCTGGGTTATTTTGTTGATGTTAGTTGAGGGATAAATATTGGTCAGAACACTGGAGAGAACTCCCTTGCTCTTCCTCATGGCCTTCATTTAGCCAGGCCAGATTTTAGTCATCTGACATCCACACCCACCCTATTTCCAGCGTGCACCACTGCCTAGTGATCAGGAGCAAGAATCCACTCTGATTTTTCTCCTACTTAGTCTGAGGTCCTGAGGCCAAATGTTGCCTTGGCAGAGAGCGGTTAACTCAGCACAGAACAGGGATCAAATCTGGGGTGCCTGTATGGCTCAGTTATACACGGGGCAACGTATTTGCCTGAGGGCTAGAGGCACCTACAACTGTTATTAAAATGACATTTAAGCCAATTTTATCGTGGCACTCCTTTAGGTCAGATCCAGGAGAGACTGGCGCCTGACAGCTGCATCACGACATGTACGAAAATCCACCTCATTATCCTGCCTGCAAAAATCATAGACTAGTTTTTCATGGGTCAATGATTCTGCCACCAGGATAAGAGAACTGGTCTTAATAGTGTAAACAGTGAGAGCTGGATTGGGGATGCCAGTCTCCTTGAATCCACACTAAACAAGGAATCAATATAAAAGCAATTTAAATTAATATGTAAAACTATGATACCATTGAACGATGGGAGGCAGCTTTGATCCCCCCATTTTGCTGAGCTTCTGATCTTAGCCATGTCATTGTGGGTAAGCAGTGAGCAGAAGCCAGGTGCTTCTGCACTACTAGAGACAGACAATGGGAGGAAGAGTCGTCCTATGGATGCTTCTACACAGCTGCAAACCACCAATTCAAAGCAGCATTAGCAAGGATATGGGCACAGGACAGCTCTGTGGTCTCTCAGCAAGAGTTAGTAGGTGGCCCAGGGAGACCAGACAAAGAAGAGAAACAGAGAGGAATGCAATTCTTTTAAAAAAGCACGCTGAAATTATGGGCCAGTTTGTGCTTGTTACCAAAACTTTATAAAGTGTGTCAGAGGCTTATCTAAACTTATACTTGAAGAAACAAGAAAGAAAGACTTGGATTTATACAGCACCTTTCACGACCACCGGACGTCTCAAAGCTCTTTACAGCCAATGAAGTACTTTTGGAGTGTAGTCACTGTTGTAATGCTATGATGATGATGATGATGTAGGAAACGCAGCAGCTAATTTGCGCACAGCAAGGTTCCACAAACAGCAATGTGACAATAACTAGAAAATCTGATTTTTTGTTATGTTGATTGAGGGATGAACACTGGTCAGGACACCGGGATAACTCACCTGCTCTTCTTCAAAATAATGCCATGGGATCTTTTACATCCACTTGAGAGGGCAGACAGGGCCTCAGTTTAACGTCTCATCCAAAAGACGGCACCTCTGACAGTGCAGTGCTCCCTCAGCACTGCACTAGAGTGTCAGCCTGGATTTCTTTGTGCCTAAGTCCCTGGAGTGGGACTTGAACTCACAATCTTGTGACTCAGATGTTCCGAATGTGGCCCTCATCCTAATGGCCACCTTTGTGTGCGACTGCATCAAGCTGTGCACCGACTCCCGGTACGCAAACACCAAGTGTCACTACGTGCTGAGGTTCTACCTGTCCCCAGTGTTGCGAAGGATGGGTCTGGCCACGCTTTCGCAAAACGCCCCCACCAGTTGGACCATGGCTGTCCACCTGTCCTTCGTGGAAAAGTTTTTCAGAAAAAACCCCTTTGACCACAAGGCAGTGGTCGGCACGTAAGGTCCTGGACGCCCTACGAAAGAAGGAGAGGGTGGACCCTGTCAGGTGGTTCCCCGAGCAGACTGTTGAACTCGTTTGGCAGAACGTCTCATCGCCAGAGCTTTCACACAAGCACCAAGACGTAGCTTGGTTGGCGGTGAGGAGGGCCTTACCCGTCAGATCCTTCATGCACAGCCAGGGTTTCAAAGACACGGCACTCTGCCCCTGAGTTGGCTGTGGTGCGGACGAGACTGTCATCCATCTCCTTCGGATTGCCCCTTTGCAAGGCAGGTCTGGAAGGAGATGCAGTGGTTGCTGTCGAGGTTCATCCCAAGCAGCTCCGTAACGCAGGACTCTGTCCTCTACGGACTGTTCCCAGGGACACACACCGAGACAGACATCATCTGCTGCTGGAGGGCCATCAACTCGGTGAAAGACGCATTTTGGTCTTGCCGAAACTTGCTGGTCTTCCAGAGCAAGATGTCCATGTCTGCGTGTTGCAGACTGGTGCAATCCAAGATCCAGGAGTACGTGCTGAGGGACGCACTAAAAATTGGTGCAGTCGCCGCAAAGGCACGGTGGGGAAGAGCCACAGTTTAAAGCCCTTCCACCACGGCTGGAATCAGTATAAAACTCCCCTCGGGCTGTACTTGTAAACTTTTTGTGTACATAGAGCACCATGATCTGAAAACACCTATGTAGTGCCATGTATAATGCAAGTTCTGTTTAGTGATGTATGTTGCAAAGAAATGTAACTGTACCCTCACCCATTCCGTGTACCGTATAGTGCCACATGTAACGTGATTTGATGACTGTATTACAATGTATCCTGGATTGTACTGAATTGTACCTCGAAATGTAAAGCAAGCAAATGTATTGAACGGAACTGCCGTCAGCATCCAAATGTATTGTATGGAATTGCTGACCGCATCCAAATGTACTGAACTGCTTTCCAATGTATTGTGCAAATTTTTATATGAATAAAGTATATTTTGAAATAAAAAAAGTCTTCTGACTCAGAGGTGAGAGTGGTACCCACTGAGCCACAGCTGACACTAATCAGGTGGCAATGTAGAACTCGAGCTCTGGTACAGGTCACTGAATGAAACATAGATCGAGGAATTTGACTTGTGCCCAAAATGGACGCAGATTCAGCCGGCCTGAGGCCCAAGTTTAATTCTGCTTTGGGCCTTATTTAAATGTCACCAGTGATCTGAGGACGTTAAATGGGCACCCCGCTGCAGTTCACCAGTCTGGGAGGGCAGGAAATTGGCCGGCTCCTATGCTGAACCAGGTCGGCAAGTCAGGCCTGGGGGTTGAGGCAGTTTCAGAGGTGGGGAGGGGTGTTGGTGGGGAACCTTGATCGTGCCGGCAGCAGGCCAGAGATTTTTGGACAGGAGGAACAACTGAAAATTTGCGTGGCCTCCAATGGTCCTTTAAGGATCGCTGTTTAGGCCGCTTAACGCCTGGTACAACTGGGCTGAGCATCCAGGGCGCTAACTCCGCCCATTTGGTACCTGAATTCTACATTCAGGGTCCTACAATTGGCATAGGACAATGATTTTCATGTTTAAGGAGCCTAATATGTGTTTCAAGCATGCACCCTGGACAACTAAATATCGCCTGAGCCAACATGGTGCCCGGTAAAATGGGGCAGCGGTGAATTCAATTTCTGCTCCATAACATTTAACACCTTAGTAGCATTCGATAACACCGATTACTAATAAAATCTGACTGTTGACAGCTATTAGTTTTCGTTACAGACCACCCATGTATGCACAGATTGCAAATCACACTTTTGACAGTATTTGTGGAATAATGGCAAATATTCAAACCTGAATTGTTGTTGTCAATACAGTGTAGAAATATCGCAGCAGACCTAAAATATTTAAATGGTTGATGTTATGCTTCTTGTGGTCGGTTGTCCAGCTGTGCAATGTAATTAGACAATAATAAATCACATTAGTGCTACAGTACTAATTACTGTGAGTAACAAACAATACTTTTGTAGGGCAATATTAATTTAGCATGACACACCACGAAATTGTGTTTTCATTAATGTGCCTTTGATATCGCTCAGCAAGTCGACTATGAGGAACTTAGACCCGTTCTAATTTCTGTCTGGTTCAATACAAGCTAACAGCATTTCAGCAAACATGAAGGCAAATACAAACCTCTGAAATATTGGGTCTGTAGGTTTCCCATTTTTCATCGAGCATTTTTATTTTTATATTCTTCCTGGGATGTGGGCGTCGCTGGCTAGGCCAGCATTTATTGTCCATCTCTAATTGCCCTTGAATAGGTGGTGGTGAGCCGTCATATTTGATGGTATAAATGATCTTTTTGAAAACAAAGATTGCTGCATTCCAGGTGGTCAGTCTCCTGATCTTCTTGGTTTGCCAAGCGTAGTACCACAGCCAGCTTGCAGACACTGTTTAGCCCTGAGTAACTCTTAGCTCTCTGTAGATGGCCCTTTAAGACTTGAGTACCCTTCTGGAAACTGAGCAACTCTTTTATCACGTCCCACATTCCTGAACGAGATACAAGAAAAAGCTTCTCAGCTAATAAGTAATCCCTCTTTCATCTATAAACTCCAGCTTCTCTCTGTCGCCATCACAACCTTTTTTTCTCTCTATTTAAGCCATATGATTATCATCAGTGCTCCTCTGAATTTTCCTCCAAATGTTCCATATTACAAGCTCTTCCTACCCCCTACATCCTCACTGTGTTGGAATAAAAGGGTTGATTCCCCGATCAGGCAAGGAACAGTGCTTGATAGGACAGCTTGTGATTTTATTACCATTTAAATTAACGGATAGAAAATCAGGAGTTGCAATTTCTTGACAATGTTGCTCCTTGACAAAAGTGTCCAATTGGGGACTCATTCCGAAAGGCTCATTGTACTTTCTCTTAGTCGAACATATGAGGCCTGAAAATTGCATTGGGTCACGTTCCACCTCCATTACTATGTCAGTCCAGCCCCTGCCAGGTTGAGTAGGGTCCTGAGATTCGCAGCCAGAACCTGTTCACCTGCCTGCAATATGCAAATCAGGGTCCCATGACTGTGTTTGCTCCACCTATTAGTAATGAGCAGGAGTGTTCTGCCAGGTCCCACAAAAAGACTCTGGGCTGCTGTCAGCCTGTCCGAGTCATCTCGCAGGATCACCTCTTCCCCCTCCCAGGCGTCCGCTGTCAGTTAGCCCAGGGTGGGAAGCTGGACAATTTCCAGCCCTCCTGTAGCGGGGCCACCCATTTCGTGCCAGCAGCTCGCCGACAGAATGTAAATGAGGACCGGGTTCCAAAATGGCTCGGGCCTCACACTGGCAAAAAGAGGCGGGCAGCCAGTACTGCTCGTCACTCACCCGTTCCCCGCCAGCAGTTAAAATCAGTCCTGTGACTTCTTGGAACCTCTAAAGTGTGGAAATACTTACATTGTTTAATGTTTCCTACCTCCTTCAATCTTCAGGCTTTTAAAACCCAGATTTGGAATCATTTAATCACTAATTCCTGATTTATCTTGTCTTCACAATGACTCTATTCAAACAAAGTCCTGTACCATGGACTTTGGCCCTCTACCCTGATTTCTCTATAAAAAGAATCCTGCCATTTTGACCCTGTCAAAATGCCCAAAATTGGTTAAATATTGGGACTGGTTCAGCACTGACCCCTAACCATAACCAAAGCTAATATTATTTATTTAGTTGGCCAATGATGTGCCTAAATGGGATCTGCACATCAAAATAGAACTACAGGATGAGGATTTATCCAAATAGTACTAGCTTGATGAACTTGTTTTGTATGGAAGGCATCAGCCAGGGATGATTAGCAGAGGTGCTGGGATAAATAGATGCTTAAATTTGCCTTTGGGGATGAGGGATAATTCATACAGAACTCTCCATCAGGATTTTAAATTGCTGAAGTTAATTCTATGATGGGATAGACTGTGTGTGTTGTGGCAGGACCAGGTTTAGTGGAATGAATGGCCTGCCCTCATTTCTGTAATTTTCTTATGTTTTTACATTACTTTCCTCATTCTTTCTAGCAATAATTCTTTCGGTCCCAGATATTCCTAGGTGTGAGAATGCTTTGCACTGACCCAACCTCCAAATTTCCGTCCTTCCTGCAGTGATATGCCTAGCTTCTTTTCACTAATGTGTCTTGATACTGCAGGCAAAATTCCAAACTTGGCATTTGAGGAATCATGGACGCAGACCAGTGCTTTGCAATAGCATCTTGATCCTTAATAGTGCAGAATATTAAATACTCCCTATCTCCATGATTGTGTGGCAAAGAAGGAACAAATGTATTTTTTTACCACAGATTTTTCTTTAAGTGCTTTGAAACATTCCTTTAGAGATTTTACTTCCTGGCCAGTGGCACCACCTGCTGTTAGTCTTCAGCTTTGAGATCCCTATTCACTATTCATTTACATTTTAAGAAAACCATACTGTGCAATAAACCATGATGTTCAGAAACTATCAACATATCTGCACTACATATTGGGGATTTTCAGCTTTACTCATTTCAGGGCGGTAATGGCAGTGGGGCGGTAAAGTTTGCGACCGGGAACAGTTTGCACCTCAGTCAGCAAAATTGGGCAGCTGGTCCCTGTGTGTGGGGCGGAGCACTAAGGGGGGCGTTGCTCATCTCTCTTAGGGCGCGAGGCCTGCTGAGCATGCAAAATTCCCGAGCTCAACAGTCGGCCTAGAAGCGCTCTGAGAGAGGCCTGGGATGAAATAAAAAGCCTGAAAAAAAACCCCACCAAAAACATTCCCAATACATAGCCCACACCACCAAAACATAAATCTCAAAAAAAATAACAGATTAAACAATCTCACTTACCTGAGGTGGACACTACTTACCTCACTGCAACCGGTATAGGCCGGACCGCCCATTTTCAAAGGTGGTCCCATCGGGGCGCGCTGTACTACGGGTCAGGCGGGACTCAAAAATCGAGCCGGTGTCGCAACCGGGACGTTGCACACCGTCTCTCCTCTTCCAGGTGGTAATGCCACACACCCTGACGAGACCAGTCCAGAGAAACACTGCCGGGGCGCTGAAAGCTGGCCGCCCACCTGGAAGAGCTCACCGCCACAATTGCCGCACCTCCGGGGCGAAATCAGAGGCAGACAGGAGCGGAAAATCCAGCCCAATATGTTTCAAAGCTATCAGTACATATAAATGTGGAATTTCCTCCCTGGGCACAACTTGGAAGTTAAACCCAAAAAATGCACCCAATGTCGCGACCATTTTGCCAATGTCAAGTTATGCCGAGGTATCCTCCCAATCTCATGAAAAAACACCCAAATGTAAAATGGACGTAAATCTGCGTAAACAACCAAGGCTCAAGGAAAGCGACAAACCCACACCATATATTTCTCCTGTAAGTATGAAAATTTAAGTTAACATAAGAACATAAGAAATAGAAGCAGGAGTAGGCCACCTGCCCCTCAAGCCTGCTCCGCCATTTAATAAGATCATGGCTGATCTGATCATGGACTCAGCTCCACTTCCCTGCCCGTTCCCCATAATCCTTCACTCCCTTATCGCTCAAAAATCTGTCAATCTCCACCTTAAATATATTCAATGACCCAGCCTCCACAGCTCTCTGGGGCAGAGAATTCCATAGATTTACAACCTTCTGAGAGAAGAAATGTCTCCTCATCTCAGTTTTAAATGGGCGGCCCCTTATTCCGAGACTATGTCCCCTAGTTTTAGTTTCCCCTATGAGTGGAAAAACCTCACTGCATCTACCTTGTCGAACCCCCTCATTATCTTATATGTTTCGATAAGATCACCTCTCGTTCTTCTGAACTCCAATGAGTTTAGGCTCAACCTATCTTCATTAGTCAACCCTTTCATCTCCGGAATCAACCTAGTGAACCTTCTCTGAACAGCCTCCAATGCAAGTATATCCTTCTTTAAATACGGAAACCAAAACTGTACGCAGTACTCTAGGTTTGACCTCACCAATACCCTGTTCAGTTGTAGCAGGACTTCTCTGCTTTTGTATTCTATCCCCCTTGCAATAAAGGCCAACATTCCATTTGCCTTCCTGATTACTTGCTGTACCTGCATACTAACTTTTTATGTTTCATGCACAAGGATCCCCAGATCCCTCTGTACTGCAGCACTTTGCAATTTTTCTCCATTTAAATTATAATTTGCTTTCCTATTTTTTCTGCCAAAGTGGATAACCTCACATTTTCCCACATTATACTCCATCTGCCAAATATTTACCCACTCATTTAGCCTGTCTATATCCCTTTGCAGATTTTTTGTGTCCTCCTCACAATTTGCTTTCCCACCCATCTTTGTATTATCAGTTTCAACCCATTTACCCATCATTCATACAGGTCTGGCATAGCATGTGTAAGAATCTGCAATGGAGCAATTTTTAATGCGACTTATTCTTACGCCATAAAAATACATTAAAAAAAATGGAAAATAAAGAGCAGGTCTCAGTAAGGATACATTTTCCTAAAATAAACACTCAAAAGATTGCAATTAAAAGACCAGAAAAATGAGTTTGTTTCCTGCTGCACTTGAAAATCCGGTCATAATGCTGAGAGACCTCCCAACCCGCCCACCCTCTGAACAAGCACATTAGGAGCATTTGAGAGCTGGGGGCCTGGCCACTTTGGTGGGCGATGATTTGTTTCATGGACAGATGTAAAAGGTTGAGGAAACCTGGCTGTATTATAGTTACCTGCGTAACTCGCTTACGCCCACAATTCCGCCATCTTTTAAGCCACGTAACTGGTTTGCACCCAGATCATGCATGTCTCTGAGGACAAATGAGGAGGAAGGAGGTAATCAGGAGCAAGAACCGTGGCTGCACTTTCTCTGGTTTAAAATAGGGAGATTAAGGCCGATTGTAATGACTCCATCGACTGAAATGAGCTAAATAAACACAAGGCAGGGATGGAACTTTTTCCTGGTCTACGTGCTTCAATGACACTGCGCATAATGGCCCTGAATTTGCGGTCGGAGGCATACCAGAAAAATATGCTTCTGAACTGAGAAGGAAATACGGACTTGGCTGGTTTCTCCAGAGCTTCAGACTCTTGCAGTCCTGGGCCTACAGGCATACGCCTGCGTAAAGGCTCACGGGTCCCAGGGGCACATGCGGTTCGTAAGCGTCCCTGGGACCATGTGGGTCGGACCAACCAATAAAAAAAGGGGATTCGTCTGATGCTTATGGGGATTCCATTTACATACGGAATCCCCATACTTTTAAACTAATTTTAAATGTATCTGTATGTTTAAATCATTTTTTATAAAATATTTTAACATTTATTTTAACTCTTATGCTGGTAAAAGAAGGCCTTATGTCTGCTTTTACCAGGCGTAAGGGATTCGTGGGTAATTGCTGGGCCGTGGTTGAGCAAGTAGCCCAATTCTGTGTCAGCGAAAGTGATTTTGTAGCGGATGCGGTGGATCTGTCCAAGAGAAACTTGACAAATCGCAAGTTCTGGGATTTTGTGCATGCTTGTGTAAACCCGGAATTTGCAGGGTCTTCTGAAGGCTTCCAGCAGCGTACGCTATGCATCACTGTGGGAAGCACCGTCATTTCAGGCCCAGCATATTTCCCCACTGACCTACAGAGGGAGCTTCATTCTGTAAACAACTCGATAGGATTTGTGAGTTAGGTAACACTACTTGCTAATATAAAAACGGCAGTAAAACCACTTACTGACACAAGTCGTGAAAGAAAGGGCAAGTTAGATAACAATAGCATAGAACACACACATAACATTTGGGATTCAGAATTTCCAAAGTTCTCAAAAATACCCAGCATATATTAAAACTATGGCCCAGAAATTCTTGTGGGGGTCTTCCCACGGGCAATTGCCTCCTCGCTGGATATTTTTTACGAATTTACCTGGAGGCACCCTGATTTCCGATGGGGAGGCCTTCTCCTCCCGCGCTGCGAAGCGCGCTCTCTTCCAGAGGGTCCCGACGAAGAAGATGCAGTCACGTGTGACTGCTCAGCCAATCAGGTAAGTATTTCACAGGTTCTCGCGTATCTACGAGTTCTCAGTGCTATTAATGGGAACAAAAGCAATCACACAAAATAATAAAAAATAAAAAACAGACCACACATATTTAAAAATTAATTGAAATTGAGGTTATTATGTCTTATAAAAATAAAATATTTTCCCGGTTTTGAAAAAAGTTTTTCAAATTACGGTTAAAAATAAACTTACCATCGTGGGGAGGGTTTTTAACAATAAACTATGTGTTTATCCTTTTATTTTACAAGTGTTTTTGTGTGTTTTAAAACACTTGCGCCTGTAAAAGTAGACTATGCGCCTGCTTTTTCAGGCGCAAGATTTTTGAGGACATTTGCTGGGCAAGATATGGGTAAATAGCCCAATCTTGCCCATACAAATTGCGCGCTGAAAACCGGCTTTTCCGATGCCTTCCTGAGTCCGTAGAAACTTCGTACGGGCCCGGGACACTCCATGCCAATATAAATCAAGATGTGTAGAAGTCAGGACATTGCAATTGGTCGCGGTGCCTTTGGGTTAGAGAGGGGCAGAAATCAGCCAGGTTTCCCCCCTCCACATCAATAGCTTGAAAGTGTGGCTGTAAGGTGCAGACAGGTCAAAGCTCAGCTAAGGTGCCCTCTCCTCCCCATCATGGTTGAATAGCTTCACTGTCAGCTCTCACATATTAAGATTAGCCCCTTCGACATGACATGGGAGGGCTGCCTGTATCTGTGGGATCCCAGCATGAGCAAAGGTCTTCATTACATAAGTAAAGAAAGACCTTGCATTTATACAGCGCCTTTCACAACCTCAGGATGCCCCAAACCGCTTTCATAGGAACATACAGCATAGAAGGAGGCCATTCAGCCTGTTGTGCCTGTATTTTTGCAGTGCACTCACTATTGTAATGGAAGAAAAAGCAGCAGCCAATTTGCATACAGCGAGCTCCCACAAATAGCAATGAGATAAATGGCCAGATAATCAGTTGGGGAAAAAATAAGATCAAAAGAATATTTATAGCGGTAATACAAATCATAAATTTACTCATCACAATTAGTGCCGTAAAGTTAGTGATTTCTGAGCTGCACTGCTTGTTTTGTGAACTGAAAGTGATTCACTGATTTATCCCAGCCATCAGCAAGCTTGCCTTTGCTTAACCCTTTGCTAGGAAGGGTGCAATTGCCCCATCTGCTGGATAGTTCACAGCACTGCTGTCAACCAAAGATATACGGCACTGAACAAAATTTGATGGATTCTGCGATGCATTTTGATTGAGATTTCTATATCATGTATCCTTATAATATACTGCAGTTTCTGCATATGGTGTACACATTCTATAAATATCACACTTGCCCCATCACATCAAAACACCACTATTTGCACTCTTACCCATATTCACATCACCTTCAGTCCTCACCAAATTCCACTGGGTCCTCGGGCTTCATGGATGATTTCAAAATATCACTGTGACCTTAACCCACCCTCTGCCTTTGTGATCTCCTCTTATTCTTTCATCCCGCACTGCTTAAAAATAAGATTTCTCCTCATTCCTCACTCTCTTTGTTCCACCCTTGGAGGTTCAGCCACTAAGCTCCCACCCGCTGAAACTCTCTACCCAGTTGTCTCCACTTACTGTGTCCCTCACTGCTTTTAAAAACCTGCTTAATACTTTTCTCTTTGACCACGCCTCCTAAACTCTCAGCTTTTACCACCTCTCACCATGCTCAGTGTCTACAGTATCCTCACCCTCCATTTCTAGCATTCAGAGGTGACTTCCTAGGGTAGATAAGTTTCAGCCAGCTGGCTGGCAGACCACCTGAGGCTGCCAGTGGGAAGCCCAGTCCAATTTAAGGGACGGGCCTCGTTACCATGCTGCTGGCGAGCTGCATGTCCCCATCTGGCTTCCTGCTGCAACTTGCAATGTCGGGCAACCTCAGAGGACAATCTGAGGGAGAGGTGGTGAGGCGCAGAGGGTTAGGGAGGAAATTCAAGAGCTGAAGGCAAAGCTGCCAATTGTGGATTGATGAAATTCAGGGGATGCCCAAGATACCAGAATTGGAGGAGTGCAGAGATTTTAGAGGGTTGTGGGGCTGGAGGAGGTTACAGAGTTAGAGAGGGGCAAGGCCATGGAGGGATTTGAAAACAAGGATAAGAATTTTAAATTGTAACTGTTGTCAGACTGGGAGCCAATTAAGTCAACGAGCACAGGGGTGATGGATGAACAGGACTTGGTGTGAGTTAGGACATGGGCAGCAGAGTTTTGGATGAGCTCAAGTTTATGGGGAGTAGAAGATGGGAGACAGGCCAGGTGAGAATTGGAATAGTCTCCATAAAAAATGTTTTTCACTTATCTTTGTGGAGCCGCTTCTTCTTGACCACCTGGGCAGAGTGTGCATGACCTCAGCATCCTATATATATTATAGGACCCTGATTTGCGCACATCAATAAGGCTCCCATCTGATTCGGGCAGGCAACTGGGCTGTCCATCTGAAGGCCCCAGGAAATATGGCAGCAGACCATGATTAGTTCACCACAGCAATTTTAACTCTGCTGCCGTCCCATTTCTGCCGTGTCTTCCTAGTTACAATCAGCTCTGCTGTACGTGAAGAGCCCAATATGAATGCTTGTTGTTGTTTAATAAACTTGGACTTTTAACCCAGTTCCCACAGCTAGTCAAATATCCCATATCCTGTTTAGTTAGTGAAATAAGAAGACAAGGTCCTATTTAAAAAACATCTGTTTCAATTAAATCCAAATGGTTTTGTAGTATTCCCTTCTTTTTGAGAGGAAATGAACAGCAGTTAAAGTGGATTATGCATATCTGAGATTAAAGAAACCACGGCAATTACTGTTCAGAAAAGTCATAATTTTATCCAAGATTGGACCAAAATACAAGACATTTAAATAGGCTTCAAAATAGAGCACTGACATAAATGAGTAATTGCCAGCATTTTGACTTACATCCTTGCTTTGATTTTTATTCCAAATGTATTTATTTCCCTCCAAACTTCTTCCTTTCTTTCCTGAAGATACTGACTTCTGTTAATGTATCTTTCCATCTTGCCAGACACCTTCAGGCACCTCACCCAAGTGGTTATTCTCAGGTGGTAATGACATGGTGATATCATATTATCGCCTTGTTTACGCTGGGCATAACTAACACCTGTAAATGGGCATCCAGTGTTGATAGGCACTAGAAAAGAGTCACAGTAGGCAATTTTATATCCTATCCTTATTTTAAATTTTTTATGGGGGGAGGGGGGAGTTGCTACTGACGACTGCTTCAGTGTTAACCTTTGTACTTTCTGTTGTGCATCTTCTATTTTTGCCCCTTCGCCCATTGCACAAAGGCCACTATGTAATTTCAAAAATGACAACAATAACTTGTATTTAAATAGTTCCTTTAATGTCCCAAGGCACTTCACAGAAGTAATATGAGACAATAAAGTTGACACTGAGCCACATAGGGAGAAATTAGGGCAGGTGACTAAAAGCTTGATTAAAGAGGTAGCTTTTAAAGAGGAAGGAGAGGTCGAGAGGCGGAGAGGTTTAGGCAGGGAATTCCAGAGTCTAGGGCCTAGGCAACAGAAGGCATGGCCACCAAGGGTTGAGCGATTATAATCAGGGATGTTCAAGAGGGCAGAATTAGAGGAGCACAGATATGTCGGAGGGATGTGGGGCTTGTTATGTACGTAAACATTACCAATGTGTAAGACTTGCCACCAGGGGGCGCACCTATGGGAGACCCAAGGGTCACCTGTACACCCTGGGCAAGCAGGTATAAAAGGCAGTCTACCATGCTGCCTCCTCACTCTGGAATTACAGTACAGAGACCAAGGTCACAACAATTTGAGCTTAAGATGTACAGTCTTGTGGAGTTATTCTAAACATAACAATTGGCGACGAATAACAGATCATGAACTTTCACGCAGTCATGGGTGCCGTTGGTATTCTTGAGAGATTTGTTGAGGGTGATGATTGGGAATCCTTCGTTGAGCGTCTTGACCAGTACTTCATGGCCAACAAGCTGAAAAAAGAAGAAACCACGATCAAGCGCAGGGCGATTCTCCTCACCGTTTGCGACTCCACGATATATGGCCTCATCAAAAATCTGCTAGCACCAACGAAACCAACAGAGAAGACATATGAAGAGCTGTGCACGCTGGTTCAGGAACACCTCAAGCCGAAGGAGAGCATCTTGATGGCCAGGTATTGCTTTTAAACACACCACCGCTCCGAGGGCCAGGATGTGGCAAGCTATGTCGCCAACCTAAGGCACCTTGCAGGACCGTGCATATTTGCTGGATTTTTGGGGGAAGTGTTGCGGGACTTTTTCGTGCTTGGAATCTTGTGCTTGAATTCGGCTGTCTGCCGAATCCTTAGATCTGAGCAAGGCCATCACGATAGCCCAGGCCTTTATGTCCATGAACGATAACACTAAACAGATTTCATTGCAGCATCGGAATGCACCGGCAAGTACTGTGCATAAAATAACGTCTTCAGCAGGCAGAACTGTACATGGCAGGGCCTACATGCCCACAGAGGCCAGACCTAGGATGACTCAGAGCCCACCGTGGGGCGTGAATGCGAATCCATTAGCACCATGTTGGTGCTGCAGGGGTAATCTTTGAGCCCATCAATGTCAATTCAAGCACAAGAGTGCAAGGGCTGTGGAACAATGGGGCAGTAAATGTGCAGACATGCTGCGACTCACCACGTGGCAGAATCGGCAGAAGATGACGGATCCGGTGCGGATCACGCTGAACGAGTAAGAGAAGCAACTCAACCTGAGGCTGAAGAGGAAGTGTGTGGGGTTCACACCTTCACCACCAAAAATCCTCCGATAATGTTAAAAGTCAAATTAAACAGCATTCCAGTTTCCATGGAATTGAACACAGGGGCAAGTCAGTCAGTTATGAGCCAGAAGGCTTTTGAGAAACTGTGGGGCAACAAGGCGCAAAGGCCAAAACTAAGCCCGATCCATACCAAGTTGCGCACTTACACCAAAGAGCTCATACCAGTCATTGGCAGTGCGGCAGTGAAAGTAACGTATGATGGAGCTGTGCATGATTTACCACTACGGATTGTACCAGGCGATGGCCCAACACTGTTCAGCAGAAGCTGGCTAGGAAAGATCCGATGGAACTGGGACGACATCAAAGCACGGTCTTTGGAGGATGACGCCTCGTGCGCCCAAGTGCTAAACAAATTCCCATCGTTATTCGAGCCAGGCATCAGCAACTTCACAGGCGCCAAACTGCAGATCCATCTAGTCCCTGATGCACGACCTGTTCATCACAAGGCCCGAGCGGTTCCATACATGATACGAGAGAAAGTCGAGATCGAGCTGGACAGACTTCAACGAGAGGGGATCATATCGCCAGTCGAGTTCAATGAGTGGGCCAATCCAATTGTTCCGGTGTTGAAAAGCGACGCGACGGTCAGAATCTGGGGGACTACAAGGTAACGATCAACCGAGTCTCGTTACAGGACCAGTACCCACTACCCAAAGCAGATGACCTGTTTGCAACACTAGCAGGGGGGAAGTCGTTCACCAAGCTGGATCTAACCTCTGCTTACATGACACAGGAGCTGGCTGAAACTTCAAAAAAATTAGCGTGCATCAACACGCACAGAGGACTGTTCAAATACCACAGATGCCCCTCTTGGGATTCGCTCGGCGACGGCCATCTTCCAGAGGAACATGGAGAGTCTGCTGAGATCGGTTCCGCGCACAGAGTTGTTCCAAGACGACATCTTGATCACTGGCTGCAACACCACCGAACACTTGCACAACTGGAAGAGGTTCTCAAGCGACTAGACAGAGTGGGACTCAGGCTGAAATGCTCCAAGTGTGTTTTCCTGGCGTCGGAGGTCGAATTTCTGGGGAGAAAGATTGCGCGGGCGGCATCAGACCCATGGACTCCAAGACGGAGGCCATCAAGAATGCACCCAGACCCCAGAATGTGACGGAGCTGCGTTCGTTCCTGGGACTCCTCAACTATTTTGGTAACTTTCTACCTGGATTGAGCACTTTGCTGGAACCATTGCAGTTATTGCTACGCAAGGGTGACGACTGGGTTTGGAGTAAATCTCAAGAGACAGCCTTTAACAAGGCCAGAAACCTGTCATGTTCCAACAAGTTACTCGTATTGTATGACCCATGTAAACGTTTAGTACTAGCTTGTGATGCATCGTCGTACGGGGTCGGTCATGTGTTACAGCAAGCCAATGGGTCAGGCAAATGGCAACCGGTTGCATATGCATCCAGAAGTTTATCTAAAGCTGAAAGAGCCTACAGTATGGTTGAGAAAGAAGCATTAGCATGCATATACTGGGTTAAGAAAATGCACCAATACCTATTTGGGATCCAGTTCGAGCTCGAAACTGACCACAAGCCGCTCATTTCGCTGTTCTCAGAAAGCAAAGGTATTAACACCAATGCTTCGTCCTGCATGCAAAGATGGGCACTAACATTGTCTGTGTATGACTATGTAATCCGCCACAGACCAGGCACTGAGAACTTTGCGGATGCCCTCAATCGGCTACCATTGCCTACCACCGGGGTGGAAATGGCGCAACCCACAGACTTGCTCCTTGTAATGGATGCTTTTGACTAGCCAGGCCTTTGTGCTATCACTAGTAAAAAGCTGTGTCCTCAATGGGAGCTGGTCGGCGGTCCCAGGGGAAAAGCAAGACAAAATGAAGCCGTTCCACCGACATAAGGACGAAATGTCCATCCATTCGGACTGCCTCCTATGGGAGGCTCATGTAATTTTACCAAAAAAAGGCACAGAAACGTTCATACAAGACCTTCATAGTACCCACCCAGGCATAGTCATGATGAAGGCCTTCGCCAGGTCACACATTTGGTTACTCGGCATTGACTCGGAATTGGAGTCATGCGTATACCAATGTAACACTTACTCACAGTTGAGCAATGCACCAAGGGAGGCTCTACTGAGTCTGTGGTCATGGCTCTCCAAACTGTAGTCACTGGCCCCTTTCTAGGAAAGATGTTCCTAGTAGCAGTGGACGCTTACTCCAAATAGATTGAATGTATAATAATGTCGTCATGTACGTCCACTACCACCATTGAAAGCCTCTGGGCCATGTTCGCCACCCATGGTTTGCCTGACATCCTTGTTAGTGACAATGGACCATGTTTCACCAGCTCGGAATTCAACGAGTTCATGACCCGCAATGGCATCAAGCATGTCAGGTCTGCACTGTTTAAGCCCGCATCCAATGGTAAAGCGGAACGGGCAGTTCAAGCCATCAAGAAGAGCTTGAACCGCGTGACAGACGGTTCGCTGCAGACCCGGTTATCTCAGATTCTGCTCAGCTACCGCATGCAACCCCACTCACTTACTGGTGTTCCCCCTGCAGAATTGCTAATAGAGCACTCAAAACCAGGCTCTCCTTAGTCCACCCGGATTTCAATGATCATGTAGAAAGCGGGCGTCACCAGCATAACATGTACCACGACCGTGCGGCTGTATCACGCGACATTGAAGTTAATGACCCTGTGTTTGTTCTTAATTATGGTCATAGTCCAAATGGATTGCTGGCACTGTGTTAGCCAAGGAGGGGAATAGAGTGTTTGTTGTCAAACTTTTGAACGGACAAACGTGCAGAAAGCACTTGGATCAGACCAAACTGCGGTTCACTGACAACCAAGAACAGTTTGAAGAGGACATTACCATCATTGATCCACCCACACACACCCAACCAGCAATCGACCTCGCGGTGAACCACGAGGATGAACCCACCATGCCTGACAGTCCGATCAGACCAGCCACACCGCAGCAATGATCTGACCGACTTACCCATGCCAGGACTTCAACTCAGGCAATCAACCCGGGAATGCAGAGCCCCAGATCGCCTCAACTTGTAAATAACTTGTTCATACTTTGGGGGGAATGATGTTATGTATGTAAACATTACCAATGTGTAAGACTTGCCACCAGAGGGCGCACCTGTGGGAGACCCAAGGGTCACCTGCACACCCTGGGCAAGCAGGTATAAAAGGCAGTCTACCATGCTGCCTCCTCACTCTGGAGTTACAATAAAGAGACCAAGGTCACAACAGTTTGAGCTTAAAATGTGCAGTCTTTGGAGTTATTCTAAATGTAACAGGGCTGAAGGAGATTACAGAGATAGGAAGGGGCGAGGCCATGGAAGGATTTGGAAAACAAGGATGAGACTTTTGAAATCGAGACATTGCATAAGCCATTGCAGGCCAGCTAGCACAGTGGTGATGGGTGAGCCGGACTTGGTGCGAGTTAGGACACGGGCAGCCGAGTTTTGGATCAACTCAAGTTTACATAGGGTAGAATGTGGGCCATGGGAATACCTCTTTATCTGTGCTTTTTGGAGGAAGAAGAGGAGGAATATATGGAGGACAGGCTGTTCAGACAGCACAGTAAATATATGGCACTCACTTACTGGTATTCTACTCCAGAATATACTGCTATGGCATTCCAACCTCCACATGACCCAGGAGCAATGCTTGCAGAGGGAAGCAATCTGACCTACAGCATACTACAGGGCTGTCAAGGTCACGAGAGCCCTGATTTTTTATAATGCATTGAGCACAACAGTATTCAATCAGCTCTGCACCTATGCATCAAGCAAGTCACAGATGTATTGTTGGCTCAAACAAACTAGTTTATCACTTTCTCCATGGATAACTGACAGTAATATGAAAGCACTGCAATTTTAAGAAAGAAAAAAAGGAAGTGCCTTTCACATTCTCAGGATATGCCAAAGTGTTTTACAGACAATTATCTATTTTTGAAGAATAGTCTATATTGTTTTGTAGGTAATTAATTTACAGTGGCAAGATTCCACAACATGCAAAATCATAAAGTGCACCCATGAGGCCTTACATGTCCCCTTCATCAATGCCATAATTTACATCAACAGGCAAGGATTCGGCTTGTCATGTATACTAACTGTATAGTCACATAAGGTGTGCCACCAGAGGGCACTGCGGTGGGAGTCCTGAGGGTCACCTGCATAGGTGTGCAGGGCCCAGTATAAAAGGCTGCCCATCATGCATGTGCCTCACTCTGGAGTTACAATAAATGGGACTAAGGTCACAACAGCTCAAGTACAATACCAGACCTCGTGGAGTCATTCATAAGAGTATTAAAGACATAACAACTGGCGACAAGATTACGAACTTTCATGCAAAAATGACTAACGTTGGTGCATTAGAAAAGTTCTCAGAGGGTGAAGATTGGGAAGCCTTTATGGAGTGGCTCGACTAATATTTCGTAGCAAACAACCTGGTAGGCGATGATCCGGCCACGCTGGCAGATAAGCGCAGAGCTATCCTGTTGACCAGTTGTGGGCCCGCGGTCTACGGCCTCGTCAGGGACTTGCTTGCACCAGAGAAAACAACGACCGAGTCATACGAGAAGCAGAAAGTGCTTATTCGGGACCAACTCAAACTGAAGGAGAGCATCCTCACGGTCAGACATCGATTTTATACACACCACCGCCCCCGAGGGCCAGGAAATCGCGAAGTACGCTGCCGACCTCAGGAGGCTGGCAGGACCGTGTGAATTCGGCGCATCCCTCGCCGATGCGTTGCGGGTCGTCTTCGTAATTGGCATCGGTCATGAGGCCCTTCTTCACAGGCTACTGTCTGCCGAAACCACCGTCACTCTGCAGAAGGCCATCAGCATCAGCCAGGCATTCATGACCTCAAGCTGCAGATCCAAGCAGATGATGACTCACTCTCAGGACTCAAACCCGGCAAGTACTGTAAATAGAATGGTGCCGTTCACAGGCAGAACTGTTGAACATGAATCTGCCCAGGGCAGAGCGTACAGGCCCCCAAGTCCTTTAACTCAGAGTCCACCGAGGGGTGCAAACGTAAGTCGAGTAGCACCATGCTGGCATGGCGGAGGTAATCACAGGGCTCATCAGTGTCGGTTCAGAGGTTATTGTGCAAAGGCTGCAGCACAAAGCGCCACCTCCAGTGCATGTGGAAAAGAGTTGTGACTCACCACGTGGAAGAGGAGTCAGCCGATGGCTATGAATCCAGTGTGGATTATGAGGAGATGGCTAGAGAGGTAGCTCAGTCCCAGGACAAAGGGTATGGAGTATATACCTGCACCACAGATTGTCCTCCAGTGATAATGGAAGTCAAGATAAATGGCGTTCCAGTCTTCATGGAAGTGGACACGGGGGCGAGTCAGTCAGTAATGAGCCAGGAAGCCTTTGAGAGGCTATGGAACGATCGAGCTGAACGACCCAAGCTGGTCCAGATTCAGGCAAAGCTGCGCACCTGCACCAAGGATCTGATATCAGTTGTTGGTAGTGCGGATGTAAGTGAATCCCATGATGGCGCGGTGCACAATTTACCACTGTGGATTGTTTCAGGTAATGGACCAACGCTACTTGGAAGAAGCTGGATGGGGAAGATTCATTGGAACTGGGAAGACTTCATCCCTCCAGCGATCGACGTCCCTGTGCTCAGAGGCAGAGCAAGCCCCCACCTCCGGTTGGACCAGGCATCAGAGAACAGATCCGCGCAGACCCCGAGGCACAGACTGCTCATCACGACTGCGTGGCGATGATCCAGCCGAGACGACCCGAATGCACCTTCCCAGTTTCAGTGCCAGGACTCCTGGGGAGGAAGATTGGATCCGAGGGCGCCTTCCCAGCTTCAGTGGCAGAATCCCTGGGAAAGAAGATCGGAGCAATCAACATCATGGACAGGGAAAAGATGGCGCCCAAACCACGAGGTGCAGCACTAATGGAGCAACGACACATGGTTCCATGCAAAGAAGACGATCGGGGTAAAAGCCGTAAGGCCATTTTAAAGGAGGCCAGCAACCCGCCATTTTTGAATTAACTGCTTGAAATTGGTAACCAATATAAAAGTCAGCTGTAACGAGCAAAATGTTGTTGAGCAATGTCAGGTGCAAATTGCAATCAGCCAATGTAGCGGGCGAACACCTAACGGTCGTATACAGGTCCACCGGGTCACCCAATACTGTAGCCTGCATCCCCGGGACCAGAACGATGTATCATAAAGTGTCCCCACAGCTGACAGAAGTACACAAGCCACAGAGTAAACGATCCTCGGAGAGCAAAGGCACCGGTAGCGATACCCTGCCTCAGATCAGTTTAACATTGCAGGCACCCGATGGCATGAACTGCCACGAGCCAGAAACAGTAAACTGCGCCTATGCTGCAGTCAGCTACCATCGCCCACCACCCGGGTGGAAAAGACGCAGCCCACAAACCCACTTGCCACCACAGCAATGCCCAAGAGCGAAGGGTCACCCGCAACGGCTCCTCCGAACGGGACCAGCCAAGATCCCAAACTAGAGAGTGCTCACAACGGTGCCCTTAAGGAAAGCGAGTCAGCAGTCCCCTGCGAACTGCTAGACAAGACGAGGCAGCCCCACCGTTGCTTTGATGAAACGCTCACTCGCTCAGACCGCTTCCCAGGAAGCAGCAGCGACATGTGCAAACGAAAAGGACAGGGAGGTCACAGACACCTCAGCTGTCTTTGGGCCTGCCCGACACTAGGAATAACGGCAAGAGCCCTGAGCTCTGGCAACTCGAGCAAAATGAGCTCACCTCACCCACAGACCCACTAGCATGGGGCGCTGCGCAGCCACCAGACGACCCGGATCTCATCCAGCCGTGCTGGAACTAGACTGTCCTTGTGTACCTGTACTGATATACCTACACTGATCATGCAAATGTACCACACAAAAAGAACCGCAACATGTAATCCACCCAACAAATGTACCAAGATGTAAATGTAAAACCCATGTGATGAACTTGAATGCAACTTGCATGTAACGGGCCATTAGCATGATCTCTGTGTGGAGGGGAGAATGGAGTAGTCATGGACTCACAACCAGAAACCACGGGAACATCCACTGGCAACAAATCTCACTACCAACCCACCCAAGCTAGAAGTGACCCTCCAATGGTCAACCAGGAAAAGCAAAGCCCAGGTCACCATCAATGTACGAGTCAATTTGCATTAAAGTCTTGGGGGCAAGTGATGTCATGTATGTAGACCATGTATACTAACTGTATAGTCACATAAGGTGTGCCACCAGAGGGCATTGCGGTGGGAGACCTGAGGGCTACCTGCATAGGTGTGCAAGGCCCAGTATAAAAGGCTGCCCACCATGTTTGTGCCTCACTCTGGGGTTACAATAAATGGGACTAAGGTCACAACAGCTCAAGTACAATACTAGACCTCGTGGAGTTATTCATAAGAGTATTAAAGACATAACACCACTCACTAATTTGCAGCCAGTAGCACACATTATGCAAGTCCATGTTCACTTTCTTGGCAGCTGCCATGATGCTACATCTGCCCACTAATATGCCCTACTCTCCAGACAAGCTCTTTACAATATACATTAACGATTTGGATGAAGGAATTGAGTGTAATATCTCCAAGTTTGCAGATGACACTAAACTGGGTGGCGGTGTGAGCTGTGAGGGGGACGCTAAGAAGATGCAGGGTGACTTGGACAGGTTAGGTGAGTGGGCAAATGCATGGCAGATGCAGTATAATGTGGATAAATGTGAGGTTATCCATTTTGGGGGCAAAAACACGAAGGTAGAATATTATCTGAATGGCGACAGATTAGGAAAAGGGGAGGTACAATGAGACCTGGGTGTCATGGTTCATCAGTCATTGAAGGTTGGCATGCAGGTACAGCAGGCGGTGAAGAAGGCAAATGGTATGTTGGCCTTTCATAGCTAGGGGATTTGAGTATAGGAGCAGGGAGGTCTTACTGCAGTTGTACAGGGCCTTAGTGAGGCCTCACCTGGAATATTGTTGGTCTCCTAATCTGAGGAAGGACGTTCTTGCTATTGAGGGAGTGCTACGAAGGTTCAGCAGACTAGTTCCAGGGATGGCTGGACTGTCATATGAGGAGAGACTGGATCAACTGGGCCTTTATTCACTGGAGTTTAGAAGGATGAGAGGGGATCTCATAGAAACGTATAAGATTCTGACTGGACTGGACAGGTTAGATGTGGAAGAATGTTCCCGCTGTTGGGGAAGTCCAGAACCAGGGGACATAGTCTTAGGATAAGGGGTAGGCCATTTAGGACTGAGATGAGGAGAAACTTCTTCACTCAGAGAGTTGTTAACCTGTGGAATTCCCTGCCGCAGAGAGTTGTTGATGTCAGTTCATTGGATATATTCAAGAGGGAGTTAGATATGGCCCTTATGGCTAAGGGAATCAAGGGGTATGGAGAGAAAGCAGGAAAGGGGTACTGAGGGAATGATCAGCCATGATCTTATTGAATGGCGGTGCAGGCTCGAAGGGCCAAATGGCCTACTCCTGCACCTATTTTCTATGTTTCTATGTTTTCTCTGTAAGCTACAGTGCACATCAACTCATCCAGCTCCCAGTCATGTTCCTTCAACGCAGCCACTTCCAAAATTAATGGCCTGGCTATTAACAAGGGCGGGTTGCATAGTTGGGGTTGGGGGAGTTTCAGGCAGGAAAGAGGTTAACTCCACAGGGTGTGTCTTTTTTCCTTGCCAGATTCCCCGTCAGAAAGTCAGCCTGATTGACAGGCCAGGTTTCCAACCGGGCAGGGAGTACACAGGAACAGGCCGCAGGAACAGGTCAGTCAGATCCACAGTCCAATCCCCAAACCCGGGGGTTTGGTTTAATTGGAGGTAAGCTTGGGGGCCCGGGGGGAAGCACTCCTGCTCCTCTTGGGCCACAAGCAGGCCGCTTTTAAATCAGCAAAAGAGGTTAAATCAGAGGCTGCCAGCCTCATTAAAATACTTAAATTGGGGAGGGTGGCTACCCGCCCCTTGCCCCCGCCTCCATCAAACCCAGAAGTGGGCGGGTTGAGGTTGGGTTTGAGATTTAAAATGTTAACATCTGACCCAACGGTAGCCCACCTGATTTTGGATGTTAAAATTCAGCCCAATATCTGCACACTTTAGTGCCATCATCATTTTGTTGCAATCCAGCATATTTATCTGTTTCTTATCACTGTGTTTTTCCTTGGTGCCAGTGGGGCTGTTAAAGTATGTTGCACAATCTCCTGGACATTAATGATAAAAACTTGAGGCCCCTCAACACAGTTAGGGGAAGGCACCTGTAAGTGGTAAACATGTTCAGTACAGTGCATTCTTGCAGGGTGTGGCTGACTCTATTTACTTTGCCTGACCTAATTAAGACATTAAACTTTGTTCAACACTGAATAGCCATCCAGGGAACATGAAGGTGGCACTTACTTCCAAGGCCATTTCACTAATTATACCTCAGCAGTTCCTTTGGGCGACCTTTTCCCCTGCGTCCCAAACAGGGTATCCCTCCTCATCCTGAAACCTTCATTGCAGGCTCCAAAGATTTGAGGACTTTTCATCCTCAACTTACCCTCTCTGTAATTCTGTTCACAGTTCTGCCCTGGTTAGCCGGTTGGCCTTTATATCAAGGGGATTGCAATTCAAAAGTGTTTCATAGGTTGAGGGGTGATCTAATCAAAGTGTTTAAAATGATAAAATGGTACAATAGGTTAGATATAGAAAAAAATATTTCCTCTGGTGGGGGAATCCAGAAAAAGAGGGTATAATCTTATAATTAGAACTTGGCCATTTAGAAGGGAAATCAGGAAATGCTTTTTCACACAAACGGTAGTGGAGATCTGGAATTCTTGTCCAAAAGGCTGTGGATGCTGGGTCAATTGAAATGATCAAGACTGAGATCAATAGATTTTTGTTATCTAAGGGTATCAAAGGATATGTGTTGTGTTCATACTCTGTTTGGTTGTTGCACGAACTCTCACAGGACAGGCATTAAGACCCTGCAGGAGCTATTCACCTTTACTGTACTCATGCTGGTTCATACCGGTTTGGGACTCCATTTTGGATTGTATAAAAACACAGTTAAGTTATGTTACATTTCTCCTGACTCAGTTTGTCAGTTATTTACACGTACACAACATAATTTGGCGACGAGGATGGGATCAAATTAACCTCCCTACCACTCCCGCACCCCCCCTCCCCCCCGCGTCCACCGCCTTTCCTCTCCACACCCGAGGACACTCCAATTCCGTGGCCGAGATGGATAAAATATTTTTCTACAAACATCACGGCGAGTGGGTTAGTCAGCGACAACATAACACCAGTTCGCCGCCGTGCAATACTTATCCACTTGGCACTTGGCACCGAAGGCCAACGCATCTTTGGCCAAATCGAAGACACGGAATCCTACAACAAAATGGTAAGCACCCTGGAGAAGTAGTTTGGGCCAAAGAAAAGGAGAGATACAAATTTCGTCAAAGGGGGCAAGGGAATGGTGAACCAATCAAACAGTACATCATTTCATTAACTGAACTGGCTGCTTGGTGTAACTCACAGAGGAAATGATCAGGGATCAAATTATTGAGAAAGCAACAATCCCCCACATTCGGGAACGCTTGCTAATGGAGGATGACAAATTGACATTAGACAAAGCAACTAATGTGGTCATCAAATCGAATCAGCGCTTTCCGATTCAAAGGCGATTCAAAGATCCCCTGCTCCCCCTGTGCAACAGATTACAGCTACAGCCCATGTGCAAGGCATTGGTCCAAAGCGGAAATCACAGCAGAGACCCAGGGCTAGTAATAAGCCACTCACTACAGATTGCAGGCTTAACTTCCACTGCTTTAACTGAGGGGACAAATCACACTAAGCAAAGAGTCCGAACCGCCCTGCACGTGGGAAGAAATGCTCTGCATGTGGTAAAATGAACCATTTTGCTAGTGTCTGTCACTTATCGCAACATATTCGACATGTGGACAACCCCGATAGTGATAAACCCAGTATGGTTTACACTGTTCGTGACATTTCGCAAATCGGTTCGGGCAAATTCAAGGACTGTGATGTAAACATTGACGGCGCGCGCCCTGCTGCCTCCTCATTGACCTTGGAGCCAAAGTCTCCATATTGAGCCAGGCTGTGCACAAAACCCACGTTATTTACTGTCAACTGCAGCCCACAACTTCCATTCTACATGCGTACCCCAACTCCAAAAGTGAGGTACTTGGGGTCATATCTGTCCCGATATACTACAAGGACATAACATTAGAGAACTTTTCCTTTCATATCGCGAAGGGACGAAGCCTCATGGGTGTTGACCTTTTTGACAAGCTTGGGTTCAAAGTTTACGACCCAACTGGCACACCTGTGTACACGGTGGACTTTGACAAGCAGTATCCCTCAATTTTCACAGAGTTTGGAGTGACAACAAAATTCTGCTATCATCCTCGCGTTGACCCTTCCGTCAAACCAGTTACACAGCGACTTCGCCATCTCCCATTCGCAGTTCGCGACCAAGTATCCGGAGAATTAACGCGATTCGAATCTCAGGGAATCATTGAGAGCATCAACTCCTCACCCTGGATCTCGAACTTAGTCATTGCTTGGCGTAACAATGGGGAGATCCACCTATGCATCAACCTGAAAGAAGACACAAGCCCATCATCCCCAACAAGTATCCTCTTCCTACCATCGACAAACTGTCTTCAGAATCCCACAGCTCAATATTTTACGAAACTTAGCATGCACCGCATGTGGTGTCCCCTGCACCTTACTACACACTCACACGAGGCATGGATATATCAGACACGGTCACTCTGTGACCTTCACCTTTATTACCTGGGCCCAGGAATGTTGACCCTGGGTGGGACTTCCCCTTTTATACCTGGAAACCCAGGTGAGGTGTGCATTTCTAGGGTAAAGGTACAGTGTACATGAGTTACAGTTACATGACTATGTCATTGCAAGATGTTTAAATACATGACATCACACCCCCCCCCCCCTTAAGTCTTTTTGTTTCAGAGGTTAAGTCTGTCAGGTGGTCGACGTCTCTCGTGGAGTGCTGCAGGTGTGGCTCTGGTGGCTGAGCCTCGGCACGTGTCTCTGTCACTTGAGGTGATTCCGGCCTGTCCGGGCTGGCCGCAGGGACTGTGCATGCTGAGGACTGTCTTTGTTGCTCGTCCGCTGGCTATCTCATGTTCTTCTTCAGGTTCCTCCATGTCTATGCTGAGCCTTTTCTTTACTTGGTCCAAGTGTTTGCGGCTTTTTTTGCCCATTGTTTAGTCTGACCATCATGACTCTATTTCCTTCTTTGCCAATTACGGTGCCCTCAAGCCACTTGGGTCCCAAAGCATGGTTAAGAACAAATACCTGGTCATCAATTTCTATACACCTCCCCCTTGAGTTACGGTCATGGAGCTCGGTTTGGGACTGGCGGTTGCCCTCAACAATGTCTGCCAGGGCTGGGTGAATGAGGGACAGCCGCATCTTGAGCGTGCGTTTCATAAGGAGTTCCTCTGGCGGGACTCCCGTGAGTGAGTGCGGGCGGGACCTGTAGGCCAGCAGGAGGCACGATAGGCAGTACTGAAGGGAGGGTCCTTGGATGCGTAGCATGCCCTGTTTTATGACTTGGACCACCCGTTCCGCCTGGCCAGTGGAAGCCGGCTTGAACGGTGCTGTCTGGACATGCTTGATACCATTGCCCGACATAAACTCCTGGAATTCATGGCTGGTGAACACAGGTCATTGTCGCTGACCAGGATGTCCGGCAATTCATGGGTCACGAAAACCGTACGCAGACTCTCCACGGTGATGGATGTCGTGCACGAGTTCAATATGATGCACTCGATCCACTTCGAGTATACATCGACAACAATAAGGAACATTTTCCCCATGAACGGGCCCGCATAGTCTACGTGAATACGTGACCATGGTCTGGTGGGCCAGGGCCATGGGCTAAGTGGGGCCTCCCTGGGGGCATTGCCCAGCTGGGCACAAGTCGTGCATCTGCGAACCCAGTGCTCCAGGTCTGAGTCAATCCCTGGCCACCATACATGTGACCGGGCAATGGCCTTCATTAACACGATGCCAGGGTGCTCGCTGTGGTGTTCCCTGATGAACGCTTCCCTGCCTTTCTGGGGCATGACTACCCGGCTGCCCCATAGCAGGCAGTCGGCTTGGGTGGAGAGCTCATCCATCCATCTCTGAAACGGTCTGACTTCCTCGGGGCACACCCTGTGTGCGGGCGCCCAATCCCCAGTCAGGACACATTTCTTTATCATGGATAGGAGGGGATATCTGTTGGTCCAGGGTTTGATCTGGCGGGCTGTGATGGGGGAGCCTGCGGTGTCAAAAGCCTCAACAGCCATGAACATCTCAGCGCTCTGCTCCGACGCTCCCTCGGTGGTGGCCAATGAGAGCCTGCTGAGCGCGTCAGCGCAATTTTCGGTGCCTGGCCGGTGCCGTATGGTGTAATCATACGCAGCCAGCGTGAGGGCCCAGCGCTGTATGCGAGCTGACGCATTGGCGTTGACAGCCTTGCTGTCGGACAACAAGGATGTTAATAGCTTGTGGTCCATCTCTAGCTCGAACTGTCTACCAAAAAGGTACTGGTGCATCTTTTTCACACCGTAAACACAAGCGAGTGCTTCCTTTTTGACCATGCCGTATCCACGCTCTGCCTGGGAGAGCGACCTGGAGGCATAAGCCACCGGTTGGAGTCGGCCGTCATTGTTACCCTGCTGCAACACACACACAACCCCGTAGGATAATGCATCGCATGTTAAGACCAGTTTTTTTACAAGGGTCATACAAAGTCAACAGTTTGTTGGAACACAGCAGGTTCCTCGCCTTATTGAAAGCCCGTTCTTGACAGACCCCACAAAACCATTCACAACCTTTACCCAGGAGCATGTGTAACGGCTCCAGCAATGTGCTTAAGTTCGGCAGAAAGTTCCCAAAATAGTTCAAAAGTCCCAGGAATGATTGCAACTCCGACGTGTTGCCGGGCCTGGGCGCCCGGCGGATCGCCTCCGTTTTTTATTCAGTGGGCCGGATCCCGTCTGCGGCAACCCTCCTGCCCAAAAACTCGACCTCTGGGACCAAAAACACACACTTGGCCTTTTTCAGCCGCAAGCCTACCGATCCAATCGGCGTAGCACCTCCTCCAGGTTGTGGAGGTGTTCTTCAGTGTCTCGACCTGTTATGAGAATGTCGTCTTGGAATACGATTGTTCCAGGAATGGATTTGAGCAAGCTTTCCATGTTTCTCTGAAAGATGGCTGCTGCCGAACGAATGCCGAACGGACACCTGTTGTAGACAAATAATCCCTTGTGTGTCGTGATGGTGGTCAGAAGCTTGGATTCTTCAGCCAGTTCCTGAGTCATGTAGGCCGAAGTGAGGCCCAACTTCATGAACAGCTTGCCACCTGCCAGCGTGGCAAAAAGGTCCTCCGCTCTCGGAAGCGGGTATTGGTCTTGCAGCGATACTCGGTTGATGGTGGCTTTGTAGTCGCCACAAATCCTAAACGAGCCATCTGCTTTGAGGATGGGAACGATGGGACTTGCCCAGTCGCTGAATTCAACGGCCAAAATTATGCCCTCTCTCTGAGCAGCCTGTCCAGTTCACATTCAATTTTTTCAACGCATCACATACGGTACCGCTCTGGCTTTGTGGTGCACTGATCTGGCGTCCAGAGTGATGCATATCACTACTTTAGTGCCCTTGAACATTTCGACACCAGGTTGAAACAGTGACCCGAATTTTTGCAGGACCTGTGAGCATGAACTTCGCTCCACACATGAAATGGCGTGCACATCCCCCCATTTCCAATTCATCTCAGCTAGCCAACTCCTCCCCAAAAGCGCGGGGCAATTTCCCGGAACGATCCAGAGTGGCAGCCGGTTCTGTGATCCATTATGTGTTACCACCAAGTTTGCACTGCCCAGCACTGGGATGATCTCTTTGGTATACGTCCGTAGCTGCGTCTCAATGAATTCCAGTTTGGGCCTGCTAGCTCTGTGTGGCCATAGTCTCTCAAATTGTTGGGCGCTCATGAGTGACCGGCTAGCTCCCGTATCCAGCTCCATGTGCACCGGGATGCCATTCAGTAAAACTTTCTTCATCATGGGTGGCGTTTTAGTGTATGAGCTGTGGACGTCAGCCACATGAACCCGCTGAACTTCAGCATCTATGGCTTTACCCCCGGCCTCATCCTGCATTGCAGACCACTCGTCTGGTTCATCTGTCTCGCAGATTAGCCTCGCTACTGCCTTTTTGCACATCTTGGCCAAGTGTCCACTGACATTACAAATCCTACAGCTATATTGCTGGAACCTGCAGCTTCTCGCAGTGTGTCTACCCCCGCACCTCCAGCATGAGCTGAGATTGAGATTGCTGTTAACAAAAGGACTGTTACCAGGCATTCCTCTCTGATTGCCCATTTGGCTGTTTCTAAGCACTCTGATGGTGGGTGTTAATGGTCCCATCGCGGAATGCATTGTTCCTCGTGATGGCGTGAATTGCCGATCCCCTTTCCATTGTCCTTGTTGCAGGCCCACCCTAGAGCCTCTTGCTGCCTGGGCGGTTTCGAAATGCCCTTGCCTGCCTGCAGGGTCCCGAGCCGTGTTCACCATGTTAACTCCCTGGTCCATCGCCACGTTTGGACCAGGGCTGTGTGCGTAAATTAGCTTGGTCTCCTCTTCCCCTGCCATAAAGGTTTGAGCTATCAACGCCGTCCCTTCTAAAGTCAAGTCCTTCGTCTTTATGAGCTTCCTGAAAATGCCGGCATGATTAATTCCCTCAATGAAAAAGTCTCTTAACATCTCCCCCCTGCAGGCATCGGAGAACTTACAAAGACTGGCCAAGCGCCGCAGTTCCGCCATGGAGTCCGAGACGTTTTGTCCCTCCCGACGCTGGTGAGAGTAGAATCGGTGCCAGGCCATGTGTACGCTACTCGCCGGCTTGAGATGCTCACTGATCAAAGAGCTGGCTGAGCTCTTTGAAGGACTTGTCCGCCGGCTTTTGGGGTGCGAGCAGGTCTTTCATCAGCGCATACGTCTGTGGTCCGCAGCTGGTCAGTAGATGCGCCCTCCGCTTGTCAGCCGCTGTCTCTTCCAGCCAGTCCTTTGTGACAAAGCTCTGCTGGAGTCTTTCCACGAAGTTGTCCCAGTCCTCACCACACAGTAACGTTCCTCTGTGCCACAGGTGGCCATCCTCGTGGTTCTGTGATTCCCGTTTCTCATCGCCAAATGTGGTGTCCCCTGCACCTTACTACAGACTCACACGAGGCATGGATATATCAGACATGGTCACTCTGTGACCTTCACCTTTATAACCTGGGCCCAGGAGTGTTGACCCTGGGTGGGACCTTCCCTTTTATACCTGGAAACCCAGGTGAGGAGTGTCTCCCGCAAGTTCAACCCCTGTGATCAAGGTGTGCATTTCTTGGGTACAGGTACAGTGTACATGAGTTACAGTTACATGACTATGTCATTGCAAGATGTTTAAATACATGACACCGCACCGCAGTTACCTGCAAATACACCTCACAGGAGGACAGCAAACCGCTCATGGCTTTCACGACGCACGATGGTCTGCATCAGTGCATTTCAGAAGATTGTCACTAATATGCTAGCAGGCATAGAGGGAGCCCTCAATCTGCTTGACGATAGCGTCATCCATGGACTCTGGTGCTGACTTGTTCACAGATGACGACACATATGTCACGTCGATCATCACTCAGTCCATCAGAAATCTTGTCTCCTGCGACGAACTCAAAACACTCCAGTACATGTTCCTCCAGACTGTGTGGCCTAAGCAAATTCCGGAAGAGCTGCAAACCTTCCACAGACTTCGCGATGAATTTTCCATTTGGAACGATGGCTGTCTAACTCATGATGATAGAGCAGTAATTCCCAAGTCGCTTCAACAGCGCGTTCTCTCATTGGCACACGATGGACAAGCTGACATAGTCCGCATGAAGCAGAGATGTCGCAATTCAGTATAGTGGTCTAGGATTAACACTCGCATCGAGGTGTTTGTCTCGCACTGCGAAGCATGCAGTCTGAGTGAAAAGGCCACAAACATCCAACCAGCGCCAATGAAGCCCATTCCATGGCCACAAAGACCATAGCAACAACTTCAGTTGGATATCTTCGGTCCAGTTGAAGCAACTCTACAGCACCAGCGTTTCCTTGTTGTGGTACATGACCTGCATTCCAAATGGCCAGAAAGTGCTACAAGTTCAGTGACCTCATCAATGCTCGTCACTATTCTGCAGCGTATGTTCAAGAGATGGGGCCTCCTAGAAGTCATAATCACTGGCAATGGACCACAGTTTGTGTCCGACCAGTTCGCCAATTTCCTCACTCGTCATGCTATCGAGCATCACCTTACTGCTCGGTACAATCCTCAAAGCAACGGAGGTGTTGAGTGGTTTAACCATGTCAGTAAAGAGAGTTTGAAAGCCAACCTAGCAGCAGGCCAAACATTTGACGAAACAGTTCAAACCATTCTCCGCACATACCGTTCGACAAAGCACTCGCTAACGGGGAAGACACCCGCTGAGCTCATGATTGGGCGAAATCTTCGCTGGCTACTGGACATTCTCAAACCCACCAGCCAAACCTAGCGCAAAGTTAACCACACTCGCATCCCAGATTTCGGAACGCCAACAAAAAGCAAAGTTGTACACTGACACAAAACGACGCGCTCAAAAGCCCCAACTGAAGAACGGAGATTGGGTCAGAGTTAAGCATCCAAACTGTAGTCATAAGCTCGCATCTTCACTTTCGCCTTCAAAACAGATTGGGCTAAAGTTCAGCCCTCACATCTACGAGCTCAAATGATGAAACTCGATGGAACGCTCGTAGACTGATCCCAACTCACAGGCCAACAGACCAGCAGGGTGGAACAGAGGCACTGTTCTGTTTCCCAATCGAAAACCTCGATCAAACACCGCAAGCTCCACGCCGGTCTCAGCGTATCAGAACACGGCCTGGCTATCTCAAGGACTTTGTCTGTTCATAGTGGTTTTAAAAAAGGGGGAAATATATAGTGTTCATACTCTGCTTGGTTGTTGCCTGAACTCTCACAGGACGGGCATTATGACCCTGCGGGAGCTATTCATAGTTGCTGTACTCATGCTGGTTCATGCCGGTTTGGGACTCCATTTTGGGTTGTACAAAAGCACAGTTAAGTTAAGTTACATTTCTCCTGGCTCAGTTTATCAGTTATTTACACGTACACAACAATATGGAACAAAGGCAGGTAAATGGTGTTAAGGTATAGATCAGCCATAATTTAAATGAATGTCAGAACAGGCTCAATGGACTGAATGGCCTACTTGTGTTCCGATGTTCCCCAATATATGTGGGGAAATAGATAAAATACTTTTTTCTCTAGTTTTGTCTCCTCTGTTCCAGAAGGCACTCCAGGGTAGGGTTCCACAGGTACGAGAAGTCCAGCAAAATCGTCAGTCTTTATGTATGATAGTAGATGTCAGCAGGCATGTGCGCATCAAAACTGAGCCTGATCTTGTCCTCACCTAACATTCACACACAAGCACTTTCCAGCATTGGTAATTTGACAGCATTAAGGGTGGGCGGCACTAGCTAGTTTCCTACTCCCTAGTCCGTAGGTACTGAGATCAATTGCAGCATGACGACTGCCATCAGCTAGTTCAGCACAGAGCAGAGATAGAACCCTGGTCCTTCCTGATCAGCTGCCTCTGCCACTTCCCTTCCTTCCCCTAGTCCTCTGAGGCATCCCCCTGGCCTAGTCCTAAACTCACCTCTCTCTCCAGTTTCTCTCTGATCTCCCCTTTTGACCTCTCCACGTATCTTTCCTTGAGACCCACTTCCTGCTCCCTTGACCCTATTCCCACTAAACTGCTGCCCACCCAACTTCCTTTTCTGACTCCCATGTTAGTTGACATTGCTAACGGTTCTCTCTCCTCAGATACCGTCACACTCTCTGCCCTCACAAATCTGCCCTCATCACCCTCTCCTCAAAAAAAGAACCCTTGCCCCCACTGTGCTTGCAAACTATCGCCCCATCTCCAACCTCTCTTTCCTCTCCAAAGCCCTTGAATGTGTTGTCGACTCACAAATCCGTGCCCATCTTTCCCGGAACTCCATGTTTGAATCCCTCTGCGCCTGCCACAGTAGCGAAACAGCTGTCATCAAAGTCACAAATGACATCCTTTGTGACTGTGACAAGGGTAAACTATCCCTCCTCGTCCTTCTCGACCTCTCTGCAGCCTTTGACACAGTTGACCACTCCATCCTTCTCCAACACCTCTCAACCAACGTCCAGTTGGTGGGACTGCACACGCCTGGGTCCATTTTTATCTATCTAATCGTAGCCAGAAAATCATCTTTAATGGCTTCTCTTCCCACTCCTGCATCGTTACCTCAGATGTCCCCCAAGGATCAATACTCCCCCTCCCTATTTCTTATCTATATGCTGCCCCTTGGCGACATCATCTGAAAACATAGGGTCAGTTTCCACATGTACACTGATGACACCCAGCTCTACCTCACTACCACTTCTCTCGACTCCTCCATGGTCCTTAAATTGTCAGACAGCTTGCCCGACATCCAGTACTGGATGAGCAAAAATTTTTTCCAATTAAATATTGGGAAGACCGAACTTTTGGAGCCGAAATTGCCCCTTCTGATAAGCGGCCGCCACGGGGCAGCATGGAGGGGCCGCCATTTTGTAAATTGCCCTTCCTCAGTTTTGGAGCGGTGTCCGGGACCGCTCCACCCATTTTCCTGCTGCGGCATGCACGCGCCAACCCCTTACCAACTGGCGGGGACCCCCTCGGGAAATTGCCCTTTTCGGGTATTGACCGGTGGCTCTGCCGCTGATCGGTGTCCTCGACAGACACACACTGTGGTTTGGTGGCGTGGCCACCCTTAAAGGGGAGAACGCACTGCTGCGGCTGGCATGTTATTTTTTTTTGTAGGCCGACTGCCAGGTAATTATTGCCGCGGGTTCGGCCAGGCCGCTGACCCGACCGAAAGCCTCCTTGGTGGCCCAGTGTTTGCCACTAAAGTGGTTGCAGATTTCGCAGTGGTCCTCCCCGTTAACTGAAGGGGAGAGACGTTGTTAGGTGATGACTGACAGCCTCAGCTATGCGACCCCGCCCCCATTTCCGCCCCACTAGTGACAGCCACTCCGCCCTGCCCCCACTTCCACCCCCATGATGAGGCCACTTCCGCTCCATTCCAAAATAATCCCCGAAGTGCTGAATTTCGAGAGTTAGGCCACCCCGATGCCTCATTTCGGGCGGTGGGCAATTTCGGCCCCATTGTCTTTGGTCCTCACCACAAACTGCGTTCCCTAGCCATCTCTTTCCCTAGCGTCTGTCTGAGGCTGAACTAGACTGTTCACAACCTAGGTTGCATATTTGACCCTGAAATGAGCTTCCGGCCACGTATCCATGGATACCACCTTTTTCCACCTCTGTAACAATGCCTGTCTCCGCCCTGCTGTTATATATGTGGACCTGTAATTACTCTGTACAACCAGCAGAGGGTTCATTCCCCAGAGTCCCAAGGGATCCTATAATCCCTTGGGAGCACAGGTACTTAAGAAGGCTTCACAGGTTGGAGAGGCACTCTGGAGACATGCAATAAAAAAATAAGGTCATACATTACTTTGAGCTCACAGTGTTCAGACTGACTCTTTCTCCATACACAACAACTGGCGATGTGGTACAGATAGAGAACCCAAAGATGCAGAGAACAGTGGGCATCCTGGAGAAATTTTCGGTGGGAGATGATTGGGAAACTTTTGTGGAGCGACTCGACCAATACTTCGTGGCCAACGAGCTAGATGGGGAAGAGAGCACTGCCAAACGTAGAGCGATCCTCCTCACTGTCTGTGGGGCACCAACGTATGGCCTCATGAAGAATCTGCTCACTCCAGCAAAACCCACGGAGAAATCATACGACGATTTGTGCACACTGGTCCGAGAGCATTTGAACCCGAAGGAAAGCGTTCTGATGGCGAGGTACCGGTTCTACACCTACAAAAGGTCTGAAGGCCAGGAAGTGCCGAGTTATTTCGCCGAGCTGAGACGCCTTGCAGGACATTGCGAATTTGAAGGACATTTGGAGCACATGCTCAGAGACTTTTTTGTACTTGGCATTGACCACGAAACCATACTTCGCAAGCTTTTGACTGTAGAGACCCCAACCTTGAGTAAGGCCATAGCGATAGCCCAGGCGTTCATTGCCACCAGTGACAATATGAAGCAAATCTCTCAGCACACAAGTGCTGTTACAAGTACTGTGAACAAAGTTATGTTGTTTTCGAATCATAACGGACAGGGCAGGTCACACATACCTGCAGCTACACGTCCGCAGATGTCTCAGAGTCCACCATCAAGGGTGATGAATGCAAGGCCATTAGCACCTTGTTGGCGCTGCGGGGGTGATCATCATTTCCATTCATGCCGATTCAAAGGGTACGTTTGCAAGGTCTGTGGAACAATGGGACACCTCCAACGAGTGTGCAGGCGAGCTGCTAAGCCTGTTAAACCTGCAAACCACCACGTTGCAGAGGAGGACAGATCCATGGAGGATCACTATGAACCAGAGCCTTAGATAGAGGAGGCAGAGGTACATGGGGTGCACACATTCACCACGAATTGTCCCCTGATAATGCTGAATGTTGAACTAAATGGACTCCCGGTGTCAATGGAGCTGGACACGGGTGCGAGCCAGTCCATCATGGGCAAAAAGACATTCGAAAGGTTGTGGTGCAACAAGGCCCCAAGGTCAGTCTTAACTCCAATTCGCATGAGACTAAGAACTTACACTAAAGAACTCATTCCTGTAATCGGCAGTGCTACCGTAAAGGTCTCCGACGATGGAGCGGTGCACAAGCTACCACTCTGGGTGGTACCGAGCGATGGTCCCATGCTGCTCGGCAAGAGCTGGCTGGGAAAGATACGCTGGAACTGGGGCGGCGTCCGAGCGCTATTGCCCGCTGACGACACTTCGTGTGCCCAGGTCTTAAACAAATTTCCTTCGCTGTTCGAACCAGGCATCGGGAAATTCCAAGGAGCAAAAGTGCAGATCCACCTCATTCCGGGGGCGCGACCCATCCATCACAAGGCGAGAGCAGTTCCATACATGATGAAAGAAAGGTTAGAGATCGAGCTAGACCGGTTGCTACGAGAGGGCATCATTTCACCGATCGAGTTCAGCGAGTGGGCCAGTCCTATTGTCCCAGTCCTCAAGGGCGGCACCGTCAGAATCTGTGGCGATTACAAAGTAACTATCAATCGTTTCTTCCTGCAGGACCAATACCCACTACCAAAAGCCAACGACCTCTTTGCAATGCTGGCAGGAGGAAAGACATTCACGAAACTGGATGTGATTTCAGCCTACATGACGCGAGAACTGGAGGAGTCATCAAAGGCCCTCACCTGCATCAACTCGCACAACGGTCTTTTTGTTTATAACAGATGACCGTTTGGAATCAGATCAGCGGCGGCGATATTCCAGAGAAACATGGAAAGTTTACTGAAGTCGGTCCCGCACATCGTGGTCTTCCAGGACGACATTTTGGTCACAGGTCGGAACACAGTCGAGCACCTATAGAACCTGGAGGAGGTTCTTAGTCAACTCAATCGCGTGGGGCTCAGGTTAAAATGCTCGAAGTGCGTTTTCCTGGCACCTGAAGTGGAGTTTCTTGGAAGGAGGATTGCAGCGGACGGCATCAGGTCCACCAACGCAAAGACGGAGGCAATTGAGAACGCACCGATGCCACAGAACGTGATGGAGCTGCATCGTTTCTGGGACTCTTGAACTACTTTGGTAATTTCTTACCAGGCCTCAGCACCCTGCTAGAACCACTATGTGTCTTACTACGAAAAGGGGGCAAATGGGATTGGGGCAAAAGCTAAGAAAATGCCTTTATAAAAATTAGAAAATTGTTATGCCCAAACAAATTGCTTGTGTTGTATGATCCATGTAAGCGTTTGGTACTAGCATGTGATGCGTCGTCATATGGCGTTGGTTGTGTATTGCAACAAGCTAATGATTTCGGGAAACTGCAACGGTTACTTATGCATCCAGGAGTCAGTCTAAGGCTGAGAGAGCCTACAGCATGATTGAAAAAGAAGCATTAACGTGTGTCTATGGGGTAAAGAAAATGCATCAATACCTGTTTGGGCTAAAATTTGAATTGGAAACTAAACATAAGCCACTTATATCCCTGTTTTCCGAGAGTAAAGGGATAAATAGCAACACATCGACCCACATCCAGAGATGGGCGCTCACGTTGTCCGCATACAATTACGCCATCTGCCACAGGCCAGGCACAGAAAACTGTGCCAATGCTCTCAGTAGGCTGCCATTGCCTGCCACGGGGGTGGAAATGGCGCTGCCTGCAGATCTAGCCTTGGTTATGGAAGCATTTGAGAGTGAGCAATCACCCGTCACTGCCCGACAAGCCAGGACCCCTTATTATCTCTAGTTAAAAGCTGTGTGCTTCACAGGAGCTGGTCCAGTGCCCCAGTGGAAATGCAGGAAGAGATAAAGCTGTTCCAGCGGTGCAAAGATCAAATGTCTATACAGGCATACTGCCTTTTGTGGGGCAATCAAGTAGTGGTCCCCAAGAAGGGCAGAGACACCTTCATAATGACCTCCACAGTACCCACCCAGGCATCGTAATGATGAAAGCGATAGCCAGATCCCATGTGTGGTAGCCCGGTATCGATGCGGACTTAGAGTCTTGCGTTCACAGATGTAATACATGCTCGCAGTTAAGCAATGTACCCAGAGAGGCGCCGCTAAGTTTATGGTCTTGGCCTTCCGAACTGTGATCTAGGCACACGTCGACTATGCAGGCCCGTTCTTGGGTAAAATGTTCCTTGTGGTTGTAGACGCAGACTCCAAGTGGATTGAATGTGAGATAGCATGTCCGCTGCCACCACTGAAAGCCTGCAGGCCATGTTTGCCACACATGGCTTACTTGATGTCCTGGTAAGCGACAACGGGCCATGTTTTACCAGTGCTGAGTTCAAAGAATTCATGACCTGTAACGGGATCAAACATGTCACATCTGCCCCGTTTAAACCAGCGTCCAATGGACAGGCAGAGAGAGCAGTGCAAACCATAAAGCAAGGTTTGAAGAGGGTAACTGAAGGCTCACTGCAGACTCGCCTATCCTGAGTCCTGCTTAGCTACCGCACGAGACCACACTCACTCACTGAGATCCCACCTGCTGAACTGCTCATGAAAAGGGCACTTAAGACAAGGCTCTCGTTAGTTCACCCTGATCTACATGAACAGGTAGAGAGCAGGCGGCTTCAACAAAATGCATACAATGATAGAGCAAATGTGTCACGTGAGATTGAAGTCAATGATCCTGTATTTGTATTAAATTATGGACAAGATTCCAAGTGGCTTCCCGGCACTGTCGTGGCCAAAGAGGGAAGCAGGGTGTTTCGGGTCAAACTTTGAAATGGACTCATTCACCGGAAACACTTGGACCAAATCAAACTCAGATTCACAGACTACCCTGAGCAACCCATCTTGAACCCTACCTATTTTGATCCCCCAACACACATACCAGTGGCAACCGACACCACGATTGACCACGAAGCAGAACCCATCATCCACAACAGCCCTGCAGGGCCCAACACACCAGGCAGCCCAGCAAGACCAGCTGCACAGCAGCCCAGAGAGGGCCCAACAAATGATTCAACAACACCAGCTTTCACACCGAGACGATCAACCAGGGCAAGAAGGGCCCCAGATCAACTCACACTGTAAATAGTTACACTATTGATGTTGGGGGGGAATGTTGTTATATATGTGGACTTGTATTTACTCTGTACAGCCAGCAGAGGGTTCATTCCCCAGAGTCCCAAGGGATCCCATAATCCCTTGGGAACACAGGTATTTAAGAAGACTTCACAGGTTGGAGAGGCACTCTGGAGACCTCCAATAAAAGACTACGGTCACACTTCACTTTGAGTTCAGTGTTCAGTCTGACTCTTTCTCCATACACAACACCTGCCTCAGCTCATCTGCTGCTGAAACCCTCATCCATGCCTTAGTTCCCTCTTGACTACTCCAAAGCACTCCTAGTTGGCCTCCCACATTCTACCCTACATAAACTTGATGTCATCCAAAACTCGGCAGCCCATGTCCTAACTCACACCAAGTCCCGCTCACCCATCAACTCTGTGCTCATTGACCTATATTGGCTCCCAGTTAAGCAACATCTCGATTTCAAAATTCTCATCCTTGTTTACAAATTCCTTCATGGCCTCGCCCCTCCCTATCGCTGCAATCTCACAAAATTCCTGCTCATCTCAGCCTCACAACCCCTCCAAGATATCTGCACGCTTCAAATTCTGCCCTTTTTTAGCATCCCTGATTGTAACTGCTCAACCATCGGTGGCCATGCCTTCTGTTGCCTGGGCCCTAAGCTCTGGAACTCCCTCCCTAAACCTCTTCGCCTCTCTACCTCTCTTTCCTCCTTTAAGACGCTCCTTAAAACCTACCTCTTTGACCAAGCTTTTGGTCATCTGCCGCAATTTCTTCTTATGTGGCTTGGTGTCAAATTTATTATTTTGTCTTATAAAACTCCTGTGAAGCACCTTGGGACGTTTTATTACGTTAAAGGCGCTATATAAATACAAGTTGCTGTTATTCTGTCTGGTGAGCAGTTAGCGCATTGATCCACTAAGCCTTCAGGGTAGCTGTTATTGGTGCATTTAAACCTCTACTTAAATACTTTATTTCAATATTAAACTCTAATCTAATAACTCAGGATTGAATAGACAGAAGATAATGAGGAGTATGCCCCTGCAATTTCCCAATACATACTGCTGGCGGGCGAGGCTGGAATGCAATTTGTAAAATTTGCCTATCGGCTAATGCTGTCGGTATTTTGCTATTTTTGCAATCTTGAAGCGGTTTCAAGTGAGCATCGACACAAAAGGTGATGGCACAATTCAAGAGCTATGTCCTGATTTGGCTCCTATGTGTTCTAAAGCCAAGTGGTGTGAGGCCTCCTTCTCATGGCCCTTGGGCTTCGCACCAAGTGCAGTGCAGTTCCAGTCTGGCAATCTGTTGGGTCTCATGGGCTCTTTATATACATAGCATTGATGGGTTTTTTCATGTTATGAGAAGGTAGAGCTGCTCCTGTTGGCCCTTAAAAGATAGATCGCGAGACAATGAAACTTTCACACGTCTTTCAGAACATAAGAACGTAAGAAATAGGAGCAGGTGTAGGCCATTCGGCCCCTCGAGCCTGCTCTACCATTCAATAAGATCATGACTGATCTTCTACCTCAACTCCACTTTCCTGCACTATTCCCATATCCCTTGATTCCCTTAGTATTGTGTTTGTCAGCTCTCTAGTGATGACTCCACGAGGTAAGGTATTGCACTTGAACTGTTGTGACCTTAGTCCATTTATTGCAGCTCCTGAATGAGGGTACAGTAAGGTGAGCTTCCTTTTATACTTGGTTACCTCCACTCGGTCTCCACCAGTTGCACCCTCTGATGGTACATGCATAGTGTATACAGTGTGAAGATATATTCAGTGGTCTTATGTCATCATCGTCATAGGCAGTCCCTCGGAATCGAGGAAGACTTGCTTCTGCTCCCTAAGTGAGTTCTTTGATGGATGAACAGTCCGATACGAGAGCCACAGACCCTGTTACAGATGGGACAGACATTCGTCAGGGAAAGGGGTCGATAGGGCTGGTTTGCCGCACGCTCCTTCCACTGCCTTCGCCTGGCCTCTTCATGCTCCTTGCGTCGAGACTCAAAGACCTCAACGCCCTCCCCAATGGACTTTCTCCACCTCGGGCGGTCTGCGGCCAGGGTCTCCCATGCGTCAGTGGTGATGTCGCACTTTACCAGGGAGGTTTTGAGGGTGTCCTTATGACGGTTCCGCTGTCCTCCTTTGGGTTGGAGCTCCGCATAAAGCATTTGCTTAGTGAGTCTCGTATCTGGCATGCGTACTATGTTGCCTGCCCAGCGAAGCTGATCGAGTGTGGTCAGTGTTTCAATACTGGGGATGTTAGCCTGGTCGAGGACATTGATGTTGGTGCGCCTGTCCTCCCAGAAGATTTGCAGGATCTTGCGGAGACATCGTTGGTGATACATCTCCAGTGACTTGAGGTGGTTTCTGTACACCGTCCATGCCTCAGACCCATACAGGAGGGCGGGTATTACTACAGCCCTGTAACTGTACATTGAGGGTATATACAGGGTATATACATACACAACATCACTCCCTCCTAAGTCTTGTGCCACTGGCCTTTGCACAGTGTGCTCTGGCCCTCGACTTGAGTGCCCAAAGCCCTTGCAATTTGTCTGTGCTTGGGAATGGTTCTCTCCCTGTAGACTCCCAAGTCCTTATTGTCACGACATTGGGAAATGGTCAGCAGTGGACGGTTGGAGGTTGCAGTGGGGTTTGAGTAGGTTCTGGGTGTGATCCATGTGTGTCCATGGTTGCATACATCCATTTCCCCCCCTCCCTCCCCGACACATAGACTATGTGGTGGCTCGACATCAGCATTTGCATACATGTACAGAGAATAAAAATTAGGATTAGTTACATCACTGTTTGGTTTTAGCAGAAGTGGAACAGTACATATTACAGGTAAGGTACATATATGGTCTTGCCCCTGGGGTGTAGGTGCTGCAGGTGGGTGAGGACGCTAGTTCCAGAGTAACCGGACAGTGTCCAGGTTGTCTGATAGCGCCCCCTGCCAGCTGGGTGGGCTCGGATCGCTCCCCTGAGTCTCAGGGCCTTTGCTGTTACCTAGTGGTGGGCAGAGCCACAGGAATGTGTGGCCTCCCTGTCCTCCTTTGAGGGCTGCAGGGTCTCCCTGCTGCTCTTCAGCGGTGGTCGGAACATGGTCATCTCAGGTCCTGTTGGGAGGGCTGGAGGGTGCTGGCCTCTTGCTCCCGGTACTGGCCCCAGTGGCCAGGGAGGTTGGGCTGATCTGGGGCAGGGTGCCAGTAGTGGTGCCTGTGCCATCCGCTGATCGCTGGCCCTGCAGTGGGTATGCTCCCACTGTGTGTGTCCACATTCCCTGGGGCATCACATTGGTCCCAGAGGCGCAAGCTACATGATCGGGTAGCCCGCTAGAGCTGGATGCTTCCCATGGGAGGTTGCCCTTGGTTTTGTCAGCGTACATGTAGAACCCGACATCACACATTATTCCATCATTTACATTCATGACACATTGGCTCCAACCACAATCACCCGATTCGACATTGTTAATTGTCTTTACAAATTCACATTTGTCAATTATATCTTCGCATTTGTCAATTACATCTTTTCCCTGTGTACTACCGGCATCGCTGTACAACGTTACATTTAGATACTTACATTCATCAATTATATCTTTTACACATATCCTACTGGCATCGCTGTTCAAAGGTACATTTAGGTACTTGCATTTGTTAATTACATCTTTTACTTTAGTTTCACCGGCATCGCTGTACAAAGAGTGGAACCGTCCCTTTAATTGTGTTGGGTTGCCAATCTCCTTTCAGAGGGCCTTGCAATCTTTACCCCAATCCGATTCACTGCTTGGCATCACGTGTTGCTCCCTCAATGCTGCCCCTCGTAGTCTGGTCGTGGCCATTTTGGCTTCAGGCGCTTCACCTCGTGGTACGGACGCCATCTTCTCTCTCTCCATGCTGCGGTGATCCTTTTCTCCCCAGGTTCTGCCACGGAAGCCGGGAATTTACCTTCTGTGTCGATCTTCTTCCTTCAGAATCCTGCCACTTGAGCCCGGAAGGTGAGGTCTGGTCATTTGGGTTGGATCCTCTCGCCGTTGGGTAATGCGGTCTGTGTCATCGCCGCGCAGACGAGTTAGACGGTAAGATCTTCAGGTGCTGTGATGGATCCAAATTTGGGGCCGCATAGGATGTCGATCGCCAGGGCCTGGAGGCTTTCCCAGCTCCAACAGATTCGGATTTGTTTCATCCATCTTCTTCCTAGCAGCGTTGGGCCATCCCAAGCAACGATCCACAAAGGTAGCTTGTGCATCGCGCCGCCGTAGGACACTTGGACATCCATGCAGCCAACAATTGGGATGGTGTCGTTTGTGTAAGTGAGCAGCTTCACCTGGATCGGGAGGATTTTAGGTCGTTGGGCGGGATTGTTCCAGAGTTTCTCGAAGGCTGCCTGGTTCATCAGCAATTAGCTCGCCCCTGTGTCAACCTCCATCAAGACTGGAACACCGTTGATTTCGACTTCCATTTTCCAATGGAGAACTTTCAGTGGAGCAGGTAAACACTCCATATACCTCTTTCTGGGGCTGAGCTGCCTCCTGGACTCTCTCTTCATCTTCATCAGCGCTGGAGCCCAGATGATCAGCCAACTCTTCAATGACTCGGTGAGTAAAATTTCTTTTACACATTCGCCTTTAGTGTTACAGCCTTTGCAATTCTAGTCTCTGTATCGGCACTAGTGGGCCCTGTGATTTCTTCCAGAGCGCCAGCATGGGGCTGGCCAGTTGGCCCCATGTGGCGGACTCAGGGTTGTGGGACTCAAGGTAGCAGTCTTGTCTCTAAAAGGCGGCAGTCGGTTCACTTGCCGGGTTAGAGTCCTGGGGGTGAGTCATTATCCTCATGGAATCGCAGGCCGAGGCCATGAATGCCTGGCTGACATTGATTGCCTTCTGCAGGGTGACCGTGATGTCCGCAGAGAGCAGCCTGTGGAGGAGGCCCTCGTGGCCGATTCCAATAACAAAGTGCTTTGATGAGGTGGTTGCCAAAATCACACGGTGCAGCCAATCATCTCAGGTCTGCAGCATATTTTGCGATTTCTTGGCCTTCAAGTCACCGGTGTGTATAGAACCGGTGTCTAGTTGTGAGGCTGCTCTCTCTAGGCTTGAGCTGTTCCTGTATCATCATTATGAGCTCTGCGTATGTTATGTAATGATGTGTGTATCATCCCAGTACCTTAAATGTAATGTAAGTACTATGCCACACCACAGAGGGTGCTGCGGTGGGAAGCCCTGGTAGCACCTGTAACAAGGACTATATAAGGCTGACCACCACACCTGGGAGGCACTCTGGAGCTGAACAATAAAGGACGAAGGTCACAGCAGTTAGACTTACACCAGACCGTGTGGAGTCAGTGATTTGTATGCTACATACACCACATTGGCGACGAGGAAGCAGACAAACTCCACGCAACCATGGCAACATACACCACAGCATACGTTTTGGTTGTCATCTTCTCTGGGGCTAGCAAGTCCCTGACAAGGCCATAGACGGTGGACCCACAACTGCTGAGCAGGGTGGCTCTGCGCTTATCAGCCAGCGAGGTCGGTGTGTCTCCAGCCAGGTCGTTCGCAATGAAGTAGTGTTCGAGCCTTTCCACAAAGGCATCCCAATCTTTCCCATCAGTGAATTGTTGAAAGTTGCCAAGGTTAGCCATTTTTCGCGTGGAAATTCGTAATCTCGTCGCCAGTTATTGTGTCTGTAAGCACTTTAGTGATGACTCCACTTGAACTGTTGTGACCTTAGTCCATTTATTACAGCTCCTGAATGAGGGTACTGTAAGGTGAGCTCCCTTTTATAACTGGTTACCTGCAGTGTGCAGGTGACCCCTAGGTCTCCACCAGTTGCACCCACTGGTGGTACAGGCATAGTGTATACAGTGTGAAGATACATTCAGTGGTCTTATGTAACTATCCATTGAACGTACAGGGTATATACATAGGCAACACTTAGTATCCAAAAATCTATCGCTCTCTGTCTTGAATCTACTCAATGACTAAGCATTCAGAGCCCTCTGGGGTAGAGAATTCCAAAGATTCACCACCCTCTGAATGAAAAAATTCTTCCTCGTCTCAGTTCTAAATGGCCGATCCCTTATTCTGAGACTGTGACCCCTGGTTCTAGACCCCCCAGCCAGAGGAAACATCCTTGCTGCATCTACCCTGTCAAGCCCTGTAAGAATTTTGTATGTTTCAATGAGATCACCTCTCATTCCTCTAAACTCTAGAGAATGTAAGCCTAGTCTACTCAATTGCTCCTCATAGAACAACTCCCCCGCACCCATCCCCGGAATCAGTCTGGTGAAGATTCATTGCACGCTCTCTATGGCAAGTATAACCTTCCTTAACGACGAAAATTCATTTTGCCTTCAAATTTCGGTAGGCGCTGGGGTGCAATTGTCTGTTCGCCCGGGGGCGGGTGGCGGTGGCGCCTGGGGCAGAATTGGCCCCGAGATTTTGGAGGCGATTTGGAATTTGCGCCACGCCCCGCGATTTGTGCCATGGACAGGCGCACCGATTCCTCGTTGCCCCACGCCAAACCCTTTGGGCCACGGGGGTCATCGCCCCTTGGGATGCAAGGCTGGCGCGGGTAGTTGGCCACGCCTGCTTCACGGGGTGCTGACATCCGCCCGGGGCACCCCTTAAAGTGGCCATGTGCACCCCGGACCGCTATTTCTTTTTTGTCAGCCGACTTTTCTGTCAGCCCGACACTGGTAGCCTTCGTCTCGACCATGCGGGTCATAGGCCCGGTCAAGATTGTCACTGGTGGCCGAGTGGTGGCCACCAAAGAGCCATGTAGAGTCCGCAAAGGCCTCCCCTTTAAATAAAGGGGAGAGGCATGTGGCGCGTCAGCGCTACACGGAGCAGCCGCATAACCCTGACCTGTTCAGCGCAGCGCTGACCTCAGCGCCCCCCCCTGTCGCCTCGGGAGCGATCTTCCAACGAGTTGGAGCGCCTGAGACAGCGCTCAGTCTCGTTTGAGGGGCGCAAAGAGCAATTCCACGCTTGGGGCAGGACTTCTGCCCCAGGCATTAACTGACCTGGGCCCGGAAGGTTACTGCCCTCGGATGGGCCGCGGGTCAATTTCGGCCCCCAAATCTTTAAAGTAATGGGTAGAAGGATTAGGGAGAAGTTGAGGAGAATGGTGAGAGTCTGGAATTCACTGCCTGAAAGGGTGGGAGAGGCAGTAACCCTCATCACATTTAAAAAGTACTTGGATATGTACTTGAAGTGCCAGAACCTACAAGGCCACAGACCAAGAGCTGGAAAGTGGGATTAGGTTGCATAGCTCTTTTTCGGCCGGCACAGACACGATGGGCCAAATAACCTTCTATGCCGTAAATTTCTATGATTCTGTAATTCTTATGGCCCTGATTTTAAGCTAACCCGCCTAGCAGGAACATGATGAATTCAAGTTAGGCGTCATTTTACACCACATGAAATTGGGTGGGGTATAAAATGGGCTTCCGGCCCGAAGTTGCTTGGTGAGAATGGTTAGATTAAAATTGGGATTTTAGAAATAGCAATTCTGATTTACATAGCACTGAGAAGTATATTTTAATAACAATGTTAAAAGTAGAAAATTGCAGGAAATTATAGTTTTACGTTTGTGTTGAATTAGAAGTATTTAACACAGAGGGAAAGAATAATCCGATAATCTACAGATAAAGTGAATTTTCAGATTTAGATATGATTTTTGTTTTGTGTCTGCTTTCCCCATCCCTTTTGCCTTTGTTCTATTCCTCTTAAAATATATTCCAGGTGTGACAAAAGGTTAACTCATCTGTTCTTTGCAGCCTGACCTGCTAAGTGTTTCCAGTATTTACTATTTATGGGATTAAAATAAGGCTAGATGGTGGGTAAAGTGGGGGCGAGGTGCGGGGTGCGGGAAAGAAACAATTCCTAAACTCCTAAACCATTGTTTTCTGTGAAGTTCATCTGCTCAGATCCTATTGGTTAAAGACAATCTTCAAAGAGACTGCTTTTGCAGTGAAGTATAAATACCGAAACAAAACACTGCGAATCTGAAATAAAAACAGAAAAAGCTCAGCGGGTCAGGCAGCAGCTGGGGAGAGAGAAACAGAGTTACCGTTTCAGGTCGATGGCCTTTCATAATTGTGAAGTCATGCCGTGTAACTATTCCTCAGTTGCCATGCCTCTACAGGGAAAGGGGCTAGATGGAGCTATATAACTAAGAAAAAGCTTATGAACATGTACTGGTGACTCTTTTTAAGGGTTTATGAAGAGAAGCTGTTGGAACAATGGACCCTTTAGAAAAATAAATCAACCTAGTTTGTATACAAAAGGGAAACACTGCGGATGCTGGAAATCTGAAATAAAAACAGAAAATGCTGGAAATGCTCAGCAGTTCAAGCAGCATCTGTGCAGAAAGAAACAAAGTTAATATTTCAGGTCAATTACCTTTCATCAGAACTTCAAAAAGTTAGTGATATACCAGGTTTTAAGCAAGTACAGAGGCAGGGAAAGGTGGAGGGGAGGAATGAACAAAAGGGAAGGTCTGTGATAGGGTGGAAAGCAGGAGAGATTAAATGACAAAAGGGATATTGGTGCAAGGTCAAAGGGGAAGTATTGGGACAAGTAAAGAGACAAAAGATGGGTCTAGAGGAGCTGCAAATGGGAAGAGCAGATCCAACACCTGCTGTCCAAAGAAATGGGGGCAGTGGTTATGATCTGAAATTGTTGAACTCAATATTGAATCCAGAAAGCTGTAAAGTGCCTAACTGAAGATAAAGTACTGTACCCCAAGCTTCTGTTGGAACAGTGTAGGAGGCCGAGGACAGGGATGTCAGATTGGGAATGGGGCGGAGAGGAGACCGCATCGTGAGCGAATACAGTGCACTAAATTGAAAGAAGTACAAGTAAATCGCCGTTTCACCTGGAAGGAGTGTTTGGGACCCTGGACGGTAGGAAGGGAGGGTCAAAACACAGATTGGGTGATCACTTTGTGGAACATCTCCGTTCAGTCCGCAAGCATGACCTCTGAACTGGTTCTCTGTCATTTTAATGCTCTGCCCCACTCCAACTCTGACCTCTCTGTATTCAGTCTCCTACACCGTTCCAATGAAACTCAATGGAAGCTCAAGGAACAGCATCTCGTCTTTCGACTAGGCACTTTTACAGCCTTGCTGACTCAACATTGAATTCAACAATTTCAGATCATAACCACTGCCCCTATTTTGTCATTTAATCTCTCCTGCCTTCCACCCTATCACAGACCCTCCCTTTTGTTCTTTCCTCTGCTCCCGACCACCTTTCCCTGCCTCTGTACTTGCTTAAAACCTGTTACATCTCTAACTTATTCATCAACCTGAAATGTTAACTCTGTTTCTCTCACCACAGATGCTGCCTTACCTGCTATTTCCAGCATTTGCTGTTTTTAACCCAGTTTGTATATAGTGTAAACTTGATCATTGTACTGTCTTTTTTTGTGTGTATGTATTGTTTTTACTTATAAGTAAATTTAGACAGATATTTTCTACCATCTGAGACCCAAACCCCAAACACAGCAGTAAGTAAAAACACAGAAATAAAGACATAAAATGCTGGAAATAGTCAGCATATATAAAGAGAAAAGACAGATTTTTGATGTTTTGTGTGTGTAGATTGTAAGAGCTTCGAAAAGTATGCAACAGAATGTAAGAGCTTCTACAAGTTTGTAAAAAGGAAGAGAGTAGCAAAAATAAGCGCTGGGCCCTTAGAGGAGGAGCAATTATAATGGGGAAAAAGGAAATGGCAGAGACTTTAAATAAATATGTTGTATTTTCACAGTAGAAGACACAAAAAGCATATCAAAAATAGTGGGGAACTAAGGGGCTAATGAGAGTGAGAAACTTAAAGTAACTAATATCAGTAGATAAAAAAGGACTTGAGTAACTAATGGGACTAAAAACCAACAAATTCTCCGGACCTGACAGTGTACATCCTAGGGATATAAAAGGCTGCAGAGATAGCGGATGCATTGGTTGTGATCCTCCAAAATTCCCTAGATTCTAGAACAGATCCAGCAGATTGGAAGCTACCAACAACTGATTTCAGGCTAACAGTCCTGTGGTTCTCTGTTTTCTCCCTCCCTCCTTTCTTGAATAGCAGGGTTATTCAAGAAGGGAGGGAGGGAGAAAACAGAGAACTACAGGTCTGTTAGCCTGAAATCAGTTGTTGGTAAATGCTGATATCCATTATTAAGGAAGTGGTAACAGTGCATTTAGAAAATCATAGTATGATTCAGCAGAGTCAACATGGTTTTATTAAGGGGAAATCATGTTTAAAAAATTGATTTTTTTTTTGAGATTGTAACAAGCAGGGTAGATAAAAGGAAACCAGCAGATGTAGTACATTTGGATTTCTAAAAGGCATTTGATAAGAACATAAGAAATAGGAGCAGGAGTAGGCCATTTGACCCCTCGAGCCTGCTCCGCCATTAAATAAGATCATGGCTGATCTGGTCATGGACTCAGCTCCACTTCCCTGCCTGCTCCCCATACCCTTTATTCCCTTATCGCTCAAAAATCTGTCTATCTCCACCTTAAATATATTCAATGACCCAGCCTCTACAGCTCTTTGGGGCAGAGAATTCCTTGGATTTACAACCCTCAGAGAAGAAATTCTTCCTCATATCAGTTTTAAATGGATGGCCCCTTATTCTGAGACTATGTCCCCTAGTTTTAGTTTCCCCTAGATATGGAAATATCCTCTCGGCATCCACCTTGTCAAGCCCCCTCATTATCTTAATTTTCAATAAGATCATCTCTCATTCTTCTGAACTCCAATATGTATAGGCCCAACCTACTCAACCTATCTTCATAAGTCAACACCCTCATCTCTGGAATCAACCTAGGTGAACCTTCTCTGAACAGCCTCCAATGCAAGTATATCCTTCCTTAAATACGGACACCAAAACTGTATGCAGTACTCTCGGTGTGGCCTCACCAATACCCTGTACAGTTGTAGCAGAACTTTTCTGCTTTTATACTCTATCTCCCTTGCAATAAAGGCCAACATTCCATTTGCCTTCCTGATTACTTGCTGTACCTGCATACTAACTTTTGTGTGTCATGCACAAGGACCCCCAGGTCCTTCTGTACTGCAGCACTTAGCAATTTTTCTCCATTTAAATTATAATTGACTTTTCTATTTTTTTTGCCAAAGTAGATAACCTCACATTTTCCTACATTATACTCCACCTGCCAATTTTAGCCCATTCACGTAGCCCATCCCTTTGCAGATTTTTTGTGTCCTCCTCACAATTTGCTTTCCCACCCATCTCTGCATCATTAAGTTGCCACATAGAAGGTTGTTACGCAAGTTAAGGGCTCAAAAGATTGAGGGCAATATATTAGCATGGATAGAGGATTGGTTAATGGACAAAAACAGATCTGAACTAGATTTTCTGCGATTTTGCGACTGGGTTTTTGCCGCGATTTGACCCTCCGCAGTGAAAACCCGGTCAGCGGGATCTCTGGGCACCTTTTTGCAGTGGCGATTCTACGTACTGCAGAGGAGAGGTGCGCCGACATGAAACGATGTGCAACGCTGCAGATTGCGTTACCATTGTAATTTGGCCACACCCAGAACAGCGACAGGTAAAACCCGTCAGTGCAGCCCTGCCAACAGCGGTAAGTATGAAGGCCCACAAAAAAGTAAGTTAAAGTTTTTTTATTTTTTTATTATTTTTCAGCAATTTAGTAGGTAAGGGTTTTGTGAATTGTTTGTAAATGTTTTTTGCAATTTTTTTTTGTTTTTCCCCCCTCCTGAGGCCTCTCTCGCAGCACTGCCGGCCTCGGACTAAAGGACGAATCCTCATGCAACACCGAGTTTACCTAAAGGCCGAAATTTAGGCCTAAAAACGGCAGCGCGGTGAAAACAGTAATTTTGGCATAAAACTAACGTTTTCGCCGACAACTGAAAATCTAGCCCCATAGGGATAAATGTGTCAAATTCAGGTTAGCAGGTTGTAACTAGTGGGGTGCCGCAAGGATCAATGCTGGGGCCTCAGCTATTTACAATTTATATTAATGACTTAGATGAATGGACCGAGTGCAATGTATTCAAGTTTGCTGACGACACAAAGCTAGGTAGATAAGTAAGATGTGAGGAGGACGGAAAGAGCCTGCAAAGGGTTATAGATAGGTTAAGTTGGGAGGCAATAGGTGGCAGATGGAGTATAATGTGGGAAAATGTGAGGTTATTCACTTTGATAGGAAGAATAGAAAAACAGAATGGGTTAGAAATTGCTCTCTGCCCGAAACGGGGCGCTCCCACCCCGTTTCTATGGCTTTTACCGCAACTGTGGTTCAGGTCGCCTCTTGAGTGACATTCGGCTCTTTGGGTTTTTTTGTTTAGATCCAGAAGTCGGTCATAATGGGGGGCGGTGACTACACCTGAGGGGCAAAGACGCGGCGGTGACAACAACTGAGGAGCGGAAGTTGGGAGCGGTGCGGAGTCACCAGTGGGCTGGCACCCAAAAGGGGGTGCCAGGCTGCGTGTTGGTGGCCCGGCCGAACACAGGGGCAGCGGCAGTAGACCATCCCCTTTCAGGGAAGCCGCACCGCCACTGCAGAAGACCACAGCCTCACTGGACGATCGGCAAAAAACAGGTTTTGTCACCACTGGGTGGGCCGGAGATTTTCCGCGGGGAATGTGATTGTCGGGGGGTTAGATCGGTGATGACGCGCTTACCGTGGATCAGCAGCAGCAGAGCAGGAGGGAGGGTATCGGGGCACCGCCGGGAAAACTCGGGAGGGCAATGGGCTATCAGCGGCCATTCCACGACGCAGCATGGCCGCCAACTTTCGGGGGTAACGGGCCTTAAGGAAAGGGGCAATTTCAGCCCCAATATATTTTAAATGATGAGAAACTATTAAATGTTGGTGTTCAGAGAGATTTAGGTGTCCTTATACAGGAAACACAGAGAGTTAGTATGCAGGTACAGTAAGCAATTAGGAAGGCAAATGGCAGGTTGGCCTTTATTGCAAGGGGGTTGGAGTAGAAGAGTAAGGAAGTTTTACTACAATTGTTTTGGGCTTTGGTGAGGCCACACCTGGAGCAACGTGCATAGTTTTGGCCTCCTTATCTGAGGAAGGATAAACTTGCCTTAAAGGCGGTGCAAGGAAGGTTCACTAGATTGATTCCTGGGATGAGAGGGTTGGCCTTTGAGGAGAGATTGAGTAGATTGGGCCTATACTCTCTGAAGTTTAGAAGAATGAGAGGTGATCTCATTAAAACATAAAGGGCTAGATTTTTGGGTTTTTGCGATTTCACCCCTTTCTGAGCAAAAACCACGGCAAAAAAATGTTTTTACCGCCGGGTTAGCGTCAGTGCCAGAGTGCGCAACTTTCGGCAAATGAAAGTTCACGACAGGCGTTAGTGATAACTCCGGTATGGCACCACAGAATTTGTGCAAATGAGGCTCTGGTGGGGGCAGCAGAGCGTAGATGGCCTGAGTTGTACAGGACAGGTGGATCTAGACCCCTCCCATCAGTATTTAACAAAATCTGGAGGGAAATTGCAGAGGAGGTCTCTGCCTCCGACACCGTCCAAAGGACTATAACACAGTGCCGGAAAAAATTCAACCATCATTCGAGGGTCGTTAGAATGAGTACAACTTTTATTGATGCACTCCTTCATTACTTAAATTATAAATCTGATACACTACTTGTTAGTGTGGCACCCTATTTGCCATGAATGATCTTTACATATTCTTAAGATTGATGAACCAAGTGCAACTTCCAAGGCCATTAAACAGAGGATTGTATTACATTCACACAGTATGGTATAAGTGCTTTGGTGGCTATCTGTGTGTGCCACAAGAGCAGATGTGTAGTGTCTCATTTGCAGAATAAAAGGGGGAATAGTCAACATGGTGGGATAGAGTGTCCAGGCAATGGTCAAACATGCCGTTCACTCTTTAAGCAAAGTGTTCAATGATGAGCTGCCGACATAAGGCTTTTGCAATGGCGAAAGCACCATGAGGCCTCCCCTGTGGTTGTGGTGGTGGTGGCATGGTTCCTCACCAGGCTCCTCTTCCTCATCTTCCTCCTCCTTCCCCCCCGCTCTCTTGAGGTGCTCCTGCAATCCCCATTGGCAATTCCTGTTCCCCTCATGATGGCTAAGTTGTGTAGCATGCAGCACACCACAATGAACTCAGAGACCTGCTGAGGGGAGTATTGCAGGCAGCCTCCAGAGTGGTCCAGACATTGTCTGTTCAACGATGTTGCGTGTGGCTTCATGGCTCTCACTTTAGCGATGCTTAGCTTCTGTCTGAGGGTTCCGGAGGGGGGGGGGGGTCATGAGCGAAGTGGTGAGGCCATAACCTTTGTCCCCCCCAGCATCCAGCTCTGGCCTTATGGTTGATGCTCGAACAGACATGAGACATTGTTCTCACACAAGATGAAAGCATCATGGATGCTCCCTCGATATTTGACATTTACTGCCATGATGCACTGAGTATGGTCGCAGACGATCTGTATATTCATGGAGTGGAATCCCTTTCGGTTTTGCTAAACCTCTGGATTGTGTAAAGGTGCTCATAGGGCGATGTGCGTACAGTCAATGGCATCAATGGGAAAGCCAGCAAATCGTCCAAAGCCTGCAGCCCTCTCATTCAGGGTCTCCTTGGTCATTGGGAATTTTAAGAAATCCATCCTGCGTGCGTACAGTGCAGTCATCACCTGGCAAAAGCAGCAATGTGTAGCATGCTGCGAGATGGGGCATATGTCCCCTGCTGATGCCTGAAAGGAGCCGAAGGCATAGAAGGCAAGTGCCACAGTCACCTTTACCTCGACGGGCAGTGCAGTCCTGTTCCTGCTGGTAGGCTGTGGTTCTGCCTTCATGAGCTGGCATATCTCTGTCAGCACTTCTTTTCGGAAGCGCAGACTTCTAACACACTGTGCCTCAGAGAGCCGCAGGTATGAGCGCTGTTCCCTGTAAACTCATTGGGGGGGTAAAGCCTCCTCCCCATATATCTGCGAGTTCTTCGATTACGTTCAAATTGCTCATCAATAAGCCTTCTTGCAGCTCGATGCCGTATAAATATAGCAGCCAGGAATAATGGCTGACATAGTATAGCCCCCATCTTTTAAAATGTCCTTAAATGTCCTTTAAAATAAACTATAAACTCACGTTGAATTTCACTATGAAAAATGCAGCCTTCTTCTCCCAGTCCTTTTAATGCTCAACTTCTGCTCCATTTTAAAGATGGTGCCGTTAGCACCAGGTGCGCCCTGGGGTGCGACTGGTTTTTACTGGCGAGTTCCCGAGTGGGCGCTAAATCGGGCGATATACTCTAAAGTTCTGATCGGGGTGCTAGCCCGGCGATGCATGCTGATTGATGTCATCCAAACGGTGAAAACATCGGGCGGGCGCTAAGTTTTAGCGTCGCCGCAAAACCACTGCCGAAAGTTACGCCTGGGCGCAAAATGTTGTGCGCCTCGTTTTGCACCAAAAAAAAGCATTTTTGCGCTCCGCCCAGGCACTAAACGGGTCGCAAACAACCTCGAAAATCCAGCCCATAAGATTCTGAGGATAATTGACAGGGTAGATGCTGAGAGGTTGTTTCCCCTGGCGGCAGTGTCTTGAACTAGGGGGCACCATCTCAGGATAAGGGGTCAACAATTTAAGACTGAGATGATGAGGAATTTCTTCACTCAGAGGGTTGTGAATCTTTGCAATTCTCTATCCCAAAGGGCTGTGGATGCTGAATCTTTGCTGAGATAGATAGATTTTTAGACTCTGAGGGAATCAAGGGATATGGAGATTCAGCGGGAAAGTGGAGTTGAGGTCAAAGATCAGCCATGAACTTGTTGAATGGCGGAGCAGGCTCGAGGGGCCATATGGCCTATTCCTGCTCCTGATTCCTATGTTTTTATGTAACCCTTTCTCGTTATAGATGCTGACTGACCTGCTGCGCAGTTTCAAAATTTTCTGATTTTATTTCAGATTTCCAGTATTTGTGTTTTTTTCTTTTGCTGATAAAGGCACAGAATTCAGTTCATAGGAGATTCAGTTTGCATAAGGAAACTGTCATCTAGATATTTACATGAGTAAAGGTGATATTTTCACTCCACCTGTTTGGATTGAATTAGGACTCAAAACCACTCCATCACCAAAGTCTGCACCTAGATATCATTTTTAATTTAGAAGTGTTACATGATATGAATATGATCAAATTGGTAGCACTAACTTTTAAAACATTATTAAGACCGATGTAAGACTGAGCAATTTGATTTTAATTACTAACACGTGAGAAGCAATTGCTTTTCATTGACAGAAAAGTGACCTACTGAAATAACAAAAAACGTTGACAAGAATTAATAAATGTTCATCCTGAAAAGTATTATTCTTTGCTTTTATTTGATCACTTACAGGAAATGAACACAAACTATAAACAATAACGAATGTCAAGGTACTGACAGAAAATAATAAACTTCTGCTCTTAAAAACAGTGAACTACAAAATCAAATTGCGGAGAGGGGTGGAGAGGCGGGGTGGGGGGGGGGGGGGAGCAGTAGGAGGGGGCATTCAGCATAGTTGCCTTATTAATTGAAAAAATTTTTGGACTGCCAGCTGTACACTTTCCATTTCTAAAGACTGAAAATAGTCGTCTATCTTGTTAGCTTTTTCTAATCACTGGAAATCAACAATTGGAGTCTGTTGGGCAGAGCTCTGTGCATGTAGTTGGTGCCTGCACTGGGCTTTGCTGCTTGCACTCTAGTTATGTGAGTAGGCAGTGCAACTATGGCCACCCACTTACATCACTGCTAAAAACACACCAATACAGCTCTGCCTCTATTCAGGCATTAACTGCAATATCTCCACACTTAGGGCTCAAATTTGGTCCATCCCTTTTATCGGCGCACTCGCCAGAGATGCGGCAACTTTGTGGGCTGAAAACGGCGCCGACAAAATCTCCCCCGATTCTGCGGCTGTGTAGCCTCTCCCAGGGCTTGGCACGGTGTGGCCAGTCAATTGGGGGGGCGGAGCTAGGGCACTGCGCCAGAAACAGTGCCGACAGCTCTCCACATGCGCGTTGGAGTGTGTGCGCATGCACAGTAGCTCCTGCCTCCAGCCTCTGTGTGTGTGCTGCAGCATGGGACCCGATGCGTCCAACCCCTATCCCGGGCCGAGTGGCCTCCCGCACAGGCTGGCCCGCTGCCTTCCCGGGCTAGAAGGCCACAACAAGTATGTTGGTGCGGGTCCCAAGCCGGGGCGGCGGGGAGTTTTGATCCCCGGGGTGGGGGGAGTTTTGATCCCCGGTGAGATAGAGTTTTGATCTGGGGAGGGGGGGGGGGGGGGAGTTTTGATCCGGGGGTGGGGGGGTGTGATAACTGTGTAGCCAGTAATTTTAATGAGCTTACTCAAGACTTTCCTTAACCCTGTTGATGAAAATACTTTCCTAACCAAGTTAATAGAAAATACTTTCAAATACATCATAATCAATTCTTGAATATTAGATTTGGTGGAATAATTTTGCTTGAATTTTCAAAATATTTAAAAGCATAAAACAAACAGTAAATTTTCTGGATATATAGTATAAAATATTTCTATGATGGTGGGTGAGCTTAGGAGGCTGGGAGAACATAAGAACTTAAGAATTACGAGCAGAAGGTACTTCTATTTTTTATTTGGATATTTTGAAAAAATTATGTAAATGTTTTGTCTCTACTTCTTTTATTTTTGTAGTTTAAGCTTCCATGAATGCTTCTGTTGTATAGTAAATTAACTTTGCAAAGTTTGTCATATGATGTCCTGATTGATCCTATTCACATTCTTTAGCCAAGCGATTAAGTCCTGCTGGCCTCCGATGTACCTACCTGTGCTGATTTCCTAACTCTCTGCAAGGGTTTTCTGTGTGGCCACAAGTGGCCACGTACACTGGCCTAAGTCACACAAGAGATTAATGTGCAAAGTTAAAGCACATGGGATTGGGGGTAGTGTGCTGACATGGATTGAGAACTGGTTGGCAGACAGGAAGCAAAGAGTAGGAGTAAATGGGTACTTTTCAGAATGGCAGGCAGTGACTAGTGGGGTACCGCAAGGTTCTGTGCTGGGGCCTCAGCTGTTTACATTGTACATTAATGATTTAGATGAGGGGATTAAATGTAGTATCTCCAAATTTGTGGATGACACTAAGTTGAGTGGCAGTGTGAGCTGCGAGGAGGATGCTATGAGGCTGCAGAGTGACTTGGATAGGTTAGGTGAGTGGGCAAAATGCATGGCAGATGAAGTATAATGTGGTTAAATGTGAGGTTATCCACTTTGGTGGTAAAAACAGAGAGACAGACTATTATCTGAATGGTGACAGATTAGGAAAAGGGGAGGTGTAACGAGACCTGGGTGTCATGGTACATCAGTCATTGAAGGTTGGCATGCAGGTACAGCAGGCGGTTAAGAAAGCAAATGGCATGTTGGCCTTCATAGCGAGGGGATTTGAGTACAGGGGCAGGGTGGTGTTACTACAGTTGTACAGGGCCTTGGTGAGACCACACCTGGAGTATTGTGTACAGTTTTGGTCTCCTAACTTGAAGGACATTCTTGCTATTGAGGGAGTGCAGCGAAGATTTACCAGACTGATTCCCGGGATGACGGGACTGACCTATCAAGAAAGACTGGATCAACTGGGCTTGTATTCACTGGAGTTCAGAAGAGTGAGAGGGGATCTCATCGAAACGTTTAAAATTCTGATGGGTTTAGACAGGTTAGATGCAGGAAGAATGTTCCCAATGTTGGGGAAGTCCAGAACCAAGGGTCACAGTCTAAGGATAAGGGGTAAGCCATTTAGGACCGAGATGAGGAGAAACTTCTTCACCCAGAGAGTGGTGAACCTGTGGAATTCTCTACCACAGAAAGTTGTTGAGGCCATTTCACTAAATATATTCAAAAAGGAGTTAGATGTAGTCCTTACTACTAGGGGGATCAAGGGGTATGGCAAGAAAGCAGGAATGGGGTACTGAAGTTGCATGTTCAGCCATGAACTCATTGAATGGCGGTGCAGGCTCGAAGGGCCGAATGGCCTACTCCTGCACCTATTTTCTATGTTTCTATGTTTCTATTAGCTGTCCAAAATGGCCTAAATGGCCAAAATGGGCCTAGGTGGCTGGTAACGCCGCCTTTTGAAAAAAAACTAAACTAAACTAAAAAAAATCCTAACTAACTCACTTACACTGGCGCAAATTGAATGTGCAAAATGGTGATTTTTAAGATACTCCAGAAAAATCAAGTTGCTCAAAAAAAAAACGGAGCAACTCCTGAGCAATTTTGAGCCCTTATAACCTAAATCCAAATAGTGACCAGAATTTTGTTCGGGGAGGTGGGTTGGGGGTTGAAGTGGACGGTGGGGCGGGGGGGAGCTCTGAGGAAGGCGGGAAACTAGGGAGGCCGGGTTTCCCGCAGGCCCTGCAGATTTTACTGGCAGGGCCTAATTTGAATGTGAGGCTTCGGTTTCTCGCCTGCAGTCAGCCAGCTCGAGAGGCTAGCTGGCTGTGGGTGGGTAGGCCTCAGTTGCTAGCGTAGTTCCGGGGTCAGGATCGGCGAGAGGGGAGTTGGAAGCGTAGGGAGGGGGGTCGGGACCGGCGGGAAGGTGGGGGTGGTCAGGTTCGGCAGGAGTGGGGTCAGGCATCAGCGGACGGGGGGTCAATGATTGGGGGGGGGGGGGGGAGGCAATCGGGAAGGGGAAGAGAGGATCGGGAGGGTTGCAGGATCGGCAGGGAACCAGCAGGCGATGGGGAGTGGTTGGGAATCGGGCAGATCGGGGATCGGCGGGAAAGCGTGGATCGCGGGGGTGGATCGGGGATTGCGGGAGGGGGATCGGGGATGGGGTGGCCAGGGATCAGAGAGAGGGCGGTGGATCGGGGCCGGCCTCATCACCATCATTGGCGATGGGGGGAGGCCAGAGGGTGGGGAGCGGAGGCTTCGTGGGAGGGTCTCCAATTGCAGGGGGTGGGCTAGGTAGGGACCCTGGATCCAGGAGGTAGGTAATCTAGAACTAGGGGGCATAGTTTAAGAAAAAGGAACCGTCCATTTAGAAATGAGATGAGGAGGAATTTCTTCTCTCAGAGGGTTGTAAATCCAAGGAATTCTCTGCCCCAGAGAGCTGCGGAGGCTGGGTCATGGAATATATTTAAGGTTGAGATAGACAGATTTTTGAACGATAAGGGAGTAAAGGATTATGAGGAGCGGGCAGGAAAGTGGAGCTGAGTCCAAGATCAGATCAGCCATGATCTTATTAAATGAAGGATCAGGCTCGAGGGGCCAAATGGCCTACTCCTGCTCCTATTTCTTATGTTCTTATAAAGCCACTTACCTCCTGGATGCAGCAGGCCCCGCCTCAGTTTAACTGCCGAGTTTCTACTGTTGCTACAGTTGTACAGGGCATTGGTGAGGCCACACCTGGAGTATTGTGTACAGTTTTGGTCTCCTAACCTGAGGAAGGACATTCTTGCTATTGAGGGAGTGCAGCGAAGGTTCACCAGACTGATTCCCGGGATGGCGGGACTGACCTATCAAGAAAGACTGGATCAACTGGGCTTGTATTCACTGGAGTTCAGAAGAATGAGAGGGGACCTCATAGAAACATTTAAAATTCTGACGGGGTTAGACAGGTTAGATGCAGGAAGAATGTTCCCAATGTTGGGGAAGTCCAGAACCAGAGGTCACAGTCTAAGGATAAGGGGGAAGCCATTTAGGACCGAGATGCGGAGGAACTTCTTCACCCAGAGAGTGGTGAACCTGTGGAATTCTCTACCACAGAAAGTTGTTGAGGCCAATTCACTAAATATATTCAAAAAGGAGTTAGATGAGGTCCTTACTACTAGGGGGATCAAGGGGTATGGCGAGAAAGCAGGAATGGGGTACTGAAGTTGAATGTTCAGCCATGAACTCATTGAATGGCGGTGCAGGCTAGAAGGGCCGAATGGCCTACTCCTGCACCTATTTTCTATGTTTCTATGTTTCTATGTTTCACGAATTGTGTGAAATCGGTCCACAGGCAGTTAAGCACAAAATGGAGGGAGAAATAGAGGCTTCCAGCCTCATTACAATATTCAAATTATGGTAACACCCCCTGGGAGCGGGTTGGTCGCCCGCCCTCTCATCCCATCCCCCAGGAAAACCGGAAATGGGCGAGTTGGAGGCGGGATCAGGTCGGGATTCACATTTTTAACAATTTAACTGCCCCTACACTCCAAATCCATCCATTTTTTAATAGGAAAGTTCCGGCCAGTATCTTTACTCTAAAACTATATCCAACATACAAATGCTCAATGCTGCTAAATTACCTCACATTCAGTTACGTCATTGTTACACCGTCGTTGAGCTGGAAAGTTGTACCATTTGCCAGCAGAGGGAGTTACACACAGGTTTCCTGCAATAAGTTCATTGAAATATTCTTGGTACAACGCTGCTGTAACTTGAGTGTAGAAAGTGTAAACTGTGTAAGCCGCGAACACTTCCCCGCACCCCTGCCTCACCCGCCACCTCCCACCCCACCCCCCGCCCCCAACAACCACTGTCCCCCCCCCTGCCCAGCCTCCAGGAAATTTCCATTCAACCATTACATAACTCTTCAAAAACACAGTAGACTTCCAGGAGCAACAGAACACTGTCCAGCAGAAAGGTACTGAGCCGACAAGTGGTTTTGCTGATACTTTCTACCAAATAATGACAATATTTGTCACCACAGCATCAATCAGTCCAGATTGGTATCCACATGCCCACTTGGGTGCCAGCTAAGCTTACTGGGCACCATGCCAGAGCAGCAGGCAGAAGAAGCACAATTGGTTTCTCAAATTAAAACCTCCAAGCACTCCAAGAGGTACAAGTCAGGCGCTTCAGACTCTTGGGCATTTCAGATGCCAACATCAGTTGTGCTGTCTGCAAGGAGGTGGCATTGACTCCCAAGCACCACGACTGATCAATGTTGAGAAAGAAGTGAAGACACTTCAAGCGGGTAGGCAAGGGTGGTACGTCACCACACTCTCCCTTTCCAATCTGCATACCCCTGGGCACCATCACACTTTATACCCTCTTAAAGCACTACTAACCCTACATGCTGCACGCTGGGAAAAGGAGTCTACATCTCCTCTAATACAACAACAACAACCCCAAAACACTTTCTTCCACTCAAACATCCTCACATTCCCACATCTTTCATTTAACCTCTCCCATCAGAACTGCCACACACTCCTTAACCTCCAGCCTAATCCGCACACACATCGTAGCGTGCACTAAAATAAATGTTTGCTTTGAAATATACTGGGCACTTGTCACATGATTTTTTAATATGTGAATATTACAGTGAGTTAGGAAAAAGACCAGTCAGTTCAGACTTCTTCTCACAGGTGAAGATTCTTGCCAAAGTCCTGCTGGGCCAAAGAGATTTGCTTTGGTGTCATCTGGTACATCTTCAGCTGCTTCATCAATGACCTCCCCTCCATCATAAGGTCAGAAGTGGGGATGTTCGCTGATGACTGCACAGTGTTCAGTGCCATTCGAAACACTTCAGATAATGAAGCAGGACATGCCCGCATGCAACGAAACCTGGACGACATTCAGGCTTAGTTTGATAAGTGGTAAAATATCACGTCACACAAGTGCCAGGCAATGACTATCTCCAACCACCGCCCCTTGACATTTAACGGCATTACCATCGGCGAATCCCCCACCATCAACATCCTGGGGGGTCACCATTGACCAGAAACTTAACTGGACCAGCCACATAAATACTGTGGCAACAAGAGCAGGTCAGAGGCTGGGTATTCTGCGGTGGTTGTCGCACCTCCTGACTCCCCAAAGCATTTCCATCATCTACAAGGCATGGTAGGAGTGCGATAGAATACTCTGCACTTGCCTGGATGAGTGCAGCTCCAACAACACTCAAGAAGCTCAACATCATCCAGGATAAAGCAGCCCGCTTGATTGGCAGCCCATCCACCACTGTCAACATTCACTCCCTCCACCACCAGTGCACTGTGGCTGCAGTGTGTATCATCTACAAGATGCACTGCAACAACTCACCAAGGCTTCTTCGGCAGCATCTCCCAAACCTGCGACTTCTACCGCCTAGAAGGACAAGGGCAGCAGGTGCATGGGAACACCATCACCTCCAAGTTCCCCTCCAAATCACGCAACATCCTGACTTGGACATATATCGCCATTCCTTCATCGTCACTGGGTCAAAATCCTGGAACTCTCTTCCCATCAGCACTGTGGGAGTACCTGTACCACATGGACTGCAGTGGTTCAGGATGGCAGCTCACCATCACCTTCTTGAGGGCAGTTAGGGATGGGCAATAAATGCCTGGCAATTGCCAGCAACGCCACATCCCGGAACAAATAAAACAAAAAGTACTCAAAAGGTGAGGCTGAGGTGCTGCCACAGTAGTTGATCAGTCAGTGATTACACACTGCAGAATCTGTCCTCTGATGTCCCTTACAGCAGAAAATGAGGACACGGTCTGATTTGCATTGTAGCTTGCTTGTCCAACATCCAGTCCTGGGAGTCTCGTGTCAGGCATGCAGACGGTGTCAGGCATGCATGAGGCATAATTTCCTCCAGTTAAACATTGGGAAGACTAAAACCATCATCTTCGGCTCCCATTACAAACTATCGATTCCATCCCCCTCCCCAGCCACTGTCTCAGGCTGAAGGCAACTGTTCACATTCTCAGTGCCCTGATTGACCCAAGATGAGATTCCAATCCTACATCCTCTTCATTACAAAGATCACCTACTTCCACCTCTGCAATATCATCCGTCTCCGCCCGTGTCAGCCCCCCTGCTGCTGAAACCCTCAACCATGGCTTCATCTATTCTGGACTCAATTATTCCAATGCTCTCCAGCTGGCCTACCACCCTCCATACACTTTAGCCCAGTAAAACTTCTGCTGTGTGTATTCCAACCAGAACCAAGTCTCACTCATGCACCACCCCTGTGCTCGCTGTCCTACATTGGCTCGCAGTCCCTCAATACTTCCAATTTAAAATTCTTGTCATGTATCCTGCATGGCTACTGTTGGTACTATCACAAGGTGTGCCACCAGAGGGCACAGCAGTGGGAGACTTGTAGGTTACCTGTACAGGTGTGCCTGGCCGAGTATAAAAGGCAGGCCACCAGATGTGATCCTCACTCTGGAGTTAACTAATAAAGGACTAAGGTCACTACAGTTCAAGTACAACACATTGCCTTGTGGAGTCATTATTAGAGCATCTAAGGACACAACAATTGGCGACGAGATTACGAACTTTCACGCGAAAATGGCTAACCTTGGTACGTTGCAGCAGTTCGCTGATGGTGATGATTGGGACGCCTTTGTGGAGAGGCTCGAACATTTCTTCATGACCTGGCAGGAGACGATCCGGCCACACTGGCTGATAAGCGCAGAGCTATCCTGCTAACCAGTTGTGGGCCCACCGTCTACGGCCTAGTCAGGGACTTGCTGGCACCAGCGAAGACAACGACCAAGACGTTCAAGAAGCTCGTAACCCTGATCCATGAGCAACTCAAGCCCAAGGAGAGCATCCTCACAGCCAGACACCGGTTCTACACCCACCGACGGCCCGAAGGTCAGGAAATCGCGAAATACGCCGCAGACCTCAGGAGGCTGGCGGCACTGTGCGAGTTCAGCAACCACCTCAACAAAGCACTGCAGGACATTTTTGTCATTGGAATTGGCCATGAGGGCCTTCTTCATAAGCTACTGTCGGCGGATACCACAGTCACACTGCAGAAGGCCATCTCCATGAGCCAGGCTTTCATGACCTCAACCTGTGGCTCTAGGCAGATGACTCACCCTCAGGACTCAATCCCGGCAGGTACTGTGCACAGAGTGGCGCCTTTTAGAGGCTGGACTGCAGAGCACGAACCCTTTCAGGGAAGAAAGACAGGCCCCCGAATCCCTTAACTCAGAGTCCACCAAAGGGAGCTAATCGAGTATCTCCATGCTGGTGTTGTAGAGGGAATCACAGGGCTCACCAGTGCCACTTTAAAGACTATGTATGCAAAGACTGCAACACAAAGGGCCACCTCCAGCAAATGTGTAAGAGAAATATGACTCACTGTGTCGATGAAGAGTCTGCAGATGGCCATGCATCTAGCGCGGATTATGAAATGATAGGCAGAGAGGCAGCTCAGCCTTACAGGGAGGTATATAGCATGTTTACCTGCACCACCGAGTGTTCCCCGCTGGAGATGGAAGTCGAGAAAGATGGCGTTCCAGTCTTCATGGAAGTGGACACGGGGACGAGCCAGTCAGTGATGAATCAAGAAGCCTTTGAGAGGCTATGGGACAATCAAGCTGAACGACCCAAGTTGGTCCCAGTTCAGGCAAAGCTGCGCACCTACACCGATGAAATTATCCCAGTCATTGGTAGTTCGAATTTAAAGGTACTCCAAGATGGCACGGTGCATAAGTTATCTCTGTGGATTGTTGTAGGTGATGGACCAACGCTGCTCGGCACAGCAAGCCCTCACTTGAGGGTGGACCCGGCACCAGAGAGCAGACCAGCACAGCACCCGAGGTACAGACCGCTCAGCACGACTGCGTGCAGATGATCCAGCTGAGACGACCCGAACGCACCTTCCAGGCTCCAGTGGCAGGACTCTGGAGGAAGAAAAGCGACTTCCCAGCTTCGGAGGCAGAACCCGGGGAGAAGAGGATCGCCGCAGTCGACATCATGGATGGAACAAAGATAGAGCCCAACCACGAGGTGAGGCACTGAAGAAAAAGATGGCCGCGGCCAGACCACGAGGTGCAGCGCTGATGGAGCAACACGTGGCACCAAACGGAGAAGAGCATTGGGGCAAAGCAAGCAAGGCTCTCTTAAAGGAGGCCTGCAACCCACTACAATTAAAGGGACAGTTCCACACACTCAAGCAATGTAATAGTAACTGTAAGTTAGAGACAAAATGTGTAATTGATGATCTGAATTGTGTACATGCAACCAGTGAGGAAAAGTCGCGTGATCGCGATCGGAACTACAGAGTGTCCATCATAAGTAATGAAAAGTTATGCGATGTAGGATTTCAACTGCACGCAGCCAATGCAGTGGGCAGACACCCATCAGGAACACACAGGTCCAGCGAGCTACCCAATGCTGTAGCCTGCGTCCCGGGGACCAGAGTTATGCACCATGGAGTGTGGCCACAAGCAGACAACACACATGAGCTGCAGAGCAAGCGACCTCAGCAGGGCAACGGCACCGGTATCGATACCCTGCCCCTGATCGGCTCCACCTCTCAGGCACCCGATGGCACCAACTGTCACAAGCCTGAAGGAGCAGACTGTGCTAAGACGCAGTCCACAGACCCCATCGCCACCAAGGCCATACCTGTAAATGAAGGGTCACCCGCTACAGTTCCCCCAAAGGGGACTGGGACCAGCCAGGATCCCAAACCAAACAATGCCCAGGCCAGCGAGTCAGCAGTTTCCTGTGCACTGCTAGGTGACAGCTCCTCAGGGAGCAGCAGTGACCCAGGGCACAAAGAAAGGACAGGGAGGTCACAGGTATCTGTGAACCAGCCCAGCACTAGGAACCACGGCAACAGCCCCAAGAGCAGGCAACTCGAGCTAACCGGGCTCCCACTGCCAACACTGGGCACCGCACCGCCACCAGGCTGCAGGGACACAACCCAGCAGTTCTGGAACTAGTTCGTCCTTACGCACCGGTCACTGCATCAATAAGGTATCTCACCAGTCTAATGTACTTGTCTCACAACGGAACCACAAATGTAATGCAAACTTGTTTTTCTGAACTTGAATGTATATGAATGCAATGAGCCTCCGGCATAATCTATATATGGGGTGGGGAGGGCGGAGAATGAAGTGGTCAGGGACGCACACAAACAACAACTACCAGCACTCTACTGCACCAACCACTCACCCAAGATTGAAATGACCTGCCAAGTGTCAATCAGATAGAGCCCAGATAGAGCAAAGCCCAGAATACAGTCAATGCACAGGCGATTTGCACTAAAGGCTCAGGGGGGAGTGATGTCAAGAATCCTACATGGCTATTGTTGGTACTATCACAAGGTGTGCCACCAGAGGGCACAGCAGTGGGAGACTTGTAGGTTACCTGTACAGGTGTGCCTGGCCGAGTATAAAAGGCAGGCCACCAGGGGTGATCCTCACTCTGGAGTTAGCAAATAAAGGACTAAGGTCACTACAGTTCACGTACAACATATTGCCTCGTGGAGTCATTATTAGAGCATCTAAGGACACAACAATTCTCATCCTCAGGTTAAAATCCCTCCCTATCTCTGTAACCTCCTCAGCCCCACAACAGTCTGAAAACTCAGCATTCCTCCAAGTCTGGTCTGTTGTGCAACCCCCACTCCCTTCGCACCACCATTGGTGGCTGTGCCTTTAGGCATCTAGGTCATAAGCTCTAGAATTCCCTTCCTAAACCACTGGCCCCAAAATTCACTGTCCCAGGAAGGACCGTTACTGCCCGTTTCCGACGGCCATTCGTCAAAATCGAGTGGCCGCCACTTTGGGCTCAACTGGCCGCCCCGACATAGATTCGGCCCGGGAGGTCTTGCAGCAATGTGGGCCACGCCGACTCTCGTGGCGTTGTGGGGCTTGCAGCAGTAGTGACGCGCTAAAACTGCGCACCGCTGCCGCTCCGCCCCCGGACCCATTTTCAGCGTGAAGAAACCGGCCTTCAGCTGATGGTGCCCCCGCCAGCTTTTAGAGCTGGTGCAGAGTGGCAGAGATCTCGGAGAGTGGAGAGAGACAAAAAGGTAAGATCCAAACCTGAGGATGTTCTGCACAGAATCCGTACTCAAGGGGAAAGAGCGAGGGAGAGGGATAGAGAAAGAGAGAGGGTGAGAGAAAGAGAGAGAGAGAGAGAGAGAGAGCGAGAGGGTGAGAGAGAGGGAGGGAGAGAGAGGGGAGAGGGAAAGAGAGAGTGTGGGAGAGGAAGGGAGAGAGAGGGAGAGGGAGAGGGAAAGAGAGAGGGTGTGAGAGAGGGAGGGAGAGAGAGAGTGAGAGAGAGAGAGGGAGAGAGAGGGAAAGGAGCAAAAGAGAAAGGAGAAAGAGATAGAAGTGAGGAAAGGGAATGAGAAACAGAATGAAAAAATTTGATTGGGAGAGAGAGAAATAGTGAAATAGGAATAGAGAAAGAGAAAAGGGGGAAAAAAACGAGAGAGAGAGAGAATTAGAGATCCCGGGATTCATGGAGAGAAAACTGAAATCTCAATCCAGGGGCTCAGACTGGAAACGTCGCCCCAGCTCGGCATTCCAAGCGGTAACAAATGGGAATCTGTTCCATCTCCGCCGCCTCCAGGTTAGATCCAAGGTCGTCGCATCCTCTGTCATCGAACTACAGTACGTAGACGACGCTTGCGTCTGCGCACACTCGGAGACCAAACTTCAGGCCATTGTCAACACCTTCACCGAGGCGTACGAAAACATGGGCCTTACACTAAACATCCGTAAGAAAAAGGTCCTCTACCAACCTGACCCTGTCACACAGCATTGCCCCCCCCCCCGCCGGTTATCAAAATCCACAGTAAGGCCTTGGACAATATGAACCATTTTCCATACCTCGGGAGCCTACTGTTAGCAAGGGCAGACATCAACGATGGCATCCAACACCGCCTTCAGTGTGCCAGTGCAGCCTTCGGTCACCTGAGGAAGAGCGTTTTTGAAGACCAGGACCTCAATTCTGGCACCAAGCTTATGGTCTACAGGGCAATAGTGATACCCACCCTCCTATATGGCTCAGAGACATAGACTATTTCCAGCAGCCAACTCAAAGCACTGGAGAAGCACTGCCTCCACAAAATCCTGCAAATCCATTGGAAGGACAGACGCACCAACGTCAGTGTTCTCCCTCAGGCCAACATCCCCAGCATCGAAGCACTGACTAGGCTTGATCAGCTCCACTGGGCGGGCCACACCGTCTGCATGCCTGACACGAGACTCCCAAAGCAAGCGCTCTACGTGGAACTTCGACATGTCAAGCGAGCCCCAGGTGGGCAGAGGAAATGCTTTAAGGACACCCTCAAAGCCTTCTTGATAAAGTGCAACATCCCCACCGGCATCTGGGAATCCCTGGCCCAAGACAGCCCAAAGTGGAGGAAGAGCATCCGGGAGGGCGTTTAGCACCTTGAGTCTCATCGCCGAGAACATGCAGAAACCAAGTGTAGACAACGGAACGAGCGTGCGTCAACCCAGGCTCCCCAAACACTCTTTCCTTCAACTACTGTCTGCCCCACCAGTGACAGAGACTGTAGGTCCCACATTGGACTGTTCAGTCACCTGAGAGCTCACTTTTAGAGTGGAAGCAAATCATCCTCGACTTCGAGGGACTGCCTATGATGATCTTACACATGTATAACCTGTGACTTCACCTCAGTGTCTCCGCTGTGGCTGACTCAAGGGTCTGGGAAGGCTGCTATGTTCCCTGTGTGGAAACTGCAGATGTTCTTCTAGGATGCCCTCGAGCAGGGAAGGGCCGGCTGGAGACTGGTCAACATCCTCCTAGTAGGATTCAGTCTGGCTTGGCTCAGGCGAGGTCATGCATGGAGGCACTGGCGGAGTGACAGGTCTGGGGCCAGGAATGCTGCGAGCTGGAGGGAGTGCATCATCCATATCCTGGCTCGAGGAGCCTGAATAACTCATGAGGGGCGGCACAATACTACCACCACCAATCTGAGGGAGCTCAGGTCGGTGCTGTGGCTCCACACCGGAAGGACCCCGTGGCCCGTGATAGACCCAGCCGCCAAAGCAACACTGAGGTCTCGGGGGGCAACCAGCTGAGACTGCATGCGAACAGCCACCAGATATGACAGCACTTAGATGCTCCGTCGACTCTTGCAGAGCCGCGGTCATCCTCTCCAAAGCAGCACCTCTACGATCGTTCCCTCGCGCCTGTGCTGCAATAGCAGCTGCCACATCACACTAGGAGTGAATTTTCCGTGGGAAAAACACCCCAATTTAGACAACAAACTTTCAGGTTTGAAGAACTAATAAGACTAGAACACCTTTTTATAGTCAAAAAGCTGAATTTGGATCCAATGGCCACCACAAACTTTGCGGCGCTAATCAGAGAAAAGAGGTCTCAACACCACCAGCTTTCTGGCTGCACTGAATTTCGGCCCCACTATATAAATGCAAGTTGTTGTTCACAGAATGAAACCCATGCCTATTCACATGTCTGCAGCTGCTCAGTTGGTGCCCCCAAGGCGGTGTGTGTACCATTGTGTCACCCTGCACACTGGGGAATCCAGTTATCCTGTGCAAGGCCCTGGCTCTATGCCTCTGTTGCTTGGGGACAATGTCCAAGTGGAGGACTTTGGCTGCTCTGTAAAAGAGGGCATCCATCACACGCTCCCTGGCTAATGTTGTTCAGGTGCTGTGTGGCAGTCTGGCAAAGCTATAAGAGTTGAGCACGGCTATCACTTTGATTGCCATTGACAGAGCAAGCCTGCAAATCTTGGTGTTGGAAGTTGCCAGATCCCCAATGGCATCCTTGGAGAGAGGCAGTTGTCAGATGCACAGCTCCTGGGAGAGGTCCTCATGTGTACACACATTAAGGAGGGTAGTACCTGGTGGGCTGCTGTCTGAAGCCATTCTGTCTGATTCTCCTGGCCTGGACACACTGATGCAGTAAATCCTCCTCCATTATGATGACATAGAATGATATGCCCAGGAATAAGGACATCCCTTGCTTGCAGTCGATCTTAGTGTGGACTTGGCGGTTAGGGAAAGTCGGAGATTCCCAAAATTCTTTTCCGGGAAGAGAGGAAAGCACTACGGTAAGTTGAAGTGAGAGTGTCAGTGATTGAAAATGTGATGAAGTAACAGATTTTTTTTAAGTTGCTCGGAGACATGTAGACCGTAAGTGAAGTTGATGCCCTCTTCAGCTCACCAACTCCTCACTTAGATGTGTGTGAAGTGACAGGGGAAGCTGTTCAACTTTTTCTGAGTGTAAATTTACGCTGATTGCAGGAGTGGCGTAAACCCAGGAAACCTGTGTGTACTTGAACCGTGCTGCTATGCAAATGAGCCCCGATTGTCTTTTACAGACATAAGTTTTGCACTGCTAAAAAGATTGAAGATTCTTTTGTTTAATGCAGTAACGGCGTAAGTGTATCCAAATGCATTAAAACAAAATTTTCTGATCTTTTGAGTCCAATATGAATGTAACAATGGTATAAGTGCTGAAGATAACAAGGAAATTCATGTTTGTATGACATTTCTCTGTCTGGTATTTTAATGGAGCCATTAACTCATTTATTTTAAGCGTCTGTTAAAACAATGGACAGAGGAATATCATATGCAGGCGTTTGCATGTCAATGGCACACAATAATTTCTTGGCTCATTCTTCAGTTATTTTGATTGCGTTGAGACATTTTTTATTTACTCAGTTTTTGCTGCTGTCAATTTTTTGCAAAGTAGAAAATTATGAATTACCACATTGGTCCGAGTGTGTTACACATTGAGTGGTTGAGATGGCATTGAAAAATAATGAGAGCAAAGCTCTATAGGTTTATTAGTGTCATCTGAACCCATGTCCTGTTACATATCTGAAACACACTGTGTTATTCTTTATATAGCTGAAGTTTATGGAGCCAGTTTTATTCCACTTTCGACAAGTTTGCTTTTTTTGACGATAGGTTCATGGCAGGCGTGTGTGATCAAATCACATCAATGAACTGAAGTGTTATTGTTCTTCATCATTTGAACTTCAGTGATGTAGGATTTGATTTCTGGAGAAATTGCAGGGGGAACAGTAGTACATGTATAGGTTCTGGAAAACTATTTCTAGTCTTCACTGTAATAGCATGAAACCATTTCTCTGCTTATATTATTTTTTCCAAAGACTTCACATTAGCTACCAAAAGCACCTTTATTAGCAAAATGTTAAAATATAGTCCCTTTCCTATTTTTAGTTATTCCCCTCTTTCTTGTTAGGTCCCAGTCTCATTGAAAAAAAATTTGCTGAGATTTTTAAGGTGGGGTAGGAAGTTGGCAATGAAGTGGAGGTGGAATTGCGCAGTCTTGGTGATAGATAGTTTGGGCCCAAGTTTCCACATGACTTGCGCCTGATTTTTAGGAGCAACTGGTGGAGAACGGACTATCTTAGAAATCGCAATTCTCCACATTTTTTTTTCTGCAGTTCTAGTCAGGTAGAACAGTTCCACTTTGGAACAGAATTTTTTCTTCAAAAGGGGACGTGTCCGGCCACTGACGCCTGATTTCAAAGTTTCCACATTGAAAACGTACTCCAAACTAACTTAGAATGGAGCAAGTGAAGATTTTTGTAGAACTGAAAAAACCTTGTCTACACATTAAAAAATCAGGCGCAGGTTACAAATTAGGCGTCCAGAACAAGATGGGGGGGGGAGGGGGGGGGGAGGGAAGTCATTAAATTCTATAATAAATCCTTATTTATATTTATACAAATATTATACAAATAAATCCAACCTGAATAAACATTTATAAGCAAAGAAATGATTAAATAAACCATCTTCCTACCTGTGTGAAAGTGCTTCAGGCAGGCCTTTCGGGACCGAAGGCTGAACGGACCGGCCCGAGACTTTGGGCAGGGCCCGTCCCCAGCACCAGATTTACAGGTATGTGGCGTTGGGTCGGGTCGGGGGGAGGGAGGGGGAGAGAGGGGGGGCGAGGGAGGGAGAGAGAGGGGGGAGGGAGGGAGAGAGGGGGAGGTCAGGTCGGGGAGGGGAGGTCAGGTCGGGGAGGGGGCGGTCAGGTCGGATCCAGTCTGGGGGCGGGGAAGCGGGAGTCAGGTCGGGTCGGGTCCAGTCGGGGGGGGGGGGGGAGCGGGAGCGGGAGCAGGAGTCGGGTCGGGTCGGGTCCAGTGGGGGGGGGGGGTCGGGTCGGGGGGCGGGAGCGCGGGTCGGGTCGGGTCCAGTCGGAGGGGGGGGGTCGGGTCGGGTCGTGGGGCGGGAGTCGGGTCGGGTCGGGTCGGGTCCGGGGGGGGTGGGAGCGGGAATCGGGTCGGGTCCAGTCCGGGAAGGGGGGGGTGTGGGGAGCGGGTGTGGGGTCCGGTCCGGAGGCAGGGTGGGGGAGCGGTGTCGGGTCTGGTGGGGGGGGGTGGTGGTGGAAGCAGGAGCTGGCCGTGGGAGGAGCCTTATTCACGCAGCCCCAGTGAGGCCATTCGGCCAGGGCTAGGGGCTGCGTGCTTCGGGCCCCTCCCACACAGTTTCGGGCGCCTGGAGCTACTGCACTTGCGTGCCCACTGTAGCGCGCATGTGCAGAGGTCCCGGCACTGTTTTCAGCGCAGGGACCTGGCTCCACCCCCCCCACAGCTCGTGCTGGCTGCGCCAAGGGCCAGAGGACCTGCAGGGAGGTGGAAAATACGGAGGATTTTTTTAGGCCCTTTGTGACGCGAAAAACGGGCGTCCAGGTCGGGACTGCGCCGTTCTAGGCGCGTGTGGAAACTTGGGCCCTTTATGAGGGCAGAAGCTGAGCTCAGGTTTGAGCGGGGCATTCAGACTGTGCACCAAATGGGTCAGCTTAAGCAAGCAACTGGGGAGGGGGATAGGGTCAGAAACATAGGGAGATGAATAAGATAGATTCAATTTTGTCAAAGTTCAATTGGATAAATTTATGGTCCATCGATGACTTAATCCCAGATAAGTAGTCTGACAGTGAGTGGCAGCGTGCTAATTGATTGTGAGATACCCCATAACCAAGCTTAATGCTGTTCTCAACTGATACTCATAGATCTGTGTTTTTCAAGCAAGGATGACTAATTAGTGATCAGGCTGATTTCTTCTCTTCCTAGACTGAGGATGAAGGCTCACTTGTAGTGCCAACCTCCATCCCCACCCATGATCTGCCTGCTCTGCGTGCTGCCGGTGGTCGTTAGGTGCATGCGTGCTAACCCCTTTACAAAAATGGCCTCCACGACACGCACGCATGCACGCTTCCTGCAGTGGACGCCATCTTTGAAAAGGGGCCAGCCTGCGTGCACCTAATGACTGCCGGCAGCATGCAGAGCAAGTAGATCATGACATCAATCAGCGTGTAACACTGATTTGATGCCAGCGCTGACCTTTTTGAACTCCACACTCCAGCTTACACCGTCCCTTAACCTCGCCCAGCTAAACACAACATTTAACGGTATGGAGAACCCCCACCAGTGCTATTGAACGGGATCATAAACTACTTGCAATTTAGGTGTTAGATTATTTATTCTGGCTGTTGTTGCAATTCTACCCGTTTTGGGTGGTTTTCCATATACTGTATGTTTAAAGTTTCAATTGTCTACAGGGAGTGGTCTGGCTCGTGCTGAAGTATTTTTTGGTGACTTAAAGGCTTGTGCACAAACCAGACATAGGTGGCCAAGTAGGGCATCCTCTTGGCATTGACATGACTGAGAGAATGAACAGAGGCCACACAGAGTAGGACAAGCTGCTAGAAGAGGGAGGAAGAAGAGGGGAAGAGGGGCTCTCACCAATACCCCTTGCCATAATGGCCAGCATTGTCTCCTCCATAGTGGTTAAAACATGCAGGCGTACCTCTCCCCCCCCCCCCCACCACACTCACCCCCCATTAATTCCTGCTGCCTCTTGTTGTTCGCCCCCTTTTCCTGCAAGAAAGAGGGACGTTTGTCAATGAGTGCCATGCAACATGTTTGGGTGATGTGGCTGTCATGGTTGAATAGCTGCCAGTGTGTGTAAGCTGTGAGTATGGGGCTTGCACCAGTGCTTTGTGTGTGAGGGTGAGGTAAACCATATGAAAGTTAGGTATGAGTCCTGATTAAAGAGATTTTTGGTAGGTGAGTGATGGGGCTGCAGTGAATTGAGCAGTGGATGAGGCTAGTGATGCAATTGGTAGGATATGGCATTCGAAGATGCATTCCTGACTTTGACAACTCATGTGAGATCATTAAACTTCTTCCTGCACTGTATCCAATCCTTGGACCTAAATTCCTGGCATTGACCTCCTCCGTCATCTCCTCCTATTGCTTTTTGAGCATGTGTCTGGAGGGCCTCCCCCCTCCCCCTGAGGATACAAGACATCTCTCCTTCTTTCCACCTCTTCTACCATGACCTCCAGTGCAGTGTCCAAAAGCCTTGGACACACTCTCTCCCTGTTAAGTATTGACGAACTCCACAAGACTGAGTACTGTCAGCTAAAACTGATGTGACCTTAGTCTCTTTAATACAACTCCAGAGTGCCTAAGCAGCAAGGCAGACAACCTTTTATACTCCCTTGCACGAGATGTGCAGGTGACCCTTGGGCCTCCAACAGTTGCGCCCTCTGGTGACATGTCTTACACAGTTACAATGTTTACATACATAACATCACTCCCCCAAAGTCTTTGATGCAAATTATTTACAAGTTGAGATGATCCAGGGCCCTACGCTCCCTGGTTGATCGTCTGAGTTCAAACTCTGGCATGGGTGAGTTGATCAGACCATTGCTGCACTGCGGCGCAGCTGGTCTGACAGGACTGTTGGGAATGGTGGGTTCATCCTCTTGATTGACAGTGAGGTCAATTGCTGGTTGGGTGTGTGTTGGTGGATCGATGATGGTGATGTCCACTTCAGGTTGTTCCTGGTTGGCGGTGAACCACAGTTTGGTCTGATCCAAATGCTTTCTGCACATTTGTCCAATCAATAGTTTGACTAATAACACTGTATTCCCCTCCTTGGCCAAGACAGTGCCAGCAACCCATTTAGGACCATGACCATAATTCAGGACAAAAACAGGGTCGTTAACATCAATGTCACACGATACAGCCGCGCGATCATGGTATATGTTTTGCCGGTGATGCTGGGTTTCCACATGATCATTTAGATCCGGGTGGACTAGGGAGAGCCTGGTTTTGAGTGCTCTCTTCATTAACAATTCTGCAGGGGGAACCCCAGTGAGCAAGTGGGGTTGCGTCCAGTAGCTGAGCAGAACCCGAGATAACCGGGTCTGCAAGAAGCCTACCATCACGCGTTTCAAGCTCTGCTTGATAGTTTGGACTGCCTGTTCCGCTTGACCGCTGTATGCAGGCTTAAACGGGGCAGACCTGACATGCTTGATGTCATTGCGGGTCATAAACACGTTGAATTCCGAGCTGGTGAAACACGGTCCATTGTCACTGACAAGGATGTCGGGAAAGCCATGGGTGGCAAATATAGCCAGGAGGTTTTCAATGGTGGCAGTGGATGTGCTGGATGACAAGATTAAACATTCAATCCATTTAGAGTAAGCGTCCACTACAACTAAAAACATCTTTCCAAGAAAGGGGCCAGAAAAATCTGCGTGGATCCTGGACCATGGTTTGGAGGGCCATGACCACAGACTCAATGGAGCCTCCCTTGGTACATTGCTCAGTTGTGAGCATGTGTTGCACTGGTGTACGCATGATTCTAAGTCCGAGTCAATGCCGGGCCACCAAACATGCGACCTGGCTATAGCCTTCATCATGATTATGCCTGGGTGGGTATTGTGTAGGTTGCATATAAAAGTTTCCCTGGTTGCGACACCGGCGCGAGTTTTGATTCTTGCCAGACCCGTATGCCCCGAAGTGCGCCCGCAGTGAACGCCTGGGAAATCAGGCGGTCCAACGATACCAACTGCAGAGAGGTAAGTAATGGACTCCTAAGGTAAGTGTGATTGTTTTTTTCTTTTAATTTTTTTTGCGATTTGTATTGTGGTGGCGACGGCAATGTTTCCCATGCTACCGCCCATGAGAGGTGTACAACGCCTCCCTTAGCGCCACATCCCCTGACTCAGGGCTCAGCTGCCCAGTGTTACTTACTGAGGTGCAAACTTTACCGCCCCACCACCATTACCGCCCCAAAAACATCAAAGCTGAAAACCCAGCCCCCTGGAGCTCAGAATTTCCTCGGCGCAGCTTTGAAACTTCACTGGAGGTACAGCGGAAATCCCATGAACGGGGTTTCCGGCATATCTACAGTGGCAGAGTGGGAGCAGCTCCCAGAAAATTCTGGGCAGTCACAAACATTTCAATCAAACAAAGTGCCCTGGTTACCATAGCACTCAAGATCAATGATTTCATCAAATTCAGTCCATTTGTTTTGGAGGTTGTGATTTTCTTTTGGTGCAGTGATCACATAGTGCAAGAAAACATTTGAGTGTTTTTATGGGTCTTAATACAGAAACTGACAGCACAGAATGAGACCTATCGGCCCATCATGTCTGTGCTGGCTCGTTGAAAGAGCTATCCAATTAGTCCCACTCCCCAGCTATTACCCCATTTTTTCCTATTCATGTCTATATCCAATTCCTTTCAGTGTCTTACCCCCTCCCACAGGGTTAACTTTAGTTGTCCCTTGCACATATAACTAGACCCTTTCCTTTTCTGAACACTCTATACCCTGAATCTTCCCAGTCCCTGTTGGGCCTCAGCTCCTCTCAGCTGCAGCACTCCACAGTCAACATCTCCTGTTGGGCTGTAACTCCTTCCAGGCTGCAGCGCTCCACAATCAGCATTTCCTCTGGGTCCATCCTGCGCCAAACCACTTAGAGGATCTCCAATTGCTGCCTGCCTTATTTTAACAAGTAGGGACGGAACATTTAACCCAATGCAGTGCCCAAATCAACATTACGATGATATAAACATTTTGAAGAACGGAATGATAAATGAGTGAAATGGAAAATAAAACAACATTTAACGGACGAGTCAATGCCTTCAATCTTCTCAGCTAAGGAGTGGAAAAAAATTTAGCCAGAATTCCTGTAACCTAATGAGTGCATGTTCTATGAAGGCATGAGCAGATTTAGCTATGGTGGTTTCCATGTTTGAATAGCCCACTAGCACTCCCTATCTATGCTTCGACATAAAGAATGGCCACTAGGGCAAGATACTGGAGGAATGCCAGGACCCATGGAACTGTACCCAAGCACGAGTCAGCACCTTCAAGAAAGAAAAGGCTAAAAGTGTGGGGGAAAAAAAATCAGCTCGTATTTCATGAACGAGGTGTCTGCACAAATTTGAACCACGATAAACCAAGTTGTTGCAGGAAATTTAAGCCTAGTGAAAATTGCTAGTCATTTTAATTTTTTTCTGTACTGTAAATTGTTTTCCAGGTTTTAAAAAATATATTACTCAACTAATCCCCGTTGACAGCTGTGTGCCACTTCAAGTGTGGAATCTGACACTTTATGGAAACTGATGAATTTGTACAACCAGACTATAAAATATTCTTTCTTTAAAACACAAAAGAATTTATTAAAATGAATGAATAAGGATGATTGTCTGCCAAACTATGGAGTCATATAATTATTTCAAAATCATAGGTTGTCAAAATGTTGTCAATGTTTGTGTTACTGATTTATATATTTTGCAGGATTGATTAAAACAGCCAAAAGTAGCAGCAACTGCATTTTAATGTTTCCATTTTGATGCAAGTCCCTTAGTACAGACCTCTGTATAATCAGCTACCCCGTACAAGATATTTCATTGTGCTTGCCTGGTCACTTTACTCTCATTGCCAAATTGCATTTTGATATTTGTTTGTTGAAATATAAAACTGTGTATCTGAGTTTCTATATTTTTAATCATTTATAAGATAGTAATGGACCACAGTGAGTTACTATGTAGTAATCCAAACAGTTCAGATTATGCCATAAACCAAATGAAAAAGCTGAATTAGTTTCGGAACAATGGTAGAAGCCAATTACTTTCTTTAAAACACAAAAAGCATTTACTAAAATGAAGGAACTAGGATGATTGTCTGCCAAACTATGGAGTCAACATTTCAAATCATAGATTCAAAGAAGATTGAATTAATACCTGAAGCTCACTGAGAGATAACATAAGCAATAAAGTCGGCAGAGGTCATTATTTATGTATGGAGAATGTGGTTTGTTAATGAGTTGTTAATAATTAACATCATGGATACGTCTTCCTGTTGCTGTGCCACCTCCAACTCCAGTCCTCACTGCATAACCATGCTGAGCAGAATACAGCACACGACTTAGATATGACCCACTTTCTCTGGGACATATTGAACAGAAGCCCAGGACCAATCAAGGCACTGGGACCTTAGCTTCAAGATGCCAATAATGTATTCAACTATGTTCCTATTGATGCGCTGGCCATTACTTTGCCTGTGCTGCTCGGGCGTAGTGGGGTTGCAGAGGTGTGTCATTAGCCAAGTGTGAAAGGGCTATCCCTTGTCCCTAGCAGTGCCATCCTCTGACATTCCTGGAGGGGTGCAATAGTGGGGGGATGGATGAGTGACAAAGGATGGCAGCTGCCAGTGAAACTGGCCTGCAGAATCCTTTGGTGTTCACTGATGGAATGATAGACTTTTCTGTTGAGAGAAGCTCCTGGCTCCTCCTCTGATGCATTGACAGCTAATGTGTGGGCAGTCAATGATATTTTGTACACAAGGGTTGTACACACTGTTTTGGAGCATGGGCAGGAACATCGGGGAGTGGGAAGGTCGGGGCGGATGAGCGGCGAGAGTTTGTGGCGTAGGTGCAGCAAGAGATCGTGGCATAGCAGTTGTGAGAGACCGTGGCGGAGGTGCGGTGATTGTTTTTGTGGTGGAGGTGCGGTGTGAGATCGTGGCGGAGGAGCGGTGCGAGATCGCGGCGGAGGTGAGGCGAATGTTTGGCAGAGGAGCGGCGAGAGATCGTGGTGGAGATGCGGTGAATGTTTGTGGCGGAGGAACAGCGAGAGATTGTGGCGCAGGTGTGGCAAATGAGGGTACGGGGCCCAGAAGAGCCGACGGCCCAGGGGCAGCACGGGCCAGCCTACACTGCGATATGTGTGTGCTCTCGGTCCATGCAGCAGAGCAGGTCTCCAGTCGTCCTGGTTAATCCTTGCCACTGGATAAAGGTCTAGCTCTGTCAAGACAGTGTGGTGGCTGGTGTGCAATGGTCACCACACGTTAAAAAAATTCACACGCAGGCACCTTCCACCCCTTCAATTGGAGTGCAGGACTGGAACATTGGGTCCTTCACTGAAACACCTGTGAACTCGTGGAAGCAAGTCATCCTCGTTCGAGGGATTGCCTATGATGGTAAAACGAGGGTTGCAGACCACTGCTGCAAGTCCCAGAGCTCTCTCATTCTGGCCGTTGGCATCGATTGGGAAAGCAATGTACTGATTGGTTCTGGTTAAGAGGGCATTGGTGACCTACTTAATGCAGCAGCGCTCTTCAGATTGGGAGATGCAAACAATGGGCTGGATTTTCAGCTTTGACGGAAACGGAGGGGAAATTTATTGCCCAATTAACGTTAGTGCTGTGTGGAGCAACATTTGTCATTTGGCCCCTGCGGCGTTGTATACCTTTTGCAGTGCCAAAATGGGAACCTCGCCAACTAAAGTGAGGGGCCGGGAGCACTACTAGAGAAGTCTTGGGAGGGGGAAAAAAACAAAAACAAAATTCACAAAAACATTCAAAAACTTGGCAACACCCTTACCACACAAATCGCTACAAAAATATAAAAGAACAGAAAACCGGAACTTACCTTTTTTGCAGTTTATCCACCTCACTGCCGCCAGCAGAGCTGCACTGCTGTGTTTTCCCTGGCAGTCATCAGGGGGCGTGTTTCGGGGCGCACGGGTCGGTGCGAGTTGAAACTTCTGCCGGTGTCGCAAGGAGAGCTGGCGCAGCTCTCCCTGGCGGTGTTTCTAAGTGCCGCCGCAAAAACCGGCAGGAGGATCGCGCCTGGACACAAAAGAGCTCACCACCCCATTTTTCGCCACAGAGGGTCAAAACCTGGCAAAACCCGGGGCGCAAACGATCCGAAAATTCAGCCCAATGTCTCCTGTAGCAGCCTGGAAGGAACCTGAGGTGAACATGTTCAGGTGGTGTTGACTTTAACAGTCACTAGCAAAGCAAAGCCTCCTGGTCCAGTAAAAGCAGGACCTGTTGCGGGAGACTGCGCAGATCTGTAACAGCCTGCCTGGTGAAGCGCAGCCTCACTTGATGTGCTGTTTCTCTGAGATGTCCAGGAAAGTGAATCTAGGCTGATAGATCCAGTGGGCTGGGTAAGGCCCTCAACGAGCAGCAGCCCCACCACCCTCACCACCCCTCACCACCTGTGCTCGAACAGGCCCAGCTGCTGCTTGTTCTGGTTGCTGAGGCCACTTCTGCTGCTGCTGGTCCTCTTCCTCCAACTGTTTTCCATTCAGAATAAAAAAGTGTCATATATGTATGCTTGGGGTTATTAACCACCAGGGGGCGCAACTGTCGGAGATCATTGGGCGGTATGCACATATGTGCGGGCCAGATATATAAAGGAAGCCATCATGTAATGTGGGCACTTTGGGTCCGAATAAAGTTGAGCCAGGTTTGCACCTGAGTGAGTTTACAGTATTCGGTCTATCGAGTTATTACATACATAATATTTGGCGACGAGGTAACTCAAGAAACTTCGCATGCAAAATGAGCACCATTGGAATTCTGGAGAGATTCGTGGAGGGAGAGGACTTGTCAGATTTTATCGATCGACTGGACCAGTACTTCGTGGCCAACAAAATGGAGGAAGCTACTGACGCAGTTCGGCGCAGGGCGGTTTTCCTCACGGTTTGCGGTCTGAAAATCTATGGCCTCATAAAGAATCTCCTCTCGCCTACACGTCCAACAGACAAGGACAATGAGGAATTGTGTGCTCTGGTACGTGACCATCTCAAACCAAAAGAAGGCATCATCATCTCACGCTATCGATTCTACATGCATGTTCGTTCTGAGGGCTAGGACGTGTCAGAATTCGTCGCCGACCTAAGACGTCTTGCTGGGCCATGTAAGTTCGAAGATGCGTTGGGAGACATGCTGCGAGATTTCTTCATAATAGGAATCAACCACGAAGTGATCCTCCGGAAGTTATTGACTGTGGATTTGAGCAAGGCCATCGCGATTGCCCAGGCATGCATGACGACGGATGATCATTTAAGACAGATATCATCGAAGAATTGGAGCTCCACGGCAAGTACTGTAAATAAGATTGTGTCATCATATGGCAGAGCTGCTTATGGCAGGGCCTACTCGACTACATATGCGAAACCTGTAGCTGCTCAAAGTCCGCCAACGGTTACGAATCCGATTTCAGCCTGTTGGTGTTGTGGGGGCAATCATCGGCATCATCAGTGTTGTTTTAAACAGTACATCTGTAAAGGCTGTTCGAAAGTGGGGCATCTTCAGTGAATGTGTCCACAACTGAGCAAGCGTGCTGCGACTCACCACATGGATGATGACGAGCAGTCCAGCGCGGACCTGGATATGCAACCCGAGATACCCGAGGAGGAAGTGTATGGACTGTATTCATTCCTGACAAACAGCAAACCGACAATGGTTAATGTGAAGCTGAATGGCGTGCCGGTATTGATGGAATTGGACACGGGTGCGCGTCAGTCGATAATGAGCCAAAGGACATTCGACAAGCTGTGGGACACTAAGGCTGTAAAGCCTAAGCTGAGTCCAGTCAATGCGTACTTCTACCAAAGAACTCATACCGGTGATTGGCAGTGCAGTAGTCAAGGTGTCGTATGATTGTGTGGTTCATGATCTACCATTATGGATTGTTCTAGGAAATGGTCCAACGCTGTTCGGCAGGAATTGGCTCGAAAAAAATCGAATGGAATTGGAACAATATCAAAGCGTTATCATCGGTGGATAACACTTCGTGTGCTCAAGTGCTGAGCAAGTTTCCCTCGCTGTTTGAACTGGCATCGACAATTTCACAGGAGCCAAGGTGCAGATTCACCTGGACTCAGGTGCAAGACCCATCCATCACAAAGCTCGGGTTGTTCTGTACATGATGAGGGAGAAGGTCAAAATTGAGCTGGACAGACTCCAACGTGAAGGGGTCATATCACCGGTTGAATTTAACGAATGGGCCAGTCCCATTGTTCCTGTGTTGAAGAGTGATGGCACTGTCAGGATTTGTGGAGACTACAAGGTTACAATTAACCGATTTTCGAAACAGGATTACCGAAGGCTCATGACCTGTTTGCAATGCTAGCCGGGGGGAAGTCGTTCACTAAACTGGATCTGATGTCGGCCTACATGACACAGGAGCTGGTTGAAATGTCGAAGAAACTTACGTGCATCAACACTCATAAAGGACTGTTTATCTACAACAGGTGTCCTTTTGGAATTCGCTCGCCTACAGCCATATTTCAGAGGAACATGGAGAGTGTACTGAAGTCCGTCCCCAGAACCGTCGTGTTTCAAGATGACATTCTGGTCACAGGCCGTGACACTGCTGAACACCTGAACAACCTTGAAGAGGTTCTACATCGTCTGGACAAAGTGGGACTCAGGCTGAAACATTCGAAGTGCATCTTCATGGCACCGGAAGTCTAATTTCTGTGGAGGAAGATTGCTGCTGATGGCATCAGGCCTACGGACTCGAAAACCAAGGTGATCAAAAATGCACCCAGACCCCAGAATGTGACGGAGCTGCGTTCGTTCCTTGGTCTACTCACTACTTTGGTAATTTCTTACCTAGATTGAGCACTTTATTAGAGCCACTGGACATGCTGCTCAGAAAAGGCGACAACTGGGTTTGGGGTGTGTCTCAAGATGGAGCTTTCGAGAAAGCTACAAATCTGCTTTGCTCTAACAAGTTGCTGGTATATTATGATCTGTGTAAGCATCTAGTATTGGCCTGTGATGCTTCATCATATGGGGTTGGCTGCGTGCTCCAACAAGCTAATGAGTCGGGTAAACTACAACCTGTTGCGTATGCTTCGAGAAGTTTGTCAAAGGCGGAAAGAGCCTACAGAATGGTAGAAAAAGAAGCTTTAGCCTGCGTGTATGGGATTAAAAAGATGCATCAGTACCTGTTTGGTCTTCGTTTTGAATTCGAAATGGATCACAAGCCACTCATTTCATTGTTTTCGGAAAACAAAGGTATCAATACCAATGCATTGTCCCGAATCCAGAGGTGGGTGCTGACATTATCTGCCTATGATTATGTCATTCGCCATAGACCTGGCACCAAGAATTGTGCCGATGCACTGAGCTATCTGCCTTTGTCCACACCGGAGGTGGAGATGCCACAACCTGCAGATCTATTGTTAGTTATGGATGCTTTTGAGAGTGAAGGGACCCCTATCACTGCTCAACAAGTTAGAACCTGGACCAGACAGGACCCGATTTTATCGGTTGTAAAACATTGTGTCCTTAGTGGTGATTGGTCTGCTACACCTATGGAAATGTGAGATGAGACCAAACCTTACAACCGTCGCAAAGATGAACTATCCATTCAGTCAGATTGTTTACTGTGGGGTAATCTTGTTGTTATGCCTAAGAAGGGCAGAGAGAAATTTGTAAGTGATCTACACAGCACTCATCCCAGTAGTGCCATGATGAAAGCCATCGGCAGGTCTCATGTATGGTGGCCTGGAATTGATTCTGATCTGGAATCATGTGTGCATCAGTGCAACACTTGCATGCAGCTAAGCAAAATACCAGTGGAATCTCCACTGAGTCTGTGGTCGTGGCCATCTAAACCATGGTCGAGGATCCACTTTGACTTTTCAGGTCCTTTCCTGGGTAAGATGTTGTTTGTTGTGGTGGATGCATATTTCAAGTGGATAGAGTGTATAATCATGTCATCCAGTACATCCACAGCTACCATTGAGAGCCTTCGTGTCATGTTTGCCACTCATGGTCTGCCTGACATCGTTGTGAGGGACAACGGATCTTGCTTCACAAGTCTGGAGTTTCAAGAGGTCATGAAACTCAATGGTATTAAACATGTGAGGTCAGCACTATTCAAACCTGCTACTAATGGTCAAGCAGAGCGTGCTGTCCAAACAGTCAAGCAGATTATGAAACGCGTAACTCAGGGTTCACTGCAGACTCGCTTGTCATGCATATTACTTAGTTACAGGACAAGACCCCACACGCTTACTGGGGTCTCCCCTGTTGAACTATTGATGAAGAGAGCTCTCAAGTCCAAAGCTCTCCCTCGTCCATCCTTACTCAAACAATCGTGTTGAAAACAGACATCAAAATCGGCAGTGGTATCATGATCGTGCTGTTGTGTCACGTGACATCTCTGTTAACGATCCTGTGTATGTGCTAAATTATGGTCAAAGTCCCAAGTGGGTCGCCGGTACTGTTACGGCCAAGAAGGGTAACAGAGTGTTTATTGTCAGGCTCAAGAATGGGCAAACATGCAGGAAACATGTTGATCAGATAAAGCTGCGGCACACGGATGAACTGGAACAAGTTGAGGAAGATACAATCAGTGGCCAACCAACCTATATTCATTCATCAGAGGACTCCGTCGTCATCAATGAATCTGGACTTTCAATCTCTGACATGGTCATTGCCACTCACATCAGATCGGCTACCCAGCCTCCAGCCATAACTGACTCAGAACGCTCGCCCAGAACCGGAGTTGAACTGAGACGATCAATTCGTGAGCGGAAAGCCCCGGACCATCTTAACTTGTAAAAAGAATGATACTAAGATCTTGAAGGGGGATGTTGTCATGTATGTATGCTCGGGGTTACTGGGGGCGCCACTGTCGGAGTCATTGGGCTGTACGCACGTATGTGCGGGCCAGATATATAAAGGAAGCCACCATGTAATGCGGGCACTTGGGGCCTGAATAAAGTTGAGCCAGGTTTGCACCTGAGTGAGTTTACAGTATTCATTCTATCGAGTTATTACATACAAAACAAAAAGCAAAATTGGAACGCATGATAAACTGAAAATGTCATGGAGAATAAGGCAAACAAATCAAAAAGCAGCCAGCTCAAAGCTCTGAAATGCCTTGTCAATTCACTAATAACAAAAGCACAGAGCTCCTAATGAACCAAATGCCTGCAAGTGAATACCCCTTTAAATAATTCGCGCAGTCCTGTCAGGCAGTTTCTGAAGCCAACCCCGCAAGGTTTTACTGAGCATATTGGCCGCTGGATGGGATTTCCATCCCACCCAATTAAAATAGCATCAGGGTCCCAATGACATCATGGGATATATTCTTCTTGAACTCGGATTCAATGATATGGTTAAAATGGTGACTGGGGAGTTTCTGGTCGAAACGAGGTGGTAAGTTAATTCCCTCCCATTTCTAACTGTTCACCCATCCTGTCCCTGCCAGTAGGGCAGGCTTAAAATCGGAGCCATGGGATCAGCTCCCTCATGTCCCAGGCCGATGACACCCAGCTCTACCACCCCTACCACTTCCGTGTAACCAGGCTGCTTGTCCAACATCCAGTCTCGAATGAACTACGATTTTATCCAGCTAAACATAGGGAAGACTGAATCCATCGTCTTCAGCCCTTGCTGCCCCATTCATCTCCATTCACTTCCGGAAAAGTAGCAATGGTTGAGCGGGAAGCAGCCTGGAGGAGATTCCCGGCCTGTATTTTTTCTTGGGGTCATATTTTTCTCTCATCATTTGCGCACAATTTCCAAAATACAAAAAATGTCCTTTCTGTTTATTCCTCTGCATCAAGCGCTCCCTCTCCACCCTCATAATGAATCCTTGGGGGGAAAAATTGGGTATTGACCCGGTTGGGGGTGGTAACCTCTCCGGGGCCGGACATTCTGCGCTCAGCGCATAAGTCCCGTCCCTCACAGGAAGTGGAACGCAATGTCACGCACTCCACTTCCTTTCGGGGCGGGATCGGGATCGCTACCTGGGTACTTCGCAGAGAGTTACGCGGCCTCTCCACATAGTGCTGACGCGTTTCAATGCCCCTTCCCTTCCGTTAAATGGGAGGGACACTGCGAGCTCTGCAGCCCCTTTGATGGGCTCCACTGGGCCACCAGGGATGTGGAATGCCGTGGCCACAGATGGAATGCCAGGCTGCATGATCACGGCCCGGACCGCGACATCGATGCACAATAGGCCCGACCGGTAAGTGGCTGGAAAAATAATGGCGGCGCACAGAGCACAGTGCATCTCCCCTTTAACTTTCGGCCCGTTTTGCAGCCTGTGAGAGTGCTGGCCAATTTCCGCCGCAGGGCGGAAAGCGGCTGCCATGGGGGTACTAGCCCGGGGTACTATTTGTGGGGCGCGGTGCTACTGCATTTGTGCTTCCGTTAACTCCCACACAATCTCGTGGGAGCCGGTAGCCCTTCCCCCCGCGGGTGGAAACAGTTTCGTGTCCCGTTCGCGCCCCCAGGAGGCGCTAATGGGAGGCGTACAACAAGGGAATTTCAGCCACTTGAGATCTTTCACCCACTGATTATTTTGGGTAACCAGGAGCTGCAACTATACCTAAGCACACAACTTTGCAAGGCTGGCGTCTCTGTTTCTGGCACCTAAAATAAGGCCTCAGGGCAATACTTGCTTACACATTGGAATTTGTTTTGTTGCAGCGAAGTCATAAGAGCTGTAATAAACATTAAATGTTAAAAATGTAGTTTACAAACAATTCATCACTAATTTAAATAATTTAGATTTCTGTCATGCCAAAATCCATCAATTAACAGACAGTTCCTTGTTCAGGTTGCCTAATGATGAGTAAAAAAATATAGCTAGCTTGATTTGCCTGCTGAATCATACCACTTGGGGGCATCAGAGATTCATTTACAATAACCTCATCTGAGCACAGACTTAGCTTATAAACAAATTAATAATTCCTAATAAAGGTTTCACACAAGAGATTAGTGTGAAAAATTAAAGCATATAGTATTGGGGGTAATGTATTGATGTGGATAGAGAACTGGTTGGCAGACAGGAAGCAGAGAGTAGGGATAAACAGGTCCTTCTCAGAATGGCAGGCAGTGACTAATGGAGTGCCGCAGGGCTCAGTGCTGGGACCCCAGCTATTTACAATATACATCAATGATTTAGATGAAGGAATTGAGTGTAATGTCTCCAAATTTGCAGACGACACTAAGCTGGGTGGCGGTTGTGAGCTGTGAGGAGGATGCTAAGAGGCTGCAGGGTGACTTGGACAGGTTAGGTGATTGGGCAAATGCATGGCAGATGCAGTATAATGTGGATACATGTGAGGTTATCCACTTTGGTGACAAAAACATGAAGGCAGAATATTATCTGAATGGCAGCAGATTAGGAAAAGGGGAGGTGCAACGAGTCCTGGTACATCATGTGTCATGGTACATCAGTCATTGAAAGTTGGCATGCAGATACAGCAGGCGGTGAAGAAGGCAAATGGCATTTTGGCCTTCATAGCTAGGGGATTTGAGTATAGGAGCAGGGAGGTCTTACTGCAGTTGTACAGGGCCTTGGTGAGGCCTCACCTGGAATATTGTGTTCAGTTTTGGTCTCCTAATCTGAGGAAGGACGTTCTTGCTATTGAGGGAGTGCTGCGAAGGTTCACCAGACTGTTTCCCAGATGGCGGGACTGACGTATGAGGAAAGACTGGATCAACTGGGCCTCTATTCACCGGAGTTTAGAAGAATGAGAGGGTATCTCATAGAAACATATAAAATTCTGACGGGACTAGACAGGTTAGATGCAGGAAGAATGTTCCCGATATTGGGGAAGTCCAGAACCAGGGGTCACACTCTAAGGATAAGGGGTAAACCATTTAGGACCGAGATGAGGAGAAACTTCTTCACTCAGAGAGCTGTTAACCTCTGGAATTCTCTACCGCAGAGAGTTGTTGATGCCAGTTCGTTCGATATATTCAAGAGGGAGTTAGATATGGCCCTGACGGCTAAAGGAATCAAGGGGTATGGAGAGAAAGCAGGAAAGGGGTACTGAGGTGAATGATCAGCCATGATCTTATTGAATGGTGGTGCAGGCTCGAAGGGCCAAAAGGCCTACTCCTGCACCTATTTTCTATGTTTCTATGTTTCTAAAACACTTGCAGATTTAAACACATGGCTTACAACAGGTTTATGATCATTTGCTTGCACGTTTGTATTAAATCCTTTGTTGCGAGTCCCAATGCCTTAATCCCATTCAATGTCGATCTGAGAGTATTCCTTGGCTGGCTATAAGTTAGTGAGCAACATAGTAAACACTTTTTCTTTTTTTCAAAACAACACATGCTGACGTGCAGCATGATACAGACTGGATATGCTAGGTAGAATCAGAAGAATGTGAGGGGTGGGGGGGAAGAATGCAGATGCACATCACATAAGGAATGCGGCAAATGTTTAGACTATTGTGTATCTGATTTGCAAATATCCCAGAGGGTGAGCATTTTTGAAGGTGGGATCAGTTCAATGTTCAGAATTTTCCATGTTTGTACTGGTATTTGGATTTTGGAAGATTTCAAATATGATCTGGCTGCTGCTTGCTCGTGCAAATAGGGCTTTATAAATGACTTTCTTTAGTACAAACTAATCTGAATCCTAAACAAAGCTCCAGGATAGGTAAAAGATACGTCCTACTGCTGTCACCACCTGCAAATTTTCTAATGCTCGAAAGACCAGGAATTAGAGTGAGTGAGAGAATTGCCACTGGAGAATGTGCTGGGGACACAGTCTCTGGCCACTATTTTCTCTTGAGTGGAGACATTACAATGAATTTCTTTCCCTCAACGATTCTCTGATCGGTGGTTGCATTGCATAAGACTGTATGCCAGCAGCGATGCCTTGCAAAATGACTTCTTAAACTTTTACTTTCACTGATAACTAGTGATGTCGAATGATTGGGCACCGACAGTTTGCAGGATTAGCAGGAAATCACCGCATTCACATCTCCAGAAGCCACCTGCCCCATAAACTCAGAGAATCTGGCAACTACCCACCATCAGGAAGTTTCTCAGGCCCAGGCTCCCACCCCTGCCGCTCTTCTCCCCACATCTCCCCAAGAACCCTTCCAGCCCCCTGTCTAAAGGAATCACTTTCTTTATAAAAAAGTGCACAACATTTTCTTCAGAAGTCCAGTCTGGACGCCAACACCCACCCCCCCGCCCCAGCGGGGCACACTTGTGTCCATCTGCGAGGCCAGTATGACAAATGTGTCTCGTTGAATTGGCTTCCAGTATTACACTCAGTACCGTCTGAACTATATATAGCCAGTATAGGCTATCCCTGTCCCTGCCTCTGCCCCCACCTCCACCTCGTTAACATCATTGGCCTTATAAGGGGAGACCTATAATTCCGCCTCTTACAAAGCCAACCAGGGATTCTCATGATTGGTGGGGACCGGGCGGAACCTTCAGGGAAATTTGGGGCCTTTACGTTTTATTAATGCACATATACTTACCCTCTCTAAAAACTTGTTTGTATTACAGATTGTTTACTCAGCCGTACAATGCCATATATAACTTTAGATGATAAGATATAACAATCAAACACAACCTGCAGAAATGCAATGAAAATACATTAATTTTATTTTCCAGCACTATTATTTGCCTAACTTGTGTGCACATTCCCTAATCACAAGGATAATTAGAATCCATGCTTAATATCCAAACTAAGAGCACATGTGAGAAGATTTCAAATTTCAACGTTGTAGTTCTCTGAATGGGAGCTTGCATGAGCAGCTACCTGCAGCTTAGTTCCTCATTGGATGATCCCACTCTTGTGGCTTAGAGCTGCAACAATATTTAGCAATGAGTTGGCATGTTCCATCCACGTGCCTAGTCGGTTCTGAAAATTTATTTGGATGAAACATTGAAGATGACCATGGAACTATAACCGGAGTAAAGGGAAAGAAAGACTTGAATTTTATAGCGCTTTTCATCACCACCAGATGTCCCAAAGTGCTTTACAGCCAATGAAGCATTTTTGATTGTAGTCACTGTCGTAATGTAGGAAAAGCAGCAGCCAATTTGCGCACAGCAAACTCCCACAACAAACAATGTGATAATGACCGGATAATCTGTTTTTGTTACATCGATTGAGGGATAAATATTGGCCAGGACACCAGGAATAACTCCCCTGCTCTTCTTCGAAATAGTGCCATGGGATCTTTTACATCCAGCTGAGAGAGCTGACTAGGCCTTGGTTTAACACCTCATCTGAAAGATGACACCCCCAACAGTGCAGCACTCCATGAGCACTGCAGTGGAGTCTAGATTGTTGTGCTTAAGTCTCTGGGATGGGACTTGAACTCACAACCTTCTGACTCAGAGGCAAGAGCGCACTGAGCCACAGCTAATACTGTTTCAGGAGAGGAGGGAGGATAACTGAGATAAAAGGGGATATAACTACAAATTTATGTCAGTTTTATGATGCATATTGCATTACTAGTTTTTTTGTTTACATAGAAACATAGAATATAGGTGCAGGAGTAAGCTATTCGGCCCTTCAAGCCTGCACCACCATTCAATATGATCATGGCTGATCATGCATTTCAGTACCCCATTCCTGCTTTCTCTCCATACCCCTTGATCCCTTTATCCGTGAGGGACACATCTAACTCCCTTTTGAATATATCTAACGAACTGGCCCCAACAACTTTCTGTGGTAGAGAATTCCACAGGTTCACAACGCGCTGAGTGAAGAAGTTTCTCCTCATCTCGGTCCTAAATGGCTTACCCCTTATCCTTAGACTGTGATCCCTGGTTCTGGACTTTCCCAATATCGGGAACATTCTTCCTGCATCTAACCTGTCTAATCCCATCAGAATTTTATATGTTTCTATGAGATTCCCTCTCATTCTTCTAAATTCCATTGAATACAAGCCTAGTCAATCCAGTCTTTCTTCATATGTCAGTCCTGCCATCCCGGGAATCAGTCTGGTGAACCTTCGCTGCACTCCCTCAATAGCAAGAACGTCCTTCCTCAGATTAGGAGACCAAAACCGAACACAATATTCAAGGTGTGGTCTCACCAAGGCCCTGTACAACTGCAGTAATACCTCCCTGCTCCTATGCTCAAATCCTCTCGCTATGAAGGCCAATATGCCATTTGCCTTCTTCACCGCCTGCTGCACCTGTATGCCAACCTTCAATTTGTTTAAATTGTAGCAGCTGTTTATAACTTGTAGTTGGTGTTTCCAGAAGATCCTGATGAAACAATGTTCATACATCAGTCTCATACAATCTCTTCCATTAGTTGTGCTGCACCTGTTATTACATCAGAGGAGTGGTGTCACAGGCTCATAACCAGATATCATTAACTACCAACATCAGCTGGATTAAATAGTTCAGATGTTCTTGCGCAACTATTTCATGTGCCTCCTCCGAAAAAAAATTCTAAAATCCTCCCAACAAGGAAAGTCTTGCAAGGTAAACAATAAGATTATACAAAAAAGCAAAACTACTTTCACACCAATACATTATACACTCAAACCACAACAACTGAATCTGATGTCTAATCTAACTTATTACAGTTTGAGTGGATGTGTGTCATCAGTGACTCCTGATGTAAAAGCATTGTTCTATACCACATTGAGTACATTAGCAATCACAAGTGACATTAATCATCTTAATGATGCTCATGACATTCTGAAAGAGAGAAATTTGTGTTTTGAATATAAATAGCTGGCAGGAAACATAGAAAATAGGAGCAGCAGTAGGCCATTTGGCCCTTCGAATCTGCACCGCCATTCAATATGATCTATCTCAACACCATATTCCCACTTTTTCCCCATACCCTTTGATGTCTTTTGTATCTAGAAATCTATCCGTCTCCCTCTTAACTATATTCAGTGAACAGGTAATGCAAAGACTGAATCCTTTCATTAGGAGTCTTCAATGTAAAACAAATTAAGGATGATTCAGTTGAGGCCTAATCGTGCATATTCTCCTATTCATAACCTGAGGTGCCCCAGGCCTGGATTTTATGTTACGGCAGATTTATTGTAGGAAGAAAATTGGGGCAGGAATTCCACCCGACTTATTTTCTTGGGTTGGGGAGGCTCCCGCCACCAAGTGGGAGCCTGCCACTTTGGGGATGCAGGGTGTTGCAGTACCAGAAGAGGAGCTGGAATTTAATGGGGCAGAAGAGCCCCAAAGGTCTTGACTTGTGCAGAGGCCGAAAAAAGTTAGTTTTTGGGACCGGAGGAGAGAGTGAGGTACCCACTCCTGGGGCCTCTTCCTCCAAAATGGACTCCTATGGGTCTTCCTCCATTGCTCCAAGGGGACCACCAATCTTCTCTTAGCAGTCCCCAGGGTTGGTTGTATTAGTGACAGAAGGCAGGGAAATCAGACAGTTTTTCCAGGTCCTATCTCCATGTTTTCATTTACATGCACCAGAATGGTCAAGAGGCAGTCGACTGCCTTATGATAGGAGCTCCTGCTCCTCGTCCAGGCTAACAACCCCAGCATTGATGCACTGACCACACTTGATCAGCTCCGCTGGGCAGGCCACATAGTTCGCATGCCAGACACGAGACTCCCAAAGCAAGTGCTCTACTCGGAACTCATCCATGGCAAACAAGCCAAAGGTGGACAGCGGAAACATTACAAGGACACTCTCAAAGCCTCCCTGATAAAGTGCGACATCCCCACTGACACCTGGGAGTCCCTGGCCAAAGACCGCCCTAAGTGAAGGAAGTGCATTTGGGAGGGCGCTGAGCTCCTCGAGTATCGTCGCCGAGGGCATGCAGAAATCAAGCGCAGGCAGCGGAAGAAGAGTGCAGCAAACCAGGCTCCCCGCCCACCCTTCCCTTCAACCACAGTCTGTCCCACCTGTGACAGAGACTGTGGTTCGCGTATTGGACTGTACAGCCACCCATGAACTCATGCTAAGAGTGGAAGCAAGTCTTCCTCGATTCTGAGGGACTGCCTATGATGATGATGATTGTTAGCATGGGGGAAGAAAATCCGAGGCGGCGCAGATAGAGCTGGGAATGTGGCAGAAGGCCTCCCCACCCTATTTTGTTTGGTTATCCATTGTGCGCTTTTAGACAGTATAGCAGAGGAAAATCCATCACCATATCCTTTGAGCAGAAGTTCCGAGATGCCTAAAGTGAGAGAGTTGTGCAATTTAAAGTACAGATAGATCAGATAGGTAACATTGTAATGGAGGTAGGAAACAGTATCAGAAAATAGGGTGACAGAGATTAGATGAGAGTGCAGTAAGGGAAAACAGACATGAGGGAAAACGTAAGTGAAGGGCTGAAAGAAGTAAACACTCAATAATACTCGAGTCTTGGATTGAGGTTTGAATCCACTATCTTCTGACTCAGAGGCAAGAGAGCTACCACCTGAGCCAACTGATTGTAAATGGCTGTCAGAGATTAGAGAAACTGTTAGTGAGGGGGCTGGCAGGATTAGGGAGAATTTCAGTGAATGACTGACAAGGATGAGAGACAATGTCAGTGATAGGCTGAGGAAAATGAAGTATATTGTCAATGAGCATGCCGATGAGGGACACTCTAAGGGAGAAAATGGGAACATGAGGAACGTAGTGGAAAAACTCCAAATCTAGTATGTGTCCTATCCATTGCCAACTTCAAGAACTTCTTTCCAATATGGGCCTGATCCTTCTACACAAGATGACTTGGAATTATCACAGGGCTCACAAGGTAGGAGTTAAGTAAAAAAACAAAAGACTATTCAAAAGGCCAAAGAAAGAACTTGCATTTATGTAGCATTTTTCACATTCTCAGAATATCCCAAAGCATTTCACAGCCAATGAATTACTTCCAAAGTGCAGTCACTTTTATTATCTAGGCACAACACTTCCCACAAACAGCAATTAGATAAATTACCAGTTTATCCGCTTTAGTGATTTTGTTGAAAGCTAAATGTTGAGCAGGACACCAGGAGAATGATCCTGTTCTTCAAATAGCACTATGAGATCTTTTACGTCCACCTGTGCAAGCATAGAGGGCATCGGTATAGCATGTCATCCAAAAGGCAGCACCTCCAACAGTGCAGAACTCCCTCAGTACTGCACTGAAGGGTCTTCCTAGATTACGTGCTCATGTTCTGGAGTGGGGTCTGAGCCCAGGACATTCTGACGAATGGGAAGGAGTGCTACCGCTGAGCCAAGTTGACATCAATTTCAATAGGCAAGGTATTATAAGTCAGAATTTGTCCATATTATGAATGGTTCAATTTACTTTCACTTATCTATCAAAAAATATGTCTGTGAGTACTATAGTATGTGCATCATTTCCTCTTTCTGATGAGTTGAATACATTCACCTGTTCATTTTTTGTTGCTATCAATGTGGACCGATGGGACTGGGTGGAACTTTCACCTGTGCAACTTCATTTGAATGTGAAATTTCTTCAAACTGATCAAATGAATGTTTTCTTTCTGGTTCTTGTGAGAATCCTAAATGAAATAAGTTTTGTTAGTTTCAAAGAAGGATAGATTTGACCAAAAATGGAGTGGGATGCACTGACTCCCATTCCCAAATTCCTGATCTGTACTCCTAGCGCATGTTGCTTCACATAAATTCTTAAAATCTACCCTATAGTTCAATGATGCACGGCCCACAGAAGAAAATTCAGAGAATTCAGCACAAATTGGCACTAAATTGACACATTAATAAAGGATGGATGGAGTGGGAAGAGGAAAAATTCACGCTGGTGAGACAGGTTCTTCTAAAGTTTGGATTAAAACATGTTGTTGGGAATTGCTGAGTTGCCTTAGATTGCACCTAGCCTGGGAATCCTTGATATTGCGTAAGAACATAAGAATTAGGAGCAGGAGTAGGCCATATAGCCCCGAGCCTGCTCCGCCATTCAATAAGATCATGGCTGATCTTCGACCTCAACTCCACTTTCCCACCCGATTCCCATATCCCTTCATTGCCCTAGAGTCCAAAGGTCTATCTATCTATCTCTGCCATGAATATACTAAACAACTCAGCATCCACAGCCCTTTGGGGTAGAGACTTGTAGTGATTCACAACCCTCTGAGTGAAGAAATTCCTCCTCATCTCGGTCTTAAATGGCTGACCCCTTATCCTGAGCCTATGCCCCCTTGTTCTAGACTTTCCAGACAGGGGAAACAACCTCTCAGCATCTACCCTGTTAATCCCCCTCAGAATCTTATATGTTTCAATGAGACCACCTCTCATTCTTCTAAACTCCAGAGATTTTAAGCCCAATTTACCTGAAGTCACAAAGCATTCCATCTCCAGCATCTATATCTCTCACCTTGAGTGGCACAACAATTCACCAAATTATTTCCAGTCCAGAAAGTGTTACTGCTATCATTGCCTTGTGTTGTTATTTGGACACTCATCTAACCAATGCCTCACGGATACACTATTCCTCAGCAAAAACTAATGCAAGCATTCCTGGGTCAGCTAAATTAAGCAGCAACACCATCTTCCTGAAGATATAGCACAGTTTTTTGTATTACTGCACACGTATTCCCTTAAAGCATATGTGTTAAATTACTACAACTAAAAAAATACAGCAGCCAAAACTGATGTTGAGCATTGGAAAAACTGCTTCATTTGGTAGCACTGCAATTAGAACATGCACCCTTTTCATAATGCCATTATCAAATGTAAAGAGTCAAACTCTGTGTATTTTATAATGTAAGATTTTGTACAGTGTTCAACATTTGGGAAAGCATAAGCCTAATGATGCAAGACATGGTTCTATTGTATTCGGAGGACAAACCAATCCTGAAATAAATCGTAGCCTGACCTGTGTTTTCCAATATATCTCTGTTGATTTATGCATGCCAATTTGGTGCCAGTTTATTTGAAATCTAACATAAAATCCACAAGTTGATTAGGATGCAAGTCAGCATAGCTTAAAAATGACTCCTCCTTGCTTTTGCATTCTGCATCAGAGGTACCTGTTACGTCTGCAATTACTATCGAATAACTCCACAAGGTCTTGTACTGTAAGTAAGAGCTGTGTGACTTCAGTCCATTTAATACGACTGTAAAGTAAGGGACAGCATGGCTAACCACCTTTTATATGCTCCTGCACACCTGGGCAGGTAACCCCTGGGGCCTCCAACAGCAGCGCCCTTAGGTGGTACATCGTACATAGTTACATAGTGAATACAAAGTGAATGACATCATTCCCCCTCAAAGTCTTTGATGAGAGTTGATTACAGGTTAAGGCGACCCGGAGCCCTGTGCTCCCTGGTTGACCGTCTGAGTGTCGCTTCTGGCCTGGGTGAGTTGGTTGGGCCACTGCTGCCTTGCAGCGCGGCTGGTTAGGCTGGACTGTTGGGGATGGTGGGATCATCCTCGTGGTACAGTGAGGTCTGTTGTCGATTGGGCGTGTGTCGGTGGGTCGTTGAAAATGAGGTCCTCTTCCGGTGGTTCCGAGTTATCTGAGAATCGTAATTTGGTTTGGTCCAAATGTTTTCTGCACATTTGACCGTTAAGCAGTTTGACAACAAACACTCTATTCCTCTTCTTGGCTAATACAGTGCCGGCGACCAATTTGGGGCCCTGACCGTAATTCAGCACAAACAGAGGGTCATTTACAGTGATGTCGCATGATACAGCCGCGCGATCATGGTACGTGTTTTGCTGATAACGCCTGGTTTCCACCTGATCAATGAGGTCAGGGTATACTAAGGAGATCCTGGTTTTGAGTGCTCATTTCATTAGTAATTCTGCAGGGGGAACTCCGGTAAGTGAGTAGGGTCATGTCCTGTTGCTGAGCAGTACCCGGGACAGATGGGTTTGTAAGGAGCCTTCCGTGACACATTTCAAGCTCTGCTTTATGGTTTGGGCTGCCCGCTCCGCTTGGCCATTGGATGCGGGCTTGAATAGGGCAGATCTGACATGCTTGATGCCATTTCGGGTCATGAATTCATTGAATTCCGAGCTGGTGAAGCACAGACCATTATCGCTGACAAGAATGTCGAGTGAGCCATGGAAAGCAAACATGACCCTGAGGCTTTCAATTGTGGCTACAGATGTGCTGGATGCCATTATTACACATTCAATCCATTTGGAGTAGGCGTCCACAACAACCAGGAACATCTTTCCCAGAAAGGGGCCCGCATAAGCCACATGGATCCTGGACCATGGTTTTGAGGGCCAGGACCAGAGACTAAGTGGAGTCTCCCTGGGAGCATTGCTCAGTTGTGAGCATGTGTTACACTGGTGCACGCACGACTCCAGGTTCGAGTCAATGCCGGGCCACCTGACGTGGGACCTGACGATAGCCTTCATCATGACTATGCTTGGGTGGGTACTGTGTAGGTCACGTATGAAGGTTTCCCTGCCTTTCTTTGGCAAGATAATGCGGCTGCCCCATAAGAGGCAATCTGAATGGATCGACATTTCGTCTTTACGACTGTGAAACGGTTTGATCTCGTCTTGCATGTCCCTAGGGACCGCTGACCAGCTGCCATTGAGGATGCAACTTTTACAAGGTATAGCAGAGGATCCTGGCTGGTCCACATCTTAATTTGGCGGGCCATTACGGGTGACCCTTCGCTATCAAAGATATCCATGGCCAGTAGCAGGTCTGCAGGCTGCGCCATTTCTTACCCAGTGGTGGGCAACGGTAGTCGGCTGAGAGCATCGGCGCAGTTTTCAGTGCCTGGCCTGTGGCGGATCACATAGTCGTACGCAGACAGTGTTAGTGCCCATCTTTGGATTCGAGACAAAGCATTAGTGTTTATGCCTTTGCTTTCCGAAAACAGTGAGATTAGGGGCTTGTGGTCCATCTCTAACTCAATCCTGAGTCCAAACAAATATTGGTGCATCTTTTTTACACTGCAAACACAGGCTAAAGCTTCCTTTTCGACCATGCTGTAGCCTCTTTCGGCCTTTGATAGGCTTCTGGACGCATATGCAACCGGTTGGAGTTTGCCCACTGCATTGGCTTGCTGCAAATCACACCCGACACAGTACGACGACGCATCAGATGCTAAAACTAGACGTTTACATGGGTCATATAATACCAGCAACTTATTCGAACACAGCAGGTTTCTGGCCTGCTCAAAGGCGGCCTCTTGATTTTTATCCCAAGCCCAGTCGTCTCCCTTGCGCAACAGCTTGTGCAACATAGAAACATAGAAAATAGGTGCAGGAGTAGGCCATTCGGCCCTTCGAGCCTGCACCACCATTCAATAAGATCATGGCTGATCATTCACCTCAGTACCCCTTTCCTTCTTTCGCTCCGTATCCTTTGATCCCTTTAGCCGTAAGGGCCACATCTAACTCCCTCTTGAATATATCCAATGAACTGGCATCAACAACTCTCTGCGGTAGGGTTAACAACTCTCTGAGTGAAGAAGTTTCTTCTCATCTCAGTCCTAAATGGCTTACCCCTTATCCTTAGACTATGTCCCCTGGTTCTGGACTTCCCTAACATCGGGTACATTCTTCCTGTGTCTAACCTGTCCAGTTCCCATCAGAATTTTATATGTTTCTATGAGATCCATCTCATCCTTCTAAACTCCAGTGAATACAGGCCCGGTCGATCCAGTCTCTCCTCATAAGTCAGTCCCGCCATCCCGGGAATCAGTCTGGTGAACCTTCGTTGCACTCCCTCAATAACAAGAACGTCCTTCCTCAGATTAGGAGACCAAAACTGAACACAATATTCCAGGTGAGGCCTCACTAAGGCCCTGTACAACTGCAATAAGACCTCCCTGCTCCTATACTCAAATCCCCTAGCTATGAAGGCCAACATATCATTTGCCTTCTTCACCGCCTGCTGAACCTGCATGCAACTTTCAACAACTGATGAACCATGACACCCAGGTCTCATTGCACCTCCCCTTTTCCTAATCTGCCGCCACTCAGATAATATTCTGCCTTCGTGTTTTTGCCACCAAAGTGGATAACCTCACATTTATCCACATTATACTGCATCTGCCACGCGTTTGCCCACTCACCTAACCTGTCCAAGTCACCCTGCAGCCTTTTAGCGTCCTCCTCACAGCTCAGACTGTCACCCAGCTTCGTGGCATCTGCAAATTTGGAGATATTACACTCAATTCCCTCATCCAAATTATTAATGTATATTGTAAATAGCTGGGGTCCCAGCACTGAGCCCTGCAGTACCCCACTAGTCACTGCCTGCCATTCTGAAAAGGACCCGTTTATCCCGACTCTCTGCTTCCTGTTTGCCAACCAGTTCTCTATCCACATCAGTATATTACCCCCAATACCATGTGCTTTAATTTTGCACACCAATCTCTTGTGTGGGACCTTGTCAAAAGCCTTTTGCAAGTCCAAATACACCACATCCACTGGTTCTCCCTTGTCCACTCTACTAGTTACATCCTCAAAAAATTCTAGAAGATTTGTCAAGCAGGATTTCCCTTTCATAAATCCATGCTGACTTGGGCCGATCCCATCACTACTTTCCAAATGTGCTGCTAAATGTGCTGCTATTTCATCAACCGTTCCAGCAAGGTGCTCAACCCTGGAAGAAAGTTCCCGAAATAGTTGAGGTATCCCAAGAACGAGCGCAGCTCCATTACATTTCGTGGTGTGGGTGCAATCTTGATGGCCTCTGTCTTCGAGTCTGTGGGTCTGATGCCGTTTGCCACAATTTTCTTCTGCAGGAATTCCACCTATGGCACCAGGAAGACACATTTGGATCGTTTCAACTCTGTTTAGTCGACTTAAAACTTCTTCCAGGTTGTGCAGGTGTTCGGAGGTGTCACGGTCAGTGATGAGGATGACGTCCTGAAATACGATGGTGCGTGGAACCGATTTCAACAGGCTCTCCATGTTTCTTTGGAATATAGCTGCAGCCGAGCAAATCCCAAACGGGCACCTGTGGTATGCGAACAGTCCTTTGTGCGTGTAAATGCATGTTAATTTTTTTGACGACTCAACCAGCTCCTGGGTCATGTAAGCGGAGGTTAGATCCAGCTTGGTGAACGCCTTTCCCCCTGATAATGTCATGAAAAGGTCCGCGGCTTTGGGTAGTGGGTATTGAGCCTGTAACGAGACTGGGTTGGCCGTTACTTTGTAGTTACCGCAGATTCTGACCGTGCCATCGCTCTTTAGTACTGGCGATATGATTCCCTCGCGTTGAATTCTGTCCAATTTGATCTCCACTTTCTCCCTCATCATGTAAGGGACTGCTTGAGCCTTGTGATAAATGGGCCATGCCTCAAGGACCAAGTGGATCTGTACTTTGGCGCCTGTGAAGTTGCCGATGCCTGGTTCAAATAAAGATGGGAACCTGCTCAGCACTTGAGCACAGCACGCATTGTCCACTGACAATAATACTTTGACGTCTTCCCAGTTCCACTGAATCTTCCCCATCCAGCTTCTGCCAAACCGCATTGGCCCATCGCCTGGTACAATCCACAGTGGCAGCTCGTGTGCCTCTCCATCATAGGATACTTTTACGTTCACACTGCCAATAAGTGGTATCAGTTTCTTGGTGTAAGTGTGCAGCTTTATCTGAATCGGGCTCAGCTTGGGTCTTTGTGCTTTGTTGTTGCCCCACAGCCTTTCAAATGCCTTCTGGCTCATAATGTCTTCTCCCTGTGACCCGAGGAGCTCCTCCCGGAATCACAATGCGAATTTCGTCCCCTACGGGGCACAACAGACATGATTTTTGCAGCGCACTAGTTGCAGGAAAAATGCAGGGAGCAGCGCCAGCCCTTATACATGGCCATTTTTGATCTTACAAAGGCCTTTGACACTGTCAACCGGGAGGGTCTATAGAGCATCCTCCTCCGTTTTGGATGCCCCCAAAAGTTTGTCAACATCCTTTGCCTGCTTCACGATGACATGCAGGCCGTGATCCTTACCAATGGATCCATTACAGACCCTATCCACATCCGGACCGGAATCAAACAGGGCTGCGTTATCGCTCCAACCCTCTTCTCAATCTTCCTCGCTGCCATGCTCCATGTCATGTATCTTACCATCTTGCAATGACTATAAGTATGTAACTGTAACTCATGCATACTGTACCTTGAAATGCACACCCTGACCACAGGGAGTGAGCTCCTCACCTGGGCTTCCAGATATAAAAGGGGAGGTCCCACCCAGGATCAGCACTCTTCAGTCCTGGAAATAAAGTGAAAGTCACAGAGTGACCGTATCTGATATATCCATGTCTCGTGTGAGTTTGTAACAAGGTGCAGAGACACTACATCTGACGACGAGAATCGGGAATCACGGAATCACGAGGATGGCCACCGGTGGCACAGAGGAACGCTACTGTGTGGGTGAGAACTGGGACGACTTTGTGGAAAGATTCCAGCAGAGCTTTGTCACAAAGGACTGGCTGGAAGAGGCAGCGGCTGACCAGCGCAGGGCGCATCTACTGACCAGCTGTGGTCCACAGACATATGCGCTGATGAAAGACCTGCTCGCACCCCAAAAGCCAGCGGACAAATCCTTTGAAGAGTTCAGCCAGCTGATCAGTGAGCATCTCAAGCCGACAAGTAGGGTACACATGGCCCGGCACCGGTTCTACTCTCACCGGCGTCGGGAGGGTCAAAACATCTCAGACTTCGTGGCGGAACTGCGGTGTTTGGCCAGTCTTTGTAAGTTCTCCGATGCCTGCAGGGGGGAGATGTTAAGGGAATTTTTCATCGAGGGCATTAATCATGCCGGCATTTTCAAGAAGCTCATAAAGACTAAGGATTTGACTTTAGAAGGGGCAGCATTGATAGCTCAGACCTTCATGGCAGGGGAAGAGGAGACCAAGCTGGCAGACATTGTTGAGGGCAAGCGCCAGTCCCAAACCGAGCTCCATGATCGAGGCTCAAGGGGAGGTGTATAGAAATAGATGACCCGGTATTTATTCTTTACCATGCTTTGGGACCCAAATGGCTTGAGGGCACCGTAATTGGGAAAGAAGGAAACAGGATCATGGTGGTCAGACTAAACAATGGGCAGATATGCCGCAAACACTTGGACCAAGTAAAGACAAGGTTCAGTGCAGACACGGAGGAACCGGAAGAAGAGCATGATGAGATAGCACCCACACCACTGCCAATGCACGAGCAACAAAGACAGCCCTCAGCATGCACAGTCCCTGCGGCCAGACTGGACAGGCCAGAATCACCTCAAGTGACAGAGACGCATGCTGAGGCTCAGCCACCAGAGCCACAACTGCGGTGCTCCACGAGAGAGCGGCGACCACCCAATAGACTTAACCTCTGAAACTAAAAGACCTAAGGAGGGAGGTGATGTCATGTATTTCACCATCTTGCAATGACTATAACTATGTAACTGTAACTCATGCATACTGTACCTGTATCCTTGTAATGCACATCCTGACTACAGGGAGTGAGCTCCTCACCTGGGCTTCCAGGTATAAAAGGGGAGGTCCCACCCAGGATCAGCACTCTTCAGTCCTGGAAATAAAGTGAAGGTCACAGAGTGACCGTGTCTGATATATCCATGCCTCGTGTGAATTTGTAACAAGGTGCAGAGACACTACACTCCACCTCACAATCAACAAGCTCCCAGCTAGAGTGGAACTAAACTACAGAACCAGTGGGAAGCTGTTTAACCTACACTGCCTCCAGGCCAGGTCCAAGATCACCCCAACCACTGGCGTTGAGCTGCAGTATGCGGACGACGCCTGCGTCTGTGCACATTCAGAGACTGAATTCCAGGATATAGTCAATGTATTCACTGAGGCATGTGAAAGCATGGACCTTACGCTTAACATCCATAAGACAAAGGTCCTTCACCAGCCTGTCATCGCCGCACAGCACTGCCCTCCAATCATCAAGATCCACGGTGCAGCCCTGGACAACGTGGACCATTTCCCATATCTCGGGATCCTCTTATCAACAAAGGCAGACATTGATGCGGAGATTCAGCATCGCCTCCAGTGCGCCAGCGCAGCCTTCGGCTGCCTGCGGAAAAGAATGTTTGAAGACCAGGCCCTCAAATCTACCGGCAAGCTCATGGTCTACAGGGCTGTAGTAATACCCGCCCTCCTGTATGGGTCTGAGGCATGGACGATGTACAGAAGGCACCTCAAGTCGCTGGAGATATATTACCAACGATGTCTCCGCAAAATCCTGCAAATCTCCTGGGAGGACAGGCGCACCAACATCAATGTCCTTGACCAGGCTAACATCCCCAGTATTGAAGCACTGACCACACTCGATCAGCTTTGATGGGCAGGCCACATAGTACGCATGACAGATACGAGACTCCCTAAGCAAATGCTTTATGCGGAGCTCCTTCATGGCAAACAATCCAGAGGACAGTGGAAACGTTACAAGGACACCCTTAAAGCCTCCCTGGTAAAGTGCGACATCACCACTGACACCTGGGAGACCCTGGCCGCAGACGACCGAGGTGGAGAAAGTCCATCCGGGAGGGAGTTGAGGTCTTTGAGTCTCGACGCAAGGAGCATGAAGAGGCCAGGCGCAGGCAGCGGAAAGAGTGTGCGGCAAACCAGCCCCACCGACCCCTTCCCCCAACGAATGTCTGTCCCACTTGTAACAGGGTCTGTGGCTCTTGTATCGGACTGTTCAGCCATCAAAGAACTCACTTTGGGAGTGGAAGCAAGTCCTCCTCGAGTCCGAGGGACTGCCTATGATGATGATGATGATGATTGACTCACCCCCGTGTACAGCTCCATGGATACAGGACCGCCATTTAATTTGACTTTTATCATCATGGGAGGACTTTTTGTGGAGAAGTTGTGCATCTCACACACTGCTCTCTCAGGCTGAGTTTCCTCTCTAGCTTGTCCTTTGTGATCCACGCTGGATCGGGACTCTTCTGCCGATTCCACTGCCATGTGGTGAGTCACAGTACGTTTGCACATTCGCTGGAGGTGGCCCCTTGTTCTGCAGCTTTTGCACACATTGTCTTTAAATCGACATTGATGGGCCCCATGATTACCCCCACAACACCAGCATTGTGTTAATGATTTCGCATTTACACCCCTTGGTGACCTAGCAGCAGCAGGCATGTAGACTCTGCTCTGCAGTTCTTATTAGTTCAACAGTTCTACCTGCAATCGGCGTTATTTTACGTACAGTACCTGATCGTGAGCTCCGATTCTGGTAGGAAGTCATCTGTATGGTATCACGACTCGAGGACATGAACGCCTGGCTTATGGTGATGGCCATCTTCAGGTCAACGGTTTCGGCAGCCAATAGCTTGCGAAGGGTATCATGGTGGCCTATGCCCATCCCAAAAGCGTCTCGCAATGCATCGTTCAAAAATCCCGCGAATTCACACGGTCCCGTGAGTCGTCTTAAGTCGGCGACGTACTTCGCCACATCCTGGCCCTCCAGGCGGCGGTGTGCGTAGAAGCACTACCTGGCCATTAAGATGCTCTCCGTTGGTTTGAGGTGTTCCCGAATCAGCGTGTGCAGCTCTGCGTATGAGTTCTCCGTTGGTTTCACTGGTGCAAGCAGATTCCTGATGAGGCCGTAGACCTGCAGCTGGTCAAAAGAATCGCGCTGCGTTTTCCTTCCAGTGCCTCGCCGTCCAGGCCGTTGGCCACAAAGTGCTGGTCAAGCCGCTCGATAAAGGCTTCCCAATTTTCACCCTCTGCAAACTTTTCTAAAACACTAACAGCAGCCAGGACTGCATAAAAATGTGTGAGCTGTAACTCATCGCCAGTTGTTATGTCTGCAATTACCATCGAATAACTCCACGAGGCCTTGTACTGTGAGTAAGAGCTATGTGACTTCAGTCCATTTAATAGCGACTGTAAAGTGAGGGGCAGCATGGCTGACCGCCTTTTATATGCCCCTGCACACCTGGGCAGGTAACCCCTGGGGCCTCCAACAGCAGCGCCCTCAGGTGGTACATCATACATAGTTACATAGTGAATACAAAGAGTTTGCATACATGACAGTACCATTGCTATAATCCTTTTAATATTGGTTGATGCATCTAAGCCAGCAGTATAACCACGGAAGATACAATCTATTCCCCATATGAATCCAAATACAAAGTTTGGGTAATAGCATTGGTTCTTTAAGCATTCCCAGCTCCAAAGACACAGTCAAACATTGAGTATTATCAATATTATTTATTTATTAGGACACCTTCCTTCTATCTAAATCCTAGAATTAAGTTCTTTCCTATTGGTAGACTGCTGCAGTCAAGTCAAATTTGATCTTGGTCCCAGTCCACAAGACATATTCAGGATTATCCAAGTCTCTACTTCCTGTTTGTAGCAGTCTCAGTTCCTGAACTCATCTAAGGCAACTCTTGGTCACAAAACCTTGTCAACAGTTCTAAGTTTCCAGATCCTGATCTTTGGGTTAATTAAAGTTCATGACTCACATTCAAAGCTAAGTCACGTTTTAACATAACTATTAGTATATTCAGACTAGCTTCTAACTCCCCTATGGGAATAAGCAAAGTCTTCCAAAAGTCTTTCAAAAACAAGCTTTTAAACCTAAAGCTCAATTTTCAAAACCACAGCTGTGTCTTTGCTGCATTCAATTCAAATTCTGGTAATAACCTCCTTAATCAGAATTGGCAGACATGACAACCTCAAAATCTGATAGTTCAATTATAGTCATAGTGGGGGTGAAATAGGTCTGGAGCAGCAGTGCAAAACTGGCGATCATCATCATAAGCAGTCCCTCGGAGTCAAGGATGACTTGCTTCCAGTCTAAAAATGAGTTCTCAGGTGACTGAGGAGTCCATTGCAGGACCTACAGTCTCTGTCACAGATGGGGCAGACAGTGGTTGAAGGAAAGGGTGGGTGGGGAGTCTGGGTTGACGCACGCTCCTTCTGCTGTCTACGTTTGGTTTCTGCTTGTTCTCGGCGATGGAACTCAAGGTGCTCAGTGCCCTCCTGGATGCTCTTCCTCCATTTTGGACGGGCAAGGGCCAACGATTCCCAGGAGTCAGTGGGGATGTTGCGCTTTATCAAGGAGGCTTTGAGGATGTCCTTGAAGCGTTTCCTCTGTCCACCTGGAGCTCACTTGCCGTGTCGAAGCTCCGCGAAGAGCGCTTGCTTTGGGAGTCTCATGTCGGGCATGCGGACAATGTGGCCCGCCCAACAGAGCTGGTCGAGCGTAGTCAATGCTTCGATGCTGGAGATGTTGGCCTGAGTGAGAACACTGACGTTGGTGCATCTATCCTGCCAATGGATTTGCAGGATCTTGCGGAGGCAGCGCTGATGGTACTTCTCCAGCGTTTTGAGGTGTCTGCTGTATACAGTCCATGTCTCTGAGCCATATAGGAGGGCGGGTATCAGTCCCGCCCTTGGTGCCGGATTTGAGGTCTTGGTCTTCAAACACTCTCTTCCTCAGGCGACCGAAGGCTGCGCTAGCGCACTGAAGGCGGAGTTGGACCTCGTCGTCAATGTCTGCTCTTGCTGACAGTAGGCTCCTGAGGTATGGAAAATGGTCCACGTTGTCCAAGGCCTCATCATGGATTTTGATAATCGGAGGGCTGTGTGGCGGGGTCAGGTTGATAGAGGACCTTTGTCTTACGGATGTTTAACGTAAGGCCCATGCTCTCATATGCCTTGATAAAGTGTTGACGCTGGCTTGGAGTTCGGCCTCCGAGTGTGCGCAGATGCAAGCGTCGTCTGCATACTGTAATTCAATATCAGAGGATGGGATGACTGGCGATAGAGAATCAGCAGCCCATTTTACATGCCACCCAGTTGAACATAAGAACATAAGAATTAGGAACAGGAGTCGGCCATCTAGCCCCTCGAGCCTGCTCCGCCACTCAAGAAGATCATGGCTGATCTGGCCATGGACTCAGCTCCACTTACCCGCCCGCTCCCCATAACCCTGAATTCCCTTATTGGTTAAAAATCTATCTATCTGTGATTTGAATACATTCAATGAGCTAGCCTCAACTGCTTCCCTGGGCAGAGATTTCCACAGATTCACAACCCTCTGGGAGAAGAAATTCCTTCTCAACTCGGTTTTAAATTGGCTCCCCCGTATTTTGAGGCTGTGCCCCCTAACTCAAGTCTCCCCAATCAGTGGAAACAACCTCTCTGCCTCTATCTTGTCTATCCCTTTCATTATTTTAAATGTTTCCATAAGATCACCCCTCATCCTTCTGAATTCCAACGAGTAAAGACCCAGTCTACTCAATCTATCATCATAACACTCATCTCCGGAATCAACCTAGTGAATCGTCTCTGTACCCCCTCCAAAGCTAGTATATCCTTCCTTAAGTAAGGTGACCAAAACTGCACGCAGTACTCCAGGTGCAGCCTCACCAATACCCTGTACAGTTGCAGCAGGACCCCCCTGCTTTTGTACTCCATCCCTCTCGCAATGAAGGCCAACATTCCATTCGCCTTCCTGATTACCTGCTGCACCTGCAAACTAACTTTTTGGGATTCATGCACAAGGACCCCCAGGTCCCTCTGCACCGCAGCATGTTGTAATTTCTCCCCATTCAAATAATATTCTCTTTTACTGTTTTTTTTTACAAGGTGGATGACCTCACATTTCCAACATTGTATTCCATCTGCCAAACCTTAGCCCATTCGCTTAACCTATCTAAATCTCCTTGCAGCCTCTCTATGTCCTCTACACAACCCGCTTTCCCACTAATCTTTGTACCATCTGCAAATTTTGTTACACTACACTCTGTCCCCTCTTCCAGGTCAGCTATGTATATTGTAAACAGTTATGGTCTCAGCACCGATCCCTGTGGCACACCACTAACCACCGATTTCCAACCCAAAAAGGACCCATTTATCCCGACTCTCTGCTTTCTGTTAGCCAGCCAATTCTCGATCCATGCTAATACATTTCCTCTGACTCCGCGTACCTTTATCTTCTGCAGTAACCTTTTGTGTGACACCTTATCGAATGCCTTTTGGAAATCTAAATACACCACATCCATCGGTACACCTCTATCCACCATGCTCGTTATATCCTCAAAGAATTCCAGTAAATTAGTTAAACATGATTTCCCCTTCATGAATCCATGTTGCGTCTGCTTGATTGCACTATTCCTATCTAGATATTCCGCTATTTCTTCCTTAATGATAGCTTCAAGCATTTTCCCCACTACAGATGTTAAATTAACCGGCCTATAGTTACCTGCCTTTTGTCTGCCCCCTTTTTTAACCAGACTTCAATGGAAAAGAAAACAAAGGCGGAGTGTAAAACGGACTGCTGATTCGCTAATACCATTTTGCACTACCACACAAAACCAATGTCTTTCCAATATCTCTAACTATGCCTTCTCTTCTCACCGCCACCCACCCCCCCCCCCCCACCCCATCCCTCCCCCCACACCATTACCTCAGGTTCTCCTAACGATCCATCTTTTGTCCTCTTCTCTTCCTCAACAACATGCTCCCCTTGGAAATGTCATTCGCAGATATGCGGTCAGCTGATGACTCCCGCACCTCTCTCGATCTTACTAATGTCTCAGGACTGTCAGGCTGCTTGTCCAACATCCAGTCTTGGATGAGCTGTAAACTCCTCCAGCTAAACATTTGGAATGCTGAAGGCATTGTCTTCACAAACTCTGCCACAAACTCTGTACATAAGAACATAAGAACATAAGAATTAGGAACAGGAGTAGGCCATCTAGCCCTTCGAGCCTGCTCCGCCATTCAATAAGATCATGGCTGATCTGGTCGTGGACTCAGCTCCACTTACCCGCCCTCTCCCCGTAACCCTTAATTCCCTTATTGCTTAAAAATCTATCTATCTTTGACTTGAAAACATTCAATGAACCAGCCTCAACTGCTTCCTTGGGCAGAGAATTCCACAGATTCACAACCCTCTGGGAGAAGAAATTCTTTCTCAACTCGGTTTTAAATTGGCTCCTCCGTATTTTGAGGCTGTGCCCCCTAGTTCTAGTCTCCCCCACCAATGGAAACAACCTCTCTGCCTCTATCTTGTCTATCCCTTTCATGATTTTAAATGTTTCTATAAAATCACCCCTCATCCTTCTGAACTCCAAGGAGTAAAGACCCAATCTACTCAATCTATCATCATAAGGTAACCCCCTCATTTCTCGAATCAGCCTAGTGAATTGTCTCTGTACCCCTTCCAAAGCTAGTATATCCTTCCTTAAATAAGGTGACCAAAACTGCACGCAGTACTCCAGGTGCGGCCTTACCAATACCTTATACAGTTGCAGCAACACCTCCCTGCTTTTGTACTCCATCCCTTTCGCAATGAAGGCCAACATTCCATTTGCCTTCCTGACTACCTGCTGCACCTGCAAACTAACCTTTTGGGATTCCACCGGTACGCTCGCGGCCTTCCGCGAGAGGTGGGCACCGGAGGGACTGGAGTGCATCATCACGCCCGGCAACCAAATTTTAATTTGATTTTACGTTTTAAAGTTTAATTTGTTTTAATTGCCGGTGCTTTTAGTGTCCCCTTCCCTTTTATAGGGGGCACTGAGGAAAAATTGTGATTTTAGTGCCCAAAAAAAACCCCCAAAAAAAAGGAAAAACACAAAAAAAAAAGGAAAAAAAAGGGCCTTGTAAATGTCTGGTGTGTCACCCAGGTCGGGTGGCACGGTTTAATGTTTTATGTTTTGCAGGTAGACTCTAAAAGAGTTTCATGCACAAGGAGCCGATGGCCATACTAGTCTGAAAATGCCCGATCTTGTCTGATCTCAGAAGCTAAGTAGAGTCAGGCCTGGTTAGTACTTGGATGGGAGACTGCCTGGGAATACCAGGTGCAGTAGGCTTCTCTAAAAGAGTTTCATGCACAAGGACCCCCAGGTCCCTCTGCACCACAGCATGTTGTAATTTTGTACTCTCGTCAATTAATCCAACCCTCTCCCTGACCACTGTCTCAAGGTATTAGCAGCAAAGATGTCTTACTTGATCCCATGATTCGTTGCTGACCCTAAATCCTCTCCATCAAAAAGACTGCCTACTTCCACCTCCATAACATTGTCTGCATCTGGTGCTGAAACCCTCATCCATGCCTTTGTCACATACACATTTAACTAGTCCAATGCTCTTCTAACCAGCCTTCCATCCTCCACTTCAGCTCATCCTTACCGAATACCATGACGTCATGCTCGCCCATCACCCCTATCCTCACTGTCTGATATTGACTCCTAGTCTCCAATTGTCTTTAGATTCTCGTGCTTATGTTTACATCTCTTCATAGCCTTGCCCCGTAACCTTCTCCAGCACTATAACTGCTTCCCTCCTCCCCCAAACGTTCTGTTCCTCTTCCAACCTCTTGTGCAGCACCTTTTCTTTGCCCCATCATTGACAGCTATCCCTTCACCTGTCTAGGCCCACACTCTGGGATTCCTTCCCTAAACCCTTTCATGTCTCGCTCCTCCTTCAAAATGCTCCTTTTTGACCAAGCATTGACTATCCTGATATCTCCTTCCTTGGCTCAGGGCCCATTTTTGCTACTCCTTGAACATTTTCCAACATTAAAAAGGTGCTATATGAATTGAAGTTGTTTCTGCTGTTCAATTAGCCTACTTTTGAACTCTAAGGGAATCAAGGGATATGGGGATGGTGAAGTGGAATTGAGGTTAAAGATTAGCCATGATCTTAATGAATGGCGGAGCAGGTTCAGTGGGCCAAATGGCCTACTCCTGTTCCTATTTCTTATGTACTAATACATCTAGGTTATTTAAAACTGATTTACAGTAGCTTTTGGGCTATTAAATGAGTTACCTTATTTTCTGGCATCAAACTATGTTTAATAACATTAATAATCTCTTCATGAACAAATGCTATATCATTCTTTTGAAATATGAAGTTACCACAACTTTTTCGAGCAACCAATGTGTGAAGAGGCTGGTATTAGATATTAACTTAAGTCTCAGTCTCACGTCATTGTATAGAGAGAGAAAGGGGAGAAAAATGAGCTTCACTTAATATCAGTTTGCATTTTGACAATCTTTGTTGTACACCTAAGAAGTTCCGGGATTCAAAGAAAGCATACGTTGGTTGGCAGGAAGTCATGAAAATCTTTGCCTTGAGGGGATTGTTTGAAATCTCCCTCCCCAACTTTAGCGGCGTGCGGTTATCAGAAGAGTTTTTAGACCTACCCAGGAGTCAGCTACTCCCGGGCGGCCAGGATGCAAAACTGAGTGGAACCAGACAGCATTCGGAGGGGTTTTTGTGGCAAATGTAACGAAACGATAGTTTTAGTTTCTACTGAATGTCGAGTGTGTTGCTTTTTAAAAGCCCCGCAAAGGTGAGTTTACCTTCTGAGTGTAAACAAGTGGTAGCCTGCAGCTCGTAATATCAGCAGTGACAGGGAGCGAGGGAGACGCTTTGGGCCGCCCGGCTCGCGAGGAACAGCACGAGAGAGGCGGCAGTGGATCGTTCCCCGAGACTGCAACAAGACCCTCGCCCTCTGTAAGCTTCCGATACATTTTATCACGCTTTGCTACTTCTGAAACCGTATTTCAATCTTGCAAGAACCCTCAATGCAAGCCCTCTGACTTGTTGCATTGCATTCCTGCCAGCTTGTTTATTTGCGTGTTTTGATTTTTTTTTCTCTCGTTTTAAAAAAAATTATCTTTCCTTTTATTATTTTTTTTTAAATCCCCCTCCCCACCCTTTGCCTTTTCTCTCGCGTCCCCGCTCCCCTTGCGCCTTGCTTTCATGTCCCCATATTGTTAATAGAGAACGACTTTAATTTGGCTGCGTGTTCAATAGGGCTATTGTTGTTCCGTTCACTGGTTTTAAAGGTCGATAATATTTTGAAGGGTCCTGTATTTATCGCCCGAGAATATTTTGCGCAAGTAATCACTTGCTCAACAGCCAGTGCTAGCAGGTGGTATCAAAGTTCAGTTTACATTACAGGTTTTTTTTTTCTCCAGGATGATCAGAAAGAATGTGGGGTAACCAGATTTTCTCAGTATGGAGTTTGCTATCTTCAATCCTGGACAACAAATTTAAGTCATTTTGTTTGAATTCCTAGCTATTCCTACACCCTGATTTATTATTGAGGGACAACTAAGGCTGCATAAGATCATAATCATTGACTTTCCTTTTAATCTATCCTTGTTTTTGCAGTAAGATTAATTTTATTTCCTTCCCAATAAACAACATCACCAACTTGCATTTATATATTGCCTTTAACATCCCAAAGTGCTTTACAAGGGTGTAATCAAAAAAATTAATACCTAGCCAAAGGATAAGGTACTGGAATGGGTGACCAAAAGCTTGGTTCCTCAAATTCTGCCCTCTTGAGCATCCCTGATTAGAACTGCTCACCCATTGGCGGTCTTGCTGTCTATTGCCTGCTCTGGAACCCCCCGCCAAACTTCTCTACCTCTCTTTCCCCCTTTAAGACGCTCCATTAAACCTACCCCTTTGACCAAACTTTTGGTCATCTGCTGTCATTTCTTCTTGTGTGGTTCAGTGTCAAATTTATTTGTTTTGTCTTATAATACTCCTGTGAAGTGCCTGGGGATGTTTTACTATGTCAAAGGTTCTATATAAATACAAGTTGTTTTGTTGTTGGTTAAAGAGCTGGTTGTTAAAGTAGGATTTTAAAGGAGAGAGATGTGAAGAGGGATTTAGGGAGGAAATTCCAGACCCAGATGGCAGATGGCACGGTGGTGTAATGCGGCAACGGCGGGTGGCCCAAAAGGCCTGAGTCAGAGCAACCGAGAGTTTGGAGGAGCTTGTAATGCTGGGGGAGTTGCAGAGATGGGGACTGGCAAGACTATGAAGGGAGTTAAACACGAGAATGCTAATTTTAAATTTGAGATAGTTGGGGTCTGGGAGATGATATAGGTCAGTGAGGACAGGGGTATTGGGCAAACAGGATTTGAAGTGGGATAGAATATATTTTGCAACCCAAGCAAGTACCTTTGGCATCATCTTCCACGCTTTGTTTTTTATTTGTCTGTAATTGGCAGGTAAACAGGGCAAATAAAAGCAGTCACCTGGATATGTACACGACCCATATGCTTCTTCTTGATCCTTGCTACAAAATATTTTTGTCTCTTAAATTTGATTTTTGACAAGTAAACTTAGTAAAACCTTAAAACTTACGATTATTAAAGTTTTCTTATTGCTGTTTTTTGGAATGTGTTTCATGTTCTGTTTTTAGTATTAAAAAGGAAGAGAAAATCTGGTCCCAAAAAAACCTGGGGAAATTATTTTGGGGGGAAAAAATCAAATAAATATCAGCATTAACCCCTAGCACCATCCTTAATAGTTTTGTTTTTAGTCTTCAAGAAGTACTGGATGCCTTTGAACTGTCCTGGCTAGTAGGATCAAGTTTCAGTTGTAATTGGGACTAGAGTATTGGTATGTTAAGGAATACCTGAAGATTGTTGTTCAGATAAGTAATTATGGGTGAAGCCAACAGATATTTGTGAAAAAGTGTTTGAGGCTTCAGTGCACACCAAAACATTCACAACCATTAGGCTGCAAAGCTTCCATTTATTTTCCTGCTGAAAATCAGGTCCAGGGACATGCTCATTCATAATGTTATCTCAAGAATTGAAAGCTGTACGTACCATCACCTTCTGTTTACTCTCTTCATTCTGGCTTCCACCTTGACCACAGCACCAAGCCCACCATGATTGAGGTCATCAGTGTTTTTTTTTAATAATCCACCTTACTTTAATGGTTCACTTGAAAGTATATTTTTAAATATAAAGTTAAAAACCATCCTCAATGAGTGTCCATCATGATATAGCCTTACGATTCTTCATAGTCTGTATAGCCACTTGCATAGCTTCTCCCCAGATTATGTTATGACTGCAGCCAAGGTGCATTCATCCTCTTTGTTCTCGGATTTGTTAAGGGAAGGTCGTGTCTGACTAATTGATTGAATTTTTCGAGGAGTTAACCAGGAGGGTCGATGAGGGCAGTGCGTATGATGTAGTATATATGGATTTTAGCAAAGCTTTTGATAAGGTCCCACATGGTAGACTGGTCACGAAAATAAAAGCCCATGGGATCCAGGGCAAAGTGGCAAGTTGGATCCAAAATTACCTCAGAGGCAGGAAGCAAAGGGTAATGGTTGATGGGTGTTTTTGTGACTGGAAGGATATTTCCAGTGGAGTTCCGCAGGGCTCAGTACTAGGTCCCTTGCTTTTTGTGATATACATCAGTGATCTAGACTTGAATATAGGGGGTATGATTAAGAAGTTTCCAGATGATACTAAAATCGGCTGTGTGGTTGATAATGAAGAAGAAAGCTGTGGACTGCAGGAAGATATCAATCAACTGGTCAGGTGGGCAGAACACTGGCAAATGGAATTTAATCCAGAGAAGTGTGAGGTAATGCATTTGGGTAGGGCTAACAAGGAAAGGGAATACACATGAAATGGTAGGATACTGAAGTGTAGAGGAACAAAGGGACCTTGGAGTGCTTGTCCACAGATCCCTGAAAGTAGCAGGCCAGGTAGATAAGGTGGTTAAGAAGGCATGTGGAATGCTTGCCTTTATTAGCTGAGGCATAGAATACAAGAACAGGGGGGGATTATGCTTGAACTATACAAAACACTAGTTAGGCCACAGCTGGAGTACTGCGTGCATTTCTGGTCACCGCATTACAGGGAGGATGTATTGCACTGGAGAGGGTATAGAGGAGGTTTTACGAGGATGTTGCCGGGAGTGGAGAATCTAAGCTATGAGGACAGATTAGATAGGCTGGATTTGTTTTCATTAGAACAGAGGAAGCTGAGGGGAGACAGCATTGAGGTGTATAAAATGATGAGGGGCCTACCCCAGTGGATAGAAAGGGTCTATTTCCCTTAGCAGATGGGTCAACAACCAGGGGGCATAAATTTAAAGGGGATTTGACGGGAAATTTAGTGGGGATTTGAGGGGAAATTTCTTCACGCAGAGGGTTGTGGGGATTTGGAACTCACTGCCTGAAAGGGTGGTAGAGGCAGAAACATTCAACATATTTAAAAAGTACTTGGATGTGCACCTGAAGTGCCATAACCTGCAGGGTTATGGACCTAGTGCTGGAAAGTGGGATTAAGCTGGATAGCCTCTTCATGGTGGCATGGACACGATGAGCCAAAATTGCCTCCTTCCATGCTGTAAACTTCTATGATTTTCCTCCATCTTTCTGCAGCCTTTGATATGGTTGATCACTCCACCTTCATCTCTCTTCCAAGGTCCACTATCCTCACACATAGTTTCGTTCAGACCGGTCACAACATATCTCCTGCAATGGTTTTGCCTTCCTTGCCCAAACCTTTGATATGCTCCTGGATTCCAGCCTTGGCCCTTCCTGTTCCTTGTCTTCATGCTACCTCGTTGTGATATTATCCATAACCATTGAAGCATATTTCGTATATATATATATATATATCAACAGCATCCAGTTTTACTCTTATGACCTTACCGTCACCCGAAAACATGGCGCCAGTTTCCACATGTACGCTGATGACACCCAGCTCTACCTCACCACCACTTCTCATATTTGACAAATTTGCTGGAGTTCTTTGAGATGTAACAAGCAGGGTGGATAAAGGGGACCCAGTAGATGTGTATTTGGATTTCCAGAAAGCATTCGATAAGGTGCCACATAAAGGGTTACTGCACAAGATAAGAGCTCACTGGGTTGGGGGTAATATATTAGCATGGATAGAGGATTAGCTAGCTGGGTCATTTTCAGGTTCGGCAAACTGTAACTAGTGGGGTGCCACAGGGATCAGTGCTGGGGCGTCAACTATTTATATTAATGACTTAGAAATATAGAAAATAGGTGCAGGAGCAGGCCATTCAGCCCTTCTAGCCTGCACCGCCATTCAATGAGTTCATGGCTGAACATGAAACTTCAGTACTCCCTTCCTGCTTTCTCGCCATACCCCTTGATCCCCCGAGTAGTAAGGACTTCATCTAACTCCCTTTTGAATATATTTAGTGAATTGGCCTCAACTACTTTCTGTGGTAGAGAATTCCACAGGTTCACCACTTTCTGGGTGAAGAAGTTTCTCCTCATCTCGGTCCTAAATGGCTTACCCCTTATCCTTAGACTGTGACCCCTGGTTCTGGACTTCCCCAACATTGGGAACATTCTTCCTGCATCCAACCTGTCCAAACCCGGCAGAATTTTAAACGTTTCTATGAGGTCCCCTCTCACTCTTCTGAACTCCAGTGAATACAAGCCCAGTTGATCAGTCTTTCTTGATAGGTCAGTCCCACCATCCCGGGAATCAGTTTGGTGAATCTTCGCTGCACTCCCTCAATAGCAAGAACGTCCTTCCTCAAGTTAGGAGACCAAAACTGTACACAATACTCCAGGTGTGGCCTCACCAAGGCCCTATACAACTGTAGCAACACCTCCCTGCCCCTGTACTCAAATCCCCTCGCTATGAAGGCCAACATGCCATTTGCTTTCTTAACCGCCTGCTGTACCTGCATGCCAACCTTCAATGACTGATGTACCATGACATCCAGGTCTCGCTGCACCTTCCCCCTTCCTAATCTGTCACCATTCAGATAATAGTCTGTCTCTCTGTTTTTACCACCAAAGTGGATAACCTCACATTTATCCACATTATACTTCATCTGCCACGCATTTGCCCACTCACCTAACCTATCCAAGTCACTCTGCAGCCTCATAGCATCCTCCTCGCAGATTACACTGCCACCCAACTTAGTGTCATCCGCAAATTTGGAGATACTACATTTAATCCCCTCGTCTAAATCATTAATGTACAATGTAAACAGCTGGGGCCCCAGCACAGAACCTTGCGGTACCCCACTAGTCACTGCCTGCCATTCTGAAAAGTACCCATTTACTCCTACTCTTTGCTTCCTGTCTGACAACCAGTTCTCAATCCACGTCAGCACACTACCCCCAATCCCATGTGCTTTAACTTTGCACATTAATCTCCTGTGTGGGACCTTGTCGAAAGCCTTCTGAAAGTCCAAATATACCACATCAATTGGTTCTCCTTTGTCCACTTTACTGGAAACATCCTCAAAAAATTCCAGAAGATTTGTCAAGCATGATCTCCCTTTCACAAATCCATGCTGACTTGGACCTATCATGTCACCATTTTCCAAATGCGCTGCTATGACATCCTTAATAATTGATTCCATCATTTTACCCATTACTGAGGTCAGGCTGACCGGTCTATAATTCCCTGCTTTCTCTCTCCCTCCTTTTTTAAAAAGTGGGGTTACATTGGCTACCCTCCACTCGATAGGAACTGATCCAGAGTCAATGGAATGTTGGAAAATGACTGTCAATGCATCCGCTATTTCCAAGGCCACCTCCTTAAGTACTCTGGGATGCAGTCCATCAGGCCCTGGGGATTTATCGGCCTTCAATCCCATCAATTTCCCCAACACAATTTCCCGACTAATAAAGATTTCCCTCGGTTCCTCCTCCTTACTAGACCCTCTGACCCCTTTTATATCCGGAAGGTTGTTTGTGTCCTCCTTAGTGAATACTGAACCAAAGTACTTGTTCAATTGGTCTGCCATTTCTTTGTTCCCCGTTATGACTTCCCCTGATTCTGACTGCAGGGGACCTACGTTTGTCTTTACTAACCTTTTTCTCTTTACATACCTATAGAAACTTTTGCAATCCGCCTTAATGTTCCCTGCAAGCTTCTTCTCGTACTCCATTATCCCTGCCCTAATCAAACCCTTTGTCCTCCTCTGCTGAGTTCTAAATTTCTCCCAGTCCCCAGGTTCGCTGCTATTTCTGGACAATTTGTATGCCACTTCCTTGGCTTTAATACTATCCCTGATTTCCCTAGATAGCCACGGTTGAGCCACCTTCCCTTTTTTATTTTTACGCCAGACAGGAATGTACAATTGTTGTAATTCATCCATGCGGTCTCTAAATGTCTGCCATTGCCCATCCACAGTCAACCCCTTAAGTATCATTCGGCAATCTATCTTAGCCAATTCACGCCTCATACCTTCAAAGTTACCCTTCTTTAAGTTCTGGACCATGGTCTCTGAATTAACTGTTTCATTCTCCATCCTAATGCAGAATTCCACCATATTATGGTCACTCTTCCCCAAGGGGCCTCGCACAATGAGATTGTTAATTAATCCTCTCTCATTACACAACACCCAGTCTAAGATGGCCTCCCCCCTAGTTGGTTCCTCGACATATTGGTCTAGAAAACCATCCCTTATGCACTCCAGGAAATCCTCCTCCACCGTATTGCTTCCAGTTTGGCTAGCCCAATCTATGTGCATATTAAAGTCACCCATTATAGCTGCTGCACCACTTGGATGAAGGAATCGAGTGTAATGTAGCCAAATTTGCTGATGATACAAAGATCGGCGGGAAAGCAAGTTGTGAGGAGGATGCAAAGAATTTACAAAGGGATATAGATAGATTAAGTGAGTGTGCAAAAATTTGGCAATTGAGGGAAAATGTGAAGTTATCCACTTTGGTAGGAAAAAGCAAATTATTTAAATGGGGAGAGATTACAAAATGCAGTGGTACAGAGAGATCTGGTGGTCCTTGTGCATGAAACACACAAAGTTAGCATGCAGGTACAACAAGTAATTAGGAAGGCAAATGGAATGTTGGCCTTTATTGCAAGATGTGAGGGTGGAGTATGAAAGCAGAGAAGTCCTGCTACAACTGTACAGAGTGTTGGTAAGACCACACCTAGAGTACCGCGTACCGTTTTGATCTTCTTATTTAAGGAGGGATATACTTGCATTGGAGGCAATTCAAAGAAGGTTCACTAGGTTGATTCCTGAGATGAAGGGGTTGTCATATGTACAAAGGATGAGCAGGTTGGGCCTATACTCATTGGAGTTTAGAAGACTGAGAGGTGATCTTATTGAAACATATAAAATTCTGAGGGGGCCTGACAGGGTTGATGCAGAGAGGATGTTTCTCCTCATGGGGGAATCTAAAACTAGGGGGCATAGTTTCAGAATAAGTGATCGCTCATTTAAAATGGAAATGAGGAGGAATTTCTTCTTTCAGAGGGTTGTGAATCTTTGGAATTCTCTACCCCAGTGAGCTGTGGAGACAGGGTCATTGAATCTATTTAAGGCGGAGATAGACAGATTTTTGAATGATAAGGAGGTCAAGGGTTACGGGGAGCGGGTGGGGAAGTGGAGCTGAGGCCAGGATCAAATCAGCCATGATCTTATTGAATGGCGGAGCAGGCTCAAGGGGCCAAATGGCCTACTCCTGCTCCTATTTCTTATGTTCTTATGTGGCTGGAAGCTCATTTCAGGGTCAAATATGACACCTAGGTTGCGAATAGTTTGGTTCAGCCTCAGACAGATGTTTGGGAGAGGGATGGAGTCAGTGGCTCTCTCACTCGCATTCTTGTTTCACTCTATCTCAGTCTGTCTCACACTCTTTGTCTCTTGCTCTCTCTCTGTTTCTCTCTTGCTCTTTGACTCTCGATCTCTGTCTCTCTCTCTCGCTCTTTGTCTCTCGATCTCTGGCTCTCACTCTTTGTCTCTCGATCTCTGTCTCGTCTCACTCTCTTTCTTAAAGGAAATATTTCATGCAGAATTTTCATGCACTTTTCAAAGACAAAAACCCAGCATGTAACTGAAGTATGTTGACTGTTGTATCAGCTTCCACAGCTCTCTGAGGCAGCAAATTCCACAGCTTTACAACCCTCAGAGAAGAAATTTCTCCTCATCTCAGTTTTAAATGGGTGGCCCTTTATTCTAAGATTATGCCCCTTAGTTCTAGTCTCCCCTATCAGTGGAAACATCCTCTTTGCATCCACCTTGTCGAGCCCCCTCATAACCTTATACGTTTCGATAAGATCACCTCTCATTCTTCTGAACTCCAATGGGCAGAAGCCCAACCTACTCAACCTTTCCTCATAAGTCAATCCCCTCATCTCCAGAATCAACCTAGTGAACCTTCTCTGAACTACCTCCAAAGCAATTATGTCCTTTCATAAAAAAGAAAAAAAAACTGAAAGCAATATTCCAGGTGTGGCCTCACCAATACCCTGTATAACTGTAGCAAGACTTCCCTGCTTTTATACTCCATCCCCTTTGCAATAAAGGCCAAGATTCCATTGGCCTTCCTGATCACTTGCTTTACCTGCCTACTAACCTTTTGTGTTTCATGCACAAGTACCCCCAGGTCCCGCTGTACTGCAGCACTTTGCAATTTTTCTCCATTTAAATAATAACTTGCTCTTTGATTTTTTTTTCTGCCTTTCTAACATTATACTCCCAACTGCCAAATTTTTGCCACTCACTTAGCCTGTCTATGTCCTTTTGCAGATTTTTTGTGTCCTCCTCACACATTGCTTTTCCTCCCATCTTTGTATCGTCAGCAAACATGGCTACATTACACTCGGTCCTTTCTTCCAAGTCGTTAATATAGATTGTAAATAGGGTCCCAACACTGATCCCTGCAGCACCCCACTAGTTACTGATTGCCAACCAGAGAATGAACCATTTATCCCGACTCTCTGTTTTCTGTTAGTTAGCCAATCCTCTATCCATGCTAATATATTACCCCCAACCCCGTGAACTTTTATCTTGTGCAGTAACCTTTTATGTGGCACCTTGTCAAATGCCTTCTGGAAGTCCAAATACACCACATCCACTGGTTCCCCTTTATCCACTCTGTTCGTTACATCCTCAAAGAATTCCAGCAAATTTGTCAAACATGACTTCCCCTTCATAAATCCATGCTGACTCTGCCTGACCGAATTATGCTTTTCCAAATGTCCTGCTACTGCTTCTTTAATAATGGACTTCAACATTTTCCCAACCACCGATGTTAGGCTAACTGGTCTATAGTTTCCTGCTGTTTGTCTGCCTAACTAAAACTGCCTATATGCACCTCCTGGAACATTGCCTTTCTCCACTTCTGCCTCAGCTCATCTGATGCTGAAACCCTCATCCATGCCTTTGTTACCTTTAGACTTGACTACTCCAATGCACTCCTGGCTTGCCCCCACATTCTACCCTTTGTAAACTTGAGGTCATCAAAAACTCGGCAGTCAGTATCCTAACTCGCTCCAAGTCCAGTACACCCATCACCCCTGTGCACGCTGACCTCTATTAAGCAACACCTTGATTTCAAAATTTTCATCCTTGTTTACAAATCCCTCCATGGCCTCGCCCTTCCCTATCTCTGTAATCTCCTTCAGTCTCACAAGCCCTTCCCCCCCCCCTCCCCCACACCCCGAGATAGCTACACTCTTGAAATTCTGCCCTTTTGAACATTCCTGATTATAACAGCTCAAACATCGGTGGCCGTGCCTTCTGTTGCCTGGGCCTTAAGCTCTGGAACCCCCTCCCTAAACCTCTCTGCCTATCTACCTCTCTTTCTTCCTTTAAGAGGCTCCTTAAAATCTATCTTATTGATCAAGCTTTGGTCATCTGCTGTAATTTCTTCTTGTATGGCTCAGTGTCAATTTATTTTGTCTTATAACACTCCTGTGAAGTGCCTTGGGATATTTTACCACATTAAAGGCGCTATATAAATACAATTTGTTGTTGCCCTTTGATTCCCAACAGTTGCTGTGATGTCCAAATGTCTATCCAACATCAAGTAATGGATGAGCCAGAACATACTTAATTTGAACACTGGCAAAACTGAAGCAGCCCTGTTTGGTTCCTGTCAGAAACGCTGCATCATAATCCTTGATTCCATCCCCTTTCCAAGTTCCTTGCTCATGTTGAACCAGTGGCATATAGTCCTGCCTGATGCTGATCTGAGCCTCAAAATACAAACACCCCTGACTTGTCCAAGCATCTGAAATTGGCCTTCCCGAAGCCCTAAGGATCCTCCCCAGTACCTGCCTCATTGCCGCATGGGCTCAATTGTAATGCGGGTAACCTGGAATGGCTTCAGGTGATAGATCTTGTTCCTCAGCATTCATCTGTTGATTGGGCTTTCCCCCCTGAATAGCTGCGTGATGGCTGAATGCCACAGGATGAAAGTATCCTGGCAGCTTCCTGCGTGCTGTGCATTGGTGTGCAGTACATATTGCTAGGCATCATGGACAACCTGGAGGTTCAGCAAGTGGAACCTCTTGTTGATGTGTGACAGTTGGTTTGGAGTTGGTGCATTCAGAGCTTTGTGGGTGCTGTCGATATCCTCCTGCATCCTTGGGAAGCCAGCGAGTCTGTAGAATTGAATGACTTGTCTCTCTCTTCTCTGAATAGGTTATACCGTAGTGGATGAAGTCAAATGCTCTTTGAAAACGGGCATCTATCACATGGCAAATGCGGATCCTTACAGCTCCTTTATTGATATTACATAGATCTTCTTGGTTGACTGGAAGGATCTGGAGCCATCAAAATTCAGGGCCATGGTCACTTTCATCTGTTAACGCTGTGTGGGGAGTTGACTGTGGCTTGAGGTCTTCTTCCAAAATGTCACATGGCTATTGGTTCCCTGGAGGAACAGAGCTCCTCAGAAATGTCTTGATATTATCTGCCTTGTCCATACACTCTCTGGGAGGGGTAATAGCAAGCAGGCTGCTGTCTTTTGCCATGATTCCTCACTCTCATGGCCTCTTGCCTCTGCTGCTCCTCTTCCTCTTCCATTATAATATTCAGAAGTAGGCCCATACGTACTTCGCAATCATTCTGAACATGTAGTGGGAGTAGGGGTGTAAGGGGTCAGAAAATCTCAGATGCAATGACACTGATAGCACTGTAGTAATGTATAATGCAGGTCTCATGAGAGAAAAACAAAATCGCTAGGACGCTGGCAAGCGAACTGCAGAAATCCAGCAAAAAAGTTTGGAGATTCTTGAATGCTCAAACTCCTCAAATACGTTGAAATCATGTGATTGTGATGTGCTGCACCTCTTATATTTGGCTGTAAATTTACAACGGGGCATTGGTAGTGTAAAAGCTGGCAGTTCATATCAGTTCCTTCATTGGATGGGGCAGAGCTGTGGAAATGAGGGTTTCAACTAGTGGAAACTGCCAAATATAGTGAGGGAACTTGCATGTACCCTGTACCAGTTTTTTCAGCATAAAAGTCACTAAAGGTCGGTACTACACTGCTCGTACACCATAATTATGGGAAAAAAATGAGGAAATGTCAGTCCTTTTGTTCCCCAAATGCCACCATTGTAGCCAGGTCTTCTGGGTGTTGCAGAAAGCGATCATTCTTCTCAGCATTTTGGATGACTCGTTCTTTGCTGTTCATGACCTTGAGTGCCAACAAGGGCACTTCTCCTTTTCCTCACAGCATGAATTAGCACCTCAAGCACACCATCCATAAATAGGCTAGTGTGTTTTCAGGAATCCTCCATTGGCGAGAAATAGTGTGAATGTTTAAACATCTTTTTTGCATTTCATATTTAAAATAATTGATAATTGCTTGTACTTAGCATCAATACATTGGAAGATGCTTTAGTTCACTGCATTGACAACTTTGCAATGTGTCACGTCACTCATTAACATAGGTAAAACTGTACAACTTTTTCTCTCTGCACTCTATGCAACTGTATGGTTTGCTAGCTGTTATTGTACTTTAAAATCCATAGTTTTATCTTTCGATGCAATAAGGTAGGAATGGAGAAAGCATTTTACACTTCACTGCCTAAGTCCTTTAGATCTCACCTTCATTCTTGTAAGCTCCAGAGGCAGCCTGATCCACATGTGGGAGCTCACCACGCATGACTAATTAGAGCCTAAGAAGATCTGGCCGGAATGACCATGAGCAATATATTAGATGGGTTTCCTAGTGCGCATCAATCCTGCTTAATTCATGCATGTACAGGAATTTCTGCTCTTTTGACTATGTTGGCCATTCAGAGGGTGGTAACATCACTCATGTCTGACCAATGTGACAATTAAAGTAATAAAAACATATGCCCGAGGACTGAGTGGTTGAGTTAGTTTAAAAAAAGTAGATCTTCAATCTCTGAAAGTATAAGGGCCCCAGTGAAATGAGTTTCAGTAGGATGAGTAAATCCGCAGGTCAAACTGCTCATAATCCAGCACTAATTGGCAGATTCACTCCGAGGGGATGAGAATGGTTCATGCAGATAATGCAAATGCCACAGTGATATAACAGAAGCTGTTCATTTTAGGAGTATTCATCGAGTTACAGTGGAGGAAACTTTACAAGGAATCTATCCTGTGCTCTACCTGATTTGATGATGGTTACGACTGAAAGTTGATGCAAGAAACAGAAACCTTCCCATTCATCAGCACTGACTTCTTTCATCTTAAAAAAAAAAAAATCAGCTGCTTAAATTATGGAAATATTAAAAGGCAGGATTAACAATGAATATCTTAGAAGGGCCAATAACAAGGAGGAACAATAAGGAGCAAGTAAATGGAATCTTCTGTGCAAGAGGACAGTGCTGTTGAATGGAAAGGTGTCTTTTTTCTGCATAAACACCCAGCCTCAAAAGCTATCAAATCAGGCATAGCATAGAATAAATTCAATGTAAAATTTATGGTATGTATTCAGTGTCATATTTTATCAACAGTGTGCCAGATGTCGGAATTCCCCTTACTCCTATTGTTTGCTGTCTCTTGAAGGACATGATGTGTGCTGAGGTATAGCAACCTTTCTGGTACCTCACTGAAGTGATCATTCTCTGCGTGTAAACTTAGAGAGTGAGAGACAGACTATAAGAACATAAGAAATAGGAGTAGGCCATTTGGTCCCTCGAGCCTGCTCTGCCATTCAATAAGAACATGGCTGATCTGATCTTGGCCTCAACTCCACATTCCTGCCCGCTCCCCGTAATCCTTGATTCCCCATATCGTGCAAAAATCTGTGTTTTCTCTACCTTAAATATATTCAATGACTCAGCCTCAACATCTCTCTGGGGTAGAGAATTCCCAAGATTCACAACTCTCTGAGAGAAGAAATTCCTCCTCATTTCCATTTTAAATGGACGACCGCTTATTCTGAAACTATGGCCCTAGTTCTAGATTCCTCCATGAGGGGAAACATCCTCTCTGCATCTACCCCGTCCAGCCCCCTCAGAGTCTTATATGTTTCAATAAGATCATCTCTCATTCTTCTAAACTCCAATGAGTATAAACCTATCTGCTTAACCTTTCTTCATATGTCAACCCCTTCATCTCAGAAATCAACCTAGTGAACCTTCTCTGAACTGCTTCCAAAGCAAATATATCCCTCCTTAAATAAGGAGACCAAAACTGTACGCAGTACTCCAGGTGTGGTCTTACCAACGTCCTGTATAGTTGTAGCCAGACTTCCCTACTTTTATATCCCAATCCCTTGCAATAAAGGCCAACATTCCATTTGCCTTCCTGATTACTTGCTGAACATGCATGCTAACTTTTTGTGTTTCATGTACAAGGACCTCCAGATTCCTCTGTACAGCAGCATTTTGTAGTCTCTCTCCATTTAACTAATTTGCTTTTTGTATTCTTCCTACCAAAGTGGATAACCATACATTTTCCCACATTATACTCCATCTGCCAAATTTTTGCCCACTCACTTAACCACCTATCTATATCCCTTTGCAGATTCTTTGTGTCCTCTTCACAACTTGCTTTCCCACCTATCTTTGTATCATCAACAAATTTGGCTACATTACACTCGGTCCCTTCATCCGAGTCATTAATATGGATTGTAAATAGTTGCAGCCCCAGCACTGATCCCTGTGGCACACTGCTAGTTACTGTTTACCAACCTGAAAACTATCTATTTATCCCGACTCTCTGTTTTCTGTTAGTCAGCCAATCCTCTATCCATGCTAATATGTTACCCCCAACCCCGTGAGCTCTTATCTTGTGCAGTAACCTTTTATGTGGCACCTTATCGACTGCCTTCTGGAAATCCAAATACACTACATCTACTGGTCCCCCTTAATCCACCCTGCTCATTACATCCTTAAAGAACTCTAGCAAATTTGTCAAACATGATTTCCCTTTCATAAAACCATGCTGACTCTGCTTGATTATATTATGATTTTCTAAATGTCCTGCTACTACTTCCTTAATAATGAACTCCAGCATTTTCCCAATGACAGATGTTCGGCTAACTGGTCTATCGGTTCCTGCTTTCTGTCTCCCTCCTTTCTTGAATAGGGATGTTACATTTGCGGTTTTCCAATCCGCTGGGACCTCCCCAGAATCCAGGGAATTTTGGTAGATTACAACCAATGCATCCACTATCTCTGCAGCTATTTCTTTTAAGACCCTAGGATGCAGGCCATCAGGTCCAAGGGACTTGTCCACCCTTAGGCCCATTAGTTTGCCTTGTACTTTTCCTCTAGTGACAGTGATTGTTTTAAGTTACCCCTTTCCTATAGCCCCTTGATTATTATTATTGGAATGGTTTTAGTGTCTGTCTAGCATAAAGACTGATACAAAATATTTGTTCAGTATCTCTGCCAGTTCCCTGTTTCCCATTATTTATTCCCCAGTCTCATCTATTTATCAAAGGGAGACATCAAAACTCAACTCAGCCCAATCATGCCCTCGCTTGATGTTCTCGCACCAAAACTTACACGTTACAGCAAGAATTAATGAATTATGATCATGAGTGAGACTTCTGGCAGATCTTTCATCCTTCTTCAGCTCACTGTCCCAGAGACTAATTGCATTACTTCCATTATTGACCAGTTGAGATCAACTAATTCATTACAGGTGATGGGCTGAACCTAGGTTTGGATGGTTCAGTACTACACCTACACACATCTGACTCTAGTGTGAGCTGTGGCTCAGTGGATAGCTCTCTCACCTGCTGAGTCAGAAGATTGTGACTTCAAGACCCACTCCAGGGACTTGAACACAAAAAAATCTAGGCTGACACTCTAGTGCAGTGCTGAGGGAGAACTGCACTGTCGGAGGTGCCATCTTTCAGATGAGACGTTAAACTGAGGACTCGTCTGCGCTCTCAAGTGGACATAAAAGATCCTATAGCACTATTTTGAAGAAGAGCAGGGGAGTTATTCCCAGTGTCCTGGCCAATATTTATCCCTCAACGAACATAACAAAAAAACAGATTATCTAATAATTATCACATTGTTGTTTATGCGAGCTTGCTTGTGCACAAATTGGCTACCGTGTTTCCTACATTACAACAGTAACTACATTCCAAAAGTACTTAATTGGCTGTAAAGTGCTTTGAGACATCCGGTGGTCGTGAAAGGCGCTTTATAAATCCAAGTATTTATTTCTTTACACCATAATTTGCATTTGTCTTCTGATCTGTGAGGGATGGCCAGTTGTTAATGTTTGAAGAGGTGTGTCATTCTGCAACAAATGTTTGTGATGCAAAAGCCCTTTTCACACAATGAATTTGATGGACCTTTTAAACTAATAAAATTATTGAAATAATGAGCTGCTCCAATGAAATTCCTGACTAATGTCTTTAAGAAAATAATCCTGGTTAAAATTTTAATTACAGGAAAGACTCTGCAAACTGTTACCCGGTATCAGAGCTTAGGCTACATGAAAACTCATGCTGTGCAAATGACCACTAAGACATGAAATGCTAACGTTGGTAAATTTTTCATATTTTAAATTTGATAGAGCTGGAATTGGATCCTGACAAGATGACATCATCTAATGATTATGGAACCGCTTCATGGGAGCTTAATGTTCAGGTGGATCAGCCGAATGAAGATTTACCATTGGAGTTTAATTTGAGAGTAACAGGAGACTTTCATGTTGGAGGAGTCATGCTAAAATTAGTGGAACAAATTCGTAAGTGAAGGACTTTTTTAACATTAATTTCTTGTCTCCAAGTGTTGGTGATGTTATATGCTTGACCAGCAATTTGCCATATAATTTTCAGCAAATTCTTGAGCTCTTTTCCCTTTTTAAAATCTGCATTTGTTTTCAACGAGTGAACATTATTTTAGCATAAAATTGAAGGACTAGATGATAAAGGGGGATAGAGCATTGTCTTATCCACTTTGGGGCCTGAGTTGAGATCAACTCCGATCAATGGGTTAAAAGTCAGTCTGTTTCACAAACATATGAATTATGAAAATGGCAGACAGGTAAAGGTCAGCTGATCCATGTTGCTTTGGTGCAACTAAGCATCCTGAGCCCCATTGCCCCCACCAGCAATCTCTGGAAGTGTCTTAACTCAAAATAATTTGGGAAGTCTCAACCCAATTTCTGGTGAGGTGTGGCTCATAACGCAGAGCTCTCTGTAATTTGAAAAAAATGGCCCTGTGCTGGCAATCCCAGAGGCCGTGAGGATAGATAGTGTGAGAGATAGATATATCGGGCTGGTGCAGTAGATGTTATTTTGCTGAAGTTGATGTCGAGACTTGGTGGGGGGGCGGAGGGGCATGAAATTCCTCGGGGTTTGTTCCACTCTGCTGCCATAACTCTGACCAGGGTTCGATGAAAACCTTATTTATGCACATAAACGTTAGGTTAGCACTGTAGAGCATACCACTATGAAATAATGCTCCAGCTGCAGCACCTCCCCATGCCTGCCAGGAGAGGATGTCGGAAACGAATCCACCTACTCCCCACAATTCTGCATTCATTTTGATGAAAAATTGTCGGTGCTGTGTGGCCGAATCCTTGATGTGGGCCAGGTTCTACAGAAGGGATGCAAACTTACCCCTCATATCTAAAAATGCTGTGCCATTGTTAATGGGTCAATATCCTGGAATTCCTGACCAAACAGCTTGCAGAAGCACCATCACTGCAAGGACTGCAGAAGTTCAAAGAAGGTCCATCAACACTTACTCAAGGAAACTAGGGATTGGCAATAAATTGGACCTTGCCAGCGTCGCTACATCTCGAGAACACATTTAAAAAGAGAATGCTCAAGTGTTTCGCTTTGAGCATCAACATTTCTCAACTTGGTGAGCACAACAATTATCCCTAAAAATCATTACATAAAGTAAATTTCTAAAAATGCAAGGAACTACACCTGTTTATCTCCCCTTTACTGTATTTGGGTTGTAATAGGTATTAATTTCTATCAGTTTACAGTTTCTCTCTTCCAAAACATGGGGCCTAGACATGGCCACCAATGGAGGAAAAGCCAGAGTCAGGGTATGGAGAGTTCAATGGCGCTTGGAGGGCTGGAGGAGATAGGAAGCGGCAAAGCCATGAACGGATTTAAACGTGAGGTACGAATATAGGTTAGCAAGTACAGGGGTGATAGTTAATCTGGACCTGCTGCGGAATAGTATACGGGCAACAGAGCTGAAGTTTACAGAGGGAGGCTGACAAAGAGCACATTAGAATAGTCAAGTCTGGAGGTGAAACAGGCATGCATAAAGGTTTCAGTAGGATATAGCCTGAAGCAGGGGCAGAGGTGGCCGATATTATGGAGGTAGAAGTAGGCGCTCTCAATGTGTTAGAAGGTATATGGGGTCAGAAGCTCAACTTGGGGCCGAATAGGATACCGAGTTTGCGAACAGTCTGATTCAGCCTGAGACAGTTGCAGAGGAGGGGTATGGAATTGGTAGTGAGGGTAGGGAGTTTGTGATAAGGGCCAAAGACAATAGCTGTGGTCATACCAATGTTTAACTGGAGGAGATTGTGGCTGAACCATGACTGGATATCAGGCAAGCAGTCCAACAACACAGAGGCAATAGAAGGGTTGAGACGTGATGGAGAGATAGAATTGAGTGTCGTCAGCATGCATTTGGAAGCTGACTCCATGTCTGCAGATGATGTCTCCAAGGGGCAGCCGCCGCCGCCTTAGGCGGTCCCTTGAATCGAGGATGACTTGCTTCCACACCAAAAAGGGATAAGTTCGGTGAGTTCACAGAGGTTCTTCATTGCAACACAATATTCCAGATCCCGAACTGCATATTGAAGGGTGGAAGATGCCAATGCGTGGATTTTTTTAACGTGTGGTGGCCGTTGCACACCAGTCACCACACGGGCTTCACAGAGCTAGGTCTTAGTTCAGTGGCAAGGATTAACCAAGATGACTGGAGACCATGTAGATGAAGAAGAGTAGGGACTAAAGATAGATCCCTGGGAGAATCTCTAGTTTGATTTTCTTTCTTCAGTGCAAGTAAGAAATGCAAATTTGCATGACAACATTGAGGCCAATCATTCCCTTTTTATTGTAGAAGCTGTATTATACATGCATTAATAACAGTTAAGTGCTAAGGTACTAAACTATTCTCATTCATAGGCAGTCCCTCAAAATTGAGGAAGACTTGTTTCCACTCTGAAAATGAGTTCTTAGGTGACTGAACAATCCAATAAGGGAATTGCAGTCTCTGTCACAGGTGGGACAGACAGTCGTTGAAGGAAAGGGTGGGTGGAACTGGTTTGCCACACACTCCTTCTGCTGCCTGCACCTGGTTTCTGCATGTTCTTGGCGATGAGACTCGAGGTGCTCAGCGCCCTCCCAGGTGCACTTCCTCCACTTAGGGCGGTCTTTGGCCAGGGACTCCCAGGTGTCGGTGGTGATGTTGCATTTTATCAAGGAGGCTTTGAGGGTGTCCTTGAAACGTTTCCTCTGCCCACCTTAGGCTCGTTTGCCATGTAGGAGTTCCGAGTAGAGCGCTTACTTTGGGAGTCTTGTGTCAGGCATGTGAACAACGTGGCCTGTGCAGCAGAGCTGGTAGAGTGTGGTCAGTGTTTTGATGTTGGCCTGGTCAAGGACGCGAACGTTGGTGCGTCTGTCCTTTCAGGGGATTTGCAGGATCTTGCGGAGACAAGCTATTCTAGCAAAGTGATTTGTAACTGTAGATTCAAAGGAGCAATTTGAATATTTAAGATCATGGTGACAACTGATGATTGGATTTGTAGACCACAATGGTTTTAAATTCCATTGGAATTTGCTGTTGTGTATTGACAATAAATCTGTTCAAACAGCTTTTGCACAAGATCTTATTAATTGCATTTATTAACACAATAGACCAATAGATCAACAATAAAACATAAAATACACATTGTCAAGATTCATGCCCAACACTGTGAAACCAATGGCACCCGCCATCACTGTTGGAAGATTGTAGGGTCGCTAAGGAAAATTGTTGATCTGAAAGCGTCAAGCATTGTGAATAATGATTACTGAAATGTCTTTTTAAGGCTTGGTGAGAAATTACTCTTAATTCCTTAGAACTGAAGGGGAGTGCTGCTTAATATAGCATTGATTGAAAACTATTTTCTGACACAACATCATCATTGTTCTCATTCTTTTTATGTAGCCATGATTGCTGGTTTTTCAATGAAACAAACAAGATGTACTGCAATAATCTTGGAAGACCAGCAATAACAGAACAATTTAACGTCTTCAAATACAGCTGTAATCATAGGGTTCAAATTATATTAGAGGGTTGACTAATGAGGGATGTTTCCTTAAAGAATCATGACTATAGTCTAAAACTCAGAGACATGTTTATTTTGATGAGTAATCATCACCAATTTTTTTCTAAGGACTTCTTATTATGATTCCTGAGTAATTATCGGATTGCTTCCTTGAGCTGATAGGGGAGGTTTTCCTGGGTTTGCGCTCAGGTGCATTAGATCACCTGGAGGCAGTGAATATCAAACCATTGGACAGGTTGGATTCCATTCACCTGGTCATGGACCCAGGAAAATCTCCCTTTTTAAAGCCAATGGGCTGGATTTTCGGCTTTTGAGATTTTGAGGCGGCTGGAAAAAGCTTGCGCCCTCGTCTGCAAAATTTGGCAAAAAATGAGGTTCCATGATCAGGGGCACAAATTCAGGCGTTACACAAGGAAGTTTTTACGCCCAAGCCGAAAATAGTGGCATTAAAAAAGTTTCACTGATTTAAGGAACTTCATTGTTGTTTAGTGCCCTGCAACATAACATTGTATATTGTATGGCTTTATTTTGGTGGGGGAAGTTTTTGTGACTTTGTTGCAGTAAAATTTATGATTCATCAAAAGTCATTGGTGTCTTGTGCATCATTCCAACATTCTCCGGAGAGGTGCCTTTTTGGGGGCACATAGCATGTCCAGTATTGGCTCCATCCCTCAGTTTCCTTCATTTAGGAGAGCCAGTCCATTATGAGCTGGCGACGTGCGACTCTTGGTCCGGCAGCATCTCCACGCTGCCTCCCCCGTGGATGGGGTGGCTATCCAATGGGGGCCTCGCCAGGCCCCTCTTTGTCCTCCTCCTCCTCCTGAGGTGGGCATGCAATCCCCACTGGCAATGCTGGGCCCCTCATGATGGCCAAATTGTGCAACATGCAGCACACCACAATGAATTTGGATACCTGTTGATGGGAATATTGAAGGCTGCCTCCAGAGTGGCCCAGGCATCAGTCTGCCTATAGGAGATGGCCTATCTCTGCAAGCACTTCCTTTTGGAAGTGCAGCCTTTTCACACACTGCTCATCTGAGAGCTGGAGGTATGAGCATTGGTGCCTGTAAACCCTCCTCCCCAGACGTCTTCGGCCTCTCCTCATCCGACATGGCCAAGAGCCCTTCTTCTAGCTTGACGCCACCTGGCAATAGCATGGAGCATGATACACTGGCGAATTAGTAATGCCCCCATTAAATTTTCTCACTCACCTTGCAAGGGCACTGAAATGGCAGATAAAAGTATCGTTGACAAGTCAAAGCTTCACGCAGCATGATGTCCACAACCGCTGCAGTCAGTGTGACCTGTGATGTAGGAACCTCATCCTTCCATTTAAAAATGCTGCAATACCTTTAAAAATGCTGCCAATACCGCCTGCTGCACCCTGGGAACGCCTGGTTTTTCAGAGGTTTCCTGGGGCGGGCGTTAAATGAGGCATTGGGGCCGAAGTTTGCTTCCGTGGTGCTAGCGGAGCATTGTATGACGATTGGCGTCATGCTCTTAGTGAAACTAGATGGCGGGGCAGTAAGTTTTAGCACCGCCGCAAACCATGAGCTGAATTTGCTGGCCGGGCAGTAAAAGCTGGACACCCAGCGTTATGCCGTGAAGCACCATTTACCATTCCTCTGGGGCGCAAACTAGCTGAAAATCCAGCCCAACATATTGCGCTAGAATTTATTTTAAAAAATCAAACTAATACAAAGAATGATCAACTTTAACTTTGTTGTACCAGCTTGGTAGCACTTTTGCCTTTTTCAGAAACCCTATACTAAGATTTGAGCTCAAAAGTTTACTCCAGTGCAATACTGAAGGAGTACTGCTTTGTCAGAAGTGCTATCCTTTGAATGAGACATTAAACTGCATCATCCACTGTTTTAGGTGGATGTTAAAGAAACAATAACGCCTTTTGAGAAAAAACCACGGGCTAGAATTTGGTCAGCATTTCCGCCGTGTTTTTCGATGATATTTCTCTTTTCCATTGAAAAAACACCTGGTGGTAATTTCATCAAAGTGTATCACCCGCGGTTTCGAAATACCGCTGGGGAGCGGCCCGCCGGTGTCCAGCACTGAGAAAACCACTTACGCCCAAGTTTGGTGGTAGCGGTGATCCGTAGTTGGGGAGAAAAAAAACGCCCAGGAGAAACCAGCCAGAGCTGCCCTTCGATCGGCGCTAGGTACGAAACCCTGCAAAAAAAAAAAGTTAAGTTAAAGTTTTTCTCTAAATTCTTTTGCAGCGATTCACTGAAAAAGGGTCTCGTGAATGGTTTCCGATTTTTGATTTCTTGTTTTTTTTATATAAATATTTTTTGTGTTTTCCCCCCTCCCTAGGCCCAACTCATAGCCTCGGACTAAATTTCACTAAATATGACTGAATTTGACCTGGATCGCGTTTTCTGCCAAGAATCTACGTGGAACACTGATTTTTCCCGCCGGGCGGATTCTTTTCCATTTTTTGATTATTTAATTAAGATCGGCGGAAAATTAATCATAGCGGTTTTTTGGGTGGTAATCCGGTGGTGGTTTCTTACCAAATTCCAGCCCAAAGAGTTATTCCAGTGTCCTGGTCATCATTCCTCCTTCCACTGGTACCGCTTACTGAAATAAAAAACAGATTACGTGGTCATTCATTTCAAAGTTGTAAATGGGAAGTAGCTGGTGCAAAATGGTTGACTTGTTTGCCTATAAAACAGTCACTGTGGCCGAAATGTTGCCGGTGCTCAGCGGACGGGATGGGTGGCGGGTCAGCTATTAAATTTTAAATGATTGACAGCAGGTCGGGACCCCACTGTCGACCTGCCAACAAGCTACTTTCCCAAATGTCGGCTCTATCAACACTGAACAGACCCGACACGTAGTGACGGGGGAGGCAATTATAGGTCATTATGATCTTGTTAAGAGATTATTAAAATAATTTTGAGCTGAAATTACCATTTTACCAGGTTGTCCACGACATTTACACTGCTCGGCGATCACATCGGATAAGGATGTCGGGAGTTGTGTGACCATGAATTAATTTATTTACTTGACATCTGCAATTGCGGTATAAAAACTCTCATCTTACAGCTGTTCACTTTCCAAGATCCAAAGCTTTTGCTTGGAAAACAGATTGAGCAGTTTGCAAGTATTTGGAGCAATCACTTCATCCAGTGTCACCTCATTGGAACAACCTCTCTCACCATTGACAGATCTGTCATCTCAAGTTCACCTGCCATCTATTACTTTAACATCTGTGCCCTTGAAATTATCTCACCTTGATCCTCAGAATCCCACCACCATCAGCCTCAACACCAGCAGCATCAGGCACACCAGCAGCACCAACAACAACACCCACCTTCTCTGCGATCAACTGATGCTGCACAGGACATGGGGCATCAGCACCCGAGCACATTGCTACCCAGGACACCAGGGCTGGCCTCACCATGGCCAGATTTACTTCACTTGACACTGTACATCCTGCCTGCCACATGATGCACCAGCTTGACACCATTCCACATCAAGAACATAAAGCATCTCTACAATGCCCAAGCCATTCCTTTCATACTCATCACCATTGCGGGGAGTACCATTATGTCTCATCATTCATTGCAACTCACTAAGCTACTTCCAAAGGTTCACGCAAATCTGTCCAAGAAGGAAAAATGTTGAAAATAAAGATTTCAATGTTTGACAGTACATTAACAGAAACGTTACCTCAACATTGGCTAAAACACTCAGTGCCTACCCTTGTGTGTTGTTAGTTGACATGATTGGACTAGGATGAGGGCGAATGTGAGGGGTGGCTAGTGAGATGGGAAGTGATAATATAGATGGAGAGGGATGGGTGGAGGTGCAAGGTAAGTTTGTGTGAGTAAGGATGTGCAGGAGTAGGGTAGGGAAGGCAGAGTGATGGGAATGTGATGAATGGCACAGCAGGATGCGGTTGAGTGCAGCTTTGCAGTCACATTTCCAAAAGCAATTCATGGTGTGAAGCACTTTGAGATGTCCTAATGTCATAAAAGAGCTATATAAATGCAATATGGTATTATTCAATGAAGGTGGATAAATCCCTTCAGCCTCAAACTTTTGGTAGATGTGGATATGTTAGATTGGATGTTCTTGGGTCAGCACCCAAGTACACTGAATTGCCTGGACACAACGAATATCAGAAAATTGGACAGTTTATAGGAACATTGGAACAGGAGTAGGCCATTCAGTTCCTTGAGCCTGTTCCACCATTCAATGAGATCGTGGCTGATCTCCAACCACCTGCCTTGGCTCCATATCCTTTTTTATCCTTGTCTAGTAAAAATCTATTGATCTCAGATTTAAAATTATTAATTGAGCTAACATCTACTGTATTTTGTGGGAGAGAGTTCCACACTTCTACCTTTCTTTGCATGAAGAAGTGGTTCCTAACTTCTCTCCTGAATGACTTGTGTCCAATTTTAAGGTTATGTCCCCGTGTCCAAGTTTGGAGCATACACTTGCCTAGCAGATGCAGCAACATTTACTTCCCTGGGCCATTTGACTGGCCCCAGTCAGGGAGGTCCAGCTAGCTCCCTGACTGGGCCTTGTGCCAGAAGGCAGGGTAAGAAACAGGCTGCAGGCCTGAGAGGTCGACAACTATTCTCCTGGCCACCAGCATTGGTGCCTTCTCGTGACAGCTCTATCAACTTCTTTAGACTCAGATTTAAGGAAGCCCAGTAGATATTGGGGCAGCACAGTGGGGGCAGAGATCTGATGAGACAAATCTCCACTCCTTTTTCATCTTCACTGCCTGGGAACTAAGTGTTTCACAGATGCAGCAGAAGAACATAAGAACGTAAGAATTAGGAACAGGAGTAGGCCATCTAGCCCCTCGAGCCTGCTCCGCCATTCAACAAGATCATGGCTGATCTGGCCGTGGACTCAGCTCCACTAACCCGCCCGCTCCCCGTAACCCTTAAATTCCCTTATTAGTTAAAAATCTATCTATCTATGATTTGAATACATTCAATGAACTAGCCTCAACTGCTTCCTTGGGCAGAGAATTCCACAGATTCACAACCCTCCGGGAGAAGAAATTCCTTCTCAACTCGGTTTTAAATTGGCTCCCCCGTATTTTGAGGATGTGCCCCCTAGTTCTGGTCTCCCTGACCAGTGGAAACAACCTCTCTGCCTCTATCTTGTCTATCCCTTTCATGATTTTAAATGTTTCTATAAGATCACCCCTCATCCTTCTGAACTCCAACGAGTAAAGACCCAGTCTACTCAATCTATCATCATAAGGTAACCCTCTCATCGCCGGAATCAGCCTAGTGAATCGTCTCTGTACCCCCTTCAAAGCTAGTATATCCTTCCTTAAGTAAGGTGACCAAAACTGCACGCAGTACTCCAGGTGCGGCCTCACCAATACTCTGTACAGTTGCAGCAGAACCTCCCTGCTTTTGTACTCCATCCCTCTCGCAATGAAGGCCAACATTCCATTCGCCTTCCTGATTACCTGCTGCACCTGCAAACTAACTTTTTGGGATTCATGCACAAGGACCCCCAGGTCCCTCTGCACCGCAGCATGTTGTAATTTCTCCCTATTCAAATAATATTCCCTTTTTCTGTTTTTTTTTTCCCAAGGTGGATGACCTCACATTTTTCGACATTGTATTCCATCTGCCAAACCTTAGCCCATTTGCTTAACTGATCTAAATCTCTTTGCAGCCTCTCTGTGTCCTCTACACAACCCGCTTTCCCACTAATCTTTGTGTCATCTGCAAATTTTATTACACTACACTCTGTCCCCTCTTCCAGGTCATCTATGTATATTGTAAACAGTTGCGGTCCCACCACTGATTCCCTGTGGCACATCACTAACCACCAATTTCCAACCCGAAAAGGACCCATTTATCCCGACTCTTTGCTTTCTGTTAGCCAGCCAAGTCTCTATCTATGCTAATACATTTCCTCTGACTCTGCGTACCTTTATCTTCTGCAGTAACCTTTTGTGTGGCACCTTATCGAATGCCTTTTGGAAATCTAAATACACCACATCCATCGGTACACCATGCTCGTTATATCCTCAAAGAATTCCAGTAAATTAGTTAAACATGATTTCCCCTTCATGAATCCATGTTGCGTCTGCTTGATTGCACTATTCCTATCTAGATATCCCGCTATTTCTTCCTTAATGATAGTTTCAAGCATTTTCCTGGCCTATAGTTACCTGCCTTTTGTCTGCCCCCTTTTTTAAACAGAGGCGTTACATTAGCTGCTTTCCAATCCACTGGCACCTCCCCAGAGTCCAGAGAATTTTGGGTAGATTATAATGAATGCATCTGCTATAACTTCCGCCATCTCTTTTAATACCCTGGGATGCATTTCATCTGGACCAGGGGACTTGTTTACCTTGAGTCCCATTAGCCTGTCCAGCACTACCCCCCTAGTGATAGTGATTATCTCAAGGTCCTCCCTTCCCACAATCCCGTGACCAGCAATTTTTGGCATGGTTTTTGTGTCTTCCACTGTGAAGACTGAAGCAAAATAATTGTTTAAGGTCTCAGCCATTTCCACATTTCCCATTATTAAATCCCCCTTCTCATCTTCTAAGGGACCAACATTTACTTTAGTCACTCTTTTCCGTTTTATATATCAGTGAAAGCTTTTACTATCGGTTTTTATGCGCAAGTTTACTTTCGTAATCTATCTTTCCTTTCTTTATTACTTTTTTAGTCATTCTTTGCTGTCGTTTAAAATTTTCCCAATCTTCTAGTTTCCCACTAACCTTGGCCACCTTATACGCATTGGTTTTTAATTTGATACTCTCCTTTATTTCCTTGGTTACCCCTTCTCTTACCGCTCTTCTTTTGCACTGGAATATATTTTTGTTGAGCACTATGAAAGAGCTCCTTAAAAGTCCTCCACTGTTCCTCAATTGTGCCACCGTTTAGTCTGTGTTTCCAGTCTACTTTAGCCAACTCTGCCCTCATCCCACTGTAGTCCCCTTTGTTTAAGCATAGTACACTCGTTTGAGACACTCCTTCCTCACCCTCAATCTGTATTACAAATTCAACCATACTGTGATCACTCATTCCGAGAGGACCTTTTACTAGGAGATCGTTTATTATTCCTGTCTCATTACTCAGGACCAGATCTAAGATAGCATGCTCCCTTGTAGGTTCTGTAACATACTGTTCTAAGAAACAATCCCGTATGCATTCTATGAATTCCTCCTCAAGGTTACCCCGTGCGATTTGATTTGACCAATCCATATGTAGGTTAAAATCCCCCATGATTACTGCCGTTCCTTTTTCACATGCCTCCATTATTCCCTTGATTATTGCCCGCCCCACCGTGAAGTTATTATTTGGGGGCCTATAAACTAAGCCCACCAGTGACTTTTTCCCCTTACTATCTCTAATCTCCACCCACAATGATTCAAAATTTTGTTCATTAGAGCCAATATTGTCTCTCACAACTGCCCTGATATCATCCTTTATTAACAGAGCTACCCCACCTCCTTTCCCTTCTTGTCTATCTTTCCGAATTGTCAGATACCCCTGTATGTTTAATTCCCAGTCTTGGCCCCCCTGCAACCACTGTAATGATTTGTGCCGTCAACTCATTTACTTTATTTCGAATGCTGCGTGCGTTTAGGTAGAGTGTTTTAATACTAGTTTTTAAACCATGATTTTTAGTTTTGACCCCTCCTGCAGCCCCTTTATAATCATACATATTGTCCCTTCCTATCACCTTGTGATTTACACTTATCCCAGTGCTACTCTGCTCTGTTGCCTCCTGCCTTTTGCATTCTTTCTTGGGGTCGTGTTCATCTGAGCTCTCACCCACTCGAACTAGCTCAGAGCCCTCTCCTGGGTTCTGAATACTCCTTGCATTGAGGCACCGAGCTTTCATGCTTGCCTTTTTATTACACTTTGACCCTTTAGAATTTTGCTGTACAGTGGCCCCTTTTGTTTTTTGCCTTGGGTTTCTCTGCCCTCCACTTTTACTCATCTCCTTTCTGTCTTTTGCTTTTGTCTCCATTTTGTTTCCCTCTGTCTCCCTGCATTCGTTCCCATCCCCCTGTGATATTAGTTTAACTCCTCCCCCCTAGGACATTGGTTCCGGTCCTGCCCAGGTGCAGACTGTCCAGTTTGTACTGGTCCCACCTCCCCCAGAACTAGTTCCAATGCCCCAGGAATTTGAATCCCTCCCTACTGCACCACTGCCCTTAGAAAATTTTCCCTATTATTTTTTTAACCAATCATCCACTGAAGAAATAATTTTTCTCTAAGCATTTGAACCTATGTAAAATTAATTCATCATCATCATAGGCAGTCCCTCGGGGTCGAGGATAACTTGCTTCCACACTAAAAAATGAGTACTCAGGTAACTGATGAACTCATTTTAAACAGTGGAAGATGCCTGTGCGTGAATTCTTTTAACTTGGGGTGGCCATTTCACACCAGTCACCACACGGGCTTGATGAAGCAAGGTCTTGGTCCAGTGGCAAGTGGATCCAAGACGACTATAGACCAGGCTGTGCCACATGTGCATACATACACACAAACTCAAACATACTCCTACTGTCCTTCCTCGTTCCCACAGGACCTCTCTATGTGGAATTCATAGCACGCAATGTGAGCCTCACAGCCTCGCTATTGGCCTGTGCTGCACCTTCCCTAAGTCTTGTCCACGCTGCTCCATCTCTGGGCTCTGACCTCTCCGCTTCTCCTCTCGGCCTCGCCGGTCCCGACCTCCGCTCTTTGTCACTTCCGACATCCGCATTGTTGATACTGCTGCTTAATGGCTAGCTTTTTTTTGATTTGTCCACCGCTCCAGCCTCATGCTCCAAACTGCTCCTCTGACTGCCCCATGAAGTTAAATTAATTATTCCAGTGTTTGCTGGCTATTCCTCAGTACGTAAGGAGAGAAGGTATGAAGTTAATCTGGGTGGCACAGTTTGAAACCAAGCAGGTCTTGAGTATTTGTTCACATGAGTCTTGTGGAGAATTTGTATTGCACAGTACTTTCGAAAATATTTAAACCCAACAGTCAGCTTTGATTGTGAAGAATGGTGTAATTTTTAATCTATTCCAACAAACTTGCAATAACTTTCTGATGGGTCCTCATGGTACATTTAGGACAACAGATTATTCAGCAAAACCTTTATTGGGTTGATCGTTAAAGTCGACATGCTTATTAAAGATTCTATTTAGAATAACAGAGCTTTGAGCAAACTGAACAACATGTAATTAGAGTAGATCCGCTGAAAAGCTAGCATTAGCACAGGAACAATGAGTTGAATGGATTCCTTCTAAGCTGTAATTTCTATGATTCTATAATGCCACTATATTGTCACTGATCATCATTCATTATTGCTAATTTTGTAGATAAGCTTGCAAAACAGTATTCTGAAGTCGAGACATAGTTTGATTGACGTTCAGGAGTTCATCGTGAAGGTGTGTGCATCCCTAATTTGCTTTTACAAGGATATGTAGAAGAGGTACAGCTATGTGGGCAAATGCAAGTCTTGTGAACAGCCTTATTCAAAATCCTTGAGTGTGGCAAAAGTTCCGAGCCCAAGATGTCAACTTTGCCTGTTCTCCCTAACTCTAACCCTAAATGCCTGACTTGCTAAGTGTTTCCTGCATTCTATGGCTGGAATTTTCTGCGGTCTGTGCAGGTCCGATCGGAGGCGGGTCTGGTGGGTAATTTGAAATGGTCAGAGCGGGACAGGGACCCACCGTTATCCCACCTCCATGTGCCTTTCCCTCGGGCACATCTGCCAGTGCATCAGCAACCCGACTGCAGAGCTGGGTGATCTAGTTCAAATCATTAAGATACTTGTCAGACCCTTAAGCGCCTTTTCAATTCTATCTTTCAAATTTACCTGGATGACCACGAGAAACACACAGCTCGGGAACCACGTCCGTCAACCGGAAGCGGGAATTTAGTGGCCATTGCTCCAGCTGATTAGTTGACAGCATGAAATGTACTAAAAAAAGCTCTCACGTGACAGCTAATCACTTTCCTCAGGCAGAAGCTTTTGCTGACTCCATCGCCAGCACATATTTAGTTTTCTGCAGACTGTAAGTCTTTCCCGCAAAGTCTCCTTCCATTGTCACCTCATTGGAAGAATCTCTTTTACCATTGACGGATTGCTTCTCTCATCTCTACTTCATCTGCCATCAACATGGGTGCCATTACTGTCTCACCTTGGTTCTCAGAATCGAAACACGATGAACCCCAGCACCAGCTGCATCAACAACAACACCACCACTAACCTTCTCCTCAACCACCTGAAGCTGCACAGGACAGAGGGCATCAGCGCAGGGCTGCACCGTGCCAGAGGCGATATCCCCAACACAGGGTATACAGGCAGAGGATGAGCTTCCCCAATATGACTGAGCAGCAGAGCCAAAGGAGGCTTGGGCTATTGCGCCAGGTCGTTGCAGACATTTTCACATTGCGTAAGCAAGACCTGCAGCCCAGAGGACCTGGTGCACATGCCTTACGAGTGACTGTCAAAGTCACCAACGCCCTCGACTTCTTTGCCTTAGGCTTCTTCCAAGGATCTGCAGCAGACATTTGCGGCATCTCGCAGTTGGCCGCCCACGATGCATCTCACAGGTCACCAATGCCCGTTTTGACAAGACATCCAATTATATGAACTTTGCCACTGATGAAGCCAATGTTAATGAGCAGGCGCTCAGTATTGCCACTCTGGCTGGCTTCCCACGGGTACAGGGCATCATTGACTGCACAAATGTGGCCATCAGGGCCCCCCATCATCACCCAGGAGTGTTTGTGAACCACAAGGGCTTCCACTCCTTCAATGTGCACCTCGTCTGCAACCATAGGAAGATCATAATGCATGTGTGCGCCAAATTCCCTGGCAGCTGCCATGACTCTCTTGTTCTTTGCCAGTCCATCCTCTCTCAGCTCTTCGCTCCTCCAAACAGACTTTCTGGCTGGCTGCTTGGAGACAAAGTCTATCCACTGAAGGCGTGGCTCAAGATACCCTTGAGGAGGCCAAGTACCAAGGCCGAGGAGAAATATAATGAAAGCCACATTTCCACCATAAGTGTCATAGAGCAGACAATAGACTCTTCAGATGCCTTGACCGATCTGGAGGAGCCCTTCAGTATACACCAGCCAAGGTCTCCATAATCTTCGTGTTCTACTGCACTTTGTACAACATAGCGCAGCAGAGAGGATTAGCACTGCATGAAGAGCAAGGCACTGAGTGCACATCCTCTTCGGAGGAGGAGGAGCATCAACTGGAGCAGGAGCAGGAGGAACCCGTGGTCCAGATCCCACCAGCACTCAAGCACATTGCTGCCCAGAAAGCCAGGGATGGCCTTATGATAGCCAGATTTACATACCTACACGCAGTGGCTGTCACATAATCTGCCAGATTGGCACCACCCCATACCAACACCATAAAGCATCCATACAATTACCAAGCCATTCTTTTCACGCTCCTCGCCATTGCTGGAGGTACTGTTATGTCTCATCATTCACTGTAACTCACTAAGCCACTTCCAAAGGTGCACACAAATCTGTCAAAGAGTGGAAGTGGTGAAAATAAAGAAAATGAAGTGGCCTCCTTGTGCGTTGTTAGTTGGTATGATTGCACTAGAATGAGGATGAGTATGGGGGATGGCTAGTGAGATGGGTATGTGATAATGTAGATAGAGAGAGAGAGAGAGATGGGTGGAGGTGCAAGAAATGTTGCTGTGAGTAAGGATGTGCAGGAGTAGGGTTGGGAAGGCAGAGTGATGGGGATGTGATGAGAGGCACAGCAGGATGAAGGTGAGTGTGGCTTTGGACTCACCTTTCCTGATCTAATGAGATCAGTGAAACGTTTGCGGCACTGCACCCAGGTGCTCCTCACCACATCCCTGCTGTGGACCTCCTCTGCAATCTCCAACCAGGCACTTTTTGTCTCCTGGGGAGGTCTCTTCCGCCTATTGGAAGGGAAGAGAACCTCCCTGCATGCTCTGACTTCCTCCACAAGCATATGGAGGGAGTCATCGGAGAACCTGCAGCCCTCTGCCTCTGTGCAGTCATTTACAAAGTGCTTGCAGCACTTCAGTAGTGTAGTGCATTGACTGCACAACCCTCGATGAACTTTCAAATGCAATATGGCCATGGCTCCATTAGATATCCCGGCTGAAAACACGTCATCAATGACGTCATCAGACCCGCAGCATTTAATTGGGCTGGGTAACGTGCAGGGCGGCCCTAATAGACCCTATTGATGCAAAGTTGTTTTCTGCAGCGGGATGGAAGCAGCAATGGGGTCGCAACCTGCCATGGCAACCGTCCATATCTGACCCGCCAGGCAAGGAAAATTCCGGACTATTTTCAAAAACCTTGTGCTTGTTTACAAATCCTTTCACCTTGCCTCTTCAACCTTTGCCTTCCTTATTCTGAGTATGGTTTACTATATGTCTTCCTTTCCCCCTGCTCCCTACTCTAGAGGGGCTATGTAAGTGCAATTTAGTTGAGAAGAAATATGTAATGTTAGGAAACTAAGTCTTTGCCTGTTAATACTACACAGAAATAGGTGGGTGGGGGATGCAGTGGAGAGAAAGCTTAAGAAAATTGTTTTCAGAGGAAAATGGGACTATTTAATCTTTGTGAAAAAATCTTATTGATCTATTATTTATACCTTTTATTCCTGCACACACACACAATTTTGCTGTTTTTGCACAGTGCCTGTCCTCCTTCAGCCAGAAAGATTAGAATCAGTTGGGAAGATGAGAAAATGTGGGCTGACTGTTACTAGCTGAAAGAAAACGATGGGCCAGATTTTGCTGGAGCGGGGTCTCTCGCGACGTGCCCCATTAGTTAGACTTGTTAGTACATGTTTCGGTTTCAAAATTTTTATCCACAAAGTTGCTGGAAGTTTGAGTTGCTAACGGTGCAGCGAGAGCAACAGGGCACCTGGGACCTTGGTGAACAATGGGACAGTGTATCTTCGTAACCAATCAGATTAAAGGATTGAGAAATAAGCCGAGGAAGGACTGAGAAAGAGGGTGAATTAGAGTGAGCGAATTCAATGCCAAATCAGGTACGGAAAGAGCAACAAAGATTGGATTAAGAGAGAGAGAAAAAAGACACACGGGAAAAGTAAGATTACAAATTAAAACATTTCACAACCTAAAGAAATAAGACTCCACACTTATAATTCATAGAATCATGGAAATTTATAGCACAGAGAATTTATTGCTCATCTCTCAGCTACTGCAAAGAGGTCCACAAAGCAGCCAGGCTAAAATCTGGTTAAACTTGCCGGGCGATGGGTGGGGGCATTCAAACGCCTTGCAAGACTGCCCCTCTGGTTAGGCATTTAGTATTGTACTGGTACAGCTGACAAGTTGTATTATAGACAAATAATCTTGAATTTTGATTTGAATAGCATTATAGTATTTCTCTACTTAGTGAGTGTTACTGTGGTTTTTGTTTGCATGTCTGTGGTTAGATATTGGTCTACTATTCGCCTATTGTGGTGGGATTTGGCATGCACCACAAAGGTGCATTCCTGATCCCTGTTGATTTTCGACTAGGAGACTTATTTGCATTTTCCATGTGAGCTCTGTGGCTTTTGCTGGACAATTTGCCTTGTGTGGGGCTGCATTTGGGGGTGGGGGGGGGGGGTGGTGTGCAAGATGATGTCCGAGATTGGTTGTGGGAAGTAGTCATTTGCTGCCATTTACAAAAAAAAATTCAAATCACATTTTTGGCCATTTACATTTTAAAGAGCACTCCATTGCCCACTTGCCATGTTGGGCATCAGGAATGAGCAGGCAGCCCTTGAATCCAGTGTTGCTATAGGGGCAGTGGCAGGCAATACATCAGTTCTGATGGGAAATACTACATGTGGCGAGGATATGCAGAACGATGGCAGAGCAGCTAATCAACAATTTTTGTTCCTGTATTCGGCTTTCAAGCATACCTCTCGAGAAAATGTAGGCTTGTAGCTCTTCCAAGATGTTTACTTCTCAAGTACTAACTATGCACTGTGTGACTAATGTCATTACTTAGCATTGTATTATTAATTCAGTTCACTTACATTTCAGAATGGCGTATCTGTTTTACTTTAAAGTGTAGAGTTTAGGAACTTTGCAATAATCATTATGTAATGGTGGATGATCTAATTTCAAAGCACAATAAGATGCTACTTTTCTGTGTTGCAATTAATTGGAGAATATTCATAAATCATTCAAAAATGGGAAAAGTGATAAGTTAATGCTCAGTTTGAGTTCAACAATTTCAGACACTTTACAACCTTCCAGACTCAACATTGAGTTCACCAGTTTCAGATCATAGCTATTTTGTCGGACAGCAGGTACTGGTAATGGTCCGCTGTTGCCATTTACAGCTCTTCTAGACTCATCTTTTGTTTCTTTGCTTGTCTCATTACCACCCCCTTTTGCCCTTCACCATCATCCCTTTTGTCATTAGAGGCTTTGAAATAGAAGCATGGCAGGGCAGCTCAGTCCCGTGGAGTGCACATCCTGTGCCATGTGGGAAGTCTTGGATGCTTCGCGTAGCCTGGACAACCACATGTGCAGGAAGTGTCGCCAGCTACAGCAACTCGCGCTCTGGGTTTCAGAGCTTGAGCGGCTGCTGGAGCCACTGCGGTGCATCCGTGAGGCTGAGAACTTCGTGGATAGCCCATTTCTAGAGGTGGCCACCCCGCAGCTTAAGAGGGAATGGGTGACTGCCAGACAGAAGAGGAGGACCAGGCAGGTAGTGCAGGAGTCCCATGAGTGCATCTCGCTCTCCAACCAGTATTCTGTTCTGAGTACTGGTCAGGGCGATGGTTCCTCTGGGGAGGAACCAAGTCTACGGCACCACGGGTGGCTCAACTGCACGGGGGTGGGGAGGAAGAAGAAGAGTGGAAGAGCAATAGTGGTAAGGGATTTGATAGTTAGGGGAGCAGACAGGCGTTTCTGTGGCTGCAGACGTGATTCCAGGATGGTATGTTGCCTCCCTGGTGCCAGGGTCAAGGTTGTCACTGAGCGGCTGCAGGGCATTCTCGGGGAAGAGGGTGAACAGCCAGAAGTCATGGTCCATATCGGGACCAATGACATAGGAAGAAAGAGGGATGAGGTTCTGCAGGTAGAGTTTAGGGAGCTAGGAGAGAGATTAAAAAGCAGGATCTCAAAGGTAGTAATCTCCGGGTTGCTCCCGATGCCACGTGCTAGTGAGTACAGAGATCATCATCATCATAGACAGTCCCTCGAAACGAGGATGACTTGCTTCCATGCCAAAAAAGGATGAGTTCACAGGTGTTTCAATGAAGGACCTAATATTCCAGATCCCGAACTACATCCTGAAGGGTGGAAGCCTGTGCGTGGATTTTTTTAACATGTGGTGGCCGTTGCACACCAGTCACCACACGGGCTTGATGGAGTTAGGTCTTGGTCCAGTGGCAAGCGTTATCCAAGGTGGCTGGTATCCTGCTCTGCTGCAGGGACCTAGTGCGCACACATATCGCAGTGTGGGCTGGCCCGTGCTGCCCTGGCCCCGAATTCATGCCTCTCCTGGGCCCCGATCACGTCCCTCTACAGTCTCTCGCCGCTCCTTCGCTCCGACCTCGCCGCTCCTGCTGTGTCTGCCCACACTCCAATCACTGACCTGGACCTTGATGATGTCACTCTTCGCTGCCGTCGTCCTCCTGCACCAGCTCGCGCTGCTCCCTGAAGTAGTATGCCTCCACTTTTCTCCCGAGGCCTCCACGCTGCTCCTTTTATGGCCTCGACCTGCCGCTGGTGTTCTCACGCAGGTCGGAGCCTCCACACTGCTCCAGAGGCTTCCACAGAATACAGAGATAGGAGAATAAAGCAGAGGAATGTGTGGCTGTAGAGATGGTGCAGGAGGGAGGGCTTTAGATTCCTGAGGCATTGGTACCGATTCCTGGAGATGGGACCTGTACAAGCCGGACGGGTTACACATCAACAGAGCCGGGACCAATATCCTCGTGGTGGGGGATTTGCTAGTGCAGTTGGGGAGGGTTTAAACTAACTTGGCAGGGGGGTGGGAACCTGAGAATAGATTCAGAAGGGAGAGAAGTAAAGCTGAAATTGGAAAGTAGAAAGTGAATTTGGAAGATAGAGGAAACAAGGACTAGAAAATAGACATGGGAGTTTGGCAGTGCTAAATGGTGTATATTTCAATGCAAGTAGTCTCGGGAATAAGGCAGATGAGCTGAGAACACAGATAGACACTTGGGAGTACGATATTATAACTATTACTGAGACCTGGCTGAAAGAAGGGCAGGTATGGCAGCTCAAAATTCCTGGTAACAGGGTTTTCAGATGGGACAGAGAGTGGGGGGGGGGGGGTTAAAAAAGGAGGGGGAGGGGGGTCTGTGTATTGATTAAAGAAACAATGACAGCTATGAGGAGGGATGATATGTTAGAAGGAGCATCAAATGAGGCCATATGGGTTGTATTGAAGAACAAAAAAAGGGACGATCACACTACTGGGAGTGTACTTTAGACCCCCAAATAGTCAGAGTGAAATAGAAGAGCAAATAAGTAGGCAAATTTCTGAGAAGTGCAAAAACTATAGGGCAGTAATAGGGGATTTCAACTACCCTAATATTAACTGGGATAAAATTAGTGTGAAAGTTATAGAGGATGCAGAATTCCTAAAATACATTCAGGAGAACTTTTTTAGCCAGTATGTAACAAGCCCAGCAAGGGAGGGTATGGTTCTGGACTTGGTTTTGGGGAATGAAGCTGGGAAGATGGAAGGGGTATCAGTGGGAGAGCATTTTGGTGCTAGTGATCATAATTCAGTTAGATTTAGGGTAGTTATGGAAAAGGACAAAGATATATCAGGAATAAAAGTTCTCAATTGGGGAAAAGCCAATTTTGTTAAGCTGAGATGGGATTTGGCCAAAGTGGACTGGAAACAGTTAAATCAGTGTCAGAGCATTGGGAGGCATTCAAGGAGGAGATCCTGAGGGTTCAGAGCAAGTATATTCCCTTGAAGAAAAAGAGTGGGACTAACAAATCTAGAGCCCGCTGGATGTCAAGGGACATACAGGGTAGGATAAAGAGAAAAAAAGGGAGGCTTATGACAGATACCAAGGGCTTAATACTGCAGAAACCCTCGGAGTATGAAAAGTGCAGGGGTGCAATTAAAAAGGAAATTAGGAAAGCAAAGAGAGAGCATGAAAACATTTTGGTAAGTAAAATCAAGGAAAAACCAAAGATGTTTTATAAATACATGACGAGCAAGAGATAACAAAAGAAAGAGTAGGACCTATTAGAGACCATAAAGGTAATTTGTGTGTGGAGGTGAAGGATTGGATATGGTTCTTAATGAATACTTTACGTCTGTTCTCACAAAAGAGAGGGGCGATGCAAACATTGCAATCGGGGGGTGGAGTGTGAAATATTAGATGAGATAAACATAGCAAGAGAGGAAGTATTAAGGGGCTTAGCAGCTTTGAAAGTGGATAAATCCCAATGCCCGATTGAAATGTATCCCAGGCTGTTGAGAAGAAAAGGGGGAAATAGCAGAGGCTCTGACCATCATTTTCCAATCCTCTCTGGCTACAGATGTGGTACTGGAGGACTGCTAACACGTTGTACCTTTGTTTAAAAAGGGAGAAAGGGATCAACCAAGTAATTACAGGCCAGTCAGCCTAACCTCAGGAAAATTATTGGAAAAAATTCTGAGGGACAAGATAAATCTTAATTTAGAAAGACACAGATTAATCAAGGACAGTCAGCATGGATTTGTTAAGGGAAGGTCGTGTCTGACAAACGTGATTGAATTTTTTGAGGAGGTAACAAGGAGGATTGATGAGGGTAGTGTGTTTGATGTAGTTTATATGGATTTTAGCAAGGCTTTTGATAAGGTCTCACATGGTAGACTGGTCACAAAAGTAAAATCCCATGGAATCCAGGGCAAAGTGGCAAGTTGGATCCAAAATTGGCTCAGAGGCAGGAAGCAAAGGATAATGGCCGATGGGTGTTTTTCTGATTGGAAGGCTGTTTCCAGTGGCATTCTGCAGGGCTCTGTACAAGGTCCCATGCTTTTTGTAATATACCTCAATGATTTAGCCTTGAATGTTGGGGGTATGATTAAGAAGTTTGCAGATGATACTAAAATCGGCTGTGTGGTTCACAATGAAGAAGAAAGCTGTAGACTGCAGGAAGATATCAATGAACTGGTCAGGTGGGCAGAACAGTGGCAAATGGAATTAAATCCTGAGGAGTATGAGGTAATGCATTTGGGGAGGGCTAACAAGGCAAAGGAATACACATTAAATGGTAGGACACTGAGGAAGTGTAGAGGAATAAAGGGACCTTGGAGTGTATATCCACAGCTCCCTGAAGCTAACAGGCCAAGTAGATAAGGTGGTTAAGAACGCATTCGGAATACTTGCCTTTATTAGTCGAGGCATAGAATACAAGAGCAGGGAGGTTATGCTTGAACTGTATAAAACACTAGTTAGGCCACAGCTAGAGTACTGGTCGTCACATTACAGGAAAGATGTGTGCATAGAGAGGGTACTGAGGAGATTTACGAGGATGTTGCCTGGACTGGAGAATTTTAGCTATGAGGAAAGATTGGATAGGCTGGGTTTGTTTACTTTGGAACAGATGAGGCTGACGGGAGACCTTATTGAGGTGTATAAAATTATGAGGGGCCTAGATAGAGTTGATAGGAAGGACCTATTTCCCTGAGCAGTGGAGTTAACACCATGGGCATAGATTTAAACTAATTGGTAGGAGGTTTAGATGGGATTTGAGAGGACATTTCTTCACCCGGAGGGCGGGGGGAGGGGGTCTGGAACTCACTGCCTGAAAGGATGGGAGAGGCAGAAACCCTCACCACATTTAAAAAGTGTGTGGATGTGCACCTGAAGTGCCGTAATCTACGGGCCCAATTTTCCCCAACCCCTTTTTTCGGTGCACTTACCTTAAACGCGCCGACTTTGCGCGCTGGAAATGGCGCCAAAAAAAGTGGCCCCATCCTGCCCACTCTGCCGAGTCTCCGGTGTCCCAACGCGGCGTAGATAGTGAAGTGGGGGACGGAACAACAGCCCAGCGCAGAAAGCACTGCTGGCAGCTGCGCGCATGCGCAGTGAAGTCTGCCGTGTGCTCCTCGTCCTCCCAGCATGTCCTGCGGGCTGTGAGCAGGACCCGATGCTCGCAGCCCCTATCCCCGGCTGAAAGTACGCCCCGATGTTCGCCGCACCCTATCCCCGGCCGAGTGGCCTCCCGCACCGGCTGGCCAGCCCGCTGACTTCCCGGGTCGAGGTAGGACTTCAGTTTTATTTTTTATTTATTGATGGTTGTGCTTGAGAGTTTTGATTGGGGGGAGAGGGGAAGAAAGTGTGTTTTGATGGGTAGTGGGGTGGGGGAAGAACTTAAAAAAAAACTTGATTCTGGCATAAAGGCAGGACTTCTATTTTTTATTTGTTATTGTGATTGTTTATTACTTTTTGGTCTTTGTTTAGTGATTTGTAAATCTTGGTGCAGGTCCTCTCCGCTTCCTTGTATTTTTTATTTGTTATTGAATGCTTATTTTTGTGCTTTGTTTAGTGCTTTGTAAGTGTTGGTGCTTTAAATGTACTAACTTCCGCCGAATTCTTAACTGCCCACAATGTTTTTCAGAGTTGGCCTGTCGATTTGGAGTAAGTTTTAGCTGGCCAAAGTGGCATAAATGGCCAAAACTTGTGTAAGTGTCTGGGAACGCCCCCTTTTGGGAAAAAAAAACAACTAAAAAAAAAATCATACCTAACTGAGTTACTCTGGAGGACATTTTTGGGGGAAAATGGCATTTTTTAACTTACGCCAGAAAAAACCACTTGCTTCAAAAAAATTGATGCAAGTCACGGCCAAAATTGGGCCCTACGGACCAAGAGCTGGAAAGTGGGATTAGACTGGATAGCTCTCTGTTGGCTGGCACGGACACGGTGGCCCTTGCATGCTGTAAATTTCTATGATTAACATTTCTCCTACCCTCCACCCTATCACAGACATTCCCATTTGTGTTTTCCATCTCTTCCCTCTCCTCCCGCCCCACCGCAAACCCTTCCCTGCCTCTACACTTGCTTAAATACTGTTCCATCGCGAACCTTTTGCAGTTCTGAGGAAAGGTCATCGACCTGAACAGTTAACTCTGTTTCTCTCTCCACAGATACTGCCTGACCTGCTGAGTATTTCTAGCATTTGCTGCTTTTATTATAGTTAATATTCAGTGTTATGTTTTTGGGTTCTATGCATCACTGACCATTTGTGTAAGCAGTCGTTAAGTGTCCTATAGACTGTAGTATTTACCTGTCCAATATTTAGGTAAACTATACCAATGTCCAGGGATTGAATAAATAACCATTACCACAGTATTCTGGCCTACTGGATTGTGTTGGGTACCGCCAACTGATTCTCCTTGTCTTCCTGCCGGATTGAATATGCATTCTGTCAGGCTGAGATTCTGGCTATCAGAAGGATGAGCATGAAGCAGCTGGCAGATATAGAGGCAAATGGGACAGCAGGTCCACATGAAGAGTGAGAGGAAGAAGAGATGAAGGGTCATGTTCAGGCAGAGAGAATGGCCTGAAACCTACATAAGCAACACTAGCTTCCACCTACTATGTTTCATAATCCTCTGATATGCCACATCATGGAGGCTCCACAAATAGCACTTTCCCTGGTCTAATGCTGGTGCCTGCCATACTTACAGCCTTCCCAATCAACATTGAAATATTCTGTAACTGACAGAACTTGCAGCATTCTATCAAAATAAGCATGGTAAACGAATCTGAGCTGCAGTCATTTTAAATAAAAGCTGTTTGTGTACCTGAAAAGAAATTAGTGAACCTATTGACCTTGCGCTGAACTTCCGACCCCATATGAACCCCATTACAAAGGCCGTCTATATCCACCTACATAGGGTTGCCCATCTCCATTATTTATTCATTCACGGGATGTGGGCATCACAGAGGATGAACTCATTGCCAGTTGTGTCATTTTTAAAGCCAGTTCAAACTCAAAGCAATCCCACTGCCAAGGAGGATATCTTCAGCGACTTTTTTTTTGTATGTTGGATAGAAAGAAAGAAAGACTTCCATTTATATAGCACTTTTATGACCGGACATCTCAAAGCGCTTTACAGCCAAAGAAGTACTTTTGGAGTGTCGTCACTGTGGTAATGTGGGAAACATGGCAGCCAATTTGTGCACAGCAAGCTCCCACAAACAGCAATGTGATAATGACCAGATAATCTGTTTTTGTGATGTTGATTGAGGGATAAATATTGGCCAGGAGACCGGGGATAACTCCCCTGCTCCTCTTCGAAATAGTGCCATGGGATCTCTTACATCCACCTGAGAGAGCAGAAGGGGCCTCGGTTTAACGTCTCATGCGAAAGTCAAGCACTTGTATTGATATAGCGCCTTTAATGTAGTAAAACATCCCAAGGTGCTTCACAGGAGCGTTATAAGACAAAACAAATACATTTGACACTGAGCCACATAAGAAGAAATTACGGCAGATGACCAAAAACTTGGTCAAATAGGTAGGTTTTAAGGAGTGTCTTAAAGGAGGAAAGAGAGGTAGAGAGGTGGAGAGATTTAGGGAGGGTGTTCCAGAGCTTAGGGCCCAGGCATGTGAGGCTGAAGGAGATTACAACGATAGGGAGGGGGCGAGGCCATGGAGGGATTTGTAAACCAGGATGAGAATTTTGAAATCAAGGCATTGCTTAACCGGGAGCCAATGTAGGTCAATAAGTACAGGGTGACTTAGTGCGAGTTAGGGCATGGGCTGCCGAGTTTACTTAGTGTAGAATGTGGGAGGACAGTCAGGAGTGTATTGGAGTAGTCAAGTCTAGAGGTAACAAAGGCATGGATGAGGGTTTCAGCAGCAGATGAGCTGAGGCAGGGGCAGAGACGGGCGAGGTTACGGCGGTGGAAATGGACGGTTTTAGTTATGCTGTGGATATGTGGCCAGAAGCTCATTTCAGGGTCAAATATGACACCTAGGTTACGAACAGTCTGGTTCACCCTCAGACTGATGCTAGGGAGAGGGATGGAGTCGGTGAATAGGGAATGCACTTTGTGGCAGGGAGCAAAGACAATGGTTTTGGTCTTTCCAATATTTACTGGATGTCGGACAAGCAGTCTGACAATTTAGAGACCATGGAGGAGTTGAGAGAAGTGGTGGTGAGGTAGAGTTGGGTGTCATCAACCTACATGTGGAAACTGACGCCGTGTTTTCGGATGATGTCGCCAAGGGGCAGCATATAGATGAGAAATAAGAGGGGGTCAAGCATAGATCCTTGGGGGACACCGAGGTAACGATGCGGGAGTAGGAAGAGAAACCATTGCAGGTGATTTTCTGGCTGCGATGAGATAGATCAGAATGGAACCAGGCGAGTGCAGTCCCACCCAGCTGGACGGTGGTGGAGAGGCATTGGAGGAGGATAGAGTGGTCAACCATGTTTAAAGGCTGCAGACAGTTCAAGAAGGATGAGGAGGGATAGTTTACCTTTGTCACAGTCACAAAGGATGTCATTTGTGACTTTAATGAGACTCCATAATGTCCCAAGACACTTTGGGCAGAGTGCACCAGAAGCATGCTCTGCCAGGCTGTTGAACAATCTTCCTATGGGATATTACAAGTGTGCACGGATTGCACATGGAGGTGCACTATTGGTCATGGGATCACAGCACAGAAGCCTGAGTGTATCTGGGATCTTCGTGATAGTGTCATTATTAAAGGGGCTGGGGCTGGAGGAGCAGTCTGCATCAGGTTGCATGGGTGCGTTTACTAAGAACAACTTAAGCTATTCTGAGTTGTATCATAATTGTACAGGTAGTGATTTTGGAAAGCCGAGAGGAAAAGTTACTAGGCATAGCTTTTTATCTGATATAGATTAAGTTTGTGGCCAAAATAGAAAAAAGTAATTTTTCCCACGTTACACCTTCCCAGAGGTTGCTGTGCAATTTGAGATTTAGTGGCATTCTGGTGGAGAAGTAATGAGAGCACCTATGTGACAGGAGCACCAGCTTTTTATGGGGGCAGTCTGCACCTGATCTGTGCATGGGAGATCTGTGTGCACAGCCATCTGATATTAATTTGAATGTAATCTACATCGCTGCACTGTCTACAGGAGGAGTCATTCTTCAACCTGGCGGGAAAGCCACAGCGATTTCCCTGCTCGATCCTGAGTTAAAATTCGATTCTGAGTTAAAATTGTATTATGATTATCAGAAGGTGCTTTGGGACATCCTGAGGTTCTGAAAGGTGCTACATGAAAAAATACAAGTTCTAAGAAATGAAGTCAATGGAAATAAAAATCAGGGGAGATGTAAAACGGGCTGCCGACTCACTATCACCTGTTTTACACTATCGCACAAATGAAGATCTACCACCTTGTGTGTTAAAACCTAGGATGGAAATCTTAGCTGAAAATAGAGATCTTGGCATGTAAAATATTGAACTTCAAAGAGAACTGTTTATTTAAATTCGGAGAAGGATTGATTTTGATATTCATACATACATTAACTAAATATTTATTTTTTCTTATAGCCGTACCCCAAGACTGGTCAGACCATGCTCTTTGGTGGGAGCAGAAAAAGTGCTGGCTTTTGAAAACTCATTGGACTCTGGACAAATATGGAATCCAAGCTGATGCTAAATTGTTTTACATGCCACAACATAAGTCATTAAAATTACAACTGCCTAATATGAAGACAGTAAGATTAAAAGTTAGTTTTTCTTCTGTGGTCTTCAGGACAGTTGTCGATATCTGCAAGACACTGAGTAAGTAGAGTATTTTATTTTATTTTATATCCTAAATTCCATAGATAAACAAAAAATGTTGGGCCAGAAATTCCTGGAGCAGGGCATCCCACGGTGAGCACCTTAAATTGGATTTTTTTTAACTCTCCTTCAGATCGTATTGTTTTTGTGCCGCAACTTCCTGGAAATGCGAGCTGATAATGGCGCAATAAGGGCATTTGGGATCTCCTGAACATCGGATCCAATGGTCTTTCTCCTTAACCAATCAGATTTAAGGATCATCAAAGAAACAGAGCGAATGACGGAGAAGGAAATAGGATGAATTAGAGTCAAATTAGATACAGAAAGAGAAATAAAGAGGGATGAGAAAGATCAGATTAAGAGAGGGAAAAAAAGAGACAAAGGAAAAGTAAGATTTTTTAAAAATGAAAAAAAACCTCTCGGAACAATTTACTACCTGCAGGAGTGAGACACCACACTTTGGGCTCAAGTTTTGGCTCGAATTGCTCCTATTTTTTTGGAGCAACTAGTTTAGAATGGAGTATTTTAGAAATTGCAATTCTCGCCATTTAGTTTGCTCCAATTCTAGTGAGTTAAAATAGTTCCGTTTAAGAACAGTTTTTTTTTTCAAAAGGGGGCGTTACCAGCAACTTACACCTGTTTTGCAAGCTTAGGCAGCGAAAACTTACTCCAAACTAACTTAGAATGGATTAAGTGTAGATTTTTGTATGCTCAAATACCTTGCCTACACTTTATAAATTAGGCACAGGGAGTGAGAGATGGCGGGGGGGGGGGGGGGGGGGGGAAGGAAAATTTACAAGCATTAACTTTTACAAATAAAGAGCCATCATTAATAATAAATGATAAATAAATCAAGCAAAAAAAAAATGTTTTAAATCAATCCATAAATAAAAAATTAAAAGTTTCTACTCACCTACTGCAGCACCGGGAGCCCTCCAACAGCCTGTTGGGACGGCCCCCCCCCAGGAGATGCCGGTTGGGCAGGCCCCGCCGCCGAACAGGACTTCGGGTGGGCCCCGCCGCCGATGCAGAGGACTTCGGGCAGGTCTCGCCCCCAGCAGACGCCGGACCGCCGACCAGGACTTCGGGCGGGTCCCCCTGCCGCCGCCGAGGAGTTCGGGCGGACGCCAGGCCAGCCGCCGGGAAAGAGATAAGGGCAGTCAGGCCACTCGGCCCGGGATAGGGGCAACGTCACTTCGGCCAGGGATAGGATCATCGCCCGGAGACAGGACGCGCTGGGAGGGCCAGGAGCTACTGCGTACGCGCGCAGCTGCCGGCACTGTTTTTGGCGCAGGGCTGTGGCTCCGCCCCCAGCAGCTTCTGCTGCACTACGCCGAGCTGGGCCTACAGATATCGGAGAATCGCAAGGTAAGTATTCGGCGCAATTTCTGTTCTACAAATTAGGCGGGCCTCTCTGATGTCCGCCGTTCTAACAGTGGTCCGAAACGTGAGTCCTTTCAGTTATTCCCTTTCTGGCCTCCAAGGTTGAGTGACATGTGAGGACCATAAATCACATAATTAACAGGATCACCATGAAATGCCAGCCTTAACTATCTGCAGAGAGATTAATTTGTATTTTTGATGTATATCCAGCAATTTCTTGACACTCATGGGGAGGTTGACGACGAGCTCCCATTTTTGCGAGGGTAAGGCCAGAGCGGCACAAATCATCCAGAAAATCACGCGCATCTCTTCCTCCGCACAAATTGCTGCTTGTTTTACGCACTAATAATGCCGGGCACTGTGAACTTGCCATTATTTTTCCAGCAATTTCTGGCCCATTAGCTTTTTAGTAAGTAAAAATGGTCTCTGTAGGTCCTGTGTAAACTGGTTAAAGTTTTGGTGAGTGCTATTTTCTATCAAACTGTTTATGTAAAATTTATAAATGCGCATAGCAATTATGCAGAAATTTGTGAACCATTGTGCTAGAAGTGGCGCGTCGTGGAATTTGAACTTCTTGGTTTGGGAATTATGTTGGCAGAAATCAATTTTATTCTACGCATTGTGTAAAATAGATACAGCTGTCCAATAATAAATGTAATAAAACAGTAATTTGTTTACATATCTATTTATGGCGCATGGCCAGAAATCTCATATTACGTTTCCTACGTTACAACAGTGACTACACACCAAAAGTACTTCATTGGCTGTAAAGAGCTTTGAGACATCCGGTGGTCGTGAAAGACGCTATATAAATCCAAGTCTTTTTCTACAGGAGATTGATGCTTCACCAGAAAGTTTCAATTTAGTGAATAATCTGTGGATAACGATCTCCAGTTCTGTCAGTTTTGAATGTCTTCCACTACATAGTCAGCAGAATACCAGTTTTTAAAAAAAAAACACATTTGTGAGCAGCTTGTGAGTGTAAATTTCAAGTGATTTCTGCTGTAAAAAATGTCTTCCAAGCTTCTAGAAAAATGGTTTTACGGCTGAGCGAAAGCTTAATAAATACAGCATACCCTTTGTTCCCAGTGGCTTGTGCTTCATGTTGCAAAAAGGATTGTTTTCTGCAGCCAGGTCATATTTTCAGCAGAAAAAACAACCGTACCTTTCTTGTGATGCCCTCATTAGTGCTTTAGAAATTCTGATAATTATCGAGTGGTGCCATTTCCCATGTTCAATTCTGGGAATGCACTGAAGTAATTGAGTGGCCATTTAAAATGGGTATTGCATTTGAAGGTGCTGTCAGCCATTTTGGTGTTTGCGCTTTGTCCTGTATGCATTGATTTATTTTTCGGCATTGTTTTCATTGCATTTGCCTTTGGTTTTCATTGTAGTCTAGTTTCTGCAGTCTCTATTTTCCTTGTTACCAGTTGCAGTTGAAGTTGCACAACCACAATTTTGAAGCTGGGTATCCTGCTGGTTATAGAATTGAGTATTCCAACGCACTCCTGGCCGGCCTCCCATTTTCTACTCTCTGTAAACTTGAGGTCATCCAAAACTTTACTGCCGTGCCCTAATTCACATCCATTCACCCATTATCCCTGTGCTTGCTGACCTACATTTGCCTCGATTTAAAAAAAAATCCCTCCATGGTCTCGCCCCTCTCTATCTCTGTACTCTCTTCCAGCCCCACAACCCTGCGAAATATCTGCATTCCTCAAATTCTGGCATCCCTTGAGTATCCCTGATTTTAATTGCTTCCCCATTGGTGGCTGTGCCTTCAGCTGCCAAAGCCCTAATCTCTGGAATTCCCTCCCTAAACTTCTCTGCCTCTCTACCTCTCTTTCCTCCTTTAAGATGCTCCTTAAAACCTACCTCTTTCACCAAGCTTTTGGTCATGTGCCATAATATATCTCTGTATGGCGCGGTGTCTAATTTTATTTTATAACGCTCCTGTGAAGTACCTTGGGATGTTTTACTATGTTAAAAGGCGCTACATGTGTAGCATCGAGAATCCGGAGTTCCAGAATCCGGACTCCGGGACAATCAGTGGCAGGGTCGTCCGGAATCCGTAAAATGTTCCAGAATCCGGATCCGACCCTGCCGATCTCGGGGCCCCGCTGCTGCCTGATCTCGGGTCTAGCCTCGCCGCTGCTCGCCTCACTGCCGCTGCCCTTGCCTCGGGGTCTCCTTGGCACCTCCTCGGCAGGGTCCCGCCCGACGACATCCTCGGCGATCCGGCCCACCCACCGACCTCCTCGGTGAGGTCGGACAGCCTGAACAGATCCTCGGTGGGAATCCCCCCCCCGCCCCCGCCCCTTCCTGACGTTCCGAAATCTGGAAATACCTGAACCTGGGCCCGGGTGTTTCCAGATTTGTGATGTCAGAAACACATTGAAAGCCCGGAATCCGGAACGGCCTCGGTCTGGATTTTTTAGGCGCTGCACCTGTATATAAATGCAAATTATTGTTGTTATACCTCTCTACTTGTTTTGGAGGAAGATGGAAAGGAGGAACAACATAGGAACAGGTTGTTCAGCCCCTCGAGTCTGTTCCACCAATCAGTTGGATCATGGCTGATCTGTACTTCAATTCCATTTACCCGCCTTTGCTCCATATCCCTTGATACGCTTACCGAAGAAAAATTTATCATCTCAATCTTGAAAATTTTCAATTGACCTTTTGGCATAGAGAGTTGCAGAATTTCACTCACCCTTTGTGCGAAAAAGCACTTCCTGATTTTACTCATAACTGACCTAGCTCTGATTAATGATTGCACCACCCTGTTCTGGAGTTCTCCACCAGAGGAAATTGTTTCCTTGGGCCCAAATTTGGCCCTCCCGTTTTTTTGGCACATTCACGTGAGATGCGCCAACTTCCTACACTCAAAACTGCGCCGAAAAGATATCCCCGGATTCTGGCCCCTCTGCCGATTGTCCTTGTGCTTGGTGTGGCATGGCAATTCCATTGGGGCTTGCAGAGTTAGGGCCGTGCGGCTGAAAGAGTGCCGGAAGGGGGGCGGAGCTAGGGCCCAGCGAATGTAAGAGTGCCGGCAGCGTTGCGCATGCGCGTTGGAGCGTTCGCGCATGCACCATAGGGAATAATATTGCCAATCGGTCATTTTTAAAGGGAAAGGAAGCTGATTGATTTTTGGTGCCGTGAGGAGAAATCAGATACTGGAATCACTGAGTGCTCTGTGTTGCTGCTAAAGTTCCAGAAGGAGTGCTGTATAGGTGAAAATCATTGCTGCATGCAAAATTAGGACTGTGTGTTTTGAAAAATCACTGAGTGTCAATTCAATACAGCAATGCAACAACGTGCACCAAGAACGGAGAATTTCTTGCATGACGAAGTGGAGACACTAGGTAATGTCATTGAGATCAGATGGCAGGAGCTGGATACCAACAACAGAAGTCGCACAAAAGTGGCAACCAAAGAAATGAAGAAGCGCTGGAACCAAGTTGCAGAAGATTACTGCGCGGTGGTGAATACCACGAGATCTGGAAGCCAATGTAAAAAGACATGGCAGGACCTTGGTCAAGTCGTTAGTGTAAGTAATATTTTCATTTATTCAATGCAATTGCAATTGTAAATGTGACCAGCTGTATATGTCCCACCCAGCAGAAAGACACCATCTCTAAAAAGTTGCATTTTCATCTTTGCAGAAGAAATTGGCCCACAACAGAAGGGAAAGAACTCGAACAGGAGGAGGCCCGCCAAATCTGCACCAGCTGACACCCTTGGAACAGAGGGTTACTGCTTTTTCTCCAGATAGGACCCATCAATCAGTAGAGCACAAGCTGGGCCCACACGCGAGGGAGAAGGTAAGTCCTGAAAATTCATCGTGGCCCTTCAAATCAACCTGCTGCCTGACATGCTATGTGTGAGCCTACTCATGCCACCAATCCTGCCCCCTCCTGTGCTGCTAACCATTTGACTGTTTTGTTATGTTTTGCAGAATCTGATGCCAATCCTGAAGATCCAGAAGAAGATTCAGACGCGTACGAGCCTAACCCTGCAGACCAACTTGTGGGGGTGTGGAGGGGCTGGGCATGGAGTTATATGAAGAGGACAATGTTGAAATAAATAGAGTTGAGGCCACATTAACGGACTTCACGTTGCCAAACACTTCCATGAGTTCTGGTGTGACATTCTTTGGTTTCAGCCCGTCCCCGTCCATGTATAGTGGTTTAAGTTCTGATGTGATATTCCATGATTTCCCAAGTTCCGAGGTTGCGGGTCCCAGTGCTGGTGAGATGCAGCATGGAACACCCAGGGCCCCACCGTCCCAGCCTGCGCCTCCCACTGGGTGGGTGCCGCGAGGCAGACCCAGGGTGATGGGAAGGAGAAATTGACCACGCCCGCCTGAGATGAAGGATGCAACAGATGTGGTTCAGGTGATGGCATTGGGTGCGGAGAGCAATGACCTTACCCGATCACTCGTGCACACCATCAGTGGGGTGGGTGATGAGGTTAAGGGACTGTCGGGAAAAATAACAATAATGGCACGGGAAATGGGAATGATTTCCGGGTACATCAGTGAGGGAATAGTATCCCTGAGGGAGAGATTGTCAGAGGCAGTGGAAACGACGGCACAGGCCATCAGGGAGGGAATGTCAGGCAGAGGAAACAATGGTTAGTTTGGAGCAATTATTAGCTGTCCAAACTGGCATAAGTGGCCAAAATGGGCGTAGGTGTCTGGTAACGTCCCCTTTTGAACAAAACTAAACTAAACTAAAAAAATCCTAACTAACTCACTTACACTGATGCAAATTGAATGTGCAAAATGGGGATTTTTAAGATATTCCAAGAAAAGCGGAGCAAATCCTGGACAATTTTGGGCCCCCTGTATCTACCTCATCGAATTCCATTATCACCTTAAACCCAAGGGGGAATACAAGCCAAGTTTATACAACCTAGCCTCACCCTTTCAGCCCCAGTATCATTCTGTTGAAACTGCTGTACCCACTCGAAGGTAAATATATATCCCTCCGGAAGTGCATTACCGAAAACTGAACACAGTACTCTAGATAAGGTCTGACCAAGGCTCTGTACAACTTAAACAAACGGAGAATTTTAACCCTCAGAAACAGGTGGGTTTGCTTTGGATTGGAAGTTAAAAAGCAAAAATTCTGAAACAACAACCCAGCTCACCTCAAACCCGCCCACTTACCGTTTTAACTGAGGTGGGATGTGGGGCGGACAACGAATACGATCACAGGAGGTGGGTTGGTTATTCAAATATTTTCAGGAGGCTGTGTGCCTTCATTTTAACAGTGATTCTGTTTTTAACCACAGTCGGCTGGGTTTCCCAGGCCTCAGCAGGTGAAAGGAGGAGAGAAGGGCTGAGTTACATAGAAACATAGAAAATAGGTGCAGGAGCAGGCCATTCAGCCCTTCTAGCCTGCACCGCCATTCAATGAGGTCATGGCTGAACATGAAACTTCAGTACCCCCTTCCTGCTTTCTCGCCATAACCCTTGATCCCCCGAGTAGTAAGGACTTCATCTAACTCCTTTTTGAATATATTTAGTGAATTGGCCTCAACTACTTTCTGTGGTAGAGAATTCCACAGGTTCACCACTCTCTGGGTGAAGAAGTTTCTCCTCATCTCGGTCCTAAATGGCTTACCCCTTATCCTCAGACTGTGACCCCTGGTTCTGGACTTCCCCAACATTGGGAACATTCTTCCTGCATCTAACCTGTCTAAACCCGTCAGAATTTTAAACGTTTCCATGAGGTCTCCTCTCATTCTTCTGAACTCCAGTGAATACAAGCCCAGTTGATCCAGTCTTTCTTGATAGGTCAGTCCCGCCATCCCGGGAATCAGTCTGGTGAATCTTCGCTGCACTCCCTCAATAGCAAGAATGTCCTTCCTCAAGTTAGGAGACCAAAACTGTACACAATACTCCAGGTGTGGCCTCACCAAGGCCCTGTACAACTGTAGCAACACCTCCCTGCCCCTGTACTCAAATCCCCTCGCTATGAAGGCCAACATGCCATTTGCTTTCTTAACCGCCTGCTGTACCTGCATGCTAACCTTCAAATGACTGATGTACCATGACACCCAGGTCTCGTTGCACCTTTTCCTAATCTGTCACCATTCAGATAATAGTCTGGCTCTCTGTTTTTACCACCAAAGTGGATAACCTCACATTTATCCACATTATACTTCATCTGCCATGCATTTGCCCACTCACCTAACCTATCCAAGTCACTCTGCAGCCTAATAGCATCCTCCTCGCAGCTCACACTGCCACCCAACTTAGTGTCATCCGCAAATTTGGAGATACTGCATTTAATCCCCTCGTCTAAATCATTAATGTATAATGTAAACAGCTGGGGCCCCAGCACAGAACCTTGCGGCACCCCACTAGTCACTGCCTGCCATTCTGAAAAGTACCCGTTTACTCCTACTCTTTGCTTCCTGTCTGACAACCAGTTCTCAATCCACGTCAGCACACTACCCCCAATGCCATGTGCTTTAATTTTGCACATTAATCTCTTGTGTGGGACCTTGTCGAAAGCCTTCTGAAAGTCCAAATATACCACATCAACTGGTTCTCCTTTGTCCACTTTACTGGAAACATCCTCAAAAAATTCCAGAAGATTTGTCAAGCATGATTTCCCTTTCACAAATCCATGCTGACTTGGACCTATCATGTCACCATTTTCCAGATGCACTGCTATGACATCCTTAATAATTGATTCCATCATTTTACCCACTACTGAGGTCAGGCTGACCGGTCTATAATTCCCTGTTTTCTCTCTCCCTCCTTTTTTAAAAAGTGGGGTTACATTGGCTACCCTCCACTCGATAGGAACTGATCCAGAGTCAATGGAATGTTGGAAAATGACTGTCAATGCATCCGCTATTTCCAAGGCCACCTCCTTAAGTACTCTGGGATGCAGTCCATCAGGCCCTGGGGATTTATCGGCCTTCATTCCCATCAATTTCCCCATCACAATTTCCCGACTAATAAAGATTTCCCTCAGTTCCCCCTCCTTACTAGACCCTCTGACCCCTTTTATATCCCTTTCATGAGGTAAGTGCCTTTTCAGCACTGCAGGTCCAACAAGTTTACCAGTATACCCCCTCTCCATCCCCCCCCCACCCCGAGCTAATATTCAGCCTATAAGAAACATAAGAAATAGGAGAGGAGTAAGCCATTTGACCCCTCAAGCCTGCTCCGAAAGTTAACAAGATCATGGCTGATCTGATCATGGACTCCGTTCCACTTCCCTGCCCGCTCCCCATAACCCTTTATTCCCTTATCGCTCAAAAATCTGTCACCGATTTAAATATATTCAATGACCTAGCCTCCACAGCTCTCTGGGGCAGAGAATTCCATAGATTTACAACCCTCTGAGAGAAGAAATTCCTCCTCATCTCAGTTTTAAATGGGCGGCCCCTTATTCTGAGACTATGTCCCCTAGTTTTAGTTTCCCCCATGAGTGGAAATATCCTCTCTGCATCCACCTTGTCAAACCCCCTCATTATCCTATATGTTTCGATAAGATCACCTCTCAGTCTCCTGAACTCCAATGAGTATAGGCCCAACCTACTCAACCTTCATAAGTCAACCCACTCATCTCCGGAATCAACCTCGTGAACCTTCTCTGAACGCACTCCACTGTAAGTATATCCTTCTTAAATAGTCCTAACTTCCTCCACTTTTGTATTCCAGCCCGCTTGAGATAAAGGCCAACGCTGCAATGGTCCTTTTGATTTCATTTTGTAGCTGTGCACTTGCACTTTTAGTGATTTGTGTACATGGACACCTTTTTCTCATCCACTGTTCCTAGGCATGATTCAACTTGTAATTTTTGAATGTGGATGACTTCATACTTCCCTCCATTGAACTCCATCTGCCACAGTTTTGCCTACTCACTTCATTTGTCTATGTCCCTTTGCAACTTCCTGCTCCCATCTACACAACTTTATTGTGCCTCCTAACTTTGTGGCATCTGCAAACTTGAAAATACAACTCTCTTTTCAATATCCAAGTCATTAATAAGTACACTGAAAATCTGAGCTGCCAGTACAGATCCCTGGGGCACACCACTCATCACATCTCACCAATCAATGGTTATCTCCAACTCTCTGGTCTTTTATTCATGCTAATAATCTCTTTTGCGGAAACATATCAAATGCCTTCTGGATGTCCACATAGACAACATTCATAGACGCTCCTGAGCAACCATGCTCATGACCTCAACCAAATGCAAATGGATTAGTCAGACTCTCTTTGATCAGTTCATACTTGTCTAAGTGCTCAGCCACTCTGTCCCTGATAATAGATTCCAGTAACTTCCCCACGATTGATTTTAAGCTGACATGTCTGTAGTTTTCTTCTCGCTCCAACTTTTTAAATAATGGAGTTACATTTGCAATTTTCCATTGAGAGAGCTTTGGAAAATTGTGACTAATGCATCTGTAATTTCCTCGCCTATTTCTTTTAGTACCCTGGGATGGGAACCACAGGTCCTCAAGGTTCAAATTTCTTAAGTCCAATGATTTTCTTCTTTAACTTCTTTAACTTGTATTTAAATGCACTAAGTTCCTCCCGTTGACTTAGTTTTAGATTCACTTATACCGCTGGTATATTGTCCCCTTCCTTTATTGTGAAAACAGGTACAAAGCTCTTGTAGAAAAAATCTAGTCGCATATGTGTTCAAGGCCATGGCCACCTTGATGGCCACTAGCAGGAGGATCTGAGGAAGCATTTACACTTGAGGCAATCTTGCTGCACCCACCTTTACCCAGCCACCCATAACTACAGGTGCACCTGTCTAGACATGTCTGAGGAGATCTGCCTTCACCCATACACCACTAGGGAGGCAGTCACAGAAATATGTTGTCTCCTCAAGTTAGATCTTCACAGAAGTTCTAGGACAGACTCTGTCAATGGCTGTGAAGGTGACTGTTGTCTTGAAGACAAATACTGCTGGATCCTCTCAAGCAACAGCTGATGCATAAAGCATGTGACATGCCATGTTTTCCAGAGCTAAGTACTTTCTCACGTTCCCTATGTTAAATAGCCATCATGAGAAACTATTGCATGTAGCAGGTTTCCCCATGTGCAGGGCATTATTGATTGTATGCGTGTGAATGTAAGGGCTCCTACCCAAATTCCTCAGCCTTCATGGCCTCGTTCCTCGCTCCTCCAGCTCTACAAATTCCTCTCCGTTCCTCTGACACTGGCCTCGTGCTTCCTTCAACCCATCATTGATGGTTGTGCCTCCAGCTGCTCTGGTATTCATTCCCTAAACCTGTCTGGCTCTTCACCTTCCTCTCTCCCTTCAAGACCACTCTTAAAATCAGCTTCTTTGACAAAACTTTAGGCCACCCCTCCTCCTCCTCTTTGGCTCAGCATCCATTTTTTGATTATGTCTCTGTGAAGTGCCTCAGGATGTTTTTGTACATTAAAGATGGTGTATAAATGCAAATTGTTGTTGCTGAAAAGGGTTATATGTGCATCTGGTCTGTGGCCATAAGGACAAATTATCGGCACGAATGCCTTCTACCTTGGTAGCTGTCATGATGCATTGATTTGGTGACAATCTATGGTGCTACCATTATTTGAAGGAACAAAAGACTGGACAGATAGCTTCACTGGGATGAAAGGTTTCCTCGTCAGTCCTGGCTCATGAACACTGTTCTCTCTAAGATGCGCGGCTGCGTGCCCATGCAATAATTCTCGAGCTGCCGCGCAGTTGAATTGAAATGGTGCGTAGAGTGGAACAGCAGCTAGAGTTGCGCATGCGCACAAGATCACATTCTGTACATGCACTGGTTTTGCCAAGACCATGCATGCGCTGTAACCCCACGTGGCAGCCAACAAGACTGGATCCGTTGGGGTGAGGGTGGGGGAGAGTGAGGATCGAAAGGGGAGAGAGAAGCGAGAGTGGGAGAGAGAGACAGATTGTTGGGGAGAGAGACAGACTGGGCGAGAGAGGCTGGGGAGAGAAACAGATCGTTTGGGGGAGAGAGACAGATCATGGGGGAAAGAGAGACTGGGGAGAGGAACAGATCGTTGCGGAGAGAGACTGACTGTTGGGGCGAGGGAAAGAGAAAGAAAGTAAGATTGGAGAAAGAGAGAGAGAGAAGGGGTAGAGAGAGACTGGAGAGAGAAATTCCTGTGCTTTTTGCAATAGTGGTAAAAAGAAATCTAACATCCGCTGTCAGAGCCTTATTATTACATACGACTTTTTATTGACTTAAAAAAATATATCATTGAGACATTTAGGAAGAGAACAAAAAAGGGGAAAAGCAAAAACCGTTTTATTTTGCCTGTCGCTTCTACAGTCCGAACAAGTCCTAGGAATAATGTAAATATAGATTTCCTCGTAAATATTTGGTGGAGTGTTAATGGAAACAAGAGTTATGTAATAATGTATAACAATTGTGAGAAGCTACTTTAGAAGAAACCACTATTTGTTTATTGAGAAAGACACAGAAAATACTTTGATAAAACTGATGATGTACAATTTCGATTTGGTATAAATGTTGGAAATAGGAGATTAAAAATTGAGAGTACAATGAAGTTAGTTTCCTGCTATTTAATTGCGAAGTACCTAAAATAATTCAACACTTTTTGTGATGAGAACAGGGATTAATATTGTGGGGAATGTTTGAGAGAAAAACATTAGAAGTGACATTCATAAATTAACATCTTTACGTCACCATATTAGTTTCCAAGTCAGTCTGATTAGTTCTCCTGTCCAGGAAGAAAGATGAATGATTATTTCTGTTAAATCCTAGCTTTTCCTGCTTTTTGTTTTTAATTCGGTGACGCAAATTGTGTATGTGTTTTTCTACACTTATGAATAAGTGCTGTATTTCTGACATGTTAAATGGGGGGGGGGGGGGGCGGTGCTGGTTCAAGAAGACAATGCTTATTAATGGAAGTGAGTGAAGTTGAAAATACTGTTCAATTCTTTTTAATACTGTGAACTAAAGAACTGCAGCACTTTATATTTGTTAATTATCTGGTTGCATTGTGAATAATAATCTAACTATTTATGTGGACGTGTAGCACGTCAGCGCTATAGGAAAGCTGCTGCTCCTGTTGCTTGTGCAGCCTTTGCTACAGTGACATGAGGGATGAGTTTATATGTAATTTTTTTAGGGATGCTGACCAAGGGACATGTGGCTCTTTGTCGGCCGGGGCGGACACGATGGGCCGGAATGGCCTCCTTCTGCACAGTATGTTTCTGTTTTCTATGGGCTAATCTGTTAAAAACTTTAAAATGAATACGAATTGCATGATTAGATATGCCTCTTTCAGCTCCCTTTGGATTGTTTGTCGATACATAACCGTGTAACTGAGTAACGTTTTTGAAGTGTTAAAGCATTATTATGCAATTCTTTCATATCCCAGTCATTTCTGACATTTTTTTTAAAATAGAATTTGTACATGACGAATTAAAAGCTTTTAATTCATTCTACCATAAACAAACTTGCAGAATGTAAGGCATGTAAATGATAAATTAATTTCAATAATAGATACGTGTGAGGTGCTGCTTTGGTAGGAGGAATAAGGATGCTACCTAATCCTTGGAAAATAAGGGGTAGCGATGCAAAAAGATCTCGGATATAGATTCACAAATCATTAAAAGTAGCAACACAGGTTTAAAAAAAGCCATAAAAGTGCAAATAAAGCACTAGGGTTCATTTCTAGAGGAATAGAATTGAAAAACAGAGAAGTTATGTTAAACTTGTATAGAACCATGTCTGATTGTCTCATGATTTGAGATGGTGGGGTGGTAATATGGCAGTACTGTATATATGCTTTAAAGTGTTTGCTGTAACAGTGGTTGTTGCAGCAGTAGTTATTGTATAATTTTCTCACTGTCGAAAAGGTCGTGCTCAAAGGAGTTTATAGCCCACTTCGTACAAAAGAAAATGAGGGAACATTGCTCATGGCTCCCTTGAGACAGTCACAAATGAGCTGAATAGCAATATAATGAGGTAGACCTCTTGGCCATTAGGATCGTGGTCAAGAATACTTCAGAGTATTGGAATGTTAAAACAAACTTGGCTCTTTGCTGGGGCAATCCAATCTATTCTCCGTGACTGTGCCCTTGTATCTTCTGCTTCAGATATTTATCCAATTTTACATTAAAAAATGTGGCAAAGCATTACATAAGAACATATAAAAACATTCTTTACTCCAACAACCCTTTGAGTAAAGCATTTTCTCCTAACTTCTCCTCTCACTCTCGGTGATCATTTTAAGTTGATGAGCCTTCATCACTGATTCCCTAACTAGAAGAAATAGATTTTCTCACCCTATACTTTTAAAAGCCTCTATTACATCTCCTCTTAGTCTTCTCTGCTTCAGGGGAAATACATCCATTTTATTCCGCCTAATCCTGCCAGGTGCCTGTCTGCTCAATTTATCTTATCCTGGTACTTCCTCTTTGAAAATATATGGTGCACGTCTTCTGTGATCTAAGCTATCTCCATCAACTGTTGGTGCTGCCTGGACCTGCACACGATCTGGCATATTGTGATTTATTTGAGAGGAGTGGTTGGGTGGGGCATGGCACTGATGGATAGCTCAAACTATGAAATTACTACCATTTCCCTGCTGATGGGTGTTCCTTCAGAATGTCCCATGCTCTGTACGGGAGTAGCAATATGGAGTTGTCTAAGCTCTGTGTAGACACCTCTTCAAACAGCGCCTTTATGGTAAGATATTGTGAGACTGATATTCTTGGGTAAGGGGCAACAATCTTGCATAAATTCTAAAGGGTGCCTGCCCAGGATCGCCACTGTTGATGCCACCAAAGTTAGCATGGTCAAGGGGAGTTCCCATATTTTGTCTGTTACCCCAGCATTTTGAAAGTGAACAAGGAGAAACTCCTATGTATTGGACCCCAGTTGGAGCATTCATTAGAGAAACTAGAGAAGCTCAGCCTCGGCTGCAGACCAATGCCATTGGGGTTCCACCGCACATGGCCCTGAAGTAGCCACTCTCCCGATGGCGGTCTGCAGTTCGGGCATGCGTCATTGCGTATATGCTGGTAGTGGACTCCTTAAGAACATAAGAAATAGGAGCAGGAGTAGGCCATTCAGCCCTTCGAGCTTGCTCCACCATTCAATAAGATCTTCTACCTCAACTCTGGAAAGCTGGATTGCTCTTGGTTGGCCGGCACGGACACGATGGGCTGAGATGGTCTCCTTCCGTGCTGTAAATCTCTATGATTCTATGAACTCCACCTTCCCGCACTATCCCCAAATCCCTTAGTTCCCTCCGTATCCAAAAATCTATCGATTTCTGTCTCGAACATACTCACTGACTGAGCATTCACAGCTCTCTGGGGTAAAGAATTACAAAGATTCATCACCCTCTGAGTGAAGAAATTCCTCCTTGTCTCAGTCCTAAATGGCCGCCCCCTTATCCTGAGACTATGCCCCCTTGTTCTAGACTCCCCAGTCAGGGGAAACAACCTCCCAGCATCAACCCTGTCAAACCCCTTAAGAATTTTATATGTTTCAATGAGATCACCTCTCATTCTTCTAAACTCTAGGGAATATAAACCTAATCTGCACAATCTCTACTCGTGGGACAATCCTCCCCCTCCCAGGAATCAGTCTAGTGATCAACATTGTAGGGTCCTTGGCACATGTGTGATGCTCGAGACATGGTGGACACTGTGCTCTGGGGTCACATCCACATGGATACCTACATAAACCGAAGGACATACCTTAAAATGCTGTGACTAAGACACCTCTTCAAACAGCGCCTTTATGGTAAGATATTGTGAGGCTGATATTCTTGGGTAAGGGGCAACAATCCTGCATAAATTCTAAAGGGTGCCTGCCTATGATCGCCACTGTTGATGCCACCAAAGTTAGCGTGGTCAAGGCGAGTTCCCATATTTTGTATGTCACTGGTAAGTGACCATGACACTAGGGGTGCACCTAGGTTTACAAGTTAGCCCCATGACCCGGACTAACCAGCTACGGTGGGTGCTCAACCCCCCCCCCCCAAACTGGAAACATCTCTTGGGTTCCCACAGTAGCCCTCTTTGTAAGGCGGCTGCGTTTAATTATTACTTTTTTAAACTTGCAGAGCATTTCTTCAGAGGACCAGACCATAATCCTGGCCTGAAACCCTCAAGCAGGTCCTACCTCTGCTGATCGTTGCCATGGCTTGCCCAGTCTCTCTAGCATTCCTACGCTAGATCCTTCTGAGAGCTAGAGACACAGGAACTCCCAATGTCAACCCTTTCATTTTCCCTGGCCCTGCCCCCCACCCCCACCCCCACACTGAAGGCCATGTTTGGGCTGGGTGAAGGCACTGCCACAACTGACTATTCCAAAATCCCCAATGTTAAGCCAGGACCTGAATTTTCCAGATCCTAGCCTAATATCCGGCTCTTCTGTTACACCTGGCTAGCGTGAGTCAGAAGGCCCATGGATTTTCAGTCCGTGTGTTACTCCATATGTCCTATGTGTCAATGAATGAATATGTCGAGAGAGAATGAATTATCATTAAATATAGCAAATAGATGCTGGTTCCCAAAGTGGATTCTCCAAGTTCAGGTTTGTAATGTAAATCTTCTTGACACTTCTTAATCACAACTCGGACAACAACAAAAATTAATCACCAAAGTCATAAGGATGCAAACTGTCAATGAAACATATTGAAATCTTAAATGGCACTGTAATTGGTGTTCTCTTGCAAAATCCAGATGGATCAGAATGCTGGAATGGTCTGGAAGAATTTGAAGCTAAATTTGTGAAATGTAAAAGCAAAGGCAGATAATTTTGAAGATCCAATGGGAACAAGTTACACAAAAGTAAACAACCTATTACGATATGGCCGATAGGCCTCGAGAAAATGTCAATTCCATCGTCATTAACTGAGGAAAACTGATAGATATCTACCTAAGTAACCTTTAGTCTAGAAACTCCAGGCAAGAGGGCCTTTTAGTAGACTGAGAGTTATGTCGCACAGAACATAATATAAACAATTCTAGTAACACAGTTGAAATTCCCAAAAGAAATAACCAAATCAGACTGTTTTGTTGACAGAAAAGAAAAGAACAGTATAGTATTCTCCATTTGTTCTTCAACTGCCCATACAATTATGCTTTAGGCCATTTGCTACAATGTATATCATCATTCCTTAATAAATAATAAGTATATTTTAAATAATACCAATCAAAGAGCCCAAGGTAGAAATGGATGATATTACTTTGGGAAGCATTAAAGTTAAACTATCAAAAGGGAAGCCCTGAAATTCATACTGGATTAATTTTATTTTATTTAATCATCATCATCAGCATAGGCAGTTCCTCGGAATCGAGGAAGACTCCTAAAGTGAGTCCTTTGGTGGCTGAACAGTCCAATACGAGAGCCACAGACCCTGTCACAGGTGGGACAGACATTCGTCGGGGGGGGAGGGTGGTACTGATTTGCTGCACGCTCCTTCCGCTGCCTGTGCCTGACCTCTTCACACTCGCGGCGTTGAGATTCGAAGAGCTCAACGCCCTCCTGGATGCCCACTCTCCACCTAGGGCGATCTTCGGTCAGGGACTCACAGGTGTCAGTGGTGCTGTCGCACTTTTCCAGGGAGGCTTTGAGGGTGTCCTTGTAACGTTTCCGCTGCCCACCTTTAGCTCATTTGCCGTGAAGGAGCTCCGCATGAAGCAATTGCTTTGGGAGTCTCATGTCTGGCATGCGAATTATGTGACCTGTCCAGCGAAGCTGATCGAGTGTGGTCAGTGCTTCAATGCTGGGGATGTTAGCCTGGGCGAGGACACTGATGTTGGTGCGCCTGTCCTCCCAGGGGATTTGTAGGATCTTGCAGAGATATCGTTGGTGATATATCTCCAGAGACTTGAGGTGTCTTCTGTACATCGTCCATGCCTCTGATCTATACAAGAGGGCGGGTATTACTACAGCCATGTAAACCATTAGCTTGGTGGTAGATTTGAGGGCCTGGTCTTCGAACACCCTTTTCCTCAGGCGGCCAAAGGCTGCATTGGTGCACTGGAGGCGATGTTGAATCTCCTCATCAATGTCTGCCTTTGTTGATAAAAGGCTCCCGGGGTATAGGAAGTGGTCCACATTGTCGAGGGCTGTGCCGTGAATCTTGATGACTGGGGGGCAGTGCTGTGCGGCGGGGGCAGTGCTGTGCGGCGAGGACAGGCTAATGGAGGACCATTATTATCCTGTTTAATGTATTTTTATTTTCTGGACCATTTTCTCCCCATGCTATACGCAAAAGCCAAAATGATCTTCTTCTGAAACTTTTCACATTGTCATTGTTGAATCAAATTCTGAGAAGTGTGAAAGAGTATTAGCCTAGGTTGGTTCTTTTGTTGTTTGTCTCTTCATCCACATACAGAAGCACCTAGCTTTCATTAGGCATGTCCCCTGATCACATGATTGAGATGGGAGCCTCTCCATGTGGGGAACTTGCAAGCATGAACCCTACATTTAACTGTACGCACCCATTGAAACTGTTTTTTTTTTTGGCTTGCAAGTTGTAATCTGAGAACTGATTATAAACATGTAAACTAGTGGCTTTTATTGTACTGCCGTTTAGTAAATTCTCGTTCAGTCATAAAGTTATTTACTGATCACATGCTTCATGTATAATAACTAGTAGTTTTATCATTGTTTTTACCAGTTTTGATTTTCCTTAAAACTGCAATCACATTCCTGTTTGCAATCCTCACAAGAGAAAAGACAAGTAATAACCTGTACCTAAAATTAGACTGCTTTGTTAGCAGAAAAGAATAACACAGTATAGTATTCTATCATGTGTCCTTCAACTGTCCAGTTAAATATGATTTAAACTATTTGCAACAAAGCATATCATCATTTCTTATAGTATTTACAGATAGCTAGTTGAGTCCTTTAAAGAACTAACTAAATTATGAGCCATTGTGGATATATTGAACTCATTCACTTTGTTTTTTTTTAATCTATCCTGGCATAACTCCAAATTTTAGTGATAAGTCTGGAACTAACATGTCTGACTACCACCAGGGAACATAGTGCCATTTTTCCCGCAACTATGCCGCAGAAGCCAAAAATAATGCTAGCAAATTGTTATGATTCACATCTGCTGGGGCCTGCCTGTGGCCTTTGCTTATGGGTTTGTGAGTGCGTGTTCTTTTTTGTTCTTCTACAAAGATGGGTAGGAAAGCAAATTGTGAGGAGGACACAAAAAATCAGCAAAGGGATATAGACAGGCTAAGTGAGTGGGCAAAAATTTGGCAGATGGAGTATAATGTGGGAAAATGTGAGGTTATCCACTTTGGCAGAAATAATACAAAAGCAAATTATAATTTAAATGGAGAAAAATTGCAAAGTGCTACAGTACAGAGAGACCTGGGGGTCCTTGTGCATAAAACTCAAAAAGTTAATAGGGTGTCCCTTGCAACTCCCCAAGGCTCCTTGTGGTACCTCTGGCTCTTGGTCCTCCTTGCTCAGATCCTTCACAAGAGTTTAAGAACATAAGAACATAAGAAATAGGAGCAGGAGTAGGCCATTTGGCCCCTCGAGCCTGCTCCGCCATTCAATAAGATCATGGCTATTTGATCATGGACTCAGCTCCACTTCCCTGCCCGCTCCCCATAACCCTTTACTCCCTTATCGCTCAAAAATCTGTCTATCTCCACCTTAAATATATTCAATGACCCAGCCTCCACAGTTCTCTGGGGCAGAGAATTCCATAGATTTACAACCCTTTGAGAGAAGAAATGTCTCCTCATCTCAGTTGAGACTATGCTCCCTAGTATTAGTTTCCCCTGTGAATGGAAATAGCCTTTCTGCATCCACCTTTCCACCTTGTCGAGCCCCCTCAGTATCTTATAAGTTTTGATAAGATCACCTCTCATTCTTCTGAACTCCAATGTGTATAGGCCCAACCTACTCAACCTACCCTCATAAGTCAACCCCTTCATCTCCGGAATCAACCTAGTGAACCTTCTCTGAACAGCCTCCAGTGCAAGTATATCCTTCCTTAAATACGGAGACCAAAACTGGACGCAGTACTCCAGCTGTGACCTCACCAATAACCTGTACAGTTGTAGCAGGATTTCTCTGCTTTTATACTCTATCTCCCTTGCAATAAAGGCCAATATTCGATTTGCCTTCCTGATCACTTGCTGTACCTGCATACTAACTTTTTATATTTCATGCACAAGTATCCCCAGGTCCCTCTGAACTGCAGCATTTTGTATTTTTTTTCTCCATTTAAATTATAATTTGCTTTTCTGTTATTTCTGCCAAAGTTTCTTCTGGCTCTCCTTCACGATAGACTTCTCTGTGGCCAAATTATGGAGACAGCATCAGACAGCTATGATGCGGGAGAACCTGCCAGGAGAATAGAGCAATCTGTCCCTTTAACGCAACTAGCAGCTAAATGCCAGCACAGGAAACGGTAGTGCCAGGTTTTTATGGCGGCAATCTGTTTCTGATGCTATTAGAGGAAATCTGTCTGCAAGGACTTCTAGCATTCACTTACATATAATTTACATTGCTGAACTCTCTTCTGGTGCAGTCAAGTGCAGACAGCAGTAAAACCATAGAGGAAGTTCATGTGTAGTGCTATTCAAGAGCAAAATGGGAGCAAGGATTAGTGCCCATTTTTACTCTGCATTTCTACTTTTTTTGGCACACTTTTTGGGAGGTCAGAAGGAAATCAGCCCTCTGATTTTTGGTTAGGCAATGGTGAAATGTATTTCCCGTGCTGCTGTTAAGATTAAGGGGGAGAAATTTGGGAGAGCCCATTTTTGGGTTCCCTCCCCTGCTCCCATGCAGGGTAATTACAAATAGTGAGGTCCGAAGAGCCTGGATATTGGGCCTCGGACCTCATTAGATTGAAGATGGCGCTGCAGGAGGAGGCCACGCAAGTAAGTGCTGCAAGTTCGGGCCGCTGCTCAAAATTTGGGGGCTTTGGCCTGAAAAATAGGCGCACGCAGCTCAATTTAACAATTTAATTCCCTGAGTATATGTGCTGTGGTGGTTATGTGTCGGTTTCCCTTCTATAAGGTAGATTATATGCCTTGTTTCTTTAATGCTCTTGTAATGGGTTTTGAGTATGTTTCCTGTGATGTTCTGGCGGTGATCTATTTGTTTTGTTAATGGTGGAATTTGAATCTCCCATGCTACTCACGTCCATTCTCCAACACACACATTAAATTCAATCAAACACTCGCCCACATACCTCATGTTCACTCCCAATGTCAAATATGCCATTTAAGGACTAGCATGTAAATAAGGACTTCAGTAAATTTCTTGTGCACTGGATATCAATTGCACATTCTTAGTTTGCTGCCTAACTATTAAATGAATATTTGACCCTCAGTTGAGTAATGAAGTTTTGAGTTACCTGGTCGCATTTTGATTCAATAAACATGAAAACAGGACTCAGACAAAAAGCAGGAACTATAGACCAGTTAGCCTAACAGCAAAATTCGGTCAGGCAGAGTCAGCATAGATTTATGAAGGGGAAGTCATGCTTGACAAATTTGCTGGGATTCTTTGAGGATGTAACGAACAGATTGGATAAAAGGGAACCAGTGGATGTGGTGTATTTGGACTTCCACAAGGCATTTGACAAGGTACCACGTAAAAGGTTACTGCACAAGATAAAAGTTCATGGGGTTGGGGGTAATATATTAGCACGGATAGAGGATTGGCTAACGAACAGAAAACACAGAGAGTCGGGATAAATGGTTCATTCTCGGGTTGGCAAGCAGTAACTAGTGGGGTGCCGCAGGGATCAGTGCTGGGACCTCAACTATTTACAGTCTATATTACGACTTGGAAGAAGGGACCGAATGTAACGTAGCCAAGTTTGCTGATGATACAAAGATGGGAGGAGAAGCAATGTGTGAGGAGGACACCAAAAATCTGCAAAAGGACATAGATAGACAGGCTAAGTGAGTTGGCAAAAATTTGGCAGATGGAGTATAATGTTGGAAAGTGTGAGGTCATGCACTTTGACAGAAAAAAAATCAAAAAGCAAGATATTATTTAAATGGAGGAAGATTGCAAAGTGCTGCAGAACAGCGGGACCTGGGGGTACTTGTGCATGAAACACACAAGGTTAGTATGCAGGTACAGCAAGTGATCAGGAAGGCCAATGGAATCTTGGCCTTTATTGCAAAGGGGATGGAGTATAAAAGCAGGGAAGTCTTGCTACAGTTATACAGGGTATTGGTGAGGCCACACCTGGAATACTGCATGCAGTTTTGGTTTCCATATTTACGAAAGGATGTACATACTTTGGAGGCAGTTCAGAGAAGGTTTACTAGGTTGATTCCGGAGATGAGGGGTTTGACTTATGAGTAAAGGTTGAGTAGGTTGGGCCTCTACTCATTGGAATTCAGAAGAATGAGAGGTGATCTTATCGAAACGTATAAGATTATGAGGGACTTGACAAGGTGGATGCAGAGAGGATGTTTCCACTGATAAGGGAGACTAGAAATAGAGGGCATGATCTTAGAATAAGGGGCCGCCCATTTAAAACTGAGATGAGGAGAAATTTCTTCTGAGGGTTGTAAATCTGTGGAAATCGCTGCCTCAGAGAGCTGTGGAAGCTGGGACATTGAATAAATTTAAGACAGAAATAGACAGTTTCTTAAACGATAAGGGGTTATGGGGAGCAGGCAGGGAAGTGGACCCGAGTCCATGATCAGATCAGTCATGATCGTATTAAATGGCGGAGCAGGCTCGAGGGGCAGTATGGCCTACTCCTGCTCCTATTTCTTATGTTCTTATGTACACCGGGAATTTCCTCGGGGATTCTCCCGATCGGCCTCCGTAACTTCGGAGGAAGATTGACGGAATCCCCAGATAGATGTATAAATAGGGTTTCTGCCAAAGTTACGACGGCTGCTCGGGTGAACCCCTGAGGAAATTTCTGGCACCAAATTCTAAGTGCAGTCTTGGGGGATGGAATTCTTCTTGGTGATAACTTTACAAAAAAGCCGTTACATGTACAAAACAGAAACTCGTGCTTTGCACTTCTACTAACTGAAATTATTTCAGCTGCTTGATTGTTAATCCTTTGCTCAGAATTACTAGAGGGAAATTGCCCCTTAAGGCATTGATGAGGTTTGCAGAAGCCACACATTCATTATGTACAACTGTGTGGTTGTTTCAACATATTATTGTAAAGAACAATATTGCTACTGATTTAATATTCTGTTTTTTTTTTAAGCAGGTATTATCAATAGTGTATATCTACACTCTGTACATAGTATTTACAGCACAGAAACAAATCATGCCAATGTTTATGCTCCACAAGAGCCTCCTCCCATCCTTCTTCATCTAATCCCATAAACATATCCTTCTGTTCCTTTCTCCTTCATCTGTTTATCTAGCTTACCCAATCTATTTACTGTATATTTTCAAAAGGTTATCATGTAGGCGAGGATTAACACATTTAATAATTTAAAATTAATATCTTCTTTTGGTATAAATTACCAGTGCTGTGTTCAAATGCATGTGTGGCCATTGGCCTAGAAATTTACTACTGGTGAGCTGTGAGGGCCAATCGTGGCCCCAGGGAAGAACGAAGATTGGCTGGCGTGGATGCTGGCTGAGGCAGTGGGCAGGGTCCGGGATAGGAAGGGGGGTCAACAGCGGCCTGCGAGTTTAAGGTGGAGCCAGGAAGAGAACACCTACTCCTCCCGGCCCCACAATAGGTAAGTTTAAAAAGAAAAGATCTTTTGGCAGGCAGACCCCAGCAGTCCCTTTAAGGATTGCTGCTTTGAATGCCAAGCGCCAGAGAATACTGATCGCAGCATGCCGAGGTCAGTCACTGACGGATTTTGGAAAGGAGGCATCAAGCAGGCAGTAGGCCTCTTATTTACAGACGCCTGTAAAACGGGGGTGGCGCCAACGAATTTCTAGGCCATTGTGTTTAAACTTTGGATCAAACATGTTTCGTTGATGTTTTATAGCAGCTAGTTTTAATTGTACACACTAGATTTAATAGTATTTTCAAATATTTTTAGATATTCGTAGGCCAGAGGAACTTTCCCTGTTGAGACCACGAGATAACATCTTAAAAAAGAAGAGCAAAGAAAAGAACAATAAACATCCAATTAATGAAGATATTTTAGACTTGGACCAGGTGCCAGTATCCCCAGGATCAGTAGGTAATATTTTTGTCAGGGAAGTTTAAAAACAAAAAATTGGTTTATTTTCACAAGATGTGTATACACGAGGTTGATTTCTTCAGTAGTGCAATTGTTCTCTCAGAAAGCCTGTTTCATTTTATTTTCAGTGTATTATACACCTCTCAAAACATGCATTGAATTGTTATTTTTATTCCATCTAAAGCACAACCTGTTTCACATAAAAATGCACTCTTAAGAACTGAATAGAAACATGTAAATGTTGCCACAAATAACTTTTATTTTCTTTCATGTGCAGTATGCTTTAATTGATAACAGTAAAATCAATAACTTGACAAATAAATTAAAGGCTTTACTTAAAATTAATTTTAAGCAAAATAGTACTTCTGCTGTGCAATAGGACCAGCATATAGAATATGATCTTTCTGTAATCTGATGCCATCCCTCAGCCAACACATTGTATGGTGATGTACACTATCTCATTTTGTCTGTTCATTTTAGCTTATTGAGGAGGTGGAACCAACTGGTTTAGGGTGTGAGTGAGCAAGTTTAACTCTTTTTGCTAAAAGGACTGAAAAATATTTTTTTTTTGTAAGTTCAATTTTTTCTTATTTTCTCTCACTTTTTGAAGTCTCTCTGCACTCTAGACATTCCCAGTCTGAGATTAAGGGTTGGTGGCTTCTCTGACAATGCCAGTCTAGAAAGAGGTAGTCTGCATGACTAGTCTCCAGTTTCCTCCTTTCTGTGATGAGTGTGTTTTTTTTTGTAAGATGCCTTTCCATTATGTATTTGTGGGCAAGGCATAAACAAACACATGCCCTAGCACATTCGCAAGTTTTTAGATTGGTAGATAGCTACCTCTTTTCAACATGATGGCCCTGATACAGATCTCCGTAGCACTAGGGAGTACTCGTTTCCCAGGCACTGCAGAGTGGAAAAGGGACAGAGAACCATTATGTCATGTTTTGCCCCCTTTACATTGTTTTCTGATTTCCAGGGCTGCGCCAAAGGGGTAGACCTTCTCCAGATAGGCTCAGACAAAGTATAGCCATGGAGGGGGCACATCCAGCTCTCCTGTTTTACTTTTCTCTTCCGATCTGTATAGGGTGACCAGGCATTGGGGTATCTGAAGCAATTGGTAATAGATCTTGCATGGATCTCACTGTCTGAAGGGGTTAAACAGCAAGGCAAAGGAGATTAGAAAGGTATTTACCACCTCCTCCCCAATGATATTCAGGCTTGGCGGCTTTTAAGCTGCTGAAACAACTGACGGTGTAATGTTTCCCTTTCTTCACACACTGGTCCCCCTGTATTTCAAAACCAGCATCATCACCCCCTCCACAAAAGGCCCACCCTTGACCCCTCTATCCATTTAACTACCGCTCTATCTGCATCTTCACTTTCCTCTCCAAAGTCCTTGAACGTGTTTCTCACCTCCCATATCTGTTCCTATCATTTCTGCAACTTCGTTTGAATCTTTCCAATCAGGTTTCCGCCCCTGCCTCAACACTGAAACTGGCCTAACCAAACTCACCAAATTACATTTTGTGACTGTGACCACGGTGCATTATCCTTCCTCAAAATCTCTGCAGCCTTTGACAGGATCGACCGCATCATCCATCTGCAAATGTCTCTCCTCCAGTTTCTAGCTTAGTGGGACTGCCCTCACTTGGTTTCACTCTTGCATATCTGATTGGAGCCAAAGAATCTCTACTAATGTCTTTTCTTCCCACCCCTGCATTCTCACCTCAGGTTTCTACAAGAATCCATCCAGAATATAGTGTTGCGTCCCATTAAACTCTCCTGATCTTTCCAACTGACGACAAATTCCACAATAACAGCCTTTCAAGCTTATTGGTCACTTGGTGATCAATATTAATTATTTCTATCACCTATGTGGACCTTGTGTCCACCACTGTTTGTTAAGCAATCTGCAGAAACAGGTCAGACAATTCACTTTGAAACAGCATCTACATACTAGCCAGGGATCTGCATAATGAGGTCGACCTTGTCAAAGACTGCAGAGATGTTGAGGAGGGATAATGTACCATGTCCACAGTCACAAAATGCCATTTGTGAGTTTGGTTAGGCCAGTTTCAGTGCTGAGGTAGGGGGGGGGGGGGGTGGGGAAACCTGATTGGAAAGATTCAAATAGGAAGTTGCAGAATTGATAGGAACAGATATGGGAGGTGAGTGAGTAACACGTTCAAAGACTTTGGAGAGGAAAGTGAAGATGCAGATAGAGCGGTAGTTTACATGGATAGAGGGGTCAAGGGTGGGCCTTTAAAGGAGGGGTTGAAGATGCTGGTTTTTGAAATGCAGGGGGACAGTGTCTGAAGAAAGGGAAACATTACAGTGTCAGTTGTTTTACCCCCCTCAATGAGGCAGGCTGCTCTCAGTCAGCTGCCACAGAAAACTGTTTTAGAAAAACAATAAGCTATTGGACTCAATAAAATTCATTTCAAAATCTTTAATATAGAGATTCTTATGGGTTGAAATTGGACAGATCTCTGATCTTTCACATCCTTATCTGACTGACCTACACTTCCAGCCAGATATTCTCAGATTTTGTTGGGACATCCTAGAAAGACAGCTTCGAATTTGAGGTAGACTATTGAATGCAGTTCCTTCTCCCTCGCTAAAGTCTTCCTGCACCACTCATTGTTTCTCCTGCTGTCAGAGCAAATAACCTGCTCTCAGGCCTTTATCGAATTCACTCTTCAACAGCTACTGGGAGGTGTACAACAACAGGATGGAGCAGCTTGACTTCTAATTTTAAGTACTTTGCCTTCAGTGGATGCCATAGCAATTGAGATCAAAAATCATCATCATAGGCAGTCCCTTGGAATCGAGGAAGACATGCTTCCACTCCTGAAGTGAGTTCTTTGGTGGCTGAACAGTCCAATATGAGAGCCACAGGTGGGACAGATAGTCATTGAGGGAATGGGTGGGTGGGATTGGTTTGCCGCATGCTCTTTCCGTTGCCTATGCTTGATCAAGAATGTCCTGATGGGGAATTGCAGGCTTGAACCCATAGTGGCACCATGTGCTAGAGCACCAATGAAACATTGCATCAAATTGACAGTAAAAATAATTTTTACAAAGATGTAATTGATTATTGATCATTGACCTTGGTTACTGACTATTTCTAATAAGTAGGCCATGGCATTATTTTCACTAATAATCAGAACACTTGAATAAATTGGTCAATTTGAACAGCGTTAATACTATAATTTTCCTATGCTTAGCAGTCATTTGTTGTGTTCTTAAACTTTTGTATTCGCATTTGTGACATGCCTTATTGTGTGTTATTACCACATGGGAAAATAATACACCTGATACGATTTTCACATGTTTTACCTACTTTGAAATACTGAGTGGAAGATTTCCCCCAATCACTGTGAGCGCCATTGGAAAAATTGCATTCTAGTAAAATTGTATACATGTTCTAAATATATATTTTTTACAACTGTACAAGAAATAACAATGAGGAAATTGCCCCATTGGTTTTTTGATGTCACTCACGCATAGCAACCAAATGAAATATTGCCACATTATGCCATTCATACTTTGTAGTTAGTTAATTATAGAGAAGCCTGTCTTAATGATCTCCTATGTGGTGAGACTATGTGCCTACAATGAACATCTGTCATTAGTCCAAATTAGAATAATGAATCAGATTTAAAACTCCATCCTGAGATTAGACACCAAAAATCAGTATAAAGGTTATTGCCATATTACATTGTATTTCATTATTTACTTACTTCTAACAAAGTCCATGATTCAGAGTCAATGGTATAAATATTTCATCACTATAATCTGTCTCATTGTGCAGCAAGTCCTGGTCTGTACAGCAAGACTATGACTCCCATATATGACCCCATCAATGGAACACCTGTCTCTTCTACAATTACATGGTTCAGTGATAGTCCTCTAGCTGAACAGAACTGCAATATCCTGGCCGTCAGCCAGCCAAACCTTACACCGGAGGTACTGGCCAAAATGTACCGGCCGCAGAATCAAATCGACAAAGCAAAACTTAATGCTGGGTAAGACTGCTTGAAATAATTTGTTCACTTATTAACTTGAGTTTATAAATGAAGTAAAGGAAAGGAAAAGACTTGCATTTATATAACACCTTTCACAGCCTCAGGATATGCTCTTTAAAGTATCCTCTTTATAAACATTGTGGCAGTGGCTTTTTTTGTTCAACAGAAACAATTGTTTCTGAAGCTTTTAGGTTACATCATGTTGTCTTGATTAGGATCTGCCTTTGTGTATTTTTTTACATGAAATATTCTCTGTCATATAAACAGAATATTAGCTGAGCAGTTATCTTGAGACTGAGACAGATCATGTACTTAAACATAAGATTATTAGAGATCCTTAAACATAACTCCATGGAATCATAGAATGGTTACAGCACAGTAGGAGGCCATTCAGCCCATCGAGCCTGTGCCGGCTCTCTGCAATAGCACTTCAGCTAGTCCCACACCTCTGCCCTTTCCCTGTAGCTCTGCAACTTGTTTTCCTTCAGGTACTTATCCAATTCCCTTTTAAAAGCCACGATTGAGTCTGCCTCCATCACACTTTGAGGCAGTGCATTCCAGATCCTAACCATTTGCTGCATTAAAAAGTTTTCTCTCGTGTCGCCTTTGGTTCTTTTGCCAATCATCTTAAATCTGTGTCCTCTGGTTCTCAACCCTTCCGTCCGCCAATGAGAACAGATTCTCTCTCTCTACTCTGTCTAGACGCCTCATGCTTTTGAACACCTCCATCAAATCTCTCAACCTTCTCTGCTCTAAGGAGAACAATCCCAGCTCCTCTAGTTTGTCCATATAACTGAATTCCCTCATCCCTGGAACCATTCTCGTAAATCTTTACTGCACCATCTCTAAGGCCTTTACATCCTTCCTAAAGTGCATTGCCCAGAATTGGACACAATACTCCAGTTGAGGCCAAACCAGTGTTTTATAAAGGTTCATCATAATTTCCTTGCTTTTGTACTCTCTGCCTCTATTTATGAAGCCCAGGATCCAGTGTGCTTTTTGAACTGCTTTCTCAACTTACCCTGCCAACTTCAACAATTTGTGCACTTATACCCCAGGTGTCTCTGTTCATGCACCCCCTTTAGAATTGTACCCTTTAATTTATATTGCCTCTCCTCGTTCTTCCTACCAAAAGTTTTCTGCGTTAAATTTCATCTGCCACGTGTCCACCCATTTTACCAGCCTGTCTCTGGGCTCAATTTTCCCCAGTGATTTGCACTGTTTTTTTTGGAGCAGTTGCTCTTTTGGGCCTAAGTGGGGAAACTCTGTTTTTTCAAATCAATTTGCACCATGGTTACCATGGCAGCCCCATCTTTTTGGTGCAGATCAAGGCTCCACCCCCAAAACTAAAGGACAGGTTACGCCACGCCAAAATGAAGAAATCCAACGGGGAAACTTAGAACAATTTTTTTTGGTGTACTTGGGCCCTCAAAAATCGGGCATAACTCTTCAAGTACCGGACCGGAGACCGAGACTGGGACCGGACCAGCGAGTCCTTCGGGCGGGGTTGGAGATAAGTTGCTATTATGTGTTTTTCATTTCTTTTAATGTGTTGGGAGCTGGCTATATATGCTTCACTATCCCATCCAGAATCTTCACTGCTTCCTCTTTCACTATGACACTGGCAGCAGCATCTTCCTTGGTGAAGACAGATGCAAAGTACTCATTTAGTACCTCAGCCATGCTCTCTGCCTCCATACAAAATTCTTACAATGCTTGACAGGGTAGATACAAGAAGGATGTTGCCCCTGTCTGGGGAGTCTAGAACCAGGGTCACAGTCTCCGAATAAGGGGTTGGCCATTATGGACTGAGATGAGGAGAAATTTCTTCACTCAGAGGGTTGTGAATCTTTGGAATTCTGTAACCCTGAGAGCTGTGGGATCTCAGTCGTTGAGTATATTCAAGGCTGAGATCAATAGATTTTTGGATATTAAGGGAACCAAGGGATTTGGAAATAGTGCAGGCTTGTGGAGTTGAGGTAGAAGATCAACCATGATCTCATTGAATGGCAGAGCAAGCTCGAGGGGCCAAACGTACTCCTGCTCTTATTTCTTATGATCTTATACATTGGTCTCCTTTTTGATCCCTACTCAGCCCCACACCTCCTTTTGCTACCTGTTTATTATTTATATGCCTATAGAAGATTTTTGGATTAATTTTATGTCAGCTGCCAATCTATTCTTGTACTCTTTGCCACACTTACTTCCTTTTTCACTTCCCCTCTGAACTTTCTATATTCAGCCTGATTCTCACTTGTATTCTCAACCTGACATCTGTCATAAGCCCCTTTTTCTGCTTCATCTTGCTCTCTATCTCTTTCGTCATCCAGGGAGCTCTGGAAAGCTCTGACTTTGCTTGCCCTACCTCTCCCTCATGAGAATGTACCTCGACTGTACCCGAACCATCTTCTCTTTAAAGGCAGCCCATTGTTCAATTGCAGTTGTGCCTGCCAATCTTTGATTCCAATTTACCCAGGCCAGATCTGTTCTCAACCCACTTAAATTGGCCTTCCTCCAATTAAGTATTTTTACTCTAGATAGCTCCCTCTCCTTTTCCATAACTAATCTAAACCTTATGATACTATGATCACTGTTCCCTAACTGTTCCCCTACTGACACTTGCTCCACTGGACCCACCTCATTCCCTAGAACCAGATTCAGCAATACCTCCTTCCTTGTTGGGCCAGCAATGTACTGATCAAGAAATTTCTCCTGGACACACTTCAGAAATTCTTCCCCCTCTCTGCCCTTTACACTATTACTATCCCAGTTTATATCAGGAGAGTTGAAGTCCCTCATTACTACTCTATAGTTCTTGCACCTCTGTAATGTCCCTGCAAATTTGCTCCTCTATATTCCTCCCACTAGTTGGTGGCCTATAGAATACACCTAATAGTGTTATGGCACTTCTATTATTTCTTAACACTAACCAAATAGATTCTGTCCTTGACCCCTCCAGGACATTCTATCTCCAGCACTGTAACATTCTCCTTAACCAATACTGCTACCTCACCTCCTTTCTTTCCTTCCCTATCTTTCCTGAACATCTTGCATCCAGGAATATTGAATAATCAATCCGACCCTTTTTTGAACCAGGTCTCCTTTATCACCATGACATTACGTGGCGATTTGCGCCTGCACCAACCTTATTTACCACGCTTCGTGTGTTTACACACATGCACTGTAAACATAGAAACATAAAAAAATAGGTGCAGGAGTAGGCCATTCGGCCCTTCGAGCCTGCACCGCCATTCAATAAGATCATGGCTGATCATTCCTTCAGTACCTCTTTCCTGCTTTCTCTCCATACCCCTTGATCCCCTTAACCATAAGAACCATATCTAACTCCCTCTTGAATATATCCAGTGAACTGGCATCAACAACTCTCTGCGGCAGGGAATTCCACAGGTTAACAACTCTCTGAGTGAAGAAGTTTCTCCTCATCCTAAATGGCCTATCCCTTATCCTAAGACTATGTCCCCTGGTTCTGGACTTCCCCAACATCGGGAACATTCTTCCCGCATCTAACCTGTCCAGTCCCGTCAGAATCTTGTATGTTTCTATGAGTTTCCCACTCATCCTTCTAAACTCCAGTGAATAAAGGCCCAGTTGATCCAGTCTTTCCTCTTATGACAGCCCAGCCATCCCTGGAATCAGTCTGGTGAACCTTCGCTGCACTCCCTCAATAGCAAGAACGTTCTTCCTCAGACTAGGAGACCAAAACTGAACACAATATTCCAGGTGAGGCCTCACTAAGGCCCTGTACAACTGCAGTAAGACCTCCCTGCTTCTATATTCAAATCCCTTAGCTATGAAGGCCAACATACCATTTGCCGCCTTTACCGCCTGCTGTACCTGCGTGCCCACTTTCAGTGACTGATGAACCATGACAATCAGGTCTCGTTGCACCTCCCCTTTTCCTAGTCTGCCGCCATTCAGATAATATTCTGCCTTCGTGTTTGTGCCCCCAAAATGGATACCTCACATTTATCCACATTATACTGCATCTGCCATGCATTTGCCCACTCACCTAACCTGTCCAAGTCGCCCTGCAGCCTCTTAGCATCTTCCTCACTCCGCCACCCAGTTTAGTGTCATCTGCAAACTTGGAGATATTACACTCTATTTCTTCATCCAAATCGTTAATGTATATTGTAAAGAGCTGGGGTCCCAGCACTGAGCCCTGCAGCACTCCACTAGTCACTGCCTGACCTAGACCACCTTGTATTCTCTTAGTCTACCTGCACTTAATAGCTTCTTATTTCTTACTCTAGTGCTATCTGTCTCTCCCAATCCTTTGTGCACTTTGAGTCTCCTTTTTAATGCTACATCTCGGTGCCCATCCCCCAGCCCAATTCGTTTAAACCCTCCCCATCATCAAGATCAACCCGCCCCGGAGGATCGGAGGATATTGGTTCTGGCTCTGTTGAGTGGCAATCCATGCTGCCTGTACAAGACCCCCCCCCCCCCCCCTCCCCTAGAACTGGTCCCAATGTCTCAGGAATCTAAAGCCCTCCCTCCTGAACCATCTCTGCAACCACACATTCAGCTGCTCTATCCTCCAATTTCTATACTCACTAGTTCGTGGCATCGGGAGTAATCTGGAGATTACTACCTTTGAGATCCTGCTTTTAAATCTCTTTCCAAGCAATCTGCCTGCAGGACCTCACCCCTTTTTCTGCCTATGTCGTTGACACCGATATAGACCATGACCTCTGGCTGTTCACCCTCCCACCTCAGAATATTCTGCAGCCGCTCAGTGACATCCTTGACCCTGGCAGCAGACAGGCAACATATCATTCTGGAATCACGTCTCTATGTAGAAACGCCTGTCTGTTCCTCTATCTAATCCCCTACCACTATTGCTTTCCCGAGCTTCCTTTCCTCCCCCCGGGTACAACTGAGCCACCCGTGATGCCATGGACTTAACCCTGACTCTGGTGTGTACTGGGCTGTAGGTTGCTCGTGGGGCGATTAATTAAAGGGGAGGTGGGGAATGTTTTTTAAAAAATGGCCGACTTATCAGTCGCAGCCGCCTTCATCCTCAATCGCAGCGTCCGTGCCACGATTTGCAGCCCGGCACCCGGCCACCACTAAGGAGTGTGATGAAAAGTGTTCTTGAGTGAGAGCCTTCAGTTAAATCAGTATTTGGACCTTCAGTTTTTGTTGGGGATTCCCTGAAAAATGTTCAGGAATTGCCACACTCTCCATGGTGTTCAAAAGAACGCTGAAACGTTTGCACATGCCTTTGCAGATATTGAAATAGCACTGATGCATTTTCTTCACCATTCCATACAAGCAGCTCTGAAGATTCTCAAATGACTGCATGAAGAGCTTCTGCTGATTTAATCTGTGCAGCTCTGTTTGCAGCCTCTAAGATACAAATCTCTGAATCCAGCAACAGCCTGTTTGGCCCTATCCCTTCCTTCCTTCCTTCCTTCCTTCTGTGTCCCCTCAAATGATGCTCATTTGCTCTTCTTCTCCAATGCTTGCTCCCGATTCCCCCTGTTTGATTTATTCAAAGTGGATGTTTGTGTACTGAAGCTTGTGGGGTCTGGAGTGTTTGAGGGGTGTTGAAGTAATGGGGCTGCTTCATCCGTTTCCTTCCTAGTGCTAGTGTCCTCTTCTTTGGAAAAACTTGCACATAGAAAACAGAACATGTTAGCAATGGTTTGCAGCCAATGGCTGACCATGGCGTGAGGCCTCCTCGATTCCTTGCAGCAACGGGGCAGCTGCGGCAGCCACTTTGTTACAATAAGATACCAACAAGAACAGATGCCATACCTTGTTGGGTTTCCACAAAGCTGCCCATCTTTTCCGCAATCCCTTCCTCAGTGGTTTCCATGACATTTGTTAGGTGGGACTTCTTGAATTGGTTGAGATGGTTCAGGATAGGTGGTCCATACATAGTGCCTATCCTGTCAAAGCCTGAATCTGCCAAAAGAGATGAACACACGATTTTTGTTTCAGCCTTGCAGACTAGAGTCACTCTCTCCAGCCTACATTACACCTGGTGTGAAAGGAATAGAGAGCATGCAAGTAAGTTGAAAAGCAACAGCAAGGAGATAAACAAACATGCAACAGTTCAGTGAGTGAATGTAAAGCCCTGCCCTTTGTTTGCCACCAAGTTGGAGATGCGCCTTCACGGAGATGATAGTGAAGGTACATTAGCAGTAAGCATTGTGGCCAATGCTTTGCAGACAGCATTAGTCTTGATGCTTAATGCAGACATAATATACAGGCATTTCTTTACTTTCAAAGGGCAGTATTTATTGAAGCCTATCTTAGTACTCTTCTTTAGTCTTGAGAATACTTTACACAGTTGTTGATGTCACTGATGGCATTGATTCTGTTTATCTTTTGCTGCCATGCCAGCAGCTCTATTAAGAGGGTTTATTTATTTTTTGCTCCAAAAATGGTTTCTCGAGTCTTGCTCCCTCCAACAGGACCTCCAGGTTCTCATCAGTGAAGAGGGCAATTCTCTGTACTTCACCGACTATAAAGAAAAAACAAGCACTAGGGTTTATTTCTTAGAGGTATAGAATTGAAAAGTAAAGAAGTTATGCAAAACTTGTATTGAACCTTGGTTAGACCACACTTGGAGTACTGTGTACAATTACAGGCTGGGTCTCTTTTCGCTTGAGAAGTGAAGGCTGAGGGGTGACCTAATAGAGGTCTTTAAAATTATGAAAGGTTTTGATAGACTAGACACAGAGAGAGTGTTTCCACTTGTGGGGAAGAGCAAGACTAGAGATCATCAATATAAGGTAGTCACCAAGAAATCAAATGGGGAATTCAGAAGAAACTTCTTTACCCAGAGAGTGGTGAGAATGTGGAACTCACTACCACAGGGAGTGGTTGAGGCGAATAGTATAGATGCATTTAAGGGGAAGCTGGAAAAGCATATGATGGAGAAGGGAATAGAGGGCTATGCTGATTAAAGTTAGATGAGGAAGGATTGGAGGAGGCTCAAGTGGAGCATGAATGGTCGGCATGGATTAGTTGTGCTGAATGGCCTGTTTCTATGCTGTTTATTCCATGTACTTCTATGTAATATACCTAGCAGGTAGCCCAAAACTAATCATCACCTGTAAGTGCAGCAGTGTTTCGGGAGCTGCTACACTTAAGATTTCCCACGCCTCCAAGTGCCTCAGTGCTCACTGCACACATTAAAAATGAACAACGTGTGCTGGGGTCAGGATACCATGCAAACAGTTTGGGTGTGCAGGCTAGTGCCAGGAGTGTGGGACATTTTTGGTTTGATTGTGGATGCAGCCCTCCAGAGTAAAGCTAATGGGCTCAATTTTCCCCAAAGCATTTTTTTTGGTGTATTTGAAGAGTTTTGGGGGGCCTAAGTAAGCCAAAAAAAAAGATTCTAAGTTTCCCCGGAAGGATTTCTTCATTTTGGCGTGGCTTAACCCGACCTTTAGTTTTGGGGGTGGAGCCTTGATCTGTGCCAAAAAGATCGGGTAACCAGGGACACAATGCGAGCTGAGGCTGCGAAGTGAAGCATACAGCCAGCTCCCAATACATTAAAAGAATTGAAAAACACATAGCAGCAACTTACCTCCAACCCCGGCCGAAGGGCTTGCCGGTCCGGTCTTATTTTCGATCCCCAGGACACAATTCTAATTCATTTTTTCTCTCTCTCTCTCTCTCCTAAAATAATCGTAACTAACTGAGTTACACTGGTGCAAATTGATTGGGGAAACTGTGGTTTTTCAACTTAAGCCAAAAAGAGAAGCCTGCTCAAAAAAAATGGCGCAAATCACTGGGGAAAATTGAGCCCAATGATGCTTAGACTATACAAATATATATCTATATATTTATGATCAAAATGGAGATATAAAGAGCTTTATCACAATAACAAAATTAAAAATCAGCTATTGAAATGCAGATGTGTAAGACAACACTTTAATATTAACTCAAAATATTTGATTGAAAACAATACACCTGTAAGTAGTATTGAGAATATATAACAAAAATATAACAGGAAATATGAGAGCTGGCATATTAAATATTGAGATTAATGTACTTTTGTTGTGTCTTGTTGTCGTTATTCTTTTCTAATATAGCTTAATAACTTATGATTCTTTATTGTTAAGTACAATGGTTGATTTATAGAAGAGAATCAGTTTCTTAAGTATAAGTGCCAAACAAGGTAGATGTTGAGTGCTAATAGCAACCCAGACAATGTAAAGTAATGCAGATTCAAATAGTAAAGATTCGACATCAGATCTGTGATCATTTATTCATTGCTCAATTTTTGCAGGTGGCTAGATTCATCGCGTTCACTAATGGAACAAGGCATCCAGGAGGAAGACAAGCTGCTGTTGCGTTACAAGTACTACAGCTTCTTTGATCTGGACCCAAAAGTAAGGGACACAGCCATAATCTTCTTTTGAACATCCCATTCCTGTCCTAGGATTGGACAGAGAAATTAAGTCAAATGGGGGCATATTATTAGTTTGTAATATGGGAAAAAAAACATTTATATATTTAGGTGATTCTTTCAAAGATGAAGTATTTTGAAGTACATCAAAAATATTATTCTTGTTGCAAAAGTATAAACACACATTGTTGAGAAGGTTTGTCGGTAGATAATCTAAAGACTATGGGCTCAAATTTCCCTAGAAGTTGCCCCGCTTATTTTTTTGGAGCAAGTACCTTTTTTGGAGTAACTTAAAAATCGCAAATTTCCCCATTTAACTTGCCCCAGTGTAAGTCAGTTAGTTAGTTTTTTTTTTAAGTTTAGTTGTTTTTCTCCAAAAGGAGGCGTGATCAGCCATTTACGCCTGTTTTGACCATAGAAACAAATTTGGCCAGCTAAAAGTTACTCCAAACTAACTTAGGCCAGTTTATGTGACCACTTTTGTAGGCACAGAAAAACCTTACCTACATTTAAGAAATCAGCGTAGGTAGCCATAGATAGGGGGAGGGGGAGGAGGGGAGAGGGGGGGAAGGGGGGAAGGGGAGGGGAGGAGGAGATGAGTTAGAGGATATAAAAAGCACTAAACACCTTCACAGCATCAGCACAACGTCAAAACAACTTAGCACAACATCTTCACGACATCATAAAAAATAAATGAAAGATTACTGAAAATAGAGCAGTACTGCCTTGCCGACTGCAGAACACACTGGCTAGCCCTTCGGCCAGGGCTAGGAGTGGCAGGCACGCATGACTGTAGGGGTGAGGGATGTTTTTATTTTACAGCTGTTCCTAAATGTTGTGTGGTGATAATGGAACATGATTCAGTTTTAATGCAAAAACTCTTTTATTGGAAAGTTTACAATGCACTTCAACAACAACAACAGCAAAGAAAGGCTGCACCCATCTCTCACCCACATATCGGGGAATGTGCACTTCCTCATAGGTGGGGATGCTGGGGACCCGGCGACCTGGCTTGGGTCTCAACAGAGGCTGGTGTGGGGATTGCAGTGAGAGTGGCATTTGATTGTGCCCTTATTGCAGCATCTAGCTCCCTCATGGCCTCTACCATCATTTACACTCCCTCTGAAATGCCCGCCCTCAGTTCCCGCCTCAGTGCTGATATTTCTCCCAACAGTGTCGCAACCTCATCACGCACCCCACTGACGGTGGCAACGAGTGATCGGGTAAGGGCATTGGTCTCCTCACCCAATGACATAACCTGATGTACATCTGATGAAGGCTGCATCTCAGGAGAGGCTGGTCGGCGTCTCCTTCCCCTCGCCGTGGGTCTGCCTAGCGGCATCCCTCCAGTGCTGGGACATTGGGGCCCTGGGTGTTCCAACCTGCATTCCACCACCGCCACTGGGACCCGCAACCTCGGAAAGTGTGAAACCAAGGAATGTTGTGGCAGAGCTCATGGAGTTGTCTGGCAAAGTGATGCCCTGTACCATGGACTGATCCATATCATGATCAGCATTCTCCCGTGAACACAGATCCATGGACCCCTCCTCCCCCCACCTGCCTTGGTCTGGAACGGATGCATCTGGATCTTCTTGATTTTCAGGATGTTCAGGATTATCATCATCTTCTGCAAAATACAATAGATCAGTCAGATGGTTAGCAGGAAAGGAGGGGGCAGAATGAGTGGAATGAGTAGTCTCACACGTAGCAGGCCAGTCAGCAGGTTGAATTGAAGGGCGATGATGCATTTTCATGATTGACCCTCACCCTCGCGTGCAGGCCCAGCTTGTGCAGAGCTGATTCTTTTTCTGCAGGTGCGACTCAGCAAGACAGCGACCTTCTGTTCCAGTGGTGATAGTTGGTGCAGATTTGGCGGCCCTCCTTCTGTTCTAGTTCTCTCCCTTTTGTTGTCGGCCAGTTTCTTCTGCAAAGATGAAAATATAATTTTTGCCACATGGTGAGCTTTTGATGGATGGGACATATACAGATGATCACAGTAACAATTGCAATTCCATTTAAAACTCAAGATAATACTTACACTCACTACTTGACCAACGTCCTGCCATTTCTTTTTACACTGGCTTCCAGTTCTTGTGCTCTTCACCCCTGCAGAGAATTCTTCTGCAATTAGGTTCCAGCGTCTCCTCATTTCTTTGGATGGAATTTTTGTGGGACCACTCTTACTGATATCCTGCCATCTGTCCTCAATGACAGTGACTAGTTTCTCCACCTCCTCATGCAAGAAGTTATTCTTCCTTGTTGCACCATTGGTGTATTGGATTTACACTCAGGTGATCTTGAAAACACAGAGTTCTCACCTTTTCATGCATTTGTGCAGCACTCCTTTCCACTCCCTCAGCAACCCAAAATCACAATTTACACCTTGCCTTCTAATATGGCCCACTGCCAATGCTGCTGAGGCACTGAGGATGCTTTTCCTTTAAATGGCCGATTGCTAAGGTTCCTGCCCCATTGTGCATGCGTGCACGCTTTAATGCACATTGCGCATGCGCGCACGCACAAACGGTCATGCGTCCCCCTGCCGGCACTCGAGGACACGTCGGGCCCAAGCCCCGCCCCCATGCCGGCTGCGCTGAACAAGTGCAACCCAAGCTCCGCCCCCGCCCCCTCGCAGGGATCCAGGAATGACCAAATTATCCTGGTAAGTTTTCGCCGCATTTTTTCCCCCACAAAGTAGGCGCACCACATCTAACTACACCGCTCTAAGCGGCTGGGGAAATTTGGGGCCTATACTACCACAGCTGGGAAATAATGCCATGGGATACTATTGATGCACATTTCCCCTCACTGTTAACCTGTTATTTTAAATGAGTTGATGGGAAATGTCAGGCGAATGTGCTAAGTATTTGTATAATAATAACCCACGGCCTAATTTCAGAGTCTGTACTTTTGTTTTTGGAAGAAGTGGCTGTAATGTATTTTATTTTTCTTCTCTCTTCTCCATACCATTGCTGTACTCGCTGCATGCCTTTCCTGGCTAAAGGGGATACCTTGAGGAATGTCCCCTAGCCCTCTGCAAATAGTACTAGAAAGTGCGCCAAAGTGGCCATGATTAATTTTCCCTTCCAATTTTCCTTTGTTTCTTATGGTGGCACACCTAGCATCCACTCAGTATTTCCGCACAGTAATCCAAATGAGGTTGGGAGCTCACCACGTGAAATGCATGTCTTGGTACTCTGTGACATCCCATCCTTTTCATTTTTTACCTGCAGTAAAATATATTCATACAGTAAGTAGTTTGGACTATATAATATCCTTGGTGACATTTATCTTTATTGCATACAGTATGATGCAGTCCGGATAAACCAGCTGTATGAGCAAGCACGGTGGGCAATTCTGCTAGAAGAAATTGATTGCACTGAAGAGGAAATGATGATGTTTGCAGCATTACAGGTATGTGCAATTGTTAAAAGCTAATTCTTGCTACAAAACTTGTTTCAACAAGGGGAAGAACATGCCCCAACAGGTGTATAGAGAACAGACAGCCCTGCAACACAGTGACTTTGATCACAGTTAAGATCTAGGCTCATATTTCTAGTTTAGAAAAATGTCCTGAATAGTCCTGTATTTTCGATTCCTCCATATCCATTTCTGAGGTGATTCATTGAACAAAAAGAAGCACTATAAATCAGAACATGCCGAGAGGTCAGGGTAACCGAGCTTTGATCTTGCGCTGTTGTAGCTGGATTTCTAGGAGCCTGTCAGAATAAAATCAACAATGGAGAATTAAAATAAGAACAGAAGGTGCTGGAAACACTCAGCAGGTCCGGCAGCATCTGTAGAGAGAGAGAAACTGCCTGACCTGCTGGGTATTTTCTGCACTTTCCATTTTTATTTGATTTGTAGCACCCGCAGCATTTTGCTTTTGCTTTAATAGAGAATTAAATCCGTGCACAAAAAAAAGCATGGTCAGACTATTGAGAGACTAGTAAGTAATTTTCATTGAAATGCGTTTCAGAATAATTGAACGCCTCACCTTTCAGGTGAAAGAACCAAAGCCTTTCGCACATGTTATGGCCTGAGGGTTCACCTGCCCCATTTTCTCCTTCAATGATGGAATACAAATTCAAGTGGGCCAAGCTCCTTCTGATCTGAAATCTGTATTTTTCACTTTTTATTGCAGTGGAATGTTGATTAATATTTAGTCCAAATGCAGTAAAATGCAAACTGGTATTTACATAGGATCCCCACAAAGTTCTCAATCTATTTGGATAAATGGAAACATTGCACAGAGGTTCAACAGACTGAAACAAATGAATCAAATGTATTTGCAAAATCAAGTAGAGTTATAAAATACAACGTACATTAGACTAATACAAGACAACTGGGATTTATAACATCGTTTGTAAAAGTGCTAAGAGCCCTTCTTCAACGTTTATTTTCTTGGGATTAAAACTGTCACCTAGAACACAAAAGAGAAAGTATTGAGAACTAGCACAGTGCCTGTTAACAGTCCAACTTCTTGATAATTAATGCACTGGGGCAGGGGGTAGGAGGCAGTATAGATCTATGTTGTCTTGGTTTTAATTTATTTGACATTGTATTAGGGAATTTCACGTGGAATATGTAACTCAAATGTTCAGGGAACTTTTTAATCTGAACAGCCATCAGAATTATGGAACTCCTATTCAAAACAGGCCCATCAGCATCGTTTTTATTGCATGCTTAATTCGGCCTTGCATCAGGGGAATGTATTTAACAGACAATCAGTAACATATTGATTGGAAATAAGCCAGGTTAAAAATTGAATGGTGGAATTTTCCATCCAGCAGAATGTTGTGTGTAACAACATGGAAACAAATGGCAACTTTCTACAACACCTGAGCTAAATAGAACCTTTGCGGTATAGGAAGTCAGCACTGGTGTTATTCAATGTGCATACAAAGGGTGATGTGCAAGAAGGGTAGGTCAGCCTTCTTTGTATTGCGTGTCCCAATATTTGCCACAAAAGTGCGACAAAGGATCAAAACTCCAGTTATGTCCATTCCCGTTTAAAACATTTTTATTTATGATTTCTTTTGGATGAATGAACCATTTGGTGTGGTATGGAGCATGAAGGTCACGGGTTTAGTTCCTGCTTTTAAAGGATCCCAAGTGGAATGAGTTGGGGCAATTTCATTGTGCACTCCAAACATGAGTCACTGTCTTCAGGAAAAGAGAGGAGAAAAATAGGAGCAAAACAAAATAAAGTTTTATATCATTTTCTAATGTTTCCCCTGTTCTTCTGGCTACAACATAACTGAAAAGAATCCACGCAGCCATGTAATGGTGCTAAGTGCAAATGGAAATATTTTGCATTATACTTGCACGAGTAATTGTGCTAGTCCAGTTCCAGAAGAAAATTCAACCACATATATTTTGAATCCAGAATAACAGTCCTCTCCCGAGCACGGCCTGTCTCCCGAGCACGGCCTGTTCACCCTGACTTGCAACAATAGGAATGCTCAATGTTATCAGTTAGCAAAGTTATGATTTGAAAAAAGATGTTGCAATACGATTCCAATGCTCTCCTGGGTGGCCTCCCACTTTGCACCCTCCATAAACTTCAGCTCATCCAAAACTGCCCATCTACTAACTCGCACCAAGTCCCCTTTAGCCATAACCCCTGTGCTCGCTGACCTGCATTGACCCCAGGTCATACAACACCTCAAATTTAAAATTCTCATCCTTGTTTTCAAACCCCTCCATGGCCTCATTCCTCCCTAACTCTAACGTCATCCAGCCCTATAATCCTCCGAGATCTCTCCGGTCCTCCACTTCTGACCTCGTGCAAATCCCCAATTTTAATTATTCAGTCATTAGTGGCTATGCTTTCAGCTGCCTAGGCTCTAAGCTCTAGAATTCTCCACCTTTTAAGGTGTTTCTTAAAACCTATCTCTGTGACCCACATGGCTTAATATCTCCTTATGTGGCTCGTTGTCAAATTTTGTTTGATATTGCTCCTGTGAAGCACCTTGGGATGTTTTACTACATTAAGGTGCTATATAAATGCAAGTTGCAGTTGTTGCAATTAGGTATTTAAGGCAAGCATTCCAGAATAAATGTGGAACATATTGCAGCCTTTTTTGTTGACAAATAGGATATTACAAAAGTACCCCTCAAATTCCACAATTTTATGATGTTTTTAATTAACGTAGATTCAAAGTTATTTTGTACATTGTTCCCTTGAATTCACAAGATATACTATTGATAATGAAAAAAAGAAAGACTTGCTATGTAGCATCTTTCACAACCTCAGGATGTTCCAGAGTGCTTTATAGCCTTTTGAAGTATAGTTACTGTTGTAATGTAGGAAACATGGCAGACAATTTGCGCACAACAAGCTCCTACAAACAGCAATGTGATAATGATAATCCATTTTAGTGATGTTGATTGAGGGATAAATATTGGCCAGGACACCGGGGATAACTCCCCTGCTTTTCTTCAAAATAGTGTCATGGAATCTTTTACTTCCACTTGAGTGGCCTCGGTTTCACATCGCATTCAAAAGACGGCAGCTCCGACAGTGCAGCAGTCACTCAACACTAGATTTTTGTGTTCCAGTATGTGGAGGGGGACTTGAGCACACAACCTTCTGACTCATAGGCGGGAGTGCTACCAACTGAGCCATGACTGACACACCTTAATGCACATGCTAATGTTTTTGGATAATGTTCCTTTGCCTGCTATTTTCATCTCTGTTAAAATAGTTGGCAAAGACATATATGAAGGCAATAATGTTACATTAGGTCTAAAATATTTTTGTAATTTTTTTGTGCTGTTGTATAGTGCAAGGATTTCGAAATATCTAGTCCCCTCATTACACATCGTTCTTTGATGTCAGGATTTATAAGAACAAAATACACATGGCACAGGGTTTTGGCTCAACCAAGATTTGTTTGTTTATTGAACATACACTAAACTACCTCCCCTGTATAAATACTTCAGGATTTATATGGGATGAACAAACCCCAGAATACCTACGATAGGGTCATTTGCATCGAAACAACTTGACAAACTCCAAAATACAAATCCCAACGAAAGGGTCATTTGCATCGCACAGTTACCTCCCCTGTATAAATCACTACGATCAATGTGGGACTAACAAACCCCCACGAAAGGGTTATTTTTTTTAAAATTTGTAGCCAATCTTTCCAATTCTTTGTCAAATCACAAACGCCAGAGGTCACCTTGCACACATCAAGGATCACTCTGCGCCAATGCTCTTAGCCAAAAGGCCGAGAGCCACTGCACCGTTCCTGGAAGTCCTGCAATACCAGGTTCGTGCCATGGAGGTGGATGGGTCAGGCCCCCCACACACCTCCGTGGAGGTGGATGGGTCAAACCACCCCACCCACCTCCTATTTCCAAAAAGCATAGGAGAACCACCTTCCTGATCCAGGGAGAACAACTTTGGGGTCATGGTTACTCCCCTGTCAGGTCAGTTACGCATGATCTTAGCCAAAAGGCCGAGAAGATACCTTTGTTACATTAAGGATGACACATGCTACCTCATAATGCACGTTATGGTATGACACTTTCCCGGTTGGAATCAGCACCAACCCATTCCTTGGTCTGGGTGTCATTATGGAGCACTTAATCTCTTTATCCCATGACTTTGGGGCTGATGGTAGGGGCTTCCTTTTATGTGCTACTAGCTCAGTAGCATTGACTGTGTTTGAAGGATCTGGGACCACACACGAATCGAAACTTGTGCGTCCAGCCTATTCCAGACCAGGAATCTGGAATTTAATTGCCATTTAAAAGCGATGGACACCCCCTTTAGTCATTTATGTTCCGATCCTTCCCTACACACACAAATCCCTTGTTCCTCCTCCCACCACTTGTCCTAACATAATTTCACTCCCCACTTTGTCTCCACAATCCATCTGTACAAGTCGTTTCCCAATCCGTGGATTCATTACCCTTTGTCTTGTCTGTCTTCCGTAGCCACCACCACCATCCCACGGAGATACTTCCCCAGCATTCTAGGCACACTCTCCTTCCCTCGTTCACCTGTACCCCTTTGGTGGTGGTGTTTAACTTGGGGCAGGGCACTGATGCTTTACCGAATTTGTAATCAGTGTGGTTGGAATATTTAGTGGAATTTGACCCCAACCAACCCGGCCACTTTCCCTGATGGAAGTATGTAGCTATCCCGTCAGTGCCTCATGTTTTACCTCCCTGTTTTACGATGGGCCCGGCTCCTCCCATACACCCGTAATTAAAGGTCATCTCGACGTCACCTCTGTCCTGACCTGATCAGGATTACCAACAGGCTCAGCCATAGAGCACATTTCATTCTACGTCTTCCATTCGACTCGCCTTCACAAATAAAATAAAAGAAAAATAGCTACACTCTGAGAGGTCTTCCCTCCTCAGGTCAAACTTAGGTTATATCCATTTTATACATGCTATAAATGCAATCACCGCGTCCCTTTTTCCTTTCTATCCTTAAATTTCTGATAAATTTCCATTCCCGAGTGCTTGAACCGTAACTCGTCAATTTAGCTAAGTCAATTTTAACAATTATCACAAAACCTTATGTCCAGTCTTTGTGATTTAACAATAAAAAAGGTATCTGTAATGTGTTTTGAAGCAAGTTCTTTATCTTCCCTCTCCAGTGTCATGGAAGATAATACATGACTCCAAATCAGTAATTCCAAGCATTAAAAAAAAGTCTTAAATTCAATTTTGTCACCATGCTGTGGCATTCGAGATCCATTACTGCAGATAAGAAGTTGAACATTACTGGAGCTTTTCTCTGTTGTTTCAACAAAAGCTCAAGTTCGGTAACACCTTGAAGTCATTTCCATATTAAAGAACCCCTCTCGGTAATCAGCACTCCTGCTTAAAAGAAAAGAAACAGAACATCCATTGTGGCTTTCCTGCCAACCCAATGGGTTAATTCATCAATTCTGATTCCCTTTCTGTTACTGAGGGAAACATCCACTCTAATTTGAATCTTAAAATTTTAAAAATACTCAAAATATTTAAATTCAACTCTTCACAAGGTGTTGCTTTCTGAAGTCTTGTGCAGAGAGTTACCTACCTTTTTTTCGCATTTTAAAAGTTGCATTACATTCTATACTCCATGCATAGCAATAGCTTACATATTACAATAATTCTGTACTCCACGCATAATAGCAGTCCCTCCCTTTTTCTCCCCTGGTCACACACTCTTGAAATTGGTCCAAAATTTTATTTTTAAAATACCAATATATGTGATTGCCTCGTCTCCTGAACTAGAAGTTTTTCACACAATTTAAACCAACCAGAATTTCACCATGGCCAAAATAAAAGTCTGGTTAATTAACCTCAATAACTCAAATTAATTCAAACCAATCTCAAACTAACCAATGCCAGTTGAGAAAAACTCCACAGACACACGAAGACAAATAAGCATCCACATGCCTTTTTAAAAAAATAACTTTAAACATTCTCCCTGAAAACATCAAAATTTTTTACACAGACAGGCTTTCACACACAACACATTTCATGACTTCTCAAACAGCCATAGTAGCAAATACTACGTTTTATTTCTCTTGGCACGAAAGTTAATTGCTTCAGTGTTGGTTTCACCACCTTATACTCATAGAAATGCTTTTCTATTTTTTTCGTCTCTTAAACAAACGATTTACTGCCGTAAACCCAATGCTTCCCTTAACCACAAATATACATTGTCATGCTTTGATCTTCCTTGTGGATCTCAGAGTCCTTCTGCCCACCTCTTTTACATTTTTCTACACCACCTTACTGTCAGCTTTCAAGTTTCTAAAAGTGATTTTGTAGCTACTTAGGAGGATTTGCTTCAAGTCCACATCCTCCAACTCTGGGTGACCCCTCTTAAAATCCATCCAGCATTTATTAACATCCAGCGGGCCATCCATGGAGTTAATGGGGCCTATATCCCGGCACAATGCTGCCAATTCGCCCTCATCACAGTTACTGATCGCGCTTCGGGAGCTGGGTAACCCTCACTATACTGGGTCTCATCATTGGGCTCCTTTCTCTCCTCATCCCAATCTATCCCAACTTCCCCTGGTGTCATAAGACAGGCCATAACCCTGGTCCCGGACAATGCTCAGGTCAGCTTACGGATTTTTTCATTACAGGGCCTGTGATCGGCCTCTTCATGTACCCGATTTTTGGCTACCCTGAATGCTACCTTTATATCTTTCAACTGACCCTCAGCCTTGTCAGCTCTCTCTGAGCTCCTATTTAAGAACATAAGAAATAGGAGCAGTAGGCCATACTGCCCCTCGAGCCTGCTCCACCATTTAATAAGATCATGACTGATCCGATCATGAACTCGGGTCCACTTCCCTGTCCGCTCCCCATAACTCCTTATTTCCTTATCGGTTAAGAAACTGTCTATCTCTGTCTTAAATTTATTCAATGACCCAGCTTCCACAGCTCTCTGAGGCAGCGAATTCCACAGATTTACAACCCTCTGAGGGAAGAAATTCCTCCTCATCTCATTTCCTTCCTCAAGCTGAGCCTGACACTGCAGCTACTCTATCGTGTTTCTAGCTGTTTCTTCCTGCGCTTTTCTCTCCAGCCTTTCAATGCTCAAAATTTCTGTCAGCCGGTTCACTACGGCCTCTCTCTCTCTCCTGTCCTACTTTCTGGATCCTGTTTCTCTTTTCCTAAATTGCTCAACTTGCTCTGTGAGCATTTGAATTTGTTTCGGCATACATATTAACCAAATCCCTTTTCCTTTGATTTCTTATGTAAGCTACTACCCATCCATTCTACCGCTTTCTCATATGGACTGTCAGAGTGTAACATTTCTAGCACCCAGTGCTCAGAAATGTTTACTTTTCCAAATACATACGAGGATATCCTATCTTCCATCGTGGGTTCTTGCCCTTAAACCTGTCTATAATTATTGTTCTAAACCTTGAACATCCTACTCTGGTTGCCATTTCTGTACATGCATGAAAGCAATAATGTTACATTACGTCTATAATATTTGTAATTTTTTTGTGCTGTTGCTTGGCAATACAAAAATATAATAAGTGTATGTGGGATGGGCATGTTTAGTATCGGCACTCAATGAAAGTAATACTTTGTGAAGAGATTATGTACAACTATTACCTGGGGCATAGGAGTACACATTGTGGGAAAACTGTGCTTCATTTAAAAAGAAGCAAAGTACATATTTATGATTTAATTCAAGTTTAAAATCTGTAGGTCATGCCCCGGAGAACACGCCAATGTTAATTTGATTTCAAGGAACCAACAAGTCTTCACTAAGCATCTACATTTTCAGTTACATCGGATTTTGCATAGCCTGTTTTCAATTAATAAAATATATTGGGATGGTGCCTGCAGGTTGCTTCAGTAAGTTTGACCATCACCTTAATAAAATCATGTATCCATATCTGAATGGCAATCATGCCTAGGGGAGACCTGGTTTTAAAAAAAAAATACAATTGATTATAGTCATTTCAGTAAATATTCAATGTTAACATTTTGTTTCAGTATCATATAAGCAAGTTATCGCTATTATCTGAACCACAAGCCTACACTAATGAGCAAGATGTAGACGAAGTTGAGGCTGCCCTTGCCAGTCTAGAGGTTACACTTGAAGGTGGAAAAATAGACAAGATTTTGGTAAGAATATATATATATATTTTTTTAAATTGTAATAACCTTATCCGACTGTTTTCCGAAAAGGAAAGTGTATTCTATTGATCAATTGCATAATCTTAAATGTTTGCAATTGATAGATACTTGCCCGAGTTGCTCAGTCGCCACTGAAAATATTTTATGCTTTAAAATGGACAGACACAATCTGATATTTTGGGGTCAAAATACACTTTTTGGAAACTTGAATATCTAATGAATGAACTTGATATGAAATATAACTTATTTACAAACTGTATGGATCACTTAGGGTTCCTCTCAGCAATCCCATGCTGCTCACTATTTGGTTCAAATCTGTTTGCTAAACTTGATAATCAGAGCAGAGAAAGAAGAAAAAATTGCATTTGCAGAGTGCCTCATCACATCTCTCAAAGGTGCACTTCACATAAATTGAAATACTTTGAAATGCAGTGACTGTGGTTCGGTGGGAAAACGCAGCAGAGAGGAACAAGATCCCAGAATAGCAATAAGATGAATGACCATTTAAGGTGAAGTACTTAACTTTTCTACCGGGTTGCTAGCAGCAGTGCCTGGGTGATCATTTCTCAATTCCAGGAGAGACAAATACAGGGGATAGTAGAATACCAGCACCATGTGCACACTGTACATATTGTACACTATAATGGAAAAGTGGTTGTGCAAAATGGATACATTCTTCTCCAAAACTTCCAAGTCAAAGCAAAAACCTGTATGTCAGAGATGAGAACTTCCTGGGCCAATAATTGGCTGAAGTGGAAAGCTCATTGCCCCAGGATCTGAACAACATAGGAGTATTGTTTCAAAATCATCTCTGTGTGCTAAGGAGCCTACTATACAAGAAGTTCTGTGGTTAGAGCTAGAAAGTCTTGAAGAAAGAACACAAGAGTTCTGATTACCTTGTAGACGCCCATTATGTCCTCAGACAGACCTCTGACACATGAAGGTGTTCATCGCCAGTGGCCTAAATAGGCAGGACATTGTCACTCATGCCAGCAGCCTTTCTCTCAGTTATGCAACCCTGGTGTCCTGCTGGAAGGCAGGGATCCCTACATGGTGACTGTTCAATACCCACAGATCCCATAGATTTGTGGAATTGCCCCTTTTTATAAGATCACCTCAGCCCCAATTAATGGGATTAATTGATGTTTTTCTTCAAGTTCAAGCAACACATTTCCACTCCGGGATGTCATGAATGAGGTAATCCTACCAGTAACTTACTGTAAATGTCATATATGGGGAATTCCACACAAAATGTCTGCCCCCCCGCCCCCATACTGCCTCTGTTGAGCAATTTTAAAACATGATATAGAGAAACTAGGGGTGATTAGGGGACACTGGTGAGTATATGGATATTTCCCTTTACAGCATTTTGTATTATGTTAACAGTTCAACTGAAAATACTTTCTTTGTATAATCATATTGTATATTTAACAGAAATCCTGCAGTAAAGCAGCAGGTTTTTGTAGAGTGGGTTTCCATGAGTTGCCAAGAAAACAGCACAATTTGGACCCATATATTTCACTCAATTTAAGAAAAATAAAGTTCAACTATTTTGACAGAAGGTTCAGTTTGTAAAGTATGAATACCATCCACACCTAAAAATTGTCTTTGGAAAATAATTATGTATTGTCTGTGCGGAATTTTAAAAAAATGATTCGTGTTTGCAAATATGTTTCCTTTAGAAACCACATTCTTTTTAGGAATTATAGCCCATGCATTTTATGAGTTTTTTTAATGTTATAAACCACATACTATTAAAGATAAATCACAGTAAATGCTTTAGTAATTAAATGCTGCCATTATGAATATGCAAGTAAGAACAGTCCTTAGTTTGCTTTTCTGGTAGAGAACAATGAGTGATGAGACACCAGCTTAAATTTCTGGCCATCACTGCAAAGGGGATTGAAAGAAATATACAATTAACATAAGCTTTTAATTCTTTAAAAATACTTCCACACCTCTGTATTTTAAAATTATTTCTTGCCCCCCTTTGATTACCCACCCCATCAATCTCTTGTGGCACCAGCTCTCTCGAATAGTTGCTGTCACTGGGCTGGCTGCGAGCAGGGACAGAAGGGGTGACTTAATTCAATCCATTTTGCTTTCTGTGGCTGCCTCACAGCCTCACCCCACCCCACCCACCCCAATAACATGAAGGTCTGAAACTAAAATGTAGCAATTATGATCACAAATCTACTATTTTATTATGTAGTACACGGAAACTTCAGATTTCCTGTTCACTGCTGTGAAAAAGATGAAGAGAAACATGGCATTGACACAAGCTTTTTTATTTTAAAAAGTACTTTCATATGCCTGTACTTTTTTCATCTCTTTGCTAGGAAAAGATAGGAGTTGTGGAGAACCAGAGAGGCCAGCAGTGCTCACTTCAGCTCTGCGAAAGTTATTATTGGGTTATTTAAGCAATTTCAAATATAAATTGATGTTGCTTTTCCAGCTTACTGACCAATAGTAGCCACATGATGATTGAGTGTCTTTCTAGTAATATTCTCAATAGTAATCACAAAAACATTCTGGGCATGTTGCATTTCAGTGATCTGATTGATAGGGTTCAAGATCGATGCTAGTAAAGCCAGACGCAAGGATTCAGCCGATTTCAGTTTATCTGATGACTGGTCACCTGAATCACTTTTTCCAAGATTTCTTGCACACTTGCAGCTCGGGTGCACCTTCATTAAATACTCTGGCTCTGTCCAGGTTTTCGCTACTCCGTGGACCTGAGCACCAGTCTGATGTCGCTCTCGGCTTCAGAGCTGAGCTTCTACCAGTCCCAGGATCAGCGGTTATGCAATGCGCTGCAGCGGTCTTTGACTCTTCCACTTCCCCTATCCTTACGCGATAATATCCTACCTGCGATTACATGCCGTTTTCCAGGTCAGTGAACTTTGCGCACTTTCTGCACATGCTGCAGCTAGAAAGAAAGAAAGAGAAAGCCTTGCATTTATATAGTGCCTTTCACAACCTCGGGTCATCCCAGAGTGCTTCACAGCCAATGAAATACTCACATAAGAACATAAGAAGTAGGAACAGGAGTAGGCCATATGGCCCTCGAACCTGCTCCACAATTTAATAAGATCATGGCTGATCTGATCATGGACTCAGCTCCACTTCCTGCCCACTCCCCATAACCCCTTATCCCCTTATCGTTTAAGAAACTGTCTATTTCTGTCTTAAATTTATTCAATATCCCAGCTTCCACAACTCTCTGAGGCAGCGAATTCCACAGATTTACAACCCTCTGAGAGAAGAAATTTCTCATCTCTGTTTTAAGTGGGGGGCCCCTTATTCTAAGACCATGCCCTCTAGTTCTAGTCTCCCCCATCAGTGGAAACATCCTCTCTGCATCCACCTTGTCAAGTCCCTCATAATCTTATACGTTTCGATAAGATCACCTCTCATTCTTCTGAATTCCAATGAGTAGAGGCCCAACCTACTCAACCTTTCCTCATAAGACAACCCCCTCATCCCCAGAATCAACCTAGTGAACCTTCTCTGAACTGACTCCAAAGCAAGTATATTCTTTCGTAAATATGGAAACCAAAACTGCACGCAGTATTCCAGGTGTGGCCTCACCAAAACCTTGTATAGCTGTAGCAAGGCTTCCCTGCTTTTATACTCCATCCCCTTTGCAATAAAGGCCAAGATACCATTGGCCTTCCTGATCACTTGCTGTACCTGCATACTATCCTTTTGTGTTTTATGCACAAGTGCCCCCAGGTCCCGCTGTACTGCAGCACTTTGCAATCTTTCTCCATTTAAATAATAACTTGCTCTTTTTTAGGTGTAGTCACTGTTGTAATGTAGGAAGTGACAGCATCAACAGGGCCCACCACTCCTCCCCGCTGAAGTCCCCAACCTTTTCCTCAGCACCATTTGATGGGACGCAAGATGGCCTCAGCTTGATGGTCGCAGAAAGAGCGGCTGCTGCTGAAGGGTCAGGTGATGGGGGAAATCAGAAATTTGGAAAGATTACCCCCAAGACTATCAATATTTTAGCATCTTTGTCCCAGTTAGGTATGTACTTTAAAAGCAATAATTCACATCACTTGACAATGTTTAAAGGAGAGGGGAAATTCAAGTGCAGCAACTACAGAATTACATTTTATGTAGAATACAAGGATAATAAATTAACAAAGGGATCATGACATAGGAATGTAGGAAAATACAGGACTGAAAATAATGGCAGTTCATCTGGCTGATTTGGAAAGCCACTACCCACTCCTTTTAAAAATCTCTCCAATTCTCCCTTAAATCTTTTCACACTGTCTACTTCTAGATCCTTCCTGGGCAGTCCGTGCAACACGTTTATAAGTTTAATGTTCTATCCTATCTTCTCACATGGATTTTTTCCTAATCTTAACTTTATTGAGATTGAGGCATTTGCTGAAGCCTCAATCTGCCATCCATATATCCTAGGTTCCCATGTCTCAAAGGCTGTACCTACATTCCATTCCTTCCAGCTTGAGCTCTCCCCATATTCGCTCCTGTCATCAGTCTCTTCCTTCCATTCCAGGACCTGGCCTACATTTTTTTGCTCGCACACTGGTGATGTGACCATTATGAGATGGCCTGGCACTGGCTAACCCAATACAAACACCTTGCCCGCCATTTTGTTGTGTGCCTCAGCTTTAATAAGACTTTGTGAAAGAGGGAAAAAGAATCAGAAAAACATAGGCAACAAAAAGCAAGTGTCTGAGAGGCAGAGAGAGAGAGCAGATGCAAGACAAAAAAAGGAAGGCTGAATGAATTAGAGTAGAAGGCAGACTGTTACAGCAAAACAAGAGATGCTTTATTTTTATCCACCATGAGAAAAGAACCTTTGTGAAGAACAAAATAACTTCACTCTCAATGCAGCTCACTGAAAAAGTGCACCAGCTATTTTACAGAACAAGAATTATAGATATGAATTTATTCATGTTCAGCTAGGTCACAACTACTGAGTTTTTTGGGGAATTTTCTAACATTTACCCGGTTTACATTTTTTCTTTAAGAATGTAAAGTTAATGATATGAGTATTATAAAAAATGACTTGCTTTTACACTAGGAGGATATCACAGACATCCCAAAGTTAGCAGATTATCTTAAAATTTTTAGGTAAGTGAAGAAATGCTTTAATTATTTTTTCACACAAAATGAAATCAAGAATGTTAATTCATCTATATTTAATTCAAATATTAGAGTCAGTGTGTATAAATTTCAAGTATTTTGGGGAATGGGTTGAGACACTTTCAAAGGGTTATATTGGGGATGTAAATGTTTGATTAAACTTTATGATGATTTTTATTTATAAAACATATAGCTTTCATATATATTAAATGTTGAAAGAACACTTCAACATCTTTAATTTATCCAGCCATCTTAACACCATAGTGGTTAATGATCTGGAGCATCACTTGAGAGCTTGCAGATTTATTCACAATGTTAGTGTCTGTAATATGGCCTACAGTTTTCAATAAGAGATACCGGGACATTTAAAAGAAAAAACTTTTCTCATCCTCCCTCCCCTCCACAATTGCTTAAATTCTGTAGCTTTAAATTGTACATAACTGTAATGGCTTTCTGAGTTGCATTTGTTACTTGAATTTATATTGCACTTCATCACTTCAAAACATCTCAAAATAATGTACACAATTAAAACATTTTGAGGCCGAAATTCAGTGCACTAAGTTTTAACTTTTTGAACAGTTAGTGCTTGGTGAGATGGGCTGCAAAATTGTGGAAAATTGGGCATTTTTGCCTCAGAAATGAAGGGAGGCGGTATCTGAGATGCTAATGGCCTCAGTGGGGCATGGCTGCAGTGCTATTACCAGAGCTGTACCCAATTTCAAGTGACTTTCATTGAGTAATCATCAGCCTCCTGCTCATTCCAGTTCTTAAAGGGGATGTTGTTTCAACCAGCATCTGGTCAGTTTATCATTACTGGACTTCACAGAGCTGGAAGGAAGTTCTGAGATGGCTGCTCAAAATCCTTTTAGAAGGGCCACTCGGTTCAATGACCCGGCATTGGAGACGTTGGTGGAGGCAGTGGAGAGAAGGAGAGATGTACTGTTCCCTCTATCTGGGAGAGGGCCAACGCCACAGGTTTTTAGGGCCATGTGGGCAAAAGTGGCCGCGGAGGTGTCGGCCAGCACTGCAGTCGACAGAAGCCCAACTCGGTGCCAAAGAAATTCAACGACCTCAGTCAGGAGTCTGCAAAACTTGCATACCAGCTTCTCCGTCTCTTATCTATGCACACTTTGCAAACCAGCACTTAACCCAACTGGCAACCACCAAGCATCTGTACCTACTCTGTCACATCCTCATTTCACGCCTTGCTACATTCACAGCTATTCAACTACAGCAGCCATATCTTCCACATACATAGCTGGACTCTTACTAACACAAGTTCCTTTCTTTTGCAGGACAAGATGGCACATAAAAGAAGGGATCAGCACCAACCTGGAGGGGTGGGGGGCAGCTGAACTGCACCAGCTGACTGACTTGGAGGTTGGAGGAGCGAGTGCTGTGGTTCATTGGCCCACAGGTGATGGGCACCGTGGCCGGCGGAGACATCGAGCCTGCTGGGGGCAACAACGGTATCTTTAGCCACTCTTCTCATCACATTTCCCCGTTAAACCAAAAGGCCATATCAATTTTCAGCACCTCATACTGTCTGCCTTCCTTGCTCTATTCCTGCCCCCTGCCCTCACCTTAATGTGGCTCTTGTGCCATTTATGCTTTCAGATAACCGTGCAGCAGGTGACCAGCTTATCCCTGAGCCCCCCCTACTGAGTCATGAGGCACAAGAGAGAGACAAGGATAGGGAGGAGCCAAGCACTGCATCACTGCTTCTCTCACTTGCAGGCACCAGCTTAGATAGAGGCACGATGCAGTCCTTAGTGGTTAGGTTAGTAGAGGGGTCTGCAGTGAGTGATGCACCGAGGCTGAGCGGACTGCAGCATGGTAAAGGGGAAAGGTAACCTCGGGAGCCATCTACCCGGAGGGCGAGTTCGCACACAAGTTCTGCTGCACAGGACTCCGATGAGGACCGCGATGGGGTGGCATTCACACAAAGGATGATGTCTATGCATTCCGACATGATGGGTGCAATGGTAAGGGTGCCAGAGAGCCTGTCGGCAGTGGTAAGGAGCATGGAGGAGTTCGCCTGCCGCATTGTACAGAGCTCTGCGCACACCATGGAGCCCATCGTTGTCAATGTGCAGATGATGGTGGACTCCCAAAGTGTCCGTGTGGATCCAGTCCTCATGGTGCATGATGCATGTCACGGGCGATGTGGCAGCTTCCATTGCGGCACAAACAGAAGTCTTAGTGCTGTAATGGGGTCAATGGTTTCTAGCAATCTGTCCTGCAGCAGATTGGTGGGGATGCTGAGGTTCCGGGGAAGCGGCAGTGTGTCAGCGGAGCAGGAATCTGCTGTCTTCTCTCGGGATGACAGCATTCCTGACCCCCACCACTGTCACTCCATCATTGCACTTGTCGCTGCCTGTCACCTAGCCAGCCCAGACTTCCGCCACCCAGCCTGAGGTGGTGTAGTCTACAGCCGAGCCTTCCAGGCCTAGAGCTGGTCGAGGGCGTCCTGCAAGGCCATCAGCAGTCTCTGACCCTGACACACAACAGCCTTCCATCAGCCGTGCTGCAGCCACAGGGGTCACACTGCGGAGGAGTATTCGAATAGGTCAATGAAAGAGAGGATATAAGGAAATGCACAAGGGTGATGAATAAATACGCAGTTACACATTTTATTGTTGTTTTATAAATGTTGATTGGAATGTTTAATGTTTGCTGTTGTCTCTCATTTCAGTTTTGGGACTTTGGTATGGAAGGGCAAATCGATATGGTGATGGGGACGTCCAGAGGAAGTGGGATGGAAATCAGTGGAAGCGAACTCCGATGAGATGGCCGTGAATCTCCCTTGCAGGATTGTGATGGAGTCGCTGCCTCCTCCATCGTGACTCTTGCTGCTCCTGCTCCTGTTCGTCCTCCTGCTATTGCTCCTCCTGGTCCTTCTCCTCCTGCGGTGGTCTGGCTATGCCTTGTGGCAATGGCTGCCCTCATGAAGGCCAGATTGTGCAGCATGCAGCAGACAACCATGAATAGGGACACTCGCCCAGGCGAGTACTGGAGGGGACTCTTCCCGAGCGGTCAAGACAGCGGAACCGTTGCTTGAGCACTCTGATGGTCTGCTTAATGATATTCCTGGTGGCGGCCTGGCTCTCATTGTATGAATGGTGGGGTTACTGAGGGGAGTCATGAGCCAGGTGGAAAGCGGATAGCCCCTGTCTCCAAGCAGTCAGTGGTGGGCTTGATGTGGTGGCTGGAAGAGAGCTGGCACACTGGTCTGGCGCAGGATGAAGGCATTGTGGCTGCTTAGCCGCTAGATAGCGGGCATTGATGGTGAGGAAGCGGTGTGTGTGGTCGCATACCAACTGCACATTCGGTGATTGGTAGCCTTTGCGGTTACGGAAGACCTCAGGATTGTGATGCCTTGCCCGGAAAGTCAGTGGTGCCGTGCACCAGGGGCAAGTCTGCTATCCTGACAAATTCACATGCGTGCTCATGCTGCTTCTCTCTGGTCATGGGGAAGGAAATGAAGTCTCTTCTCCTTCTGTGGAGAGCATCTGTGACCTCACGGATGGAGCATGGACGGTAAACTGGGAGATGTTAGAGATGTCTCTTGTTGCACACTGGAAAGATCCATTGGCGTAGAAATTGAGAGAGATGATGACCTTGACTGCCACTGAGAGAGCCGTCCTCACCCTGGTCTGAGGCTCGAGGTCTGGTTGCAGGAGATGGCAGAACTGCTGCCGGAATACTCTGGAAAGGTAAGGTCTCCAGTTGCCAGCTCTGTTGCACCTTCTCCCTGTGATCATAACTTGTTGTCGTCTTTCACCTTGTCTTTCTCCCTCTCTCTGCCTTTCTCACTCTCTCAATCTCTCTTTGTATTGCTGCCTATTGTTCTTGTAATGACTCAAGAGTCTGGTTACTGTAAACTCACTCAGGTGCAACCTGATCCATCTTTATTCCAGCTCAAGAGTGCCAGCTTGAAAAAGACACACAGCTGACAAAGCACACATGCGCCCTCTGGTGTCTGGTGACCCCCCAAGCATTAATACATAACAACATCCCCCTTTTAAAATCTTAACAACAGTCATTTTACAAATTAAGATGGTCTGGGACTTCCCTCTCACGAGTTGACCATCTCAGTTTAACTTTGGCTCTGGGCGAGTGTTCTGAGTCCGTTGAGACTGAGGGCTGAGTAGCCGATCTGATTGGAGTGGTCATGACCACATCAGAGACTGAAGGTTCAGTGTCAGTAATGTCAGCAGGGTCCTCTGATGAGTGAACAATGTTTGGTACGTCACTGACTGCATCTTCCCCACTCGGTTCCAGTTTATCCGTGTGCCGCAGTTTAACCTGGTCAAGGTGTTTCCTGCATGTTTGCCCATTCTTGAGCATGACAATAAACACTCTGTTACCCTCCTTGGCTGTAACAGTGCTGGCGATCCACTTTGGACCTTGACCATAGTTCAGTACATAAACCGGATCGTTGACCGAGATGTCATGGGACACGGCAACACAATCATGACACCATTGCTGACTTTGACATCTGCTTTCAGCACAATCATTCAAATCAGGATGAATAAGAGAAAGCCTGGTCTTGAGATTTCACTTCATCAGTAGTTCAGCAGAAGGAACCCCTGTAAGCGTATGAGGTCTTGACCTGTAACTGAGCAATATACATGATAACCGTCTCTGCAGTGAACCCTGAGTTACACATTTCATACTTTGCTTGATCGTTTGAACGGCATGCTCTGCTTGACCATTAGAAGCAGGCTTGAATAGAGCTGATCTCACATGTCTGATGAACTCCTGGAACTCAAGACTTGTGAAGCAAGATCTGTTGTCGCTCACAACAATGTCAGGCAAACCATGAGTAGCAAACATGATACGAAGGCTCTCAATGGTAGCTGTAGACTTGCTGGATGACATAATAACACACTCTATCCACTTAGAATATGCATCCACTATGACAAAAAACATATTTCCTAGGAACGGGCCCACAAAATCAATATGGAACCTTGACCATGGTTTGGATGGCCACGACCAAAGACTCAGTGGAGATTCCGCTGGTACTTTATTTAGCTGCATGCAAGTATTGCACTGATGCATGTATGATTCCAGATCAGAGTCAATTTCAGGCCACCATACATGAGACCGAGCAATGGACTTTATCATGATAATACCAGGATGAGTGCTATGAAGTTCATGTACAAATTTTTCTCTACTTTTCTTAGGCACGATTACACAATTACCCTACAGTAAACAGTCTGACTGAATGGACAGTTCATCCTTGCGACGGTTGTAAGGTTTGGTCTCCTCATGCATCTCCATAGGTATGGCAGACCAATCAGCATTGAGTACACACCATTTCATAACCGATAAAATAGGGTAATGGCTGGTCCAGATCCTAACTTGTTGAGCAGTGACAGGGGTTCCTTCACTCTCAAAAGCATCCATCACTAACAGTAGATCTGCAGGTTGAGGCATCTCCATCTCAGTTGTGGGTAAGGGCAGACGACTCTGCATTTGCACAATTCTCAGTGTCCGGTCTATGACGGATGATGTAATCATAGGCAGACAATGTCAGTGTCCACCTTTGAATACGGGACGATGCATTGGTATTAATACCTTTGATTTCCGCAAACAATGAAATGAGTGGCTTGTGATCCGTTTCTAGTTCAAAACAAAGACCAAACGGGTACTGGTGCATTTTTTTTACCCCATGCATCCAGGCCAAAGCTTCTTTCTCTACCATACTGTAAGCTCTTTCTGTTTTAGACCGATTTCTCAAAGCATATGCAACAGGTAGTAGTTTACCTGATTCATTTGCTTGTTGGAGTATGCAGCCACCCCCAAATGATAAAGCCAATACAAGACACTTACAGGGATCATAATGAACAAGCAACTTGTTTGAACATAGCAGATTCTTGGCTTTCTCAAAGATTCTACCTTGAGATGCACCCCAGACCCAATTGTCGCCTTTTCTTAGTAATACTTGCAATGGCTCTAGTAAAGTGCTTAATCTGGGTAAGAAATTACCAAAGGAGTTGACTAGCCCCAGGAACAAACGCAGCTCCGTCACATTCTGGGTGTTGATGCAGGTGAGTTTCTTCGAAATGTCGACAAGCTCCTGTGTCATATAGGCCGACGTCAGATCCAGTTTCATGAATGACTTTCCACCAGCTAGCACGGCGAACAGGTCATTAGCCCTCGGTAGCGGATACTGATCCTGTTTCAAAAATCGGTTAATCGTAACCTTGTAGTCTCCACAAATCCTGACAGTGCCATCACTCTTCAGCACAGGAACAGTGGGACTAGCCCATTCGTTAAACTCGACCGGTGATATGTTGATATGATCCCTTCACGCTGGAGTCTGTCAAGCTCAATTTCAACCTTCTCCCTCATCATGTACGGAACAGACCGAGCTTTGTGATAGACAGGCCTTGCAATGGAGTCCAGGTGAATCTGCACCTTGGCTCCCGTAAAATTGCTAATGCCCGGTTCAAACAAAGAAGGAAACTTTTTCAATACTTGAGCACACGAAATGTCATCCACCGAAGACATCTTGACATCATTCCAGTTCAGCTTGATTTTCTCAAGCCAATTCCTGCTGAACAACATTGGACCATTACCTGGGATGATCCATAATGGTAGCTCGTGAACCACACCGTCATATGACACCTCGATTGCTGCACTGCCGAGCATCGGTATGAGTTCCTTAGTGTAAGTACGCAACCTGGCATTGACTGGACTCAGCTTCGGTTTCGCAGTCTTAGTGACCCACTGCTTGTCAAATTTCCTTTGGCTCATTATCTACTGGCTCATACCCGTGTCCAGCTCCATTGATACAGGCACGCCATTCAGCTTCACATTAACGACTATCGGCTGGCTCTTGCTCAGGAACGAATACAGTTCATTCACTTCTTCCTCGGGTTGCGTATCCGGGCCGGCACTGAACTGGTCCTCATCAACCATGTGTTGAGCCGCACCATGCTTGCTCTGTCGTGGACACATCTTGTGAAGATGCCCCACTTTCAAACATCCATTGCATGAGTATTGTCTAAACCGACACTGATGAGGCCGATGATTGCCCCCATAACGCCAACAGGATGAAATCTGGTTCGAACCAGTTGGCGGGCTCTGAGCAGCGGCAGGTTTCGCATGAGCAGCGGCAGGTTTCGCATAAGCAGCTCTCCCCAAAAACTACGCCATCTTGTTGACAGTACTTGCCGTGGAACTCCGACTCGTCGATGATATCTGCCTCAAATGATCATCCGTCATCATGCATGCCTGCGCAGTCGCGATGGCCTTTTTCAAATCCAGCATCTCTGCAGCCAACAGTTTCCTGAGGATTACATCATAGTTGATGCCTATCACGAAGACATAACGCAGCATGTCTTCCAGCATGTTCCCAAACTTACACGGCTCACCAAGATATCGCAGGTAGGTGACAAATCCTGACACGTCCTGGCCCTCAGCATGAACATGCGTGTAGAAACAGTAACATGATATGATGATCCCCTCTTTTGGCTTCAGATGGTTACCCACTAATGTACACAATTCCTCGTACCCTTTTTCCACCGGACGTACAGGCAAGAGAAGATTCTTCATGAGCATGTAAATTTTCGGACCACAAACGGTGAGGAGAACTTAACTGCGTAGGCCTCTGCCTCCATGCCGTTGGCCACAAAATACTGATCCAGGCGGTCGACAAAATCCGCCCAATCCTCACCCTCCACGAATCTCTCCAGGATTTCAACAGTTCCCATTGTGCATGCGAAAGTTCTTAAATTACCTAGTCACCAATTGTAATGGCTCGAGCCTGGTTACTGTAAACTCACTCAGGTGCAACCTGATCCATCTTTATTCCAGTCCAAGAGTGCCAGCTTGACAAAGACACACAGCTTATATACAGGCGACCAAGCACACATGCCACATGCGTACAGCCCGATGACCTCCGACCGTGGCGCCCTCTGGTGTCTGGTGATCCCCCCCAAGCATTAATACATAACAGTTCTCTCTGCCGTTCTCTCCGCATTTGTCTCCGCCTAAGTAACCTCCGACGGTGACGTCTCAGCAGGAGTTTAAGTGCCAACACAGACTCGATGGAAAAAAAATAAATGTTGCAGAGTCAAATCTGCCCTAAATTAAACAAAGCAATGCTTAAGAGCCAGAACAGTCCTTGAGGTGAAAACCACTACAATTCTTGCAAAAGGCGCTCTACCTATCTGTCAGCAAGCTGGAAATAATAATGGCCAACAGAAAAGTTTTCAACAGGATGTCATCTTTAAATAGCACTTCTCCAGCCGCCTCCCGCCTGCAACTCGACAGCTGAAGCTGTCATTATCAGCGCCAGCCGGTACCCGAGGGGGAGAGACCGAATTTACGGGGGGAGGGGGTGGGACGGTAACGAGATGGTGCGCACGACGATGCCATCGCCAGGCGCACCCGAGTGGGGTGCTCCTGGCAGGAGTGGGGCGGTACCTGGTAGCGCCTCCAAAAAACCGAGGCCAATTTTGCTGCGAGCAATCGCTCAGGCGAAAACTGATTTGCGCCCCATTAACGCCCACCGGAGGTGCTAACGGGAGGCACAGCTGAAGCCAATTGCAGCCCCTTTGAATAACTTTGAAGTGAATTGATTGTTATGCAGCCAAATCACAACATGGATTTTATAAAGTATCTTAAACTTAGAAAAACATCCCAAGGTGTTTCACAGAAGGAAAAAAGAGCAGGTGTTGAGATTTTGAGAGAGTCAGGAGAGGCAACCAAAAGCTTGGTTAAAGAGATGTGTTTTGAAAAGGCTTTTTAAAGGAGGGAGGGAGTGTGAGAGGCAGAGGAGTTTGAGAAGCAGTTGAAGGCTCCGTCATCAGAGGTAAAGTGGTGGAAGAGTGGATACCCAAAAAGTCAGAAGATTGGAAGACACAGGATGGAACATAAGGCTGGAAGAAGTTACAGAGATAGAGCCAGTTAAAGCCACAGAACAATTTGTATATGAGGATTTTAAATTCAATATAAGTGTAAGCGAACAAGGATGGGGTGCTGGCAAATGGGGTTTAGTGCAGCCCAGTAACCATTCTGCACAGCAGCCTTCCACAAACAGCAATCAGATGAATGACCAGTTTATTTTTATGGTGGTAGACACTCAAGTTTCCAAAATACCAAAACTCCCTGCTTCTCTTCACATAGTGCCTGGGACCTTTAATGCAACCACCACCACAGACAAAGTGAACCTTTGTTTTACATCTTGTCTGAAGGATGGGATGTTTTTTACGTTAAAGGCGCTACTTAAATGCAAGTTGTTGTTAGCACCTCTGACAATAGAATCTTTCAGTGCTCTACTCAATCAGCCTAGATTATGGGCTAGACTTTCCACTTTGTTTGCTAGGGCCCAAAAAATGGGTGGTGATCCAGCCTTAGCGATGTTGCAGCCTTCATGCTTGCTGGAATATCGTCCATTTTTTAGATTGCGATTTTCGACTCGGCGATAGCCCAGCGATGTGAAATGGGCGAAGCGATAGCTTAGTGGTGTCACATCGGCCAGCGATGGCGAAGGGTACGCAATTTTTTTTTTTTGGTTGGCTATGTTTTCCCATGTTTCGGGAAGTCAGGGGTCATCCACACATGCGCAGAAGGGGGAGAGAGATCGAGAGAGCGATGAGGGAGGCAGAGGCAGAGAAAAAGAAAGACAGAGAAATATGCCTGACAGCGATGAAAGTGGGAGAGCTATGGAAATGGGGAGGAAGAGGGCCAAACCCATCTCCGAGGAGGCCAACGAGACCCTCGTGGTGGAGGTGCACTCCCGCTGGGCCCAATTGACCAGGGGGGAGCATGGTGGGAAACCAGCACCATGGACGTACCGCAGGTTATGGGGTGAGATAGCCGAGGTCCTCTCGTCTGCGTCCCACGAGCCCAGGGGCTCCGACCAGTGCCGCAAATGCTGGAACAGCCCCGTTGCTTCAGCAAGAGTAAGTACGACTTTATATTTTAATGATGCACATTCTAAGTATAATAATCATTATAATGGTAATTTTCCTGGATTGAATGTAAGCTTGTTATTCTAACTTATATAATATATATCATCCCCGCTAAGAACTGGACAGGGCCATGAACTGGAGCCCGTTTTAAGTCTCTCTGGCTGCTGTCACTTACACCAGGACCCAGCATAGACTGGGGAAGAGCTGCCTTTGCTCACTGTCTGGCCTGGGACACTTTTGGACATCAGCTACTGTCATTGAATTGTGGACACAACCCCCATTAGCATATAACGTTTGAAACTGTTGTGTATAAATGACACAACCTAGTCGAGTAGCTTATGCCATGCTCTATTCGCGTTCGCAGAGGAAGATATCTCATAATCGGGCGCAGCAGAGGTGCACCGGGGAAGGTCCTGCTGTAATACAGACCTTCACCGGCCTGGAGGAACCTGCTGCAGCACTAGTGGGGACCCACAGTCAAGCGGTCACCACCCGTGGTGTTGCCGGACCATCGCATGCGCCACGTGAGTAATGTGTCAAACAGTGTACGAGCTATGTGACATCATTTCATTCTCATATCATAGACGAATGATGTCATGTTATGCATGCAGCCTCTATGTTGCCATAGATACCACCATATGATGCATTAATATGTAACGTTTCTCGGTCACATTTATGGGATTAGTGCTGTTCCTCCTACATATGCCAGCGCAGCGCAACAATGCTTTCTTTAATAATCTCAATTGTGTCTTGCAGCTTTACCAGCTCCAGAGGAGCAACGGGAGGACAGGCGCTCACATGGACCTGACCCACTGCATGTGTCATTCACCACGGGTGGTGAAGAGGAGGAGACCACCGAGCCCGAGGAGGAATACCTGGAGACAGAGGAGAATGCCCCTGGCATCCCTCTGTCTGGGGAACCTGCGGCCTCGATGGGGATCCCAACTGAGGAGGTACCGGAACCAAGCGGCATGCAGTTGGAGATGACAAGGCGCACATTGGTGCTGTCGCAGATCCCACGGAGGCCGGGTCAGCGGCTTGAGCAAAGGCCTACCCTGGACCACCGCGTGGAGCGCCTGGCACGACCGTGCGAGGAGTCTGTCATTATCCAGCGCAAGCAGCTCCAGGTGTTTGTGGGGTTCACGCAGGAATTCTCCCGGGCGTCTGCTTGCCAAGCGGAGGTGACGCAGCAGATGATCCTGGAGTTGCGTGGAATCTCCGTCTCCAACCATGCGGCATGCGTTCTTGGCGGTACACGGCGCTGCACCCTGAGCTCCGGAGAACACAAGCACCGGCACACAGGCAGGTCAGGAGGATGCACCATCGTCCCAGCATTTCCCCCACCACGGCAGGAAGTCTTGCCATCGCCAGCTGCACGCCGGCTTCGCAGCTGTACCCGGGAACCAAAACGGGTGGGTGAGGCAAAGACACGGGGGGATGCAGGATCTGGAGGGAAACGTGGCCACAGGTAGGGAGGGGGGGTGCAATCTTTTTAATATTGTTCCTAATTGTTCATAATTATTGTTGGTGTTGTCGTTTCATTGTTGGGGGTGGGGTGGGTGGGAGGGTGTTTTGGTGTTTGTAATTGAAAAATTACCTTCAAAAGTTGTAATTTTATTAAAACCATTTTATTTCACTTTACAATTGTTGTGCAGTGTCTTCTAATAACGTAAGTTAAAATAGAACATTCGTGCAACTGTTGTTAAACAATGTCCAGGCCAGACCAACTAAGTAGGAAACGTCACTTATTTATATAAATATAAGAAAACGTCTAATTGTGATTGTATCTATCTTTTAAAAGGCCCTTAAATAATTCACAAACTATCTAAGCCCCTGTTTAGGAGGCCTCCTGTCTTCCTCCTCAAAATGGCGTCCGTAGTGCCCATTTCTGTGAGGAAGGCCAGGCAATATACACATAGATTGGGCTAACCAAACTGGAAGCAATACGGTGGAGGAGGATTTCCTGGAGTGCATAAGGGATGGTTTTTTAGACCAATATGTCGAGGAACCAACTAGGGGGGGGGAGGCCATCTTAGACTGGGTGTTGTGTAATGAGAGAGGATTAATTAGCAATCTCATTGTGCGAGGCCCCTTGGGGAAGAGTGACCATAATATGGTGGAATTCTGCATTGGGATGGAGAATGAAACAATTAATTCAGAGACCATGGTCCAGAACTTAAAGAAGGCTAACTTTGAAGGTATGAGGCGTGAATTAGCTGGGATGGATTGGCGAATGATACTTAAGGGGTTGACTGTGGATGGGCAATGGCAGACATTTAGAGACCGCATGGATGAACTATAACAATTGTACATTCCTGTCTGGCATAAAAATAAAAAAGGGAAGGTGACTCAACCGTGGCTAGCAAGGGAAATCAGGGATAGTATTAAAGCCAAGGAAGTGGCATACAAATTGGCCAGAAATAGCAGCGAACCTGGGGACTGGGAGAAATTTAGAACTCAGCAGAGGAGGACAAAGGGTTTGATTAGGGCAGGGAAAATGGAGTATGAGAAGAAGCTTGCAGGGAACATTAAGACGGATTGCAAAAGTTTCTATAGATATGTAAAGAGAAAAAGGTTAGTAAAGACAAACGTAGGTCCTCTGCAGTCAGAATCAGGGGAAGTCATAACGGGGAACAAAGAAATGGCGGACCAATTGAACAAGTACTTTGGTTCGGTATTCACGAAGGAGGACACGAACAACCTTCCGGTTATAAAAGGGGTCGGGGGGTCTAGTAAGGAGGAGGAACTGAGGGAAATCCTTATTAGCCGGGAAATTGTGTTGGGGAAATTGATGGGATTGAAGGCCGATAAATCCCCAGGGTCTGATGGACTGCATCCCAGAGTACTTAAGCAGGTGGTCTTAGAAATAGTGGATGCGTTGACAGTCATTTTCCAACATTCCATTGACTCTGGATCAGTTCCTATAGAGTGGAGGGTAGCCAATGTAACCCCACTTTTTAAAAAAGGAGGGAGAGAGAAAACAGGGAATTATAGACCGGTCAGCCTGACATCGGTAGTGGGTAAAATGATGGAAACAATTATTAAGGATGTCATAGCAGTGCATTTGGAAAGAGGTGACATGATAGGTCCAAGTCAGCATGGATTTGTGAAAGGGAAATCATGCTTGACAAATCTTCTGGAATTTTTTGAGGATGTTTCCAGTAGAGTGGACAAGGGAGAACCAGTTGATGTGGTATATTTGGACTTTCAGAAGGTGTTCGACAAGGTCCCACACAAGAGATTGATGTGCAAAGTTAGAGCACATGGGATTGGGGGTAGTGTACTGACATGGATTGAGAACTGGTTGTCAGACAGGAAGCAAAGAGTAGGAGTAAATGGGTACTTTTCAGAATGGCAGGCAGTGACTAGTGGGGTACCGCAAGGTTCTGTGCTGGGGCCCCAGCTGTTTACACTGTACATTAATGATTTAGATGAGGGGATTAAATGTAGTATCTCCAAATTTGTGGATGACACTAAGTTGGGTGGTAGTGTGAGCTGCGAGGAGTATGCTGTGAGGCTGCAGAGCGACTTGGATAGGTTAGGTGAGTGGGCAAATGCATGGCAGATGAAGTATAATGTGGATAAATGTGAGGTTATCCACTTTGGTGGTAAAAACAGAGAGACAGACTATTATCTGAATGGTGACAGATTAGGAAAAGGGGAGGTGCAAAGAGACCTGGGTGTCATGGTACATCAGTCGTTGAAGGTTGGCATGCAGGTGCAGCAGGCGGTTAAGAAAGCAAATGGCATGTTGGCATTCATAGCAAGGGGATTTGAGTACATGGGCAGGGAGGTGTTGCTATAGTTGTACAGGGCATTGGTGAGGCCACACCTGGAGTATTGTGTACAGTTTTGGTCTCCTAACCTGAGGAAGGACATTCTTGCTATTGAGGGAGTGCAGCGAAGGTTTACCAGACTGATTCCCGGAATGGCGGGACTGACCTATCAAGAAAGACTGGATCAACTGGGCTTGTATTCACTGGAGTTCAGAAGAATGAGAGGGGACCTCATAGAAACATTTAAAATTCTGACGGGGTTAGACAGGTTAGATGCAGGAAGAATGTTCCCAATGTTGGGGAAGTCCAGAACCAGAGGTCACAGTCTAAGCATAAGGGGTAAGCCATTTAGGACCGAGATGCAGAGGAACTTCTTCACCCAGAGAGTGGTGAACCTGTGGAATTCTCTACCACAGAAAGTTGTTGAGGCCAATTCACTAAATATATTCAAAAAGGAGTTAGATGAGGTCCTTACTACTAGGGGGATCAAGGGGTATGGCGAGAAAGCAGGAATGGGGTACTGAAGTTGAATGTTCAGCCATGAACTCATTGAATGGCGGTGCAGGCTAGAAGGGCCGAATGGCCTACTCCTGCACCTATTTTCTATGTTTCTATGTAATAGCAACTATTCTCCAGCGATGTTCTCGGCAAGCGATCAGCCCGGCGATATGCCGAAAGTTGGGCTGGGCGATCACCTCGGCGATGTGAGCCGAAAGTTGCACCGGGCGATGTGTCCCAACTTTCCCTTTTTGAGCAATATCAGCCTTTTTTGGGTGATATATGGGCACTAGCCCAGCGATGTGAAATGGAAAGTCTAGCCCATGAGTCAAAGCCCTGGGCTGGGACTAGAGCCCACATCCATCTGACAGAGGAAAAATTGCCACCAAATGAAACAAGCTGTCCTTACATGAGTGTGCAAGTTTGAAGGGAACAATGTTTTAGTTGTGTAGGACCATGTGACAGAAATTTCCCTTTCAGCAGATTTCCCTCCCTAAATGCATCTCCCTCAACTCAAGCAGATTCACTTCGAGACAGTCTTGCCTCAAATCCATTGTAACAACGCAAATGAAATGGTATTCAGTATTTATAATCCAACACTCAGGATTAAGGAGTGAATGCACACAGTTTAAATCCTCCTCATGCTTGATTGGAGCCATACTAAAACGTGAGGCAGAAAGTTAAGGTTGCAGCATCACCCTGCAACAGAGAGGGAAACTGAAATCGAGATGTCCTCACTTTCTAACAATCTACAAAAATACATCAGAAGAGGGCTGGAACTTCCCTCTCCTGTTCACCTTTTATTTTTATGGACTCTGCTCCACTTCCCCGCCCACTCCCCATAACCCCTTATCATTTAAGAAACTGTCTATTTCTGTCTTAAATGTATTCAATGTCCCAGCTTCCACAGCTCTCTGAGGCAGCGAATTCCACAGATTCACAACCCTCAGAATAAATTTCTCCTCATCTCAGTTTTAAATGGGCGACCGCTTATTCTAAGATCATGCCCTCTAGTTCCAGTTTCCCTCATCAGTGTAAACATCCTCTCTGCATCCACCTTGTCAAGCGCCCTCATGATCTTATACGTTTCGATAAGATCACCTCTCATTCTTCTGAATTCCAATTAGTAGAGGCCCAACCTACTCAACCTTTCCTCATAAGTCAACCTCCTCATCCCAGAATCAACCCAGTGAACCTTTTCTGAACTGCCTCTAAAGCAAGTATATCCTTTCGTAAATATGGAAACCAAAACTGCACGTAGTATTCCAGCTGTGGCCACACCAATACCTTATATAACTAGCAAGACTTTCCTGCTTTTATACTCCATCCCCTTTGCAATAAAGGCCAAGATACCATTGGCCTTCCTGATCACTTGCTGTACCTGCATACTATCCTTTTGTGTTTCATGCACAAGTACCCCCAGGTCCTTACTGTACTGCGGCACTTTGCAATCTTTCTTTATTTAAATAATAACTTGCTCTTTGATTTTTTTTCTGCCTAAGTGCATGACTTCACACTTTCTGACATTATACTCCATCTGCCCACTCACTTAGCCTGTCTTTGTCCTTTTGCAGATTTTTTTTGTATCCTCCTCACACATTGCTTTTCCTTCCATCTTTGTATCGTCAGCAAACTTGTCTACGTTACACTCAGTCCCTTCTTCCAAGTCGTTAATATAGATTGTAAATAGTTGGGGTCCCAGCACTGATCCCTGCAGCACCCCACTAGTTATTGGTTGCCAATCAGAGAATGAACCCTTTATCCCGACTCTCTGTTCTCTGTTAGTTAACCAATCCTTTATCCATGCAAATATATTACCCCCCAACCCCGTGAACTTTTATCTTGTGCAGTAACCTGTTATGTGGCACCTTGTCAAATGCCTTGTGGAAGTCCAAATACACCACATCCACTGGTTCCCCTTTATCCACTCTGTTCGTTACATCCTCAAAGAATTCCAGCAAATTTGTCAAACATGACTTCCCCTTCATAAATCCATGCTGACTCTGCCTGACCGAATTTTGCTTTTCCAAATGTCCTGCTACTGCTTCTTTAATAATGGATTCCAACATTTTCCCAACCACAGATGTTAGGCTAACTGGTCTATAGTTTACAGCTTTTTGTCTGCCTCCTTGTTTAAATAGGCGCGTTACATTTGCAGTTTTCCAATAGTCTTGTATATATTATCATTTCTGTAATAGTGGACTTCCTTTCTGATGAATTCATTCTACAGGTTGCCTTGGCAACATTCCCTAGGTATTTGTATTCACTGCCATATAACGACAGATAATGCCTACAGAATTATGTTTTGAAGTGTGATAAGTATGAGGAATAGGAAGGCAGATTATTATCTGAATGGTGACAGATTAGTAAAAGGAGCGGTGCAACATGACCTGGGTGTCATGGTACATCAGTCATTGAAGATAGGCATGCAGGTACAGCAGGCAGTAAAGAAAGCAAATGGCATGCTGGCCTTCATAGCGAGGGGATTTGAGTATAGGAGCAGGGAAGTCTTACTGCAGTTGTACAGGGCCTTGGTGAGACCAACCTTGAGTATTGTATGCAGTTTTGTTCTCCTAATCTGAGGAAGGACATTCTTGCTATTGAGGAAGTGCAGCGAAGGTTCACCAGACTGATTCCCGAGATGGCAGGACTAACATATGAAGACAGACTGGATCGACTAGGCTTATATTCACTGGAATTTAGAAGAATGAGAGGGGATCTCATAGAAACATATAAAATTCTGACAGGATTGGACAGGTTAGATGCAGGAAGAATGTTCCCGATGTTGGGGAAGTCCAGAACCAGGGGTCACAGTCTAAGGATAAGGGGTAAACCATTTAGGACCGAGATGAGGAGAAACTTCTTCACTCAGAGAATTGTTGAGGCCAGTTTGTTAGATATATTCAAAAGGGAGTTAGATATGGTCCTTACAGCTAAAGGGATCAAAGGGTATGGAGAGAAAGCAGGAATGGGGTACTGAAGTTGCATGCTCAACTATGATCATATTGAATGGTGGTGCAGGCTCGAAGGGCCGAATGGCCTACTCCTGCACCTATTTTCTTTGTTTCTATGAATACCCAGAGAGAATGCAAGTTATACACGCTCGTAATGTCCATGAGGTTCTATATGCAAGAAGCAAATCTTGGATTGCCATTTGGATAGATATGTTATAATATTTAACCTGATATGTGATGTGTCTATTGGTTGCATTTTGTTTCAGTAAAGTTGAATAGCGATAGTTTACTCCACAGCGTTTTAGATAATGCTGAATCAAGCTATAATCAGATATACGAATAGATCATTATTACATTAAAAGGAAATTAAATGCAAGGATTGGGTTGTTCAAACTGAAATAACAGTTGAAGTTGCATAGAGTTATTTTTGTTTTAAATGTATACTTGAGAATATGCTTCATATTTTAGGCCCAAGAAGCTGACGCTGAAAGCCTACAAGCAGTACTACTTTATTTTTAAAGATACTTGTTTATCATACTTCAAGAATAAAGAAGCTTCTCAAGGAGAACCAATTGAACAATTAAACCTGAGAGGTGAGAAACCTTTTTACAAGTTTATACAGACTAAACATCACTTAAAAAGCCAGGTATCTTGTTCCAAATACTACCGATTTATAATCCGAAATATTGCAACAGTTTCAAATCAAATTGTTTAGGGGTGCTTTATATTTATTTTCCAGTAATGCTAACCATGATGAAACAGAATTGGGCTGTATTCCAATTACAGGTTGTGCATCTATTTGGAAACATTTCCACTTTCCATCTATTAAATTCTGCTTCTCCTCTCTCTCCCACAACTATGTAGCAGCTTACAGGGCAGGCATGTAAGCACCCTCCTCTTAGGCCTCTACATACAATACCTCAGCCAGCTGGTAGGGGGAGCTCGGAACAATACTACATCAATTACCCATCTCTACATTTTACCGAATGAGCAAGCCAAGAGCAGGAACTCGCAGTGTAGAAAACCTATACCCGATCACACCATGGTGCAATATATTACATCATTCACTGCATCATCAGGTCCTATTCTGTTCTCCCTAATATAAACTCTTTTCCATCATGTCCTGGCTGAAATGTGAACTGAATTGCAATGTTTTCTGCAGTATAAAACTCCATTATATAAAAATAATATACAATAATACATAAAATGCTTTAACTAAAATTACATCTCTGTAAATTGACTGAAAAATTCAAGGTGATTTTTCTGTGAACTTTCAGCTCCAACATCAAAACACTTTTATGCAGCAACACAAGCCGATCTCACCTATGCAGTCACTTCACCCCAGAACAATGTTTACTGATAGTGTGAACACTAATAATTGAACGCTTCAGTGCAACAGACTGTACAGTGCTGCCCTATGTCACGGTTATGGTTTCCTATTTGTTAGGTGCCTAGAATGTTGATAGAAACAGATTATTTAAAACATGCACCCCGAGACGATCAAAACCATTGAGAATTTTCAAATAAGTTTTTATTTGTTTAGCAACGACAATTTTCATTTAATTAAACTTTGCATTGTAACAGAGAAAAAACTGTTGCAGAAATGATACAAATATTAAATACAGTAGGCACCAGCATACCACCTAAAATTCAATCTATTAAAAAAATTGGAATAGTGCTAATTTGGAAGGCGTAAATAGGATTCTGTTGTAAAGTTGTAGCTGAGAAGAGTGGACCTTTCAGTGAACCCTGTAATGTGCATACTTCCTCTTCTATTCTTTAATAGATAACATTTTGATGAATTTGAACTGCTAAGAAGGAAAAACATCAGCTTTCTAACTTACAGTATTGGAAAAGAGCATATTCTGTATTTTCTTTAAGGCGGCGAGGTTTATAAAATGGAGAGAAACAGTGTGTGTTTGCAACAGCAAAATGAGGACGGAGTAAAGAGAGAAGTTGAAATGATCTCGCCGATTATATGGCTGGCTACCTTCTCTCCTAGTTTGCTATTGAGATTTCATCAAAGTAAAAAAGACTTGCATTTATATAGCATCTTTCACAACCTCAGGACATCCCAAAATGCATTACAGCCAATGAAGAACTTTTGAAGTGTAGTCACTGTTGCTCCCCTACAATCCAACCTTTTCTGACAGCTCTTCACCGTCACCATGGTTGCCATCTGATCAAATAGCCAAGTATATTGGTTCAAAGTAATCTCCTCTGGCGAGAATGGGGCTAACTTTCTGAAATCCCGGTCCAGGCAGAATTCAAGATGATTGTGCCCCCTTGGAGTGCATATCAGTTATTGGGGTACACCGTACCCATATTTTTCCATCTGTGGTAGCGCAGTTTCATATATTCCTAATAAGAAAGCTGCTTTGCTTTCTATATTACCAGTTTTCCTTGAATAAGTAAAGTCATTTATAAAGCTATAATGCCACAGTATCTCTGAATGAAAAGGATTAGACTGGAGTTAGAATGAAGCCAAGAAACACCATGGTCTTCCGCACTCATACTTCAAAAACACACATGACAACCCTTTATTCAATTTATCTGTCACATTTCATCTCTCACTTAACTATTTGCTTTGAAACTTTGCCTAATACAGGATGTGAAGTTGTACCAGATGTGAACGTAGCAGGACAGAAATTTGGGATCAAGTTGCTGATTCCTGTGTCTGACGGCATGAATGAAGTTTACATAAAGTGTTACAATGTAAGTGTTCTATTATAGGTTTTATAAATAGATTCACAGGAGTTAACACTAGTGACATTTTACTTTGATGAATCTGAGAATACATTTCTCAGCAGGTCAAGATGGTATTTTCACTTAACAGCAAAGACAAGGAATTAGCACTTAGACTTTGTGAGGAGTTAGGCACAAGCTGGCCCTTGTTGAGCAGGATTCCCCAATTTTGCCCTAATGGAGATTAAATGACTGCTCATTCACATACCTCATTGAACATATAACTATTTGTTTAAACAAAAAAAAAGCATCAAGTCCTATCTTCGGCATGACAGGAATCTTGAATGACATTATTCCCCTTGTAAACGGTTTCTTTAAATCCTGCACACTTACAGATGTAACTTTTGAATGGAGGTCAACTCCAACATGGCTTTTGAAACAAAGTAAATAATTGCTTCTATGGAGCTGTTACATTTTGCATTTATATTAAAATATTGAGGAGCTGGAGAGGATGACGACATTTTATTTCTTGTCCAAAATCAAACTAATCTAACAGGTTAGATGAAAATTCTGTGTCAAATAAAAATAATATATTCTGTGTATACCTGAAAACATTGAAAATGTACATTAATGTTAGTTAAACAAATGTAGTAAATTTTCTTGGTTCTGTAATACCACAATGAAGATAATACCTAAAAACATATGCAGCAAGAATGTTCGGAAAGTTGTGAAACACTAAGTCTTCGTGCTCAGCACATCTTTTTCCCAACATTTAATGTAATGAAATAACAATACAGTTAATGATTAACATAACCAACCACCTTTGTACACCATAGGAGCTCTCATATAGCTTATAAGCTCAGATTTTTAAAAAAACAACTTGTATTTATATAGCACAGTAAACATCCCAAGGCGTTTAAACAAGAAAACCAAAAAAGGTGGCAAAATTGCCCCACGCCCCAATTTACAGCGCAGCAGGAGGCCATTTCGGCCCATCGTGTCCATACCGGCCGACAAAGAGCAGCACGGTTCTCTGTCAGCAGCCCTGAAGGTTACATATAAACCTTTGAACAATGGCGGAATGGCAAAGAGCACCCAGTCTGCCTCACACAACTGCAACACCCCTTATACTGAAACCTTCTACACTCCACCCCAACCAGAGCCATGTGATCTCCTGGGTGAGGCAACTTTCCTGGGTCGGGACATTTACCACCCGCCGCAGAAGTCCCACCTCTAACGCAGAATTGCCCTTGCCAACCCAGAAAGAAAGCGGAGCGCAATCTCCCGTGCTCCACTTCATTTGGGGGTGGGTCCCGGGGCGCTACTGGTGCACTGAATATCCAGGACAAAGTAGTCCACTTGATTAACACCCCCATCCACTGGCTTAAAAATCCACTCCCTCCACCAATCGCCCTACCGTGGCTGCAGTGTGTACTATCTACAGGGTGCACTATCTACAGGGTGCATTGCAGCAAATTGCTACGGCTTCTTTAGCAGCATCTCCCAAAACTGTAGCCTCCACAACTTAGAAAAAGGGCAGCAGGTGCACGAGAACACCATCACCTCCAAATTCCGCTCCAAGTCACACATCACCAGTGCTTCATTGTCACTAGGTCAAAATCCTGGAACTCCCAACCCAACACCATTGTGGGAGTACTTCACCACACGGACTACAGCGGTTGAAGAAGGAGGCCCACCACCACTTTCTCACTGGTAACTAAGGATGGGCATTAAATAACAGCCTTGCCAGTGACATCCACATCCCGAGAATGAGTAAAAAGAATCCGTATTCACCACACAAGCCAGTAAATTGTTCCAAGTCTTGACATCCCACTGCGTAACGAAAAACCTCCTGAGATCTTATTTAGTTCTATGCTTGCATAGCTTATATACCACATTTCCCCTAGTTCAAATAGTCTGTTCACCCAGGCACAGACTAATTATGTCATCATTTTAAACATTTTAATTAAATCTCCCCAAAGCCTATGCTTTGATAACTATCACGATAACCAAGGGCTTTTAAACTAGGGTTAATTCTAGTGACTGTTGAATCATTTCCAAGCCCTCAATATCATTCCCCATGTGAAGGGACTAAATTGAATACAGTATTCCAGGTGATGCCTAACTAAGTCTTGTACAAGGACACTATAGTTCTTTGAATTTTATACTGACTTGCCTTTGCTTTACCTCCTAGTATTCTATGTACCTTCGCAATAGCATCACTGCATTGGTCATGCACTTTCAGACTCCTGTACTATAACTTCTAGGTCCCTTTCCTGCTAAACAGACTTCAATTCTATACCAAGATTGGTACATACATACTTAGTGTTAGCCCTACCCATATGCATGACACATTTATCCATGTCAAGTGACACTTGAACGATGTGGGACCATTCTCTCATTACATCTAGATTAGATTGTACTTTTTTTCTCATCTAGGGTTCTAACACTAGCACAGATCTTCGTATTGTCCGCAAACATTTTGACAGTACCAACACCATTGTCTAGATTATTAATGTAAATCATGAAGAGCAGCAGACCCAACATGGATCCCTGCAAAATACCACTCGTAACCTATCTCCACACAAAACCAATTCCCTATCCAATCTAGGATCTTAAAATTAACCTATTGTGCAACACCTGGTCAAAAGCTTTCTGAAATAAATAATGTTGATAAGGCTACTTCAATCACCAACGTAGCTACTTCCTCAAAAAAATTTAACCAGGTTATTAAGATATTGTATCATCCATAAATTAAGCACCTCCTACTAATTAGCTGTATTAGATATTTATAAAAAAACAATTCCTTCGTGCAATCCACCAAGTATGGAACAGATTGCATCTTGAATCCAATTGAAGACTTGGTGGAAGCATTGCAGAAGCCAATGGGGCAGGTTCTTGATTCACCAGGGAGCAGAGATATCCAAGCTTGACATCTAGTCAGAAGGGAAATAAAAATAACCTGCGTGCCTGATGGACCTGGGTCCTTAATGTTAGTGTCAGATAGATGAGCTGAGAGGTTTTTTTTTCCCTAGTTATTGCCTGCTATGCTTTACATTTGCTAACTATATTTTAAATTCCCCCAAATTAATTGTGCTTTATATCTTTTGGTCTTCTGAATGATTTATATTCACACTGAGGGTTTGTGGTTGACTGCAGGAAACACAGTATGCTAAATGGATGGCTGCCTGCAGACTGGCTTCAAAGGGCAAGACGATGGCTGATAGCTCGTATCCCACAGAAGTTTACAACATTCAGTCTTTCTTAAAGATGAAGAATGTAAATTCTGTGCCTCAGGTGATGCGTGACCCAAATGCCATGGACATGAATCCAGAATCATTGGTGTCACCAAGATACTTGAAAAAGTTCAAAACTAAACAGGTACTGAAATAGACAGTCTCTTATTGATACAATTATATATTACACTTTCTGAAAATTTCTCCAAATTGCTTAGGATAAAATTTAAGTATTTTGGACCAATGTTCCCTCTAATTTTTTCTCCCTGCACGGGCCCTTTAAATTGGCTGCACGGCATGTCTTCCAGCAGCAGCGCTAGTGAGCCACCTGCGCGGGACCTCGCGATTGCCGCGCATCTTAGGGGGAACATTGCTTTGGACCATATTGTATAAAATGACACAATGAAACTATAGCATGCCAATGTAGAATCATAGAAACCTACAGCACAGAAGGAGACTATTTGGCTCATCGTGCCTGCGCTGGTTCTTTTAAAGAGTAGTCGTGCCTAGTCCAACACTCCTGCTTTTTGTCCGTAGCCCTGCAAGTTCCTCATCCTCAAGTACCTGTTCAATTCCCTTTTAAAATTATTTATGGAATTGGCTTCCACCACCTTTTCAGGTAGACCGTTCCAGATCCCACCGCTCAATGAAATGATTTCTCCTCATCTCCCCTCTAGGCCTTTTTTCCATTGATTTTGAATCTAATTTTTTTCTTTAATATATCAGTAGCCTGACATCAGTAGAGGGGAAAATGTTGGAATCAATTATTAAGGATGAAATAGCAGCGCATCTGGAAAGCAGTGACAGGATCAGTCCAAGTCAGCATGGATTTATGAAAGGGAAATCTTGCTTGACAAATCTTCTGGAATTTTTTGAGGATGTAACTAGTTGGGTGGACAAGAGAGAACCAATGGATGTGGTGTATTTGGACTTTCAAAAGGCTTTTGACAAGGTCCCACACGAGATTGGTGTGCAAAATCAAAACACATGGTATTGGGGGTAAAATACTGATGTGGGTAGAGATGTGGTTGGCAGGCAGGAAGCAGACAATTGGGATAAACGGGTCCTTTTCAGAATGGCAGACAGTGACTAGTGGAGTGCCTCAGGGCTCAGTGCTAGGACCCCAGCTCTGTACAATATACATTAATGATTTAGATGAAGGAATTGAGTGTAATATCTCCAAGTTTGCAGATGACACTAAACTGGGTGACGGTGTGAGCTGTGAGGAGGACGCTAAGAGGCTGCAGGGTGACTTGGACAGGTTAGGTGAGTGGGCAAATACATGGCAGATGCAGTATAATGTGGATAAATGTGAGGTTATCCACTTTGGGGACAAAAACACGAAGGCAGAATATTATCTGAGTGGCGGCAGATTAGGTAAAGGGGAGGTGCAACGAGACCTGGGTGTCAAGGTTCATTAGTCATTGAAAGTGGGCATGCAGGTACAGCAGGCGGTAAAGGCAGCAAATGGTATGTTGGCCTTCATAGCTAGGGGATTTCAGTATAGGAGCAGGGACGTCTTACTGCAGTTGTACAGGGCCTTGGTGAGGCCTCACCTGGAATATTGTGTTCAGTTTTGGTCTCCTAATCTGAGGAAGGATGCTCTTGCTATTGAGGGAGTGCAGCGAATGTTCACCAGACTGATTCCCGGGATGGCTGGACTGATATATGAGGAGAGACTGGATCAACTGGACCTTTATACACTGGAGTTTAGAAGGATGAGAGGGTATCTCAAAAACATATAAGATTCGGACGGGACTGGACAAGTTAGATGCGGGAAGAATGTTCCCGTTGTCGGGGAAGTCCAGAACCAGGGGACACAGTCTTAGGCTAAGGGATAGGCCATTTAGGACTGAGATGAGGAGAAACTTCTTCACTCAGAATTGTTAACATGTGGAATTCACTGCCGCAGAGAGTTGTTGATGCAAGTTCATTGGATATATTCAAGAGAGAGTTAGATATGGCCATTACGGCTCGGGGGATCAAGGGGTATGGAGAGAAAGCAGGAAAGGGGTACTGAGGGAATGATCAGCCATGATCTCAATGAATGGTGGTGCAGGCTTGAAGGGCCGAATGGCGTACTCCTACATCTATTTTCTATGTTTCTATATCATACAGATCTGAATGCACTCTGAAACATTCCATTTATTTTATTTGATCTATTATTATGCAAAGCTTATTCCTTCCACTTCAAATTTTTAATTTTATTTTCTCTTCTCTATGTAAATTATCTGTTCCATGTACCATGCACCTGCCCTTCAGCGAAGGTGCAGGTGGGATACCCAAGCCTCAGCTAATGCCACTCTGAAACTATGTTGGGAAGGGTGCAAAGGTTAAAACCTCATAATGGAAGTTCATACTGCAACAGATTAAGGATCTGCTGCAGTGCAGACTTAATCTAGTGATTAGCATAGAGTTTGGATCAGGTTGCTTCTAATACTAATTTCACCCCAAAATGTTCTTATAAAATAACACCCTTCGTCTAAAATAAACTTGTTTGAGCTTTCAAGTAAAAAGGTGGTTTCCATAAGCAAACTCTGGTGAAGTCAAACTTTCACCCTATACATGCTATAAATGAGATAGAGTTCACAAGATTAGCAGTTAACCTTTGATCGTGTCATTAGCCATATGTGGAATTGCCACCATCTTCTATTATTTGAAAAATGTCGAGGCTCATACTATCAAATTTATTTACAGGCTGATTATACTAAAGCAATAAAACACAAGATAAAATCAGCCCACAAGAATTGTATAATATCCTTCTTTAAATGTATTTCTTGTATGGCTTGATAACGGATATGATCTGACAGTGTAAACAATTATGTCTATTGCACTTCACTGCCACAGAAACAATAGGGCTTACCCAGAGATGAAGCTGGCTGAAGACAATCACATTTATATTGTCTATCTGTAGTCGATGTGAACTCGTATTTATAAGGCTTGCTGCTCCCAAGGTTTTTCAATGCTGCCAGTGCTCCACCTATTGGTGCTAGGCCAATCTACCAGTCAATATTAATAATACACACGTAGAAGATTTTTCTTTAAATTACATAACATTTGGGTGTAATTCTGCTCCCCAACTAATTTTAATTAAAAATTAACACTTAATTTCAGAATCACCCTCCAAACTTGAATAATGCTACAATCTAGAACTGGGGGTCATAATCTCAGGATAAGGGGTCGGTCATTTACGCGGTTAAGAAAGCAAATGGCATGTTGGCCTTCATAGCGAGGGGATTTGAGTACAGGGGCAGGGAGGTGTTGCTACAGTTGTACAGGGCCTTGGTGAGGCCACACCTGGAGTATTGTGTACAGTTTTGGTCTCCTAACTTGAGGAAGGACATTCTTGCTATTGAGGGAGTGCAGCGAAGGTTCACCAGACTGATTCCTGGGATGGCGGGACTGACCTATCAAGAAAGCCTGGATCAACTGGGCTTGTATTCACTGGAGTTCAGAAGAATGAGAGGGGACCTCATAGAAACGTTTAAAATTCTGACGGGTTTAGACAGGTTAGATGCAGGAAGAATGTTCCCAATGTTGGGGAAGTCCAGAACCAGGGGTAAGCCATTTAGGACCGAGATGAGGAGAAACTTCTTCACCCAGAGAGTGATGAACCTGTGGAATTCTCTACCACAGATAGTTGCTGAGGCAAATTCACTAAATATATTCAAAAAGGAGTTAGATGAAGTCCTTACTACTAGGGGGATCAAGGGGTATGGCGAGAAAGCAGGAATGGGGTACTGAAGTTGCATGTTCAGCCATGAACTCATTGAATGGCGGTGCAGGCTAGAAGGGCCGAATGGCCTACTCCTGCACCTATTTTCTATGTTTCTATGACAGAGATGAGGAGAAAATTCTTCACTTAGAAAGTTGTAATGGAAATCTCTACCCAGGGAACTATGGATACTCAGTCGTTGAGTATATTCAAGACTGAGATCAATAGACCTTTGGACTCTAAGGGAATTGAGGGATAAGAGGAGTTGAGGTCAAAGATCATCCATGATCTTATTAAATGGCGGAGCAGCCTTGAGGGACCGTATGGCCTATTCCTGCTCCTATTTATTATGCTCTTAACTCTCAGTACCATTCTGGTGAATCAATTCTGCAACCCCTCCAAGACCAATATATCTTTCCCAAGGTGTGGTGCTCAAATGAGATCGCAATACTCCAGTTGAGGTCTGACCAAGGTTCTATGCAACTGAAGTGTAACCTCCTCCCTTTTGTATTCCAACCCCAGTGAGATAAAGACCAACATTCCAGTAGCCTTTTTGATTGCTTTTTGTACCTGTCCACGAGCTTTTAATTGTGTATTTCGACTTTCAAATCTCTTTTTACTCCTCTATTTCTTAGTTTTGCACCATTTAGAAAATACCCTATTTTTGAGGGTCCAAAATGGATTACCTCACACTTGCCCACATTGCACTCCTTTTGCCAACTCACTTAATCTGTCCATGTCCCTTTGCAACTTGCTACTCCTATCTGCAGTATTTACTGTCCCTCCTAACTTAGTGTCATCTACAAACTTGGATATACAACACTCTATTAATGACTTGGATGAAGGAATAAATATGGTGAAAAGTTGAGGCCCCAGACCAGATCCTCGGGGAACACCATTTGTCACATCCTGTCGGTTTGACCACCATCCATATCTCCTACCAACCATCATCAGGCTAAGTGAGTGGGCAAAAATTGCAGATGGAGTATAATGTTGGAAAAAGTGTGGGACGAAGGGCATACTCCTGTTCCTATTTCTTCTGTTCTTATCAGCAACTCCCATGAACAATTGGAGATAGATGACAAAATGGTAAGGGGAGAGAGAAAATAAGATAGAGAAAAGGAACAAAAAGAAAGGAATTGAAAGCATATCCTGCGACTTAGCCATGGGCGATTCACTAGTGTGTGTGTATATATATATATATATATATATATATTTTATATTAGATAATTCTTCTACCTTTTGAGGTTCTTCTGTGGCAACTACCATCTCCTGATCAACAATACAGACAGGCAACCTGTTTGTCAATGCTACATTCTATATAGCCCATTAGAAAGTGCAAGAGAAATGCTAGTTAACTCACTCTGAATGATTTCTCATTAAAAAAATTATATATATATTTTAATCCAGGGTGCTATAGGTCCAGCCATTTAGAATATCAGCATCTTTGTAGCCTGGCACAAATTTCTGACAGTAGGTGGTATTGAAGGAAGCGGGTACAGAAGTGGGTAAACGTAATATTGCATCTGTCACAGTTCTCAATCTTGTATCACTGCAGATGTCAATAGAAGCAAATTTAAGGTGCATTATTTTACTCAGCAATGGAATAGTACAAGGTACCTAATCTGAAAATATCAAAAATACTACATTTTGTACATATTTATTTTAGCCAATTTTCGTTAAAGAACGTAAGAAATTGGAGCAGGAGTAGGCCAATTGGTCCTTCGAGCCTGCTCCGCCATTCAATAAGATCATGACTGATCTGATCATGGACTCAGCTTCACTTCCCTGCCCGTTCCCCATAACCCTTTACTCCCTTATCTCCACCTTAAATATATTCAATGACCCAGCCTCCACAGCTCTCTGGGGCAGAGAATGGCAACATTTACACCCCTCAGAGAAGAAATTCCTCCTCATCTCAGTTTCAAATGGGTGGCTCCTTATTCTGAGACTATGTCCCCTAGTTTCAGTTTCCCCTAGGAGTGGAAATATCCTCTCTGCATCCACCTTGTCAAGCCCCCTCATTATCTTACAGGATATATATCAATAGATCACCTCTCATTCTTTTGAACTCCAGTGTATAGGCCCAACCTACTCAATCTATCTTCTTAAGCCAACCCCCTCATTTCCAGAATCAACCTAGTGAACCTTCTCTGAACAGCCTCCAATGCAAGTATATCCTTCCTTAAATACGGAGACCAAAACTGTGCACAGTACTCTGTGGCCTCACCAATACCCTGTACAGTTGTAGCAGGAATTCTCTGCTTTTATACTCTATCCCCCTTGCAATAAAGGCCAACATTCCATTTGCCTTCCAGATTACTTGCTGTACCTGCATACTAACTTTGTGTTCATGCACAAGGAGGTCCGTCTGTACTGCAGCACTTTGCAATTTTTCTCCATTTAAATTATAATTTGATTTTCTATTACTTCTGCCAAAGTGGATAACTTCACATTTTCGCACATTATACTCCATCTGCCAAATTTTTGCCCACTCACTTGGCCTGTCTAAATCCCTTTGCAGATTTTTTGTGTCCTCCTCACAATTTGCTTTCTCACACATAGAAACATAGAAAATAGGTGTAGGAGTAGGCCATTCGCCCCTTCGAGCCTGCACCACCATCCAATGAGTTCATGGCTGATCATTCCTTCAGTATCCCTTTCCTGCTTTCTCTCCATACCTCTTGATCCCTTTAGCCGTAAGGGCCATATCTAACTCCCTCTTGAATATATCCAATGAACTGGCATCAACAACTCTCTGCGGCAGGGAATTCCACAGGTTAACAGCTTTCTGAGTGAAGAAGTTTCTCCTCATCTCAGTCCTAAATGGCCTGCCCCTTATCCTAAGACTGTGTCCTCTGGTTCTGGACTTCCCCAACATCGGGAACATTCTTCCTGCATCTAACCTGTCCAGTCGCATCAGAATCCTTTGTGTTTCTATGAGATCCCCTCTCATCCTTCTAAACTCCAGTGTAGAAAGGCCCAGTTGATCCAGTCTCTCCTCATATGTCAGTCTGGTGAACCTTCGCTGCACCCCCTCAATAGCAAGAACGTCCTTCCTCAGATTAGGAGACCAAAACTGAACACACTATTCCAGGTGAGGCTTCACCAAGGCCCTGTACAACTGCAGTAAGACTTCCCTGCTCTTTGTATCATCAGCAAACTTGGCTACATTACACTCAGTAACTTCATCCAAGTTATTAATATAGATTGTAAATAGTTGAGGATACCAGCACCGATCCCTGTGGCATCCCACTAGTCACTGTTTGCTAACTGGAAAATGACCCATTTATCCTCACTCTCTGTTTTGTTAGTTAGCCAATCCTCTATCCGTGCTAATATATTAACTCCAACCCCGTGAACTTTTATCTTGTGCAGTAACCTTTTATGTGGCACCTTATCAAATGCCTTCTGAAAATCCAAATACACCACATCCACTGGTTCCCCGTTATCTACCCTGTTCATTACAAACTCAAAGAACTCCAACAAATTTGTCAAACATGATTTCACTTTCATAAAGCCATGCTAACTCTGCTTGATTGAATCATGCTTTTCCAAATGTTCCGTTATTGCTTCCTTAATAATTGACTCCAGCATTTTCCAACAACAGATGTAAGCTAACTGGTGGTCTATATTTTCCTGTTTTTTGTCTGCCTCCTTTTTTTAAATAGGGGCGTGACATTTGCGGTTTTCCAATCTGCTGGGACCGCCCCAGAATACAGGGAATTTTGGTAGATTACAACCAAAGTATCCACTATCTCTGCAGCCACTTCTTTTAAGACACTTTAGTCCTATTATTTTACCGAGTACTGCTTCATTAGTGATAGTGATTCCATTAAGTTCCTCCCTCCCTATAGCCTCTTGATTATCCATTATTATGATGTGTTTTGTGTCTTCTACCGTGAAGACCGATTTAAAGACCTGTCCTTCTTGATTTAAGGTTACATTTCTGCCATAGCAGAATAAGTTATCGAATCATTGTGGGTGGTGAAGGGAATATCACTGGTGGCAAAATGTCGACATGCTTTTCAATCTGTCCGTTCTTCCTCAGAAAATGTTCAACCACTCTACATCTACACACAAGGAGAGTGAGTGTGTGTTATATGCATATATATATATATATATAGACAATTCATCAAAAAGCCACCTTCGGCACTTTGGAGTCATTGGCCCGTAATTTACAGTCAGTGACGAAGTTAAGAGGCTCGCTGCTGACATCGAAGAAAACTGCCCACAGCGAGAAGTTTACCTTTCTCGATATGGACTTGATTGTAGTGCAGTGTAATAGGAATCCCCAGCAAAGAAGCTGCAGTGACATCAACAAGGTGTCTAAGCATTGAGGAAATAAAACACACTGAATTATCTGCACTTTAAAAATAATTTTAAAGAGCGAATTAAAGTTTGGGACATACACTGGGGTTAAAAAATAGAAGCTGAAATATCATGAACCAACTTTTACATTTTGTTTATTGTAATTTTGATCATAATGGATAAATTTGATATTTCACAAATATAAAATTTAGTTTTTGAGGGCCAGCATCGTTGTTCAGCAGTTGATACGCCATTAAAAGTCCAGTTACACCTATTCTAACAAGGCTCAACATTTAATAGGGTATTAAACAGCGATAATGGTGCAGGAATCCCAAGTTTTCACTAGTTATATTGATTTCACCGATTGCCGACTATGCTGTGGGGGGAGGTGCCACAGCGCAGGCCATATCGGAGCAGTGAATGACTTAGGAATTAGATGCGCATGTGCTAAATCCTGAAGTTACGGTCAGCTTCAGAGGGATAATGACCACGAACTCTTGACAGTCGCCAACTTTACCCACCGCCAAATCCAGGCTATTGTATTTACGTGACAACAGTTGTACTACAATAAATCCTTTCTTGAATGTTTGGTTTTCAGTTAACAACACGCATCCTAGAAGCACATCAAAATGTCGCGCAGATGACACTGGTGGAAGGCAAGATGCGGTTCATCCAGGCATGGCAGTCTCTGCCAGAGTTTGGAGTTTCTTATTTTATAGTTAGGTAAGCGACACGAGACAGCAGGAACATTGTCAGTATGCCCTGCCAAAGCAAATCCAATACATTCATGTTAGAACATGCAAATGTAAATCCGTTAGAGCGAATGGCAAGTTTTATTTATTTTTTTACTTATAACTCCCACATTTTTCACTTTATCCAATGGAAATGAATATAGAACAAATATGTACAATGATCCTAATTAATGACATTTTTATATTAAGTTACATTCCTGGAAATAATACCACCCATTTCATAATTAAAACTTCACTATAAAACAGAACTGCTGCTCAAATCAGTCTGATTTAGTGCTATTCCTATTATCCAGGCCTTTCTCAATGATTCAGTGAATTTTATATCTTAAGTGAGGATGGGAATATATTCATACAAAAATACAAGTACTCAATTGCTGCAAATTTTAAGGCAGTTTATAAACTGTAAATACTAGTTAATTATGAAATCTCAATGCAGTTGGAGAAAAAGTTGAATTTAAATGTTCACAAATTAAATTAGTTTTATGTAGGATATCTTGAAGGAAAAATTGAATCAAGTATAGGTTTCCTGCTTTCTTCACAATAATTGTTTAATTTAAATTTTAAAATTTAAACGATTAAAAAAAATTACCCACGTTACTGAGGTATATTTAAGAACAGCAGCATAGCGAGGTAGACAATTTACCTCAATGCATTTTTTCTACATAACAAATAGGAGCAGGCTCTTCGAACTTGCTCCGGCATTCAATACGATCATGGCTGATCTTCTACCTCAACCTTCACCTTCCTGCACTAACCCCATATCCCTTGATTCATTTAGTATCCAAAAATTTATCGATCTCTGTCTTGAACATACTCAACGACGGAGTATCCACAGCTCCCTTGGGTAGAGAATTCCAAAGATTCACTACCCTCTGAGTGAATGCATTTCTCCCCATCTCAGTCCTAAATGGCTGATCTCTTATTGAGAGTCTGTGAGCCCTAGTTCTAGACTTCTCAGCCAGGGGAAACATCCTCCCAGCATCTACCCTGTTAAGCCCTTTAAGAATGTTGTGTGTTACAATTAGATCACCTATCATTCTTCTAAACTCTAGGGAATATAGGCTTAGTCTACTCAATCTCTTCTCATAGGGCAAAATCCCTCATCCCAGGAACCAGTCTACTGAACAATGCTTGCACTCCTTCTATGGCAATTATATCCTTCCATGAGTAAGGAGACCAAAACAGTACATAGTACTCCAGGTGTGGTCTCACCAAATTTCCAATATGTAGTAAGTTATATCTCCCTTTTCCTGCTATGAGTTGTTTGCCTGCCCACAAGCTATCTTCCATCAATACAGAGACACACAGCATGTTGACCGCCTGGTGTCATTACTGCCATAAATGACCCACTACAATGCCAGAGTAATTCTCCCTCTATGGCGAAGCATTTGACTTCTACTCGCTGCCTCCCTATAGCAACATAAATGAGACTAGGATCCCACTTTTGGGAGAATTGTCAGCACTAAATTGTATTGTACCGCTCCATGTATTGAGGCATGGCACCTCTTTCATTGTCTCAAGGGTGTTCCAACATTAAAGATCAAAACAATTTGTACATTAATATAAATCTTTCCAAATCCATCTGTTTTTTTTAGTTAAGACATTTGTGAGCATTTTTTTCTCGTATACAAAAATGTGCAACAGATCTCAAAAGTGATCAACAGCACACACTTTAATAGTATCCCTCGCTGCGAGTAAAGAATGCCTCTCGGCACTTTAAAATGGGGAAAGGAGGATGCTGTGCTGGAGGTTGGAAAAATTAATTGGGGGAACCAGACTTACATTAGAGAGAGGGTTTAAAAAAAATTATTTCCGGAATGTGGGCGTCGCTGGCAAGGCCAGCATTTATTGCCCATCCCTAATTGCTCTGGAGAAGGTGGTGGTGAGCCGCCTTCCTGAACCACTGCAGTCCATGTACTGAGGGTATTCCCACTTCACCGAGATGTACGAAAGCATGGGCTTTAGATTAAACATCCGTAAGATCCACGGCTTGGCCCTGGACAACTTTCCATACCTCGGGAGCCTATCAGCAGCAAGGGCAGACATTGCCTACAGTGTGCCAGCGCAGCCTTCGGTTGCCTGAGGAAAAGAGCGTTTGAAGACCAGGGCCTCAAATCTGGCACCAAGCTTATGGTCTACAGGGCTCCCTTAGAACTCACTTTAGAGTGGAAGCAAGTCTTCCTCAATCTCGGGGACTGCCTATGATGATGAGTGCTGTTAGGGAGGGAGTTGCACGATTTTGACCCAGCGACGATGAAGGAACAGCGATATATTTCCAGGTCAGGGTGGTGTGTAACTTGGAGGGCAACTTGCAGGTAATGGTGCTCCCATGTGCCTGCTGCTTTGTCCTTTTAGGTGGTAGAGGTAAAGTGTTTTGGTGGTGCTGCTGAAGATGCAGCAGTGCATTTTATAGATGGTATACACTGCAGCCATGCTGCGCCAGTGGTGGAGGGAGTAAATGCTTAAGCTGGTGGATGGGGTGCCAATCAAGCGGGCTGCTTTGTCCTGGATGGTGTCGAGCTTCTTGAGTGTTGTTGGAGCTATACTCATCCAGGCAATTGGAGAGTATTCTATCACACTCCTGCCTTGTAGATGGTGGAAAGGCTTTGCGGAGTTAGGTGGTGAGACACTCGCCACAGAATGCCCAACCTCTGACCCGCTCTTGTTGCTCCAGTATTAATGTAGCTGGTCCAGATAAGTTTCTGGTCAATGGTGACCCCTAGGATATTGATGGTAGGGGATTCGGCTAGTGTAATCCCATTGAATGTCAAGGGGAGGTAGTTAGACTCTCGCTTGTTGGAAATAGTTATTGCCTGGCACTTGTGTGGCGCGAATGCTGCTTGTCACTTTTCAGCCCAAGCCTGAATGTCGCCCAGGTCTTGCTGCAGTGGGCCTGAGCAGGAGCTCCTCCTTGATAAAGTGCAACGTCCCCACCAATCCCTGGCCCAAGACCGCCCAAAGTGGAGGAAGAGCATCTGAGAGGACGTTGAACACCTAGTGTCTCGTCGCCAAGAGCATGCGGAAATCAAGCGCAGACAGCGGAAGGAGCGTGTGCCAAACCAGGCTCCCCACCCACCCTTTCCTTCAACCACTGTTTGTCCCACCTGTGACAGAGACTAATTCCCGCATTGGACTGTACAGTCACCTGAGAACTCATTTTGAGTGAAAGCAAGTCATCCTCGATTTCAAGGGATTGCCTATGATGATGATGCATGCGGGCATGGACTCCTTCATTTTCTGAGGAGTTGCGAATGGAACTGAACACTCCAATCATCAGCGAGTATCCCCACTTCTGACCTTATGATGGAGGGAAGGTCATTGGGCCTAGGACACTGCCCTGAAGAACTCCTGCAGCGATGTCCTGAGGCTGAATGATAGACCTCCAACAACCACAGCCATCTTCCTTTGATATGGTATGACTCTAGCCAGTGAAGAGTTTTTCCTCTGATTCCCATTGACTTTAATTTTACTAGGGCTCTTTGATGCCACACTTGGTCAAGGACAGTCACTCTCCTCAGCTCTGGAATTCAGCTCTTTTGTCCATGTTTGGACCAAGGCTATAATGAGGTCTGGAGTCGAGTGGTCATGATGGAACCCAAACTGAGCATCGGTGAGCAGGTTATTAGTAAGTGCCACTTGATAGTACTGTCGACAACACCTTCCATCACTTTGCTGATGATTTGAGAGGGCGGTAATTGGCCGGTTTAGCTTTGTCCTGCTTTTTGTGGGCAAGACATACCTGGGCAGTTTTCCACCATGTTGGGTAGGTGCCAATGTTTTAGCTGTACTGGAACAACTTGGCTCGAGGCACAGCAAGTTCTGTAGCATGTCTTCAGCACAACAGCCAGGATGTTGTCAGGGCCCATAGCCTTTGCTGTATCCAGTGCGCTCAGCCGCTTCTTGATATCACGTGGCGTGAATCAAATTGGCCAAAGACTGGTTTCTGTGATGGTGGGGATCATAGGAGGTGGCTGATATGGATCATCTACTCGGCATTTCTGGCTGAAGATGGTTGCAAATGCTTCAGCCTTGTCTTCTACACTTGTGGGTTGGGCTCTGCCATCATTGAGGATCGGAGATTTATGGGCGATCCTCTTCCCGTTAGTTGTTTAATTGTCCACCACCATTCATGACTGGATGTTGTAGGATTGCAGAGCTTTGATCTGATCCGTTGATTGTGGGATCGCTTAGCTCTATTTATAGCATGTTGCTTAGTCCTGTGTTGCAGCTTTCCCAGACTGCTACCTCATTTTTAGGTACACCTGGCATGCTCTTCTGCACTCCTTATTGAACCAGGTTTGATCACCTGGCTTGATGGTAATGGTAGAATGAGGGATATGCCGGCCATGAGGTTACAGATTATGGTGAAATACAATTCTGCTGATGGCCCACAGCGTCTCATGGATGCCCAGGTTTGAGCTGCTCGATCTGTTCTGAATCTCTCTCATTTAACACGATGGTGTCTGCAGTGTGAAGACGGGACTTCGTCTCCACAGTGACAGTATCGGTAGCAGTGATCACCGCACAGTCATGGACAGATGCATCTGCGACAGGTAGGTTTTTCCCTCATGTTGGTTCTCTCACCACCTGCTGCAAGTCCAGACTGGCAGCTACATCCGTTAGGACTCGGCCAGTAGTGGTGCTACCGAGCCACTCCTGGTGATGGAAATTGAAGTGCCCCACCTAGAGTACATTCTGTGCCCTTGCTACCCTGAGTGCTCTTCCAAGGGGTGTTTAACATGGAGCAGTACTTATTGATTCATCAGCTGAGGGAGGGCGGGTAGGTAGTAATGAGCAGGAGGTTTCCTTGCCTATGCTTGGAAGTCCGGAGTCAATGTTGAGGACTCCCAGGGCCACTCTCTCCTGACTATACCACTGTGCTGCCACCTCGGGTGGGTAAAATACCAGGAATGGTGATGGAGGAGTCTGGGACAAAAGGTATGACTATGTCACGCAGTTATTTGACTAGTCTGTGGGACAGCTCGCCCAATTTTGTCCCCAGATGTTTATGAAGAGGACTTTGCAGGGTCGACTCGGCTGGGAGTGCCGTTGTCGTGTCCGAAGCCAGTGCTGGGTGGGCCGTCTGGTTTTATTGTTTCGTGTAGCTGTTTGTTACAACTGAGTGGCTTGCTAAGAGTCAACCACGTTGATGTTGGTCTGGCGTCACAAAAAGGCCAGACCAGGTAAGGATGGCAGATTTCCTTCCTAAAAGGACATTAGTGAACCAGATAAGTTTTTGACGACAATTCGGTAGTATCATGGTCATCACTAACTTTTTTTAAATTTGAGATTTATTTAATTAAGTGAATTTAAATTCCCCAACTGCCGTGGTGAGTTTTGAACTCACTTATTACTAGTCCAGTAACATAACCACTATGTTACCGTTTCCACGAGATGATTGAAGGAAGGGAGCGAAGCAGCAAGACAAGTGTCTTGAGAGCACAGTTCCAAAGTGCAGGGGTTATAGTGACAAAGAATAATCCTGGATGGTGAGTGGGGGAACTGGGGACAAGTAGTAAACCAGAGCTGGTGAGGCAGAAGGTGTACAGAAGACTACTCAGATATGGTGGGATGTAACTCTGGGAATTTGAAAATTAGGGCAAGGAATTTGTCAATATTCTAGAGCCAGTGGATTTTGACAAGATGGGTACAGATGAGGAAAATCATCCATCCAGAAAGACCCAAAAGTCAGTCACCTTGTTTGACTTTGGGCTCTCTCCCAATTCTTTTTGTAATCACAACAAATGCAGTTTCTAGAGCCGAATGATCAGAAATGTACACCATTTTTATCCTTTTTACTATCATTTTGCACCAAATGTTATTCCTGCTACTCACCAAACACTCCTTTCCTCTTCAAAAAAGATGAAACACAATGCTGTAAGAACACGTTACTTTACTACAGAAAGATTATAAAGCAGATAATTCAGAGTACAATACTTGACTTGAAACCTACTTTAATATGTTTCCACAAACAAAATAATAAAATGTCTAAAATTTGAAGCATTTTTTTTTTCCAGAATCTTTTAGCAGTGGAGGCTATTTCCGCTTTGGGCACTATCAGAAAACTAGCGATTGCAGATTGACCAGCTGTTGTTATACACCCAATTTTCCTTTCCATTGAAGTAATTTACCCCCAATGTCTTTGAAGATTGGAGTACCATTTCTTCAGTGTAATATGGAATCACTAAATTGAAGCAAGCACTTGTATTTCTCCACACAGCCTTTTGGGAATCCAAATCAAAGCAATCCTCCCACACAGACATGATTTTTAAATCAATTTTTGCATTTGGGCAGATCGAGCACAAATTGTTGCTTTTTGGCATTTGGATAGTTTTGTTATCTTTTAACAGCCGACCGGTCTATCAAATATCTTAGTCCCAAGAATTACTCTTTGTGACCTTGATCCATTTGCAAGATTTGCATGCATTCAGTGTTTCAAAAACAGAAGAGAATTTCGAATGTATTTAAAATTGTAGTGACTTCCATCTGGGAGACTGGGTGGTAGCCTTACCTCCCGAAACTAACAGACAGAGTTGGGTATTGATTTACAGCGTACAAAATTTTATCTTAAATTCACTAAGTCGGCCTGATCAAAAAATTTCATACCAAATGGATATAATGGGCGATTTTAGTTTGAAGCTCAATCTCCTTTCCTCTTCAAAAAAGGTGGAAAACACCATGCTGCAAGATTGCTTGCGTCTTTCCTCCCCCACATCATTCAATTGTTTATTTCAAGGTTTTTATCGCCATTATAGTACTTTCTGATGCATTCCGTGTATTGATCACTGTTACCCAACATCAGTCCTAGATTTACCTTTTATCTATTTGACCCTGTTGAATCAGTGCCCCCTTGTCCTGCTGTCATGATCTAATTTGTAGTGTTCCAAGATTTTCCTTTTCATTGCCATTTATTATCTTGCATGACTCCCTAAGCACGAGACTCCCAAAGCAATTGCTTCATGCAGAGCTCCTTCATGGCAAACGAGCCAAAGCGGAAACGTTACAAGGACTCCCTCAAAGCCTCCCTGATGAAGTGAGACATCACCACTGACACCTGGGAGTCCCTGGCTGAAGACCGCCCTAGGTGGAGAAAGTGCATCCGGGAGAACGTTGAGCTCTTTGAATTTCAATGCCGCGAGCATGAAGAGGTCAGGCGCGGGCAGCGTGTGGTACATCAGTCCCACCCCTTCCCCCGCCAAATGACTGTCTCACCTGTGACAAGGTCTGTGGCTCTCGTATTGGACTGTTCAGCCACCAAAGAACTCACTTTAAGAGTGGAAGCAAGTCTTCCTCAATTCCGAGGGACTGCCTATGATGATTATCTTGCATACCTCTATAATATGAAGTCTCAATCACCACCTTCAGGGCAGGAAAGCTCAAGTTTCTCCACTTATCCTCATTAATCAGTTCTTTAACAGTATTGATCAATTTCGTGGCTAGTTTCTACACTACCTGCTTGAATTTTTCCCTTTTATCTCATTCACCAGAACTAAACAGTACTCAAAAGTATGGTCTAGCCAGAGCATGACACATTTTCAGCATTACTTCTTACAATGTGTACTCCTGTTTTGACTATATAATTGTGTTCTATTTGACTTGTTGATTGCTACTGTGCAGTGATTTGATTATATTGAGCGTCAAATCTATTAAAATGTCGTCTCTTTCACCATCATTCGTGGAATACTTACGGCATTTATTCTTTCTGCTTGCATGCAGTACTTTACACTTGTTTCCATATTAAAGTTCACTGGCCACTATTTCGTTCATTTTAGACAGGGTGATGTATGTGGAAGATTTGTACAAGAGGGGACTGAATTAAATTGTGTTTGTGAATTAATGCATGAATTGGAAGTAGGCAATGAATATTGAGGATGCATGTCACCTACTTCAGTCTGAATAGGTAGCTGGGCAAATCGGTGAAGTTGAAACCAGCAGCAGGCAGGTGTTGGCCAAAACGGAGGATTGCTTCAGATTTGCCAATGTTGTGCTGAAGGAAATTTCAGATCATGCAAGATTGATGTTAATCAGTAGGATTCCACGCAATGGTTTCCATACACAAACACAATCTCCTTATCTTAATCTGCACATTTTAGCCTCATTAAATTTGAACATCTTTCACGGTACTGTTGTAATATGTAAATTCAAATTGCATCCAGAAATCCGTACTTAAGGCTCAGTTAAGGAGGCTTCTTAGTCCATAAATAAGTTATACTTAAATAAAATATTCAAGACTATTGCCCATAAAGAAAAATACTGTAGAATCCTTATGTTTGTAGTACTTAAAATTTGTTAAGGATGTTATGAGATAGCATCTTTATTTTGAAAGTAAATTTGGTACTTATTTAGACCAATTGCCCACATCTATAGATTCAGAGGAACCAAGAAGGATGAACTGTTGGGGGTTTCCTACAACCGATTAATAAGAATAGATATGACAACAAGAGATCCCATCATAACGTGGAGATACAGCAACATAAAGCAGTGGAATGTCAACTGGGAAATCAGACAGGTGAGTTACAAGTATCATCTCAATCTCAGAAATAATTTGGCATAACACAAACCAATCAAGAGACTCTTTACCAGTTCTTTGCTAATGCCATTCTATAACCAAGCACTGGGATGTGTGCAAGAACTATTAACAGATGCTCCTCTTTTCTATCACAAAGCATCTGATCTCTAATGTCTCTTCCTCATAATTCCATGGATTGTTCTAATTTTTAAAATCAAACAAATCTTTTAGATTAAACTTGGAGTTAAATGTGATTTTATTGAATGCAATCATGAAAAATTACAGAGCATTTTGTATATAGTACCTCTTCTTGGTAAATCTTACGCTATCTTTCACAGATTTAAAAAGTTTATATTTCTATGTAAATCCTACAGTTTACGATTACTCTTGATAAAATTACAATTTTGGATATTTATTTGTCTGTAAAACAAGTAACTAGGAGCTTGAAACTTAGGAAATACCATATCAGAAGTGACTGCATCACTCAAGCTCCACACGTCTACTACACTTTAACAGCAAAATAGGAACAAAGCCATCATTTTGATTGAAAGCTTTTACAAATGTAATGCTTGCCACAGAATGATGGATAGTGCTAAATTACACTTCTAAGATGTAAATAATCTTCTTACAGACATTTATTAAGGAACAAAGTTGGAAATTTTTAAGCACAAGTATTTGTGTAGGTCCACAAAAATGTGGATAATCGTTTTAAGTACCATTAGCTCTGTCTGATAAAACATGTTTGAATTGTTTGAAAAAAAAGGATATGGAATCATTGGTCTTATAAACCGAGTCATAGAATACAAAAGCAAGGAAATTATGCTAAACCTTGATAATACTTCAACTGTGGCCTAACCAGTGATTTGTGTCCAATTCTGGGCACCACACTTTAGGAAGGATTTCAAGGCCTTTGAGGAGGGTACAGAGGAGATATACAAGAATGGTACCAGGGATGCAGGACTTCAGTTACATGGATAAACTAGAGATGCTGGGCTTGTTCTCCTTAGAGCAGAGAAGGTCAAGGGTAGATTTGATAGAGATAAAATCATAAAGGGTTTTGATTTAATTATGATCTGGAATGCACGGCTGAGAGAGTGGTGGAAGCAGATTTAATAACAATTTTCAAAAGGAAATTGAATAATTACTTGGAGGGGAATATTTGCCGGGATTAGGACTAATTGGGTGGCTTCCTTCTGATGACCTCATTCAACAAATTTTACAGGAAGCATAGAACATAATTCTGATTAAAGTGAATTTATAATATTTTAAAGTCAACCTGTGAAGAAGGATTAGATCTCCAAATGTTTTTAAACAGGCTAGGAACATCCACTTACATGACTGCTGGGTGATAAGTTATTGCAAAATTCTAGAAGAGACAGCGCCATCTACTGGAAAGTTACTGAACCTAGTTGTATACAAGAAACATTTGAAAGGAAATTGCTGTATGATCTCAAAACTGCTAATAATCTGTTGCCTTTTAATTTCAGGTTGAAATTGAATTTGATCAAAGTGTGGCCATAGCACTCACATGTCTCAATGCAGACTGCAAGATAGTCCACGAATACATTGGCGGTTATATATTTATGTCAACTCGTTCCAAGGACCAAAATGAGACACTGGATGAAGAACTTTTCCACAAACTTACAGGTGGTCAGGATTAATGTAATAACAGAGTCTGAACGGTGGTATAACCTTATATAAATCAGTTATTGCTAAGAGATTACAAAAAACTTTATAAAAATGAATTATTTGCAAGTGTAACATAGTTACAATACAAAAGCTATCTATAGGAATGACTAAATTCTACTCGTACATTATATTGTCATTTTTATATATACACTTTGCTGTTTGTTTCAAGCTTTCCAACCAGTAACAGCAACATTGTATGTAGTATATATTATAGATTCAGTGTTGGCTGGGTAAGTTAAACCTGTTAAAGTGATTGTCATTGAATTTATTGTGCTTTATGCAGTCTTTGTCTCTTTAGCAGGGGAACAGTTGCTATTTAATATGTTAACCTTAAAATGTACTCATTGCATGGACAGATCTACTGAAAAGGTGAAAAATAAATGACCAGAAATCATTGTGCACTTTTGTTCGCATTATTAGTAAATGCAAAATATCAGCCATTAAAATACAGTTTGAGTTAAATACACCCCTCATCTCCACCCTTGATTAGGGCAGATCTACAGAAGGATAGGATTTCCACCTCTGAAATACCCTGCTGACCCAGGCTCCACCAGAGAGTCATACCTGCTCGGGTGTCAAAACAGTGAAAGAGGTGAACTGTTGAAGACGTTCATTTTATTGATGGGTCTTGAGCATGACCATGGTCAGACAGCGCTTGCACCAACACCTTTTCAGTTTTTGTCCCAGGCCCCTTCTGCCAATCTCTGAATGCTAGCTAACAGGCAGTCTGTGCGGTATGCAAATTACAAGAAATATTTACCATTCAGCCACCCATGCATGCAGGCAGGCGTAGTTTGCCCCAATGGGTCTATCGTTCCCAGAGTTGCCTTCTGCTTCTGCCTGCCCTAGATCGGCCATAAAATCTGTGGGAGAATAGCAGAGGAGACAGAAAGCCTAGGTCAATGTCTAGGTAGCCCACAAGCAATGGCAAGAAGTAGGCTGTACCCCCCCGCCCCCCCATTCCCAACACAGCAAGTTCATGATCATTCATTCGGAGCTAGCAACAGAATTGCCCAATTTGCTGAAGGAAGAAAAATATTTAAATATTAGCAGGGCAGCTGTTTAGAATTTTCTATGAAAATATCAATGTGCTTGAATGGAAGGGGCTCAGGATAAAACTGGCTCTCTGGGCCATGACATAGAAACATAGAAACATAGAAAATAGGTGCAGGAGCAGGCCATTCAGCCCTTCTAGCCTGCACCGCCATTCAACGAGTTCATGGCTGAACATGAAACTTCAGTACCCACTTCCTGCTTTCACGCCATACCCCTTGATCCCCCGAGTACTAAGGACTTCATCTAACTCCCTTTTGAATATATTTAGTGAATTGGCCTCAACTACTTCCTGTGGTAGAGAATTCCACAGGTTCACCACTCTCTGGGTGAAGAAGTTTCTCCTTATCTCGGTCCTAAATGGCTTACCCCTTATCCTTAGACTGTGACCCCTGGTTCTGGACTTCCCCAACATTGGGAACATTCTTCCTGCATCCAACCTGTCCAAACCCGTCAGAATTTTAAACGTTTCTATGAGGTCCCCTCTCACTCTTCTGAACTCCAGTGAATACAAGCCCAGTTGATTCAGTCTTTCTTGATAGGTCAGTCCCACCATCCCGGGAATCAGTCTGGTGAATCTTCGCTGCACTCCCTCAACAGCAAGTATGTCCTTCCTCAAGTTAGGAGACCAAAACTGTACACAATACATGACCATGGATATTGTAACTTGATGCAGTGATGGGGTCTGCTGGTGGTTATGAGGTGGGGAGAAAGAAAAAAATGGTTTATGTATAAACATAAAAAATAAAATTACTGACAGTTACCCCTGGTTAAACTTAATTATAAAAAGCACAGGTCACCCAAGGCAATCTCATGGATCTATAAGCATAAGCAGCATTAGCAGAGACCCAGGAGTAATTTGTCCACGTGGAGCCATATGGAAGGGAGATGGGGTGGGGGGCAGAGGAAAGAGTCAGAAAATAGAACATACGGCAAAACTCATGTTCCCCAAAATTGCAGGGCTCATCATTTGTTTTTGTGTTTCATTTGACTCTAGCCGATTCATACCAGCAAACAAGTTTCACGATCCATTTTTGGGAAGATGTTAATCTTTATAAATCTACTCTATACATCTCTCGCCAAGCATCCTTCAGCATTATATTTTGACAAGGGTTATATACTATTTCAAAGAACATTGTATTTAACAAGTAACTTCTGTAAATAAACTACATTCATCAGCAGTGTGGGGAAATGGACGAATTGAATAGCTCTTTCAAGTGCAGCTCTGAATATTTTCTGTTTTTGTTCAGTTTCCCAGCATCCGCAGTATTTTGCTTTTGTACAAATCATCTCTCCCTTCCCATCCAGTTTCCTGCTTCCCTCCGTTCTCTCCCCTTTACTGTTTAACTGCCTCTCTAATGCCTTTCCCATTTGTCTCTCCTTAGTTTCCATCTCTCAATGTCACCTCTCCCAGTCTCTTCCTTTGTTTCTTGGCCGGTTACTGTCCTCCCCCTTTTCTGGTTTGTTTGCTTTCTCTCCTTTTCTGGTATATTCTCTCCCTTCGGCTTTGTTTGCTTTCCTTTACTGGCTTGATCCTTTTTCCAGGTCATTTTTATGTCTCCCTCCTTTCCGGCTTCCCTCACTCTCGATCATGTTTTGTCTCTCTGGGACGACACTGTGGTGTGGGAAGAAAGCAGGTTCCTGAAATTGTGAGACCAGGTACAGAAAACATCAAGGAGCAATAACCATCACACTGGGGCAGCAGTAGGAGCACGGCCCCTGGCCAACCTTCGCAAAGTTTGAAATGGCACGGCAAGAGGAAACTGGAATAGGCATTGACTATAGTGTGGGGAAAGGCTTGCGGTGACTGGCTCAAACTGCAGTCAATCTCATCCTTCCTGTACCACGATCATGCCACCACAGTTGGTTATTTTTAAAAAGAACTTCACCAAATCGCAAATTAATGTATATGCAAATTTGTAACCAGATGAACAGCCTTGATGAGGATTGCTGGCTTTCACCCCCTTGACTTTGGTGGGTTGGGAATGAATTCCATGCCTTCTGTGATCTGCAGCTATATAGTGTATATATAGCTTTTCACAATTTTGGCTCATAACTGTGTGGTGTTCTGTAGCACAGATGTAGAGCACAAGTTGTTCACACTTGGAGGTTACATTACCCACACCGTACTGGACAAAGAGTGAAAATAGACTTGGTGGAAAGTTATTTTTGGTTACAAGATAAAATAAATAATGAGTTTTCTTTTAACAACTATCAACCAGAACTGGAAAAAAGGTATGCCCAACTTTTCCGTGGAGAATTACAAGAGACCACAAAAGATCACACTGGCAGAAAGCCAAATAAAGAAGCGACAGGTGGTGAAGGGATCAGCACACTGGTGTTGCTTGTAGTCTGACCATTTGTTATTCAGCTCGGCAAAATCTAGAAAACAAGAAGTCCAATTTTCCAACCCTGCTACTGACCGATTTTAAATTTACTTCAGAAATTAGAACTCTGGTTTAACTAAAAGCCTGAACAACAAAGGACAGCATGTAGGTTTCAGTGTGTTCTCAGATTGTAACACTTCAAAGAGTATGAAGCTTGTTCATTTCATCAAGATCGCTTGTACTCAATTTTTTTTTGGGGGGGGGGGGGGGGGGAGGCTGATGGAATGCCAGGGAAGACAGCAACAAATGGTCAGTTCCTGTAACTGGACTTGCATCATTTGAATATTACTGACTGTACCCCATATTTCAAACAGTAATGACGTGCTACAGGGAGTATCAGACAATATAAAATCTAGGTAGCAATGATTACAAGAAGACATCAACCTTCAGGAACAAAGGTAAACTAGCTTATCATCTGAATCTCAAGATATTTTCATTGCAGTCGCAAATGCTTACTTAGATATAGCAATAGTATTCTCAACCGTACAAGTTAGCTTTTACATGTTATTGAATAAAAAGTTCTGCTAGCGGCATAGATAACTCAAATGCTCCATTTAATTTGCACCTTCACCTTTTTGATCTTTTTTCATTCTCCAAAGGAGAGAGAGAGAGAAGAATCCACATTTTCAAAATTATAATTTTATCAACTAAAAATCTGCCATACAAAATTCTGGGAAACGAGATCAGGTATAAGCAGCCAGCAACAAAGCACCAGAATGCCTATCGAAAATTACAGTTCTGGTTGGGTAGATAGCAAGAGGACCATGCCACTTTTGTCAATAATCACCACTCCTTTAAATGGGAAACAGAAAAGAAACACCGCCATTGACTTTCGGCAAGCGAGCTATACCTCATACACATATGCTCAAGGTAGCTTCCAGTATGCTTTCTCAAGGTGTTACATACCAGATTTCATGGTACTGTTTCACAAAGTACATCTTAGATTTATAATTACTAAACCTGTATCTATTTATTGAAAGGTCCCTTGGGTGTAAAGAAAGTCACTGCAGCTGGGTCCAATATAAAGCCAGAACTGAGCACTGGGACTTCCAAAAAAGATTGTTTCCCCATTTCCCATAAGAAAATAAAAGTGCAATTCTAAACAGTTAACTGTATCTAGCAAACATAGCCATTTATTTTATGTACTTAAAAAAAAAAATGGTGGAATTTGGCTGTGTGTCAGCCTTGGCTCAATTGGTAGCACTCTCACCGCTGGATCAGAAGGTTTGAATTCCACTATTTGACTGGAGTACATCATCTCGGCCATCACTTCAGTACAGTACTGAGGAGGATGAGATGTTTGAAGTCCCATTTGCCTGTTCCAGTGGTTCAGATGAATGCCCTAACCAACATACTTTGCTCAACCACAAAACAGATTCATTGGCTGTTTACCTCTCTGCTGTTTGGACTTTGGAATGTTCAAAGATTTGAAACAATTGTTCAGAACAAACTTAGCTTTGCAGCTCTGGGATCTATCAACTTATCTGGCTGCAATGGGTAAAGGAAGCAATGAAAAATTCATCCCTCACTGTTTAAGAACCCATACAAACATCTTTCCAAATTCAATCACTTGTAATGCTCACTTCTCCCCACTTGCACTGTGATTCTAAATCAGTGTTCAATGTAAAAGGAGATTGGCTATTATTAAAAACAGTATATCAGCACATATGTCACACATTTATAGGCAAATTTATTCTAAGAAACCTTTGTGATGCTGGTTGGCTTGTATGCCAATTGTTCCACCTCACCTTTTATGCAAATTTAACTTGCTACATTTCAAAAACTGAATAGAAATGAAGAATTATTAACTATGTATAAACTTCAGGAAAGTTTTTCAAAACAATTATTAGAATTAGTAATGAAAACATTTCAAGTTCCTTTAACAAGCGACTGAATAATTTGACGGAAACTGAATAGTTTCTACCTCCCGGATTTTAGTTTCATCCACTCCGGCTGCACTCAGTAAAAATAATGTTGTTGTTCCTGACCCCTCCCCCCCACCATCCTGCTTGCCTCAACTCCCCCCCCCCCCAATTTTCATTGGACTTTCGACCGATTCACAAAAGCGCCATATTTTTTGTCCCCGAGCACAACTCACCATCAATCGCTCACCTAGTCCCTATGGCCTCTCTACTATCTCTTACCGATTCACCCCGGCAGCCAGCTATAGAATCAGAGTAATACAGCACAGAAAGAGGCCATTCCCTTTTTAAAGTTATTATTGAATCTGTCTGTTACCTCCACCCTTTCAGGTCGTGCATTCCAGATCACAACACCTCGCTGCGGTAAGAAAAAAACTCTGGTTCTTTAGTTACAAAAAATAAAGTTTTCAACCCAAACCCCGAAAATTAAAATAAGCACATTTTCCAAATCAATAGACCACGTGCTCATAAAACACGCCAGAACTCGGAGCAGGTTCGAGCTGGAAGCAACAACACCATAGATACAGCGGCAACACTACTACAGGTATAAGGTCCCGAAACCGGAAACCTTGGGACCCAGGCCATTCCTGTTTTTTTCCCCAATTTCAGAGAAAAAATCCGACGTCCCGAATCTGGAAACCCCTGGGCCGAGTTTTGGGGGTATTTCCGTATTTCAGAGAAGAAAATCCGACATCCTGAATCCGGAAACCTTGTGGATGATTTTCGGGTATTTCCGGATTTCGGAGCATTACATCCGACGGCCCGAATCCTGCAAACTCGAGGCCGGGCCAGGCTTCACATTTTTTTGGGTTCCTGCTTGGAAAAAAGGTATGTACAGCTTAAAAGTCCGGTTTTCGGGAAATATTTCTGGATTCCAGACAACAACTCTTGCAATCTGCACAACGTCTGGATATCGGACAATTCCGGTTTTTAGAACTCCGGATTTCAGATGTTCTACCTGTACTATCTGAACATGGGGGGAAAAAAACCACAAACAAAACAAAAGCAAATTACTGCAGATGCTAAAAATCTGAAATAAAAACAAAGTGCTGGAAAGACTCAGCAGGTCAGGCAGCATTTGTGGAGAGAGAAACAGAGTTTATGTCTCGGGTCGATGACCTTTCATCAGAACTGGAAAAACACCTCACCATACTAGATAGATAAATGACATCTAAAACAGAGGAAATAGCATTAAGGACAAAAAAAAGGTGGTAACTGCAAGAGACTTAATATAGAAGGTGCTTCTGTACAAGTGAAAGACAGGCAAAAAAAAAATCTTAAGCACACCAGATAAAACAAGTACAACTCCACATACATATATTATATCTCTCACAGCAATTAGACTTTATGGTTGGACGTTCAGCTTGCTGGGCTGTGATTTTCCTGTCCATTAAAATAACTGGGGAAAAGCACAGGCTGGTGAATACACAAGCAGAAAACCCTGGCCCACAGCCTTAAAAGGAAAGGCCGTATTAGCAGCTGAAAATCCGTGTGTGTGTGCTGCAGTGTAAAGCTCCTGTTCTTAACGAATTTCACATTCTCTAACTTACCGTGCGAGAAGCACGACAGAAGATCTAATTTTTATATTAAGTGTCCAACTGTGATTGCTATGTTATGAAACTGTATACTGTAGTAATATGATTTTACAAAAAACAATTGGAGCTCATTTTTAAGAACTTGAGTATAATACATCATCTAGATGACGTGCAAATCACCATTGCATAGTTTGTGCCTGAAATTAAATTTATTGCGTGAATTACAAATAAAATAATAAAACCATAAGTGTAAGAAATCTATAGGTTTTTTCACTTTTATTATTAAATTCACAATCTTGTAGGAAAAAAATTCCATATATATCTACATTATTTTTATCATTGTCTTTTCAGCAGAGAAATCAAGGTCCAGTTCCTCCTTTGTTGTACTGTTTCCAGACACCACTGGCCAACTTTGAACCACTTTATTTTACTTCACCCGATTTAAAACTTGCACGGTATTTTTGCCATGGAGGTAATAGCTGTATGCAGACGCTGCTGTCGTCAACGCTGTAACATACCTGAAACAACAAAACTATGATAATCAGCTTGGATCATCAGATCATTACCGTTAGTCATTAAACATTACAGCAGTTTCAAAATTATGAATCTAGATCTCAAAAAAGATCATCTTTAATAGTAAAAAGCACTCTGCAACAAGTCGCATTTATATAGCACAATTAACATCATAAATTGTCCCAAAACACTTCACTAGAGCAAAAATTGCTATCAAGCCAAAGAAGGATATACAGATACAATGTCCCGAAACCGGAATTGTCCGAAAACCAGACATTTTTGAGGTAGCCAAGATGGCGACATTAGGCAGCAAGGGACGAGGAAACTGGTAAAATGCGCAGCACCGCGGGCAACAAGGAACGGTGAGCTCCGAAATCCGTCAAGAATTCGGTCCCAAGGATTCCAGATTTCAGACTATTGATTTTCTTGTCTGAAATACGGCAAAACCCAAAAACTGCCACGGACTTGGTCCCGAGGATTCCGTATTTCAGACGTTGTACCTGTATTAGGATATTAAGATGGGTGATCAAAAACTTGGATCAGAGGTAGGTTTTAATGGATGAGAGAGAGGTAAAGAGGCACAGAGGTTTAGGGAGGGTATTTCAGAGCTTAGGGCTTAGACAGCTGAAGGTAAATGATGGGACGAAAAAAGTGGGGGGGTGCACAAGAGGCCAGAGTTAGAGGGACACAGAGTTCTTGGAGGTGTGTAGGGTTAGAAGAGGTTAGAAATAGGGAAGAGCAAGGTTATGGAGGGATTTGAACAGGAGGTGAGAATTTTAAAATTGAAGTGTTGCTGGACCAGAAACCAATGTAGGTTAGTAAGCACAGGGAAAAAAAAAGGGATGATTTTACTTAGCATTTTTATAGGAAAGCATATACAAGTTTACACATATATGGATGTACACAGTTACCCTTAAAGGGTGAGTTAAATAATGTATTAAATGTTGAAGAAGCTGGTACTTTAGTACCGAGGGAGAGTTGCACTGTTGGATTAAATGTTAAACCATGGCCCCATCTGCTCTCTCAGGTGGACATAAAATAATTTAACATTACCTCCCTGCTTTTGTATTACATTCGTCTTGAAATGAACTCCAATACTTTGTATTCTTTATGGCCTATGAACTGGTGTTGGTACTTTTAATTAATTACGTATCTATATTCCCAGATCTTTGCTCCTCTACCCAATTTAGTTTCTTGCAACAACTTGCATTAAACATAGCAAATCATTCCAAGACACTTCACAGGAGTGTCAACAACCAAAATTTTAAGGAGAGTCTTAAAAGGAGAGAGAGGTAGAGATGCAGAGCGGTTTGGGGGGGGCAGGGAGAAATTCCAGAGCCGAGGCATCTTATTAAGTGGCCTCATTATGCCTTCTACCAAAATGAACACCTCACATTTAGCTATATTGACTTTCATTTGCTATTTATCCACCCACTTTGCAAGCCTGTTTATGTCTTCCTGTAACCTGTTGCTGTCTCCATCTTATTTAATATACCCCAATTTGAGAATACATGCACTACACCATACCTCCAATTCTTGAGTCCCAATCATTTATGCACATGATAAACAGTGATCTGAGCACTTCTTATTTTCTGCTACTTTGAGCAACTTCCCTCAATTCCTGCCCTCGGTTTTCTGTGTTGTAGCCATCTGTCAATCCATTCAGCTACCTGGCCCATATGTCCACATGCTCTGATCTAAAACACATTCACTGCCATGTCTACTCGTTCTGTTACATCTTCAAAAAATTCAGTAAGGTTGATTAAATATGGCCCTTCCTTTTAGAAATCTATGCTGACTTTTTTTTTACTATATTCTCCACCTCTAAATATTTAGCAAAGGTTCCAATATCTTTCCTACCACGGACATTACACTTTCTGATCTATAGTTCCCTGGATTAGGTCTAGTGCCATTTTTGTAAAATGAAATTAAATTTGCTGTCCCTCGGTCCTCTGGCACTATTCCTTTTTCTATTGAATTTTTATTTATAGATATTAGTGCCTCTGCTGCTCCTCCTTCGTTTCTGTGAAAATCTACGGATGCAATCCATCTGGACCCGAGATTTGTTAGCCTCTTTAGTGAAAACTGAGGCAGATTTTTCCTGTTTGAATGTCGTAGACTCAGTGGTTTGGATAGGTTCTTTCCAAAGCTATTGCCTTGTTAATGGATAAATCCTAAATCAGAACATCAAGATCTGTTACTATCAGCAATTTGAAATGTGTGCAAATTAATGTGAAGATGAATTTAAATTTCTATGCTGATGCAGTTCACAAAGACAGAAGTTTGTACAACCCTGTCTTAAGGTATACATGAGCTACAAAAAGAGGTTGAAGAGCCTGGGATTGTTTAGTCTGGAGAGGGAAGCCTCAGGGGAGATATTATTTAAGCAATTAAGATCCTTAAAAGAATAGTTACATTGAGCCTCGATAATATGTTCAAGACTGCCACAAATTCTAGAATCGGGCGGGATATGGGTTCAAATTAGGCATTAGGAGAAGGGAGGGTGCACAGTTTAGAATTAATTGCTTTACTCAGGAGGGTGGTATAGATATATATAAAAAAAAACATATATATAAGCACAGGCTGACCAGGGCACACTGGAAACATTTAAGGGATAATTCGATTGATATTTGAGTGAGTGGATAATTGAGGCATTAGTTTTTGAAACAGCCCAGATGGACTACAGTCTTTTCTAGTCCCGCACTTTCCCATGTACAATCTAGCCCCATTTCCTACAAGCACAGATCCCGTTTTACAATCCAGCATCCGAAATCAGAAACTTTTCTGTACAATATTCAAATATCATAATTATCAAGTGCCCATCCTCAAACCTATAGTTACCACAAATCTAGGAAGTTTTAAAAAATTATTTAAAATGTCAACCAGTGAACCATGTGCATCAGTTGGTGGGCATCATTCAGACAATTTTCCACCCCAAGTGATTTTCTACCAGGAAATAGGATTACTACCTTTTATAACAAGATAATAAATCACCAGCACAAAATCCTGTCAGAAAATGTACCAGGAACAGAAACCACTGAGATTGACTTTACACGGTCAAGGTTGAGCTCTTTAATGTAAAATTTACTGAAGACAGACAAACTGCAAAGAGAATTCAATGATAGTCTCTCAATATTATGCTGATATTCAAACGCAATAATGGCATTCAACTAATATCGCAGAATAACTGTAATGGGCCATTAGCCCTTTTTAAATGTAAACATTTCACCAGCATTTTGAGGCTTTATGCATGTGTTTAAGGAGGGAGATATGTAGCCCCGCTGTCCCAGATTTCAGTGCCACATAAACAGGCAGTAAACTGCAGCTCCCTGTTCCCAGAAATTCTCCAGACATTGCACTGTATGGTGTAAGATAACCAGGACAGTGAAGGCTGTTAAAATGCAGGACCCTTGCTCAATTTTTATGGTTGCAGGAGGACGCTGTCCAGGGGCTTCAAATACTGGGTCTTACTGCTTAATCAAGCCTGTAAATCTTAGATAGCAGACAGCATCATGATGCTTTATTTCCCAGCTATGAATCAACATAGCAATGCCCATTCAAATACACAATAGTTACAATATGCTGATCCAACACCAAGGTGAATATAAACATTATTGGATTATGTATCAGACTTTAAAGTCTAATGATGAGATTTTTGGACAGGCATTGTTTTCATTATTACATATGACAAAAATCTGAAACCTGAAAATAACAGGAAAATAAAACTAGCTATAATATAACAACACGAGAAGTGGAACAGAGTACATACAATATGTTGAATTTTATACCACGAGAAGTGACTATTTATTTCCCGTAGTATAAACAGACCATAAGCAATAGTCTGTGCTACACAAAATGCTGCCAGTGTATCCATCAACTGCCATACCCCTGTTTAGGTAAATCCACTAATATAGTTGATTATCTTTTTTGGGTTGGGGGAGTGTCACAGGGTCAGAGAGTTTTCGCTGTACATATTCTTTGTTCCCCACGCAGCATGAAACTTTAAAGTAATTAAAATGAAACTACTAAATCATTAAACCGTAACATTTAAGCACTCCACTCCCATCAATCTCTCCCACTCCAGCTATTTTATTAATTTAGTCCCTCTCCACCAACAGCTTGCATCACTCCAATGCCCGACAGGCCTCTCTATTTTGTTCAGCTAAGGACAATGATCTTTAACTGCTTGTTCTCTTTTAGACACTCTGCATCTTTCAAGCCATTTTCTCTCATTCTGAATAATCTTGTGCATCTCATTGCAAGACACAAATTCTCTCCACCAGTCAGCCTTCCCCAGGATTTTCCTCTCATTCTCAGTGCCAATCTCTCTATCTCACTTGGCAATGTGAGGGAACAAATGCAAAGCTTGAAACTTCCATTGGAAGCACCTCTCAAAATGCTGCTACAGTAGCCATCAACTAGCCTAACTCTGCACAGCCAGATCTATTAATTCAGTTTACTATCTAGCGTGTGCAACACTGGCTCAGTGAACAGTTAGGTGCACAGACTAGATAGCTACTGGTAATGGAAAGTAACAGACATGCAATAAGTCCAACACTTAAGGTACAAAACTAGAGGGGGAAATCATCTGCCTGTTGGGTTTATAAGAAATTCTAGAATATTAATTTTGATTTCTCTTGGAACTATCAAAAATTAAAACCTTCCAATGGTCTTACTATTGTCCTTTCTAAAAAGAAATACACATTGTATCATAGGCTCCACCTACTAGCCACACTGCAATCCTGACTCTCTGAAGACATTTTATTTAACAGTCTTCAGCATTGGACATTTTCACAGCCAGTATAGGTTAACTGGACTGACATGGAAGCTAGACTCCCAACACACATGGCTATGGAAGGTATCAAAACGAAGCTTGATTTAGTTCCCATTCAACATCCATGCACACGCAGTTCCAGTAAGGGGGGGATTCTCACTGGCTATAAAGAAAAGAATGGACTTGCATTTATATTGCGCCTTTCACTATCTCAGGACGTCCCAAAATGATAGCAATTTGGAGCAGAAATCCTGACCTGAATTTCATCTACCTCAGAAATGCAGGGCCAATTATAGCACACCAACTTGTCTTGACTTGGATCAGTTAACTCTGTGCAGACTGGGAATCATATATGGACAATCCCTGACAAGTTTTCAGTCTGAGCCAGACCATTCCAACAGAGCTCCAAGTAAAGGTCAGGCACTTGCAAATGAGAAGAGATAAAAAAAATAAATAAAATTGACGGATTTTTTCATACACCTCATAGATGCTGGTTTCAGAGTCAAATTGACTGAGGCCTGGAAATAGATTGCCTCCACGATCAACCAGAGATGGTCTATAGGAGGCCCTGGGAAAGAGGGGGATATGAAGAAAATATCTTAAAAGGAAAATAATGGGGAAACACTGTCAAGTCCTTCTCATCAGCTTTATAACTATAGGAAATAGTGTGTTTTTCAGTCTGAGCCAGGCCATTCCAACAGAGCTCCAAGTAAAGGTCAGGCACTTGCAAATGCACACTGGATGTTACTCCCACTAAGATTCACCATTTTGCATCTAACATGATTCAATGTAGGTGGCATGTACATCCAGGAGTATCTACATAGAGTAATCCAGGAATTGGCACTGGAGACACCAAGCCAAGAATAGCTAGTATTGGCTTACAGTAGGACTTAGCTACACAAAGCGTGGAAGCCTCCAAAATCAGCAGCCAGTACAACTTGAATCCATTACCAGACAGATGAACAACGTATGTCAGAGGAATGACACTACAGGATAATCTGGTATTAAAAAATGATCTAAAATACCAGACCTACTTTCAAGCAAGGGTATAAGTTCAGAAATAAAAATATCTCTTGCAAGATAATCTCTATTTAAATATAAGGCAGTATTTTATGCTGCAGCAGTTCATCGTGTATAATCCTTCAAAGGGGAAATCGAAAATAAAAATAAACTATTTGTCTGATTAAGCTGGTAGATTGATTCCTGGGATGAGAGGCTTTTCCTATGAGGAGAGATTGAGCCTATACTCTCTGGAGTTTATGAGAGGTGATCTCATTGAAACATACAAGATTCTTAGAGGGCTCGACAGGGTTGATGCTGAGAGGCTGTTTCCCCCTAACTGGAGAGTCTAGAACTAGGGGGCATAGTCTCAGGATAAGGAGTCGGCCATTTAGGACTGAGATGATGAGGAATTTCTTCACTCAGAGGGTTATGAATCTTTGGAATTCTCTACCCCAGAGGGCTGTGGATGCCCAGTCATTGAGTATATTCAAGGCCAAAATAGATTTTTGGACTCCATGCCTCTCTCACGCGCGCGCACCCCCTGCCTCGGCCGGGAAGGTGGAGTCAAGGTCGATGATCTTATTGAATGGCGGAGCAGGCTCGAAGGGCCATAGAGGCTACTCCAGCTCCTATTTCTTATGATAATATTTGTTATGTACAGACCTGTTTTCAATAGATCAACAGTGCAATAGAATGCATTCGCTTCATGGGTCCTATCCTGCACCAAGTCCAGCTCACCAGAGCTTGCTGACTTCCATTGATTCCCTATCAATTATTTCAAAATGCTTCTACTTGTTTACAGATCCATCCATGTCATCACACCACTCTAACTCTGGTTCTGCAGACTCTGCTGTGCATCGCATCTTCTGCTCCTGAGTCTGGACAACTGGGAATCCTCTACTCTAGCACTGGTGGCACAGCCTTCAGCCATCACACACTGCATTCGAGAATTCTCTTCCTAAACCTCTCCAGCGGCTTGCATTGCTCCGCATCTCCAACAGCATCCTCACAGCTTCCTCTTCGCCCACATTTCCAGTCACTCCCTCCAATCTTCCCAAATTCCTGTACAGTGTCCGATCCGTCCCTTTTATAACACATCATGTTTTGCTATATTTAAAAGGAGCAATATAAATGCAAGACATTCTTATTTTTATTCTTCAGCAAGGGGCAGAATGTTTCCAGAAAATCTCACCATAAAGTGTGAAGGAACACACTGTCCACATACTGAAAAACTGGAGCTGCCAGTGATGCAGCCACCAGTACAAGTTGAACCGCAGTGTTAACCTGCAACATAAAAAAAAGTTAGCGAATTAAAACATTGCCAAATAAAATTTTAGATAATGTAGCAACAGTATGGTTCACGTTTTCAGTTCCATTATATTACGAGTTATGTTGTACTGAACCTCGTTAGTCAGCATTGGAAAGCCACAGAAATAGTTCCGCAAAAACCACACTCAAGAGGATCCAAATATGCCATGGGCAATACATTTTTAAAAAATCGTCAACTATATTTATATGGGGACATTGAGACAATACTTAATATAAATAGAACTCGCTACAAGTCCTTTAAATTCCGTATCAAGGCCTGCTTTTAACATTTCAGAAAAGTTCAATTTCTTTTAAAGGAATCCATTCAAAGGGAGATCTCTATCCATTTTATCCAGTGTACTTTAGATTACAGACTTATCTAGAACTTATTTGTGTCTCAACATTTGATGCAGCTTCTTAAGGTCACCAATGTAGTTGCATCCAGCGATTTCCCAATTCTTTATTACTTAATAGAAATAGAATACAGGGAAATAACACATCCATATTGATCAGAAATGGGACATAGAGTTTCCAGTATATCCATTTTTTGAAAGAAATCGAGGGTCTGACCAGAGAAAGCAGAGCATTAAATTTGGCAAAAAAAGTATTATGGAGACGGAGTTAGATGAATTCAAACAGTATGGTCATAGAAACTTCCTGCATTTAAACAGCAGGGTAAATATAGATTTGAAAAATGATTACATTTAAATTCCAAAAGCAAGTCTCCTCCTTATTAGTTAATACTAACTAACTAATTGTTGGTACGGACTTAAATTTCATCTATAGGCATTCATAAATATCTGAATAAGTCAATATCTATGAAGTTATTTGACATGGTTTTAATGTATGTGCACATGTTAATGCCCATCATGTAACTACATAGCTTAAAGAATGAGAGACATCTGCAATCAGTTTAAATCTTAAAAGAAAGCTCTCCACACCAAAACACAGTGGACTAGAATTTCCAATCAATCCGCCAGTACCCGATTGCCAACCAAAATTATCGGCAGCAAAAAATTCCCCTTCAAAAAAGAAAAAGATGGACCTTACATTCTGATTCTTGGCATTAAAGTGGAATCTAGGGCCAATTGGGCGGTTCTTTAAAAAAAAATGGGCGATAATTAATAAATTTACTAAAAATTTACCCCGAGGCTGCGGGTTGGGCCTAGGAGAAGAAAAACCACAAAAATTGTTTTTTCAAAAAACACAATATAAAAAAAAAAATCAGAAAAACATTCTCAGGGCCCTTTTCACTTAAATCACTGCAAGAGAATGTAAAAATAATTAGTAAAAAAAACAATTACTTATCTTTTCTTGCAGGGCTACTTATCTACTGCCCAGCTCCACTGATTCTTGTGGGCGTTTTTTTTCCCATAACTTACCTACGTGTCACCGCTGAACCAAAAATCGCGCCATGGTGATCTATGGACAGTGCATGCCGGCAATCTGCTCCCCAGCGGTACTTCAAAACCACCGACATAACTCAGCTGTGGAATTTTTCACCAAACCGGTTCTCACTCAAAATGGCCAATACCGCTGAGAAACCAGGCGGTGAAGCATTGGAAATTCTAGCCCTGGGACACTAAACAAGTAGATTACACAATCCCCACCTACTCATTTATCTGGCAATGTCCTCAGATTCATATCACCCAACATTATTGAAAAGTTCTCCATTGAGTAACATAATTTAAATCCTTTCTGTGTTAAATATCCAGGAAAAGGATAACAAATATGGAGGTGTCAACAAGATGTGAAAAGTCAGCTTCTTTGTTCCCCAGCAATTCATATTTTACCACATCTAACAAACCTGTGCAGGTAGTGGCTGCACTTCACTTTATGCCACATTGCCAGAATTAGAGCCAAAACCCCTGACATTCTGGCAGAGTCTCAGTGCAGACAAATGACTGAGAATCAGGTCTGCAACATTTAAATAATTATATAAAAAAAGTAACATTTTCCTATCTTTCCCTTGAAAGTGACTCAGCAGTGCCAGCCTTACCATCCTGTACCCATTGGAATCTCGCTGGCCATCAGCTTAACTGCTTACTTCAGTTATGTTGCTGAAGTGCCACTCAGAAGCATGCGGGTGTATCACAAATTAATGCAAATCGGCGTCCCGCAACATGAAAGAGACCCCGATTGCATTTTAACCTGGGCCTCACCAGATAAGCTGCTGCAGCTTTCCCGCTTGGTAAAATGCTGTCAGGAGGATGAGCAGGCCCTCCAAGCACTGTTCCATGCAACTATTTTTTGGGCCATGCGGCCCATTCTAGTCCACGCATACGTGGCTTTTTTTAATTTAAAAGCCGGCTGCGCGGGTCCCCTGGAGCGCTGATCGGCCACGCAACTTAAAGGGAACATTGCCTCAAGGTAAGTGGAAAGGTTTCCCTGTGGGGACAGAGCTTCCCCCAAATCCCACAAGATAAGTCGCGGTCACCGTTGCTCCGGATTTCCACTACCCCACCCACAAGACCATACCGAAATGCCATTCCCGCAATTTACCCGCTTGTCGGCGAGCCTTCCTTTGGTGCCAGCCAGTGGCCTCCAACCGCCCAAACTTCCACTCCCATCCTCCCAGCATCTACCGCCTTCCGCCTGCTTTGGGCGGGCAACTGACTGGCAGCATGCAGATGAGGCCTGGCAGTTAAAATAGCCTGGGCCTCAAACTTAAGCCAGTGAGTGCATTTAACAATCACTCCACACACCAAAACTCGCTAGGGGTTAAAATCTACCTTAGTGTCTGAAGTTAGAATAGTATAGCACAGACTCAATTTGTGGCTGGAAATTAGATCTATCCAAAGCAAGAACCCCAAATATCAAACTTTACTCATTGGTTGAAATAAGCAACGTAACCATAGCAATTCATTGAAGGGTAGATCTCACAAGAAAGCAACTAACTACATCGCTGATTTCATTTCTGAAAGTGGCTCCCAATGTCAATTTTACTTCAGACCCAGCTAAATATAAAGCTGTATAAATAAAATGTAAAACATAACAAACGCAACCAGTTGCATAACTTATCAAATCAAACTTACCCATACCAATGTCTCCCTGGTATTACCAATGCCTGCAACATTTGTATAAGACGTACAGCTGTCTCAATGGCATGAAACCCGAGTTTCAGCACTTCCCTGGCCTTCAATTGCTCGGCTGGGTTTTGCTGCCACCTTTATTTTCTTTTTATTTCTGATTTCTAATTCATTTTTCAACATGTTCAGAATTGTTTTCACGATATTTTTGTTCTTTCAGCTGTTGATTTGTTTCCACACGTATCGAAGGATTTTTTTTCCACCTCAAAATTAGCCTGTGCTCATTCCCTTGAGCATTGATGATTAAGGGGTGATCTAATTGAGGTGTTTAAGATGATTACGGATGTTTAGTGTATGGCCCATGCTTTCGTACGCCTCAGTGAATATGTTGACTGTGACTTGGAGTTCAGCCTCTGTATGTGCGCAGACACAGGTGCTCTACTCGGTAACTCCTTCACGGCAAACGAGTCAAAGGTGGGCAGAGGACACGTTTCAAGGACACCCTCAAAGCCTCCCTGATAAAGTGCAACATCCCCACCGACACCTGGGAGTCCCTGGCCAAAGACCGCCCTAAGTGGAGGAAGTGCATCCGGGAGAGCGCTGAGCACCTCGAGTCTCATCGCTGAGAGCATGCAGAAATCAAGCGCAGGCAGCGGAAAGAGCATGCGGCAAACCAGTCCCACCCACCCTCTCCCTCAATGACTATCTGTCCCACCTGTGACAGGGACTGTGGTTCTTGTATTGGACTGTACAGCCACCTAAGAACTCACTTTTAGAGTGGAAGGAAGTCTTCCTCGATTCCAAGGGACTGTCGATGATGATGATGATGATGATGATGATGATGAAGAGAGTTGATAAGGTAGATAGAGAGAAACTATTTCCTCTGGTGGGGGGAGTCCAGAACAAGTCCAGAACCTTTAAATTAGATCTGGGCTGTTCAGGGAGCACTTCTTCATACGAAGGGTAGTGGAAATCTGGAACTCTTTCCCATATAGCTTTGAGGCTGGGGGTCAATCGTAAATTTCAAAACTCAGATTGATAAGATTTTGTTAGGCAAGGCTATTAAGGGCTATGGAACCAAGATGGGTAGACGGTGTTAAGATACAGATGAGCCATGATCGAACTGAATGGTAGAACAAACTCGAGGGGCTGAATGACCTAGACCTGTTCCTATCTTGCTATTTTGGAATCAAGTAACTATTGACAAGATCGGCTTGCTCTCCCCAGAGATAGTTATATGTAGCATACACTCAAAGAAAGCTCTTTGCTAGTTTTTCTTTTATTTTAATTTTTTTTTTTAAAGTGTGATATAGTTATTGTAATATTTTGAGCAACACAAGTTCACACATGCCAATCTAGAAAACTCACATAAGCTGACAAATAGCTTACAAAAAGCAGACACAGCCCTAGAAAAGCTGACAATGCAAAAAGACAACTTGAAAACAGCCCAGGTCTACTTTACGGTAGCAAACTTAATGTCCATTACAAGTGATTCCAAGGTTTTTGCTAGCGCTTCAGGGATCACGTTCTGGATTCAATCTGTGGAAATGGAAACCCAAAGACCTTGCCAATGCCATGCAGAAACAAGGCTTGAAATGAGTGATAAGCTTGTTGTAACTAAAGTTATAGATACACCCAATATGCCATCACTTGTATGGCAGGAACAATCTGAAGGACACAGATGTTCGATTTTGCAGGAGTGGATTTGGCAATTTCTGAAAGTGGATATGAGCACTCGTGTCGAGATTCATTGCCAAAGGATAGGTCTCCCCCAGGAATTTTTATTTTATACTCCACGGTGTCTTTTCCAAAATTTTGGAGGTACTATATAGCCCTTTTGAAAAATAAAATGCAAACATTTGATATATTACTTAAATTAATATTTGTTACAATTAACTCTTGATTTTTGCATTGAAGATAGTAATGGGGAGGCCTGTGTGTATGCAGCCATCATATCTGAGTGAGCTAATAATGCAAACAGCAGGTGGTTGTGGATCTTACACATAGACTAAAGCAAGTTCACCCATTGTATGCCTCAGAAGCAGTGGAGTGGCCGAGGGTTGGATGGGAAGAGGATCAATTAATGGGCAAATGAGTCTTACCTTGCTGATGAACGTTGGTTTTAATTGAGCTGTCGCATAACACGGGTTGAAATATTTGCTGAGTGTCCTCTGTGAGACAAGAGAGAAGTTACTTAGTTATATATTATTCAATTTTCCAAAACACAAACCGTACGTAAATGTTTGCACAATATCATACAGAAAGGGAGAAATTAGGAGGAAAACATGAGGTGCCAGTCATTTTTGTTTGCATACAAGTCAGAACAGAACAGGAGATCAAAGCAAACAGTTATTTCATATTAATACCAAGGCTAAGTTACTGTAACATAATTCAGAACACAGGATTCAACAACTAGGTGTCACTTCAGTGGATTGCCCTATTTTCTTCCAGCGCAGGAAAAAAAAACCAGGAAACACTTCTGCCAACCCACTGTCAGTTCTTTCCCAGTCAAAACTCGCCCAAGAGGGTTCCTGTTTACCTGGGCCGTGGTTTGCAAGGATGGAGTTCAGGTCATTTACAGTGGCAAAAACAAGTTCGATTTCCATATAAATCCTGCTTCCTTTTGCCACTACCTCAAAAATGAGGTATCAAATATATTATTTTAAACATCAGCTTTGTTCAGATACTGTAAGCTAAAGAAAGAGCCTTTATCAGCAGTAATAAATTCATCTGGAAAGGATTTGATGGTGGGAAAGTTACAAAAAAACAACACAAGATACAATAAGTGGCTCACTCAGCAATAGCACATGATAGGACAGAGTATTTTATACACACAGAACAAACTTTATGCAAAATAAAAACACTGATATGCAAGCTACCATGACGGAGAGAAGGAGTGAGAGAGAGAGAGAGAGAGAGATCAACACTTTTGTTACTTACTGGTGGTGGAACCGTTCGGTATCTAATATAGAAACCAGCTGCAATCAAAGTGACATCTCGCAAAAGGACCATAGCAGTAAGAGGAGCTGAAAAATAGAAGGATTATAATGGTATGAGGTAGAGTTGTGGGTGGGGAATAAAAAGAGAAGAGAAAAATGAAAATAAGCCCCATGTGCACACATCCTGGATGGAGCAACTAAATGTATTTCATCATTATTCCCACATCTTTCTTCTGCCCTCAGAGGGAAGGTGAGCAGACTAGTTAAGGACTCAAATTTCTCCAAGATTTGAACTGGTAGCTTAAAACTGCGCATTGTTTATTTCATCTCCCCCCTCCTCTCTTCCTACCAACCAACACATAATAAAATTCTGAAAAACAGAAAGAAAAGCTAGAGATGGCTTTGAAACAACCATTTCAAGTTACGCATACAAGAGAGGAAACACTAAAGGAGTTCAGTGCACAAATGGAAAACACACCAATAAATGTGATCACAAATTAATGCACAATCTTGAAGCATTATAGCAGTTACAAAGTTTTGCGGTAATAACTTGCCATATATGGAGGTTTTTAAGATATGATAATTTGAATCTTACTATTTACTAGTAATTCAAAAAGTAACTTCTCTGGTGTTGCAAATTTACAGCAAATGGTATCAAGACATTTTCATTTCCAACAACATTTTCTGTATTGCCAGCAACATACCATGCCAAGGGCCTACATTTATACATGCGACTTAGTTGTATAGGGCAGCAGGATGAACAGGGGAAAGGGAAGACATTTAGATACATTAATTGATCAGGAGGAGGAAAGAAAGAACATACACCAGTATCTTTAGTCTATGATAACTGAGTAAAAACAGTGTGTTCTATGAAAAAATAATAAAAACCACATTAAGAAAATAATTTGTTCTGCAAGTGTGGTCAGGGTTTAACTGGAAGCAATGAACCCAGCATCAATGCAGCTCAGCCTGAGTTTCACCACAGATAACACTGCTATAACAGAACAGCAAAATAACAGATAACACTGCTAGAACAGAACAGAACAGTAAAATAACAGCATCACAGGCAAGCTAACTGAAACCACAATCTAACGCCCATTATTTCAGCCCTGAGAACTCACTGGTCAGAAGATAAACTGTCAGAATCATGGAAATGAAGCAAATTCAACTATATTTCCAGAAGTACTGATAGTTTTGCTTAACACAAACAGAACAACTGCTAACAAAGATGACAATTAAATCCTATCATATGGCCTCATCTGCTGAAAGCAAGCAATCACTTGTAACTCATATTGATGATCTGAAGCCAAGACCATCTGAAGAATGAGTTTTCAGAAATCTCATCAGCATCCCAAACACCACTGATGTCTTGACCCTTCAACCTTGTTGCTCAACTAAAACAAAACTGTGCTGGATTGACTTAATATTGGATTTATGGAGCAGTAACAGTAAGGGCAATTTTTTTTGCTGAGTCTTTGCCTGCACTTTTTGAATGCAGTCAAAGCAACTTTGAACATGAAACGAGTTTCACTATTTTAAAATACAATTATGGAGTTTTTTGGTATAACTTTTTAAAGCTATTGGCATTTTTACAAACATTCAAAATTGGTTTCTAGCTACTGATTTGAAAGAAACCCCCGAACAGTTTAACCTGTCTAATTACAAGAAAACCGGATGTTCCAAGACAAGCAGTTCTGCATAGTAGCAACATGGAGAATTTGTACATCTAGGATGTCAATGATAGACTATTGCAGCAACTCAGCTGCCTGAATACAAAGCATATTTGTTTAAGATAGAGAATTCTGGCACAGTATGAATTTTAGCAGCTTGATTCTAAATGACTTGTGTCTTAAATATGATGGAAATCTCATTTGGAATGTGCTTTGTGAATATTTACTTTGGCTTTTCAGTTTCTAGGTCTCTGCCCTCCATATTTAGGGAAGTCCATGACAGGCTGAATAAAAAGATGTTCTTCCAGGGTGAGGTGTATTCTTTATCAACTGTGATGTCTAATTCTGATGAGACTGTCACAAATCGACCCAAGTTCTGACAAACTGCTCACACAGAGGAGCACATCGATTTCAAGATGTTGAGCTGAAGCTGGGAGGTGATAAAGAATTTATAGTTAAATGAAATGTGACGAGGACTTTGTGGAAACTGAAACTTCTTGAAGGAATATTCCTAAGATCATAGTCACCCTCTTCCAATAAGCCTGGTATCTATTTCTAGATCTCTAGGTACGTCAGTATAGTAGAGATTGTCTCTCTACTATGTCTCTCTACGATGTCTCCGCAAGATCCTGTAAATCCCCTGGGAGGACAGGCGTACCAACATCAGTGTCCTCGACCAGGCTAACATCCCCAGTATTGAAGCACTGACCACACTCAGCTTCATTGGGCAGGCCACATAGTTCACATTGCCAGATACAAGACTCCCTAAGCAAATGCGTTATGCGGAGCTCCTTCATGGTAAACGAGCCAAAGGAGGGCAGTGGAAACATTACAAGGACACCCTCAAAGCCTCCCTGGTAAAGTGCGACCTAACCACTGACACCTGGGAGACCCTGGCTGAAAACCGCCTGACGTGGAGAAAGTGCATCCGGGAGGGCGTTGAGCTCTTCGAGTCTCAACGCAAAGAGCGTGAAGAGGCCAGGCATAGGCAGCGGAAGGAGCGCGCGGCAAACCAGCCCCATCGACCCCTTCCCTCGACGAATGTCTGTCCCACCTGTAACAGAGTCTGTGGCTCTCATATCGGGACTGTTCAGCCATCAAAGAATTCACTTTGGGAGTGGAAGCAAGTCCTCCTCGATCCCGAGGGACTGCCTATGATGATGATGATGGGCTGCATTATTGGAGGTGCTGTCCTACAGTTGAGACTTCAAAGACTGCTTGCCCAGATGTATGGAAACGGTTCCATATCACTATTTGAAGCTGTGCAGGGGATTTCTCCCAGTGGCCTGATCAACATTCCTCCCTTGAGTAACACCACCACAAAAGAATGTTAAAACGGTCATTCATTAATTTGCTGCTTCTGGGACCTTACTGTGCACAATTTGGCTGCCGTGTTTGCCTGTGTAACAACCGTGAGTAATTTTCTGAAGGGTCGATAACGAGAGGGCACAGATTTAAGGTGATTGGAAAAAGAACCAGAGGTGACATAAGGAAAACCTTTTTATATGCAATGAGTGGTTAGGATTTGGAACACACTGCCTGATAGGGTGGTGGATACAGATTCAATAGTAGGCTTCAAAAGGGAATTGGATAAATACTTGGAGAAAAAAATTGCAGGGAAACGGGGAAAGAGCCAGGATGTGGGACTAACTAGATTGCTCTTCGAAAGAGCTGGCACAGAATGGCTTCCTTCTGTGCTGTACTATTCTGTGATTCTATAATCCTTTGGCTAAGAAGCTCTTTGGGATACCCTGAGGAAGTGATAAGGTGCTATATGAATGCAAGCTCTTCTTTACTTTCAACAAGATTCAGCTAACTCATCTGGTCCAGATTGCCCTACAATCTTGTGGGTAATAATGCAAAGGTACATCAAGTCATCTGGTATCTGTGCCATTAGCTGGTGAAAGCAGATGAAATCCAAGACCTTTGGTATAGTTGCTACTAATCAGAACTGAAACACATTTTTGTTACACCATTTATTTTTCTAAACTCTATCCTAAAAGGGAGGGCAGAAAGAAAATAGAGAGAGTACCTGGAATGAGCTCAGCACACGTGAGACTGACATATAGAACGCTGATCAGAATTTTATCTGCCAGTGGGTCCAGGGCACTCCCCAAAGCGGATTTCTGATTGGCCCAGTTTCGTGCAATGTACCCATCCAACTGCAAAATGTAAAGAAAATAGGGGATGTGTTAAACAGTCAGTCAATCATCAATGATGCATCGGAGAAAGGAATTCCTTTAACAAAAATGTCTAAATTACACAAACTGAAGTCATGGCTCTCTTATAATACAGCAAAGTACTTCCACATTTACATAACTTTGTTTCCAATTTATTTTTGATTAGTGAATGTAACTAGTGCAAACACACCAAAAACAGACATTGCAAGATTTTTATTATACCATTTATTTTTCTAAACTCTATCCTAAAAGGGAGGGCAGAAAGAAAATAAAGAGCTCAGCACACGCGAGACTGACGTATAGAACGCTGATCTCAACTTGTTAGAGATGAGCCATTTTATAAGGACATGAACATTATGCCATCTAAAATGGACCATATAAATGTGTCCCTTGAAGCCTAGGTGTAATTGCTCCGAAATCCTGAAATGAACATGGGGTCATCCAAATCCCCAACGTCCCTGACATCGTATTGGGTTGGCAGACAATGCGGTCTTTAACCGACAGATCAATTAAGGATTATAACAAGGGGAGCTAAAAAACACAGTATTCTGAGATTGTTCACATTTTTAAGAAATCCAAGAGATAAAAAGTAAAATTATTCTAACTGTAAAAATTGTTTAAAAAGTTTGATCTTTTAAAAAAAATACATCTAGCTTAAAGCCATTCAATTGCTTTTAGTTTGTTTTAAAACAGTTCTCTGTGGTCTGATGCAAATCGAGATAGCGAAAGTCAGGCCCAGTTGGCTTAGTTGGTAGCACTCTTACCTCTGAATCAGAAAGTTGTGAATTCAAGTCCCACTGCAGTGACTTGAGCACAAAATCTAGGCTGACACTCCAGTGCAGTGCTGAGGGAGTGCTGCACTGGCAGAGGTGCCCTTTCAGACGAGACGTTAAACCGAGGCCCCATCTGCCCTCTCAGGTGGACGTAAAAGAATCCATGGTACTATTTTTAAGAGCGGTATTCTCATCAATATTTATCCTTCAACCAACATCAATAAAACAGATTATCTGGTCATCATCACATTGCTGTTTATGGGATCTTGCTGTGTGCACATTTGCTAAATTACAATAGTGACTACACTTCAAAAATTCTTCATTGGCTGTAAAGCACTCAGACATCCTGAGGTCGTGAAAGGCACTATATAAATGCAAGTCTTTCTTTTATGATCACCTGTGAAAATTAACCCAAATTAGGTGGTGAACTAAATTTATCTAGTAAATTTGCAAAGCATTGAATATATTTTTCTATATGAGTAGTAATAACCAAGAAACATTGAAGAAAATATTACACAAAGGCATTAAGGAATTATGTAATGAAAAAAATGATTCTTTTAGCACTTGAGTGGATTTTCCTCACAGTAGCAATGACAGAAAACCCAATACCTTAAAGTAGTGAAAAATCAATTTGGTGCATTTTAGAATCTACAAAGAACATGGACATTCTGACTCTTGAAAAATAAAAGTAACATTTTCTTAATTTTGAAAACTACTTTTATTTTGTCATTTGAGAATTCATTATTTCTTGTTTATATTTTAACATTTGTCCCTCCAGTAGTACCAGATAATCTATTAAGTGGCAGAAAAAAGTTTTTGTTAATTTTTCAAAAAGTTGGCTACTAGTAAATAGCGATCTGAACCCATCGAACATAGTCAGGGGCTGTTGATAGCAAATTTAGAACTGCATAGATACCTTGCAAACATGCACTGCCCCACTGGTGGTTCATTTCTAGGGACCTAGGGCATACCCCCTATACAAATTCAAACATTTTCCATTAAAACATTTATTCTCCTCCTGCAACAAGTACACAATTCACAGACTGTCTCTCCCCCTCCTGCCCCAGCAGGGCTCTCAGGTTTTCCTCCCCTTTACTTCACCACCCACCCGATCTCCCCACGCCCCGACCAGCAATGCTTTCACCAGAAGCTTCCTTCCAGCTTTCCTCTTTTTCCATCTCGCTCCCTGCCCTTCCCCCCCACCCCCCGCCCCACGACAGGCTTTCTTCCCCTCACGTACTCCCTCTACGCTCAGGCTTCCCTTTCTCCCTTTCCCCCCACAAATGCTGCTCTCGCTCTAACCCCTCAGCTCCCCTACAAGTGCAGCCCTTGGGAGTCCCTCCACAGCGCTGCTCCAGACTCCTACCTCACGTTGTGATTTTGAATGTCACTGAAACTGTGCCAAGATCTCCTGATCTGGCTTGAGGTAGGAGTGCAGGGGCTTGACGGATTTTCATTCAAAACACAGGTGTGTGTATATAGAGTGCCCCAAAGTACTGTCAGCATCAGTGTAGGGTTGGTACAAATGTCTGGGTGGGAGATCGTTGTTCAGATAGGATGAACTGCCTATTCCAAACTGGTACCAGTGCTCTCAGAGCAGAAGAATAGGACCACGGGAGAGGATTTAAACTGATGAAGCTTTGGTGGGGAGCAAGAGGTTAATGAAGCAAAGCAAAAAGGAAAATTAATAGCAGAATGAGCAAATAAAAAAATATTGTGAGGGATAAGCTTAAATGTTTTTATATAAATACAAGGAGCCGTGAGGAATAAAAGTACTGGATTTAGGGGTTATGCAAACAAGAATATTTCTATTATGTATCTCAGAAACATGCGGACAGCAGAGAATTGCTGAGAGCTGAATCGAAGGGGATATGAAATGCTTTGCAAAGGGAAGCGCAGAGTGGATGTAGAGGGGATACAATTGAAACAAGACAATTAGAACGGAGTGATAAAAGTGGCAAATTATTAATTGGTAAGTGTTCGAGGCCATTAAAATAAAGGGAGCAGGTAGATGGGGAGCTGACTAGACAGATAGAGAAGGACATAGTGAAGGGAAGTGAGAGTACAAACAAAAGCAGAGGCTGTTTAGCAATCCATCAGAGCTGGTCAGCAGCCTAGAAGTTGGTGAGCATCGGAGATCTAATGATCATTATATCGTTAAATTTGAATTGTCAAAGCAAAGACCAAAAATCATCAATGTGGTGGTAGAAGACTTTAGGAAAGCAGATTTTCACGCTGGGATGAAAAGTGTGACAGAAACCCAATATATTAGAGCAGGTAAGAGAAAAGTAGGGAGAAACATCTGAGAGCAACAAAATGAACCCCAAAATCTTTTGCAACAATGTTAATAGTGGAAATAAAGCTAACAAATATTTGGATCTGTTAAATGATAATTTGAACAAAACTATTGCAAGTGACTTGGGAATGGTAGATACAGTGAATAGATGCTTCACATCAACCTTCACGAGGACAGTAGATAAATTCCAGTCATAGTAAATGAAGCAATGCAAGCCATAGTACACACATACAAGTTAATAAAGATGTATTATGCAAAAATTGGAAGGATTAAATAGCCACAACACTTCTGGGAAAGATGGAATACAACTTAGAATTCTCAAAGACTTAAGACAAAATCAGTGATGCTTTAGTTGGTATTTTTCAAAGCCTCATAAATATTGGAAAAAGTCTCCAAGGATGACAAATAGTTCCAATATTCAAACAGGAGCAAGTCAATTAATCTGACATCTATAATGGTAAAATGTTTGAGGGCATTCTCCAAGATGCTGTAAATGAGTATTTAAAGAAAACTGGCATTGTAGGGAATTAGTGAGCGTGGTTTTAGAAGTAATAGATCATGCTGTACAATACTATGATAACTCCTTGAGGTAACTATTAAACTACAGGATGTAGTTTACATGCACTTTCAAAAGGCATTTGACAAAATAACTTATATGAGAGAGGCGGGAGTCGAGAGAGGCAGCGGCCTATAAAAGGCTCAGCAGTCCGGGGAGCGTCGAGAGAGGCAGCGGCCTATAAAAGGCTCAGCAGTCCGGGGAGCGTCGAGAGAGGCGGGAGTCGAGAGAGGCAGCGGCCTATAAAAGGCTCAGCAGTCCGGGGAGCGTCAAGAGAGGCGGGAGTCGAGAGAGGCAGCGGCCTATAAAAGACTCAGCAGTCCGGGGAGTCGAGAGAGGCGGGAGTCGAGAGAGGCGTACCGGTGCAGCTCCAGCTGGGAGAGAAGGCAAAAAAGGCAAAAAAGAAGTAGAAAGAAATCAAAAGGTGACGTCACAGCCAACGTGGTAAGTGATTGGCTGCTGATTGGTGAGTAGTTTTTCTTTTTCTTTATTAGTCAGTAACTTTTAACATTGTTGTCGGCAATTTAAGTGTATCTAAGGGTTAAGTCATGGCAGGACAGCTCGGTCACGTGATATGCTCCTCCTGTACCATGTGGGAACACGGGGACAACACCAGTGTCCCTGACGACTACATGTGCGGGAAGTGTGTCCACCTCCGGCTACTGACGGTCCGCGTTGCGGAGTTGGAGCTGAGGGTGGATTCACTCTGGAGCATCCACGATGCTGAGAATGACGTGAGTATCACGTGTAGCGAGTTGGTCTTACTGCAGGAGAAGGGTCCACAGCCAGCGAGGGAATGGAAGACCAGCAGGAAGAGTAGTGCAAGGAAGGTAGTGCAGGGGTCCCCTGTGGTCATCCCCCTGCAAAACAGATACACCGCTTTGAGTACTGTTGAGGGGGATGACTCATCAGGGGAGGGCAGCAGCAGCCAAGTTCATGGCACTGTGGCTGGCTCTGTTGCACAGGAGGGGAGGAAAAAGAGTGGGCGAGCGATAGTGATAGGGGATTCAATTGTAAGGGGAATAGATAGGCGTTTCTGTGGCCGCAACCGAGACTCCAGGATGGTATGTTGCCTCCCTGGTGCAAGGGTCAAGGATGTCTCGGAGCGGGTGGAGGACATTCTAAAAAGGGAGGGAGAACAGCCAGTTGTCGTGGTGCACGTTGGTACCAATGACATAGGTAAAAAAAGGGATGAGTTCCTACGAAATGAATTTAAGGAGCTAGGAGCTAAATTAAAAAGTAGGACCTCAAAAGTAGTAATCTCGGGATTGCTACCAGTGCCACGTGCTAGTCAGAGTAGGAATCGCAGGATAGCTCAGATGAATACGTGGCTTGAGCAATGGTGCAGCAGGGAGGGATTCAAATTCCTGGGGCATTGGAACCGGTTCTGGGGGAGGTGGGACCAGTACAATCCGGACGGTCTGCACCTGGGCAGAATCGGAACCAATGTCCTCGGGGGAGTGTTTGCTAGTGCTGTTGGGGAGGAGTTAAACTAATATGGCAGGGGGATGGGAACCAATGCAGGGAGATAGAGGGAAACAAAAAGGAGGCAAAAACAAAAGACAGAAAGGAGATGAGGAAAAGTGGAGGGCAGAGAAACCCAAGGCAAAGAACAAAAAGGGCCATTGTACAGCAAAATTCTAAAAGGACAGAGGGTGTTAAAAAAACAAGCCTAAAGGCTTTGTGTCTTAATGCAAGGAGTATCCGCAATAAGGTGGATGAATTAACTGTGCAAATAGATGTTAACAAATATGATGTGATTGGGATTACGGAGACATGGCTCCAGGATGAGCAGGGCTGGGAACTCAACATCCAGGGGTATTCAACATTCAGGAAGGATAGAATAAAAGGAAAAGGAGGTGGGGTAGCATTGCTGGTTAAGGAGGAGATTAAGGCAATAGTTAGGAAGGACATTAGCTTGGATGATGTGGAATCTATATGGGTAGAGCTGCAGAACACCAAAGGGCAAAAAACGTTAGTGGGAGTTGTGTACAGACCTCCAAACAGTAGTAGTGATGTTGGGGAGGGCATCAAACAGGAAATTAGGGGTGCGTGCAATAAAGGTGCAGCAGTTATAATGGGTGACTTTAATATGCACATAGATTGGGCTAACCAAACTGGAAGCAATACGGTGGAGGAGGATTTTCTGGAGTGCATAAGGGATGGTTTTTTAGACCAATATGTCGAGGAACCAACTAGGGGGGAGGCCATCTTAGACTGGGTGTTATGTAATGAGAAAGGATTAATTAGCAATCTCGTTGTGCGAGGCCCCTTGGGGAAGAGTGACCATAATATGGTGGAATTCTGCATTAGGATGGAGAATGAAACAGTTAATTCAGAGACCATGGTCCAGAACTTAAAGAAGGCTAACTTTGAAGGTATGAGGCGTGAATTGGCTGAGATGGATTGGCGAATGATACTTAAGGGGTTGACTGTGGATGGGCAATGGCAGACATTTAGAGACCGCATGGATGAACTACAACAATTGTACATTCCTGTCTGGCATAGAAATAAAAAAGGGAAGGTGGCTCAACCGTGGCTATCAAGGGAAATCAGGGATAGTATTAAAGCCAAGGAAGTGGCATACAAATTGGCCAGAAATAGCAGCGAACCTGGGGACTGGGAGAAATTTAGAACTCAGCAGAGGAGGACAAAGGGTTTGATTAGGGCAGGGAAAATGGAGTATGAGAAGAAGCTTGCAGGGAACATTAAGACGGATTGCAAAAGTTTCTATAGATATGTAAAGAGAAAAAGGTTAGTAAAGACAAACGTAGGTCCCCTGCAGTCAGAATCAGGGGAAGTCATAACGGGGAACAAAGAAATGGCGGACCAATTGAACAAGTACTTTGGTTCGGTATTCACGAAGGAGGACACGAACAACCTTCCGGTTATAAAAGGGGTCGGGGGGTCTAGTAAGGAGGAGGAACTGAGGGAAATCCTTATTAGCTGGGAAATTGTGTTGGGGAAATTGATGGGATTGAAGGCCGATAAATCCCCAGGGCCTGATGGACTGCATCCCAGAGTACTTAAGGAGGTGGCCTTGGAAATAGTGGATGCGTTGACAGTCATTTTCCAACATTCCATTGACTCTGGATCAGTTCCTATGGAGTGGAGGGTAGCCAATGTAACCCCACTTTTTAAAAAAAGGAGGGAGAGAGAAAACAGGGAATTATAGACCGGTCAGCCTGACATCGGTAGTGGGTAAAATGATGGAATCAATTATTAAGGATGTCATAGCAGTGCATTTGGAAAGAGGTGACATGATAGGTCCAAGTCAGCATGGATTTGTGAAAGGGAAATCATGCTTGACAAATCTTCTGGAATTTTTTGAGGATGTTTCCAGTAGAGTGGATAAGGGAGAACCAGTTGATATGGTATATTTGGACTTTCAGAAGGCGTTCGACAAGGTCCCACACAAGAGATTGATGTGCAAAGTTAGAGCACATGGGATTGGGGGTAGTGTACTGACATGGATTTAGAACTGGTTGTCAGACAGGAAGCAAAGAGTAGGAGTAAATGGGTACTTTTCAGAATGGCAGGCAGTGACTAGTGGGGTACCGCAAGGTTCTGTGCTGGGGCCCCAGCTGTTTACACTGTACATTAATGATTTAGATGAGGGGATTAAATGTAGTATCTCCAAATTTGCGGATGACACTAAGTTGGGTGGCAGTGTGAGCTGCGAGGAGTATGCTGTGAGGCTGCAGAGCGACTTGGATAGGTTAGGTGAGTGGGCAAATGCATGGCAGATGAAGTATAATGTGGATAAATGTGAGGTTATCCACTTTGGTGGTAAAAACAGAGAGACAGACTATTATCTGAATGGTGACAGATTAGGAAAAGGGGAGGTGCAAAGAGACCTGGGTGTCATGGTACATCAGTCATTGAAGGTTGGCATGCAGGTGCAGCAGGCGGTTAAGAAAGCAAATGGCATGTTGGCCTTCATAGCAAGGGGATTTGAGTACAGGGGCAGGGAGGTGTTGCTACAGTTGTACAGGGCATTGGTGAGGCCACACCTGGAGTATTGTGTACAGTTTTGGTCTCCTAACCTGAGGAAGGACATTCTTGCTATTGAGGGAGTGCAGCGAAGGTTCACCAGACTGATTCCCGGGATGGCGGGACTGACCTATCAAGAAAGACTGGATCAACTGGGCTTGTATTCACTGGAGTTCAGAAGAATGAGAGGGGACCTCATAGAAACATATAAAATTCTGACGGGGTTAGACAAGTTAGATGCAGGAAGAATGTTCCCAATGTTGGGGAAGTCCAGAACCAGGGGTCACAGTCTAAGGATAAGGGGTAAGCCATTTAGGACCGAGATGCGGAGGAACTTCTTCACCCAGAGAGTGGTGAACCTGTGGAATTCTCTACCACAGAAATTTGTTGAGGCCAATTCACTAAATATATTCAAAAAGGAGTTAGATGAGGTCCTTACTGCTAGGGGGATCAAGGGGTATGGCGAGAAAGCAGGAATGGGGTACTGAAGTTGAATGTTCAGCCATGAACTCATTGAATGGCGGTGCAGGCTAGAAGGGCCGAATGGCCTACTCCTGCACCTATTTTCTATGTTTCTATGTTTCTAATAAGGAAGCTTAAAGCTCATGGAATAACTGACAAATTGTCCAGATGAAGAGAGAAATGGTTTGTCAAAAAAAAAAGAGACAACTGTAAACAAATCTTTAAAGAGGACATCGGTCACCCTATCTCAAAAGGAATATAGATGCATTAAGTTTAAAGTTGAGATTCAAAGTGTTTTAAGGACCTAAATTATGGAGAAAAGCTCAAATAACTAAACATAATTTTGCTTGAGAAAAGACAAAAGGGAGACATGATACAGGTGTTCAGAATAGTGAAAGTTATACATGAAACAGAAATGCACAATCTATTTATTTTGGACAAGGATAGGAATGGAGAGCACTCAACCCAACCAACCGATCTCGCCCCCACCACCCCCAATGTCACATTGAATAGTATTGTGCTCCATAAAGTAAAGGATCATAGGTGGCTGTGGGAGAAGTCCATGATCGAGTAATCTTACACAAACTCTATATGGAGTTGACTCAATGGGCTGAATAGCTTTTTCTCACTGGATTTCTTTTATAGTTTTATGTTGCTTACCATCCTATCTTGTGGTGTATGCTAAGATTTTTTTTTTTAAAAAGGAGATAAAATGCAACATATACTTAATAGCAGCGTCATAATAATCAAAGCCATTGATTTACAGTTTTAGTAGGCCATTCAGCCCTCAAGCCTGTTCTGCCATTCTAGGCCATAACTGATCTGTACCTCAATTCCATTTACACACCTTTGCTCTATATCCCTCGATACCTTTACCTCACAAAAATCTACTTAATCTCAGTCTTGAAAATTTCAATTTACCCAGCATCAAAGCCCTTTGAGGAAGAGAGTGTTCCAGATTTCCACTAGGCTGTATGTCGAAAAAGTGCTTTCGGAGTTTACTAAAACTCTAATTTTAGTTTGTCGTCTTATTCTAGATTTCTCCACCAGAGGAAATAGTTTCTCTGTGTCTATCCTAACAAGTCCTTTTTTCATTTTAAATACCTAGTTTAGATCATCCCCCAACTGTATAAACGCAAAGCAATACAAACCAGGCTTACGCAACCTTTCCTCGTAATTTAACCCTTTCAGCCCCAGTATCATTCTACTGAATCTGCGCTGTAGCCTCTCCAAGGCTAAAATATCTTTCCTGAGGTGCGGTGCTTAAAACGGAATGCAGTACTCTAGCTGAGGTCTGACAAAGATATTTGTAAATAGTGTAGCATTACTTTCTAATTTTTGTATTCAAAAGGTTTCATGGAAAAAAAAGGATAGAATTGCAGAAGTTGATCCAACAATACCAGAATGTTTGAAATTAAAAGACAACGGGACTTATTCAGTCACAATACATCAGTGGTCCTAATAATACATTGTGCATTCCATGGCATAATGCCTCTATTGTAATAAAACAGTGTTTTATCTCTGACTCAATAGAGAGGAGATTTTGAAGGCATTTTTACTATATTTTCAGTATGCTGCCGTCAAGAATCACATGTGATTTATTCTATGTGAGCCGTAGGATGACAATTCACCAAACTTGCTCTTTTTTGGGAGAATAAATAACACTGAAAAAGTAAGCTTCTCTTTGGATCATAGACCGAGTGCAGCTGGTCAGCTTTCCCTCAGGATGCCGAAGTCAGAAAGAGCTTCCTCCAAGGGCCCTTCCACCTTTCACTGCAAGGGAGCTGCCTGGACTTCACACAGGTGTCTCCCCACGCCAGCACATCTGGGACCAGGAGAATGGAACCAAATTCTCAAGCACAGTTTAAGAGGGGTGAAAATTAAAACAAAAACTGCAAATCCTGGAATAGTGAAAAAAAAATGGAAAATGCTGGAAACACAGCAAGTTGGGCAGAAGAGAGTTTAATGTTTTTGGGTCAGAACAGTTCTGGTAAAGAGTTACAGCTGAAACATACACCATATTTTTCATTTCATGTGCCCACAGACCTACTATGTATTTGTAGCACGTTTTGTTTTTATTTTTTGCTACAATCCATTGCATAATCTTAAGTGCAATTTAACTTTTTTTTGAAAAAAAACTAAATTCATTTCACCACTAGGTTTCCAAATATATATATTTTTTTTACTGCTTATAGTTCAATGATTTTAATAATTAAACTTTCACGTGAGTGAAGTAAAGGGAGTGGGGTCATACGAAGATAAAGTGAAACATTAAACTTTCAGGGTTACATCCTATCTTACCTACATGCTGTGAGCACAAAATTAGAACCCTACCTTGAGAATAAAACAGAGCCTCTCCAGCATGGTTTAAGATTTATCGCCCAGACCTACGCCAGTGGATGTTTCAACTATTCAAAAAAAACAGGTCAGTCATTTCCTGTCATCAAGGACTTGCAAACAGCTTGGATAGATCTCTCGTTTATATATACACCACATTCTTAGCGATGGAATGTGCTTTGCTAGAGCCATCCCTAGTTGGTACAAACTCCTACAAACACTTTATCACCGTTGCTGTTTATCTTCATAATGGCACAGGAATTTCAGAAGCCGACCCTCGACCCAAAGCCACACTTCCACAACCATGACAGCAAACTTAATTTCAAGCACATCTGGTTATTGTATGAATCATCTCTACTCTGACCCAATGTAAAGCTTTCTCTTTTAATCTTTGCACTGTAGACAGCTGTCCCATTGTCCCGTGGGTAAAATTATTGCTCGGTGCAATACAAAGCTAAATAGACCAAAAAGTCTCTGGTTCTTTTCGCAGTGAACACTCAAAACCTGGAAAATGGTCACCTGGGTGAGGTACTTGCAGATCCTAGCAAGACTCAGCACCTTCAGGAGAACAGGGGAGAAAAAAACCTACCAGACAAATTGATAATTAGATCATCGATTTTCCCACTGGGCAGGATTAGTGGGGAGGGAAGGCCGGGGCAGGCGGTAGGCCCGCATGTCGATGCCGCCTTACACACAGAAAAAAAAACTTTCCACTACCCAGGGCCCCAAACACTCCTTCCAGGTGAAACAGCGTTTTACCGGCACTTCTTCCAACTTGGTATACTGTAGTCACTGCTCACGATGCAGTCTTCTCTACAAGGAGACCACATGCAGATTGGGTGCTTGCTTTACTGAACAACTCCGTTCAGTCCGCAAGTATGACCCCGAGATTTCGGTCGCTTGGCATTTTACTTCTCCATCCCACTCCTGTTCTGCCCTCTGTTACAAAACCAGGACAGGTAGATAGAATTAAGATACAGATCAATCATGATCTAACTGAACATCAGAACAGAATTGAGAGGCTGAATGGTTTACTCCTATTCCTATGAAGTTCAACGCAAGCATGAGGCACTTTCTACTAGGCACTTTACAAACTTCTGGCTGTAACAGAGTTTAATTTTAGATTTTACCACCGCACAGTTGGCCGCCAGGTCTAGATGGAGGAGTCTGGCCAGTCATGACAGGTTTATGAATTGGTAATAAAACTGAGGGCTTGACAGGGTTGATGTTGAGAAGCGGTTTCCCCTAACTGGAGAGTTTAGAACTAGGGGTCATAGTCTCAGGATAAGGGTCGGCCATTTAGGACTGAGATGAAGAGAAATTTATTCACTCAGAGGGTTGTGAATCTTTGGAATTCTCTATCCCTGAGGCCCGTGGATGCTCAGTTGATGAGTATATTCAAGACAGAGATCGATACGTTTGGGCACTAAAGGGAATTAAGAGATATGGGGATAGGGCGGGAAAGTGGAGTTAATGTACAAGTTCAGCCATGATCTTATTGCATGGCACAGCAGGCGCGAGGGGCCGTATGGCCTACTCCTGCTCCTAGTTATGTTACTGTGAGAAAACCAGAGCCACTAACTCGGATTGTCTGTCTTATTTACCAGATGCTCAGCTCAGCTTTTTCCAGAGAGTTGGTAAATGGCTTAAAGCGGATATCAAACAGCTTCCTTAGAAGCCGTGAAAAGGAATCTGGTTGCTAAGTCTAGTCACTGGAAGAAATGCTTTATAGTTGGTTGACTTAGATAGATTGAGAGTGGGATCTGTCTATATTCTTTTGTCATAGCATAAAGCGATCAAGAAGTATATATTCTAGGCTAGGATAGTTTTTTTGTTAAATTAATGATTGGGGCCAGTGAAATGCTGAATGTCTGATTTCAAATATAAACTTTGCATCATACATGTTGGTCCGAAGTAAAAGTGCAGTACTGCAGAGTGCGCCTGAGGTTCCAAGAAGTTTTATGGTTTTGGAGCAGTCTCAGTGGAGCTTTGTAATCTAGTGAAATCGGTTAGGTTTGCTCTTCCCGATGATTCATTTTATTGATTAAGATTCTAAGTAGGCATTGAATGACTGTCAGTATTATGTCAGTAGCTCTTTGAGAGGCCAGAAGAGTACAAGGCATCTTGTACTATTTCTAATGAGCTCATTTGCAGCATATTAGATTTATTGCTCATCAGACATGCTACATCATCAGAAACTTTGCACATTTCTGTTCTTGGGGAGTGAGGGCAGGTTTATGGGAGTGACTTTTTCAAAAGCCATCAGGCGAGAGTTTGAATCATAACAGTGACTTCAACAGGCATTGTGGTTTGTGGGAGTTTGCTGTGTGCAAATAAGCTGCCGCGTTTCCTACATTACAACAGTGACTACACGCCAAAAGTACTTCATTGGCTGTAAAGTGCTTTGAGAAGTCCAGTGGTTGTGAAAGGCGCAAAAAAAATCCACATCTTTCTTTCTAATCATCTGGTGAACTTTCTTTGTGTAAAATCCATTTGTGAAATAAAGGCAATGGAGGAGAGTTTAATTTCTACAACGAACGTCTGTTATGCAGATTATTTTTTGGCTTATGTTCACCTGGGGCAGAACAGAGAAGCTGGCTGAACACAGGGAACAGGCTGGGTGCCCAGAATTGCCTAGCAGGCACCAGTCGTGCTCATTATAGGCCAATCACAAGCACAATTTTCAGGTCACATGGTATCTACAGATAAATTATACAATCAGACCCACAGCCGATGTTATGACGGAAAGATGGACCACTAATGGATTGCAACCATCCCTCAAAATAGATGGGAAAACCTAACCATAAAAGTAGTAGGAGCAGGAGCAGGAGTAGGCCATTTGGCCCTTCGAGCCTGCTCCACCATTCAATAAGATCATGATTGATCTTCAATCTCAACTCTACTTCCCCACCCTATCCGCATCGATCTGTCTTGAATATGCTCAATGACGGAGCACCCACAGCTTTCTGGGGTAGAGAATTCCAAAGATTCACAACCCTTTGAGTGAAGAAATTTCCCCTCATCTCAATCCTAAATTCCCATCCCTTATTCTGGAGACTGTGACCCCTAGTTCTAGACTCCAATGCCAGGGGAAACATCTGCCCAGCATCTACCTTGTCAAGCCCTGTAAGAATTGTATATGTTTCAATGAGATCACCGCTCATTCTTCTAAACTCAGGCCTAGTCTACTCAAACAAACACCTAAGATGGTCGATTGCCTAGATGGGTCGGAGAGGAATTTCCATGATTTTTTCCCCAAATTGGCCTCGTTTTTTAAAAATCATTTTTATCACCTCTCCCAGGAGATCACATGGTCACAGGGTTTCGGGTGGGGTGGAGTGCAGTGTACAAGTTGTGATGCACAAGGCATCGCAATTGTGTGGGACAAGCTCCATGGACCAGATAATCTTTACCTGTCTGTCATGGTTCGTATGTCATCACTCCTCATAGGACAATCCCTTTATCCCAGGAATCATTCTAGTGAACCTTCGTTGCACTCCCTCATCTATTCCACCAAGATATGGCATTGCATCACAGGATCCTCTTCTAAATTTAAAAAAAAGTTATACGAATAGCATTTGTTTTTTTTTTGGTCTTCCCCATAAGCAGATCAGCCTCAAACCTGTAGAATTGAGAAAACCTGTTTTCTAGATCCTGAGGCAAAATTGACGATGTCAACACTGGACTGGAAGGAGCACTTTTGTTTAAATATAAAGTATATATACGAATTATCATTTGCCTCTCCAAACCCACTTGCTTCCCCAACCTGCAATATAGATTCAGAAACACCCCGTTTTCACAAATGATAATAGATCATAATGCCAATGTTAAAATGTCTGCTTTCCTGGCCAATTAGAGACGAGTTATATTGTCTTTAATACAGTTACTAATAATAGCTGCCCATTCCCTCCCCACCCCCTCAGCAAAAAGAATACACAAGTGAGTTCTGGAAAACTGGTAATCCATTTCAGAGTCACTTGCTTAACTGTTTCACCTTTTCTCTTAAGGCCAAAGAGTCATCATTAACCCTGAAGAAAACCATGCATCTATCTTTCTAGTTGGTTAGAGCCTGCCAGCCCTCACTTATCCCAGACATTCAGCTATCAAAGCAGGTTACATTCCAAGAGCTCTGCTGGAGGAACGCATATCTACAACAAAGAAACAAAGCAGTCAGATGAAAGACACAAAGTACATGCCCAGAGTCCACACTGACTTACTAATACTTGCACTTCTTGTGCACATCCAACAGAAACTGCTTTACAACACATGCAAGTGCTTTTAGAACAAACAACGGGGGTTCAAAACCATCTGAATCATAGTCTATTAAACTGGGGCAACTACACAGAGCTCTGAAGATAGAGTGCTTCAAATATCAAGATATCTAGTGCTCTAATCGGTTTGGTAAGTGCAAGTTAGTGTATGTTTGAAATGTTGTTCTGTATAGCCAGCTAGCAAAAACTAAAAGAACAGTTTTAATGACTCAATGTTGTACTATTTTGCTGATGACTTTTCTATAAAGCTTTAAATCACAAAATTAGAAAAATTAAGACGACATTACTCATGGTCGTGAATGATTTCATATTTGTGGGATCTCCACTTAATTTTCAGTGTATGTGGACTATTTAGTCTTAACTCAAATGCACTACAAAATAACAAAAGTTCAAGCTAAAACAGTTAACTACCAGATTTTGGAGTTTAGAAAGAATATTTTTAAAGCCTATTTCTTCTGTGATTGTTGGATTAACTAGATATTCAGGGAGGGGATTCAGTGCATACTCTGGCACTGATAGTAAAGCAATCATAATTGGCAAATGGTTTTTGTTGAATGCATTTTAATTTCAAGAGTTTTGTAAGGTTAAAATATTGTTACTTTCTGCTCCCCCCCCCCCAATTTTTTTTTAATAAAAGATTTCTAATGGATGATAGTAAAAGAAAGCAATTACTGGTCTCTATAGGAAACTGGTTGGCAATGCCCTTCTCTGCAAATTTGTACCAGGAACCTAAATGTGGCTTGCACCAGTGCAAAGGTTACATCCCTGTTTTGTAAGGTTCACAAACACCTGCGTGAACAAGTGACTTGTGTACCAGATATTGTTTTGAGGGATGGTTGCAGTCCATTAGAGATCCATCTTTTTGTCATAGCATCTACTGAGAGTCTTATTGTATAATTAATCTGTACATACCATGTGAATGGAAAATTGTACTGGTGATTGTGTACAGTAGCTGTTTAAATGTTAATATACCTGTAGTTTACATGTCTAAAGGCAATCAATAATTCAACAGCGTAATTTACACTCTGGCAACTAAAATTTATTAAAATCCAGTGTGCAAAAGTTTAAAATCCAATCTTTACAATATAAAACATTACACCGTTTTAGTCTCAAGAACATGATGCTTGATTCTGTCTTGCACTGTGGAACTATCTTAAGCTTTGAAGATCTAAAGACGCGAGTAACTGTTGAAATATAGTATTTGGACACTTCTGTGCTCGTAAACCTTTTTTATTTTAAGGAAGGTGTGGCACATAGACAGCAAAAATGATAATTTGATTATCCAAGTAGATGATTTTATTTGGGGTGAAAGGGAGGCAGGCGGGAAGGGTGGGGTCACTTGACAACAATTGGGGACAGGACTCTAATTAATACCCCTTGCCCCATCGTGTAAGCCAATGCCAAAAGAGCGGGGTGAGGTGGTAAGCGATGTAATTGGAGTCAAACTCCAGCAGCACTTATGTATGCTCTTGGATTCTTTAACTCTTGGGTCTTGCAAACCTGCTTCTGGTCTTGGGTAAGTGAGCAGTGTCCTCAAGAGGAGAGTATACGCGCTGCATAATAAGCTAACGGAAACTAATAGTATGCATTTTTCAATAGTTTTGTTTGCAGTCTCTTCATTTTTGTGTTTTATTCAAGACACTCAACTGACTAATAATGAAAAATTTTGTCAGCTAAACTGGTTTTACAAATCTTAGTTTGCACTGCAAAACACGATTTAGAATTTAAGAATTAAGATGTGCATACATCAATTATTCTGAAGGTTGCACATTAAATATTACAGAAACTACAAATTGATATCATTATAGTATAACAGAAAACACTATATAAAATGGGACAAAATAGTAATAGATTTAAGACTGGGGAGCATGTTTAAAATTTACTAGCACTTAATTTAAAAATAGAAGAGTGATGACTACCAGCCCTCCTCAAAGTTTATTTATGATCTGTTTCAGGAATTGTATTTGATCTTTTTTTTTTAAATGGAAGTGGTGGAGCTTTCCTTCCTACTTATGGAGGTCGTGTTTTTTCTTTCGAGAATTAACGGTTTACCAGTTGATCAGCTTGATCATTTTCCGTTCTACCATGTGAAAACGTACTCCCAAAATGACACTCAGCTCTGTCTATCAAGCAAGAACATCAGTAACATACTGCCCAATGCCTTCCAAAATTTCAGTGCCCTGGAAATACTCGACCTGTCGCACAACAATCTGACAAACGAGGGCCTACCATGTGGATCCCTGAACATAGCAACATTAAGGCACCTGAACACAGCCAGCAATCAACTCACAACTGTCCCATCCTGCCTACCCGCAGCTCTTGAATTTCTTGACTTGAGCAAGAACGTCATCCAGCAGATCGAGTTTTCAGAGTTTACAGGCCTTCAGAATTTAAATGATTTACTTTTAAGTCATAATAAGATCTCAACAATTGTCTCTTCAGGAACAGTGCTCCCACATCTTGCATCTCTGGACCTGAGCTACAATAACTTTACAAAGTTACAATGGAAATTTCAAATGCCTAATCTCACCATGCTCAGACTTGAAGGAAATCCTATGCAACAGATTAGCCCGTGTGAATTCTCTCTTTTCCCCAAGCTCCATTACTTAAACTTGTCCATGATGTCTTTGGAAGTGTGCAGTTACAAAGCATTTGCCTCGGAAATGGAAAATCTCAAAGTACTTGATCTGAGTGCAAACTTATTCAAAACCTGTAAGTACCACTGCCTCTTATTTAGGACCTTTAAAAAAAAAAAATTATGCACGACAGAAACGTTCAGGTTTCTTGCTCCCCTTAACAGGAAAGAACTTAAACATCACATATTAAAGCTCCTGGCCTTGAAGCAACCTCTAATTAAAAACAACACAAACATGTCTACTGACATTGTCAAGCGTCTAAATAATCATCTAATAGTTCTAAGTCACTGAAAGATAGATTAGGAATGTCAGAATTTACTGTATAACTGCAAGCCTAACATGTTTATTGAAGTCATCTGGCTTGCACTCAAAAAAGACATTAATAAGAAATTAAATACTAAATTAGCTAACTACATGCAGACTTGTTCATTGAAATCATGCTAAGTTAGCATTAGGGGCCGAGGATCACAGGGGGGAAAAGTATTTGATTTGAATGTTAAAACTTTCACAAGTAACATTATTTTAAGGATATAATTGGTGGGCTTAGTTTGTGTATTAATACCAATACTCCATACATTAAAAAAGCATTTAGTCAAAGCTATCAATACAATTTAAAAGTCTTGCACTTGGCACTCGCCAGATTTGTCCATACATTGCAATGAATACCAAATAGGTTGCTTTTTTATCAAATGTGAACTTTGAGGCAATTGAAAACAGAAATACTTATTTCACAATCTCTCAAATTCTCATTCATTATAAACAAGAAGGTAATTACACCCCGAAAACGTTACTCGAGTCTTTTGAGTGGCCATGTTGGTTTCACACCCATCCCACTACGGACATCCCTATAAATTAATATCTTGAAGTTCCCCGAGTTTATAATAAAAGTTAATAATCACAAAAATTCTTCAACTGGTAAAACTCACTCTAGTGGCAGAAAAGAGGTACTGTAGTTAAATTGACTCTATTGCTGCCGCACCTTTTACATTGACTATCTCTGGTCAGAACCTAAATAAAGATTGCTTGCGCTGATTTTATTATGGCTTTCAAAAAGGGCCAGCATCACTTGTGTCTGGACAAGATTTAAAACTTAAGGTCAGAAGTGAATGGTCAGTGACTATTATTTGAAGTTGGTTTACTACACCCGTTATGAATAGCCTTAATAATCTGTACTTGTATTTGTCAGCATTGAAAGTAGCTGTAAGACCACAAAAACAATTATGTTGTTGTCTTTAGTAACCAATTATCTTTAAGTGGATTAGGAGAAATATTAGATTTAAGAGAGGTTCTCATTGCTGACGGAGCCATAATGACTGATAGTCCCATAATTTAAGTAAACATACTCCGAGACTGTAGTTCTGAATGTCAGCAAGCCTTATAAAGAGGTCTTCAGAACAATACAATAGATAATCATTTATTTACAATCTCCAGTTGACCCACAATGGTTTGAAGGATTAAGCAATCTCCAGATCCTTTGGATGAGGCAGATGCCCTTTCTTCAGTCTCTGCCTGCGGATTTATTTGTCCATACACCGAGCCTTATTCAAGTGGATTTGGAAGAAAATCCTCAGCTACATTTTGTGAAAAGTAGTATGTTTGAGTTTCTCCTGCATCTAGAGTTCCTTTCTCTTAAAAGGTAATTATTCAACTATCCTATTAGTAGAAATATTTCATGACAATCAGTGGATGAAAGTATACCTTAAAGATTTCTTACATTTTGTTGATATTTTTTTATTAATTCAGTGTTGTCATTCAGCATATTTAGTGTGTTGACATCAATGTGATATAAAAATTGCATACTTAAGCCCATATGCTTCTAGCGTGCTACTCTTAATTCATGACTTTAAATTGCTCTCTTCACCAGAGAGAGAGCTATAGTCATCATTTTCTGCAGTCACAATACAAGTCTGGTTGGATAAAATCTAAACTGCATTGAGGGGTATTTTCCCAGTTCAAATGGAGATAATACAACATTTTCACAAACCCACCATTAGCCTTTGTTGAAGTTCTAGCGACATCAGTGTTGAAAATGAATTATTATATACTATGTAAATCTATCCAGCATTAGGCAACACAGTTAACTCCCGATATAGTGTCAGTCGTGGCTCAGTTGGTAGCACCCTCACCTCTAAGTCAGAAGGTTGAGAGTTCAAGTCCTCACTCCAGAGACTTGAGCACAAAAATCTAGGCTAGCACTCCAGAGAGTGCTGCAATGTCAGAGGTGCCATCTTTCGGATGAGACATTACAAACCGAGGCCCCATCTGCTCTCTCAGGTGGATGTAAAAGATCCCATGCAACTTCGAACAGCATAATTTGAATTATCCAGTAATTCAAATGAAGTAACTTTGTCAGGAATGAACTGTGCTGGTTAAATTGGGAGTTCTGCAATAATACAACACCGCATCTAAAAGGCCATTGACACCAGAACAGTGACTAAAACGGTCACTGAAACACTCAATTTGTGCCACATTATTAGAAACAACTGTGCAAAGAAACAGGCACAATACAGCCAGCACAGTATGTACTGTTCATGTAAAAAAGGAGTTTTCAAATGGCACAAGTCTGCAAAGCAAATACAGGATAAGCAGTTACAAATATGTCTCCCTACTAAACAGGCAGAAAAGGTCACTGCTCCAATAGTGCCCTTGAAATTCTGCAACATTTAAACAAAATATCTTCTATAGTTAGAGCTAGGAGTCAAACAACAGAGTTTACTTGTCCAAAAGGTTTAAGTTTTGACAGTTGGGTTTACTAGGCGAGATACTGCCTCACAACAAGAACTGTGGCAACTGAGCAGTTATTGGTGCTGATACTTCTAGCATACTTAGCCTATACAAAGATTTCCATAGATTTTCACTTCATGCCAGCTTAATACCCTAGCAGCTGTAAAGCACAAATATTATTTTATGCTTTAAAGAAAACTTATTATGGTTCTTCAAAAAGATTTTGTACTAGACAAGAAGTCTGGGCGAATGAATGACGTCCTTTCAACACACAAATCATTTTTGCTCTTGCCATTAAGGCAATCTCAAAAAGAATTCCACACAATTCATTTTGGAAGGGAGTTCTAGGAAGTTTTTCTTATTCGTTCCCGGGATGTGGGGATCACTGTCAAAGTCGGCATTTATTGTCCATCTCTAGTTGCCCAAGCAGTTTTGATACAATCGAGTAGTTTGTTCAACCACTTTAGAGGGCAGTTAAGAGACATCTACATTTGTGTGGGACTGGAGTTGCATATAGGCATACAAGGACAACAGATTTCCTTCCCTAAAAAGGACATTAATGTACCAGTTGGGTTTTTACAACAATCAGACAGTTTCATGGTCACTTTTATACAGATACCAGCTTTTTATCTCAAAATTTTTCAACTGAATTCAATTCTCAAACTACCATGGTCGGTTATGAATCCTCAATCTCTGGTTTACTAGTCCAATAAAATAACCACATACCCAGGTTTACTGCATTCTATTCCATCCCCCAAACTTTTGGTTAGGATTACTTAAAATGATATATATTCCCAGCATATGCATCATTTCTGACTCCGGTTTAGTTACCAATTCAACACTAATGCTTTGGAATCTTTTAAATGTGGTGAAGGTTTCTGCCTCTACCACCCTTTCAGGCAGTGAGTTTCAGACCCCCACCAAGCCCCTATTGCACTTTATCAGGGAGGCTTAGAGGGGGTCCCTGTAACGCCTCCGCTGCCCACCACTGGCTCGCTTGCCGTGAAGGAGTTCTGAGTAAAGCGCTTGCTTTGGGAATCTCGTGTCCGGCATGCATACTATTACGCTAATTGTTACGCTAATGAGAAAGGCGGCAGTGGTCATGCCATCTTCCTCATTAGGCACATGGATGGCACTAGGCATTCACTCCAATTCAGGCGTGATCCAATTCCCAGGTCTAGCTGTTGCTTAAGAACAATAAAAATGTTTGTGCATTGTACAGCTGTAGTTCCAACAACATATGTGTTTCATTTTTTCCCCCTGTGCGCAGAGTTTAAGCTGATTTTAAACAAATTTGATGTATAGATGGTGCAGTCATGGGGTTAATGATTAAAACCATTAGCAATATGCTTAATTATCATTCTTTTTAATAATTGATGAAATCCAGACAAATGTACAACAGCTTACACATTTATAGCATCTTTCACCGAATGAAATGTCACATGGTGCTTTACCTGCCGACTGTATCAGCAGGGCCCAGATAGAGGAGTGGGAAGGTCGGGGCAGATGAGTGGCACGTGTTTGTGGCGCGATGCGGTGAATGTTTATGCCGGAGGAATGGCGAGAGATCGTGGCGAAGGTACGACAGATGAAGGTATGGGGCCCAGAAGAGCCGAGGGCCCAGGGGCAGCACGGGCCAGCCCACACTGCGATATGTGTGCACGCTAGGTCCGTGCAGTAGAGCAGCTCTCCAGTCGTCTTGGTTAATCCTTGCCACTGGACCAAGACCTAGCTCTGTCAAGCCCATGTGGTGGCTGGTGTGCAACGGTCACCACATGTTAAAAAAATTTACGCACAGGCATCTTCCACCCCCTCAATTGGAGTTCAGGACTGGAACATCGCGTCCTTCATCGAAACACCTGTGAACGCATGGAAACAAGTCATCCACGTTCGAGGGACTGCCTATGATGATGATGAATATTTTGGTCAAGAAAATGGGCCAGAAATAGTCAAAGTTTATAAGTGATTTATACTTACCCTAATGCAGAATCCCGACCCAAAACAAAAACATCATTTTTTTCACCAATATGTTTAGTTTTGCAACAGCAGCAAGGAAATGTGTATTGAACCTATATTGTCAAATGAATTGTAACAATATTACACATTCACAAGTGAATGGTGTATATTCAAGTAATGGGTCACATTTGCTGGATCAAGTTACTAATGATATGTTTTTCTTAATTTACTCATGTTATCCACTTTATACTCAATGCTATTACCACTAAATAAAGGAAAGTAAAATGTAGACTAGACTACTTCAGGTGCCACTGCAGTGAACAGATAACTAGATGCAGCTGATTTTTTTACATAAAACCAATGTGGCATCCTTACTAATTTAAAAATTAACTCCACTTATTCAAAGAGAAATTTTCCAAGGGGGGCGAAAAATGGCAGCCTATAAAATGGTTTACCCATAAGCAGTCACACAGATTTTCCTACTTTGCCTAAATTTACACTGCAACTGTTCCAATAGGTGAACAGGCTGGCAACACATATATAATCCATTAAACAATCAGGACCTCTGTCACTCAATAAGGTAAAAGGTGCAACTTTGAAAGCATCAGTAATAATAAAAGATAAAAGGTGGTCGGGAATTGATTGAATGGGGCAAATAAAAGACTAAAGCAACCAACAAAGATATTCCAATTAAAAGTGTTGCTTTTTCTTATTCTAGTTGTAACCTGACAGAATTCAGACCCTGGAATTTCTTCACTAATTCAACGATCACAGTAAGCCTCTCTGAAAACCCCCTGGTCTGCAGCTGTGAGCTCACCTGGCTGATTAGTAAACCAGAAAAGATCCAACTGAACAGGTAAGGATCTGATTAGTTTCACCATAAGCAGCAGCAGCTTCAACTAGAACTGGGCTAGTCAGACTGGGCTAGAATTTCCATGGCATCCCCACCCGGTTTCTCAGCAGTATTGGTCGGTTTGGGCAGAAAACCACCCGGCGGAAATTTCGGAACAGTTCCGCCGGCGGTTTCGAAATACTGCTGGGGAGCAGACCACCGGCGTGCACCGTCCAAAAACCGCCACCGCCTGAGTTTTGTCCCAGTGGTGACCTGTAGGTAAGTAAAAAAAAAAACGCCCACGGAACTGGGCGGTAGGTAAGAAGCCCTGCAAAAAAGTTAAATGAAAGTTTTATTTTACTTTTTCAGCAATTGTGTGTAAAAGGTTCCTGAGAATGCAGTGTTATTTATTTTTTGTATTTTGAAAAAATTATTTAGTGTTTTCCCCTCTCCCTCAGTCTAAATTTTAGTAAGTACCGCCAATTAGATTAAGTTTCACCTAATCGGCCCAGGATCGCGTTTTCCGCCGACAGTCGGGGTGTAAGGTCCATTTTTTCCGCCAGGCGGAATTTTTTCCTTTTTTTGTGGAATTTTTCACCCATGGTAATTTTAAAATCTTAGCGGTATTTTAGGCGGCAATCCGGTGGTGGTGGATTTTTTTTGAAATTCTAGCTCAGTACAACTAACACAATGGTGAGGTAGGGAAAAACACACATTTACAATGTTCTAAATTAAAATCTAGACATTGGACAGAGACAAGGTTAAAAGGGACAACTGTGAAAGCAGTCTGTACTGGTTTTGTTGTTTAAATTAAAACAGTAACTGTAGCAGCTTAATTTTTACTTGTCTAACAAACAAATAGTTAACAATCATAGGATCATAGAATCTTACAGCACACAAGGCAACTGTTCAGCCAATCATTTCTGCACTGGCTCTTTGAAAGAGTTATTTCTCACTGGGAAATAGGCATGTGGCCTGAAAAATCACCATCAAAAGCAACGCTATATTTTACTCCACCATTTTGAACATAAAAGTTACAGGTGACGCAGCATGAACAACAGGATATTTCTTTGCTCCTGTAATTCCTCCACTTTAGCAAGTTCTTAACCTTAAATGATGCCACCAAAAGGAAGTTCCAAGTGGAGATTAGGCTCTTTCCCACAAAAACTTGATACTTCAGCTCACTGCCCTGCCCATTTTGTAGTATCCCAATGCAAATTTGTGCAACTAATTTATGTTCATGGGATGTGGGCATCCCATATGCAAGGCCAGCATTTATTGCCGATTCCTAATTGCCCTCGAGGTGGTGGTGGTGAGCCACCATTTCAGACAGCAGTTAAGAGTCAATCACATTACTGTGGGTCTGGAGTCACATATAGGCCAGACCAGGTAAGGATGACAGATTTCCTTCCCTAAAAAGGACATTAGTGAACCAGATGGATTTTAATCTGATAGTTTCATTACTGATGCTAGCTTTTTATTCCAGATTCATTTAATTAACTGAATTTAAATTCCCCAGTGCCATGGTGGGATTTGAATTCACATCTCCAGATCATTAATCCAGACCTCTGGATTACTAGTCCAGTAAAATAACCACTATGCCACCATACCCAACTGCTGCTCAGTTGGTAGCACCCTTGCTTCTGAGTCAGAAAGTTGTGGGTTCAGAGACTTGAGCACAAAAATCTAGGCAGACACTCCAGTGCAGTGCTGAATGAGTGCTGCAGTGGCAGAGGTGCCGTCTTTCAGATGAGCCGTTAAACCGAGGCCCCGTCTGCCCTCTCAGGTGGACGTAAAGGATCCCATGGCACTATTTCAAAGAAGAACAGGGAAGTTATGCCAGGTGTCCTCGTCAATATTTATCTCAGATTTCCCTGAAAGGGAGGCATTCGATAAGGTGCCACACAAACGGTTGCTATGCAAGATAAGGGCTCATGGGATTACAGGTAATATATTAGCATGGATAGAGGATTGGCTAACAGACAGAAAACAGAGAGCAGGGATAAACAGGTCATTTTCAAGTTGGCAGGCTGTACCTAGTTCTGTGCCGCAAGGATCAGTGCTGGGGCCTCAGCTATTCACAAAATATATTAAATGACAGATAAAGGGAGAAAGTGTAATGTATCCACATTTGCAGACAATACAAAGCTAGGTAGGATCTAAGCTGAGGAGAACACAATGAGCCTGCAAAGGGATATAGGCAGGTTAAGTGAGTGGGCAATAAAGGTGACAGAAATAGTAGAATGTGGGGAAATATGAGGTTATTCACTTTGGTAAGAAGAATAGGAAAACAGAAATATATATATTTTTTTAAATGATGAGAAACTATTAAATGTTGGTGTTGAGAAATTTGTGGCTCAACCGTGGCTAACAAGGGAAATTAAGGATAGTGTTAAATCCAAGGAAGAGGCATATAAATTGGCCAGAAAAAGCAGCGAACCTGAGGACTGGGAGAAATTTAGAATTCAGCAGAGGAGGACTAAGGGTTTAATTAAGAGGAGAAAAATAGAGTATGAGAGGAAGCTTGCCGGGAACATAAAAAATGACTGCAAAAGCTTCTATAGATATGTGAAGAGAAAAAGATTAGTGAAGACAAACGTAGGTCCCTTGCAGTCAGATTCAGGTGGATTTATAATGGGGAACAAATAAATGGCAGACCAGTTGAACAAATATTTTCATTCTGTCTTCATGAAGGAAGACACAAATAACCTTCCAGAAGTACTAGGGGACCGAGGGTCTAGTGAGAAGGAGGAACTGAAGGATATCCTTAGAACATAAGAACATAAGAATTAGGAACAGGAGTAGGCCATCTAGCCTGCTCCGCCATTCAACAAGATCATGGCTGATCTGGCCGTGGACTCAGCTCCACTTACCCGCCCGCTCCCCGTAACCCTTAATTCCCTTATTGGTTAAAAATCTATCTATCCGTGACTTGAATACATTCAATGAGCTAGCCTCAACTGCTTCCTTGGGCAGAGAATTCCAGATTCACAACCCTCTAGAAGAAATTCCTTCTCAATTCTGTTTTAATTTGGCTCCCCCGTATTTTGAGGCTGTGCCCCCTAGTTCTAGTCTCCCCGACCAGTGGAAACAACCTCTCTGCCTCTATCCTGTCTATCCCTTTCATTATTTTAAATGTTTCTATAAGATCACCCCTCATCCTTCTGAACTCCAACAAGTAAAGACCCAGTCTACTCAATCTATCATCATAAGGTAACCCCCTCATCTCCAGAATCAGCCTAGTGAATCATCTCTGTACCCACTCCAAAGCTAGTATATCCTTCCTTAAGTAAGGTGACCAAAACTGCACGCAGTACTCCAGGTGCGGCCTCACCAATACCCTGTACAGTTGCAGCAGGACCTCCCTGCTTTTGTACTCCATCCCTCTCGCAATGAAGGCCAACATTCCATTCGCCTTCCTGATTACCTTATTAGGCAGGAAATTGTGTTAGGGAAATTGATGGGATTGAAGGCCGATAAATCCCCAGGGTCTGATAGTCTGCATCCCAGAGTACTTAAGGAAGTGGCCCTAGAAATAGTGGATGCATTGGTGATCATTTTCCAACAGTCTATCGACTCTGGATCAGTTCCTATGGACTGGAGGGTAGCTAATGTAACACCACTTTTTAAAAAGGGAGGGAGAGAGAAAATGGGTAATTATAGCCTGACCTCAGTAGTGGGGAAAATGTTGGAATCAATTATTAAAGATGAAATAGCAACGCATTGGAAAGCAGTGACAGGATCGGTCCAAGTCAGCATGGATTTATGAAAGGGAAATCATGCTTGACAAATCTTCTGGAATTTTTTTGAGGATGTAACTAGTAGAGTGGACAAGGGGGAACCAGTGGATGTAGTGTATTTGGACTTTCAAAAGGCTTTTGACAAGGTCCCACACAAGAGATTGGTGTGCAAAATCAAAGCACATGGTATTGGGGGTAAGGTACTGACGTGGATAGAGAACTGGTTGGCAGACAGGAAGCAGAGAGTCGGGATAAACGGGTCCTTTTCAGAATGTCAGGGAGTGACCAGTGGGGTGCCACAGGGCTCAGTGCTGGGACCCCAGCTCTTTACAAAATATATTAATGATTTAGATGAAGGAATTGAGTGTACTATCTCCAGGTTTGCAGATGACACTAAACTGGGTGGTGGTGTGAGCTGTGAGGAGGATGCCAAGAGGTTGCAGGGTGACTTGGACAGGATAGGTGAGTGGGCAAATGCATGGTAGATGCAGTATAATGTGGATAAGTGTGAGGTTATCCACTTTGGTGGCAAAAACACGAAGGCAGAATATTATCTGAATGGCGGCAGATTAGGAAAAGGGGAGGTGCAATGAGACCTGGGTGTCGTGGTTCATCAGTCATTGAAAGTTGGCATGCAGGTACAGCAGGTGGTGAAGGCAGCAAATGGTATGTTGGCCTTCATAGATAGGGGATTTGAGTATAGGAGCAGGAAGGTCTTACTGCAGTTGTACAGGGCCTCGGTGAGGCCTCACCTGGAATACTGTGTTCAGTTTTGGTCCCCTAATTTGAGGAAGGACATTCTTGCTATTGAGGGAGTGCAGCGAAGGTTCACCAGACTGATTCCCAGGATGGCAGGACTGACATATGAGGAGAGACTAGATCAAGTGGGCCTTTATACACTGGAGTTTAGAAGGATGAGGGGATCGCATAGAAACATATAATATTCTGATGGAACCGGACAGGTTAAATGCGAGAAGAATGTTCCCGATGTTGGGGAAGTCCAGAACCAGGGGACACAGTCTTAGGATAAGGGGTAGGCCATTTAGGACTGAGATGAGGAGAAACTTCTTCACTCAAGAGTTTTTAACCTGTGGAATTCCCTCCCGCAGAGAGTTGTTGATGCCAGTTCATTGGATATATTCAAGAGGGAGTTAGATATGGCCCTTACATCTAAGGGGATCAAGGGGTATGGAGAGAAAGCAGGAAAGGGGTACTGAGGGAATGATCAGCCATGATTTTATTGAATGGTGGTGCAGACTCGAAGGGCCGAATGGCCTACTCCTGCACCTATTTTCTATGTTTCTATGTTTCTACTGCGAGTAACTAGGAAGGCAAATGGCATGCTGGCCTTTACTGCAAGTGGGTTGGAACACAAGAGGAAGGAAGTCTTGCTTCAGATGCAAAGTACAGGGCTTTGGTGAGATCACACCTGAAGAAGTGTGCAGTTTTGGTCTCCTCATCTGAGGAAGGATATACTTGCCATCGAGGCGGTGCAACAAAGGATCACTAGATTGATCCCTGGGATGAGAGGGTTGTGCTATGAGGAGAGATTGAGTAGATTGGGCCTATACTCTCTGGAGTTAAGAAGAATGAGAGGTGATCTCATTGAAAAATACAAGATTCTGAGGGGGATTGACAGGGTAGATGCTGAGAGATTATTTCCTCTGGCTGGAGAGTCTCGAGCTAGAGGCCACAGTCTCAGGATAAGGGACAGCCTTTTAAGACCGAGATGAGGAGGAATTTCTTCACTCAAGGGTTGTGAATCTTTGACGTCACAGCCTAGGGGGTAAGTGATTGGCTGGTGATTGGTGAGTAGTTTTTCTTTTTCTTCTTATATTGGTCAGTAACTTTTAACATTGTTATTACCAGTTTAAGTGTATCTAAGGGTTAAGACATGGCAGGAGAGCACGGTCGGGTGATATGCTCCTCCTGTACCATGTGGGAACTCAGGGACGCTTCCGGTGTCCCTGACGACTATGTGTGCGGGAAGTGTATCCGCCTCCAGCTCCTGACGGTCCGCGTTACGGAATTGGAGCTGAGGGTGGATTTACTCTGGAGCATCCACGATGCTGAGAATGACGTGAGTATCACGTGTAGTGAGTTGGTCTTACCGCAGGGAAAGGGTCCACAGCCAGATAGGGAATGGAAGACCAGCAGGAAGAGTAGAGCAAGGAAGGTAGTGCAGGGGTCCCCTGCGGTCATCCCCCTGCAAAACAGATACACCGCTTTGGGTACTGTTGAGGGGAATGACTCATCAGGGGAGGGCAGCAGCAGCCAAGTTCATGGCACCGTGGCTGGCTCTGCTGCACAGGAGGGCAAGAAAAAGAGTGGGAGAGCGATAGTGATAGGGGATTCAATTGTGAGGGGAATAGATAGGCGTTTCTGCGGCCGCAACCGAGACTCCAGGATGGTATGTTGCCTCCCTGGTGCAAGGGTCAAGGATGTCTCGGAGCGGGTGCAGGACATTCTGAAATGGGAGGGAGAACAGCCAGTTGTCGTGGTGCACATTGGTACCAACGACATAGGCAAAAAAAGGGATGAGGTCCTACGAAACGAATTTAAGGAGCTAGGAGCTAAATTAAAAAGTAGGACCTCAAAAGTAGTAATCTCGGGATTGCTACCAGTGCCACGTGATAGTCAGAGTAGGAATCGCAGGATAGCGCAGATGAATACGTGGCTTGAGCAGTGGTGCAGCAGGGAGGGATTCAAATTCCTGGGGCATTGGGACCGGTTCTGGGGGAGGTGGGACCAGTACAAACCGGACGGTCTGCACCTGGGCAGGACTGGAACCAATGTCCTAGGGGGAGTGTTTGCTAGTGCTGTTGGGGAGGATTTAAACTAATATGGCAGGGGGATGGGAACCAATGCAGGGAGACAGAGGGAAACAAAAAGGAGCCAAAAGCAAAAGACAGAAAGGAGATGAGGAAAAGTGTAGGGCAGAGAAACCCAAGGCAAAGAACAAAAAGGGCCACTGTACAGCAAAATTCTAAAAGGACAAAGGGTGTTAATAAAACAAGCCTGAAGGCTTTGTGTCTTAATGCAAGGAGTATCCGCAATAAGGTGGATGAATTAATTGTGCAAATAGATGTTAACAAATATGATGTGATTGGGATTACGGAGACGTGGCTCCAGGATGATCAGGGTTGGGAACTCAACATTCAGGGGTATTCAACATTCAGGAAGGATAGAATAAAAGGAAAAGGAGGTGGGGTAGCATTGCTGGTTAAAGAGGAGATTAATGCAATAGTTAGGAAAGACATTAGCTTGGATGATGTGAAATCTATATGGGTAGAGCTGCAGAACACCAAAGGGCAAAAAACGTTAGTAGGAGTTGTGTACAGACCTCCAAACAGTAATAGGGATGTTGGGGAGGGCATCAAACAGGAAATTAGGGGTGCATGCAATAAAGGTGTAGCAGTTATAATGGGTGACTTTAATATGCACATAGATTGGGCTAGCCAAACTGGAAGCAATACGGTGGAGGAGGATTTCCTGGAGTGCATAAGGGATGGTTTTCTAGACCAATATGTTGAGGAACCAACTAGGGGGGAGGCCATCTTAGACTGGGTGTTGTGTAATGAGAGAGGATTAATTAGCAATCTCATTGTGCGAGGCCCCTTGGGGAAGAGTGACCATAATATGGTGGAATTCTGCATTAGGATGGAGAATGAAACAGTAATTTCAGAGACCATGGTCCAGAACTTAAAGAAGGGTAACTTTGAAGGTATGAGGCGTGAATTGGCTAGGATAGATTGGCGAATGATACTTAGGGGGTTGACTGTGGATGGGCAATGGCAGACATTTAGAGACCGCATGGATGAAGTACAACAATTGTACATTCCTGTCTGGCGTAAAAATAAAAAGGGGAAGGTGGCTCAACCGTGGCTATCTAGGGAAATCAGGGATAGTATTAAAGCCAAGGAAGTGGCATACAAATTGGCCAAAAATAGCAGCGAACCTGGGGACTGGGAGAAATTTAGAACTCAGCAGAGGAGGACAAAGGGTTTGATTAGGACAGGGAAAATGGAGTAAGAGAAGAAGCTTGCAGGGAACATTAAGGCGGATTGCAAAAGTTTCTATAGGTATGTAAAGAGAAAAAGGTTGGTGAAGACAAACGTAGGTCCCCTGCAGTCAGAATCAGGGGAAGTCATAACGGGGAACAAAGAAATGGCGGATCAATTGAACAAGTACTTTGGTTCGGTATTCACTAAGGAGGATACAAACAACCTTCCGGATATAAAAGGGGTCAGAGGGTCTAGTAAGGAAGAGGAACTGAGGGAAATCTTTATTAGTCGGGAAATTGTGTTGGGGAAATTGATGGGATTGAAGGCAGATAAATCCCCAGGGCCTGATGGCCTGCATCCTAGAGTACTTAAGGAGGTGGCCTTGGAAATAGCGGATGCATTGACAGTCATTTTCCAACATTCCATTGACTCTGGATCAGTTCCTATGGAGTGGAGGGTAGCCAATGTAACCCCACTTTTTAAAAAAGGAGGGAGAGAGAAAACAGGGAATTATAGACCGGTCAGCCTGACCTCAGTAGTGGGTAAAATGATGGAATCAATTATTAAGGATGTCATAGCAGTGCATCTGGAAAATGGTGACATGATAGGTCCAAGTCAGCATGGATTTGTGAAAGGGAAATCATGCTTGACAAATCTTCTGGAATTTTTTGAGGATGTTTCCAGTAAAGTGGACAAAGGAGAACCAGTTGATGTGGTATATTTGGACTTTCAGAAGGCTTTCGACAAGGTCCCACACAAGAGATTAATGTGCAAAGTTAAAGCACATGGAATTGGGGGTAGTGTGCTGACGTGGATTGAGAACTGGTTGTCAGACAGGAAGCAAAGAGTAGGAGTAAACGGGTACTTTTCAGAATGGCAGGCAGTGACTAGTGGAGTGCCGCAAGGTTCTGTGCTGGGGCCCCAGCTGTTTACATTGTACATTAATGATTTAGACGAGGGGATTAAATGCAGTATCTCCAAATTTGCGGATGATACTAAGTTGGGTGGCAGTGTGAGCTGCGAGGAGGATGCTATTAGGCTGCAGAGTGACTTGGATAGGTTAGGTGAGTGGGCAAATGCATGGCAGATGAAGTATAATGTGGATAAATGTGAGGTTATCCACTTTGGTGGTAAAAACAGAGAGACAGACTATTATCTGAATGGTGACAGATTAGGAAAAGGGAAGGTGCAACGAGACCTGGGTGTCATGGTACATCAGTCATTGAAGGTTGGCATGCAGGTACAGCAGGCGGTTAAGAAAGCAAATGGCATGTTGGCCTTCATAGCGAGGGGATTTGAATACAGGGGCAGGGAGGTGTTGCTACAGTTGTACAGGGCCTTGGTGAGGCCACACCTGGAGTATTGTGTACAGTTTTGGTCTCCTAACTTGAGGAAGGACATTCTTGCTATTGAGGGAGTGCAGCGAAGGTTCACCAGACTGATTCCCGGGATGGCGGGACTGACCTATCAAGAAAGATTGGATCAATTGGGCTTGTATTCACTGGAGTTCAGAAGAATGAGAGGGGACCTCATAGAAACGTTTAAAATTCTGACGGGTTTAGACAGGTTAGATGCAGAAAGAATGTTCCCAATGTTGGGGAAGTCCAGAACCAGGGGTCACAGTCTGAGGATAAGGGGTAAGCCATTTAGGACCGAGATGAGGAGAAACTTCTTCACCCAGAGAGTGGTGAACCTGTGGAATTCTCTACCACAGAAAGTAGTTGAGGCCAATTCACTAAATATATTCAAAAGGGAGTTAGATGAAGTCCTTACTACTCGGGGGATCAAGGGTTATGGCGAGAAAGCAGGAAGGGGGTACTGAAGTTTCATGTTCAGCCATGAACTCATTGAATGGCGGTGCAGGCTAGAAGGGCTGAATGGCCTGCTCCTGCACCTATTTTCTATGTTTCTATGTTTCTATTCTCTGTCGTTGAGTATATTCAAGACCGAGATAGATTTTTGGACTCTAGGGGAAATCAAAGGATATGGGGATCAGGCAAGAAAGTGGAGTTGAGGTTGAAGATCAGCCATGATCTTACTAAATGGCGGAGCAAGCTAAAGGGGCAGTATGGCCTACTCCCGATTCTTATGTTCCTATGCTCTTAAAATGGGGGAGGGGGGAGAGGGGAAGAAAAAGAGCATCAAGTATTAAAATTCTTCCTTTGGTGTATTCCTGTAGTCTAAAGAGAATCCCGTACAACCCAAGAGAACTTTTATAAAATACTATAATGTTACCTTTCTTCTAGCATAGACCTGAAACATTTGCATTTCCCATTCTTAAATAGCCACCAGCCCCTCAAGGACCTCCAGACCGCTGTGCGGCCACACAGCTCAACGGGAACGTTGTTTACAAGTATTTGGCAACAGTTGTGAGCTGCACCCTTTATATTGAGTAAAGATGAAATTATCCATAATACCTACTATGCTCCAGCAGAGACTTGGAGCACACTTAACAGAATGTCGTGCGGTGGTGTTGCTCAGAATCCAGTGAAGCACATTATTAAGCCTATACATTTTCCCGTAGGGCTTCAATGATGCATAACTGTGGGCATGTGAAAATCTCAGATTTTGTCCTTCCAACGGTGGCTAGTGTCAGGAGAGAGCAGAACATTCTGAGCGATATAGCACCAAGACGTAGTCTGAGTGGTTAACGGTCCAGCACTAATGACAGCAGTGCTCGGAGAAAATTCAGATGGTGAATTATTATAGAAGCTAATTTAAGGGGCACTGAATTCAGTGCATTTTTTTCCTATTCTATATTGGCACCAATATTCTTCAGAAACTTAGTAATAGTTTTGTGTATAAACAACAGCAGAAATGAATGCTCAGTAATAAACAATTGGATTATATTTCGGCACAAATTTGAGTGTTGCAGAATAAACTGATCAGTGAAGTGTAAAGATTTATAATGTTTATTAATGGTCAAACCATTAGCTTAAATTTCATTTTTTTTAATATTTAACTTCTCCCCAACAGAGCAAATTATACCAGATGTCATAGGAAAGGTCCACAAAGAGAGATTTTATTGACAGATCTCATAAACGAGTGTGATATTAATGGAAACCACATGCAGGAATTACTGGTTGATGCCAGTACTGCACAAACTCAACTGTTGGAGCATACAACAGCAGTATTTCACAATTCTTCGGATATCATCATCAAGACATCAAGCAGCAAGTTACCAGTCCAAAGCTCAGCTCGGTTCCAATTCAGTATCAGTACATCTTCCCTGAAGACTACGAATGTGTTGAATACATTACCTTTCCATGGCTCATCTTCAGATTCAAACTCTGCTACTTTACAAACTAAGGAAAGCAGCACACAAAATGATAAAAATTTGATTAAAAGTGAAAGTAAATCAAGGACAAAAACTTCAACATCAACCACTACCACAGGTCAAACTGGGACCAAACATTACCCGACCAATACCACAGGTCAAACTGGGACCAAACATCACCCGACCAATACCACAGGTCAAACTGGGACCAAACATCACCCGACCAATACCACAGGTCAAACTGGGACCAAACATTACCCGACCAATACCACAGGTCAAACTGGGACCAAACATCACCCGACCAATACCACAGGTCAAACTGGGACCAAACATTACCCGACCAACACCACAGGTCAAACTGGGACCAAACATCACCCGACCAATACCACAGGTCAAACTGGGACCAAACATTACCCGACCAACACCACAGGTCAAACTGGGACCAAACATTACCCGACCAACACCACAGGTCAAACTGGGACCAAACATTACCCGACCAACACCACAGGTCAAACTGGGACCAAACATTACCCGACCAATACCACAAGTCAAACTGGGACCAAACATCACCCGACCAACACCACAGGTCAAACTGGGACCAAACATTACCCGACCAATACCACAGGTCAAACTGGGACCAAACGTTACGCGACCACTACCACAAGTCAAACTGGGACCAAACATTACCCGACCAACACCACAGGTCAAACTGGGACCAAACGTTACGCGACCACTACCACAAGTCCAACTGGGACCAAACATTACCCGATGAACACCACAGGTGAAACTGGGACCAAACATTACCCGACCAATACCACAAGTCAAACTGGGACCAAACATTACCCGATCAATACCACAGGTCAAACTGGGACCAAACATTACGCGACCAATACCACAGACCAAACTGGGATCAAAAATTACCCGATCAATACCACAGATCAAACTGGGACCAAACATTACCCGATCAATACCACAGGTCAAACTGGGACCAAACATTACGCGACCAATACCACAGACCAAACTGGGATCAAAAATTACTCGATCAATACCACAGATCAAACTGGGACCAAACATTACCCGATCAATACCACAGGTCAAACTGGGACCAAACATTACCCGACCACTACCACAAGTCAAACTGGGACCAAACATTACCCGACGAACACCACAGGTGAAACTGGGACCAAACATTACCCAACCAATACCACAAGTCAAACTGGGACCAAACATTACCCGACCACTACCACAGGTCAAACTGGGACCAAACATTACCCGACCAATACCACAAGTCAAACTGGCACCAAACATTACCCGACCAATACCACAAGTCAAACTGGCACCAAACATTACCCGACCAATACAAGTCAAACTGGCACCAAACATTACCCGACCAACACCACAGACCAAACTGGGACCAAACATTACCCGACCAATACCACAGATCAAATTGGAACCAAACATTACCCAACAGTGACATTAGAGACATCAATATTACCAGAATTCTCCTCTATTTCCACCACCATAAAGAAGAAGGGACCGATATTTATAGTGATTGAAGATGATGATTCAGAGTCCCTGGAAGAAGAAATTACAAATCCTCCACATGTTGGTGATTGTAATTATGATCCATGTAGGCATTGGCAGGTACCTTGTCATGACCTGCGACATTTGACAGGCTGTCACTGTCCGGACATAACTGGGGAGGATGTCATACCAGATCCAGTGAAGATACAAAAAGTGATTAGGATTTCAGACAATTCAGCAGAAATCTACTGGTGTGCCCCTAGTTCTACAGTACTCCATTACTATATTATCTTTCAGTCAGACGACAACAGACATTTGTATAAGACAGACACTATCAATCCTACATATCGAAGATATACTTTACGTGATCTTACCTCGGATAGCACATATCACACGTGTGTGGTGGCTGTGAATAAAGCTGGATCAAGCACTGCAAGCAGCATCTGGCCTTCAAAAGGTCCATGCTATATATTCAAGACCAAGCCAAACTACAATAATATATTTTATATAACCTCTACTGCAATTATTGCCATTCTCTTCATACTTGTGATTATCCTATCAATTTGCTTGTGCAGAATACGTCAAAAGGGACGATTAACGGATTTATCTCGTATAAGCTTGAACCCCCTAAGTTTGCAGAATCCAGCATTTGACGACCATCTGGAACTGGCAGATCCAAGATCAGTAATTAACGCAGACTCCGAACAAATCCCCTGATGCCAATATTTAAAACAGAACAATTCTTTTTAGAAGTAGCTGCTTAAATTTAGCAAACGATGGAACTTTTCCTGCCAATATTTTGGTATTTTCTACACCTCATCAATGTCATTGTTCTTCAGCAGTCATTCAAGGAGTGGTGTCATTTATAAAAAGGACCCTTTCAAAACGTGTATAAGATACATCTTTTCAATGAACCATTTAAATAAATTGATATATAGAAGGAATTAAATACATATGCTTTCTACATGTGAAATAAAACAGAATTCCTGTACTTTTTTTTGGAGAATGAAGAGGTTTTATCACAGCAAAAAAAGTTCCCTCCTGTGATAAAGCAACGATACTTAAAGGTCTGCAGTGGTCCCTTTAACTACCATCTGTTAGGCCATATATAGACCTATATTTCCTGAACACAGACTGCCCAGCACTGGCTGCATTCAAGGCAACCAAATATTGCAGCCGGCACCTCAGGAGTTAGGCCCCTTATTTGAATCTGTTTCAGGCATGCATCCTGGCCGCCTATTTTTTTTGCCTACATCATTATTTCAGGCAGCATTTCCGGCTCTTAATGAGCATGCATTTCCTGCCCGCCATATTGGAGGCTCAAGCGCCCGTTTAAAGCGCATAAAACGGGCAGAGCACCATTCAATTTCTAGACCAAAGAATTTAGACTCAGCAGCTGGGTTGATAAAAGAAATTTGAGGATGATGCCTTTTAAAAAGGAAAAATAAAAGCCACACACCAACTCCATACATGTAACAATAACAACTTGTATTTATATAGCACCTTGAACGTAGTGAAACATCCCAAGGCGATTCACAGGAGTGCTACGAGATAAAAAAAATTGACACCGAGCCACATAAGGAGAAATTAGGGCAGGTGACCAAATGCTTGGTCAAAGAGGTAGGTTTTAAGGGGCATCTTGAAGGAGCAGAGGTAGCGAGGCGTAGATGTTATGGGAGGGAGTTCCAGAGCTTAGGGCCTAGGCAACAGAAGGCACAGCCACCAATGGCTGAGCGATTATAATCAGGGATGCTCAAGAGGCCAGAATTAGAGGAGCGCAGCAGACATCTCGGGTGGGGGGGGGAAGGGGGCTGGCGGAGATTTCAGAGAGGGAGGGGAGAGGCCTTGGAGGGATTTGTAAACAAGGATAAGAATTTTGAAATCGAGGTGTTGCTTAAACGGGAGCCAATGTAGGTCAGCGAGCACAGGGGTGATGGGTGAGAGACATGTGCGAGTTAGGACACGGGCGGCAGAGTTTTGGATGGCCTCGAGTTTACGGAGGGCAGCCAATTTTTGGATCACCTCCAGTATACGTAGGGTAGAGTGTGGGAGGCCAGCCAGGAGTGCGTTGGAATAGTCAAGTCCAGCGTAAGTCTCTAATTTCCATCCAAAACTAGGAAGTTGAATCCTTTTGTTTAAATAAGTGAACGTCAGCTTTAAAATTCTGCTAATCATGTATAAACATCTTGCGTGGAGTGTATATCTATGCAGCATCACCCCTCAAAAGTGGTTTCACACTTTTGGCTCATATAGCAATTTTGATCAGAAATCACTATCTATTACTTGAACAATGTTAGGTTTAAAAAAAAGTCACCAAGCAGCTATGTTTTATAAATATGTACTTTTTAAATAAGATAGAATATATTTATTATACAAAAGTTTATCACTTAAGTAGCCTCCTGATGCTCAAACGTGCTCCACATCACCTGTCCCACCGACTTCCCTTTCCCAACTTGACACGGCTCCCTGAACCAGGCTTCCAGATTCTGTTCCCCTACTGATAAATACATTACATTTTTGTAATTATAACATTTTACTAGCCACCCACTGCTGCTGTTAGCCCACCACCTGCTCTCTACCGCCCTCTCTCGCACTTCACTCTTGCTGCCACACACTCCCCCTGACTCCAGGCCATCTTGCTGCAACCAAACTGTGTTCAAATATGTGCGTGAGTTTTTTTTAAACGTGGGGTGGTCGTTGCACACCGGCTACCACATGGGCTTAGCTGAGCAAGGTCTTGGTCCAGTGGCAAGGGGGTCCAAGACGACTGGAGACCAGGCACTGTGTGATGGCCTCAGGCTCGGCGCTCTTGATAGTAGGTGGTCCGAGGCTTGGCTGGGGACCAGGCATTGGGAGGGTCAGTGGCCCATTGGGATTCAGGGTGGGAGGTCACGCAACGCTACCCCAGTGGCTGCAGCATGGCTGGTGGAAGGCTGCTGAGTTTCCACGGGAGAGACTGCAGATGGCCTTGCAGGATGACCATGATCTGCTCTGGACTGCACCACCTCAAGCTGGACGGCAGCTGTCTGGGCTGGCTGACTGATAGGCAGCTGCGTGGGCAGTAACAAAGTGGCAGTGGGAATGTTGTCATCCTGACACAGGACAGCAGGTTCCTGCTCCGATGACCCACTGCCACTCCCCCGGGGTGGCCCCTCAGCATCCCTCCCAATCTGTTGGAGCACAGATTGCTGGGCTGCTGAGATACTGTGAAAGCCCCGGCCGACGGTGGTAGAACCAGCCACGATGGCAGCAGTCGGATTTTGGGTGGCATCAAGGTGAGACTACACGAGTGCACTCCGAGCTTCCGCTGCAGTGCTAAGACGTTGCTTCGCTTCGGCCTGTGCTGCAATGTAAGCCGCGACATCGCCCATCACACGTGCCGCCATGTCTGGGTTGACACGGTCTTTCTGGGAGTGCACCGTTATTTCCAGCCTGGACATCCTGAGTTCCAAGCTCTGCGCAGAGCTCTGTGCAATGTTGGAGGCGGACTCCTCCACGCTCCTTACCATTGCCTCGAGGCTCTCTGGCACCCTCGCCATTGCACCTATCATCTCCCTGTGCATGCCCATCACCCTTCTTCTAAACACCCCTCCATCGAGGTCGTCATCGGAGTCCTGTGCAGCAGAATTCACGCTCGAACTCGCCCTCCGGGGTGCTGGCCCTCGAGCTATCCTTTCCCCCCCGGCCTTCCTGCAGTCCACCCGTCTTCGGTGCCTCACTCTGTGCAGATCCCGCTACTACACTCGCCTCTAAAGAATGCATAGCGCCAGTATCTGAGCTGGTGCCTGCGGGTGAGACATGCAGTGACGCAGTGTGCTCTTCCTCCTCCTCTACTCCCGCCTCGCTCTCTACGGTGCCCTCAGCGACAGGCTGCTCAGGATGCTCTGAAAGCATCAAGGCACAGGAGTCGGAATATGTTGAGGGTTTTGGGCAGGAAGGCAGACATGTATGCACACAGAATGAGCAGTTTGAAAGTTGTTATGTATGTAATAACTCGACAGACTGAATTCTGTAAACTCACTCAGGTGCAAACCTGGCTCAACTTTATTCAGGCCCAAAAGTGCCCACATTACATGGTGGCTTCCTTTATATACCTGGCCCGCACACACGTACAGTCCAATGACCCCAGACAGTGGCGCCCCCTGGTGGCTCGTAACCCCAAGCATACATACATGACAAAAGTGAGAAAAGATTGTGGGCTAAGGGGGAAGTGTGATGTGAGAAGAAGGATTAGGAATGACCATACCGTTGTCCCCAATTGGGGGGGGGGGGGTCAACGTCACCGGTAGCCACGGCGCCCGGTGTCCAATGATCGCCAGCACTCTACTATCCAGCTGGCTCAGCTCTTCAATGTGGGCTTGGCCCCCCCGTCTGTCTGCTCCTGCTCCCTCCTGGGCCACCTCGGCTGTCAGAGAAAGGAAAAGCATGTGAGCTAGCGTGGTGCAATGTGTTTGAGTGATGTGCCTGTCATATTGTGTGCAAGGTGTGAGCGGAGAGTGTGAGTGTTGCTCGTCAGAGATTGCTGGTGGGCGAGTGCTGGGGGTGTGACGCATTGAGCAGTGTGTGTGAAGCTTGTGGTACAGATGGTGGTATACAACAGTTGTTGAAGCCGTCACTCACCCTGACCACCTGTGAGCGCTTGTTAGACTTCTTCCTGCGCTGGGTGTGGGATCCGGGGATCACAGTGCTGCCTGTGACGTGGTCTACCACATCCCTCCACTTGTGCCGAGAGCCTCCTGCCAGTTGGTGGGTACAGGGCCGCCCGCCTTCTCTCCACTGCTAAAATCAATGCCTCCAAAGCTACATCCGAGAACCTTCTCTGGGGCGGCGATCAGCCATCAGGATTTGTAAATAAGTGCTCTTTCTCCTTGTCCTCCTTCTTATGGTTGTTGGGGCAGCTGTACACCCAACAATGCTGAGAATGAGGGGCTGTAGCATCAATGAACCCCCCCTTTAAGTAGTGAATAATGCCTATGGCAATCATTACTTGCATTTAGACTGCCCCCGATATTGGTCCAGCTTTTCAGTGTAACGCCAATGTGCGACGTTTTTGAGATGGGCGACTGGGTGACATCATCAAAACCCTGGTTACCGTTTTGGAGCGTGGGCAGGACCCAGGTACAGAGGAGTGGGAAGGTCGGGGTGGATGAGCAGTGAGTGTTTGTAGCGAGATGCAGTGAATGTTTATGGCGGAGGAGCGGTGAGAGATCATGGCGGAGGTGCAGTGAATGAGGGTACAGGGCCCAGAAGAGCCGAGGGCCCAGGGGCAGCACGGGCCAGCCCACACTGCAATATGTGTGCGTGCACTAGGTCCGTGCAGCAGAGCAGGTCTCCAGTCGTCTTGGTTAATCCTTGCCACTGGATAAAGGCCTAGCTCTGTCAAGCCTGTGTGGTGGCCGGTGTGCAACGGTCACCACACGTTAAAAAAATCCACTCACAGGCATCCTCCGCCCCCCCCCAACTGGAGCTCAGGACTGAAACATCGGGTCCCCCATCAAAACACCCGCAAACTCGTGAAAGCAAATCATCCTCGCTCCACTGAAACAATGAAGAGTTTAGATGTTATGAGCCAAACACTGAAGATGTGTTTGCATAATGATCAGGGACAGTGACCAGGGACAATCATGAATTTTGTTCTCTCATATTAGCTTTCCTAATAAACATCCACACACTATCACTGGGATGATGCTTTCCTTTGATCCCTGTGTGGGTGCCATTATTATGTAGTAGCAATAATAATAAATGAACGAAAAAGTTATTAGCATATTTTAGTTTTTTTAACCATTAATTATTTCAGTTGCAGTTCCATGGAGTGCCAAAATAGTTTACCAAAACCAGGGATTTAACAATGCCCTTGCTTGTTCCAAATCAGGGAAAAGAATTATTGCAGCAATTGTTGCAGAGAGCAATTCAAATTTTACAAAGCTTACCAAAAGTTTTAAAAGTCTCTCATTTATTATTGCCTAAACAGAAAACACATAAAAATGCAAAAATAAAGGCCATAAGGAAAATAATGATTTCAGACAGTAATTTTTTTTTTTAAATGGATACTCAAATGTTTCTGGAAGATGTTGATAAAAAATATTCTGAATCAACAAACAGCATTTCATCTTCAAAAAGGTGCCTGTAAGACTATGTTGTAATTCATAATTTCGAAGTTGAGGGCTCTGAAGTGAAAGTCAGTTCTTTATTGACTTGGTTATGTATAAAAACAGAACAAAGCATGCATACTCTAACCTTTTATATTCCATCCTCCTTTAGGTCAGCTAAAAACAATGTTACATTAAAAAACATTAACTGTTTTATGATATTAACTCAGCATCAGTAACTTGTGATTTGCATGGTAACAAAGTAATAATACAGAAAAGTGATTACTGCACAGCTTCACTAACTGCACTAGCAAAATATTATTAAGTGGAATAATTTAATCATTTAGAAAAAATTATTTCAGTTCTTTTTTTTGGCAAGGGGATAGAAATCTTGCATCATTAAAGAACTGGATTGAAGTGATGCAGTACTATACCTTCCTCCCATCCCCCTCTGTACCTGCTTAAACCTGCTACATCTCTAACATTTCCCAGTTCTGGTGAAAGGTCATAGACCTGAAACCTTAACTTGGTTTCTCTCGCCACAGATTGCTACCTGATCTGCTGAGTATTTCCAGCATTTTCTGTTTTTATTCAATTATACAAGTCTGACTAGCTAAGTTTTCCTGCTCAAACATCTTTTCCTATCTATACGCACTGCGTAACAACAGTTGCAAGTGTGGAAGATATATAGGATATTTTTGAACCCAAACTACAAATCTGGCAAATCTTGATCAAATTAGACATTTTCAATAAACTTCTCAATTCTGATTGGTGTTCTTTGTTTGGCTGAAGGATAATCACATATTAAGTACACCAAACTAAAATCTCATCAGAGAGAGTGAAGTAAAGCTCAAAATAGCTGAGATACAGCTGCCAGTAACTGGGACTAATATTGAAGACTTCTCAGACCTTGGGCATCAAGGCTTCTTAAAAATTAACTTCCCACTAAATAGATTCTCAGTGTTTTAAAAGGGAAATAAATAGCAAGAATGAAAACAAAGAGTAGCTTATAGTTATTTGATGACATGCTGCTTGATAGGATCAAGATCTGTCCTTCAACTTCAGTATTTGTATAATGCCCGAAGATGTAATTCAATCACAGGTCTTTGCAAGGCAAAGTTGTGTAGAAAGCAGTAGCTTTAGAAAGATATGAATTAGAAACCTACAGTACAAAAGGCCCAACAACTGCTTATTTAGACTGAAGAACTTAATTTGCTACCTCAACCTGTACTGAGGTTACCCATCTTAAATCACAACCTACTGTCAGAGGTGTCGTCTTTTGGATGAGACGTTAAACCGAGGCCCTGTCAGCTCGCTCAGGTAGACGTAAAAGATCCCATGGCACTATTTCGAAGAAGAGCAGGGGAGTTCTCCCCGGTGTCCTGGTTAATATTTATCCTTCAACCAAAATTATTAAAACATATTATCTGGTCATTATCTCATTGGTTTGTGGGACCTTGCCATGTGCAAATTGGCTGCTGCATTTCCCTACATTACAATAGTGACTACACTTCAAAAAGTGCTTCATTGGCTGTAAAGCGCTTTGGGATGTCCTGAAAGGCAAGACTTTTTTTTTCTTTACTGTACCTGCATTTGTCAGTTATGACGAGCAATCAAAGCATACCAATCAAAATGGTATTAAATAAAACATCACTAAATGCATGAAACAAAACAAACTCGCGAACCAACCTAATAAGCCACTACCATTGTATGACTCCTTTCAGGAATGGATCAAATGCTTTGTTAAAGTACACTGGTTTTTAAAATATAAAAATCACAATGAACACAATGAAATGTTTTATATTCAGTCATTTTTAAAAGACACTTCACTAATGCTGGGAAGGTGGTAATTTGACAAAAGGCTGCAGTCAAATTGTAGCCAGCATACTTATTATAACAGTATCTGTCCGTATAGTGTGTAAAACCATGCATACAAATCCTACTTGTATTTACTAAATTCAACCCAATGTACAGAACTGAAATTTTCTGAATAAAATTCAGATTTAAAAGGAGACATTTAAATTTGCTTACATTAGGCAACAAAAAAGTTCCTACTGGCTCAAAAGTAAACAAAGTATTTTGGAGCCAAAGGGGTCCCATGAATTTAATATGCAATTCGAAATATTTTGAGTTTTCAAAACAGCAAGCCTTTTCACTCTGACGGCAGACAATAGACAATTCTTTCTTTTTAAGTTTTAGAATGACCCTAACACATAATGCACTACAGCAACATTAGAGTGGGAAAGAGTGACTTGTTTGTTCCACAGATAAGATGGACCTGATAACTCATTTACAGAATAAACCAAGTGATTCCACTACTTTCCATTATGCTTGCTCCAAGTACACAGATTGTTCAAATTCAAAATTGACCTATTTTTGGTTGTGTCCACTCCTTTTAGGCATAGACATGAAGGAGAATTTTCAATTTAATGTAAACATTTGCAGTTCACAAATAATAGTTAAGCAATAAATTAGTAGTTATCATTTTATACTTGAATTTAGGAAGTGTGTTCATGACTCATCTAACTTTTAAAAAAAACTTAGCAATTAATGAAAGCACATTTTTAAATGTTTAAATATCATTATATTTTACTGTCAGCCTAACTATACTGTTATGTGGACATGTGACACTTTGATTTGTATGTCTACATTACATTTTACTGTTTGTCTATTTAAACTCTGGGTAAATAGCATTTGCCATTTTAAACTTGGGTTGTATGAAGAAGCATTCTGAGCTACAGAATACTGGGTGCTTATAGGTTATCACTCCTGGTGGAAGCAATTTGATCTGAACTAAAAACATACAAAAAGCATGATTAGCAATATATGAAAATAAATAGTGACTTTTCCTACAGTCTATTGTATCAATCTGCTAAATAAGCGTGGTGACAAAAGTAAAATTGCTGAATCCTCAAGTTCCTCTAAGAGTTTTATAGTCCAAAACTCTTTAAGAAGAGACATTATCTTCAGCAATATCCTTCAAAATCAGTTTTTGAAAATGCATTTTACTAAGTGTTCTACGATGTGGTGTAATGCGCTAAGCAGAAGTATTTGTTTAAAAGCCAGTTATATACTTTATTAGCAAATTTGAATGGCATGCAGTTATTAATGGTGTAAATTTAACAAAAGTTGTCCATTTATCAGACAGTTACTCACCAGATCAGTAATCCCTGCCAAAGTAAAAAGACCTAGGGCTAGATTGAATTCTTCTTCCACAATCAGGTAGCCCAAATATGGTGACAAGCCAATCCTTGCCATACAGAGTAAGTTTGGAATTGTCCATGGATTTTCATACTACAAAGAAAGATAAGAAATATATTATTTTCATATGAACATATCCCCGATTACCAGCAAGAAAGCCTCTTTTTTTGTAGGGGGAAGTGCGCTCAGACAGGTATCTGACAGTGTATCCGGGATGGTTTCCTTGAACAGTACGTTGTGGAACCAACCAGGGAGCAGGCTATCTTAGATCTGGTACTGTGTAATGAGACAGTATTAATAAATGATCTCATAGTAAAGGGGTCTCTCGGAAAGAGTGATCATAGCATGGTTGAATTTCAAATTCAGCTGGAGGGTGAGAAAGTTGGGTCTCAAACCAGTGTCCTGATCTTAAATAAAGGCAATTACAAGGATATGAAGGCCGAGTTGGCTAAAGTAGACTGGGAAAATAGATTAAAGTGTAAGACGGTTGATAAACAGTGGCAGACATTTAAGGAGATATTTCATAACTCTCATCAAAAATATATTCTAGTGAGAAGGAAAGACTTTAAGAGAAGGGAGAACCATCCGTGGCTAACTAAGGAAATAAAGGATGGTATCAAATTGAAAACAATGGCATACAATGTTGCCAAGATTAATGGGAGGCCAGAGGATTGTGAATTTTTTTTAAACCAGCAAAGGACTAAAAAAAGATGGATTATGAGACTAAACTAGCAAGAAATATAAACACAGATAGTAAGAGCTTCTACAGGTATATAAAAAGGGAGAGAGTAGCTAAAGTAAACTTTGGTCCCTTAGAGGATGAGACTGGGGAATTAATAATGGGTAACAGGGAAATGACAGAGATTTTGAACAAATATTTTGTATTGGACCACGGTAGAAGACACTAAAAACATCCCAATAATAGATAATCAAGGGGCTATAGGGAAGGAGGAACTTAAAAACAATTGCTATCACTAAAGAAAAAGTACTCGGTAAAATAATGGGACTGAAGGTGGACAAGTCCCCTAGACACAGAAACATAGAAAGTAGGTGCAGGAGTAGGCCATTCAGCCCTTAAAGCCTGCACCACCATTCAATATGATCATGGCTGATCATGCAACTTCAGTTACCCATTCCTGCTTTCTCTCCATACCCCTTTAGCCGTAAGGGCCACATTTTGAATATATCTAATGAACTGGCCTCAACAACTTTCTGTGGTAGAGAATTCCACAGGTTCACAATTCTCTGAGTGAAGAAGTTTCTCCTCATCTTGGTCCTAAATGGCTTGCACCTTATCCTCAGACTGTGACCCCTGGCTCTGGACTTTCCCAATATCGTTAAGATCCTTTCTGCATCTAATCTGTCCAATCCCGTCAGAATTTTATACGTTTCTATGAGATCCCCTCTCGTTCTTCCAAATTCCAGTGAATATAAGCCTAGTCTTTCTTCATATTTCAGTCCTGCCATCCTGGGAATCAGTCTGGTGAACCTTCGCTGCACTACCTCAATAGCAAGAATGTCCTTCCTCAGATTAGGAGACCAAAACTGCACACAATACTCAAGGTGTGGTCTCACCAAGGCCCTGTACACCTGCAGTAAGAACTCCCTGCTCCCATACTCAAATCTCCTCGCTATGAAGGCCAACATGCCACTTGCTTTCTTTACTGCCTGCTGTACCTGCAGGCCTACCTTCAATGACTGATGTACCATGACACCCAGGTCTCGTAGCACCCCCTCCCTTTCTAATCGGTCACCATTCAGATAATAATCTACCTTCGTGTTTTTGCCACCAAAGCAGACAACCTCACACTTGTCCACATTATACTATATCTGCCATGTATTTGCCCATTCACCTAACCTGTCCAAGTCCCCCTGCAGCCTCCTAGCATCCTCCTCGCAGCTCGCACTGCCACCCCGCTTAGTGTCATCTGCAAACTTGGAGATATTACATTCAATTCCTTCATCCCTAAATCATTAATGTATATTGTAAATAGCTGGGGTCCCATGACTGAACCTTACGGTACCCCACTAGTCACTGCCTGCCACTCTGAAAAGGACCCGTTTATTCCTACTCTTTGCTTCCTGTCCGCCAACCAGCTCTCTATCCACGTCAATACATTACCCCCAATACTATATGCCTTAATTTTGCACACTAATCTCTTGTGTGGGACCCCGTCAAAAGCCCTTTGAAAGTCCAAATATAGCACATCCACAGGTCCTCCCCCATCCACTCTACTAGTTACATCCTCAAAAAATTCTAGAAGATTTGTCAAGCATGATTTACCTTTCATAAATCCATGCTGACTTGGACCGATCCTGTCAGTGCCCTCCAAATGCGCCGCTATTACATCTTCAATAATCGACTCCAACATTTTCCCCACTACTGAAGTCAGGCTAACGGGTCTATAATTACTTGTCTTCTCTCTCCCTCCCTTTAAAAAGTGGGATTACATTAGCTACCCTCCAATCCATAGGAACTGAACCAGAGTCCATGGAATGTTCGAAAATGACCACCAAAATGATCCACTATTTCTAGGGCCACTTCCTTAAGTACTCTGGGATGCAGACTATCAGGCTCTGTGGATTTATCGGCCTTCAGTTTCTTCAATTTACCTAACACCATTTTCTGACTAAATGGATTTCACTCAGTTCCCCCTTCTCGCCAGACCCTCGGGTCCCCCAACACCTTTGGGAGGCCAGTCGTGTCTTCCCTAGTGAAGAAAGAACCAAAGTATTTGTTCAATTGGTCTGCCATTTCCTTGTTCCCCATTATGAATTCCCCTGATTCTGACTGCAAAGGACATACATTAGTCATCACTAATCTTTTTCTCTTCATATATCTGTAGAAGCTTTTGCACAGCTTATATGTTCTCTGCAAGCTTACACTCATACTCTTATTTTCCCCCTCCTAATCAAAGCCTTAGTGCTCCTCCGCTGAATTCTAAATTTCTCCCAGTCCTCAGGTTTGCTGCTTTTTCTGACCAATTTATATGCCTCTTCCTTGGATTTAACACTTTCCCTAATTTCCCTTGTTAGCCACGGTTGAGCCACGTTCCCTGTTTTATTCTTACACCACACAGGGATGTACAATTGTTTTAGTTCATCCATGTAATATTTAAATGTCTACCATTGCCTATCCACCGTCAACCCTTTAAGTATCATTCTCCAGTCTATCCTAGCCAATTCACATCTCATACCGTCGAAGTTTCCTTTCGTTAAATTCAGGACCCGAGGCTCTGAATTAACTGTGTCACTCTCCATCTTAATGGTTTGCATCCGAGAGTCTTAAAAAAAGTGGCTGCAGAGATAGTGGATGCATTGGTTGCAATCTACCAAAATTCCCTGGACTTGAGAGGTCCCAGCGGATTAGAATACCACAAATGTAATGCCCCCATTTAAAAAAGGAGGGAGACAGAAAGCAGGAAATTATAGACCAGTTAGCTTAACATCTGTTGTTGGGAAAATACCGGAGTCCATTATTAAGGAAGCAGTAGCAGGCCATTTGGAAAAGCAGAATACAGTCAAGCAGAGCCAACACTGTTTTATGAAAGGGAAATGATGTTTGCCAAATTTGTGGGAATTCTTTGAGGATGTAACAAGCAGGGTGGATAAGGGGGAAATCAGTGGATGTGGTGCATTTGGATTTCCAGAAGGCTTTCGATAAGGTGCCACATAAAAGGTTACTGCACAAGATAAGAGCTCACGGGGTTCAAGGTAATATATTAGGACGGATAGAAGATTGGCTAACTAACAGAAAACTGAGAGTCGGGATAAATGAGTCATTTTCCGGTTGGCAAACGTTAACTAGTGGAGTGCTGCAGGGATCGGTGCTTCAACTATTTACAATCTATATTAATGACTTGGATGAAGGGACCGAGTGTAATGTAGCCAAGTTTGCTGATGATAAAGATGTGTGGGAAAGCAAGTTGTGAGGAGGACGCAAAGAATCTGCAAAAGGATATAGACAGGCTGAGTGAGTGGGAAAACATTTGGCAGATGAAGTATAATGTGGGAAAGTGTGAGGTTAACCACTTTGGCAGGAAAAATAAAAAAGCAAATTATTTAAATGAAGATTACAAAATGCTGCAGTGCAGAGGGACCCGGAGATCCTTGTGCATGAAACACAAAAAGTTAGTATGAAGGTACAGCAAGTAATATGGAAGGCAAATGGAATGTTGGCCTTTATAGCAAGGGGGGGGGGGGGGGGTATAAAAGCAAGGAAGTCCTGCTACAACTGTAGAGGGTATTGGTGAGGCCGCCCCCAGAGCACTGCGTACAGTTTTGGTCTCCTTATTTAAGGAGGGATATACTTACATTAAAGGCAATTCAGAGAAGGTTCACTAGGTTGATTCCTGAGATGAAGGGATTGACTTATGAAGAAAGGTTAAGCAGGTTGGGCCGATACTCATTGGAGTTTAGAAGAATGAGAGGTGATCTTATTGAAACATATAAGATACTGAAGGGGCTTGACAAGGTCGATGCAGAGAGGATGTTTCCCCTCATGGGGGAATCTAGAACTAGGGGACATAGTTTAAGAAGAAGGGGTCGCCCATTTAGAACTGAGATGAGGAGGAATTTCTTCTCAGGGCAGTAAATCTGTGGAATTCTCTGCCAGAGCGCGGTGGAGGCTGGGCCATTGAATATATTTAAAGGTGGAGATAGACAGATTTTTGAAAGATAAGGGAGTGAAGGGTTATGGGGAGCAGGCAGGGAAGTAGAGCAGAGCCCAAGATCAGATCAGCCATGATCTTATTAAATGGCGGAACAGGTTCAAGGGGCCAAATGACCTACTCCTGCTCTTATTTCTTATGTTCTTATGTATGGAAATCTCTCAGCATGTTTAGGAATTTCTAAACTAAACTACTGAGAAATGTACACACATCCTTCCTATTTTCCCCAATAAAGAAGGCTGCAGAAAACTGGGTGCTTATAGGCTATCACTTATAGTGGAAGCAATTTGACCTGAATTAAAATATATTAAAACAAATTATTTGGACTTCATTTACCCAAATCCATAGACTTTGGGTTCAGGTTGGCAGCGGTCAAAGCTTAGAGGTACTGCTGGCATTTAGTCAGCTAAAACCATGCAGCGTAGCTTTACAGAGCACTGGTAACCCTCCCACTGCTTGTCCTATCCATCAGGGTACTTACTGTCTTACAGCATTATCTGTGGTTGGGTAGGAAGTAACCCAGCTCTCGCTGAGAGGTCTATTTCTTTGGATTAGATTAATGAGCCAGGCTCGTTGGCTGGTCAATCACTCACAACACCCCAATGTACTGTTGTGTGAACAACTCTTGTTTTCTAAATCTGTGTGATCTAAAGGCACCTGGAGATAATTTTGCCATCAAAACATACCTCAAAAAGGTTCTAATTTCATGCGCCATCTCTCCCTGACTGACCATGAGCATCGCCACAGGAGATCCACTGGTACTTTGGTAACATCACATGCCTACATTCACCTCCATTAATTATACCAATTGCTTCACACTTCCTGCATATCTGGCATAGTATACACATTTTTTACATCCAAATATTTTGTAATTGATTGGCTTATGCACAAATGTAGCAAGGAGAAAGTGAATCAAATACTCAAAATATGAACAATTTTTCCTGCCATATCTTTCCCTCAGCCTGCCCAGTAAGTCCCCACAATAAGGTTTGTAACATAACAAAACCATTGAAGGATTACATATTTCACAATAACATAATTAAAGTCCCTATAAAATTGTATTTTGCACCTTTAGAATACCTTCATCAAGGATTTTACTTGAAGGCCTCTACCTGTCTCAAAATACTAGGCTTGAAGTTCATATTTTCCTCAGAGCTATCACTCTGTCAGCTGAAGGGAGATGCTACAAGAACTTGCATTTATATAACTTTAACATAGAAATTTTTTTTTGTGTATCTGGTGCGTATAATTGGCCAGTATGCATCAGTGAGTTTCTGTTTGTGCAAGTGTTCCCTCATATTCTATTAAGATTTCCGATTTTCAAACAAGTTGCAGATGTTCAAATCCCTCTATGGCCTCGCCCCTCCCTATCTCTAACCTCCTCCCGCCCTACAACCCTCCAAGATCTCTGCCTTCCTCCAACTCTGGCCTTTTGTGCATCTCCCACTCCTTTTGCCCCACCGTGCCATCAGCTGTCTAGGCCTTAAGCTCTAGAATTTTCTCCCGAAACCTCCGCCACTCTCTCTTCCTTTAAGACCCTCCTTAAAACCTACCTCTTTGACCAAGCTTTTGGTTGCCCATCTCAATACCCTATCTCCTTCTTTGGCTCAGTGTCAGTTTTTGTCTGATCACGCTCCTGTGAAATGCCATGGGCCGTTTACCCACATTAAAAGGCACCTTATGCGAGTTTTGGGTCAACAGCATAATCTATTATGAACAGTTTAATTTTACTTCAGAGATAACCAGAGAGCTAATGGCCGATTAATATTGTTTATAGACTCAGAAATCTAAAAAGAATTGTTGTTTATATAGAAAATTTACTTATTTTCTCAGTGTAAAATCTCACATGACTAACCAGTTTACTTTTCCAAATGAATTCAAACCTAGCTGGAAGATGAATTAGAGTTACTTCAGCCAATGGTTCCACTGTGTGCCTCCACATGATCTTCCTGGTCTTCAAATGCAGCAAGCATTCACACAAAACATTATTTTAGGCCTTTAATGCCAACCAAGGAGTTCTGACAAAGTCATTATCCTGAAATGTCAACTCTGTTTTTCTCTCCAAAGATGCTGCCTGACCCACTGAGATTTCCAGCATTTTCTGTTTTTATTAACACAGTAACCAAGTGGACTAGCTGACTGGACTAGTAATCCAGAGGAGAGTTCAGATCTTCCCCATGGAAAGTTATGAATTTGATTTCTGTATTAAAATGTAGTAAATTGAGATGTAAAAACCCAACAGGTTTATTAATGTCCCTCAGGGAAGGGAACCTGCTACTCCTAGCCAGCCTATCTTACATGTGACTTCAGTCCCATGCCACGTGATTGACTGGTTTGGTCACCAACTTAATGATAGATTTTTCTCATTGTTCAGAGTTTGAGTTCTGCTTTGTTCCTCCCTCATGAATATGAACTATAAGTCAGTCAGATTGAAGGGCTTTTCAGATGATGTGAGATGCAGGGCTGCAAACAAATTTGGGCTTGAAATTGCTGGGACATCGCTCCATAATGATGCATTAATGACTTGACCATTGTTCAATCATAAAAAAATCCAGCATGGTGCAGAGTCACTGAGATATGTCATTGATTTTGATTCTCCGCTGTTATCCTCACCAAATCTGATAAGAATCCTTTCTCGTTGCTCAGTTTTCCATTGTAGTTAATGGTGATCATCAATTAACTGGATTTACACCGCAAGGAAACTGTCGTGGTTCACCTGGCATTGACGTGATTTATGGCCAACACATGACTCTCAGCCTGTGAGGCTAACAAAGGAACCATTAAAGTTCTGGAACCTCATTTTAGCAGTCAGGAAATTGCTCTAAAAGTATTTTTCCTAATTCTCTCATGTTCAGCAGTTTATTCTTGCCAGATTTCCCATCCAGACCACCTTTAATGTCTGAAGGCAATTACTTTCAGGGCCCCTATCTATTTCTTAGCGTGAGGAAGGCAAAAGCATTGTAATGGTCTATCCACTGGGCATTCCCATGTTCCTGATTATTATGGACAACCTGGAGGGGGAGCAAAGTAGGCATGTCGCTTGAGGCACCATGGCCAGAGACCTCTAACATCATGTGAGAACCTGCATTCAACAGGTGACTGATGCAATCTTCCGCAGGTCATCCAATTGCATTAAATGCCTGTGCAGCAGAGACAGAGATCCATCAACTTCCATGGGATTGCTGGCTTCCCTAGGGTGCAGGGCAATGTTCCAGTTTAGCTGCACGGCCATCGAAAGCTCCCGCACAAACGCAGAAGCTTAAAAGGTGCCACGCACCCAAAAATGACAGGGAACATTGGTGTAGGGAGCTATCGATGGGACCCATGTGATGCTGAAGGCTCCACCTGAGGAATTGGTCACTTTCATCAACAGGAAGGTTTTCACTCATTAAATGTGCAAATTGTCTGTAATACCTAACTGAGGATTCTGCCTGTAAACTCAGAGCACTGGGGATGCACCAACAGGGACATCCAGACATGGAGATTACCTTTTACAGCCTTTCAAGAAGTTTTCTTTTGAAACTGTATTTAAGTTTTTTGTTAAGTTGATTTGGGTTGATTTCAGAAGGAGCAGCTCACTTACCTCCCAATGCCACAACTCAATCTGACTTATGGCATCAGTTCCCACCTAGTACCAAGCAGGGTAAGCCATTGGGCACAAAGCCCATGATGCCTCTGATACATTACTGACCTCACCATTAATGGATCAATGGTGCAAATATAGATCACTATGGAGCGGGGAGCTGAAAACTCCAACTAAAGATGTGCACAGCCTAATATGCCGTTTCAACAATTCAGGCCCTTTAAAAGTGCCTACTGGACATCCACTAAAGAGATGCGAAAAGGAAGCAAGTGTAAACTTAACATACGTTACATAACTGTATCTATAACAAAATCTGCGGTTATTTTGCTTCTATGAAAGACTGACTAACCACATCATCAGCTCTTCCAGAAAAATCAGAGCATGTTCAGCCCCTATCAAGTAAATTTCAAACAACGTGCGATAGGTAGTCAAAATAATTGGTCGCGTCTAATAATAAAAACAAAAACGATTACTAACCCTGACCACTAGCCCCAAGTCTAACCACTAACACCATGCGTAACCACTAACGGTACTGCAATATTTTTAAAACTAAAAATTTCAGCTGTTGTACAGGCTACATTGAAAATCAGGCGGTAGTTTTTCAGCAGCAAAGTCCTCAACTGCTGCACTTGTATCCCTGGAGTGAGTTTAGGATTTTAAAAACAACTTGAGGAAAATATAAGCCCAAGGAATTTATGGAAGTGAGTCAGTGACTGAGCAAGAGAGGGCGACAAGGGCGAGAGGGGGCAGGTGGGCGACAAGGGTGGGAAAGATTGAGCAAGAGTGATCGAACGAGAGAGGGGCATCGAGCGAGAGTGAGAGAAAGCGATTGAGTGGGACAGTATGATTGTTGGAAGAGCACAGATGCCGAGTTAAGCAATGTCATTCAGAAAGAATGGAGATTTGGGCAGATCCCATGTCTGTTGCTCGTGTGAGAGAGCAATTGAGAAAGGGCACGATTGAGCGCGGGCGATCAAGCGGGAGCAAGGGCGATCGAGCGGGAGTGAGTGAGTGTGAGAGAGAGCGATCCGAGTGGGAGTGAGTGAGAGAGAGAGAGAGAGAGAGAGTGAGCGATCGAGTGAGAGTGAGAGAGAGCGATCGAGTGAGAGTGAGAGAGAGCGATCGAGTGAGAGAGAGAGAGAGCGATCGAGTGAGAGAGAGAGAGAGCGATCGAGTGAGAGAGAGAGAGAGCGATCGAGTGAGAGAGAGAGAGCGATCGAGTGAGAGAGAGAGAGAGCGATCGAGTGAGAGAGAGAGAGAGAGCGATCGAGTGAGAGAGAGAGAGAGCGATCGAGTGAGAGAGAGAGCGATCGAGTGAGAGAGAGAGAGAGAGAGAGAGCGATCGAGTGAGAGTGAGAGAGAGAGCGATCGAGTGAGAGTGAGAGAGAGCGATCGAGTGAGAGAGAGAGAGAGCGATCGAGTGAGAGAGAGAGAGAGCGATCGAGTGAGAGAGAGAGAGAGCGATCGAGTGAGAGAGAGAGAGAGCGATCGAGTGAGAGAGAGAGAGAGAGCGATCGAGTGAGAGAGAGAGAGAGAGCGATCGAGTGAGAGAGAGAGAGAGAGAGAGAGAGCGATCGAGTGAGAGTGAGAGAGAGAGCGATCGAGTGAGAGTGAGAGAGAGCGATCGAGTGAGAGAGAGAGAGAGCGATCGAGTGAGAGTGAGAGAGAGCGATCGAGTGAGAGTGAGAGAGAGCGATCGAGTGAGAGTGAGAGAGAGCGATCGAGTGAGAGTGAGAGAGAGCGATCGAGTGAGAGTGAGAGAGAGCGATCGAGTGAGAGTGAGAGAGAGCGATCGAGTGAGAGTGAGAGAGAGCGATCGAGTGAGAGTGAGAGAGAGCGATCGAGTGAGAGTGAGAGAGAGCGATCGAGTGAGAGTGAGAGAGAGCGATCGAGTGAGAGTGAGAGAGAGCGATCGAGTGAGAGTGAGAGAGAGCGATCGAGTGAGAGTGAGAGAGAGCGATCGAGTGAGAGTGAGAGAGAGCGATCGAGTGAGAGTGAGAGAGAGCGATCGAGTGAGAGTGAGAGAGAGAGAGCGATCGAGTGAGAGTGAGAGAGAGAGAGCGATCGAGTGGGAATGAGTGAGAGAGAGCAATCGAGTGGGAATGAGTGAGAGTGAGAGTGAGAGAGAGCAATCGAGTGGGAATGAGTGAGATCGAGTGGGAATGAGTGAGAGAGAGCAATCGAGTGGGAATGAGTGAGAGAGAGCAATCGAGTGGGAATGAGTGAGAGTGAGAGTGAGAGAGAGCAATCGAGTGGGAATGAGTGAGATCGAGTGGGAATGAGTGAGAGAGAGCAATCGAGTGGGAATGAGTGAGAGAGAGCAATCGAGTGGGAATGAGTGAGAGTGAGAGTGAGAGAGAGCAATCGAGTGGGAATGAGTGAGATCGAGTGGGAATGAGTGAGAGAGAGCAATCGAGTGGGAATGAGTGAGATCGAGTGGGAATGAGTGAGAGAGAGCAAGCGAGTGGGAATGAGTGAGAGAGCAATCGAGTGGGAATGAGTGAGAGAGAGCAATCGAGTGGGAATGAGTGAGAGTGAGAGTGAGAGAGAGCAATCGAGTGGGAATGAGTGAGAGTGAGAGAGAGCAATCGAGTGGGAATGAGTGAGAGAGAGCAATCGAGTGGGAATGAGTGAGAGAGAGCAATCGAGTGGGAATGAGTGAGAGAGAGCAATCGAGTGGGAATGAGTGAGAGAGAGCAATCGAGTGGGAATGAGTGAGAGAGAGCAATCGAGTGGGAATGAGTGAGAGTGAGAGAGAGCAATCGAGTGGGAATGAGTGAGAGTGAGAGAGAGCAATCGAGTGGGAATGAGTGTAAGAGAGAGCAATCGAGTGGGAATGAGTGTAAGAGAGAGCAAGCGAGTGGGAATGAGTGAGAGAGCAAGCGAGTGGGAATGAGTGAGAGAGCAAGCGAGTGGGAATGAGTGAGAGAGCCATCGAGTGGGAATGAGTGAGAGAGCAATCGAGTGGGAATGAGTGAGAGTGAGAGAGAGAGAGAGAACAATCGAGTGGGAATGAGTGAGAGAGCAAGCGAGTGGGAATGAGTGAGAGAGAGCAATCGAGTGGGAATGAGTGAGTGAGAGAGAGAGTGAGAGCAAGCGAGTGGGAATGAGTGAGAGAGCAATCGAGTGGGATTGAGAGTGAGAGAGAGCAATCGAGTGGGAATGAGTGAGAGTGAGAGAGAGCAAGCGAGTGGAAATGAGTGAGAGTGAGAGAGAGCAATCGAGTGGGAATGAGTGAGAGAGAGCAATCGAGTGGGAATGAGTGTAAGAGAGAGCAATCGAGTGGGAATGAGTGAGAGTGAGAGAGAGCAAGCGAGTGGGAATGAGTGAGAAAGAGCAATCGAGTGGGAATGAGTGAGAGTGAGAGAGAGCAAGCGAGTGGGAATGAGTGAGAAAGAGCAATCGAGTGGGAAAGAGAGGGCGATTGAGTGGGAGTGTGAGTGAGAGCACAATTGAGTGGGAGTGAGAGAGAGAGAGCAATTGAGTGGGAGAGAGTAAGAGAATGAGGGCAATTGAGTGAGTTGTTGGCTGAGCTCAGATGCCGACACAGTATCATTCCGAGTGCAGCCCGGGCAGATGCCGTGTGCCGCCGGGTGTGAGAGTGAGGCGGGCGGTGTAACGCGCGGCCCTTACCAGCTCCGGGGAGCGGGCGGCCGCCCTGCTGTTGGCGGCGCTGTCCTTTCCCTCATCTCCGGCTTGGCAGCTGCAGGGCTCGACAGCTTCCCTTTTGGCGGCCGGTTTCCCAGCTCTGTAGCCGCGAGTGCCGCCGGCGGGCCGGTTCCGAGGCCCGGGTGCTGAGGCCGCCCGCTGCCCGAGGCTGGCACAACACCAGGGGCTGGTGCCGGGCCGCAGGCGCCTCCAACCGGCCCCGGGCAGCGGGTGGGTCAGGGGCAAGGACAGGGACAGAGTCAGGCCACCTGCACCGGGGAGCTGGGCGGAGGCCCGCCGCTGAGGCGAGGGCGGGGACCCGCTCGGGCCTGGCCGAGGACGAGTCCGAAGCCCCGCGTCCGCCTGACCGCTGGCGGCGCTCACTTTGAGCGGTCGGTGAGCCGCCCGCCCCACGCTGCTGATCGCCCGGCGGCTTCTCCACAGGAACATGCTGAGGGCCCCCGAGGGTGGGGAGCGGCTGACGCTCAGTGCGAGTACCGGCGGCGGCCGCCGCCCACTGCCCGCCTCTCTCGGCACCCCTGCCCACTGACCATTCTGTGACCGTGACCCGGGCTGGAGGGGGGGGGGGAAAGGCCCGACCGTACCTCAGCCAGCACCCACTTAAAGGCGCAGGCCACCACACGCTTTCAGCCGACTAAAATATCTCCACTTAAAGGGGTGCGGCAGCTCGACGCGCCTTGATGTCGCTGGGGCCGTCCTCTCTGCACTGGATGGCCAACAACAGAGTTCGTCAGGTCGGGACAGTGTGACAGCACATACAACAACAACTTGTATTTATATAGTGCCTCGAACGTAGTGAACTCTCACAGCATAGAAACGTCCCAAGGCGCTTCACAGGAGTATTATGAGATAAATAATTTGACACCGAGCCTCATGTGGAGAAATTAGGGCAAGTCAAAGAGGTAGGTTTTAAAGAGCGCCTTGAAAGAGGAAAGAGAGGCGGAGAGGGTTTAGGCAGTGAAATCCAGAGCTTAGGGCCAAGGTGTCATAATTGACCCTGAAATGAGCTTCAGGCCACATATCCGCAGCAGGCCAGGGCCATTGGAGGGAGCAGTGAGCGGCGGCCCAGAAATCGGCGCGGTCCAGGCATGCAAGACCACCAGCAGGCCGGGGCCATTGGAGGGAGCAGCACATGGCAGCATGCTACTGCAGGGAGCAGCACGTGTTGCTGCAGGAGGGCGACGGCTACGAAGCCAGGTCACTGATTGCAGTGTGGGCAGGCACAGCAGGAGGGGCGAAGGAGCGGCAAGAGTCCATAGAGGGAAGTGACCGGGCCCAGGAGAGGTGTGAATCTGGGGCCGCGCAGAGGTGAGGGGCCCAGGGGCAGCACGGGCCAGCCCACACTGCGATATATGTGCGCGCTCGGTCTGTGCAGCAGAGCTGGTCTCCAGTTCGTCTTGGGTAATCCTCGCCACTGGACCAAGACCTAGCTCTGTCAAGTCCGTGTGGTGGCTGGTGTGCAACGGCCACCGCACGTTAAAAAAATCCAAACACAGGCATTTTCCACCCTTCACGATGTAGTTCGGGATTTGGAATATTAGGTCCTTCATTGAAACACCTGTGAACTCATCCCTTTTTGGTGTGGAAGCGAGTCATCCTCGCTTCGAGGGACTGCCTATGATGATGATGATCTGCGGCATAACTAAAACCATCTATTTCCACCTCCGTAACATTGCCCGCCTGTGACCCTGCCTCAGCTCATCTGCTGTTGAAATCCTCATCCATGCCTTTGTTACCTTTAGACTTGACTACTCCAACGCACTCCTGGCTGGCCTCCCACATTCTGCCCTACGTAAACTTGAGGTCATCCAAAATTCGGCAACCCATGTCCTAACTCGTACCAAGTCCCAATCACCCATCACTCTTGTGCTCGTTGACCTACATTAAGCAACACCTCGATTTCAAAATTCTCATGCTTGTTTACAAATCCATCCACGGCCTTGCCCCTCCCTATCTCTAATCTCTTTCAGCCTCAGAACCCTACGAGATGTCTGCATTCCTCAAATTCTGCCCTTTTGAGCATCCCTAACTATAACTGCTCAAACATCAGTGGCCGTGCCTTCAGGTGCCTGGACCCTAAGCTCTGGAACTTCCTCCCTAAACCGCTCTGCCTCTCTTTCCTCCTTTGACGGTACTTAAAACCTACCTCTTTGACCAAACTTTTGGTCATCTGCTGTAATTTCTTATGTGGCTCAGTGTCAAATGTATTTGTTTTGTCATACCACTGCTGTGAAGCGCCTTGGGATGTTTTACTATGATAAAGGTGCTATATAAATAAAAGTTGTTGTTGTAGGCAACAGAAGGCACGGCCACCAATGGTTGAGCGATTATGATCAGGGAAGCTCAAAAGGGCAGAATTAGAGGAGCGCAGACATCTCAAGAGGGCGGGGGGTGCGCGGGTTGTGGGGCTGGAGGAGATTACAGAGAAAGGGAGGGATGAGGCCATGGAGCAATTTGAAAATAAAGATGAGAATTTTGAAATCGAGGCGCTGCTTAACTGGAAGCCAATGAAGGTCAGCGAGCACAGGGGTGATGGGTGAGCGGGACTTGGTCCGAGTTAGAACACAGGCAGCCAAGTTTTGGATCACCTCGTTAACGTAGGGTAAAATGTGGGAGGCAAGCCAGGAGTGCGTTGGAATTGCCAAGTCTAGAGGTAACAAAGGCATGGATTAGGGCAGATGAGCTGAAGCAAGGGCAGAGACGGACGATGTTATGGAGATGGAAATAGGTGGTCTTAGTTATGCTGCGGATATATGGTCGAAAGCTCATTTCAGAGTCAAATATGACATCAAGGTTACGATCAGTCTGGTTCAGCCTCAGACAGAAGTTAGGGAGAGGGATGGAGTCAGTGGCTAGGAAACGGAGTTTGTGGCGGGGACCAAAAACAATGGCTTCGGTCTTCCCAATATTCAATTGGAAAAAATTTCTGCTCATCCAGAACTGGATGTCGGACAAGCAGTCTGACAATTTAGAGACTGTGGCTGGGTCAAGAGAAGTGGTAGTGAGGTGGAGTTGGGTGTCATTCAATGGGAAATATACCAGCTGGATTTTCATTGATCAAAAGGTTACTTGGTGGCTTGACCAAACAATTTGAAATATTACCATGAGAATTTATCCAAAGGAATGCTAAAAACCCACTTCATATTTCCACTGGTTGGGGATTCTAGGACTGAGGGATAGTCTAAAAATTAGAGCCAGATCTTTCAAGAGTGAAATTAGAAAATATTTCCACACACAAAGGGGGGTAGAAGTTTGGAACTCTCTTCTGCAAATGGCAATTGATGCTAGGTCAATTGTTAATTTTAAATCTGAGATTGATGGATTTTTGTTAACCAAAGATATTAAGGGATATGGGCCAAAGGCGGGTATATGGAGTTAGGTCGCAGATCAGCCATGATGTCATTGAATGGCAGAATGGCCTACTCCTTTTCCTATGTTCTATTGTAGCATCTACATGTTTCTTAAATGATTCCAGGGATTTTTTTTGCCGTCACTCCTCTATCTGTAGGTCTGTTGCACATGTTGATCATTCTTTCTGTAAAGAAGGATTTCCTGTCATCGATCCTAAAATTACCTATACAAAAAGGAAAATACTGCAGATAATCTGAAATAAAAAGCAGAAAATGCTGTAAATATTCAGGTCAGGCAGCATCTGTGAAGAGAGAGATGTTTTTCCACAGATGCTGCCCAACCTGCTGAGTATTTCCAGCATTTATTTTGTATCTAAAATTACCTTTATTAGTTTAAACCCATGTCCCCAGTTCTATTCCTGCACTTAAATTTTATGTAATATTCTGGGTTAACTTTTACTACATCCTCACGCCCCCCCCCCCCACCCCCCCAAAGCTTGAAAAATGCAGTGGCAACATTCTGTATTTTATTTTGTTATGTCAGATGTTGAAAATGAATCCAATTTGAAAAGTGGATTTAAGCCAGTTATGTCTCTGTGTAGCAAGTTATAGGTGCTGGTCACTATTGTGACACCATATTCAGTGGGAAATATTATACCAACTGGATTTTCATTGATCAAAAGTTTACTTGGTGGCTTGACCAAACAATTTGAAATATTACCATGAGAATTAACAGAGCATGGAATCGACAATATTTAATGCGGAACCAATAATGGAAATCTATGGAGGAAGATGTGAACATTCAGACATTGACATTTCCTCACAAAATGAGATCCGTCAAACTCTTTGTTTACAGAAGGGAGATCTAGTTGCTTGGCTTTAATTCTGGTGGAAGATTTGTGGATGAACTGAGATTCATACCATCCACTCAATGTTTAATTTGGAAGATCTGCCAAGAGATAATAAGCCTGATTGTTTAATCAAAAGTCTTGTCTCTTATCGAACACTAGGAAAAACAACCTAAAAGGGGATATTTTAATCCCTTGCAGACAGAAACTCATTTTGGTTTCAAGTTTGTGCTGTTTCAGTATCTCGCTCATTTGACTTGTGTGTTATTTAACCGATGAATAAATCTAAGACTTTTAACTTGTATGCATTGACCTGACAGACAGTATGGTAAAACATCTTTTATGTTCTCAGTGAACTATACACTGCACAATTATTATGGGTCACACATATAGAAGGGCTACTCAAGTACCACACTCTTTAGTGCTCCTTCACTACCATACTCAATTCAAAATGTAGGTGCTATTCTCTGGGCAAATGCATAGACCGTGGTAAAATTAAAATGAATTAAGAACATAGAAGTCTCAACAAGGGGATCAGTCCAAACTGTAAAGAGGTATGGACATTACATTTATTCTGTCAATGTTAAATAAAATATAATTTTAATAGCATTTGTTCATTGCATTTTTCAAAATACATTTTCTTTTAGATGGACAGAAACTCCTTTCCATACTTTGTAGAATTACAGAACCACAGAACATAGTATTTTCTGAATCAACTAAAAGCTATTTTTGTATAAATGATAATACACTCTGCTAATATTTGAAATAACATTTCTACACAGAATTGAGGAAACAGAATTACTTAGTGGTGTAAATACCCACAAAAGTGAGAAAATGTATTATGACCCATTCAATATTTCCAGCAATGTTTTTAAATTGGAAAAGATTCTTGTTTGAAAAATTCTCTCTTCCTTCTCAGTACACATTTTTAGAGAAGGTCTGGGCAGAACCTTCTCCAAACCAATGCCTTAACGCCATATAAACCCCACAGTTCCATACTGTTCTATTTTGTGGCTGAGCACAGATTAAACTCAGTTAAGGTAATAAGCAACCTGGCAGTAAAGATCTTACTGCTTGAATATCAGACATCTGACAGCAAAGCAGCATTAATAAAGTCTGAACAGGTGCCTTCTGTCCCCATCATCTATGATTATTAAAAATCTATCATCTGTACACACTTAAGTTAACTTTTTTCCACTATAAATTCTTAGGTCGACATCTGGAAACTGCCAATCTAAATTACATCTTTCCAGCAGTGGAGATGCTGCAATGCCACTACTGTGACAAGTTCACATAGGGAGTTTCCATTATAAATTTGAATATAGGAATTTATAATGGAAAATATAAAATAAGGGCAGAATTAAACAATTTAAAAATGGCAACTAAATTGTTTGCACGCCCTGGTCCAATTAACCCCACTTTACCCGAGGTCTCCACGTAGTCTGGACTCCCCGCAATATGCCATGGGAGATTAACTTGCTGCTTTTTATTCTCTATCGCTCACCCAAGAGGCATGCACCACACAGGTGAGATGGTGAACAATTTACTTTCACCTAGCCTCTGCCAATGCTGCTAAAGTATGCAGGAGCAGTACAGTGCAACTCTTCTCTCCCTTTTAATGTTTTTCAAATCCTTCTCCCTCCTTTTTTCAAAAATAGCTAATAATAGAACTAGTTCTGTGGGGTATACAGGATGTAGGTCCAAGCCTATTTTTCCATGACATAGCGAATATCAACATCCTACCCTAGCTCAATTACCTAACTGAACAGAAACTACCATTTTTGGGGATTGTGGAAATAATCAGAATGAACAATTCTATTCTGACCAACACTTTCCAAACATTATGAAATTCAGCAATTTTGAATGTATGCAGTACCTTGTCAGAATGGGCTGTTTTTTTTCTTTTTAAAAAAAAAAGCTAAAATTAGGATTTTGCCCAAACCTAGGAGGTGAAATTGCCCTGCGGTAACCATCTGGGGCCAGGACTTTCTGCGCCCGGTGCAGAAGTCCCACCCCTGCCGCTGTATTTGGCTTACCGCCCCTCAAAGGAATCGGAGCACAATCTCATGCGCTCCACTTCATTTGGGGGCAGTTACCGGGGCTTTGAGGGAAGCGCTACGTGCAGCGCTGACACACTTCAACGCCCCTCCCCTTCACTTAAAGGGGAGGCAGTTACGCACTCTGCAAGATCTCCTCTGATGGCCTCTAGGGCAGCGTGGGATCGGGCTAGCAGCCCGGCACCCAGACCACGCGAGGACCGCCATCATAAAGACGACCCGAGAGTCGGAATCGAAAAAAGATGACGGCCCGGGATGTTGGCACCCTCCCTTTTAAGGAGAGCCCCGAGAGCGAATAACGGCCATCTTTGCGACTGGCGAAGTTGCCGTTGATATCCGCTCGCGCCAGCCTCATGGGGCAATTTTCCCCCCCCACTGGACGGTAAGCGGTCAGGATGGTGAGGGGGTGCTGCGCACGGCGATTATGCCATCGCCAATTGCGCAGCGGCCCGGGGTATCAGCGTCTCCGTAAACTACCGGGTAATTTCCCAGGTGGCGGGAGAGCCTTCCTCTCCTTCCCACCCGAACGAAAAGTCTCCTCCACCTCGTTAGCCCCCTGGAGGCGTTAATGGGGCTTTAAAAAGGGGCAATTTCAGCCACCTAGTGTTTATAAGTGAATAAATATTTCTAGTATCGCCCATACTATTTTGCTAATTTGTAACTGGAAAGATTTATGACATAATAATCACATCACCTAATATAGATGTCATTTTAGCTCTCCTTGCTTTTGTTCTCCTTTGAGGGGGTTAGACAATTCTACAAAAGCTCTTAGTGTAGAACGTTTGATCGGTCTGCGGTTACATGGTCTGGAGCTGATAAAGTCTTGGTCCCTTTTTTAACAAGTAGCCCTGATCATTCAAAGAGTGGATAAATCCCTCAAAGTCAAATACCTGCATAATTTAAGACAAAAATAAAGTTAGGTTTAATCATTATCTGTAGTACTATGCATTGCAGCAATAATCATTTGCTTTTACATTTTGCCTCTCAAGGTGCTTCACAGAGAAATAGTAAAAGGAAACTATGCAGAGCCAAGAGAGAGATATTGAGAGGTGACTGAAGATTAGGTGGAAAAGATGGGGTTGGAAGAGTTTTTTTTTTTAAATAAAAAGGACAGCGAAGTAGAGGGGCAAATGGATTTAGGGAGGAAGTTTCTAAGACGGATCAATGAGACTGAAAGTTCTGCCATGAAAAGGTGGGTTAAAAAAAAGGATGATGGTTGTGGTGGTTGGCCCCAGGATATCGCTGCAGGGGTTCTACAACTCTTTTGGAGTAAACAATGTTAAACATTAAATCGTGCCCCCCGAGCTGGGGGATACTGCAAACATTTCCCAAGGCCCTTTTTTTTTGTTTTTTTGTAGGTTTCTTTTTTGTGTTTTTTTTGGGCTCTAAAACCATAATTTACAAGTGCCCCCTATAAAAGGGGAGGGGGACACGAAAAACACGGCAATTAAAACAAATGAAACTTTAAAACATATAAAATCAAATTAAAATTTGGTTGCCAGGGGTGACAATGCACCCCAGTCCCTCCGGCGCCCACCTCTCGCGGAAGGCCGCGAGCGTACCGGTGGAAACCGCGTGCTCCATCTCTAAGGACACTCTGGCCCGGATGTAGGCACGGAAGAGAGGCAGGCAGTCAGGCTGAATGACCCCCTCGACCGCCCGCTGCCTGGACCGGCTGATGGACAGGGGTTCTACAGGGCAGCCCAACCATCTTCAGCTGTTTCATCAATGACCTTCCCTCCATCGTAAGGTCAGAAGTGGGGATGTTTACTGATGACTGCACAGTGTTCAGTTCCTTTCGCAACTCCTTAGATAATGGTGCAGTCCATGCCCACATGCAGCAAGACCTGGATGGCATTCAAGCTTGGACTGATAAATGGCACGTAACATTCGTGCCACACAAGTGCCAGGTAATGACTATCTCCAACAAGCGAGAGTAACCACCGCCCCTTCAACATCATTACCATCGCCAAATCCCCAACCATCAACATCCTGGGGGGGTCACCACTGACCAGAAACTTAACATACATACTGTGGCAACAAGAGCAGGCCAGCGGCTGGGTATTCTGCAGCGAATGTCTCATCTCCTGACTCCCCAAAGCATTTCCACCATTTACAAGGCACAAGTCAGGAGTGTAATGGATGAGTGCAGCTCCAACACTCAAGAAGCTTCACACCATCCAAGCACTCCATTCACTCCCTTCATCACCGGCGTACCGTGACTGCAGTGTGTGCCATCTACAAGATGCACTGCAGCAACTCGCTAAGGCTTCACCAGCAGCTTCTCCCAAACCCGTGACCTCTACCACCTAGAAGGATAAGGGCTGATAAGTGGCACGTAACATTCGCGCACATGGGAACACCATCACCTACAAGTTCCCCTCCAAGTTACACACCATCCTGAGGAAGTATATTACCATTCCTTCATCGTCGCTGGGTTAAAATCCTGGAACTCCCTCTGTAACAGCACTGTGGGAGAACCCTCACCACACGGACTACAGCAGTTCAAGAAGGCAGCTCACCACCACCTTCTCAAGGGAAATAAATGCCTTGCCAACGACTCCCACATCCCATGAACAAATTAAAAAAGACGGCAGAGAGATGCACAGGAACCCAAAGTAAGACCGTAGAATATGGGAGGGATGTATTTAATGGAGAGAGAAAAGGAGGAGGACAAGAGAAAGAAAGGAGTACAGAAAAGAAAGATTGAAACAAAAAGGAGAGAAAAGAAACAGAACAAACTTGTATTTATATAACGTCTTTCACAATCTCAAAATGTCTGAAATCGCTTCACAACCAACAAAGTACTTTTAAATGACAAAGTAGATGCATTTACCTGTATCTGTATTTCTCTTGCTAATTGCTTGAGTTGTTGAAATTCAAAAACAGTTTTATAAGTCTGTTCTGCTATCCTGTTCAGAGCAGCCACAAATTTTTTTGCTTGGGATCGATTGCTCATACCTGAACCATGCTGTGAGCGTTGAAAATCCAATCGTCCAAGCTCATCAGAAAATGTATCTAATAAGCTGTTGAAACAGTATATATGTTTTATGAAGATGATTTATTGAAGCCAAATTGAGAGAAAGAGAGAGACAGACAAAGAAGGGGAAATAAAGAGTTTACTTTCACCTGATTACACAGGTGGCTTCCATTTTCAATTCTGGAATAGTCAAATACTACATTTTTACCAGAAGGCATTTAAAGCCTCAGACTGATGCCCATAGTGTTACCTAGACTAGAGATTGACCCAGAAGATGTTAAGTAAGTAAGCAACATTACCACCTACCTTGGAGACCAAGCATGGAAGGCTCAAATGAGCAAAATCAATATAAATACATTTGCATGACAAAAGAATCGTGGAAACAAACAATGCAGAAATAGATGAGTCACAAATGGATGCAACAGGAAATGAGTTAGTGGAAATGGATAGTCAAATATTTTATTTTATTATTGATAGCAAGATATAGCTGGAAAATGCTAAGCAACATTAAGAATCTTCAGTTCCTTCGGCACAGGAAGAATACTTCATATTTTTGCAACCTAGGATTATCAAATGTGTTCAGTATACAAATGGCTCATGGATAGTGATGGAACAGAAGTGCTACCTTTTACCCATTTCCAACCTGGGATCGGGTGTTTCCGGATTAGTGATGTCAGAAAGCAAATCAAAAGTCCGGAAAAGCCCGGAATGGCCTCGATCCTGAGGGTTCCGGATTTTAGGCACTGCACCTGTATTAACTTTAGGTTGGTTTCCACCATACCTCCAAATATACAATTTCCTGTCAGATCCCATTACTCCAGCAAAACTTTGTTGGCTCTAAAATAGAAAGACTTTGTCTTTTACTTCATAAATCGACTTATTTTGTTTGGATTTTTACGGCTCTTAAAAATGGGGAAAAGATCCTTAAGCAGATGAAAATTTAAACAGTTGAAAGGCTGTTTTTTTGCAATGGTAATAATCAAATAAAGATTATTAATTGTACCCATTACTCTCCAAATGTTAAACTGTGTCAGCTCCCTGAACATCCTCGAGTCATTAGAATTACCAATTAATTTCTTTCTCCTAACTATGTTCACGGTCAACAGTTGAATTAGCCTGTGTTCATCATTGTGTACTATTTGTTCCATGTTTTGTACCTTTATGCTTTTTGTTTGCCTCTACTCATTCTGTAAATAAAGATAATATTAAAAAAAAGGCTCTACCTATGTTTCATGATGTCCACCACATCTTCTGCATCACTTTTTGTTGCATTTTCTCTGAGTTCTAATCTTGCTCTTGCCTTTCAAAACACAGAAAGTAGTTTTTAATCTCAAACATGAATAGGCACTGAATTGAACAGAATACTAGTTACAATGGGCCCAAGTTTCCACATGATTTGCGCCTGATTTTTAGGAGCAACTGGTGGAGAACGGACTATCTTAGAAATCGCAATTCTCCACATTTTTTTTCCTGCAGTTCTAGTCAGGTAGAACAGTTCTACTTTAGAACAGAATTTTTTCTTCAAAAGGGGGCGTGTCCGGCCACTGACGCCTGATTTCAAAGTTTCCACAGTGAAAACGTACTCCAAACTAAAGTAGAATGGAGCAAGTGAAGATTTTTGTAGAACTGAAAAAACCTGTTCTACACATTAAAAAATCAGGCGCAGGTTACAAATTAGGCGTCCAGAACGAGGTGGGGGGGGGGGGGGGGGGGGAAGGGAACTCATTAAGTTCTACAATCAATCCTTATTTATACTTCTACAAATATTATACAAATAAATCCAACCTGAATAAACATTTATAAGCAAAAAAAAGATTAAATAAACCATCTTCCTACCTGTGTGAAAGTGCTTCAGCCATCGTTCGAAGGAAACCGCCGTTTGTTGCCGCGCAGGGGAGGGAGGGGAAGGAGACAGCGGCTTGTTGCCGCGCAGGGGAGGGAGGGGAAGGAGACAGTGGCTTGTTGCCGCGCAGGGAGGGGAGGGAGGGGAAGGAGACAGCGGCTTGTTGCCGCGCAGGGGAGGGAGGGGAAGGAGACAGTGGCTTGTTGCCGTGGAGGGAGGGGAAGGAGACAGCGGCTTGTTGCCGCGCAGGGGAGGGAGGGGAAGGAGACAGCGGCTTGTTGCCGTGGAGGGAGGGGAAGGAGACAGCGGCTTGTTGCCGCGCAGGGGAGGGAGGGGAAGGAGACAGTGGCTTGTTGCCGTGGAGGGGAGGGAGGGGAAGGAGACAGCCGTTTGTTGCCGTGGAGGGGAGGGAGGGTAAGGAGACAGTGAGAAGGGAAGCCTCAGTGCTGATGTGCTGATAGTAATGTGATTTTATTAAAAAATGTTCAAAAATTAAACAGCTACAAAGAACTACAAAAATGGCCGTGTGCCAATGTTTTTTTTCACACTGAGCATGCGCGAACGCTCCAACGCGCAGCGTTGCCGGCAGGAAAAAAACTAATTTAAATAGTACCCGCCCCCTCCCACTTACAAAATCGGCGCGAGTGTAGGCTCCGCCACCCTGGGCGCCGCGCCAAACAGACAAGGAGCTGCAAAGCGCTCGAGAATAACGCGTTTTTTTTCTGGCGCCGTTTTAGGCGCGAAAAACGGGCACCCAGCTCGGAGGGGCGCCCGTTTTTTATCCTGTGGAAACTTGGGCCCAATGGATTGGAACATGGTACAGCAAAATATGAATTAGAGATACTAATGGAGAAAATCAGTCTGCTCCCAAACATTTCAAAGGAGGATGCACTTTAGTGCCAATTAATACCCAACTTGCACAATGCCATTTATAATCTAGCAAAATATCACAAGGTACTTCACAATGAGAAAGGATGCGGGAACTGGGAGGAGACTTAGAGGAGGTGATGATCAAAGGAGAAATTGAAGAGGTTGTTTTAATGAGACCTTTGAAGGAAGCTAGAAACTATTTCAGAGAATTGGACCATGATAGCTGAAGACTTCCATCACCGATGGTGCAGCAGAGGGAGAAAAGGGCGTGGGGCAGAGCAGGGCGGGGGAAAACGCATTAGGCCAGAATCAAAAGTGAAATATGTTGCCTGGGATATAGAGCTAGTTGGATGGAGCAAAGCCTTAAGAGGGAATTTTTAAAAGAGGGTCACAATTTTTCAAATCAATAGGCAATGAGTGGGGAAATCTCAGCAAGGCCAGGGATGATAGATGATCAAAAACAGTATGAGATAGGATGCAGTCAGTGACATTCTGGGAGAGTTAGTTTGAGAGTTAGGAGCTCTGGAGACCAGAAAGGCGAGCTTTGGAGAAAGAGTCAGGCATAAGTGACTGTTTCAGCAGGACGAATAGGAATGGCGGAGGTGTTGGAGGTGGAAATGGGTGGTCTTAGTGACGTTTGAGATGTGGGATTTGAAGTTCAGTTCAAGGTTAAACATGATTCCAAGGCTGAACGCCATCAGGTTTAGCCTGAGGATAGTAAGTTGCTTTTTTAAAATGTATTCCTGGGATGTGGGCATCGCTGGCAAGGCCAGCATTTATCGCCCTTGAGAAGTTGGTGGTGATCCACCTTATACAACTGAGTGGTTTATTAGGCTATTTCAGAGGGCAGTTAAGAGTCAACCACATTGCTGAAGGTCTAGAGTCATAATATATAGGCCAGACCAGGTAAGGGCGACAGATTTCCTTCCCTAAAGGATATTAGTGAACCAGATGGGTTTTTACAGCAATCTGGTAGTTTTATGGTCACCATTACTGATACTAGCTTTTTATTCCAGATTTTATTTTAATTAACTGAATTTAAATCCCCCAGCTGCCGGGATTTGAACTCATGTCCCCAAATATCATTAATCTGAGGCCTCTGGAATACTTGTCCAGTAACATAACCACTATGCTACTGTACCCCATGCTGCAGGTGAAAACTCCAACTCATCATCATCATAGGCAGTCCCTCGAACGAGGATGACTTGCTTCCACACCAAAAGGGATGAGTTCACAGATGTTTCAATGAAGGATCCAATATTCCAGTCCTGAACTCCAGGGCGGAAGATGCCTGTGCGTGGATTTTTTTTTAGCATGTGGTGACTGTTGCACATCAGCCATCACATGGGCTTGACAGAGCTAGGCCTTTATCCAGTGGCAAGGGTTAACCAGGACAACTGAAGACCTGCTCTGCTGCACGGACCTAGTGCGCCACAAATCGCAGTGTGGGCTGGCCTGTGCCCTCAGCTCTTCTGGGCCCCGTACTATAATTTGCCGCACCTCCGCTACGACCTTCCCGCTCCTCCACTGTTCCTGGGCCCTGTCGATGTTCCAGCCCATGCTCTAACCGGCGACCTGGGCCTTGATGACATCACCCAGTCACCCACCTCAAAGTCTTCGCACACTTGGGACGACTCGCACTGGAAGCTATAGTGGCATGCTCCAGCTCTTTATACTCCCGACCTGCGGCGGTGTCCTCTTGCAGTTGGGGTAGCCCATGATGTTGCAGGGGCCCGGCGCTCCAGCTGTATATATTCCCGACCTGCAGTGGTGAAAACTCCAACTAGTGGTCACGTGTTACATCATAGAAAAGGAGAAAGTCTTGTTTCAGCTGTTCTTCTATGCCTTTAGTGCCCAGATCAAGAGCAAGATTGATAGAGCCCCAAGGAACAGATCACTTTGCACAAAAGCCACAGAATGCTTTTTGTGGGGTTACCACAAACTGGACTATTAAGATAATTTATTCTCCTTCTCAAAAGTTACCATGTTCTCAATATGAAGGACGACTACTATAATAGACCCCCGAGTGTGACCCAAGAATGCCGTAAGATTGTTGGATTTAATAAGATAGATTCAGCACTCTCACACTCCCAGCTGGCAACTTCACTCAAAAAGAGCTAAAGTTACAACACTGTAGCACTGATTCTCCAAGCTGCGTTCTCCTTGAGCAACTCTCCCCGTCAGAAGTGCAGAAAATCTGAATTTACTCAAGTGCGTCACAGCTTCCTGCGTGTACTGTTTTTAGAACAAAATGGAAAAACAAGTAATATGGAGCGATTCTGACATTTTTTAAGGTATGTTCACATATGCCAGGTTTAAATTCTGTTTCATCAATTGCCCCAAAGTACTTTGAACAATACATCCATATTTACCTCTGTGAGCCTTATAAGAGACTCCAGCTGTCTTGTGGTAATTGGAGTGCTATCTGGGCCTTGATTTTGTCTCCTCAACTCCAGATAAAACTCTTGAAGTACTTGAGCTGCTTCAATGGATAACTTTGGACAAACATAATGACGGGCGTATCCTACATATTTTCTTAGTAATTGATGAGGAATAGGATCAAAATTTTCACCAGGGCAAACCTTTTAAACACAAATACTTTGGATCAGAATGTTACACAGCGGAGAACACAAACTATTAGATTTCTGTTTGTAGTCAATCATAGAAAAAGATACGGTGTGAAAATATCAAAACTTTTAGACACTTGTTTCAAGATCAAAATTCTACTCATCTGGAGTCTAGTAGCACCTTAAAAACCACACTGATAATTTAAATCAAATGCAAGTTTTATTGGCCAGTATTCTATTATCTGTATCTCTAATTTACTACATCTGTGTGGTTTCCCATTTCTTGTCAGAATTGGGAGTGGAACATATTTGCACTTTCAGCACTTAATGACAGATCAAGTAAATCACAGCCAAATACAGAGAAAACTCCCTTTACATAGATTCATTGATCTACCTTAACCTCAACCTTAGAAAAACATCACTTAAAGCACCAATAGGATTTTTCCATTTCCTTTACCATCCACCATTGAATGAAACTGTTAAACTGTGCTAACTGTGGGTAATTTTGTGCCGTAACTCCACACCCATTAAGAACTCACTTCACCCCATCAGTTCACCCCACTGTAATATCCATTTCCCCAGCTAATTCTCAGTTCTAAATTTTGCATTATTAGTATCAATACATTTTTTGCTTTTCCAGCTTCTCCACATCATGTCAGTTTTGCTTAGTTGATAGAGATTTGCTCCCAAATTAGGAGTATATAAATTCATGCTCCACTCCCCAGCAATTGAGCACATAATTTAGCCCCAAGGTAGAGCTGCTTTGGCAGAGATATTGCCCTTCAAATTAGGTATTAAACTAAAACTCCATCTCCCAGTCTCATTCGTTCACATGGATACTAAATATCCCATGGCATTATTCAAAGAACAAATGAAAAGACTTGCATTTATATTGTGCCTTTCACAACCTCAGGATACCAAACTTCTCCAGCTATCCTGAAGTTTTCCCAGTGTTCATGACAGATCATTAATCTCATTGTTATTTGTGGGATCTTATGTGCAAAATCACTGTTGTATTTCTTGCACTCAAGTCATTTACTTCAAAAGTATTTCATTGTAGGTGAAGCACGGAGACATTTCTAGCAGGCATAAGTGCTGTTTAAATACAAGTCTTTCTTTTTCCTTTCTCCCCCGCATCTTAATGATTTTATTGTATTTATTTCTGTTTTGAAGTATTTTGGTGTTCAGGAAGTCCTTGGCACAACACAATAGTGAATCGGTATACTGTGCCTTTCTGATGGCCAAGAGATTTTACTTCCATTTTGGACAATTAGGCGGTGGGAGTCACTGCCAGGATGCTGACTTATACATGACTATAAGCGTATTATAAAATACACTAATTATACAGTCACACAAATCATTTCTGGTTTCACTATTTCACAATTACTGCACATTTCTGTACCTTTAATCTTTCAGATAAGGGTCTATCTGAAGCAATTTCAAGTAAGGAAGTATTAGTATCTTGTGTGCTTTGACGTGAAACTGTGGCACTGCTCAAGACGGTTTTCTTCCCAGCATGCAAGGCCATGACATGTTCTGAAAGAAGGTTGTCATGATCTTCGTTTGGAGTATCAAGCAGAATAAATACCAAATCGAATCTTGAAAGTAGGGCACTGCCCATCCTGAAACATTAAACATAAATAATGAAAGTTATCTCACATGTGAATAGTACTATTTGTAAGATATTTCTGTATTCCTTTTATCCTGTAGAAATAGCACAACATACAATTCATACTGGTCAGCAATACATTGCTTAATATTCCTCTATGCTGGAAGAAAAATAATTTCCAATGAATATGCTTTGCAAGCAAATTAAAAACTATGATGCGTGGCTTCAGAGAGAGTTGAGAATTTTTTGTTAAACTGATAGACTATTGGCTTTTTATTCCACTTTTAAATTTACTTTCAGCCTTAAACACCCCAAATGTAACTCCCATTGGCCAGTTACAAAGATTGACCTTGAGTTACTTCCATAAAATGTAACTTTGCTTTTTCCTTCAAACTCCAGCTGCTGTCTCCCTCTGACAGTACAGCTGATACAAGAAATTCACTGCGAGACAAATCATAGGGAGAAATACATGTCCTACTGTTCTATAATGCAGTTTTGGGAGGACCACCACACTACCACTAAATGGTGAGTTTCTGTCTTTTCATATTACCCAAATTGCCAATGCAGAAAATAATTATACAAGCACAACCTACTTTAAGTTCTCAGAGACTGTTTTAGCTTTACTGTAGTGGCCTCCAACTGGATTAGCAGCAGCAAGGATTGATGTTCTGGCAGGCAAATTGCAAACAATTCCAGCTTTGGCTAGACTGATACTCTGTTGCTCCATGGCTTCCAGTAAGGCTTGATGCTGGTTTCCCATTTTATCAAATTCATCAATGCAGCAAATGCCTGAAATAGATCAGAAACAATTCAGCAAAGTACATTTTCCTAATTATAACAGAAATTTCAATTTTCCCAAAATAAATGAGTAATTCTAGTGGCTTCTGGCAAAGCAATAACCCCAAAGTAACATTGTTGCAATTGTTTAGGGATAAGATGGAAAAAAAGAAAATATTCACATTCCTAAAGTATATAATGAAAGCAGACAATTACAATTTGAGTGACAATTAAACACAGATACTGATGGTCAAGCTGAAAGGCCTAAATATTCTCCTAGCAAAAAGCACCCAATCTGTCATGTCTGGCAGAGCCAAATCCCCACTCCTATACATAGGTGGTGGACTGATTATAGAATCTTACAGTACAAAAGGAGGCTAATTGGCCCATCATGCATGTGTCAGCTCTTTGCAAGAGCAGTCCAATTTAGTCCAAGACACAACTTTATCCCATAATCCTGCAAATTAGTAGGCTTCAAATACATGTCCAATTGCCTTTTGAATGCTTCTATGGAATCTGATTCCACCATTCTTTCAGGTAGACATTTCAGATCTTAACAACCCTCTGAAAAAAATTCTCATTTCCTCTCTAATTCTTTTGCCAAATATTTTAAATCCATGGCCTCTGTTTATCAGCCCACTTGGCAGAGGAAAGTTTCTCCCTACTTGCTCTATCGAAACCCCTCATAATTTTGAATGCCTCTATTAGGTCTCCCCTTAACCTTCTCTGCTCTAAGGAAAACAATCTCAGCTTCTCCAATCTTTCCATATAACTGAAGTCCCTCATCCCTGGTATCATCCTGGTAATCCTCTGTACCCTCTCCAAGGCCTTAATATCCTTCCTAAAGCCCGGAATTATACATAGGTTGTGATCTAACTAGTGATTTGTAAAGCTTTAGCACGACTTCCTTGCTTTTGTATTCAATGCCATTATTGACAAAGCCAATTATCTCATCTGCTTTCTTAACTGCCTCAATAACTTGCCCTGCCACCTTCAACAATTTATGAATATGCACTCCCAGGTCCCTCGGTTCTTGCACACGCCTCAATATAGTACCATTTAGATTATACTGCCTCTCCATACTATTCCTCCCAATGTGCATCACTTCACACTTATCCACATTAAATTGCATCTGCCATGCGTCTGCCCATTTCACCAGTGAAATGGTCCTCCTGAAATCTGCTGCTTTCCTACTCATTATTTACTACAATGCCAAGTTTGGTATCATCCGCAAAGTTTGAAATTGTACTCCCTATACCCAAGTGCAGGTCATTTATATATAACAAGAAAAGCAATGGTCCTAATTTTGACCCTTGGGGGACCCCACTGCATATTTCTCTCCAGTCAGAAAAACATCTATTTCTCATATCCCTTAGCCAATTACGATATCATTGATCAAACAACAGAGCATATTTAGTCACAAGGCAAATTCCAGAAAAGGTAGGATCCACTTGATTGAAGCTTTTCAAATATATGAAAATATAAATTATAAAAGTGATTAAACAGGAACAAAGAATGGAATATAAAATAGCTTAGATTTTTTAAAAAAGGAAAAAAGTTTGAGGAATAAGAATGAATGCAATGGCAGAAGGGTTTGTAGCTTGTAGGAAATAGGTTTCAGAACAAATAGCACCAATGGCTGACTTGAGGGATATAATAACGAGAACCTGCAATAAGGAAAACAAAGACAAGCCTAACTGGTACCTCTCAATAGTTTAAAATTAACAGATGACATAGGTCCAAATCAAATCCCAATCTTTCAGCATGCAGCGAAAAAATCTAACTGCAAATGCAAATATCTTTACTACAGCTGTGAACATACAGAGCTGGAGTTTCCTTTTTGAGAATGTAGTATTTCCCCACCCCACAGACCAAGTAGTCAGATTGAATCAATTTTACAATTAATTTCCTAAGCACCTAGCCAAGTACCGTAGTCAGAAATACTCCCAATACACATGTACTTTGTAGTTCATGACTGCGTAATTAGCTATGCATTCGGTCATCACCATATATCCAATTTGTTAATTACCTTGATCACCAAGTACAAGAGCCCCTGCTTCCAATGCAAAATCTCCTGATCCGCTGTCCCTTGATAAAGTTACAGTCAGTCCAGAAGTGGTGCTGGTGTTACCACAGACATATACTCCTCGTGGGGCAATATTGCACACTGCCTAAGAATAACATTGCAAATGGGCACTTGAGCATAACATATGGCTAAATAAAATATAGCGAAATACACTTATCTGCAAAGTGCATAATTTGCACCACAGTTTTGAAGACAATAAGTAGAACCAAAACATCAAACATGCACCTGATGTATTTTGAAAATCAAATATTAAATCTGAGCACTGGTTATATTTGTAATATTTTATAGTACATTATTTCTCCTTTTGAGTAATATTCTCAACATCATGAACTACACATCAATTCAAATAAAATCCCTATCTATAGTTATTTCAACAACAAATTCTATTCCACAGGAAATGTCTGCCTAAAATGGAAGCTGTTACAAAATGACTTTATGGCATAAGGAATTCTGTGTAATACAGATTTATATTTCAGTGTTGTCCACAATCTCTTCTATTTTTAATCCACAAGAATGGAATATAAATCACAACTTTGTCCACTTATACTTTTTCTTGAAAATATAGTTGTTGTGTATCTGTAAAGCATGCACTCCCATGTTCCGCCACCAGGGAGCCCATCCCCTGAAGTCCCAAGGGATCCCAGCATTCCTTGGGAGCACTGTATATAAGACGGCCCCTAAGGCCTGTTCCTCACTCTGGAGTATCTTATTAAAGACTGAGGTCACTGTTACTTTAACCTCCCTGTGTGCAGCCTCATCTGTGTTAGGAACACACTAATAGTTAACTTTCATCAGGCAGAATTGAGCATTTTTCTAATACAAAAGTAAAGGCCTTGAAATTACTGAGATATTAACATATGAGCATTTAACACATTCATCAGAAATTTCTTCCTCTGCTTCTTTTAAAGTAGTGAGGGATGCAAAACATCAAATGGAATAATTGTGATTTGTTTCATCATCGTCATAGACGGTCCCTCGAACATACCAAAAGGGATGAGTTTGCAGATGTTTCAATGAAAGACCTGATATTCCAGTCCTGAACTCCAGGGGTGGAAGATGCCTGTGTGTGTATTTTTTTAACATGTGACCGTTGCACATCAGTCACCACATGGGCTTGGCCTTTATCCAATGGCAAGCATTAACCAGGAGGACTGGAGACCTGCTGGCTTGTGCTGCCCCTGGGCTCTCGGCTCTTCTAGGCCCTGTACCCTCATTTGCCGCACCTTCGCCACGATCTCTCGCTGTTCCTCCGCCACAAAACATTCGCCGCACCTCTGCCACGATTTCTCACCGCACCTTCGCACCAAACATTCACCACACCTCCGCCACGATCACTCGCCAAATCTCAGCAATGATCTCTCACCGCTCCTCTGCCCTGATCATTTGTCGCATTTCTGCCTCGATCTCTCACCGCTTCTACGCCTCAAACATTAGCTGCACTACTGCCACGATCTCTCGACACTCATCCGCCCGACCTTCCTGCTCCTCTGCTGTACCTGGGCCCCGCCGATGTTCCTGCCCACGCTCCAAACGGCGACCTGGGTTTTGATGACACCCAGTCGCCCACCTCGAAGTCGTCGCACACTTGGAGCAGCTCGCGCTGGAAGTTGTAGTGGCATGCATCAGCTCTTTTATCCTCCCGACCTGCAGTGGTGTCCTCTCGCATGTCGGGGTGGCCCATAGGCGAGGTCAACAACACAGAGACATAGAGAATAAACTTCCAGGATTCGATTTGTTCTTTTTGCCTAATTTGCTCACCACAATCTACATTGGGATCAGGTCTAGGTAAGCCTGCCTCACTTGGAAACTGAATGTTATCCAGTGGAATTGAACTAAGCTGAACAGTAGAAAGCACCAATGTTTCCATAATGTGTGCAGCACTGTGGATCTCAGTGGGGCAGTCAAGCACGGAGGTATTACAACTGGGCTCAGCAGGGGACAGGAACAAAATAAATCAGCCAGGGCTCCTGCTTCCGATCACGGTCAGCCACTCCTGCTACAAAGTTCAGCTGTATGGATACCAATTCCAGGCATTTGAATACTTAATCAGATGTCCTCCTTGGTCTAACAGTGTGCCAACACTCACAAAAGAATGGGTACTTGAACAAGATATCAGAGGACAGTTGACACTCCTGCAACTGTTCCCCAGTAGGAATCCATATCGTAGGTGGAAAAAACATTGAAGACATTTTATTTTAAACAAACACTGATTTATACACGTTTGAAAATCCTTACATTTTGCCTATGGAGGAGATTTTTGTACTTGATAACTTTACTTGCCTGTAACATTTGGCTCTTTCCAAGTCCAGGATCACCAACTATAAGCACATGAGGATCACCTCGGATAGGAATGCGATTTTTATCATCCACATATTTTTGGCAGCCTCCAAAGAGTGCCAGTGCCAATCCTGCTTTGACAAGCTGCGAAAAAAACATCTGCTTATTGGGAGCTTTCATTCAATAAAACACAATAATAAGTTGTCTGAGCGCAAAAAGTAATTGTATTATTAATCATTTATAAATTAATGGTAGCTTTCTTATTGTACTGACACTCACCTCATGACCATATATAGCAGGACACAATGAACTGCGAAAAAAAATAAAGACTTTAGTTGCCTTTCAAAATGATACTAAACAACGGTTTTAAAGAAAGAGGATACAACATACTTAACAAATAATTTGAAAAGGTTTTCTTCAGCCTGAATCTCTTGAATTGCATAAAGCTCTTTAAGTGTAAACTCCATGGAGGCCGTTTCACCAGATACCTCTTCAGAATTCACATTCCTCCGTCCTTTACCATTACTAATAGAGTTGGCCTCAATATACAAAAAGAACATGCACTTGTCATCTTTGTTTCTTGTCTTCCCTAAAAAGATAAGTCAAACAGAATAATTAATACATATATACATAAATACAGGAAATAGTGGGGTAGTAATTTATTAGGCCCTGTTTTAGAGCACATAACTGACAGCACACTTCCAGTGGGTGCCCAAATCAGGAGATACCTAGGCGCGACAGAAATTGGGCCTTAGGCCTCATTTTTAAATTACAGCGCCCTGCCAATGCCTGCCGTGCCTCCAGAGGTAGCTCACCGCTTTGCTGTGTTCCAATTTGACCAGCCTGTCTCACTGGCAGAGGCCTACAGCCAAGACTGGGGGGTGAGGGAGAAACAGGAGGGGGAAATTGCCCGGGCCAGCAACAGCCCGCAGTATTCACGTGGAGACTCATGCTCTTCTGGCTCCACGTTATGGTACAAAAGTTCCGTGGCTGTTTCTTCAGCGCCAGTTCAGACTGTTCATAACAAATTTCACAAACGGGTCGTGAAACGGGCTCGGGGCCCTCATTTCAATATTGGAAAGAGGCCTACGCTCGTTTGAGGCAGCCACCGGGGCCCCATTAAAGAAAAGGCCCTGACGAATTTGGCATTGGCCCAAGTGCACGTTTAGGCGTCACTGCTACCCATTGATTTCAAATGTACTGGAGGTGTTACCAACTCAAGGAATTTAATCAATTAACAGATAAGCAGTTCTCCTGGAAAAAGCTCAGTACCCTGTATCACTTTAGTCCCAACCACTTATTTTGATTCAGGGATTGTGCTGATAGTTATGATGATAACCATTAGTAACATATATCTTTTTTTATATCCTGCCAAAAATGAAATAGTAGTGGCCACATGCATACATTACACAGGCTCACACAGGTTGGAATGTATTTCCAAACTGCAACACAGCTTGGTGATTCAGATAATTTTGCAAAATTCACAGGATGTGAACCACATGATGGCTAACTGCCTTGCAACACGCTCCAATCAATCAGTTCTCCAACATAAATGTTCTCTTAGCAGCACCAGCCAGGACTATCCTTTCTTGGTTTGGGCACCGCCAGATCAGCATCCAGGTTGATATGAAGTGGCAACTTCTGGGTAAGCCAGTATAACCACTCTAGGGCACATCAGTAATCTACATCATTAGAACAGTGCCAGGTGAAAGAGAATACTTAAAATGGCAGTTCTCCACAGCAACGGAAATTAGTTATAAAAATCAACACTACCCGAGTTATGTTACATTTTATAGATTGGTACATGGAAATTTATACTGGAAATACTCCACTGAACTCGTTCCAACTCCTTTAAACTATTTCCATACCTTTTCTCCTATTGATATAAAATGTAGAGAATAGGAGATGGAGATCTTACAATACGAGCTGAAGGGGTAGAAGACAGAATTAGTTGAAATTGTAATGAGTCATTTGGCAATGGCTCTCCAGTGAAATTATCTTAAATAGTTTTGGTGCATAAAACAGTACAAGTTCAGAACTAATGGCGGGAATTTTTTTCATTAGAAGTCACAGGTGCATATGTCGTGGACAGCAAACAAAAGGTGTACAGTTTGTGTGAACTTCAGTCATACCTTCATTACTGTTTGCCACCTTGACAATCCCTGTGACAGTTACCATGTCTCCTGGAACACAACAGTCTACCAAGTCCTGGATAAGCTCGCATTCTATAGTTCGAGGGATTCTCCCAGCCTCTCTCTTATCATCTGATGTAAGCTCCTGCAGTCTTTAAAAAAACAAACATATACACAAATTATTAAATGGGAAAAGATCTTTCCATATTAAAACAGACAATTATTTATGTGTGGCAAAAGTAAATTATCTCTCGTATTTAAAAAAAACATATTCCTTGCAATGTTCCCTCTAATTTTTTTTGGTGCAGTCCCTTTAACTGGCTGCACTGCCCATTTAAATTTTCACACATGCACTGTTTCTTCCACTGCAAAACCGATGAGCGACCTACGCGGGACCACTCGACCATTGTGCGGCCGCTCGCCTTAACAGCAATGTTGATTCCTGAAGACCCAGCAATTCTATAGCATCCCAGCTACAAACTGCAATTCTCTAAATAGAGATACCAATACTGAAGTTTTACATCACTGATGCAACTAAAGTGAGAGGATGAATATTTGAACCTACACAATGCCATGTTCCATTAATCTATTATATATTAGAAATGGTACATGTTCACAACACAGTGAGTGTTATGTATGTAAACTTTACTAGTGTGTAAGACATGCCACCAGGGGGCGCACCTGTTGGAGATCCAAGGGTCACCTGCACACCCCGGGCAAGCAGGTATAAAAGGCAGTCTACCATGCTGCTTCCTCACTCTGGAGTTACATTAAAGAAACCATGGTCACAACAGTTTGAGCTTACAGTATACAGTATTGTGGAGATATTCTGAACATAACAATTGGCGACAAGTAACAGATCACGAACTTTCACGCAGTTATGGCTGCCATTGGTATTCTTGAGAGATGTCGCCGACCTAAGACGCCTTGCGGGGCCGTGCGAATTTGCTGGATTTTTGGGGGAAATGTTGTGGGACTTTTTTGTGCTTGGAATCGGCCACGAGGTCACTCTTCGCAAACTGCTGTCTGCCGAATCCCCAGATCTGAGCAAGGCCATCACAATAGCCCAGGCTTTCATGTCCACGAATGGTAACACTAAACAGATATCTTTGCAGCATCAACGCTCATCGGCAAGTACTGTGCATAAAATAACGCCTTCAGCAGGCAGAACTGTACATGGCAGGGCCTACACGCCTGCAGAGGCCAGACCTAAGATGACTCAGTGTCCACTGTGGGGCGTGAATGCGAATCCATTAACACCATGTTGGCGCTGCAGGAGCAATCATAGAGCCCATCAATGTCGATTCAAGCACTACGTGTGCAAGGGCTGTGGAACAATCGGGCACCTCCAGCGAATGTGCAAACGTAGTGCGACTCACCACGTGGCAGAGTCGGCAGAAGATGACCGATCCGGCGCAGATCACACTGAACGAGTAAGAGAGGCAACTCAACCTGAGGCTGAAGAGGAAGTGTATGGGGTTCACACCAAAAGCCCTCCGATAATGTTGAAAGTCAAATTAAACGGCATTCCAGTTTCCATGGAATTGGACATGGGGGCGAGTCAGTCAATTATGAGCCAGAAGACTTTTGAGAAGAAACTGTAGGGCAACAAGGCAAAAAGGTCAAAACTAAGCCCAATTCATACAAAGCTGCGCACGTACACCCAAGAGCTCATACCAGTCATTGGCAGTGCGGCAGTGAAGGTATCGTACGATGGAACTGTGCATGATTTATCATTATGGATTGTACCAGGCGATGGCCCAACGCTGTTCGGCAGAAACTGGCTCGGAAAGATCCGATGGAATTAGGACATCAAAGCACTGTCTTCGGTGGGTGACGCCTCGTGCGCCCAAGTGCTAAACAAATTCCCATCGTTATTTGAGCCAGGCATCGGCAACTTCACAGGCGCCAAACTGCAGATCCATCTAGTCCCTGATGCACGGCCCGTTCATCACAAGGCCCGAGCGGTTCCATATATGATGCAAGAGAAAGTCGAGATCGAGCTGGACAGACTTCAACGAGAGGGAATCATATCGCCAGTCGAGTTCAACAAGTAGGCCAGTCCAATTGTTCCGGTGTTGAAGAGCAACAGGACGGTCATAATCTGTGGGAACTACAAGGTAACGATCAACCGAATCTCGTTACAGGACCAGTACCCAAAGCAAATGACCTGTTCGCAACGCTAGCAGGGGGGGGGGGGGAAGTCGTTCACCAAGCTGGATCTAACCTCTGCTTACATGACACAGGAGCTGGCTGAACCTTCGAAAAAATTGACGTGCATCAACACGCACAAAGGACTGTTCATATACCACAGATGCCCTTTTGGGACTCGCTCGGCTGTGGCCATCTTCCAGAAGAACATGGAGAGTCTGCTGAAATTGGTTCGACGCACTGTGGTGTTTCAAGACGACATCCTGATCACTGGTCATAACACCACCGAACACTTGCACAACCTGGAAGAGGTTCTAAAGTGACTGGACAGAGTGGGACTCAGGCTGAAACGCTCCAAGTGTGTTTTCCTGGCGCCAGAAGTCGAATCTTTGGGGAGAAAGATTGCGGCGGACGGCATCAGACCCACGGACTCTAAGACGGAGGCCATCAAGAATGCACCCAGACCACAGAATGTGACGGAGCTGCGTTCGTTCCTGGGACTCCTCAACTATTTTAATAACTTTCTACCAGGGTTGAGCACTTTGCTGGAATCTTTGCATTTATTGCTACGCAAGGGTGACGATTGGGTTTGGGGTAAATCTCAAGAGACAGCCTTTAATAAGGCCAGAAACCTGCTATGTCATAACAAGTTACTTGTATTATATGACCCGTGTAAACGTTTAGTACTAGCTTGTGATGCATCTTCGTATGGGGTCGGTTGCGTGTTACAGCAAGTCAATGTGTCAGACAAACTGCAACCGGTTGCATATGCGTCCAGAAGTTTATCTAAGGCTGAAAGAGCCTACAGTATGGTTGAGGAAGAAGCATTAGCATGCGTATATGGGGTTAAGAAAATGCACCAATACCTATTTGGACTCCGGTTTGAGCTTGAAACCGACCACAAACCGCTTACTTCACTGCTCTCAGAAAGCAAAGGTATCAACACCACTGCTTCGTCCCGCATCCAAAGATGGGCACTAACACTATCTGCGTATGACTATGTAATCCGCCACAGACCAGGCACGGAGAACTGTGCTGATGCCCTCAGTCGGCTACCATTGCCCACCACCGGGGTGGAAATGGCGCAACCCGCAGACTTGCTTCTTGTAATGGATGATTTTGAGAATGTGCGGTCACCCGTCACGGCAGATCAGGACCTGGACTAGCCAGGACCCTGTGCTATCACTAGTAAAAAGCTGCGTCCTTAATGGGAGCTGGTCGGCTATCCCAGGGAAATGCAAGACGAAATTAAGCCGTTTTACCGACACAAGGATGAAATGTCCATCCATTTGGATTGTCTCCTATGGGGGAATCACATGGTTTTGTCAAAAAAAGGCAGAAAAATGTTTATACGCGACCTACACTGCCACCCAGGCATAGTCATGATGAAGGCTATCGCCAGGTCGCACGTTTGGTGGCCCGGCATTGACTCGAAATTGGAGTCATGCGTACACCAATGTAACACTTGCTCAAAGTTGAGCAATGCACCAAGGGAGGCCCCACTGAGTCTGTGGTCATGGCCCTCCAAACCGTGGTCCAGGGTCCATGTAGATTTCGCTGGCCCCTTTCGAGGAAAGGTGTTCCTTGTAGCAGTGGACGCTTACTCTAAATGGATTGAATGTATAATAATGTCATCATGTACGTCCACTGCCACCATTGAAAGCCTCCGGGCCATGTTCGCCACCCATGATTTGCTTGACGTCCTTGTTAGTGACAATAGACCATGTTTCATCAGCTCAGAATTCAACGAGTTCATGACCCGCAATGGCATCAAGCATGTCAGGTCTGCCCCGTTTAAGCCCGCATCCAATGGTCAAGCGGAATGGGCAGTCCAAACTACCAAGCAGAGCTTGAAACATGTGACGGACGGTTCCTTGCAGACCCGGTTATCTCGGGTCCTGCTCAGACGCGACCCCACTCGCTTATTGGTGTTCCCCCTGCAGAATTGTTAATGAAGAGAGCACACAAAACCAGGCTCTCCTTAGTCCACCCAGATCTCAATGATCATGTAGAAACCCGGCGTCACTGGCATGTGTACCACGATCGCACAACTGTATCGCGTAACATTGAGGTTAATGTCCCTGTGTTTGTTCTTAATTACGGACATGGTCCCAAATGGGTTGCTGGCACTGTTTTAGCCAAGGAGGGGAATAGAGTGTTTGTTGTCAAATTTTTGAATGGACAAACGTGCAGATAGCATTTGGATCAGACCAAACTGCGATTCACTGACAACCAAGAACAGTTTGAAGAGAATATTACCATCATTGATCTACCAACACACACCTAACATGCAACCGACCTCGCTGTCAACCACAAGGATGAACCCACCATGCCCGACAGTCTGATCAGACCAGCCATGCTGCAGTGCAGCAATGATCCGATCAACTCACCCATGCCAGGACTTCAACTCAGGCGATCAACCCGGGAACGTAGAGCACTGGATCGCCTCAACTTGTAAATAACTTGTGTCTAAGAATTTTTGGGGGGGGGGGGGAGGGGAGTGATGTTATGTATGTAAACTTTACTTGTGTGTAAGACTTGCCACCAGACGGCGCACCTGCTGGAGACCCAAGGGTACCTGCACACCCCGAGCAAGCAGGTATAAAAGGCAGTCTACCATGCTGCTTCCTCACTCTGGAATTACATTAAAGAGACCAAGGTCACAACAGTTTGAGCTTACAGTATACAGTCTTGTAGAGTTATTCTGAACATAACAGTGAGCACGTCACTGATGATGTGAGTATACAATTATCTGATAGGGCCACCTAAAGCAAAAATATTTGAAGCACCTTTGGAGACACGAAAGGGACGAAAAAAATTTAAACTTTTTTGAGGAAAAATAATCTGCTTCACCTCAATCAAATGACTAGTTATTTAAAGAATGATGTGAAAGATACCTGCGGCTGAAGAAAGCTTGCAAAAGTCAGTGCTCTCAATGTCTCCAACCGTCCCCCACCAGCCGAGGCAAAAGCTGGTTTCTGGAGCACGCATTTGTTGAAGCAAATTATACACCCCACCCCTTTCCCACCCAATGGAACAATCAATCGTCTCTCCCACAATGAGGCCAAATCACGGCCGCACCTTCCTCCCCCCCGCCAAATGAATTTTTTTAATTCCCAGTGACTCTTGCCCCCTCCCCACCCCACCTCTCCAAATCTGCTTCCTCTCCTATCTCAGTTCAATCATCCCCACATCCTCTAACCCTGCTTGACCTAAAAATTATCTCTGTTCTTGATTGGGAAACGTAATGAGAGATCACCCAGTTATTTTATTTAAGTGCCAAATATTTCAATTCTTCTGAACTCTGAATTTTCCTTGCAGTCCTTCTACTGTTAGAAACAGAATATAATAGTCTTAAATAAATACTACTATATAACTCTCCTATTGAAAGCACCAAATAGAATCACAATGCCACCCAGGTCAGTTTGGTCAGCTGGATTGAATGATAATGTATTTATTTTTTTTAAACTGGAAATACAGAAAATGCAAAGATCTTCAATCAAAAGTTCACTTACTTGATAGATTGCCAGTCTACAGTAACTGTTAATGGAGAACGTCTATTCGGTATAAATGATCGACTGCGACAATCTGGCGCTAAACACTGTAAAATAATTTGAAATTAGCTTTCTCAAATAACTCCAAATTTATCAATATTTTTTTCTCTCTAATATGATAGTGCAATACCTTTGTAGGGAGTGTGTATTTTCCATCAGGAAGAGGTAGACTCTGAACATCTCCACATGTATTACATGTAAAGGCCATTCTAGTGCAGAAAGGCTTGACATTGCTGACACGGACAACTGTTCCACGTAGAGATACATATTTTCCATAGCAGTTAGCTCGTAAATATTTCAACGATGTCAAAGGCTCATAGTTATAGACCCTAAAATGTATACACTTTGCATGAGATTTATGTGTTTATTTTAATAAAGTAAAAATGGTACATCTTGTATATGTTTTCATCATAATTTGGTGTTACACATTGTACGCAAATCATTTGCAATTTATTGTTTTATGAACACAAAATTTGAGCTCATGATAAATCACAATTGAACAGGTAGGTGCCATATCAATAGCAAACTGTAAACAGTTATTTAAATTAAAAATGAACATACTTTTCTATATTATAAAAATAGCACATCTAGCACACAAGTCCTCTCCAGCATATTCAAATTTTTGCTTTGCATTAAAAAAAAGTATCAAGACAGTAATTTGACCCAGAAACCATGTAATCTCTGAGTGACTTTACAAATCACAAAAAAGACGTAATTGTGATCAAACTTTGAACTTATCCTGTTTTAACTTTACAGTGCTTACTAAAGCCATCACTTTAGGTTCCCACTGAACACACCGCTGCCTTACCAAGGACTTCACCACCTCCCCAGCTGCTTGCTCAGGCTGAACCAGACTGTACAGAATGCCAGCATCCTGTGCTGACAATGACCTTTGGCCTCCCAGCTCACCCCGTTCCATTCAATGTCAGCATTCTGTTCGACCCAGAATTAAGCTTCAAACTCCAATCCTATCCATCACCAAAGTGCTTACATGTACCTTTGCAACATCACACACCTCTGCCTCTGCCTTACCTCCACTCTCCATAAATTCCATCTGAACCACCTGCATCCTGCCCCAATTTCATTACACATTGCAATACCTGCATATTTTCCTCATAGACTCAAAACACACAATGAATAATTCAATTTTTAACTTATCCATACCTACAAAAACAACTTGTATTTATGCTATACATTTATGTAGAAAACATCTCGAGGCACTTTAGAGAGGCAAGACAAATAAAGGTACAAGAAACAAATGTCGACCAATGGAGGGAGGAGGGGTAGGAAGTGATTAGGAGAGGTGACCAAAATCTTGGGCACAAAGTTGAGTTTAGAGAAGGTTTTTAAATGGAGAGAAAGGAAATGGAGCACCAGAGGGGGAAAGGAATAGAGTGATGTGGCCAGAGAGGATATGGGTTAGTAGCTCAGTTTGGCATTGAATAAGGACAGAAAGGTTTAGTCTGAGACATTGGTCAGGGAGGAGAATGCGATCTGTGAATGGAAGCAGAATTTATTAGACCAGAGATGACGGCTTTGGTGTTCCTAATGTTCAGTCAGAGGACGTTTTGGCACATCTATAATCTTGATGTTGGTCAGGCAGTCTGATGCGTTTGTGGTTTGTGGGAAGAGTTGGAGAGGCAATGCTATGTATCATCAGCATATATATGGAAGTTGACTCAGTGCCTGAAGATGATGTCACCAATGGCATGATGAGGAGAAACAGGAGAGGACAAAGGAAAGATCCTTGTGAGATTCCAAAAAGGTGATGCTGCTGAAACAGGAAGACAAACTATTGCTGGATATGTATTCAAATAGGTAGGAGTGAAACCATGCAAGGGTAACCCTATAGAATAGAACAGAAGCGACACTATGGAAAGAATGGTGCAGTCAACCATATCAAACACCATCGACGAAGAGGGATTGTGCACCATGGTTATAAAGGATATCATTTGTGATTTTGGCCACAGCAGTCTTAGTGGTGCGAAAAGGGCAGATGCCAGATGAAGGGATCTGAACAGGAAGTTTAGGGAGAGAATGACATGGACACAACTTTGAAGAAAACAGTTAACTTTCATTTTCTCTTTTTGTGCAGCACTAATTTAAAGGATAGATTCACAATGACTAATGAGAAATCTACCCTTGGAAAAACAGATCATATTTTAAAGGTATTGTGTACAGTGTATATCACAGGTTTCTTATAGCAAAAACTGGCAAAAGCTGATTACATTTTGTTTTGACCAAGTTATGTCAACATGGTTTAGTATTAATGGCTTTCTTGGGTATCAATTCATAACAAGAGTTATACGGCAGCAACAGACTACAAAAATACCAGTTTATATTTCTTTGCAATCGTGTCCACTTATACTACACTTCTTTGTTCTCAACAGATACAGACACTGGCCAAGTAAAAAATGTCAGGAAACATGATCTAACATATAAATAGACTCTCAGATGATACAGAAAGTTATATGTTTATAGCAGATTAAGTCTTCACTTAATTTTTCAAGAAAATATTTGCAAGTAGCCCAAAAAGTTTCTTGTTTTAAACTTACCGTGCATGAATGAAGGGGACATTTACAATTGGAGCTTCTTCATTTGGTAGCCCTTGTTCCAACTGAGCTGCCTGTCTTTCAAGATCTCTAGTTATTACCTGAATGCGTGCAGTATAAGCAACATAAATTAAGCTTTACATTAAAAGTACATAGTTCAGTTTACTTACGACAAATGAACTGTCCAATAAGGAGACTTTCAGAATAGTATTTTCATAACAGTCAAATGAAGTTGAATTACATGTTTTTAAAGAAATAACAGCAATTATTTTTACTTTACTTTCTTCCGGACGAAGTGGAGAAACAAAGCAAAAAAAGTACATTTTGATCTTGTAAAATTAAGAAAATTATGTTTGTTACCCAACATGCATATTTAACTTAATGGTTATGCAGAGAAGAGTTACGTGATACTTAACCTGATGAACTGCCAATCCCAAGCAATCCAACAATTTTTCTGGCATATCCCTCAATTCAGTGGCTAAATTTGGCATGCGAGCAGTTAGCTCTTCATTATTTACAAGTTCCTTAAAGTCAACCAGGATGCTTCCTTTTCTTTCTATTTCATCCTTTGGAAAGAAATATTTCACATTTTCAAGTGATTTGCACTTTCAACTTTTCTTATTGCTATTTGCATCGTACTGTGAATGGTTAGGCAGCAGCATTGAATTGATTTAGCTTCTTTTTCATAACACTGCAATACAGTATGAGAGTGCTGAATGCCATTGACTACGTTGCACTGACTATAGCAGCATTTTTTAATGTTTAAAAATTAACTGATAAACTTCTCCTGGAGTGAAGGTGTCTTTCTGATGTTAAAAAGTATAAACAGCATGGTAAAACTCAGACAAATTCTTAATGTACATCTTAACTTCATTAATAAAAAATTAATGCATTAAAAAAGTTGCTATAAGTCAATTTTGTTTACAATGCTAAAGTTTTATAAATGCTAAACTATTGTTTCGTTCTCCCTAGATAGTGAACCAAACTACTAGTTAAGAAAGACTACCCACAACAGTAAACAATGAAACTAGAAAAATCAAAAATGAGGGGCCAGGATTCTTACCTTATCATACAAATCAATATGATTTGTGAAAAACTTTTCAAATTCACTAATCTTCTGTACAAAAGGAGAGCTTCCAACGTAAGCTTTTAAAGAAAAAGTTTGAAAATAAGTTTATTTTTTAAATCCCTCAACATTGTAGCACATAGTTACCCCATGTACAATACTAAAACTGCCAATAATTACTGAAAAGCAAGCAGCTCTGCCATCAGGAATTCAGCAATGAACCAGTCTGTCCATACCCGAGCCTTGAGATGGTCTCACAACTTACTAGGGGCTCCCTCAATGGTATTCTAAAGAAATACCCCAAATCATTCATAGCTTTTCTTCAATTTTCCATAGCAAAAGGTTAAGAGAGTGATTTTACAAGCCGAGAAGCAAATTAATCACTACATAAATGTGTGGGCTGCCATCATCACCTTGTGGTGATGTTTGCAATGTTGGCTCACCTATGCGCAGCCAGAACAGCTTCTATGTGGAGAAAGCATGTGCATTAGGAATATCCCAGAGAGAGAAGGGAGGGTAACTTACTTTTTTAATGTATTTAAATGGTTCTCGGGGAGGCTCTAGCCATCAAGTAAAATATCTCACTCCAGCTGGAGCTGGTATACGTTCATGCTAGCCAAGCACTTCACAAACCCGAAACACTACAGGTGTTTGTACTCAAATGCTTACAGTGCCAACTAAGGAAAAAAAATTATGCACTAGCCTTATTGGGGATCCCCCAAATCACCGCACAACAGAGGAATGAATGAGTTCTTCGATCTGTTTTAAACTCACAAGTAGATTATGGCTCCTTGGGGATAACAACATTAATCAATTAATTTTATTTACGATATGTACGGTGTTTCCTTAAATTTCTTTATTTCTTGATATGCACCACCCCCTCCCATTTTTCCTTTAGTTTCAGCTTTTAAAATTATGCTTTCACATTAAAACTGCTTTGTAGGATACTTTTGAATGGAGTCCCTCTTTTTTTTAATACTACAGATACTAATTAGAGATTGGTACCCATATCATATGAATACCCTTCCCTGAGCCCGCTCTTACAGCCACGATGTTGATATGATTAGCTCAGTAAATTTCTGGTCAATAGTGACACCAACCCCAAGTTATTGGTGGACTTAGTGGTGCTGTTGAAAGTCAGGTAAAGTTGGTTTAGCTTTCTCTTATTGGAGATGGTCATAACCGGGTACTTGTGGCGTCAATGTTACCTGTATTTGTCAGTCCAAGCCTGGATTGCCCAAGTCCTGCTGTAGGTCGGGATACATCATTATCACTGGTGTTAATGGAGCTGAACACCATCAAATGGTCAGTGAACGGCCCCATTCCCCATCTTACGATGGAGGAAAGGTCATTGACACAGCCGTTGAAAATGATCAAGCTAAGAATATTTCCCTGTGGAACTAATTCAGCCATGTCCTGGGACTGTGATGATTGGCCTCTGACAAATACAATCACCTTCCTTTGCATCAGGTACGACTGCAACCATTGCAGTGTTTTCCCATGAACCCCCACTGACTTTTGTTTTGCTAGGGCCCCTTGAAGTCATACTCAAGTGATACACTGAGCATAAGAGTTTGTTTAAATGTTTTATTCAAGTGGGCCATCAAGCAGGTTCATGTAATTTTTGGTAATGAAGACAGTTAAGTTTTACAGCAGTCTACAAGGCTAATTATCTACCACTCTGCATATTAGTCATACTAATCTTAATAGTATGGTGATAATAATGCCATGAAAAAATTTAACAAATCTTTCACGTGGCTCACCTTGAAAGTCCCAGTGAATATTTTCTCCAGCCTCAACAAAAATTCACAGCTTGAACCTTGTGCAATACTACTATATGATTTCACTTTTTTCTGTTTCTGTTATCCCTTTTACTTTCCATTCTGACTTAATAGCCTTGCCTGGAATATTTGATTAGCTATGTCATTGATGTCAACCATGCACAATGCTGCTCCATAACATCACCCGTTTCCACCCCCACCTCAGCCCATATGCTGCTGGAACACTCATCAATGCTTTTGTTACCTTCAGACTCGACTACTCCAACGCTCTCCTGGCTGGCCTCCCATCTTCCACCCTCCATAAACTTGAGCTCATCTTAAACTCTTAAGCCATATGTTAATCCATATTAAGACTTGATCACCCATCATCCCTGCACTCGCTGACCTACATTGGCTCCAAGTCCACCAATCCCTCAAATTTAAAATGATCAGTCTGATGTTCAAATTCCTCCATAATTTTGTCCCTCCCTATCTCTGTAACCTCCTCCAGCTCTACAATCCTCAATGAACTCTGTGTTTCTCCAACTCTGGCCTCAGGCATAACTCACTCCCTTCGCCCACCATTGGTGATCATGCCTTTAGCCATCTAGGCACTAAACTCTGAAATTTCCTCCTCAAACCTGGCCACCTCTCTCGCCTCCTTAAAACCTATTATCTTGACCAAACTTTTAGTCACCCCTCCTAATATCTTCTTCTTTGGCTCAATGTGAATTTGTGTCGATTGCACTTCTGAAAAGCATGATGGTACGTTTTCCTAAGTTAAAGGCGTAATATATAATGCATGCTGTTGTTGTCTGTTTGGCAGCTCTAATATTTCCCCTTAAATTTCTGCTAATTTATCAAACGTCTGTCATTATTAATTTAAGTTATTTTCAATACGAATAGTTTCAAAAAGGCTCACCTTCTGAAAAATAAAGTTTCCAACCCTTATATGGTATAAACTGATTCAAAGTTCCTTGAATTAGGCGCGAATGAGGCTTTATCTGTTGAAAACCTAAAACAAAATGTGTCATTCAATAATCAGAATCTTTACTAGTTCAAATAGGCTTTTCATCATGTTTTAAAATCATTTAATCTGTAATTCTTGCAACAAATTAGAACTTTTAAATACTAATATCAGCAGTAATTTTATAATGCACATTCAGCATGAAATATAGTCCCAAGTTACATATTCAACTCTATTTGAGCAAGGTTTGGGAATAAATAAAATCCAATTACATAAATGAACATGAAATTTCTAAGAAGAAAGTAATTTCAATCCAAATCACTCTCACCTAACATCAACAGCAGATGAAATTTCACTTACTGCCAAGAGTAAATGAATGCTAATCCAAAAATAGTAAGTCAATTAAAACAGATTCAGATAGGTTAGACACTGTTTTTTCTGGGAGCTGTGATCAAATCCAGCCCAGACCGAAGGAACAAAAATCTCCCGTCTGTCCGCTAAACCGCATTTAAGCAGTCCAAGTAAATTTAGGTCCGAGCAGGAATGGGCACATGGCACAAAACTAATTTGCCACTGATTGGCACTCTAATTTAGAAAGGCCACAAATAGGAAATGGGGCATAAAATGTCATGTTGGTGCCGTATTGAATTCTCTTGTGAGGTTGGGGCTGTAGCAGCTTGTTGGAGCAGAGCACAGGTAGTTACATCTACCTATGGTACACCCGTCCTGGGAGTCCTTGATGCTGACACAGTGCGGTTGAAATGGAAAAAAATGTTCCATTCCCCAACACTAACATCCCTTACCTGGATGAGCAAAGAGAAAAAAAATGAAAACTAGTGTAATTTAGAAAAAAGATTACTCTAAAGATTTGTTTGAAGAGGCAGAATGTAAACTTCTCCCTTATCCCTTTTGACGATTCATTATTTTTGACACGTAGAGCTCAGGGCCACAATGGCATGTGCATGATAAAGGAAGAATGGAGTGCAGGACAATGCAGCAAATTTTCTTTGGTGATGTTTAAATTACTACAAGAATCACAGTGTGCATCAGAGGTATAAATCATTATTTGGAATTGTATTGGTCACCATGACAATAAACTAGAGAATTTTCCAGTTTTGTTCCGGAGCAGAATCAAACAACATCAGAGGAGGAGATCACTTGTTTTGGCAGGGAGTGCCATGCTAAATGTTAAATTTACAATTTATAAATAGTTGCACCATTGAGTAAGAAAGCAATGGCTTCAGTCAAAAAAGGAGTACAGTGTGTAAAAGTCATCAATGGTCTGGAGACGGAGGGGGGAGAAATTGCGGTCGGAGGCTTCCTTCGGATGAACACCTCCAACCCGAAATTTTTAAAAGAAAATACCTGGTGGTCACGGAGGCACCTACGATTCCGGTCGGCGGCCTTCATTCGCTGTGCAGCATATGGGGAGATGACTTCCCCGTATGTACGGGGATGCTGGAGTCACATGGGCCTAGACCACCAATCACTAGATAGTATTCTCATTGATAATAATGGGAACCCCGTTTGTACGGACTCCCATTACTAACAATGAGAAAACTATTCTAAAACAAGAAACACAGCATAATAATAAAAACCTCACATATTTAAAATTAATTGAAATTAAATGTAATTAAATGTTTTATAAAAATAGATTTATTTTTTGAATTTTTTTAAAATGTTTTAATAGGATTAAAAATAAACTTAACTTAATGGACAGGGTTTTTAACATAAAAATGAATGATTAAATTTAATTTTTATTTGTTTTAAAACTCTTACACTGGTAAAAGTAAGCTATGTGCCTGCTTTTACCAGGCGCAAAAGTTTGAAGGACATTCGCTGGGCAGGAGTTGGGCAAATAGCCCAATCGCTCCCACACGGATGTCCTTCTCCCGGGGATGCGGAGGATCTGTCAAGAGAAATCTTGACAGATCGGAAAAGCCGGTTTTCGGTGTATGTGCATCGCGCCCTGAAAACCAGCTTTTGCGAGGCCTCGCAGGGTCCGTGCGCACTTCGTACGGACCCAGCGAGGCAGCAATTTTCGGACCATGGATGCTTTAGTTACTACCGTTTTTTAAATTCATTGTTAAATTCATTTACCCTTTCTAATTACTCAACTTCTTGCAACTTTAGCACTGGAAGGAAATCTTTTTTTAAGAAAGTGAAATGTTGACTTCTGACAATATATTGTAACAGCCATAATCATTTACACCTCCTCTGGATCCATTTTTGTTTCTTTACTTGTCCCATTACCACCCTTTTTGCCTTGCACCATCATTCCTTTTTATTATTGAATCCTTTCACCCTTTCACAGAACTTTCCCTTTGATCTCACCCACTTTTTCCCCTAGCTCTGCACTTGCTTAAAAACTATTAAATCTCTAACTTCTTCCAGTCTGATTAAATGACATGGACCTTAAATGTTAACTGTTTCCATCTCCACAGATGACGAGTGTTTTTAGCATTTTCTGTTTTAATTTCAGATTCTCCAGCATCCGCAGTATTTTGCGCTCGTCACTTAACTATGCTTATATGGTTTTGGCATGAATTTATGTGAGGATGATATAAAATCTCACAGCTAGGATTTCCCATGCTGATGACAACGATAACAACTTATACCTGTAGTACAATTAACATTCTCACTTCACAGGTGTAAGGAAAGCAGATGCTAAGCCAAAGAAGCAAGGAGTAATCAATAGGTTGGTCAAGGAGATGGGCTTTAAGAAGGGTCTTAAAGGTGACCAGGATGGCTGTGGAGAGGGGTTTAAGGAGAGAATGTCAGGGAGTAGAACCTAGATGCTTGAAGCACAGCAATCAATGATGGGATGTACAAAAAGCCAGAGTCAGAGGAACAGAGCGTATTGGGGGAATATTGTAGTAGGAAGTTAAAGCAATGGGGAGGGAAAGACAATAGAGGGATTAGAATTTTAAATTGGAGGTATTGGGAAATGAAAAGCCAAAATAGTGCAGCAAGATGGGTGTGATGGATGAGTGTAACTTGTTCTGGGATAGGACAAGGATTGCAAAGGTTTGGATGAACTGAAGATTATGGAGGATGAGAATAAGAAGTTGACGAGGAGAGCAATGGAGTAATCAAGTCGGGAAGTGACAAAGACATGAATGAGGGCTTTAACAACAGATCGCTGAGGTAAGGATGGAGACAAATAATGTCAGAGGTGGCAGCAGAAGAGGAGGATCTGGAATCGTGTACAAACAGGATGCTAAGATTGCACACGTCCTGGTTCAGCCCAAGACAGTGGTCAGAAAAGGAATTGAGTCAGGAATAAGCATGCAGTTTGTTGCAGGGTGCCAAGACAATACCTGTAGCTTTCATCTTCCCAGCGTTTAGCTGAAGGAAGTTAGAGTAATGTCTGACAAGTAGCCTGGCAATACAGAAGCAGTGGAGGAGTCGAGAGAGGTAGAGCTTGTGTCATCAGTGTATGGAAGCTGACCCCATGGTTTTGGATGCCATCATCAAAAGGACAGCATGGAGATGGGAGAGGAGCCACGGAAGAATTATTGGGGTACTCTGAAAATTGAGGTGAAGTCATTGGTAGAGATGCCCTGTATATGATTGGACAATAGAGATGTTGTTGGAGGATGGCAAGAGCTGCAACGAGGAAAAGGAGATAAAGCATCACGGTCACAGTGAACGTGTAATTTTAGTTAGGGTTATTTTGGTTCAATGTGAGGATTGCAAATCTGGTGGAAGTGATTCAAGCAGGAAGTTGTGAGGAAGATGGGCAAGGAGATGGGTATTTTGTAGAATGGGCCTATATTCTTTGGAGTTTAGAAAAATGAGAGGTGATCTCATTGAAACATACAAGATTCTGAAGGGGATTGACAGAGTTGATGCTGAGAATTTGTTTCTTCTGGCTGGAGTGTCTAGAACCCAGGATAAGGGGTAGGCCATTTAAGACCGAGAGGAGGAGGAATTTCTTTATTCAGAGGGTTGTGATCTTTGGAATTCTCTGTCCCAGAGGGCTGTGGATGTTGAGTCTTTGAGTATATTGAAGGCTGAGATAGATAGATTTTGGGACTCCAGGTGAAGCAAGGGATATGGATTTCAGGTGGAAAAGTAGAGTTTAGATCAATGATCAGCCATGATCTTATTAAATGGGACCGTATGGCATACTCCTATTTCTTATGTTCTTAAGTGGTACATTCAGGGAGGTGAAAGGGAGGGTGGAGACGGGGTGGTAGTTTGTGAGGACAGATGGACTGAGGTAGATTTTGGAAAGGCTGGGGAACAGTACCCGAGGAGAGGCTAGATGGATCTGCACCATCAGGTTTGGCGTCACACCGGTTCACTTCTTGAAAGCGGACCCGCCCGCGCACCAGTCCACTGTTCCAACTAGGTCAAGAGTTTGCACGACTTCCAAGTTAAAAATGCACGGGACTTACTTCCTTCACTTCTCCTAGATCTGTCCCAGGTTCCTCTTCCTCGGCACGGTTTCCCCCTCCATCCACCACCCGCGCCTCCTCTGGCACCCCGCCAAGCCCTCCCGCCTCTCCAGTCGGAGCACATTGCAGATATTGCCCTTACCCAAGCTTTCGCCGACCCAACCTGTGCAGAGTGGGGCGGGGGACGGGCGCAGGTCACACTGGGCCGGGCCCCGCTGCCAGCTATGGGGAGAGAGGGAGCGGCGTTACTATGATTACAGGTTCCCCCAGCCGGCAGTCAAAATCGTGCGAGTGTTCTCTCCCCCCCTTTTCTCTCCCTTCGCAGATCGTCGGTTTCCCGCCGCTTGCGTTTAAACTCGTCGCCGGTTAGACGGACGGACCAGCGTGCTGACCCCCGACCCCGCCGCCGCCGGTTTTACGCTCCAACTGTTTGAATCGATGACAGCGCGGCTCCTCGCGTGCCGGCCTTCAGTGGTGCGCGTGCGCGAGCGAGAGCGAGAGCGGTGGACGACCACTTCCGTTTCCGATCGCGCGCGCTATCACGCCGGCAGCCAACGGTTGGGGCCAGGGGCTGCGGTAACCTTTCTTGGTCTGCGCCACCGAGCCTCGGTGTAACCGGCAGCGTGTCCCACGCCACTGCGTCCGATTAGCCACTGAGAGTTGGCCGTGTGTGTTTCGCTCGGTCCGGGAGCTCTGCTCACTTGTTCCGGCCGGCGGGGAGGAGGGGGGGTCAAATGGATTGATTTGCGCCTGGCCGCGGTTACGGGAGAAGTTGAAGGGCACGTGGAAGGGGCAGAGCGGTGGCGGCAGGGGCAGCGATGGCAGCAATAATGTCTGCAGCCGGCGAGGCCCTGGATCCCGGCAGCGGGGCCCACACAGTCAGCGAGGGCGACCATGTGGTGCTGAAGAGAGAAGATGTGTTTAAAGCCGTGCAGGTGCACAGGAAAAGGTACAGCAGCCTCACTGTCCAGGACGTGTAACGGTGTGGCGGTGGTGGGTGGAAGGGGTGCACTACTACCTCCCTCATATGATGTGATGCCTCCTTCATATTTGTGAATCGGGCATTGAGTGGTTGTATGTTCCATGGTCTGTTCCGGGTGAACACAGTTGCACTCTGGAGAGTTTTAATTCTCCATTTACATAAGAACGTAAGAAATAGGACCAGGAGTAGGCCATTTGGCCCCTCGGGCCTGGTTTGCCATTCAATAAGATCATGGCTGATCTGATCTTGGCCTCAACTCCACTTTCCTACCCGCTCCCCATAACTCTTGACTCCTATTGTTCAAAAATAAATATATTCAATGACCCAGCCTCCACAGCTCTCTGGGGAAGAGAATTCCAAAAAGATTCACAACCCTCTGGGGGAAGAAATTCCTCCTAATCTCCATTTTAAATGAGCGACCCCTTATTCTGAAACTATGCCCCCTAGTTCTAGATTCCCTCATGAGGAGAAACATCCTCGCTACAAAACCCTGTCAAGCCCCCTCAGAATCTTGTATGTTTCAATAAGTTCACCTCTTTCTCTTCTAAACTCCAATGAGTATAGGCTCAACCTTTCTTCATAAGACAACCCCTTCATCTCAGGAATCAACCGAGTAAACCTTCTCTGAACTGCCTCCAATGTATGTACAGTATATTCCTCCTTAAATAAGGAGACCAAAACTGTACGCAGTACTCCAGGTTGTGGTCTCGCTAGTACTCTGGTCATGGTCTACAGGGCTGTAGTAATACCCGCCCTCTTGTATGGACCTGAGGCATGGACGATGTATAGAGGCACCTCAAGTCGCTGGAGATATATCGCCAACGATGTCTCCGCAAGATCCTGCAAATTCCCTGGGAGGACAGGCGCACCAACATCAGTGTCCTCGTCCAGGCTAACATCCCCAGTGTCCACACTCGATCAGTTTTGCTGGGCAGACCACATAGTTCGCATGCCAGATACGAGACTCCCTAAGCAAATACTTTATGCGGAGCTCCTTCATGGTAAACGAGCCAAAGGTGGGCAGCGGAAACCTTATAAGGACACCCTCAAAGCCTCCCTGGTAAAGTGCGACATCACCACTGACACCTGAGAGACCCTGGCCGAAGACCACCCAAGGTGGAGAAAGTGCATCGGGAGGGGTTGAGCTCTGAGTCTCAACGCAAAGAGCATGAAGAGGTCAAGTGCAGACAGCGGAAGGAGCACGCGGCAAACCAGCCCCACCCACCCCTCCCCTCAAAGAATGTCTGTCCTACCTGTAACAGGCTCTGTGGCTCTCGTATCTGACGAGAAAGCAGGAAGGGGTACTGAAGTTGCATGTTTAGCCATGAACTCATTGAATGGCGGTGCAGGCTAGAAGGGCCGAATGGCCTACTCCTGCACCTATTTTTCTATGTTCAGCCATCAAAGAACTCACTTTGGGGGTGGAAGCAAGTCTTCCTCGATTCTGAGAGATTGCCTATGATGACGACTCTGTACAGTTGTAGCAGAACTTCCCAACTTTTATACTCCATCTCCCTTGCAACCATTTGCCTTCCTAATTACTTACTGTACTTGAATGTAAACTTTTTCCATTTCGTGTACAAGGACCCCCCGATCCCTCTGTACCGCAGCATTTTGTAGTCTCCTTGCGCGTCAAGTATTCGCATCTGCCAGGGTTTGTGCGGGTGCGGTTCAGGGTTGTCCATCAGCTTTGCAGAAGACCGAAGCCAGTGATCTTCTGCATCAGGTCTGTCACGAGGTGTTTGTGACTTCTTGTGAGCTCCATTCGACTTTCTAAACATCGTCAGGTTTTAAGTCGCATTGTTGAAAGTTAAGCGTGTGGCTTCAAAAGGACTGGCGTGATTTCAAGCGGTGGTGAGGTGCATTGTTGAGATCCTGGAATATGGGGAGACGTTCATTTTCTGCGATTCGCTGGACTTCCCAGAGATTTGTGGCATAACAGCAAATGGATGGGAGAGCAAGGTGCGACAGCGCAGGCAGCCAAGGTATTGGGGTCGACCTGAGGGTTCCAGTGATGGACCGTATTCTCCATACTAAGAATTATTGGTGACTTGCTTTTGACTTCTGTAAGTTATAACGTGCTATCTTGTGCCTTTGAACCAGCAAAAGTTTATGCCATAAAAGATATACAGCTGAACGAGCAATTGTATTGTGCCTGCACTAATCCTTTAGGCTAAGCTGCTAATATGTCATTTAATACGCTGAAACCTGCAAAACTTTGGCTAATAGTGCTGTGCAATGAGCCTCCTGTGCTTTTTTCCCCTTGGTGGCTTAGTTGAACCTCTGGAAACTCATGTATCCAGAATGTCATGTGCTTGTGCCCTTATTTTGCAAATATGTCCTAAATTTGCTTATTGTGTTAGTTGTATTAGCCATGGAAGTTTTTACATTAACATCAAAGTAAATTTAGTGGTGCATCCGAGATTGAGTTTGTCTTAAAAGTCTGGGGGATGTTCATGATAAGATCTTAAAAATGTTCATTATTTGCCCAGTACTTAGTACTGTACTTAAATGTGACAATGGTGAACATTAAAATCCCATAGCAGTATTTGAAGAGCAGCAGGGTCCCCTATATTCTGGTTAATATTTATCACTCAGCCAACATCACTGAAAAAAACAATTATATCTCACTGCTGTTCGTGGAATTCCTGTGTGCAAATTGGCCGCCACCTTCTTTACATAATAGCACTTCAACAATAGTTCATTGAAGCGTTGCATTGTTCTAAGGGCGTGAAAGGTGCTGCATTAATGCATGTTTCTTTTTAACGTGTGAAAAATAACAGCAGTTTTGCTTTATATATTTTTCTCAAAATCTGTACATAAGAAGCAGGAGTAGGCCTATAGCCCCTCGGCTGAACTTCTACATCAACTCCACCTTCCCGCCCTGTCCCCATATCCCTTGATTCCCTTAGTACCCATAAATCTATCGATTTCAGTCTTGAATATACTCATCGACTAAGCATCCACACCTCTCTGGGGTAGGCACTATTTCAAAGAAGAGCAGGGGAGTTATCCTTGGTGTCCTAGCCAATATTTATCCTTCAATCAACATCATTAAAATAGATGATCTGGTCATTATCATATTTGTGGGAGTTTGCTGTGTGCAATTTGGCTGCTGCATTTCCTACATTATAACCATGACTACACTCCAAAAAGTACTTCATTGGCTGTAAAGTGCTTTGGGACGTCCAGTGGTTGTGAAAGGCACTTCTATAAATGCAAGTCTGTCTTTCTTTCTAGAGAATTCCAAAGATTCACAACTCTTGAGTGAAGAAATTTATCTTCATCTCAGTCCTAAATGGCCAACTCCTTATCCTGAGACTGACCCCTAGTCTATATGGACTTGGGAACTGCTGTTGTCCTGAAAGAGAATATGTTTTGCAGTTTGCGACCTGATATTGTAAATTTCAGGCCATTGTTGTGCATGGCCTTTCACTGATATATTTCTTAGTATCTCTACACAGCTGTAAAAGAATAACATGAAGACTAGCACTTTAACCCATCACAATCTGTAAATACAGTTGATGATCAAGCATCCTTTTTAAACCTTGACTTTTAATGCCTGCTTTCTATGGGAAACTAAAAGGCAATCAAGCCATGCTGATGGGTTCAATTTCAGATTTGGCACATGGACAGTCTTATTAGTAATCTAGTGTAAGTAATCATTCATAGTACAATTGTTAAAATGTTTATGGGATCATGTAATGCTACTCTTCATTTCTGCCTTCTGAAGATGTGTAGGTCACAGAAATATAATTGGGCTTTACTTTAACAGTTTAAAAAAAACCATTGTGACAGAGGCTAAGGTGCAAATAACAGATTTGAACCATCCAGAACGACCCTCATCATGGCATCCAACTACTACTTAAATTATTCCACTATGCTACCTAGAACCCACTGTTTGTGCTAATCATTTATGCGCAGAAGAATTTCCAGATATCAGTCCTAAATTTGCATTTTGTCAGTTTGAACCCATTGTCCCTCTCCTAACGCAACAACAAGTTTATATAGTGCCTTTTAATGTAGTAAAATGTCCCACGGCGCTTCACAGGAACATTATCAGACAAGATTTGACACTGAGCCACATATTAGGACAAGTGACTAAAAGCTTGGTCTGCGAGGTAGGTACTAAGTGTTTTAAAGGAAAAGAGAGGAGAGGTGGAGAAGTTTAGGGAGAGAATTCCGGAGCTTAAGGCCAATACAGCTGAAGGTATGGCAGTCAATGGAGGGGTGAAGGAACTTGGGGTTTACAAGAGGCCAGAATAGAGGAACACAGAGTTTTCGGAGGGTTGTGGGGCTGGAGGAGGTTACAGAGCTAGGGAGGGGTAAGGTCAGAGAGGATTTAAACACACAGATGAGAATTTTTAATTTGAGGCGTTGCTTAACCGGGAGCCAGTGTAGGTCAGCGAGCACAGACGTGATGGGTGAGCGGGACTTGGTGTGAGTAAGGATATGGACATCAGAGCTTTTGAATGAACTGCAGTTTACACAAGGTGGAGGATGGAAGGGCAGCCAGGACAGCATTGGAATAGTCGAATCTGGAGGTAACCAAAACAGGGGTGGAGATGGGCGATATTACGGAAGTGGGAGTAGGTAGCTTTGGGGACGGAGAGGATATAGGGTCGGAACCTCAGCTCGACTGGACGCCGTGGTTGTCAACAATCTGGTTCAGCCTCAGACAGTGACCAGTGAGGGGACTGGAATCAGTGTCTAGGTAATGGAGTTTGTGGCTGGGGCTGAAAACAATAGCTTCGGTCTTCCCAATATTTAATTGTAGGAAATTTTTGCGCTTCCAATACTGGATGTTGAGCCAAGTAGACAGTCTTTGTGATGGAGTGGATGCAGAAGTTGTGAGCAATCTTGATCAGCTTGAGACAGTGGCCAGGGGGAAGAATGGAATCAGTGGTGAGGGTAGAGAGTTTGTGGTGGAGCTGAAATCCTTGGCCTTTGGTCTTTCCAATATCTGCGCTCCTCGAACTGATCTCTTGAGCGTCCCTGATTTTAATTGCTCAACCATTCCAGTCTGTCAATCATCTTATCCCAAATCCCAGAGTCTCCAGTATCTCTCCCAACTTGCGCACACCCTCTCCAAGCTCATCTTTGCCCCACATTCATCATCCCTATTCTCACTGACCTGCACTGGTTCTTTGTCCCCCAATCCGTGCAATTTTAAAATCTTGGCCTTAACTTCGAATCCATCGTCTTACCTTACCCCAACCTCTTTTGACAAGCCATTATTTCCTCCCGAGGTTTCTGGATTTTGGACGCTCAACCTGTGCTTGAAATACTGCTTAAAATACAATACAACAATTCAAATTTTAGACATTGTAACTAAAAGTTTCTTGGTATTGGATTGTAGATAGTATTTAAAACTCAATTGTTCTTCTGTTCAGGTTTCGTTAGAGCATACGCTTCCGACAGCCAAGAAAACAGATGTTAGAAAATGTTGAAGCAATCTGATTATTGCCCCATCTGACTTTCTCACCATCTTCTCCCCTTTACTTTCACCTCTCTTGCCCCCGGCCCCCACCCAAAAGTGCAAAGGGTGCTCATTGCTTCTCTGCAGCAGTGTGGCTGATACTGCGAGCTTGGGAGGGGAAAAGCAATACCTCTGCGGTTCTCTATTTCTTATGGTGCTGTGTGTTGGTGCTTAAATCTGCTATCTTCCTGTGCTGTCCCAACATGAAAGCATCGTTTATTGCCTCTTTATCTCCAGTAGTTGAACCATTTTATCTGGGTTCCACTCCCTAAAACAAAAATGTTATTTAACCTGTTGGAGTAAAAGCTATTTCTTTTTATTGCTGGATTCTTGAGGTTATGTAATTACTTCTGGGTGACTCAGGACCACACCCCATCTGCTAAAATACCATCAAGACATCTGCTAAAACAAACGCCTTGAGTTTTTTGAGACTATTTTAAAGTTATTTCAGTGATTGTACCTGTGACTTTAGATGAAATGTGCTGTTCTGGTTGGGACTCATTGGATCTTGAACTTTTGCTTTTCAGAAAAATCACCTTTGAGAAACAGTGGTTTTACTTGGACAATGTGATTGGACAGCAGTATGGCACCACTTTCGAAGTTTCCAGTGGTGGAGCACTCCAACCACTTAAAGCAAAAACTGAGGAAACTGCTAAAGGTAGTGTCAGAATCTCTTGTATTGCAATCTGTAGCTATAAATTGCATTGTGGGCAGCTTAATGTCAGTGTTGCTGACCAGTAAAAGTCACCATTTCCTGAAGTTGGACATTCCACCAGACAGTCTGACTGTATACATTCAAAAGTGTGTGTGACATGATAACTCTTGCAAATGAGTTGAGCGATGCTAAGTTCATATAATTTTTTGCGGGGTAATATTTAACATATTAACTTGTATTTGCACAATACAACGTGCACATGGTAATTGCTGTTATAGTTTGGGCTCTTTGGACAGTGTTTCTCCAGAGGTTATAAGAACATAAGAAAGAAGCAGGAGTGGGTCATATAGCCCCTCGAACATACTCCGCCAACTACCTACAAGCACCCTATACCCCATGGGTAATATGCAGGAGAATGATTCAGTCAACACTCTTTTTTGGATATAATTTTTTTAACTTTCAAGTGGATTGAGTTAGAACATAACTTTTGACAGGTCACGTAAGCCTCCCGAATCTGAGTGAATTATTTCTGATTTGAAATCTCAGTCTTGGTTAGTGAATTACCTTTCCACATTGCATTTTCTATACATTAATCTTCTGAACTTAAAAGGCAGGATCTTCCCATACTATGCACCAAAATTAAGGGGATTAAAAGAAAACATTCGTGAATATGAATTGTAGTTTATATTTTTCCTTTACTGGGGTGGGGGGCAGGAATAAAGGGATATTTGCAAAATTCTCTTAAAAGTTTGGCTTATGGATTTTTTTAAATTGCTGAAAGTATAACTACTGATTGTTTGGACAATCTAAAGAATATCACCCAAGAAAATGGTACAAGCTCCAGTATTTCATTTTTATTGTGATTTTTTTTTTTAATGCCTGCTGAGAGATGAAACACTTGTGTACTTATTTGTCATCTAGTGTAGATGCTGAGCACAGATGTTTTAACTGTGTGCCTTAACTCTAGTCTCAGAAAACCCCTACGACCGTAGGTACTAATTTAATTAATTATGGAAAGTTGTGGGTCGCTGTTTCCTTTAATCTGCGTGACTGCGCAGCGCTCTGCTGGTCCCGCGCAGCCAGTGAGTCGGCTTTTAAATAGAACAACAGCGCATGCGTAGAATTTTAAAGGGGCTGCGGGGGCCAAAAGCAATCAGAGAGAACATTGCTGTGGGCTCTTATGGACTGATTTGAGATTTGTCATTCACTTCACTTGGAATGCTTACAGGTGGAAGAGATCTTCAACCTAATAGTCTTGGCTAAATTTGCCCCAGTCCTTACAAAAGAAAGACTTGCATTTGTATAATCCCTTTCACAACATCCCAAATCACTTTACAGTTTTAATTTTACACTTTTGAAGTGTAGTCACTGTTGTAATATAGGAAACAGGCAGCCAGTTTGCACATAGCAAGCTCCCGCAAACAGCAATGAGATAATGACCAGATAATCTATTTTTGTGATGTTGATTGAGGGGTAAATATTTGGCCAGGACTCCGGGGATAACTCCCCTGCTCTTCAAATAGTGCCATGGGGTCTTTTACGTCCACCTGACAGAACAGATGAGGCCTTGGTTTAAAATCTCATCTGAAAGATGGCACCTCCAACAGTACAGCACTCCCTCAGCACTGCACTAGAGTGTCAGCCTAGATTTTTGTGCTCAAGTCTCTGGAGTGGGACTTGAACTTAACCTTCTAACTGAGGGGTAATAGTGCTACCAATTGAGCCACAGCTGACGACGGTTGCTGTTCTAACCTACTTCACTACTTTGCACTTGTTTTTGTTTAGTTTTAAAGCATTTCACACGTTTTTCTTCCAGAAACAAATGAAGCTGGGATTGATAATCGAAACATAATTGATGATGGCAAGTCCCAGAAGCTCAGCAGAGATGACATTGAGGCACTAAAAGAGCAAGGGTTAAAAGGGCAGGTAGTGATGCTTTTTATACTAGTCAAGTTGGCTATTTCTTGAGAGTTACATTCTTTGTACAGAAATTATATTGCATTGTGTCTTTAAAGCTTAAGTTTTTATTTTATGCAGGATATTGTTCAACATCTAATAGAGAATAGCACAACATTTAGAGACAAAACTGGATTTGCTCAAGAAAAGTACATCAAGAAGAAGAAGAAAAAGTAAGCTTTTGTTCTTTAGATGGGTGTGGGGAGTAGTCTTGTACTGTATTAGATGGAAAAAGTTTTCTCCTGACTCGGATAAAATGTTTAATCTCACTACACTAACACATGAATTAGACCTATTTATTAATTTTAGTAGTGAGAAGTTACCGTTAACCAAATCATTTAAGATCTGATTTTTGTTTCTTTTTGTAAATTCTTGATTCAATGGTTCTGAGAGACAATGCAATGGTAAGAGAATATAGATAGATAACTTGATACCTTGTAACGATACAATTCAGAAGCAAGTACTTCTCAACACACCTTCAGTGGAAGGCCTATTTTGTAATATGCCTTGGCAGCTTTATATACTATCTTTTTTTAGGCAGTCTGTAGAATCGCGGATGATTTGCTTCCACGCCAAAAAGGGATGAGTTCACAGGTGTTTCAATAAAGGACCTAATATTCCAGCTCCCGAACTACATGTTGATGGATGGAAGATGCCTGTACGTGAATTTTTTTAACCTGTGGTGGTTGTTGCACACCAGCCACCACACGGGCTTGACAGAGCTAGGTCTTGGTCCAGTGACAAGGGTTAACCAAGACGACTGGAGACCAGTTCTGCTGCATGGACTAGTGCGCGCACATATTGCAGTGTGAGCTGGCCCTTGCTGCCCCTGGGCCCTCGCCTCTTCTGGGCCCCGAACTCACGCTTCTCCTGGGCCCCAATCACGTCTCTACATGATCACTCGCCGCTCCATGATCACTCGCCACTCCTGCGCCCCAGCCTCACCGCTCCTGCTGTAGCTGCCCACGCTCCAATCACTAACCTGGATTATGGTGACGTCCAATCTAGTCGCCCTCTTCACTGCCGTCGCCCACTTGCACCAGCTCGTGCTGCTCCATGAAGTGGTACACCGCCACGCTTGCCGTTCCTTTCAAGGCCCGACCCGCCGCAGATATTTATGCCATTGTCGTATCACCACATTAAAATAAAATTTAGTGTGCTGCTATTTTATTTCAAAGGAGATAATAGTAGTAAGTGGGGGGGATAGTCAGTGAGTAGGAGGAAGAATTGATAATGGAAGGATGGGAGTTTGCACAGCATTTTGTTCAATGCGCCAGCCTAGTAATATACACGAGGACAATTCCTTGAAATGGAGGGGGTGGTGTCATTTTCAGCTTACCGCCTGAGCATAGAACCGACGTTTTGGTTTAGGTGCCTGTTATTGAAACTGCCCAATTTTCCTTTCTTTGATTGTGGGTATCTGACCCACAATGCCAGTTTTATGCTCCAGCAGTAAGTTGAAAATTACTCCTCGTGTTATTTTCTTCATTGGAAAGACAGCCAGACACTTGCATTTTTCATGACCACCGAACATCCCAAAGTGCTTTCCAGCCAATGAAGTACTTTTTTGAAATTTAGTCACTGTGATGATGTAGGAAATGCAGCAGCCAATTTGCACTGGGCAAGCTCCCACAAATAACAATGTGATAATGACTAGATAATCTATTTTTTATGTTGATTGAGGGATAAATATTGGCCAGGACTCCGGGGATAACTCCCCTGCTCTTCTTTGTAAATCTTAACTAAATTGTAAATATGTTTTTTTACTGAATTTACCATGTCACTAAACATCCTGTCAAGAGTAATTCTTCCTCCAATTGTGAAATTTGATTGTAATATTATTTTTGAGCAGGTATTTGCATTGAAACAAATGGTTTTAATTGCTTTTAAATTTCATTTTACAGAGAAAAATATACTTAGAGGAGTGGTTGGTTGATATTCCTGACTGTCTCTGAAAAGGCTAGTCTCACTTTCCCATTGAGAACTCAGTAGCACTGCTGATCCAAACTCAAAATTATGACAAACATAATTTTCTTAGTTTAGTAAGACTATTGTGAATTTTCTACATTCCCCTCGAAGGTGCCGTGTTTCGGATGAGACGTTCAATCGAGGTCCCGTCTGCCCTCTCGGGTGGATGTAAAAGATCCTATGGCACTATATACTATCACAAGAAATTAAATTACATAACTGTTTTGGAGTTCAAATAAATTCTAGTATTTTTCACCTTCGAGTATAATAACTCCTAGCCAAATTCTAACTTGGTTAAATCTTGTTGACAGGTACGAAGCATTTATAACTATCTTGAAGCCCACAACTCGCATAATGGCCATGATGTATCATTCCCGTGAGCCAGGTAAAATTTGGTGAGTAAAGTCAAGTTGAATGTCTTTATTTTTCATGCTGTTTAAATGTGTTTTTAGAGTGCATTTTAGACCAGTAGCTGCATTTTGGATTTCAACCTGGTAGTACGCCATGTTTACCTTGCTGGTTCCGACCTGACTAGAACTCCAAGTGGTCGGTTTTAACTCCCTCCGCCTGGCGGTAACCGGGCAGGAATATGCTCCAGCAAATGTTTATTTCCGTGAATGTCTTTTAACCATGAATAAAACCGTTTGACAGCTCAGTTTGCTATGCAAGTGCAACCAATGTTAATATTTTTCTGAAGTGATGTGTGCAGTTGAAATCCAATGTGCAAATCTAGGAACAATAAATGGGTTTGTTGTGCACCAGTGCACGCGATCTTAAATTACTTTGTATACAAAGTTTAGCTTTAGTTCGGAGGTGAAGAATTGCAGTGGCATGTTGGTGTGAGCTGGGGTTTTTTTGTTGGGCACAAGGAAAGGAATCTGAATAAGTCTGAACCATAAGCAATATATTCGTCCTTAAATGTTCCAGATTGTATGACATTGTACGTGACCTTATTAAATTCCATTTATCATTGTTTTGCCCACTTGGAATTATTGACGCGGGGAGAGAGAAGAGAGACTGGCTCATTTGCGTCATGATCTTGAAATCACACAGTTGATACTGTAAATCTCAAGGCGCTGATTTACTGAATAGGTTAGCGGAACTAGAATATTAAAACCATTATTAACTAATAATTCTTTTCCAGCTATTTACGGTATGACACACTGGCTCAGATGCTCGCTCTTGGGAATATCCATGCTGGCTGCAAAGTAATTGTAGCAGAAACCTGTGCTGGTCTGGTGCTAGGCGCTGTAATGGAGAGGTTAGGAGGTAATGAAACCTAAATTTGCAGACTGAGAATTTTTAATGTATTCTAACTGTACTGTTTTTTTTTAAATTGTATTGTAGCACAAGTATAGCTGATGAGTCTGATCACTAATGAAGCCTCACAGCTGTACTTATGGAACTTTAATTGAGCAAAACTCATCCGATTAGCAATACATCTCACTGAAGTTCTATCTAAAGGAATGCTGAAGCACAACTGGGAATATATACGTCTAAATTTAAAGCTGTATCATCCAAAACTAATTGCGGTGAACATCATATTGGGGAACTGTGCAAGTTGGCCTCATAATGCACATGTCACAAAATGAGTTCAGAAGGTCTTGGTTTAAATTACTTAAGAACATGAGAAATAGGAGCAGGAGTAGGCTATTTTGCCCCTCGAGCCTGCTCCGCCATTCAGTAAGATCATGGCTGATCTGATCCTGGCCTGAACTCCACTTCCCCGCCTGCTCCCCATAACCTTCGGCTCCCTTATCATTCAAAAATCTGTCCATCTCCACCTTAAATATATTCAAAGACCTAGCCTGCACAGATCTCTAGGGTAGAGAATTCCAAAGATTCACGACCCTCTGAGAGAAGAAATTCCTCCGCATTTCCGTTTTAAATGGGCGACCCCTTCATCATCATAGGCAGTCCCTCGGAATCGAGGAAGACTTGCTTCCACTTTTAAAATGAGTTCTTAGATGGCTGAACAGTCCAATACGAGAACCACAGTCTCTGTCACAGGTGGAACAGATGGTCGTTGAGGGAAGGGATGGGTGGGACTGGTTTGCCTGCGCTTGATTTCTGCATGCTCTGGGCGATGAGACTGGGTGCTCAGCGCCTTATTCTGAAACTATGCCCCCTAGTTCTATATTCCCCCACAAGGGGAAACATCCTCTCTGCATCTACCCTGCCAAGCCCCCTCAGAATCCTATGTTTCAATAAGATCACTTCTCATTCATCTAAACTCCAATGAGTATAAGCCCAACCTGCTCAACCTTTCTTCATATGACAACCCCTTCATCTCTGGAATCTACCTCGTGAACCTTCTCTAAATTGCCTCCAATGCAAGTATATCCTTCCTTAAATAAGGAGACCAAAACTATGCAGTACTCCAGGAGTAGTCTTCCCCAATGCACCCTGTACATTCATTCATTCTAATTTCTTCATCGTCTTATAATGTTAATTAACCTGGTACTACCATTTTTCTTCCTATAAAAATATTTGGGTTTTGTGATGCTTATTCTATTCCTGAGTACTGTGGGTAAAGAATGGATTAGGGAGGAATACGAGGGCTCACTTCAAAGAAATGGAAGTTGGGATTAAGGGTGGAGATGCAATTTTTATTACTTTTTTTTGCTCTAACAAGAAAATATAACTTTTTTTAGTTTTTATAGTGGAACTTTTCCCTCCCTTGCTGTTCATGTAGCAAATGCTAGCAACAGCAAACAAAATGGGAATTAACTTTAATCGTTGTGCAATGCAATTGAAAATTAAGGATGTCATAGCAGTGCATTTGGAAATAGGTAATATGATAGGTCCAAGTCAGCATGGATTTGTGAAAGGGAAATCATGCTTGACAAATCTTCTGGAATTTTTTGAGGATGTTTCCAGTAGAGTGGACAAGGGAGAACCAGTTGATGTGGTATATTTGGACTTTCAGAAGGCTTTCGACAAGGTTCCACACAAGAGATTAATGTGCAAAGTTAAAGCACATGGGATTGGGGGTAGTGTGCTGACATGGATTGAGAACTGGTTGTCAGACAGGAAGCAAAGAGTAGGAGTAAATGGGGACTTTTCAGAATGGCAGGCAGTGACTAGTGGGGTACCGCAAGGTTCTGTGCTGGGGCCCCAGCTGTTTACACTGTACATTAATGATTTAGACGAGGGGATTAAATGTAGTATCTCCAAATTTGCGGATGACACTAAGTTGGGATGACACTAAGTTGGGTGGCAGTGTGAGCTGCAAGGAGGATTCTATGAGGCTGCAGAGCGACTTGGATAGGTTAGGTGAGTGGGCAAATGCATGGCAGATGAAGTATAATGTGGATAAATGTGAGGTTATCCACTTTGGTGGTAAAAACAGAGAGACAGACTATTATCTGAATGGTGACAGATTAGGAAAAGGGGAGGTGCAACGAGACCTGGGTGTCATGGTACATCAGTCATTGAAGGTTGGCATGCAGGTGCAGCAGGCGGTTAAGAAAGCAAATGGCATGTTGGCCTTCATAGCGAGGAGATTTGAGTACAAGGGCAGGGAGGTGTTGCTACAATTGTACAGGGCCTTGGTGAGGCCACACCTGGAGTATTGTGTACAGTTTTGGTCTCCTAACCTGAGGAAGGACATTCTTGCTATTGAGGGAGTGCAGCGAAGGTTCACCAGACTGATTCCCGGGATGGCGGGACTGACCTATCAAGAAAGACTGGATCAACTGGGCTTGTATTCACTGGAGTTCAGAAGAATGAGAGGGGACCTCATAGAAACGTTTAAAATTCTGACTGGGTTAGACAGGTTAGATGCAGGAAGAATGTTCCCAATGTTGGGGAAGTCCAGAACCAGGGGACACAGTCTAAGGATAAGGGGGAAGCCATTTAGGACCGAGATGAGGAGGAATTTCTTCACCCAGAGAGTGGTGAACCTGTGGAATTCTCTACCACAGAAAGTTGTTGAGGCCAATTCACTAAATATATTCAAAAAGGAGTTAGATGAAGTCCTAACTACTAGGGGGATCAAGGGGTATGGTGAGAAAGCAGGAATGGGGTACTGAAGTTGCATGTTCAGCCATGAACTCATCGAATGGCGGTGCAGGCTAGAAGGGCCGAATGGCCTACTCCTGCACCTATTTTCTATGTTTCTATCTATTTGCATACAATGCCAAGCAAAAGTATTGCAGGGAAAGAAGGGTTAGAGAGAATTAGTCTCGATGAAAGATATAAAAGAAAACTGCAATCTTTCCATTTTACAAATCAGAAAGGTTAAATAATGCTAGGTAGCTTTAATTTACAGATCTTAAACATTATTTTGTTGTCGCCTATCCACGTCCCTCTACTCCATTCGTACACCACTTGCTTCTGCCCTGAGGAAAAAGCTCCCCCAAGTTACTTATAACTGCACTTGCAAACTCCCAACTATCTAACTTTGCTCCTCCATTCTACATAATACCTCTACAGGCATCAATTTGCGCAACCACTCCCTCACCACGTTTGATGCCCTTGTCTCCATCTCAATCGTTCCTGGTACGATCCCATCTTTTGCTAGGGTCCATGAGGCAGAGAATTGAGTGTATCTGGTGCTTAACTGTCCCATCACCAGATCTGGCTGGACTACCTCGAGCTCTCTACTGATTCTTATTCTCCTCTGTCAAACCACCCACTACTCTGGGATCATCCTGGAGAGCAAATAAAGCACCTGGCTTCTTTTCATCATTACCAACAATCTCCTTACACCCCAGTCTCTTGTCGTTCTCCATTTGATAACAAGTTTGAGGTGCTCATTAACTTTTTTGCCACCAAAATAAGGCCCATTTGTTCTGCCTTTGCTGCATCTCCTCTTCCCCCTTGCCCACCAAGCCAAACCATAGAAAAATAGGTGCAGGAGTAGGCCATTCGGCCCTTCGAGCCTGCACCACCATTCAATAAGATCATGGCTGATCATTCACCTCAGTACCCCTTTCCCGCTTTCTCTCCATACCCCTTGATCCCTTTAGCCGTAAGGGCCATATCTAACTCCCTCTTGAATACATCCAATGAACTGGCATCAACAACTCTGCGGCAGGGAATTCCACAGGTTAACAACTCTCTGAGTGAAGAAGTTTCTCCTCATCTCAGTCCTAAATGGCCTACCCCTTATCCTAAGACTGTATCCCCTGGTTCTGGACTTCCCCAACATTGGGAACATTCTTCCCGCATCTAACCTGTCCCGTCCCGTCAGAATCTTATACATTTCTATGAGATACCCTCTCATCCTTCTAAATTCCAGTGTATAAAGGCCCAGTTGATCCAGTCTCTCCTCATATGTCAGTCCAGCCATCCCTGGAATCAGTCTGGTGAACCTTCGCTGCATTCCCTCAATAGCAAGAACGTCCTTCCTCAGATTAGGAGACCAAAACTGAACATAATACTCCAGGTGAGGCCTCACCAAGGCCCTGTACAATTTCAGTAAGAGCTCCCTGCTCCTATACTCAAATCCCCTAGCTATGAAGGCCAACATGCCATTTGCCGCCTTCACCGCCTGATGTACCTGCATGCCAACTTTCAGTGACTGATAAACCATGACATCCAGGTCTTGTGGCAGCTCCCCTTTTCCTAATCTGCTGCCATTCAGATAATATTCTGCCTTCGTGTTTTTGCTACCAAAGTGGATAACCTCACATCTATCCACATTATACTGCATCTGCCATGCATTTGCCCACTCACCTAACCTGTCCAAGTCACCTTGCAGCCTCTTAGCATCCTCCTCACAGCTCACACCGCCACCCAGTTTAGTGTCATCTGCAAACTCAATTCCTTCATCCAAATCATTAATGTATATTGTAAAGAGCTGGGGTCCCAGCACTGAGCCCTGTGGCACTCCATTAGTCACTGCCTCCCATTCCGAAAAGGACCCATTTATCCCAACTCTCTGCTTCCTGTCTGCCAACCAATTTTCTATCCACGCCAGTACATTACCCCCAATACCATGTGCTTTGATTTTGCACACCAATCTCTTATGTGGGAACTTGTCAAAGGCCTTTTGAAAGTCCAAATACACCACATCCACTGGTTTTCCCTTGTCCACTCTACTGGTTACATCCTCAAAAAATTCCAGAAGATTTGTCAAGCATGATTTCCCTTTCATAAATCCATGCTGACTTGGACCGAACCTGTCACTGCTTTTCAAATGCGCTGCTATTTCATCCTTAATAATTGATTCCAACATTTTCTCCAATACTGATGTCAGGCTAACCGATCTATAATTACCCGTTTTCTCTCCCTCCTTTTTTAAAAAGTGGTGTTACATTAGCTACCCTCCAGTCCATAGGAATTGATCCAGAGTCGATAGACTGTTGGAAAATGATCACCAATGCATCCACTATTTCGAGGGCCACTTTCTTAAGGACTCTGGGATGCAGACAATCAGGCCCCAGGGATTTAACGGCCTTCAATCCCATCAATTTACCCAACACAATTTCCCACCTAATTAGGATATCCTTCAATTCCTCCTCACTAGACCCTCGGTCCCCTAGTACATCCGGAAGGTTAATTGTGTCTTCCTTCGTGAAGACAGAATCAAAGTTTTTGTTCAATGGTCTGCCATTTCTTTGTTCCCCATTATAAATTCACCTGAGTCCGACTGCAAGGGACCTACGTTTGTCTTCACTCATCTTTTTCTCTTCAAATATCTATAGAAGCTTTTGCAGCCAGTTTTTATGTTCCCGGCAAGCTTCCTCTCGTACTCTATTTTCCCCCTCCTAATTAAACCCTTAGTCCTCCTCTGCTGAATTCTAAATTTCTCCCAGTCCTCTGGTTTGCTGCTTTTTCTGGCCAATTTATATGCCTCTTCTTTGGATCGAACACTATCCTTAATTTCCGTTGTTAGCCATGGTTGAGCCACCTTCCGTGTTTTATTTTTACTCCAGACAGGGATGTACAATTCATCCATGTGATCTATAAATGTTTGCCATTGCCTATCCACCGTGAACCCTTTAAGTATCATTTGCCAGTCTATTCTAGCCAATTCATGCCTCATGCCATCGAAGTGAGCTTTCCTTAAGTTCAGGACCCTAGTTTCTGATTGAACTGTGTCACTCTCCATCTTAATAAAGAATTCTACCATATTATGGTCACTCTTCCCCAAGGGGCCTCGCATAACAAGATTGCTAATTAGTCCCTTCTCATTACACATCACCCAGTCTAGCATGGCCAGCTCTCTAGTTGATTCCTCGACATATTGGTCAAGAAAACCATCCCTAATACAATCGCCCATGATAACTGCTGTACCTTTATTGCACGCATCCCTAATTTCTTGTTTGATGCTGTCCCCAACCTCACTACTACTATTTGGTGGCCTGTACACAACTCCCACCAGCGGTTTCTGCCCTTTGGTATTCCGTAGCTCCATCCATATCGATTCCACATCATCCAAACCAATATCCTTCCTTATTATTGCATTAATTTCCTCTTTAACCAGCAACGCCACCCTGCTGCCTTTTCCTTTCTGTCTATCCTTCCTAAATGTTGAATACCCCTGAATGTTGAGTTCCCAGCCTTGGTCACCCTGGAGCCATGTCTCCGTGATGCCAACTACATCATATCCATTAACTGCTATCTGCGCCGTTAATTCGTCCACCTTATTCCGAATACTCCTCGCATTGAGGCACAGAGCCTTTAGGCTTGTCTTTTTAGCACACTTTGCCCCTTTATAATTTCGCTGTAATGTGGCCCTTTTTGCTTTTTGCCTTGGGTTTCTCTGTCCTCCACTTTTACTATTCTCCTTTCTATCTTTTGCCTCTGTTTCCCTTTTATTTCCCTCTGCCTCCCTGCATAGTTTCCCATCCCCCTGCTATATTAGTTTAACTCCTCCCCAACAGCACTAGCAAACACTCCCCCTAGGACATTGGTTCCAGTCCTGCCCAGTTGCAGACCATCCAGTTTGTACTGGTCCCACCTCCCCCAGAGCCGGTTCCAATGTCCCAGGAATTTGAATCCCTCCCTGCTGCACCACTCCTCAAGCCACGTATTCATCTGAGCTATCCTGTGATTCCTAATCTGACTCGCACGTGGCACTGGTAGCAATCCTGAGATTACTACTTTTGAGGTTCTACTTTTTAATTTAGCTCCTAGCTCCCTAAATTCGTCTCGCAAGACCTCATCCCGTTTTTTACCTATGTCGTTGGTACCAATATGCACCACGACAACTGGCTGTTGACCCTCCCTTTTCAGAATGTCCTGCACCCGTTCCGAAACATCCTTAACCCTTGCACCAGGGAGGCAACATACCATCCTGGAGTCTCGGTTGCGGCTGCAGAAACTCCTATCTATTTCCCTTACAATTGAATCCCCTATCACTATCGCTCTCCCACTCTTTTTCCTGCCCTCCTGTGCAGCAGAGCCACCCACGGTGCCATGAACTTGGCTGCTGCTGCCTTCCCCTGATGAGTCATCCCCCTCAACAGTACCCAAAGCGGTGTATCTTTTGCAGGGGGATGACCACGGGACCCCTGCACTATCTTCCTTTCGCTGCTCTTCCTGTTGGTCACCCGTTCCCTATCTGGCTGTGTACCCTTTACCTGCGGTGTGACCAACTCGCTAAAAGTGCTATTCACGTCATTCTCAGCATCGTGGATGCTCCAGAGTGAATCCACCCGCAGCTCCAGTGCCGCAGTGCGGTCTGTCAGGATCTGCAGGCGGATGCACTTCCCGCACACGTCGTTGTCAGAGACACCGGAAACGTCCCTGAGTTCCCACTTAGTACAGGAGGAGCATAACACGTGTCCGAGTTCTCCTGCCATGACTTAACCCTTGAATTAACTTAATTGGGCAACAACAATGTTAAAACCATCCCAAATTTGAGCAAAACACTGAGCTGAAATTTTAATTTGTCATTAACCTGTATACTGACTGCAAGCCAGACTACGCACATGTCAGTAATTCGTATCCAACTATCTATTCTATATAACATATTTAAACTTTCTCTACAGGTTTTGGTTCTGTTGTCCACATGTATCCAGGTAGCATGCCTATCCGAGCTGCGATGGAGAACTTTGGGTTTCCAAAATCATTTTATAGCCACCTATATGACTTTCCTATCAACAACTTGAACAGTCTTCTTTCTAGAAGCTTTTCAGCTGAGAAAGAAACATTGCAGAATCAAACTGAAGTTGTGGTAGATGTGAGGGATGGTAATGGGAGCCCACTGAGCGCGCACCAGGATGATGGGGTGCCGAGTGGCGAAACCACAATGGATAACGACCAAGCTGGGGAAACTGAGACCATGGATGTTGCCTGTGAGGAGACAGAAAATAAAGATAAAAATGCAGACAGAAAATCCAATGTAAGATTTGTTCCAATAGGATATAGATGTGGAATGTTAACTGGTTTTGTTGGTTGATGTTGGGCAATAGTAAAATAGTGGCCACCCAACCCACAAAGCACACTGCTTTTAATACTCTGTCCTTTGTATACATAACAGTCACTTCATTCCAAAGTAATTCATTATATGAAGTGGTGTATGGTATTTTGACCTAACGAGCCACAATATAATTGCAAATAGTTATACCATTGTGCGGTGTAGTTTTGCTTTTATTTGCTTTCTTAATTTTTTTTCAATTGGAAAGATGCTTGAACATATAACTACATTCCACTTTTTTTGTTTGCTTCAGTCATCAACTGTATCATAACTTTTTGTGCTAATCGCTTCTGCAAATTTAGTCTTGGTTCCTACAGTACCCTCCTGTTGGCTGTCTTATGGTGTTTCCTCAGTTAGCTTATGCCCTTGATCGTTCAACACACTCCTGTTTGCATTTGGTTCACTAATGGTGATGTCAGTTTATAGCAAGTTACTGCTCTATGTCGCTGAAGGCTGGGACCTTTTGCTTTGCTTTAGTCATTCACTCTGGTCAAAATGGCAAATCCCAGTATCTTTCACAAGTGCCATGCCCTGTTTGTGATGGTGACAATTTCAGCATATGGGCCTTCCTGAGCCAAAGTGCATCACAGCAAGTGTGCACCTGTCCATTGACTTCCTCTGGGTTCAAGTGCCTAATGATTTTAAGTGCATTTACTGGGAGAAGGGGAGAAACCAATTGATTTCTCCCTTCTTTGCTCCAAATGCATACATAAATGCTAGTATGACATTTCAAACTGTGGTGTAGTTCACTTCAGTCAAACAATGTCAAAAGTTGATTTTTTGAAATAGTCCCTCATTCATGTATACACGATTTGACAATCTGAGAGTACCATCTGTATCTACATCCTGGGCAGCTGACCGCTCCAGTTTTTGGGTGCTTACTAGCTCATCCACTAGCGACAGAATTTTAAAAAACACCAAATCAATATTCCTTTCTCATCATAACCACTTTCACCTGGGACCCTACTGCCACTTTATTCTGGCTGTGTTGTCTCTATCCAACAATATCTTTGATTTACCTCCTGCTAGAAAACAGTTTTGTTTTAACATTCTCAAAAAAAAATTTTTTTAAATCAACTATTGTGAGCTGCAGCCAAACCTTTTTTATTTGACTGTTCTTGTGCAGCATAGTCCAGGTTTCTAACCTAGATTTATGCTTGTTCTTGTACAAGTTTTAGACTCCCAAAGTCAAACTGGACTCCATCTTTGGTGACATGTTTCTTGGCAGGTTGAAGAAAGGAAGAGTAAGCAAGAGGATCGTCTGAAGAAATTACAGGCTGCTGCTGCTGTGCTACAAGAGAGAAATGCAGATGGGTAAGCTTATGTAACAAATTAAGATGAACTCCAGTACAATTCTGTTACAAATCTTGCTTATGAAAGTGGCAACTGTGATACTAAAATATTGGGTGCACCTTGATCTTTACAAACTTGTGCTTCATTGGTAGTCTTTGTTTATTCAGAATAAATTAAGACTTGTAGAAATTGCAACACTAAAACAGGCCTTCAGCCCAACAAGCCCATGTTGGTGTTTATCCTCCACACAAGCAGTAATCCTAATCCCATGTACCTGCCCTGTTCCCATATCCCATCTTCCACCCTCCATAAACTTAAGCTCATTCAAAACTCCACCTTTATCTTAACTCGCACCAAATCCCATTCATCCAGCTCCCCTGTGCTTGCTAACCTACATTGGCTCCTGGTCCCTGAGCGCCTCCATTTTAAAATTCACATCCTCCTGCTCTAATCCCACAATGACCTCTTCCCTCCTGATCTCTAACCTCCTCCAGCCCTACAATCCTACAACTCTGGCCTCTTGTCAATCTCCCACTTCCTTCACCCTACCATTGGTGACCCTGCCATTAGCTGTCTAGATCCAAAGCTCTGGAATCCCTCCCTAAACTTCTTCACCTTCTTTAAGCTCCTCCTTAAAAGCTACCTCTTTGGCCAAGCTTTTGGTCACCTATCCTAATGTCTCCTTCTTTGGCTCGGTGTCATTTTGGTCTGATTATACTCCTGCCAAGCGCCTTGGGATATTTTACTATATTAAATGTGCTATATAAATGCAATTAGCTGTTAACAGTAAATTTCCTATGTAAATATGTTAATATAGCCTTGTCTAACCATTTTGTTCTAAATAATAGATATTCCTATAGCTAGCTTACCTCAATTAAATTAAAATTCACTTTTTTAATTAAATTCTGGTGAAAAGCTGTTTTTCTTTATTATAGGTTAATTATAGCAAGCCGCCTTTATCCTAGCCCCTTACTACTTTGTCTTCTGGAGTTTGTGGCACCATCTAGACCGTTTGTCATCTACTGCCAATACAAAGAGGTAAAACTAGATATTTGGCATGTTGTTGGTTTGATTGAGCATTTGAGAACACAGCTTAGTTCATTGTCTGTTTTCTTCCTCCATCTAGCCTTTACTCGTGTGCTATGCAAATCTACGAGAGAGGGGTGGAGTTGTAAACTTGAGGCTATCTGAAACGTGGCTGAGAGGCTATCAGGTAAACTTCAATTAAACACTGTAGATGCCTCCTAAGGTAGAATTTCAGAAACAGATTTTCAGCATCTCAAGATCATTAACTTTTAAGCTGCTCTATGGTGTCCTTGTATCTAAATTCCTAATGTTTTGATAGAATATTACAACAATTGTATAGTGAATCTTCTGTTTTGGTCATACGGAGTGTATGTGGCTGTACAAGCTGCCTCTTAACACTTCATCATAAATGGTTCGTGGGGTTTATTACAAATAGTTTGTACTTCAGTTTTATCATAGAAAGGCCTTGCTGAAGTTCAAAATAATTAGTATGCTGAGAAAGCTTGCATCTCTATAGCGCCTTATCATGCCCCCTCACAAACATCTCAAAATACTTCACCTAAAAGCAATGACTTTGAGTGCAGCCACTGTTAGGTAGGTGCATTCCCCACAGCCATTTTAACACCATGAGGTCCTACAAACAATAATGGTATAAATAATCAGTTAATGTAGTTTTGGGCATATTGCTTGGCAATCCAGCACTCCTCCACTATGCGCTGAAATGTAGCTGAAGTCTTTCTTAGAGTAGGCTTGAACCTTCTAACTCCAAGGTAAATATGCTACTGACTGAGCTCAGCTGAAACAGGGCCATTGATTTCTCCTTCTCTTCTTCCTAAATGTCTACTAAGTTCTCCCAATCATCTTCTTCATTTCTCAGCTGACAGCCAACCATTGCCAGTCCTACTCAATAGGAGTTGCATTGAGAAAGTGATCTCAGTGATGTGTTTGATCTCCAACCAAAATCCTCCACTTCACCCAACAGTATGACCTAAGATTTGGATGTCCCTGGTTGGGGAATCACAGCAGTGAATGGGTGTCCTGTACATTCCGTCGATATAAGTTGGGCCAGTGATGTATCACCCTGCCATACTTTCCATCCTTGTTTGTGTTTTTAATGGTCCACCCTCTGACCCAAAGCTAGATCTCTGTTCAACCTGTACCAAATAATACCCAAATTCATACCATCTAGTTCTGTGGTGTGAATGGACCACAAGCTGATTGTCGTCTTCAATATTTGTATGTTTTGGGATTTTTTGTTCCCAAAGGCAACAAAGGGCACATTATTTGTTGCTTTAGCGAGTGGCTGCAGCTCTATCTCACCAACCAGTAGGACTAGTCTAGTGCGAAGTGGAGAGCACATGCCCACATGGGAGCAGAAAGAAACAATTTTCATTTATGTAATGCCTTTCACAACTTCAGGATGTCCCAAAATGCTTTACAGCCAATTGTGAAGTGTGGTCAGTTAAGTAGGCAAAGATAGCATCAAGTTTGCTCACCAGCAAGGTCCCACAAACAACAGTCCAATAAATGACCAGTTAATCTATTTTGTTGGTGTTTGAGGGATATATGTTGGCCAAGACACCATTCTTTAAATAGTTCCAGTGGATCTTTTACTTATACCTGAGCATCCTAATGATGGCTCCTTTGACAATACTACACTGAAGTATCAGCCTAAATCTGTGCTCAAGTCCTGAAGTGGGGCTTGAACCCATGACCTTCTGACTGAGAAACGAGTGTGCTACCACTGAGTCAAGCTTGGCATATATAACCGATTAAACCAGCACGTTGCTAATACAGTGGACATTTTAATGCATCTGGTTTTTCTAGATAAACTGCATGTCCCTGAACCAAGCATGTTAACTTATAAAAGATGATTTGGTTTGGCTGAATAGTATTTTGGTTGTCTGGACAAATCAGCAAATGTTCTACATTTAATTTGGTACCTCGTGTGACTAAAGTTTCTTCTTACCAACTTAATCTGACCCTCCGGCCCATTTCTATGATACCTATTGCATGTGCTGTATCAACGTTGCTGTATTACATTTACAGTCCATCAGACCTAGTTTGTATCTCGGCCAAATCAGACTGCACAGATAAATTTGCTACAAGAGGCTTACAGTATAGTCATTTTAACATCGGAATTTAACTTTTTTAAATGAGAAAAAACAGTTGAAGGGGCCATAGGGCAGAACAACACCAAATATTTCAGCAAATTTTACATAATCAATGGTTTAAATTTAAGTAGAACAAGTCCAAGTCCTACTTGATTTTTTTTAAGACTTTTCAAACAGACCAAGCAAACACCACGACCAATGCTTTGATGTTATTGTCTGAAGAGCAATCTCATTTTAAAGATAATACATTTAATGAATTTCTAGCATTAACTAATTTACAATAACGTGAAATCTTTAATTTGTCCAAATTTTTCAGGTTTTGCCAAACCGAACTCATCCCAAGCTGACAATGAGTGGAGGTGGTGGCTACGTCTTGACCGGTATCACTGTTGCTATGGACAGAGCTAAATCTGTTGCCAGTAATTCTAAACCACAGAAATCTGAAGAGCCTGCAGCGAAAAGACAGAAAGTGGAAGAATCCAAAAGTTAGCTTTCCTCTCTGTACTGCTGCTAATTCTGAAACTGCTTGATATTGGAGCCCATCGTAAAGCTTAAGCTGCAAGTTTTTACAGACAGCTATACTTTTATATTGGTATAATATGGAATGTGTGCCTTTTGGATTTTTCTGCTATGATGTGGAGTGTTAGCAAGTGGGTTTGCATGTGGGAGGAAGGGGAGGAAAGATGCCCTCAATGCAGAGAAGAAGTATTTCTATGTACAATTTTTCTTTATTTTTTTGCAGGGGGTGGGGGGGGAGAAAGAGAATGGAAATAAGTATTTTGGAAAATGTACGCATGCTGGAGTTTAGCGCAAGAAGAGTTGGGTTTCAGAGCTCTTACGCTGATAGATCTCTGCATGAATGTTTGTTCCATGCAGTCTCAGCCCTCTAACTTTAGAAAATGGAGGTCCTAATTAGCCAGGATTTATATGACCATCTGTAAAATAAACTGCTATTCATATTTTTACATCATTTCATTGGTTGTATCAAGTTATGGAAACTAACTTGATGCACTGAAGTATTTTTCTTAATGGGTTTATCTTTTTTAAATTGATCTTATTTATAATTTGTCATTGTGTAATTGTTTTCAGTAGCCGTTTAGCCATGTTGAATGTGTCTTATCACTATAATCAACTATAAAATATTAAGTTATCTGAAATAAATCGATTTAATCAAACTGATTTAAACTTGTGACTGCCTTTTTTAAATAGTTAATTAATCCAACACATTATATATTAAGTTTTGTTTTCTCATAAATGTCATAAGAACATAAAAAATAGGAGCAGGAGTAGGCCATAAGGCCCCTCGAGCCAGTTCCACCACTTAATACGATCATGGCTGATCCGATCATGGACTGAGGTCCACTTCCCTGCCCGCTCTCCATAACCCCTTATTCCCTTATCGTTTAAGAAACTGTCTATTTCGGTCTTAAATTTATTCAATGTCCCAGCTTCCACAGCTTTCTGAAGCAATGAATTCCACAGATCCACAACCCTCTGAGAGAAGAAATTTCTCCACATCTAAGTTTTAAATGGGCGGTCCTTTATTCTAACATTATGCCCTCTAGTTCTAGTCTCCCCTATCACCTTGTCAAGCTCCCTCATAATCTTATGTTTCGATAAGATCACACCTCATTCTTCTGAACTCCAATGAGTAGAGGCCCAACCTACTCGACCTTTACTCATAAGTCAAACCCCTCATCTCCGGAATCAACCTTGTGAACCTTCTCTGAACTGCTTCCAAAGCAAGTATATCCTTTCGTAAATATGGAAACCAAAACTGCACGCAGTATTCCAGGTGTGGCCTCACCAATACCCTGTACAACTGTAGCAAGACTTCCCTGCTTTTATACTCCATCCTCTTTGCAATAAAGGCCAAGATTCCATTGGCCTTCCTGATCACTTGCTGTACCTGCATACTAACCTTTTGTGTTTCATGGACAAGTACCCCCAGGTCCCGGTATACTGCAGCACTTTGCACTCTTTCTCCATTTAAATAATAACTTGCCTTTGATTTTTCCTGCCAAAATGCATGACCTCACACTTTCCAACATGTCCTCGTGGCCATTTCATCTTATTGAAATGTCCCCAGCCTTTTGATCCCTTTGGGCGGCTTATTTGCTTTATGGATATCAATCGGCAGACTTCAAGTGCCTGAAGATGAGATTGGTCCGAGTCCTCAGAGGTTGCATGTATTGAGAAATGCGTGGATCATGCAGTACTGTCTCTTGTGCTGGGGCAGGTGAGGCATCGGGCAGCCCCTGGGTGACAGACTGCTGCGAGGGCTGCCCGGGTATGTGAGGCAGAACAGTTAGCTGACACGCTTTGCAGAAGTCCATAGTGTCAGCTGGAGGTGAGGGTAGGAGCTTGGCCAGCCACGACTGGTGGTGTGGTGGTGACGACATCTTCCTCCTCATGCCATACACGAGGTGGGGGGGGGGAACAGTCAGCAGTAGCAGCTGGAACTGCCCTGGGCTTAATGAGTTGCTGCTCAGCTCAGCATTCCTTGGTGCCCAAGGTGACTCTCCTCATTCCAACATGCGAATATGGATCCAGAGCCAGGCTAAAGTCAGGCCGAAGCACTCCATTTCACTACTGGTCAGGACGGCCATCAGGAGTTGCAATGCACCAGATGCACTCCTGTGCTTTTCAGCGGCATTGAGTGGGCGTGAGTGGGCTTCCGTTATGACACACCAGCACTCATGACTGCTTGCAAGGGAGTTCTTGATAACTGCCAATGGTTCCTGAGGGCAAGACTCTTCAGAGGCAGGCCCAAATGGCTCTGGACTACAACTGCATGCTTATAAGAGAATAAGAACTGGAGGCAGAAGATGCAGCTACAGGTAGCTAGCCCATCAAGTACATGAACTGCATACTCCTTGAACCGGGAGCTCACAGTGACTATATCGACATCCACGGGCCAGTGATTCTTGGCCATTTTCTTTGCAGCATGCTCCATGAGCTCGCTGGCAATTCTCCAAACTGCTTCACTGAGGAATAGTGCAGGAACATCGCATACATGCGCTCACTAGCCAGGACATCATTGTGGAAGACCTGGTTGTTGATACTCCATTCTTCCTCATCAATGGCGGAGTGTAAGTGTTTGATCTTCCCGTTCTCGGTCTCATGATTATTTGTATTGTTCCCAAATGTCACTACAGTTCTGCATAGATATAGGTCCCTCATCTCCTTCTGGGGGATCCAGTTGTCCAACAGGTATTCCTTTAGAAAGAAAGGCATTATAGCACAGGAATCAATAGACCCACTCTTACATGCATGATCTGCACAAACTTACCTGCAGCGGAAGGTGCAGCTGGCCAATCTTTGCACACAACTCTGCAGAATCTCCTCGGTGTGGGCATGAGCCATCTCTTTGCAGAGCTGGAACAATATTTCCTTGAAGGAGTTGTGTACAATGTAGCTGCTCATCTTCCTCTTTATGTTCATCAGGTGGGACGACGTGACACACAGTTTCACCTTCTTGTGGCTGTAGCTCAAAGTAAGCATGGCGTTGCATCCCATTGCGAGGTACCTGAAACACAATAGATTTGGGGTCTATTATCGGCCTCTCTTCAACTGCACACAGTGTTGTGAACATGAACACCACAGTAACCAAGCAGGTGCATTAACACTTACAGCTGATTTAGTCTAATCCCAGTTAAATGGATGTGTGGCTGCCCGTAGTGGACACAGCAGTTTCACAGCATCAAACAAGAAATAAGGGATGTGTGCAATAAAGGTACAGCAGTTATCATGGGCGACTTTAATCTACATATTGATTGGGCTAACCAAACTGGTAGCAATGTAGTGGAGGAGGATTTCCTGGAGTGTATTAGGGATGGTTTTCTAGACCAATATGTCGAGGAACCAATTAGGGAGCTGACCATCCTAGACTGGTGATGTGTAATGTGAAGGGACTAATTAGCAATCTTGTGCGAGGCCCCTTGGGGAAGAGTGACCATAATATGGTAGAATTCTTTATTAAGATGGAGAGTGACACAGTTAATTCGGAAACTAGGGTCCTGAACTTAAGAAAAGGTAACTTCGATGGTATGAGACATGAATTGGCTCGAATAGACTGGCAAAGGATACTTAAAGGGTTGATGGTGGATAAGCAATGGCAAACATTTAAAGATCACATGGATGAACCAGCAATTGTACATCCCTATCTGGAGTAAAAATAAAACAGGGAAGGTGGCTCAACCGTGGCTAACAAGGGAAATTAAGGATAGTGTTAAAACCAAGGAAGAGGCATATAAATTGGCTAGAAAAAGCAACAAACCTGAGGACTGGGAGAAATTTAGAATTCAACAGGAGGACTAAGGGTTTAAGAGGGGGAAAATAGAATACGAGGGGGAGCTTGCAGGGAACATAAAAACTGACTGCAAAAGCTTCTATAAATATGTGAAGAGAAAAAGATTAGTGAAAACAAACTAATCCCTTGCAGTCGGATTCAGGTGCATTTATAATGAGGAACAAGGAAATGGCAGACCAATTGAACAAATTCACAAAGGAAGACACAAACAACCTTCCGAATGTACTAGGGGACAGCGGGTCTAGTGAGAAGGAGGAACTGAAGGATATCCTTATTAGGTGAGAAATTGTGTTATGGAAATTGATGTGAGTGAAGGCCGATAAATCCCTGGGGCCTGATAGTCTGCATTCCAGAGTACTTGAGGAAGTGGCCCTAGAAATAGTAAATACATTGGTGATCATTTTCCAACAGTCTGTCGACTCTGGATCAGTTCCTATGGACTGGAGGGTAGCTAATGTAACACCACTTTTTAAAAAAGGAGGGAGATAGAAAATGGGTAATTATGGACCGGTTAGCCTGACATCAGTAGTGGGGAAAATGTTGGAATCAATCATTAAGGATGAAATAGCAGCACATTTGAAAAGCAGTGACAGGATCGGTCCAAGTCGGCATGGATTTATGAAAGGGAAATCCATGCTTGATGAATCTTCTGGAATTTTTTGAGGATGTAACTGGCAGAGTGGACAAGGGAGAACCAGTGGATGTGGTGTATTTGGACTTTCAAAAGGCTTTTGACAAGGTCCCGCACAAGAGACTGGTGTGCAAAATCAAAGCACATGATATTGGGGGTAATGCACTGAATTGGATAGAGAACTTGTTGGCAGACAGGAAGCAGAGAGTCGGGATAAACGGGTCCTTTTCAGAATGGCAGGCAGTGACTAGTGGAGTGCCGCAGGGCTCAGTGCTGGGACCCCAGCTCTTTACAATATACATTAACGATTTAGATGAAGGAATTGAGTGTAACATCTCCAAGTTTGCAGATGATACTAAACTGGGTGGCGGTGTAAGCTGTGTGGAGGACGCTAAGAGGCTGCAGGGTGACTTGGACAGGTTCGATGAGTGAGCAAATGTATGGCAAATGCAGTATAATGTGGATAAATGTGAGGTTATCGATTTTGGGGGCAAAAACACAAAGGCAAAATATTATCTGAATGGTGGCAGATTAGGAAAAGGGGAGGTGCAACGAGACCTGGGTGTCATGGTTGGTCAGTCATTGAAAGTTGGCATGCAGGTACAGCAGGTGGTGAAGAAGGCAAATGGTATGTTGGCCTTCATAGCTAGGGGATTTGAGTATAGGAGCAGGGAGATCTAACTGCAGTTGTACAGGGCCTTGGTGAGGCCTCACCTGGAATATTATGTTCAGTTTTGGTCCTCTAATCTGAGGAAGGACGTTCTTGCTATTGAGGGAGTGCAGCAAAGGTTCACCAGACTAATTCCAGGGATGTCTGGACTGACATATGAGGAGAGGCTGGATCAACTGGGTCTGTATTCACTGGAGTTTAGAAGGATGAGAGGGGATCTCATAGAAATGTATAAGATTCTGACGGAACTGGACAGTTTGGATGCGGGAAGAATGTTTCCGATGTTGGGGAAGTCCAAAACCAGGGGATATAGTCTTAGGATAAGGGGTATACCATTTAGGACTGAGATGAGGGGAAACTTCTTCACTCAGAGAGTTGTTAACCTGTGGAATTCCCTGCCGCTGAGAGTTGATGCCAGTTCATTGGATATATTCAAGAGGGAGTTAGATATGGCCCTTACAGCTAAGGGGATCAAGAGGTATGGAGAGAAAGCAGGAAAGGGGTACTGAGGGAATGATCGGCCTTGATTTTATTGAATGACGGTGCAGGCTCGAATGGCCTACTCCTGCACCTATTTTCTATGTTTCTATATCCAATGAACAAATGTTTAAATTCTTACAGTTGAATTGCGCAGCAATAGCTACATTAGAGGAGATCACATGGTTTTGGATGGGGTGGGGAATGTATATATTGTGATACACAAGGTATCGCAATTGTGTGGGACAGGCTGGATGGACCAGAGGGTCCATACCTGCTCCTTATTGTCCATGTGTTCATTCGCAAAATTAAGAAAATATGAACATTTTAAAAAGAGTGCACACAGCAGGTAGCAATAGTGGAATAATAACAAACAAGTACAAGTTCATTATAGTCAAATACATAAGGAAGATTAAGCCAATCAAAATAACGTCAAACAATGATATAAACTAGACAAGAGTGCTCCGTTTTTAGCTGGGCACCAGTTTTCAGTGGGTGAGTTTTGATGTCAGTTCAAAACTCGCTTGCTCTGGAAAAAAAAATCTTTTAAAAGATATTTTAACTCCCATGCCTCATTTAAATGTCGTCGGCTGACTAGCCACCTGTTCCAGTCACAGATTTGTGTGGCCCAGAAACCACCTGCCAAGCAGTTAAGTCCACGTAATCGGCTGCTGGAACGTTCTGTGCAAGTCCTCGCCAGCAAGTGGGACAAGTGTGACTCCGAGTAAATATTCCAGTTAGGTTCCGATGACAGAAATGAATCTGTTTGATGATTTTTGATCCTGTGCAGTCACTTTTGTCATTAATGGCTCATAAAATTAGATTAGCATTTGTTGATGTAAGGCATGAATACACTAAGTTGTCTAGATGAATGGCAATATTTCATTCCCTACACTTTATTCATCATAGATTTGCTTACCCACTCCACAAAGTCATCCATTTATTGGAATTTGCTACGTATAAAAGTTACATTAGATTAAAATTGACTCCATGAAATAATGTGATTTCTTAACCTTACTAATAAATAGTAACCTCATCTCTTTAGTGCCCATCATATTGTCACGCTCCAGAACAGAAATGTGTTCCTTTTGATTTCTTTCCATTGGCTAGTGTTGGCTTTAAAGGTGAAAATTCCAAGTTTCTGCCAAAAGAATGTTGGTCTTGTTGTTGCTATTGTAAAGGTATTCAATAAGAAGCGAAGGTGGAACAGTCATTGACCAGCGGGCATTGTATCAGAACCTGCCCATTCTTAGAGGTGTTGTGTATGTGCTTCTATTCCTAGTAGGATATTGTTTTACTGGTATTTATGCTAACACCTTTCACCAGTGTTGTGCAGGCCAACATCCCCAGTATCGATCACGCTCAATCAGCTCCGATGGACGGGCCATGTAGTCCACATGCCTGATACAAGACTCTATTCCAAGCTCCGTCAAAACAAGCAAGCCCCAGGAGGGCAGAGAAAATGCTTCAAGGACACCCTCAAAGCCTCCCTGAAACAATGTAACATCCCCACCGACTCTTGGGAATCCCTGGCCCAAGACCACTAAAAGCGGAGAAGAAGCATTTGGGCGTCGAACACTTTGAGTCTCCATCAAGAGTAAGCGGTAGTCAAGTACAAACAGCGGAAGGAGCGTGGCACAAACCAAGCACCCCACCCGTTCCTTCAACCACCACCTACCCCACCTGTGACAGAGTCTGTAGATCCTGCATTGGACTCATCAGCTACCTTAGAACTCATGTTAGTGTGGAAGAAAGTCATCCTCAACTCCGAGGGACTGCCTAAGAAAAGGATTCACTGACAATTGATGTACAAATATTGTCACTTGTCTTTAGCCCTTGTTCAACTGATATTAAATCAGGCCATCTATGGGGCTGAAAATGCATACACATATATTGCGACTTAAAATAAAATTAATTCACAGGATGTGGTCATTGCTGTATTGCCCATCCCTACTTGCCCTTGAGATGGTGGTGGTGAGCTGCTTTCTTGAACCGCTGCAGTCCGTGTGGTGAAGGTGAAGTTAAAAGTTAACTATGTTGGTATGGGCTGGACATAAAGGCCAGACTGGGAAGAAAGGCAGGTTTCCTTCCCTAAAGGACATTAGTGAACCAGTTAAGTTTTTAACCATATTTTGATAGCTTCATGATCACACTATACCAGCTTTTCATTTCCAGATTTTATTTTTAACTGAATTAAAATTTTCAAAATGCCATGGTGCGATTTGAACTTACATTCTCCTTCACGGCACACGAGCCAAAGGTGAACAGAGGAAACGTTACAAGGACATCCTCAAAGTCTCCCTGATATAAAGTTCAACATCCCCACTGACACCTGGGAGTCCCTGGCCAAAGACCACCCTAAGTGGAGGAAGTGCATCCAGGAGGGCGCTGAGCACCTCGAGTCTCATCGCCGAGAGCATGCAGAAATCAAGCGCAGGCAGCGGAAAGAGCATGCGGCAAATCAGTCCCACCCACCCTCTCCCTCAACGACTATCTGTCCCACCTGCATTAGAGACTGTGGTTCTCATATTGGACTGTTCAGCCACCTAAGAGTGGAAGCAAGTCTTCCTCGATTCCAAGGGACTGCCTATGATGTTGATGATCTTTGGATCTGGACCGGGGATTACTAGTCCAGTAACATAGCCACACTACCGTACCCGTGACATGAATGCACCAGTAACCAATAATAATGGCATCTATGCTGTGAGGGACCTTGGGAGGAAGCTAAATTGGATTGTACAATCAGCATTTTGACAGACGATGCTTACAAAAACTAGAGCCTTGTGCTCAAATACTGAGCTCTACCACAGCTAAGGATGGGGATGTTATGAAGCCACTTCCTCCTGTTACTTCTCCAATTGTCCATCCCCATTCTCAAATGGATGTGATAGGGATCCAGAGTTTTGCTTAAAATTAATCAGTATTTTTTATTCATTGTTGGGATGTTGATGTCACTGGTACGGCTGGCATTTATTGATCATGCCTTGAGAAGGTGGTGTCTTCTTGAACTGCTGAAGTCTGTCTGGTGAAGGTGCTCCCACAATAATGTTAGGTAGGGAGTTCGAGGATTTTGACCTAGCGACTATGAAGGAACAGCAATATATGTCCAAGTCAAGATGGTGTGCGACTTGGAGGGGAACTTGGCGATGATGGTGTTCCCATGCACCTGCTAGTTGGTGGAGTTCGTAGGTTTGGGAGATGCAACTGAAAATGCCTTGGCAAGTTGCTGCAGTGCATGTTGTAAATAGTACACACTGCAACCATCCATGGTGGATGTTAATGCAAGTATCATAGTATGATACTGCACAGGAGGCTTTTCGGCCCATCATGCCTGTGCTGGCTCCTTGGTACAGCTATCCAATTAGTCCCCTTATCCTGCTTTTTCCCCATAGCCCTGTAAATTTTCCCTTCAAGTATTTATCCAATTCCGTTTGGAAAGTTACTATTGAATCTACTTCCACCATCCCTTCAAGCAGTGCATTCCAGATGTGTAAGATGTCAATCAATGCTTTGTCCTGGATTGTGTTGAGCTTCTTGAGTATTATTGCAGTTGCACACGTGTAGGCAAGTGGCCAGCATTCCATAACACTCCTGATTTGTGCCTTTTATAGGTAATGGAGAGGCTTTTGGGGAGTCAGGAGATGAGCCACTCACTACAGAACATCTAGCCATGGCATTTATGTGGCTGATCCAGTTAAGTTTTAGGTCAATGGTGACCCCTAGGATGTTGATGGTGGAGGACTCAGCAATGGACCTTGCTAGGTTTTTTATTTTTTTGTGTGGCAAGTTGCTGAAAGTGTGAGATAAAGTTGCAGCGAGGGAACCAGGACATCTGTGACCTGAGTGAACAGGGCCAGCAACTGTGCATCTACTTCACCAATCAGATTGACTTATGAAGAAAGGTTGAGTAGATTGAGCCTATACTCATTGGAGTTTAGAAGAATTAGAGCTGATCTTATTGAAACATACAGGATACTGCTCCCGGCCGCCACTCCTTTTATGTCCCTGACCTGCCGCTGGTAGCCTCTCGCAAGTCGGGGCCGCCACGCTGCTCCAGGGACCGCTCGCCGCTCCTTTTATGGCCCTGACCTGCCGCTGATGATCTCTCGCAGGTCGGGCCTGACCACAAGTTGGGAGGCACACGTGTCATGGAGCAGCATGGCGGCGTTCCACAGCAAGGTACAGCGTGAGCTGGTGCAGGAGGGCGACAGCAGCGAAGAGGGTGACTGGATTGGACGTCATCAAGGTCCAGGTCGCTTATTGGAGCGTGGGCAGGGATAGCAGGAGCGGCGAGTGATCGTGGAACGATGTGATCGGAGCCCAGGAGAGGCGCGAGTTCGGGGCCCAGAAGAGGCATGGGCCCAGGAGCAGCCCACACTGTGTTATGTGTGCGCACTAGGTCTGTGCAGCAGAGCTGGTCTCCAGTCGTCTTGGTTAATCCTTGCTACTGGACCAAGACCTAGCTCTGTCAAGCCCGTGTGGTGGCTGGTGTGCAACGGCCACCACACGTTAAAAAAAATCCACGCACAGGCATCTTCCACCCTTCAGGATGTAGCTCGGGACCTGGAATATTAGGCCCTTCAATGAAACACCTGTGAACTCATTCCTGTTTGGCGTGGAAGCATATCATCCGTGATACGAGGGACCGCCTATGATGAAAGGTGGATGCAGAGAGCATGTTTCCCCTCGTGGGGGAATCTAGAACTAGAGTACATAGTTTCAGAATAAGGAGTCGCCCATTTAGAACTGAGATGAGGAGGAATTTCTTCTCTCTGAGGGTCGTAAATCTGTGGAATTCTCTGCCCCAGAGAGCTGTGGAGGCTGGGTCATTGAATAAATTTAAGATGCAGTTAGGCAGATTTTTGAGCGATGAGGGAGTGAAGGGTTACGGGGAGCGGGCAGGGATGTGGAGCTGAGCTCAAGATCAAATCAGCCATGATCTTATTGGTCTAGAAATCCCGGTCAGCTGCTTCCCGTGGGCGATCGACTGAAAAAGTTTTTAAAAAGATGCGCACTTACCTGTTCCTACTGCGCCCACTAGAGATCCCGGTCCTGAGGCCTTTAACCCACCTCTGGTATATCGATACAGGCGTTCGTAACTCCACCTGAGTGATGCAGACTGTCAGAAAGCTACATTTCCGCAAAGAAGTTGGTCAAAGCAGACCTGCAACCTAGAAGCATCAGGAGGACTGCTTTATCAGTTGAAGTGAAGGTTACAGCTACACTTTTATTCTATGCCTCCGGATCATTTCAAGCTGCAACTGGGGATCTGTGCACCATCTCTCAACATGCAGCACATGTCTCCATTCGCCAGGTCACAGCTGCACTGTATGCACGTAGGAGTGACTTCATAAAGTTCGCCACAATCACCCAAGCAATCCATGACAGGGCTGTGGGCTTCTCCAGGATTGTTCCCAAAGGTACAGGGTCCACATTGCTGCCCCCCCACCCCCCGAGCACATTTGAAGGATTCCGAGATGTACAGGAACAGAAAAGGCTTCCACTCCATTAATGTGCAGCTCGTGTATGACGACATGTGTCGTATCATATGTCAGTCGATGCAACATACCCTGGCAGCACCCATGATGTGTTCATCCTACGCGACAGCATTATATCTGCCATGCTGCAGCAGTAGCAGCCAGAAGGGCAAAGCTGGCTACTGGGAGACAAAGGGTACGGCCTCACCACCTGGCTCATGATGCCCCTATGCGTAACCCAGACGGAAACTGACCGTCAATACAACATGTCACACATTGCGACCTGCAGCATCATTGAGTGGACCATTGGCATATTGAAACAACATTTCTGATGCCTGGACCATTCTGGAGGCTACTTGCTGCACTCCCCTGAGATTGTCGGTCAGTTCACTGTTATGCAGCATGTAGCACACATCTTAGCCATCATGAGGCAGCAGCACCTGGTAGTGGAAGACCCACCTGTGGTGAGAGTGGCTGATAATAATGATGTGGAAGATACAGGTGATGAGCAGGGGGAGGAGGAGGATGAGGATAAGGAAGCCATGCAAGTGCCTGAGGCCGGAGCACAACGGCGAAGGAGGGTGGGCCATCGTGCCCCTTTAACCATTGCTCAAGCCTTGCACCAGATGTTCATCCGTGAATTTTACTGAAGCCTGAGGGCTCAGTGACAACTATTCCACACGGAGCTGTTTCGTAATGTTGTGTTGTGTTAAAACATAACATAAGAACATAAGAATTAGGAATAGGAGTAGGCCATCTAGCCCCTCGAGCCTGCTCCGCCATTCAATAAGATCATGGCTGATCTGGCCATGGACTCAGCTCCACTTACCCGCCCGCTCCCCGTAACCCTTAATTCCCTTATTGGTTAAAAATCCATCTATCTGTGATTTGAATACATTCAATGAGCTAGCCTCAACTGCTTCCTTGGGCAGAGAATTCCACAGATTCACAACCCTCTGGGAGAAGAAATTCCTTCTCAACTCGGTTTTAAATTGGCTCCCCTGTATTTTGAGGCTGTGCCTCCTAGTTCTAGTCTCCCCGACCAGTGGAAACAACTTCTCTGCCTCTATCTTGTCTATCCCTTTCATTATTTTAAATGTTTCTATAAGATCACCCCTCATCCTTCTGAACTCCAACGAGTAAAGACCCAGTCTACTCAATCTATCATCATAAGGTAACCCCCTCATCTCCGGAATCAGCCTTGTGAATCATCTCTGTACCTCCTCCAAGGCTAGTATATCCTTCCTTAAGTAAGGTGACCAAAACTGCACGCAGTACTCCAGGTGCGGCCTCACCAATACCCTATACAGTTGCAGAAGGACCTCCCTGCTTTTGTACTCCATCCCTCTCGCAATGAAGGCCAACATTCCATTCGTCTTCCTGATTACCTGCTGCACCTGCAAACTAACTTTTTGGGATTCATGCACAAGGACCCCCAGGTCCCTCTGCACTGCAGCATGTTGCAATTTCTCCCCATTCAAATAATATTCCCTTTTACTGTTTTTTTTCCCCCAAGGTGGATGACCTCACATTTTCCGACATTGTATTCCATCTGCCAAACCTTAGCCCATTCGCTTAACCTATCTAAATCTCTTTGCAGCCTCTCTGTGTCCTCTACACAACCCGCTTTCCCACTAATCTTTGTATCATCTGCAAATTTTGTTACACTACACTCTGTCCCCTCTTCCAGGTCATCTATGTATATTGTAAACAGTTGTGGTCCCAGCACCGATCCCTGTGGCACACCACTAACCACCAATTTCCAACCCGAAAAGGACCCATTTATCCCGACTCTCTGCTTTCTGTTAGCCAGCCAATTCTCTATCCATGCTAATACATTTCCTCTGACTCCGCATACCTTTATCTTCTGCAGTAACCTTTTGTGTGGCACCTTATCGAATGCCTTTTGGAAACCTAAATACACCACATCCACCGGTACACCTCTATCCACCATGCTCGTTATATCCTCAAAGAATTCCAGTAAATTAGTTAAACGCGATTTTCCCTTCATGAATCCATGTTGCGTCTGCTTGATTGCACTATTCCTATCTAGATGTCCCGCTATTTTTTCATTAATGATAGTTTCAAGCATTTTCCCCACTACAGATGTTAAACTAACCGGCCTATAGTTACCTGCCTTTTGTCTGCCCCCTTTTTAAAACAGAGGCGTTACATTAGCTGCTTTCCAATCCACTGGTACCTCCCCAGAGTACAGAGAATTTTGGTAGATTATAACGAATGCATCTGCTATAATTTCTGCCATCTCTTTTAATACCTGGGATGCATTTCATCAGGACCAGGGGACTTGTCTACCTTCAGTCCCATTAGCCTGCCCAGCACTATCCCCCGAGTGATAGTGATTGTCTCAAGGTCCTCCCTTCCCACATTCCTGTGATCAGCAATTTTTGGCATGGTTTTTGTGTCTTCCACTGTGAAGACAGAAGCAAAATAATTGTTTAAGGTCTCAGCCATTTCCACATTTCCCATTATTAAATCCCCCTTCTCATCTTCTAAGGGACCAACCTTTACTTTAGTCACTCTTTTCCGTTTTATATATCTGTAAAAGCTTTTACTATCCGTTTTTATGTTTTGCGCAAGTTTACCTTCGTAATCTATCTTTCCTTTCTTTATTGCTTTCTTAGTCATTCTTTGCTGTCGTTTAAAATTTTCCCAATCTTCTATTTTCCCACTAACCTTGGCCACCTTATACGCATTGGTTTTCAATTTGATACTCTCCTTTATTTCCTTGGTTATCCACGGCTGGTTATCCTTTCTCTTACCGACCTTTTTCACTGGAATATATTTTTGTTGAGCACTATGAAAGAGCTCCTTCAAAGTCCTCCACTGTTCCTCAATTATGCCACCGTTTAGTCTATGTTTCCAGTATACTTTAGCCAACTCTGCCCTCATTCCACTGTAGTCCCCTTTGTTTAAACATAGTACGCTCGTTTGAGACACTACTTCCTCACCCTCAATCTGTATTGCAAATTCAACCATACTGTGATCACTTATTCCGAGAGGATCTTTTACGAGGAGATAGTTTATTATTCCTGTCTCATTGCACAGGACCAGATCTAAGATAGCTTGCTCCCTTGTAGGTTCTGTAACATACTGTTCTAAGAAACAATTCCGTATGCATTCTATGAATTCCTCCTCCAGGCTACCCCGTGCGATTTGATTTGACCAATCGATATGTAGGTTAAAATCCCCCATGATTACTGCCGTTCCTTTTTCACATGCCTCCATTATTCCCTTGATTATTGCCCGCCCCACCGTGAAGTTATTATTTGGGGGCCTATAAACTATGCCCACCAGTGGCTTTTTCCCCTTACTATCTCTAATCTCCACCCACAATGATTCAACATTTTGTTCATTAGAGCCAATATCGTCTCTCACAACTGCCCTGATATCATCCTTTATTAATAGAGCTACCCCACCTCCTTTCCCTTCTTGTCTATCTTTCCGAATCGTCAGATACCCCTGTATGTTTAATTCCCAGTCTTGGCCACCCTGCAACCACGTTTCTGTAATGGCCACCAAATCATACCCATTTGTAATGATTTGTGCCGTCAACTCATTTACTTTATTTCGAATGCTGCGTGCGTTTCGATGGAGTGTTTTAATACTAGTTTTTAAACCATGACTTTTAGTTTTGATCCCTCCTGCAGCCCCTTTATATTCAGTGGCCCTTTTTGTTTTTTGCCTTGGGTTTCTCTGCCCTCCACTTTTACTCATTTCCTTTCTGACTTTTGCTTTTGTCTCTTTTTTGTTTCCCTCTGTCTCCCTGCATTGGTTCCCATCCCCCTGCCATATTAGTTTAACTCCTCCCCAACAGCACTCGCAAACACTTCCCCTAGGACATTGGTTCCGGTCCTGCCCAGGTGCAGACCGTCCGGTTTGTACTGGTCCCACCTCCCCCAGAACCGGTTCCAATGCCCCAGGAACATGATTCAGTTTTAATGTAAGATATATTTTATTCAAAAGTTTACAATGTACTTAACTTTAATAAAATTATTCTTGTATCAAACTTTACTTTAATATCACTTTTTAAGATCACTTAACTTGTAAATTTCCATAACTTACAAAAAACTTTTAATTTGAGAACAGTTTCAACAGTAACAATAATAACAACAGCGGCAAAGAAAGGCTACAACCATCTCTCATCCCCCTTATTCTAAGACTGCCCTCCTTGGTCTTGGACACACCACCACCCCTGCCCGCAGGCGGTGGCGCAATGTTTTTGGGCTTGGTACCAAGCTTATTCTTTCTAACATCTCGTGTACTGCGCACCTCTTGAGGGTGGGGTCGTCGATATCAGGCGGCATGGTAGAGGGCCTGGCTCTGGGCTCTTCCGAGGCTTGTGTGGGAATTGGAGTGGGACTGTCGTGAGGCGTAACAGCAATGACACGAGAAATGGGAACGCAATCCGGGACCACCCATGAGGGAATAGTGGCCATGAGGGAGGGAATGTCAGAGATGACAGTTGATTCTGTCAGTGGTTGCGGAGCCTGGGCATATGTTCCTTTATTGCAGCAGCTAACTCCAAATTGCTTCTCTTATGCGCCCTGACAGTGTCTCAACGACTTGCAACATTCTCTCCCTCAGGTTCAGTGTTAGTGTTTGCACCATCTCTGACATTCCCTCCCTCATGGCCACTATTCCCTCATGGGTGGTCCCGGATTGCGTTCCCATTTCTCGTGTCATTGCTGTTATGCCTCACGACAGTCCCGCTATCTTACCACTCGCCCCACTGATGGCATCCAGGAGTTATCGGGTAAGGTCAATGCTCTCCGCACTCAATGACATCATCTGAACCACATCTATTAGATCTTGCACCTCAGGAGAACGCGGTCGAGCTCTCCTTCCCCTCCTCCCCACGGGTGTGCCTTGCACCTCAACACTGGGACCCGCAACCTCAGAAGGCGGGGCCTTGGGTGTGCCTCACTGCACCCCACCACTGGGACCCGCAACCTCGGAAGGTGTGAAACCATGGAATGTCCCACCAACATTCAAACCACTAGTCACAGAAGGGGCTGTCACCTCCATGAGCGGCACCTCCTCCAAAGTCAGTACAACAGTGGGAGCTTCATCCAGCTCCATCCCCTTCCCCTCACTCCCATGTTCTTGGTCTGGAGGGCTGGATTGGAAGATGTTTTCCTCTTCAGGCTCGTCCTCGTCTGAATCTTCTGCATCATCAGGGTTGGCCTCAAGTTTTGCAAAAGATATCAGAACAGTCAAATGGTTAGCAGCAGAGGAGGGGGCAGGGTGGGTGGCATGAGTAGGTTCACACAGCGCAGTCTAGGCAGCAAGCTGATTTTGAAGGACCATGATGAATTTGCAGGACTTACCCTCTCCCTCGAGTATGGGCCCAACTTGTGCAGTACTGATTGCTTTCTTCCAGGCAGGACCCATCAAAACAGCGACCCTCTCTTCCAAGGGTGTGAGTGGGTGCAGATTTGCCGGGCCTCCTCCTGTTTGAGTTCATTCTATTCTATTATGTGCCACCTTCCTCTGCAAAGATGGAAATGCAACTTTTTAGAGATATAGGGCGAGAACCTCCACTTTTTTTGCATGCTTAATGCCCACTTAACGCTCATTTTATTGCTGAAATGACGTATAATGCCCATATATCGCTCATTTTGGCAAAAAATGGAAACTGACGCCCATTTTTCAGACACTTATCGCTGAAGATTACTTTCCCCATGTGCTTAATGCCAGGAAAAAATATTACCGCTCTCCCACTTTTTTGGGGCGGTATCATCAGAATGGGCAAAATCAACAGCCATAATATCACCCAGCGTTACTTTCCGCACGGAATTAACACCGAGATTTAATAATACCTCCCCCCCTGCCCCCCCCCCCCCCACTTTTTTGTGGTAAAGAGCACATTTGGTGAAACTAGGAGATCGCCCACCGTCATTTTCACCACCTCGCACACATATCGCCCACATTATCACTCGGCCAAATAAACGCCCTGTAAAAGTGGAACAGAAAATGTGTGGCTGGCATTTTTACAATCACAGGTCACTTCATTCAAAAGGCTGCCTCAACTTCGGGGGAGTTTGCATTGACTCTGGAGTTCTCAGGTGAAGTGAACATCTCAGCAGATATATTTTCAGACTCCGGACTATTGGGGCTTTACTCCAGGTATATTTTAATGAGGAAATCATTGCTTCTGATCAATCGCTGTTTATACTTTCAATGCAATGGGGCCACCAAACAATAACTGTGCTTAAGCAGCGCTTCAGATGTCTTGACCACTCAGGAAAGGAGCTACAATATAACGCTGAGCAAGTAGGTAAGTTCGTGGTCATGTGCTCGATGCTGCACAACCTGGCTATCATGAGGGGCCAAGAATTGCCAGAAGGCACTTATGTTCCAGCTCAAGAGAGAGAGGAAGAGGACGACGAGGTGCTGGATGCTGATCTAGGGCCAGACAATCAGGCTGTCTATGCAACCATGCCCATGACCCTCCTCCAGACCGCAGGAAAGGGCCCGTGCTGGCTACATAGCTGCAAGACCCTTGCGTGAGGAGCTGAGATCTGAATGATTTGCCTGAAAGAGTGTTGATGTGAGTGATAACGCTGACACACTGCTGTGTGTGTGCAGCTCAGATATCAATGGTGCCCATCACCTTGGTGCCAGTTAAATTTATGTTGATTGATGTTCAGTTGTATTTAACCCTTTTATGTAAAGGAATCACCAGTGTGTAACGGTCCAGCTATCTGAGACAATGCGCCTTGCAGGACATTGCGAATTCGGTGGATTCCTGGAGCAAATGCTAAGGGACTTTTTTATGCTTGGCATTGGCCATGAGGTTATCCTTCACAGACTATTGACTGTTGAAACAATGAATCTGAGCAAAGCCATAACGACAGCCCAGGCATTTATGTCCACCAGCGATAACATCAAACAAATTTCGCAGCATAAAGATGCATCGGCAAGTACTGTACACAAAGTAACGTCGTTTTCAGATTGGAATGCCTAAGGCAGAAGGTACACGTCTGCAGCTGCATGACCTCAGATGACTCAGAGTCAGCCATCATGTGTGAATTCGAGGCAATTAACACCTTGTTGGTGCTGCAAAGGTAATCCTCGAGCCCATCAATGTTGCTTCAAACACGATGCGTGCAAAGGCTGTGGAACAATGGGACACCTCCAACAAATGTGCAGATGAGCTGGAAACCACCACATTGCAGGGGAAGACCGATGCATGGCCGATCAAACTGAACTAGAGACTCGAACCGAGGAGGCAGAAGTGTACGGGGTACACACCTTCACCACAAAATGTCCACCGATCATGTTAAAAGTTGAACTGAACAGAATTCCAGTATCCATGGAATTGGACATGGGTGCGAGTCAGTCTATCATGATGGAACTGTGCACGAACTACCACTTTACATCCAACTGAGAGCGAGCAGATTGGGCCTCGGTTTAACGTCTCACCCGAAAGATGGATGTCTTTCGTTTAGTTATCGGGTATTTTCTCTATTACAGAAGTAAAGCACTTTATTACAACACAGGGCTCCTTCCCGGGTCGTGTGTGCTGAGAGAGCGTGTGTACGACTGGCCCAGATGGGTGAGAATTGAGAGTGGATGTCCATTGCCAATTTCTTTCATGGTTTCTGCTATGTCTCAAATAAAGCAATGTGACTGAGTACTGTAGACTTGAGTAAGTGTGACCTTAGTCTTTTTATTCTGACTCCAGAGTGCCGGCACAGCATGGGAGGCCTGCTTATATGCAGTGCTCCCAAGGGATGCTGGGATCCCTTGGGACTCCAACAGATGCGCCCTCTGGTTACAAGATGTTGCATACATAACATCACTCCCTCCCAAAGTCAATAGTACACTTATTTACAGGGTGAGACGATCTGGGGCTTTCCACTCCCTAGTTGATCGTCTCGGTACAAACACAGGTGCAGGTAAGTTGGTTGGGCCTTCGCTGGGCTGCTGCGCAGCTGGCCTTGCTGGGCTGCTGGGGATGATGAGTTCAGCTTCGTGGTCAACCGTGATGCCCGTTGCCACTTGTGTGTGTATCGGAGAGTCGAAATTGGTGCTTCGTGGCTGTCTGTGAATCGCAGTTTGGTTTGGTCCAAATGCTTTCTGCAAGTTGGTCCATTTGCAAGTTGACCTGAAACACCCTACTCCCTTCTTTGGCTACGACTGTGCCAGCAAGCCATTTGGGACCATGTCCATAGTTGAGTACAAATGCAGGGTCATTGACTTCAATATCGCGTGACAAATTTGCGCGATCATGGTACATACTTTGTTGATGCCGCCTGCCCTCGATAAGATCATGGAGATCAGGGTGGACTAGAGAGAGCCTTGTTTTGAGTGCCCTTTTCATGAGCAGTTCGGCAGGGGGAATCCTGGTGAGCAAGTGGGGTCTTGTGTGGTAGCTGAGCAGGACTCTGGACAGGCGGGTCTGCAGGGAGCCTTCCGACACACATTTCAAGCTTTGCTTAATGGTTTGGACTGCCCGTTCTGCCTGGCTGTTAGATGCGGGCTTGAACGGGGCAGATGTGATGTGCTTGATCCCATTGCGGGTCATGAATTCCTTGAATTCAGCGCTGGTGAAGCACGGTCCATTGTCACTGACAAGGATATCAGGCAGGTCATGCGTGGCAAACATGGCTCGTAGGCTTTCGATGGTGGCAGTGGATGTGCTTAGACATTAATACACACTCAATCCATTTTGAAAAAGCATCCACAACAATCAAAAACATTTTGCCAAGAAACGGGCCCGTAAAGTCAACATGGATCCCAGACCACGGTTTGTATGGCCATGACCATAAACTTAGCGGTGTCTCCCTGGGTGCATTGCTCAGTTGAGAGCAAGTGTTGCATTGGCGCACGCAAGACTCCAAATCTGAGTCCATGCCGGGCTACCACGCATGGGATCCGGATATAGCTTTCATCATTACTATGCCTGGCTGGGCAATGTGTAGGCCGCGTATAAACACTTCCCTGCCTTTCTTAGGCAAAACCACGTGATTGCCCCACAAAAGACAGTCCGCCCATATGGACTTTTCGTTTTTGCGCCGCTGGAACGGCTTGATCTCTTCATGCATCTCCGCTAGGATGCTGGACCAGCTCTCATGGAGGGCACAGTTTTTTTTTTACAAGGGACAGTAAAGGATTCTGGCTGGTCCAGGTCCTGATCTGGCGGGCCGTAACGGGTGACTTTTCATTTTCAAATGCATCCATCACCAAGAGCAAGTCTGCAGGCTGTGCCATTTCCACCCCGGTGGTGGGCAATGATAGCCGACTGAGAGCATCAGCGAGGTTCTCTGTGCCTGGCCTGTGGCAAATTACATAGTTATATGCTGACAGTGTGAGCGCCCATCTTTGGATACAAGCAGAGGCAATGGTATTAATACCTTTGCTCTCTGAGAATAGCGATATGAGCGGCTTATGGTCAGTTTCTAACTCGAACTTAAGCCTAAACAGATACTGGTGCATTTTTTTCACCCCATAAACGCATGCCAGAGCTTCTTTTTCAATCATGCTGTAGGCCCTTTTGGCCTTGGACAAGCTCCTGGATGCATAAGCGACCGGTTGCAATGTTCCCGATTCGTTTGCTTGTTGCAACACACACCTGATCCCGTACGAAGATGCACCGCAAGCTAGCACTAAATGTTTACATAGGTTATACAGAACTAGCAGTTTGTTGGAACATAACAGATTTCTGGCTTTCTCAAAAGCAGTCTCTTGTGATTTCCCCCATACCCAGTTATCTTCCTTGTGTAGCAACATGTGTAGAGGTTCTAGCAAGGTGCTTAACCCGGGTAGGAAGTTACCAAAATAATTGAGCAGTCCCAGGAATGACCGCAGCTCCGTCACATTCTGTGGTCTCGGCGAGTTCTTGATGGCCTCTTGGTGTCGGTGGTTCTGATGCTGTCTGCCGCGATTCTTCTAAGAACTCGACCTCTGGCGCCAGGAAAACACACTTCGAGCGTTTCAACCTGAGTCCCACACGATCTAGCTGACTTAGAACCTCTTCCAGGTTCTTCAAGTGTTCGATGGTGTCCCGACCTGTGATCAATATGTCATCCTGGAAAACCACAGTGCACAGAACCGACTTTAGCAGACCCTCCATGTTCCTTTGATCGAAGTCCAAACGGGCATCTATTGTAGATGAACAGACCTGCGTGTTGATGCAGGTGAGGCCTTTCGAAGATTCCGCCAGCTCCTGCGTCATGTAGGCCGAGGTCAGGTCCAACTTGGTGAACATCTTCACTCCTGCCAGCATCGTAAACAGGTCGTCTGCCTTGGGTAGCAGATACTGGTCCTGCAGCGAAAAATGGTTAATCGTTACTTTATAGTCCCCACGAATTCTGACCGTGCCGTCGCCCTTGAGAACCGGAACAATCGGACTGGCCCACTCGTTGAACTCAACCGGCGCACTGATGCCCTCTCGTTGCAGCCTGTCCAGCTTGATCTCCACTTTCTCTTTCATCATGTATGGCACCACACGTGCCTTGTGGTGGATGGGTTGTGTACTGGGAACCAAGTGGATCTGTACCTTCGCCCCAGAGAAATTTCGGATGCGTGGCTCAAACAACGACAGGAACTTGCTCAAAATCTGGGCACGAAGCGTCGTCGATGGACGAAAGCACTCGGATGTCGGCCCAATTCCCGCGGACTTTTCTCAGCCAGCTTCTGCCGAACAGTGTGGGGCCATCTCCTGGTACAATCCATCGTGGTACAGCCATGATCTTATTAAATGGCGGAGCAGGCTCAGTGGGCCTATTTCTTATGTTCTTATGTAAAAGATCTCTCGGTGCTATTTCGAATAGCAGGGGAGTTCTCCCCAGTGCCTTCGGCAATATTTACTCCTCAACCAACATCACTAAAAACAATTATCTACTCTTTACCACATTCCTGTTTGTGGAAGCTTGCTGTGCGCAAATTGTCTGCCACGTTTTCTACATTACAACAGTGACTACACTTCGGAAGTACTTCATTGGCTGTAGTGTGTTTTGGGAAGCCCTGAGGTCATGAAAGGCGCCATATAAATTCAGGTTCTTTTTCTTTAAACTCATTCTCGTCAATGGGATGAAATGTCTATCCCGCTGTTTTCCCTGTGTGTGTGTATGGATGTGTACTGCAAGTGTTGGAATAATTTTATTTTGCTTTTTTTTCTTGCTTGCTTTAAATTAAGGGTCTTAAATTAGGTGCCGCGATTAAAAAATAAATCTAATTAATTAAATACATTATAGATCACAAGGCAGGCAATGTGTCACTGCTGCAACATTGGAAGCTGGTGGACACCATTGAGGTCCACAGCAACCACATCTGTAGCACGTGTTTTCAGCTCCGCGTTAATGTGCTGGAATCTGAGCTGTGGAACTACGACACATCAGGAAGGGGGGAGTTACCTAGACGCCGCGAACCAGGAGCTAATCACACCAATTAGATTAATTAATTCAAATTCAATCCGTGTTCAGGGACAGGAGGCTGTGACTACGAGTGAGGAAGGTATGGGGACTCAGGATGGATTGATCGATGAACCTCAGCCCTTGCTCTTGTCCAACAGGTTCGAAGCGCTTACTCCCTGTGTGGACGAGAGCAGGGACTGCAGAGGATGAGCAAACTGACCACAGCACCGTGGTACAGGGGGCCATTCAAGTGGGGGGATTAGAAAGAAACGTTGCAGTGGTAGGGGGCAGTATCATTAGGGGGATAGATACTGTTCTCTGCAGCCGAGAGCGTGAGTCCCGAAGGCTGTGTTGCCTGCCCGGTGCTGGGGTTAAGGACATCTCCTCTGGGCTGGAGAGGAACTTGGAGTGGGAGGGAGAAGATCCAGTTGTTGTGGTCCACGTGGGTACCAATGACATAGATAGGACAAAGCCGAGGTTCTGCTGAGGGATTATGAGTAGCTAGGGGCCAAATTAAAAAGCAGAACCACAAAGGTAATAATCTCTGGATTACTACCCGAGCCACGAGCAAATTTGCATAGGGTAAATAAGATCAGAGAGTTAAACACGTGGCTCAAAGACTGGTGGGGGATGAATGGGTTTTGGTTTGTGGGACACTGGCACCAGTACTGGGGTAAGAGGGAGCTGTTCCGATGGGACATGCTCCACTTAGACCATGCCGGGACTAGGCTCCTGGCGAATCGAATAACTAGGGCTGCAGAGAGGGCTTTAAACTAATTAATGGGTGGGAGGTTCAAGTGAGCGAAAATTTAAAAAGTCAAAGAATAAGGCGGCAATAGAGCAGGGCAGCACTGCGGGAAATGAAAACCAGAGCGTGACAGGAAGGGATAGAATGTATAAATATAAAAGTGAATCGGAAAGTGGGGTCAAAGCAGGAAAAAAATGGTATAAAAAGCAAATTTAAAAGCTCTTTATCTAAATGCACGCAGCGTTCGTAACAAAATAGATGAGTTGACGGCACAAATAGATACAAATGGATATGGTCTGATAGCCATTACAGAGACTTGGTTGCACGGTGACCAAGGCTAGGAACTAAATATTATGGGGTATTTGACAATTCGGAAGGACAGACAGAAAGGAAAAAGAGGTGGAGTAACTCTGTTAATAAAGGATGAGTGTGTTAGTGAGGAACGATATTGGCTCAGAAGATCAAGATGTTGAATCAGTTTGGGTGGAGATAAAGATAAAGGGGAAAAAGTCGCTGGTGGGTGTAGTCTATAGTCTCCCTAACAGTAGCTACACGGTTGGATGGAGTATAAATCAAGAAATAATGGAGGCTTGTAAAAAAGGAATGGCAATAATCATGGGCGATTTTAACCTTCATATTGATTGGACAAAGCAAATTGGCCAGGGTAGCCTTGAGGAAGAGTTCATAGGGTGTATCCGGGAGAGTTTCCTTGAACAGTACGCTGCAGAACCAACCAGGGAGCAGGCTATCTTAGGTCTGGTACTGTGTAATGAGACAGGATTAATAAATGATCTCCTGGTAAAGGATCCTCTAGGATTGAGTGACCATAACATGGTTGAATTTCAAATTCAGTTGGAGGGTGAGAAAGTTGGATTGCAAACGAGTGTCCTAAGCTTAAATAAACAAGACTATAAAGATATGAAGGCAGAGTTGGTTAAAGTGGACTGGGAAAATAGATTAAAGTGTGGAACAGTTGATGGCCAGTGGCAGACATTTAAGGAGATATTTCATAACCCTCAACAAAAATATATCCCAATGAGAAAGACTGTAAGAGAAGGGATAATTATCCGTGGCTAACTAAGGAAATAAGGGATGGTATCAAATTGAAAACAAGGGCATACAATGTGGCCAAGACTAGTGGGAGGCCAGAGAATTGGGAAATTTTTAAAAGCCAACAAAGAACAACTAAAATAATAATAGAGGAAAGATAGATTATGAAAGTAAACTAGCACGAAATATAAAAACAGATAGTAAGAGTTTCTACAGGTGCATGAAAAGGAAAAGAGTTGCTAAAGTAAATGTTGGTCCCCTAGAGGATGAGACTGGGGAATTAATAATGGGGAACAGGGAAATGGCAAAGACTTTGAATAAATATTTTGTATTGGTATTCACGGTAGAAGCTAAAAACATCCCAATAATGGATAATCAAGGAGCTATAGGGAGGAAGGAACTTAATACAATCGCTAACACTAAAGAAGTAGTACCCGGTAAAATAATGGGACTAAAGGTGGACAAGTCCCCTGGACCTGATGGCTTACATCCTAGGGTCTTAAAAGTGGCTGCAGAGATAGTGGATGCATTGGTTGTAATCTATCAAAATTCCCTGGATTCTGGGGAGGTCCCAGCGGATTGGAAAACCGCAAATGTATCGCCCCTATTTAAAAAAGGAGGCAGACAGAAAGCAGGAAACTATAGACCAGTTAGCCTAACGTCTGTCATTGGGAAAATGCTGGAGTCCATTATTAAGGAAGCAGTAGCAGGACATTTGGAAAAGCATAATTCCATCAAGCAGAATCAGCATGGTTTTATGAAAGGGAAATCATGTTCGAAAAATTTGTTGGAGTTCTTTCAGGATGTAATGAGCAGGGTGGATAAGGGGGAACCAGTGGATGTGATGTATTTGGATTTCCAGAAGGCATTCAATAAGGTGCCACATAAACGGTTACTGCACAAGATAAAAGTTCACGGGGTTGGGGGTAATATATTAGCATGGATAGAGGATTGGCTAACTAACAGAAAGCATAGTCGGGATAAATGGCAAACAATAACTAGTGGGGTGCCGCAGTGATCAGTGCTGGGGCCTCAACTATTTATAATCTATATTAATGACTTGGATGAAGGGATCGAATGTAATGTAGCCAAGTTTGCTGATGATGGAAAATGTGAGGCAGAAAAAATAGAAAAGCAAATTATAATTTAAATGGAGAAAAATTGTAAAGTGCTGCAGTACAGAAGGACCTAGGGGTCCCTGTGCATGAAACACAAAACGTTAGTATGCAGGTACAGCAATAATCAGGAAGGCAAATGGAATATTGGCCTTTATTGCAAGGGGGATAGAGTATAAAAACAGAGAAGTCATGCTACAACTGTATAGGGTATTGATGAGGCCACACCTAGAGTACTGCATACAGTTTTGGTCTCCATATTTAAGGAAGGATATACTTGCATTGGAGACTGTTCAGAAAAGGTTCACTAGGTTGATTCTGGAGATGAGGGGGTTGACTTATGAAGACAGGTTGAGTAGGCTGGGCCTACACTGATTGGAGTTCCGAAGATAGGTGATCTTATCGAAACATATAAGATAATGAGGGGGCTCGACAAGGTGGATGCAGAGAGGATATTTCTACTTATAGGGGTACTAAAACTAGGGGGCATAGTCTCAGAATATGGGACCGCCCATTTAAAACTGAGATGAGGAAGAATTTCTTCTGAGGGTCGTAAATCTGTGGAATTCTCTGCCCCAGAGAGCTGTGGAGGCTGGGTCATTGAATATATTTAAGGCGGAGATAGACAGATTTTTGAGCGATAAGGGAATAAAGGGTTATAGGGAGTCGGCAGGGAAGTGGAGTTGAGTCCATGATCAAACCAGCCATGATCTGATTGAATGACGGAGCAGGCTCAAAGGGCCAAATGGCCTGCACCTGCTCCTATTTCTTATGTTCTTATGTTCTCAAGTCATTCTATACTTATAATGATATATATCCAACTAGAATGTGTGTGATATCATCATCATCAAAACCATATTACAGTATAATTTTAAAATTTGATGCAAAAATGCTGCTCGGGCTTTGTGGGTTAAATAATTATGTTATTGAATTCAACTGCATTTTCCCACTCAATATTCCCTTTTTATATAGCCAGTTAAAGTAGATGCGACACAGAGGTTTGGTCTCAATACACCTGGATTTTTATTTATAGCAAATTACAGGCTGAACTGCAGCACAATAACAACATGAAAAGAGTATATGAAGATAATGAGATCTGCCATTTTTCATGACTCTAGACCAAAACTGTTATAATTTAATTTTTCATGCCTTTAAATCTGTATAACATACAGTAATATAGAAGTACACAATAGAAACATTTCCAGCAACATCAAGTGGACAACAAAATACATTTGATACTGTGCAAGCAGCCTCTTCATTGCTGTTTATTTTTTTTGTGTATTAGTTAATGATATATATGTAGCTTTCTATTTTTGTTAAAAAATAAGATCAGTATAGCATTAGGTGGCTTGATAATCAAATAGACTTTGCTGACATTGTATTAACCTCTTTGACTCTCATGCAGCTTCTCTGCCATTTTCTCCAATTCCAAGTCCATAGCTGCTAGATTCTCGAGTTCCTTCTCCTTTGGGGACAATGGAAAGCAATTTATTATTGGTATGGTAGCTTTTTCTTGACTAATCAAAAGTGGGCTAACAAAAAAGTTACCAACTGCAGTACATACAATATGATATTCTTTCAACAGTGTCATTGTATATTTTGAGACTCCTCAAGATACAGGTTCTACAGCTCAATTATTTAACAGACAAATTTGCTTCAAGCAAGCTGCAAGCAGTAACAATGCACTGTAATAATGTTTTTGTGGGCTTTACAAAGGAATAATTCATGAGGACTGGGAGGAGGGGCCATGTTTATTATGGGTTACGCTAATCCATCCAGTTAAAGTTTCATTTGTGAATAAGGAGTTATTTGCAAGTTCAATTCAAGTACACTTTACTCTTAGGTATTACTTGCGGCACAATTTGTACAACTAAATGTAAAATATAATTTTGTCTGCAAAACTTAGTGGGAATATTGTGCATTTGGCCTGTTGTAAATTTAGAATGGTTAACTATTAGGTTAATGTTCCAGGAACACTCTTTCACTACTTATTCAAATTAGTCACTTCATCCAAGTTTAGTTTTACCACACAAAGTACTGACAGGTGACAGATATATACCTCCCTGATTAAATGAGTTATATTGCTTGTGTTTTGTAACTGAACGTTTTATTCCCTGGAACAGTTATGTAAGAATTTTAATGCTAATTAATCTGAAAGCATGTATACTGTGGATGAGTGTTTTTCTATAACCTTCAATGTAGCAAATATCTGTGTTTCTATAATCCAAGCATTCAGGAGAGAAAGAATTCTGTATAGGAAATCATGTAAAATTTATTAAGGAAATTAAAAATTAGTTTTAAGTGTAATGACACACAACTGCTCAGAAAGGAAAAGTAAGTGATCCCTAACAGGATGTTACATTTGAATAACCACACTGAAAGTAAATACAGGTGTAACAAAACCTGTGTAAGATTGACTAGAGCAACTGCAAAGGAGTATTATTATTTTTTCCTTAGTCAAATGAATTATATTTCTACAGCTTTAATGTCTTTATCATTCAATGTTGTTTTGGTTCTTTCTTAAACTAGCAATGGGAAACATTTAAAATGGTGTTCAACAGCATGCAGGAACAATATATTCCGCTAAAAGGAAAGAACAAACTAATTAATGAGACTCCGTGGATGAATAAAGCCAGAAGGGAACAATTGAGGGTAAGGAAAGAGGCATACATTGAGTGCATGATAAAGGAGAATACGGAGCGATTAGGAGAGAAGTCAAAAAAACAATTAGGAAGGTAAAGAGGAACTATGAAAGTAAATTATCAAGCAACATAAAACAAAATAGTAAAATATTTTACAGGCACATCAATAAAAAAGGACGGTTGGAATGGGAATAGGGCCATTAAGGGATAGACAGGATAATACCATAGGTAATGATAGAGAGATGGCAGAAATATTAAATAATTATTTTGCTTCAGTATTTACCAGGGAGATAGAACAGGTGGATATGACATTGGATCATGAGATTAGTAATTAAATAAGTGCATTTAAAATTAAAGGAGGGGCTATATAAATAAACAAATCAAACTCAAAGAGGATAAAACCCCTTGGTCCAGATGGATTGCATCCACATATTTTGTAAAAATCTAGGGAGTGGTAGCAGAAGCATTACTACACATATTTATTAATTCGTTAGAAAAAGGTGTAGTGCCAGAGGACTGGCAGATAGCTAATGTAATATCTATATTTAAGAAGGGGGATAGAACATGGCCAGGGAATTATAGACAGTCAGCTTCACATTGGTGGTTGGAAAAATAATGGAATCCCTACTAAAGGAGAAAATAGAAGAATATCTAGAAACCAAAAATATAATAATGAATAGTCAGCATGGATTTCAAAAGGGAAAGACTTGCTTGACCAACCTCATTGAATTTTTTGAAGAGGTAACAAAGAGAGTAGTCAATGGTAATGCAGTAGATTTAGTTTAACTAGATTTTCAAAAGGCCTTCGATAAGGTACCCCACAATAAACTGATGAACAAGGTCAGAGAATGCGGAGTCAGGGGACAAGTTGCAGAATGGATCGCTAGCTGCCTCCAAGACAGAAAGCAGAGAGTAGGGGTAAAAGGTAGCTATTCACATTGGCAGAAGGTGGGTAGTGGTGTTCCACAAGGATCAGTGCTTGGACCACTGTCGTTCACAATTTATATTAACGATTTAGACCTTGGAATCAAAAACACAATTTCTAAATTTGCAGATGACACCAAATTGGAGGGGATAGTCAATACTGAGGACTGCAACATATTACAGGAGGGAATTAATAAACTTACAGAATGGGCATATAATTGGCAAATGAAGTTCAACACAGATAAATGTGAGGTATTACATTTTGGTAGGAAGAATAGGGAGGTCACTTATTACTTGGAGGATGCGAGTCTAGGTGGTGTAGAGGAACAAAGGGATCTCTGAGTACAAATACACAAATCGTTAAAAGTTGCGATGCATGTTAGCAAGGCCATAAAAAAGCAAACCAAGCACTAGGTTTATTTCTAGAGGTATAGAATTGAAAAGTAGGGAAGTTATGCTAAACCTCATCGAACCTTGGTTAGACCACGCTTAGAGCACTGCATACAGTTCTGGTCGCCATATTATAAAAAGGAAATAGAGGCACTGGAGAGTGTGCAGAGAAGATTTACAAGGATGATACCAGAAATGAGAGGGTACACCTATCAGGAAAGGATGAACAGGTTGAGTCTCTTTACTCTTGAAAAAAGAGGCTGAAGGGTAACCTAAGAAGTCTTTAAAATTATGAAAGGTTTTGATAGATTGGATACAGAGAGAATGTTTCCACTTGTGGGGAAGAGCATAACTAGAGGCCATCAATATAAGGTAGTCACCAAGAAATCCAGTAGGAAATTCAGAAGAAACTTCTTTACCCAAAGAGTGTTGAGAATGTGGAACTCGCTACCTCAGGGAGTGGTTGAAGCAAATAATATAGATGCATTTAAGGGGAGGCTAGACAAGCGTATGAGGGAAACGGGAATAGAGGGTTATGATGATAGATTTAGATGAGGAAAGATGGGAGGAGGCTCGAGTGGAACATAAATGTCAGCATGGACTGGTTGGGCCGAGTGGCCTGTTTCTTTGCCATATATCCCATGTAATCCTATGTAATATGTGCAATTGTTAATTGACTGACAATTGAGACAAATATTCAAAAGACTTAAATAATTCATCTTTAAAATTATAGGTCCGTACAGCACAGAAGGAGGCCATTCAGACCATTCCACCTGTGCCGACTCTTTGAAATGGCAATTCCACTCCCCGGGCTCTTTCCCTATATTTAATAAATTCCACTCCCCGGGCTCTTTCCCTATATTTAATAAATTCCACTCCCCGGGCTCTTTCCCCATAGCCCTACAAATTCATTTTAATTTGTCCAACTCCCTTTTGTAAGTTATTATTAAATCATGTTTCTGCCACCCTTTCAAGCAGTACATTCCAGATCATAACTGCATAAAAATATCCTCCTCATCTCCCATCTGGTTCTTTTGCCAATTATCTTAAATCTGTATCCTCTGATTACTGATCCTCCTGCCACTGGAACCAGTTTCTCCTTATTTACTCCATCAAAACCCTTCATAATTTTGAATACCTCTATGAAATCTCCTCTTAACCTTCTCTGCTTAAAAGAGAACAATCCCAATTTCTCTACTCATGTAACTGAAGTCCCTTATCCCTGGTACCATTCTAGCAAATCTCCTCTGCACCCGCTCCAAAGCCTTCACATCCTTCCTAATGTGTGGTGCCCAAAATTGGACATAATACTCCAGCTGAGGTCTAACCATCATCATTTCTGAACTGCCCTTTTGCCAGTTTGTCCCCTAATTCCACAGTCGCAACTTAACCCTGAAACAATACTGCAGATTTTATCTCTTCTGATCCACCTAATATTGTCTGCCCTTCTACGAGGGCCCTCTTCTCGTTCCCCTCCTTTCAAGGTTGAAGAATCCATCATTTTCTCAGAATTCGGTCCTTCTGCTCTGTTTTCAGGGCCTGTTTGATTCCCTTGTGCCTCAGTGACCAAAACCGAACACAGTGTTCTGGGTGCAGTCTGAGCGGCACGTTGTACAACCTCGGACCAATACTTGACTGAGGTCCCGACACAGCTCAGCATTCAGTTCCTTTTTCTTCCAAAATGGTCAATTTCATGAAATGTTATTGCCTTGAATTGATCATTACGTGTGTCTGGAATTTTTGTTTTGGTTTATGTATTGAAATATGTCCCAGGTATTATGCAAAAATGGGTCTATTTGAATAGTCAGAAAATAAAATCTAGCAATAAAAAGTATTGTTAAAATGTCTTCTTCCCATCATCCGTCAAAACATCAAATATCTGACCTTTATTCTGGAAAGGAGAAACTTCTGGGCTCCTTAAAGCATTCATGCTTCAAGAAGCCCAGAAGTTACTAAGTTATACTGAGTGTATTCCCCAAATGTATTCTTCAATTCTTGCCCTCTAACTAAACAAGAATTTCAAATAGTTATCTTAAAATACAGATTCATCCTAATGCCTTTCCTATTGCAGTTCTTTTTTAATTCTCTGGATGTGGGTGTCGCTGGCAAGGCAGGCATTTATTGCCCTTCCCCAGTTGCCCTGAGACGATGGTGGGCTGCCTTCTTGAGATGCTGCAGTGTATGTGGTATTTTTTGCAGCAGCATAATAGGAACATGGGAACAGGAGCAGGCCATTCAGTCCTTCGAGCCTGCTCCGCCATTCAGTGATATCATGGCTGATCTGCGACCTAACTCTTTTGGCCCATATCCCTTAATACCTCTGGTTAACAGAAAGCTATCAATTCCGATTTAAAATTAACAATTGATCTAGCATTAATTGCCATCTGTGGAACATAAGAACAAGAACATAAGACCATTCCAAACTTCTACCACCCTTTGGCCCCAAGTTTCCACATGATTTGCTCCTGATTTTTAGGAGCAACTGGTGTAGAACGGAGTATCTTAGAAATCGGAATTCTCCACATTTAGTTTGCTCCAGTTCTAGTCAGGTAGAACAGTTTCACTTTGGAACAGAATTCTTTTTTCAAAAGGGGGCGTGTCCGGCCACTTACGCCTGATTTGAAAGTTTCGTGAGTGAAAACTTACTCCACACTAACTTAGAATGGAGTAAGTGAAGATTTTTGTACGCTCGAAAAAACCTTGTCTACACTTTAGAAAATCAGGCGTAGATTACAAATCAGGCGTAGGGAATGGTGGGGGGGGGGGGGTGTTTAAAGGGAAGTTTACAAACATTAAACACTTCAGTTTTACAAATAAAGAGCCATCATCAATAATAAATGATAAATACATCAATAAATCAACCAACAAATCAATCAAAAAAAATTAATAAGAAAAAAATTTTGTTTTTTTAAATCAATAAATAAAACATTTTCTACTTACCGACTGCAGCACCGGGAGCCCTCCAACAGCGTGCTGGGATGCCCCCCTCAGTGTGTCTCTGTCAGTGTCTCTATCTCTCTGTCTGTCTGTGTGTCTCTCATTCTCTGTCTGTCAGTGTCTGTGTTTCTGACAGCGAGGAGGGGGGTAGGGGGAGAGAAGGGGAGGGGGGGAGAAGGGGGGAGGAAGGGGGAGGGGGCGAGAAGAGGGAGAAAGGAGATTTGGGGGGGGAGAAGGAGATTTGGGGTGGGAGAGAAGGAGATTTAGGGGGGGAGAAGAAGATTGGGGGGGGGGAGAAGGAGATTGGGGGGGAGAAGGAGATGGCGGGGGAGAAGGAGATTGGGGGGGGGAGAAGGAGATTGGGGGGGGGAGAAGGAGATGGGGGGGGAGAAGGAGATTGGGGGGGTGGGGGAGAAGGAGATTGGGGGGGGTGGTGGGGGGGAAGGGGGAGGGAGGCTGAACGGGTCGGACCCGAGACTTCGGGCAGGGCCCGTTCCCAGCACCAGATTTGCAGGTAGGTGGCGTTGGGTCGGGTCGGTGGGGAGGGTGGTGGGAGGGAGGTCGGTTCGGTTCGGGTCGGGGGGAGGGAGAGGGAGGTCAGGTCAGGGGGAGGGTCAGGTCGGATCCAGTCCGGAGGCGGGGGGGGGGGATGCGCGGGTGTTGGGTCCAGTCCGGGGACGGAGGGGGGGGGGAGAAGTGGATGTCGGGTTCGGTCCGGGGGGGGGGGGGGGGCGGGAAGCGGGGGTCGAGTCGGGTCGGGAGGAAGCAGGAGCTGGCCGTGGGTGGAGCCTTATTCACACAGCCCCAGTGAGGCCATTGGGCCAGGGCTAGGGGCTGCGTGCTTCAGGCTCCTCCCACACAGTTTCGGGCGCCTGGAGCTACTGCACTTGCGTGCCCACTGTAGCGCGCATGTGCAGAGCTCCCGGCACTGTTTTCGGCGCAGGGTCCTAGCTCCGCCCCCTACAGCTCCTGCTGCGCTGCGCCGAGGGCCAGAGGACCTGCAGGGAGGTGGAGAATACGGAGGTTTTTTTTAGGCGCACTTTGTGGCGCGAAAAACGGGCGTCCAGGTTGGGACTGCACCGTTCTAGGCGCGGCTCGAAACTTGGGCCCATAGTGTGTAGAAATATTTCCTAATTCCACTTCTGAAAGGTTTGGCTCTAATTTCTAGACTGTGCCCTTAGTCCTAGAATCCAGTGGAAATAGTTTCCCTCTATCTACTCTATCTGTTCCCCTTAATATCTTGAAAACTTTGATCAGATCACCCCTTAACCTTCTAAATTCTAGGGAATACAACCCTAATTTGTGTAATCTCTCCTCATAACTTAACCATTGGATTCTGGGTATCATTCTGATAAACCTACACTGCACTTCCTCCAAGGCCAATATATCCTTCCTAAAGTGTGGTGCCCAGAACTGCTCACAATACTCCACGTGTGGTCTAACCAGAGTTTTGTATAGCTGCAGCATAACTTCTACCTCCTTGTATTCTATTCCTCTGGATATAAAGGCCAGTATTCCATTAGCCTTTCTGATTATTTTCTGTACCTGTTCATGACATTTTAATGATCTATGTACCTGGAACCCCCAAGTCTCTTTGAACCTCCACTGTTTTTAGCCTTTCACCATTTAGAAAGTATCCTGTTCTATCCTTTTTAGATCCAAAGTGAATGACCTCAGATTTGCCGACGTTGAAATCCATTTGCCATAGTTTTATCCATTTACTTAATCTGTCGATATCCCTTTGTGCTTCCATCTACACTGCCTACAATTTCACCTACCTTTATGTCATCGGCAAATTTGGATATATGACTTTCTATGCCATCATCTAAGTTGTTAATAAATACTGTAAATAGTTAAGTCCCCAACCCTGATCCCTGCGGGACACCACTACTCACCTCCTGACAATTTTAGTACCTACACATTATCCCTACTGCCTGTCTCCTGTCGCTCAGCCAATTTCCTAACCAGGTCAATAATTTGCCCTCAATTCCGTGGGCTTCTATCTTAGTTAACAGTCTCTTATGTGGGACTTTATCAAATGCCTTCTGGAAGTTCATATAAATAATATCCATAAACATTCAGTGTCTACTACTTTAGTCACCTCTTCAAAAAAAAATCAATCAGGTTTGTCAGATATGACCTACCTTTCACAAATCCATGCTGGCTCTCTCCGATCAACTGAAAAATGTTGAGATGTTCAGTCACCCTATCCTTAATTATAGACTCGAGCAATTTCCTGACAACACATGCTAGGCTAACTGGTCTATAATTCCCCGGTGTCGCCCTCTCACCATTTTTCAATAGCAAAGTGACATGTGCAATTTTCCAATCTAAAGGAATGGTTCCTGAATCAAGAGAACGTTGGAAGATTATAGTTAGGGCATCTGCAATGTGCTCACCTACTTCCTTTACAACCCTGGGATGGAAGCCATTTGGTCCTGGGGATTTGTCACTCTTTAGTGCCATCATTTTCATTACTGTTATTTACTTACATTAATTTTATTGAGTCCTTGTCCTGATTTAGTTTCTGGATTTCTGGCATGCTATCCTCTTCCTCTACTGTAAATACTGACGCAAAATAATTATTCAGCATGTCCGCCATTTCCTTATTATCGTGATAATATTACCGCTTTAAGTTTTTAAGGGGCCAACATTGCTCCTGATTACCCTCTTTTTCCTAATATAATTATTTTTTTTAAATTGTGTTGATTTTGATATCCCTTGCAAGTTTCCTTTCATGGGGCTCAATTTTGGCCAGGAGTTGCTCAGTTTTTTTTGGAGTAACTTGGTTTTTCTGGCGTAACTTAAAAATCCCCATTTTCCCCAATCAATTTCCACCAGTGTAACTGAGTTAGTTACGATTTTTTTAGTTTAGTTTTTTTTCTCAAAAGGGGGCGTTACCAGCCACCAACACGAGTTCTGCCCATTTAGGCAACTTTGGCCAGTTAATAGTTACACCAAATCTACTTAGGCCAGTGTATGTGGCCACTTCAGAAAACCCTTGTGGAGAGTTAAAGGTAGGTACATCGGAGGCCATTCGGCCTGGGATAGGGGCGGGAAGCGGAGAGGACCTGCACCTAAACCACCAAGCCTTACAAACCACCAAACCTTGCAAACATAAAGTAATAAGAATTCAATAAGAAATAAAAAAATTGAAGTAAGTCCTACCTTCATCTTCAAACTCGGCCTGGGAAGGCAGCGGGCCAGTCGGTGCGGGAGGCCACTCGGCTGGGCTAGGGGTGGGCGGGCAGGAGAACTGATAGAAATCATCGGCAGGCAGGAGTACTATCAGTTCTCCTACCCGCCCACCCATAGCCCAGCCGAGTGGCCTCCCGGTGCGATCGATCTCTTAGAAATCGCATCGGGAGGCCACTCGGCCTGGGCTAGGGTGGGAGCGATTCCAGTGGCCTGCATCGGGTCCCACAAAGCGGCTGCAGCAAGCACATGGAGAGGCTGGGGGCAAGGAGCAATTCCAGTGGCCGGGATCGGGTCCCACAGAGCGGCTGCAGCAAGCACATGGAGCGGCTGGGTGCGAGAAGCTACTGTGCATCCGCGGACACTCCACTGCGCATGTGCAGATATCCCGGCACAGTTTTCGGCGCACCCCCGACTCGACTGGCCATGCTGCGTGACTACAGGGAAGAGCCAGACAGCGGCCAAAGTGGGAAGGAAATTTTTCGGCGCACTTCGGAACGGAGAAAAGCAGCGCAACTCCGGGAAGTGTGCCGAAAAATGGACTGGGCCAAAATTGAGGCCATTGTCCCTTCCGGTAGCTCTTACTGTCTCTGTTTTGTGAACCTTTCCTGGTCTTTGTATCTTTCCCAGTCGTCAGGATCTGTGCTATTTTCTACATTTTTGTATGCTTTTTCTTTTAGTTTTATGCTGTCCCTTACCTCTTTAGTTGTCCATGTCTGGGTTTTTTTTGGCAAGTAGAGCTCTTGCCCTTCAGGGGTATAAACTAGTTCTGTATCACCTTAAATTATTTTTCGAACATCTTCCACTGATCTTGGTTATTTTACCCAGTAACAGATTTGCCCTGTCTACTGTGGACAGTTTCTGTCTCGTCCCTTTGAGTTTGGCCTTACCCAAAGCTAGAATCTTAGTAGCTGTTTCGAGTTTCTCCCTTTCAAACTCCACGTTGAATTTGATCATGTTATGATCGCTATTGGATAAATGTTCACGCACAGTTAGGCTGTTACATAATACAACAATGACTACACTCCAAAAGTACTTCATTGGCTGTAAAGTGCTTTGAAACATCCGGTGGTCGTGAAAGGCGCTATATAAATCCAAGTCTTTTTACACCTGAATGGCTTGCTATGCTGCTTCAGAAGGCAGGTAGTTAACCACATGTGTGTGGGACAGTTAGGCCAGACTGGGTAAGGAGTCAGGACAGATGATTTCCTTCCACTTGGGTTTTTTATGACAATCAGACAGGTTCGTGTTCGCTTTTACTGATAGCAGCTTTATATTTTTAGATTTTAAAAATTGAATTAAAATTATCATACTGGGATTTAGACTTGCATTCTCTGGATTACTAGTCTATTAACATAACCGCTACACTATCATATTCCCATTACAAAATAATTAATTGACAATTTAAATATAACTTTTAAGAAAAATGTAAATAATTTGAAAACAATTGATCCTAGTTAGATCAGATGATGCCACTATCTTCTATTCTGTGTTCCATAATTTCAAAAGTAACTGGCGGAGATAAAAATGCTTTGCACCTGTGCGATCAAGGCCACCTTGAAAACAGGTATCTGCTTGTCTATTTTACCTCAGCAAAGTAACCTCTTCCTTCACCTGCTGCTCCACCCAATGCATGTTATCCTTCAGAAAATCCTTTTCATCTTTTTCAATTTTGGGGGATGGAGGTGAAAGAAAGGGTGAATATTTGTTCACGTGAAGATGATGGATGTCATTATCAGCATCAACTTTTCCAGCTCTAGAATATACTCAGCAGAGACGAGAGAAAGGTTCCTCTTATCCATGCAAGCTCAAAAGACACTAGTATGATGTTTCCACTTTTCATACCAGCCATCCCTGTTGAGGGTGACTGCCATTTAGCACTGAATTGTATGTAGTTTTGTGCTGGAGATCTGCCAGCAGGAGGAACTGAGTTGAGATTCTGTTTTATAAAGCTCCCTTACAACCTACAACTTTCAGCCTATTAGTTGGAATTACATTCAAACACTGGACCCACTGGAAGTAAAATAATTGTGTTTCAAATCACTGCATTTCCCAATCTTCAATGGTGCTGTCTTTTTAATATCGATATCTTATTGAAAATCCTGCTGACAGCATACACTTCATATCCACAAATCATACATCCTGTCCTGATTTTTTGTCAATTTTTTCTGTCAACATTTACCATTGTAAATTGCGATGTTAGAACAAAATTGAATAAGAAATTTTTATCAACTTTCACAATATAGTTGCAGGCTTTGGACACTAGGTGGCAGCATGGAATGAGTTTGTGAAATCTCCCAACTCTGTCGCTACCTTGTATGTAACAAAAACTTAAATTCATTAACTGACCATGGCCATTGCATTTACTAGCATCTATTATATCTGATCAGTTTTAACCTCTTCATTGTTTACAGCCATTACGGGATGGAAAACACTGTTTAGTCCATTCTCCAAAGTATATAATAATCATACCTTTGCAAGAAAATAATAAAAACTAATGCCAGTTAAACCTACATTCCATATCCTTTCTTGTGTTGAGCTACAAGTCTCAGAAGATAATTTTGTCTATGTAAACTAAAGAGTATTGCTAGCACCATCTGAGATTACCTATGCCAATCCCATTAATTGATGCCATATGGCCACAGATAACTTTTGCTAAAATATTCCAGTCAGAATTTTATAATATTTTATCTCCCCACCAACCCCATAATTTTCCCTGGCCTCTAATCTTTCATGGTTCTACATATGTTACCAGCATTCATGCTGGAAGATAATGATGAATTCTTAGATAATGTAACAATTACCATAAAATGTACTTTATATTCTGCAAATTGTAGAACAATTGACACGTTTTCAAAATTGCAACCTCAATTTTTCTATCTTAATGAGCACTTCAGCCTTCGTCAATGATAGAAAAGATGATATTTATTTAATATATTAGCAGATCTCCTGTGATGATGAACATGGCGAATCAGAGAATTCTCTGTTTTATAACAATATGGATATTTTTACAATCTAGGCAATAACAGCAGGGCCACTGAGTGACCGAATATGTCAAAATCCACTTTTATTGCATGGTATTCTGGGATTTTTATCACTATTTGGGTGTTTGAATTCCTTGACTCTGCCCACTATTCTGTGAAAACCAGAAATGAGTGGTATTTTGTTATATATCCCATGGCATTGCACACATGGGGGCTCATTTTCATCCACCCCTCCCCTCCCCTCCCATCAGGTGAGAACAGGCCCCTCCCTATCTCTGTAACCTCCTCCAGCCCTACAAACCACCGAGATGCTCCTCCAATTCGGTCCAAAAAAGCTGAAGAAAATCCTTGTAAATGATTTTTGAGGAGCATTTCCTGGCTCCAAAAATCAACCCCTAATGCCTAACTCTCCACCAGCCCTCCCCTGGGATTGCTTTCCACCCCCCCCACTTTTTACTTACCTGGACTGCCTGCACACCACAGTGAAACTTCCCGATTTCCTGTTCATCCCACTCCCTTCTATGCATCTTTCATGATTCTGCATATGTTACCAGCATTCATGCTGGAAAATAATGATGCATTTTCAGACAATGTAATGCTGGAAAATAATGATGAATTTTCAGATAATGTAACGTTGGAGCTAATGATGAATTCTCAGATAATGTAATGCTGGAAAATAATGATGAATTTTCAGATAATGTAACGTTGGAGCTAATGATGAATTCACAGATAATGTAATGCTGGAAGATTATGATGAATTCTCAGATAATGTAATGTGTTCTAAAAGTACACAAAGCTCGCCAATGAAATTTAAATAAGACCCGACCATGAAAATGGTTCAGCCCTCTGATCACTTCCATCGGACAAGTGCTACTTTCAGGAAAGGTAATCACATGGTGAAACTAAACATATCTAAGTATTTTGGATCATCTTGCTGTCTGGTTCCCCGTTCAAATTCATTGATTGGTATGAAGTTCATGGGCTTGCACAGTAGATATAAACTAAAATCACCACAGAAAGTTAAGTTAAGTCATTTTTAATCTAAGTACCCTTTTAATGATGTGATATGTGTAAATTACTGCCAGTCAACCTCTCTGGCACCGAAAATTAACTATTACAAATGTGGCATCTTATTCAGGTTGTAATTGTTGTTGGAGATTATTTTTAAATTAAAATGAAATCTTTTTTCTTTTTTGTCTCTTTTTTTCTCTCTCTCTCAATATCTAATCTTTCTTTCCCTCTCTTTGGGCCCAAGTTTCGAGCCGCGCCTAGAACGGCGCAGTTCCGACCTGGACGCCCGTTTTTCGCGCCACAAAGTGCGCCTAAAAAAAACCTCCGTATTCCCCACCTCCCTGCAGGTCCTCTGGCCCTCGGCGCAGCGCAGCAGGAGCTGTAGGGGGCAGAGCCAGGTCCCTGCGCTGAAAACAGTGCCGGGAGCTCTGCACATGCGCGCTACAGTGGGCATGCAAGTGCAGTAGCTCCAGGCACCCGAAACTGTGTGGGAGGGGCCCGAAGCACGCAGCCCCTAGCCCTGGTCCAATGGCCTCACTGGGGCTGCGTGAATAAGGCTCCTCCCACGGCCAGCTCCTGCTTCCTCCCGACCCCGACTCGACCCCTGCTTTCCGCCCTCGGACCGGACCCGACACCCGCTCCCCCACCCCCCGTCCCCGGACCGGACCCGACACCCGCTCCCCCCCCTGCCTCCGGACTGGATCCGACCTGACCTCCCTCCCCCCGACCTGACCTCCCTCTCCCTCCCTCCCTCCCCCCAACCCGAACCGAACCGACCTCCCTCCCACCACCCCTCCGATCCGACCCAACGCCACCTACCTGTAAATCTGGTGCTGGGGACGGGCCCTGCCCGAAGTCTCGGGCCCGGCCCGTTCAGCCTCCCTCCCCCTTCTCCTTCCCCCCCCCCACCCGATCTCCTCCCCCCCCCAATCTCCTTCTCCCCCCCATTTCCCCCCCTTCTCCTTTCTCCCCCCTCCCCCTACTCCCCCCCTCCTCCCTCCCCCTTCTCCCCCCTCTCCCCTTCTCCCCATCCCTCCCCCTTCTCCCCCTCCCCCTTCTCCCCCATCCCTCCCCCTTCTGCCCCATCCCTCCCCCTTCTCCCCCATCCCTCCCCCTTCCCTCGCTCTGCTCCCCCCCTCTCTCCCTCTACCCCCCTCCTCCCCCTCCCCTCGCTGTCAGAAACACAGACACTGACAGACAGAGAATGAGAGATACACAGACAGACAGAGAGATAGAGACACTGACAGAGACACACTGAGGGGGGCATCCCAGCACGCTGTTGGAGGGCTCCCGGTGCTGCAGTCGGTAAGTAGAAAATGTTTTATTTATTGATTTAAAAAAAAAAAAAAAATTTCTTATTAATTTTTTTTGATTGATTTATTGGTTGATTTATTGATGTATTTATCATTTATTATTGATGATGGCTCTTTATTTGTAAAACTGAAGTATTTAATGTTTGTAAACTTCCCTTTAAACACCCTCCCCCCCACCATTCCCAAGCCTGATTTGTAAACTACGCCTGATTTTCTAAAGTGTAGACAAGGTTTTTTCGAGCGTACAAAAATCTTCACTTACTCCATTCTAAGTTAGTTTGGAGTAAGTTTTCACTCACGAAACTTTGAAATCAGGCGTAAGTGGCCGGACACGCCCCCTTTAAAAAAAAAATTCTGTTCCAAAGTGAAACTGTTCTAACTGACTAGAACTGGAGCAAACTAAATGACGAGAATTCCGATTTCTAAGATACTCCGTTCTACACCAGTTGCTCCTAAAAATCAGGAGCAAATCATGTGGAAACTTGGGGCCTTTATTTCTCTTTCTGTACCTGATTTGACATTAACTTCACCCACTCTAATCTACATTTCCTTGTTGTGACCTTGCACTGTTCAGTTCCCAATCGTTCAATCTGATTGGTTAAGGTGTTGCTTGCCCTGGTCACTCAGGTCCCAGCTGCCCTGTCATGGGCGCCTTGCCATTTCCATCTCGCGCCTCCAGCAATTTGCAGCACAAAATATCATGGAGATTAAATGGGCAAGGGCAAATCTAACTAATGGCAGGCGCCATTCATTGGCCTGCTGTGGTAATTTGTGAGCCCATACGTTATCGCCATAGCAGCTGGCTGTCAAGCTGTTGGCTCTGCAGGCTTCCCACTCTCTGGTGAACCTTGACTCTTGTCTGTCACTTAGTCCACACCTTTTCAATTACACTCGGGGCGTCCCATCACCAAAACTGGCCTTGCCTCATCCTCACAATTAAAGCTGCTGTCGACATTACTAGTATGGTATGATATAAATAGAACGGTACAGAAGAAGCTGCTTTGAATCTAATTCTGAAAGAGATCTGCATATTCATTCACTCGCATTTCACCTGAGCTATTCAGCTTTTCACTTGAGGAATAATTTGTATATTCAACCATCCTAACGATTCTTCTCTTTACCAAATCCATCGGCATGCAATTCATGTGTTTACCTAGATGCATGAGGAAACTACTCATTGCCAGATTCAGAGGTATCCCGCTATATCTATTATTAGTATTTTTAACATTTATTCTCAGGCTGTGGGCGTCGCTGACAAGTGCACTATTTATTGCCTATCCCTAGTTGTCCTTCAGAAGGTGGTGGTGGGCGTCCGTCTTCTTCAACCATGGCAGATGCACATACTTCTACAATGCTGTTAGGTAGGAAGCTCCAAGCTTTTGACCCAGTGATAATAAAGGACCAGTGATATATGTCCAAGTCAACATGGTGTATGACTTTGAGGGAAATTTGGAGGCAATGATGTTCCCCTGCACCTGCTGCCCTTGTCCTAGTTAGTGGAGGTTGCAGGTTTGGGAGGTGCAGCCAATGAAGCCTTACCAAGTTGCTCCAGTGCATCCTGTAGAGAGCACACACTGCAACCATTGGTAGAGGGAGTGGATGTTTAAGCCAATGGATAGAGTGGCGATTATGTGGACTGCTTTTTCCTGGATAGTGTCTGAATATACAAGGGTGGACGCTCCCTGGCTACCGTTTCTACTAAAGAATTATGATTCCTACCGAGCTCGATACAAACATGAAAAAGGATGTTGTTTCAAGAATGTGCAAGTTGATCATTCTCCATCACTGCTTCAATAGAAACAGGTGTATCTGATCAGACCACTGCTATTGTGGTCCTGGGAGCCCCTGGCCAAAGACCACCCTAAGTGGAGGAAGAGCATCCGGGAAGGCACTGAGCACCTCGAGTCTCGTCGCCGACAGCATGCAGAAAACAAGCGCAGACAGCGGAAGGAGCCTACGGCAAACCAGACTCCCCACCCATCGTTTCCTCCAACGACTGTCTGTCCCACCTGCGACACAGACTGTAATTCCCATATTGAACTGTACAGTCACCTGGGAACTCACTCTTAGAGTGGAAGCAAGTCTTCCTCAATTTCGATTGACTGCCTATGATGATGATGATGATGATTGTGGTCCTGTGTCTACGCTCTTGTTTACAGATGCATTGCCCGTTGTTCCCTTTATTTTACTATGTTGCAACCTAGCAGGTTGCAATTGTAACTGAAGTAATCAGGAGTACAGTCTACTTCTTAAATAGTTTTTACTAAAATGCACCTCACATACCTCATGGGTATGTGCAAGGAAAGAATTTGGAACCAGCCCCACACTTCAAGTATTGCTATCCAGACAGAACTGCTGAGAAAGACAGGCAGTTTGAGCTGTGTTCAACTTTCTTTTTGGTTCTAAATAGAAAGGTCCTCCCTCCGAGGAGCTGCTGTGGAAATCTTGGCATTCTTTTAAAGCAAGTAAGAAGAAGAACTCACCCTTCAATGTAGCTGCTTTGATTGTTTCAAAAAAGGTTCGATTCCACATATCATATTTCCCCACCATCCAACCCTGCTCTGTGGGCTGTTGGGCTGGTGGAGCTTTTCCTCATAAGACAATGGCCTAGAAATTCATTGATACTGCGTCCCTTTTACAGCTACAAAATGGACACATAAGCATTGAATAAGGTTGGTGGCGTGAGTGTGCACATTCCATAGTGGCGTCTAGGGCCTGTGACTGAAACATGTTGGGCTTTTGAATATTCAAATATGGGGCTTAACGCCTGTTTCAGGACCCCTTCCCAAAATTGGGCTGTCCTGAATGCAGCCAATCCCGGCTGCATTCAGGATAACCAAGTCCACATTCAGCCTAACCAGCGGTCTTTAAAGGGACCGTTGGAGATTGCCACCAAAAAGATTCATTTAAAAAAAAATACTTACCTGAATGTGGAACCAGAAGGAGCAGAAGTGCTCCTCCTGATTGCAAAGACCACCTGCTAAGTCCACTCCCAATCACCTCCTTCCCCTGCCAATCGCCTCCACCCATCGAGGATAATATGCAGATGTTGCCAGGACTGGAGGATTTTAGCTATGAGAAAAGATTGGATAGGCTGGTGTTGTTTTCTATGGAACAGAGGAGGCTGAGGAGAGACTTAATTGGTGTATCAAGTTATGAGGGGCCTAGCTAAAGTGGACAGGAAGGACTTATTTCCCTTAGCAGAGAGGTCAATAACCAGCGGGCATAGATTTGGTAGAAGGAATAGAGGGTAGTTGAGAAATTGTTTCACCCAGAGGGTGGTGGGGCTCTGGAACTCACTATCTGAAAGGGTGGTAGAGGCAGAAACCCTAATCACATTTAAAAAGTACTTGAAGTGCTGCAACCTACAGGTCTATGGACCAAGAGCTGGAAAGTGGGATTAGGCTGGATAGCTCTTTTTCAGTCAGCACGGACACAATGGGCCGAATGGCCTCCTCCTATGCCATAAATTGCTATGCTATGCTATGATCTGCCGATCACCTCCCCCCTTTCCCGATCACCTCCCACTCCCCCAGTGGGACCTACCTGAGGGCCTCTGCCGGCAAGGCAGCAGCCCGAAGTTTAAATCCACTTCACCGGCAAGCTGCCTAGGAATGAGCAGCAGGTGTCCGCAGCTCAGTAGTCTAATTTAAATGAACCCGAGGTCCGATATCCAGTGTGCGTCAAGCCTACCTGTTCCGGCACAAGGTTCCTTTCCTACGGCCTGCTTAGCCGCCAGACTAAGCGGGTGCTATCCAATTTCACCCCCAGCACTCTTTGTCTATTTTAAGTGTTATTTGACACAAGAACATTGCAGTTTGCATATGACCATTTCATTTGCATGTTTCAAAATGTTGTGCCAAGTGTTTATATATCTATAATACTTTGCGTGTGCATAACAATCCTTGTCATCAAGATTATTTAATTTGTCTTACTGAATTAACAGTTAATAGAGTTGTTTGTTTAATCATTATGATTAATAATAACCAAGGTGAAGGTTTATTCCAAGATGCTCAGCAAGGGCATCTTCCACGTGCTTCCAAAATGTTATTATTCTTCCATCTGAATGTAGGTCTGCCAAACTATTGAGTAGACTAGGCTAATATTCTCTAGAGTTTAGAGGAATGAGAGGTGATACCATTGAAACATACAAAACCCTTACAGGGCTTGACAGGGTAGATGCAGCAAGGATGTTTCTCCTGGCTGGGGAGTCTAGAACCAGTGGTCACAGTCTCAGAATAAGGGGTCGGCCATTTAGGACTGAGATGAGGAGAAATGTCTTCCCTCAGAGGGTGGTGAATCTTTGGAATTCTCTACCCCAGAGGGCTGTGAAGGCTTAGTCGTTGAGTATATTCAAGACAGAGATCGATAGATTTTTTGGATGTTAAGGGAATCAAGGGATATGGGGACAGTGCAGGAAAGTGGAGTTGTCGAAGATCAGCCATGATCTTATTAAATGGCAGAGCAGGCTCGAGCGGCTGAATGGCTTACTCCTGCTCCTAATTCTTATGTTCTTATGTTCTTAAACTTTACACAGAATCTACCGTTAAGATACTTCCTCAGGCCAACAACAACTGAAGTTGAAATTAATCCATATTGTTAATCTTTAATATAATTAATAACTCAACCTTATCTTATCAATCATGATTTTTTTTAAAGAACATTCACATTAACAAACCTGCAGATAATACCTCCTTAAATGAGGAACAAATACATATTCAATTAAAATAAACAGGAATTAGCATTTAATTTGGTGACATCAGGTCTGCAAACACACACACATTATTTAAAGCATACTTTAAATCATATTTAACTTTTTGAGTATTTTCAGCTTTCAAAGTATTTGCTTTCAGAAAAAAAAGTCCACAACAATTTGCTTTGAAAATTCTAAAGTATATCCAAATATATTGGATAGAAAATGTATAAATCAGTACATTTTTAAGGTAAACATACTATGACTTTAATTTTGATTCCAAAAGCTACTAAAGTTCTAAGAGTTAGAATGATAAATTATTATGAAATACTTATTGGGAGAATATCTGAGATCAAATTAAGTGGTTACAACATTTTAAAAAACTGATGTTAAATTATAGCTATAAAATGCTTTATAAATTGTTATGATAATATTCATGTATTAATGTATCATTTTAGTGTCCATCATGTTATTTGAGATCACTAATCAATCAGCTACGTTGCAAAGTGAAAATGATCAATTGTTGCCTATAACCCTACCCATCAGTTCATCCAAAATAAGAAATGTAAGTTAGCGAAGATTTTTACTCTCTTTCATTAAAAGAAAAATAATCAGTTGGCTCACCTCTTCTTCAGTCAGTGTTCTGTGGTTCATATTTCTTTTCCCCTCTTCATGGTGTTGCTGTTCCTTTCCTTCCTCAAAATCATAAAGTTCTGGGATTTCCATTGACTTTTTCTTGGATTTCAGATATTGTGCCAGCTTGTCCATTCTATCGTACATCATTTTCCCTTGGAAATCATGGGCAAGGTTTTGTCTTACAGCCTGTTCTTCATTAACTTCCTCATTCTGCCCCTGGTCTTCCTCCTCGTGTCTTTTTTCATAATGTCTCTTCTCCCACCTCTCACCATGTTCTTCATATTCCGGAGAGAAGTGACTTTCCTTGCTGCACTTTATTTCTTCTTCACTGCCAGGATTTCCGTCCTCCATACTCTGCCTTTTCTTCCACCAACTCCGTTGCACTTTTGGAAAGTGTTTTGTGTTTCTCTCTTCCTCTTCATTTTTTTCATTGCTCCCATATTTCTCTTCTGTGTCTTCCTCTCTCTGGTGTCTCTTTTCATTGTGATTATTTCTCTTTTCTTCTTCATTATAATGCCCCTTTTCCTCACTGTGATACTTATTTCCCTCTTCCTCCTCCTCCTCCTCTTCTTCACTATGGTGAATCTTGTTCCCATTATGATGTCTCTTTTCTTCTTCACTGTGGTGTTTCTTTTCTTCACTATAGTGCATTTTTTCTTCACTATAGGTCCTTTTGTCTTGGTGTCGTTTTTCTTCATCTGATTCCTCTGAGTTACTCCTCATGTGTCCATTTATTTTATCCTCATGATGTTTATGTTCTTCATATACTTCCTGCCTGTTATTTCTCTTGAGGTAATTATGAATGTTATTGAAGTGTTCTAGTTCTTCGCTGGATTCATCAGATTTACCAGAGTTCTTCTCTTGGTGAGTACTTCTCCTATCCTCATCAGACTGACCATAGCTGTTTCTTTTGTGATAGTGTCTGCGACCATTATGTCGTTTCTCTCTTTCTTCACTATCTTCCTCTTCTGACTTGTGAGAGTCAGATTTCTTACGCTCATAATGGCTATCTCTTTTGTTTTGTTTATTGAGATCTTCATCAGATCCCTCTGCCCCTATGTCAATGTATCTTTTTTCAGAACTGTATCTTCTTTCTTCTGAATGTCCATATGAACCAATTTGTTTATCCTCCTCAGATGACTCTTCACTTCTTCTGTCATGTTCATGAGGCCGTTTTTGATGGGACCCATTGCTTGTATTCTCAGAACTGTGTGCTTTTTGTGAGTGTTTTTCCTCTTGCTCACCATCTTCCTCACTGTGTCCTCGTTTCCTGTGTTTTTCTTCATCTTGCTCATTTCTATTATCTGCATATCTTCTTTCTTTGTAGTTGAGATATTCTTGATCTGAATGACCTCTGACATGGCGGATGTTTTTTACTGGTTTGAAGTCTTCCATACTCCTGCTATCCTCGTCACTGTTATTCTCTTCGCTTTTTTCTTCATCATGGTTTCGTTTGAAATGCTGTTTTTCCTCACTTTCACCTTCATTGTGTTTTTCTGCCTCATAATACATTCCCCTGTGCCCCTCCTCTGCTTCCTGTCTTCTGTTATCTTCATAGTGACGCTTTTCAGATTCCTCAAGGTGTCTCTCCTCTTCATACTGTTTGTTTCCTCCCTCATTTTTATTTTCTATTACTTTATGTTTCCCGCCTGGAATAGGATGTAACAATAAAGATTTAAGCATCTTTACATCAGGAGATAGGACATCTCATTGAATATGGACACAAGTTCTGTTATATTCTTCACTGTGTGAAAGTCAAACTCATTTTATGTTACTTCTCATTAGATTAATTGGAACGTTAAGACCTGCCCGGCAGCATTTTCTGGTTTTATATCAGTAAAACAGATTACCTGGCCATTATCACATTGCTGTTTCTGGGACCTTGCTGTGGCAAATTGGATACTGTGTTTCCCACATTACAACAGTGACTACTCTTCAAAAATTACTTCCTTGGCTGTAAAGCGCTTTGGGACGTCCTGAAGTCCTGAACGGCGTTATATAAATTCAAGTTTTTCTTTATTTTACATGGTGGGAGTGCGAGTAATATAAAAGGTACTTTACATTTACTGGTCATCTTAACCCTAGTGACCATTTGAAGGAATCAATGCTTGGCGTTAGAAGACCCGGGGCCCAAAGGCAGTGTTCACGGTGCCATGACCAGGATCTCAGCCGCGGCCAATTCTCGTATTTCACACATCAGCAATATGGTCACATTTAAATAACCAGAAATCGCCAGCTCTCGACATTCGGAGCCCGAAGTCATTTGCGTTCAATCTCTCTTTAAATGAAACGGCCGAGCGAGTACCATGAAATGTTGAAGTCGCTTGTTCTTCCTCACAAGTCCATCTGCAATTCCGAAGCATTGAAAGTTTCGGGCGACAGCGCGGGGGCGAATAGCGTGCGTTTACTCAACCCATTCTCAACTCATGTCCCAATTACACACGGACCCTCCTTGAACTGGAGTGATCGTAAAATATGAAAGTGGAAATCCCGAATGAAGTGTCTCTGTATTGTCTGTGGCCCTCGGGAAATAAAAAAACGGAATATGCAGTGGCCGAAATTTGGACTTTATAGCAAGTGTAAATCTTGCTGATATTTATGAAAATGTGTCCAAATGCCACCACACGGGAGTCCTCAGAGCCTGCATGTATGTCTCGGATTGCAACCGTTCGCCACAGAATAGGCTTGTGAAAAGGTGCAAAGCTCGCGGGCTCCTAGAACCCAGCACTTACTGCCAGGGGAGAAGCTAACACAGCGCTACTGTAATTTTAAAAACCACCTTCAGAATATTGGAGCAATAAAAGGCGATCACATTCCCTATTATTGATAGTTCTTTAACCGCACCTTATTGGAAATGAATCTCATCGGATCATCGTTTTAAACCAACAAAGACACTTCAAATTGAGCTGTTCATTAACGGCTGTCGCTTCCCCGGCCCGAGGAGAATAGATTTACCTCCCTCACACGCCAAATTTCAGCACAGAATGCAGATTAAACGAAACCTGCACAGAACACGAGCATTTGTATAGCATTTTCCAGCAGCCCTGTATGGATTTTTGCATTAATGATCTGTGGAATGGGTAAGCTCAGAGTGGTTAGTAAGGACATGCACTTACTCTTCAGGATGTCTCTGCAATCCGAGGTCACCGGAGGAGCGTTGGGTTTGGAAAGGGCGTTGGACAGCGCTTCGATTATACACCGTGTCACCTAAATGGGCAAATAGCGGACAGGATCAGTTTCCTCAGGTTCCGGCTCGGGACACGGAGAGAATTGACTGTCGGTGTTGCAAACACATTACTGATACCTACCAATTCATCCTTCTGTGCCTCTCTCTCCATCGGCAGTGCTCTGACTGCTGCCAAGACCAAACAGAAAGAAAGAAAGAATCATTGTCGATGTGTGTCATACAACCGCTGCACAGGGTGTCGCATTGTCTCGCTATACAGTTAGAATAAGGAACGTGAGACTACATAAACCACAACCTGCTGCTTCCAACCCGGCTCGCTTTCAATCTATAAAACCGCATTCTCTGCGCTGGCGGGGCAGGATTTCGGTGAAAGTTTTCATTTGAAGATCAGCAGCAGCTTTGGCTTCACTGTGTTTTTCATGCAATTGTTATAAATTTACTATTCTTGTAATGAAGTCGGCAAAAAAAATCGGTAAATCTACGCGAGCCCTCGACAATCGGTCTACAAACAAGTGCCCCCAATGATGAAGACCTGTCTGCAACACGCCGTTGTAACAGATAATAACTCGCATTTCAGCACACTGAGGCTGCACGCCAGTAAAACAACGGGTCTTCTGAAATGTGGCCGCCAACACGCGCTTTTCTGTGAGCAAAAATGTCACACTTTGTTCCGATTTACCAATAGCAACAAGAAGAAAAAATAATGCCCACCAAGTCCCTACCAAATCACACACATTCGGAAGTTCAGGTTGTCTGGGGATGGATCAGTAACCAGCACCCATCCGCTGTCCACGGTGCTGAAACCGAGCGGCCACTGAATGCGAATAAGGATTGAAAATAAAGGCAAACTTTACCTGCCACGGCAGACAGAAGGGACAAGGTGAGGAGAGGCAGGAATTGCATAGTCTTGTGCGGGGCGTGCGCGCTGTGTGGGACGAGGGAGCGCTTTCCCCGGCTGCTCGCAGTCTGCGCTGGTCTCTGTAAGGAGCCGGGCTCCAGTAACCCCAATTTAAAGCGAGCGCTCGGCGGAGGCACGGCGCTGCTCGTCAAAGAGGCGGAGGCAGCCTCCTCTCCCAACAGCGTCGTCATCAGAGTCCCACAAGGGCCAGCGGAAAGTGTGTCTGGGTCATGCAGAAACTTTCATCTCCATTCATTATTGAGTTCAGGTTTCTTAAAATACGTGCTTGGTCTGAATGCACCGAACTCGGGCAGCTCCAGCCCGTCCATTTGTCTAACCCAACCGCACCTTAATGTTGTCAAGTCACTGATTCTGTCCATCAGCCCTTCGGTTATAGAGGGACGATGTCGAAGTACGGTTACAGAAAATAGAGTTACGGTTTCTGTTACTCGATTTATTTTCTCCCAATCTTCTCCCATTTTTATTTTCTAGGGCACAGTTCTGCAGGCAATCAAATCCTCCAGCAGGTGCTCGTTCCTTATGTTTCAGGCTGAATAACAAGCCCGGCAGGCTTTCTGGCATAGCAATAGAATATGTTGCAAATGGCCAAACTTTTGAAGAAGAACTTAATGGACCCTCTCGAAATATTTAACCCATTTGCTTTTACATAAAGAGAAATAGATTGCAAGTCAATTTGTACCCACTCCCTTTGCAACAGATGCGTGGAATTCTAGTCTCAAAAATGGATTCCACCAATCATACATTTTAATTCTTTTCATAGATCTGCATTTTTGTTGACGTATTATTATCGTCCTTTGCTGCCAATTTATGCCTGTTTAAGATTAAGGGTTTTATATTCATATATACTTTATCCTTTTATTTTCACATTGGTCAGATGCAAATGAGTTGAGAATGAATGAGAAGTTAGTCATCTATCATTGGATTTTTAATGATTACAGTTTCAATGTCTCGCAATTCTAGCTCATTTCAATACACATATTCATCATTGGGGGCACTTGTTTGTACACCGATTGCCAATGGCTCGCGTAGATTTACCGATTGTTTTGTCGACTTCATTACAAGAATAATACATCACAATTGCATGAAAACACATTGAAGCCAAAGCCAAACTCGCAAGGCTGCTGCTGATCTTCAAATGAAAGCTTTCACCGAAATCCTGCCCCGCCAGCGCAGAGAATGCGGTTTTATAGATTGAAAGCGAGCCAGTGGGTTTGGGCTCGAAGCAGCAGGTCGGGATGAACCAAACTGCGGGTTAACTTTCACCAGCTGGCTTATGTAGTCTCAGGTTCCTTATTCTAACTGGCAACCAATTCGAGACTAAGCATTGATGGTGAGACTATTCCAAGGCAACAAGCTTGGATTAGGGGGGATTGGAATAGCCAATCTCCCCTTATCTGTTGCCACAATTACTACCAAAATAAGAACATAAGAAATAGGATCAGGAGCAGGCCATATGGCCCCTCGAGCCTGCTCTGCCATTCAATAAGATCATGGCTGATCTGATTATGGACTCAGCTCCACTTCCCTGCCCGCTCCCCATAACCTCTTATCCCCTTATCGTTTAAGAATCATTGCCCTTTACCACAAAGCAAGTATTCCAGCAATAACGTTCACTTGAGTTGTATTGGCATTTAAAGATGCCTTACTCTCCACTTCTATAGGCATATACATAGTAAACAGGCAGTAAGAATCATAAAGGATGCAATATATGAATAGTTGGATAGGGAGGGACGTATTGGGGACATCCAACATGGCTTCATTAAAAAGAGGTATTGTCTCACAAATCCAACTGTATTTTTTGAAAGAGTTACAAGGTTGGTGGATGAGGGAAGCCCAGTAGACATTGTTTACTTAGATTTCCAAAAAGCTTTTGACAAGGTACCACATAAGAGGCTTCTCTATAAGAGCAGAGCCTCTAGTATTAGTGGAAATATATTGAGCTGGATTCAGAACTGGCTGGAAGGATGCAGGCAAAGAGTAGTCCTGGATGGATTTGGATCTGTTTGGAGACCGGTCACCAGTGGTGCCCCGCAGGGATCAGTGTTGGGACCGTTGCTTTTTACTATTTTTATTAATGATCTGCATTCAGGGATTGGGGGCACAATTTGCAAATTTGCAGCTGATACCAAGATCTTTGCAAGTGTTAGACCTGTAGAAGAGGCTCGTCTAATTCAAGCAGATCTTAATGTGTTGGGAGACTGGGCTCAAGACTGGAAAATTATATATAACTTAGATAAGTGCAGTGTTATGCATGTGGGCAGGGCAAATGCTCAACATTCATACACCCTCCAGGGAAAGGCATTAAAGATGGTGGAGAGAGAAAGAGATTTGGGCGTTCTAATGCATACATCCATAAAGGTACACAAGCTATGCCGTGCAGCAATAGCTGTAGCAAATAGGCTTCTGGGGTGTATCCATAGGACAATTGAGTATAAGATGAGGTATGCTGTTTTTCCTTATACAAGACCGTAGTCAGGCAACACTTAGAATACTGTGTCCAGTTTTGGTCTCCTCGCATGGTGGGTGATATTGAGGCTCTGGAAAAGGGGCAGAAGACGGCCACTAGACTAATTCCAAGTCTAAAGCATTTTAGTTATCAAGATAGGTTAAAAGAGTTGGGACTCTTTACCTTAGAGAAGCGTAGACTTAGGGGGGGAATATGGTTGAGAGAATAAACAGTGTTCCAGCTGACAGTTCATTTCAATTAAATAGGTTAGGCAGGACCAGGGGGCACAAATTTATGTTGTATATGTCGAGATCTAGGTTAGATGTCAGGAGGTGGTTCTTTTCACAGAGAATAGTAGGCCTCTGGAACAAGCTGCTGCTTCATGTGGTGGATGCAGATTCCCTGAATTCCTTCAAGCAAAAGCTGGATTTGTTTCTGGCTGCGGCGGAGATTAACTCTTACAGAAGGCAGGCAATTTAGTGGCCAGCGTGAACTCCTGGACTAATTTCGATTGCCTACATGGGTCGGAGAGGAATTTCCCAGATTTTGTTCCCCAAATTGGCCAGGGTTTTTAATCTTTTTTTGCCTCGCCCAGGAGATCACATGGCTTTGGGTGGGGTGGAGTGTATATGTTGTGATACACGAGGTATCGCAATTGTTTGGGACAGGATTGATGGACCAGATGGTCTTTACCAGTCTGTCATTTTTCATATGTTCATATGTTTGTAAGAGGAGGGGTGGGGCTGATTAGGGATCAAAATGGAGACCTACATATGGAGGTGGAGGGCATGGCTGAGGTACTAAATGAGTACGTTGCATTTGTCTTCACCAAAAAAGAAGATGCTGCCAAAGTCATAGTGAAAGAGGAGGGAGCTGAGATACTGGATGGGATAAAAATTGTTAAGGAGGAGGTACTAGCAAGGCCGGTTGTACTTAAAGTAGCTAAATCACCAGGACTGGTTGGGATGCATCCTAGGATCCTGAGAGAAGTAAAGGTGGAAATTGAGGAGGATAGTGATAGACTTCAAGAAGACATAGACAGGCTGGTGGAATGGGTAGATATGTGGCAGATCAAATTTAATGCAGAAAAGTATGAAGCTATACATTTTGGTAGGAAGAATGAGGAGAGGCAATATAAATTAAAGGGTACAATTCTAAAGGAGGTGTGTGAACAGAGAGACCTGGGGGTATATGTGCAGAAATCATTGAAAGTGGCAGAGAAGGTTGAGAAACCAGTTAAAAAACAGGATCCTGGGTTTCATAAATAGAAGCATAGAGTCATCATCATAGGCAGTCCCTTGAAACAAGGATAATTTGCTTCCACGCCAAAAAAGGATAAGTTCACAGATGTTCCAATGAAGGACCTAAAATTCCAGGTCCTGATCTATATCCTGAATGGTGGAAGATGTCTGTGCATGGATTTTTTTTAACGTGTGGTGGCCATTGCACACCAGCCACCACACGGGCTTGACAGAGCTAGGTCTTGGTCCAGTGGCAAGGATTACCCAAGACGACTGGAGACCTGCTGTGCTGCACGGACCTAGTGCGCACACACATATTGCAGTGTGGGCTGGCCCGTGCTGCCCCTGGGCCCCTGGCCCCGAACTCACTCCTCTTCTGGGCCCCAATCACATCCCGCTACAGTCTCCTGCCGCTCCTTTGCCCCGACCTCGCTGCTTCTGCCCACGCTCCAATCACCAACCTGGACCTTGATGACGTCACTCTTTGCTGCCATTGCAGCTCGTGCTGCTACCTGATGTGGCCTCTACGCTGCTCCCATGCTGCTACTCGCCATTGCTTTTATGGCCTGACCTGCCGCTGGTGTTCGCACGCAGGTCGGAGCCTCCATGCTGCTCCCAGGCCGCTGCTCGCCGCTTCTTTTATGGTCCCAACCTGCCTCTGGTGAGAACACCAACAATAGAGTACAAAAGCAAGAAAATCATGATGAACCTTTATAAAACACTGGTTTGGCCTCAACTGGAGTATTGTTTCCAATTTTGGGCATCGCACTTTAGGAAGGATATGAAGGCCTTGGAAAGGGTGCAGAAAAGATTTACAAAAATGGTTCCAAGGATGAGGGACTTCAGCTATGTGGATAGACTGGAGAAGCTGGAGTTGTTCTCCTTAGAGCAGAGAAGGTTGAGAGGAGATTTGATAGAGGTGTTCAAAATCACGAGGGGTCTAGACAGAGTAGATAGAGAGAAACTGTTCCCATTGGCGGAAGGGTCAAGAACCAGAGCACACAGATTTAAGGTGATTGGCAGAAGAACCAAATGCGACATGAAGAAAGACTCTTTTACACAGCGAGTGGTTAGGACGTGGAAGTCACTGCCTGAAAGGGTGGTGGAGGCAGATTCAATTGTGACTTTCAAAGGGAATTGGATAAGTGCCTGATGGGAAAAAAATTGCTGGGCTATGGGGAAACATAGAAAATAGATGCAGGAGTAGGCCATTCGGCCCTTTGAGCCTGCACCACCATTCAATAAGATCATGGCTGATCATCACCTCAGTACCCCTTTCCTGCTTTCTCTCTATACCCCTTGATCCCTTTAGCCATAAGGGCCATATCTAACTGCCTTTTGAATATATCCAATGAACTGGCATCAACAACTCTCTGCGGTAGAGAATTCCACAGGTTAACAACTCTCTGAGTGAAGAGGTTTCTCCTCATAGAAACATAGAAACATAGAAAAATAGGTGCAGGAGTAGGTCATTCGGCCTTTCTAGCCTGCACCGCCATTCAATGAGTTCATGGCTGAACATGCAACTTCAGTACCCCATTCCTGCTTTCTCGCCATACCCCTTGATCCCCCTAGTAGTAAGGACTACATCTAACTCCATTTTGAAAAAATTTAGTGAATTGGCCTCAACAACTTTCTGTGGTAGAGAATTCCACAGGTTCACCACTCTCTGGGTGAAGAAGTTTCTCCTCATCTCGGTCCTAAATGGCTTACCCCTTATCCTTAGACTGTGACCCCTGGTTCTGGACTTCCCCAACATTGGGAACATTCTTCCTGCATCTAACCTGTCTAAACCCATCAGAATTTTAAATGTTTCTATGAGGTCCCCTCTCATTCTTCTGAACTCCAGTGAATACAAGCCCAATTGATTCAGTCTTTCTTAATATGTCAGTCCCACCATCCCGGGAATCAGTCTGGTGAACCTTCGCTGCACTCCCTCAATAGCAAGAATGTCCTTCCTCAAGTTAGGAGAACAAAACTGTACACAATACTCCCGATGTGGCCTCACCAAGGCCCTGTACAACTGTAGCAACACCTCCCTGCCCCTGTACTCAAATCCCCTCACTATGAAGGCCAACATGCCATTTGCTTTCTTAACCGCCTGCTGTACCTGCATGCCAACCTTCAATGACTGATGTACCATGACACCCAGGTCTCGTTGCACCTCTCTTTTTCCTTATCTGTCACCATTCAGATAATAGTCTGTCTCTCTGTTTTTACCACCAAAGTGGATAACCTCACATTTATCCACATTATACTGCATCTGCCATGCATTTGCCCACTCACCTAACCAGTCCAAGTCACCCTGCAGCCTTTTAGCATCCTCCTCACAGCTCACACCGCCACCCAGCTTAGTGTCCTCTGCAAACTTGGAGATATTACACTCAATTCCTTCATCTAAATCATTGATCTATATTGTAAATAGCTGGGGTCCCAGCACTGAGCCCTGTGGCACCCCACTAGTCACTGCCTGCCATTCTGAAAAGGACCCATTTATCCCGACTCTTTGCTTCCTGTCTGCCAACCAGTTCTCTATCCACGTCAGTATATTATCCCCAATACCATGTGCTTTAATTTTGCACACCAATCTCTTGTGTGGAACCTTGTCAAAAGCATTTTGAAAGTCCAAATACACCACATTCACTGGTTCTCCCCTGTCCACTCTACTAGTTACATCCTCAAAAAATTCTAGAAGATTTGTCAAGCATGATTTCCCTTTCATAAATCCATGCTGACTTGCTGAAAGGATGGAAGAGTGGGACCAGTTGAAGTGCTCTTGCAGAGAGCCGGCACAGGCTCAAGGGGCTGAATGGCCTCCTTCTGTGCTATAACCATTCTATGATTCTATAATGAAGGGAAAGGACAGTTGCCCAAGTTCACTGTGATCCTGCCTGTAAGATGTGATTGAAGAGCACACAGAATTAGTGATTGTATGGAGTGACTGGTATATTTCAGGAGAAAGAATCCTTATTGAATTTTACCAGCCATGTAATTTGCAAATAGATCTTTAATACATAGGATTACATAGGATATGTGGCACAGAAACAGGATATTCAGCCCAACCAGTCCATGAAGGCATTTATGCTTCACTCGAGCCTCCTGCCGCTTTTCCTCATCTAAATCTATCAGCATAACCCTCTGTTCTCTTCTCCCTCATATGCTTGTCTGGCCTCCCCTTAAATGCACCTATGCTATTTGCTTCAACCACTCCCTGTGGTAGTGAGTTGCACATTCTCACCACTCTTTGGGTGAAGAAGTTTCTTCTGAATGCCCTATCGGATTTCTTGGTGACTATCTTATATTGATGGCCTTTAGTTATGCTCTTCCCCAAAAGTGGAAACATTCTCTCTGTATCCACTCTATCAAAAACTGTCATAATTTTAAAGATCTCTATTAGGTCACCCTCAGCCTTCTTTTTTCAAGAGAAAAAAGACCCACCCTGTTTACCCTTTCCTGATATACCCTCACATTTCTAGTATCATCCTTGAAAATCTTCTCTGCACCCTCTCCATTGCCTCTATATCCTTTTTATAATATGGTGACCAGAAACAATCAGGTTGTTACAATAACAATCAGGTTGAGGATTTACCATTCATACCCTGCAGTAATGTGTAGGTCCTAGAAATATTATCAAAACGAGATTGAATGTCATATGATTGACCAAATATTTAATAACATGATGTTTAAACTGTGAAGCAAGAAGAATCTAAAAGAAGGTAGTAAGGGAGACAAATCAAGCAAGAAAAAGCCTTGACAAGCCCACAAGGAAATTATAGAATCATAGGAATCATTTTTCATATTTTGTACTCCTGGATAGAAAATCATGGGCCCACAAATTGGGCATGTGCCTGAATTCCCAATGTGAATCCCTGGTATACGGCACTCTGGATCAGAGTGTTAAAGATGACAAGTTACCCTTTAGAAATCATCGCACAAAAGGAGGCCATTCATCCCTTTGCATCTGGGTAAGTGGTAGCTGGAGCAATCTATGCTGATCCCATTTCTTGCATTGGTTAATATTTTTCCTTTTCAAAGATGTTTCTATTCCATTTTTAATGAGGTTATAGTGTCTGCCTGAATAGCCAAATGTGGCATATCATTCCGCATTCTAATACCCTCTCTATGAAAACATTCATCCTACTTCCTACTTTTTTCTTCTGGTGATAATCCTGAATTCAATCCTCCTCATTATTAATTCACTAACCAGTCTTTCACATTTCTCTGCATGGGCCTCCATCTGCTGTCCACTCTGCTGACTCTTTCATTCTGCAATCTGTGGTATTTTTCCTCACCATTTTTCAAGCCCTCTAATTTGGCATCATCAGTATGTTTTGATATAGTTCTCCGTGTGCTTATGTCCAATTCATTTATATAAATGGAAATTAATAGGAGTCTCAACACTGATCCCTGGGGGATACCAATATCTCAATACCCAGATCCCACCAAATCAAAATAAAAATATTTATCCCTATTGTTTGCTTCATGCCTCCTAGCTGTCTCTCAATCCAAATGGCAACATGGTCTTTAAGACCGTTTATTTTAATTTTTGTAGCAAGATTCTTATGTGGCATCTAACAAAACAACTTCTGATAATCTATAGATACATCGACCACATTCTCTTTTATTAATATGCACTGTGATTTCTGCAAAAAATGAATTAAATTAGTCAAACACTGCCTATTCTTCACAAATCACGTGGACTGTTTCTGATTTGCATAGCCACTTTAAAAGGTTGATTTAAGGATCCCAATGGAAAGGCTGTTGGAATCACTGCACCAGACCAAATCCTTTCCCAGGAGAAAGGCAAGCTGATCTGACCAAATGCAGTAATGCCAGCTAATTAATATCCTTTTCATTTGATCACGGTGCAATTTAATCTTTGCAATGAAGGGAACCCCTTAAAGAACTGCTGCTCAAGATTAAAGGAATGTGGCCATTTAAAGATAAGTGGCCACATATATGGAGATAAATATGTTGGAGCCTTTTTGAAGACTCGGAAATGATAACACAGGTTTTCAGCCTTTATAAAGGTCAGGAAAGGGGGATGAAAATGCAGGGAAGAGCAAAAGATTAGACAACACAATGTGGTACCATTAAATGGAGTTTGCGGACAATAGTACAATGGTAATGCCCAAATACCTTATTGAATGGTTGGAAAAGTTGACATTCTGCTTCATGAGGTGGGTTTAAGTTCAATCAAGGAGGCACTCCAGGACACCCTCCCCAGAAGATGTTAGAACATTATTGATAGTGCATTATGCTTGTCAGAAGATGACAGCCAAACAGAATGCTGCCTACAGTACCTGCAGGCCTTGAGAACTGATGCAGGTGACGATATCACACTTTAAGAAGTCTGGCAAGGTACAACTAACTAACAGTACCATATACCAGGTGACTAGCCCATCTGCAAAATATAGCCTGTCAATCTGTTCCACATTTACTTCAAATCCATGTCATGCCCTCATATAACCTTACAGCTCCTTCAATGCATATCCTTCATTCCCTTACCATAGGAGGGTACACAGTCAAGATGCAACATACACATGGAAACCTTGCCACATTCACAGCTGCAAACAGTTTTAGGTTGAACACATGGCAACCACCAGTACTTTGGGAAATGTACCAGAGTGCAGATATTGAGTAGCCATGCCATGCTATGTATTGGCTATGCTGACCAATGTATCAGTCATCTTGTTGATCATATGTGGGCAACAGAGTATCTGATATTGGAGTTCTAGAAGAAAACCATAGGCATAACAATTGAGAGAAGTAGTGATCTTGCCAGATACTGTTATTACTAAACCTATGTTGCAAGTTGGCTGCAAGTGTCTGCTGCAGATGATAAAGGTCTGCCCTGCTTACATGTAGCAAGCTGAGGCAATTGTCCTGGATTATTTCCCAGGACTGAAAACCAGTCTAGAACCTGCTGATGTCACTGGAATGCCTTTTTTTATGCCATCTCAACCAAGAAATAATATATTTGAGGTACTTTAAAAGTAAACTTAAGGTGTATAAAATGACTGTTTTTATGAAAAATTCTTATTCATCACAAATTAAGAAAAATGGAAAAACGGGGATGGGGGTTGGTGGAGTATTGTAGCATACTGGTTACATTACTGGACTAATCTAGAGGCCTGAACTGATGATGTGGAAAAATGAGTTCAAATCCCATCACGGCAGCTGGGAATTTAAATTCAATGAATTAATGAAATAAATCTGGTATAAAAAGCTAGTATCTGTAATGGTGACCATGAAACTACAGGATTGTCATTAAAAACCCATATGGTTCACTAATGCCCTTCAGGAAAGGAAATCTGACGTCCTTACCTGGCCTGGCCTATTTGTGACTGCAGACCAACAGCAATGTGGTTGACTCTTAACTGCCCTCTGAAATGGTCTAGCAAGCCACTCTGTTGTATCAAAACTGCTACAAAAAGCTATAATAAGAAACACCACATGGACAGCAGTGGTTCAAGGAGGCAGCTCACCTCCACCTTCTCAAGGGAAATTAGGGATGGACAATAAATGCTGGCTTTGACAGTGACGCCCAGATTCCTTGAATGAATAAAAACAACAAATATTTAAGAGCTCCAATGCCCAAGGAGCTATCCGTGCTCCCATTCCAAATGGGCAAAGAAAGGAAAGAGAGAAAACCCAGCAGAAATGCCATTGAATTGTGCTACATGTTCATTTAGATATTTTTGCAACAAATCTGTGGCATTAATGAGGCTTGTGCATGAAGTTGGGCAAAAACATTTCAGCTCACTAATCTAGAACAGTGATGAATTGCAAACCCCCAAAAAATTGGCACAGGGCTTGCTCTTTTAATTCACTGCTCCCTCAGTACCATGCTCTCCTGGTGCATAGCACAGCTGAACTGGTCTTTGAGTGTTCATTAATGTCATCCTGCATGTGGACTTTAGAGGTTTTACCACAACTGAGATTATAATAAATAGGAGCAGAAGTAGGCCATTTAGCCCCTCAAGCCTGTTCCATCATTTCAATAAGATCATGGCTAATCTGTATCTTAACTTCATCTTACCTGCCTTGGGTCCGTAACCCTTAGTACCCTTGCCTAACAAAAATCTATCCCAGTTTTCAAATTTTCAATTGATGCCCCAGCCTCAACAGCTTTTTGAGGGAGAGAGTTCCAGATCTCCACTTACCTTTGTGTGAAGAAATGCTTCCTGATTAATACACCCCTGAATGGCCTAGCTCTAATTTTAAGGCTATGTCCATTTGTTCTGGACTCCCCCACCAGAGGAAATCATTTCTATCAATCTACCCTACCAACTCATTTGATCATCTGATACATCTCAATTAGATAACGCCTTAATCTTCTATATTCAGGGGAATACAAGCCTAGTCTATGCAACCTGTCCTCATAATTTAACCCTTTTAGCCCCGGTATCATTCTGGCCTTTAATTTCTTGGCTTATCTCATTCCTTTTTCTTGAACACTGAAGCATTTGTTATTAAATACCACAGAAACCTTACTTTCACTAAATAGATGGATTCCCTGCCCGGCCTTAAAATTACAATTGGGTCTCAATGACTTCATCAGGCCACAACATGCATATGTAAAGAAGGACCCTGTTGGCTCCGGGTGCGTGTCCTTACTGCCTGCTCAGGGGAGCAGGTTAAAATTGCAGATGTTGCAATCATGACAGCTTTCAGACAGGTAAGAGCCAGGACGATTTTAACTGCCCACCCACCAGGTTTCTGCTGATCAAGTAGGGTTAAAATCGGTCACATGTTTCAGTTTGTCCGTCGACAAAAGAATAAGACCAGCACAGAGGCTATAGTGTATAGATGGTGAGTTATAGTTATTCCATGTGTAACTTTTACAAGAAGCCCTCAAGCTCAAACTCACAGTAAGGGCGAATAAAACTATTTTACCTGATCCTTCTGTGCAGTATATTTAAGGAAGGATATACTTGCCTTGGAGGCAGTGCAATGGAGGTTAACTACATTGATTCGTGGGATGAGAGGGCTGCCTTATGATGAGAGATTGTGTAGAATGGGTCTATACTCTCTGGAGTTCAGAAGAATGAGAGGTGATCTCATTGAAACATACAAGATTCTGAAGGGGATTGACAGGGTAGATGCTGAGAGGCTGTTTACCCTGGCTGGAGTGTCCAGAACTAGGGGGCACAGTCTCAGGATAAGTGGTAGGCCATTTAAGACCAAGATGAGGAGGAATTTCTTCAATCAGAGGGTTGTGAATCTTTAGAATTCTCTGCCCCAGAGAGCTGTGGATGCTGAGTCTCTGAATATATTCAAGGCTGAAATAGATAGATTTTTGGAGTTCTTGGGGAATCAAGGGAAATGGGGATCGGGCGGGAAAGTGGAGCTGAGGTCGATGATCAGCCATGATCTTATTGAATGGTGGAGCAGGCTCGAGGGGCTGTATGGCCTACTCCTGCTCCTATTTCTTATGTTCTTATGTTCTTATGAATAGGTATCAGACCATTAGAGATAATAAAGGGCAAGATGGGACTAAGCCAAATTTATTGAAACATTGGGGGTGATCTTTGACTTCCCTCTTGAACGGACGTAAGGTCGGTGGAGCGCCCACACTGCCCACCCATTGTAACTGCGGTGAAATCCAAAATATCTTGAGGCCTGGGCATTATTTGCATGCAACTGGCAAGCTGCACTCGCCAAACCAGTGCTCCGCAGCCGTTCACTAGTTCGGGAGGGTGGGTAATCAGGTCGGCTCCTATGTAGAGCCAGTTAACAGTTGGAGCCCAGGGAGAGGGAAGCGATCCCGGGAGGGGGAAGGTGGGGAGGGCTGGGGGTTTGGGGCAATACAGCCCGGAATATTGTTTTGAAGTTAAGCATTTTTTTAGGCGGGTTTTTGAGCAGCCACCAGAAGCCCCTTTAAAGACCAGTGGTTAGGCCACTGAACTAAATGGACGGAGTGTCAGTGGTTCACCCTCTTCCCATTTGCAATCATGATCTCATGACCATCATTGGACCCAGATTTGCATATCAAAAGTGGCCTCCCATCTGAAACAGGTGTGCTTTCAGGCTGACCGTCTCAGAACCTTACCTAAGATGGTGGCGGCCGGACCTGAAGTACGCGACCTTTGTGATCGAGAGGATATGGGGTTATAAGCTCAGCCTGAGGCACATGGCACCAACCCCTGTCAACCCGCTGCCATTGGCCTTTCCCAAATGTCGGGTCTGTCAGTGCTGAACAGACCCGACACACAACGGTGGGAGAGGCAATTGAGCCAATTATTTTACTGACCTTTTAACTTTACCAGGTCACCCACAGATTTCACGCTGCTCCTGGACCCCGTCTGTTCATCAGAGGTGGAGGTTGAGAGGTCATTGGAGCAGATGATTGGTGAAAGTGTTAAAACTTGCATAAAACCTCACAATTTACATCTGCACACTTTCCAAACACAGAGACTGTTTGGTTTCTCCCCATGGAAGACAGATTGTGCTTTATGCAGGCTGCAAGTCTTTGCAGCATGGAGGCTCCGACCTGCGTGAGAACACCAGCGGCAGGTCAGGGGAGCAGCGAGCGGCCTCGGGAGCAGCGTGGAGACATACTACTCCAGGGAGCAGCGCGAGCTGGTGCAGGAGGGCGATGGCAGCGAAGAGTGACTTCATCAAGATCCAGATCGGTGATTGAAGCGTGGGCAGATACAGCAGGAGCGGCGAGGTCGGGGTGAAGGAGCAGCGAGAAGCTGTAGAGGGATATGATCGGGGCCCAGGGGAGGCTTGAGTTCGGGGCCAGGGCCCCAGGGGCAGCATGGGTCAGCCTACACTGCAATATGTGTGCGCACTAGGTCCGTGCAGCAGAGCTGGTCTCCAGTCGTCTTGATTAATCCTTGCCACTGGACCAAGACCTAGCTCTGTCAAGCCTGTGTGGTGGCTGGTGTGCAACGGCCACCCCACGTTAATAAAATCCACGCACAGGCATCTTCTACCCTACAGGATGTAGCTCGGGTGCTTCATTGAAACACTTGTGAACACATCCTTTTTTGATGTGGAAGCAAGTCATCCTCGTTTCAGGATGGGAACCATTTACACTCTGTCACCTTGGCCCTCAGAATCTGACCACAATGAACCCCAACACCAGCATCACCAGGTACACCAGCAGCATCAATAACAGCACCGACCTTATCTGCAATCACCTGATGCTGGGCATCAGCACCCGACCACATTCCTGCCCGGGACGCCAGGGATGGCCTCACCATGGCCAGATTTACTTCACTTGATGCTGTACATCATGGCTGCCACATGATGCACCAGGTTGGCACCACCCACACCAACACCATAAAGCATCCCTACAATGCCCAAGCCATTCCTTTTATACTCATCATCATTGCGGGAGTACTGTTATATCTCACCATTCACTGCAACTCACTAAGCCACTTCCTAAAGGTGCACACAGATCTGTCCAAGAAGGCAAAGTGTTGAAAATAAAGGTTTGAATGTTTGACAAAAACTTTACATTAACATTGCATAAAACACTCAAGTGCCTACCCTTGTGTGTTGTTAGTTGGTATGATTAGACGAGGATGAGGGTGAGTGTGAGGGGTGGCTAGTGAGATGGGGAAGTGATAATGTGGAGAGAGAGGGATGGATGGAGGTGCAAGGTAAGTTGGTGTGAGTAAGGATGTGCAAGAATAGGCTAGGGAAGGCAGAGTGAAGGGGATGTGATGCATGGCACAGCAGGATGAGGTTGAGTGTGGCTTTGCAGTAATGTTTTGTGATCAACTGAGATCATTGAAAGGTTTGCGCCACTGCAGCCTGGTCCTCCTGATGACATCCCTTCTTGTGTCCTCCTTGGCAATGTGCAACCAGGCTGCATTGATCTCTTGGCGCAGTCTCTACCGCCCATGAGAAGGGAAGAGAACCTCCCTGCGTGCTGTGACTCCCGCCATAAGCATATGGAGGGAGTCATCGGAGAGCCTTGGTGAAGCTGTGCACCTCTGTGCAACGCTTGTCAATGTTTGCAGCACCTCTATGCTGTAGAATATTGACAGCACAAATGTCAAAGTAAATTTGTGCACGGTCCTTTTAAGGAAACCGGCTGATGACGTGCCACAGAAAGACGTCATCAGACCCATTTCTTTCAATCGTGCTGGGCGGGCTTAACAAGCCCAATCAACCGAAAATCATTTTGGACAGCGGGCTGGGACCCGCACAGGCTTCGCTCACCATGGACCTGCCGAGATGAGGGAAATCAGGGCTAATGACTTTAGTCTTCCCAATGTTTAAGTGGAGGAAATTGCAGATTCTCCAGGATGGTATTTTGGACAAGAAGTCAGACAACACAGTGGCAGCAGAGGAGTTGACATAACTAGTTAGACAAGTTGTGTTATGGTGAGGGGGAAGTACGGAGTAGGGTGTTTCAGGAATCGGTATTGGGACCACTACGTTTATATCAATGGTTTGGATTCAGAAACAAAATGCAAATTGGTCAAACTTGCAGATACCAAACTAGATGGGGCAATTGATTCTGAGGAGACACTTGGGACATATAAAATTAGGAAAATAGCATGTATTCCTTTACAGGTGTGTGCTCCAACCCACCTGATTTTCCAATATAAATTGCGCCCAGGCATTCCAGTGCTCCTGGGTGCAGCCCCAGGCAAATCTTCTCTAATAATTCCAACCAATGTAGCAATGATGAACTATATAGCCAAAATGAAAGGAGTATAAGTGAGAGGAAGTCATGTTTAAATTGTACAGTAAACTGGTTACATCACATCTTGAGTACTGTGCCGAGATCTTGTTACTAAGACTCAAAAGATATTTTTAAGAATGTTCACATTTTAATGAACTTTACAATGTAGTTGAATGTAACATCACATTTCCCTAGGGCATGGACTGACAAGCTCTGTCAGGCTGTCAGGAAAGATGCAAAGCGTATATGAAATATGTCCTCCACAAAAGATGATGAAGAACAGGAAAGTAAATCAACCCACATCATAGTTGCACCCCTCTTAACAGTTATTTACACAGGTACATTGGAAGAGAAATGGTAATGAGTTGATTTATCTCTCTGTTAAAAGATGAAACATTTAGTAAAGAGCGCAAGAAAGGGAGAAAGAAAGAAAAATGAGAGAAAGCAAAAATACAAATGAGTCACTGTATGCAAGAATGAGCAACAGTGCATTCCCTCTGGAGCTATGAAGGATGCATTCCATTCAAGGAAAGGGCTTTCTCTCAGCCTAAGTTGGCAACAGGTAAAAGAAGCAGTCAAACACCAAATAGTTATGCAGTTAATCAAGGAACTTTATTCACGAATTAATCTTTTTCCCCCCTTTTTCTCTCTCCATCTCTCACTGGGCTTTGGACCTCAAACAACCAAGAGGGAGGGTGTTCTATTTGCTCTGCCAATGCTACTTAGCCTGTTGCTCGGAGGTGCGTGAGAGCAGTATGGTGATAACTCTTCCTTCTCCTGTGTTAGAGGATTGAACCTCTGTTTCTCCATGCCTTGATGGATGCTGAGCCAGTGCATCGCCACAGGAGTTATTCTTTCAGCCAAGCTGTTTCTTTCAATTTTACCTCTCCTCTTTATCCTGTCCTTCTCTTTGATTACCTATGGCTTTCCTCTACATTATGTTAGCCTTCACTCCTTGCACAGTTTGAAATTACAGCTGAGTTAGCCTTTTGCTCTCAGCGGCATTAAATGCAATCATCACATCCCTTGAGGCTACTGCCAAAGATACAAAGATAAATACATCTCTCCAACTGAAGACTTTTGAACTTGGGGAAGATCCTGGACCCAAGTCCAGTACTTTATTTCAAATCTGCAAAGATATGAACAGGGCAAGCCTTCATACTTTCAATTTGCTTAAATAACAACAGTCACTCCAAAAAAAAGCAATTGAAGACTGATGAGTTGCCATATAAAAGAAAATATTTTCTCTTTTTCAAACTCTTTCTTTTTACAAAACCTCAAATGCTACAAAATATTATGGGGTGGAAATGAGAACACACGGTTTCCAGGTCTAAAATGGGCGCCACAAAGTTGAGTTCTGCAGTGCAGCATTCCGTGCCACAAGTGTGCCCAACGCCATATTGGTTCGGGCGCTTGATAGGAATCCCTGGCAGCCACCTGAAACCAACGCAGGTATAATTTAAATATATTAATAAGGGTCCTGTGCCTGAGATACTTTTGCAGAATGTGTTTGTGGAGGGCAGGAACTGTTTCAGAAGATTTGCTTGTTCTTAATTGCTGAATGTGGGAATGTTGTTGGGTTGATCCTTGACGCTCCCAAATCAGGAGCAGGACCAGCAAGAAAGACAGCAAAGACCATGCGTCGGCTGCAAGAAGAGGGCGAAGGAGGCATTACAGCATGTGGGTATTCAAAAACAGAACATCATACCTGGACCTCTCAGACGAACAATATTGAAGGCGGCTGCATTTCAACAGGGTGACAATCCTGTGCCACCTGTTGGAGCAAGAGTTGGAGCCCAACACCAGGGCTTGCACCACACTGCCGTAGCAGTGAAGGTCACAGTGGCGCTAAACATTTATGCTTCTGGCTCCTTCCAAACTGCTCCTGGTGCTATCAGCAACATCAGTTAGCTATGCACGCCCATCTGGCAAGTCACTGATGCACAACAGTTCTGAGGTGACAACAGTCCATTAGCTTCCTCAAGGAGGCTGACAAGCAGGAAGAAAGAGCACTTGGATTTGCCTGCATTGCTGGATTCTTGAAGGTTCAGGGCTTCATAGATTGCATGCATGTAGCCCTGCATGCTCCCCATCACTCTGCTCCCTGGAGTTCTGTCGAAAGGTCATCGACCTGAAACCTTAACTCTGTTTCTCTCTCCACAGATGCTGCCTGACCTGCTGAGTATCTCCAGCATTTTCTGATTTTATTTGCTCCCCATCACTGTTTCCCAACAGGAAAGGCTTCTATTTGCTCAATGATCAACTTGATTGTGACCACAGACAGCTTATCATGAAGCTCTGTGCCCGGCTGCAGTCTGCTGAGACTCGAGTTCGGTCAGGGAAGTCGGCCCAGCTGGCTGACTGGCACCAACTAGAGCAATAGTTGAGAGGCTGACGGGGGAGCAAGTGTGCTGTCTTCCTGAGGGAGGACTGCATGTGCCTCTGCCCTGGAGTCAAGGCCAATCTCGGGGTTGGGCCTCATCACTCCTACTACTCTGCGCTAGAAGAGAGTGCAGAGAAGATGCTGGACCATCTGAGCCAAGGTGGCAGCAGTTTGAGTGTCCATCAAAACTATCAGAGTTGTCCCCAGAGGCTCCGTCACTGTGGGGCCCCCTGCAGTGCTCATGGAGCGGACCATGATTGACTGCATGGTCTCCATTCCATGTGCAAAGACAGCACACAATTTGGACCTGGCCTCCTCCATACTATCCGACATGGTGCACAACAGGTACACCAGGTAGGCCAGTGCACTTTGATTGTTCATTTGATTGAAGATTGCAATCTTCCATCCACCAGGCAGCAGGAAAATATCAAGGCATGCTGCCTGGCACCTGGGCAGAGGGGGCAAAATGGGCCAAAGTGTAGTTTTACCATGTATTTACCTCGATGTCTTCATCTATACAATCTGTGGAAGTGGACTTTCCCTCTGGCAAGCTGCTTCCTGGACTATCCTATCCCCTGCCCTTGCACCTCCACACAAATGCTAGGTACATCTCCACACACAGTCCCCTCTTGCCCACCCTCTTTACGACGCGTGGTGACAGTGAGTGAGCTGGTATCGACAAGAGTATGTTCAAGTGAAGCTTCCTGTTCTACAATGTCACCCATTTCTTCTGCCCCCTGAGGGCCGTTTGAGCTTCTGGACCTGAAATAGCAGGACAGGCCCTCCAGCCTTACCAGATGCCACGCTACTGCACATGATGTCCATAACCTGTTCTTTATATGAGACGGCACATGGATGAAGGGTGGCTCTCCTCCTGTGGCTGCCTGCTCCTTGTTATTGTATGTGAGCTTGCCCTGCAAGAAAGAAGGGAGTGTGTCAGTGTTAGAGCAGTGAAAAATTTTGTGGATGTGCGTGTGATAGATAGAAGAGGTGGGAGACAATGAAGAAAGTAATAGTGAGGAGAGTAACAGATGCCGAGTGCTGCAGTACAGAGCAGAAGGAGGTGGAGTGATGTGCACTGCAGTGATTGGAAGAGAGCACTGGCAATCAAGGGAGGGAAGGGTTGTGAATGCGAGGGCAACAGATACTGCAAGGCTAAACCAAGAATATTGACAGACATGAGTTAAGGAGGCTTACCTTAGCTAACCTTATGGAGTCATTGAACTTTTTCCTGAATTGCAGCTATGCCCTGAGGGTGATACTACTGGCACTGGCTCATTTTGTCACATCTGCCCAGGTGTCAGGCAGCATGACTTGATATTTTCCTGCGGCCTGATGGATAGATGTCCCAGCTCCTGCTGAGCTCCTCCACCAAAACCGCCACAATAGTATCAGAAAAACGGGCGGGGGGGGGGGGGGGGGGGTGGGGAGGCCTTGAAGTTTATCCTGTGCCTGCCATTGCCCATAATCCTCAGCTATAATTGCCTGCAGCCAAAGTCCACTTCCCCTTTAAGAGATGCAGGATACCTATAAATGACATCAACAATGCGTGAGCTGCCCATGAACAGCGTGAGTAGTGCTGGCAGCCTGCCTATTTTATTTAAAGTAATCAGAGGACCAATTTGTGGCCTCAGTTGTGTTCACATGATCAGGCGCACGCTTGGAGTGTGGTGCCCATTCTCCGAACACGGGCTTAAACCAATTTCCACCACTATCAATTGTCCTTAAAATATGTATTCTTGTGTTGCATTTAAGGGAAAGTAAGATTATGCACTGGCAACATGAGAGGAAGTGGGGATGTGGGACAACAATCATTTAGTAACTGCTTTTTTGAGACCTGTCGGAGATTTACGAAGTCATAGTGTGGAATAGGTGTCCAGATATTCCAATGAAGAATATATATTAAAAAAGCACACATATTGCCTGCTCTAACAGATTTATTTATTTTTATTTTGAAATCAGTCCATTTTCTTACCATGATCTCCCTTGGCAACAGAATGACTCCAGCCAAGAGGCCTGTTTTTGCAGCTCCCTTAACGCTGCCCTGTGCTAATATTAAGAATACGTGTTGATAATTCTTCCCTCCAATTCCTCCTCCTCCTCTGCACCCCCTTCCACAACACTAGAGGGGCACCCAGCCTCTCACTGAACCCTCTCCCCACACAAAGCTAACACAGACATTTGTCAGAAACAAGTTTAAAGCCTGCCCAGACTAATTCATTTTGCAGAACCTTGTGAAGAAAATCATACTTTATACTTTACGCAGAAAACTGAGTTTGTCTTTCAGCCTGAAAATGCCTTCCCATGGAGTAGCCAAATGATGCAGTGTAAGGGCTAGAATTTCACCAACTTTGCGACCGGGTTTTCGCCGCAATTTGACCCTCCGCGACGAAAACCCGGTCGGCGGGAGCTTCGGGCACCTTTTTACGGCGGCGCTTTCCACGTACCGTTGGGGAGAGGTGCACCGACGAGCAACGCTGCCATACTTTCGGCACTCTCTGCCACGCCCAGAATACCAACGGGTCAAACCTGTCGGTGCAGCCCTGCCAGCAGCAGTAAGTATGAAGACCTGCAAAAATGGTAAGTTAAAGTTTTTATTTTTAAATTATTTTTCAGTGATTTAGTAGGTAAGGGTTTTGTGAATGTTTTGTGAATGTTTTTTTTTCAATTTTTTGTTTGTTTTCCCCCCTCCCAACGTCTCTCTCGCAGCGCTACCGGCCTCGGACTAAAGTTGCCGAAACTCACAGTTTGTGCCGCGAATCCTCGTGCAATGCCGACTTTACTGATGCATACGTAAAGACCGAAACTTAGGCCTAAAAACAGTAGCGCAGCGAAAATGGTAATTTTGGCGTAAAACTACCGTTTTCGATTACAAACGAAAATCTAACCCTTAAGGTGCTGCAAAATAGTTGGAGACATATGAAAAATGTACCATAAAAGTTGAGTATGACCTTCTTTTGGTGCCATATATATAAGATGGGGGTAGGGCTGAAGGTCATGTGGTTCCATGGTTCAAAAAAAGTCTTAAAGTGACAGTCACTGTAAACAAGGAAAAGAAAAATCACTGATGCTGGAGATGCACAACAGGTCAATCGACATCTGAAAGAGAAAGATTAATGTTTCAGGAGTGACCAGAACTGACCAGAGTTGATGAAGGGTCACAGCTAACACCTTGACTATGTTATCCTCTGCCAGATGCTTGCAACCAGAATATGCATTAATGTAATTTTCTAATTCTTTTCTCTACTGTTCCAACTGGTTTTGCTTTTGTGACATGTTGATTTAACCCACTGTGCATGGACAGCAATAAATTAAATAAAAACAAAGTGGTCTAATGAGAGAGGTTTTGTTAATTGGCTTCAGTGAGACTTGACTAGATTACTGAATTTAATAAATCATAAATGTATTCTCTGAAAATGCAAAGTTGGTTACTCAATGCTCTATTAATCTACCCATCTAAGTTCATTTTAGTATCATGGTACAGTATAATTTAATTCGAGCCATATTTTTCCTCAATTTATATTATAAACAATTTAAACTACTGGCTTGCTGTCAGCAAATTGAATTACCTCTTATGTTGTCTCCACCATAACAAAATATAAGTATCATTAAGATTCATATCATCAATTTATTGATGCCCTAAAAGTTTCTCCCCCAGAGCACAGGATTCGATCACTATAGCTCTCGTGTGTCCAACCGTCTGGTTACAATGTAAGACAGCAATGGTTTCTTTCACTATTCATTGCAGCCAAATCAATAAAGACATTTTCAAGACCACTGTGTAGTAAAAAGTGCTGATTGCAAGTGGGCGGAATTTATTAAGGTCTGTCATTGTAAATGATATCATTTTATCTATTTATACCAGCTTTTGTGCTCAGATCATGTTGGAACTACTACAGTACAACACAGAGCTTTATGCTTTTGGCGCTAATTTAATCTCAGGGACAATGAGAGTAATAAATCACAGTACCCCAAGCGCTTAAAGAAACTAATTACAACACACACAATATTACAGACTCTCATAAAGCCTCCTCTTACAACAAATCTCTTCTCCCCCACAGTCCCATCCAAAGCTCTATCATAATTACCAGCAAATTCAATAAAGTTTTCTTTAATTCATTCGTGAGATGTGGGCATTTATGGCCCAGCCCAAGTTGCCCTGAGAATGTGGTGGTGAGCCTTTTTCTTGAACCGCTGAGTAAATGTTTGATACAATTGAGTGGCTTGCTAGGCCACCTTAGAGGGCAGTTGAGATTCAACCACATTGGTGGGACTGGACTCAGATATAGGCCAGACCGGGTAAAGATGGCAGATTTCCTTCCCAAAAGGACATGAGTGAAGCAGTTGGGTTTTTGCAACAATCTGTTATGGCCACTTTTATTGGTACCATCTTTTTGTTTTAATTTCCAGATTTCTAACTCCTGAAAAATTATCGGCCCGGATTTTGAAGCTAGTGGTGAACGAATGGCATCTGCCGATCATTATACTTTCATTTGCCCATAGATTTTTTATGAGCTTTTGCACTGGAACTTGCGGCGATTAGAGCCCAAACAGTGTGGCGTCCTCTATAGTGAATATGGGACCTGTGTCAACAGGGCAAGGAACTGTGTATCTCCTCAACCAATCAGATTGAAATATCCTTATTGAGGCACACAGTGTTTGAACCAGGAAGTGTCAGTTAGAATAGTTAATTCAATGCCAAATCATCTACAGAAATTTTAACTGCGCTTGTGCAGTCGCTGAAAGTTGCTGTCCGACTTACTCTTTAATAACGGAGCGCTGATAGCCTCACTGTTATTCTTACTGCAGAATTCGGGGCATTGTTACATAGGATTACATAGGAAATACTGCACAGAAATAGGCCATTTGGCCCAACCAGTCCATGACGCCGCTTATGATCCACTTGAGCCTCCTCCCATTTTTTCTCATCAACTCTATCAGCGTAACCCTCTACTCCCTTCTCCCTCATATGCTTATCTATCCTCCTCTCAAATGCATCTATACTATTTGCCTCAACTACTCCCTGTGGTAATAAGTTCTACATTTTTACCACCCTCTGGGTTAAGATGTTTCTTCTGGATTCCCTATTTGATTTCTTGGTGATTATCATATATTGATGGCCGCTAGTTATGCTTTTCCCCACAAGTGAAAACATTCTCTCTGTGTCCACTCCATCAAAACCTTTCATCATTTTAAAGACATCTATTAGATCACCCCTCAGCCTTCTTTTTTCAAGCGAAAAGCGATCCAGCCGGTTCATCCTTTCTTGATAGGTATACCTTTGCATTTCTGGTATCATCCCTGTAAATCATCTCTGCACCCTGTCCAGTGCCTCTATAACCTTTCCAAAATATGGCGACCAGAATTGTACACAGTACTCCAAGTGTGGTCTAACCAAGATTCGCTAAAAGTTTAGCATAATTTCACTACTTTTCAATTATAACCCTCTAAAAATAAACCCTAGTGCTTGGTTTGCTTTTTTATGACCTTGCTAATCTGTGTCACTACTGTTAGCGATTTGTGTATTTGTACTCGGAGATCCCTTTGTTCCTCTACCCCACCCAGACTCGCATCCTCCAAGTAATAAGTGATCTCCATGGTCTTCCTACCAAAATGTAATCCCTCACATTTATCTATGTTGAACTTCATTTGCCAATGATATGCCCATTCTGCAAGTTTACTAATGCCATCTAATGTAATTTGTTGCATTCCTCCTCAGTATTGACTATCCCCCCCATTTGGTGTCATCTGCAAATTTAGAAATTGTGTTTTAGATTCAAAAGTCTAAATCATTAACATAAATTGTGAAAAGCAGTTATCCTAGCACTGATCCTTGTGGAATACCACTACCCACCTTCTGCCACTGTGAATAGCTACCCTTTACCCCTACTCTCTGCTTTCTGTCTTGAAGGCAGCTCGCAATCCAATCTGCTACTTGTCCCCTGACTCCACATTCTCTGACCTTATTCATTAGTCTATTATGTTTCCTTTTGTTCATTCCGGGATGTAGGTGTTGCTGGCAAGGCCGCATTGATTGCCCATCCCTAATTGCCCTTGAGAAGGTGGTGGTGAGCCGCCTTCTTGAACTGCTGCGGTTCTTGTGATGAAGGTATTCTGACGGTGCTGTTAGGGAGGGAGTTCCAGGATTTTGACCCAGCGATGATGAAGGAACAGCGATATATTTCCAAGTCATGATGGCGTGTAACTTGGAGGGGAATTTTCAGATGATGGTGCCTCCATGCGCCTGCTGCCCTTGTCCTTCTAGGTGGTAGATGACCGATGACCTGCTAGAACACCAGCGAGTTCACACTGGGGAGAGACCATTCACCTGCTCAGTGTGTGGGAAGGGATTCACTCAGTCACCCAACCTGCTGAGACAACAGCGATTTCACAAGTGATTGCAAGGTTTGGATTCTGCTGTTGTTGCTGCTGTTATTCACATCCTACTGACTGTTCATTCTGTTAGTTGGCATTTATTTCTGCTGATGTTAATAACCCTTCAACTAGGCAGGAGTTTAATATTTTGATATTTCAAATAACAGTGTCGATATTTGATGTCTCCAAGATAAGAGGAGACTAATTGATGTCCTGTTCCTGACTGCTCCATTTTTGATCGGGGCGGAGGAGCGGTGAGAGATTAGGGCGGAGGAGCAGTGAGAGATCGGGGCCCAGGAGAGCCGAGGGCTCAGGGGCAGCACAGGCCAGCCCACATTGCGATCTATGGATCAAAGTAGGAGCATATGTGTGCTCTAGGTCCGTGCAGCAGAGCTTGGTCTCCAGTTGTCTTGGTTAACCCTTGCCACTGATCAAGACCTAGCTCTGTCAAGCCCGTGTGTTGGCTGGTGTGCAACGGCCACCGCACATTAAAAGAATCCATGCACAGGCATCTTCCACCCTTCAATATGTAGTTCGGGACCTAGAATGTCAGTTCCCTCATTGAAACACCTGTGAACTCATCCCTTTTTGGTGTGAAAGCGGGTCATCCTCGATAGGAGGGACTGCCTAATACTATAGGTGGTAGAGGTCACGGATTTGGGAGGTGCTGCCGAAGAAGCCTTGGCGAGTTGTTGCAGTGCATCTTATAGATGATACACACTTTAGTCATGGTACGAGGAAGTGAATGTTGAAGTTGGTGGATGGGGTGCCAATCAAGTGGACTGCTTTGTCCTGGATGGTGTTGAGCTTCTTGAGTGTTGTTCGAGCTGCATTCATCCAGGCAAGTTGAGAGTATTCCATCACATTCCTGACTTGTGCCTTATAGATGGTGGAAAGGTTTTGGGGAGTCAGGAGGTGAGACACTCGCCACAGAATACCCAGCCTCTGACCTGCTCTTGTTACCTCAGTATTTATGTGACTGGTCCAGTTAAGTTTCTGGTCAATGGTGACCCGCAGGATGTTGATATTGGTGGATTCAGCGATGGTAATGCCGTTGAATATCAAGGGGAGGTGGTTAGACTCTTGCTTGTTGGAGATGGTCATTGCCTGGCACTTGTATGGCACGAATGTTCCTTGCCACTTATCAGGCCAATGCTGAATGTCTTCCATGTTTTGCTGCATGCGGGCATGGACTGCTCCATTATCTGAGGAGTTGCGAATGGCACTGAACACTATGTAGTCATCAGCAAACATCCCCTCCTCTGACCATATGCTGTAGGGAAGGTCATTGATGAAGCAGCTGAAGATGGTTGGGCCTAGGACATTGCCCTGTGGTACCTTATCGAAGGCCTTTTGAAAATTTAGATAAATTACATCTACTGCATTGGCTTTTTATATGTAAATAGTGTTTTTTCAATAAAAGTGATTTATGTAATATTTGAGGATAACATCACTTTAGAGTCTTGCAGCACTTCTTTAAGATGACTTAATTCACTAGCTGTAAAACAGTGAACATGTAATGACCAACGCCACCACACTTCAACTGAACAGATTTAATGGTTAACTTGCATTCCTCACCTTGTTGTCATCGGAGAATGATGAAAGAGTCTCGTTTAACCGAACGCTCTCAAACTCCTGGTTGTTAGCATAGACCTGAAAGACCTTAAACTGGAATGATGGAACTCCAATATATGGCTCTAACTGCTGCTTGAAGGCAGCCAGCGAGATTCACTTGTCAACAAACACCAATAAACTTTTCTATGTGAATGTTAGTCAGCAGTTTGTAACACTGGGGTTTGATTGTAATTCTATAATTTGGATTAATAAATCTTCATGATGGTTTGAGTAATTCTTTAAGATGAATGCTTTATCACCCTTTCATGAAGAAGGAAATTCATTTTAAAATGATACTTTTCTCCTCGAAGTTTCCCTTTGATTTCCTCCTCCTCTCCTATATGCAATGACTCATACCGCGCTCAGGTAACCATCCCTCTTGTGTAAGTCTAGAAAATGAGTAGAAATTATTTCGGGCCCATTTTCGGGTCCATAATCCATGCAGCACATGAGCTCAATTAGGAGGTGAAGTTGGTCAGGGGCCCCTCAATCTCATTAAACAGGGGGGCGGGCTGCCTGTGCTATTTGCAGCTAGCCTAATCAGGCGCATGAATATCAGGTGTTCGTGATGCTAATTAAAGGCAGTTTGCACCTCTTAAAGGGGGTGCACTTTGGCTATAGGCAATCGGAAGACAATTCTGAAGATGGCAGGACAAGAAGAAGCTTCAAGGCCCTCTCCCTCACCCCCATCACACACTTCTTGGATGCAACATTGGAGGTCCTGGTGGAGGAGATTAGCTGAAGGAAGTAAGTCCTCTTCCCAACTAGCAGCAACCTGCCCGTCAGCAGTGGGTATCAGCACTAGGGGCATCGCCAGATACACGTGGTGGCAGTACAGGAAGAAATTTAGTGACTTGCCTAGGTTGCTAAGGCAAGACTCCTCACTCCTATGTCGCATCACACTCTGCATAGCCCTGCACTACCTGAAGTCCCAGTATTCACAACCTTTCCCTCCCTTGATTACCAACACTTTTCTCCAGTCAGCGCAGCATACTTCACTCCGCCTCCTTTTATTCCTAATGCCACACTCTGCATCTCCTACCCTTTTTACTAGTATTAGCATCACCTCTTCGCATCTCCACCACCCTTCACACACCAACACCAACATTTTACCTTGACATGCACGTTCTTAAAGCATCTTAGTAGGCAACTGCTAACAGTCTCCCTTCTTTCTTGCAGAGCAAGCTGGCGCACAATAGTAGAGAGGAGAAGGGAGAGCATCCATTCAGTTCCTCTCCTCAATTGAGGAGAACGTTATGAAGATCATGAGGGTGGGTCATGTCTGGCGTGAGACGAGTGGCAGGGTGGGAAGAAAAGGCCTGCATGGCTATTGGCTATCTTACATTCTATCCCTTCTCACTGAAATCTCAGCCTCACATACAATGCATAACAAAGTGCAACTGCTTTCAGCAGCCATACATCTGTCTCTACTTATCCCTGACATTAAGTGCTAATTCTTCACCAGGTCATTCCCTTCAGGTTAAGAACATTTAGAGCACCCAGAGGCTCAGGAGCTGGAAGAGAACATCATTTAAGATGACACCATATCACTTAACCTTACGTTAGCAAGCACCAGCTCAGAGACTAGTACCCAACGTTCCCTCGAAACAGCGTGGCCATGTGTCAGCCGGTCTCACGCAGCCCACAACTGGCTTTTCCAATGTTAAATTCTGTGCATTTGCGAAACTGTGATTTGGGCGGCGCAATACCAAAAAAGGTTACATTGCTGGCATGGTGCATACTTTATAGGCTAGGCTAGATGAGTGGTCTGCACTGCGAGACTCACCGAGGATGAGTACACATGAGCATGCGCAGGGAGATGGGACAACCCAAGAAGCAGCTAGTCGGAGGGAGAGCTCGCATCTTAGCCCGGCTGCAGAGGGCACAGATGAAGATTTTGAGCGTACAGCCTATATTACATAAGAACATAAGAATTACGAGCAGGAATAGGCCATTCGGCCCCTCGAGCCTGCTCAGCCATTCAATAAGATCATGTCTGATCTTCTACCTCAACTCCACTTTCCCGCACTATCCTCATATCCCTTGATTCCCTTAATATCTAAAGACTGATTCCTATACACCAGGATCTTTTAAGTGCACTGGGTAACCTACCAGTGAGCTTGAACATAATGGCACAGAGCATTGAGGAGTCCAACTCTATCTTGTGTGGAATCGTCCGGCGAGACATTGAGACCATGCAGTCAACAATGGAGTAAGTGATTGTTGCCGAGAGCATGCAGAAAACAAGCGCAGGCAGCGGAAGGAGCATGCGGCAAACCAGACTCCCCACCCACCCTTTCCTTCAACCACTGCCTGCCCCACCTGTGACAGAGACTGAAATTCCCATATTGGACTGCACAGTGCAGTGAGGCCCACAATGATGGAGCCTCTGGTGACGGCTTCAATGGAAATCCCAGCAACATTCTGCAGCCAATGAAGTAAAACAGTGCAGCAGGAGCCCAAAATCAGCACACCGACAGCTCTGATGAAAGGTCATCGACCTGAAACGTTAACTCTGTTTCTTGCTCCACAGGCGCTGCCTGACCTGCTGGGTGCTTCCAGCATTTTCTGATTTAATTCCAACAGCTCTATAGTATCAAAAATTGCCAAATCTTAGCTAAAAAAATGGCTCCAGAAATCCCCAACAGCCAAAAATGACTAGCCAGACACTTGTGGCAATCCCTTTAAATATCCCTGCTTCTGTCAACTTCCTGAGTGTTCAGCCACATTATTCTGGGTCGGTTTAAGAATGACCAAATCTGTCGCTTTGAGGCACCAATTTCCCCAAAGGTTCCTAATATAGGTCATTAGGTCATCCTAATACAATTGCAGGATGACCATTTAATTAAGTTAATGCAGTCAGCGTTCATTATAGGCGGCCGTCACATCCACAATTAGCAATAGATACCTGTACAACTCCAAAGAATAACTGGATTAGTGGGTAAAAGCTTTGGGGTGCTCTTATCACACTTTCTTTGTGACGTAAAACTCAACCCTGCTGTTCAAAACTACAGACGGTAGTTTGAACCGAGCCCGCTCGGGGGAGTGACTGACGGGTTGGGATCGTCCAGCCGCGTTACATCTCGCCAATGGAAAGTCAAATCGGGTGGGGTGTAAAACAGGCAGCAGGTCTCATCCTGTCAGTGTCCTGCTGGGCGGGCTAGGTTAAAGTGACCCCCTAAAGACTTCATCATCATCATAGGCGGTCCCTCGAATGAGGATGACTTGCTTCCACGAGTTCACAGGTGTTTCGATGAAGGACCCGATGTTCCAGTCCTGAACTCCAATTGAGGGGGTGGAAGATGCCTGTGCGTGGATTTTTTTAACGTGTGGTGACCGTTGCACACCAGCCACCACATGGGCTTGGCAGAGCTAGGTCTTGGTCCAGTGGCAAGGATTAACCAAGACGACTGGAGACCCGCTCTGCTGCACGGACCTAGCGCGCACACATATCGCAATGTGAGCTGGCCCGTGCTGCCCCTGGGCCCTCGGCTCTTCTGGGCGCCGTACCCTCATCTGTCGCACCTCCGCCAAAATCTCTCGCCGCTCCTCCGCCACAAACATTCACCGCATCGCACCACAAGCGCTCGCCGCTCATCCGCCCCGACCTTCCCACTCCTCTGTACCTGGGTCCTGCCGATGTTCCTGCCCACATTCCAAAACGGCGACCAGGGTTTTGATGACATCACCCAGTCGCCCATCTCAAAATCGTCGCACACTTGGAGCAGCTCACGCTGGAGATTGAAGTGGTACGCCGCTCCAGCTCTTATACTTGCCGACCTGCGGAGCTGTTCTCTCGCAGGTCAGGGGGCCCGAAAGACTTACTGCACAATGGGTAAAGGTAAAGAAGCTGTTACTATTGAAATTCGTCAGATTTTTTCCCTTCACTTTTAGATCAGCTTTTCAGATGAAATATTCAAGACAGACTTCGGCAGCTCATTCTGATATGCTCCATTTTGGGAAACAGGGCTGCACTACCATTTTACATATAATTGCATTAGTAATTACAGCACAGAAACAGACCATTCGGCCCAACTGGTCTATGCCAGTGGTTATGCTCCACAAAAGGCTCTTCCCACACTGCTTCATTTAACTCCATCAACATGTCCTTCTATTCCTTTCACCCTAATGTGCTTATCTAGCTTCACCTAAAATGCATCAATGCTATTCGCCTCACCACCCCATGTGGTAGCAAGTTCCACATTCTAATCACTCTCTGGACAAAGACGTTCCTCCTGAATTCCCTATTGGATTTGCTACTGCTTTCTTATATTTATGGCCCCTACGTTTGGACTTGCCCATAAGTGAACCCATCGTGGGGCCGAAATTCAGGCACACCAGAAAGCTGGTGCACCTATGATTTTTGACTTTGTTTATTGCCGGGAGTGATGGGGCAACCGTCCGATCGGTTTTCAGTACGTAGCAGATTTTTAAACTTTGGACTGGAAGTCAGTCATTGTGGCGGTAAGTCCTGCCGAGGGGCAGAAGTTGGGGCAGGATTGAGTCTCTGTTAATCAGCAGTGGTGCGGTGGTGACATCACAGCGCCTGTGCGTCACCACTTTAAAGGGGAGAGAATCGGGAATTCTTTAGCTTCGGCCACTGGGCCACCAGGGAGGCTTTAGGCCGGGACAGCAGCCTGGCACCCAAGAGGACGTGCCAGGCTGCCTATTGGCTGCCTGGATGAACCCGGGGGAGCAATAGTCTGGTCGACATAGAAATCAGCCGTCAAAGAAATAAAATGGTGGCCGCAGCATTCAGCCCTCGCCTTTAATGACTGCCACACTACCAGGGCAGAGAGAGAGCAGACAAGGATAACCGACAGAAAAAGCTGTCGGGGACACTGTCCAGCGGCTTGTGGATTTCTTCAACTAAATTTGGGGTGGATTAAAATGGAGGTGGAGGATAGTGGCGGTGCACACTTTGATGACGCGCTTACAGCGGTTGGCAGCAGTGGGGGGGAAGTGGGGCAGGCCAAAAAATGGTGCATCGGGCCTTATATGGACCCTGAATTTCGGCTTCCTTGTCTATGTCCACCCTATCAAAACATCTTCATAATTTTAAAGACCTCTATTCGATCATCCCTCAGCCGTCTCTTTTTAAAAAAGGAGGGAGATAGAAAACGGGGAATTATAGACCAGTTAGCCTGACATCAGTAGTGGGGAAAATGTTGGCATCAATTATTAAAGATGAAATAGCGGCGCATTTGGAAAGCAGTGACAGGATCGGTCCAAGTCAGCATGGATTTACAAAAGGGAAATCATGCTTGACAAATCTTCTAGAATATTTTGAGGATGTAACTAGTAGAGTGGACAAGGGAGAACCAGTGGATGTGGTGTATTTGGACTTTCAAAAGGCTTTTGACAAGGTCCCACACAAGGGATTAGTGTGCAAAATTAAAGCACATGGTATTGGGGGTAATGTACTGACGTGGATAGAGAGCTGGTTGGCAGACAGGAAGCAGAGAGTCGGGATAAACGGGTCCTTTTCCGAATGGCAGGCAGTGACTAGTGGGGTGCCGCAGGGCTCAATGCTGGGACCACAGCTATTTACAATATACATCAATGATTTAGATGAAGGAATTGAGTGTAATATCTCCAAGTTTGCAGATGACACGAAGCTGGGTGGCGGTGTGAGCTGTGAGGAAGATGCTAAGAGGCTGCAGGGTGACTTAGACAGGTTAGGTGAGTGAGCAAATGCATGGCAGATGCAATATAATGTGGATAAATGTGAGGTTATCCACTTTGGTGGCAAAAACATGAAGGCAGAATATTATCTGAATGGCAACAGATTAGGAAAAGGGGAGGTGCAACGAGATCTGGGTGTCATGGTACATCAGTCATTGAAGGTTGGCATGCAGGTGCAGCAGGCGGTGAAGAAGAGGCAAATGGCATGTTGGCCTTCATAGCTAGGGGATTTGAGTATAGGAGCAGGGAGGTCTTACTGCAGCTGTACAGGGCCTTGGTGAGGCCTCATCTGGAATATTGTGTTCAGTTTTGGTTTCCTAATCTGAGGAAGGACGTTCTTGCTATTCAGGGAGTGCAGCAAAGGTTCACCAGACTGATTCCCGGGATAGCAGGACTGACATATGAGGAGAGACTGGATCGACTTGGCCTGTATTCACTGGAGTCTAGAAGAATGAGAGGGGATCTCATAGAAACATATAAAATTCTGACGGGACTGGACCGGTTAGAATGTTCCCGATGTTGGGGAAGTCCAGAATCAGGGGTCACAGTCTAAGGATAAGGGGTAAGACATTTAGGACCGAGATGAGGAGAAACTTCTTCACTCAGAGAGCTGTTAACCTGTGGAATTCGCTACCGCAGAGAGTTGTTGATGCCAGTTCGTTAGATATATTCAAGAGGGAGTTAGATGTGGCCCTTACGGCTAAAGGGATCAAGGGGTATGGAGAGAAAGCAGGAAAGGGGTACTGAGGTGAATGATCAGTCATGATACTGAATGGTGGTGTAGGCTTGAAGGGCCGAATGGCCTTCTCCTGCACCTGTTTTCTATGTTTCTATGTTTGTGGAGAAAAGAGTCCCAGCCTGTTCAGTCTTTCTTCAGTCTAGCCTTAAAACAGCTTTGCTATTGCCAATAATAAATAATAGAAAATGCTGGAAATACTCAGCAGGTCAGGCTGCATCTGTGGAGAGAGAAACAGAATTAACATTTCAGGTCAATGACCCTTCATCAGAACTGGAAAATGTTAGAGATGTAACAGGTTTTTAAGTAAGTACAGAGGCAGGGAAAGGGGGGGGGGGGGGGAAGGAAAGAACAAAAGAGAAGGTCTGTGATAGGATGGAAGGCAGAAGAGATTAAGAGACAAAAGGGATAATGGCTCAAAGCAAAAGGAGATGGTAATCGTACAAGTTAAGTAACAAATGATGAGTTTAGATGGGGTGTAAATGGAGATGGCAGAATCATCAACAGCTGCAATGGGAAAGAGTGAAAAAAAAACAGAAAAAAAGAAACAAAAAATAGGGGCAGAGTTTAAGGTCTGAAATTGTTGAACTCAATGTTGAGTCCAGAAGGCTGAAAAGTGCCTAAACGAAAGATGAGATGCTGTTCCTTGAGCTTGCATTGCTATTGCCAGGCCATCTTCCACTCTGCTGGCTTCAGTAAGGTCACCCAGAAAGATGGTCTCATGGAAATTTTCTTCAACAGCATATACCGAGAAACTTGCTTAGTAGTGAAGAAAATAATCTTGTGCTGCTTCATCAGCTCTCTCCAATCATAAGAAAATAAATTGGAAGTTCATGCAAATCTACCTTTGAGCACACCTGAAAGGAGATCAGAAATTCTGCAACTTCCCTCATCGTGATCCAAATAACCAATATAGCTCTCTATTCCCCACATTCACAGTGACATATACAGCAAAGCCGGGACAATGAGGATTAAATGTGGGACCCCATTACAAGCTCCTGCTGTTAGAGCAAGCTGAGATATCTGACAAAGTAACAATGTAACAGAAAACATAAGAAATGGAAACATCACAATGATAGGGTAGAACCTTATTTTGTAAATTTGAGGTTTAGACACATCTGTTGCCTTGATATACTGGCACCTCGAGGCAATTTAACCCATCCCTCCTGGAGGGAAAGGGATGGCTGCTCAATTAAAATCGCCGGAAACGTACTACCCTGTTCCTGCCCCATTCCCTCTTGCCCTCTCCCGCCCTGCAGCCCTCTGAGATCTCTGCACTTTTCCAATTCTGGCATCTTGAGCATACCCGATTTTCATCGCTCCACCATCGGTGGCGCTGTTTTCAGCTGCTGAGGCCCTAAGCTCCGGAATTCCTTCCCTAAACCTCTCTAATTCTCTCTCTCCTCCTTAAAAACCTACCTTCATCTGTCCTAATATCTCATTATGAGACTCAGTGTCAAATTTTGTCTGATAACTCTCCTGTGATGTGCCTTGGGACGTTTTACGATGTTAAAGGCACTATATAAATGGAGGTTGTTGTTGAATAAAGGGATATGGGGACAGAGCAGACACATAGGATTAGGATTACTGCTGATCTAGAGGATGAACACCAACACAGACTGAATTACCTGTTTCTGTGCTGTAATTTCTGTATAATTCTGTAACTATTATTAAATCCTTAGTTGGAAATTTCAGTTGTGAGCAGTGAGAAATCAGTTGGGATATCGAAACAGTTTCCCCTATTGCTCACCATCTTACTCACAGTGGACTGTGTAAAATGAGAAACTACATGCAAAATAGGACATGGTATCTTATTGTCTATTGTATTCCTGCACCACTAACTGAAGGTAGAGGGGTGAATTTCCATTGGGGTTCCCTCGCTTGTCCGCCATACCTTCAGTAGAAGGGCTGTGGAAGTTATGGTGCATGAGCTGCAGAAATCCACTGGAAATTCACCCACATAGAGCCTTTTAATATGAGACATGTTGCAGTAAATCTTGACTGCAGTTTTGCTGAAATGTTTATTTGTTATTAAGTTGCAAAAAATTATTTTAACTCCTAATCGCCTATCTGTATATATCTTATAATTAAAACCACAGAATAACTGAAACTAAATGGGCCAGCTAATAGTTTTCAAGGCATCTATCACTGCATTGTTTCCCAAAAAACATTCATGTCCTTCTTGAGCCCACAAACCTTGACTAATGCTGCATCATTTCAAACAGGCACGAAGTTCAAACAAAAATGCTGTTCCTACAACACTGTCTGTCATCTTTCAATTGATTTGATCTTTTTTCCATGAATCATACAACATAGGCTGCTTCTGTCAGATATTTGTCTGGTTGCAAACACTATCAACAGTGTTTAAATAATTTAGTAACATCACACTGAAAGGCAATATAGCTCCTTTGTGCTTATCAGTTTCAATGAAGGATGATGTTTCTTGAGTCCTCTGCCATTTCCGCCATTTCCAGCATGATCCCACCTCCAAACACATCTTCACCTCCCCTCCCATTTCAGTATTCCGAAGGGACCGCTCCCTCTGCAACACCTGGTCCACTCCTCAATCACCCCCAACACCCCCTTCCCTCCCCAATGCACCTCCCCGTGCAAGCGCAGGAGATGCAACACCTGCCCTTTTACCTCCTCCCTTTCCACCATCCAGGACCCCAAACACAACTTCCAGATGAAACAGCGATTTACTTGCACTTCTTGCAATTTAGTATACTGTGTTCGATGCTCATGATGCGGTCTCTTTTACACTGGGAAGACCAACTGCAGATTGGGTGATCGCTTTGCAGAACACCTCTCTTCAGTCCGTAAGCGTGATCCAGTGCTTCCGATCAACTGTTACTTTAATTCTCCGTTCCACTCCCACTCTGATCTCTCTGACCTCAGCTTCTTACACCACTCAAGAAGATTCTGCTATTCCCATTTACATCTCTTCTGGACCCATCTTTTCTTTCTTTACTTGTTCCTTTACCATCTCCTTTTGCTTTGTACAATCATACTTTTCATGTATTCAACTATCATTGTAACCCATATATAAGCTGACCTAAGTTGTACACCTTGAGAACATCGACCACAAGGGGGTGAACTTGTGGGAGACACTCCTAACCTGGACTTTCAGGTATAAAAGGGGAAGCTCCACCCACCTTCATCACTTGAGGTCTTGGTAATAAAGGTAACTAGTCACCGAGTGACCTTCACTCAAGTATGGGCCTCGTGTGCATTTATACTGTATAGTAAGGACATATCATTGGCGACGAGAAACTGGGATTTAAACCAAGCGAGCATGGCCACTAGCAGCACAGAAAAGAGGTACTGTGTTGGTGATGATTGGGACGACTTTATTGAGAGACTACAGCAAAGTTTTGTCACTAAGGAATGGTTGGGACAGGATTCGGCTGACGGTTTGTGGATCCAGAACGTACTCTCTGATGAAGGACCTTCAAATGCCAGATAAGCCAGCGGACAAGACATTCGAAGAGCTCAGTAAGTTGATCGGGGAACACCTTAAACTGGCAAGCAGCATGCACATGGCGAGACACCAGTTTTACACGCACCGGCGGCAAGAAGGTCAAAGCGTTCCTGACTTCGTGGCAGATCTCCAGCAACTGGCGAGCCTTTGTAAGTTCCCAGATGCATACAGAGCGGAGATGCTGCGAGACTTTTTTATTGAGGGCATCGGGCATGCTGGGGTTTTCAGGAAACTGATTGAGACCAAAGACTTGACCTTGGAAGTGGCGGCTCTGATAACCCAGACATTTATCTCAGGGGAGGAAGAGACCAGAATGATGTATGACAAAAATCTTAGCTCAAATGCAGCAAACAACCAGGGAGTCAACATTGTTAACACGGCACACAGTTCTCTAGGCAGGCAAGGGTAATCGGACATGCCCCAGCATGTAGTCGAACCCAAAGGGGGAATTCAACAGAGACAATGGCCAGCTGAACGGTGATTCATGCCATCGCAATGGACAATGCGGCCAGTAATGGGGCCATCAACACCTGATAATGGTGCGCTTAAGGACAGTTACAGAGACAGTCAGAGACGATCGACTGGTAATGGGCGCTTTGTTTCCAACAACGGGGCCTCCAGCTCATGCTGGAGGTGTGGCGGCAAACACCCAGCCAGAGCTTGCAGGTATCAGCAATATACCTGCAGAAACTGCAACGTCAGCGGTCACTTGGCGCGTATATGCAGGAAGCCTGCAGCCAGGTTGATGTACGAGGATGGGCCCGATGTAAGCCCTACGAGGCCAAATGAATACTGGGGGAAATCGCTGGAAGCTGAAGTTTAGCGAGTTCATGTGGAGCACATATACAGTTCATATACCAGGACGCCACTGATAATGATGAAAGTGCTCCTCAATGGCATCCCAGTATTAATGGAGCTAGACACGGGGGCCAGCCAGTCCTTGATGAGTATCAAACCATTCGAAAGGTTGTGGGTGTCCAAGGCCAGGAGGCCAAAATTATTGTCGATTGACGCACAGCTACGGACATATACAAAGGAGATCATTCCGGTGCTAGGCAGCGCCACGGTAGTGGTGACCCACAAAGATTCGGAGAACAGGTTGCCACTCTGGATTGTCCCAGGGGACGGTCCCGTACTACTGGGGAGGAGTTGGCTTGCTGTCATGAACTGGAAATGGGGCGATGTCAATGCAATTTCTTTTGTGGAGCGAGTATCATGCTCACAGGTCCTGGACAAATTTGACTCATTATTTCAACCCGGCATCGACACTTTCATGGGGGCCAAGGTAGTGATTCACATAAACCCGGACGCCAGGCCAGTACACCACAAGGCCAGAGCGGTGCTGTACATGATGCGGGAAAAGATGGAATGCGAATTGGACCGCCTACTGAGGGAAGGCATCATCTCGCCAGTCGAATTCAGTGACTGGGCGAGCCCGATCATGCCGGTGCTCAAGGTGGATGGGTCGTTCAGGATATGTGGCGATTACAAGGCCACCATCAATCGGGTGTCACTCCAAGACCAGTACCCGCTACCGAGAGCGGAGGACCTCTTTGCGACGCTATCCGGTGGCAAACTTTTTTCAAAATTGGATCTGACCTCCTTACATGACCCAGGAGCTGGTGAGTGAGTCGAATAAGCTGACCACCACCACGACACGCAAGGAGTTGTTTGAGTATAACAGATGTCTGTTCGGGATTCGTTCGGCTGCCGCGATCTTTCAGCAAAATATGGCAAGCCTCCTCAAGTCAATTCCAAGGACGGTGGTTTTTCAAGACGACATCCTCATCACGAGTCACGATATTTCTTAGCTTCAAAGGTAGAATTCCTGGGGAGGAGGGAAGCAGCAGACGGGATCACACCCACTGCATCCAAAACGGAAGCGATCCAGAGAGCACCCAGACCCCGTAACACGAGAGAGCTGTGTTCGTTCTTGGGGCTCCTGAACTATCTTGGTAACTTTCTTCCCAAATTGAGCACGCTGTTAGAGCTGCTACACGTGCTCCTACGCTGTGATATCCTCACAGAGCACACACACACAGCTTCTTAACATGGAGGCTGCTCTGTCCGGAAGCTACCGGAAGCTGCCTGTCTGTTTATTATAACTCTGCAGCTGCAGTACACAATACGTCCACATCCACAGTATGGCGCTTCAAGCATTACAAGCTTACAGCACTTACAGACATCACACTTCTCCCTTCTTAATGAAAAAACCATCATAACAAACATCATAAATGACTTCATTTTTATTCATATTTACAAATTTAACTTTACGACTTGTTTTCTGTTTCGAAGAGGATACCTTCGCTCTCGAACAGAACCTTCCAAACATGGTGTTGATTTTCATTTGAACTCACTCTAACTTCAGGCTCTTTGTTTCCCTGACTTGGACTCAGACTTTCATTCTGATTCTCTCCTGGATTTGTTTCCAGTATATTGGATTTAGGATTGGCTATTGGTATATCAAAACTATCTGATGAATCAGAAATAATTGAATCATTCCCACCTTCAACTCCTTCCATGTCTGTAGGTAAAATATGATGAATATGGACAAACCTAACCTGTCCATTATCAAATATCTTTATCAAATGTGTGCAAGGACCACATATCTTCACCACTCTTCGTGGTAGCCACTTTAACCATTTATGGTGAAGATTCTTCACTCTCACCTTCTGGTTTAATTTCACACTTCTCTCTTTTAGTCTCCCTTTATCATGATTCTCTTTTTGTCTAATTTGTGTCTCTTCTACAGACTGTGTCAAATTTGGCTTTAACAATGAGAATCTGGTTCGTGGCTGTCATTTGCGAAACAACTATGCTGGTGTTCTACCAGTAGTTGTATGAGGAGTATTTCGAAATGTAATCAAAAAAATTAGCCAATTTGTGATCCAATGACAACTGTCGTTTTCTTGGATTTGGATCTAACATTTGTTTTATGAGGGCACGTTTTACAATTTGTACAGTGCGCTCTGCTGCACCATTCGAAGCAGGGTGGTATGGTGGAACCTTGGTATGTTTCATACCATTTTTGCTCGTGAATTGTGCAAATTCTTCTGAACAAAATTGTGGTCCATGATCCAAAACAATTTCTTCAGGGAGGCCAAATGCAGAAAATAATTTTCGTAAAATGTCCAATGTTTTGCTTGTTGTTATTTTCCACATTGGAAACACCTCAACCCACTTTGAATGGCTATCAATCACAATGAACAATTGTTGTCCATTTAACTCAGCAAAATCAATATGTAGCCTTTGCCACACTCTGGGAGTCCATTTCCATGGCTGTAATGAAAGTGGTGGTGGTTGCTTGCTTACCGATTGACATGTCGTACATTGACTCACGATGTACTCTATATCTTTATCAAGACCTGCCCACCATAAATAACTGTGTGCAAAACTCTTGGTCAAGCACATTCCCAGGTGCTGGTCTTGGAGGTCTCCTAATAAGTTGGACCTGAATTTCTTTCGTATAATCATTCTTGCACCCCACACGATACAATCTTTATCTACTGATAATTCATTCCTACGAATGAAGAATGGATGTGTATCTTTGTCTGTTACCTGGTTTGGCCATCCAGTTGCAATATACTCATACACCTTTGACATCACGGGGTCACGTTTGGCTGCTCTACCAATCTCCCCAGCTATGACTGGCAGTTCATCAATGTATGAAAAATAAAACACTTCTTCCCTATCGGGTGTACCCTGTGATAGGGAAGGCAATCTAGACATTGCATCAGCATTATTGTGATCAGCTGATCATCTGTATTCAATATCATATGTATATGCTGACAAAATCAAAGCCCATTTCTGCATTCGGGCTGCAGCTAATGTTGAAACTGGGAACTTTGGATGGAGAATTGCTGTTAGGGGCCTATGGTCTGTAACGATGGTAAACTTACGACCATACAAGTATTTGTGAAACTTCTTGACCCCAAAAATGAATGCCAAAGCTTCCCTTTCAATTTGAGCATAATTACTCTCACTGGCACTGGGAGTGCGTGAAGCAAAAGCAATTGGTCTCTTCTCCCCACTACTTAATACATGAGAGATTACTGCCCCAACTCCATACAGAGAGGCATCACATGCTAGCTTAATCTCCTTAGATATGTCATAGTGAACTAACATTGTGCTCTCTACCAATTTGTTTTTACACTCCTTGAATGCTGTTTCGCATTCTTTTGACCACTTCCACTGGACCTGTTTTTTCAAAAGTTCATTCAGTGGATGTAATACTGTAGCCAAATTTGGTAGGAACTTCCCATAATAGTTCAAAAGACCCAAGAATGAACGGTTCAGTGACATTCCTGGGAGTGGGCGCATTTCTAATTGCATCCAATTTTTGCTTGGTCGAATGTAAACCATCTTTGTCTACTCTGTACCTTAAGTACTCCACTGAGTTTTAAATAACTCACACTTACGAGCAGACACTTGTACTCTGTGCTTCCCTAGCCGTTTGAGGACTTCATTCAATATTTTATTATGAATTTGCCTATTTAGTGCTGAAATTAGTATGTCATCCAAATAACATACTACCCCTTCAATGCCTTGCAAATCTGGTTCATCACCCCTTGGAATATGGCAGGGGCAGAAGACACTCCAAACGGTAGCCTATTGATATAGACCGAGATGAGTATTTATAGTCAAACATGACTTGGACTCCTCATCTAGCTCAAGCTGTAAGTAGGCATTTGTAAGGTCCAGTTTTGAGAAGATCTGACCACCTGTCAGTGTTGTGAACAAATCTTCTATATTCGGCAATGTATTGGGGACTTTACCCTCTAGAACCTGGTTTACGGTTACCTTATCATCACCACAAAATCTTACTTTATCATCAGACTTAGGTACAACAACAATGGGTGTAGCCCAATTACATCGATCTACCTTACAAATAATGTTCTCAGTCACTAGTCTTTTGAGCTCTTGCTCAACTTTCTCTTTGAGTGCATATGGTACGGAACGTGGCTTGTAGTAAAGAGATGGGGGATTTAATGTGGAAATGGCTGAGACCTTAAACAATTATTTTGCTTCGGTCTTCACAGTGGAAGACCCAAAAACCATGCCAAAAATTGCTGGTCACAGGAATGTGGGAAAGGAGGACCTTGAGACAATCACTATCACTAGGGGGGTAGTGCTGGACAGGCTAATGGGACTCAAGGTAGACAAGTCCCCTAGTCCGGATGAAATGCATCCCAGCGTATTAAAAGAGATGGCGGAAGTTATAGCAGATGCATTCGTTATAATCTACCAAAATTCTCTGGACTCTGGGGAGGTACCAGCAGATTGGAAAGCAGCTAATGTAAAGCCTCTGTTTAAAAAAGGGGGCAGACAAAAGGCAGGTAACTATAGGCCGGTTAGTTTAACATCTGTAGTGGGGAAAATGCTTGAAACTATCATTAAGGAAGAAATAGCGGGACATCTAGATAGGAATAGTGCAATCAAGCAGACGCAGCATGGATTCATGAAGGGGAAATCATGTTTAACTAATTTACTGGAATTCTTTGAGGATATAACGAGCATGGTGGATAGAGGTGTACCGGTGGATGTGGTGTATTTAGGTTTCCAAAAGGCATTTGATAAGGTGCCACACAAAAGGTTACTGCAGAAGATAGAGGTACGCGGAGTCAGAGGAAATGTATTAGCATGGATCGAGAATTGGCTGGCTAACAGAAAGCAGAGAGTCGGGATAAATGGGTCCTTTTCGGGTTGGAAATCGGTGGTTAGTGGTGTGCCACAGGGATCGGTGCTGGGACCACAACTGTTTACAATATACATAGATGACCTGGAAGAGGGGACAGAGTGTAGTGTAACAAAATTTGCAGATGACACAAAGATTAGTGGGAAAGCGGGTTGTGTAGAGGACACAGAGAGGCTGCAAAGAGATTTGGATAGGTTAAGCGAATGGGCTAAGGTTTGGCAGATGGAATACAATGTCGGAAAGTGTGAGGTCATCCACCTTGGGAAAAAAAACAGTAAAAGGAAATATTATTTGAATGGGGAGAAATTACAACATGCTGAGTTGCAGAGGGACCTGGGGGTTCTTGTGCATGAATCCCAAAAAGTTAGTTTGCAGGTGCAGCAGGTAATCAGGAAGGCAAATGGAATGTTGGCCTTCATTGCGAGAGGGATGGAGTACAAAAGCAGGGAGGTCCTGCTGCAACTGTACAGGGTATTGGTGAGGCCGCACCTGGAGTACTGCGTGCAGTTTTGGTCACCTTACTTAAGGAAGGATATACTGGCTTTGGAGGGGGTACAGAGACGATTCACTAGGCTGATTCCGGAGATAAGGGGGTTACCTTATGATGATAGATTGAGTAGACTGGGTCTTTACTCGTTGGAGTTCAGAAGGATGAGAGGTGATCTTATAGAAACATTTAAAATAATGAAAGGGATAGACAAGATAGAGGCAGAGAGGTTGTTTCCACTGGTCGGGGAGACTAGAACTAGGGGGCACAGCCTCAAAATACGGGGGAGCCAATTTAAAACTGAGTTGAGAAGGAATTTCTTCTTCCAGAGGGTTGTGAATCTGTGGAATTCTCTGCCCAAGGAAGCAGTTGAGGCTAGCTAATTGAATGTATTCAAGTCACAGATAAATAGATTTACAACCAATAAGGGAATTAAGGGTTACGGGGAGCGGACGGATAAGTGGAGCTGAGTCCACGGCCAGATCAGCCATGATCTTATTGAATGGCGGAGCAGGCTCGAGGGGCAAGATGGCCTACTCCTATTCCTAATTCTTATGTTTCATGTTCTTATGTTCTTATGTTCTTATTAAACAGATCTAGCATCCTTCTGTACCCTGACACTTGCCTTGAAGCCTTGGATAGGACTGCCCGTTTCGCAGAACACCTTCAGATACTGTTTGCTAACCTCATCCGTTGATGAAAATCTCGCTTCCACAGAGAATATCTTACTCCAATCCAGCTTCAGTGAGCTCAACCAATTTCTTCCTCGTAAAGCAGTCTTGTTTCCTTTCACTATTATTAGAGGCAAGTTCTGAAATTGATCTTTATATTTCACCGGTACGGTGATACGGCCTACCACAGGAATTTTCTCTCCCGAGTAGCCTCGCAGCTCTATCTTGGATATCTCCAGTTGGAAATCACGCAATTTGTTGCGGTACAGCGACTCCGGTATTACACTCACGGAGGCACCCATGTCAATTTCCATTGGTATCTTGAATCCTGCAACATCTATGTGGATTTTGATGCTTTCCGAATTGTTGTCCGTTAACCTCGTGTTCCTGATGACGTGTAACTCTAACATCTCCTCGTCCTGCTGTTGTTCTTCCAAGCCATGCAGTCTCTTTGGATTACTACTCATAGCTTTGAACGCTGGACTCATAGCTTTAAAAGCTGGTTTACCCTTCAGTCGGCATGCCTTTGCAAGATGCCCAGTCTTTCTGCAGAAGAAACACTCTGCCTTCACGTATGGACAACTTTTAACAATGTGTTGTCCCAGGCACCTATAGCATGACTTCGACGTTCTGGTAGAATTTCCAGTTTCTGAGATTTTCGCCCATGTCCGTCTTTTATTTGAACCTGCAGGTGATTTACCTCGGTTGACTGACGACTGTAATCATTATTTAATTCTCGGGAATATTGTTCAGCCATGCCCATCGACCTCGCTGTCTGACAAGCAATCTCAAAAGTCAAGTCATCCGTCGTCAATAACTTCCTTCTGATCACATCATTTTTCACCCCACAAACAAAACGATCCCATAATGCTCGGTTTTGAAAGTTTCCAAAATTACAGTGCATCGATAGTTTTTTTAATGCTATGATATAATCATTGACTTCTTCATCAGGCTTTTGATTCCGAATCCCGAAACAATAGCTTTCATCAATTTCTAACGGTTTGGGGTTATAGTGCTGCTCCAGCTTCATTAAAATCTCTTTAAGCCTTGTGTCCTTTGGCTCGTCAGGCACAAGCAGATTTACAAGGGTTTCGTATAATGCCGGACCCGCCACTGTTAAGAAAATCGCTTTCTTCCATTCCAATACAACCTGGTTCTGGACTGTATTGTCTGGAACTTCGATTATGTTATTTGCAGTGAAATACATTTCTAGCCGATCCACATACGCTTTAAAACGTTCCTGGTCGTGTCTATATTCCCCCAAATGTGCGATTACATCTGCCATTTTTAATTTCAAGCTGTTCTCACCGTGTGCTGTAGTTTACCAAGGATTTTGTAGCTTTTTTTTTCAAAGGCAGAAACTTCCAAAGTCTTCTGTCGGCTGGCTGAATCCTTCACCAACAAAATTTAAGCTTTAAACATCCGAAAAATCTCCATCCTCAGTCGCCAACTGTGATATCTTCACAGAGCACACACACACAGCTTCTTAACATGGAGGCTGCTCTGTCCGGAAGCTACCGGAAGCTGCCTGTCTGTTTATTATAACTCTGCAGCTGCAGTACACAATACGTCCACATCCACAGTATGGAGCTTCAAGCATTACAAGCTGACAGCACTTACAGACATCACATATGCAAAGGTCGCGATTGGGTCTCGGGGGACAGCCAGGAAAGGGCTTTTGATAGAGCACGCAACTTGTTATGCTCCAACAAACTGTTAACGTTATATGACCCGTGTAAGAAACTTGTTCTAACGTGCGAGGCGTTGTCCTCTGGGGTCGGGTGTGTGTTGTAGAATGTGAATGCCAATGGTCAGTTATGGCCGGTAGCTTATGCCTCCAGAAGTCTGTCCCAGGCAGAAAGGGGCTACAGGATGGTAGAAAAGGAAGCGCTAGCATGTGTATATGCAGTAAAAAAAATGTTTGGCAGGAAATTTGAGCTGGAGACAGATTACAAACCCCTAACATCCCTTTTGACCGACAACAAGGCCATAAATGCGAATGCATCGGCCCGCATACAGAGGTGGGCACTTACGTTGGCCGCCTATGACTACACAATTCGGCACAGATCGATCACTGAAAACTGTGCCGATGCACTTAGCAGGCTCCCACTAGCCACCACTGAGGAAGCAACTGAGCATGATGCTGAGATGATCATGGCTGTTGAAGCTTTCGAAAGCAAAGGCTCACCTGTGACAGCCCGTCAGATTAAAGTCTAGACAAATAAAGACCCGCTACTGTCTTTAGTTAAGAAATGTGTCCTGAATGGGGCCTGGGCAGCCACGTACGGGACATATCCTGAGGAATTTAAACCATTTCATAGGCGCAAGGATGAACTCTCGATTCAGGCCGATTGCTTATTGTGGGGAAACCGAGTAGTCATGCCCCAGAGGGGCAGAGAAGTGTTTATCAGAGAACTTCACAATGAGCACCCGGGCATTGTCATGATGAAGGCATTTGCCAGGCCACACGTTTGGTGGCCAGGGATAGATGCAGACCTGGAACTTTGTGTTCGCAGGTGCAACACATGTGCTCAGCTCGCACCCAGGGAAGCCTCCCTTAGCCCCTGGTCCTGGCCCGGCAAGCCATGGTCAAGGACTAGGCAGGTCCTTTCATGGGAAAAATGTTTTTGGTTGTAGTAGATGCCTACTCCAAATGGATTGAGTGTGCCATTTAAAATTCAAGCACATCCTCTGCCACGGTAGAAAGTCTACGGGCAACGTTCGCCGCCCACGGTCTACTGGATCTCTTGGTCAGCGACAATGGCCCGTGCTTCACAAGCACTGAATTCCAGGACTTCAAGGCAGGCAATGGAATCAACCATGTCAGAATGGCACCGTTCAAGCCGGCCTCAAACGGCCAGGTGGAACGAGCAGTGCAGATAATCAAACAGGGGATGCTCAGAATCCAAGGGGGTTCCCTACAAAGCCACTTATCACGCCTCCTGTTGGCCAATAGATCCCGACCACACTCGCTCACAGGGGTTCCACCCGCAGAGCTGCTAATGAAAAGGACGCTCAAAACCAGGTTATCCCTTATATACCCTACTATGAAAGAAATTGTTGAGAGCAGGCATCAGTCACAATATGACTACCATGACAGGAATGCGAGGGCGCGAGGTATCGATGTCAATGACCCTATTTTTGTCCTTAATTACGCTGCAGGGCCCAAATGGCTTGCAGGCACTGTGATTGCCAAAGAGGGGAATAGGGTTTTGGTAGTTAAACTTACCAATGGACAAATCTGCCCGCAAACACGTGGATCAAACTAAAAGGAGGTTCAGCAAACCCCATAGAAGAAGCAGAGGAAGAACACGACGTAGATTTTACTCCACCAGAGGTGACCGAACACCGGAACCAAGTGGAGGAGAGCCCAGTCACTGTGGGCAGTCTGGACAGGCCTGAGACACCGCAAACAGCAGACACTCAGGCCAGCGCCCAACAACCGGAGCCCCAACTCAGGCACTCTACAAGGGAGCGTAAACCACCAGAGAGACTTAACCTGTGATCCCAAGAAGACTTCTGGGGGGAGGTGATGTCATGTATTTAACTATCATTGTAACCCATGTATAAACTGACCTAAGTTGTACACCTTGAGAACATTGACCACAAGGGGGTGAACCTGTGGGAGACACTCCTAACCTGGACTTTCAGGTATAAAAGGAGAAGCTCCATCACTTGAGGTCTTGGTAATAAATGTAACTGGTCACCGAGTGACCTTCTTTCAAGTATGGGCCTCGTGTGCATTTATACTGTATAGTAAGGACATATCATTGGCGACGAGAAACTGGGATTTAAATCAAGCGAGCATGGCCACTAGCAGCACAGAAGAGAGGTACTGTGTTGGTGATGATTGGGACGACTTTATTGCGAGACTACAGCAAAGTTTTGTCACTAAGGAATGGTTAGGACAGGATTCGGCCGACAAACGCAGGGCTCATCTCCTGATGGTTTGTGGATCCAGAACGTACTCCCTGATGAAGGACCTTCTAGCGCCAGAGAAGCCAACGGACAAGACGTTCGAAGAGCTCAGTAAATTGATCGGGGAACACCTTAAACCGGCGAGCAGCATGCACATGGCGAGACACCAGTTTTACACGCACCGGCGGCGAGAAGGGCAAAGCGTTTCTGACCTCGTGGCAGATCTCCGGCGACTGGCGAGCCTATGTAAGTTCCCATGCAGAGCGGAGATGCTGCGAGACTTTTTTATTGAGGGCATCGGGAACGCTGGGGTTTTCAGGAAACTGATTGAGACCAAAGACTTGACCTTGGAAGCGGCGGCTCTGATAACCCAGACATTTATCTCAGGGGAGGAAGAGACCAGAATGATGTATGACAAAAATCTTGGCTCAAATGCGGCAAACGTCCAGGGAGTCAATATTGTTAACACGGCACACAGTTCTCTAGGCAGACAAGGGCAATCGGACATGCCCCAGCATGTAGTCGAACCCAAAGGGGGAAATCAACAGAGACAATGGCCAGCTGAAAGGAGATTCATGCCATCGCAATGGACAATGCGGCCAGTAATGGGGCCATCAACACCTGTTAATTTTGCGCTTAAGGACAGTTACAGAGACAGTTAAGAGACGATCGACTGGTAATGGACCCTTTCTTTCCAACAACGGGGCCACCAGCTCATACTGGAGGTGTGGAGGCAAACACCCAGCCAGAGTTTGCAGGTATCAGCAATATACTTGCAGAAACTGCAACGTCAGCGGTCACTTGGCGCCTATGTGCAGGAAGCCTGCAGCCAGGTTGATGTACGAGGAGGACGAGCCCAATCTAAGCCCTACAAAGCCAAATGAATCCTGGGGGAAATCACTGTAAGCTGAAGTTCAGCGAGTTCATGTGGAGCACATATACAGTTCATATACCAGGACGCCACCGATAATGATGAAAGTGCTCCTCAATGGCATCCCAGTATTAATGGAGCTAGACACCGGAGCCAACCAGTCCTTGATGTGTATCAAACAATTCAAAAGGTTGTGGGTGTCCAAGGCCAGGAGGCCAATATTATTGCCGATTTACGCACAGCTATGGACATATACAAAGGATATCATTCCGGTGCTAGGCAGCGCCACGGTAGTGGTGACCCACAAAGATTCGGAGAACAGGTTACCACTCTGAATTATCCCGGGGGATGGTCCCGCACTACTGAGGAGGAGTTGGCTTGCTGTCATGAACTGGAAATGGGGCGATGTCAATGCAATTTCTTCTGTGGAGCGAGTATCATGCTCACATGTCCTGGACAAATTTGACTCATTATATCAACCCGGCATCGGCACTTTTATGGGGGCCAAGGTAATGATTCACATAAACCCGGACGCCAGGCCAGTACACCACAAGGCCAGAGCGGTGCTGTACGTGATGCGGGAAAAGATAGAATGCGAATTGGACTGCCTGCTGAGGGAAGGCATCATCTCGCCAGTCGAATTCAGTGACTGGGCGAGCCCAATCGTGCCGCTGCTCAAGGCGGATGGGTTGGTCAGGATATGTGGTGATTACAAGGCCACCATCAATCGGGTGTCACTCCAAGACCAGTACCTGCTACCGAGAGCGGAGGACCTCTTTGCGACGCTATCCGGTGCCAAACTTTTTTCGAAATTGGACCTGACCTCAGCTTACATGACCCAGGAGCTGGCGAGTGAGTCGAAGAAGCTGACCACCATCATGACACACAAGGGGTTGTTTGCGTATAACAGATATCTGTTCGGGATTCGTTCAGCCGCCGCGATCTTTCAGCTAAATATTGAAAGCCTCCACAAGTCGATTCCAAGGACGGTGGTTTTTCAAGATGACATCCTCATCACGAGTCGCGATACTGAAGAACACCTCCACAACCTGGAGGAGGTGCTACGCAGACTGGACCGTGTAGGTCTATGACTGAAAAAGGCGAAGTGCGTTTTCTTAGCTCCAGAGGTAGAATTCCTGGGGAAGAGGGTAGCAGCAGATGGGATCAGTCCCACTGCATCCAAAACGGAAGCGATCCAGAGAGCACCAAGACCCCGTAACACGACGGAGCTGCGTTCATTCCTGGGACTCCTGAACTATTTTGGTAACTTTCTTCCCAATTTTAGCACGCTGTTAGAGCTGCTAGTCATGCTCCTATGCAAAGGTTGCGATTTGGTCTGGGGGACAGCCAGGAAAGGGCTTTTGATAGAGCATGCAACTTGTTATGCTCCAACAAACTGTTAACGTTATATGACCCGTGTAAGAAACTTGTTCTAACGTGCGATGCGTCGTCCTATGGGGTCGGGTGTGTGTTGCAGCATGTGAATGCCAATGGTCAGTTACAGCCGGTAGCTTATGCCTCCAGAAGTCTGTCCCAGGCAGAAAGGGGCTACAGGATGGTAGAAAAGGAAGCGCTAGCATGTGTATATGCAATAACAAAAATGCACCAGTACCTGTTCGGTAGGAAATTTGAGCTGGAGACAGATTACAAACCCCTAACGTCCCTTTTGGCCGACAACAAGGCCATAAATGCGAATGCATCGGCCCGCATACAGAGGTGGGCACTTACGTTAGCTGCCTATGACTACACAATTCGGCACAGACCGGGCACGGAAAACTGCGCCGATGCACTCAGCAAGCTCCCACTAGCCACCACTGAAGGGGCAACTGAGCATGATGCTGAGATGGTCATGGCTGTTGAAGCTTTCGAAAGCGAAGGCTCACCTGTGACAGCCCGTCAGATTAAAGTCTGGACAAATAAAGATCCGCTACTGTCTTTAGTTAAGAAATGTGTCCTGAATGGGGCCTGGGCAGCCACGTATGGGGCATGCCCTGAGGAATTTAAACCGTTTCATAGGTGCAAGGATGAACTCCCGATTCAGGCCAATTGCCTACTGTGGGGAAACCGAGTAGTCATGCCCCAGAGGGGCAGATAGGTGTTTATCAGAGAACTTCACAATGAGCACCCGGGCATTGTCATGATGAAGGCAATTGTTAGACTCCACGTTTGGAGGCCAGGGATAGATGCAGACCTGGAACTTTGTGTTCGCAGGTGTAACACGTGTGCTCAGCTGGGCAACGCACCCAGGGAAGCCCCCCTTAGCCTCTGGTCCTGGCCCACCAAGCCATGGTCAGGCATCCATGTGGACTATACAGGTCCTTTCATTGGAAAAATATTTTTGCTTGTAATAGACGCCTACTCCAAATGGATCGAGTGTGCCATTTTAAATTCAAGCACATCCTCTGGCACGGTAGAAAGTCTACAGGCAATGTTCGCCGCCCATGGTCCACCGGATGTCTTAGTTAGCGACAATGGCCCATGCTTCACAAGCACTGAATTCCAGGACTTCATGGTAGGCAATATAATCAACCATGTCAGAACAGCACCGTTCAAGCCGGCCTCAAACGGCCAGGCGGAACGAGCAGTGCAGATAATCAAACAGGGGATGCTCAGAATCCAAGGGGGTTCCCTACAAAGCCGCTTATCACGCCTCCTGTTGGCCAATAGATCCCGACCACACTCACTCACAGGGGTTCCACCCGCAGAGCTGCTAATGAAAAAGACGCTCAAAACCAGGTTATCCCTTATATATCCTACTATGAAAGAAATTGTTGAGAGCAGGCGTCAGTCACAATGTGACTACCATGACAGGAATGCGAGGGCGCGATGTATTGATGTCAATGACTCTGTTTTTGTCCTTAATTACGCTGCAGGGCCCAAATGGCTTGCAGGTACTGTGATTGCCAAAGAGGGGAATAGGGTTTTGGTAGTTAAACTTACCAATGGACATATCTGCTGCAAACACGTGGATCAAACTAAAAGGAGGTTCAGCAACCCCATAGAAGAAGCAGAGGAAGAACACGACGTAGAGTTTACTCCACCACAGGTGTCCGAACACCAGAATCAAGTGGAGGAGAGCCCAGTCACTGTGGGCAGTCCGGACAGGTCTGAGGCACTGCAAGCAGCAGACACTCAGGCCAGCGCCCAACAACCGGAGCCCCAACTCAGGCACTCTACAAGGTAGCGTAAACCACCAGAGAGACTTAACCTGTGATCCCAAGAAGACATTGGGGGGGAGGTGATGTCATGTATTCAACTATCATTGTAACTCATGTATAAGCTGACCTAAGTTGTACACCTTGAGAACATTGACCACAAGGGGGTGAACTTGTGGGAGACACTCTTAACTTGGACTTTCAGGTATAAAAGTGAAAGCTCCACCCACCTTTATCACTTGAGGTCTTGGTAATAAAGGTAACTGGTCACCGAGTGACCGAGTGTCCTTCTCCCAGGTATGGGCCTCGTGTGGATTTATACTGTATAGTAAGGACATATCAATACTTTTGTTTTTGCCCGGAGGGAGGGGGTGGGGGGTGTGCTACCGGCTCCCGCGAAATTGAATGGGAGGTAACGGAGGAAATAACACGGTAGCACCCCAAGCCGCTGCACAGCCAGTGATGACATCATTGGTGTGCGCGGCGACCCCTTAGCACCCCACGGCAGAAATTGCCAAGCGCCCCGGTGTCAGCGCTTGCCTCGAGGGTCGCGAACCGGGCCGAACTCCACTCCCGGGGTGGAAGTTACGGGGGAGGTACGCCGCCATTATTTTGTTTTGGCCATCTCACCGGTCGGTCCGTCTTGTTGCTCCATAGCCACCATGGCGCAGCCTGGCAATCCGTTTGCGGGCTGGGCTGTGGCCTCAGCACCATGCCGCCCTGGTGGCTCAGTGGAGGCCATTAACAGAAGGAGAGGGCCATTGAAACGCGTTTATGCGATGCGGAGGAGCTGGTACCGCTGGAGTAGCGCCCCGGATACCGCCCCAACAGGAAGTGGAGCGCAATGTCGTACGCTTCACTTCCTGTTGGGGCAGTATCCAGGGTGCTACTCGGGAGCAGGAAGTCCCTCCCCGACTAGGTTACCGCCTCCAAGCGGAGCGCTGGGGAATATCTCCATCTTAATCTCTCCTGCCTTTTACCCTATCACAGACTTTCCATTTTATTCTTTCCACCCCTCCCCCTCACCCTGCCTCTGTACTTGCTTAAAGCCTGTTATATCTCTAACTTTCTCCAGTTCTGACAAAAGGTCAGCCTGAAACGTTAACTCTGTTTCTCTCTCTACAAATGCTGCCTGACCTGCTGAATATTTCCAGCAATTTCTGTTTTTATTTTTGTTACTGACTGCTGGTGCTGCACCTTGGGTCAAAATCACACTGGTAATTAGTGTGCAGTAGTTTTCATTCCACACTAAGGCAGGGCATTTGTCAATGGTTGATACAATCCCTTCACTTTGCATCCTGTTAACATGTCTCTGTGTTCTACCAAACTATATATCATCTTGAACTCACCAGTGTTACTGTTTGACACTCTCCAAAGGTTGCATTTGATGCTAATACAGAGCCTAGATTTAAAAAATAAATTCACTACAATTAGTAATAAAGGGATTAACTGGCTCAACAATAAAACAGAAATGCTCGTTATTTTTTATTAAGTTCAAGCCGGTAAAACATTTTCTTCAAGTGACATGAGGGTTGTGATCAGAATAATGTTGATGTGAAAGTGGTGCAGTGATTATACACAAGAGATGTGAGCGGGGGCAGGGCAATGAGACCTTGTGAACATTTTGCTGACTTAAAAGAATTTTTGATCATTACAAGAATGGCTCCGATTTTAACTGCAGGCTGGTTTTGGGCAGAAACTCACCCACTGCAGGAGAAAATAGGGGTATTTTAACTCCCAGGCCTCTTTACACTGCCGGGACAGGCAAGACGTGGGCAGGAAGTGGCTCCCTGCCTCTGGAAAATCGGGCGGCCTTGGACACCCACCAGCACTCGGGTAAGTCTGGGGAAGAAGGTCCTGCAACTTGGTCTGAGAAATGATGCGTGCCCAAAATATTAGCCTAGCTTTTCTCTTTACAGATGCTGATGGGCACTCAGTGCTTTTGTAGCATTTTATGTTCCGTAGTCATTTCCAGCAGGATGTTTGGACTGTCAATAGTTTTACCGCCACACAAAAGGAAAAAACTGCGGATGCTGGAAATCTGAAATTAAAAGAAAAAATGCTGGAAATACTCAGCAGGTCAGACAGCATCTGTGGAGAAAGAAACAGAGTTAACGACTGGAATTTTAACTTCTGAATCGGGTCGGCTGCGTGTGGGCCCTGTAGTGCGTCGGGAAGGCGATGTCTTGGTCAGCCTAATCTTCAGAGCGACTTTAGCTTAATGGCCCCAATTAAACCAGCCATGCGTGTTTGATGATGTCATCGATGACTCATATCTAGTGCGCATATACATAAATATAAGCAGCCTTGTGCACAACTCATTTGAAGTTTGCTAAAGGAGCGTGGAAGGCGCATTGGAAAGGTTGGAGTTATTGAGCAAAATGAAAAATATGAATACCCAAAGGCAGAGAGTTGCACCTCGCTTTACAGATTCTCGCTGCATGTTCTGGGTTGAGGCAGTAAGAGCACGCAGAGAGGTCCTCTTCCCAGCAGATAGGTGCAAGAGACCTCAGTAAGAGACCAAAAGGGACGGCCTGGAAATAACAGAGGAGGTGAGCAGCAGGGAGGTTGTGAGGAGGACCTGGATCCGGTGCAGGAAGAGGTTCAATGATCTGATGAGATCAGGAATGGTGAGTGCAATGCCACACTCACCTTCGTCCGGATGTGCCTGTCAACACATCCCCATCACCCTGCCTTCCCAAGCCTACTCCTTCACGTCATTCCTCACACCAGCATAGCTTCCACGTCCACCCATCCCTCTCTATGTACATACTCACATCTCCACCTGACTTACCACCCCTGACACTCATCCTCATCCTACTGCAATCATAGCGAGCATCACCACAGAAAGAGGCCATTTGGCAATGCCACCCCACTCTCTCATAGTCACCCTCGACAGATGTAGCCCATCTGTTCCTTGCACTCATTCCATCACTCTCACTCAAACCTCTCTTCTTTCGCTCTTTGCAGGAGAAAAGAGCGCACGACAACAGGGAGAGGGAGAGAACCGGAGGTGGACCTCCAGAGTTTGCACACCTTACAGCAGCAGAGTAGGGGGCTCTGGAGACCTCGGGAGCTCAAGAGAAGCTGGCAGTGGGCGATGGAGAGAGGGGGACATCCCAGCAACCTGGTGACAGAATCACATCTCATAAAGCCACATGGCATACAGCAGTCACTCAGATGGTGACTGATGCCAGCAGCCAGTTAAATGTGCATAATGATAATGTTACCCATTCTTATTATAACACTTCTAATTCATCCTCGTTACTCTCCCACAGGTCCATCAAGTGCCCCCCTCCCCCCCCCACTGTCCAGCCAGAGAAGAAAGACGACTCCTCAGAGGGGCCACCAGCCTCTGAGGGTGCACTGTCAGCAAACCCAAGCACACCCAGCACCAGCGCAGATACACACACCTTGGTGGGTCCTTTGGGCCATAGTGTAGAGTTGTCACCTGGTGTCTCACAATTTACAACTAAGCAAGAGTGGATGGTGTTGACAGAGACAGCAGTGGAGACTCGTCGCCGGAGAGCGCGGGACGTTCCAAGCTCTGCTGAGCTGCATGCAGATGCTGAGCCTCGGGGGCCATTGATAAAGAGGGTGATCTTGGAGGGGGAGCAACAATTGCAGGAGGATCTGGCAGATTTTGCAGCTGTGATGTCTGCAAATGTGCAGAGAATGGGCACCACCATGTCGCAGGCGATGACGACAACGTGCTCTAGCATGGAAAGGATAGCCACCTGCATGGAACAGCTAATGCGCCACTCACATTCTAGCTATAGAGAACAGATGGCAGAGGCTCATAGACCTCCTCTCAGGATCCAAACGTAGACTTGGGTCCTCATGGCCCCACTGCTGTGAGCAAGGTGCTCTCCAGCTCTTTGTTAGTAGGGACATTTGGGTGGCCCATGAGAGGGATGATAGCGAGAAGGGACATGGAAGTGGGGGCTCTCCTCAAAGCGCTCACACTTCTTCCCTGTTGCCTCCCCCTCAGTCAGAGCCCCAGATGCCTCCTGGGACAGTCCTGGATGCCCCTGCACAGTCGCAGGAGAAGCAGACTTTGATGGCGCCGTCACAGGCTCCAAAACCCATGAAAAAACTTTTTTACGCAGCGAGTAGTTAGGATCTGGAATGCACTGCCTGAGGGGATGCTGGTGATGGACTCAATCATAGCTTTCAAAAGGGAATTGGACAAAAATATGCAGGGCTACGAGGAAAGAGCAGGGGAGTGGGACTAGCTAAAGTGTTCTTACAGAGCGCGGGCACAGGCTCGATAGGCTGAATGGCCTCTTTCTGTGCTGTAACATGATTCTATACATCTGTCAAAAGTATCTGACGAGTTGCAGCAGGGAAGTGAGCAGCCTGCTTCTATCTCTGCTAAAACCACAGGGGTTGCACCTCATAGAAGCACTCGGAAAAGAAAAATGACACAATAGCAGATGCACAAGGGTGTATCAAAAAATGTTAGTGGTAAGTTTCAGTTACTATGATTACACATGGCCCCACTTTGCACCACTTTTGGGTCTTGTCATTATTGCCTCAAACCTTGGAGGTGGCTTTAACCTCGAGCGTTGAGGCTTTGGGTGAGAGGAGTGGATTGGTCCTTGTAGTGGGTATGCTTTGTGGGCAAAATTGCCCTTTTTTATAACTCTTTTAGCGCCTCTGGGGGCAAAACAGTTTTCGCCTTGGGGAGGGGGTGCTACTACCACCTGAGAAATTGCCCGGGAGGTTGCGGAGGCAACCATCGGCGTGCGTGGCAACCCCTCGCCGCCCTGTGCTGACCCCTTAACGCCCTGCGGGGGTAACTGCCCTCTGGGCCGTGTGGCTGGTGTGGACATCGGGCAGTGATTAAAGCAGAGGGCACCAATATGTTGTTGTTGTTGGAGGGGGATTGAGGGGGGGGGGACTTCATAAAGCATGTGGCTGCATTGGAGCAAGTTAAGTAAATCTGACCATGATGCGACCATACCGGGCCTCCCAGGCAGCAATGTGTGCTGCTGCTGGTACCATCTTCACCTCAGGTTCATCCTCCTCCTTGTCTTCCTCCTCCACCTCCTTTGATGAGGCTGTATGCTGTGCACCATGCTCCTCCTGCAGCTCCAACCCTCGCTGCTGCACTATCTTGTGCAGCGTGCAGCAAACGACGATGATTCTTGAGACCCTGGCTGAAGGTTTCCTCCAGATCTGTCAAGGCATCTGAAGCATATCTTCAGCAAGCCTGTTCCTTGCTCTATGACACATCTGGTGGACATGTGGCTCTCATTATAATGCTCCTCCACCTCAGTACTTGGTCTCCTCAGGGGTGTCTTGAGCCACATCTTAAGTGGATAGACCTTGTCTCCAATAGACAGCCACTAAGTGTGTTTGGAGGTGTGAAGAGCTGATGGAGGATGGACTGGCCCAGCACGAAAGAGTCATGACAGCTGCCAGGGAATTTGGCGCACACATGCATAATCATCTTTCGATGGTTGCAGACCAGTTATACATTGAAAGAGTGGAAGTTCTTGCAGTTCACAAACACTCCTGGGTGATGATGGGGTGTCTTCATGGCCAGACATGTGTGCAGTCGATGGTGCCCTGTTCAGCCAGAGCTACAAAGTCAAGAGAGTCTGCTTAGTAACACTGGTCTCAACAGTGGCAAAGTTGATATCATTGGCTGACTTGTCAAAGATGGCATTGATCACCTGGGTGATGCATCTGTGGGCAGCCGTCTGCGCGATCCTGCAAATGTCTGCTGCAGATCCCTGGAAGGAGCCTGAGGAGAAGAAGTTGAGGGTGGTGATGACTTTGACAACCACTGCTAAGGTGTGTCCACCAGGACCTCTGGGCTGCAGATTTTGTTCCAGCAGGCGACAAATGCCTGAGCCTCCTGAAGCACTGCTGCTCAGTCATGTTGAGGAAGCTCATCCCCTGCCTGTATACCCTCTGTTGGGAATATTGCCCCCAGCATGGTGCAGCCCTGTGCTAACCATTGTCTCCTGTGAGACATCAGATCATTGAGGATGTGGTGTCCTTACACCTCACTATAGAATCACACGAGGCATGTACTGCAGACAAAGTCACTACGTGACCTGAACCTTTATTCCCAGGACCAAGAATTGCTGACCCTGCGTGGGAGCACCCTTTATATACCTGGATGACCAGGTGAGGAGTGTCTCCCACAAGCTCACCCCCTGTGGTCAAGGTGTGCATTACTCAGGTGTATACAGTTTATAGTGTTGTTACATAAGGGTTACAGTTACATGAAGGTTACAAACATGACATCACCTCCCCCCAACGTCTTTGGGTCAAAGATTGAGTCTTTCAGGTGGTCGACGCTCTCTCGTGGAGCGCCGCAGTTGGGGCTCTGGTGGTTGAGCCTTGGCATGCGTCTCTGTCGCCTGAGGTGATTCCGGCCTGTCCGGGCTGGCCGCAGGGACTGTGCATGCTGGTGAATGTCCTTGTTGCTCGTTTACTGGCAGTGGTGTGGGTGACATCTCATGATCTTCCTTAGGTTCCTCAGTGTCCATGCTGAACCTTTTCTTTACTTGGTCCAGATGTTTGCGGCATATCTGCCCATTGTTAAGTCTGATCACTGTGACCCTATTCCCCTCTTTGCCAATTACAGTACCCTCAAGCCAGTTGGGTCCCAAAGCATGATTGAGAATGAATACAGGGTGATCGATTTCTATGCATCTCCCCACTGAGTTGCGATCATGGCACTCGATTTGGGACTGGCGTTTGCCCTCAACAATGTCTGACAGGGCTGGTTGAATGAGGGACAGCTGCGTTTTAAGCGTGCGTTTCATGAGTAGTTCTGCGGGCGGGACTCCCGTGAGCGAATGCGGCCGGGACCTATAGGCCAGCAGGAGGCGCGATAGGCGGTACTGAAGGGAGGGCCCTTGAATCCGGAGCATGCCCTGTTTTATGATTTGAACCGCACGTTCCACCTGGCCATTGGAAGCCGGCTTGAACGGTGCTGTCCTGACGTGTTTGATAACATTACCCGACATAAACGCCTGGAATTCATAGCTAGTGAAACACGGGCCATTGTCGCTAACCAGGATGTCCGGCAAGCCGTGGGTCGCAAAGACCGCACGCAGACTCTCCACGGTGGTGGATGTCATGCATGAATTCAATATGATGCACTCGATCCATTTCAAGTATGCATCGACAACAATCAGGAACATTTTCCCCATGAACGGGCCCGCGTCGTCTACGTGAACACGAGACCATGGCCTGGTGGGCCAGGGCCACGGGCTGAGTGGGGCCTCCCTGGGGGCATTTCCCAGCTGAGCACACGTCGTGCACTTGTGAACCCAGTGTTCCAGGTCTGAATCAATTCCCGGCCACCATACATGTGACCGGGCAATGGCCTTCATTAGCACGATGCATGGGTGCTCGCTGTGGAGTTCCCTGATGAATGCTTCCCTTCCTTTCTGGGGCATGACTACCCGGCTGCCCATAGCAGGCAGTCGGCTTGGATGGAGAGCTCGTCCATCCGTCTGTGAAACGGCCTGCCTCCTCGGGGCACGCTCCGTGTGCGGGCGCCCAATCCCCGGTCAGGACTCATTTCTTTATCAGGGATAGGAGGGGATCTCTGTTGGTCCAGATTTTGATCTGGTGGGCTGTGATGGGGGAGCTTGCGGTGTCGAAAGCCTCAACGGCCATGACCATCTCCGCACTTTGCTCCGACGCCCCCTCGGTGGTCGCCAGTGGGAGCCTGCTGAGCGCGTCAGCGCAATTTTCGGTGCCTGGCCGGTGCCGTATGGTGTAGTCATACACAGCCAGCGTGAGGGCCCACCGCTGTATGCGAGCTGACGCATTGGCATTGACAGCCTTGCTGTCGGACAACAGGGATGTTAACGGCTTGTAGTCTGTTTCTAACTCGAACCTTCTGCCGAAAAGGTACTGGTGCATCATTTTCACCCCGTAGACACATGCGAGTGCTTCCTTTTCAACCATCCCATATCCCCGTTCTGCCTGGGAGAGCGACCTGGAGGCATAAGCCGCAGGTTGGAGTTGGCCCTCATCATTACTTTGCTGCAACACACACCCAACCCCATAGGATGATGCATCACACGTTAAAACCAGTTTCTTGCAGGGGTTGTACAAGATCAACAGCTTGTTAGAACAAAGCAGGTTCTGCGCCCGATTGAAAGCCCGTTCTTGACAGTCCCCCCAAAACCATTCACAACCCTTACGCAGGAGCACGTGCAGCGGCTCCAACAATGTGTTTAAGTTCGGCAGAATGTTCCCGAAGTAGTTCAATAGTCCCAGAAATGGCCGCAACTCTGATGTGTTGCCGGGCCTGGGTGCACGACGGCTCGCCTCCGTTTTGGATTCGGTAGGCCGGATCCCATCTGCGGCAACCCTCCTGCCCAAAAACTCAACCTCTTGGGCCAAAACACACACTTAGACTTCTTTAGTCGCAAGCCTACCCAGTCCAGTCGGCGTAACACCTCCTCCAGGTTGTGGAGATGTTCCTCGGTGTCTCGACCCGTGATTAGGATGTCATCTTGGAATACGATTGTTCCAGGGATGGATTTGAGCAGGCTTTCCATGTTCCTCTGGATGATAGCGGCCGATGAATGAATGCCAAACGGAAGCCTTTTGTAAATGAATAGCCCCTTGTGCGTAGTGATGGTGGTCAGAAGCTTGGATTCTTCAGCCAGTTCCTGAGTCATGTAGGCTGAAGTGAGGTCCAACTTGGTGAACAGCTTGCCACCTGCCAGCGTGGCAAAAAGATTCTCCGCTCTCGGAAGCGGGTATTGATCCTGTAGTCACACTCGGTTGATGGTGGCCTTGTAGTCGCCACAAATCCTGACCGATCCATCTGCTTTAAGGACAGGAACGATGGGGCTTGCCCAGTCACTGAATTCAACAGGCGAAATTATGCCCTCTCTTAGCAGCCTGTCCAACTCACTCTCAATTCTCTCACGCATCACATACAGCACGGCTCTGGCTTTGTGGTGCACTGGTCTGGTGTCCGGGGTGATGCGTATCACTACTTTGGTGCCATTTAAAGTCCCGACACCTGGTTGAAAAAGTCGCTCAAATTTCTGCAGGACCTGTGAGCATGAACTTCGCTCCACAGATGAAATGGCGTGCACATCCCCCCATTTCCAGTTCATCTCGGCTAGCCAGCTCCTCCCCAAGCGTGTGGGACCAAAACCTGGGACAATCCAGAGTGGCAGCCGGTTCTCCGATCCATTGTGTGTGACCACCAAGTTTGTACTGCCTAGTACTGGGATGATCTCTCTGGTGTACGTCCATAACTGCGTGTCAATGCGTTCTAGTTTAGGCCTGTTAGCTTTGAGTGACCATAGTTTTTCAAATTGTTGGGCACTCATAAGTGACTGGCTGGCTCCTGTGTCCAGCTCCATGCGTACCAGGATGCCATTTAATTGAACTTTCATCATCATAGGTGGCGTTTTGGTATACGAGCTGTGGATGTCTGCCACATGAATCCACTGGACTTCAGCGTCCATAGCTTTGCCATCTCCCTGCCTTGTAGACCCCTCGTCTGGAACCTCTGCCTCATAAACTAGCCTCGCTACGGGCTTTCTGCACATTCTGGCCAGATGTCCACTGAAGTTACAGTTTCTGCAGATAAACTGCTGAAACCTACAGGTTCTCGCAGCATGTCTGCCACTGCACCTCCAGCATGAGTTGAGATTGTTGTGAACAAAGGAACTGTTAACAAGCATTCCTCTCTCATTGTCTCTTTGATTACTCCTGAGCATTCTGTTGCTGAGTGTCAATGATCCCATCCCGGGATGCATTGTCCCTTGTGATGGCATGAATTGCTGATCCCCCTGCCATTGTCTCTGTCGCTGGCCCACCCTAGAGCCTGTTGCTGCCTGGCCGGTGTCGAATTGCCCTTGCCTGCCTGCGGGGTTCTGAATCTCGTTTACAATGTTAACTCCCTGGTCCATCGCCACGTTGGAACCAGGGCTGCGCGCATAAATTATCTTGGTCTCCTCTTCCCCTGCCATGAAGGTCTGAGCTATCAACATTGCCCTTTCCAAAGTCAAGTCCTTGGTCTCAACAAGCTTCCTGAAAATCCCGGCATGACCAATGCCCTCAATGAAGAAATCCCTTAACATCTCCCCCCTGCAGGCGTCTGTGAACTTACAGAGGCTGGCCAAATGTCGAAGGTCCGCAACGAAGTCCGATATGCTTTGTCCCCCCTGACACCGGTGTGTGTAGAACCGGTGCCGGGCCATGTGTATACTGCTCGGCGGTTTGAGGTGCTCACCGATGAGAGTGCTGAACTCTTCAAAAGACTTGTCCGCCGGCTTCTCGGGTGCAAGCAGGTCTTTCATCAGCGAATACGGCTTGGATCCACAACTTGTCAGTAAATGCGCCCTCTGCTTGCCAGCCGCTTCCTCTCCCAGCCAGTCCTTCGTGACAAAGCTCTGCTGGAGCCTCTCAATGAAATCATCCCAGTCCTCACCAACACAGTACCGTTCCTCTGTGCTACCGGTGGCCATCCTCGTGGGTCGTTGATTCCCCTTTCTCGTCACCAAATGTGGTGTCCTTACACCTCACTATAGAATCACACGAGGCATGTACTGCAGACAAAGTCACCACGTGACCTGAACCTTTATTCCCAGGACCAAGAAATGCTGACCCTGTATGGGACCTCCCTTTATATACCTGGATGACCAGGTGAGGAGTGTCTCCCACAAGTTCACCCCCCCGTGGTCAAGGTGTGCATTACTCAGGTGTATACAGTGTACAGTGTTGTTACATAAGGGTTACAATTATGTGAAGGTTACAGACATGACAGAGGAGAAGGCTACTTGTTGTGGTTGCTGCTGCTGCTGGTGGTGGGATTCAACTTGGTCCGATTCTTAGGACCAATGTGAGCCAGGAAAAGTAATAGATTGCAGGTAAAGAGGAAATGAGAGGGCCAGTCCCACAATATTGTGATAGTGAGTGGCAATGTGGTGAGAGTGGCTTCCGAGGTTTCAAAACTGACCTGCAAGCTGCAGCCACTGTAATCTGTAGCCAAGATGTAGTTAGCAAAAGCCTTTCCATGAGACAAGAAATGAGGTGTAATGTGGGAGTATTTGTGCTTTTCCCAGCTCACAATGAATCAACTCGCCAATGGCCACTGAGTCTCCGCCTCCCCTTCACAGGCGATGTACCTGAGCTGCATGAATCCCATGCTTCTGCAGTAAACTTCAGTAGCTGGCGTTAAAATCACTCGGAAGGGTCTGTAAAAAAACATTTCAATGAGGTCGCCTGCCTCTGCCGATCGGTCCGTGTCACGCCTTCAAAGCCACAAGGTGGCGGGATGACAGCGGGTTCCCGACGTGCTTGCGACTTCCGGAATTTTTACTGCCGACCCGCCTCCAAATCTGTATGCGTGATAATGGGAAAACTCCGGCCAACATTTCAGGTAAATGACCTTTCATCAGAACTGGGAGAAGTTACAGAGTTAACAGTTTATAAGCAAGTACAGAGTGGGGGAAGGTCTGCGACAGGGTGGAAGGCAGGAGAGATTAAATAACAAAAGGGATGATAGTGCAAAGCTAAAGGGGATGGTAATGAGATAAGTAAAGAACAAAAGCTGGGTCGAGAGGAGATATTAAAGACAACACCTGTGTCTGAAAAAATGGGAGCAGTGGTTATGATCTGAAATTGTTGAACTCAATGTTGAGTTATAAAATATAAAGGGGGAGAAATGTGCCCTGTTTGGGGCGTTAACTTTTTAAATTTTGAAAAATGAGTGCCAACAAAGGAATCTTAACTTCCTCTAAATTGGGCTTTAGTCCCCCAGGAAGGAAGAGGGGCGGTAAATCAAGCGTTAATGATCTCAGTGGGGTGCTACAGGGGCGCTACCATCTGAGTGCCACCAAATTTCAGGTGAGACTTGCATTCAGCAATCATCCTTCAATCCTTCACATTGGCTCATTCCAGCTCTTAAAAGGGAGGTTCTACCAAGCTGCAGTTGCTCATTTTCACCATTCTTCCAACTGAACTCGACCTGACACCAACTGAGGGACCTCATGCTGTTCTTAATCCAGAATCAAAAGGAGAGAGCTCATAGGTTTAATGACGTCGCATTGGAGGCTTTGGTGGGGGCAGTCGAACAAAGGAGGGAAGTGCTCTTCCCGGCAGGTGGAAAGAGGCTATTTGCCCATGTCTTCAGTGCCATGTGGAGGGAAGTGGCAGAGGAGGTCTCGGCTAGTAGTCTCGTAGAACGCAGCCTCGCCCAGTGCCGTAAGTTCAACGACCTCAGTCAAGGTTAGTATATGCTTCAACAAGTCCTGGTTTGCGTAGAGTGCAAAGACATCTGAACCTGTCTCTGCACTCTGCACAGACCAGCACTCCCCCACCACTCTCCCACCAAACATCTGTAACTACTCAAACTCACATCATCATCTCACGCCTTGCCTACATTCACAGCTGTTCAACGATGACAGGCATATCTCCCGGACTCTCTCACATTCATTTCTTTTGCAGGCCAAGATGGCACACAACAGAAGGGAGCAGCAGAGGACAGGCGGGGGTGAACCTCAGCTCCAGCAACTGTCAGAAATAGAGGAGCGAGTGCTGTGGCTCATTGGCCAGCAAGTGGTGGGTGCCGTGGACTTCGGCGCGTCGACCCCGCTGGGGGCAGCAACGCTATCTTTATGCCCTCTCCTTTTCTCGTCCCACTTCCCCCTCACACCAAAGGACTTTATCACTTTCCAGCTCCTGATACTGTCTGCATTCCCCGCACCAGTCCTGCCCCCCCTGCTCTCACCTTAATGCGAGTCTTGTGCCTTCATGCTTTCAGATAATCAACCAACAGATGTCCAGCCTGTCTTTGAGCCTCCCACTGAGAGTGAGGAAGGAGAAGAGGAGGAGGACACAAGCACCGTGTCACTGTATCTCTTCCCCACAGGCACCAGCTCACAGACTGGCATTATGCAATCGTTAGAGGCAAGCTTAGTAGAAGGATCTGCACTGGGTGATGCACCGGGGACGAGCGGGCTGCAGCAAGGCCAGGGGGAAAGGGTACCTCAGGAGCCAGCTTCCCGGAGGGGAAGTTCGTGCGTGCGTTCTGCTGCACAGGACTCAGATGAGGACCTCGATGGGGATGTGTTGACAACAAGGGTGATGACCATGCACTCTGAGATGATAAGTGCAATGGCAATGGTAAGGAGCGTTGAGGAGACTGGCTCCAACATTGCACACAGCTCTGTGCATACCATGGAGCCCATCATTTCCAGACTGCTGATGATGACAGACTCCCAGAGAGACCGTGCGAATCCAGTATTCATGACACGTGTCATGGGCGACGTGGCAGCCTCCGTTGCAGCACAGGCAGAAGCAACACTACGTCTTAGTGCTGTACTGCAGAGAATGGTTGCTGGCATGAAAGCTCAGACTCTTCTCATGCAGTCGATGGCACGTGAGCTTTGACTGCTGCCATTGTCGCTGGGTCCACCACAGTGGATAGGGGATCTCACGGTGTCGCAGGAGGCCACCAATCAGTACTGCAGCAGTTTGATGGGAATACTGAGGGAGTGGGGGAGTGGCAGTGGGTCAATGGAGTAGGAACCTGCTGTTCTCTCTCAGGATGACAGCATTCCTAACCCTCAACTACTGCCACTCTGCCATTGCACTTGTTGCTGCCTGTCACCCAGCCAGCCCAGACTGAGGTGGTGCAGTTTATAATCTACAGCCGGGCCTTCCAGGCCCAGAGCTCATCGAGAGCATCCTGCAAGGCCATCTGTAGTCTCTGGCACTGACATTCAGCAGGTTTCCACCAGCCCTGCTGCAGCCACTGGGGAGATACTACATAGGAGCAGTAGAATAGGTAAAGGCAGTGTTAAGAGGAGACATAAGGTTCTGCACAAGGCTGAATAATCAATGTCATTGTTGTGTATATATATATATATGGTTCATGTTTTAAGATAAACATTTAATTGGAATGTTGCATATTTGGTGCTGTCTCTTGTAATGTCCTCCTTGCACACTACTATAAATTCACACGAGGCAGATTCTGCAGACAAGGTCACTCTGTGACCAGAACCTTTATTCACAGGACCAAGGAGTGCTGACCCTGCATGGGACCTCCCTTTATATACCTGGATGACCAGGTGAGGAGTGTCTCCCATAAGTTCACCTCCTGTGGTCAAGGTGTGCATTTCTTAGGTGTATACAGTATGCAGTGTTGTTATGAAGGTTACAGTTACATGAAGGTTACATACATGACATCACCTCTCCCCCCCCCCCCCCCCCACCAACGTCTTATGGGGTCAAAGATGAAGTCTTTCAGGCGGTCGACGCTCTCTCGTGGAGCGCCGCAGTTGGGGCTCTGGTTGTTGAGCCTTGGCATGCGTCTCTGTCACCTGTGGTGATTCCGGTTTGTCCGGGCTGGCCGCAGGGACTGTGCATGCTGCTGAATGTTCTTGTTGCTCGTTCACTAGCGGTGGTGTGGGCAACATCTCATGATTTTCCTCAGGTTCCTCAGTGTCCATGCTGAACCTTTTTTTTTTTACTTGGTCCAGATGCTTGCGACATATCTGTCCATTGTTAAGTCTGACTACTATTTCCCTCTTTACCAATTACAGTACCCTCAATTGAAGGTTGGCATGCAGGTACAGCAGGCGGTTAAGAAAGCAAATGGCATGTTGGCCTTCATAGCGAGGGGATTTGAGTACAAGGGCAGGGAGGTGTTGCTACAATTGTACAGGGCCTTGGTGAGGCCACACCTGGAGTATTGTGTACAGTTTTGGTCTCCTAACCTGAGGAAGGACATTCTTGCTATTGAGGGAGTGCAGCGAAGGTTCACCAGACTGATTCCCGGGATGGTGGGACTGACCTATCAAGAAAGACTGGATCAACTGGGCTTGTATTCACTGGAGTTCAGAAGAATGAGAGGGGACCTCATAGAAACGTTTAAAATTCTGACGGGGTTAGACAGGTTAGATGCAGGAAGAATGTTCCCAATGTTGGGGAAGTCCAGAACCAGGGGACACAGTCTAAGGATAAGGGGTAAGCCATTTAGGACTGAGATGAGGAGGAATTTCTTCACCCAGAGAGTGGTGAACCTGTGGAATTCTCTACCACAGAAAGTTGTTGAGGCCAATTCACTAAATATATTCAAAAAGGAGTTAGATGAAGTCCTTACTACTAGGGGAATCAAGGGGTATGGTGAGAAAGCAGGAATGGGGTACTGAAGTTGCATGTTCAGCCATGAACTCATTGAATGGCGGTGCAGGCTAGAAGGGCCGAATGGCCTACTCCTGCACCTATTTTCTATGTTTCTATGTTTCTAAAGCGTGATTAAGAACAAATACAAGGTCATTGATTTGTGGTATCATCTCCCCTTTGAGCTACTGTCATGGCACTCATTTTGGGACTGGCGCTTGCCCTCAACAATGTGTGACAGGACAGGATGAATGAGGGACAGCTGAGTTTTAAGTGAACGTTTCATGAGTAGTTCCGCGGGCGGGACCCCCGTGAGCGAGCGCGGTCAGGACCTATAGGCCAGCAGGAGGCGCGATAGGCGGCATTGAAGGGAGGGTCCTTGAATCTGGAGCATGCCCTGTTTTATGATTTGGACCGCACGTTCCGCCTGGCCATTGGAGGCTGGCTTGAACGGTGCCATCCTGACTTGTTTGATGCCATTACTCGACATGAACTCCCGGAATTCATAGCTAGTGAAACACGGGTCGTTGTCGCTAACCAGGATGTCCGGCAAGCCATGGGTCGCAAAGACCGCATGCAGACTCTCCACAGTGGTGGATGTCGTGCATGAATTCAATATGATGCACTCGATCCATTTCGAGTACGCATCAACAATAATGAGGAACATTTTCCCCATGAACGGGCCCGCGTAGTCTACGTGAATACATAACCATGGCCTGGTGGGTCAGGGCCACGGGCTGAGTGGGCCCTCCCTGGGGGCATTGCCCAGCTGGGCACACGTCGTGCACCTGCGAACACAGTGTTCCAGGCCTGAGTCAATTCCCGGCCACCATACATGTGACCGGGCAATGGCCTTCATTAGCATGATGCCTGGGTGCTCGCTGTGGAGTTCCCTGATGAATGCTTCCCTTCCTTTCTGGGGCATGACTACCCGGCTGCCTCATAGTAGGCTTGGATGGAGAGCTCTTCCATCCGTCTGTGAAACGGTCTGACCTCCTCGGGGTATGCTCCGTGTGCGGACGCCCAATTCCCAGTCAGGACACATTTCTTAATCAAGGATAGGAGGGGATCTCTGTTGGTCCAGATTTTGATCTGGCAGACTGTGATGGGGGAGCCTGCGCTGTCAAAGGCTTCAACGGCCATGACCATCTCAGCACTTTGCTCCGCTGCCCCCTCAGTGGTGGCCAGTGGAAGCCTGCTGAACATGTCAGCGCTATCTTCGGTGCCTGGCCGGTGACGTATGGTGTAGTCATACGCAGTGAGCGTGAGACCCATGCGAGCTGATGCATTGGCATTGACAGCTTTGCTGTCTGACAACAGGGATGTTAACGGCTTGTGGTCTGTTTCTAACTCGAACCTTCTGCCAAAAAGGTACTGGTGCATCTTTTTCACCCTGTAGGCAAATGCGAGTGCTTCCTTTTCAACCATCCCATATCCCCGTTCTGCTTGGGAGAGTGACCTGGAGGCATAAGCCACAGGTTGGAGTTGGTCCTCATCATTACTCTGCTGCAGTTAGATGTAGTCCTTACTACTAGGGGGATCAAGAGGTATGGCGAGAAAGCAGGAATGGGGTACTGAGGTTGCATGTTCAGCCATGAACTCATTGAATGGCGGTGCAGGCTCGAAGGGCCGAATGGCCTACTCTCGCACCTATTTTCTATGTTTCTATGTTTCTATGCAACACGCACCCAACCCCATAGGATGATGCAGCACATGTTAAAATTAGGATGATGCAGCACATGTTAAAACCAATTTCTTACAGGGGTTGTACAGAGTCAACAGCTTATTAGAACAAAGCAGGTTCCGCGCCCGATGGAAAGCCCGTTCCTGACAGTCCCCCCAAAACCAATCGCAACCCTTACGCAGGAGCATGTGTAGCAGCTCCAACAATGTGCTTAAGTTCGGCAAAAAGTTCCCGAAATAGTTCAAGAGTCCCAGAAATGAACGCAACTCCGATGTGTTGCCGGGCCTGGGCGCACGACGGCTCGCCTCCGTTTTGGATTCGGTAGGCCGGATCCCGTCTGCGGCAACCCTTCTGCCCAAAAACTCAATCTCTGGGGCCAAAAACACACACTTGGACTTCTTTAGTTGCAGGCCTATCCGGTCCAGTCGGTGTAGCACCTCCTCCAGGTTGTGGAGGTGTTCCTCGGTGTCTCGACCCGTGATAAGGATGTCGTCCTGAAATACGATTGTTTCAGGGATGGATTTGAGCAGGCTTTCCATGTTCCTTTGAAAGATAGCGGCCACTGATCGAATGCAAAACATACACCTGTTGTAGACAAACAACCCCTTGTGCATGGTGATGGTGGTCAGTAGCTTGGATTCTTAGGCCAGTTCCTGGGTCATGTAGGCTGAAGTGAGGTCCAACTTGGTGAACAGTTTGCCGCCTGCCAGCGTGGCAAAAAGATTCTCCGCTCTCGGAAGCGGGTATTGGTCTTGTAGTGACACTCGGTTGATGGTGGCCTTGTAGTCGCCACAGATCCTGACCGAGCCATCCGTTTTTAGGACAGGGACGATGGGGCCTAAGACGATGCCCAATCGCTGAATTCAACGGGTGAAATTATGCCCTCTCTTTGCAACCTGTCCAACTCACTCCCAATTTTCTCCCGCATCACATACAGCACGGCTCTGGCTTTGTGGTGCACTGGTCTGGCATCCGGGGTGATGCGTATCACTACTTTGGTACCTTTGAAAGTCCCGACACCAGGTTGAAATAGTGACTCGAATTTCTGTAGGACCTGTGAGCATGAACTTCGCTCCACAGATGAAATGGCGTGCACATCCCACCATTTCCAGTTCATCTCGGCTAGCCAGCTCCACCCCAAAAGCGCGGGACCATTTCCCAGGACAATCCAGAGTGGCAGCCGGTTTTCTGATCCATTATGTGTGACCACCAACATTGCACTGCCTAGCGCTGGGATGATCGCTTTGGTGCACGTCTGTAATTGCGTGTCAATGCGTTCTAGTTTGGGTCTGCTAGCTCTGAGTGGCCATAGTTTCTCGAATTGTTGGACACTCATAAGTGACTGGCTGGCCCCTGTGTCCAGCTCCATGCGTACCAGGATGCCATTTAATAGGGCTTTCATCATTATAGGTGGCGTTTTGGTATATGAGCTGTGGATATTTGCCACATGAACCCGCTGAACTTCAGCGTCCATTGCTTTGTCCCAAGCATCAACCTGCCTTGCAGACCCCTCTTCTGGTTCATCTGCCTCGTAAATTAGCCTCGCTGCGGGCTTCCTGCACATTCTGGCTAAATGTCCACTGAAGTTACAATTTCTACAGATAAATTGTTGAAACCTACAGGTTTTTGCAGCATGTCTGCCCCCGCACCTCCAGCATGAGCTGAGATCATTGTGAACAAAAGGGCTGTTACCAGGCATTCCTCTCTGATTGTCTCTTTGATTACTCTTGAGCACTCTGTTAATGGGTGTCAATGGCCCCATCCCGGGACGCATTGTCCACCGTGATGGTGTAAATGTCCGTTCAACCTGCCATTGTCTCTGTTGAGGACCCACTCTAGAGTCTGTTGCTGCCTGGATGGTGTCGAATTGCCCTTGCCTGCCTGCGGGGTTCTGAGTCGCGCTTACAATGTTAACTCCCTGGTCCATCGCCACGTTGGAAGCAGAGTTGCGCATGTATATTATCTTGGTTTCCTCCTCCCTTGCCATGAAGGTCTGAGCCATCAACGCCGCCGCTTCCAAGGTCAAGTCCTTGGTCTCAATTAGCTTTCTGAAAATCCCTGCATAACCAATGCCTTCAATAAAGAAATCCCTTAACATCTCCCCCCTGCAGGCATCTGTGAACTTACAGAGGCTGGCCAAGTGCCGAAGGTCTGCAACGAAGTCCGGTATGCTCTGTCCTTCCCGACATCGGTGTGTATAGAATCGGTGTTGGGCCATGTGTATACTGCTCGCCGGTTTGAAGTGCTCACCGATCAGTTTGCTGAACTCTTCAAAGGTTTTGTCCGCCGGGTTCTCGGGTGCAAGCAGGTCTTTCATCAGTGTGTGCGTCTTAGGTCCACAGGTGGTCAGTGGATGCGCCCTTCGCTTGTCAGCCGCTGCATCTCCCAGCCAGACCTTCATGACAAAGCTCTGCTGGAGCCTCTCAACGAAATCGTCCCAGTCCTCACCAACACAGTACCGTTCCTCTGTGCTACCGGTGGCCATTCTCATGAGTCGTTGATTCCCGTTTCTCGTCGCCAAATGTAATGTCCTTACACACTACTATAAATTCACACGAGGCACATTCTGCAGACAAGAACCTTTATTCACAGGACCAAGGAGTGCTGACCCTGCGTGGGACCTCCCTTTATATACCTGGATGACCAGGTGAGGAGTGTCTCCCACAAGTTCACCCCCTGTGGTCAAGATGTGCATTTCTTAGGTCTATACAGTGTACAGTGTTGTTATGAAGGTTACAGTTACATGAAGGTTACATACATGACATCTCTCATTTCAGTTTTGGGGCTCTGGTATGGAATGAGAAATTGATTTAATGATGGGGACGTGCAGAGCAACCGGGAATTGGCCTGGAATCCATCGGAACCGAAGTCTGATGAGGTGCTCGCGGATCGCCCTGGCAATTGAGTGCCTGCCTCCTCTGTCGCTGCTGCTGCTCCTGTTCCTCCTCCTCCTCATCCTCATCTTCCTCCTGCAATGGCAATGGTTGCACCCTAATGATGGCCAAATTGTGCAGCATGCAGCAGACGATGAAGAAAAGGGACATCCCCTCAGCCGAATACTGGAGGACTCCTCCCAAACGGTCAAGGAAATGGAACCTTTGCTTGAACGCTCCGATGGTCTGCCTTTTTGAAACTAAGAAGGAAACATTATTGGCCGACTAAAACTTCACCGGATGCTAGCGGCTTTAAATAGTGCTCCTCCAGCCGACAGCAGTCGTTGTCAGTGCCAGGCGCTAAAACAGGGGGGTGAGGATCAATTTTTGTTCCGGGGTGTAAGCGGGTCACTGCACACGGGCGCAGTAGAGCAGGGTGCTAAGTGTTACTGCCGCTACAAAAACCCCTGCCTAATTTTGCGGGAGGCACTGTTCTCACTGCGCCCGGTTGCAAGCTGATTTGCTCCCCATTAGCACCCCCTGGCAACGCTAACAGGAGGTGCAAAGTAGCACAATTTCTCTTCCAAAGGTTTTAAAGTGCCTAATTGAATAGTTTCATTGTCTAGTTTCTGCCTCGCAGAACATTGCAGTCCAAGCATTGAGGCTACTTATTAATGGTATTTATTACACTTTACCTTTCAAGTTAATACAGAAGTAAATAATTACAAGTAATGAACTAAAAACACCAGTTTAGTTAATTATTGGTGGGTCAATTGACTTAACCAAAGTGACTTCATATTTTAAAGCAATTACACTGCCACAGCTAGGAGTTACATTTGGTCTAAATTTTATTACCAGATATAAAACAATACATTTAACTTTTTTTTCGTTTCCTGACAAAACTTTTACGTAAAATAAGTGTTCAAGCAATACTTATTCTTTTTAACCACAATTCAGTTTGGTATCTAATAAACCTACTTGCATTGCATTGTATTACTGCAGTGTTCTAAAATTACACTGAAAAAATGTTTGCATCTGCAACATTTTTGTGTGTCAAATGGTAAAAGCCACTGTGCTATAGAGTGAAGCTTTTATCTGACCTGACATCTCTGGAACCAACAAGACACCAAGGCAAACCACATCGAAAGTTGAGAGGTAGTGAAGCATGCTGAAAAGCTTCGATTGAAAGAATTGTAAGTTTTTAACTGTTACCAGGACTAGATGAAAGTGCCAGAACCATCATTGCATGGATTGAACAGAGTAGGAATAAACAGCTCATTTTCGGGTTGGCAGACTGTAACTAGTGGAGTACCGCAAGGATCGGTACTTGGGCCCCAGCGATTCACAATCTATATCAATGATTTAAATGAGGGGACCAAATGTAATATATCCAAGTTTGCTGATGATACAAAGCTAGATGGGAATGTAAATTGTGAGGAGGATGCAAAGAGACTTCAAGGGGATATGGACAGGCTAAGTGAGTGGGCCAAAACATGGAAAATAGGATATAATATGGAGAAATGTAAGTTATCCACTTTGGTAGGAAAAATAGAAAAGCAGAATATTTTTTTAAATGGTGAGAGATTGGGAAATGTTGGTGTTCAGAGAGACCTGGATGTCTTTATACACGAATCACTGAAAGTTAACATGCAGGTACAGCAAGAAATTAAGAAAGCAAATGATATGTTGGCCTTTATTATGAGAGGATTTGAGTATAAGAGTAAAAATGTCTTATTGCAATTATATAAGGCCTGGTGAGACCAAACCTGGAGTATTGTGTACAGTTTTGGTGTTCTTACCTAAGGAAGGATATACTTGCCATTAAAGGAGTGCAACAAAGGTTCACTAGACTTATTTCTGGGATGGAAGGATTGTCCTATGAGGAGAGGTTGAGTAGACTAGGCCTATGTTCTCTAGAGTTAAGAAGAATGAGAGGTAATCTCATTGAAACATACAAAATTCTTACTGGGCTTGAAAGGGTAGATGCAGGAAAGATGTTTCCATTGGTTGGGGAGTCTAGAACTAGGGGTCACAGAATAAGGGGTCGGCCATTTAGGACTGAGATGTGGAGAAATTTCTTCACTCAGAGGATGGTGAATCATTAGAATTCTCTACCCCAGAGGGCTGTGGATGCTCAGTCGTTGAGTATATTCAAGACAGAGATTGATAGATTTTTGGATATTAGGGAATCAACGGATATGGGGATAATGCAGGAAAGTGGAGTTGAGGTAGAAGATCCTATATTCTTATAATCCAAGAATTGTTACAGCACAGAAATAGACCATTTGGCCCAATAAGTCTGTGCCAATGTTTTTCTCCACATGAGCCACCTAGACTTATTACATTCTCCTGTTCAACCCTCATATCCTTTAATAGTACTCTTTTTCAAGGTGATTTTAACCATACTCGCTCAGCAGAAACCTGGCAGGTGGGCAGGTGAAATCACCCTGGCAATTTTAACCTGCTCCCCTGAGCAGGCAGCAAGGACATAAGAACATAAGAACATAAGAATTAGGAACAGGAGTAGGCCATCTAGCCCCTCGAGCCTACTCCGCCATTCAATAAGATCATGGCTGATCTGGTCGTGGACTCAGCTCCACTTACCCGCCCTCTCCCCGTAACCCTTAATTCCCTTATTGGTTAAAAATCTATCTATCTTTGACTTGAATACATTCAATGAGCCAGCCTCAACTGCTTCCTTGGGCAGAGAATTCCACAGATTCACAACCCTCTGGGAGAAGAAATTCTTTCTCAACTCGGTTTTAAATTGGCTCCTCTGTATTTTGAGGCTGTGCCCCCTAGTTCTAGTCTCCCCTACCAGTGGAAACAACCTCTCTGCCTCTATCTTGTCTATCCCTTTCATGATTATAAATGTTTCTATAAGATCACCCCTCATCCTTCTGAACACCAACGAGTAAAGACCCAGTCTACTCAATTTATCATCATAAGGTAACCCCCTCATCTCCGGAATCAGCCTAGTGAATCGTCTCTGTACCCCCTCCAAAGCTAGTATATCCTTCCTTAAGTAAGGTGACCAAAACTGCACGCAGTACTCCAGGTGCGGCCTTACCAATACCTTATACAGTTGCAGCAGGATCTCCCTGCTTTTGTACTCCATCCCTCTCGCAATGAAGGCCAACATTCCATTTGCCTTCCTGATTACCTGCTGCACCTGCAAACTAACCTTTTGGGTTTCATGCACAAGGACCCCCAGGTCCCTCTGCACAACAGCATGTTGTAATTTCTCCCCATTCAAATAATATTCCCTTTTACTGTTTTTCTTCCCAAGGTGGATGACCTCACACTTTCCGACATTGTATTCCATCTGCTAAACCTTAGCCCATTCGCTTAACCTATCCAAATCTCCTTGCAGCCTCTCTGAGTCCTCTACACAACCCGCTTTCCCACTAATCTTAGTGTCATCTGCAAATTTTGTTGCACTACACTCTGTCCCCTCTTCCAGGTCATCTATGTATATTGTAAACAGTTGCGGTCCCAGCACTGATCCCTGTGGCACACCACTAACCACTGATTTCCAACCGGAAAAGGACCCATTTATCCCGACCCTCTGCTTTCTGTTCGCCAGCCAATTCTCTATCCATGCTAATACATTTCCTCTGACTCTGCGTACCTTTATCTTCTGCAGTAACCTTTTGTGTGGCACCTTATCGAATGCCTTTTGAAAATCTAAATACACCACATCCATCGGTACACCTCTATCCACCATGCTCATTATATCCTCAAAGAATTCCAGTAAGTTAGTTAAACATGATTCCCCTTTCATGAATCCATGCTGCGTCTGCTTGGTTGCACGATTCCTATCTAGATGTCCCGCTACTTTTTCCTTAATGATAGTTTCAAGCATTTTCCCCACTACAGATGTTAAACTAACCGGCCTATTGCCTGCCCCCTTTTTTAAACAGAGGCGTTACATTAGCTGCTTTCCAATCCGCTGGTACCTCCCCAGAGTCCAGAGAATTTTGGTAGATTATAACGAGTGCATCTGCTATAACTTCCGCCATCTCTTTTAATACCCTGGGATGCATTTCATCAGGACCAGGGGACTTGTCTACCTTCAGTCCCATTAGCCTGTCCAGCACTACCCCCCGAGTGATAGTGATTGTCTCAAGGTCCTCCCTTCCCACATTCCTGTGGCCTGCAAATTTTGGCATGTTTTTGTGTCTTCCCACTGTGAAGACCGAAGCAAAATAATTGTTTAAGGTCTCAGACATTTCCACATTTCCCATTATTAAATCCCCTTTTTCATCTTCTAAGGGACCAACATTTACTTTAGTCACTCTTTTCCATTTTATATATCTGTAAAAGCTTTTACTATCTGTTTTTATGTTTTGCTCAAGTTTAGTTCGTAATCTATCTTCCCTTTCTTTATTGCTTTTTTAGTCATTCTTTGCTGTTGCTTAAAATTTTCCCAATCCTCTGGTTTCCCACTAACCTTGGCCACCTTATACGCATTGGTCTTTGATTTGATACTTTCCTTTATTTCCTTAGTTATCCACGGCTGGTTATCCCTTCTCTTGCCGCCCTCTTTTTCACTGGAATATATTTTTGTTGCGCACTATGAAAGAGCTCCTTAAAAGTCCTCCACTGTTCCTCAATTGTGCCACCATTTAGTCCTTGTTTCCAGTCTACTTTAGCCAACTCTGCCCTCATCCCACTGTAGTCCCCTTTATTTAAGCATAGTATGCTCATTTCTGACACAACTTCCTCATCCTCAATCTGTATTACAAATTCAACCATATTGTGATCACTCATTCCGAGAGGATCTTTTACTAGGAGATCGTTTATTTTTCCTGTCTCATTACACAGGACCAGATCTAAGATGGCTTGCTCCCTTGTAGGTTCTGTTACATACTGTTCTAAGAAACAATCCCATATGCATTCTATGAATTCCTCCTCCAGGCTACCCCGTGCGATTTGATTTGACCAATCGATATGTAGGTTAAAATCCCCCATGACTACTGCCGTTCCTTTTTCACATGCCTCCATTATTCCCTTGATTATTGCCTGCCCCACCATGAAGTTATTATTTGGGGGCCTATAAACTACGCCGACCAGTGACTTTTCCCCCTTACTATCTCTAATCTCCACCCACAATGATTCAACATTTTGTGCATTGGAACCAATATTATCCCTCACAACTGCCCTGATATCATCTTTTATTAACAGAGCTACCCCACCTCCTTTCCCTTCTTGCCTATCTTTCTGAATCGTCAGATACCCCTGTATGTTTAATTCCCAGTCTTGGCCACCTTGCAACCATGTTTCTGTAATGGCCACCAAATCATACCCATTTGTAATGATTTGTGCCGTCAACTCATTTACTTTATTTCGAATGCTGCGTGCATTTAGGTAGAGTGTTTTCATCCTCGTTTTTAAACCATGATTTTCAGTTTTGACCCCTCCTGCAGCCCTTTTATATTCAGTGGCCCTTTTTGTTTCTTGCCTTTGGTTTCTCTACCCTCCACTTTTACTCATCTCTTTTCTGTCTTTTGTTTTTGTCTCCTTTTTGTTTCCCTCTGTCTCCCTGTATTGGTTCCCATCCCCCTGCCATATTAGTTTAACTCCTCCCCAACAGCACTAGCAAACACTCCCCCTAGGACATTGGTTCTGGTCCTGCCCAAGTGCAGACCGTCCAGTTTGTATTGGTCCCACCTCCCCCAGAACCTGTTCCAATGCCCCACGAATTTGAATCCCTCCCTGCTGCGCCACTGCTCAAGCCACGTATTCATCTGTGCTATCCTGCGATTCCTACTCTGACTAGCACGTGGCACTGGTAGCAATCCCGAGATTACTACTTTTGAGGTCCTACTTTTTAATTTAGCTCCTAGCTCCTTAAATTCGTCTCGTAGGACCTCATCCCTTTTTTTAACCTATGTCGTTGGTACCAATGTGCACCACGACAACTGGCTGTTCTCCCTCCCTTTTTAGAATGTCCTGCACTCGCTCGGAGACATCCTTGACCCTTGCACCAGGGAGGCAACATACCATCCTGGAGTCTCGATTGCGGCCGCAGAAACGCCTATCTATTCCCCTTATGATTGAATCCTCTATCACTATCGTTCTCCCACTCTTTTTCATGCCCTCCTGTACAACAGAGCCAGCCACGGTGCCATGAACTTGGCTGCTGCTGCTCTCCCCTGATGAGTCATCTCCCTCAACAGCACTCAAATCAGTGTATCTGTTTTGCAGGGGGATGACCAGATGGGACCCCTGCACTACCTTCTTTGTACTACTCTTCCTGCTGGTCTTCCATTCCCTAGCTGGCTGTGGATCCTTCTCATGCGGTAAGACAACTCACTACACGTGCCATTTATGTCATTCTCAGCATCGTGGATGCTCCAGAGTGAATCCACCCTCAGCTTCAATTCCACAACGCGGTCCGTCAGGAGATGGAGGCGGATACACTTCTCACACACGTAGTCGTCAGGGACACCGGAAGTGTCCGAGTTCCCACATGGTACAGGAGGAGCATATCACGTGACCGAGCTCTCCTGCCATGCCTTAACCGTTAGATAACCTTAAATTGGTAACAACAATGTTACAGTTTACTTACTGATATAAAAAATAAAAGGAAAAGCTACTCACCAATCACCAGCCAATCACTTACCCCCTTGGCTGTGACGTCACCTTTTGATTCCTTTCTACTTCTTTTTTGCCTTCTCTCCCCGCTGTAGCTGCACAAGTACGCCTTTATAGTCCGCTCCAACACTGCTCCCGCCTCTCGCCAACTGCCGCTGCCTGTGGAACACCCGCTGGGCCTTTATAGGACACAGGCCTGGAGCCAACAGGGTCCTTCTTTACATACAAATGTTATGGTCCAATGACATCCTTGAGACCCCTCTGTAATTTTAACAGGCCTGAGCGTGGAATTTTAACCTGGAGTTAAAATTGGGGCCATTTTAAAAATAATTGACTCTGCTTCAAGAACTGTTTGTGGCTGAGAGTTCCAAATTCTAAACACCCCTCTGTGTAAAGCTTTTTTTCCCCTAACCACTCCTTTAACTGGTTTTGTAATTAACTTAAATTTGTGCTTTCATGTTACCATCTCACTGAGCAGTGGATACAATCTATCATATTTACCTCATCATAATCAGGTCACAGTTGACGGCTAAATAAAAATTTAAAGTGAGATGTACATCATTGCATTGTAAGTTTGAATTGAGTACTGTTGAGTGGGATGATTCATCAGGGGAGGGCAGCAGCAGCCAAGTTCATGGCACCGTGGCTGGTTCTGCTGCACAGGAGGGCAAAAAAAAGAATGGGAGATCGATAGTGATAGGGGATTCAATTGTAAGGGGAATAGATAGGCGTTTCTGCGGCCGCAACCGAGACTCCAGGATGGTATGTTGCCTCCCTGGTGTAAGGGTCAAGGATGTCTCAGAGCAGGTGCAGGACATTCTGAAAAGGGAGGGTGAACAGCCAGTTGTCGTGGTGCACATTGGTACCAACGATATAGGTAAAAAAAGGGATGAGGTCCTACGAGACGAATTTAAGGAGCTAGGAGCTAAATTAAAACGTAGGACCTCAAAAGTAGTAATCTCGGGATTGCTAGCAGTGCCACGTGCTAGTCAGAGTAGGAATCGTAGGAAAGCTCAGATGAATACATGGCTTGAGCAGTGGTGCAGCAGGGAGGGATTCAAATTCCTGGGGCATTGGAACCGGTTCTGGGGGAGGTGGGACCAGTACAAACCGGACGGTCTGCACCTGGGCAGGACCGGAACCAATGTCCTAGGGAGACAGAGGGAAACAAAATGGAGACAGAAGCAAAAGACAGAAAGGAGATGAGTAAAAGTGGAGGGCAGAGAAACCCAAGGCAAAAAACAAAAAGGGCCACTGTACAGCAAAATTCTAAAGGGTCAAAGTGTAATAAAAAGGCAAGCCTGAAAGCTCGGTGCCTCAATGCGAGGAGTATTCGGAACCCAGGAGAGGGCTCTGAGCTAGTTAGAGTGGGTGAGAGCTCAGATGAACAGGACCCCAAGAAAGAATGCAAAAGGCAGGAGGCAACAGAGCAGAGTAGCACAGGGGTAAGTGTAAACCACAAGGTGATAGGAAGGGACAATATGCATGAATATAAAGGGGCTGCAGGAGGGGTCAAAACTAAAAATCATGGTTTAAAAACTAGTATTAAAACACTCTACCTAAACGCACGCAGCATTCGAAATAAAGTAAATGAGTTGACGGCACAAATCATTACAAATGGGTATGATTTGGTGGCCATTACAGAAACGTGGTTGCAGGGTGGCCAAGACTGGGAATTAAATATACAGGGGTATCTGACAATTCGGAAAGATAGACAAGAAAGGAAAGGAGGTGGGGTAGCTCTGTTAAAAGGACGTTATCAGGGCAGTTGTGAGAGACGATATTGGCTCCAATGAACAAAATGTTGAATCATTGTGGGTGGAAATTAGAGATAGTAAGGGGAAAAAGGTCACTGGTGGGCGTAGTTTATACGCCCCCAAATAATAACTTCATGGTGAGGCGGACAATAATCAAGGGAATAATGGAGGCATGTGAAAAAGAAACGGCAGTAATCATGGGGTATTTTAACCTACATATCGATTGGTCAAATCAAATCACACGGGGTAGCCTTGAGAAGGAATTCATAGAATGCATACGGGATTGTTTCTTAGAACAGTATGTTACAGAACCTACAAGGGAGCAAGCTATCTTAGATCTGGTCCTGTGTAATGAGACAGGAATAATAAACAATCTCCTAGTTAAAGATCCTCTCGGAATGAGTGATCACAGTATGGTTGAATTTGTAATATAGATTGAGGGTGAGGAAGTAGTGTCTCAAACGAGCGTACTATGCTTAAACAAAGGGGACTACAGTGGGATGAGGGCAGAGTTAGGTAAAGTAGACTGGGAACACAGACTAAACGGTGGTACAATTGAGGAACAGTGGAGGACTTTTAAGGAGCTCTTTCATAGTGCTCAACAAAAATATATTCCAGTGAAAAAGAAGGGCGGTAAGAGAAGGGATAACCAGCCGTGGATAACCAAGGAAATAAAGGAGAGTATCAAATTAAAAACCAAAGCCATATAAGGTGGCCAAGGTTAGTGGGAAACTAGAAGATTGGGAAAATTTTAAATGACAGCAAAGAATGACTAAGAAAGCAATAAAGAAAGGAAGGATAGATTACGAAAGTAAACTTGCGCAAAACATAAAAACAGATAGTAAAAGCTTTTACTGATATATAAAACGGAAGAGAGTGACTAAAGTAAATGTTGGTCCCTTAGAAGATGAGAAAGGGGATTTAATAATGGGAAATGTGGAAATGGTTGAGACCTGAAACAATTATTTTGCTTCGGTCTTCACAGTGGAAGACACAAAAACCATGCCAAAAATTGCTGGTCATGGGAATGTGGGAAGGGAGGACCTTGAGATAATCACTGTCACTAGGGGGGTAGTGCTGGACAGACTAATGGGACTCAAGGTAGACAAGTCCCCTGGTCCGGATGAAATGCATCCCAGGGTATTAAAAGAGATGGCGGAGGTTATAGCAGAATCATTCGTTATAATCTACCAAAATTCTCTGGACTCTGGGGAGGTACCAGTGGATTGGAAAGCAGCTAATGTAATGCCTCTGTTTAAAAAAGGGGGCAGACAAAAGGCAGGTAACTGTAGGCCGGTTAGTTTAACATCTGTCGTGGGGAAAATGCTTGAAGCTATCATTAAGGAAGAAATAGCAGGACATCTAGATAGGAATAGTGCAATCAAGCAGACGCAACATGGATTCATGAAGGGGAAATCATGTTTAACTAATTTACTGGAATTCTTTGAGGATACAACGAGCATGGTGGATAGAGGTGTACCGATGGATGTGGTGTATTTAGATTTCCAATAGGCATTCGATAAGGTGCCACACAAAAGATTACTGCAGAAGATAAAGGTACGCGGAGTCAGAGGAAATGTATTAGCATGGATAGAGAATTGGCTGGCTAACAGAAAGCAGAGAGTCAGGATAAATGGGTCCTTTTCGGGTTGGAAATCGGTGGTTAGTGGTGTGCCACAGGGATCGGTGCTGGGACCACAACTGTTTACAATATACATAGATGACCTGGAAGAGGGAACAGAGTGTAGTGTAACAAAATTTGCAGACAACACAAAAATTAGTGGGAAAGCGGGTTGTGTAGAGGACATAGAGAGGCTGCAAAGAGATTTAGATAGGTTAAGCGAATGGGCTAAGGTTTGGCAGATGGAATACAATGTTGGAATATGTGAGGTCATCCACCTTGGAAAAAAAAAACAGTAAAAGGGAATATTATTTGAATGGGGAGAAATTACAACATGCTGTGGTGCAGGGGGACCTGGGGGTCCTTGTGCATGAATCCCAAAAAGTTAGTTTGCAGGTGCAGCAGGTAATCAGGAAGGCGAATGGAATGTTGGCCTTCATTGCGAGAGGGATGGAGTACAAAAGCAGTGAGGTCCTGCTGCAACTGTACAGGGTATTGGTGAGGCTGTACCTGGAGTACTGCGTGCAGTTTTGATCACTTTACTTAAGGAAGGATATACTGGCTTTGGAGGGGGTACAGAGACAATTCACTAGGCTGATTCCGGAGATGAGGGGGTTACCTTATGATGATAGATTGAGTAGACTGGGTCTTTACTCGTTGGAGTTCTGAAGGATGAGGGGTGATCTTATAGAAACATTTAAAATAATGAAAGGGATAGACAAGATAGAGGCAGAGAGGTTGTTCCTACTGGTCGGGGAGACTAGAACTAGGGGGCACAGCCTCAAAATACGGGGGAGCCAATTTAAAACCGAGTTGAGAAGGAATTTCTTCTCCCAGAGGGTTGTGAATCTGTGGAATTCTCTGCCCAAGGAAGCAGTTGAGGCTAGCTCATTGAATGTATTCAAATCACAGATAGATAGATTTATAACCAATAAGGGAATTAAGGGTTGTGGGGAGCGGGCGGGTAAGTGGAGCGAGTCCACGGCCAGATCAGCCATGATCTTGTTGAATGGCGGAGCAGGCTCGAGGGACTAGATGGCCTACTCCTGATCCTATTTCTTATGTTCTTATGTTCTTATGAAATTGCAACAATGCTACAGGGACTTAGGAAGAATGTGAGTTGTAACATGAGATGAAAGAGGATCATCAACAAAAGAATTAGATCAAGGGAAACTCTTAAAATATTCATCCAAAAAGCCATGCTGCCTCAGTGTTTCATTCAATTGTAGGTTGTGTGGCTGTCAGTTTCCTCATGCACACCAGGGCAATTAACCACAACAACTTGTATTTATAGAGCACCTTTAACATATTAAAATGTCGTAAAGCACTTCACAGGAGCATTATCAAACAACATTTGACATGGAGCCAGATAAGGAGATATTAGGACAGAAGAGCTAGGTTTTAAGGAGCAACTTAAAGGAGGAAAGAGAGGCAGATAGGCGGAGAGGTTTGGGGAGGGAATTCCAGAGTTTAGGGCCTTGGCAGCTGAAGGCATGGCCGCCAATGGTGGGGCGAAAGAAATTGGGGATGCGCAAGAGGCCAGAGTTGAAGGAGCACTGCGTTCTTGGAGGGTTGTAGGGCTGGAGGAGGTTACAGAGATAGGAAAGGCCGAGGCCATGGAGGGATTTGAACACAAGGATGATCATTTTAAGTTCGAAGCATTGCTGGACTGGGAGCACAGGGATGACGGATGAACGGGACTTGTTGTGAGTTAGGACAAGGGCAGCAGAGACATTCAAGGCAGTTTTACCTTCGTGGTCAAACACCGACAGTTCAAATCCCTTAACTATGCATCGAAGGGGTAATTTTACAAGACTGCACTGCTGCCGAGGAGTCTCACTCATTGGAAACACGTGTGGGAAGATCATGTATGTGCTGCTCACAATTGTCCACCAATAAAATTCTCCCTTTGCTGTACATTGCTAGCAGGATTTATTCAAAGTGGACAATTTAAAATAATATTTGGCAATTTGCTTATTAAGACAAAGATACATCTGAGGTCATGTCTGTAGAATTCAACAGAGGTGATGATATTATTCTGTATTTGATCATGGAAAAACAATAAACTGTTACTCTTCCTGAGTTTATTTCCCTGTTCAGAATATTCGCTGCTTGTGAAATGGAAAATGAATTCCAGCTGGAAAATAAAGAGAGATGGAGTTATCATCTCACAAACAAAAGGCCGTCCCTGAATCGGCTGATTGGGTTTGTTGGCCTGCAGATTCTGGTGTTTGTATTCCGTTTGCTCATGTTGTTTTTAGTTGATGAATAATACGGCCTCTGAGGATGGCCTTGGTACTCTGACAGTGGGATTGAGCGATAATTTCCTCATTCTTAGTGAGGAAGTGGGATAAGTATAAAAGCAGAGAGGTCCTGCTACAACTGTACAGGTTATTGGTGAGGCCACACCTGGAGTACTGCTTACAGTTTTGGTCTCCGTGTTTAAGGAAGGATCTACTTGCATTGGAGGCTGTTCAGAGAAAGTTCACTAGGTTGATTCTGGAGATGAGGGGGTTGACTTATGAGGATAGGTTGAGTAGGTTGGGCCTATACACATTGGAGTTCAGAAGAATGAGAGGTGATCTTATTGAAACTTATAAGATAATGAGGGGGCTCAACAAGGTGGATGCAGAGAGGATATTTCCACTCATAGGGGGAACTAAAACTAGGGGACATACTCTCAGAATAAAGGGTCGTCCATTTAAGATGAGAAGAAATTTCTTCTCTCCGAGGATTGTAAATCTGTGGAATTCTCTTCCTCAGAGAGCTGCGGAGGCTGGGTCATTGAATATATTTAAGGTGGAGATAGACAGATTTTTGAGCAATAAGGGAGTAAAGGGTTATGGGGAGCGGGCAGGGAAGTGGAGCTGAGTCCATGATCAGATCAGCCATGATTTTATTGAATGGCGGAGCAGGCTCAAGGGGCCAAATGGCCTACTGCTGCTCCTATTTCTTATGATCTTATGTTCCTTAAGAGTCCTCAGTAAAGGGTTGAATTGTCAACATCAGGAAAGAAAAGATACCATAGAAAACAACAACAGCAATTTGTATTTATATAGCGACTTTAAGAACATAAGAACATAAGAACATAAGAATTAGGAACAGGAGTAGGCCATCTAGCCCCTCGAGCCTGCTCCGCCATTCAAAAAGATCATGGCTGATCTGGCCGTGGACTCAGCTCCACTTACCCGCCCGTTCCCCGTAACCCTTAATTCCCTTATTGGTTAAAAATCTTTCTATCTGTGATTTGAATAAATTCAATGAGCTAGCCTCAACTGCTTCCTTGGGCAGAGAATTCCACAGATTCACAAACCTCTGGGAGAAGAAATTCCTTCTCAACTCGGTTTTAATTTGGCTCCCCTGTATTTTGAGGCTGTGCCCCCTAGTTCTAGTCTCCCCGGCCAGTGGAAACAACCTCTCTGCCTCTATCTTGTCTATCCCTTTCATTATTTTAAATGTTTCTATAAGATCACCCCTCATCCTTCTGAACTCCAATGAGTAAAGACCAAGTCTACTCAATCTATCATCATAAGGTAACCCCCTCATCTCCGGAATCAGCCTAGTGAATCGTCTCTGTACCCCCTCCAAGGCTAGTATATCCTTCCTTAAGTAAGGTGACCAAAACTGCACGCAGTACTCCAGGTGCGGCCTCACCAATACCCTGTACAGTTGCAGCAGGACCTCCCTGCTTTTGTACTCCATCCCTCTCGCAATGAAGGCCAACATTCCATTCGCCTTCCTGATTACCTGCTGCACCTGCAAACTAACTTTTTGGGATTTCAGGACCTGGGGGTCCTTGTGCATGAAACGGCAAAAAGAGTTTCATGCACAAGGACCCCCAGGTCCCTCTGCACCGCAGCATGTTGTAATTTCTCCCCATTCAAATAATATTCCCTTTTACTGTTTTTTTTTCCAAGGTGGATGATCTCACATTTTCCGACATTGTATTCCAACTGCCAAACCTTAGTCCATTCACTTAACCTATCTAAATCTCTTTGCAGCCTCTCTGTGTCCTCTACACAACCCGCTTTCCCACTAATCTTTGTGTCATCTGCAAATTTTGTTACACTACACTCTGTCCCCTCTTCTAGGTCATCTATGTATATTGTAAACAGTTGTGGTCCCAGCACCGATCCCTGTGGCACACCACTAACCACCGATTTCCAACCCGAAAAGGACCCATTTATCCCGACTCTCTGCTTTCTGTTAGCCAGCCAATTCTCGATCCATGCTAATATATTTCCTCTGACTCCGCGTACCTTTATCTTCTGCAGTAATCTTTTGTGTGGCACCTTATCGAATGCCTTTTGGAAATCTAAATACACCACATCCATCGGTACACCTCTATCCACCATGCTCATTATACCCTCAAAGAATTCCAGTAAATTAGTTAAACATGATTTCCCCTTCATGAATCCATGTTGCGTCTGCTTGATTGCACTATTCCTATCTAGATGTCCTGCTATTTCTTCCTTAATGATAGCTTCAAGCATTTTCCCCACTACAGATGTTAAACTAACCAGCCTATAGTTACCTGCCTTTTGTTTGTCCCCTGTTTTAAACAGAGGCGTTACATTAGCTGCTTTCCAATCCGCTGGTACCTCCCCAGAGTCCAGAGAATTTTGGTAGATTATAACGAATGCATCTGCTATAACTTCCGCCATCTCTTTTAATACCCTGGGATGCATTTCATCAGGACTAGGGGACTTGTCTACCTTGAGTCCCATTAGCCTGTCCAGCACTACCTCTCTAGTGATAGTGATTATCTCAAGGTCCTCCCTTCCCACATTCCCGTGACCAGCAATTTTTGGCATGGTTTTTGTGTCTTCCACTGTGAAGACCGAAGCAAAATAATTGTTTAAGGTCTCAGCCATTTCCACATTTCTCATTATTAAATCCCCCTTCTCATCTTCTCAGGGACCAACATTTACTTTAGTCACTCTTTTCCGTTTTATATATCGGTAAAAGCTTTTACTATCTGTTTTTGTTTTGCGCAAGTTTACTTTCGTAATCTATCCTTCCTTTCTTTATTGCTTTCTTCGTCATTCTTTGCTGTCATTTAAAATTTTCCCAATCTTCTAGTTTCCCACTAACCTTGGCCACCTTATACGCATTAGTTTTTAATTTGATACTCTCCTTTATTTCCTTGGTTATCCATGGCTGGTTATCCCTTCTCTTACCGCCCTTCTTTTTTACTGGAATATATTTTTGTTGAGCATTATGAAAGAGCTCCTTAAAAGTCCTCCACTGTTCCTCAATTGTGCCACCGTTTAGTCTGTGTTCCCAGTCTACTTTAGCTAACTCTGCCCTCATCCCACTGTAGTCCCCTTTGTTTAAGCATAGTACGCTCGTTTGAGTCACTACTTCCTCACCCTCAATCTGTATTACAAATTCAACCATACTGTGATCACTCATTCCGAGAGGATCTTTAACTAGGAGATCGTTTATTATTCCTGTCTCATTACACAGGACCAGATCTAAGATAACTTGCTCTCTTGTACGTTCTGTAACATACTGTTCTAAGAAACAATCCCGTATGCATTCTATGAATTCCTTCTCAAGGCTACCCCGTGCGATTTGTTTTGACCAATCGATATGTAGGTTAAAATCCCCCATGATTACTGCCGTTCCTTTTTCACATGCCTCCATTATTCCCTTGATTATTGCCCGCCCCACCGTGAAGTTATTATTTGGGGGCCTATAAACTACGCCCACCAGTGACTTTTTCCCCTTACAACTCTAATCTCCACCCACAATGATTTAACATTTTGTTCATTGGAGCCAATATCGTCTCTCACAACTGCCCTGATATTATCCTTTATTAACAGAGCTACCCCACCTCCTTTCCCTTCTTGTCTATCTTTCCGAATTGTCAGATACCCCTTTAACATAGTGAAACGTCGCAAGGCGCTTCACAGAAGCATTATGAGATTAAATATTTGACACCGAGCCGCATAAGTAGAAATTAGCACAGGTGACCAAAAGCTTGTTCAAAGAGATATGTTTTATGGAGCTTCTTGAAGCAGGAAAGAGAGATAGAGAGGTTTAGGCAGAGAATTCCAGAGCTTAGGGCCTAGGCAACAGAAGGCACGGCCACCAATGGTTGAGCGATTATAATCAAGGATGCTCAAGAGGGCAGAATTAGAGGAGCGCAGCCATCTTGGGGGGTTGTGAGACTGGAAGAGACTACAGAGATAGGGAGGGACGAGGCCATGGAGGGATTTGAAAATAAGGATGAGAATTTTGAAATCGAGGCGTTGCTTAACCCGAAGCCAATGTAGGTCAGCGAGCACAGGGGTAATGGGTGAGCGGGACTTGGTGTGAGTTAGGACATGGGCAACAGAGGAGCAGGCCACATTGTTCCACAGGCCTTTATCTCACTGCAAAATCACAGGAAGATGCTGTTGATGAATGAAGCAACAGCTTGGGTATAAGATTTGTGGATGGGAATTTTAAATCTCTGCTAATTTAAAACCTTTCCAGTGGTCTGTAACTAAACAGGGAGGGTTGGGGCTGGGGGTGGGGGAGAGTCTTATGGCAACTCACACTTGTTCCCTCAGAAGGGGTACCTCACTACCTCTCTACTTCTAAATAGTTCCCTTCACTATCTCGAACAAGCTTCATTTTAGAATATCTAAGTCAGAGTCATAAAAGATGACATAGGTGGGCTGTAAGGTTGCATGAAAGTCGGACAAGTTTGTGTCTTTCCCAGAGATTTAGCAAGTTCCTTTTCCTGAAATGGATTCCTTATTTAAAACTTGGACGCAGACAGTTGGAACACACAATAATAACTTGGCCAGTCGTCAGTAGGAAATGCATTTTTATATCCCATAATTTATTGACGAAGTGTAAGATTCCTAATGATCTCTACAAATCCATTATAATAAATCAATACTATGTGCAGAATCCTTTTGCATTCAAAGCCTTTCTGCAGTACTTTTCAACAAAGTTATTTTAAGAGCAAAAATGTTATATAAGCAACCTTTAAATATTTATCACCAGTCTGGTACTTTAGGATAAAAATTTAATGTACAATGAAATTCCTTCATTTGGGGTTCATTAAATATACAAAGCATCTAATTGGTGATCGTCTTTATATTTTAAAAAGTTTATACATGTACCTCATCACTTAAGGAACTTTTGGGGGTTAAACAGATGGAAGAGACATTAAAATGAAATCCAGTAGAGTTTTCAACTTTACAACACTGCCTTAACACTGATAAAAATCAAAGATTGGTATTTCTTGTTTATTCTTTGTCATGAATATATTTGTTTCCTCACAAAAAGTTCACAAACTGCGTCAACAAACTGAAAATCCCGAGGACAAAGACGAATGCAGCAATTGGAGGGAACATAAAAACTCAAATTTAATTTGTTCTTCTTAACTACGGCAGTGACCAGATCAGCATTTAATGGGGGGAAAAAAAATCATGTTCCAAAGATGATTGTTTAAACCAAAGCATTGATTTAGAGTGAGTCACCTCAATAGCTGTAGCCGTTGGATTTTTTTTTGATTAGCTTTGTCATTTATTATAAATTAGTTGAAAAAAAACATTTGAACATAGTTTTAATCATCTGCACCCTATCCGTAGATTAACCTTACAACAACCTTGTCCCTCCCTCTTCACCACTGCTATAGATTATGTACTCAGACATCAATAGATTGGCCGATTTACTCTTTAAGGTTTTGTTCAGGTTAACCACATGGCATAAAGCAAACTTAAATCATCAGATCTTATGCCAGATCAGAAAAGGATATGCATAATTCTATACGAACCTAACTGGATGTTAATTCACCAGATATTTTGATTAATCCGACAATAGGAAAGTTTATCTGAAAAGTCATATTGTGCAGAAAGGAAATCCTTTTAAGGTAAAACAAACACAAAATACTGTGGAAATCTGAAATAAAAATAAAAATGCTGGAAAAACTTGGCAGGTCATGAACTTCTGAGGAGAGAGAAGAAGAGTTAAAGGTCCTGATATTGTTGGGGTGGAATTTTCAAGTTCGGATCAGGAAACTTGGAAGTTTTAACTCCACAGTGGCATGGTTCTTTTTTAACAGGTTCCCCTGTCCAAATTCCAGCCTGATTGACACGCTTGGCTCCCTGTCGGGTTGGGAATGTTGCAGGTGGCGCCGCAGCCCAGAAACAGGTAGGTTTCCTGCTGCTTGGGTTAGAGATTGCAAGGGGGGAATGGGTACAGCCTGATTTGGAGGCTCAGTGGATGATCGCAGGGGTCAGAGAGAGATCGGAGGCACTGATTGGGAGATCGTGGAGAGATAAGGGCAGAGATGGGGTCGGTGATCGCGTGGGGGGTTGGTGATCGCTGGCGTGGGGGGCAGTGGGTAGATTGGTGATCGCGTACATTAGGAAAAAGATTTGCTTGAGGTTTGGAGGAAGCACTCCTGCTCCTCCTAGCCCACAAGCAGTGCTGGAAAAGCATGTCCCTGTTCCATCCAGCAGTCTTCACCTCCATTTAGGGCTGGGTTTCCCAAAGCCCAAGAAACCCAGCCAGAAGCTGGAATTGAGATAAAATCTGAGGCAAGTAGCCTCATTAAAATATTTAAATGAGCAGCCCACCTCTGGGAGTGGATTGGTTGCCTACCCCCCCCCCCCCCCTCCGTCCCGATTCCATTAAAACTGGAAGTGGGTTTGCTCGAGGCAGGTTGGATTCCGGTTTGAGATTTTCTATCATTTAACATCCCACCTGACCCAACCCACCCATTTTTGGGGATTAAGATTACCCCCAAAGTTTCAGGCTCATGATCTTTCATTAGAACTGGAGGAAGTTAGAGATTTAACAGTTTATAATCAAGTACAGATTCAGGGAAATGTGAGTGATCTGATTGAAGTTTTCAAGATATTAAGGGAACAGATAGGGTAGAGAGAGAGAACTTATTTCCGCTGGATGGGAGTCTAGAACTAGGCGGCATTGTCTAAAAATTAGAGCTAGACCTTTCAGGAGTGAAATTAGGAAACACTTCTACATACCAAGGGAACTCTCTTCCACCAATGACAATTGATGCTAGATCAATTGTTAATTTTAAATCTGAGATTGATAGCTTTCTGTTAACCAAAGGTATTGAGGGATATGGGCCAAAGGTGGGTATATGGAGTTAGGTCGTAGATCAGCCATGATCTCATTGAATGGCAGAACAGGTTCAAGGGGCTGAATGGCCTCCTCCTGTTCCTGTGTTCTAAAGGGAAAGTTCGTGATAGGGTGGAAGGCAGGAGTGATTAAATGAAAAAAGGAATGATGGTGCAAGGCAAAGGTGGTAATGGGACAAAAGATGGTTGAGAGGAGGTGTAAATAGTTACATCAGAATGGCAGAGGAGGAGGCAAGCTTTGAAATGGAGGTGCTTTACAACTGCGTTTACCTTAAGGAGTGGACAAAAAATGACTGCAAACATTACAAAAAGCCCTTCCAAAGGCTATTCAAAGACTCTTATGCCAAGGAGCCTGCTTGGTACCCATTCAAAATGGACATTCACAAAGTGAAAGAGCAGACCTGGGGCCATTCCAGAGAGTTGTGAGTGGTGCTCATTTAAACATGTTTTTAAATTAAATCTGGGGTCTTAATGGGCTATGTGCATGAAATGGGCGCAGGTACTCCAACTCCGATAGTGGAAGAGCTGAGGAAATTGTATTCTTGAGAGAAATTGGTGTTGGGCCTCCACCTTCAATTTTCCGCTCGCTCTGTTGCAGTTGTGCTCCTGCTGTCCCGGTGTGTGGGATTAAGGAATCAGCCCGATAGGAAATATAAATCCTCAGGAGAAAAAAATTACCTTTGCTGCATTAGCAAAAATGTTTTATGAAAACAGACTTAGGGGTTGAAGTTGTCCCTTTTTGCAACGCCCGTTAGAACCTCCGACGGGCGCTGAGGAGACGCTACCTGCTTCTGCAGAATTGCGCAGGAGTTAGCGGAGGTGCAGGTAGTGCCCCGGGCCGCCGCGCAACCAGCGATGATGTCATCACTGTGCGTGGCGACCCCTTAGCACCGCATGCCAAACCGCGAGGCTGGTGCGAGCGTTGTCAGTGCCAGCCTCGCGGGTCACGAACTGGGCCAACATCCGCTCGTGGGGCGGAAGTTAAAGAGGAAGTTAAAGTCACGTGCGCCCCGTGCCGCCATCTTGGCGGTTTTGCCGACTCATCAGTCGGCCCGAATTCTTGGCCTCTTGCGTGGTCCGGGCTGCCATCGTGCAGCCCAGCACTCTTTTTTTTGTGCCGGGCTGCGGCCCCGGTAGCGTGCTGCCCTGGTGGCCTAGTACAGGCCATCAGAGGCTGTGCAGAGTGCGCAGCGGCCCTCCCCTTTAAGTGAAGGGGAGGGGCGTTGAAACGCATCAGCACTACGCATCTGTGTAGCGCTGCCGATCGTGCCCCATTAGCGCCACTGGACCCGGCCCAAGAGGAAGTGGAAAGCAAGAGATTGAGCTCCACTTCCTCTGAGGGGCGGGAAGGGCAATTTCGCGGCCAGGGTGGGACTTCCGCTCTGGGCACAGGAAGTCCCACCCTGAGCAGGTTACCGCCCCCAATCGGGCGCTGGGCAATTTCTCCCCCTTAATGTTTCATGAGCTCTCACTCATATTGATATATGCAAATTAAGTATAATTCACATTGAAATTATATTAGTAAACAAGCAGGATCACACATCGGTTCAAATAATAGTCAAAGGAATTTTATATGAATGTATTAAAATATTTGTACACTAATTTTGCACATCTTGAATTTTATAATATAACTTACTAACATCATGAATATATTCTCCAAGCTTCATTTATAGAAACAAATCATTCCATGGTACTGTGTACAATTCTGGTCGCCATATTATAGAAAGGATATAGAGGCACTGGAGAGGGTGCAGAGAAGATTTACAAGGATGATACCAGAAATGCAAGGGTATACCTATCAGGAAAGGATGAACAGGCTGGGTCCCTTTTCACTTGAAAAAGAAGGCTGAGAGGTGACCTAATAGAAGTCTTTAAAATTCTGAAATGTTTTGATTGACTGCATACAGAGAGAATGTTTCCACTTGTGGGGAAGAGCATAAATAGAGGCCATCAATACAAGATAGTTGCCAAGAAATCAAATACGGAATTCAGAAGGAACTTCTGTACCCAAAGAGCGGTGAGAATATGGAAACCATTACCACAGGAAGCAGTTGAAGTGAATAGTATAGATGCATTTAAGGGGAGGTTAGACAATCATATGAGGGACAAGGGAATAGAGAGTTATGCTGACAGAATTAGCTGAGTGAAGATGACAGGAGGCTCGAGTAGAGCATAAATGCCGTATATCCTATGTAATCCTATGTAATAGATCATCGTCTGACAAAAAAATTCTTGCTGAAGAAATTTACGAGCTCCAAACTTATAGATTGTTTTTTTATAATTGGCACTTTCTGGTAATCAAGGTCCTCACATTCTATTACCAAGACATTTCAGTGAAAAATGGATATGTTAAAAGGAAAGTAGTACAGATAAATTAATGTCAGCAGATCAGTTCCCCTGTGAATCAGCCAGGGCCTGATTGCATTTAATTGGTTGTCCCGAGGATACTGATGGATTGATAAATAAGCATTGAATTAAAATAAATGTGAAAGACTTAAACTAATGCTGCATTCTTGTTTTTCTGGATGGAATCTAATTTAAAAAACATCCAACAGAACAAGAACACAGCATATGGCTTCATTAGAAATAAATGCCAATGTATAAAGAATTGTAACAGAGCTACTGCATTGCTGATTGAATATTAGTCTATTTCTAGAACATGAACTGGGACTTGGTGAGAATTTCTGTCAGGAATATATCTCCTTCTGTATGGAACTGTTCATTTTCTTTCTAAAGTGTATTACCGTATTAACCTATTAACCGTAGAATACTGAGGGTTCAACACAACACCACTGTTTGTGAGTGTAAGCCTAACAAAATGTGTTTCATTCTTTACACATTACAAGGAAGCAATTAATACAGCAATCGATTGACAACATAATGGTTATAGTGCAGCAAACTCCTGAGGCTCCATTCAAAACAAGCCCGATTAGATTTGTCAGTCTAGTTTTGCCAAAGGTATATTTTCTCCTATAACTACATGAGATGAGAAATTAATTATTTACTAAATGCAGCATTTTTATGCTGTTCCAATGTCAATGTTGTGACTGTCACAGTTATGTCAACAATTATTTTTTAACATGAAAGTTTACATACAGTTGGGATACTTTACATTTTTGAATACGTTGAAATGAATTGTCACATCTTCACCCTTCAAGTACAACCTATGAGATGAAGCTAGTTACTAAAATCCACCCGCTTTGTCTGCAGGTGAATTATCGTCATCTTTGCTTTAGATAGCTAAAAGCCATGTCAGATAGCTTCAATGGTCTCTTATATAATTCAGCTGTACCGATAACCCATTTTCCACTGGTTGAAACAATGGCCGATAAAGTGACGGCACCCGCAGTGAAAATGTTTTCGTCAAAACTTTGTTTCCTTCTGTTTCCAAACAAATTAAGTAACTACTTGCTGGTTTTGAATTAAGCCCCAGGTACATATAAGTGCAAGCTATTATGTTGTTGTTCTTGTGCTATAGCCATTATGTGGCAATGCATCACTTGCTTGTGACATTGTTGTGATGAAAATGATGTGGAAGCTCTTCTGGTGTTTCTCTTTCCCCCCTCAACAATAAAGAACATGCCAAAAAACAGATAATTTCCTTTTTACACTATGTCCATTTAAAGTGATTTTGAAGAATTAATGACCCTGATGTCACGCAGTGAGAAAACTGAGGAATAAAAAGGGTGTAGTGGAGGAGCTGTTGTAAACTGCCCAAGATTCCAATGTAAGTAAGGATGAAGTTACAGCTAGGAGGGAAAAATTTTTTAAAAAGCTATCTGCTGAGTGTATGTGACTATATTGATGGTCATGTGTGGCAGCGTGATGGAATGGCTCTATTTGTAGACTTCATGGCTGTTATTTTGCTGACGCTCAGCGGACCCGATTGGTGGCAGTTCAGCAGTGACAATTAAAATGACTGACAGTGGGTCGGGAACTCCCTGTCAAAACGGGCACACCTGCATTTCCTGATGTTGGGTCTGCCAGCGCTGAGTAGACCCAACAGGCAGCAGTGGGCAACCTAATTCAAATCATTAGTGGCTTGTTTACAACCACTTAACAATGCTTTTTTTCCCCCAGCTTTTTGAATTTGACACATCACCCAGTGGTTTCCCGCTGTGCCTAGACCTTGTCTGTGAAGTTGAGGTGGGAGTTCACTGACCATTGAATCAGCTGTTGAGTTGACAGCTTCAAATAAGAACATAAGAACATAAGAAATAGGAGCAGGAGTAGGCCATTTGGCCCCTCGAGCCTGCTCCACCATTCAATAAGGTCATGGCTGACTTGATCATGGACTCAGCTCCACTTCCCTGCCTGCTCCCCATAACCCTTTACTCCCTTATCTCTCAAAAATCTGTTTATCTCCGCCTTAAATATATTCAATGACCCAACCTCCACAGCTCTCTGGGGCAGAGAATTCCATAGATTTACAAACCTCTGAGATAAGAAATTTCTTCTCATCTCAGTTTTAAATGGACAGCCCCTTATTCTGAGACTATGTGCCCTAGTTTTAGTGGAAATATCCTCTCTGCATCCACCTTGTCGAGCCCCCTCATTATCTTATATGTTTCAATAAGATCACCTCACATTCTTCTGAACTCTAATGTGTATAGGCCCAACCTACTTAATCTATCTTCATAAGTCAACCCCGCCCCCCCATCTCCGGAATCAACCTAGTGAACCTGCTCTGAACTGTCTCCAATGCAAGTATATCCTTCCTTAATTGCGGAGACCAAAACTGTACTCCAGGTGTGGCCTCACCAATAACCTGTACAGTTGTAGCAGGATTCTCTGCTTTTATAATCTATCCCCCTTGCAATTAAGGCCAACATTCCATTTGCCTTCCTGATCACTTGCTGTACTGCAAACTAACTTTTTGTGTTTGATGTACAAGGGCCCCCAGGTCTTTCTGTACCGCAGCACTTTGCAATTTTTCTCCATTTAAATTATAATTTGCTTTTCTATTATTTCTGTCAAAGTGGATAACTTCACATTTTCTCACATTATACTCCATCTGCCAAATTTGTTCCCACTCACTTTGAATCATGCTTTTCCAAATGTTCCGCTACTGCTTCCTTAATAATGGACTCCAGTATTTTCCCAATGCCAGATGTTAGGCTAACTGGTCTATAGTTTCCTGCTTTTTGTCTGCCTCCTTTTTTAAATAAGGGCGTTATATTTGCAGTTTTCCAATCCGCTGGGACCGCCCAAGAATCCAGGGAATTTTGGTAGATTACAACCAATGCATCTACTATCTCTGCAGATACTTCCTTTAAGACCCTGGGATATAAAGCATCAGGTCCAGGGGACTTGTCTGCCTTTAGTCCCATTATTTTACTTCATTAGTGATAGTGATTGTACTAACTTCCTCCCTCCCTATAGCCCCTTGATTATCCACTATTGGGATGTTTTTAGTGTCTTCTACCGTGAAGACCGATACAAAATGTCAGACCGATACAAACGTCTGGTCAAAGCTCCCAGCTGATTGAGAAATGTTCCCTTAACCATTAGCTTCTCTAAACTACATTTTCACTACAGATTCAGGATGCTGCAAGTCTTTACACAGGTCCCCATCCAGTCTGACCTCATTACCTCTCTCACCATTGACAGATCGCTTCTGTCATCTACTTCACCTGCCATCTATTCCATCAGCACAGGTGCACTTTATACTCTCTCACCTTGGTCTTCAGAATCTGACCACAATCATCCCCAACACCCGCATCATCAGGCACACCAGCAGCACCACCAACAACAGCAACCTTTTCTTTAATCACCTGATGCTGCACAGAACAGAGGCCATCAGCATCCAACCACATTGCTGCCTGGGAGCATGGTCAGATTTACTTCATTTGATGCTGTAAATCCTGGCTGCCACATGATGTGCCAGGTTGGCACCAACCCATACCAACACATAAAGCATCCCTAGGACCGAGATGCGGAGGAACTTCTTCACCCAGAGAGTGGTGAACCTGTGGAATTCTCTACCACAGAAAGTTGTTGAGGCCAATTCACTAAATATATTCAAAAAGGAGTTAGATGAGGTCCTTACTACTAGGGGGATCAAGGGGTATGGCGAGAAAGCAGGAATGGGGTACTGAAGTTGAATGTTCAGCCATGAACTCATTGAATGGCGGTGCAGGCTAGAAGGGCCGAATGGCCTACTCCTGCACCTATTTTCTATGTTTCTATGTTTCTACAATGCCCAACCCATTCCTTTCATACTGATGACCATTGAGCGTGGTACTGTTATGTCTCACCATTCACTGCAACTCACCAAGTCACTTCCAAAGATGCACACAAATCTGTCTGAGAATGCAAAGTGTTGAAAATAAAGGTTTCAATGCACATTAACAGAAACTTCACATGAACATTGCATAAAACACACAAGTGCCTACCTTGGATGTTGTTAGTTGGTATGATAGGATTAGGACGAGAGTGAGTGTGGCTAGTGTGATGGGGAAGTGGTAATGTAGATAGAAAGGGATGGGTGGAGGTGCAAGGTAAGTTGGTGTGAGTAAGAATGTGCAAGAATAGGGTAGGGAAGGCAGAGTGATGGGGATATGATGAGTGGCACAGCAGGATGAGGTTGAGTGTGGCTTTGCAGTAATATTTCGTGATCTACTGAGATCATTGAAAGATTTGGTCCTCCTGACCACATGACTGCTTGTGTCCTCCTGTGCAATGTGCAACGAGACGGCTTTGGTCTACTGGGGAGGTCTCGTCCATCCATTAGAAGGGAAGAGAACCTCCCTGCATGATGTGACTCCCTCCATAATCATCTGGACGGAGTTGTGGACGAGCCTGGGTGCAGCCGGACATCTTTGTGCAGTGCTTGTCAGTGTTTGCAACATCTCAATGATGTAGAACACTGATAGCACAACTGCCAAAATAAAGTTTGCGCATGGTCACTTTAAGGAAACCGGCTGATGAAGCATCATCAAATGACATCTTCAGACCCACTTCCTTCAATCAGCCAGGACCCTCGCAGGGCGAGGCTTAACAAGCCCAATCATGGAAAGTTGTGTCGGAGGCCGGGTTGGAGACAAGCAGGGCTGGAACCCGCCACCGACATAGGCAAAATCGTGGCCCGTGTATCAGTTCGTTAAAACTTCAGCTTATTATTTATAATTATTGATGTACAATTAATGACAAGTCTGTGCAAGAAAACGGAAAACATTCTGTCATTACATCTGTGGAGCTGATTTAGTGAAAAATGTACAACATATTACAATTTTTTCTAAAGATATAAGACCCGCCGACATTTTAACCCTGGATTTTCAGCAGCTGCAAAGTGGGTTGGCAGCCTCGTGAGACGACCTCCTGCAGCTCCAACTCAATGTACTCAGAGTGGTAAGACACGGATTCACAGACATGATTCCCTTGTGTTGAGTTTCAAATCTTGAACTCTGCTATTGAGGCGAGGAGAAGTCAGAAGTATCCCTAAAGGGAAGGAGGAAGAATGAACTGATCTGTCAGGTATGTTACTTTCTGTACATCTCGGATGGCTGGTTATAATGCAAGGTCAAGTTTGGAGAATTCTAATTATGCCAGTACAGGGACAGCAGGGTGTCATTAATGGCAAAATTGTTCCTATTAAGTTAAATGTAGATCTCGAGGGACTAAATTCACAGCACAACAGAGCTGGGAAATGTAGATTTGGATCTGAGCCAGAGTATTTTGGCCAATGAAAGTTAGGTTAGAGATTCCAGTGAGCATTCACGTGTATTGCAGCCAGGATGTTTCCAGCAGAAGGTGTCTGATGAGAATATATGCTTGGGAGGGAAGTCAATCAGTTCGGTTGACGGGTCTACTGACAATTCACAGAGCAGGGAAGGAGCCAGTGCCCTTATCTTTCCACTTCCTGCCAATAATCAAAGAGTACAGGGAAAAAGAGTCACATGATTTTGACTTCAATGGAAATAAAAATCTTCAGAGATGTAAAGCAGGCTGCTAATTCGCCTTCACCATTGCACAAAATCAGAATCTACCCTAACATGTCTGGGTTAGCTTGCTATTATCTTGGAAAGAGTGTAATGTTTATAACTATGCAAAATTGTTTGATCTTTTACTGGTAAGAAATGCCTTCCATATCCTACTGGCAATGATGCCTCAGCTTATGCTGCTGAAACCCTCATTCATGCCGTTGTTACGTCTAGACTTGACTATTCCAAAGCTTTCTTGCTAGCCTCCCGACTTCCAATCTCCATAAACTTGAGGTCACCTAAAACTCTGCTGCCCATGTCCTAACTTACACCAAGCCACACTCACCCAGCAACCCTGTGCTTGCTGATCTACATTGGCTCCCAGTTAAGCAACGTCTCGATCTTAAAATTCTCATCCTTGTTATCAAATCCCTCCATAGGCTCGTCCCGTCCTATCTCTGTAACCTCCTGCAGCCCTACAATCCACCGAGATATCTACGTCCTCCAAAAATTGGCATCTTATCCAATTACAATTTTAATCACTCCACCATTGGCAACTGTGCCTTCAACTGCTTGAATTCTCTATCTAAACTTTACCGCCTCTCTACCTCATTTTCCTCCTTTAAGTCACTCCTTAAAACCTAACTCTTTGATCAAACTCTACCCTAATGTCTCCTTATGTGGCTCAGTGTCAAATTTTGTTTGTTAATACTCCTGTGAAGCGCCTTGGGATGTTTTGCTATTTAAATATAAGTTGTTGTTGTTGAAGTAATGTGATGCAGCACCGCCATCTACTGGTGTAATAGCATACGATCACATGACAATAATCTCAGAATTGATAGGTTCAAGGCAAGTCATTTGACTTTACTTATGAACTGTCTTTGAGGTATATAAATATGAACTGTTTTCAGCAATTATTCGGTATTCAGTGCTGAGATCTAACCTAGATTGAAGATAAATCAGACTCTGATGGATATCCTACTTATAAGTATATAGTGTAAGAATAAAAGTGTTTATTCATGATTAAAATTGATTATGTGTATGTATAAATGTTAAAAGTGTAGATTAACGGAAAGGCCTGTTTGTGTTGAGATAAAATGGAAGCCCACAGATTGTCAGCATGGGCTAAGTTTTGTAAGAAACAAAATGAAAGCCCCCACAGTGATGCTGCATGGTTTTTGTGTATTGGCCTCCAGACAGCCACATGTGTGAGCAGAGCCAATAAGGAGCTGCCTGGAGCCAAGATCCAATCATGAGGCTTTCGATGGGACAATGGCCTTGAGCAATATAAAAAACGCAAGCCAGGAAATTTTTTCTCTCTTCTCTCACTGCTGGACACATGGCAAAAGACCTCCTGTTGAAGACAAGCCAAATCAGCATGCCATGTGTTCAAACCAGCCAGCAAAAGGGGCGTAACATATATCGCTTTATATTATAACCTCATTGTATCTCTGTTGTAACTAAGGTAGATCTATAGGATATTTGACGACTGCTGTTAAATGCATGTATGTGTTTTTAATAAACTGTGCCAATTGTTCTGAAAGAATCATCTCACAGTCAAATGTAAGCCCAGAGCAATCCTACAAAATTGGTGGAGAATGCGGGCACTTGGCGAGACAGCTTTTTGATGATTATTTTGAACAATTGAAAATCTCGGGAGTTGCGATTCTAACCTGTGTTGCGATTATAATTGAAACAATTAAACGGATCGGGAGTTGGGTCTTGGGGGAGCAGTCGTCTCGATAGTTGTAACTGTTTAAGTGGGGTGGGTTGGAACTGTTTAAGTGGAGACCCACCAGTAGTGATATTCAAAAGACACAGGATGAAAGGATCGGTCATGGACAGAAAGCCAACAATAAAAAGTAAGTTGAACTAGTTTATCAGGAGAGGTTGTCCAAAAAGCTCCCGATACAAGACGCAGAAGAGTTAAGGGCACAGGCACAGCACAAGGGTAGACCTGCATCATTTGGTGAGATGGTGAGCATTATACAGGAAAGGGTAAATAGGGGAGAGCTGAGATCAAAACGGGCAAACGGTCTCGTGGCATTTAGCGTTTTTTATTGTGCCAGGAGAGATGAGGAATTAATGGGCAAGACGCCAAAGTGATACAAGATTTGAAAGAAGTGCAAGTAAAAGAGATTCAGTTTAAAAAAAAGAGAGATTGAAGGCATAAAACAGCAAAAGCAAGAAGGCCTCCAACTTGTGAAGCAATACAGGGAAAAATACAGCATTTAAGACAAGATATTGGCCAGTATTAGGCAATTAGAAAGAGGGGTCGAACAGGCAGGTTCATTGCGACAGCAATAAAGCCTTTCAAACTTAAATGCCACCGCAGCTATTGTTGAAGCAAATGAAAACAAATTAGAGTTATAAAAATATAAATTGGTAAAATTGATGCTCCAGCAAGAGATACAAGATGCGAGTGGTGCATTAAGAGAAGTCATTAAGAAGCCACATAGGGAGTCAGATCACTCCCAGTGCCAACTAGAAATAGCGAGGCTAAAAAGTAAGTTAGGGGAGCAGCAGGCCCTGGTATCCGCAGTAACACGGGGAGCCATAACAGAGACAGCAGAAGGGGAAAAGGGGGAAACAGATTGGGATGAGGAAGGAAGTCAGTATAATCCCCAGGAGAGTGGTGTAGAATGGGATACCTTGGAGACACAAGAGCCAATCGTAGCCGTAGTAACCACTTCTTCACGATGTAATGCGCACGGCCACATCACCAGTAACCATACCGACTCACGGCCCATATCTGCCGTTTACGCCACGGCGTGTAGCCACTAGTTGGGGCCCATTAATGATGGGGACGACCCACTGGAAGTTAATAGGAGGTGGGCAAATTTCAGGAGGGGTCACCTCGAGTTGGAAGAGAGAGACTTAACACGAGTCCTCTTCTTGGCCTGTTCCACTCCCCTAAAAGATAATCTGCCAGACGCAGTCCTCCAGCCTGGTGCAGTGGCAGATGCTGTCATGACCGAGATCCTAAACCATTTAGGGATCCAAAACTTGAACTTAGTGGCTCTGCTTAATCAGACCAAGCAGCGTACAGAAGAGACCCCTGGAGCTTTCAGTAATCGCCTGTACAATATCTATCAACGTATGCAGAACCAGGCACCTGCAAATGCTACAGTAGGAAAGAATCGGCAACAATTTAAATCGATGTTCCTGACCCAATTCCACCCTTTAGTTAAAACCACCCTGGGCATAGCTATGAGGCCCAACAATCAGTGGACAGATATAGAGGCCAATGCTTAAATAGCCTGGGAGATGGTAAAAGACCAGTTAAAGGGAAAGTCACCACCAACTGCAAATAAACCAGTGTCAATGGTGGAGTGATCTCGAAACTATCCCTTTAAGGGACAGTGCTTTAATTGTAAAAGACTGCAACAGACCCAGACCAGCACTGAACCATGTTGCAACGCATAGATACCTCCCAAGGTATGAATCCAAGCCCTCTGGGAAAGATTAATGATTGGATAAATTGATAACCCTTATACAAACCCAAATTGCCACGGGGAGAATGCAAAATTATTTACTGGTGCACGTAATCGACATTGCACACTCATTAGAGAGACCCATTCAAGGATCCACCCTATGACAGGGTTCGGCCCCCCAAAGATTGGTCGGAAGTGGGGTGCCGATGTGATGGTAGCAGGAGACCAGTAGTCCTTGTTGTCTTAAAAGGAGGCAGGCAACAGATTATGCTTATCGATACTGGCTCAGCCGTTACCATCATCCACACCCCATTCCCTGAACACCATGCAGCGGCGGGCAAGAGTTATATGACCCTTAAAGAGTATAACGGTGATACAACCACCGCGTATACAGGGAAGGCCACTGAACTTCAGTTGGGAGGCCTCACCTATAAGGTCCCAGCACCTATGCTGATGACCACCCCCGACGGAAGGGGAATTTTAGGGACTGATGTGTTAGATTAGTATGGCTTGGTGATCGATTATAATTAGGACTGTGTTTGGATGGGATTAGGAGATAAGGCAGGAGTGATAGAAATTTCAGATGCTCACTCGGTTTTTGCTATTAAAAAGCCATCTGAGTATGACGCTCCAGGGAGTGAAAATGAAGCTGTGGCGAAATTAATTCGGAAACACCCAGCGATGTTTGCCACATGCAAGCATGACTGTGGAAAAATGGCAGGCGAGGAATCTACTGAGGGACCCCCCCACTCATTCACTAAATCCCAAGGGAGAGTCACCCTTACATCCGAGACACCATAAAATCCCTAGTCGAGCGGGGTGTTGTTAGGACAGGCACTTTCACGACCAATTCACCCACATGGCCGGTTAAAAAGCCTGATAGCAGCAGGTGACTGACTATTGATTACAGAAAGTTAAATTCTGTAACACCAGCCTGCTCACTGGTAGTAAGAGAAACTCCCACCATATTATCTCAAATTCCTACTGGTTCCAAGTACTTCTCGACCCTCGACATCGCCAATGGATTCTGGAGTATCCCTGTTAAAGGGGAAGACCAGTACAAATTTGCATTCACATTTGAGGACCAGAGCTACACCTGGACAAGCGTGCCTCAGAGGTTCCACAATGCCCCCACGATATTCCACAAAAGAAAGGCTGCAATTTTAAAAGACTTTTCCCGCCCTACCTGCTTGCTGCAGTACGTAGACAACCGACTGCTGGCAACCGACAGCATGGAGGAGCACCTGTCCCTTTTGCACGAACTTTTGACATTGTTGGCTCAGGCGGGACAGAAATGAATCCCCGTAAAGTTCAATTAGTAAAAGAAAGGGTCACCTTTCTAGGAGTGTCCATTTCTCCAGAGGGATCATCCCCCGACTCTCACAAGGTAGAGATAATACAGCAACTGCCATTACCCACTTCGAAAACAGCCCTACAATCATTCTTGGGTTTGGTGGAGTACCAAAGGAACTTTATCCCAGGCTTTGCAGAATGTGCAAAGCCCCTGTATGATTTAATAAAACTGCAGAGTGATGACATACGCCCGGTATGGACTGGTATCCACACCCAGTCCGTGGCTAAATTAAAAACTGCAGTGATACAGGCCGCATGTCTGATCCCTCCTAATCCCACGCAGCCCTTCCATTTGTAGGTCGGGGCCACAGAGCAAAGCCTCACTGCAGTTCTGTGCCAAATGCGAGCTGATCGACTATAGCCCATTGCATATGTGTCTCGAATCCTGCAGGGGGCAGAAAAGACATATGCCGCATACGAGCGCCACCTACTGGCCGTCTTCTGGTCGGTACATCACTTTACCTTTATTACTGGGTTACAGGCAACAATCCTGCACAGCGGACACACATCTCTGAAACTACTGATGAAACCTGGAGATTCGCAAGTTTCCTCACAGCGCCTCAGCAAATGGATATTGAAATTTATGGAAAGAGACATTGATACCATTTCCAAACCCACTACCTTGCAGCCACAATTTCTGATCTATGAGGGGGACCCACATGAATGTCCATTACCCCGATTAACTTTGAGATCCATCCTGTGCAGAAAGAACCGATACAGGATGCCCCAGATGTCTACATCGATGGGTCCTCATATCACATTGAAGGATCCCCTCACACCGGATACGCTGTGGTATTGCCAGAAAGAACCATCCAGCGAAGATGCAGCAGACAGTCTTCACAATATGCAGAAATCGCCGCACTTCGAACTGCTGTTATGGAGACCTCAGATAGACCCATGAATATTTGGTCTGATAGTGCCTATGCTATACACATCATGCTCGCCCTGCCCCTATACCACAAAAATGACTATTGTATGATAAATGCTAAGACCCTGGTCCATGGGCCCTGGTTACGCCTGCTCTGGTCATACCTTAAACAGCGATCCCAGCCCTGCTTCATAGGAAAGGTAGCAGCCCATCGAAAAGGGGTCCACATAGTGAGAGAAATTCCAGAGCAGACAGAGTAGCCAAGGACACTGCGATTGATGGGGAGATAGAGGATATAGTTGTTGAGCCCTGCAATGCTGTTAGCAAGGATCACCTAGATTTAAAATCCCTGCAGCAGCAATGCTGGTCATATGCTGTTGTAAGCACCTGGCACGAGGAAGGCAGACCCCTTCCTCAACCGACTAGTGCTCCCAATACCAGACTAGCCACTGCCCCTGACTCACATGAGCAGTTGCTGATGTTCAAAAGAAAGCCAAACGCCTGCCCGGCAGTGTGTGTTCCACCAGAGCTGGGTCAGGAACTGCTCTCCCTCCTTCACTCCCACCCCACAGCAGGGCACTATTCGGCCCTGGTAACCTTCTACAAGGTAGCATCCACAGCTTGGTGGCCTTCCATAAGGAAAACATTCGACCAATACGTGGCACGATGCCAACCGTGCTTGCAACACAATCCTCCCGCATGCGCGAACCGAGCCTTGCTCCAAAGTGTGCCCCCACCTCAAGGGCCATGGATTCACCTCCAGATAGACTGCATTGGGCCACTTCCACAGGCGCAAGGCAATTTTCAGCATGCCCTAGTGGTGGTGGATCAATTCACTAAATGGATCGAAGCATTCCCCTGCTGCTCCAACACTACAATCACGGCAGACAAAACACTATTGAATCATGTGTTTTGTAGGTGGGGAGTACCTGTACAAGTGGACAGCGATCAAGGTTCATTTTTTACCGGTAAAATTTTTACCTACCTGCAGGAAATGTTAGGGATAAAACACAAATTACATATTGCTCACCACCCCCAGTCACCTGGAGGGGTCGAAAGGGGGAACAGGACCCTCAAGTTAATGTTAAAAAATTGTGCGCGGACCACCCCACTCAATAGGCTAACATGCTGCCAATGTGCTTAATGGCAATGAGGTCCACACCTCATAGAACAATATGGGTCTCCCCATATCAGGCCATGACAGGGAGGCTCATGAGAACATCAGGACAGCTAACACTAACAGGGATGTGTCCCCTGACAATGAAAACTCACAAACATCATCAATCATCAGTGTGCTGTGAGAAGCAATGGTGCACTGAAGATACGGCAAGGGGAGTCTCCGCTGGAGATGTTATTGGACTGTTATTAAATACCCTACACCTTATGAGCTTGGGACCAAGACAGGCCACCCGCTTTTCTTCCTCTCCCCCTCAATGCTTACGATATATGAGGGGTCAATAAGGATATTTCCTCCTCAAGGTGGGGAGTTTGTAAGAATAAAGGTGTTTATTAATGATTAAAATTGATTATGTGTGTGTATAAATGTTAAAAGTGTAGATTAACGGAACGGCCTATTTGTGTTGAGATAAAATGGAAGCCCACAGATTGCCAGCATGGACTAAATTTTGTAAGAAACTAAATGAAAGCCCCACAGTGATGCTGCATGGCTTTTGTGTATTGGCCTCCAGACAGCCACATGTGTGAGCAGAGCCAATAAGGAGCTGCCCTGGAGCTAAGATCCAATCATGAGGCTTTCGGCGGGACAATGGACTTGAGGAATATAAAAAACGCAAGCCAGGAACTTTTCTCTCTCTTCTCTTCCTGCTGGACACACGGCAAAAGACCTCCTGTTGAAGACAAGCCAAATCAGCATGCCATGTGTTCAAACAAGTCAGCAAAAGGAATGTAACGTATATCGCTTTTTATTATAACCTCATTGTATCTCTGTTGTAACTAAGGTAGATCTATAGGCTATTTGACGACTGCTGTTAAATGCATGTGTGTGTTTTTAATAAACTGTGCCAATTGTTCTGAAAGAATTGTCTCACTGACAAATGTAAGCCCAGAGAGATTCAGAAATCCTACAATAGCCATATAAACTTGCTTGTACTTTCTGTCAATATTAATAAAACCAGCAAGGTGATTTATCTCTGGCCTCTGAACCTATATAATCTGTATTAATGTACTCAGTTAATCTAATATTGAGAGAAAAAAAAACAATTTTGTGATTCAGTAGAGAATATAATTTTTCACATATCCACCTCTCAATGGGCTCAATTTTTCCCAAGCCCATTTTCTGGCGTATTGCCTGAGTAACACTGGGTTTTCTAGGCCAGAAATGAGGCAGAAATATTTTGCCAAACTTTTTCCGATGTATAATTCGAATTTGGTGCCGCGCAGCATGTCCCGTTTCCTCGGGGGTGGAGCCTGCTGTCTGCGCCAAAAAACAATGCTGCACCTTCTGCGCATACGCGGAAAAAAATTCACGGTTTTGACGTCGTTCCAATGGACATGCATGTTCAGCACAGTTCGGATTTGGCAGTCGGCAATTTTTAAAGAGCCAGTTGTGTGTGTGAGAAGGAGTGCTGTGTGAGAGCATTGGAAAAATCACAGCTGGAGCAATACAAGATGCAACGCGGACCAAGGACCAAGAGTTTCTTGCTGGAAGAAGTGGAGGCACTAGTTACTGTGATTGAGAACAGATGGCAGGAGCTGGATACCAGCAGAGGTCACATAAAAGTTCCACCAAAAGAAAAGAAGAAATGCTGGAACCAAGTTGCAGAAGATTACTGCGCAATTGTGAACACCACAAGATCTGGAAGCCAGTGTAAAAAGAAATGGCAGGACCTTGGTCAAGTAGTTAGTGGAAGTAATATTTTCATTTATTCAATGCAATTGTAAATGTGACCAGCTGTATATATCCCACCCAGCAGAAAGACACCCTCTCTAAAAAGTTGCATTTTCATCTTTGCAGAGGAAAGTGGCCCACAACAGAAGGGAAAGAACTCGAATAGGAAGTGGCCTGACAAATCTGCACCTACTGACACCCTTGGAAGAGAGGTTTGCTGCTTTGATGGGTCCTACCTGGAGAAAAACAATCAGTACTGCACAAGCTGGGCCCACACTTGAGGGAGAGGGTAAGTCCTGCAAATTCATTGTGGCCCTACAAATCAACCTGTTGCCTGGCCTGCACTGTGTGAGCTTACTCATGCCACCCATCCTGCCCCCTCCTCTGCTGCTAACCATTTGTCTGTTCTGTTATATTTTGCAGAACTGGAGGCCAACCCTGACGATGCAGAAGAAGATTCAGACGAGGATGAGCCTGAAGAGGAGAACATCTTACAATTCAACCCTCTAGACCAAGAACATGGGGGCGAGGGGGAGTGGATTGAGCTGGATGAAGCTCCCACTGTTATACTGAATATGCAGGATGGCCACTCATGGAGGTGCCAGCCCCTTCCGTGACTAGTAGTTTGAATGTTGGTGGGACATTCCATGGTTTCACACCTTCCGAGGTTGCGGGTCCCAGTAGTGGGGTGCAGCGAAGCACACCCACGGCCCCACCGTCCCAGGCTGTGGGTTCCATTGGGGTGCAGCGAGGCACACCCAGGGCCCCACCATCCCAGGTTGCGGGTTCCAGTGGTGTGGTGCGAGCCACACCCATGGGGAGGAGGGGAAGGAGAGCTCGACCACGCTCTCCTGAGATGCAGGATGTAACAGATGTGGTTCAGATGGTGTCATTGAGTGCAGAGAGCATTGACCTTACCCGATCACTCCTGGACACCATCAGTGGGGCGAGTGATGAGGTAGCGGGACTGTCGGGAGAAGTAACAACACTCACCAGGACCATCAGTGAGGGAATAGTGACCATGAGGGAGGGAATGTAAGAAGTAGTGCAAACCACATCACTGGCCATGAGGGAGGGAATGTCAGAGGTAGTGCAAACCACATCACTGGCCATGAGGGAGGGAATGTCAGAGGTAGTGCAAACCACGACACTGGCATTGAGTGAGAGAATGTCAGAGGTAGTACTGGCCATTAGGGAGAGAATGTTGCAGTCCACTGAGACACTGTCAGGGTGCATGAGGGGGTGGCATGTTGGAGTTAGTTGCTGCAATAAGGGAACACGCCCAGACCCCGCGCCCATTGACAGAACCAACTGCCATTTCCACTCCAATCCCCAGACCAGCCGCTGAAGAGCCCAAAGCCGGGCTCTTCAACTTTCCGCCTGATACTGATGCTCCCACCCTTAAGAGGTGCGCAGTACCCGAGATGTTAGAAGGAATAAGCTTGGTACCAAGCCCAGAAACACTATGCCACCGCCTGCGGGCAGGGGTGGTGGTGTGTCCAAGACCGAGCGCAGCGGGCGGTCTTAGAATAAGGGGGATGAGAGATGGGTGCAGCCTTTCTTTGCTGCGGCTGTTGTTGTTATTGTTGTTATTGTTATTGTTACTGTTGTAACTGATCTCAAATTAAAAATTTTTTGTAAGTTATGTAAATTTATAAGTTTATAAGTGACCTTAAAGTTTTTAAGTGATCTTAAAGAGTGATATTAAAATAAAGTTTGATACGAGAATAATTTTATTAAAGTTAAGTACATTGTAAACTTTTGAATAAAATATATTTCACATTAAAACTGAATCGTGTTTTATTAACACAACACAACATTACAGAACAGCTCCAAGCAATAAACATGTCCATGTGGAATAGTTGTCACTGAGCAGTAAAGTGTTTATGGATGAGCTGCTGGTGCAAGGCTCGAGCAATCGTTAAAGAAGCACGATGGACCACCCTCCCACGCCGTCGTGCTCCGGCCTCAGGCACTTGCATGGTTTTCTCATCCTCGTCATCATCCTCCTCCTCTTCCTGCTCGTCACCTGCATCTTCCACATCATTATCATCAGCCACTCTCACCGCAGATGGGTCTTCCACTACCAGCTGCTGCTGCCTCATGATGGCTAAGTTATGCAGCATGCAGCACACAACAGTGAACTGACCGACAATCTCAGGGGAGTACAGCAAGTAGCCTCCAGAATGGTCCAGGCATCAGAAACGCATGTTTTAATATGCCAATGGTTCTCTCAATGATGCTGTGCGTCGCAATGTGCAACATGTTATATTGACGGTCAGCTTCCATCTGGGTTATGCGTAGGGGCGTCATGAGCCAGGTGAACATAATAAGAACATAAGAATTAAGAACAGGAGTAGGTCATCTAGCCTCTCGAGCCTGCTCCGCCATTCAATAAGATCATGGCTGATCTGGCCATGGAATCAGCTCCACTTACCCACTCACTCCCTGTAACCCTTAATTCCCTTATTGGTTAAAAATCTATCTATCTGTGATTTGAATACATTCAATGAGCTAGCCTCAGCTGCTTCCTTGGACAGAGAATTCCACAGATTCACAACCCTCTGGGAGAAGAAATTCCTTCTCAACTCAGTTTTAAATTGGCTCCCCCGTATTTTGAGGCTGTGCCCCCTAGTTCTAGTCTCCCCGACCAGTGGAAACAACCTATCTGCCTCTATCTTGTCTATCCCTTTCATTATTTTACATGTTTCTATAAGATCACCCCTCATCCTTCTGAACTCCAATGAGTAAAGACCCAGTCTACTCAATCAATCATCATAAGGTAACCCCCTCATCTCCGGAATCAGCCTAGTGAATCGGCTCTGTACCCCCTCCAAAGCTAGTATATCCTTCCTTAAGTAAGGTGACCAAAACTGCACGCAGTACTCCAGGTGCGGCCTCACCAATACACTATATAATTGCAGCAGGACCTCCCTGCTTTTGTACTCCAATCCCTCTCGCAATGAAGGCCAACATTCCATTTGCCTTCCTGATTACCTGCTGCACCTGCAAACTAACTTTTTGGGATTCATGCACAAGGACCCCCAAGTCCCTCTGCACCGCAGCATGTTTTAATTTCTCCCCATTCAAATAATATTCCCTTTTACTGTTTTTTTTCCCAAGGTGGATGACCTCACACTTTCCGACATTGTATTCCATCTGCCAAATCTTAGCCCATTCGCTTAACCTATCTAAATCTCTTTGCAGCCTCTCTGTGTCTTCTACACAACCCGCTTTCTCATTAATCTTTGTGTCATCTGCAAATTTTGTTACACTACTCTGTCCCCTCTTCCAGGTCATCTATGTATATTGTAAACAGTTGTGGTCCCAGCACCGATCCCTGTGGCACACCACTAACCACCAATTTCCAACCCGAAAAGGACCCATTTATCCTGACTCTCTGCTTTCTGTTAGCCAGCCAATTCTCTATCCATGCTAATACATTTCCTGTGACTCCGCGTACCTTTATCTTCTGCAGTAAACTTTTGTGTGGTACTTTATCGAATGCCTTTTGGAAATCTAAATACACCACATCCATCGGTACACCTCTATCCACCATGCTCGTTATATCCTCAAAGAATTCCAGTAAATTAGTTAAACATGATTTCCCCTTCATGAATCCATGCTGCGTCTGCTTGATTGCACTATTCCTATCTAGATGTCCCGTTATTTCTTCCTTAATGATAGCTTCAAGCATTTTCCCCACTACAGATGTTAAACTAACCGGCCTATAGTTACCTGCCTTTTGTCTGCCCCCTTTTTTAAACAGAGGCGTTACATTAGCTGCTTTCCAATCCGCTGGTACCTCCCCAGAGTCCAGAGAATTTTGGTAGATTATAACGAATGCATCTGCTATAACTTCCGCCATCTCTTTTAATACCCTGGGATGCATTTCATCAGGACCAGGGGACTTGTCTACCTTGAGTCCCATTAGCCTGTCCAGCACTACCCCCCTAGTGATAGTGATTGTCTCAAGGTCCTCCCTTCCCACATTCCTGTGACCAGCAATTTTTGGCATGGTTTTTGTGTCTTCCACTGTGAAGACTGAAGCAAAATAATTGTTTAAGATCTCAGCCATTTCCACATTTCCCATTATTAAATCCCCCTTCTCATCTTCTAAGGGACCAACATTTACTTTAGTCACTCTTTTCCGTTTTATATATCTGTAAAAGCTTTTACTATCTGTGGCAAGGCTGTACTCTTTTTCTCCCAGTTGCCAGCTCTGCCCTTCTGGCTGCTACTCAAATATGTCAGATATAATACTGTTGCATATGATGAATGCATCATGGGTGCTGCCAGGGTATCTTGCATCGACTTACATGATGCGATGCATGTCGTCACACATGAGCTGCACATTAATGGAGTGGAAGCCTTATCTATTGCTGTACATCTCGGAATCCTGCAAAGATGCTCGCAAGGCGATGTGGGTACAATCAATGCAGCCCTGTACCTTTGGGAAGCCAGCAATCCTTGAGAAGTCCACAGCCTTGTCATGATTGCTTGGGCGGTCATTGGGAACTTGATGAAGTCATTCCTCCACGCATACAGTGCAGCCGTGACCTGGCGAATGGAGACATGTGTTGCATGTTGAGAGATGGTGCACACATCTCCAGTTGCAGCTTGAAATGATCCGGAGGCATAGAATGAAAGTGCAGCTGTAACTTTCACTTCAACTGACAAAGCAGTTCTCCTGACGCTTCTCGGCTGCAGGTCTGATTTCACCAACTCACAGATCTCACGGACAACTTCTTTGCAGAAACGCAGCCTTCTGACACAGTCTGCATCACTCAGGTGCAGGTACGAACGCCTGTCTCGATATATCCGAGGTGGGTAAGGCCTCCTGCCCAGCACCCTACAGGCTCTGATGCTCCTGATGCGATGAGCTCTAATCAATTGTCTCCTACGTAGCACCATGATGCAGAAGGCTCACATAAGGTATGGCATTGTCAGTATTGCCCCCATACTTAAAGTTAAACTTTCAAAGAAGCTTAAAACGGCAGGAAAGCAGGCAGCACAGGTTCGTAGTTCTCTCTCTCCCCAAGGTCTGTTTGAATGGACTACACACAAAGATCTTGTGACCTCTCCTTTCTCCCCTCACCCCCCCCCCCCCCCCGAGTCTTGTGACCTCTCTCTCCCTCCCCCTCCCCAGGCTACAAGCTGTAAGATTGTCTCTCTCTCTCCCTCTGCCTCCCCGGGCTACAAGCCGTAAGATCGGCTATCTCTCCCTCCTCTCCTCTCTCCACACCTCCTCCCCCCACCCCCGCCCCCCCACGGCTTGTTTTTAGCTGAACCCCGAGCCGCTGTGTCCGGATGCAAGACCGATTCTGCCGGCCCAACCTACAACCCTCCAGGCCTTCTTCAAGACGTTCGCTGGTGGTGTGTGAGTGAGTAAAAAAAAGAGAAAACTTGTGTAATCCAACAAATTTACACTTCTACGTTGACAGGTTAAAAAAAAGTTGAACTTTATTATTGATTTTGACAGTGTTCTTGACTCCCTTTAAAAACAATGGCATCTTTTCAGGGCAGAATTGTGAATGTGCGTTGGTTTCTTAACTCATCAGAAGGATTTTTTGGGAGTGGCCAGAAATGCCAACATAATGGAGAAAACTGTTGGCCAAACTGCGAATAATTGAAAAAACCAGTGCAGACATGAGGGAACGCCCCCTCAGAGGTGAAAAAAAACTGGCTTAAAAAAATCGTAACTAAGTCCAGTTACAACACAAAAAAAAATACGACAAAAATTTAACTCAACACGCCAAAAAAAGCAGCCTACTCCAAAAAATCAGCGCAACTCACGGGGGAAAATTGAGCCCAATAGTCTGAGCACTGCATTTTATCCAAAGTAAAATAATATCTGACTCCATTTTAATGCTAATTTTCTCCTTTTCATGAGCAACGCCCTCCCAACCTCCATGTCGTGACCAAGAAGCCAGTAGTGGGTTTATAGTTTGCTACATGTCTTTCTTTGGATTCGACTTCCTTCTTCAGTTTGCCAAATTAATTACCTCGTAGGGTTTGTTTATTTTCACTAAATCTATAATAAAATAGGAAGCATTTAATGGAATTGGAATATATTTTCATAGCATTTGTTCCAAAGTTACAACACAAAGTCAATAATTCATATATTGCAAATAGGATAAACTCCTGGAATTATGAATTCATATGATTTAGATATGATAGAACTCTTAGTTAAAATCAACCACATATTTTAAAATACAAATTTGGAAATCATTCTTGGCTATATTAGAAGTCAAACACTTAAAACATTTGTAAACTATCCCTCTGCCACTTTAACGAAGGCACTAACCTGTTTATTTTAAATAGATTAATGCTTCCACTAAAATAGAAATCAGATGAATTCCATACAAATGCATTAAGTGTTTATTTGCAACTATTATTGGCAGTAATTTTTAAGCCATAATTGTCACAAAATATAATTGGTGAGTATCCTTGTTTATATTGAGAAACAACAATTAATAATATTATTACAAAAGCTAGAGGAGAGATTGGTTTCGGGCCTTCTGCAGGTGGTGTCCGATATCATTTGTATTTGTTCACTTTGAAATCTCATGTAGAATAAAATTGACAACATCCTTTGAGAGACCAGGCAAAGGGTTGAATTCTGCAGAATCGATGACAGAATTGACAGCGGAGGAGAAATGCACATTCTTAAAATTTCCTTTCTGAAAAATTTTAGCACCATGTCTATTAAACAAAACCAGGGCCATTTGGAAGCTTCGCAGGAGATACTGGCCACCTCGCTCTTCTTTCAGTTGTGAAATTTTTGAGGTCAGCAGATGTGCAATTTGATCAGAGACAGGGTTAGACTGCACCAGTTTCTTTTGCCCCGCATGTTTAAAAAATTCTTCCATTGTCTGTGCAATGTTGGTACATCCGTGCTCATCTTCATTTCTTGGATGCAACTCTGCAATTTCAACAGAGGAGATGACATCTTCTGAGATTGGGTGGTCTGAATCTGCTGAAGACAATATTAATTAACAGTCTTCATTTTTGTTAGGTTGCATTAACAACAATGAGTAGTGATATGTACAAGCGAAAAGCTTACTTAACATTATAATTACCATTGTTATCAACTTTACTTTATCATTTGATTAACCACATTAAAAGATACCAATGTAAAATAATTATGTTTATATTCAATGAAGACATTTTTTTTTTAAACTTCACAAATGACTTTAGCATTGGAATATAACTGTATGGAGAAATAGGAACTCATAGCACTCCATGATAAATGTTAAGAGTAAATGTCTTTTAAGGACCCGTGCCAAATCTGAATGGATTATTTAACATGCTATTTTAAAACATACACTCTTATCCCCATTTTTGAATTAATAAGGACTGCACTGAAATTTTTGATAACCAGGATGTATCACATTTCCTACCCATTAAAGTTCTTTACGAAAAAACTATTTTATCCCATCACAATATCTTCTGTTGAACTGACAAATCATACCAGTCTCTAGCCAGCATTATCATATAATCATCATCATAGGCAATCCCTCGAATCGAGGATGACTTGCTTCCACGTCAAAAAGTTCACAGGTGTTTCAATGATGGACCTAAAATTCCAGGGCCGAACTAAATCTTGAAGGGTGGAAGATGCCTGTGTTTGGATTTTTTTTTTAACGTGTGGTGGCCGTGAACACCAGTGAATATATGCACAACTGAGATAAATGACTAACTTGTCACCTACATGGATAAAATTATGAAATTTAGATTAATGGAAATAAAAATTCATATTCAAATGTCGCAGAAGGCAAGAAAACAGAAAAGCCTTTTGCAGTCTAATTTACTTAATCCCTTCTGGGAATGTTGCATAAGCTAATCAAGCAAAACTCCAGAATATCTATCCATTCTCACAGTTCTATTATTCAATGACGGCTGATACCTTTACCCAAAGTCAGCAGCATAGAAACCATTATGTTATATGAAGTATTTGATTATCACAACTTATAAGTATCCTGAGAATTTGAACATATACATTGCAAGTTGAAAAGTTGATAAAAATACTATTATTTACCATCATCTTTGGATTTTACTCATCAAACTCCAAGTAATTGCAATTTTACAGCTTGCACTGGACAGCAGCTGGATGTTAGTCAGTGAATAAGTTAAGTTGCTTAGTAAACACTATAGTGCTAAAAATGTTTCATATGGATATGCTGAAAATGTAAATGCACTCTCACTGCGGACTTCGATTTAATGAATGCAGTAAATGTATGAGTAACAGTTAAACGCCCCATAAAAACTTGGTGATCCATTGACTTAGTGGATTAGTGTGTTAATGAACGACCTTGGCTTAGTAGCATTTGTACTGTCCTCCATGATTTACCAAACCCGAGTTTCTACTCACAGGCTTCAATATGAGAGAAAATAAGCATATGTATGTAATCATTAATTATATGCTGCTACGTCTCAGGGAGAGATTGAAAAAAAATCAATGGACAATCCATTTTCTGCTCATACATGCTCATATGGCTCAAAAATAACATTGATAGAGACCAAAGAATTGACCAGTTCCCTGTGGAAATAGCATGGTGCATGGGGCAGAGAATTAGAACTGTAATGCTAACCTGGTGGGGTGTGTTCATGTGCTGCATTACAGAATGGTAGATTAAGTATCTGTACCTGGCATTCACCAATATTGGGTATAGTTTCAGGGTGTTAACAGGATGCAAAATGCTTCCTGACCCAAACCTCTGTAAAGCAAGTAGAGCAAAGCAGATCTTTTACTGACAGAATGCTCGCATGCCGAATTGCATGTTCAGTTTATTCCTTGTTTATTTCTATGAAATAAACAAGGAAAATAATATTTGCAATGTTTCAATTCATTGTATGTTTGGTCCTTGATTTTGCTGCAATGAATATTCAGTTACGTTTGAGCTTTAAAGTCACTGTGGAACCATCTCATCAGAAGTAGTAATTATATCTATCTTTTCTATACTGGGTCTTTTCTGTAGTGTTCCAAATATATTGCTGTACTGAGCAACATGTTACACTGTAAATGGAAAAAGTGGACATAATGACAGACTTTCCTTTTAGTACACCTCTAGTGTTACGGTGTCACTTAGATTACTCCCTATAATCAAAATAATTAACTGCCAAAAAACTCTCAGCCTCTGTACAAATATAAGCATCCAGCCTACTGTTGCGCACACATTATTCATGGCTTGAATCTTGAAAGCTAGAAGCAATGAATAATATACAATACACTGGGGGAATCACAACTGCATTAATATTTCATTCTATCAAGAGGAATGGCTTACTTTTTGTTCAAAGAGGAGAACTGTCTGGCAAGGCAAATGTACTCTTTATGATTGGGAAAAGATTGATGTTGTCAAAAATCAACACTTTAAGCTGAAAATAAATAAATAGTTTTTTGTTTATAGTCTACCCAAGTTCAATGTGACAACTGTGAGAACAATTTTAAGATTGAGTGGCTTTCCCCCCTCCCCTAGTTTTATCCTTTGATCACAAAGTGGTCTTTGATACACACCAATGGAAAAAAACCACCGCTTTCAGATGTCAAATTAACAAAAGGCAGTAATTGAATTATTACTTCTTGGGCTCGACTTTCCACTTAGATCGCTAGGGCCCAAAAAATGGGTGATGTTCCAACCTTAGCGATGCTTCAGCTTTCAGATCGCTGGAAGATCGGCCATTTTTCTGATCGCTACTTTCAGCTTTTTTTGGGAGGCGATAGCTCAACAATGTGAAATGGGCCTTAGCGATGTGGAAGGCAAGGCTTCCCTAGCAACGGCACATGCGTTTTTTTTTCCAAAGAAGTTTCCCTGCGATTCGGGAGATCATGGGTCATCTGGGCGTGCGCAGAAGGCAAAGGGAGGGAGAGAGAGAGAGAGAGAGAAGAGATTGGAGAGACAGACAGGAGGGAGAGCTAGGGAGAGACTATAATAGTGAGAGAGATTTTGATACGTCAAACTTGGAAGAGTTGGAGAGTGGCCATGATGTTGAGGGGAGGAGGCAGGCCAAACTCTTCTCCGACGAGGCCAACGAGGTCCTCGTCCAGGAGGTGCACTCGCGGTGGGCCCAATTAACCCGGGTGGGCGTGGGAAACCTGCACCCCGGGCCTACAGGAAGATTTGGGGCGAGATCGCCAACGTGGTCTCGTCGGCGTTCCACGATGCGAGGGGGTCAGACCAGTGCCGCAAGCGCTGGAAAAGCCTAATTGCTTCGGCAAGAGTAAGTATTAAATATATTTTAAATTGTAATGATCCACATAATATGTAAATCTCCCAGATTGAAATTAAGCTGGTTATTCTTGCATGGATTCCCTGCTAAGATCTGGACAAGGCTCGGAACCTGCGCCCTTTTTAAGTCTAATTTTGGCACCGTCTCCTTTTGGGTTACGTTGGTGGATGGGGCATGACTGAGCACTGAGTGGTCCAGTCACCTTTACCCAGACTGTGACTCTCTCCGACTGTTGTCACTTACACAGTGAGCCAGCCTGGACTGGAGGAGAGCTGCCCTTGCTCACTGTCTGCCCTGGGACACTTTGGGACATTAGCTCCTGTCATTGCCGAGCTCACCAGCGGGCCTGATTACCTCCCCAACCCCGCTGGGGGCTCTCACGGCGATTGTAGTCGAGATGTTTTGTGTCAAGCATTCGATCCTAAACACGATCTTAGGAAATATTTTATCTGAACGTAGATATTATAACCATGCATCAATTGTGGATACAAACCGTATTAGCATATAACGTTGGAACCTGCTGTTTTTCCATGATATTACCGAGTCAATTTGCTTATGCCATGCTCTTGACATGTTTGCAGAGAAAGATCAACTTGTCAGATCACAAACGCCAGAGGTTTTATCTAAGAATCGTTCCGAGCAGAGGTGCACCGGAGGAGGCCCTGCTCAACTACAGCTGCTCAGCGACCTTGAGGAGCGTGCAGCATCACTTGTGGGCACCCACAGTCACTCGGCCACCACCCGTACTGGTGCAGATCCCTCCCTTGCGTCACGTGAGTAATGTGTAAAACAATGTTAATTCAAAGTAATGTAATGACATTTCATTATAATATACGAATGATGTCATGTTATGCATGCAGCTTCTGTGCTACTCTCAGGTTAACAACAGCAGAACATAAGAAATAGGAGCAGGAGTAGGCCATCTGGCCCCTCGAGCCTGCTCTGCCATTTTATAAGCTCATGGCTGATCTGATGTAGGGCTAAGCTCCACTTCCCCGCCTGCTCCCCATAAACCTTCACTCCCTTATCATTCAGAAGTCTGTCTATCTCCATCTCAAATAAAGTCACTGATCCACAGCTCTCTGGGGCAGTGAATTCCACATAGATGTACTACCATATGTACTACCATATGATGCATTAATATGTAACGTCTCTCGGTCACATTTATTGTAGTAGTGCTGCTCCTCCTATGTATGCCAGCGCAGTGCAAGAATCCTGTGTACCCTTCAGTTCTAATAAGTTCGGCCTTTTGGCTAAGATCATGCGTAACTGACCTGACAGGGGAGTAACCATGACCAGAAAGTGGTTCTCCCTGGATCAGGAAGGTGGTTCTCCTATGCTTTTTGGAAATAGGAGGTGTGTGGGGGGCACACATCCACCTCCATGGCACGAACCTGGTATTGCAGTACTTCCAGGAACAGTGCTTTGGCTCTAGGCCTTTTGGCTAAGAGCATTGGCGCAGAGTGATCCTTGAATGGGCCCAAGGTGACCTCTGGCGTTTGTGATCTGACAAGTTGATCTGACAAAGAATTGGAAAGATTGGCAACGAATAAAACATTTAAAAAAAATGTTTTTTAAATTGTGTTTTGCAGGTCGCCCAACTCAACAGGCGCAAAGGGAGGCTGCACCTGTCCCCTTACAGGTGATCATCACCACGGGTGCCGAGGAGGAGACCACTGAGTCAGAGGAGGAGATGGAAGTCACCGAGGAGGATGCCCCTTGCATCCCAGCATCTTTGACGGATGAAGTAGCAGGCCCAAGCGGCTTGCAGCAGGCGACCCCCAAGTCATCCCATAGTGTCTACGCCGACCCCACGAAGGTTGAGTGAGCGAGGTTGGCACGCACTGTGAAGGGCAGGTCCAAAGGAGGACATGGTTGCACTGTGCTGGGAGAGCATCGACCTAAGTCGAGAACTCCTCCAGGCATTGGTGGGTTGACCGGGAACATTGGCACAATGTCCGCTCGCATATCAGAGAGTATGGAGTACATGATTGTGGCAATGGGCCAACAGACCGCCGCCATCCATGCCTTGCGGTCATGCCTTGCGATAGTGTCAGGAGACGGCACTGCACTCAAAGGTGCCAAGCCACCAACCACCAGTGCAGATGCGAGTCAGGAGGAAGAACTTCCTTCTGACTCGGAAGACGTTTCTTCCGAAACATCTTCTCCTCCTCCACCCCCTGAGAGGATTCTGCCACCGTCATCACCCGTACAGCACCAGGCCTTGAGGTCGCCTACTGCAAGTCGTCCTGGTCCAGTTACCCGATTACAACGGGGGGCTAAGATACGGGGGAGGGGGGTGGGTATATTAGGATCTGGAGGGAAGTGTGGCTGCGGGGGTGGGGGGGGGGGTGTTATTGTTATTGTGGGTATAATGATGGAATCAATTATTAAGGATGTTATAGCAGCGCATTTGGAAAGAGGTGACATGATAGGTCCAAGTCAGCATGGATTTGTGAAAGGGAAATCATGCTTGACAAATCTTCTGGAATTTTTTGAGGATGTTTCCAGTATAGTGGACAAGGGAGAACCAGTTGATGTGGTGTATTTGGACTTTCAGAAGGCTTTCGACAAGGTCCCACACAAGAGATTAATGTGCAAAGTTAAAGCACATGGGATTGGGGGTAGTGTGCTGACATGGATTGAGAACTGGTTGTCAGACAGGAAGCAAAGAGTAGGAGTAAATGGGTACTTTTCAGAATGGCAGGCAGTGACTAGTGGGGTACCGCAAGGTTCTGTGCTGGGGCCCCAGCTGTTTACATTGTACATTAATGATTTAGATGAGGGGATTAAATGTAGTATCTCCAAATTTGCGGATGACACTAAGTTGGGTGGCAGTGTGAGCTGCGAGGAGGATGCTATGAGGCTGCAGAGTGACTTGGATTGGTTAGGTGAGTGGGCAAATGCATGGCAGATGAAATATAATGTGGATAAATGTGAGGTTATCCACTTTGGTGGTAAAAACAGAGAGACAGACTATTATCTGAATGGTGACAGATTAGGAAAATGGGAGGTGCAACGAGACCTGGGTGTCATGGTACATCAGTCATTGAAGGTTGGCATGCAGGTACAGCAGGCGGTTAAGAAAGCAAATGGCATGTTGGCCTTCATAGCGAGGGGATTTGAGTACAGGGGCAGGGAGGTGTTACTACAGTTGTACAGGGCCTTGGTGAGGCCACACCTGGAGTATTGTGTACAGTTTTGGTCTCCTAACTTGAGGAAGGACATTCTTGCTATTGAGGGAGTGCAGCGAAGGTTCACCAGACTGATTCCCGGGATGGCGGGATTGACATATCAAGAAAGACTGGATCAACTGGGCTTGTATTCACTGGAGTTCAGAAGAATGAGAGGGGATCTCATAGAAACGTTTAAAATTCTGATGGGTTTAGACAGGTTAGATGCAGGAAGAATGTTCCCAATGTTGGGGAAGTCCAGAACCAGGGGTCACAGTCTCAGGACAAGGGATAAGCCATTTAGGATCGAGATGAGGAGAAACTTCTTCACCCAGAGAGTGGTGAACCTGTGGAATTCTCTACCACAGAAAGTTGTTGAGGCCAATTCACTGAATATATTCAAAAAGGAGTTAGATGTAGTCCTTACTACTAGGGGGATCAAGGGGTATGGCGAGAAAGCAGGAATGGGGTACTGAAGTTGCATGTTCAGCCATGAACTCATTGAATGGCGGTGCAGGCTCGAAGGGCCGAATGGCCTATTCCTGCAACTATTTTCTATGTTTCTATGTTTCTTATGTATTTTAAATTTATTGTTGGGTGACTGTTGGGGGTGGGGGGGGGGGGGATGTTATTCTTACAGTTAAAAAAAATTAAATTGTTAAATTATTAAAATATTTTATTGCATTTTACAATTGTTGTGCAGTGTCTTCTAATAATATAAGGTAAGGTAAAACATGAATACAATTGTTGGAAAACAACAGCCAGGCCAGGTCAGGCAAGGATGAAACTTAACGCAACTGTAACTGTTGCCTTTCTGTAACTGTAACTGTAACTGTCACCAATGTAAGTTCATGCAAAGTGTCATTTATGAGCTGCTGACGCAAGAGTTTTGTAGCTGCGTAACTCCCGCGGGTCTTTTCCAGTCTTGCGGGAGGGGGGGGGGGGGGGGGGTGGTGAGGGCATGGGTTCATCGGTTGGCTGATTGTCCTCCCCGAGGTCCTCGTCATCCTCCTCCTTCTCGTCTTCCTCTTGCCTTCTCTCCTGAGGTGGACTGGCAGCCCTACCTGGCATTTGTTGTCCTCTCCTTATAACTAGGTTATGCAACTGTCATGTATTCAACCAGCATTGTAACCCATGTATAATCTGACCAAAGTTGTACACTGTGAGAACAATGACCAGTAGGTGGTGAACTTGTGGGAGACACTCCTAACCTGGATCTTCAGATATAAAAGGGCAAGCTCCACCCACTTCCATCACTTGAGTGCTATGGAATAAAGGACAGGTCACAGACTGACCTTCTCTCAAGCATGGGCCTCATGTGCATTTATACTGTATAGTAAGGACGTATCAATGGCGACGAGAAACTGGGATTTAAACCACGCGAGCATGGCCACTAGCAGAACAGACGAGAGGTACTGTGTTAAGGAATGGTTGGGACAGAGATTCAACATTGTTAAAGCAGCACACAGTTCTCCAGGCAGGCAGACAAGGGCAATCGGGCATGCCCCAACATGTAGTCGAACCCAGAGGGGGAGTTCGACAGAGTCAATGGCAAGCTGAACAGCGATTCACGCCATTGCAAGGGACAATGCGGCCAGTAATGGGGCCATCAACACCTGTTAATGGCGCACTCAAGGACAATTACAGGGGCAGTCAGGGACGATCGACTGGCAAGGGACCTTTTGTTTCAAACAGCAGCTCATGTTGGAGGCGTGGAGGCACACACTCAGCCAGAGTTTGCAGAGATGAGCAAAATACCTGCAGAAATTGCAGAAATGAACGCTGGGGGAAATCGCTGGGAGCTGAAGTTCAGCGAGTTCATGTGGAGCACGTATACAGTTCATACACCAGGACATCAACGATAATGATGAAAGTGCTCCTCAATGGCATCCCAGTATCAATGGAGCTAGACACGGGGGCCAGCCAGTCCCTGATGGGTAGCAAACAGTTTGAAAAGTTGTAGGCGTCCAAGGCCAGGAGGCCAAAATTATCGCCGATTGATGCACAGCTACGGACATACACAAAGGAGATCATTCCGGTGCTAGGCAGCGCCACGGTAGTCGTGACCCACAAAGATTCGGAGAACAGGTTATCACTCTGGGTTGTCCCGGGGGACGGTCCCGCACTACTGGGGAGGAGTTGGCTTGCTGTCATGAACTGGAAATGGGGCGATGTCAATGCAATTTCCTCTGTGGAGCGAGTATCATCCTCACAGATCCTGGACAAATTTGACTCATTATTTCAACCCGGCATTGGCACTTTCATGGGGGTCAAGGTAGTGATTCACATAAACCCAGACGCCAGGCCAGTACACCACAAGGCCAGAGCGGTGCCGTACGTGATGCGGGAAAAGATAGAAGGCGAATTGGACAGCCTGCTGAAGGAAGGCATCATCTCGCCAGTCGAATTCAGTGACTGGGCGAGCCCGATTGTGCCGGTGCTCGAGGCGGATGGGTCGGTCAGGATATGTGGCGATTACAAGGCCACCATCAATCAGGTATCACTCCAAGACCAGTACCCGCTACCGAGAGCGGAGGACCTCTTTGCGACGCTATCCGGTGGCAAACTTTTTTCAAAATTGGACCTGACCTCAGCTTATATGACCCAGGAGCTGGCGAGTGAGTTGAAGAAGCTGACCACCATCACGACACACAAGGGGTTGTTTGAGTACAACAGATGTCCGTTCGGGATTCGCTCAGCCGCCCCGATCTTCCAAAGAAATATGGAAAGCCTCCTCAAGTCGATTCCAGGGACGGTGGTTTTTCAGGACGATATCCTCATCACGGGTTACGATACTGAAGAACACCTCCACAACCTGGAGAAGGTGCTACGCAGACTGGACCGGGTAGGGCTGCGACTGAAAAAGACGAAGTGCGTCTTCCTAGCTCCAGAGGTAGAATTCCTGGGGATGAGGGTAGCAGCAGACGGGATCAGCCCTACTGCATCCAAGACGGAAGCGATCCAGAGAGCACCCAGACCCCGTAACATGACAGAGCTGCGTTCGTTCCTGGGGCTCCTGAACTATTTTGGTAACTTTCTTCCCAAATTGAGCATGCTGCTAGAGCCGCTACACGTGCTCCTACGCAAAGGTCGCGAATGGGTCTGGGGGGACAGCCAGGAAAGGGCTTTTAATAGAGCACACAATTTATTATGTTCCAACAATCTGTTAACGCTAAATGACCCATGTAAGAAACTTGTGTTAACGTGCGATGCGTCATCCTATGGTGTCGGGTGTGTGTTGCAGCATGTCAATGCCAAGGGTTAGTTACAGCCAGTAGCTTATGCCTCCAGAAGTCTGTCCCAGGCAGAAAGGGGCTACGGGATGGTAGAAAAGGAGGCGCTCGCATGTGTATATGCGGTAAAGAAAATGCACCAGTACCTGTTTGGCAGGAAATTTGAGCTGGAGACAGATCACAAACCCCGAAAGTCCCTTTTGGCTGACAACAAGGCCATAAATCCAAACGCATCGGCCCGCATACAGAGGTGGGCACTCACGTTAGCCACCTATGACTACACAACTCGGCACAGACTGGGCACCGAAAACTGCGCCGATGCACTCAGCAGGCTCCCACTAGCCACCACTGAGGGGGCTACCGAGCATGGTGCTGAGATGGTCATGGCTGTTGAAGCTTTCGGAAGCGAAGGCTCACCCGTGACAGCCCGTCAGATTAAAGTCTGGACAAATAGAGACCCGCTATTGTCTCTAGTCAAGAAATGTGTCCTGGATGGGGACTGGGCAGCCACGCACAGGGCATGCCCTGAGGAATTTAAACCATTTAACAGGCGCAGGGATGAACTCTCGATTCAGGCCGATTGCTTACTGTGGGGAAACCGCGTAGTCATGCCCCAGATGGGCAGAGAGGTGTTCATCAGAGAACTCCACCATGAGCACCCGGGCATTGTCACGATGAAGGCAATTGCCAGGTTACACGTTTGGTGGCCAGGGATAGACGCAGATCTGGAACTTTGTGTTCGCAGGTAATGCGCCCAGGGAAGCCCCCCTTAGCCCCTGGCCCGCCAAGCCTTGGTCACGCATCCATGTGGACTACACAGGTCCTTTCATGGGAAAAATGTTTTTGGTTGTAGTGGACGCCTACTCCAAATGGATCGAGTGTGACATTTTAAATTCAAGCACATCCTCTGCCACGGTAGAAAGTCTACGAACAATGTTCGCCACCCACGGTCTACCGGACATCTTGGTCAGCGACAATGGCCCGTGCTTCACAAGCACTGAATTCCAGGACTTCATGGCAGGCAATGGAATTAACCATGTCAGAACGGCACCTTTCAAGCCGGCCTCAAACGGCCAGGCGGAACGAGCAGTGCAGACAATCAAACAGGGGATGCTCATAATCTAAGGGGGTTCCCTACAACGCCGCTTATCACGCCTCCTGTTGGCCTACAGATCCTGACCACATTCGCTCACAGGGGTTCCACCCGCAGAGCTGCTAATGAAAAGGACGCTCAAAATCCCGTTATCCCTTGTACACCCCACCATGAAAGAAATTGTCGAGAGCAGGCGTCAGTCACAATATGACTACCATGATAAGAATGCGAGGGCGCGATGTATTGATGTAAATTACCCTGTTTTTGTCCTCAACTACGCTGCAGGGCCCAAATGGCTCGCAGGCACTATGGTTGCCAAAGAGAGAAATAGGATTCTGGTAGTTAAACTTACCAATGGACAAATCTGCCGCAAACACGTGGATCAAACAAAAAGGAGGTTCAGCAAACCCATAGAAGATGCAGAGGAAGAACACGATGTAGAGTTCACTCCTCCACAGGTGACCGAACACAGGAACCAAAGGGAGGAGAGCCAAGTCACTGTGGGCAGACCGGACAGGCCTGAGGCACCGCAAACAGCAGACACTCAGGCCAGCGCCCAACAACCGGAGCCCCAACTCAGGCGCTCTACAAGAGAGCGTAAACCACCAGAGAGACTTAACCTGTGATCCCAATAAGACTTTGGGAGAGAGGTGATGTCATGTATTCAACCAGCATTGTAACCCATGTATAATCTGACCTAAGTTGTACACTGTGAGAACAATGACCACTAGGTGGTGAACTTGTGTGAGACACTCCTAACCTGGACCTTCAGATATAAAAGGGCAAGCTCCACCCACTTCCATCACTTGAGTGCTATGGAATAAAGGACAGGTCACAGATTGACCTTCTCTCAAGCATTGGCCTCGTGTCCATTTATACTGTATAGTAAGGACGTATCAGCAACAATAAACATAGTGACCTGATCAGGGTGGTATTGTAGGCTGCCTCATCCAGGCATCTGAAGTGCTGCTTCAGCACTCCAATTGTCTTTTCGATAATATTGCATGTAGCTATATGGCTTTCGTTGTAGCGCTTCTCAGCTTCCGTCTGGGGCTTACGCAGGGGTCGTCATGAGCCAGCTGTCAAGGCCATATCCTTTGTCCCCCAGTATCCAACCAAGACCTTGTGGCTGACTGTTAAATAGGTCAGAGACAATGCTCTCACGCAAGATTTGCGCATCATGGATGCTGCCTGGAAAATTTACTGCCATGATTATTTGGTTGTGGTCGACAACGAGCTGCACATTCAGGAAGTGGAATCCCTTATGAAACAGTAAAGGTGCTCTCAGGGCGATGTGCGTACAGTCTGTGGTGTCCTTACACCTCACTATAGAATCACACGAGGCATGTACTGCAGACAAAGTCACTACGTGACCTGAACCTTTATCCCCAGGACCAAGAATTGCTGACCCTGCGTGGGACCTCCCTTTATATACCTGGATGACCAGTTGAGGAGTGTCTCCCACAAGTTCACCTCCTGTGGTCAAGGTATGCATTACTCAGGTATATACAGTTTACATAAAGGTTACAGTTTTGTGAAGGTTACAAACATGACATCACCTCTCCCCAACGTCTTTGGGTCAAAGATTGAGTCTTTCAGGCGGTCGACGCTCTCTCGTGGAGCGCCGCAGTTGGGGCTCTGGTGGTTGAGCCTTGGCATGCGTCTCTGTCGCCTGAGGTGATTCCGGCCTGTCCGGGCTGGCCGCAGGGACTGTGCATGCTGGTGAATGTTCTTGTTGCTCGTTCACTGGCAGTGGTGTGGGTGATATCTCATGATCTTCCTCAGGTTCCTCAGTGTCCATGCTAAACCTTTTCTTTACTTGGTCCAGATGTTTGCGGCATATCTGCCCATTGTTAAGTCTGACCACTATGACCTTATTCCCCTCTTTGCCAATTACAGTACCTTCAAGCCACTTGGGTCCCAAAGCATGATTGAGAACGAATACAGGGTCATCGATTTCTATGCATCGCCCCGAGTTGCGATCATAGCACTCGATTCGGGACTGGCGTTTGCCCTCAACAATGTCTGACAGGGCTGGATGAATAAGGGACGGCTGTGTTTTAAGCGTGCGTTTCATGAGTAGTTCCGCGGGCGGGACTCCCGTGAGCGAATGCGGGAGGGACCTATAGGCCAGCAGGAGGCGCGATAGGCGGTACTGAAGGGAGGGTCCTTGAATCCGGAGCATGCCCTGTTTTGAGATTTGAACTGCATGTTCCGCCTGGCCATTGGAAGCCGGCTTGAACGGTGCTGACCTGATGTGTTTGATACCATTACCCGACATAAACTCCTAGAATTCATAGCTAGTGAAACACGGGCCGTTGTCGCTAACCAGGATGTCCGGCAAGCCGTGGGTCGTAAAGACCGTACGCAGACTTTCCACGGTGGTGGATGTCGTGCACGAATTCAATATGATGCACTTGATCCATTTCGAGCACGCATCAACAACAATCAGGAACATTTTTCCCATGAATGGGCCCACGTAATCTACGTGAATATGTGACCATGGCCTGGTGGACCAGGGCCACGGGCTGAGTGGGGCCTCCCTGTGGGCATTTCCCAGTTGAGCACACGTCGTGCACCAGCGAACCCAGTGTTCCAGGTCTGAGTCAATTCCCGGCCACCATACATGTGACCAGGCAATGGCCTTCATTAGCACGATGCCTAGGTGCTCGCTGTGGAGTTCCTTAATGAATGCTTTGCTTCCTTTCTGGGGCATGACTACCCAGCTGCCCCATAGCAGGCAGTCAGCTTGGATGGAGAGCTTGTCCATCCGACTGTGAAACGGCCTGACCTCCTCGGGGCACGCTCTGTGTGCGGGCGCCCAATCTCGATTCGGGACTGGCGTTTGCCCTCAACAATGTCTGACAGGGCTGGATGAATAAGGGACGGCCGTGTTTTAAGCGTGCGTTTCATGAGTAGTTCCGCGGGCGGGACTCCCGTGAGCGAATGCGGGAGGGACCTATAGGCCAGCAGGAGGCGCGATAGGCGGTACTGAAGGGAGGGTCCTTGAATCCGGAGCATGCCCTGTTTTGAGATTTGAACTGCATGTTCCGCCTGGCCATTGGAAGCCGGCTTGAACGGTGCTGACCTGATGTGTTTGATACCATTACCCGACATAAACTCCTAGGGATAGGAGGGAATCTCTGTTGGTCCAGATTTTGATCTGGTGGGCTGTGATGGGGGAGCTTGCGGTGTCGAAAGCCTCAACGACCATGACCATCTCCACGCTTTTCTCCGATGCCCCCTCGGTGGTCGCCAGTGGGAGCCTGCTGAGCGCGTCAGCGCAATTTTCGATGCCTGGCCGGTGCCGTATGGTGTAGTCATACGCAGCCAGCGTGAGGGCCCATCGCTGTATGCGAGCTGACACATTGGCATTGACAGCCTTGCTGACGGACAACAGGGCTGTTAACGGCTTGTAGTCCATTTCTAACCTTCTGCCGAAAAGGTACTGGTACATCTTTTTCACCCCATAGACACATGCGAGTGCTTCCTTTTCAACCATCCCATATCCCCGTTCTGCCTGGGAGAGCGACCTGGAGGCATAAGCCACAGGTTGGAGTTGGCCCTCATCATTACTCTGCTGCAACACGCACCCAACCCCATAGGATGATGCATCACACGTTAAAACCAGTTTCCTACAGGGGTTGTATAAGGTCAAAAGCTTGATAGAACAAAGCAGATTCCGCGCCCGATTGAAAGCCCATTCTTGACAGTCCCCCCAAAACCATTCACAACCCTTACGCAGGAGCACGTGTAGTGGCTGCAACAATGTGCTTAAGTTTGGCAGAATGTACCCGAAGTAGTTCAATAGTCCCAGAAATGACCACAACTCTGATGTGTTGCCGGGCCTGGGCACACGACAGATCGCCTCCATTTTGGATTCGGTAGGCCGGATCCCGGCTGCGGCAACCCTCCTGCCCAGAAACTCGAACTCTGTGGCCAAAAACACACACTTGGACTTCTTTAGTCGCAAGCCTACCCGTTCCAGTTGGCCTAGCACCTCCTCCAGGTTGTGGAGGTGTTCCTTGGTGTCTCGACCCGTGATTAGGATGTCATCTTGGAATACGATTGTTCCAGGGATAGATTTAAGCAAGCTTTCCATGTTCCTCTGGAAGATAGCGGCCGCTGAATGAATGCCAAACGGAACCTGTTGTATACGAATAGCCCCTTGTGCATAGTGATGGCGGTCAAAAGTTTGGATTCTTCAGCCAGTTCCTGAGTCATGTCAGCTGAAGTGAGGTCCAACTTGGTGAACAGCTTGCCACCTGCCAGCGCGGCAAAAAGATCCTCCGCTTTTGGAAGCGGGTATTGATCCTGTAGTCACACTCGGTTGATGGTGGCCTTGTAGTCGCCACAAATCCTGACCGATCCATCCGCTTTAAGGACAGGAACGATGGGGCTTGCCCAGTCACTGAATTCAACAGCCGAAATTATGCCCTCTCTTAGCAGACTGTCCAACTCACTGTCAATTTTCTCACGCATCACATACGGCACGGCGCTGGCTTTGTGGTGCACTGGTCTGGTGTCCAGGGTGATGCGTGTCACTACTTTGGTGCCCTTAAAAGTCCCGACACCTGGTTGAAAAAGGGGCTCGAATTTCTGCAGGACCTGTGAGCATGAACTTCGCTCCACAGATGAAATGGCGTGCACATCCCCCCATTTCCAGTTCATCTTGGCTAACCAGCTCCTCCCCAAGAGCGCAGGACCATTCTCCGGGACAATCCAGTGTGGCAGCCGGTTCTCTGATCCATTGTGTGTGACCACCAAGTTTGCACTGCCTAGTACTGGGATGATCTCTCTAGTGTATGTCTGTAACTGCGTGTCAATGCATTCCAGTTTGGGCCTGTTAGCTTTAAGTGGCCATAGTTTTTCAAATTATTGGGCACTCATAAGTGACTGGCTTGCTCCTGTGTCCAGCTCCATGCGTACCGGGATGCCATTTAATAGAACTTTCATCATCATAGGTGGCGTTTCGTTTTACGAGTTGTGGACGTCTGCCACATGAACCCTCTGGACTTCAGCATCCATAGCTTTACCCCAGGCATCACCCTGCCTTGCAGACCCCTCGTCTGGTTCCTCTGCCTTGTAAACTAGCCTCGCTACGAGCTTTCTGCACATTCTGGCCAGATGTCCACTGAAGTTACAGTTTCTGCAGATAAATTGCTGAAACCTACATGTTCTCACAGCATGTTTGCCACTGCACCTCCAGCATGAGCTGAGATTGTTGTGAACAAACGAACTGTTGACAGGCATTCCTCTCTGATTGTCTCTTTGATTTCTCCTGAGCACTCTGTTGCTAAGTGTCAATGGTCCCATCCCGGGACGCATTGTCCCTTGTGGTGGCGTGAATTGCCGATCCCCCTGCCATTGTCTCTGTTGCTGGCCCACCCTAGAGCCTGTTGCTGCCTGGCCGGTGTCGAATTGCCCTTGCCTGCCTGCGGGGTTCTGAATCTCGTTTACAATGTTAGCTCCCTGGTCCATCGCCACGTTGGAACCAGGGCTGTGAGGGTAAATTATCTTGGTCTCCTCTTCCCCTGCCATGAAGGTCTGAGCTATCAACATTGCCCTTTTCAAAGTCAAGTCCTTGGTCTCAACAAGCTTCCTGAAAATCCCGGCATGACCAATGCCCTCAATGAAGAAATCCCTTAACATCTCCCCCCTGCAGGCGTCTGTGAACTTAAAGAGGCTGGCCAAACGTCGAAGGTCCGCAACGAAGTCCGATATGCTTTGACCCTCCTGACGCCGGTGTATGTAGAACCGGTGTCGGGCCATATGTATATTGCTCGCCGGATTGAGGTGCTCACCAATGAGAGTGCTGAACTCTTCAAAAGACTTGTCCGCCGGCTTCTCGGGTGCGAGCAGGTCTTTCATCAGCGCATACGTCTTGGATCCACAACTTGTCAGTAGATGCGCCCTCCGCTTGCCAGCCGCTTCCTCTCCCAGCCAGTCCTTCGTGACAAAGCTCTGCTGGAGCCTCTCAACGAAATTGTCCCAGTCCTCACCAACACAGTACCATTCCTTTGTGCTACCGGTGGCCATCCTCGTGGGTCGTTGATTCCCGTTTCTCGTCGCCAAATGTGGTGTCCTTACACCTTACTATAGAATCACACGAGGCATGTACTGCAGACAAAGTCACTACGTGACCTGACACTTTATTCCCAGGACCAAGAAGTGCTGACACTGCGTGGGACCTCCCTTTACATACCTGGATGACCAGGTGAGGAGTGTCTCCCACAAGTTCACCCCCTGTGGTCAAGGTGTGCATTACTCAGGTGTACACAGTGTACAGTGTTGTTACATAAGGGTTACAGTTATGTGAAGGTTACAAACATGACACAGTCTATTGCTCCTTGCACCCTGGGGGAAGTTTGATATTTGCGAGAAACCCAAAGCCCTCAGGACTGTGTCTTCCTGGTCATAGGGAAGTTTATAAAGTCCATCCTGAGAATGTAAAGGGCTTTAGTCACCTGTTGAATGGAGCAATGTGTGGCGTGCTGAGAAATACCACAAATGTCGCCAGCTGAGGCCTGAAAGGAGCCCGATGCGTAGAAGGAAAGTGCTGCAGTAACCTTTACCTCAAGGGGCAGTGTGGTCCTGATGGTGCTGGAAGGCTGCATATCTCCCTTGATGAACTGGCATATCTCAGCAATGACCTCCTTTCGGAAGCACAATCTCCTAAGGCACGTGTTATCAGATAAGTTCAGGTATGATTGCTTTTCCCTGTAAGTGCGTCAGGTGTAAGATCTCCTCCGCAGCAGCAGTCTGTCATCTCTTTGATTGGGCACATAATGCTCTTCAATATACTTTCTCCCATCTTCAGTCTGCAGCATGTGATTATTGACCAATACTGGTGGAGAAATTACAAACCCCATCAGTATAAATCGCTCTAAATGCCCTTAAATTTGCCCTCAACACTTAAATGTGATTAGAAGATTGCCAAGAGTCAATAAGGCCCTTAAAATCACTCACAAATTATCTCCTCATAAGCTCCACATTGAAACAGCCTTTTCAGTTCCTCCGACGTTCAAAATGGCGTCCATAGTGCCGAGTTCCGCCGATTAGTGCCAGTGTGGACCAGCTTTTCTCCAGCAAGCTTCTCGGCGAGCGATCAGCCTGGCAATGTATGGGCAATGTGGCGAAAGTTGCAGTGGCCAATAACCTCGGCGATGTCAAAATCATGTGTGCCAGAAGTTGGGCCGGCTATCATTGGGCGATGTTCCAGCCCAACTTTCCACTTTTAAGGTAAAATCGGCAATAGCCTGCCTATTTGGGCGATAGATGGGCGATAGCCCAGCGATCATCAGGGGAAAGTCTATCCCCTTGAAAGCAGTGGAGGTTATTCCAGTAAAAAAATTAAAATACTGGAATAGCGCTCCTCTTTGATTCCGATGTTATAATAATAGGTCAAATCTGACCAAAATTTCAATTCTTCCTCAGTCCTGAATAACTTCTTTTAAAATCTACCTTCACTATCTCATTTCATGTTTCACTGAATAAGGTCCCTCTTCACCAGCTGCTCAGATCTTTGTTCCCAAGGATCGACATTGGCTGTTTAAGTTGGTAATCTAACATCTATTGGTAGGTCTTGTCATTTTTTCATTCAGATGTCCTATGGTAGCAGCCCCTAACGATTTTTCACTGCCAATTGTGTTCACACTGATGGTACAGCTGGTGATGCTTGCCCTGTCATGCTTTTAACAGGATTTTCCCATTAGTCGCGGCTCAGTGGGTATCATTCTTGCCTCGAAATCAGAAGATCGTGAGTTCAAGCTCCACTGCAGGGACTTGAGCACAAATTCTAGGCTGACACTTCAGTACAGTACTGAGGGAGTGCCGCACTGTCAGAGGTGGTGTTAAACCAAGGTCCTGTCTGTCCTTTTTGGTGAATGTTAAAGGTCCCATGGCCCGATTCAAGAACAGGGATTTCTCCTGCTGTCCTGCAACTAACACTGCCAAAAACAGAATATCTGCTCATTTCACTCATTGCCGTTTGTAGAACCTTTGCTGTACAAAAATTGGCTGTTTCATATCCATACATTGCAACAGTGACTATATTACAAAATACAGGTTGTACCTCTTCAGTCCGGGACTCTCTAATCCGGAAACATCTGTGGTTCGACATCAGTCCTGGCATGAGTGGCGTCCTGGTTTCCCGCGTTTCCTAGCTCTCAGTGAGGAAAGCGGGCCTGGCAAGTAAAGGGAAGGGCAGGCGGCTGACTGAGGTGCTTGTTATATATGTGAACTTATATTTACTCTGTACAGCCACCAGAGGGCTCATTCCTCGGAGTCCCAAGGGATCCCATAATCCCTTGGGAGCACAGGTATTTAAGAAGGCTTCACAGGTTGGAGAGGCACTCTGGAGACGTGCAATAAAAGACTTAGGTCACACTTTACTTTGAGCTCACAATGTCCAGTCTGACTCTTTCTCCATACACAACAATTGGCGACGAGATACAGATAGCGCACCCAAAGATGCAGAGAACAGTGGGTATCCTGGAGAAATTTTCTGAGGGGGATGATTGGGAAACTTTTGTGGAGCGACTCGACCAATACTTCGTGGCCAACAAGCTAGATGGGGAAGAGAGCGTTGCCAAACTTAAAGCGATCCTCCTCACCATCAGTGGGACACCAACGTATGGCCTCATGAAGAATCTGCTCACTCCAGCGAAACCCACGGAGAAATCGTACGACGATTTGTGCACACTGGTCCGAGAGCATTTGAACCCGAAGGAAAGTGTTCTGATGGCGAGGTACCGGTTCTACACCTATAAAAGGTCTGAAGGCCAGTAAGTGGTGAGTTATGTCGCCGAGCTGAGACACTTTGCAGGACATTGTGAATTTGAAGGACACTTGGAGCACATGCTCAGAGACTTTTTCAGACTTGGCATTGGCCACGAAACCATACTTCGTAAGCTTTTGACTGTAGAGACCCCAACCTTGAGTAAGGCCAAGCGATAGCCCAGGTGTTCATTGCCACCAGTGACAATACGAAGCAAATCTCTTAGCAAACAAGCGCTGCTACAAGTACTGTGAACAAAGTGATGTTGTTTTTGAATCGTAACGTACAGGGCAGATCACACATACCTGCAGCTACACATCCGCAGATGTCTCAGAGTCCACCATCAAGGGTGATGAATGCAAGGCCATTAACATCTTGTTGGCGCTGTGGGGGTGATCATTGTTTCCATTCATGCCGATTCGAAGGCTACGTTTGCAAGGGCTGTGGAACAATGGGACACCTCCAACGAGTGTGCAAGCGAGCTGCTAAGCCTGTTAAGCCTGCAAACCATCACATTGCAGAGGACAAATCCACGGAGGATCACTACAAACCAAAGCCTCAGATAGAGGAGGCAGAGGTACATGGGGTGCACACATTCACCACGAATTGTCCCCTGATAATGCTGAATGTTGAACTAAATGGGCTCCTGGTGTCAATGGAGCTGGACACGGGCACGAGCCAGTCCATCATGGGCAAAAAGACTTTCAAAAGGTTGTGGTGCAACAAGGCCTCAAGGCCAGTCTTAACTCCAGTTCGCACGAGACTAAGAACTTACATGAAAGAACTGATTCCTGTAATCGACAGTGCTACCGTAAAGGTCTCCTACGATGGAGCGGTGCACAAGCTACCATTCTGGATGGTACCGGGCGATGGTCCCACGCTGCTCGGCAGGAGCTGGCTGGGAAAGATATGCTGGAACTGGGATGATGTCCGAGCGCTATCGCCAGCTGACAACACTTTATGTGCCCGGGTCTTAAACAAGTTTCCTTCGCTGTTCGAACCAGGCATCGGGAAATTCCAAGGGGCAAAAGTGCAGATCCAGCTAATTCCGGGGGCGCGACCCATCCATCTGAAGATGAGAGCAGTACCGTACATGATGAGAGAAAGGGTAGAGATCGAGCTAGACCGGCTGCAGAGAGGGCATCATTTCACCGATCAAGTTCAGCGAGTGGGCCAGCCCTATTGTCCCAGTCCTCAAGGGAGACGGCACCGTCAGAATCTGTGGCGATTACAAAGTAACTATCAATCGTTTCTTCCTGCAGGACCAATACCCACTACCAGCGCTGGCGGGAGGAAAGACGTTCACGAAGCTGGATCTGACTTCAGCCTACATGACACAGGAACTGGAGGAATCATCGAAGGCCCTCACCTGCATCAACACGCACAAAGGTCTTTTTGTTTATAACAGAAGCCCGTTTGGAATCCGATCAGCGGCAGCGATATTCCAGAGAAACATGGAAAGTTTACTGAAGTCGGTCCCGCACACCGTGGTCTTTGAGGACGACATCTTGGTCACACGTCTGAACACAGTCGAGCACTTGCAGAACCGCATGGGGCTCAGGTTAAAACGCTCGAGGTGCATTTTCCTGGCACCTGAAGTGGAGTTCCTGGGAAGGAGGATTGCGCCCGATGGCATCAGGCCCACCAACGTGAAGACGGAGGCAATCGAGAATGCACCGAGGCCACAGAACATGACGGAGCTGCGGTCGTTTCTGGGACTCTTGAACTACTTTGGTGACTTCTTACCGGGTCTCAGCACACTGCTAGAACCATTACATGTCTTACTACGAAAAGGGGGTGAATGGGTTTGGGGCAAAAGCCAAGAAAATGCCTTTTTAAAAGAGAGAAAATTGTTATGCTCAAACAAATTGCTTGTGTTGTATGATCCATGTAAGCGTTTGGTACTAGCATGTGATGCGTCGTCACATGGCGTCGGGTTAGTATTGCAACAAGCTAATGATTTCGGGAAACTGCAACCGGTTGCTTATACATCCAGGAATCTGTCTAAGGCTGAGAGAGCCTACAGCATGATTGAAAAAGAAGCGTTAGCGTGTGTCTATGGGGTAAAGAAAATGCATCAATACCTGTTGGGCTAAAATTCGAATTGGAAACTGACCATAAGCCACTTATATCCCTGTTTTCCGAGAGTAAAGGGACAAATACCAACGTATCGGCCCGCATCCAGAGATGGGCGCTCATGTTGTCCGCATACAACTACGCCATCCGCCACAGGCCAGGCACAGAAAACTGCGCCGATGCTCTCAGTAGGCTGCCACTGCCCACCACGGGGCTGGAAATGGCGCAGCCCGCAGATCTAGCCATGGTTATGGAAGCATTTGAGAGTGAGCAATCACCCGTCACTGCCCGGCAGATCAAAACCTGGACAAGCCAGGACCCCTTATAGAAACATAGAAACATAGAAAATAGGTGCAGGAGCAGGCCATTCAGCCCTTCTAGCCTGCACCGCCATTCAATGAGTTCATGGCTGAACATGAAACTTCAGTATCTCCTTCCTGCTTTCTCGCCATACCCCTTGATCCCCCGAGTAGTAAGGACTTCATCTAACTCCCTTTTGAATATATTTAGTGAATTGGCCCCAACCACTTTCTGTGGCAGAGAATTCCACAGGTTCACCACTCTCTGGGTGAAGAAGTCTCTCCTCATCTCGGTCCTAAATGGCTTACCCCTTATCCTTAGACTGTGACCCCTGGTTCTGGACTTCCCCAACATTGGGAACATTCTTCCTGCATCTAACCTGTCTAAACCCATCAGGATTTTAAACGTTTCTATGAGGTCCCCTCTCATTCTTCTGAACTCCAGTGAATACAAGCCCAGTTGATCCAGTCTTTCTTGATAGGTCAGTCCCACCATCCCGGGAATCAGTCTGGTGAATCTTCGCTGCACTCCCTCAATAGCAAGAATGTCCTTCCTCAAGTTAGGAGACCAAAATTGTACACAATACTCCAGGTGTGGCCTCACCAAGGCCCTGTACAACTGTAACAACACCTCCCTGCCCCTGTACTCAAATCCCCTCGCTATGAAGGACAACATGCCATTTGCTTTCTTAACTGCCTGCTGTACATGCATGCCAACCTTCAATGACTGATGTACCATGACACCCAGGTCTCGTTGCACCTTCCCTTTTCCTAATCTGTCACCATTCAGATAATAGTCTGTCTCTCTGTTTTTACCACCAAAGTGGATAACCTCACATTTATCCACATTATACTTCATCTGCCATGCATTTGCCCACTCACCTAACCTATCCAAGTCACTCTGCAGCCTCATAGCATCCTCCTCGCAGCTCACACTGCCACCCAACTTAGTGTCATCCGCAAATTTGGAGATACTACATTTAATCCCCTCGTCTAAAACATTAATGTACAATGTAAACAGCTGGGGCCCCAGCACAGAACCTTGCAGTACCCAACTAGTCACTGCCTGCCATTCTGAAAAGTACTCATTTACTCCTACTCTTTGCTTCCTGTCTGACAACCAGTTCTCAATCCACGTCAGCACACTACCCCCAATCCCATGTGCTTTAACTTTGCACATTAATCTCTTGTGTGGGATCTTGTCGAAAGCCTTCTGAAAGTCCAAATATACCACATCAACTGGTTCTCCTTTGTCCACTTTACTGGAAACATCCTCAAAAAATTCCAGAAGATTTGTCAAACATGATTTCCCTTTCACAAATCCATGCTGACTTGGACCTATCATGTCACCATTTTCCAAATGCGCTGCTATGACATCCTTAATAATTGATTCCATCATTTTACCCACTACTGAGGTCAGGCTGACCGGTCTATAATTCCCTGCTTTCTCTCTCCCTCCTTTTTTAAAAAGTGGGGTTACATTGGCTACCCTCCACTCGATAGGAACTGATCCAGAGTCAATGGAATGTTGGAAAATGACTGTCAATGCATCCGCTATTTCCAAGGCCACCTCCTTAATTACTCTGGGATGCAGACCATCAGGCCCTGGGGATTTATCGGCCTTCAATCCCATCAATTTCCCCAACACAATTTCCCGACTAATAAAGATTTCCCTCAGCGATAGTCAGATCCCACGTGTGGTGGCCTGGTATCGATGCGGACCTAGAGTCCTGCATTCACAGATGTAATACATGCTTGCAGTTAAGCAATGTACCCAGGGAGGCGCCGCTAAGTTTATGGCCTTGGCCCTCCAAACCACGGTCTAGGGTACACGTTGACTATGCAGGCCCGTTCTTGGGTAAAATGTTCCTTGTGGATGTAGACACGTACTCCAAGTGGATTCAATGTGAGATAATGTCGGCTAGCACGTCCACTGTCACCACTGAAAGCCTGCGGGCCATGTTTGCCACACATGGCTTACCCGATGTCCTGGTGAGCGACAACGGGCCATGTTTTACCAGTGCTGAGTTCAAAGAATTCATGATCTGTAACGGGATCAAACATGTCACATCTGTCCCGTTTAAACTAGCGTCCAATGGTCAGGCAGAGAGAGCAGTGCAAACCATCAAGCAAGGCTTGAAGAGGGTAACTGAAGGCTCGCTGCAGACTTGCCTATCCCGAATCCTGCTTCGCCACCGCACGAGACCCCACTCGCTCACTGGGATCCCACCTGCTGAACTGCTCATGAAAAGTTCACCCTGATCTACATGAACAGGTAGAGAGCAGGCGGCTTCAACAAAGTGCATAACATGATAGCGCAAATGTGTCACGCGAGATTGAAGTCAATGATCCTGTATTTGTATTAAATTATGGACAAGGTCCCAAGTGGCTTCCCAGCACTGTCGTGGCCAAAGAGGGGAGCAGGGTGTTTCGGGTCAAACTTTCAAATGGACTCATTCACCGGAAACACTTGGACCAAATCAAACTCAGATTCACGGACTATCTTGAGGAACCCCCCTTGGACCCTACCTTTTTTGATCCCCCAATATACACACCAGTGGCAACCGACACCACGGTTGACCACGAAACAGAACCCATCATCCACAGCAGCCCTGCAGGACCCAACACACCAGGCAGCCCAGCAAGGCCAGCTGCACAGCAGCCCAGCGAGAGCCCAACAAATGATTCAACAACATAAGAAGGGCCCTCGATCGACTCACATTGTAAATAGTTACACTATTGACTTTGGGGGGGGAATGTTGTTATATATGTGGTCTTGTATTTACTCTGTACAGCCACCAGAGGGCTCATTCCCTGGAATCCCAAGGGATCCCATAATCCCTTGGGAGCACAGGTATTTAAGAAGCTTCACAGGTTGAAGAGGCACTCTGGAGACCTGCAATGAGCTCACAGTGTTCAGTCTGACTCTTTCTCCATACACAACAATGCCGATGCTGGGCCTGAGGGAGTGGAGGGTTTAAAATAAAAGCACCAAACCAGCACGGAGAGAGAGCGAGGCCCGAGTTTTGCAGCTGGAGTATGGCGGAGGTGTTCAGAAGGCCGGGTGCTGTCATCAGGTACTGGTAAGCCTAAGCTAGGAGTGACTTCCCGTGGTTCGGAAAACTCTCTCTTTCGGCACCAGTCAGGTCCTGAGGGCGCCAGATCAGAGAGGTCCAACCTGTACTTCATTGCTTCTGAGGTGCTTCGGGACATTCTGAGGTCAGGAAAGGTACTATATACACACACAAACCTTTTGTTCATTAATGTGACATCGCTGTTTATGGGAGTTTGCTGTGTGCAAGTTGGCTCACATGTTTCCCACATTACAACAGCGACTACACTCCAAAAAGTACTTCATTGGCTGTAAAGCGCTTTGAAACATCTGGTGGTCGTGAAAGGCGCTATATAAATGCAAGTCCTTCTTTCTTCGAATGTGACATCCTGTGAATTATGCAGTTTCACCCATCGCCACACACTGGCGCTGCAGAGCAATCTGTTTCTCAACTCACAGAAGATAGACATGTTTATTTTCTCCTCTCTGAGGTTTTACACAATGGGCTGAATTTTTATCTATGCTGGCATCAGGGGGATTGCGAATTGCGTCAGGATCCCGAAGGTTGGAGAGGTGCGTTTTGCAGTGGCTTTTTAACGAAGCCATTGCAATTGAATCAGACTTCAGGGTTTCCCGACCAATTAACAGAAGCAGGTCCAATGACATCACAGATGACTCTACTTCAGCTGAGCTATTTAAAGGAGCAATGGACAGATGTCACTTGGTGGAAGCCAGGTTATGAAAAAGGTGAATTGGTTGCCCTCTAACAATTTGATAAAACTCAATCATTAATTATGCAGGCTCAAAGGCAGAAAGCAGCCCCCAGATTTAGTGATGCCTCCTTGGAGATATTAGTCCAAGGAGTCAGGGCCCACAGGGACATCCTCTACCCTGCTGATGGGGAGGACGAGGCCAGCTGGTGAGTCTAAAAAAACACATGGCTGGAGATTGCAGAAGAAGTGAGCAGCAAGACTGTCGTTGGTAGGACATGGATCCAGTGTTGGAAATGCTGTAACAGCTTCATGAGGTCAGGAAAGGTGAGTACACTGTAACACTGCCCTACATCCTGATGTGTATATCACCACAACACTCTCACTCTGCCTTCCCAGGCCTACTCCTCACACCAACCTACCTCATTGTCAATGCACTTACTCAGATCCCCAGCTGATTATCTACCACTGACACTCTGCCTCATCTTAATGCAATGTTATGCTTCTCGCTCATAGTCACTCTCAACAGATGTTGCCCATTCATCCCTTCCACTCATTCCATGACTCTCACTCAAAGATCTCTTGTTTCCCTCCTTGCAGGAGAGGAGAACGCAGAACACCAGAGGCAGCCCTCCAATCACGACACCGATGACTTCAGCAGAGGAGAAAGCGCTGGAGCTGAGCTGCGTTGCAGAACTGCTGGCGGTGGCAGATGGAGAGAGGGGGAGCTCCCTGCTATCTGGTGATAAAATTAAATATCATATAGTCACATGGCATACAACAGTCACTTATGTTGACTTTGTTATGTATGCAACACCATGTAACCAGCATTTCTACCGCCACATCTGTTGGAGTCGCAAGGGATCCCAGCATCGCTTGGGAGCACTGTATATAAACAGGCCTCCCATGTTGTGCCAGCACTCTGGAGTCAGAATAAAGAGACTAAGGTCACACTTACTCAAGTCTACAGTACTCAGTCACATTGCTTTATTCGAGACATAACAACTGGTGACGAGATAACGAACCATCACGTGAAAATGCAGAGAACTGTTGGTATCCTGGAGAAATTCTCAGAAGGTGACGATTCGGATGCCTTCTTGGAGCAACTCGACCAATACATCATGGCCAATGAGCTGGAAGGGAATGTGAACGCTGCCAAACGAAGGGCGATCCTCCTCACCGTCTGCGGGGCAACAACCTATGGCCTCATGAAGAATCTTCCTGCTCCGGTGAAACCAACAACCAAATCATATGAAGAACTGTGTACGTTGGTTTGGGAGCACCTAAATCCGAAGGAAAGTGTTCTGATGGCAATGTGTCGATTTTACACATGTCAACGGTTTGAAGGCCAGGAAATGGCGAGCTACGTCACCGAACTAAGGCGCCCTGCAGGACATTGCGAATTTGATGGATTCCTGGAGCAAATGCTAAGAGACTTTTTTGTGCTTGGCATTGGCCATGAGGTTATCCTTCGCAAACTATTGACTGTTGAAACACCGAACCTGAGCAAAGCCATAATGATAGCCGAGGCATTTATGTCCACCAGCGATAAGAGCAAACACATTTTGCAGCATAAAGATGCTTCGGCAAGTACTGTACACAAAGTAGCATCATTTTAAGGTAGGAATGCATATGGCAGAACGTACACGCCTGCAGTTGCACGACCTCAGATGATTCAGAGTCCGCCATCAAGTGTGAATGTGAGGCAATTGACATCTTGTTGGCACTGCGGAGGTGATCATCGAGCCCATCAATGCCACTTCCAACACTATGCATGCAAAGGCTGTGGAACAATGGGACACCTCCAGCAAATGTGCAGACAAGCTGCAAACCCTGCAAACCACCACGTTGCAGAGGAAGACCGATCCATGGCGGATCAAACTGGACTAGAGACTCGAACCGAGGTGGCAGAAGTGTACAGGGTGCACAACTTCACCACGAAATGTCCACCGATCATGTTAAAAGTTGAGCTGAACGGAATTCCAGTATCCATGGAATTGGACATGGGTGCATGTCAGTCTATCATGAGCAAAAAGGCCTTCGTGAGGCTGTGGTGCAACAAGGCACAAAGGCCTAAGCTGTGCTCTATTCATACCAAGCTGAGAACTTACACTAAAGAGCTGATCCCTGTAATTGACAGCGCAGCAGTAAAAGTCTCCCACGATGGAGCGGTGCACGAACTACCACTATGGATTGCACCAGGAGATGGCCCCACACTGTTCAGCAGAAGGTGGATGGGAAAAATCCGCTGGAACTGGGACGACATCCGAGCGTTTCGTCCGTCGATGACGCCTCATGTGCCCAGGTTTTGAGCAAGTTCCTGTCGTTGTTTGCGCCAGGCATCGGAAATTTCTCTGGTGCGAAGGTGCAGATCCACTTGGTTCCCAGGACATGACCCATCCACCACAAGGCACGTGCGGTGCCATACATGATGCGAGAGAAAGTGGAGATCGAGCTGGACAGGCTGCAATGAGAGGGCATCATCGTGTCGGTTGAGGTCAACGAGTGGGCCAGTCCGATTGTTCTGGTTCTCAAGGGCGATGGTACGGTCAGAATTTGTGGGGACTATAAAGTAACGATTAACCCATTTTCGCTGTAGGACCAGTACCCGCTACCCAAGGCAGACGACCTATTTGCTATGCTGGCAGGAGGGAAGATGTTCACCAAGTTGGACCTGACCTCGGCCTACATGATGCAGGAGCTGGCGGAATCTTCGAAAGGCCTCACCTGCATCAACATGCACAAAGGTCTGTTCATCTACAATAGATGCCCATTTGAGATTCGATCGGCCGCAGCTATTTTTCAAAGAAACATGGAGAGTCTGCTAAAGTCGGTTCCACGCACCGTGGTTTTCTAGCATGACATATTGATCACAGGTTGGGACACCATCGAACACTTGCAAAACCTGGAAGAGCTTCTAAGTCGGCTAGATCGCGTGGGACTCGGGTTGAAACGCTCGAAGTGTGTTTTCCTGGCACCAGAGGTCGAGTTCTTAGGGAGAAGAATCGCGGAAGATGGCATCAGACCCACCGTCGCTAAGACGGAGGCCATCAAGAATACGCCGAGACCACAGAACGTGATGGAGCTGCGGTCGTTCCTGGGATTCCTCAATTAGTTTGGTAATTTCCTACCCAGGTTAAGCACCTTGTTAGAACCTCTACACATGTTGCTGCACAAGGGAGATGACTGGGTATGGGGGAAATCACAAGAGACTGCTTTTGAGAAAGCCAGAAATCTGTTATGTTCCAACAAACTGCTTGTTCTGTATGACCCATGTAAACGTTTAGTGCTAGCTTGCGATGCGTCTTCGTACGGGGTCGGGTGTGTGTTACAACAAGCAAATGAATCAGGAACATTGCAACTGGTCGCTTATGCGTCCAGGAGTTTGTACAAGGCTGAAAGGGCCTACAGCATGATTGAAAAAGAAGCTCTGGCATGCATTTATGGAGTGAAGAAAATGCATCAGTATCTGCATGGGCTTAAGTTCGAGTTAGAAACTGACCATAAGCCACTCATATCGCTATTCCCAGAGAGCAAAGGTATCAATACCAATCCCTCTGCTCGCATCCAAAGATGGGCGCTCATGCTGTCTACATATAACTATACAATTCGCCACAGGCCAGGCACAGAGAACTGCGCTGATGCTCTCAGTCGGCTACCATTGCCCACCACCGGGGTGGAAATGGCACAGCCTGCAGACTTGCTCTTGGTGTTGGATGCATTTGAAAATGAAAAGTCACCCATTATGGCCCACCAGATCAGGACCTGGACCAGCCAGGATCCTTTACTGTCCCTGGTAAAAAACTGTGACCTCTATGGGAGCTGGTCCAGCATCCCAGCGGAGATGCATGAAGAGATCAAGCCGTTCCAGTGGCGCAAAGACGAAATGTCCATATAGGTGGACTGTCTTTTGTGGAATAATCGTGTGGTTTTGCCTAAGAAAGGCAGGGAAATGTTTGTACGCGACCTACACAGTACCCACCCAGGCATAGTAATGATGAAAGCTACAGCCAGATCCCACTTGTGGAGGCCCGGCATCGACTCAGATTTGGAGTCTTGCTCTCAACTGAGCAATGCACCCAGAGAGGCACTGCTAAGTTTGTGGTCATGGCACTCCAAACCGTGGTCTAGACTTCGCTGGCCAGTTTCTAGGCAAAATGTTCTTGGTTGTTGTGGATGCTTATTCAAAATGGATTGAGTGTGTAATAATGTCTGTAAGCATGCCCACTGCCAGCGTCGAAAACCTATGAGCCATGTTTGCCACGCATGGCCTGCCTGATATCCTTGTCAGCGATAATGGGCCGTGCTTCACCAGCACTGAATTCAAGGAATTCATGACCCGCAATGGGATCAAGTACGTCACATCTGCCCCGTTCACACCCGCATCCAACGGCCAGGCAGAATGGGCAGTCCAAACTATCAAGCAAAGCTTGAAACGCATGTCGGAAGGCTCCATGCAGACCCACCTTCCCGAGTCCTACTCAGCTACCACACAAGACCCCACTCGCTCACCGGGGTTCCCCCTACCAAACTGCTCATGAAAAGGGCAGTCAAATCAAGGCTCTCTCTAGTCCACCCTGATCTCCATGATCATGTCGAGGGCAGGCGGCATCAACAAAGCATGTACCATGATCGTGCAAATTTGTCACGCGATATTGAAGTCAATGACCCTATATATGTACTCAACTATGGACATGGTCCCAAATGGCTTGCTGGCACTGTTGTAGCCAAAGAAGGGAGTCGGGTGTTTGAGGTCAAACTTGCAAATGGACTAACTGCAGAAAGCATTTGGACCAAACCAAACTGCGATTCACAGACATCCACGAGCAACCTGAAGAAGACACCACCAACTTTGACCCTCCAATACACACACAAGTAGCAACCGACATCACGGTTGACCACGAAGCTGAACCCATCATCCTCAGCAGCCCAGCAAGGCCAGCTGAGCAGCAGCCCAGCGAAGGCCCAACCAACTCACCTGCACCTGTGTTTGTACCGAGACGATCGACTAGGGAGCAGAAAGCCCCAGATTGTCTCACCCTTTAAATAAATGTACTATTGACTTTTGGGCGGGGGGGGGGGGGGGGTGATGTTATGTATACAACACCATGTAACCAGCATTTCTACCGCCACCAGAGGGTGCATCTGTTGGAGTCGCAAGGGATCCCAGCATCCCTTGGGAGCACTGTATATAAGCAGGCCTCCCATGCTGTGCCAGCACGCTGGAGTCAGAATAAAGAGACTAAGGTCACACTTACTCAAGTCTACAGTACTCAGTCACATTGCTTTATTTGAGACATAACAGACAATGTCAGCAGCCAGTGAAATATGATCATGTGCATAATGGTAACTTAAAACATTTTAATCATAACAGTTCTAATTCATGTCTTTACTCCCCTACAGACACATCAAGTGACCCCACCAGAGGAGGAAGACAACTCCTCAGAGTAGGTCACAGACTCTGAGGGTGCAGCGTCACACGACCCATGCACACCAAGCACCAGCGCAGATACACACACGTTGGTGGGTCCAGTAAGAAAGAAAGTGGTGTTGTCACTTGGTGCCTCACAGATCACATGTGAGCAAGAGCAAATGGTAGAGTCAGGGACTGCAGTGGAGAGTCCTCGTTGGAGGGTGCAGGATGGTCCAAACTCTGCTCAGCTGAACGAAGATGCTGAACTTCGGGGGTTGTCGACAAAACAGATGATGCTTGAGGAGGAGCAAAAAATATGGGAGGCTCAGGCAGCTTTTCCAGCCGCGATGTGCTCGATTGTAGGGAGAATGAAGGAATCTATCTCCAGCATGACCAGCATGATGTCGCAGGTCATGGCTATGATGTGTTCCTCCATGGAAAGGGTGGCCACCTGCCTGGAGCAGCAAATGCGCCAGTCAAATGAGCACATGCTTGCTGTGAACAACAGCTTGCAGACTCTGATTGCAGCCATATCTAGGATGGATAAAACCTAGAGTTGGCCATCCATCGTCCCAGCTCCTTGCTAGCATGGAAGTGCGGGCGGGCCATTAGAGGATGATAATGAGAGGGGACATGGACGTGGGGCTCTGCTCAAAGTGCTCACACTTCTTCCCGGTTGCCCCCTCGCCCACCCCTCAGTCAGAGTCCCACATGCTGCCTCGTGTCCTAATGGCCGGGTCTGCCCCTGCACAGCTGCAGGAGGAGCAGTCTTTGGTGGGGCCCTTGCAGGCTCCAAAACACAGAGGACATCTGCCATAAAGTGTCTGAACAGTCCGAGCAGCGAAGTGAGTAGCCTGTCTCAACCTCTGCTGAAGCCACAGGGGTGGCACAGCATAGGAGTTGTAGAAAGAGAAAGATGGCACAATTGTAAATGCACAAGGGTAGGCACATGGCTGTTATAAAATGTTAAATGGTTGTGTTACTGTTGCTGAAGAGCCACTTAAAAGTATTTCTTTGCACCACTTTCCAATCTTGTCCAGTTTTGCCTGCTGCCTGGCAAGTGGCCTTTTCAGTTAGAGTGAATGGTAAGACATTAAGTAACCTTGAACAATGTCTGTGTGTGACAGGAATGGGTTAGGAATGACAGGAATTAGACTCAGCAACCTAACTAAATCGTGCCTTACGAGGTCATCCCGGGCCTCCCAGACAGCAACGTGCGCTGCTGCTGGTGCCATGTCCATTTCAGGTTCTTCAACCTCCTCCTCCTTGTGTTCCTCCTCAGCCTCCTCCTCCGAAGAGGTTCTGCACTTTGCGCATTGCTCCTCCTGCAGCTCCAATCTTCGCTGCTGCGCTATGTAATGTAGAGCTCAGCATACGATGATCTTTCTGGAGACCTTGACTGGTGCGTATTGAAGGGCTCCTCTAGATCTGTCCAGGCATCCGAAGTGCGTCTTCAGCATTCCGATTGCTTGCTGTATGATACATCTCGTCGTCATCTGGCTTTGATTGTAACGTTCTTTGGCCTCATTTATTGGCCTCTTCAATGGTGTCATCAGCCACGTCTTCAGTGGATACCCCTTGTCTCCAAGCAGCCAGCCAGTAAGTCTGGTTGGAGGTGAGAAGAGCTGGGGGGAGGATGGACTGGTGCAGGATGAATGAATCATTGCAGCTCCCTGGAAACCTGGCACACACATCCATGATGATCTTTTTGTGGTTGCAGATGAGCTGCACATTGATGGAATGGAATCCCTTACGGTTCACAAACACTCCCGGGTGATCTGGGGGTGCTTTGATAATAATAACAGTAATAACTTGATGGCCACATGTGTGCAGTTAATGACACCCTGCATCTGTGGGGAGCCAGCCAGAGTCGCAAAGCCAAGCGCCCGCTCAGTAACACTGGCTTCATCAGTGGCAACATTGATATAATTGGCTGACGTCTCAAAGAGAGCTTTGTACACCTGGGTGATGCATTTGTGGGCGGCCAACTGCGAGATCCTGCAAATGTCTGCTGCAGATCCTTGGAAAGAGCCTGAGGCTAACAAGTTGAGGGCAGTGGTGACATTGACAGCCACTGGTAAGGAGTGTCCACCAGGACCTCTGGGCAGCAGGTCTTCTTCCAGCAAGCTACAAATGTCTGCTACACCCTAGAGCCTGAGCCTCCTGAGGCACTGGTATTCAGTCATGTCCAGGAAGCTCATCCTCTGCCTGTATACCCGTGTTGGGGTATCGTCCCTGGTGCGGTGCATCCCTGTGCTCATCCTCTCTCTCGTGTGGAGCAGCAGGTCGGTGAGGAGAAGGCTACTGCTGTTCCTGCTGCTGGTGATCTTGCTGGTGTTGTTGCTGCTGGGGCTCATCTTGGTCCAAATCTGAGATCCAAGGCGGAACAGCATTAGCGGCACCCATGCTGATCTGATATATGCCAGGGAAAGTAGAGATTAGAGGCACAATCCTCTAATGTAGTGAGAATGACTTCCAAAGTTGTAGAAATCACCTGCAAACTCCTGGAAGCAAACTCTCAGCACAAATGGTGCCATCAAGAGCCTTTCCCTTAGGCAAGGAAGCAGATGTTTGGTGTGAGTATTTATGTTATTTCTTTTAACAGTCAATTGTTCAACCCCACAATGGCTGCTCTGCTCTCGCCTTGCTTTCACTGGCAAGGTTCAGCAAGCCCGGGAATCCTGTGACAGCCAGTAAAAGCTGCAACATCTGGTTAAAGAGGCTGTCAATAGCCTCTTAACGAGCTCTCAACTAATTTAACTAGGTCACCCGCCTCTCCTGAGAGAGTCGGTCTCTGGTGCGCTGACTAGCGCGCTCAAGTTAAAGATGGAAGCCGACGGGCTGAAGCCAGCTTCCCGACGCGCAGTCAGTGTCAACGCTTTTAACTACCCACCCGCTTGCAAACCCGCACACTCTTCAAAGTCAAAATTCAGCCCAATGTGTTTTTTTTTTTAAACGACTTTATTAACAATTTCTCCCTTACAGATTTTCCTAGGTCTGCACCTGCTCCATTTTCACCTTTATTCACCCTCCTCCTTTGTTGCGTCCAGGTGCTTTCATTTCGCTTCATTTTTTCCCTCGGTTCTGCACTGCTCAGTACTTTATGGTTCTTGCTTGCCTTGTTCATAAGTGTGTGCAGAAGGCTTCAGATTTAGGGGCTGTTGTATCCTCCGTTGCTTCTCTGCCTCCCCCATTAAATGGGTGCTGCCTCTCAGCCACTGGTCCATCCTGAGCCGGGGTTGCTTCCCACTATCATTAGCCAGTTATGAGTGCTGATGTTGATGCTACTTCACCGCTGGCCGCCCTACACACCCTGCAAACACGTACGCTCACTCTCAACTTTGGGCTCCTTCACTGTGCCGATGATTTGAGCACTGCATTGGCCAAAATGTTCCATCTCTGCTTTTTTAAATAAGGCAGGCAGCAGTTGCAGATCCTCTAAGTGGTTTGGCCCAGGACGGACCCAGAGGGAGTGCTGATTGTGGAGCGCTGTAGTCTGGAAGGAGTTACAGCCCAACAGGGGATGTTGATTGTGGAGTGCTGCAGCTGAGAAGCCCAACGGGGACTGGGAAGATTCAGGGTGTTGAGTGTTTGCAAAAGGAGGGGGTCTAGTCATATGTAGAAGAGACAACGGGGAGATAAATGAGATTGGGCTTGTGGAAGGTGGTAAGTTACAGAAAGGAATTGGCTAAATACCTGAAAAGGAAAAATTTGCAGGGCTATGGGGAAAGAGCGGGGGAGTGGGACCTATTTGAATAACTTTACAAAAAGTCAGACAGGCAATGGGCCGAATGGCCTCCTGCTGTGCTGTAAGATTCTATATAGGGCTGGATTTTTGGGTCATTTGTGACCGGGTTTTCGCCAGGATTTGACCCTCCGTGGAGACCCTGCGTTGCGATCCTCGGGTCGTTTTTTGCGGTGGTGTTTAGAAGCACCGCCAGAGAGAGCTGCACCAGGTGTGCTATGATTCACATTGCGACACCGCTGTGAGTTTCGAGTCTCACCCGACCCGTACGCCGCGAAACATGCCATGCGATGACTGTCAGGGAAAACACAGCGGTGCAGCCCTGCCGGTGGCGGTGAGTTGGATAAACTGCAAAAAGGGTAAGTTAAAGTTTTTATTTTTTAATATTTTTGCAGCAATTTATGAGGTAAGGGTGTTGGCAATGTTTTTTGAATGTCTTTTTTTTCCCCCTCCCAAGGCCTCTCTCGGAGCGCTCCCGGCCCCGCATGAAAGTTGGCGAGGATCCCATTTTTGCGCCGCAAAGTTCAAAGCCTCCCTTTGTGCTGCGCCCTGGCGCAGAGACCAAACGACGAAAGTTAAGCAATTAATCGCTAACATTAATTGGGCGGTAAATTTCCCGCCCCGCCTCTGTTTTCGCCCCGAAAACAGCAAAGCCGAAAATCCAGCCCTATAATTCTATGACTATCCTGAATAGTAATCTGTTAACAAATCGAAGCTAACATTATGGGGTAGATTTTGACTTTGTGCGATAGTGTAAAACAGGTGCTAGTGAGTCAGCAGCCTGTTTTATATCTCTCCCGATTTTTATTTCCATTGACTTCAATGACGTGACTTTTACACTATCACACAAAGACGGGTGGGGTTTGCTCCAAACTACCAGGTCAACACAAGGACAGTTTGCTTTACGAAGAGATAAGAAGAATGTTTGAAAACAGGGATGTTATTTTAACTTCAATCAACCCAATATAAATTGGGAAAACCCAAGTGGTCTAAAGTCGGTATTAGTAAATCCACTGCATTAATGCTTCATGATTCAGTGCGTAGGGGAAGCCACAAGAGGCAGTGCACATCTTGATCTGGTATTCACAAGTGATCCAGAAATGGAAGTTGTAGCGCCCCTGGGGGAATGTGACAAGAGAATAATCAAGTTCAACATAATCTGGGATCCAATTATACTAAAGACCAGGAGCAAGGTTTATAACTTTAAAAGGGCTAAATTCAAAAAGATGAGGGAAGAGTTAAAACAATTGAGAAGGATAGTTGTCAATATTTGAGTGGAAGATAAATGGAACATCTTTAAAGGAATAATGCTGGACATGCAGGACAAGAACACACCTAAGATCAGCCATCTCAGACTAATGTATGACCTAAAATAGATTATAAATACATTTAAAGTAACATAAAGAGGAAAACTATTCCTACAAATCCTGCTTAGAAAAACAAGAGGCTCACTTAGATGAATATAGGATCACAAAAAGACAATTTAAAAGGATGATCAGGCTCCAGGTTGCAGAGATAATCAAAGGGCAGGACAGCAGATCCCATCATTGCTTCATACTATGATGCCCAAGAACTTAATTGTACTTGAAACATGTCATTTTCAGCAGAACAGTGCTTAATATTCATTTTGTAGAAAAACATCCTCAATATGTGCTTGTGAAACATTCTGTAGGCATAGCACTAATTTGAAAATATTGAAGTATTAGACATTGGAGTATTTTTCCACTTCACAGCCTGGGTGGTAGCCTGGCAGAGTGGATTGCCTACTCATTGAAGAACCCGCCCACTTTTTGTTCCATTGAAATCAATTGGCTCAAAAATGGGCAAGCTACTCCATCAGTTTACCACCCAAACAGGAGAGTTTAAAATTACCCCATTACTCTCCACATGCTGGGCCGGATTTTGCGGCCAGCAGTGAACGAAGGGCACCCACTGTTCATTAAACTTACACTTGTCCACACACTTTCTGTGGGCTTTTGCACTGGAACTTGCTGCAATTAGAAATCCAAAACAGCACGGCTCCCTCTACAGGGCATTTGGGACCTGTGTGAATGAGACAAGCAACTATTTATCTCCTTAACCAATCAGATTGAAGAATCCTTATTGAGGCACGCAGAATCTGATCCAGGAAGTGTCAGTTAGAATAGTTACTTCAATGTAAAATCATTGTAGAAATTATGGGCTCAAATTTCCCCAAGCCCGTTTTCTGGGTTATTGCCAGAGTTGCGCCGCTTATTTAGGTCCAGAAATGCGCCAGAAAAACATGTCCAAACTTTCCCCGATTTTCTGCTGTAATCCGGAGCCGCGCAGCGTGGCCAGTCGCCTCGCGGGGTGGAGCCTGCGGTCTGCGCCAAAAAACACAACCGGGCCTTCTGCGCATGCACGGGACAAAAAACTCACGTTCTTGACGTCGCTGAAATGGCCGCGCATGCGCAGTAGAGTCCTCTTCTCTCTTCCCCCCTCCCCCCCCTTGAGTCTTGTGACCTCTCTCTCCCTCCCACCTTCCCCCTCCCCGGGCACCAAGCCTTCAGATCGGCTGTCTCTGACCCTCTCCAGTCTCCGAGTGAGTGCCAGTCCCGGTCCGCTGTGGCCCCCGAGTGAGTGCCGGTCCCAGTCCGCTGTGGCCCCCGAGTGAGTGCCAGTCCCGGTTCTCTGTGGCCCCCGAGTGAGTGCCAGTCCCGGTCCACTGTGGCCCCCGAGTGAGTGCCAGTCCCGGTCCGCTATGGCCCCCGAGTGAGTGCCAGTCCCGGTCCGCTTTGGCCCCGAGTGAGTGCCGGTCCCAGTCCGCTGTGACCCCCGAGTGAGTGCCAGTCCCGGTCCGCTATGGCCCCCGAGTGAGTGCCAGTCCCGGTCCGCTGTGGCCCCCCGAGTGAGTGCCGGTCCCGGTCCGCTGTGGCCCCCTGAGTGAGTGCCAGTCCCGGTCCGCTGTGGCCCCCCGAGTGAGTGCCAGTCCCGGTCCGCTATGGCCCCCGAGTGAGTGCCGGTCCCGGTCCGCTGTGGCCCCCGAGTGAGTGCCAGTCCCGGTCCGCTGTGGCCCCCTGAGTGAGTGCCAGTCCCGGTCCGCTGTGGCCCCCAAGTGAGTGCCGGTCCCGGTCCGCAGTGGCCCCCTGAGTGAGTGCCAGTCCCGGTTCTCTGTGGCTCCCGAGTGCATGCCGGTCCCAGTCCGCTGTGGCCCCAAGTGAGTGCCAGTCCCGGTCCGCTTCGCTTCCCGCCCCTAGCCCAGGCCGAATGTCCTCTGATTTACTTACCGCGCCGATTTCTTTAACTTTCCACAAGGATTTTCTCGAGAGGTCACATACGCTGGCCGAAGCAGAAATGGAGTAACTATCAGCTGCCCAAAGTTCACTAAATGGCCAGAATTGGCGTAGGTGGCTGGTTACGCCCCCTTTGGATGAAAACAAATCTTACCTAAAAAAAACTTAACTAAATGAGTTACGCTGGTGCAACTTGATTGGGGAAACTGCGGATTTTTAAGTTCGGCCAGAAAAAGCAGCCTGCTCCAAAAAAACAGCACAAATCACTGGAGAAAATTGAGCCCAAAGAGAAGGAAAGTAAGATAAAAGCGACAGAAAGAAAAAGTTTTTCAAATTGTAATTGTTAATCTTTAGAAAAATCTTCAACAGTAATTAAAATCTGAAGGAATGAGATTCCACACTTTGAAAAATAATTTTTTAGTACCAGAGAGGTTGTTTGGCAATAATTAAGACTTACCCCGCTCTTAAAAATTCACTTACCTTTGTATGGACAAGCATTAACTTTTTCTGGCGTGTTTAGTGGGTATCTAGTACAAGTAGTTAAGTACCGTAACTTCATGTACTTCATGTGTATCAATGCCAAGTCTCTCAGTGAGATACTATTAGAGCGCGGCGTGTGGAGGACCAGGGCAACTTGGACAGCAACTTCCTGATTTCCACATGTGCGGTCACTGGACATTGCTGTCCGACTTACTCCTTGGGCTAGATTTTCCACTTTTGTGCTTATCGCTCCAAAATGGGCGTTATTTCCGGCGTGGGCGGTAAAAAAGGGTTTTCAGATCGCTGGCTTCTCGCCCATTCTCAAAGCACCTAGTCTCCATTTTTGAAAATGGGCGTTATCGCGAGCGATATGAAATGTCACGGACCTTCTGCCGTAAAGTGTCGCCGTCCTTATCAATTGCATGGCAATGTTCGATTCCTGTGATTCAGGAGGTCAAGGGTCATCATGACATGCGCAGAAGAGACAGAGAGAGACGGAGCACAGAGGGACTGAAGGCATGTATGGGTGTGGTGTGGCTGCTTTGGGAGGAAGGAGGGAGACTTCAGAGCTTCACAGCAAGCAGGCAAACAAAAATTAGAGAGAGGAGGAGGCATCACAGCACACTGTGGAGACTGACGCTGGAGAGAGCAGTGAGGTGGGAGAGGAGCACATTGGAGGGCGCAAAAGAGCCAGGAGGTTCTCGGACGAGGCAAATGCCTTCCTCCTGTAGGAGGTTGAATCATGCTGGGGTGATTTGACACAGGGAGAGCGTGGGAAACCCACCCCAAAGGCATAACAGAGGATATGGACCGAGACATCAGAGGTGGTCTCATTGGCGACCAACGAGGTTTGTGAGGACAACCAATGGCGCAAACGATGGAACGACCTTGTGGGATCCGTAAGAGTAAGGATTAAATAGATTTACATGTACTTATGTATTTATATAATTTGATTTGTAACAGTCATGAGTGACTATCAGCAGATGTGAGGTCTTTCACTTTTATCAAGAATGTTTTACTCAAAGCCTGTGGTCATGGTGCAGGTCTTCAGGTAAAGAATGATAATTTTCATAATAATCATGATTACATCTGTCGGTTATGTGTTGTATCAGTCTCTGTGACAGTACCTGGCAATGATATCATGCAATGATCTCATGCCATGTCGTCCTGTCACCTTTTACAGAAGAAGCTCTCGACGATGAGGTCTGTGCAGAGGCGAACTGGTGGAGGGGGGGGGGTTTCCACCAGTCCCCAACGACATCACTGACATGGAGGAGCAGGTGCGCGCACTCGTGGGGAAGCACCCCCGGACAGCCACAGACACATCTGCAGACCCTGAAGTGATGCCACGTGAGTAAAGCTTACACCATTGCGTGATGTAAAGTCAATAGGTGCCACACCCACTCATATCCGAACAATCATACATGATAGATGATTTCTAAAATTGTCATAGAAATAATGGTGGCCTAATGAAAATCATTGCAATGCAGATGGTCATGAAATGTGATGTCTGTGATGATTTTGAGAGCGATGATGCTTTTGTCGTGCATATGTTGTGTGTAGAGCTGGACTCGCCTTGTGACCCAAGCACCCCCTTCTCCTCTAATAACCTCATTTGTGTTTTGCAGCTCAGCCAGCAGCGCCCCATGGCAAGACCACAGAGCTAAGAAGGTGGGGGCGCGGGGTTCGACTCTCTGGACGATCCTACATCTGGTGCTGAAGAGCTCCGATTCTCGCCCGTCAATCCGCTGGGTCTGTTTCCCATGGATGAGAGCGCGGACTTTGAGGAATCTGCATCGCCACGCTCCAGAAGCCGTTCTACCTCAAGGCCATCTCGTGGTCCTCCGGCCATTCCCGCCTCTACTCTGGAGGTACCAGCCCCAAGCACCTCACCACAGGGTACCCCATTTGTCCCCAGGACGGCGCCGATCCCGTTTCCCCTGCCAGGTCGCTTGCCATGAAATATTGCTTGAGTCTTTCTGTGACGGCTTCCCAATCATCACCCTCTGGAAAGTCTTTTAGTGTGATCATGATCGCGTGGAAGTTCTTATTCTCGTCGCCAGTTATTATGTCTATAGTGTACTTATGAATGACTCCACAAGGCAATGTGTTGTACTTGAACTGTAGTGACCTTGGTCCTTTATTCCAAACTCCAGAGTGCCCTGCAAGCATGGTGTGCCGCCTTTTATACAGGGCCCTGCCACCAGGGTAGGAAACCCCCGGTCTCCACCAGTTGCATCCTCTAGTGGTGCCAGCATGTATGTACACGGTGTGAACCTTATTGATAATAGATCAGGTAAACAAGTCTCCATCTTATACAATCTGACAGTGACTACACATAGAGTACATCCATAGTCAGCATATAAAACAACTTATGATTTCAGACCAATGTTAGTATAATTTATTTTTATTGAACATAACCTTGTGCATTGTCTCAGATAGCTAGACCGTTACACACTGGTGATTCCTTCACATGAAAGGGTTAAATACAACTTAACTTCAATCAACATAAACCTTAACTGGCACCAAGATGATGGGCACCATTGATGTCTGAGCTGCACACACACAGCAGTGTGTCAGCATTGTTACTCACATCAACTCTTTCAGACAAATCATTCATATATCAGCTCCTCACGTAAGAGTCTTGCAGTTATGTAGCCACCACGGGCCCTTTCCTGTGGTCTGGAGGGAGTCATGGGTATGGTTGCATTGCCAGCCTGATTGTCTGGCCCTAGGTCAGCATCCAGCCCCTCGTTGTCCTCTTCCTCTCTCTCCTGAGGTGGAGCATCATTCTCTTCTGGCAATTCTCAGCCCCTCCTGATAGCCAGGTTGTGCAGCATCGAGCACTCGATCACGAATTTACCTACTTGCTCAGGGTTGTATTGTAGCTCCCCTCCTGAGTGGTCAAGACATCTGAAGCGCTGCTTAAGCACAGTTATTATTTTCTGGACCACATTGCATGTGTCTCTGTGGCTCCAGTTGTATCGCTTCTCGGCCTCGGTGTGGGTGTCATACTGGAGGGTCATCAACCAGGTGGCTAGGCCATATCGGTTATCACCAAGCATCCAGCATTGTCCTTGTGGCTGACTCTTAAAGATGTCAGAGACAGCGCTCTCACGCAGGATGTGAGCCTCATCGAAGGTGCCCGGACATTTGGCATTCACTGCCAGTATGATCTGGTTATGGTCGACAACTAGTTGGACCTTCAGGGAGTGAAATCCTTTTGTGTTACGAAAACAGTCTGGGTCCTGAGAAGGTGACCGCATGGCGATGTGAGTGCACTGTATTGCTCCCTGCACCTTGGGGAACTTAGCAATGCGGTAGAATGCTCCAGCCCTGTCACTCTGAGCCTCCGTGGTCATGGGGAAGCTGATAAAGTCCATCCTTCTCGCGTGCAGGGTCTCGTGACCTGTCTAATGCAGCGATGGGTTGCATGGTGAGACAGAGGGCAAATCTCGACCATGGAGGCCCGAAAGGAAGCGGACACATAGAAAGAGTGCTGCGTTGACCTTGACCTCGACCGACACTGTTGTCCTGATGGCAGGCTGTATATGTGGCCTGATGAGCTCACATATTTCATTGATCACCACCTTACCTTGTGGAAGGGCAGTCTCCGAAGGCAAGTGTGGTCGGAGACGTCGAGGGTAGACCTCTTTTCCTTGTATGTGCGGCCCTCCTCCTCATTCTTGCACATGTTAAATTGAGGACATAATGATGTGCATCACACATTGAACCATCTGCACTCTGCAGCATCTGCGTATTAATCGATGCAGGCTGAGAAATGGCTGGCCCCATTGCATTGAAAGTATAATAGCGATTGGTCAGAAGCAATGATTTCCTCACTAAAATACACCTAGAGTAAACCCCCAATAGTCCAGAGTCTGAAAATATGTCTGTTGAGATGGTCACTTCACCTGAGAAGAACTCCAGAGTCAATGTAAACTCCCCCGAAGTTGAAGCAGCCTTTTGAATGAAGTGACCTGCGATTTAAAAAATGGCATCCACACCGCTGGCGTTCGTTCAGAACAGTTCCACTTTTTCTGGGCATTTTTTTGGGCGAGTGATATTGTGGGCAATATGTGTGCGAGATGGTGAAACTGACGGTGGGCGATCTCCTGGGCGTTAGTTTCGCCAAATGTGCTCTTTACTACAAAAAAAATGGGCGGGCGGTATTATTGAATCTTGCCGTTAATTTGTGCAGAAAGTAACGCCGGTCGATATTATGGCCGTTGATTTCGCCCATTCTGATGATTCCGCCCCAAAAAAGTAGGCGGGTGGTAATATTTTTCCCTGGCGTTAAGCACATGGGGAAAGTAACGCTCGCCGATAAGTTTCCTAAAAACGCCCGTCAATTTCCATTTTTGCCAAAATGTGTGATATATGGGCATTATACGTCATTTCAGCGGTAAAATGGGCGTTAAGCATGCAAAAAAGTGGAGGTTCTAGTCTCTTAACAACGTTGAGCTCTGATAGCCTCACCGTTATTTCTACTGCAGAATTTGAGCCTATTTAACTCCTAAGGCGCATTCCCGGGGGAAGAATAGGTGTTGCAATCACCTATTTATATTGGGATTTTCTTTCAGTGTATAATTGCCAGCAGCAGACTTGATGCCACAAGATTTATGGGAAGTTCCATGGGAGGAGCCTCAGTCTTTGTCAAAAAGTACATGCCACTTTGCACACAAACATCACAAAGGACAGATGCTCTGTTAGGAATTTTAGACAGAACACAAAACTTCCTGTACTCTTCTCCTAGAACATCCAATGCAATTCATATCCACACAGTCCAAGCAGCATTGGTCCTTAGTTACAGCTTGAGTCTACTGTGCAGCCATCAACCAGCAACAAGGGCTTGAAGACTAAATCAATGGCCACATTGTCAAAAAGATGCTTTGAGGGTCTTGCCAGGCACAGAGCAGCTTGAGCTAACAACAGCCTTGTCTATCACCCCGCAGCTCCTGTACACAATGTCTCTGCTGCAATGCCTAAAAGAAGCTCCTAATTATACTCAATTTACTTCTGATAGACTGTCTTTATTTTTGCGCCAAGTGTAACCATGCCAAGCTCATCACTTGCTTTTGTTTGCAGTTTCCTTCAAGCTTCCAAAAATTCATGCTTGAAGTGTTTCTGACACTCCCAAAACTTCCACCAGTTGTAAAACAACCTGCATCTTTGCAGACTTCTGAACCATAACCCATCCTTCACTTCCTGAGGGCCGTTAAAATGAAAAGAGTCTGAACAATTTCACTTATGCCCCGTCGGCACAAAACCTTAGCACAAAACTGACAATAATATGGCACTAATTAGAAATTGTACTTATATAGAGCATAAGGGCAGCTGGTGTGGGAACTGAAGTGTCAGAATGTATTAGTAAGGTTTCTTCCGAGTTTCATTTATGGTATATTGCTGGAATAAATATAGAGACTGCTTCATTCTGCAATAGAAAGAAAGAACTGCGTAATTATATATTGTTCAAGTCCAAATGCACATCACATCCAATGGATAACTTTTGAAGTGCAGTTATTATTGCAATATATACAAATGCAGCAGCCAATTAGCAAACAGCAAGATCCCACAGACAGTAATGAGATAAATAGATTTTTTGTGATGTTAGTCAATGGATAAATGTTGGCCAGGGCTCCACTCTTCTTCAAATTACAACCCTGGGATCTTTTACCTCCGCATGAGAGGGCAGATGAGGCTTCAGTTTAATAGCTCATCTGAAAGATGGCGGGTCAGCTTCGATCAAGTGCCTGGAGCAGGGCTTGAATCCACAACCTTCTGACTCAGAGGAAAGAGTGCTATCACTGAGACAAGATTGACACTGTTAGAATCTATTCAGTATGGTGTGGATTAGACCTGAGCTGTGAAAGCTGAATGAGAATGCATAAAGCAAATTTCCCGAGATTCTACTTCTGGTGAGGAAAGCATGTAGAAAATTATATGTGCTGATTTTAACTCCCCTGCCTGGTGGGAACAGTGCGAGTAGGAAGTTAAGATGGTCGCAGGAGAGATTTGCGCCGTGTTCCTGACACGGTCCCACCTCCTCACCATATTTGCTTGTTTGAATTCAGGTACGGGAAGCTCACCCGACCCAGAAGAGCAGGGGCCTAATTTAAATGGCAGTGTTGCGTCCCGCTGACGTAATCAGGACGTGCACAGGACATGTTAACTGCAGGCCCAACTAAGGTCCGCACATTCTCCAACACATTAGCGAAAGCTGGCGGTAGCAGGGATCCTGAACACAGGAGGCCCAGGTAAGTATTATTGTCATTTATAATGGTCCCTTTTGGGTCAAGGAAGATCAGGAGAGCTCCTCCTTGGACCCACAAGGATATCTCAGGCATCACCTTGCCCCCCCATGCTCCCTGCCCAGATCGTGGACTTGCCAATACTCTTCCACTCGACCTACCCCAATCATTACTCACCTGGTCAGGGACCGTTTCTGTAGGCGCTTGATGGTGGCCTGACCCCTCACCAATTTTATCTCTTGCCCACCGGTTGTGACATCATTTCTGCCAGCTTGGAGTTACAATCTCCCGGGCCTCACACTCTGGGAGACCGAACGGTTTTCCACTTGTTGTGGCCCCTGATTCCCACCCAGGGTTAAATTGGGCCCTATAGTTCTTGGATTGTAGGAGACCACTGAAAGAGCTGACAGAGTTAAAAAAACAGGTAACTCTTGCGTGGCGCTGTTTTTTTTTATGTGTAAAAGAGATGAGATAATGATTGGGGTATTGATTTAATGATTTTGGTTGAGGAAGAAATATTGGCCAGAACACCAGAGAGAACTCCCCCTGCTCTTTGAAATATTGCCGTGGGATTCTTTACATCCACCCGAGAGGGAAGACGGGACCTCGGTTTAACGTCTCATTCGAAAGAAGGCACCTCCGACAATACAGCACCTGCTCAGTACTGCACTGGAGTGTCAGCCTAGATTGGTGTGCTCAAGTCTCTGGAGTGAGACTTAAATCCACACCCTTCTGTCTCAGAGGCAAGAGTGCTACCCACTGAGCTACAGCTGACACTGTAATCAGTGACCTTACATATAAGCTGGTCCCAGTGGGGTGGGCTCCGATCCTGGGAGGGTGTCCTAACCCCGACCTGGGCAGGTGTCCGATCTCTGACCCCGAGGGGTCCGATCTCAAGTAGGGTCCGATTGCCGACCATAGGGGGGTGGGGAGGGTGCGAACCCGAAAGGGGGTCCTATATTCGACCCCGGGGGGAGGGGTTTATAGGGGTGGGGTGGGGGGGGGGGGGAGTCTGACGGTTTTGGAGTTTGGGTGGCCGGGAGGAAGCACTTCTGTTCCTCCTGACCCACAAAGTTTGCTCCCCAGAGGCTCTCCTCGACTCGGTGCACCAGCCCGGTTTCCCGTCATTTGCAAAAGGTTATCCAATTTCCTTTTTGGAATATAAATAGATTTACATTATAGGTAAATTTGAATTCATTAATTTCAGCGGAGCGGTTGTACAGTCCAATACCGTAAGAACAATGCCTTTTAATTAAGGAAATCCAATTACCATTCATAAACTCCTTGGGGTGCGAAGTTAATTATTTATTAGCACAAAGATGTGTAGCACTAGAAATTATGGCTCATATTCTCCCAAAGAAACAGACTGGGCCATTCAGTCCCTCATGCCTATTCCGCCATTCAATGAGATCATGGCTGATCTATGTCCTACATCCATCCTCCCGCCTTGGCACTATTTCCCTTTTTATACCCTTGGCTAGTAAAAATCTATTGATCTCAGATTTAAAATTATTAATTGAACTAGAATCTACTGTTTTTTTGTCAGAGAGAATTCCACACTTTTACAACCCGATGCATGAAGAAGTATTTCCTAACTTCTCTCTGAAAGGTCAGGCTCTGACTTTAAGTTTTTTTTTATTCGTTCATAGGATTTGGGCGTCGCTGGCAAGGTCAGCAGTTATTGCCCATCCCTAATTGCCCTTGAGAAGGTAGTGATGAGCCGCTTTCTTGAACTTCTGCAATCCGTGTGGTGAAGGTACTCCCACAGTGCTGTTGCGGAGGGAATTACAGGATTTTGACCCAGCGACGATTCAGGAATAGCGATATACTTCCAAATCAGGATGGTGTGTAACTTGGAAGGGAACTTGCAGGTGATGGTGTTCCCATGCGCCTGCTGCCCTTGTCCTTCTAGGTGGTAGAGGTCACGGGTTTCGGAAGTGCTTCCAAAGAAGCCTTGGCGAGTTGCTGCAGTGCATCTTGTCGATGGTACACACTTCAGCCAATGTGCACCGATGGTGGAGGAAGTGAATGTTTAAGCTGGTGGATCGGATGTCAATCAAGTGGGTTGTTTTGTCCTGGATGGTGTCAAGCTTCTTGAGTGTTGTTGGAGCTGCACTCATCCAGGCAAGTGGAGAGTATTCCATCACACTCCTGATTAGTGCCTTGTAGATGGTGGAAAGGCTATGGAGAGTCAGGAGGTGAGACACTTGCCACAGAATACCCAGCTCTTGTGGCCACATTATTTATGTGGCTGGTCCAGTTAAGTTTCTGGTCAATGGTGACCGCCCCCCCCCCCAGGATGTTGATGGTGGGAGATTCGGTGATGGTAATGCCGTTGAATGTCATGGGGAGGTGATTAGACTCTCGCTTGTTGGAGATAGTCATTGCCTGGCACTTGTGTGGCACAAATGTTAATTGCAGTCACTCTCACCTCACCACTGGAATTCAGTTCTTTTGTCCATGTTTGGACCAAGGCTGTAATGAGATCTGGAGCCAAGTGGTCTTGGTGGAACCCAAACTGAGCATTGGTGAGCAGATTATTGTTGAGTAAGTGCCAGTTGATAGCATTGTCGACAACACCTTCCATCACTTTGCTGATGATTGAGAGTAGACTGATGGGGCGGTAATTGGGTGGATTGGGTTTTTTCTGCTTTTTGTGGACAGGACATACTTGAGCAGTTTTCCACATTGTCTGGTGGATGCGAGTGTTGTAACTGCACTGGAACAGCTTGGCTAGAGGCACGGCTAGTTCTGGAGCACAAGTTTGGAGCACGACAGCTGGGATGTTGTCGGGGCCCATAGCATTTTCTGTATCCAGTTGCACATAGCCGCTTCTTGATATCACGTGGAGTGAATTGAATTGGCTGAAGACTGGCTTCTGTGATGGAGGGGACCACAGGAGGAGGCCGACATGGATCATCCACCTGGCACTTCTGGCTGAAGATGGTTGCAAACACTTCAGCTTTGTCTTTTGCACTCACATGTTGGACTCCGCCATCATTGAGGATGGGGATATTCATAGAGCCTCCTCCTCCCGTTAGTTGTTTAATGGTCCACCACCATTCACTGGATGTGGCAGGACTGCAGAGGTTTGGTCTGATCTGTTGATTGTGGGATCATTTAGCTATGTCTATAGCATGCTGCTTCTGTTGTTTGGCATGTATGTAGTCCTGTGTTGGAGCTTCCCCAGGTTGGCACCTCATTTTTAGGTATGCCTGGTGCTGCTCCTGGCATGCCCTTCTACACTCCTTATTGAACCAGGGTTGTCCCCTGGCTTGATGGTAATGGTAGAGTGAGGGATATGCTGAGCAATGCGGTTACAGATTGTGGTGAAATATAATTCTGCTGCTGCTGATGACCCACAGCACCTCATGGATGTCCAGTTTTGAGCTGCTAGATCTATTCTAAATCTAACCTATTTAGCATGGTGGTAATGCCACACAACACGATGGAGGGTGTCCTCAGAGTGAAGACTGGACATTGTCTCCACAATGACTGAGCGGTGGTCACTGCTACCAATGCTGTCCTGGACAGATGCATCTGCGACAGGTAGATTGGTGAGGACGAGGTCAAGTAAGTTTTTCCTTCATGTTGGTTCTCTCACCAGCTGCTGCTGGCCCAATCTGGCAGCTATATCCTTCAGGACTTGGTCAGCTCGGTCAGTAGTTGTGCTACCGAGCCACTCTTGGTGATAGACATTGAAATCCCCCAATCAGAGTACATTCTGTGCCCTTGCTACTCTCAGTGCTTCTTCCAAGCGGTGTTCAACTTGGAGCAGTACTGAGGGAACTGAGGGAGGGCGGGAGGTGGTAATCAGCAGATTTCCTTGCCCATGCTTGACCTGAAGCCATGAGACTTCAATGTTGAGGACTCCCAGGGCCACTCCCTCCCGAATGTATACCACTGTGCCGCGACCTCTGGTGAGTCTGTCCTGCCGGTGGGACAGTGTCATGTATGTACATTCTGTTTGTAGCCACCAGATGGTGTCATTGTTGGAGGCCACTGAGCAGCACGCACATGGTGCTGCTCTGGTATAAAAGGCCATTTATTTTGTGTGTCAGGCACTTTGGGCCTAAATAAAGCAGAAGCAGCGGGCGCGTGGCCTAATGGATAAGGCGTCTGACTTCGATTACAACTGCAAAGTTATCAGAATATTGTAGGTTCGAGTCCGGCCGCGGTCAACTTAGCTCGCTACGTGAAATTTTATACGTTTAAAATTCTGACGGGTTTAGACAGGTTAGATGCAGAAAGAATGTTCCCAATGTTGGGGAAGTCCAGAACCAGAGGTCACAGTCTGAGGATAAGGGGTAAGCCATTTAGGACCGAGATGAGGAGAAACTTCTTCACCCAGAGAGTGGTGAACCTGTGGAATTCTCTACCACAGAAAGTAGTTGAGGCCAATTCACTAAATATATTCAAAAGGGAGTTAGATGAAGTCCTTACTACTCGGGGGATCAAGGGTTATGGCGAGAAAGCAGGAAGGGGGTACTGAAGTTTCATGTTCAGCCATGAACTCATTGAATGGCGGTGCAGGCTAGAAGGGCTGAATGGCCTGCTCTTGCACCTATTTTCTATGTTTCTATGTTTCTATGTATCTTGCTTAGTTAAACAGTACTCAGTTTGAACCTTTATTGCATACATAATATTTGGCGACGAGCATACAAGAAACTTTGTTTGCAAAATGAGCATGATTGGATTTTTGGAGCGATTCGTGGAGGGAGAAGATTGGGAAGACGTTGTGAGCCGTTTGAACCAGTACTTTGTGGCCAACAAAATGAAGGGGGTCGACGATGCAGATTGGCACCGGGCCGTGTTCCTCACTGTGTGCGGTTCAAAGATCTACAGTCTGATAAAGAATCTACTCATGCCTAGTGATCCAACAGAGAAAACGTACGAGGAGTTGTGTACATTGGTACAGGAGCACCTCAAGCCAGACGACAGCATCATCATCTCGAGATACAGGTTTTATACACACGTTTGATTGGAGGGCCAGAGCGCGGCGAAATTCGTTGCCGACCTGAGACGTCTAGCGGGACCGTGCACGTTCGGGACGGTGTTGGCAGACATGCTGCGGGACTTCTTCGTTATCGGTATCAACCACGAGGTGATCCTGCGCAAACTTCTGGCGGTGGAGGAGTTGAATTTAAAAAGGGCCATCCAGATCGCTTAATCATATATGACAACAGACAGGAGTTTAAAGCAAATAGCGGTGAAGAACCGAACCTCGGCAAGTACTGTAAATGCAATTGATTTGGCGTTCGGCAGAGCGGCACATGGCAGGGCCTATCCGGCTGCGTTCACAAAACCTGTGGCTGTCCAAAGTCCACCAGCGGGAATGTATCCGATTTCTCCGTGTTGGCGTTGTGGGGGAAATCATCGGCACCAGCAGTGCCGATTTAAGCAATATAGTTGCAAAGGCTGTCTGAGAGTGGGACATCTCCAGCGCAAGTGTTCGCAGATGAGCGAGCGAGCTGCGACACACCACGTGGAGGATGAGAGTCAGACCAGCGCGGATCCGGATACGCAATCCGAGATGCCAGAGGAGGAAGTGTATGGACTGTATTCCTTCATAACCAAGAGTAAACCAATTTTGATTAACGTGAAGTTTAATGGGATACCGGTATCGATGGAACTGGACACAAGGGCGAGTCAATCGATCACGAACGAGAGGACATTTAATAAGCTGTGGGATACTAAGACTGTGAGGCCCAGGCTGAGCCCTGTTAACGCCAAGCTGCGCACGTACACCAAAGAACTGATAAAGGTGATTGGCAGTGCACAAATTAATGTGTCGTATAGCGGTGCGGTTCACGAGTTACCGATGTGGATTGTTCCAGGCAATGCCCCAAAGCTGCTCGGCAGGAGCTGGTTGGAGAAAATCAGATGCCACTGGAACAATATAAAGGCATTGTCGTCGGGGGAAGATACATGTGCCCAAGTATTGAGCAAGTTCCCCTTGCTGTTCGAACCGGGTATCGGCAACTTCACGGGAGCCAAGGTGCAGATCCATGTGGACTCAGATGCAAGACTCGTCCATCATAAAGCTCGGGCAGTGCCGTATATGATGAGGGAGAAGGTCGAAATTGAACTGGACAGACCCCAGCGTGAAGGGATCATATTACTGGTTGAATTTAATGAATGGGCCAGCCCCATTGTTCCTGTGCTAAAAAGTGATGGCACAGTCAGAATCTGTGGAGACTACAAGGCTACGATCAACAGGGTTTCGAAACAAGATCAGTACCTGTTACCGAAGGCTGATGACTTATTTGCGATGCTAGCCGGAGGGAAGTTGTTCACAAAACTGGACTTGACGTTAGCCTATATGACGCAGGAGCTGGTCGAGACGTCGAAGAGACTTACGTGTATTAACACGCACGAAGGACTGTTTATTTACCACAGGTGCCCATTTGGAATTCGCTTGGCTGCAGCAATATTCCAGAGGAATATGGAAAGTATACTGAAGTTCATTCCCAGAACTGTCGTGTTCCAAGATGACATCCTGATCACTGATCGTGACTCCAAGGAACATCTGAACAACCTGGAAGAGGTTCTACTGCGTTTGGACAGAGTGGGACTCAGACTTAAACGCTCGAAGTGCGTCTTCATGACACCGGAGGTCGAATTCCTCGGGAGGAAAATCGCCGCTGATGGCATCAGACTACTGACGTGAAAACCAAAGCCATCAAGAATGCACCCAAGCCGCAGAACGTGACGGAGCTGCATTTGTTCCTGGGTCTACTCAACTACTCTGGTAACTTCCTACCTAAATTGAGCACCTTACTTGAACTACTGCACCTGCTATTGAAAAAGGCAACAACTGGGTGAGGGGCGCATTGCAAGACAGAGCTTTCGAGAAAGCCACCAATCTGCTTTGCTCGAACAAACTGCTGCTCCATTAGGACCATGTAAACGTTTAGTTTTGGCCTGCGACGCATTGGAATATGGAATTGGTTGCGTACTCCAACAAGTCAATGAGTCAGGAAAATTTCAACCTGTCGCGTATGCATTCAAAAGTTTGTCTAAAGCAGGAAGAGCCTACAGTGTGGTAGAAAAAGAAGCTTTAGCGTGTGTGTATGGTGTTAAAAAGATGCATCAATACCTGTTCAGTCTGAGGTTTGAATTAGAGACCGATCACAAGCCGCTCATTTCGTTGTTTTTCGAAAGCAAAGGTATCAATACCAACGCTTCATCCCGCATCCAAAAGGTGGGCGCTGACATTATCTGCCTATGATTATGTCATTCGCCACAGATCTGGCACAGAGAATGGTGCTGATGCTTTGAGCTGGTTGCCATTGCCCACACCGGAGGTGGAAACGCCTTAATCATGGATGCTTTTGAGAGTGAAGGGACCCCTGTCACGGCTCAACAAGTTAAGATCTGGACCAGCCAGGACCCGATATTATCGGGAGTAAAGGGTTGCATCATCAAAGGGGATTGGTTGCCATACATAAGCAAATGTGCGAGGAGGCCAAACAGTACATTTGTCGCAAGGACGAACTGTCTATTCAAGCAGTTTGCATATTGTGGGGCAGTCGAGTTGTAATGCCTAAGAAAGAGAGAGAGAAGTTTGTGCGTGAGTTACACAGCACACATCCTGGTATAGTGATGATGAAGGCCATCACCAGGTCCCACGTATGGTGGCCAGGAATTGATTCTGAGCTGGAAGCATGCGTGCATCAGTGCAACACCTGCATGCAGCTCAGCAAAGCACCAGCGGAATCGCCGCTGAGTCTGTGGTCATGGCCATCCAAACCTTGGTCCAGGATCCATGTAGATTTTGCAGGTCTCTTCCTGGGCAAGATGTTTTTAGTGGTGGTGGATGCTTATTCGAAGTGGATAGAATGCATAATCATGTCATCCAGTACGTCCACGGCAACCATAGAGAATCTCAATGTTCGCGACGCATGGTCTGCCTGACATAGTGGTGAGCGACAATGGGTCGTGCTTCACCAGTCAGGAGTTTCAGGAGTTTGTAAAACTTAACAGCATAAAACATGTAAGGTTAGCACCATTCAAGCCTGCGTCCAACAGGCAAGCAGAACGTGCAGTACAAATTATCAAACAAAGCATGAGGAGAGTAACCCAAGGGTCACTGCAGACCCACTTGTCTTGCATACTGCTGAGTTACAGGACAAGACCCCACACACTCACAGGGGTCTCGCCTGCTGAACGCATAATGAAAAGAGGTCTTGAAACTAAGTTATCTCTTGTACTCCCAGATTTAAGTAATCATGTTGAATATAGAAGACAGAGTCAACAAGAGTATCACCATTGCGCAACTGTGTCACGCGAGATTTCTGTTAATGAGCCTGTATATGTGTTGAATTATGGTCACGGTCCCAAATGGATCGCTGGTACGGTCATGGCCAAGGAGGGCAACAGAGAATTTGTTATTAAGCTCAAGAATGGGCAAACTTGCAGGAAACACATGGATCAAATAAAGCTGAGGCACACAGACGAACCAGAGCAGTCAGACGAAGAAACCGTCGATGACCAGCCAACCTACCAGCAGCCTTCAGTGGACTCAAGGCTCATCATTGAACCCGGAATTTCCATCACGGACTTGTTCAATAAAAATGGACTTGCAATTCCTGACATGGCCACTGCCACCCCAACAAGTCAGCCATCCAGCCACCAGCCACAACAGACTCCGCACATTCACCCAAGGCCGGAATCGAACTGAGACGGTCAACCCGGGAGTGTAAAGCACCGGACTGTCTCAACCTGTGAAAGACTGTGATAAGATCTCAGAGGAGGGTATTGTCATGTATGTACATGCTGTTTGTAGCCACCAGATAGTGTCATTGTTGGAGGCCACTGAGCAACACGCACATGGTGCTGCTCTGGTATAAAAGGGAAGCCATTTTGTGAATCACGCACTTTGGACCTAAATAAAGCAGAAGCAAGGTTGTGCCTTGCTTAGTTAAACAGTACTCAGTTTAAACCTTTATTGCATTCATAACAGACAGGACATACCCAGAGATGGTGATGGAAGATTCTGGGACATTTGTGGAAAGATATGATTCTGTGAGTATGACTATGTCAGGTTGTTGCTTGGCTAGTCTGTGGGTGATGTTCGTGAAGAGGACTTTGCAGGGTCGACTGGGCTGGGTGTGTCCGAAGTTGGTGCCGAGGTCAATGTTGGGTGGCCTGTCCGGTTTCATTCTTCTTATTGTTTCTCATAGCGGTTTGTTACAACTGAGTGGTTTGTTAGGCCATTTCAGATAGCAGTTAAGAGTCAACCACATTGCTGTGGGTCTGGAGTCACATGTAAGCCAGACCAGGTAAGGACGGCAGATTTCCTTCCCTAAAGGACATTCGTGAATCAGATGGGTTTTACGACAATCCAATAGTTTCATGGACACCATTACTGATACTAGCTTTTTTTAAATTCCAGATTTATTTAATTAACTGAATTTAAATTCCCCAGCTGCCGTGGGGATCATTAGTCCAGGCCTCTGGATTACTAGTCCAGTAACATTACCACTGTGCTACCATTCCCAGTATGCCCCCTTGTCCAAGACTTCCCCACCAGCAGAAGAAGTTTCTCTCTTTCTACCCTATGAATTCCTTTCAAAATCCTAAAAACCCAATTTAATCACCCTTAACCTTCTCTATTCTAAAAAATCATTCTTTACAAAGGTATTGAAGCATTTTTGTGCAGACATGGTATGACACAGGCTACAACGGCATGATTTGGTACCTGTGATTACCACATAGACAGTGACAAATCTCAGCTGGACTGTCTGGAAGGTATACTGAAAAGAGACCATCACCTGGAAATTGATGTTGGTGCATTTATGAAAAGTTGACTGGGAGGGGTGTTTGGGGGACGGTGGGGTGGTTTGAGGGTTACTAAGAAAGTTGCTCAACACATGGGGGCCGAACTTGGTCAAGCCTCTACCCGCCCAAGTGCCGCCGATGGCCGCCGAGGTACCGGACGGTACTTTCGGCGGGGTTTTCATCGCCGAGGTCCCTCGAAGGTCGGCGGGCGGCAAATCAACGACGTACGCCACCAATCTGTGCGGCAGCGGGGGGGGGGAGGTCTCATTCTCGGTGGCAGAGACGCTTGCCTCCAAAGTGCCGCCGAGGATGGAGTCGGGCCCACGGAGGGTCGAAGAGGTAAAAGTAAAAATCATCATCAACAAAAAAAAACATCTGAGGACCTTCAGGGGACCCCATCCAGGTAAGTATCTGTAAATAAATAATTTTAAAACATTCCACTTACCTTTTTTACAGGATCTTGACACCATTCAGGACAGAGCAGCCTCCATGTTGCGGTCCACCGCTGTCCTACCGCTGACTCCAGCCGACTCCCGCCCACACCAATCTGGCATCCCGGTGGGCGGGAATCTACTCATGCGCATCGGCGGGCGCTTCCCGTCGGCTTTCCCTTCCCGCCCGCTCCAGGCCACGTCGAAAGTGGCACTGGGCGGTTCAAGCAGAGGAATGTCGGTAGCAGTGGGCAGTAAGTTCATCAATTTCGGCCCCATGGTTTTACTGTTCTCAGTATGTGGGCTAATAGTGAGCTTTGAACTCCCTTGGTGTCCACCATTACACATTACGCAAGTTACACAATCATCAATAACTGTGTGGAAAGAACAGATATTTTATTTTCTGCTTACTATTGCCCTGTTTTCAAGCACCAAGGAAGCAGTAAGGAGACCAACATCGCACCAGTGGGGGAGATTTTCATTGCACGAACCAAACGTCAAACTGGTGTTGTGGATCGATTGCAGAGACCGCTCGATTTTCATTTCCATCAATTAGGATGAAAGTAAAAATCGGGTGGTTTCTACAATGGGTAGCGATCGCAATGCCAGTTTTATCCCAGACAGCACAGCTGCAGTGTCTGGTCAGCCCACATGTTGCACTGCTGATTCAATGCAGCTTGCCAAATAACTGCAGTGTTTTTTCCCTTTCATCTCTCTACATAGAACATTGCTACTTCAAATGAACAAAGACTCAATTGGGCTCAATCTCGTCTTTTTTGGGGTTCTTTTAAGATAAAGTCCATCCACGAAATAGGTAGCAGAAATGTATAGCTCTCAATAAAAAAAGCATTCAACGAATAACAATTAATCAACCTTTGAAGTATTGTCGCAAAATACATTTCATTTGAGGCAGAATTTTTTTTTTTTGCTTTCAATTTGGGTTTTGGGTTCATCACTTCAACTGTAGAACTCAGTTCAATTTGAGCAATAGTCTGTCTCCTTGTAATAATATAAAATCAAAGTATTAGATAAAATTAAGGAGAGAATGTACGACTTTAGATTGGGAATAAAATTATGACTGCTCATCCTGGTCTAATTATTCCCTGACCTCTAACCCAGCTTCAGCTGAAGACTACATTTGGTCTTCACTTTCCGTGCCCAATGCCATAGAAGTCAAACTAATATGTCTAAAACATGCGTTGTAATTATATAAACTGGAATATCTCTGCGGGATCTCTGAGCAATGAGACGGCAGTAAAATATATTACTTGTCACCGATCAAAACCTTGTAATTTTGTTTAGCTACTTTCCTTCATCGACAATATGATTGAATCACTGCATAAGGTAGATTGGTTTCATTTCAGCTTACAGGGATGTCAGGGTGCCTTTAACAGAGGAAGAACTCAAAATTAGATTTTTGCCAAAGAAAAATTAGGGTCCTGAAGCTATCAATACAATTCAGACAAAAGTGAAAGATAACCACATTTGTGGTTTTTAATACCAGGTTACTAACCTGGAACTGTGGACAAACAAAACAAACTTTATTAATCCGTTTATTGCACAATGGACTAAAATGTAAAGCGCAACATTTTAGAAGAACGTGGGATTATTTACAATGCTTTCAATTATCTTTGCACTGTTAAAACTAGAATTCTGGGATGCGTGGTTTGAAATAGCACAGCACACTTGGTGCTCAGCAAAAGTGTGGCTAATATCCACCTTTGGATGTAACTATCATTCTAGATTGAATGCTACTAATGTGTATAAGTAGCAACTCTTATGTACTTTCAAAGGTAATGCTCAGGTAGATTAATTAGTGATGGAAAATGTTTTAGTTTAGCAACTATTCCAGTGTTCTAGAGTATGAACTTATTTTTGCCACACCCGGGAACAAATATAAGAACATTTATTTGAGCGTTGTTTCTGAAAGTGCATAACAGCTGTCATTTGTACACTTAACAAAACATCAGTCTCGAATAGTAATTACTTTCAAGGGTGCTTGCAAATAACGCCGACTGAATACTGAGTTTGCTGCACTATTTCAAACCACAGCAGTACCTAATACTTTTGGAATGCTCGGGGACAGTCAATCCATATATTGATGCTCATACTAGAACAAAATTTCCACTCTGAGTCTCAATCATATTATAATCTATCCCAGTCCATGCTCCCATTATTAGAAAATAGGAGTTTGAGAGGACAGGACAAATGTACCTGTCCTTCAGCAGAATGATGTTCGATTGGGGACAACTGGTGAACTAAAGTTCACTTTAAGCAGCATCTCCCACTGCTTCACCTTAACTATGGAACAACTACATTCAGTGTTAACTTCACACATGCACACAAAAGTCATACACCATAGAAAAATAAACCTTTTATATTAAAACAAATTATCATGTATTGTTTTTAGGCAGTTGATGAAAAAGCTTTGCGAGGCCAGAATTTTCTGGGGTGTCAGCATGGGATAGGTGGCGTGTCAGATGAAAAGTGTTTTTTTTACAGCGGGCTGGGAACCCACCGTCAAGCCGCCGCAATGCGCCTTTCCCAAAGTCGGATCTGTCAGCGCTGAGCAGACCCGACATGCAGCGATGGGCAACCCAATTAAACTAATTATAATGTACTTATCACAGCCTTAACATGCTTTTTTAACTTTAACTTCATGGCCACGGGAACCACACCGTTCGGTGACTATGTCTGTCAACCTGAGGTGGGAGTTCAGTGGCCTTTGCTCCAGCTGATTACTTGACAGCTTCAAATGTACAGTAAAAGCTCCCACCTGACAGAGATCACATTCCTTAGTCACAAGCTGTTCCTCACAGCATTTCCACAACAGATTCACCATGCTGCAAGTCTTTCCACAAGTCTCCATCCAGTCTCACCTCATTATCTCTCTTACCATTGACAGATTGCTTCTGTCATCTGTACTTCATAGATGCCGTTTATACTTTCTCACCTTGGTCCTTAGAATTGGACCACGATAAACACCAATACTTGCAGTAGCAGGTACATCAGCAGCACCAACATTAACAACAACCTTCTCCGCAATCACCTGATGCCACACAGGACAGAGGGCATCTACACCCGAGCACATTGCTGCCTAGGATCCTGGCATAGCCTCACTATGGCCAGATTTATTTAACTTTATGCTGTACACCCTGGCTGTCACATGATGCACCAGGTTGGTACCACCTCACACCAACACCATAAAGCATCCCTGCAATGACCAAGCCATCCATTTCACACTCATAACTATTACGGGGGGGTACCGTTATGTCTGACATTCAATACAACTCGCTAAGACACTTCCAAAGGTACACACAAATCTGTCCAAGACCTGAAAGTGTTGGAAATAAAGATTTAAATCTTTGACAACACATTAATAGAAAATGCACATAAATATTGGATAAAACACCCAAGTGACTACCCCTGTGTGTTGTACGTTGGTATAATTGCACAAGGATGAGGGTGAGTGTGAGGGGTGGCTAGTGAGATGGGAATGTAATAATGTAGATAGTGAGGGATGGGTGAAGGTGCAAGGTAAGTTGGTGTGAGTAAGGATGTGCAGGGATAGGGAAGGAATATGATGAGAGGCACAGCAGGATGAGATTGAGTGTGGCTTTGTACTAACATTTCCTAATCTAATGAGTAATTGAGATGTTTGCACCAGTGCGCCCAGGTCTTCCTGACCACATCCCTGCTTATGTCCTCCAGTGCAACCGGGCTGTTTTGTTCTCCCGGGGAGGTGTCCTCCCCCCATAGGAAATGTGTCATGAGAGTACCTGGGTGCAGCCTTCTGCCTCTGTACAGTGCTTGTTAATGTTTGCAGCATTTCAATGCTGTAGAACACTGACAGCACAAATGTCAAAAGAAAGTTGGCCATGGACCCATTAAGGAAACCGGCTTATGATGCATCATGAATGATCTCACCAGACCGGCTTCTTCTAATTGGCCCAGGAAATGTGCTGGGCAGGCGTAACAAGCCCCACTGAGGTAAGTTCATTTTAGACAGCGGGATGGAGCCAGCAGCGGGGCCACGACCCGCCACGAACATTGCCTGCCCCGGAGCCAACGAGGTAAGGAAAATCCCGGCCAAGGTTCTAAAGATGCAATCTGCTCCTAATACCAAAACCTTGTATAGTGTGGTCACCACTTGAAATAAAACATGGATAAGGAAGGCATGTTGGTGCAGTCCACTAGCACACCAATCTTTAACTTCTATGATTTCAAGGTAAAGGATTTGGGCCGTATGGCAATCGAATTCAGGAATTTGGTTTTAAAAAGCACAGCACACTTGTTGCTCAGCAAAAGTGTGACTAATACCCACCTTTGGATGTAACTATCATTCTAGATTGAATGCTACTAATGTGTATAAGTAGCAACTCTTATGTACTTTCAGAGGTAATGCTCAAGTAGTTTAATTAGTGATGGAAAATGTTCTAGTTTAGCAACTATTCCAGTGTTCTAGAGTAAGAACATATTTTTGCCACATCCCGGGAACAAATATAAGAACATTTATTTGAGCGTTGCCTCTGAAAGTGCATAACAGCTGCCATTTGTACACTTAACAAAACATCAGTCTCGAAAATGTTGGAATCAACTATTAAAGATATAATAGCATTGGAAAGCAGTGACAGAATCGGTCCAAGTCAGCATGGATTTATGAAAGGGAAATCAAGCTTGACAAATCTTCTAGAATTTTTTGAGGATGTAACTAGTAGAGTGGACAAGGGAGAACCAGTGGATGTGGTGTATTTGGACTTTCAAAAGGATTTTGACAAGGTCCCACACAAGAGATTAGTGTGCAAAATTAAAGCACATGGTATTGGGGGTAATGTATTGATGTGGATAGAGAACTGGTTGTCAGACAGGAAGCAAAGAGTAGGAATAAACGGGTCCTTTTCAGAATGGCAGGCAGTGACTAGTGGGGTATCGCAAGGTTCAGTGCTGGGACCCCAGCTATTTACAATATACATTAATGATTTAGATGAAGGAATTGAATGTAATATCTCCAAGATTGCAGATGACACTAAGCTGGGTAGCAGTGTGAGCTGTGAGGAGGATGCTGAAAGGCTGCAGGGTGACTTGGACAGGTTTGCTGAGTGGGCAAATGCATGGCAGATGCAGTATAATGTGGATAAATGTGAGGTTATCAGCTTTGGTGGCAAAAACAGGAAGGCAGAATATTATCTGAATGGTGACAGATTAGGAAAAGGGGAGGTGCAACGAGACCTGAGTGTCATGGTACATCAGTCATTGAAAGTTGGCATGCAGGTACAGCAGGCGTGAAGAAGGCAAATGGCATGTTGGCCTTCATAGCGAGAGGATTTGAGTATAGGAGCAGGGAGGTCTGACTGCAGTTGTACAGGGCCTTGGTGAGGCGACACCTTGAATATTGTGTACAGTTTTGGTCTCCTAAGCTGAGGAAGGATATTCTTGCTATTGAGGGAGTGCTGCGAAGGTTCACCAAACTGATTCCCGGGATGGCAGGACTGACATATGAAGAAAGACTGGATAGATTAGGCTTATATTTACTGGAATTTAGAAGAATGAGAGGGGATCTCATAGAAACATATAAAATTCTGACGGGAATGGACAGGTTAGATGCAGGAAGAATGTACCCGATGTTGGGGAAGTCCAGCACCGGGGGTAACAGTCTAAGGATAAGGGGTAAGCCATTTAGTACCGAGATGAGGAGAAACTTCTTCACTCAGAGAATTGTGAACCTGTGGAATTCTCTACCACAGAAAGTTGTTGAGGCCAATTTGTTAGATATATTCAAAAGGGAGTTAGATGTGCCCCTTCTGACTAAAGGGATCAAGGGATATGAAGAGAAAGCAGGAATGGGGTACTAACGTTGCATGATCAGCCATGATCATATTGAATAGTGGTGCAGGCTCGAAGGGCCGAATGGCCTACTCCTGCACATATTTTGTATGTTTCTATGAATAGTTATTACTTTCAAGGGTATTACTTGCAAGTAACGCCTACTGAATACTGAGTTTGCTGCACTATTTCAAACCATGGCAGTGCCTACTACTTCTGGAATGCTCGGAGACAGTCAATCCATATATTGATGTTCATATCAGAACAAAATTTCCACTCTGAGTCTAAATCATATTATAATCTATCCCAGTCCATGCTCCCATTATTAGAAAATAGGAGTTTGAGAGGACAGGACAAATGTACCTGTCCTTCAGCAGAATGATGTTCGATTGGGGACAACTGGTGAACTAAAGTTCACTTTAAGCAGCATCTCCCACTGCTTCACCTTAACTATGGAACAACTACATTCAGTGTTAACTTCACACATGCACACAAAAGTCATACACCATAGAAAAATAAACATTTCACAGTAAAACAAATTATCATGTATTGTTTTTAGGCAGTTGATGGAAAAGCTTTGCCAGGCCAGAATTTTCTGGGGTGTCAGCGTGGGATCGGTGGTATGTCAGATGAAAAGTGTTTTTTTTTACAGCGGGCTGGGAACCCACTGTCAAGCCACCGCAACGCGCCTTTCCCAAAGTCGGGTCTGTCAGCGCTGAGCAGACCCGACATGCAGCGACAGGCAACCCAATTAAACTAATTATAATGTACTTATCACAGCCTTAACATGCTTTTTTAACTTTAACTTCATGGCCACGGGAACCACACCGTTCAGTGACTATGTCTGTCAACCTGAGGTGGGAGTTCAGTGGCCATTGCTCCAGCTGATTACTTGACAGCTTCAAATGCACAGTAAAAGCTCCCACGTGACAGAGGTCACATTCCTCAGTCACAAGCTGTTCCTCACTGCATTTCCACAACAGATTCACCATGCTGCAAGTCTTTCCACAAGTCTCCGTCCACTCTCACCTCATTACCTCTCTCACCATTGACAGATCGCTTCTGTCATCTGTACTTCACCTGCCATGTTTTCCATCAGCATAGATGCTGTTTCTACTTTCCCAACTTGGTCCTTAGAATCAGACCACGATGAACCCCAACACTTGCAGTAGCAGGTACACCAGCAGCACCTTTATTAACAACAACCTTCTCCACAATCACCTGATGCCACACAGGACAGAGGGCATCTACACCCGAGCACATTGCTGTCTGGGATCCTGGCATGGCCTCACTATGGCCAGATTTATTTAACTTTATGCTGTACAGCCGGTCTGTCACATGATGCACCAGGTTGGTACCACCCCACACCAACACCATAAAGCATCCCTGCAATGACCAAACCATTCCTTTCACACTCATAACTATTGCGGGGGGTACCGTTATGTCTCACATTCACTGCAACTCACTGAGCCACTTCCAAAGGTACACACAAATCTGTCCAATACCTGAAAGTGTTGAAAATAAAGATTTCAATCTTTGACAGCACATTAAGAGAAAATTTTCATAAATATTGGATAAAACACCCCTGTGGCTACCCCTGTGTGTTGTACATTGGTATAATTGCACGAGGATGAGGGTGAGTGTGAGGGGTGGCAAGTGAGATGGGAATGTAATAATGTAGATAGTGAGGGATGGGTGAAGGTGCAAGGTAAGTTGGTGTGAGTAAGGATGTGCAGGGATAGGGAAGGAATGTGATGAGTTGCACAGTAGGATGAGATTGAGTATGGCTTTGTACTAACATTTCCTGATCTAATGAGATAATTGAAATGTTTGCACCACTGCACCCAGGTCTTCCTGGCCACATCCCTGTTTGTGTCCTCCTGTGCAATGTGCAACTGGGCTATTTTGGTCTCCTGGGAAGGTGTCTTCCCCCCATAGGAAATGCGCCATGGGAGAACCTGGGTGCAGCCTTCTGCCTCTGTGCAGTGCTTGTTAGTGTTTGCAGCATTTCAATGCTGTGGAACATTGATAGCACAAATGTCAAAAGAAAGTTGACCATGGTCCCTTTAAGGAAACCGGCTGATGACGCATCATGAATGATGTCTAATTGGCCCAGGAAATGTGCTGGGTGGGCGTAACAAACCCGACTGAGGTAAGTTCATTTTAGACAGCAGGATGGAGCCAGCAGCAGGGCCACGACCCACCACCAACATTGCCCGCCCCGGAGCCACCGAGGTAAGGAAAATCCCGGCCAAGATTCTAAAGATGCAATCTGCTCCTAATACCAAAACCTTGTATGGTGTGGTCACTGTTACACTCATAATAAATGGTCAGACTGAATACTGTGTGTAATGAGCAAGTGTGACCTTCGCTCCTTTATTAAGGTTCCAGATTGCAGGTACCTCGTGGGTGGTCTGCTTATATACTGTGCTCCCAAGAGGTGCTGGGATCCCTTGGGACTCCAGCAGGTAGGGCCTCTGGTGGACTGGTGTGATGCAGGTTACAAGGGATTAAATACATAACATCACTTCCCCCTGAAGTCAACAGTACACTTATTTACAAGGTGAGACGATCTGGGGCTTTGCGCTACCTTGTCGATCATCTTGGTACAAATGCTGCTGTGGGTGGGTTGGTCAGTTCTTCACTGAGCTGTTGGGCAGCCGGCCTTGCCAGGCTGCTGGGGATGATGAGTTCGGTTTTGTGGTCAACTGTGATGTCAGTTACCACTGGTGTGTATGTTGGAAGGTCAAAGTTGGTGGTGTCCTCTTCAGGTTGTTTGTTGCTGTTGGTGAACCGCAATTTGATTTGGTGCAAGTGTTTTCTGTGCATTTGCCCATTTTGGTCAGTTTGACCTGAAATACCCTACTCCCCTCTTTGGCTGTGACCTTGTCAATGTGCCATTTGGGACCATGTCCATAATTGAGCACAAACATAGGATCATTGATCTCAATATCGCGTGACAAATTTGCGCGGTCATGATACACACTTTGTTGATGCCGCTTGTCCTCCACGTGATCATGGAGATCAGGGTGGACAAGAGAGAGCCTTGTTTTAAGCGGCCTTTTCATGAACAGCCCAGCTGGAGGAATCCCGGTGAGTGAGTGGGGTCTGGTGCGGTAGCTGAGCAGCACTCGGGACAGCCGGGTCTGCAGGGAGCCTTCCAACACACGTTTCAAGCTTTGCTTGATGGTCTGAACTGCCCATTCTGCCTGGCCATTGGATGCGGGCTTGAACGGGGCAGATGTGACATGTTTGATCCCATTGCAGGCCATGAATTCTTTGAATTCAGCGCTGGTGAAGCACGGCCCATTGTCGCTGACTAGGACATCAGGCAAGCCGTGCGTGGCAAACATGGCTCGTGGGCTTTCAATAGTGGCCGTGACGTGCTTACAGACATTATTGCACATTCAATCCATTTTGAGTAAGCATCCACGACAACCAAAAACATTTTGCCTAGGAATGGGCCCGCATAGTCTACATGGATCCTTGACCACGGTTTGGATGGCCATGATCACTAACTTAGCGGTGCCTTTCTGGGTGCATTGCTCAACTGAGAGCAAGTGTTGCACTGGTGCACACATGACTCTAAATCTGAGTCGATGCCAGGCCACCAGACATGGATCTGGCTATTGCTTTCATCATTATGATGCCTGGGTGGGTGCTGTGCACTTCACAAATAAATGTGTCTCTGCCTTTCTTGGGCAAGACTATGTGATTGCCCCACAAAAGACAGTCTGCCTGCAGGGACAGCTCATCTTTGCGTCTGTGGAACGGCTTAATCGCTTCCTGCATCTCCACTGGGACACTGGACCAGTTTCCATGGAGAACACAGTTTTTTACCAAGGACAGTACAGGATCCTGGCTAGTCCAGGTCCTGATCTGGCGGATTTCTCATTCTCAAATGCTTCCATGACCATGAGCAAGTCCGCTGGCTGTGCCATTTCCACCCTGGTGATGGGCAATGATAGCCAACTGAGAGCATCTGCGCAGTTCTTTGTGCCCGGTCTGTGACGGATTACATAGTTGTGTGCCGACAACGTGAGTGCCCATCTTTGGATGTGGGCAGAGGCATTGGTATTAATCCCTTTTTTCTCCGAGAATAGTGATATGAGCGGCTTGTGGTCAGTTTCAAGTTTGAACTTGAGGCCAAATAAGTATTGGTGCATTTTTTTTACCCCATAAACGCACACCGGAGCCTCTTTTTCAACCATGCTGTAGGCTCTTTCGGCCTTGGACAAACTCCTGGATGCATACGCAATTGGTTGCAAAATTCCCGATTCATTAGCCTGTTGTAACACACACCCGATCCCGTATGATGACGCATCGCAAGCTAACACCAATTGTTTACATGGGTTATACAGGACAAGTCGTTTGCTAGAACAAAATAAGTTTCTGGCTTTCTTAAAGGCAGTCTTTTGTGAATTCCCCCATACCCAGTCGTCTCCCTTGCGCAGTAGCACATGTAGGGGTTCTAGTAGGGTGCTTAACCCAGGTAGGAAATTACCGAAGTAGTTAAGGAGCCCCAGGAACGACCGCAGCTCAGTCACGTTCTGTTGTCGCGGCGCGTTCTTGATGGCCTCCGTCTTGGCGTCGGTGGGTCTGATGCCATCTGCTGTGATTCTCCTTCCTAAGAATTCGACGTCCTGTGCCAGGAAACCCACTTCGAGCGTTTCAACCTGAGCCCCACGCGATCCAACTGGCTAAAAACCTCCTGCCGATTCTTCTAGTGCTCCAAGGTATTCTGACCTGCAACCGATATGTCGTCCTGGAAGACCACTGTGCAAGAAACTGACTTTAGCAGGCTCTCCATGTTCCACTGGAAGATCGCTGTGGACGACCGAATCCCGAACGGGCATTGATTGTAGATAACCAGAACTTTGTGTGTGTTGATGCAGGTGAGGCCTTTCGAAGACTCCTCCAGCTCCTGCGTCATGTAGGCAGAGGTCAGGTCCAGCTTGGTGAACGTTTTTCCTCCAGCCAGGGTCGCGAATAGGTCATCTGCCTTGGGTAGCGGGTACTGGTCCTACAGCGAAAAACGGTTAATCTTTACTTTATAGTCCCCGCAAGTTCTAACCGTACTGTCCTCCTTGAGTACCGGAACAATCGGACTGGCCCAGTCGTTGAATTCCACTGGCGCTTTAATGTCTTCACATTGCAGCCTATCCAGCTCGATTTCCACTTTTTCACGCATCATGTACAGTACCGCCTGAGTCTTGTGATGGATGGGTCGCATACCGGGAACCAAATGGATCTGCACTTTCGCCCCCCAAAAACTTCCAATGCCTGGCTCGAATAACGAAGGGAACTTGCTTAGAACCTGGGTACATGTGATGTTGTCGACGGACGAATGCGCTCGGATGTCGTCCCAGTTCCAGCGGATTTTCCCCAGCCAGCTTCTGCCAAAGAACATGGGGCCATCCCCTGGCACAATCTACAGCGGGAGTTCATGTATTGCTCCATCATAGGAGACTTTGACTTCAGCACTGCCAATTACAGGGATTAGTTCCTTGGTGTAAGTCCTTAGTTTCGTGTGAATGGGGCTGAGCTTGGGACTGTGTGCCTTCTTTCCTCACAGCCTGTCGAAGGCCATTTTACTCATTATGGACTGGCTTGCCCCTGTGTCCAGCTCCATAGACACTGGAATACTGTTCAGTTCAACTTTCAACATTATTGGTGGGCATTTCGTCATAAACGTGTGTACACCGTACATCTCTGCCTCCTCAGTACAAGTTTCTAATTCCGTCTGATCCACTGTGGATCGATCTTCCTCTCCAATGTGGTGGTTTGCAGGGTTTGCAGCTCGCCTGCACATACGTTGGAGGTGTCCCATTGTTCTGCAGCCATTGGACGCATAGTGCTTAAAGCGGCATTGATGGGGCCGATGATTACCCCGCAGCGCCAACAGGGTATTAACTGCCTCGCATTAACAGATGATGGCGGACCCTGGGTCATAAGAATTAGGAACAGGAACAGGAGTAGGCCATCTAGCCCCTCGAGCCTGCTCCACCACTCAACAAGATCATGGCTGATCTGGCCGTGGACTCAGCTCCACTTACCCGCCCGCTCCCCATAACCCTTAATTCCCTTATTGGTTAAAAATCTATCTATCTGTGATTTGAATACATTCAATGAGCTAGCCGCAACTGCTTCCTTGGGCAGAGAATTCCACAGATTCACAACCCTCTGGGAGAAGAAATTCCTTCTCAACTCGGTTTTAAATTGGCTCCCCCGTATTTTGAGGCTTTGCCCCCTAGTTCTAGTCTCCCCGACCAGTGGAAACAACCTCTCTGCCTCTATCTTGTCGATCCCTTTCATTATTTTAAATGTTTCTATAAGATCACCCCTCATCCTTCTGAACTCCAATGAGTAAAGAACCAGTCTACTCAATCTATTATCATAAGGTAACTCCCTCATCTCCGGAATCAGCCTAGTGAATCATCTCTGTACCCCCTCCAAGGCTAGTATATCCTTCCTTAAGTAAGGTGACCAAAACTGCACGCAGTATTCCAGGTGCAGCCTCACCAATACCTTGTACAGTTGCAGCAGGACCTCCCTGCTTTTGTACTCCATCCCTCTCGCAATGAAAGCCAACATTCCATTCGCCTTCCTGATTACCTGCTGCACCTGCAAACTAACGTTTTGGGATTCATGCACAAGGACCCCCAGGTCCCTCTGCACCGCAGCATGTTGTAATTTCTCCCCATTCAAATAATATTCCCTTTTACTGTTTTTTTTGCCAAGGTGGATGACCTCACATTTTCCGACATTGTATTGCATCTGCCAAACCTTAGCCCATTCGCTTAACCTATCTAAATCACTTTGCAGCCCCTCTACACAACCCACTTTCCCACTAATCTTTGTGTCATCTGCAAATTTTGTTACACTACACTCTGTCCCCTCTTCCAGGTCATCTATGTATATTGTAAACAGTTGTGGTCCCAGCACCGATCCCTGTGGCACACCATGAACCACCGATTTCCAACCCGAAAAGGACCCATTTATCCCGACTCTCTGCTTTCTGTTAGCCAGCCAATTCTCTATCCATGCTAATACATTTCCTCTGACTCTGCGTACCGGGTCAATTGAGGTCGGGCCACAGCAGCCGGCATGTACATTCTGCCCTGTACATTTCTGCTCAAAACCAATGTTACTTTATGCACATTACTGGCCGAAACTTCTTTGTTCTACGAAATCTGTTTGGTGTTGTCGCCGGCGGACATAAATGCCTGGGCTATCGTTATGGCTTTACTTAGATTTGGAGTTTCTACAGTCAACAGTTTGCGAAGGATTGTCTCATGTAGGATGCCAAGTACAAAAAAGTCCCTGAGCATTTGTTCTAGAAATCCCTCAAACTCACAATGTCCTGCAAGTCGCCTTAGTTCGGCGACGTAGCTCACCACTCCCTGGCCCTCCGATCATTGACACGTGTAGACCCGATCTCTCGCCATCAAAATGCTTTCCTTAGGATTTAGATGCTCCCGGACCAGCGTTCACAGTTCTTCGTAGGACTTCTCTATTGGTTTTGCCAGGGTCAGAAGATTCTTCATGAGGCAATAGGTTGTTGCCCCACACACAGTTAGGAGGATCGCCCTTCGTTTGGTCGCATTCTCATTCCCTTCCAGCTCATTGGCCATGAAGTATTGGTCGAGTCTCTCCACGAAGGCCTCCCAATCGTCTCCCTCTGAGAACTTCTCCAAGATGCCGACTGTTCTTTGCATTTTCGCGCAGTTGTTCGTTACCTCGTCGCCAATTGTTACACTCATAATAAATGGTCAGACTGAGTACTGTGTGTCATGAGCAAATGTGACCTTAGCTCCTTTAATAAAGTTCCAGAGTGCAGGTACCTCATGGGTGGCCTGCTTATATCCTGTGCTTCCAAGAGCTGCTGGGATCCCTTGGGACTCCAACAGGTAGGCCCTCTGGTGGACAGGTGTGATGCAGGTTACAAGGGGTTAAATACATAACAGTCACCACTTAAAATAAAACATGGATAAGGAAGGCAGGTTGGTGCAGTCCACTAGCACACCAACCTTTAACCTCTATGACTTCAAGGGAATGGATTTGGGCCATATGGCAATCAAATTCAGGAAAATTGAAAAATCTACATTGGTACAGTAGGCGGTACTCTTCTGAGGCTATGGTTACGGCACACTAATGTGGCTGAGTAGAAAGAGCTTTGATCTCCAAAGAACTCATGCTGTACATGACCTTGAGTTCTTCATGCTAATCATCATCATAGGCAGTCCCTCGGAATCGAGAAAGACTTGCTTCCACTAAAAATAAATCCTGAGGTAGCTGAACAGTCCAATACGAGAACCACAGTCCCTGTCACAGGTGGGACAGATAGTCGTTGAGGGAAAAGGTGGGTGGGACAGGTTTGCCGCATGCTCTTTCCGATGCCTGCGCTTGATTTCTGCATGCTCTCGATGATGAGACTCAAGGTGCCCAGCGCCCTCCCGGATGCACTTCCTCCGCTTAGGCGGTCTTTGGTCAGGGACTCCCAGGTGTCAGTGGGGATGTTGCACTTTATCAGGGAGGCTTTGAGGGTGTTCTTGTAACGTTTCCTCTGCCCACCTTTGGCTCGTTTGCCGTGAAGGAGTTCTGAGTAGAGCGCTTGCTTTGGGAGTCTTGCGTCTGGCATGCGAACAATGTGGCCTGCCCAGTGGAGCTGATCAAGTGAGGTCAGTGCTTCAATGCTGGGGATGTTGGCCTGGTCGAGGATGCTAACGTTGGTGCGTCTGGGATTTGTAGGATCTTGCGGAGACATCGCTGGTGGTATTTCTCCAGCGACTTGAGGTGTCTACTGTACATGGTCCATGTCTCTGAGCCATACAGGAGGGCAGGTATTACTACAGCACTATCGACCATGAGCATGGTGGCAGATTTGAGGACATGGTCTTCAAACACTCTTTTCCTCAGGCGGCCGAAAGCTGCACTGGCGCACTGGAGGTGATGTTGAATCTCATCATCAATGTCTGCTCTTGTTGATAAGAGGCTCCCGAAGTATGGAAAATGGTCCACGTTGTCCAGGGCCGCGACCTTGAGTTCTTCATGCTAATAGTGGATGCCAAAAGGGGGAAATTAAAAAAAATCTGATATCAGTACTCATCTTGGGTTGGAAAATATTCAATAAAAAGAAAAGTAAAATAAAATGATGATTATATTTGGTGCCATTACATCCGAGTAATTTTATGGTTCAAATGTTTTCAGTTTCAATAACAGTTGGCAGTCATTCATCTCATCCCTTATGAGCTCATTGCGACAAAGTAAGAGAAATTATTACAGGCAGTAAGTGCAAAGAAGCATGGTATTATTAACACATGAATTGAATGTACAATTGAACTGCAGTGCTTGGCACATCTCATACAGTTGAACCATGCAATCATATACAAGCTCTGCCAACAGATCATCCCACCAATGTTATAGTGTTACATAATCTGAATTGCTTCTTAGGGATCACTCTGGTCATTCATTAACTCTGACAGTTGCTAATGCCTTACTGGTTTACATGTGTTGAATATACATCTTTCCCGCATTGGCATGAAGCACATAAAGGACAATCTGGCGGTGGTGATTACATGCCCATTATATAACCTGCTGAATTTTCCTGCTGTTCATTTCAATGGAAGACAAATCCTGCAAATTCTGTCAGGGGTATGCAATCCTCACCACCAGATTTTCATTTCAGTATTCCACCCAGTCAATGCTTAACACTCAGGCAGTGGAGATGGAATTCGACCCCACTTCTTCTCCAGAAAAGTTTCCATTTTCATAGTGTTTGACGAGTTAGGAGATAATGTATTTTGAAGTTTGGGAATTAACATTTTCTGACTGGCTAATTTCATGAAGAAATAACCCAGCTCTATCCTTGTATTTTTATGTTTTTCATTAATGCCGTGCCATAATTCTTATCTGTACAATTCGTCTTATGCTCCGGCATGTATGAGAGCGAAGATAGCCTATGTTCAGACTCATTCTTATAAATCACTGCTGCTTTGAGAACTGCACTGAAAGAAATTGAGCTAGTTCGGATAACATAGCCAATGAAAACATTGCCCGGAATTTCCTGAAAACTTGTGCCACAGTAAAGGCGGATCTATGAAAAACGGCATTATCCTAGTGCAGAAGTTCCAGTAAATTATCACTCCAGTGATTTATGCTGGTTTTTATGCCACCGCAAACGTTCCTCGACCATTTGCGCCACACTGCTGGGATTATCGTCGTAAACCTAAAAAAATGGATTAGGCAAGCTCCGTCCCACCCTCCCATTCAAAACATTGACAATTGCGGATTTACTATATTCAGGCTACTCCAATCGTTGCTTCGAACCAAGAACAACAATTTGTATTTATATAGTGCCTTTAACATAGTGAAACGTCCCAAGGTGTTTCACAGGAGTATCATGAGATTTTAAAAGTAGACACCGAGCGGTATAATTAGCGCAGGTGACAAAAACTTTGATCAAAGAGGTAGGTTTTAAGGAGTGTCTTGAAGGAGGAAAGAGAGGAAAAGAGGTGGCGAGGTTTAGGCAGGGAATTCCAGAGCTTGGGGCCTAGGCAACAGAAGGCACGGCTACCAATGGTTGAGCGATTATAATCAGTGATGCTCAAGAGGGCAGAATTAGAGGAGCGCAGAAATCTCGGGGGGTTGTGGGGCTGGAAGAGATTACAGAGATAGGGAGGGGCAAGGCCATGGAGGGATTTGAAAATAATGATGAGAATTTTGAAATCGAGGCGTTGCTTAACCAGGAGCCAATGTTGGTCAATGAGCACAGGGGTGATGGGTGAACGGTACATGGTGCGAGTTAAGACACGCGCAGCCAAGTTTTGGATCAACTCTAGTTTACGTAGTGTAGAATTTACCAATATCTCGCAAAGATTCCAGGTACCTTTCCCCTACAGAGGAGAAGAATCCCTTTCTGGGCTTTTAAAATGAGTTTAAAGGGGCAGACGAAGCCTATGGGGGATAAAAGGGGCTGCATTCATGGAGAACCCCCACCCAGTGTTTGGACTCATAGGAAAGGGAATTCAAAATGGACCTAAATTACAGAAGCTTGAGATCCCCTAAACATCTATGGGAAGGAGCATATCAATTTTAAGATTCTACAACATTTTGGCTGCAAAAAAAAAGTTACCAAATACAGGAGGTGGGGCCAAATTCATGTATTAAAGACCCCAGACTGTCTGGGGGAACTATTCACCCTCTAAGAGATAATCGAATTACCCAATCAAGCACAATGGAAATCATGGTCAAGAAACTGGACAATTCTAAAACAATGCAAAACCAGTGATAGCACATTCTCACACCCTAATCGAGTTACTGCTGACAAAGGAGACATTTGAAAATCAGTGGACAGAACAGTTCAAACAGAGCCCAAGAGATTTGATGGGAGATAACGGAGTTTTTTTGGGGGAATGTATCTATCCCCCAGTTTTTACAAGGAGAGACCAGCAAGGAGCAGCACGCAGACTAGCAGAACACAGAAACTAGCAGAAGACAGGAGAGAAGCAGAGCACAGACTGGAACACAGACACAGACACAAGCAGCCGGAGCTGGGGAGTGAAGAAATGGAGCAGTGAAGGAAACTACTAGAACTCATCAAGAACTGACCGAGAAGAGGCCCACGAAACGGAAGGTTGTCAGCAATCAAATTGACAACCCGGGCCACCACAACCAGCGAAACGACCAACCAAAACCAACTCAGCAAAAACAGAAGAATCGACATTTATTTCCACTCTACAATCTACTTTGGAACGACCAACGGGTGAGAAAGTACCAAAAGGGACTAACTAAACTATTCCTAACCAAAGAAAGTGGGTACTTACCCCATACATCCAAAACGCAACTTACCGCATCAACGGACGCACCCCAACCGAAGACTACGCAGTCCGAAGTCCTCTCCTCCGACCGGGGTACGGCTCGCCTAGAAGGCCAAGTGCAGCGAACCCCGAAACCACGATTCACCGGCAACTGTCAAAAGGGATTGGTGAGCATAGCCCCTGAACCCCCCAGAGCTATAACTTCGTTAGTTAGGGGAATTGGGAGGAGGGAGGCTGGGATAACTTGTGTAAATGTATCTGCATTCGCCTTTTTACCCCATTTAGAGTTTAAGCTGTATTCTTTTCCCCACAGACTGTAATTGAACAATTTATTCAATGTGTTGTACCCCTCAGTGTGTATTGGTCTGTGTGTGTTATTAAAGGTGTGCCTTTTACTTCTTTGTAAACACAATAAAGCCGTACCTGCTTCCTACCTTGAAACCGATTGTCTGTCCAAGTCTGTCACAGTCCCTTCATAATTCCAGTGTCTAGAACCAAGGATGTGGGAGCGATTCGGAACCGCTCATATAAGGTCAGAAGGGAAAGCTGACCCCCTGAAAACCACCCCTTACATAATGGCGACCCAGATGGGACACTGGTACAAGGGATGTGATAAGAGAGAGACTGGTTTCAGGAAAAGAAGCAAAATGGAAGAGGGGATTTCCTCGTATGTGTTTAAGAGGGTAAATGTGGCTAAGGAGTGGGTGCTCGATCTATTGTATGCTGAGCGTCCAGAAGATGCTGCAACTCAATGGACCGAGAGCAAGGACCATAAAAAGTCGATTTGCCTTCAGCAACAGATCCGGCTTCTAGATGAGGAGAATGAGAAATTAAAGGAAGTATTGAGGCAGGCAGAAGAGAGGTCCAGCGCAAGGGCCACAGTCGGGGAAAGTCTGTGGACAGAGGTGGGACAGTTAAAGGAAAGTAGAGAGCTCACTAAAGAAAGGCACAAAACCCAACTGGACCTTTTACAGTGTCAGATTATTGAAGCCAAGAATAGCGAACGGGCATTGCGGGAAGAGAATTCCTGCCTCGCCAAGCAAGTTAAAGAGTACGGGGAGAGGGTGAGAGACATTCAGGTAGCCTATAAGGTAGCCAGTACCAGGGAATTTGAGGCAGGAGACCACGGCCCCTGCCAGCAGCAGATCCAAAGCTTGAACCTTGCTCTATCCCGGGCTAAAGGCATGGTGTGCCTGTTAAACCTGGGTTTAGCCCAGGAACACCTGGTTGGGCAAGGAGAAACCCCTCAGTCACCGCCTGTAGCTCCCGGGAACGGCCCGGAGCAGCAGGGGTGTCAGCCAGAGTGCGGGGCAGGTAAGGATTGCGAACTACCAACACCGGCAGCCCCGAGTTTTAACTCGGCTTGGCAGCAGGGGGAAGAGGGCGAGCCAATACAAGGGCCGGAACCAGGGCCAATGCACCCGGTCCAGCAGCAGAAGTTTGGCCCGCCTGATGCCAATGGGGCAGCAGGACCCCTAGAAAGCAACTTCGTAGTCCCCCACGACGCCCAAAAACTGAGGACTATGATAGGCCACCTAAGTAAGCTCACCCAACAGGGGGATCCCTCGGTACACTTCCTGGAAGTGGAACACACAGGGGATATTAATGGGTGCGATGATTCAGAGCAGGCTAAGCTGTTGCTTTTCTCGCTAGACACCAAGCTGTGCCATTCCCTCTCTGCAGACAGCAGAAAGGGGCGAAACACGTACGCTACGGTTAAGGAGGAGGTTCTAGAGGCCATGGGTATGAACGACGGGAGTCCTTTCTCCCAAGTGGAGAAGACAGTGCAGCTCGATGGGGAGACTCCACAGGCTTTCGCCGACAGGTTGTGGCCGGTCTACGAAAGGGCCTGTAGTGGGGTTCTTGACCGGGCCCACCTGAACCCTAACGAGCTGGCTCACTGGCTCCGCAGCCTGGTGGCAAACAGCCTACCTGGAGTAAAGGCAAAAGCCGAGGTCTGGTTCGATCCAAGAGATCCCAGAACCACCGAGGAGACAGTGGTCAGACAGTTGACACTGGCTTACCGGAACAGTAGAGGGACAGAGGAGCCCTCCTCTAAAGGGAGGGTCCATGAGATTAAACCCAGCCAAGGCAAGAGAGAGTGGCATCAGGAAGGTGGGAACCCTCCCCACAAAGGGGGCGAGTGTTTTGGGTGTGGGAAAAGTGGGCACTGGAGGAAGGATTGTAGGAACCCCTGGAAAGAGACTAAGGGAAAGGCCACTCCAGCCCCAGCCCGTAAGGCCGGGGCAGGAACACCCGACACATATGAGACACTCGTAGCCGCCCTACAGACACTCATAAACGGACAGGGAGCAGTAGCTATCGCAACCGGTCCAGTAGCCGGTACGGTAAAACCCTCTGCTCCAACCCACCCAGATGCATGACTAAGGCCAGTGCAGCCTGTGTACCTGTGTTCCCTAGAGTACGATGCCTGGAAGAGACCGTGCGTTACGATGGAGGTGGAGAAAGTGAAAGGGACCTACCTGCTAGATACTGGTGCTTCCAGCACCCTTGTATATGCAGATAATCCAGCTACCTCATCTCTATCGAACGGGGTCCTGTACAGTCTAGTGGGGTTCACAGGCAATGAGCAAACTGGTTCATTTTCCATCCTGCTCACCATTCAGTTAGGGACACTCAAAACCAAATGGAAGTGTGTCCTGATGAAATGAGAGCAGAAGGGAAAGGGATCCTGGGAGCTGATTTTATCATTGGCCACCAGGTCCTAGTGGATCTCAGGAACCACTGTCTATGGGGAGCCATAGTGACTGACAGGGAAGGTGAGGTGGTGGTGATCCCAGAAAAAGGGGCCAAGGGAACCTTGTGTACAGTGAAGCCAAAGGAGGGTTATGACTTGGAATTACTGGTCAGTAACACCCCAGTGGAGTACCAGGCATATGTACAGGCACATCTTGCAGCATTTTCCACCCACAAACATGACTGTGGTAGGGTAACGGGGGTGGAAGTTAGTATAGTAGGGGACCCTATGACCCGACCACAAAAGCAATATAACTTCCCCAGGGAGGCAGAGGCAGACCTGACAACGGCGCTGGGATCACTGGTAGAGCAAGGGGTGTTAAGACCGATAGCAACCCATGTGAACTCTCCACTGTGGCCGGTTAAGAAACCGGACAACTCATGGAGGGCCACCGTGGACTATCGAGTACTAAATAAGAATATCCCTGCCTGTGCACCCACTGTAGCAGCCGTAGCGGATCTCATAGGGAGTATTCCAGCATCTGCGACCACTTTCACGGTGCTGGATATTTCAAATGGGTTCTGGTCCATTCCTTTAAAACGGGAGGACCAGTACAAGTTCACCTTTACCTTTAAGGGCCAACAATACACGTGAAACTGTCTTCCCCAAGGCTTCCACAATAGTCCCAGCATTTTTCACCAATGCATGGCGAACTGTTTAAAGGGCTTTAGCAGACCCCAGCAGTTGGTGCAGTATGTGGATGACCTGCTCCTGTTCACCGATCAGGGGGAGGAACATGGCCCACTGCTGGCTGAGCTGCTGGAGCTGCTAAAAGAAGAAGGGTTTAAAGTAAACCCCAAGAAGGCACAGATCGGCCAGAAGGAAGTCAAATTCCTGGGGCTGACTGTGCGCGCTGGGGAAAGGGGCATAGACAAGGCTAGAAGGGAGGCAGTACAGGAGTTACCAGCCCTCAACACAGTGACAGGGGTAAGGTCCTTTCTAGGACTCACTGGGAACTGCAGAGACTTCATTGAGGATTATGCAGCCACCGCAGCCCCTCTGCTCAGGCTCCTACACAAGGGGGTAGAGTGGGACTGGGATGAGGGTTGCGAGGCAGCATTTAATCAGCTCAAGAAGGACTTGCAGACCGCGCCAGCCTTAGGAGCGATAGATGTAGGAAAGGAGTTTTTCCTGGAGGTGGCAGCCAGCGGGGACAGTTTGAGCTCAGTGCTGCTTCAAGAGCGGCACGGCCAGCTGAGGCCGGTGGTTTACTCCTCCAGGATCCTCACAGATGTGGAGAAGGGGTACTCCAACTGTGAGAGACACCTCCTAGCCACACATTGGGCAGTGAAAAGATCCTTGATCTTCATGGGAGGGTCTCCTCTAACACTCCTAACCCACCACACACCTACTCAGATGCTCCTTGATGGGAGGATTAAGGACGGGACGGTGAGCAGTGCCCGCATTGCTCGCTGGACCCTGCTCCTCTCCCAGATGGACCTCAGAGTAGAAGGCACCCGCAAGCCAAGGCTCGCAGCCAACCTAATCTATCCAGGGAAAGCCCACAGGTGCTCCATAGAAGGGGTATGGGAGGTAAACATTGGCCTTCGGGCGGGGTTACACCCTACAGGCCGGGACATCTACGTGGATGGGTCCAGCACGGTATCTGCTGGCCAACGACTCACTGGCTGCAGAGTCTATGACCTAAGGGCAGGTATTGTCCTGGAAATCAAGCTCCCCAGCACCATGAGCGGCCAGCATGCTGAACTGTCCGCCGTAATGTACGTGGTGATCCAACCCGAGGAATTCCCCACCCCGTACACGATTTGCTTGGACAGTATGTTCACCTGCAATTCATGTATGGAGTACCTGGCTATCTGGTCCCGTCGCGGATACACGTCCGCTGACGGGAGACCCCTGGCAATCAAGCCCCTGCTGGAGAAAATCATGACAGCGGTGGGGGAAGAAGGAAAGGTCTACATACATAAGGTGAAGGCCCATTCAAAAACCGAACCCCGTGCAGAGGGAAACCAACAGGTTGACAAACTGGCCAAAGAAGGTGCCCGCACGGGAAAGTTCTGGGACCCCTATGACACCGGCCGCATAGCAGCGGTCAAGAATAAGAACAGGGCAGCAGAGAGTACAGGGATAGCTTTGGCCCTGGACTTAAAAACAGTTCAGGCACAGGACCCAGTCCTGAAAGCTGTCCTGAACGCGCTAGCTAGAGGAGAGAGAGTAGAAGGTCCGTACGGCACAGCAGCCATTATCGTTAAGGAAGGCATGCTGTTTAAAGAGGGACAATGGGTCGTGCCACAGCAGCACCAGAGGGAATTCCTAAAACTGGCCCATGAGGGTCCAGGAGCGGGACACCCCGGGCCTGAGACCACCTGGCAACGGGTGGAACAGGCAGGATGGTGGCCGGGACTCAGGGAGGACGTCCGCGAGTTCTGTGCGAACTGCCTGGTGTGTGCTGCGAACAACCCTGACCCCCAGAAAAGGAAGGTGTCCCTAGGAAATGTCAGGAGGGTAGAGGGACCATGGCAGTCAATCCAAATTGACTACATCGGGCCCCTACCCACCGCCCAGGGAGGCTACAAATACTGCCTAGTCCTGGTGGACGTGTTCTCAAAATGGGTTGAAGCCTTCCCCTGCCGAACAGCAACCACACTAGGGACAGCTAAGATTCTAGTGAGGGAAGTGTTCTCCCGGTGGGGACTCCCACAGTATGTGGAGTCGGACCAAGGGAGCCATTTCACTGGGCAGGTAATGCAGGCAACCCTTAAGGTGCTCGGCATTGAGGGGAAATGGTACGTTGCCCACAATCCACAGTCATCGGGTATTGTGGAGCGTTTAAACCGCACCATTAAAGAAAGGCTGCGGAAGGAAACGGGAGACTCACCCCAAAAGTGGGTGGAGGTCTTACCATTGGTCCTAATGGAGATCCGAGCTAGCCAGTCAAAGAGCACCGGGTATTCCCCATACGAGCTCATGACTGGCCGGATCATGCGGACCCCCACCCATGTCCTAGCCCCGGTGCTCACAGAAGGTCAGCTCAGAGAGGTGAACCGGGACCGGTTTGTCAGGAACCTGTTTGAACACCTCAAACAGATTCACTGGCAGGCTGCTAGTAACATGGGCAGACAGCATCAGAGTAACCGATTGCTGCTAGAACCCAGCAAACACCACGAATGGGAGATAGTGGACCAGGTCATGGTGAGGAACTATGCTCGGGTTGGGGTTTTTGAAGCATTATATATGGGGCCATATAGCATTGTGGACAAGGCAAGCCCGATGGTCTATGCCATAAAGCTGCCCCGCCGTACTAAGTGGTTCCACATCAACCAGTGCAAGCTGTACAACCCAGGGTCAGCCAACCACAGAGGGCAGCCGGGAGGGGTGAACCGTCCTCAGGACAGGGACCCTCCGTTGGCTGCCCCCGATGGTGGAGGGCCCACAGGGAATGTGGCAGGCTCAGAAACCGTGCCTATAGGGGTGGTGAATTGCAGTACTGGAGGGGCTATCTCACCCATCGTTTGGGATTCGGACGCACCCCCAGTAACCCAAGCCCTGAGAAGGACCCTCCGTACACCACGGCCAAAGATACCGTGGTCACCGGCATCTGAGCCTCAGCGATTCTACCCTAGGAGAAGGGCAGCCCGACAGGAAAGGCCGAAGGTCAGAAGTACAGAGGCCAGCCAGAGTAGGGACCACCAGCCAGCCGCCTCCAGCAGTGAGGGTCTCACAGGAGCAGTAGCAACGAGCTGTCCCAGACACAAGGGTCTCTAGCTCACCGGCTGCGGGGAAACCCTAGCATCCAGGCGGCTATCAGGCCACACAAGGCATGGGCCTGACAGGGACTAACCAGGCCACCCGGAGACGGGTGGCGGTTGTACATAGCTCTAATTTTAGTTAAAGGATATTTTAAGGTTTAGTTTAGAATTGAGGGTAATATTGCAGTAATGTTTAGGTGATTATTTTGAGTTTGTCTTGTGTGTCAGCCAGCCTGAGAGCAGTTCTCAAGGGCAGGATCCAGACATTACCAGGAGACCAATTGATGTTGTTTAATTTTAATCTAGGTTTTTTTTCCTTCTGTAATGTGGTTGTACGTTGCCTATATGCTGGTGAATATAATGTAATGAAATGAAATGTAACTGTGCTGAAATGCAATTGTAGTGATTGAACCCCCTCCAAGCTGGGAGGGTATAAATGTAAAATGTTTGTACCTGTAAAGGGAAAAGTGTGCATCTATGGTGATGTTGCATAAGTGTAATGCATTTTGGGTGTTAGTTTAGCTAATTTATGGGGAAGGTTATCTCTTGGGAGTCAGGAACTTTGCTCACCTCGAAGAATGATACCATAAGTGACATGGTATCACAGCGGGGAATGTAGAATTTACCAATATCTCGCAAAGATTCCAGGTACCTTTCCCCTACAGAGGAGAAGAATCCCTTTCTGGGCTTTTAAAATGAATTTAAAGGGGCAGACGAAGCCTACGGGGGATAAAAAGGGATGCATTCATGGAGACCACCCCCAGTGTTTGGACTTATAGGAAAGGGAATTCAAAATGGACCTAAATTACAGAAGCTTGAGATCCCCTAAACATCTATGGGAAGGAGCATATCAATTTTAAGATTCTACAACATTTTGGCTGCAAAAAAAAGTTACCAAATACAGGAGGTGGGGCCAAATTCATGTATTAAAGACCCCAGACTGTCTGGGGGAACTATTCACCCTCTAAGAGATAATCGAATTACCCAATCAAGCACAATGGAAATCATGGTCAAGAAACTGGACAATTCTAAAACAATGCAAAACCAGTGATAGCACATTCTCACACCCTAATCGAGTTACTGCTGACAAAGGAGACATTTGAAAATCAGTGGACAGAACAGTTCAAACAGAGCCCAAGAGATTTGATGGGAGATAACGGAGCTTTTTTTTTGGAATGTATCTATCCCCCAGTTTTTACAAGGAGAGACCAGCAAGGAGCAGCACGCAGACTAGCAGAACACAGAAACTAGCAGAAGACAGGAGAGAAGCAGAGCACAGACTGGAACACAGACACAGACACAAGCAGCCGGAGCTGGGGAGTGAAGAAATGGAGCAGTGAAGGAAACTACTAGAACTCATCAAGAACTGACCAAGCACGAGGCCCATGAAACGGAACGTTGTCAGCAATCAAATTGACAACCCGGGCCACCACAACCAGCGAAACGACCAACCAAAACCAACTCAGCAAAAACAGAAGAATCGACATTTATTTCCACTCTACAATCTACTTTGGAACGACCAACGGGTGAGAAAGTACCAAAAGGGACTAACTAAACTATTCCTAACCAAAGAAAGTGGGTACTTACCCCATACATCCAAAACGCAACTTACCGCATCAACGGACGCACCCCAACCGAAGACTACGCAGTCCGAAGTCCTCTCCTCCGACCGGGGTACGGCTCGCCTAGAAGGCCAAGTGCAGCGAACCCCGAAACCACGATTCACCGGCAACTGTCAAAAGGGATTGGTGAGCATAGCCCCTGAACCCCCCAGAGCTATAACTTCGTTAGTTAGGGGAATTGGGAGGAGGGAGGCTGGGATAACTTGTGTAAATGTATCTGCATTCGCCTTTTTACCCCATTTAGAGTTTAAGCTGTATTCTTTTCCCCACAGACTGTAATTGAACAATTTATTCAATGTGTTGTACCCCTCAGTGTGTATTGGTCTGTGTGTGTTATTAAAGGTGTGCCTTTTACTTCTTTGTAAACACAATAAAGCCATACCTGCTTCCTACCTTGAAACCGATTGTCTGTCCAAGTCTGTCACAGTCCCTTCATAATTCCAGTGTCTAGAACCAAGGGTGTGGGAGCGATTCGGAACCACTCATATAAGGTCAGAAGGGAAAGCTGACCCCCTGCAAACCACCCCTTACAGTAGGGTAGAATGTGGGAGGCCAGCCAGGAGTACGCTGGAATAATCAAGTCGAGAGGTAACAAAGGCATGGATGAGGGCTTCAGCAGCGGATAAGCTGAGACATGAGCGGAGGTGGGCGATGTTACGGAGAATTATATATAGAATCACGGCGATGTTACAGAAGTGGAAATAGGCGGTCTTAATTATGCTGTGGATATGTGGTCGAAAGCTCATTTCAGGGTCAAATGTGACACCAAGACTGCAAACAGTCTGGTTCAGTCTCAGAGAGAAGTTGGGGAGAGGGATGGAATCAGTGGCTAGGGAACAGAGATTGTGGCGGGGACCGAAAGCAATGGCTTCGGTCTTCCCAATATTCAATTGGAGAAAATTTCTGCTCATCGGACAAGCAGTCTGATTATACAGCACAGAAGGAAGCCTTTTGGTATGTGCCAGCTCTTTGAAAGAGCTATCCAATTAGTCTCACTCCCCTGCCCTTTCCCCATAGCTCTGCAAATTTTTCCCCTTCAAGTATTTATTCAACTCCCTTTGGAAAGTTACTATTGAATCTGGTTCCATCGCCCTTTCAGGCCTGACATTCCAGATCATAACAACTCACTGCGTAAATTTTTTTCCTCATGTCGCCTCTGGTTCTTTTGCCAATTACCTTAAATCTGTGTCCTCTGGTTACTGATCCGTCAGCCTCAGGAAAGAATTTCTCCTTATTTACTCTTTCAAATCCCTTCATGATTTTGAATCTCCCCTTAACTTTCTCTGCTCTAATGAGAATAACACTAGATTCTCTAGTCTCTCCATGTAACTGAAGTCCCGCATCCCTGGTACCATTCTAGTAAATCTCCTCTGCGCCCTCTCTAAGGTCTTAACATCGCAAGCCTTGTGGGAACACTGTTGCAGGATGGTGGTAGTGTGCTGAAATGACTAGAAAGGTTAGTTCAAGTCACAGGTTTTAAAAGAAAGAAGAAAAAAAGACTTGAATTTGTATAGTTCCTTTCATGGTGTCAGGATGTTCCAAAATATTTTATAACCAATGAAGTACTTCTGAAGTGTAGTCACTGTTGTAATGAAGAGTGACGTGGCAGCCAATTTGCGCACAGCAAGGTCACACAAACAGCACTGAGATAATGGCCAGATAATCTGTTTTAGGTGTTGGTTGATGGATAAATGTTGAGGGGAGAGGAGTCAGAGGAATAGTTTGGAGTTTGGAACTGTGGGCAAATCAAAAAAAGCTAGCCGCCGCAGCAGTAGAATCAACAACGCAGAGGTCGGAATCAGCGAGGAGTGGAGGTCGGAATCGGGGAGGAGGGGAGGTCAGAATCGGGGAGGAGGGGAGATCAGAATCGGCGTGGAGGGGAGGTCAGAATCGGGGAGGAGGGGAGATCAGAATCGGCGTGGAGGGGAGGTCGGAATCGGCGTGGAGGGGAGGTCAGAATCGGGGAGGAGGGGAGATCAGAATCGGCGTGGAGGGGAGGTCGGAATCGGCGTGGAGGGGAGGTCGGAATCGGCGAGGAGCGGAGGTCGGAAGCGGCGTGGAGCGGAGATCAGAATCGGCGTGGAGGGGAGGTCGGAATCGGCGTGGAGGGGAGGTCGGAATCGGCGTGGAGCGGAGATCAGAAGCGGCGTGGAGCGGAGATCAGAAGCGGCGTGGAGCGGAGATCAGAAGCGGCGTGGAGCGGAGATCAGAAGCGGCGTGGAGCGGAGATCAGAAGCGGCGTGGAGCAGAGATCAGAAGCGGCGTGGAGCGGAGATCAGAAGCGGCGTGGAGCGGAGATCAGAAGCGGCGTGGAGCGGAGATCAGAAGCGGCGTGGAGCAGAGATCAGAAGCGGCGTGGAGCGGAGATCAGAAGCGGCGTGGAGCAGAGATCAGAAGCGGCGTGGAGCGGAGATCAGAAGCGGCGTGGAGCGGAGATCAGAAGCGGCGTGGAGCGGAGATCAGAAGCGGCGTGGAGCGGAGATCAGAAGCGGCGTGGAGCGGAGGTCGGGACCAGCGTGGAGCGGAGATCAGAAGCGGCGTGGAGCGGAGGTCGGGACCAGCGTGGAGTGGAGGTTGGGACTGACGAGGAGCAGATTTCAGAAGCGATGAGGAGCGGAGATTGGGACCGATGAGGTCCGGAGATTGGAAGCGGAGAGGAGAGGACGGACGAGGCACAGAGGAGCAGAGAGGTCGGAGCCCAGATCTTCCCCAACATCGGGAACATTCTTTCCGCATCTAACCTGTCCAATCCCGTCAGAATCTTATACGTTTCTATGAGATCCCCTCTCATCCTTTTAAACTCCAGTGAATAAAGGCCCAGTTGATCCAGTCTCTCCTCATATGACAGTCCAGTCATTCCTGGAATCAGTCTGGTGAACCTTCGCTGCACTCCCTCAATAGCAAGAATGTCCTTTCTCAGATTAGGAGACTAAAACTGAACACAATATTCCAGGTGAGGCCTTACCAAGGCCCTGTACAACTGCAGTAAGACCTCCCTGCTCCTATACATAAATCCCCTAGCTATGAAGGCCAACATACCATTTGCCTTTTTCACCGCCTGCTGTACCTGCATGCCAACTTTCAATGACTGATGAACCATGACACCCAGGTCTCATTGCACCTCCCCTTTTCCTAATCTGCCGCCATTCAGATAATATTCTGCCCTCGTGTTTTTGCCCCCAAAATGAATAACCTCACATTTATCCACTTAATACTGCATCTGCCGTGCATTTGCCCACTCACCTAACCTGTCCAAGTCACCCTGCAGCCTCTTAGCGTCCTCCTCACAGCTCACACCGCCACCCAGTTTAGTGTCATCTGCAAACTTGGAGATATTACACTCAATTCTTTCATCCAAATCGTTAATGTATATTGTAAAGAGCTGGGGTCCCAGCACTGAACCCTGCAGCACTCCACTAGTCACTGCCTGCCATTCTGAAAAGGACCCGTTTATCCCAACTCTCTGCTTCCTGTCTGTCAACCAGTTCTCTATCCACGTCAGTACATTACCCCCAATACCATGCGCTTTGATTTTGCACACCAATCTCTTGTGCGGGACCTTGTCAAAAGCCTTTTGAAAGTCCAAATACACCACATCCACTGGTTCTCCTTTGTCCACTCTACTAGTTACATCCTCAAAAAATTCCAGAAGATTCGTCAAGCATGATTTCCCTTTCATAAATCCATGCTGACTTGGACCGATCCTGTCACTGCTTTCCAAATGCGCTGCTATTTCATCCTTAATGATTGATTCCAACATTTTCCCCACTACTGATGTCAGGCTAACCGGTCTATAATTACCCGTTTTCTCTCTCCCTCCTTTTTTTAAAAGTGGTGTTACATTAGCTACCCTCCAGTCCATAGGAACTGATCCAGAGTCGATAGACTGTTGGAAAATGATCACCAATGCATCCACTATTTCTAGGGCCACTTCCTTAAGTACTCTGGGATGCAGACTATCAGGCCCCGGGGATTTATCGGCCTTCAATCCCATTAATTTCCCTAACACAATTTCCCGCCTAATAAGGAGATCCTTCAGTTCCTCCTTCTCACTAGACTCACTGTCCCCTAGTACATTCGGTAGGTTATTTGTGTTTTCCTTCGTGAAGACAGAACCAAAGTATTTGTTCAATTGGTCTGCCATTTCTTTGTTCCCCATTATAAATTCACCTGAATCTGACTGCAAGGGACCTACATTTGTCTTCACTAATCTTTTTCTCTTCACATATTTATAGAAGCTTTTGCAGTCAGTTTTTATGTTCCCTGCAAGCTTCCTCTTGTACTCTATTTTCCCCCTCTTAATTAAACCCTTAGTCCTCCTCTGTTGAATTCTAAATTTCTCGCAGTCCTCAGGTTTGTTACTTTTTCTAGCCAATTTATATGCCTCTTCCTTGGTTTTAACATTATCCTTAATTTCCGTTGTTAGCCACGGTTGAGCCACCTTTCCCGTTTTATTTTTACTCCAGACAGGGATGTACAATTGCTGAAGTTCATCCATGTGATCTTTAAATGTTTGCCATTGCTTATCCACCATCAACCCTTTAAGTATCCTTTGCCTGTCTATTCTAGCCAATTCACACCACATACCATCGAAGTTACCTTTCCTTAAGTTCAGGACCCTAGTTTCCGAATTAACTGCGTCACTCTCCATCTTAATAAAGAATTCTACCATATTATGGTCACTCTTCCCCAAGGGGCCTCGCACAACAAGATTGCTAATTAGTCCCTTCTCATACACATCACCCAGTCTAGGATGGCCAGCTCTCTCGTTGGTTCCTCGACATATTGGTCGAGAAAACCATCCCTAATACACTCCAGGGAAACCGCCTCCACCGCATTGCTACCAGTTTGGTTAGCCCAATCAATATGTAGATTAAAGTCGCCCATGATAACTGCTGTATCTTTATTGCACACATCCCTTATTTCTTGTTTGATGCTGTCCCCAACCTCACTACTACTGTTTGGTGGTCTGTGCACAACTCCCACTAGCGTTTTCTGCCCTGTGGTATTCCGCAGCTCCACCCATACCGATTCCACATCATCCAGGCTAATGTCCCTCCTTACTATTGCATTCATTTCCTCTTTAACCAGCAATGCCACTCCGCCTCCTTTTCCTCTCTGCCTATCCTTCCTAAATGTTGAACACCCCTGGATGTTGAGTTCCCAGCCTTGGTCACCCTGGAGCCATGTCTCCGTGATGCCAATTACATCATATCCATTAACTGCTGTTTGCGCAGTTAATTCGTCCACCTTATTCCGAATACTCCTCGCATTGAGGCACAGAGCCTTCAGGCTTGTCTTTTTAACACACTTTGCCCCTCTAGAATTTTGCTGTAATGTGGCCCTTTTTGTTTTTTGCCTTGGGTTTCTCTGCTGTCCACTTTTACTATTCTCCTTTCTATCTTTTGCTTCTGCCTCCATTTTATTTCCCTCTGTCTCCCTGCATAGGTTCCCATTAAGGATCTCAATCCTTAAATCTCATTGGTTAAGGAGCTAGACGGTTTGTCCCATTGTACAGCAAGGTCCCAAATGCCCTGTTACTCTTGCTGCACCATTACCAGCTTGCACTTCCAGCAACTTGAGGGCAAAAGTTTGTCGAGCTTTAGGATGAGGGGAAAAATGTAACTAATGGGGCACGCCATGAGATGCCCTGCACCAGGAAATTCTGGGTCAACAAGTTTCCCAGCACCGTTACAGCAAATTCCTGGTCATTATATAATTTGTTCCAGTTTCATTGTTCTATTCAATGTACATTAACAGCATATGATCTCTGTATATTTTATGTCAAAACTGCCAAAGAGCATCCGCAGACAAAAGTGTTTAGGTACTAGTAAGTTGATTAAAAAAGGTGCTTTGGGAATTTTTCTGCTACCATTACTTCACTGACATGAAGGCCAGTTATTTAATAATGTAAGAATGTCTTTTAAAAATTATGTTGCTGTTACATTTGCCAAGCAAGCATTAATCTTTTTATTTTTTAGAAAGAGTAAGAACCAAATATGCTGCAAGGAGTATTAATTTATGTGTTTTCAAATAATGGTACAGACTATGCTTCATTTTAGATGCCCTGTACCTTCTTATAACCAAGCAAGTCTATGGATAATAATGTATTGTAGCAATTAAAATGGTGGCAAGTGTAGTATATTAATTACTTCAGCTTTCCATATTTTGGAATAATTACTGAATTACATGTGTTTCAAGATGCAGGAATAATTTTAAATTGTGACACCAATATAATAGAAACATTTTTTGAAAAAATATTTATTCTGTATTTAATCACAAAATCAGTACCTACCTCTAAAAGGCAAACGCTCTAGCAACATGTACCAGCAACATGTTTAACTTATGTAGTTAAGCAATCATGGCCAACAAATTATGTAAGAGACAGTATCAAGCTAAAACAAAAGGGTTACACAAATGCAAGGAAAAGTGGAAATCCAGTGGACTGGGAGAACTATGAAAAGTAACAAAGGATACAAAGAAAGTAATCAGAAGTACAATAATGAAATATGAAATAAACTTGCAAGGAATATCAAAGCTAACAGCAAAATTTTTTAACAAATATTTTAAGAGAAAGAGAATGGTAATGGGGAGCATGGTCCCATTAAAGACAGATGCAGGGAAGACTATAATGGTCAGTAAGGAAATTACAGACTTGTCAATTTTAACCATTATCACAGGAGAGGAAAGGCCAAAATAACAGGGGAATCTATCATTAAGTTGAGGTAAGGAACTTAGTGGATTCAATATAAGTAAAAAATGGTAATGGAGAAAATAATTAAGTTCGACAAAACTATGATAAAAGTTTAACTTATGAGGATAGGTTGCATAAACTTGGCTTGTATTTCCTTGAGTTTAAATGGTTGAGGGATGGTCTAATTCAGGTGTTTAAAATGATAAAAGGATTCAATAGGGTAGATACTAAGGCCCCGATATTGTTGGCAGTCCCGCCCACAGCCGCCGAGGTTCCGCTGGAAATGGAGTTTTTTCCTGCGATTCCTCCAGTCCCGCCCATCTGCTGCCCACATTCCGTCCGCCGCAAGATTGGTCCCGGCGGTTTGCCCGGCGTGCCGGCTTACTGCCCGCCCATGCCAGAGACTGGAAAATCTGGCTTTTTCCTCATCAAGGACCGTCTAAGATCACCCTGCCGCCCACCAGAAGGACCACTGGTGAAAAGCTGGTCTGGGCTGGCTGTGAGTCGGGCGGCAGGGAGAATCGCTCAGAGTGCTGAAGCACTGCACTTCCTGGATATCATTCGCATCCCGCAACATTATCAGTGGCACAGAAATAGTGAGGTGATGGACCTTAACCCACCCAGAGAGAGTTCAGATATGTTACTCCCTATGACTCCATTGAAGCAAGGTATGGTAGAGGAAGCGGCAATGAGTTGCAGAAGATGGTGAAGGCTCAATGGAGATGCCCTGCAAGAATTTGAGACCATTTCATGCGGATCCTATTTAGTGACTGATTTGACTGCGCGGATGATATGAGCTTATGCCAGAGTTATTATGCGAAAGTGATAAGATGTTAAGCGATGGCACATTGCTGCAACTGTTACTGAGAACATCATGACATGAGGTGTGGAAGAGGGGAAAATACATATAATGGATTGCAATGTAGCTGATGAACATGTCATCTCAGGGGTGGCACTCTGCCATGTTTGGTGGCATAAAACGTGGCTTGACTTGCAAGCATTAATGTGTGCCCTGCAAGTAGTTCAACTGACTCGCATTGAATGGCAGCCTTTCTGCATTGGTCACCCTTACTTGTCGTGCCGCGATGTTCTGATGACAGGACCCATTATACAGTGGAATCATATGTGGAGCGCAATATATTCCTGATGCAGCAGAACACCTGAGGGACAGCTGTGTGTTTCTCACAAGGCACCACACATTACGTGGAAATGAGACACTGATCAAGAGAGGGTGAACATTGTGACTGTAGTTAAAAGTGTATAATTACAAAAGTGACATAACCTTATAGAATCTATGAACATCTCGACCACCAACACCCACCCTTCTACCTGCTACCACCACCTTTCTTCCCTCCTTGATGTGAGGCCCATCGTCCTCTTCTTTGCCCCGCCTTGAAGATGGCGTCCTGCACCCCTGCCCCTCCCCACCTCTGCTTGAGCAGGTTGTGCAGGAGGGCAGCTGGATCTCTGCAGACGTGTCTGTCTTGGAGAGAAGGTAGGGGGCGTCACAGAGGCACCGGCATCTGCGGCTCCTCTGGATCTGTGTGCCTTGAGGGTGTGGGAACAGGGGCTTGCAGGACCTGCCCATAAGCCATTGCCTGCCTCATCGCCTCAGCAGGCTGGGTGTTGTGCTCCACCGCACTAATGAGCCGCTCCATTCGGTCAGAAAGATACTGAGCGAGGGATTCGATGCTGGCACCTATCCCAGCCATGGTCTGAGGCTGCTGGCTACCTAGGTCGACGTTCACCCTTGATAGCTGGACCATCTCATGAATTGCTGAGAGCCGTCCTGCATCCTCAGCAGCTTGTTGGGTAGTTGTGGGTTGACGCGCCCGGGTTGGGGCTGCTCCACTGCCTCTGCGCCTGGCAGCGCTTGGAGGTGTTGCATCCGATTCAAAGCCCATGAATTCTGAGCCCAACACCGAGGGTCTCCGGACAGGTGGCACACATGGCAGGAGGCTGGTACCATCCTCTTCCAGCTCCTCCACCTCAAAGGGCTCAAACACAGGCCCTTCTCCCTCCTCTTCTTCGTGACTCTGGGTGGTGGAGGTAGGTGCATTGGAAATGGGTGATCTTGAGGGGCGGGGGTGGGTGGAGGAAAGAGCCCATGTCTTGGGATGGGGACAACGTTAGGGTGGGAGACCCTGGGGTCACACTCCTCCTTTGAGTGCCAAAGGTGGATGGTGTGCATTGATCGGTGCTGTCTGACTCACCATCTGCAAGTAGAGGACAACATTTCAGTTTATGGGGCGGGCCAGGGTGGGGGGTGGGGCGGTGTGAGGGGGTAGGTCAAGCTGACATGTGAGCCGTCTCATCTCACAATGTGCCATCAAGGATTTCCATCTCTACACGGGCACACCAATAATGGGTGACAAACTGTGCTTTAAAATGCATTTGCCTTAAGATTGCAAGACCTTTCATGCCATGAGTGTTACTCACACCGGAGATTGTTATACCCTTACCATATCTGCATCACCCTTTGTGGTTGTACGGTGGTGGTCAACAACCAATACCAAGGCACGCTCCTCCAGGCTGCTCAACTCTATCACCTCTGCTGGGCCCCATCCTGTGGCACTGAGGCTTGCTTGCTTGGAATGAAACGTTGCAGTCTTTACCCCCTTTGCTCATGACCCACACATACACACACATATGGGCCAAAACCTTTTGCACTTGCACGGGAGGGGTCCCATAAATGTTTACTCACTCTTGCTGACGCCACCACATTGTTCCAACGTTTCCTACACTGGTCTCCATCTCTCGCTCAATGTTGCCCATTGAGGACACGGCCTCACCAATCTCCCTTCAAATGTGTCTGTATTGGGGCGGTGGAGGTTTGTCACAACCATCCCAGGTGAGGTCTTTATACCTGCGCTCCACCTCTGATACATGCTCCTCCAGTTCCTCATCATTAAACCAGGGAGCTCTGGGCCTGGTCTAGTCAGACTTCTTTGAAGCTTTTTTTGCACTCATGATAAATCACTTAACGAATGGATAATGAAAAGTTTGCAGCTCTGTGTCTCCTATACTCTCGCCTAGACAACTGGCAGGTGCAAGAGCATGCTCACCATTTATGCGCAGCCTCAATCGCGGCAAAAATGACGTCAGTGTGCTGAAAGAACTACAAAAATAAAACCCAGGTCTCGCGCATGTGTGGTGCAGCGCCACCAAAGTTCTCCGATTCGGGAGGCCTGCACCTCCCACCCACTGATGCCATCGCCCGCTGATGCCTGCCGCCCGCCCGCCGACTCCCACTGCCTGCCACTGCCGCTCACAATACTGAGCCGAAAATGGAGCCTGGCGGGACCCAGCGGCACTGGGCGGCAAAAAGGTAGGTGCCGCCCGGGGACCGCTGAAAAATGGGCGGGACTTGTAGCTCATCAAAATCGGGGCCTGAGAAACTATTTCTTCTGGTGTGTGAATCAAGAAGAAAATTAGAGCTAGGCCTTTTAAGAGTGAAATTAGAAAGCACTTTTCACACAAAGAGTAGTGCAAATCTGGAACTCCTGAAAAGGCAGTGGATGCTGGATCAATTGAAATTTTCAAGACTTAGATCGATAGAATTCTGTTAGGTAAGGGTACCAAGGGACATGGAGCAAAGGCAGGCAAATGTAGTTGAGGTACACATCAGCTATGATCTGATTGAATGGCGGAATGGGCTTGAGGAGCTGAATGGCCTACTCCTGTTCCTATGTTCCTGTTACATAAATTATTATAAATGATGGAATGGTTTGTGTTATAGAGCAATGATCCCTTTAAACGATCTGCAGGTCCCATGCAACCAACTCAATGCTATTCTAATGGCAAAAACAGCGCCTGCACGGTAATTAGAATGGGCCGTGCAGCCCCTTAATTTGCACACCCAAATAAAAATAGCAGGAACATTGTTACAGAGCAGTAGTACACTCAAGGATGCTACAAGTTCATTTCTTAACAACTGCTAACTCAACATCATCCCAGACATATGCACAATTTAGATATTTTTTGCCTAATTAACTGGTGATAGATTTGTATTTACAGCTTTAATAAAATATAGTTAATTAATTACTGGCAAAGAACATTTTTATTATTTATTCTCCAGAAATGTAATCAGTAACTAAAGTGAGAGTACAAATTGCTGTAGCAGTTAGTCACTATATCAGCACCTCCCCAATAAATGACCTAATTTCTTTTACCTGAAAGGAGAAGAGCATGCCAGGAAATCTCGGAGATGCTGTAATAGTGACCATTTTCAAGAAAGGTGACAAGTTCAGCGGGAGCCCGAGAGTCAGCGGCAGTTGGCGAGAGGTGGGAGCAGCGTCGGAGCGGCCTATAAAAGGCCCAGCGGGAGCTCGAGAGTTAGCGGCAGTTGGCGAGAGGCGGGAGCAGCGTCGGAGCGGCCTATAAAAGGCCCAGCGGGTGCCCGAGAGTCAGCGGCAGTTGGCGAGAGGCGGGAGCAGTGTCGGAGCGGCCTATAAAAGGCCCAGCGGGAGCTCGAGAGTCAGCGGCAGTTGGCGAGAGGCGGGGGCAGTGTCGGAGCGGCCTATAAAAGGCCCAGCGGGAGCTCGAGAGTCAGCGGCAGTTGGCGAGAGGCGGGGGCAGTGTCGGAGCGGCCTATAAAAGGCCCAGCGGGAGCTCGAGAGTCAGCGGCAGTTGGCGAGAGGTGGGAGCAGTGTCGGAGCGGCCTATAAAAGGTGTACTTGTGCAGCTACAGCAGGAGAGAAAGCAAAAAAGAAGTAGAAAGGAATCAAAAGGTGACGTCACAGCCAATGGGGTAAGTGATTGGCTGGTGATTGGTGAGTAGCTTTTCCTCTTTTTATTTTTATATCAGTAAGTAAACTGTAACATTGTTATTACCAATTTAAGGGTATCTAAGGGTTAAGGCATGGCAGGAGAGATCGGTCACGTGATATACTCCTCCTGTACCATGTGGGAACTCAGGGACGCTTCCGGTGTCCCTGACGACTACATGTGTAAGAAGTGTATCCGCCTCCATCTCCTGACGGACCGCGTTGCGGAATTGGAGCTGAGGGTGGATTCACTCTGGAGCATCCACGATGCTGAGAATGACATAAGTGGCACGTGTAGTGAGTTGGTCTTACCGCATGAGAAGGATGCACAGCCAGCTAGGGAATGGAAGACCAGCAGGAAGAGTAGTACAAAGAAGGTAGTGCAGGGGTCCCCTGTGGTCATCCCCCTGCAAAACAGATACACTATTTTGAGTGCTGTTGAGGGAGATGACTCATTAGGGGAGAGCAACAGCAACCAAGTTCATGGCACCGTGGCTGGCTCTGTTGTACAGGAGGGCATAAAAAAGAGTGGGAGAGCGATAGTGATAGGGGATTCAATCATAAGGGGAATAGATAGGCGTTTCTGCGGCCGCAATCGAGAGTCCAGGATGGTATGTTGCCTCCCTGGTGCAAGGGTCAAGGATGTCTCCGAGCGAGTGCAGGACATTCTGAAAAGGGAGGGAGAACAGCCAGTTGTCGTGGTGCACATTGGTACCAACGACATAGGTAAAAAAAAAGGGATAAGATCCTATGAGACAAATTTAAGGAGCTAGGAGTTAAATTAAAAAGTAGGACCTCAAAAGTAGTAATATCGGGATTGCTACCAGTGCCACGTGCTAGTCAGAGTAGGAATCGCAGGATAGCACAGATGAATACGTGGCTTGAGCAGTGGTGCAACAGAGAGGGATTCAAATTCGTGGGGCATTGGAACAGGTTCTGGAGGAGGTGGGACCAGTACAAACCGGACGGTCTGCACTTGGGCAGGAACGGAACCAATGTCCTAGGGGGAGTGTTTGCTAGTGCTGTTGGTGAGGAGTTAAACTAATATGGCAGGGGGATAGGAACCAATACAGGGAGACAGAGGGAAACAAAAAGGAGACAAAAACAAAAGACAGAAAAGAGATGAGTAAAATTGGAGGGCAGAGAAACCAAAGGCAAGAAACAAAAAGGACCACTGAATATAAAAGGGCTGCAGGAGGGGTAAAAACTAAAAATCATGGTTTAAAAACTAGGATGAAAACACTCTACCTAAATGCAAGCAGCATTAGAAATAAAGTAAATGAGTTGACAGCACAAATCATTACAAATGGGTATGATTTGGTGGCCATTACAGAGACATGGTTGCAAGGTGGCCAGGACTGGGAATTAAACGTACAGGGGTATCTGACGATTCGGAAAGATAGGCAGAAAGGGAAGGGAGGTGGGGCAGCTCTGTTAATAAGGGATGATATCAGGGCAGTTGTGAGGGATGATATTGGCTCCAATGAACAAAATGTTGAATCATTGTGGGTGGAGATTAGAGATAGTAAGGGGAAAAAGTCACTGGTCGGCGTAGTTTATAGGCCCCCAAATAATAACTTCATGGTGGGGCGGGCAATAATCAAGGGAATAATGGAGGCATGTGAAAAAGGAACGGCAGTAGTTATGGGGGATTTTAACCTACATATAGATTGGTCAAATCAAATCGCACAGGGTAGCCTGGAGGAGGAATTCATAGAATGCATACGGGATTGTTTCTTAGAACAGTATGTAACAGAGCCTACAAGGGAGCAAGCCATTTTGGATCTGGTCCTGTGTAACGAGACAGGAAAAATAAACGATCTCCTCGTAAAAGATCCTCTCGGAATGAGTGATCACAATATGGTTGAATTTGTAATACAGATTGAGGATGAGGAAGTTGTGTCAGAAACGAGAGTACTATGCTTAAACAAAGGGGACTACAGTGGGATGAGGGCAGAGTTGGCTAAAGTAGACTGGAAACAAGGACTAAACGGTGACACAATTGAGGAACAGTGGAGGACTTTTAAGGAGCTCTTTCATAATGCGCAACAAAAATATATTCCAGTGAAAAAGAAGGGCGGCAAGAGAAGAGATAACCAGCCGTGGATAACCAAGGAAATAAAGGAAAGTATCAAATCAAAGACCAATGTGTATAAGGTGGGAAACTAGAGGATTGGGAAGATTTTAAGCAACAGCAAAGAATGACTAAAAAAGCAATAAAGAAAGGGAAAATAGATTACGAAGGTAAACTTGCGCAAAACATAAAAACAGATAGTAAAAGCTTTTACAGATATATAAAACGGAAAAGAGTGACTAAAGTAAATGTTGGTCCCTTAGAAGATGAAAAGGGGGATTTAATAATGGGAAATGTGGAAATGGCTGAGACCTTAAACAATTATTTTGCTTCCGTCTTCACAGTGGAAGACACAAAAACCATGCCAAAAATTGCTGGTCATAGGAATGTGGGAAGGGAGGACCTTGAGATGATCACTATCACTAGGGAGGTAGTGCTGGACAGACTAATGGGATTGAAGGTAGACAAGTCCCCTGGTCCTGATGAAATGCATCCCAGGGTATTAAAAGAGATGGCGGAAGTTATCGCAGATGCATTTGTTATAATCTACCAAAATTCTCTGGACTCTGGGGAGGTACCAGCGGATTGGAGAGCAGCTAATGTAACGCCTCTGTTTAAAAAAGGGGGCAGGCAAAAGGCAGGTAACTATAGGCCGGTTAGTTTAACATCTGTAGTGGGGAAAATGCTTGAAACTATCATTAAGGAAGAAATAGCGGGACATCTGGATAGGAATAGTGCAATCAAGCAGACGCAGCATGGATTCATGAAAGGGAAATCATGTTTAACTAACTTACTGGAATTCTTTGAGGATATAACGAGCATGGTGGATAGAGGTGTACCGATGGATGTGGTGTATTTAGATTTCCAAAAGGCATTCGATAAGGTGCCACACAAAAGGTTACTGCAGAAGATAAAGGTACGCGGAGTCAGAGGAAATGTATTAGCATGGATAGAGAATTGGCTGGCTAACAGAAAGCAGAGAGTCGGGATAAATGGGTCCTTTTCCGGTTGGAAATCAGTGATTAGTGGTGTGCCACAGGGTTCAGTGCTGGGACCACAACTGTTTACAATATACATAGATGACCTGGAAGAGGGGACAGAGTGTAGTGCAACAAAATTTGCAGATGACACTAAGATTAATGGGAAAGCGGGTTGTGTAGAGGACTCAGAGAGGCTACAAGGAGATTTGGATAGGTTAAGCGAATGGGCTAAGGTTTGGCAGATGGAATACAATGTCGGAAAGTGTGAGGTCATCTACCTTGGGAAAAAAAAACAGTAAAAGGGAATATTATTTGAATGGGGAGAAATTACAACATGCTGTGGTGCAGAGGGACCTGGGGGTCCTTGTGCATGAAACTCTTTTGGAGTCCTTGTGCATGAATCCCAAAAGGTTAGTTTGCAGGTGCAGCAGGTAATCAGGAAGGCAAATGGAATGTTGGCCTTCATTGCGAAAGGGATGGAGTACAAAAGCAGGGAGGTGTTGCTGCAACTGTATAAGGTATTGGTAAGGCCGCACCTGGAGTACTGCGTGCAGTTTTGGTCACCTTACTTAAGGAAGGATATACTAGCTTTGGAAGGGGTACAGAGACGATTCACTAGGCTGATTCCAGAAATGAGGGGGTTAACTTATGATGATAGATTGAGTAGACTGGGTCTTTACTCCTTGGAGTTCAGAAGGATGAGGGGTGATCTTATAGAAACATTTAAAATCATTAAAGGGATAGACAAGATAGAGGCAGAGAGGTTGTTTCCATTGGTGGGGGAGACTAGAACTAGGGGGCACAGCCTCAAAATACGGAGGAGCCAATTTAAAACCGAGTTGAGAAAGAATTTCTTCTCCAAGAGGGTTGTGAATCTGTGGAATTCTCTGCCCAAGGAAGCAGTTGAGGCTGGCTCATTGAATGTTCCTAATTCTTATGTTCTTATGCTCTTATGTAAGTTTGATTGCGGTAACTACCGAGGAGATTCCGTGCGATCCTCCTCAAACGGCTTCTCCCTGTGGCTGAAGAGCTCCTCCCAGAGTCGCAATGCGGATTCCACCCACTAAGGGCACAATGGACATGATCTTCACCACGTGGCAAATCCAAGAGAAATGCAGGGAACAGCACCAACCCTTGTACATGGTCTTCTTTGACCTCACAAAGGCCTTCAAAACTGTCAACCGTGAGGGATTATGGAGTATCCTCCTCAAATTTGGCTACCCTTAAAAGTTTGTCACCATCCTCCGCCTGCTTCACGATAACATGCAATCCGTGATCCTGACAAACGGATCCACCACAGACCCCAATCCACGTTCGGACCGGGATCAAGCAAGAATGTGTCATTGCACCAATGCTCTTCTCGATCTTCCTTGCTGCAATACTCCACCTCACCCTCAGTATGCTCCCCGCTGGAGTGGAGCTAAATTACAGAACAAACGGAAATCTGTTCAACCTCCATCGCCCTCCAGGCCAGATCCAAGGTCATCCCATCCTCTGTCATTGAATTATAGCAAGCAGATGACGTTTACATCTGCGCACAATCGGAGGCTGAATTCCAAGTCATCGTCAACACCTTCACCGAAGCGTACCAGAGCATGGGCCTTACATGAAACATCCGTAAGACAAAGGTCCTCTACCAACCTGCCTCCACCACACAGTACTGCCTCCCGGTTATCAAAATCCACACCGAGGCTTTGGACAGCGTGGACCATTTTCCATATCGCGAGAGCCTACTGTCAACAAGGGCAGACATCGACGACGAGGTCCAACACTGCCTTCAGTGTGCCAGTGCAGCCTTCAGTCGCCTGAGGAAGAGAGTGTTTGGAGACCAGGACCTCAACCCCAACACCAAGTTCATGGTTTACAGAACAGTAGTGATACCCGCCCTCCTATATGGCTCAGAGACATGGATTATGTACAGCAGGCACCTCAAAACACTGGAGAAGTACCACCAATGCTGCCTCCGCAAGATCCTGCAAATCCATTGGCAGGATAGGCGCACCATCATCAGTGTTCTCACTCAGGCCAACATCTCCAGCATTGAAGCACTGACCATGCTCGATAAGTTCCATTGGACATCTTGCACATGCCCGACAAGACTCCCAAAACAAGCGCTCTATTCAGAGCTTCGACATGGCAAGCGAGCCCCAGGTGAGAGAGGAAATGCTTCAAGGACACCCTCAAAGCTGCCTTGAAAAATTGCAGCATCCCCACCAACACCTGGGAATTCCTGGCCCAAGACCGCTCAAAGTGGAGAAGTATCCGGGAAGGCGGCGAACACCTCGAGTCTCTTTGCCGGGAGCAAGCTGAAGCCAAGAGTAGACAGCGGAAGGAGCGCGTGGCAATCCAGGCACCCCACCCACCTGTTCCTTCAATCACCTCTGCCCCACCTGTGACAGAGACTGTAGGTCCCGCATAGGACTCATCAGTCACCTGAGAACATATTTTTAGTGTGGACGCAAGTCATCCTCGACTCCGAGGGACTGCCTAAGAAGAAAACCTCTGTTACCTGAGCACAGAGCTGGATGAACACAAACAGAGTGGATCGCAAGCAAAGTGGAAGTATTTGGTGAGAGCAAAAATCAGCGGAGAGGAGAAGTAGGTATAAGATAAGTTAGATAAGAAATCATCAGATTGGAAATGAGCTTTGAATTGTAACATAAAAGAAACTGCATGGTCATTGGCAGTTAGCAGTCAACAGCTATCGGCTGTAAGTGGTTGCTTGATTAGGTGGTAAAAGCTGTGAGCTGGAAGCGGTACCTTCATGCCCGGATGTCCCTGGAGATGGAACACGCAGTGTCTACCAGTACGCTCTAGGCCTTCCACGACCAGAGGGACTGGAGTACATCATTACAATTAAGGTTACTGTTCCCTTTAACGTGTTTTGTTAATTTGCGGGTTCTGATGGTTGTGCACCTTTAATAAGGGCACATGGTTGAATTCAATTTACAATTCGTCCGTATTTAAAAGAGTTGTGAACTAGAAGCTGATTAAGCAGTTGTAACTTGATTGACTCTCAAAAGGTATATATTAGACACGAGCTTGCAAAAGCACAGACGTTGGAGACAAAGTTGAGTGAGCACAAATGGAGTGGACTGCAAGGAGAGTGCAAGAATTTGGTGAGAGCAGGAATCGGTAGAGAGGAAGGTGGTGGTTGAAATGTCTAACTGAAAAGGAAGAGTGAAGCCACAGAACCTAAGCTCTCTGTTAATAGGCACGAGAGTGGACCTGCGGGAGAGTGAGAGGAGCGGCCGCAGTTAAAGATAGGCCTGAGAGCCCAGAGCTCGGAGGGAGCGCGAACTTCAGGGAACGAGGTAAAAAACCTAAAGTGATGTAGCACAAGGGACGGAGCTGATTGATGAGTACCTGCCGATTATTTTTTTTAAGTTTTGAGTTTATTTCTGCTCAGTTACTTAATAGTCTATTAAGTAGAATCATGGCAGGGCACCTCAGTTCCATGGAATGCACACCTTGTGCCATGTGGGAACTCTAGGACGCTTCCTGTGTGCTGGACAACCACTTGTGCAGGAAATGTTGTCATCTGGAGGAGCTCAAGCTCCAGGTTTTGGAGCACGAGCAGCAGCTGGCGTCACTGCAGTGTATCCGTGAGGCTGAGAGCTACGTGGATAACATGTTTCAGGAGGTGGTCACCCTGCAGCATAAGAGTGTGCAAGGAGAGAGGGAATGGGTGACCATCAGACAGGCGAGGAGGACAGGCAGGTAGTGCAGGAATCCTCTGACTGCATCTCACTCTCCAACCATTATTCAGTATTGAGTATTCAGTAAGGGCGATGGTTACTCTGGGGAGTACAGCTAGAGCCAAGTCCATGACACCACAAGTGGCTCAGCTGTACAGCGAGGAGGAGGAGGAGGAGGAAGATTGGGAAAGGAATACTGATAGGAGATTCAATAGGGGACAGAAAGGCGTTTCTGCGGCCACAGACATGATTCCAAGATGGTATGTTGACTCCCAGGCTGTCATTTAGCGGCTGCAGACATTCTGAGTGGGGAGAGTGAACAGGCCGAGGTCGTGGCCCATATTGGTACCAACTACATGGGTAGAAAGAGGGATGAGGTCCTGCAGGCAGATTTTAGGGAGCTAGGAAAGAGATTAAAAAGTAGGACCTCAAAGGTAGTGATCTCTCGATTACTCTCGGTGCCACGAGCTAGTGCGTATAGAAATAGGATGATAAAGCAGGTGAATACGCGGCTGGAGAGATGATGCAGGAGGGAGGGCTTTAGATTCCTGGGACATTGGAGCCAGTTCTGGAGGGGACCTGTACAGGCCGGACGGGTTGCACCTCAACAGAGCCGGGACCAATGTCCTCATGGAGAGGTTTGCCAGTGCTGCTGGGGAGGGTTAAAACTAATTTGGCAGGGGGATTGACACCAGGATGTAGCATTAGAAAGGAGAAACAAGTTGCACAAAGGATTTGGAAAGACAGATAGCATTAGAGTAAGTATTAGGTGGGGTCAGACTAAGAGAATACAAGATCAAGATAGTGCATGTGTGTGAATGCACGAAGTGTGCTAAATAAGGTTGGTGAATTGCAGGTGCAAATAGCCTCACGGGAATATGGGGGCTCAATTTTCCCCAGTGATTTGTGCCGTTTTTTTGGCACGCGCCGCTTTTTTTGGCGTAAGTTTAAAAAATTCAAGTTTTTCCCAAGGAATGTGTCCACCAGCGTAACTCAGTAAGTTACGATTTAATTAGGTTTTTTTTGCGTCATGGGGACGTAACCTGATGTCTGCGCCAGTTTTTGTCAATTTGGGAAGTTTGCCCAAAAAATATTTCTCCTCGGTCAGCGTATGTGACCACTCCCGAAAAATCCATTGTTTTTCAGCGAAGTTTTGAAGGGAGTCAAGAACACTTAAATATGCATAATAAAGAATAAAATGTTTTACTTTCTAATGCAGTAAATGGAAGTTTGATGGAATTCTGTAAGTTTTCATTTTTTTTTCAACTGATGCGCCACCACCGAACGTCTGCAAACAGGGCTCGAGGGTCGGAGCGTCGGCTGGCAGAATTGGTCCCATGTCCGGACACAGGGGCTCGGGGCTCAGCTGTAAAAGAAGCCCGGGGGGGATATGGAATGCATACGGAAGGCATCAGAAGCCTGCACTACGCATCAAATCAAGCCCAGTGGGTGGGGGGCTGTGGAAGCCATAGGGAAGGCATCAGAAGCCTGCACTGATCATAGGCAGTCCCTCGGGATCGAGGAAGACTTGCTTCCACTCTTAGCATGAGTTCTTAGGTGGCTGTACAGTCCAATACGAGAACCACAGTCTCTGGCACAGGTGGAACAGATAGTCGTTGAGGGAAAGGGTGGGCAGGGAGCCTGGTTTGCTGCACGCTCCTTCCGCTGCCTGTGCTTGATTTCTACCTGCTCTCGGCGACAATACTCGAGGAGCTCAGCGCCCGCCCGAATGCACTTCCTCCACTTAGGGCGGTCTATGGCCAGGGACTCCCAGGTGTCAGTGGGGATGTCGCACTTTATCAGGGAGGCTTTGAGGGTGTCCTTGAAATGTTTCCTCTGCCCGCCTTTGGCTTGTTTGCCATGGACAAGTTCCGAGTAGAGCGCTTGCTTTGGGAGTCTCGTGTCTGACATGCGAACTATGTGGCCTGCCCAGCGGAGCTGATCAAGTGTGGTCAGTGCTTCGATGCTCGGGATGTTGGCCTGGACGAAGACGTTAATGTTTGTGCGTCTGTCCTCCCAGGGGATTTGCAGGATCTTGCGGAGACATCGCTGGTGGTATTTCTCCAGCGACTTGAGGTGTCTACTGTACATGGTCCACATCTCTGAGCCATACAGGAGGGCGGGTATTACTACGGCCCTGTAGACCATGAGCTTGGTGACAGTTTTGAGGGACTGATCTTCAAGCACTCTTTTCCACAGGCGGCCGAAGGCTGCACTGGCACGCTGGAGGCGGTGTTGGATCTCATCATCAATGCCTGCTCTTGTTGATCGGAGGCTCCCGAGATAGGGGAAGTGGTCCACGTTGTCCAGGGCCATGCCATGGATCTTGATGTTTGGGGTGTAGTGCTGTGCGGCAAGGACAGGCTGGTGTAGGACAATTGTCTTATTAATGTTTAGCGCACTACCCATCAAATCAAGCTCGGGTGGGTGGGAGGCTGTTGAAGGCACACGGAAGGCATCAGAAGCCTACACTACACATCAAATGTAGCCCGGGGGTTTTGGGAGGGGGGGGTTCCTGATCACTGTGCCTGCTCAGACCCTGGGTGTGGTCCATACTTACCTTGTGGGGAGAGAGAACAAAGAACCTTGTCCTGCCTGCCTGTCATTTTGAGCTTCTTGCAAAGGTAAAATTTAAACATGGGGGCAATACTGACAATGCCATACCTTGTGCAAGCATTTTGCATGATGGTGCTGTGGAGGAGACAATTGATTCAACATCATCGCATGAGGAACCTGCGAGCCCTTCGGGTGATAGGCAGGAGGCCTTGCCCATGTCGGGTATATTGAGACAGGCGTTCATACCTGCGCCTGAGTGACGCAGACTGTGTCAGAAGGTTGCATTTCTGCAAAGAAGTTGTAACTGAGATCTGTGAGTTTGTAAAAGCAGACCTGCAACCTAGAAGCATCAGGAGGACTGCTTTGTCAGTTGAAGTAAAGGTTACAGCTACACTTTCATTCTATGCATCTGGATCGTTCCAAGCTACAACTGGGTATGTGTGCGCCATTTCTCAACATGCAACACATGTCTGCATTTGGCAAGTGACTGCTGCATTATGAGTGGTGGAATGACTACATAAAGTTCCCCATGACCTCCCAGGCAATGCATGACAGAGCTGTGGGCTTCTTCAGGATTGCCGGCTTCCCAAAGGTAATGGGCTGCATTAATTGTACCCACATCACCTTGCGAGCACCTTTGGAGGATTCCGAGATGTATAGGAATAGAAAAGGCTTCCACTCCATTAATGTGCAGCTCATGAGTGATGACATGCTTCGCATCATGTCAGTTGATGCAAGATACCTTGGGAGCATCCATGATGCGTTCATCCTACGCGAGAGCGTTCTATCTGCCATGTTTCAGCAGCAGCCAGAAGGGTAGAGCTGGCTACTGGGAGACAAAAGGTATGGCCTCGTCACCTGGCTCAGGACGCCCCTTCGCATAACCCGGATGGAAGCTGACCAGGAATACAACATGTCGCACATTGTGATGCGCAGCATAATAGAGAGGTATCTTGAAACAGCGTTTCCGATGCCTGGACCATTCCGGAGGCTACTTGAGATTATTGGTCAGTTCACTGTTGTGTGCTGCCTGCTGCATAACTTAGCGGTCATGAGGCAGTAGCAGCTGATAGTGGAAGACCCACCTGAGGTGAGAGTGGCTGATGATGATGAGGAGGAGGACGAGGAAGCCATGCAGCTACCTGAACCCGGAATACGACGGTGGAGGAGGGCGGGCCGTCATACCCCTTTAACGATTGCTCGAGCCTTATGCCAGTAGCTTATCTGTGAACGCTTTGCTGCCTGAAGGTTCGGCGGCAACTATTCCACATGGACCATGTTTACTGTTTGGACCTGTTCCGTAATGTTGTGTGTGTTAATGGAACAAATGATGAACAGGATTCTTGTTTACTTCAAAAAGTTGTGTTAATAATGGAATAAATAATGGAAATGATTCAGTTATAATTTAAAATATATTTTATTCAAAAGTTTAACAACCATTTGTTTGTACTTAACTTTAATAAACATATTAATTGTATCAAACTTTAAAGTTTTCACTTAAGATTACTTAAAAACTCTAAGATCACTTACTAACTTTTAAACTTGTAAATTTACATAACTTACAAAAAACTTTAAAGTTGAGAACAGTTACAACAGTAACAACAATAATCACAACAACAACAGCAGCAAAGAAAGGCTGCACCCATCTCTCCTCCACCTTATTCTAAGACCACCCGCTGCGCTTGGTCTTGTTGACTCCAGCCCTACCTGCAGGCTGTGGCACAGCATTTCTCGGGTTGGTACCGAGCTTATTCTTTTGAATATCTCGGGTAATGCACACTTCTTGATTTGGTGTGGAGGGGGGGATGCTGTGGCGAGCCGGTAATTTGGAAGGCCCGGCTTGGGCCTCTTCAGAGGCTGGTCTAGGGATTGGAGTGGGAGTGGCAGTTGATTCTGTGCATGGGCGTGAAATCTGGGCGTGCTCCCTTATTGCAGCAGCTGACTCCAAAATTCCCTCCCTCATGTGCCCTGCCAGTGTCTCAACTACTTCCAACATTCCCTCCCTCATGTTCGCTGACACTGTCTCACCTACCTGTGACATTCCCTCCATCATGTGCACCGACATTGTTTCTGCTGACTGAGATATTCCCTCCCTCATGTTCCCAGACAGCGTTCCCATTTCTTGTGAGAGTGTTGTTACTTCTCCCGACAGTCCCGATACCTCATCACCTACCCCACTGATGGTGTCCAGGAGTGATCGGGTAAGGTTAATGCTCTCCGCACTCATTGACATCATCTGAACCACATCTGTTATATCCTGCACCTCAGGATAGTGCTGTCGAGCTCTCCTTCCCCTTCTCACCATGGGTGTGGCTCACAGCATCCCAGTGGGACCCGCAGCCTGGGACGGTGGGGCCCTGGGTGTGCCTTGCTGCATCCCACTGCGACCCATAGCCTGGGATGGTGGGGCCCTGGGTGTGCCTTGCTGTATCCCACTGGGACCCGCAGCCTGGGACAGTGGAGCCCTGGGTGTGTCTTGCTGCAGCCCATTGCGACCCATAGCCTGACCTCGCTGCACCCCACTGGAATCCCCAGCCTAGGACGGTGGGAAACCATGGAATTTCCCACCAACACTCAAACCACTAATTGGGGAAGGGGCTAGCACCTCAATGGGCTCCTCAAAAGTGAGTACAACAGTGGGGGCTTCATCTCTCTCCCCCATGCTTTTAGTCTGGAAGGTGGGATTGGAAGATGTTCTCCTCTTCAGGTTCGTCCTCGAGTGAATCTTCTTCTGCATCATCAGGGTTGGCCTCAAGTTCTGCAAAATATAACATAACAGACAAATGGTTAGCGGCAGGGTGGGTGGCATCAGTAGGCTCACACATCGCAGGCAGCAGGCTGACTTGAAGGACCATGATGAATGATAGCACATTGCATCAACCGAAGCGTAGCTGATGGAGACATCCCCATGAACCGAAGCATGGCTAGCCCGCGCAGTACTTAACATTTAGGAAAGCCAGACTGTGGAATTTGCAGGACTTACCGTCTGCCTTGAGTGTGGGCCCAGCTTGTGCAGTGGTGATTGCTTTTCTCCAGGCAGGACCCATCAAAGCAGCGACCCTCTCTTCCAAAGGTGCAGATTTGCTGGGCCTCCTCCTGTTCGAGTTCTTTCTCATTTGTTGTGTGCCACTTTCCTCTGCAAAGATGAAAATATAACTTTTTAGAGAGGGTATCTTTCTGCTAGATGGGACATATACTAATGGTCACATTTACAATTGCAATGCCATTGAAAAATGAAAATATTACTCACACTAACTACTTGACCAAGGTCCTGCTACTTCTTTTTGCACTGGCCTCCAGACCTCGGGGTGGTCACCATTGCACAGTAATCTTTTGCAAGTTGGTTCCAGAGTTTCTTCATTTCTTTGGATGGAATTTTTATGTGACCTCTGTTGGTGTCCAGCTCGTGCCATCTCCCCTCAATCACAGTAACTCGTGGCTCCACTTCATACTGTAAGAAATTCTTGGTCCTTGCGCCGCGTTGCATCTTGTATTGCAGCTCCGATTTTTCCAATGATAATTAAAGTCCTTACACAGCACTCTAAGTTCTCACAAACACAATTGGCTCTTTAAAAATATCTGATTGCAGACCGCGAGCTGTACTGTGCATGTGCGCCCATAGGAATTACGTCAAAAACGTCCCTTTTTTTCTGCACATGCGCAGAAGGAGCGACATCGTGTTTTCGGTGTTGACATTAAGCTCCACTCCCCGAGACTACAGGACAGGCTGCGCGGTGCCAATTTTAAAAAATAGAGCGGGGAAACTTGGCACGTTTATTTTTGGAGCAGTTGTGGCCTCAAAACAGGCGTAACTCTGGCAATACGCCAAACAATGGCTTTGGGCAAAATTGAGCCCATGATGTTGTGGCGATAACAGAGACCAGGATTGGGTACTAAATATTCCTGGATATAAAGTGTGTAGGAAAGATAGGGATGGAAAAAAAAGAATGGGGTGGCAGTATTGATTAAGGAGACTATTGCAGTGCTGGCGAGAGAGAGGATGTCCTGGAGGGGTCAAGGACAGAATAAGAACATAAGAACACAAGAAATAGGAGTGGGCCATATGGCCTCTCGAGCCTGCTCCGCCATTCAATAAGATCATGGCTGATCTGATCATGGACTCAACTCCATTTGGTTAGAGTAGAGAAACCATAGAGGTGCCATTACACTACTAGGCCACCAACTAGTAGGAAGGATATGGAGGAGCAAATTTGCAGGCAACTTAGAGAGGTGCAAGAAGTGCAGAATAGTGATAATGGGGGACTTCAATTATCCTAATATAGACTGGGATAGTAGTAGTGAGGGGAAAGAATTTCTGAAGTGTATTCAGGAGAACTTTCTTGATCAGTATATTTCCAGCCCAATGAGGAAGGAGGCACTGCTGGATCTGGTTCTGGGGAATGAGGTTAGTCAAGTGGAGCAAGGGTCAATAAGGGAACAGTGATCATAGTAATATAAGGTTTAGATTACCGATGGGAAAGGACAGGGCGCAATCTACAGTAAAAATACTTAATTGGAGGAAGGCCAATTTCAGTGGGTTGAAAATGGATCTGGCCCGGATAAATTGGAATCAAAGACTGAAGCAAAACCATAGAATGGTAAAAGGGAATCCAGAAGTCTTCTGTAAGCATATAAATAGTAAACGGGTAGTAAATGGAGGGGTGGGGCTGATGAGAAAGAAAGACTTGGATTTATATAGCGCCTGTCATGACCACCAGATCTCCAAGCACTTTACAGCCAATGAAGTACCTTTTTGAAGTGTAGTCACTGTTGTAATGTCAGAAACGTGGCAGCCAATTTGCGCACAAGCAAGCTCCCACAAACAGCAATGTGATAATGATCAGATAATGGGCTCAATTTTCCCCAGTGATTTGCGCCATGTTTTTGGAGCAGGCTGCTTTTTTTGGCTGAGGTTTTAAAAAAAACAGTTTCCCCAATCAATTTGCACCAGTGTAACTCCGTTAGTTACGATTTTTTTAGGTTAGTTTTTTTTTCAGCCAAAGGGGGCGTAACCTGCTCCCCACGCCAATTCTGGCCATTTAAGCAAGTTTAGCCAGCTGAGAGTTACTCTAGTTTCTCTAGTTTTGCTTAGGCCAGCATATGTGGCCTCTGCAGAAAAACCTGGAGAGTTAAAGAAATTACCGCAGGAAATCGGCGCAGGTAAGTGGAGCGGGGGTGGGTGGGGGGGGGAGGGATGGAAGGAAGAGAGAGAGAGAGAGAGAGAAAGAAAGTTGCTGCAATATATTTGAATGTGTTTTTAAATTGATGCAATCTGTTGGGAGCTGGCTGTATGTCTCACTTTGCAGCCTCAGCCCGCATTGTGTCCCTGGTTACCATGGCAGCCCCATCTTTTTGAAGCAGATCAAGGCTCCACCCCCAAAACTAAAGAACAGGTTAGGCCATGCCAAAATGAAGAACTCCAATGGGAAACTTAGAACTTTTTTTTGACGTACTTAGGCCCCCAAAAAACGGGCGTAACTCTTCAAGGACGCCAAAAAAAAAGCTTTGGGGAAAATTGAGCCCAATCTGTTTTTTTGTTATGTTGCTTGAGGGATAAATATTGGCCAGGACACCGGTTATAACTCCCCTGCTCTTTTTCAAAATAGTGCCATGGGATCTTTTATGTCCACTTGAGAGAGAAGACGGGAGCTCGGTTTAACGTCTCATCCAAAAGACGGCACCTCCGACAGTGCAGCGCTCCCTCAGCACTGCACTGGAATGATTTTTCGTGGTCAAGTCCCTGGACCAAAAAGGAGACCTACGCATGGAGGCAGAGATTCTAAATGAGTATGTTGCATTTGTCTTCACCAAGGAAGAAGATGCTGCCAAAGTCATGGTGAAAGAGGAGGTAGTTGAGATATTGGATGGGATAAAAATTCATATAAAGAGAATGTACTAGAAAGGCTGGCTGTACTTACTGGTTGTTTATTGGACTGTTGGAAAGTACACAGTGGTGTTCCCCAGGGGTCAGTATTTGGACTACTGCTTTTCGTGTTATATACCTTAATGACTTGAACTTGGGTGTACAGAGCACAATTTCAAAAGATGCAGATGACACAAAACTTTGAAGTATAGTGAACAGTAAGGAGGATAGTGACAGACTTCAAAGCAACATAGACAGGCTGGTGGAATGGGCGGACACGTGGCAGATGAAATTTAACGCAGAAAAGTGTGAAGTGATACATTTTAGTAGGAAGGACAAGGAGAGGCAATATAAACTACAGGGTACAATTCTAAAGATTGTGCCTGAGCAGCGAGACCTGGGGGTATATGTGCACAAATTGCTGAAGGCAGGGCAGGTTGAAAAAGCGGATAAAAAAAACATACAGGATCCTGGGCTTCATAAATAGAGGCACAGAGTATAAAAGCCACAAAGTTATGATAAACTTTTATAAAACACTGGTTTGGCCTCAACTGGAGTATTGTGTTCAATTCTGGGCACCGTACTTCAGAAAGGATGTGAAGGCCTTAGAGGGGGTGCAGAAAAGATTTACAAGAATGATTCCATGAATGAGAGTCTTTAGTTACGTGGATAGACTGGAGAAGCTGGGGTTGTTCTCCGCAGAACAGAGAAGGTTGAGAGGAGATTTGTTCGAGGTGTTCAAAATCATGAGTGGTCTAGTTAAACTGTTCCTACTGGCGGAAGGGTTGAGAACCAGAGGTCACAGATTTAAGATGATTGGCAGAGGAACCAAAGGCGACATGAGTAAAAACTTTTTTACGCAGCGAGTAGTTCGGATCTGGAATGCACTGCCTGAAAGGGTGGCGGTGACAGATTCAATCGTGACTTTCAAATGGGAATTGAATAAGTACTTGAAGGAAAACAATTTGCAGGGCTACAGGGAAAGGGCGGGGGAGTGAGACTGGCTGAAATGCTCTTTCAGAGATCAGGCATGAGCTCGATGGGCTGTAAGGCCACCTTCTGTGCTGTAGTCATTATATGGTTCTATGATTCTACAAGGCAATGGCCCTGAAATTCCGATGTGCCGGGCCCGTACGAAGTTTCAACGGACCCGGGTAGGCATTGGAAAAGCCGTTTTTCAGCGCAGAATGCGCATGCGCTGAAAACCAGCTTTTCCGACCTGTTAAGTTGGAGCTTGACAGGTCTTCCCCATGCGCTAGATAACTGAGTTCTCATGCAAAATTCCAACTTTTAGAGATCTTCTGTCCAGGATTAGGGCACGAAAGTTCTGCGCGAGATAAAGCCGGCGTACAGCCTGCATTCTGTGTGCATCTGCATCACCTGAAACTCAATAGCCTTCAGCATAAACAGCAGTCGATGCTGAGGAGTTCTGTAGAGTAAAATCTTAACACAAACCAAATAAACAGCAGGAAATGGAAACCAGCAGCTTCCTCTCAAAGTAATGAGAGATTCAAATCTTCCAACTTTTATAACATTTGAGGTACCGTGTTGTCTATTGCAGTTTGGCTTGTAAAATATGATCGACTTTATGCAAATGTGCACGGGTGTCAACAGTAAATTGGGTGAAATCGATACTCTATACTAAACTATTTCAACTCTATTTATGCTGATCAACTAGTTTTTTTAAAATATGGAGATGGGAAACCTGCACGAATTGTTTAGCTCTTCTACTTTTGTGGAAATGTAACATGTTGCTCTGCCCTGTGCTCAGACCCGACATCTTAGATCAGGGGTGTGGCCTATGTAAATGAGCTTCTTTTGACAGCTCCTGTGGGCAGGGACAGACTCCGAAAGAAGCCACAGGCTTCGCGCGCGCTGCGTGACGTCATACGCTGCCTGGGAATCTTCATCACAGAATCGGAAGTTCAAGAAGGCGCAGGAGAGAAAGGTAAGTGAGCATTTATTTTCTTTATTTTACCAGATTTCCCGCGGGAATGGTGTTACAGGAATTTCTGGGCCATTATTTAGCACTGTAAAACAACATTCAACCCATGTGATGGTGTTATCCCCTTGGCATATTTTTCACGTTTCATCATTTTCCATTATCATTTCCTTTTGATAATTTGCTTTTCTGAATCGAGTGGCCACTTTTAACTTGAGGCGCTCAATGGGCGGTTGGAAGGCAGAGTGCATCCGTCACTGCCCATTGTTACCGTGGTGAGGCCCGAGCCATTTCAAGGCACTGGCCTCATTTAAATGCAACTGGCAAGCTGTGGGCGCCAAAGCAATGCTCCAAGGTAGCTCACCAACTGGTGACGGAGGGTAATCATCTAGTTATGCATAGGGACCAGGAGGGGGGGCGGGGTAGGGGCCGAGGGGAGGGGTGGGTGGGAAAGATGATCCAGGGTGTGGGCTTTATGCAGGCCAGCAATAGACCGGATTTCTTTTGTATACCCAAGTGAAGCGACCCCACTCCTTCTACTCTTCTTGGCCCCATAAAAATAAATGGTAAGACAAAATTGCAGCTATTGTCTGAGCGACCTCCAGCAGTCCCATTAAAGCCCACTGGTTAACCTGTTCAATACCAGTATCAATGGTGATATGATCCCGAGAATCTCAGCTTCACAGATGCCAAGTGGATCTTTGAAAGTCAGAACGTCAAGAAGTAGAAGACATGATTGCCAGGATCATGACCCTGAAGAATTTCAAGGTCAAGAGTTCTTCATCAGACTGCTTTAAATAGCAAATTAGACTAAGTAATCACAGTAAACATTTGCATTCATAGTAACAAATGCTACTTTTATTCTGACAGTGTTAAATATGTGGGCCTAGAAATATGTTTGAAAAATGTGTAAAATCCAAGGGCAGCAGAGAGCCGCTGTGGTGAATGCCAGCAGTTTAGCCCCAAGCACCTGGACGCAGTGCAGGAAGAAGTTTAATGACCTCACACGAGTTGTCAAGGTCAGTGAATTCATCTTCAAAGGCCAGATTGCACCACCTACACCACTAGCCTCACACACTGCTCAATGCAGCACACCCCCATCACTCACCTACCAACAATCTCGACCAAACATGACTTGTACCTCACATTCATTGCTTCACCTCACCCGTACACATACCACTGCTGCAAGCCTCACACCCACAGCTCACAGCTTGCATGCACTGTCAGCTCGTCACTTTTCAGAATGGCAGGCAGTGACTAGTGGGGTACCGCAAGGTTCTGTGCTGGGGCCCCAGCTGTTTACACTGTACATTAATGATTTAGACGAGGGGATTAAATGTAGTATCTCCAAATTTGCGGATGACACTAAGTTGGGTGGCAGTGTGAGCTGCGAGGAGGATGCTGTGAGGCTGCAGAGCGACTTGGATAGGTTAGGTGAGTGGGCAAATGCATGGCAGATGAAGTATAATGTGGATAAATGTGAGGTTATCCACTTTGGTGGTAAAAACAGAGAGACAGACTATTATCTGAATGGTGACAGATTAGGAAAAGGGGAGGTGCAAAGAGACCTGGGTGTCATGGTACATCAGTCATTGAAGGTTGGCATGCAGGTGCAGCAGGCGGTTAAGAAAGCAAATGGCATGTTGGCCTTCATAGCAAGGGGATTTGAGTACAGAGGCAGGGAGGTGTTGCTACAGTTGTACAGGGCATTGGTGAGGCCACACCTGGAGTATTGTGTACAGTTTTGGTCTCCTAACCTGAGGAAGGACATTCTTGCTATTGAGGGAGTGCAGCGAAGGTTCACCAGACTGATTCCCGGGATGGCGGGACTGACCTATCAAGAAAGACTGGATCAACTGGGCTTGTATTCACTGGAGTTCAGAAGAATGAGAGGGGACCTCATAGAAACGTTTAAAATTCTGAGGGAGTTAAACAGGTTAGATGCAGGAAGAATGTTTCCAATATTGGGGAAGTCCAGAACCAGAGGTCACAGTCTAAGGATAAGGGGTAAGCCATTTAGGACCGAGATGCGGAGGAACTTCTTCACCCAGAGAGTGGTGAACCTGTGGAATTCTCTACCACAGAAAGTTGTTGAGGCCAATTCACTAAATATATTCAAAAAGGAGTTAGATGAGGTCCTTACTACTAGGGGGATCAAGGGGTATGGCGAGAAAGCAGGAATGGGGTACTGAAGTTGAATGTTCAGCCATGAACTCATTGAATGGCGGTGCAGGCTAGAAGGGCCGAATGGCCTACTCCTGCACCTATTTTCTATGTTTCTATGACAGGCAGAGCACTCAAACATATTGCACCACACTCACTGACACACTTCCCTTTCTCTTGCAGGAAAAGGTGGCTTACAACCGGTGCCAGCAGCACCTAACCAGTGAGGGACAAGCACGCCTACATAACCTGACCCTCTTGGAGAAGACGGTGCTGGCCATTATTGGGAGGGGCATCGCTGAGCCCATGGCCAGCAGCGGGGCTGAAAGAATACAAGATGCAGGTATCCTCATACATAAGCCTCCTTCTCGCATCCCGCTTCCCTCTCATCCTACAATCTCTTCTGATTTACAAGCAGCGCATGATCTAAGCTAGTACCTCTTGCTTTCCCTCCTCCCCTCATGACAACTCTATACTTGTGCCTTTCTCATTTCAGAGACCCAAGAAATCTAACCTGTCCAGCCAGTGGTTCAAGAAAAAGACGGAGAGGAGAGTGACGATGAAGAAGAAACACCATCACTCAATCTGACATTCACAGCCACCAGCTCAAACACTGGCATTGCCCGGACTTTAGAGGGTAGTTTAGAAGTGGTACCTGCACAGGGCGAGTCACCGGGCACGAGTGGGCTGCAGCTAATGCAGGGGGAGAGGGTAGCGCATGTACCAGCACCCCAGAGATGAAGACGGGAACTTCGATGGGACAGCCTACAGAAGAACGTTGATGGGTATGCACACTGAACTGCTTGGTGCATTGGCAGGCCTGGCAGAAAGCCTGGGTGCAATATCAAGGAGCAAGGAGGAGTCCGCCACCAATCTTGTACAAGGATTTGTTCAGAGCTTGGAGCCCATGATTTCCAGCGTGGAAGTGATGGCCAACTCCATTAGCACACTGGCGGACCCAACCATGATTGCAGAGTCTGATGGCCGAAGTCTCCGCTTCCATTGTAATACGAGCAGAAGCCACCCAATGTCTGAGTACTGCAGTGGAAGCTGCCAAGCAAGCTCAGACTGTTGCCATCGTGGCTGCATTTACCAGTGACGCAAAGGTCCAACTGTCCTCCATGATAGCTAGGAATGTAGAAGCACCACCCGTGGAGCAGGAACCTGCTGTCCCCTCAGGATGACCACATCCGTCCGCCCACCATTGCCACTCCGCCAGTGTCCTTGATGTTGCCTGTCAGCCAGCCCAGACTGAGATGGTGCAGTCTGCAGCCAGGTCTTCTGGACCCAGGTCTCCTCTCAGTCGACCTGCAAGGCCAGTCTCCCCCAATGAATGTCAGCAGTCTTCCACTAGCTATCCTGCAGCCACTCGGGTAGCACTTCATAGGAGCACTAGATCAGGCAAAGGCACACTGAAGTCACACTAAGGGAATGCACAGGGGTGATTAGTTGGTTTTGTTATGTAATATTGGATGTATTGTATAAAGTTGGATTCAAATGTTTCTTTTATGGTGGTTTTTATTTCAGCATTGTGTCCAAGAGGATGCAGTGATGGTCAGTAACAGAGGGAACGTAAGATGTGGGACTATTGTTGAATGGGGGATTGGGGTTGCGTTCACTGGTTGGGCGAATTGATCGCAGATATCTTGATACGCGCTCTGGTGAGCGTGCCGGACTCCTGTACAGCGATCCAGGAAAGGGAATTTAAGGATGCCAGTGGCCTGCTCTAGCAGAATCCATGTGGCAGCATTGCTCTCAGTATATGCACGCTGGCCACATGTGTAGTTGGGTTGCTGAGCGGAGTCATGAGCCAAGTGGTCAGCAGATAGCCCTTGACATCCAATAGCCACCCTTTGATTTGTCATAGGGGCTCAAAGAATGGGGGAACAGCAGACTGGCGCAGAATTAAAGCATCATGACTGCTGCGAGGATAACGGGCATTCACCATCATGGTCACGCACCAACTGCACATTCAGAGCATGGTAACCTATGTGGATGCGGTACATCTTAGCATTTAGACACGGTGCCCACAAAGCCATGTGTACGCAGTCGATGTCGCCCTGCAGCATTGAGTAGCCCGCTATTCTGGCAAAGCCATGTACACATTCAGCTTGCTTCTTTGTCTTCTCTCTGACCAGAAAGAACTCCCCTTCCCTGGCATAAAGAGCATCTGTCACCTCTCTTATGTAGCAGTGGACAGCAAACTGGGAGATGATACAGATGTCGCCTGCTCCAGTCTGGAAGGATCCCGATGCGAGGAAATTCAGGGCTACGGTCACCTTCACAGCCACCGGCAGTGCTTGTCCTTGCCTGGTGTGAGGCTGCAGGTCTAGTTACAAGAGACGGCAGAGTTCTGTGAGCACCTCCTTTGTAAAGCACAAACGCTTCACACACTCCCCCTGGCTCAAGTTGAGGTAAGACAATTACTCTCGGAAGACCCTCGTTGGGTAAGGCCTCCTGCTGAGAGCACTTTTCCCCCTCCTCCTCCTCCCTCTGTGAGCAGTTTGTCCTCGTCTTTGCTGCCCCTGCTCCCTCACCCTGTCATGCTGCAGGCCAAGGGGAATGACAAATAGGGTACCCATGACTGGGTGCAAGTAGTCTGATCAGAATCCTTGAATTCAGAACCAAGGTCTTCTCCACGTGCAGCACCATTCCTTGTCACCTCACCAACTTTAAATAACTCTGGAAAGCTCCAAACACTTCCACCAATTATACAGAGCGAGTAGAAATTAATCAGTAACTAACCTTAGAGTGGTTGCTGATCCCTTTAAATATCGCTGGTGGGGGCGTCCTTGCTGCTGCTGAACGCATGTTCAGCTTTGCGAGGTTAAGACAGCCACATTAAGGACGAAAATGGCAGCGCTGGTGTCAAATCGAGTGCTAAGGAGCTGAATTTCTTGCCCGTGAACTTTTACTTTAAATGTGGTTCCCGGGAATTATGGTGCATTATTCCACATGGACAGAAACCAGCTGTCCAACTACCCATCTCATTTTCATGACTCCAGCCTTAATTTATATGCACTACATTCGAATGCAAAATCAATCAGATTTGTCTGCGCCAGTGAATACACTCGCCTGAACAGAACATGAGAAGCAGTTATAAAATCCAAAAAGTAAAACTGGTGATCAATAAATATTTGCACTTCTGCATAAAATCTAAACTGACACTACAGCTTTTAAATAAAAATAATTGCCACAGTGCTTCCAGGCTTCAGGATTAATACAACTTCGAGATAACACTAACGAAGTAAACATTGCACAGCCTTATTTTATTTCACCTCAAGCTATAGCATTGGAATCAGTCCAAAGTTTCGAGAAAAATAAATCATTTTATAGATCCTACTTGATGCAGGCAGCTTGTTATATAAACGCACAGTGTAATGTTTTAGCACTTGGGTAATTTCAGCTCATGTTGTTATGAGATCGTTCGCATATACAGTATTTTATAAATGCCTCAGATAGTACTGACTTCACATCATTTTGTTTTAAATATGTAAATAGTAAAGGGTATCAATGTCACTATTTTACTTAAAACTTTCAATAATTAAAGCCATGAATCATTTTGCTTGAACTGATTTATTTAATTTAAGTAGTCAGCAAGGCGGAGGACACTGAGGCTGGAGAAGGGAATATTTCTCTCTATCCTGTATCAACATCAAGCACTGGCAGTGGTACAGCACTGCGCGGAAATGAAGTAAAGCCGAGAAAATACTCCTGGTTAATACCGCTGCACTAATACAAAGTGGAAAGCCTCTACCATATCAAGAACAAAAATTGAATTAGGTGTAAATGTACATATTTACAGCAGTTAGGTTCCTTTCAACCCGTTAGATAGAGATTGCATTAATTCATTAATTCCCACTAACATAGAAAATAATCACAACCGCTAAAATATTGACATAATTTTCTCCTTTACATAAGAATATTAGAAATAGGAGCAAGAGTTGGCCATCCTGCTCCTCGAGCCTGCTCCGCCATTTAATACGATCATGGCTGATCCGATCACGGACTCAAGTCCACTTCCCCGCCCGCTCCCCATAATCCCTTATTCCCTTAACGGTTAAGAAACTGTCTATCTCTGTCTTAAATTTATTCAATGACCTAGCTTCCACCGCTCTCTGAGGCAGCGAATTCCACGGATTTACAAACCTCTGAGAGAAGAAATTTCTCCTCATCTCAGTTTTAAATGGGCGGCCCCTTATTCTAAGATTATGCCCCCTAGTTCTAGTCTCCCCCATCAGTGGAAATATCCTCTCTTCCATCCACCTTGTCAAGCCCCCTCATAATCTTATATGTTTCGATAAGATCATGGGGGCCGGGGGCGGAGGATCGAGAGGGAGGAGAGGGGCCAGGAGCTGGGGTAGGAGGGGGGAGGGGGGAGGGAGGAAGGGGGAAGGGGGCTGGGAGCTGGGGATCAGAAGAGAGGAGGGGGTCCTGGAGGGCAGGGGGGAATGGGAGATTGGAAGGGTCCGGGGGGGTGTCTGATCGTAGAGGGTCGGAGGGGCAGGGATGCTGGATCCAGCAAGTAAGCGGAAAGGCACTTGGCTCCTGGATCCAGGAGTCCTTGCCTCCCTTTAGCTGCTGGGTTCCAGCCAGAGATTCAAAATGAGACATGCAGCCACATTATAATATTTAAAATGCCAAGCCCCCTACTGGGAGCAGGTTTTGGAATGTAAAGATAAACCCGGGCTTCTATTCTCCACTGCTACCGTCTTTTTAAACCCCTCCCCCGAGTCTCCGCCCTCATCTCCGAAAATAAGTGTGAAGAGCTCATGGACTTCTTCGTCTCTAAGATTGAGACCATCCGTTCAGCCGCCTCTGCCTCTTCCCTTCCTTCCCCTAGCCCACCAAGCCAAACTTTCTGTAAAAACCCTCCCCTGCCCAAGCTCTTACCTCACATCTTTCTCCAGTTTCTCTCCACTCTCCCCTCATGGCCTCTTCGAGCTCATCCTGTCGATGAGACCCACTTCCTGCTCCCTTGACCATATTCCCAGCAAACTGCTGACCATCCAACTTCCTTTTCTGGCTCCCATGTTATTTGACATTGTTAACCGTTCTCTCTCCTCAGGTACCGTCCCCCTCTTCCTCAAAGCTGCCGTACATCACCCCTCTCCTCAAAAAAAAACAACCCTTGACCCCTCCATCCTTGCAAACCACTACCCCGGCTCCAACCTCCCTTTCTTCTCAAATCCTTGAATGTGTTGTCACCTCCCAAATCCGTGCCCATCTTTCCCGCAACTCCATGTTTGAATCCCTCCAATCCCGGTTCTGTGCCTGCCACCGTATAGAAACTGCTCTCATCCAAAGTCAAAAATGACATCTTTTGTGACTGTGACAAAGGCAAACAATCCCTCCTTGTCCTTCTTGACTTGTCTGCAACTTTTCCAACCCCTCTCCACCTGGGTGGGACTGCACTCGCATGCTTCCATTCTTATCTATCTAATCGTAGCCAGGGAATCGCCTGCAACGGCTTTCCTTCCCGCCCCTGCATTGCATCATCAGTTTCCACATGTACACTGATGACACCCAGCTCTACCTCACTACCACGTCTCTCGACCCCTCCAGTCTCTATATTGTCAGACTGCTTGTCCGGCATCCAGTCGGGATGAGCAGAAATTTTCTCCAATTGAATATTGGGAAGATTGCAGTCATTGTTTTCGGTCCCCACCACAAACTCCATTCTCTAGCCACTGACTCCATCCCTCTCCTCAACTTCTGTCTGAGGTTGAACCACACTGTTTGCAACCTTGGTGTCATATTTGATCCTGAAATTGAGTTTTCGACCACATATTGGCAGTATAACTAAGACCGCCTATTTCCACCTCTGTAACATTGCCGTCTCTGCCCTTATCCTAGCTCATCTGCTACTGAAACACTCATCCATGCCTTTGTTATCTCTAGACTTGACTATTCCAATGCACTCCTGGCTGGCCTCCCACATTCTACCCTACGTAAACTAGAGGTGTTTTCAAATCACTGCCTCGCCCCTCCCATCTCTGTAATCTCCTTCATCCCCCAAACCCCCCCCGAGATAACTGCACTTCTCTAGTTCTGCCTTCTTGAGCACCCCAATTATAATCGCTCAACCATTGGTGGCCATGCCTTCTGTTGCCTAGGCCCTAAGCTCTGGAATATTCTGTCTAAACCTCTCTGCCTCTCTATCTCTCTTTCCTCCTTTAAGACACTCCTTAAAACCTACCTTTTTGACCACGCTTTTGGTCACCTGCCCTAATTTCTCCTTATGCGGCTCGGTGACAAGTTTTCTGTCTCATAATACTCCTGTGAAGCGCCTTGGGATGTTTCATTACATTAAAGGTGTTATAGGATTTCATAGGATATACGGCACAGAAACAGGTCTTTCGGCCCAACCAGTTCACGCTGGTGTTTATGCTCCGCTCGAGCCTCCTCCCCTCTTTCCTCATCCAACTCTGTGGATATCTGAACGGAATATATGGAATTAAGGACAGTAAGGTAAACGGGATATATGAAAATGTATAAGCCATGGAAGAATAGCTGGGAGAATGTCAGATTGCAAATAGTGCAACATCAGCATAGCTAACAGTCTTTCTCAAGGTTTCAAGTCACTAATCCTGCCAATGATATCTAATTGTAACATGAAATACATCTGCAGAATTGTAAGGTCTCAGTTAGTAGTCACACCATTAGATTGAAACATTTAGAGGCAATGCTTGAGCTTTCAAGAAGAACATCTCATATAGATTGACTAATGAGTGGCTGAGTTAGACTGTCAATCCATTTGTATTTTGTTATCTGATTTCAAAACTGTATAACTGTTAACGCTTTACGATGTAACTTCACCTATCCGTAGGGAGTGTGTACGCTCTATCCAGAGAGTATATCTTCTGTCTGATAGGTCTTACTGGCCGGTAATAAAGACTGCTTTGTTCAAAGCACAAGAGGTATTCGACTCAGTAATTTTACTGAACCAGATTGAGGTAAAAGAATCCAGGAATTTACATTTGGTGTCAGAAGTGGGATCTCAACGGACGACTGCCGAAAACTTGTGAATTAAGAGCCAGACTAGTCTTGGACGAGACGAGGGGAAAGTGGCCACTGGAGTGAGTATGATTTCAATACTGCTCCAGTTTCCCCTGGTTTCAAAAGTCTGAGGAAAGTTTAGCCACTCGCTGGTTCTCAGGTAGTGTCTGAACGAGATCCAGGACAATCTGGTGAATACCTTTCAAACTTAGAATAGGGATAGAGATAGGGAAATTGCGCGATGACGCAAACCAAGTGGCGACTTGGAAAGATAGGTTATAGTTAGAGCTAGATAGGGATAGATGATCAATCATGGATCCAAAAATAAATAGGAAAGAAAAGAGACTCTTGTGAATGTCTGTTTAAATGAGAAATGCTTCTGTGATTTTTACTGTAAAAAAAAAAGCCGGGGAGTTGTGTTTTGTTCTATCTCAAACAGAATGAAAGTTTGTTTTAACCCTTCGTAGTGTTGTCCTGTATGTGGGAAGTTTAAGAGTGTGAACCTTATTGAATTACGTATATTCGGATGATAAGTTACGGAGCCAGGAAATGCACAAAGGATAGGTTTGTTAAAAAAAAAGAAAAAATTACATGGTCCCGGTGGTTAAAAAAAAGAAAAACTTGTTGAAAGAAAACATTCAGAGAAGGCACAGCAAAACAACTGAGATGGATTCAAAAGGATTTTTAAAAAATTATATTAAATAACACGACCTTGAGGCTGGAACAATTGAGATAACGAAAAGCAGTCCACAGCCTACGTGCCAGACTTCTCTCTAGTTATAAAAAAAAGTTACGTACTAAATAGGTGCTGAAAAAAAAAATGTTCTGAGATTTTAAATTATGAAAAAAATTCCACTGCAGTAAAAAAAAATAAATCACTCCTGTCCAGTTGGCAGAAAAACTCCATTAAATTAGGGCTTTCATTGACTGATTGAATTTAAACTGCGCAGTAACGTGAAAGGATAGGGAAATTTGGAGACTGAAAGAAATTAATTGAGGCTCATAAGAAATCAAAATTAGAAAATTAGGCTCACAGGGAATAAAATGGGGATTTAAATAGAGGATAGGTGTTCAATTCAGGTACGACGTCGACCTTGTATATCACTTGGCCCGTCTAGGCTCTGATTGAATTTAAAAAAAAACCCCCGCAGCAACTCGGAAGGTAGGGCCGACGCGAACGCGCAGCGGCGCAGACGCACAAACAACGCGAGACGCGCAGCGGTGCGAGCGTGCGGCCGAGAGGAGAAGGGCCGAAGCGAACGCGCAGGAAAGCGAACGCGCAGTGACGCCGACGCGTAGTGACGCAGAGGCGCAGCAACGCGAATCGCGAAAGTCAGTGCTAATGTCAGTAAGTCTTTGTAAGTCTTAAGTGTTTAGAGTTTTAAGTAAAGTTTTAAGTATCCTAAATCGCGCGGCGACGCGAACCGCGTGGTGACGCGGGTAAGTGTTAGAAGTCTTTGTCTATTTTGTATTGAAATCGCGCGGCGACGCGGGTAAGTGTTAGAAGTCCTTGTTTATCTTTTAAAGTTTTAAGTATCTTAACTCGCGCGGCGACGCGAGCCACGGGTCGACGCGGATTGCGTTAGTAAAGTTTGGTTATTTGGAGTTAGTTAAAGTCAGTGTTAGTTTCTGTAAAGTCTGTGTCTATTTTTAAGTTTGTTTAAATTGCACGACGACACGAACGCGTAGCGACACAGTAATACGAGGAGCAGCGTGAAAATGGGTAATCAGTTAGATAAAACCACGGATGCGGATAGTCCGCTACAAAAGTTATGTGAGGAATTCCCTGAAAGAGCTGAAGACTTTAGAAAATTATCAGGAGCCCTGAATAAATTATTAGGGGATGACCAGTGGCCTCTAGGTGGCACTAGAAGCGTAGAGGTAGAAAAAAAAAGCACAGGGATTAATTTGGAGAAGGGGACGAGGAAAAGGGAATAAAAATTTAATTGCAACCTGGCGACATTATTGTCAGAAATTAAAAGATGCATCACTTCTATCGAGTTGGCAAACAAATGCTATTAAATTAGGACTTTCATTGACAGAGGGAACACATGTTAAAACTGTAGACGTCTTAAAGAAAGAATGTGCGCACGAGAAACTTGCTAAGAGATCCTCTGGGACCTCTGAGAAAGGTATTGATCAACTACGAGTTAAAATGGCTGGCATTGTGTTAGCCGAGGCTGATGATGAAATTGATGAGTGGCCACTGACTCAGCGCCCAACGGCGCCTCCCGCACCCCCTGGCCTCTTGCTCCAGTCCTCTTCCCAACACCCTCCACCTTACACTCCGGCGAGAGGAGTTAAAAATAACCCCATACCACCAAAGCAACAAACCCGAACTGACTCCTCATCCTCTGATAGCGATTCGGATCCCCAGTTTACAAGCAATATAGCCGAAAGGACCAGATCTCACACTCGAAAGGGCAGAACTATATCTCAACATCACAAACAGTCCCGTAAATCTTCTAGTCAATCTACCAGTCCAAGTTGTGAAAGACATAGCAAACACCCCCGCCGATCGAGACGCAGAACTGTCAAGCAGTCAGACAGCTCTGAAACATCCTCCGGCCTAGAAATGATTTCCAAGATCCCAAAGTCCCGACACCAATTCCCTGTCAGACCAATGCCAAACCCTGATGCACAACAAGCTGCAGACCACCTCTCTATAGATGTCTGTGATCTTCAAACAACTATTTGATTGCTCACGCTATCCGGACAGATGGAGAGGACAGTTAGATATTATTGGCAGGAAAAGAAAGGGGAGGGGGGAGGTGCGCCCCCAACCCGGGTCAAGACTGAATACATGACTAGAAAGGAAGAGCCATCTCGGGAGGAAGGATCAATAGAACCGTAGTGTTGCATACAGGATTGGATGGATAAGCAAGGATACGGTTATACTAAACAACCAAACGGGCCGAGCCCTGCTAATAAACCTCCCTATTGTCCCCGGCATGGTATGGGAAGAGGCCGGGACTGGGTAAGAGGAATTGACTGTTTTAATTGTGGGCAGGAAGGACATTGGAATAAAAATTGCCCCTACCGTCAGCATGGAAAAGGAAGAGGAGGAAGAGGATGGGGGCAAGGGGGGAGAGGAGGATCTTACACTAACTTCTCCCAGAAACAACCCCTTTGGTCAATTGTCCCCCGATTGACTACGCAGCTTGATTGTGCAGGGATCCTCCCCGGACGACGAACCCATTCTGAATGAGTGGCAACCCTTTTTGATAGATACGGGAGCCTTCATGTCTTCTGTACAATCAAAGCTTAAACTCCCTGCCTCTACTGAAACACAGGAACTTTCAGGATTCTTGGGACAAATCTCGACATTCCCGGTGTCAGAACTAGTTAAAGTGGGTTACCAAGAAGAATTGGTAGAACATCGATTTGTCATCACTACCAATCTGGACTGTAACTTGATGGCTAGAGACCTCCTTTGCAAATTCCAGTTGCATTTGGAGTGTGGAGATGATGGGATTATTGTAAAACAGGAAACCCTTAAGCGGCAGTATTATACCACTAGAACCCCTCAGTGGTGGTCTCTGGACCTGCCGTAGGCATCCTATCACGTGACCCTAGCATACGATCCCAGTGGAAAGAATCAGGACCTGCAGAACTTTTATCAGGATCACGAAGGGGAAGTGAAGGGAATTCTATTAAGGCCTAGAGTGACTGAACTGGAAAGAGAGGCAGATTTTGTGGAAGTGGATAAGAATCTGTGGAAACAGCCCCTAACAATAGCACCGCATATTGCTCGTGAAGTATTAGCCCCTCACCATGCTAAAGATTTGGGAGTTATGGTACGCAAGGCCATAGATGAGGCTGACCCTACCAGCCGGGATGTGCAAATCGTAAAACATGGCCGAACAGTCCAATTTCATGGGGACCCCGAGAAGGTCTTAAGGACTCTACAGCATCATACTGGCTCCGGCATACCTGACTATGTGGATCCTCATGTGTGGGCAGAGAACCCCTCCCAAGTGGGTTATACTCCCATTGATCCGATTGAGATCCCAGTGCAGGGCAATCCGACAGAACCCACTGAAATCACAGGCAATTCTAAACTGACCTATCGGCACTGTACTGCAATTAATCCGGCCTGTTTTCTTACTGAGCCACCCCAAGATGAGGAAGAACCCAGTCATGATTGTTTATGTATGTTGACGGAAGTACTTCTATTAATCCAGAAGATACACGAATCTCAGGATACGCCATAGTAAACCAGGAGAATCAGGTCTTGGAATCTGCTGCTTTGAAACCGCCTATTCTGCTCAACAAGCTGAACTATTCGCCCTCACCCGAGCCTGTATCTTGGCCAAAGATCTCAAAGTCGATATCTATACCGACTCTAGGTATGTCTTTGGGGTGGCCCATGATTTCGGACAATTATGGAAAAATAGGGGATTCCTAACCTCACAGGGGAATGAGATATCTCATAAACAGTTAGTATCTGATTTGTTGCAAGCCCTCATGTTCCCCAAACGCATTGCCATTGTCAAATGTACCGCCCATACTACCGGAAATTCTCTGGTTGATATAGGGAATCGTTGTCCTGACCAAGAGGCCAAACAGGCCTCTCGTGACCAACAGATGGTAATGCCAAAAATTATGAGTCAGACTAAAAATCCTGCGAAAGATAAGTTAGCCTCGGAAAAACCAATGCCAACCATCCAAGATGTTATAAAAGCACAGGAGGACGCTCTTGAAAAAGATAAACTGTTGTGGAAATATTATGCATGTACTTATGACAATGTTTCTAAACTCTGGACCACTCCCGCGGAACAGACTTGCATGTCTGACGAGTTGGCCTCATGGGTTATAGAATGTCTGCATTTTGCTACTCATTGTGGAGCAAGGGCAACAAGTGATACGCTTTTGGCTACTTGGTGGCACCCTAGACTCCAGGCGCTCACCCAGAACATCAGTAGTCGTTGCCTGGTTGGCCAGCAACATAATCCAGGGAAGGGAGTCCCCTGTGATTGGGGTAAACAGCCCCTACCCGAAGGTCCCTTTGAGACATTTCAGTTGGACTACATTGAGTTGCAAAAAGTTCAGTGTTACAAATATGTGTTAGTAATAGTAGATGTGTTTAGCAGATGGATTGAAGCCTACCCTAACCTGGACAATAAGACTCAGACTGTTGTTAAGGTGTTAATGAGGGAAATTGTTCCTAGATATGAGATCTCAGCTCGACTGATGACCACCTATGTTCTTTCTCTGACTCAGGCTCTGCGACTAGTTCACAACCAGGTTCAAGATGCTCACCTCGACCTCCCAGTTTTACCCGAATTGTCCCTCGTGGCACCAGGGAAGTATGGATTCGGAAGGGATTAGAGCCACAATGGGAGGGGCCTTTTTAGGTGTCACTCACTACCCCCACTGCAGCCAAGGTTGAGGGGAAAAGTGCCTGGGTTCACCTGCACCACTGCAAGCTCATCACCATTTAAACAAATTTTGCTGGTTAGTCTAATTCCTGTTTCTGTTCCAGATCTCCTCTTCCCCATAGCTGAACAAGGCAGTTGAAGGAGGATCAGTTTGAACTTTTACCCGTAAGACAGCCAAATACACTGACGGAGACCTGAAGAAGTGAAACGGGAAAACAGAACTCTTTTTATCAGCTAAATAATTGGACTATTTATAAGATGAGACTGTGTCTGTATGCCACTGTCTGCATAATAGTGTTGATATGACAGTTTTGCCGCACGGGAAGGAAGACAAAGGCGAGAGCTCCATGTAAACACCTTTTTGTATATGTCTTACATTTATGCGGAAAAAGGGCGCTTCACTAGATGCTGGGTGTGTTCACATATCCCTATACATTCCAAAGGGGGAATTCCTTTGCGCACCGTTCCCCTGACCCTAACTGAGACTGTTAGATGGATTCAAAGAAACGATATTGGAACAGGTAGCTAACCGCACTGCTGAGGCTCTGGAGGGCATCACAGCTGAAATGGTAGCGATAAGGACCGTAGCATTACAAAACCAAATGGCCCTCGATTACCTGTTAGCTGAGAAAGGGGGAACGTGTGCCCTGATAGGATCTGAATGTTGCACTTACATTCCTGATAGTTCAGAAAACATAACCCACCTTGCCGATCACATAAGGAGGGAGGTGAAGAAGTTATCCACACCAGCAAAAGAACTTAGCAGGTTTGATTGGTTTCTGGGTGGATCTTGGAGATCCTATCTAATACATGGGGCAATTGTTCTCATCATAATAATTACCTGCTGTTTGATTGTTGGTTGCCTTAACCTCTGCTGTAAAGTAATGACAAGGTTAGCAGACCCTCTTGTGGTCAAGGGTTCCCGGGTTATGATCCAACAAACTAGAGAACTACTCAACAATGCAATACTCATAGAATGATCCTAAATGTTATCATAGAATGATAAAAGGGGGGATGTGGATATCTGAACGGAATATATGGAATTAAGAACAGTAAGGTAAACGGGATATATGAAAATGTATAAGCCATGGAAGAATAGCTGGGAGAATGTCAGATTGCAAATAGTGCAACATCAGCATAGCTAACAGTCTTTCTCAAGGTTTCAAGTCACTAATCCTGCCAATGATATCTAATTGTAACATGAAATACATCTGCAGAATTGCAAGGTCTCAGTTAGTAGTCACACCATTAGATTGAAACATTTAGAGGCAATGCTTGAGCTTTCAAGAAGAACATCTCATATAGATTGACTAATGAGTGGCTGAGTTAGACTGTCAATCCATTTGTATTTTGTTATCTGATTTCAAAACTGTATAACTGTTAACGCTTTACGATGTAACTTCACCTTTCCGTAGGGAGTGTGTACGCTCTATCCAGAGAGTATATCTTCTGTCTGATAGGTCTTACTGGCCGGTAATAAAGACTGCTTTGTTCAAAGCACAAGAGGTATTCGACTCAGTAATTTTACTGAACCAGATTGAGGTAAAAGAATCCAGGAATTTAATACTCTATCAGCATAACCCTCTATTCACTTCTCCCTGATATGCTTGCCTATCGTCCCCTTAAATGCATCTATACTATTCGCTTCAATCACTCCCTGTGATAGCGAGTTCCACATTCTCAACACTCTTTGGGTACAGAAGTTTCTCCTGAATTCCCTATTGGATCGCTTGGTGACTATCTTATATTGATGGCGTTTAGATATGCTCTTCCCCACAAGTGGAAACATTCTCTCTAACCACTCTATCAAAACCTTTCATAATTTTAAAGACCTCTATTAGGTTACACCTCAGTCTTTTACCAAGAGAAAAGAGACCCAGCCTGTTCATTCTTTCCTAATATGTATACTCTCGCATTTCTGGTATCATCCTTGTAAATCTTCTCTGCACCCTCTCTGGTGCCTCTACATCCTTTTTATAATATGGTGATCAGAACAGTATGCAGTACTCTAAGTGTGGTCTAATCAAGGTTCAATACAGATTTAGCATAACTTCCCTCTTTTTCAATTCTATGGGGCCGAAATTGCCCCTCTCAGAAAGGCCCGTATGCGTCTCTGGGATGCGCTAATGGGGCTCTAAAGTATTTTCGCCCGGGCACGGCTGCCAGAGTGCACCCCCCACAGAATTACCCCCAGGGCTCTGTCGGCGAAAAGTGGTTTGCGCCGTGCCCTGCAATTAGTGCACCGGCGCAGCACCCGCACAGCGATGACATCATTGTAAGTTGCCCCGCGGGATGCAAGGTCGGGCGATGCCACTGACAGCTTTTCGGGGTGAGAAGCTGTGGTGGCTGTGGCACGCCAGGTGCTCTTAAAGGGGAGCTGGTAGCGCGGGGACCGCCATCTTTTTTCTGTTGGCTGACTTTTCAGTTGGCCCATCAGTGGCGGCCGCTGATATGGCCAGGCCGCCAACATGCAGACCGGCACCACCGCTGACCCGGCCGACCCCTCCCTGGTGGCCCAGTGGGTGCCACTTAAGAGGCAGCAGGGTTTGCAGCGGTCTTCCCCTTTAGGGGGCGCTCCATTAGCGCAACATTTTTTTTAAATCAAAGAGGCCAATTCCGCGCCGAGGTTGGCGGTTCCAATGCTGGCGCAAAAAATAAATATAAATCAAATTGACCGCCCCTAACCCAGCATGCAGCACTTTTAGCCCCTATACCTCTCGAAACCATGCTTGGTTTGCTTTTTTATGGCCTTGCTAACCTGTGGTGCAACTTTTAGTGATTTGTGTATATGTACTCCGGGATCCCTTTGTTCCTGTACCCCACCTAGACTCGCATCCTCCAAGTAATAAGTGACCTCCTTATTCTTCCTACAAAAATGGACTATCTCACATTTATCTGTGTTGAACTTCATTTGCCAATTATTTGCACATTCTGCAAGTCCTTCTGTAATATGTTGCACTCCTCCTCAGTATTGATTATCCCCCCAATTTGGTGCCATCTGCAAATTTTGATTCCAAAGTCTAAATCGTTAATGTAAATTGTGAACAGCAGTGGTCCCATGGTCCCAGCACTGATCCTTGTGGAACACCACTAACCACCTTCTGACACTGTAAATAGCTACCCTTTACTCCCATTCTCTGCTTGAAGCCAGCTAGCAAACCATTGTGCTACTTGTCCTCTGACTCTGCATTCGCTGACCTTATTCATTAGTCTATATTGGGGTGCCTTATCAAAGGCCTTTTGAAAATCTAGATAAATTACATCTACTGTATTACCATTGACTACTCTGTTACCTCTTCAAAAAATTCAATAAGGTTGGTCAAGCAAGACTTTCCCTTTTGAAATCCATGCTGACTATTCAGTATTATATTTTTTGTTTCTAGATGTTCTTCTATTTTCTCCTTGAGTAGGCACTCCATTAATTTTCCTACCACCGATGTTAAGCTGACTGGTCTATAATTCCCTGGACGTGTTCTATCCCCCTTCTTAAATATAACTATATAAAAAAAGTTGTTGTTGGTGTATCTTTAGTTTAGAAACTCTGAGCGGCCTTTCATCAGCATCAATGTACAGTAAACTGTTATTTGAATAAATAGTAGGGTGACAGAGCCTCTATTAACCTGAATGTAGTGAACAAGCAGACTTTTCTGTCCTTCCACATTTTATTTGGTTTACCACTTTAAGGCCAATAAATTCTTGTTTTTATATGTTATGACTGTGACAAAAAATATGCTAACAGGAAGTTTTTCAGACAGGAACTGTGCAGAAAAAATATTTAGCTACGTGTATATTTTAGCATGCCGCACTTCCTGTCTCTAAAACCTTACTTCCTGTCGGCCTATTTTTGTCAGAGTTTGTGCCAAGTTTCGCATTATGAATTCCAATGTCCATATTTATAAACTGCCTGTGTAAAATGTGTTGCATTGTAATGACTTCCTCCAGCCAGGAAAGCACTGTAACACCTCAGTTTTGAACCTCACATGCCTCAGGCTGTCCGGCAGAGAAACTCCTGTGCTCCAACAAAACTTTGTTCCTCTGCTTCCCAAATTGCTGTGACTTCTGTCATTTAGAGAGAGAATTTGCATGTATACAGACTTTATAATGACCTTCTCATCCTCAGAACATCTCAAAGCACTTCACAGCAATGAAATATTTTTGAAAGGTAGTCAATGTAGGGAAACACAGCAGCCAATTTGAGCACAGCAAGATCCCACAAACAACTGTGATAAATGACCAGATAATCTGTTTTAGTGATGTTTGTTGACTGTAAATAATTAAAAAGTCAAAGTATTACATCCAAATGGGAAAGAATGTTTGACTTCAAAGTGAGGATTGGATTACATCTGTGCACTTTGTTCTGATTATTCCTCGTCTTCCGCCCTATTTCACACACATATACACTTAGTCTTGACTCCCCGTATGAAACAATCAATTAATATATATCGGGTATCATGTTTTTTATGAGCAAGCATTTTCAGTATCAGTTGCATTTGATCGGATAAAATTTCATTTTCACAAAATAGCCAACAAGCCATAACTCATTTCACTGCAGTGAAGTGGAGGCAGTGAGGATCAGTCTCCTCTGATACACTCAGGTAAGAGTGTCAAGGTCTGTAAGCATAGGTCCTTGGGTATTGACAGCAGTGAACATACTGCACCCCTCCCTGCCCCCACCCCTGCCCCGAGACATCATTGGACCTCTAGATTTTTGTTCTCTCATGAAATATTCTTCTTCCGATTTATACAGTATTATGGGAAGAGCCAAAGGAATTCCAATCCTCCCTATGCAGCTGCTAATTGGTAAATATTCACAAAAGTCTGGATTTGCAAACTAAAGATACCAGCAAAAAGACAAAAAGATGGAAGGAAATGAAAGTACCTTCAATGCAGAAGCAGAGAACTGGTCCCAGCCAAAAATGATACCCTGCAACAGCAACAGAAACAACAGCAATCTTGCTTGAAGGAAACAAAGCAACACTCGCCTGTTCTGCTATCATGTGCTCATTTAATATGAGTGAGGCAAATGCTGGGTGTTGGGGTGTGTGGCAGAAAAGTAGCCTTGCCCAATGTTGTAAAATTTGGTGGCGGATCTCATTTTATAATTATATATTGCCATTGAGGCTTCTGCAAAACTGTGGCAAAGCCTCATTCTGCCTCCCAGCCTAATCGAGTGGTGTAAAACACAGTGAGCATTGAATTGCAAAATGTGCAAAATTGTGCGCCTAATTTTATGCTTCAGCCCACCTTCAGCAAGGGTCCATGCCGGCAATGGAGCCTCGCAAAGGCAGTGCTCATATTAAAATGTCTTAACCATTTTGGATAAAAGCACCATAGACAAGTCTTAAAGGCAGGCCTGTAAATCATGCACAATGCACAATTGGCAGAGATTGGGGAATCTGTTATGTGTATGTAGACCTGACCCAAATGTAAGACTTGCCACCAGGGGGCACACCTGTGGGAGACCTAAGGGTCACCTGTGCACCCTAGGGCCAGCAGGTATAAAAGGTGACTCACCATGCTGCTTCCTCACTCTAGAGTCTGAAATAAAGAGACCAAGGTCACAACAGTTTGAGCTTGCGATATAGTCCTGTGGATTTATTCTGAACATAACAAATTGGCGACAAGTAACGGATCGCAAACTTTCACGCAGTAATGGTTGCTGTTGGTATTCTTGAGAGATTTGTTGAGGGTGATGATTTGGAAGCCTTCGTTGAGGGCCTCGACCAGTACTTTGTGGCCAATGAATTGGACAAGGCTGAGACGGCGGCCAAGCGCAGGGTGATTCTCCTCAACGTATGTGGGTCATCAGTATATGGCCGCCGAAAAAACTTGCTGGCGCCGGTCAAAATCTTACACAGAGCTATGTACGCTGGCTAAGGAACATCTCAAGCCAAAGGAGAGCATCCTGATGGCCAGGTACCGCTTTTACATGCACCGTCGCGTCGAGCGCCAGAACTTGCCGAGTTTTGTCGTTGACCTAAAACGCCTTGCGGGGCAGTGCGACTTTGCAGGATCCTTGGGGGAAATGTTGCGGGACTTTTTCATGCTTGGAATTGGCCACGAGGTCATCCTTCACAAACTGCTGTCTGCCAAATCCCGAAATCTAAGCAAGGCCATCACGATAGCCCAAGCCTTCATATCCACGAGCAATAACACGAAATAGATATATTCACAGAATCAAAGCTCACCGGCGAGCACAAAATAATGTTTGCAGCAGACAGAACGGCACAGGGCAGGGCCCACCTGATTGCAGAGGGCAGGTCTAGGCCTAGAGTGACTCAGAGTCCGCCGTTGGGCATGAATGTATCAATTAGCACCATGTTGGCACTGCGGGGGCAACCATAAAGCTCATTAATGTCAATTCAAGCCCTATGTGTGCAAGGGCTGTGGAACAATGGGGCACCTCCAGCGAATATGCAAATGATCTCTGACTCACCACGTGGCAGAGTCAGGAGAGGATGACTGATCCAGCGAGGATCACGATGAACGAGCAGAAGAGGTAACTGAACCTGAGGATGAAGAGGAAGTATATGGGATACACACCTTCACCACCAAAAGCCCTCCGATAATGTTAAAAGTTGAACTTAACGGCACTCCAGTCTCCATGGAACTGAACACGGGGGCGAGTCAATCAGTTAGGAGCCAGAAGACTTTCGAGAGGCTGTGGAGCGACGAAGCCAAGCGACCCGAGCTGATCCCGATTCAGGCAAAGTTGCCCACCTACAGCAAGGAACTGACACCAGTTATTGGTAGTGCAGACATAAGAGTATCCCATGAGGGAGCAGTACACGAATTACCACAGTGGATTGTTTCAGGTGATGGGCCAACGCTGCTTGGCAGGAGGTAGATGGAGAAGATTCGATGGAACTGGGAAGACCTCTGTGTACCCTCTCCGACGAATGAGGCCTCCCTTTCCCAAAGGACGAGCAAACCCCCTCTTCCAGTTGAACGAGGCATCGAAGTGCAGATCCCCAAGGCACAGGCTGCTCATCACAACCATGAGGAGGTAAAGTTGAACCGAGCAGAGGTACAGGCACGGTACTCGCCACCTGAAGCCAACGACCCCTTCACGACGATGGAAGAGGCTCCAGGTAGACCATGCGGAGTGGGATTCCGGCCAAAACGATCCGAATGCGTCTTTCCGACGCCAGATGCAAAATACCTGGGGAGAAAGATCACGGCAGTCGGCATCACGGATCACGGACACAGACGAGATGGCATCCAGACCACAGGACGCGAAGGTGTCCAGATCACGGGACAAAGGTGCGTCCAGACCACGGGACGAGAAGGCGTCCAGGCCACGTGATGAAAAGGCGCCCAGACTGCAGAGAGCAAAATTCACCAGAACCCCCTGTATTTGGGCTCATTTGAAAGGAAATTAAATTTGGGACTATCTACCGAAAAGTTTGGAACTCTAAAGTGCTTCTGGAAGAAACTATGAACTTTAATAGAGTTCTGAACTTTTACAAGACAAATTCAAGCCTGTGGGCGGACTTAGAGAACAAAGGAAGCCCACTTGATCATTGGAACTGTCTGGGTGTGAGGACTGAGGTAACCTGTCTGGAAGAATGAGTATTTGGAAATCTTCCTCCACAAGAGACATTACCATCACAGTATCATCCAGAGATAGCTCCCCATCAACATGGGTCTGGACAAACTATTTTCAGCATATACATCACAAAGAGGCCCAATCCAGTCTGTATGCGAAAGACTAAGCACAAAAGGACATTGCAATTACCAAACTAATATTTCCATCAGGAAACAGTTTTCGAAGATCAACCCACCCAAGACATATCAACTTTAATGAGCCCAACAAAATATTACAAAGAAGAACCAAGCCCGCCAAAATTATACAAAGGATTGTGAACAGACTGGGCGGCAAGATTAGAACACTAAAATCGTATAACTGTCCCTGTTTTCAACAGAGGTTAGTGGGGGAGAGAGGTGGTCGCTACTACCTCATCAAGACAAGGAGAGAAACTAACGTGACAGTTGTAAAACTAACGTCTCCAGCCTCGAAGTCTTGAAGTCCTGAAGGAAGGAAGAATATCACCATCTACCATTAACTATCAAAAGGATTGGTAAGCATAAGTCCCTGCCCTGGAGTCTAACCTAGCTAGAATTAGGTATTGGGAGGTGGGAGGTATAATTTTACTGTAACCCCCTTTGAATGTGTAGAGTTATTTTTAAGTTTGACCTTGTACCTTTCCTTGTATTGTTCTTTATTAGAGTGATTGTAAGTTTGGCCGTGTATTTTCTTACTAGAGTAATAAGCCGGTATTACTTTGACTGTAATAAAAACAAAGTTCTTTGCATCAAACCAGTGTCCTTTGCACTTTTGTCACCGCCCCCCAAATAAATCCAGAACCCAAGGGAGGGAGAGCGATTCGAAACTGCTCAAGTTGGTCAGAAGGGAGCCTGACTCCCTCATAGAGACAACAAACATCCCCCCGCCCCCCCCACCCCTTACAAGACCACAGGACGAAGGTGCATCCAGGCCATGGGACGAGAGTGCGTCCAGGCCATGGGACAAGAGAGCGTCCAGACCACGGGACGAGAAAGCGTCCAGACCACGGGACGAGAAAGCGTCCAGACCATGGGACGAGAGAGTGTCCAGACCACGGAAGGTCGCCGCAACGGAACGGAGGAGTGTGTCACCCAGCAAGGAAGACGACTGAGTTTGGGGCAAATGTAAAGGGGCGACCGCGGTGAAGGCCAGGAACCCACCACGCTCAAATAAATTGTGTGCACCATGTAACCCGTGCAAGCGGTCTTTCGCGGCCAATGATGTACCATTGTATACGGTTGGGGGTACCTTACAACATGCCAAAGTAGCGGGCAAAAACCAACCGGTTGTATATCCACTTTGGTGGTAAAAACAGAGAGACAGACTATTATCTGAATGGTGACAGATTAGGAAGGGGGAAGGTGCAGCGAGACCTGGGTGTCATGGTACATCAGTCATTGAAGGTTGGCATGCAGGTACAGCAGACGGTTAAGAAAGCAAATGGCATGTTGGCCTTCATAGCGAGGGGATTTGAGTACAGGGGCAGGGAGGTGTTGCTACAGTTGTACAGGGCCTTGGTGAGGCCACACCTGGAGTATTGTGTACAGTTTTGGTCTCCTAACTTGAGGAAGGATGTTCTTGCTATTAAGGGAGTGCAGCGAAGATTCACCAGACTGATTCCCGGGATGGTGGGACTGACCTATCAAGAAAGACTGGATCAACTGGGCTTGTATTCACTGGAGTTCAGAAGAGTGAGAGGGGACCTCATAGAAACGTTTAAAATTCTGACGGGTTTGGACAGGTTGGATGCAGGAAGAATGTTCCCAATGTTGGGGAAGTCCAGAACCAGGGGTCACAGTCTAAGGATAAGGGGTAAGCCATTTAGGACCGAGATGAGGAGAAACTTCTTCACCCAGAGAGTGGTGAACCTGTGGAATTCTCTACCACAGAAAGTAGTTGAGGCCAATTCACTAAATATATTCAAAAGGGAGTTAGATGAAGTCCTTACTACTCGGGGGATCAAGGGGTATGGCGAGAAAGCAGGAAGGGGGTACTGAAGTTTCATGTTCAGCCATGAACTCATTGAATGGCGGTGCAGGGTAGAAGGGCTGAATGGCCTGCTCCTGCACCTATTTTCTATGTTTCTATGTTTCTATATGTATCTATATGTATCTGATAAAGTACTTGTAACAAGTGATGTGTTATCACACAGGGTCGGGTGTGTTGTACAGCAAGCCAAAGTAGCGGGCGAACCGCAACCAGTTGTATATGTATCTAACAAAGCATTCGTAGCAAGCGAGATGTTACCGCACAAGTTCGGGGGTGTTATGCAGCAAGCAAAAGTAGTGGGCGAGTCCCAAACAATTGAACATGTATCAAGTAAGTTAAACAAAGCAGCAGCCTGTGTTCACGGGACTAAAGGGATGTACCAAAGAGTGTCCCAATATGTGTTCGAGTCAGGCAAGCTGCTCATCCCACAAGCTTGGGAGGGCAGAGGCACCATTATCGATGCGTTGTTTCGAGAATGTCCAACACTGTCTGTGCATTGTAATATGATCCACCATGGGCAGGCACAGAGAGCGGCACCCATGCTCTCAGTTGGCCACCATTGCCCATCCCCGGGGTGGAAATGGCGCAGACCCACTCGTGATCGTGGAAGTGCTAGAAAGCGAGGGGTCAACCGTAACGGCCCCCCAGCTTAGGACCTGGACCAGCCAGAATCCCATGTGTGATATCTTCACAGAGCGCAGCACATACAGCTCCTCACATGGCAGGCAGCTCTCTCGGAAGCCTCCGGAATCTGCCTGGTTCTGTTTATTATTGCAGTTGCAAGGTTAATAATACGTCCACATCCACAGTGTGGAGCTACAAACATTACAAGCTTACAGACATTATACTTCTCCCTCCCTAATGAAGAAGTTATTATAACAACATCATACATAACTTTCATGTTTATACATAACACAGGATATAAACTTATTTTTTTCATATTTACAAATTTAACTTTACCACTTGTTTTCTGTTTCGAAGAGGATACTTTCACTCTCGAACAGAACCTTCCAAACATGGTGTTGAATCTAAACTCATTCAAGGCTCATCCTGAGGAATGTTTTCCTCCACGGAATTTCCTTGATTTTCATTTGAACTCACTCTAACTTCAGGCTCTTTGTTTTCCTGACTAGGACTCAGACTTTCATTCTGATTCTCTCCTGGATTTGTTTCCAGTACATTGGATTTAAAATTTGCAACTGGTGTATCAAACTATCTGATGAGTCAGAAATAATTGAATCATTCCCGCCTTCAACTCCTTCCATGTCTGTAGGTAAAATATGATCAATATGAACAAACCTAACCCGTCCATTATCAAACATTTTTACCAAATATGTGCGAGGGCCACATATCTTCACCACTCTTCCTGGTAACCACTTTAACCATTTATGGTGATGGTTCTTCACTCTCACCTTCTGGTTTAATGTCACACTTCTCTCTTTTACTCTATTTCTATCATGATTCTCTTTCTGTCTTAATTGTGTCTCTTCTACGGACTGTGCCAAATTTGGTTTTAACAACGAGAATCTGGGTCGTGGCTGTCCTTTGAGAAACAACTCTGCTGATGTTCTACCAGTAGTTGTATGAGGAGTATTTCAATATGTAATCAAAAAATTAGCCAATTTGTGATCCAGTGACAACTGTCGTTTCCTTGGATTTGGATCAAACATTTGTTTTATGAGGGCACATTTTACAATTTGCACCATTCGAAGCAGGATGGTATGGTGGACCCTTGGTATGTTTCACACCATTTTTGCTCGTGAATTGTGTAAATTCTTCTGAACGAAATTGTGGTCCATTATCCGAAACAATCTATTCAGGGAGGTCAAATGAAGAAAATAATTTTCTTAAAATGTCCAATGTTTTACTTGTTGTTATTTTCCACATTGGAAACACCTCAACCCACTTCGAATGGCTTTCACATAGGTAAAAAAAGGGATGAGGTCCTACAAAATGAATTTAAGGAGCTAGGAGCTAAATTTAAAAATAGGACCTCAAAAGTAGTAATCTCGGGATTGCTACCAGTGCCACGTGCTAGTCAGAGTAGGAATCACAGGATAGCGCAGATGAATACATGGCTTGAGCAGTGGTGCAGCAGGGAGGAATTCAAATTCCTGGGGCATTGGAACCGGTTCTGGGGGAGGTGGGACCAGTACAAACCGGACGGTCTGCACCTGGCCAGGACCGGAACCAATGTCCTAGGGGGAGTGTTTGCTAGTGCTGTTGGGGAGGAGTTAAACTAATATGGCAGGGGGATGGGAACCAATGCAGGGAGACAGAGGGAAACAAAAAGGAGACAAAAGCAAAAGACAGAAAGGAGATGAGGAAAAGTGGAGGGCAGAGAAACACAAGGCCAAGAACAAAAAGGGCCACTGTACAGCAAAATTCTAAAAGGACAAAGGGTGTTAAAAAAACAAGCCTGAAGGCTTTGTGTCTTAATGCAAGGAGTATCCGTAATAAGGTGGATGAATTAATTGTGCAAATAGATGTTAACAAATATGATGTGATTGGGATTACAGAGACATGGCTCCAGGATGATCAGGGCTGGGAACTCAACATCCAGGGGTGTTCAACATTCAGGAAGGATAGAATAAAAGGAAAAGGAGGTGGGGTAGCATTGCTGGTTAAAGAGGAGATTAATGCAATAGTTTGGAAGGACATTAGCTTGGATGATGTGGAATCTATATGGGTAGAGCTGCAGAACACCAAAGGGCAAAAAACGTTAGTGGGAGTTGTGTACAGACCTCCAAACAGTAGTAGTGATGTTGGGGAGGGCATCAAACAGGAAATTAGGGGTGCATGCAATAAAGGTGCAGCAGTTATAATGGGTGATTTTAATATGCACATAGATTGGGCTAACCAAATTGGAAGCAATACGGTGGAGGAGGATTTCCTGGAGTGCATAAGGGATGGTTTTCTAGACCAATATGTCGAGGAACCAACTAGGGGGAGGCCATCTTAGACTGGGTGTTGTGTAATGAGAGAGGATTAATTAGCAATCTCGTTGTGCGAGGCCCCTTGGGGAAGAGTGACCGTAATATGGTGGAATTCTGCATTAGGATGGAGAATGAAACAGTTAATTCAGAGACCATGGTCCAGAACTTAAAGAAGGGTAACTTTGAAGGTATGAGGCGTGAATTGGCTAGGATAGATTGGCGAATGATACTTAAGGGGTTAACTGTGGATGGGCAATGGCAGACATTTAGAGACCGCATGGATGAACTACAACAATTCTACATTCCTGTCTGGCGTAAAAATAAAAAAGGGAAGGTAGCTCAACTGTGGTTATCAAGTGAAACCAGGGATAGTATTAAAGCCAAGGAAGTGGCATACAAATTGGCCAGAAATAGCAGCGAACCCGGGGACTGGGAGAAATTTAGAACACAGCAGAGGAGGACAAAGGGTTTGATTAGGGCAGGGAAAATGGAGTATGAGAAGAAGCTTGCAGGGAACATTAAGACGGATTGCAAAAGTTCCTATAGATATGTAAAGAGAAAACGGTTAGTAAAGACAAACATAGGTCGTCCCCTGCAGTCAGAATCAGGGGAAGTCATAACGGGGAACAAAGAAATGGAAGATCAATTGAACAAGTACTTTGGTTCGGTATTCACTAAGGAGGACACAAACAACCTTCCGGATATAAAAGGGGTCAGAGGGTCTAGTAAGGAGGAGGAACTGAGGGAAATCTTTATTAGTCGGGAAATTGTGTTGGGGAAATTGATGGGATTGAAGGCCGATAAATCCCCAGGGCCTGATGGACTGCATCCCAGAGTACTTAAGGAGGTGGCCTTGGAAATAGCGGATGCATTGACAGTCATTTTCCAACATTCCATAGACTCTGGATCAGTTCCTATCGAGTGGAGGGTAGCCAATGTAACCCCACTTTTTAAAAAAGGAGGGAGAGAGAAAACAGGGAATTATAGACCGGTCAGCCTGACCTCAGTAGTGGGTAAAATGATGGAATCAATTATTAAGGATGTCATAGCAGCGCATTTGGAAAGAGGTGACATGATAGGTCCAAGTCAGCATGGATTTGTGAAAGGGAAATCATGCTTGACAAATCTTCTGGAATTTTTTGGGGATGTTTCCAGTAGAGTGGACAAGGGAGAACCAGTTGATGTGGTATATTTGGACTTTCAGAAGGCTTTCGACAAGGTCCCACACAAGAGATTAATGTGCAAAGTTAAAGCACATGGGATTGGGGATAGGGTGCTGACATGGATTGAGAACTGGTTGTCAGACAGGAAGCAAAGAGTAGGAGTAAATGGGTACTTTTCAGAATGGCAGGCAGTGACTAGTGGGGTACCGCAAGGTTCTGTGCTGGGGACCCAGCTGTTTACACTGTACATTAATGATTTAGACGAGGGGATTAAATGTAGTATCTCCAAATTTGCGGATGACACTAAGTTGGGTGGCAGTGTGAGCTGCGAGGAGGATGCTATGAGGCTGCAGAGTGACTTGGATCGGTTACGTGAGTGGGCAAATGCATGGCAGATGAAGTATAATGTGGATAAATGTGAGGTTATCCACTTTGGTTATCCACTTTGGAGAGACAGACTATTATCTGAATGGTGACAGATTAGGAAAAGGGGAGGTGCAACGAGACCTGGTGTCATGGTACATCAGTCATTGAAGGTTGGCATGCAGGTACAGCAGGCGGTTAAGAAAACAAATGACATGTTGGCCTTCATAGCGAGGGGATTTGAGTACAGGGGCAGGGAGGTGTTGCTACAGTTGTACAGGGCCTCGTGTACAGTTTTGGTCTCCTAACTTGAGGAAGGACATTCTTGCTATTGAGGGAGTGCAGCGAAGGTTCACCAGACTGATTCCCGGGATGGCAGGACTGACCTATCAAGAAAGACTGGATCAACTGGGCTTGTATTCACTGGAGTTCAGAAGAATGAGAGGGGACCTCATAGAAACATTTAAAATACTGATGGGTTCAGACAGGTTAGATGCAGGAAGAATGTTCCCAATGTTGGGGAAGTCCAGAACCAGGGGTCACAGTCTAAGGATAAGGGGTAAGCCATTTAGGACCGAGATGAGGAGAAACTTCTTCACCCAGAGAGTGGTGAACCTGTGGAATTCTCTACCACAGAAAGTTGTTGAGGCCAATTCACTAAATATATTGAAAAAGGAGTTAGATGAAGTCCTTACTACTAGGGGGATCAAGGGGTATGGCGAGAAAGCAGGAATGGGATACTGAAGTTGCATGTTCAGCCATGAACTCATTGAATGGCGGTGCAGGGTAGAAGGGCCGAATGGCCTACTCCCGCACCTATTTTTTATGTTTCTATGAACAATTTTTGTCCTTCTAACTCAGCAAAATCAATATGTAGCCTTTGCCACATCCTGGGATGCCATTTCCATGGCTGTAATCGGACTGGTGGTGGTTGCTTGCTAACCGATTGACATGTCGTACACTGAATCACGATGTACTCTATATCTTTATCAAGACCTGGCCATCATAAATAACTGCGTGCAAAACTCTTGGTCAAACACATTCCCAGGTGCTGGTCATGGAGGTCTCCTAATAAGTTGGACCTGAATTTATTTGGTATAACCACTCTTGCACCCCACATGATGCAATCTTTATCGACTGATAATTCATTCCTACGAATGAAGAATGGATGTGTATCTTTGTCTGTTACCTGGTTTGGCCACCCATTTGCAATATAATCATATACCTTTGACATCACTGGGTCACGTTTGGTTGCTCTACCAATCTCTTCAGCTGTGACTGGCAGTTCATCAATGTATGAAAAATAAAACACTTCTTCCCTATCGTAACTTGTGATGGGGAAGGCAATCTAGACATTGCATCAGCATTACTGTGATCAGCTGATCATCTGTATTCAATATCATATGTATATGCTGACAAAATCAAAGCCCATCTCTGCATTCAGGCTGCAGCTAATGTTGGAACTGGGTCTTTGGATGGAGGATTGCTGATAGGGGCTTATGGTCCGTAACAATGGTAAACTTACGACCATACAAGTATTTGTGAAACTTCTTGACCCCAAAAATTAATGCCAAAGCTTCCCTTTCAATTTGCGCATAATTAATCTCACTGGCACGGAGAGTGCGTGAAGCAAAAGCAATTGATCTCTCCTCCCCACTACGTGATACATGAGAGATCACTGCCCCAACTCCATACGGGGAGGCATCACATGCTAGCTTAATCTCCTTAGATATGTCATAGTGAGCTAACATGGTGCTCTCTACCAATTTGCTTTTATACTCCTTGAACCTTGAATGCTGTATCGCATTCTTTTGACCACTTCCAATGGACCTGTTTTTTCAAAAGTTCATTCAGTGGATCTAATACTGTAGCCAAATTTGGTAGGAACTTCCCATAATAGTTCAAAAGACCCAAGAATGAACGAAGTTCAGTGACATTCCTGGGAGTGGGTGCATTTCTAATTGCATCCAATGTTTTCATGGTTGGATGTAAACCCATCTTTGTCTACTCTGTACCCTAAGTACTCCACTGAGTTTTTAAATAACTCACACTTACGAGCAGACACTTGTACTCTGTGCTTCTCTAGCCGTTTGAGGACTTCATTCAATATGTTATTATGAATTTGCCTATGTAGTGCTGAAATTAGTATGTCATCCAAATAACATACTACCCCTTCAATAGCTTGCAAAATCTGGTTCATCACCTGTTGGAATATGGCAGGGGCGGAAGACACTCCAAACGGTAGCCTATTAAATTGATATAGGCCTAGATGAGTATTTATAGTCAAACATGACTTGGACTCCTCATCTAATTCAAGCTGTAAGTAGGCATTCGTAAGATCCAGTTTTGAGAAGATCTGACCACTTGTCAATGTTGTGAACAAATCTTCTATATTCGGCAATGTATTGGGGACATTACCCTCTAGAATCTGGTTTACGGTTACCTTATAATCACCACACAATCTTACTTTACCATCGGACTTAGGTACAACAACAATGGGTGTAGCCCACTTACATCGATCTATCTTACAAATAATGTTCTCAGTCTCTAGTCTTTTGAGTTCTTGCTCAACTTTCTCCTTGAGTGCATATGGTACGGAACGTGGCTTGTAGTAAACCGATCTAGCGTCCTTCTGTACCCTGACACTCGCTTTGAAGCATTGGATCGGACTGCCTGTTTCGCAAAACACCTTCGGATACTTCTTGATAACCTCATCTGTTGATGAAAATCTCGCTTCCACACAGAAAATCTTACTCCAATCCAGCTTCAGTGAGCTGAACCAATTTCTTCCTAGTAAGGCAGACTTGTCTCCTTTCACTACAATTAGAGGCAAGTTCTGAAATTGTTCTTTATATTTCACCTGGACGGTGATACGACCTACCACAGGAATTTTCTCTCGCGAGTAGCCTCGCAGCTCTATCTTGGATTTCTCCAGTTGGAAATCACGCAATTTGTCGAGGTACAGTGACTCCGATACTACACTCACGGATGCACCCGTGTCAATTTCCATTGGTATCATGAATCCCGCAACATCTATGTGGATTTTGATGCTTTCCGAATCGCTGTCCATTAACCTCGTGCTCCTGATGACGTGTAACTCTAACATCTCCTCGTCCTATTGTTATTCTTCCATGCTATGTAGTCTCTTGGGATCTCTACTCATAGCTTTGAACACTGGGCTCATAGCTTTAAAAGCTGGTTTACCCTTCAGTCGACATGCCTTTGCAAGATGCCCAGTCTTTCTGCAGAAGAAACACTCTGCCTTCACGTATGGACAACTTTGAGCAATGTGTTGTCCCAGGCACCTATAGTACGACTTCGACGCTCTGTTAGAATTTCCAGTTTCTGAGACTTTGGGCCCCCACCGTCTTTTACTTTGAACCTGCAGGTGATTTACCTCGGTTGACTGATGACCGTAATTATTATTTAATTCTCGGGAATATTGTTCGGCCATGCCCATCGACCTCGCTGTCTGACAAGCAATCTCAAAAGTCAAGTCATCTGTCGTCAATAACTTCCTTCTGATCGCATCATTTTTCACCCCACAAACAAAACGATCCTGTAATGCTCGGTTTTGAAAGTTTCCAAAATTACAGTGCATCGATAGCTTTTTTAATGCTACGATGTAATCACTGATATTTTCATCAGTCTTTTGATTCCAAATCCCAAAACGATAGCTTTCAGCAATTTCTAACAGTTTGGGGTTATAGTGCTGCTCCAGCTTCATTAAAATTTCTTTAAGCGTTGTGTCCTTTGGCTCGTCAGGCACAAGCAGATTTACAAGGGTTTCGTACAGTCCCGGGCCCGCCTCCGATAAGAAGATCGCTTTCTTAGGTTCCAACACAGCCCAATTCTGGACTGCATTGTCTGGAACTTCGATTATGTTATTTGCAGTGAAATACATTGCCAGCCGATCCACGTACGCTTTAAAACGTTGCAGGTCGTGTCTATATTCCCCCAAATGTCCCATTACACCTGCGGGTGCTGCCATTTTAATCTCTAGCTGTATTTTACCTCAGATTTTTGTAGCTTTTTCCAAAGACAGAAACTTCCAAAGTCTCTCTGTCGGCTGGCTGAATCCTTCCCCAACAAAATTTAAGCTTTAAATCATCCAAAAAATCCCATCTCATCGCCAAATGTGATATCTTCACAGAGCACAGCACTCACAGCTCCTAACATAGCAGGCAGCTCTCTCGGAAGCCTCCGGAATCTGCCTGGTTCTGTTTATTATTAACTCTGCAGTTGCAGTACACAATACGTCCACATCCACAGTGTGGAGCTACAAACATTACAAGCTTACAGACATTACACCATGTTACCGCCTGCCAAAGGTGAACTGCTAGACAGGATGTGGCAACCTATCTGCCAAAAACAGGATAGACCCATCCCAACATTGCAAAGCAAGGCAGGGCGGCTACACGCAGTCGGTGGTCAGTGGTCCCCATACTACTGCCCAGTGTCCACTAGGCCTCCCGCCCCTAGGTCTCCCGCCACTACCGAAAGTCTTAAGGCCATTGCGGGCATCCTGGGCTTGCCAGACCTCATGGTCAGCGCCCAAGTCACTAAACCTAGCACCACGCATGCCATGGTAGACTCCCTACAGACCCGGCTATCCTGGGTGGTATGCAATCACCAGACTGAATCACTCAGAACCGAGCCTTCCGCATGCCATCAGCAGAGAATGCAACATAATTGCATGGCCCCTCCACACGACATCAGAATAAATGATGGAGACTATGTTCAGGGCCCCAGTCGGGCCGCTAGCACCGCACTTACCAAGGGGGGAATGGAAGGTATGTGATGAAAACGGAGTGTTTGATTGCGAAACCATGCACCGGGCTAACGAGTAAAGCAGTGGGACGAGACCAAACTGTGAATGACAGATAATCAGGAACCACACTGAAAGGACCTGGCCCCCAGCGATGCACTAACACGATCAACTTCGTCGTCAACCACAAGGATGAACCCACCATGTCAGGACTTCAACCCAGGTGATCAAGCTGGGGGCGCAGGGCGCCAGATCACCTCAACTTGCAAATAACTTGCACAATAAGACTTTGGGGGGAGTGATGTTATGTATGTATGTAGACCTTTCCCAAATGTAAGAGTTGCCGCCAGGGGGCACACCTATGGGAAACCTAAGGGTCACCTGTGCACCCTAGGGCCAGCAGGTATAAAAGGTGACTCACCATGCTGCTTCCTCACTCTGGAGTCTGAAATAAAGAGACCAAGGTCACAACAGTTTGAGCTTGCGATACAGTCCTGTGGATTTATTCTGAACATAACATAATCGATCAGCACCAAATATTATAGCTGCAAATACCCATACTGCTCCAGCGCCAGTGATCTGAAAATTTACCATAATGTCCCTAGATCTTTCTCAACGTCATCTATTACAGTTTCAATCTTGTGTCTATGTTCCAATTTCTTCAGTATCTATACCATTATTTATATCCCTATTGAAAATTCTGAATTAAAAATGCTTTGCAAATGAAATAAGATAGAGATGTGCTATCAAACGGAATGTATAAAGTGTGCCAACTTCTGCTAACAAGTAGAAATAATTTATTTGATGAGGCTCCACACTGCCAGTGGGAAAAAGGTGGGCAGTATGGCCATGATTTTCTGATGTGTGCAAGGCCCTAGCAGTCGCATGGGGCCTCCCAAAATTTACCATTCGCATGCTTAATATGGCTGAAAATAACTGTCGGCAATATTAGTGGACAAATTAAAAGGTCCTATGATATTCTTTTGTCTGCTCCTTCATAAGAGGGGTGAACTGCTCCAATCAAAATGATCGGAAGAATGTTTTGCAGATATGTTTCACTTTCATTCACTCGTATAGCCAACATTGTTCTGGAGTTACCGCGAGGGGCGCAATCGGCAAATTGCGCCCAGAATGCACCCAATACTGTGCTAGTTTTGCCAAAGTGAAGTTATGCCCAAGTTTCCAAGCAAACTTATTTGCATAAATCCAAATGTAAAACTGCCCATGAATCAGCACAAACAAGCAGGGTAATAAAACGTAATCGATTCGTGACTGGAACAGGGCAAATGGGTAGGGAAGTATTTTAGCCTATTTTTTTTCAAATTATTTTTTTATGGGTAAATGCTTGTATTTGTCAAGGTGAGGGATGTTAGTGCTGGGGAACATTTCCCATTTTGGTTATACAGTCTCAACATCAAGTAGTCCTAAAACAAATGTTACACTGTTCGAATCAGAGTAAAGCCTCAACTCCATCATTACCCGCTGTTGCGCAAGTGTGATATTACCCCACTGGGAACTGGATTGAAACTGGCCAAATTAATTTCATATAGAAGCCTTAACAGAGGAGATGTTTCTCCCATCAGCTTGGGATAGTTTGAATCCTAGTCCCAGATGCGCAAAGCCAGCATCTAACCCACCATGCCACCGAGCCCCACTCTCCCACCTTAAAATGCCCTATACTAAAGATTCTCTTAAAATATGTGTAATGTGCTGATTATCCAGAGACCCCATTAACCATACAGCAACCATTTTGCTGGCTTAGTCAATGTCGATATAACTCAATTTAAACTGTGTAATATTTCTATCTAAAACACAACAGATTGCTAGAATATTGGACACTAATGTGCATCCTGGCATGGACGTGAGATAGATCCTGTAGATCTGTATTCAGCCTGAGGTGAGAGGTGTCCAAATGGCAGACAGAAACAAGGCTCAAATTGAATTTGTTTAATCAAGGATAGTGAGACCCTCCGGTTATAATTTAAACATGTGATAAAACAAGCATTTATCCTTTCTGCTGATGGTTAGTGTCATTCTGTGGCCTTCAACAGAAACAAAATCAATGCATTTGAAACTTGTCAATATGTCCTTTTCTAGATTATTTACTATACCTCAGAAGAATTGCAGAGCATTGTTTTCCTTTTGCAGTCAGTGAATAAGATCGAATACCAGGGGGCACTGTAGAAGACATTAAAAACGTATTACCTTTTCAAGAAATCTGGCAAAAAAAGAAATGCTCTTTGAGGCAGTAAAGCCCTGATTTTGTGAGTCTGCCAACTATGGTACAGCCTTTGCCATAGCTCGGACAGGCCATGTGGCATTAGATTTTGCAATGGGAACCCCTCCCCATAATATCAATAGGCTATTGGCACATGAAAAGCCCCGAGAGCTTAGTGTGTCGTACACTTGGAAGGAGAGCATAAAATCTGATGAGGTAGCAGCTCTCAAAGGGCTGCAGCTCACTACTAAAGAGTAAATTGTAGTGGTGGCAGAAGTTTCATATTGGCATTGTGGACCCATTTCGACAACTCTGTTCCATTTAACGCTGAGGGGTTGAAGGTCACGCTGCAGAAGGTGCCCAAAGGAGAGTGGTCCTATTTGGCACTAAAGGCCCCCCACATCCCCACACCCACCCACCCCCCGCTCCCCCCCACCCCCCGCCCCAACCTTTCCACACCCCGCCGACCGCCCACCTCCAGTAAAAGCACAGGTCAAAGCTCCATCCTGGGAAGTATTCAACTGAGTCAAGACAGTCAACCAAGTCCCTCATATCTGACTTGAAATAAGAAAGAGATTTTCTGGCATCAGGGGTAAGTATGCTCCTCAGTCTTACACAGAGTTCTTGTGGAACCAATCATGCCTGGGGCAAATCTAAGTCAGGAACACCCATGCCCTTCGGGAGGTACCATTTCAGGTTTCTATCCTGAGGTGCTCTTCTGCTGTTAGGTGTTTTTTCATGGTCAGCAGCCATGGATACAGAGATTAACCTTGGTCTCTTTAGAACTGTCATCCAGTATTTCTTCTCTTCCAAAGAGCGCCATGCCACAGAATTAAGATATCATGGCTGCCCCTGAATATTGATCATTAACATGCATAATGATGTTTCTGTGGTCAGATACCACCTGTACAGTTAGGAGCCTTGATGGCTATGTCGGCTCCCTGCACTCTTGGGAACCCTGCCAGAGGATAAAAATCATGTTCGCTCTACAGTCGGTATGTGATTTTCACAGGGGTGATTCTCCTGGCAAACATGACATTAGTTATTTGCTTCCTACAAGGACAAACTGCAGACAGACCTATCTGGCAGATGTCCTCTGCAATGGCTTGGAAGAATCCTATTGATATGGTGACCTTGAAGAGTAGTCCCAATCCACGAGGCCATCCATAAATCGGGCTGCAGCAGTTTGATTGGTTGGTTTGATTATTTGGACTTCCAGAAGGCATTTGACAACGTGCCACACAAAAGGTTACTGCACAAGAAACAAGTTCACTGGGTTGGGGATAATATATTAGCATGGATAGAGGATTAGCTAACAAACAGAAAACAGAGAGTCAGGATTCATTCTCGGGTTGGCAATCAATAACTAGTGGGGTGCCGCAGGGATCAGTGCTGGGACCCCAACTATTTACAATCTATATTAATGACTTGGAAGAAGGGACCAAGTGTAACATCTGCAGAGCCTGGAGGAGGTTCATAATCGACTCAACCGCGTGGGGCTCAGGTTAAAACGCTCGAAGTGTGTTTTCCTGGCACCGGAAGTGGAGTTTCTGGGAAGAAGATTGCGGCGGATGGCATCAGGCCCACCAACGCGAAGACGGAGGCAATCGAGAACGCAGCGAGGCCACAGAATGTGATGGACCTGCGGTCGTTTCTGGGACTCCTGAACTACTTTGGTAACTTCTTACTGCGTCTCAGCACACTGTTAGAACAACTGCGTGTCTTACTACGAAAAGGGGATGAATAGGTTTGGGGCAAAAGTCAAAAAAATGCCTTTGCAAAGCGAGAAAATTGTTATGCTCAAACAAAGTGCTTGTGTTGTGTGATCCATGTAAGCGTTTGGTACTAGCATGTGATGCGTCGTCGTATGGTGCAGGTATGTATTGCAACAAGCTAATGATTTCGGGAAACTGCAACCAGTTGCTTATGCATCCAGGAGTCTGTCTAAGGCTGAGAGAGCCTACAGCATGATTGAGAAAGAAGCATTAGCGTGTGTATATGGGGTAAAGAAAATGCATCAATACTTGTTTGGGCTAAAATTCGAATTGGAAACTTATATCCCTGTTCTCCGTGAGTAAAGGGATAAATACCAACGCATCGGCCCGCATCCAGGGATGGGCGCTCACGTTGTCCGCATACAACTATGCCATCCGCCACAGGCCAGGCACAGAAAACTGCGTCGATGCTCTCAGTAGGCTGCCATTGTCCACCACGGGGCTGGAAATGGTGCAGCCCGCAGATCTAGCCATGGTTGTGGAAGCATTCGAGAGTGAGCAATCACCCATCACTGCCCGGCAGATCAAAACCTGGACAAGCCAGGACCCCTTATTATCTCTAGTCAAAAGCTGTGTGCTTCACGGGAGCTGGTCCAGTGTCCCTGTGGAAATGCAAGAAGAGATAAAGCCGTTCCAGCGGCGCAAGGATGAAATGTCTATACAGGCAGACTGACTTCTGTGGGGCAATCGTGTAGTGGTTCCCAAGAAGGGCAGAGATACCTTCATCAATGACCTCCACAGTACCCACCCAGGCATCGTAATGATGAAAGTGATAGCCAGATCCCACGTGTGGTGGCCCGGTATCGATGCGGACTTAGAGTCTTGCATTCACAGATGTAATACATGCTCGCAGTTAAGCAATGTACCCAGGGAGGCGCCGCTAAGTTTATGGTCTTGGCCCTCCAAACCGTGGTCCAGGGTATACGTCGACTATGCAGGCCCGTTCTTGGGTAAAATTGTTCCTTGTAGTTGTAGATGCGTACTCCAAATGGATTGAATGTGAAATAATGTCGGCTAGCATGTACACTGCCACTACTGAAAGCCTGCGGGCCATGTTTGCCACACACGGCCTACCCGATGTCCTGGTGAGCAACAACGGGCCATGTTTTATCAGTGCTGAGTTCAAAGAATTCATGACCCGTAACGGGATCAAACATGTCACATCTGCCCCGTTAAACCAGCGTCCAATGGTCAGGCAGAGAGAGCAGTGCAAACCATCAAGCAAGGCTTGAAGAGGGTAACTGAAGGCTCACTGCAGACTCGCCTATCCCGTGTCCTGTTCAGCTACCGCACGAGACCCCCCTCGCTCACTGGGATCCCAACTGCTGAACTGCTCATGAAAAGAGCACTTAAGACAAGGCTCTCATAAGTTCACCCTGATCTACATGAACAGGTAGAGAGCAGACGGCTTCAACAAAGTGCATATCATGATAGCGCAAATGTGTCACACGAGATTCAAATCAATGATTCTCTATTTCTATTAAATTATGGACAAGGTCCCAAGTGACTTGCCGGCTCGGTCGTGGCCAAAGAGGGGAGCAGGGTGTTTCGGGTCAAACTTTCAAATGGACTCATTCACCGGAAACACTTGGACCAAATCAAACTCAGGATCATTGATTTCAATCTCACGTGACACATTTGTGCTATCATGTTATGTACTTTATTGAAGCCGCCTGCTCTCTACTTGTTCATGTAGATCAGGGTGAACTAATGGGAGCCTTGTCTTAAGTGCTCTTTTCATGAGCAGTTCAGCAGTTGGGATCCCAGTGAGCGAGTGGGGTCTCATGCAGTAGCTGAGCAGGACTCGGGATAGGCGAGTCTGCAGTGAGCCTTCAGTTACCCTCTTCAAGCCTTGCTTGAGAGTTTGCACTGCTCTCTCTGCCTGACCATTGGACGCTGGTTTAACGGGGCAGATGTGACATGTTTGATCCCGTTACGGGTCATGAATTTTTTGAACTCAGCACTGGTAAAATATGGCCCGTTGTCGCTCACCAGGACATCGGGTAGGCCATGTGTGGCAAACATGGCCCGCAGACTTTCAGTAGTGGCAGCGGACGTGCTAGCCGACATTATTTCACATTCAATCCACTTGGAGTACGCATCTACAACTACAAGGAACATTTTACCCAACAACGGGCCTGCATAGTCAACGTATACCCTGGACCACGGTTTGGAGGGCCAAGACCATAAATTTAGCAGCGCCTCCCTGGGTACAATGCTTAACTGCGAGCATGTATTACATCTGTGAACGCAGGACTCTTAAGTTCGCATCGATACCGGGCCACCACACGTGGGATCTGGCTATCGCTTTCATCATTACGATGCCTGGGTGGGTACTGTGGAGGTCATTGATGAAGGTATCTCTGCCCTTCTTGGGAACCACTACACGATTGCCCCACAGAAGGCAGTCTGCCTGTATAGACATTTCATCCTTGCGATGCTGGAACCGCTTTATCTCTTCCTGCATTTCCACAGGGACACTGGACCAGTTCCCGTGAAGCACACAGCTTTTGAATGGAGACACTAATGGGTCCTGGCTAATCCAGGTTTTGATCTGCCGGGCAGTGACGAGTGATTGCTCACTCTCAAATGCTTCCATAACCATGGCTAAATCTGCGGGCTGCGCCATTTCCACCCCAGTGGTGGGCAATGGCAGCCTACTGAGAGCATCGGCGCAGTTTTCTGTGCCTGGCCTGTGGCAGCTGGCGTAGTTGGATGTGGGCCGATGCATTGGTATTTATTCCTTTACTCTCGGAAAACAGGGATATTAGTGGCTTGTGGTCAGTTTCCAATTCGAATTTTAGCCCAAACAGGTATTGATGCATTTTCTTTACCCCATAGACGGACACTAAGGCTTCTTTCTCAATCATGCTGTAGGCTCTCTCAGCCTTAGACAGACTCCTGGATGCATAAGCAACTGGTTGCAGTTTCCCGAAATCATTAGCTTGTTGCAATACACATCCAACGCTATATGACGACGTATCACATGCTCGTATCAAACACTTACATGGATCATACAACACAAGTAATTTTTTTTGAGCATAACAATTTTCTCGCTTTTACAAAGGCATTTTCTTGGCTTTTGCCCCAAACCCATTCGTCCCCTTTTTTTGGAAGACATGCAGTGGTTCTAACAGTGTGCTGAGACCCGGTAAGAAGCTATCAAAGTAGCTCAGGAGTCCCAGAAACGACCGCAGCTCCGTCATGTTCTGTGGCCTCGGTGTGTTCTCAATTGCCTCCGTCTTCGCGTTGGTGGGCCTGATGCCGTCCGCCGCAATCCTCCTTCCCAAGAACTCCACTTCAGGCGCCAGGAAAAGGCACTTCGAGCATTTTAAACTGAGCCCTACGCAGTTGAGTCGACTAAGAACCTCCTCCAGGTTCTGTAAATGCTCGACTGTGTTCCGATCTGTGACCAAGATGTTGTCCTGGAAGACCACGGTGTGTGGGACTGACTTCAGTAAGCTTTCCATGTTTCTCTGGAATATCGCCGCCACTGATCGAATTCCAAACGGGCATCTGTTATAAATAAAAAGACCTTTGTGCGTGTTGATGCAGGTGAGGCCCCTAGATGATTGCTCCAGCTCCTGCGTCATGTAGTCTGAAGTCAGATCCAGCTTCGGAAATGTCTTTCCTGCCGCCAGCGTTGCAAAGAGGTCGTCTGCCTTTGGCAGTGGGTATTAGTCCTGCAGGGAGAAACGATTGATAGTTACTTTGTAATCGCCACAGATTCTGACGGTGCCGTCTCCCTTGAGGACAGGAACGATCGGACTGACCCACTCGTTGAACTCGGTCGGTGAGATGATGCCCTCTCTTTGCAGCCGGTCTAGCTTGATCTCTACCCTTTCTCTCATCATGTACGATACTGCTCTTGCCTTGTGATGAATGGGTTGCGCCCCCGGAATTAGGTGGATCTGCACTTTTGCTCCTTGGAATTTCCCAATGCCTGGTTCGAACAGCGAATGAAATTTGTTTAAGACCTGTGCACACGAAGTGTCGTCAGCGGGCGATAGTGCTCGGACGTTGTCCCAGTTCTAGCGTATCTTTCCCAGCCAGCTCCTGCCGAGCAGCATGGGACCATCGCCCGGTACCACCCAGAGTGGTAGCTTGTGCACCGCTCCATCGTAGGAGACCTTTATGGTAGCACTGCCGATTACAGGAATCAGTTCTTTTGTGTAAGTTCTTAGTTTCATACAAACTGGAGTTAAGACTGACCTTGAGACCTTGTTGCACCACAATTTTTCGAAAGTCTTTTTGCCCATGATGGACTGGCTCGCGCCCGTGTCCAGCTCCATTGACACTGGGAGTCCATTTAGTTCAACATTCAGCATTATCGGGGGACAATTCTGTGGTGAATGTGTGCACCCCATGTACCTCTGCTTCCTCGGTCTGAGGCTCTGGTTCGTTGTGATCCTCCCTGGATTTGTCCTCCTCTGCAACATGGTGGTTTGCATGTTTAGCAGGATTTGCAGCTCGTCTGCACATTCGTTGGAGGTGTCCCATTGTTCCACAGTCCTTGCAAATGTACCCTTTGAATCGGCATGAATAGAAACGATGATCACCCCTGCAGTGCCATCAAGGAGTTAATGGCTTTGCATTCATCACCCTTGATGGTAGACTCAAACATCTGCAGACGTGCAGCTGCAGGCATGTGTGACCTGCCCTGTGCGTTACGATTCGAAAACAACATCACTTCGTTCGCAGTACTTGTAGCAACACTTGGTGGCAATGAATGCCTGGGCTATCGCTGTGGCCTTACTTAAGGTTGGGGTCTCTACAGTCAAAAGTTTGCGAAGTATGGTTTCGTGGCCAATGCCAAGTACGAAAAAGTCTCTGATCATGTGCTCCAAATGTCCTTCAAATTCGCAATGTCCTGAAAAGCGTCTTAGCTCAGCGACATAACTCGCCACTTCCTGGCCTTCAGACTTTTTGTAGGTGTAGAACTGGTACCTCGCCATCCGAACGCTTTCCCTAGGGTTCAAATGCTCTCGGACCAATGTACGCAAATCGTCGTACGATTTCTCCGTGGGTTTCGCTGGAGTGAGCAGATTCTTCATGAGGCCATACATTGGTGCCCTACAGACAGTGAGGATGATCGCCCTTCCTTTGGCAGCATTGTCTTCCCCATCTAGCTCGTTGGCCATGAAGTATTGGTCAAGTCGCTCCACAAAAGTTTCCCAATCATCTTCCTCCGAGAATTTCTCCAGGATGCCCACTGTTCTCTGCATCTTTGGTACGCTATCTGTATCTCATCGCCAGTTGTTGTGTATGGAGAAAGAGTCAGACTGAACACTGTGAACTCAAAGTAAAGTATGACCGTAGTCTTTTATTGCAGGTCTCCAGAGTGCCTCTCCAACCTGTGAGGCCTCCTTAAATACTTGTGCTCCCAAGGGATTATGGGATCCCTTGGGACTCCAGTGGATGAGCCCTCTGGTGGCTGTACAGAGTAAATACAAGTTTATATATATAACACCTGCCATGGTAGCTTCCCTACTCAGGATCATTAAAATGCTATGAAGTCAGGCAGGAAGTAATAATGGCTTGAGTGGGGCCAGCAAATTGAGAAAGTAAGTCTGGGAGCAGGGTGCAGGCAGTTCAGGGCTGAACGTATAATTGGAAAGAGTCTTGTCTAGTTCATTCCACCATTTTAACATGCTGATTCACTCTTCTCATCAGAAATGTGCATGCGTATCTTGGAGGCCATTTTTGAGCCTTCGGTGGTTGCACAGTGCCTGAAATGCGGGCGCAATGCGGCTCAATTTAACCCCCTATATCTCATTCCATCTGGCACCAAAGTTCATAAATCACTGTTATTAGCTTTAGGTCAACTCGAAAGATCTTTTTTTTTATTGCTGAGTAAAAAGGTTAAGCGCCGAGATAAATCTTTGGGTTTTTATTAGATGTTCTCTAGGGTTCAACATCACCAGTCTATAGGTCAAACTCATTAATCTCTCATTGATTGATGACTTGACCTTTCTCCCGATCCTGCTGACAGGAGAATACATTGTGTAATACATGCTCCTGCCATTATAAAATAACGTACCATCTGGCACAGGCACGATGGGCCGAATGGCCTCCTTCTGTGTATTATCCGACTTAATATGTGCAATACCACAGAAGATCAAGGTAACTTTTGTAAGGTCCTGAGCCATTCACACATAGCCAACACATATCAGAAAACTGTGGGCAGTGCGCTTGTGATTTTTTGATATCCGCTGACTAGATACGAAGCTCAACGGACAGCATGGGATCCCGCAAAATGTACCTTAAACACTCACACGGGATCTTCATGTTGTGTGCAAGTGACAACCTGAGTTACAGAAATTTTATCTGTCTTGCACATATTGCAGGAACTCCTATTTGCCAACTTAAGTGCAGAGTTTCAGGTATCTTGTTCAAATAATTGATAGGGTTAAAGTAACAGGGCTAGTTTACTCAAGGAACAAGTGGATAAGGATATAGTTGAAGGTTCAAGGTTTCATTTTGTGACACTGGTTTCAAAGTACACTGTAACCCGTTAACTCTGTGCTAGCCTATTCCGTAGAAACAATTTACTTTCATCCATCAAGACCTATCAGAAGACATTTCACTACAATTCGTAAGATGAAGGAAGATAGCATGGGTGCAAGAAAGCCTGGCGATTTGCCCTCAAATTTTCTGCCTTTTGGTGGAAGTGCACGCTCTCAGTTGAGCATCTGTCCCAGCTGAGTCTGGGAACTGTGTTACCCCAGTTTAAGAGCGTTGCTCTTATACTGCACAAAAACAGGTTTCTAATAGTGAAGTACTGTTGTTTCCTCAAGAGTAGACTACAAGTAATATCGAACCAAGGTCACTCATCAAAATGTATATTGCAATATCCTGGTAATGGGGGACAATACAAATCAGGAACATCATCACACTGCACATCCACAAAGAAACATAGCCAGTGTTTTGGAAGAGAAGGAAATTTAACAGATAGCAATTACATTAGAAAGGACACCAACCGCATAGAAAGCACTCTGGGTAACGTTAGGGCACCAAAATGAATTTAGCAGGCAGGCAACATGAGGCTGTATCATTTTAAAATAACATATTACTGTAGAAAACTAGGCAACTTTAATATATTTTAGCCATTTTATGAGATAGTTATCACTGAAAGGATATTGCTGAATTTATCAGATTATAAAGAAAACCTTGCTGAGTCACCAATAGAACACATGCAATGTATTAAGCTCTAAAATCTCCTTAATTTATGAAAATCTTTGTAATATATGTCAGAAGTTCAGGAACCATAACAAATAAAATTCATTTTCCAATAAATACGTTGGATCTGATAGAAAGAAATTTAATTTCCTCTCAAGGCATTAGAGATCCATGACTCTAAAATTGTTCATCAAGATTTAACAAAAATCCAATATTCGTTTCTCGAGATACACCAATCAGATCCGTGCACAGTTATTTGAACTCTATTACTCACTTCACCCAGAAACACAAACATATTTGAAAGCTCAAGTTTGAACTGTTTTAGATTGTTCTAGAAATACCAGTGACGTTTAGTTGCCAACTTAGAAAGAGTCAGCCTTTGCCTTTAAGCGTGTGTTACACTTTTTGAATTTTTATACTCGATATTCTCCGTGGATACAATGTCAACAACAACAACAGACCTTATGAACCCGAGTCTTCATCTTCCTGCTTTCGATCTAGACAAATAGTGAGATCCATGGGTCAAACAGAGAACCCTGCCACTGTACTCTAACTTATTGGAATATATTTTATTCTGCCATGTGATCTCATTGTCTTTGGTAGGCAGAGGCATTCTATCAGACCATGGTTCAGGTTATGAACCAACTTGGTAAGTGGACAATATTTGGTATAAACAGTATTTATAACCTATAACTATTTTGCCAAATTGTCAATAACAAAAGGGTTGTATAGGAGTTGGCCGAGCAAGGTAAGCACCAAATGCGATTTTAACTCCCGGGCCTTATCTGCTTACCACCAGTCAGCAGCCTGTGTAAAATGAGTGGAAAATGGAAGCTGACTGGTGGGCGAGGGCGGAATTTTGGCAGCCGGCATTCAAGAAAGAGGGGAGCCTGAGGCACGGTAGGCCTAAACTTTCCTTTTTTGTGCCCAGAGGATCATTCCTACTCCTCCTGGCCCCACAAGGAATGTAAAATAAAGTGAAAAAAATTGGTCTCTTCTGGTCCTCGATCCTCTTTCCACTGTCTTCACCTGGTGGGAAAGTCACAACGGCTTCCCTACTCAGGCCACCAGTTAAATTTGCAGTTGGGGCCCAATGCCATCATCAAACCCTGATCTGCTAATTTAAAGTAGGATCCCGCCTTGCCACCTGCACAGAAGAGCAGGTTAAAATTCAAAACAGTGGGATTGGCATGGTATGTTGGCAAGTAAGAACCACGGCTAAGCAGGCTCGAGGGGCTAGATGGCCTACTCCTGTTCCTAATTCTTATGTTCTGATATTAATTGCCCGCCTGGTTTCTGCTGGGCGGGTAGCGTTAAAATTGCGCCTAAATATTCCCCTAAATATTCTTCTTCTACGTAACCTCCAATCATAAAATTGATCCTCGAAGGATGGTCTCTCACTTCTTGCATGATGAAACAGTATCACAGAGCCACTAATTTAGTCCAGTCTCTCTGCTGATTTCAACTGACTGTTGATAGAGCACAAGCAGGCAAATATAATCCCAGCATTGGAAACGCATGGCCACAGAGTTAACCATCAAAAGGACTACAAAATATCATTAGCCTTGTCTCGATCACAAACCCAATCCACTACTTCACTACAGACACAGCCATCAATTAAAGTCACTACCCCAAAAAATCCCCAACATATCGAACACATTTGATGTTAATTCCTATCCATTTTGTGTAACCTATGATTAATGTATTATCCAGCCAGCTATCAAATGCACTGCTCAACGGATTGACACCTATGACTATACATTCAATAGACATCAACAAATGAAACTCGTTTTGATCACCATTAACCTAACCTCCTTTGGCATACCGGCCTACAGGATAAGGGCTAGAAATTGCTAAGCTCCCCGTTTCAGGCCATAACTTTTGCAGGAGCGTTAAAGCATCGCCAGGTGCTACTCAATTCCAACAGACACAAACTTCTGGTTTAGCGCTCCAAGAAGGAAGTGGAGCGCTAAATCAAGTGCTACCACTTCCCTTGCAGCACTAAACGAGGCAAGGGGGGCCGGTAGCGATAGATTGCTGCACAATGTCCAGTGCAGCGCTGCCTGGAACGGAGGCTCCTTCCCGTCCTTAAGGGGAAAGGTCATTGCTGCAGGCTCTGTAATAAATCGAATCCCCTGCTCACCGACGGTACCTGCGATCCACGATGATCAGCTCCAAGCACTCTAACAGAGTGAAGGGCTGATCAATTGCAGCCGAAGGAAATGTTAAAAGATGACATGAGAGCTCAATAAAAATGTTTCCCCTACCTCACCGGCAATCCCTTTAAATACCACTCCCCAAGCAGCCAGCCTACCTTACAACGCCTCCTGCAGCTGCCGGTGTTGATGCCTGCAATGCTGCAGGGGGCGTAACCAATGTTCACATCCGGGGCTATACCAGGAGGTTGCGCACCGGATGTCACGGTCTCTGGGACGCAGGAGATTGTGGTGTTAGGGTTTGCGGTCGCCGCTAACCTGCAAGGCAAGTTCACGGGCGTTGTTACTCTCACAGTCATAGAGCTGATAGCGGCCCGTTATCGCCCTCCCCGGAGGTGCAAAGAGGCCAATTTCTCTCCCGAAGTTCCTGTATCCTCCAAAAACCAACATTAACTATATGTGGGCTATGACCAGTAAGAAGAGAATCCAATAAATAGCTTAGCAAAGGATTTTCTAGCTGATCATGTTAATAAGTGGTAAAGCTGAAAAAGTAGAAACGTTCTCATTACTCCCCGAACATTAATGTTAAGTCGGCATCAAGCATAATAGGAACTGCTGGGCTTGTGGAACATAAGAATGTCATCGCTGGAATGCTCAGCCAAAGATCAACATTAATGGGTAATTAGATGACCCAAGTGCTTTGATCACTTGTCTGATGGTCAGCTGGTACTTTTGTTCCTTCCTTTTCACATCTGCTCCATTTGCTGGTGTGAGATAATGTTGCTCTATCTGATTTTTGAGGGACTATGATTGACGAGGTTATCTAGCTTTCCTCGTACTCTGTTATCACTATTCATAATAGATCGGTGTCAGGGCAACAAGGAAGGCTGGGATAGCCCTGTCTCCCAATAGTATTCCATGAATATCTCTCTCTTGCTTATGTAAGATAGCATTGCTTAACAGGTGAGCAGTACCATCTTACCACAGCAAGGGAGCAGGCAGGAGAGTGGAGATGAGGATTCACAACTGTCAGGAGGAGGGATAAGAAAATAGGGGTGCGTGAGGGGCATCAGAACAGAAGTACAGAGAGAAATCTCAAAAGCCAAACTACAGAAATGAGAATGGGTGTGATGGAATTAATTGTCCTTTATGTACTCCGATTAATGAAATTCAGACGTTTAAAAGATGCCTTCTGGTGACCATGGTCGAGTGTATATCCAACACCAGATTTCTGATTGGTCACCTTGGATGACACGACTCGAGTTCTGATTGGTCCCCTTGGAGGATAAGATGGCATCCAGCAGTTTCTCTGGAATGTGTAATTAGATCCTGCCTGCCTGAGTAATCAATTACTTTGCAAAGTGTAATTTGAGCCATTCTGACTGCCAGGCTCTATACAGAACAGAGCTCACATAGGACAGACAGGACTCATCTTCAAGGAGTAAGACCTTCTCCCGCCCCCTAACAAGTTCCTGTCCCCCGCCCCCAACAAATTCCTAACCTTCCTCCCACTCCCCGAGTTTCAGACATTTTTCCTCCTCAAAAGGTTCTTGGCTCTGACCTTCTCTCCCAAGTTCCTGACCTTCTACCCCTGCCCAAGTGCCAGACCTCCCCACACCAAGATCCAGATCTCCTCCCCACCTAAATTTCTTACCTCCCCCACTGCCCAAATTTCTAACCTCCTCCCCCAGCCCAAGTTTCTGACCTCCTCCTTCCCGCCCAAGTTCCTGACCTTGTTCCCCCGCCACCCCACCCCCCCCGGGTTCCTGACCTTCTCCCCCTGCCCAAGTTCCTCCCCCCCCACCCTGGGTTCCTGACCTTTCTTGTGTTGTCCCATAGATGGGGCTTTGTCTGTGGGTCACGGATTGTTAATAGGTCTATTGGATATGAGGTGGATAGTGACAGTGTCATGACTTCCGAATTTCATCTAGTCCAATGATGTCACTTGCCACAAATGCACGGAGCTTTCAACCAGGTCTAGGAGGAGGAGAGGGAGAAATTGGAGTGGGTGTAAAGGGGGTGGATAGGGTTGGAAGAATGTGATACATCTTACCATCTGAATCAGGTTCTCACTCTCAGTCCCTGCCTATCCCCTTTAGACCTGGATCACGTTCTTCCTCATCCCAACTGTGCTCTCCGTGCTCTTTACTACACCAACCCCCCGCCCCCGAGTTCCTGACCTTCTTTCCTCCACGAGTTCCCAACCTCCTCTCCCTTCCTCTTCAATTCTCTGGCCGGAATTTTCCAGGCTGGTCGTGGGCACAATCAGTGGCAGGTCAGGTGAGAAAGATGTTATTTTTGACAGTGGGTCAGGAACCCACTGTCATCTCATGCTCCCACGAGTCTTTCCCCCAGGCGCGGTTGTCATCACGGAGCCAACCCAACCGGCAGCATTGGGGGACCCACTGGGAACATTATCAGATAGTTTACAGGCACTTAAGAGCCTTTTCCCACTTACTTTTAAAATGTCCCTGCATGGCCACAGAATTCACACAGCTCGGGAACCACGTCTGGCAACCTGAGGCGGGAGTTCCGTGGCCATTGCTCCAGTCAATTTCTTGACAGTATGAAATATACAGAAAAAGCTCCCACTTTGACAGATAGAAACATAGAAACATAGAAAATAGGTGCAGGAGTAGGCCATTCAGCCCTTCTACCCTGCACCGCCATTCAATGAGTTCATGGCTGAACATGCAAATTCAGTACCCCCTTCCTGCTTTCTCGCCATACCCCTTGATCCCCCTAGTAGTAAGGACTTCATCTAACTCCCTTTTGAATATATTTAGTGAATTGGCCTCAACTACTTTCTGTGGTAGAGAATTCCACAGGTTCACCACTCTCTGGGTGAAGAAGTTTCTCCTCATCTCGGTCCTAAATGGTTTACCGCTTATCCTAAGACTGTGACCCCTGGTTGTGGACTTCCCCAACATTGGGAACATTCTTCCTGCATCCAACCTGTCTAAACCCGTCAGAATTTTAAACGTTTCAATGAGGTCCCCTCTCATTCTTCTGAACTCCAGTGAATACAAGCCCAGTTGATCCAGTCTTTCTTGATAGGTCAGTCCCACCATCCCGGGAATCAGTCTGGTGAACCTTCGCTGCACTCCCTCAATAGCAAGAATGTCCTTCCTCAAGTTAGGAGACCAAAACTGTACACAATACTCCTGGTGTGGCCTCACCAAGGCCCTATACAACTGTAGCAACACCTCCCTGCCCCTGTACTCAAATCCCCTCGCTATGAAGGCCAACATGCCATTTGCTTTCTTAACCGCCTGCTGTACCTGCATGCCAACCATCAATGACTGATGTACCATGACACCCAGGTCTCGTTGCACCTCTCCTTTTCCTAATCTGTCACCATTCAGATAATAGTCTGTCTCTCTGTTTTTACCACCAAAGTGGATAACCTCACATTTATCCACATTATACTTCATCTGCCATGCATTTGCCAACTCACCTAACCTATCCAAGTCACTCTGCAGCCTCATAGCATCCTCCGCGCAGCTCACACTGCCACCCAACTTAGTGTCATCCGCAAATTTGGAGATACTACATTTAATCCCCTCGTCTAAATCATTAATGTACAGTGTAAACAGCTGAGGCCCCAGCACAGAACCTTGCGGTACCCAACTAGTCACTGCCTGCCATTCCGAAAAGTACCCATTTACTCCTACTCTTTGCTTCCTGTCTGACAACCAGTTCTCAATCCATGTCAGCACACTACTCCCAATCCCATGTGCTTTAACTTTGCACATTAATCTCTTGTGTGGGACCTTGTCGAAAGCCTTCTGAAAGTCCAAATATACCACATCAACTGGTTCTCCCTTGTCCACTCTACTGGAAACATCCCCAAAAAATTCCAGAAGATTTGTCGAGCATGATTTCCCTTTCACAAATCCATGCTGACTTGGACCTATCATGTCACCTCTTTCCAAATGCGCTGCTATGACATCCTTAATAATTGATTCCATCATTTTACCCACTACTGAGGTCAGGCTGACCGGTCTATAATTCCCTGTTTTCTCTCTCCCTCCTTTTTTAAAAAGTGGGGTTACATTGGCTACCCTCCACTCGATAGGAACTGATCCAGAGTCAATGGAATGTTAGAAAATGATTGTCAATGCATCCGCTATTTCCAAGGCCACCTCCTTAAGTATTCTGGGATGCAGTCCATCAGGCCGTGGGGATTTATCGACCTTCAATCTCATCAATTTCCCCAACACAATTTCCCGACTAATAAGATTTCCCTCAGTTCCTCCTCCTTACTAGACCCTCTGACCCCTTTTATATCCGGAAGGTTGTTTGTGTCCTCCTTAGTGAATACCGAACCAAAGTACTTGTTCAATTGGTCTTCCATTTCTTTGTTCCCCATTATGACTTCCCCTGATTCTGACTGCAGGGGACCTACGTTTGTCTTTACTAACCTTTTTCTCTTTACATATCTATAGAAACTTTTGCAATCCGTCTTAATGTTCCCTGCAAGCTTCTTCTCGTACTCCATTTTCCCTGCCCTAATCAAACCCTTTGTCCTCCTCTGCTGAGTTCAAAATTTCTCCCAATCCCCGGGTTCGCTGCTATTTCTGGCCAATTTGTATGCCACTTCCTTGGCTTTAATACTATCCCTGATTTCCCTTGATAGCCACGGTTGAGCCACCTTCCCTTTTTTATTTTTACGCCAGACAGGAATGTACAATTGTTGTATTTCATCCATGCGGTTGTCGCGCAGTCCATTTCCATCACAGATTCTGCAGTTTCCTGCAAAGTCTCCATCCAGTCTCACCTCATTGGAAAAAACTCGTTCACCATTGACGGAATGCTTCTGTCATCTGTGCTTCATCTGCCATCTATTCCATCAAAGTACTGTCACACCTTGATCCTCACGATAAGCCCCAACACCCGCAGTACCAGGCACACCAGCAGCACCACCAACAACAATACCAACCTTCTCCGCAATCACAGGGCATCAATACCTGAGCACGTTGGTGCCTGGGAGGCCACTGATGGCCTTATCATGGCCGGATTTAGTTAACTTTGCATCCATATAGCTGCCATATGATGCACCAATTTGGCACCACCCCACACCAACACCATAAAGAATCCCTGCAATGACCAAGCTATTCCTTTCACACTCATCACCATTGCTGGAGGTACTGTTATGTCTCACCATTCACTACAACTCACTAAGCCACTTGCAAAGGTGAACACAAATCTGTCCAAGACCGGAAAGTGTTGATAATAAAGATTTTTATATTTGACACCACATTAACAGAAACTTTACATAAACATTGGATAAAATACACAAGTGGCTACACTTGTGTGTTGTTAGTTGGTATGATTGCACTAGGACGAGGTTGAGTGTGAGGGATGGCTAGTGAGATGGGGATGTGATAATGTCGATAGAGAGAGAGGGATGGGTGGAGGTGCAAGGTATGTTGCTGTCGGGTAGGGAAGGCAGAGTGATGGGGATGTAATGAGAGGCACAGCAGGATGAGGGTTAGTGTGGCTTTGTACAGGTTGAACCTCCCTTATCCGGAACCCTTGGGACCTGACCTGTTCTGGATAAGGAATTTTTCCAGACGAGTGGTGATCACATTAAATTGGATGGTACAGGTACTGAGCAAGAAGATATCGGGGCTGGCTGGCTTGGGGCTGGGAGTGCGCCAGAGAGATCATGGGGGGTGGGGAGGGGGCAGTGGATCACGGGGTCAGGCTAGCGATTGCAGGAGTCGGCAGTGAGGAAGGACTTCAATTTGTTCATGTCGGAGTTCTGTGTATATGCCACCCAGTGGCCGTGAATGGTTCTGGACGAGGGGTGGTTCCGGATAAGGGAGTTCTGGATAAGGGAGTTTTAACCTGTACTAACATTTTGTGGTCTACTGGGATCATTGAAATGTTTCCTGACCCCATTCCTGCGTAATCTGACTCCTCCATAAGCATATCCTCCCCGATCCTCCCTCTCTCCCTTCTCCAATCCCTTCCTCTCTCACCCCGATCCTCTCTCTCTCTCCCCCAATCCTCTCTCTATCCCTCCCCTATCTCCGATCCTCACTCTCTCTCCTGCTCTCTCTCTCTTCCCCCTCCTCTCTCTCTTCCCTTTTCTCTCCCTTCCACCTCTCTCTCTCTCTCTCCCCTCTATTCCCCTCCTCTCTCTCCCCCGATCATCTCTCTCTCCCCCTCCTAACTCTCCCTCCCTCCTCTCTCTCCCCCGATGATTTCTCTCCCCCCTCCTCTTTCTCCTCGATCTTCTCTCTCTCCTCCTCATCTCTCTATCCATGTCACCTCTCTCTCTCTCTCTCTCCCCCCCCCCTCTCTCTCTTCCCCCGTCAACTCTCTCCCTCTCCTCTCTCCCTCTACCGATCCTCTCTCTCGCCGCCTCTCTCTCCCTCTCTTGTCTCTCTCTCCCACTCTCTTTCTCCCCCAATCCTCTCTCCCTTACTCTCTCTCCCTCACTCTCTCTCCCTCAACCCCACTCTCTCTGCCCTACTCTCTTTCCCCCCTCTCTTACTCGCCCAATCCTCTTTCTCTCTCCCTCCCTCTTTCTCTCTGCCCCTCCCACTCTTTTTCTTCTCCTCTCTCCCCGATCCTCTCTCTCACCCTCTCCTCTCTCTCTCTCTCTCTCCCCGATTCTCTCGCCCCTCTCATCCCCCTCCACCCGATCTTCTCTCCCCCTCCTTTCTCTTCCCCCCGATCTTTCCCCCCTCTGATCTCTCTCTCTCTCTCCTCCTCCACGCTCTCCCCCCTCTCTCTTCTCCCCTCCTTTCTCTCTCCCTCCCTATCTTCCCCTACTCTCTCTCTCCCACCTGCAATCTCTCTCCCCCTGCAATCTCTCTCCCCCGTCCTCATTCTCCCCCCATCCTAATCATCCTTTCTATCCCCCTTCTCTCTCTCTCCCTCCTCTCTCTCACCCCATCCCCTCTCTCCCCCTTTCTCTCCCTCTCCCTCCACTCTCTAACCTGATCTTCTCTTCCCCCCCTCTGTCTCCCTATCTTCTCTCCCCCTCCTCTCTCTCTCCCTCCTCTCTCTTTCCCTCCACTCCCGATCCTCTCTCTTCCCCCATCTTCACTCTCCACCCATCCTACTCATCCTCTCTATCCCCCTCCCTCTCTCTCCCTCCTCTCTCTCACCCCATCCCTTCTCTCCCCCTCTCTCTCCACTCTCTACCCTGATCCTCTCTCCCCTCCCCCTCTGTCTCCCTATCTTCTCTCTCCCCCTCCTCTCTCTCTCTCCCTCCACTCTCTGCCCCGATCCTCTCTCTCCACCTCCTCTCTATCACCCCATCCTCTCTCTCCCCCCCTCCCCCTCTCTCTCTCTCTCTCTCCCTCCTCTTCCCACTCTGATCCTCTCTCTCCCTCCTCTCTCCCCGACCCTCTCTCTCCCTATTCCTCCCCTCTATTCTCCCATCTTCTCTCCCTCCTCTCTCCCAATCTCTCTCCCCATCCAATCTCTCTCCCCATCCTCTCTCTCTCCCCCCTATCCTCTCTCTCTCCCCCCTATCCTCTCTCTCTCCCCCCTATCCTCTCTCTCTCCCCCCTATCCTCTCTCTCTCCCCCTATCCTCTCTCTCTCCCATCCTCTCTCTCTACCCCAGCCTCTCTCTCTACCCCAGCCTCTCTCTCTCCCCCAGCCTCTCTTTTCCCCTCCCATCTCTCTCTCTCCTATTTCGATCCTTCCTCATCCTCCCCGGCCACCAATGGATCCAGTGACCTTCTCCAATGGAGCCGAGGAAAGCGTGGCCCAGTGCAGGCCGCAACTGTGGGGTACTGTGCACGCGCAGAAGACTGCAAAATTGTTCGTGCAGATACACACACAGTTATAGAATATATATATATAGGTGATGGTATGGTTGAATTTTGAACCCACGACGCAGTTAGTTGGTATCTGATTAGGAGACTTCATTACCTAATTGTTGCTTCAAATAGGAGTGTGTTCCAGAGGAAAACAGGCAGCAGTGAAAAATATATGGGGATGATTTTGATTTGGGCGGACATCAGGTGAACCTTTTATGTGTTTTGTAGTAGCCTCCAGAGATCCCTTTAAGGACATTCAGTTCCACTGGGCAGAGCTCGGCTATCACCTGCTCCACCCAGTTGAAGACTATAAGAACATAAGAATTAGGAACAGGAGTAGGCCATCTAGCCCCTCGAGCCTGCTCCGCCATTCAACAAGATCATGGCTGATCTGGCCGTGGACTCAGCTCCACTTACCCGCCCGCTCCTCATAACCCTTAATTCCCTTATTGGTTAAAAATCTATCTATCTGTGATTTGAATACATTCAATGAGCTAGCCTCAACTGCTTCCTTGGGCAGAGAATTCCACAGATTCACAACCCTCTGGGAGAACAAATTCCTTCTCAACTCGGTTTTAAATTGGCTCCCCTGTATTTTGAGGCTGTGCTCCCTAGTTTTAGTCTCCCCGACCAGTGGAAACAACCTCTCTGCCTCTATCTTGTCTATCCCTTTCATGATTTTAAATGTTTCTATAAGATCACCCCTCATCCTTCTGAACTCCAACGAGTAAAGACCCAGTCTACTCAATCTATCATCATAAGGTAACCCCCTCATCTCCGGTATCAGCCTGGTGAATCATCTCTGTACCCTTCCAAAGCAAGTATATCCTCCCTTAAGTAAGGTGACCAAAATGCACGCAGTACTCCAGGTGCGGCCTCACCAATACCCTGTACAGTTGCAGCAAGACCTCCCTGCTTTTGTACTCCATCCCTCTCGCAATGAAGGCCAACATTCCATTCGCCTTCCTGATTAACTGCTGCACCTGCAAACTAACTTTTTGGGATTCATGCACAAGGACCCCCAGGTCCCTCTGCACCGCAGCATGTTGTAATTTCTCCCCATTCAAATAATATTCCCTTTTACTGTTTTTTTTTCCAAGGTGGATGACCTCACATTTTCCGACATTGTATTCCATCTGCCAAACCTTAGCCCATTCGCTTAACCTATCTAAATCTCTTTGCAGCCTCTCTGTGTCCTCTACACAACCCGCATTCCCACTAATCTTTGGTCATCTGCAAATTTTGTTACACTACACTCTGTCCCCTCTTCCAGGTCATCTATGTATATTGTAAACAGTTGTGGTCCCAGCACCGATCCCTGTGGCACACCAATAACCATCGATTTCCAACCCGAAAAGGACCCATTCATCCCGACTCTCTGCTTTCTGTTAGCCAGCCAATTCTCGATCCATGCTAATACATTTCCTCTGACTCCGCGTACCTTTATCTTCTGCAGTAACATTTTGTGTGGCACCTTATCGAATGCCTTTTGGAAATCTAAATACACCACATCCATCGGTACACCTCTATCCACCATGCTCGTTATATCCTCAAAGAATTCCAGTAAATTAGTTAAACATGATTTCCCCTTCATGAATCCATGTTGCGTCTGCTTGATTGCACTATTCCTATCTAGATGTCCCGCTATTTCTTCCTTAAGATAGCTAAACTTGCATCGGGTCCTAAATACATCATCGGACCCCGGTTTACATATGTTAATGTGGCTCCCCCCCTGTTTCTGGCAGGAGCCCTGGCTGCCTGTTTCAAGGTTCCCCTCCAAAACTGCATTGGGCGCGATGATGGCGGAATGTCGGGGTAAGTTTCTCTTGTGATTTTCGTCTCACTATCTCCCTGTTTTTCAGCAGGAACAGCGATGGTAATGAGGCAAAAATCAGCCCCAGTGTCAGCCGTAGCTCAGTTGATAGCACTCTCACCTCTGAGTCAAAAGCATATAGGTTCAAGCCCGACTTCAGCACCTAATCTACGTTGACAGTCCCGGTGGCGCTAATGGGAGGTGCTAAGGAAGCCAATTTCTCCCCCTAAGATTTATATATTATTCAACAGGCATGCAGATAAAAAGGATTACAGAGTCAAATTTTGTGCCAGATTCAAAACATATTTAACTAGTAACGCTTGAGTAAAACTGCCAATTTAATTGGGAGACCACCAAAGTTTAGGCAAAATGATTGTGCAGCATTCATAGTTTTTCCCTGAAATTCACATTTATCAAGGCCTTCATTAATGAATGACTATGGTGAACTTCTTTAACTTACGACATAAGGATTGGTCATTATCAATATGGAATTTAAGATTCGTCAGAAATTCCACGTCAAAATCAACTGCTTCAGCATAAATACGTATTCCCTGCTAATAAAATTACTCAGCTTCAAACTAGACCATACTGTACTGCAAGCAGCAAAGTGTGGTGTGAAATGACAGGGCTTTGTGCTAGAGAATTAAGTTTCCGGTTACCAAGCAGGCACGCTGACAGCTTCTACATTTTAGTTACCTATCATGTTGAACATAATGCCAAGAGTTAATAATAAATCTGCTTACTCTTTGGGATATTTTATTAAGGCAAAACAAATGGGTCAAACCTAATTAGTATCCCTAAACGAACTAGCAACTTCTTGCACTTCAATTTGATTTGACTCATTTTTGTGATATTCAGGGATATGCAAATCTGACCTATAGCACTTTAAGATACTGTAAAGTCGGCAGGCTGTCTGCAATTATTGCTTGTTTGCTCTAAGATTGATATAAAGGTAATTTGGGCACTTTGAAAGGTGGCGAGTGCTAATGTAACAGTGGTATATAAGCAGCTTCAATTGCTGACTGCAGCTTAGTTTTGCTGCATCTTGGTCAGATTAATGAGTTTCAAATGTTCAAAGTAGAAACTGGCTACCTGTTTTTCCACATTGTAGATTTTCTCCACATATAATGGCCCACTCCAACCTAAACATGGAAACAACATAGGAACATAAGAAATAGAAGCAGGAGTAGGCCTGCTCTGCCATTCAAGAAGATCATGGCTGATCTTCTACCTCAACTCCACTTTACTGCCCTATCCCCACATCCCTGGATTCCCTTAGTGCCCAAATATCTATCTATCTCAGCCTTGAATATACTCAATGACTGAGCATCCACAGTCCTCTGAGATAGAGAATTCCAAAGATCACAACCCTCTGAGTGAAGAGATTTCTCCTCATCTCAGTCCTAAATGGCTGACCCCTTATCCTGAGTTCTGCACTCTGAACCCGAGTTCCAGACTCTCCAGCCAGGAACAAAAGGGATCTGTTATAGGGTGGAAGGCAGGTGAGATTAAAAGACGAAAGAGATGATGGTGCAAGACAGAAAGAGCTGATAATGGGACAAGTTAAGAAACAAAAGATGGGTCTAGAAGTGGGAATAGCAGAATCATCAACAGCTTGAGGAATATCTGGATAATAATAACCCAGCAAATAGGAGTTAGTCTATTCAGAAAGGAAAGGTCATGCCTAACCAACCTCCTGTATTTCGATCAGGAATAACATCTCATACATTCATAGGCAGTTCCTCAGAATCGAGGAAAACTTGCTTCCACTCCCAAAGTGAGTTCTTTGATGGCTGAACAGTCCAATACGAGAGCCACAGACCCTGTTACAGGTGGGACAGACATTTGTCGAGGGAAGGGGTGGGTGGGGCTGGTTTGCTGCAGGCTCCTTCCGCTGCCTGCGCTTGACATCTTCATGCTCTTTGCGTTGAGACTTGAAGAGCTCAACGCCCTCCCGGATGCACTTTCTCCACCTCAGGCGGTCTTCGGCCAGGGTCTCCCAGGTGTCAGTGGTGATGTCGCACTTTACCAGGGAGGCTTTGAGGGTGTAACGTTTGTAACGTTTCCGCTGCCCACCTTTGGCTCATTTACAATGAAGGAGCTCCGCATAAAGCATGTTGAGTGACCAAGTGTCTCTTCACAGGCACTGGTTATAGAGGCCTGGAGGGCAGACCAAGCACTGTGGGCATTCAGCATCTCAGGGTCATCAAGGCACGCCAGATTGGCTGTGAGGCACTGGCTGTATAGGGCTCTCTTAGATGGGTCTCTAAGTGCCCCGGCATTAACTTTTTTGCGGAACTGCTTCTGCTGTCCCCTCTGCTTTGGGACTATGTTAATGTTGATGATGGATCGGATTAGGCGGTCATCCGTCCAGCAGTCATCAACTCTTGTCATGGCGCGGGTGATGCGACCATCCTTGCGATCCCTGGCTCGGACGATGAAGTTGTCGAGCAGGTGCAGTGTTTGGAGCGAGGTTGTTGCCACGATTCCTTGTATTTGTCCCTCTGGTGGAACAAGGTGTTGGTGATGAGGAGTTCATGCTCTAGACATTTTGTCAGGAGTAGGGTACCACTGGAGTTGGCTTTCCCTACCCCCTCTCTGCCAATCACGTCTCCCCAGAGGTCTGTGTCTTTGCTGACCCTGGCATTAAAGTCACCCAGGAGGATCAATTTGTTGCCCGTGGGGACGCGGGACCAGGATGTGTCGAGGTTGGAATAAAAACTCTCTTTAGCCTCATCCGTTGCATCAAATGTAGGGGCGTATGCACTGATGACTGTGGCGCATTGGTTCCTGGATAGGGTAAGACGAAGAATCATGAGGCATTCGTTAACCCCACAGGGGAAGTCTTTGAGGCGGTCGACCAGCTCATTCTTGACGGCAAAGCCGACTCCATGAAGGCGGCGTTCTGCCTCTGGTTTCCCTTTCCAGAAGAAGGTGTAACCTCCACCATGTTCCTTCAACTGGCCTTCCCCTGCCTGCCGGGTCTCGCTTAGGGCGGCGATGTCAATGTCAAAACGTCTGAGTTCCTGGGCAACTATGGCGGTGCGGCGTTCTGGCCTGTTGCTGTTGGAATTGTCCATGAGGATCCTGACGTTCCAGGTCCCGAACTTCATATTGACAAAGTGGAAGATGCCTGTGCGTGAGTTCTTTTAATGTGGGGTGGCCACAGCAATCCAGCAACCACACGGGCTTAGCTGAGCAAAGTCTTGGTCCAGTGGCAAGGGGGTCCAAGACAACTGGAGACCAGGCACAGCTGAATAAGCCTAATTGCCTATGATGAAGTGTTGGCCACAAGCTTGGTGCCGAGTAGCGCCATCAATAACATCTCAACTATATTGTGGAAAGCCCTCTGACATAGTGCAACGAGACTTCCAAAATGCATTTGACAAAGTCCTTCATGAACGGCTATTAGTGGGACTCAAAGCTACAGGGATTCAGGGTAAACTCAGGAAATGGATAAGGAACCTACTAAAGGATAGGAAGCAATGGATACTCATCAGCACAATTACATCAGGGTGGAGGGGAAATACTGAGTGTTATGTCCCACAGCTCAGAGCTGGGACTCATTTATAAAAATGACTTAAGACTCAAACGCAATGCGAAGTGGTCAAATTTGCTGATGATACCAAGCTGGGTGGGTCAGTGGAATCAGAGGAAGCAGCTCAAAAATGAGAGAGCGAGTTGGACAAAATAAGTATGTAAGCAGATAAATGACCGATGAAATATAGGCCCAGAAATCCCGGTCAGCTGCTTCCCGCGGGCGATCGGGTAAAAATCTTTTAAAAAATGCGCACTTACCTTATCCTGCTGCACCCACGCGAGTTCCCGGTCCTGAGGCCTTCACTGACCGCGCATTGCAGCGCGTGCACATCGGGACGTGCGCAGGCCTGGAGCTGCAGTCACATGGCTCTGGGCAGCCAATCAGGTAAAGTATGTTCTCATTCATAATAATGGGAACTTCATATGTTGGAGTTCCCATTATTATGAATGAGAAACAGCCCCAAAGCACATAAAACCAATAATAAAAAAATAGAAAAAATACACCACATATTTTTATGAATTTAAATGAAAGTTATTTATGTATTATAAAAAAATATTTTTCCAATTTTTAAAAAAGTTTTTTTAATTATGGTTTGAAATAAACTTACCATAGTGGGGAGGGTTTTTAACAATAAAATGTGTTTTTATAATTTTATTTTAAAATGTTTTATCAGGCGTAAGAGTTTTGAGAACATTTGCTGGGCAAGATATGGATAAATCCCACAATCTTGCCCTTGCAAATGTCCTCGCTCCCGAGGTACGGAAGATCTGTCAAGCTCCAGCTTAACAGATCGGAAAAGCTGGTTTTCAGCGCATGCACATTGTGCGCTGAAAATCGGCTTTTGCAATGCCTTCCTTGGTCCATAGACACTCAGTACGGACCTGGGAGGCTGAAATTTCTGCCCCATAATGTAGACAAGTGCAAAGTATAACACATAGGGCCCAAGTTTCCACATGATTTGCGCCTGATTTTTAGGAGCAACTGGTGGAGAACGGACTATCTTAGAAATCGCAATTCTCCACATTTTTTTTTCTGCAGTTCTAGTCAGGTAGAACAGTTCTACTTTGGAACAGAATTTTTTCTTCAAAAGGGGGCGTGTCCGGCCACTGATGCCTGATTTCAAAGTTTCCACAGTGAAAACGTACTCCAAACTAAGTTAGAATGGAGCAAGTGAAGATTTTTGTAGAACTGAAAAAACCTGTTCTACACATTAAAAAATCAGGCGCAGGTTACAAATTAGGCGTCCAGAACGAGGGGGGGGCGGGGGAGGGAAGGGAAGTCATTAAATTCTACAATAAATCCTTATTTATACTTCTACAAATATTATACAAATAAATCCAACCTGAATAAACATTTATAAGCAAAGAAAAGATTAAATAAACCATCTTCCTACCTGTGTGAAAGTGCTTCAGGCACGGAGAATGCTGCAGTCAGCCTGAGGCGCCCGTTCTTCCCGCTGGGGGGGGCGGAGGAGGAGGCGCCCGTTCTTTTCCACGGGGGGGGGGAGGAGGCGCCCGTTCTTTTCCACGGGGGGGGGAGGAGGCGCCCGTTCTTCCTGCTGGGGGGGGGGGGGGGAGAGGAGGAGGCGCCCATTCTTTCCCGCGGGGAGGGAGGGGGGGGGGGAGGCGCCCGTTCTTCCCGCGGGGGGGGGGGGGGAGGCACCCGTTCTTCCCGCGGGGGGGAGGGGAGAGGAGGCGCCCGTTCTTTCCCGCGGGGGGGGGGGGGGGAGGAGGTACCCGTTCTTCCCGCGGGGGGGGGGTGAAGGAGACAGTGAGAAGGCTGCAAGTGCTGATGTGCTGATGGCAATGTGCTTTTATTAAAAAAAAATGTTCAAAAATTAAACAGCTACAAAGAACTACAAAAATGGCCGAGTGCCAATGTTTTTTTCACACTGCGTGTTGCCGGCAGGAAAAAAACTAATTTAAATAGTACCCGCCCCCTCCCACTTACAAAATCGGCGCGAGTGTAGGCTCCGCCCCCCTGGGCGTCGCGCCAGGCAGACAAGGAGCTGCAGAACGCTCCAGAATCGCAATTTGTTTTTTTAGGTGCCGTTTTAGGCGCAAAAAACGGGCGCCCAGCTCGGAGGGGCGCCCGTTTTTTATCGTGTGGAAACTTGGGCCCATAGAATGGAAAAATAACCTACACATATATTCCATAAATGATGTTGACTTAGCTAAAGATGAAGTGGAATAAGATCTAGGAATCCTGGTGGACTCTACAGTAAACATGTCCAACCAATGCAAAGCAGCAGTCAACAAAGCCAAAAGAATTTTGAACTGCATAGCCAAAACAGTTGAGAGGAAGTCATGGTCCAACTGTACAGTGCTCCAGTTAGACCACACCTTAAGTAGTGTGTTTAGTAATGGCCAAGACAAACTTTATTCCCTAGCCACCAACTCTATCCCTCTCCATGGTAACTGTCTGAGGCTGAACCAGACTGTTCACAATCTTGGTGTCATATTTGACCCCGAGATGAGCTTCTAACCACATCTCCGCACCATCATTAAGACCGACTACTTCCATCTCTGGAACATTGCTCGACTCCATCCATGCCTCAGTTCATCTGCTGCTGAAACCCTCATTCATGCCTTTGTTACCTTTACACTTGACTATTCCAATGCACTGCTGGCTGGCCTCCCACGTTCTACCATCCAAAACTCTGTTGCCTGTGTCCTAACTTGCAACTGGTCCTGTTCACCCATCACCCCTGTGCTCGCTGACCTATGTCGGCTCTCGATTAAGTAACGCCTCGATTTAAAAATTCTCATCCTTGTTTTCAAATCCCTCCATGGCCTCGCCCCTCCCTATCTCTTTGACCTCCTCGAGCCCTACAATCCTCCAAGATACCTACATTCCTCTAATTCTGGCCTCTTGAGCATCCCTTATTTTAATCACTCCATCATTGGTGGCCATGTCTTCAGCTGTCAAGGCCCTAAACTCTTGAATTTTCTACCTAAACCTCTCCGCCTCTGTACCTCTCTTTCCTCCTTTAAGACGCTCCTTAAAACCTACTTCTTTTCTGTCCGAATATCTCATGTGTCTCGGTGTCAAATTTTGTTTTAAAATGCGCTTGTGACGCACCTTTGAATGTATTACTATGTTAAAGGTGCTATATAAATACAAGTTGTTGTTGTTGAGACACCAGGGGGACATATTTAAGTCCTGGAAGCAGTGCAAAGAAGATCCACAACACTAAACTCTAGTGTCAGGCGTCTAAGATCTGAGGAAAGACTTTTCAGGCTGGAAAAGAAGTGCAATAGCAAATAGCACGGAAAAGATAAATCCGGAATATTACTTTAAATTAAATTGTTGGGAGTGGGACAAGGGGACATAGGTTCAAACGCGTAGAAGATAACTTTAGTACTGATATCAGGAAGGTCTTCTCCACACAGACAGTGATCAACAGTTGGAATAAACTTCCACCCAGAACCCTGGATGAATTGAAGAAACAATTAGATGTTGCCATGGGGATGATTGTAAGGTGCTCCTGGATGGATGAACTAATATGAGCCAAATAGTCTTCCTCATCCATAATTATTTAGTGATCTTTTATGATCTGATCACAACACTGTGTAATTCAAGCAGTCCTGCAATATAAATTGGGCATTCGAAACATCCCTGTATTCATTTTTTTCCTGTTTGAGTGATTTTACTGGCTGACTGAATTCAGTACACATATCAAAAATAAACTGACAACAAAGGTCAGTATCAGAGGTCACAAGTGCTGAGGTCAAAGGTTACAAAAGGCCAAGGAGATGAACTGAAGGCTCCATCATAACAAATTCTGATTTAACTACTGGGTTCAAGAGCCGTGTTAGTGGAAGGGCCTGGGAGTAGATTGTCTCCCTAGCCTCTGTTTTTTCCAAAACTGCATTTAAGAAAAAATTATGAGTACAGATCAAAGACAATCAATTACTCTAATGCATACAGACATACAAAGGCAACTTCAATCAGTAAATTTAAATTTAACAAGAAGAGCAGGTAACAATGAACAATCCACCAAACACAGAGAAGTTAGCCAAGGCATAGACTGAAGCCACTGTTAGATCAACACTGTTTTAGCTAAAATTCCAAGAGATTGGGTCCCAGTGTTTACACTGGATTTAGCAGTGTAAACACAGAGCTGGTTCATGGAAGCCCTTTTCCCTGAATCTGAACTAAACCAGGCTCAGTAGGAACAAAGACACCAGGGAGAGAGAGGGAAAAAAGTGTCACAGACACGGAAACGAATGTGAGGGCTGCTGAAAATGTTATGTAGAGAACTCCAAGAAGTGCCCATCCATAGGATAATGCAAAAAGCTACAGGGATAAAGGGGCTCACTAACATATCCCTGGAATAACAGAAAAGAGGGAGATACCATAGGAACACAGAAAATCTCACCCAGCCTCGACACAGAATGAAGTGGCAGATTGATAGTGTGAGTATAAGTGGTGGCAACCCTGCCTATCCTATCGCTGAGGAATGAGGACTGGTCTACTGTGACTTAAAAAATCTTTCAAATTGGGATTAATAGTTTTTTTTTAAAGATTCTGTACGTTAGTATGAATGGAATGAAAAAAGAAAGACTTGCATTTATATAACACATTTCACGACCACCGGATGTCCCAAAGCACATTACAGCCAATTAAGTTTTTTTTTACATGTAGTCACTGTTTTAATGTAGGAAATGTGGCAGCCAATTTGTGCACAACAAGCTGTTAATGACCAGATAATCTGTTTTAAGTGATGATTATTGAGGGATAAATATTGGGGATAACTACGCTGTTCTTCTTCAAAATAGATCCATGAGATCTTTTATATCCATCTGAGAGAGCTGACAGGACCTCGGATTAACGTCTCATCTGAAAGACGACACCTCTGGAAATAATGATCAGCAATGCTAAATGACCTACTCCTGTTTGTAATGTTCCAATAGCTGCCTGTGCTAACTTTTGATGAACCATGACACTTTTGCATTGGTTTTGTTTACAATGGCTTGTCAAGTCCATAGTGTTCTGACTATTTAATCTATAAAGATCTTCTTGTTTTTCCGTCCAGGGGTTCAAATCCGTCTGTTCTAGGTTGCTTGAATCTTACTGCACTCACTGTTCCAACAGATTAACTATCCTTTTACGGAAAACAGTATAGCCTAATCTTTTATATCCCAACTGACTTAGCAGTCATAATTCTCTTACTACGTCTGTGTGCATCTTTAAGTCAGACAATAAATCATTCAACTGGAATTATTTATCCCACAGAACAAATACGAAAATCTATTCATGTTCCTAGGCCAGTGTAGAATCAATATGTCGTAGACACTGCTTTCTCTCCCTACCTACAGAAGCCTCCAAAGAAAACCATAGGGGTACTTTTACAAAACGTTGCTCCCAGCACATAGCCTTGCCCAGCAGAGAGCAAATTAGCAATTCAGCTATGTATTCCCACAATACGTGTTCCCATCAGGCGTAGTTCCTGGCGGTGATTGTGATTTCATAAAATAACGCTTTATCTCTTTGACTTCAGTCTCCCCTCTTCTCCCCATATTCCTTCACCACCACTGTCCTCGTAAGGTGCTCTGAGACACTGTGAGTGGTACTGTACAGGTAAACCTTCTTGTTGTTGTATTGTCCACAATAGATGATAAGCTCATATTTCCACTGGTGGAAACTTTATTAACATTAGAGATGAAAACAAAACATTTCATTTAGGAGAAACGTGATTTTAATTTGTGGATGAAAATTGGGCAGGTTCTTTAACTGGCGAGCAATGCACTCCGCCAGCTTACTGTCCAAGTGGTGAAGATGAATATTACCCTCTACGTTTCTGCACCAAGTTAAACAAGACTAACACTAATAGATTAACGTCCACCACCCTCAATTTCCTTTCCTTCTCTCCTTTTTGAAAGCCATGACAATAATAACAACAACTTGTATTTATATAGCGCTTTTAACGTAGTAAAACGTCTCAAGGCGCTTCACAGGAGCGTTATCAAACAAAATTTGACACCAAGCCACATAAGGAGATATTAGGAAAGATGACCAAAAGTTTGGTCAAAGAAGTAGGTTTTAAGGGCATCTTAAAGAAGAAAAGCGAGAAAGGGAAGGAGTAGAGGGAATTCCAGAACTTCAGGCCTCGGCAGCTAAAGGCTCAACCACCAATGAAAAAATTAAAAGCGATTAAAAGCGAGGATGCTCAAGAGGCCAGAATTAGAGGAGCGCATAGATCTTGGAGGGTTATAGGGCTGGAGGAGATAACCCGTTCTTTGTTATGATTCCATAGATGCCAGCAGCCAGACAGTATTTGGCCCATGCAGATCTGCACAGTGAGTACCAGTGGGCTATTCATTTATGAGGTATTGCAGCTAAGACTTAACGGGCTAGAAATTCGGTCGGGACGATAAGTTGAAAAAGTAACACCAGGTGCTAATCATTCTCTCCTCCAGCGATATTCAGTTTTAATGCTTGAAGAGGTATGTGGAGTGCTAAATCAAGCCCTAACCACTTCTCTTAGGACGCTAAATTCCGAGAGTGGGTGGGTAGCAACAGAGCCCTAAACAATTTTGAGCGTATTTGTATAGCATGAGAGGCTGCTTCCCTTGCTTAAAGGGAAGGGCCAATGAAGCTAGTTGTCGGCAGTTCTGTTTTGCAAGGCGACCTGCGCAACTGCCATTGCAGCCCCAAACACTCTCACAAAGTGGAGGACTTGGACATCTTACACCAGTGAAACATGAAAAACATTTTGCGTAGGCACCAGACTGGAGCAAATAATAAAGGTTGCACTAGCTGAAAATCATTCCGTTTAATTACCACTACCCAAGCGGCCAGCCAAGTTCACAACACCTCCTCTTGCTGGCGTTGTTGGTTGTTGACGCGAGGCGAAACAGCAGAGAGTCAATTTTACATCCGGGGCGATAACGGGGCACTGTGCATTTTATGATGTCTGCAAGGCGCTAGAGGGCCAGGTGCTACAACACGGCACTGAAGTTCGCGGGCGTCATTACATTCGCGTCGCCTGGTCTCTAATCCCTTAGTTATTGCTCCCCCAGGCGCTATTGGGAATTTTTAACCCACTCTGTTCTCTCCTGACATCAACACTTTCCAGCAGGAGCAGTGAATAGCATTGATGAGCAGAAACCCAGGCTATTTTTCTATTGCTTTGCCTAGCTTAGACTTAGTGAAGCTGAATACAGTGCTTACATCATGCTCACTGGCTGAGATAAGCTAACTCAGCACAGATCAGGGATTGAACCCATGACCTTTGTGGTCACAGTATTCATTATAAGAGATAAGAAAACAGGGAAGGTGAGGGGCGGGTGGGGGTGGGGGCTGGAAGGGGGAGGTTATGTGTTTTCTGTACAGTTCCCAAATTCCACTGAATAATGTTTAAAATAAGGGCATTAGAAAAAGTTTTAATCGTACACATTTTATCTTGGAAAGTGTATTTTAGGAAACTGCAAAGATTGATCCAAAAAATACTGAAAGTGCTAAAAATATGAAGGGGACGATTCATCTTCGAGAACAGTGACAAGGTGAAATATTGCAGGGTAGATGTACTGATCCTGTGCTCCCAGATGACCACATTGCATGGTAGGAAAAGAGCATGATATCGGAATGCAAAATAAGCAATGTCCTCACAAGAGACTGTTTTAGTTTCTTATCCAGCTAATCTCTGTGAAATACCTTGGGACATTTTTATACATTAAAGTTGCTATATAAAATATAAGTTGTTTATGTCACTATTTTATTTATACTATTTTAAAATATTTGGACTTGAGCTATGATACTGCAGCTTATTACCAGATAGTTTGCCATAAGATTTGTACATATTGGAGCCTTGTATTACACTTGAGCCCCAATTTAATAGATTAACCTATGAATAAAGCTTGTTTACTAATTAAAATCATTAAAGCACAATAAAGATAATTCATACAAATACCCATATCAGCAAATAGTTATACAACACTATATAGGATACTAAAGTGATTACCTGGTCATGTATCTCATTGCTGTTTGTGGGACCATGCTGTGCACAATTTGGCCTCCACATTTCCTGACATAATGACAGTGACTACACTTCAAAAGTATTTCATTAGTATACCACAAAAAATAGTAGATGCTAGCTCAATAATTTTAAATCTGAGATCAATCGAAAGCCAAGGATATTAAAGGATATGGAGCAAAGGCAGATGGATGGAGTTGGGATACAGATCAGTCAAGGTCTCATTGAATGGCGGAGACACAAGGAGCAGACTAGCCTATTCCTGTTCTTATGTCCCTGTGTACTATTCAACATAACCATCTCAACCCAAACGTAGAAACTTAAATGGTTAATCCTGTAACATTACCGATTACAACATCTCATTAAATGTGTTCAGGCCAGAAATTATATTTGGTGTGCTGCAAGCATCAATATTTACAATATTGACATTACAACTATTGCCTCCCTTGGTAACTTCACACTGAATCAGCAGTATTGTGTAGGATGAAGTACAGGGTATATTAATAAAAGATGATTTCCTTCTAAGTAGTCTTTATTATTCAGGTAGCACATCAATCTGATTAGAAATAAGAAAGAGAAAGAAGACTTGCATTTATATAGCACCTTTCAAGGCCACAGGATGTCCTACATTGCTTTACAACCAATGAAGTACTTTTGAAGTATTAGTCACTGCTGCGATGTAAGGAAACACAGAGGCCAAATTGCGCACAGCAAGGTCCCAACAACAGTAATGAGATACATGATTGGATAATCAGTTTTAGTGATGTTAGTTGAGGGATAAATATTGGCCAGGACACCGGGAAGAACTCCGCTGCTCCTTGTCGAATAGTGCCATGCGATATGTTATTTCCACCTGAGAGGGTAGATGGGGCCTCTGGAAGTAGGTGCTTTTTGCACCTGGTAGGAAGTGAAGTCAGATAGTCAGTCACTCTGGACAACTCTCATTGGACTAATTGCCTTCTACTGGGCAGTAGTGGTGAAGATCGGAGTCTGATTTCCAGGAAATCCTTTCAACTATTAAGGTGAGAGAATTGAGGAGCGTGCAGGAAGAATAGGAAAAATATATCATGAAAATATTTATCATAGGAACTATGATTAAGCTTTTAAGAAGGAAACCTAAACACCATCTGGATGTCTAAAGTTTTAATCAGGGCTAGGAATTACATCAGATAATTGTTGAGTCAATACCAATGTCACAATTACCTCTAAATAATTAATTCTGGCATATTCCAAACTTTCTCTCTGAATTTCAATTGTTCAGCTTATACCCGTCTTGCTGTTTGTGGAGCTGCCGTGTTTAACACAGAATGTCCTATATGACCCTGCGCTGAGCTTCAAATTCTACATCTTCCATCTTGTCTGTCACCTCCCCTAACTTCCCTTCTACTTCCAGTTTGGTGTCCCCCATTTTCCACTGAACTGCATCTTGGGATGTTTTGTTACATGAAAGGTGCCGTATAATTGTAAACAATTGTTATTAAGAAAAGGAAGTTAAAAGAATATAATGAGAATAACTGGTAATATAATTTAATTTAATCTAAGGTGTATGGATATGTAATTTGATTTTCTTTTATAAACCTATTAATTATTATACCAAGACAATAATCAAAGAAAGAAAGAATGACTTTCACAATCTCAGGATGTCACAAAGTGCTTTACAGCCAATTATGTACCTTTTGAAGTGTAGCACTGTTGTAATGTAGGAAACACAGCAGCCAGTTGCGCACAGCAAGCTCCCACAAACAGCAATGTGATAATGACCAGATAATCTTTCTGTTATTTTGATTGAAGGATAAATATTGGTCAAGACACCGGGGATAACTCCCCTGCTCTTCTTCGAAATAGTGCCATTGAATCTTCTACGCCCACCTGAAAGAGCAGACGGGGCTTTGGTTTAACATCTCATCAAAAAGATGGCACCTTCGACAGTGCAGCACTGCCACACTAGATGGTGTGCTCAAATCGCTGGAGTGGGACTTGAACCCACAACTTTCTGACTCAGAGGCGAGAGTGCTACCCACTGAGCCATGGTTGACACTGCATAATGGATTATGAATTCTCGGCCCTCAAACTCCCCCCCCCTCCCACTGTCTAAACTTCCCCAGGCCTCAGACTTGCCCTAATATACCCCAAAAGGTGGTCTTAAAGATTTAAATCCCCACCCTAACCCCAACCCCACGAATCACAAAAGTTCAGGCCTACCTCAGGCCTCCCACCATACCGCACATCGGCGACTCCCGACTGGACCTCCTGCTGCGACTTGGCGTGACTTGGGCCTCCCGGCTGGACCTCCTACAGCGGCTGAACAACTCGACGTGAACTGAATCTCCCAGCTGGACTTCCTGCGGTGACTCGGCGCGACTTGGGCTCCCGGCTGGACCTTCTGCAGCGGCTGGGCGGCTGGACGTGGCTATCGGGCCTCCACCTCCTCCCCTGCCATCTGGACCTCTCCTTCCCCACTGATGGCCTGGTCTCCTCTCCTCCTCCAGAACGTGGTGAGTACAATGGCTGTGACCCCCTCTGTCCCTCCATTCTGAACCCTAGTGCACCACTGGCCCCCCCCCCCCAATGCCTGCCCCAATCAAGCCTTGGACCACCTACCATCAAGGGCGCTACCCAGCGCCGAGCTTGCGGCCAACACCTCACTGTAGACAATTAGGCCCATATAGCAGTGCCTGGTCTCCAGTCGGCCTGGAACCTCTTGCCACTGGACCAAGACGTCGCTCAGCTAAGCCCGTGCGGTTGCCGGTGTGCAACGATCACCCCACATTAAAAGAAATCACTCACAGGCATCTTCCACTCCTCTAACATGAAGTTCGAGACCTGGAACGTCAGGACCCTCATGGACAACCCCAACAGCGACAGACCGGAACGCCGCACTGCCATAGTTGCCCCTGGAACTTAGACGCTTTGATATCGACATCGCAGCCCTAAGCGGGACCCAGTGGGCAGGGGAAGGCCAACTCAAGGAACAAGGTGGAGGTTACACCTTCTTCTGGAAAGGGAAACCAGAGGCAGAACGCCGCCTCCACGGAGTCGGCTTCGCCATCAATAACGAGTTGGTCGACCGCCTCAAAGAATCCCCCTGCAGAACTAACAAACGCCTCAGACGTTTCGACTCACCCTATCCCGGAACCAGTGTGCCACAGTCATCAGTGCTTACGCCCCAACACTCGATGCAACAAATGAGGCCAAAGAGGGTTTTTACTCCAACCTCGAAAAATCCCTGACCTGATCCTCCTCGGTGACTTCAATGCCAGGGTCAGCAAGGATACAGATCTCTGGGGAGAGGTGATTGGCAGACAGGGGGTAGGGAAAGCCAACTCCAGCGGTACCCTACTCCTGACAAAATGTCTGGAGCATGAACTTGTCATCACCAACACCTTGTCCCACCAGAGGGACAAATACAAGGCATCGTGGCAACACCGTCGCACCAAACACTGGCACCTGCTCGACTATATCATCGTCCGAGCCAGGGATCGCAAGGATGTGTGCATCACCCGTGCCATAACAGGAGCTAATGACTGCTGGACGGACCACCACCTAATCCGATCCATCATTGACATCAATATAGCCCCAAAGCAAAAGGGGCAGCAGAAGCAGTGTTGCAAAAAAGTCAATGCTGGGGCACTTAAGGACCCAGCTAAGAGAGCCCTTTACTGTCAGCGCCTCACAGCTAACCTGGCGCGCCTTGATGATCCAGAGATGCAGAATGTCCACAGCGCTTGGTCTACCCTCCAGGCCTCCATAACCAGTGTCTGCAAAGAGACGCTCAGTCACTCAACCAGGAAACACCAGGACTGGTTTGATGAGAATGATCAGGAGATTCAAGAACTAATAGATTGCAAGCGCAGCGCATTTCTGAGCCTTAAACTGCAACCCAACTCAGGAGCAGCAAAGCAGCATTACAGACGACTAAAGGCTAAGGTTCAACAAAAAACCCGGGACCTAAAGAACGGGTGGTGGATGGAGAAAGCACAGGAGATGCAGCAGCTGGCCGACAGCCATGATGTACGAGGATTCTTCACTGCAGTCAAGGCCACATACGGACCAAACTCCCAAGGCCCCATCCCACTCCTGGCCAAGAACGGGGACACACTCATCAAGAAGACCGAGGCAGTCAGGGCCCGCTGGAAGGAGCACTTCGAAGATTTCCTCAATCGAGACTCTGCCTTTGACTCGAGTGTTCTCGACTCCATTCCACAGCATGCTACCCGCCACCACCTCAGTGAGACCCCAACACTGCACGAGGTAGAAAAGGCCATAAGACAACAAGGCTACGGAAGCAGATGGAATCCTTGCTGAGGCACTGAAGTATGGCAGAGAGGTACTACTGGCGCAAATACACAACTTCATCTCTCTCATCTGGAGGAAGGAGAGCATGCTGGGAGATCGAGATGCAGTGATCGTGACCATCTTTAAAAAAGGGGACAAGTCCGACTGTGGCAACTACAGAGGAATCTCCCTGCTATTAGCCACTGGAAAAGTTGTCGCGAGAGTCCTCCTCAACCATCTTCTCCCCGTGGCTGAGGTGCTCCTCCTGGAGTCGCAGTGCGGAGTTCGTCCCCTCCGGGGCACAACGGACATGATTGTTGCAGCGCGACAGCTGCAGGAAAAATGCAGGGAACAGCGCCAGCCCTTATACATGGCCTTCTTTGGCCTTACAAAGGCCTTTGACACTGTCAACCGCGAGGGTCTATGGAGCATCCTCCTCCGTTTTGGATGCCCCCAAAAGTACGTCACCATCCTCTGCCTGCTCCACGACAACATGCAAGCCGTGATCCTTACCAACGGATCCATCACAGACCCAATTCACGTCCGGACCGGGGTCAAACAGGGCTGCATTATCGCCCCAACCCTCTTCTCAATCTTCCTCGCTGCCATGCTCCACCTCACAGTTGATAAGCTCTCCGCTGGAGTGGAACTAAACTACAGAACCAGTGGGAAGCTGTTCAACCTTCGCCGTCTCCAGGCCAGGTCCAAGACCACTCCAACCTCTGTCGTCGAGCTACAGTACGCAGACAACATCTGCGTCTGTGCACACACAGAGGCTGAACTCCAGGATATAGTCGACATATTTACCGAGGCGTATGACAGCATAGGCCTTACGCTAAACATCAGTAAGACAATGGTCCTACACCAGCCTGTCCTCGCTACACAGCACTGCCTCCCAAACATCAAGATCCATGGCATGGCCCTGGACAACGTGGACCACTTCCCCTATCTCGGGAACCTCCTATCAACAAGAGCAGACATTGACAACGAGATCCAACACCGTCTCCAGTGCACCACTGCAGCCTTCGGCCGCCTGAGGAAAAGAGTGTTTGAAGATCAGTCCCTCAAAACTGTCACCAAGCTCATGGTCTACAGGGCCGTAGTAATACCCGCCCTCCTGTATGGCTCAGAGATGTGGACCATGTACAGTAGACACCTCAAGTTGCTGGAGAAATACCACCAGCAATGTCTCCGCAAGATCCTGCAAATCCCCTGGGTGGACAGACGCACAAACATTAGCGTTCTCATCCAGGCCAACATCCCCAGCGTTGAAGCACTGACCACACTTGATCAGCTCCGCTGGGCAGGCCACATAGTTCGCATGCCAGACACGGGACTCCCAAAGCAAGCGCTCTACTTGGAACTCGTCTACGGCAAACGAGCCAAAGGTGGGCAGAGGAAACGTTACAAGGACATCCTCAAAGCCTCCCGATAAAGTGTGACATCCCCACTGACACCTGGGAGTCCCTGGCCATAGACCGCCCTAAGTGGAGGAAGTGCATTCGGGAGGGCGCTGAGCTCCTCGAGTATTGTCGCTGAGAGCATGCAGAAATCAAGCGCAGGCAGCGGAAGGAGCGTGCGGCAAACCAGGCTCCCTGCCCACCCTTTTCCTCACCTGTGACAGAGACTGTGGTTCTCGTATTGGACTGTGCAGCCACCTAAGAACTCATGCTAAGAGTGGAAGCAAGTCTTCCTCGATTCCAAGGGACTCCTATGATGATGATGATGCTGATATGATGGATAATGAATAGTGGACATATCAACCCTGTGATCATGCTATGTTATTCATTATTCATCCTTTGGTAACCAGTTGGAATTAACATTTTTGTGTGTGTGTCAAAGAATCTGCTGAAGTTATTGCTGGCTTTGGCCATGCTGAGGTTGTTTCTACTTTATTCTTGAGCTGTTCTAGATCAAACTACAAAAAAAGAAATCTCACATCACATTTGTAAAACAAGCCTGCATGAACTATTTCTTTCTCCTAAACGACTGACACTGGAAGTATCAGGAGTGCTATGTGCATGCATTGCAAAAGCAATATGGAGATTACTACGAGTCTTCTACCTCATTTAAATAAAGCCTTCTGTTTAAATGATAGACCAATTCAAAATGCAATAAATTGTTTTACTTTTGGTCCCATAGTTTGCATCGTTGTTTTGTACAGAACATATGATGGAGAACTTATTTGTTTCTCAGGATATTATTGGGGCAGTTACATAAAAACATAAGAACATAAGAAATAGGAGCAGGAGTAGGCCGTACGGCCCCTCGAGCCTGCTAGCCTTTCAATAAGATCATGGCTGATCTGATCATGGATTCAGCTGCACTTCCCCGCCCACTCCCCTTATCATTTAAGAAACATATTGAAACTTCTGCTGAATAAACTAACTCAGTTTGGGTCGATTGTGATTGCACTAGCACTTACGGCCTAAATAAAGAAAAACATTTACAAGGTTTAGATATAATTGTACTGTATGTGCAACGTTAAGCACATCCTATAGTTCCATGCATTACTTTAACTTCACTTTATTCAGAAATTAAAACATATAAAAATGTTTGATAATTCTGGAACAGCAAATGGCAGTACTCAGTGCATTTGCCTTAAGAAGTCATTTTGCCTTCCCTTGTTGGATAAATGAGTTAATCCGTTGAGTAATTCAGCCACCCAAATTCAAATGCTGGTCTGCGTTGAGTGAGCTGGTCTGAAAAGAGTTGGCAGCAGGAAAGCTACAATTTGGGCTCAGGTCCCTGTCATGTATTCTACCGTTATTGTAACCCATGTATAAACTGACCTAAGTTGTACACCGTGAGAACACTGACCACTAGGTGGTGAACTTGTGGGAGACACTTCTAACCTGGACTTTCAGGTATAAAAGGCAAAGCTCCACCCATCTTCTCCACTTCAGTGCTGGCTAATAAAGGTTATTGGTCACAGAGTGATCTTCTCTCTAGTATGGACCTCGTGTGCATTTGTACTGTATAGTAAGGACATATTGGTACCCTGTAACAAGGAAGGCGAAATAGCCTGGGTACCTGCTCCTTATTTCTATCCAGCTATCTTTGCTGAAGTGAGTATGTGTCTCCATAGCTGTGATGCCCACCTGGTGCCTCTGTAAAAGAATGCAAGTTGACCCATTTAGGAGAGGAGGAAAGAAGAGAAAATTGACCAAAAATATTGATCTCACCCTGGTGGTTAACGTGCTGAGCCACAGAATGTTGATTTGAACCCCCTCCACCAGCCCCCAATTTTCAGGAAGTAGATATCTTGATACTCCAGGTTTTAAAGATGAGTAGTTAAATAAAATAACAGCTGTTGGGACCATAGAAATGTTGTACCAAGAAAATAATGTGGGAGGTATTGTGAATTTCTGCTTGAGTTACTTTGGGGTATAGCAGAGACGAACTTTGCAACACCTTTGCCCGGAGGATTAACTAGAGTCTGCGATGAAGCAGCTTGTATGCAGTCTGTCAAAAGAATGAACTATGTGGATTGAAACCATCGTTCTCATTCTAGGGTTTCTTATCTTCCCCAGAGGAACAGTTGATGGACTCGCCTCCCTGGGCAAGTCTCACATACCTTTCCCAACGGTTGCATCAAGAGCAGCACTGGCAGTGACCTGCCAGCAGGTTGCCTGCTTGCTCTTTCAATCGGGGAATGGGGATGTGAAAGAAGCTGGAGGTTTGAGAAGCAAAGATCGTGATGCACAAAAATATAATTGGTTTTTAATTGAACAAAGAGTAAATTGTCATTTATTTCCACATTCCTTTGTACATGTGAATAAAGTGACATTATGCTGAATTTGTTCAAATTTACAAAAATATTACACAAACCTATTCACATCGAAAGAGTAAATTTTTGCAAGGCTGCAAACCCGATGCAAAGCCTCGCTCAAAACAAGTATGGCGTGGAGAATTGGACATAGGAGCCCAATTGTCCAGTGGTTTAATCCACATCAGAAGTGCAGCCTCGTTAAAATGTATCCTTCAATCTTCAGATAGCATAGCTGGATAAGAGCCAGGTTCAGTTACTGTTTACTCCCTGAACAAACCTCGGATGGCGTGAATCCGCTCTTTTACCAATAAACGTAAAATCCACAGCATTCTCCACAATTCAGGGACTGCTAATGAGATCACATTATTAGAAACTGCGAGAGCTCATTTTCACTTCCTGCACAGGTGGAAAACTGCATTGGCCACCTGTCATACACCCCGCCTGAAATTCCTTTCCATTGACGTCAATGACTATCTGCAACAGTCAGTTTTCTGCCCCAGCCCAACGTGAAGTTCAACCCCCTACATGTTTCAAAGGCAAGTGCTTCTGCCATTTTGTTAGCGAGTCATTAATTACAGAGAAAACAGGCATTTTCCCATTATCAATTAAAAAACTCTCAGCCTATACTGATGAATTCAGTGCATAGTACATTCTCTTACTGATGGTGAGTAATGGTTTATAAATAAATTTAACTCTGCCAGTCTCAGTTTAATTTCTAGTACACAGGAGTACAGAACACAGCACTGCTTTAAATTCTGAACGCACCTTCAAAAGCCCTAACCAGAAGACTTCAACATTCGATGAACATAAAAGCATATTAAAAAATTCCGATGACAGGTTAATGATCTGAAACGTTAACTCTGCATCTGTCTCCACAGATGCTGCATGACCTGCTGAGTATTTCCAGCATTTTCTGCTCTTATATTAAAAAATTCTCCCTTTTCGGTGCTAGTGTTCCTCAAGCTAACTCTTTTCCTTCAGCAAGTTACCGACTAAATATTTGGGTGTTGTGTAATGAGAGAGGATTAATTAGCAATCTTGTTGTGCGAGGCCCCTTGGGGAAGAGTGACCATAATATGGTAGAATTCTTCATTAAGATGGAGAGTGACACAGTTAATTCAGAGACTAGGGTCCTGATCTAAAGAAAAGTAACTGCGATGGTATGAGACGTGAATTGGCTAGGATAGACTGGCGAATGATACTTAAAGGGTTGACGGTGGATAGGTAATGGCAGACATTTAAAGATCACATGGATGAACTTCAACAATTGTACATCACTGTCTGGAGTAAAAATAAAACCGTGGCTTACAAGGGAAATTAAGGATAGTGTTAAATCCAAGGAAAAGGCATATAAATTGGCCAAAAAAGCAGCAAACCTGAGGACTGGGAGAAATTTAGAATTCAGCAGAGGAGGATAAAGAGTTTAATTAGGAGGGGGAAAATAGAAGATGAGAGTAAGCTTGCAGGGAACATAAAAACTGAGTGCAAAAGTTTCTACAGATATGTGAAGAGAAAAAGATTAGTGAAGACAAATGTAGGTCCCTTACAGTCAGAATCAGGTGAATTTATAATGGGGAACAAAGAAATGGCAGACCAATTGAACAAATACTTTGGTTCTGTCTCCACTAAGGAAGACACAAATAAACTTCCAGAAATACTAGGGGACCGAGGGTCTAGCGAGAAGGAGAAACTAAAAGAAATCGTTATTAGTCAGTAAATTGTGTTAGGGAAATTGATGGGATTGAAGGCAGATAAATCCCCAGAGCCTGATAGTTTGCATCCCAGAGTAGTTAAGGTAGTGGCCCTAGAAATAGTGGATGCATTGGTGGTCATTTTCCAACATTCTATAGACTCTGGATCAGTTCCTTTGGACTGGAGGGTAGCTAATGTAACCCCACTATTTAAAAAAGGAGGGAGAGAGAAAACAGGGATTTATAGACCGGTTAGCCTGACATCAGTAGTGGGGAAAATATTGGAATCAATTATTAAAGATGAAATAGCAGCGCATTTGGAAAACAGTGATAGGATCGGTCCAAGTCAGCATGGATTTATGAAAGGAAAATCATGCTTGACAAATCTCCTAGAATTTTTTGAGGATGTAACGAGTAAAGTGGACAAGGGGGAGCCAGTGGATGTGGTGTATTTAGACTTTTAAAAGGCTTTTGACAAGGTCCCACATGAGAGATGAGTGTGCAAAATTGAAGCACATGGTATTGGGGGTAATGTACTGACGTGGATAGATAACTGGTTGGCAGACAGGAAGCAAAGAGTAGGAATAAATGGGTCCTTTTCAGAATGGCAGGCAGTGACTAGTGTGGTACCGCAAGGTTCAGTGCTGGGACCCCAGCTATTTACAATATACATTAATGATTTAGACGAAGGAATTGAATGTAATATCTCCAAGTTTGCAGATGACACTAAGCTGGGTGGCAGTGTGAGCTGTGTGGAGGATGCTAAGAGGCTGCAGGGTGACTTGGACAGGTTAGGTGAGTGGGCAAATACATGGCAGATGCGGTATAATGTAGATAAATGTGAGGTTATCCACTTTGGTGGTAAAAACAGGAAGGCAGATTATTATCTGAATGGTGACAGATTAGTAAAATGGGAGGTGTAACGAGACTTGGGTGTCATGGTACATCAGTCATTGAAAGTTGACATGCGGGTACAGCAGGCGGTGAAGAAGGCAAATGAGGATATAACGAGCATGGTGGATAGAGGTGTACCGATGGATGTGGTGTATTTAGATTTCCAAAAGGCATTCGATAAGGTGCCACACAAAAGGTTACTGCAGAAGATAAAGGTACGCGGAGTCAGAGGAAATGTATTAGCATGGATAGAGAATTGGCTGGCTAACAGAAAGCAGAGTCGGGATAAATGGGTCCTTTTCGGGTTGGAAATCGGTGGTTAGTGGTGTGCCACAGGGATTGGTGCTGGGACCACAACTGTTTACAATATACATAGATGACCTGGAAGAGGGAACAGAGTGTAGTGTAACAAAATTTGCAGATGACACAAAGATTAGTGGGAAAGTGGGTTGTGTCGAGGACACAGAGAGGCTGCAAAGAGATTTAGATAGGTTAAGCGAATGGGCTAAGGTTTGGCAGATGGAATACAATGTCGGAAAATGTGAGGTCATCCACCTTGGGAAAAAAAAACAGTAAAAGGGAATATTATTTGAATAGGGAGAAATTACAACATGCTGCGGTGCAGAGGGACCTGGGGGTCCTTGTGCATGAATCCCAAAAAGTTAGTTTGCAGGTGCAGCAGGTAATCAGGAAGGCGAATGGAATGTTGGCCTTCATTGCGAGAGGGATGGAGTACAAAAGCAGGGAGGTCCTGCTGCAACTGTACAGGGTATTGGTGAGGCCGCACCTGGAGTACTGCGTGCAGTTTTGGTCACCTTACTTAAGGAAGGATATACTAGCTTTGGAGGGGGTACAGAGACGATTCACTAGGCTGATTCCGGAGATGAGGGGGTTACCTTATGATGATAGATTGAGTAGACTGGGTCTTTACTCGTTGGAGTACGGAAGAATGAGGGGTGATCTTATAGAAACATTTAAAATAATGAAAGGGATAGACAAGATAGAGGCAGAGAGGTTGTTTCCACTGGTCGGAGAGACTAGAACTAGGGGGCACAGCCTCAAAATACGGGGGAGCCAATTTAAAACCGAGTTGAGAAGGAATTTCTTCTCCCAGAGGGTTGTGAATCTGTGAAACTCTCTGCCTAAGGAAGCAGTTGAGGCTAGCTCATTGAATGTATTCAAATCACAGATAGATAGATTTTTAACCAATAACAAATTAACGGTTATGGGGAGCGGGCGGGTAAGTGGAGCTGAGTCCACGGCCAGATCAGCCATGATCTTGTTGAATGGCGGAGCAGGCTCGAAGGGCTAAATGGCCTACTCCTGTTCCTAATTCTTATGTTCTTATGTTTTTATGTTGGCCTTCATAGCGAGAGGATTTGAGTATAGGAGCAGGGAGGTCATATTACAGTCGTACAGGGCCTTGGTGAGGCCACACCTTGAATATTGTGTATAGTTTTGGTCTCCTAATCTGAGGAAGGACATTCTTGCTATTGAGGGAGTGCAGCGAAGGTTCACCAGACTGATTCCCGGGATGACAGGACTGACATATGAAGAAAGACTGGATCGACTAGGCTTATATTCAGTGTAATTTAGAAGATTGAGAGGGGATCTCATAGAAACATATAAAATTCTGATGGGATTGGACAGGTTAGATGCAGGAAGAATGTTCTTGATGTTGGGGAAGTCCAGAACCAGGGCTCACAGTCTAAGGATAAGGGGTAAGCCAGTTAGGACTGAGATGAGGAGAAACTTCTTCACTCAGAGAGTTGTGAGCATGCGGAATTCTCTACCACAGAAAGTTTTTGAGGCCAGTTCGTTAGATATATTCAAAAGGGAGTTAGATGTGGACCTTACTGCTAAAGGGATCAAGGGGTATGGAGAGAAAGCAGGAATGAAGTACTGAAGTGTATGATCAGCCATGATCATATTGAATGGTGGTATAGGCTCGAAGGGCCGAATGGCCTACTCCTTCACCTATCTTCTATGTTTTCCTAACAGGAAGATTGGTGTTGAGCATGAAAAGTAGCAATGACAAGAATACTTCCTTTATATAGTCTTATGTACAGAAATAGAAGAATGGAATTTTACTATATAATGCAACCAAACCTAATTAAAGCATTTACCATTGCCTTAGGTTTAGATAAAACTCTGTGGGGCTGATACTACCATGATGGGCGCCCTTAGTGCTCATGTCCTCGGGCACTGATGACATAGTAACATAGGAACAGGAGTAGGTCATTGAGCCCCTTGAGTCTGTTGCACTATTTAATGAGATCATAGCTGATCTGTGACCTAACTCCATATACCCACTTTTGGTCCATATTTCTTGATACATTTGGTTAACAAAAAGCTATCAATCTCAGATTTAAAATTAATAATTGATCTAGCATTAATTGTCATTTGCGAAGGAAGTTCCAAACTTCTATCACCCTTTGTGTGTAGTTCCTCTCTATCTACCCTATCTGTTCCCCCTGATATCTTGAAAACTTCTATCTGATTACCCCTTAACTGTCTAAATTCTAGGGAAAACAACCCTAATTTGTGTAATCTCTCCTCATAACTTAACCCTTGGAGTCCGGGTATCATTCTGATAAACCTACGGTGCACTCCCTCCGAGGCCAATATATCCTTCCAAAGATGTGGTGCCCAGAACTGCTCACAGTACTCCAGGTGTGGTCTAACCAGGGTTTTGTATAGCTGCAGCATAACTTCTACCCCTTTGTATTCTAGTCCTCTAAATATAAAGGCCAGCATTCCATTAGCTTTTTTGATTATTTTGGAAGTGGCTTAGGGAGTTGTTGTGGATGTGAGACAGGCGGTAGCACCCCCCCCCCCTCCCCCCACAATGGTGACGAATGTGAAAGGAATGGCTTGGATATTATAGAGCTGCTTTATGGTGTTGGCGTGAGGTGGTGCCAACCAGGCACATCATGTGGCATCCAGTGTGTACATCATCAAGTGAAGTCTATCTGGCCATGGTGAGGCTATCCCTGGCCTCCTAGGCAGCAATGTACTCAGGTACTGATGCCCTGTGTCCTGTGCAGCATCAGGTGATTGCAGAGAAGGTTGGTATTATTGTTGGTTTTGCTGGTGTGCCTGGTGCTGCTGATATTGGGGCTAATCATGGTCAGATTCTGAGGACCAAAGTGAGTATAAAGGGCACCCATGTTGATGGAATAGATGGTAGGTAAAGTAGGAATGTCACAAGCATCCTGTCAATGGTGGGAGAGTTCTTCCAATGAGATGATCCTCGATGGAGAGTTAAAAGTGGAATGCCTGCAGAATCTGTGCTGGAAATGGACTAAGAAACAGCTGGTGGCTGAGGAAAGTGAAGATCTGTCAGGTGGGAGCTTTTATGTACATTTGAAGCTGTCAAGTAATCAGCATGAGTAATGGCCACTGAACTCCCACCTCAGGTTGACAGTCCTGGTCCCTGAACAGCATGGTTTCCCTGGCCATCAAGTTAAAGTGAAAACATAAGTTAACAAAGCCTGTTAATGATCTGTCAACTAGATGTTAATGAGATTAATTGGGTCGCTCGCTGCTGCCTGTCGGGTCTAGTCAGCGCTGACAGACCCAGCATTGGGAAAGGAGCATTGCGGCAGGTTGACAGCGGGGTCCCGACTGCTGTCAAAACAACCTCTCTCACCCGACCCACCACCGATCATGCCTGCTGATACCCCTGTAAAATTCCAGCCTTAGTAGCTGTTTTGCGATTCTCCTTTTCAAATACTACGTTGAACTCGATCATGTTATGATCGCTATTGGATAAAGGTTCACATACAGTTAGGCTGTTAACTAAATCTGGATCATTACTTATTACTAAATCTAATATAGGATGCTCCCTTGTTGCTTGTAGGACATATTGTTGCAGAAAACTATCCCGGTCACACTCAAGAAATTCACTACTTTTCTGACAGGTTCTATTCTGCTTATCCCAATCAATATGAAAATTAAAATCACCCATTAAAACCACTCTGCCTTTACTACACGCTTGTCTAAACTCTGCATTTGTACAATCTAGCACTTCACAGCAGCTACCAGGGGGCCTATACACAACTCCCACTACAGTCTTAAATCCTTTCCTATTTCTTAATTCTACCCATTAAATCTCCACTCTCTGCTTACCTCTCATTATATCCTCTCATCATTGAAGTGATTTCATCCTTAGTCACTAATGACCCATGTTATCAAGCACTGATGCCTGCTGTGCACATACTGCACACAGAAGAGTATAATCCAGTGCAACTGTGGCACTGAGAGTCTGCAAACCAGGGTTCAAACCATTCTGGCAGGAGTGCTGGGTCCCAACCTTGTCTGGGAGTTTCCAAGATGACCTGTTAGAAATGGAACCTCCACCCATCCTAGGCAAGGCCATCGAGTAGGAGGAGGCAAGCCTGAGGGGCAGTGACTCTTTGGGGGTGAAATTGCGTATTGCCCCATTTGGGGGCAGTAACCTTTGCGAGGTGGGACATCCTGCGCCCAGCATAGAAGTCCCGCCCCATGATCTAAATTGGGGTTACCGTCCCCGAGAGGAAGTGGAGCGCCTGCCGGATACAGCAATTTGTGCTGGGCTTCCCAGTCATTCCATTATGGCAGGCGGCATTCAAAGAGGAGTTAGATGTAGTCCTTACTACTAGGGGGATCAAGGGGTATGGCGAGAAAGCAGGAATGGGGTACTGAAGTTGCATGTTCAGCCATGAACTCATTGAATGGCGGTGCAGGCTCGAAGGGCCGAATGGCCTACTCCTGCACCTATTTTCTATGTGCCCATAGTGGCGCGAGCAGGGCCAAAATGGGCATTAAGCTTGTTAAAGATTCAAAAACAATGCTCATGTTGGCATTGTCCCAGGTCTCAGCACCTGAACAGTGCTGCTGGAGCTCAGCTCCCACATAGAGCAGGGAATGGATGGCTGGCCCATTCAACTATGGTAATTCCTGTTCTTTAAAGTGATGTCTTCTTGGTAGTTGTGCAAGAGAAAATTGGCATTAAGGGTATAAGCAAAATAAGGTTTAAAGTGCCGGCGTCTACATTGGCTCAGCAAAAGGGGCAGAAGGTCTGTGGTTCACCTCACATTCTAACATATTCCAGCACCAAGGACCCAGAGGCCTCTGATTCAACACTGATGTACCAAAACACCAGATAACATTAAGGTACGCCCAGTCCGACAAGATAAGACTCTGTGAAAAGACTCTAAACAGACTTTTAGGTGCTACGTACGATCAGCAAATTCTAACCCAATGAGGTCATCCCAGTTAAAGTCTAAAAGTTGCCTTGAGGTCTCGGTCTGCCAATCCAAACATTACTAATAAGGTAACCCAATTAGAGATCAAGGGAGGTCATACAGGGGGCAAAGGGATCTATGAAATGTATAAATAATGTACAATTTTGCTATTCAGGGAATATCTCCACTCACAGGTGGCTGTGATGAAAAGTGTTCCCAGACGTCCATAAGTAAAGATCGTTATACCTTGCCATCTGTCTCCATCTAATACTTTGATGGCTGCTACGTGGGTTGGGATAAGCGTTGACCCTTTATATCAAGGGGCCCGCTCGTGGGAAGAGAAGCCTTCCTATTTTCCCCTTCAAATTTGGTGTTGCGAGCAGAGTACAAGAACTTCCCGAACGGAACAATGATCCAGCTGTTGGGGTGAGTATGTTTAATTTACCTCCTTCAAGTTAGAACTGTGGCATTGTAAACTGGGAGGGTAGGACATCTGTACAAAGAACCATCTGTAGCAGGTCCCGGAGGGACAGAGACAGAGGACAGAGACAATCTAGGGGTGGGAGGGGGTTAAAAGGCATACTCTGAGACACGCACGTATAGGAACCGCAGCTGTGCGAGGGTACAACGCAAGGGAAGACATATGGATGGGACCTATTGATCCAAGCGGTATGAGCGCACAGCGCAGGGACAAGACATATTGACCTGGAAGCGTGGCAGTTCGGGTGTACGGCGCAAAAGGAAGACATATAGGCGACGTCCCCGCAGAGACGAGACATATTGACCCAGAAGCGTGGCAGTATGAGTGTACGGCGCCAAGGGGAGGCAGATAGACGACGTCCTGCATCCCAAACACGAATTAATGGGAATGCCCAAGACCCCCACACCTTCCCCAAAGTAAGATGGGTAACCCGGCTAGTAAAAGGACGAATAAAACCAATGAGGGAACAGAAACCCAGGCCAGCAAAAAAATGGAGGAAGAATGTAACTGGGGACCAAAAGGATCTCTACTAAATTTGCTGGGCAAAAACTACGCAACATTAATGAAAGAAATGAAACGGAAAGGGTGGCGGCCCACAGATACCCCCGATAGACAGAATAAATGATGGGATAGTCAGACCAAACACAAGGTTGAAATGGCCCAAGCAATTCTCCTCATCTGTTACTGGGAACAGGTAAAATAAATAGATACCCACACTGAATTGATTCAGGAATTAAAAACTAAAATAACAGAATTAGAAAGGCTGTAAAAGAGAACGGACAAACTCTACTGTGCGCATCAGCAACACCCGACCCAAAAATAACCCCCCCAGTACCCCAAATATACCCCTCCCTGAAAGAGGTACAGGCAGGGGAGCCCCAAGATAATAACGGGACCCAGGAAGGGCCCCCGGCATATGACAGGTACGTACAGGCAGCTCCCGTACGTACTACCACCGTCCCTGCACATGGGTAGCAACCCGCTCATGTCACCATACAAGAAGTTCCCCTCACCCCGCATGAGAGACAGACACTGCTAAAAGATTTACCCAACCCCAAACCAAATAGCAGAAATACAGAATTTTGGCAAAAGGTTGAGGAAATGTTCGATGCACATAATCTAACCCTAGGAGACGTACACGGTCTAGTAAAGGCCAAAACCGGTAATGTAAACTGGCAAAGGGCTACCCAAGCCGTACAAAACGGCAACTGGATGACGATGGGAAACCCGATGCAAACTAAGGCACAGCGGTACGAGACCTCAAGCACGGGATAGATGAATGTTGGAGACCAATAAGAACTAATTGGAGCAGGATATTAAAAGTAATCCAAAAACCGAACGAAACCGTAGGGGAATATGGAGAGCAGAAATGGCTCGAGTACAAGGACCACTCCGGTGCTAACAACCCCGATAAAGAGGACCAGGCATTTTTAGAAATGTTTAAGGATGGACTGGAGGAGGCGCATCAAAAAATAATTAAGCTGGGATTCAAGAAAGGAGATAATTATGATGAAATCTTAGAATGGGCACAAAACATGGAGGAATTAAAGGCCGAGCAAAAGGAAAAGATAGCCAAGATAGTGGCGGCAGCATTAGTGACAGGAGAAAAGGAAGATAGGGGGGACCTCTGCGCAGCCCCCTTGACGTGTTACATGTCATCAGGACGGGCATTTTAGCAGAGAGTGCCCGCAAAGGGAGGCTGAAAAAGGGACGGATAGACCCAGGTGCCGTAATTGCAACAAACTGGGATACGTAGCAAAAAGATGCTGGGCAGCAGGAGGCGGGGCGGCAGGAAAGGGCCCCCAGCAAACCAGAAGACAGACAGGGATGCCCATCACGCGTGAGGAACTGATGGAAATTCTCCAACAAACAACACTGCCAGCCCCACTCCCTCCAGAGCCACCCTCTAATGAGGAGCTCATCAACTTACTTAAATTGGCCAGTACCCGCTAGGGTTTACCGGCCCCCGAGAGAAGGTTGGGACGGCCGACGCTAGATCCCCGTATGTTTATTAGTGCAGTGTTAGGGGGCCGGCAGTGCAATATGCTAGTGGACACCGGAGCATCGGTATCCATAACTAATCTAGAACTCCCTCTTACAAGAACCACGGTTAATATTCAAGGGATAGGAGGATCCAAAAAAGCGACATTAAGCAAAGTAATACTATTAGACATACAGGGAATAATGATACCCACCCAATTTTGGTTGCTGCCCTAACCCAGAAGGCACCATACTAGGGATAGACACCCTGAGAGAAGTAGAGGCACGTATAGACCCCCAGCGTAATCGGATAATATAGGGATAGAAGTTTGATTGTCCGGGTAGTAGTAGCAGTAGCGAGTAGCAAGGATTGTCCCAATACAACCCGAGTGGGAAACGAAGGGCGTGTGGGGCAGCGCATACCGACTATATCCGGCTCTGTGGGCACAGCACAAACAGGATTGCGAGCTGGCTCGAGTTGACCCGGTCAAAATTCCCGGGCCGGAACATAAGGCCCACAGACAATATCCTTTAAAACCCGAGGCTGAAGCAGCCGTCCACCAAATAGTGCAAGAACGCGAAGCACAAGGGGTGGTAAAGCTAGTAACTGCCACCAATAATTCACCAGTGTGGCCGGTAAAGAAACCCGACGAAACCTACTGTCGACTATACAGCCCTGAACAAGGTCAACCCAAGAGAACATCCGATTGTGGCGAGCCCATCCACTATTTTCAATGGCCTGAACCCAGAACATAAAATCTTTACCCGACATAGCGAACAGATTCTGGGCTATACCTCTGGATGAGGAGTCACAGAAGAAGTTTGCCTTCACTGTAAAGGGGAAACAGTATACCTGGACCAGGGTGCCGCAAGGGTTTCACAATAGCCCGGGCATATTCCACCAGGCATTGTCAGGAATCCTGGAACCCCTGGACGTAGGAGAAGGAAGCATTATACTACAGTACGTAGACGATATTCTTATCGCTTCAGGTACTGAGCAACAACACATGTTGGCCCTAACTACAGTAATAGGGACCTTACAGCACTCAGGGTTGAAGGCAAATCCTAGGAAAGCCCAGGTGGGAAAGGAGGAGGTTACGTACTTAATTATGTAGTAGCCCAAGGGAATAGACGGATACCCGCAGATCGGAATGAGGTTATTAGAACAATGCCTAGACCAGGAACGGTAAAAGGGGTCCGACAGGTATTGGGACTATTTAACTATTGCCGGAACTTTATTCCGGAGTATGTGGAGATGGCCCAACCGATACAGGACCTAGTAAAGGGAGGCAGGCCCTCCCAGGAGCCCATCGATTGGGGTAGCCCCCAGGAGGTGGCGTTTATACAACTGAAGCAAGCCCTTAGGAATGCACCCGCTCTGGGATTGCCGGATCAGAATAGACCCTTCCACCTGTATATGTACCATAGTGAGACCCATTACAATGCGGTGATAACCCAGGAACACGGGGATAGGCAAAGGCCCGTGGCATACTATTCCACGAAACAAGGACCGGTGGCCGCAGGGCTGTCCCGATGTGTCGCAGCTCTCGATTTTGCGGTGTGGGCCGTGAGGGCCAGCGAGCCTATAGTGATAACCGGGCACGTCATCTTACATACGCCACATACCCTCGTGGAATTACTTAACGCAAGAAGGTTAAGAACCGTATCCGACGCACGGCGCGCCAATTGGGAAGCAATGATTTTACCCCCCAACGGCGCCGTGACTATAATAAAGGACAACGGGAATAATCCCGCAGGATGGATAGTCACCGAGGGTAAAGAACACTAGCGTGGTCTCACGGGAAATGAGGAGGAAGGGAGTCACATTAGCAAAACCCCGCTTGAAAAGGCAGATATGGACCTCTATGTGGATGGATTCCGTCGATATGTAGACAGAACCCCACGAACAGGATGGACAGTGGTGGACAACAATGGACAAGTCAGGAAAACGGGACCCTTAGAGGGAAACCTATCAGCTCAATTAACGGAATTGGTAGCCCTCACCAAAGCATTAAAACTAGCAGCAGGGAAAAGGGTCAACATATACACTGATAGCTGTTACGCCTTCGGGGTGGTACATAATTATATGACCGCTTAGAAGAGGCGGGGGTACGTGACATCGAGAGGGGGACCCATTAGGCACGAAGAGATAGTTAAGGAATTGGTGGAAGCATTCCTCCTCCCTCAGGAATGTGCAGTGATAAAAATTAAATCGCATCTAAAGATCACGGACAGGCACCAGCAGGGAAATGCCTGGGCAGACGAAGCTGCCAAACAAGCAGCCTTCAAAGGTACCAAAGAAGTGATACACATCACCCCGGATGCCACACCAGTGCACCACAAAACCAGAGCTGTGCCGTATGTCATGCGGGAGAAAATTGAGAGTGAGTTGGACAGGTTGCTAAGAAAGGACATAATTTCGCCCATTGAATTCAGCAACTGGGCAAGCCCCATCGTCCCTGTCCTAAAAACGGAGGGGTCGGTCAGGATTTGTGGCGACTACAAGGCCACCATCAACCAAGTGTCACTACAAGACCAATACCCGCTTCCGAGAGCGGAGGACCTTTTTGCCACGCTGGCAGGCGGCAAGCTGTTCACCAAGTTGGACCTCACCTCGGCCTACATGATCCAGGAACTGGGTGAAAAATCTAAGCTACTGACCACCATCACCACGCACAAGGGGCTGTTTGTTTACAATAGGTGTCCGTTCAGCAGCCGCTATCTTTCAAAGGAACATGGAAAGCCTGCTCAAATCCATCCCCGGAACAATCATATTTCAGGACGACATCCTTATCATGGGTCGAGACACCGAGGGACACCTCCACAACCTGGAGGAGGTGCTACGCCGACTGGACCGGGTAGGCCTATGACTAAAGAAGTCTAAGTGTGTGTTTTTGGCCCCAGAGGTTGAGTTTTTGGACAGGAGGGTTGCTGCAGACGGGATCCGGCCTACCGAATCCAAAACGGAGGCGATTCGTCGTGCGCCCAGGCCTGGCAACACATTGGAGTTGTGTTCATTTCTGGGACTATTGAACTATTTCGGGAACTTCCTGCTGAACTTAAGGGTTGCGATTGGGTTTGGGGGGACTGTCAGGAACAGGCTTTCAATCAGCCGTGGAACCTGCTTTGTTCCAATAAACTGTTGACTCTGTACAACCCCTGTAAGAAATTGGTTTTGACATGTGATGCATCATCCTATGGGGTTGGGTGCGTGTTGCAGCAGAGTAATGATGAGGGCCAACTCCAACCTGTGGCTTATGCTTCCAGGTCGCTCTCCCAAGCAGAAAGGGGATATGGGACGGTTGAAAAGGAAGCACTCGCATGTGTCTACGGGGTGAAAAAGATGCACCAGTACCTTTTTGGCAGAAGGTTCGAGTTAGTAACGGACCACAAGCCATTAACATCCCTGTTGTCAGACAGCAAAGCTTTCAATGCCAATGCGTCAGCTCGCATACAGCGATGGGCTCTCACGCTAGCTGCGTATGACTACTCCATCCGGCACCGGCCAGGCACCGAAAATTGCGCCGACGTGCTCAGCAGGCTTCCACTGGCCACCACTGAGGGGGCAGGGGAGCAAAGCACTGAGATGGTCATGGCTGTCGATGCTTTCGACAGCACAGGCTCCCCCATCACAGCCCACCAGATCAAAACCTGGACAAACAGAGATCCCCTCCTATCCTTGATTAAGAAATGTGTCCTTACTGGGGATTGGGCGCCCACACACGGAGCATGCCCTGAAGAGGTCAGACCGTTTCACAGATGGATGGATGAACTCTCCATCCTAGCCGACTGCCTGCTATGGGGCAGCCGGGTAGTCATGCCCCAGAAGGGAAGGGAAGCATTCATCAGGGAACTCCACAGCGAGCACCCGGGCATTGTGCTAATGAAGGCCATTGCCCGGTCACATGTATGGTGGCCGGGAATTGATGCAGACCTGGAACACCGTGTTCGCAGGTGCACGACATGTGCCCAGCTGGGCAATGCCCCCAGGGAGGCGTCACTCAGCCCGTGGCCCTTGCCCACTAAGCCATGGTTACGTATTCACGTCGACTACGCGGGCCCGTTCATGGGGAAAATGTTCCTGATTGCTGTTGATGCGTACTCGAAATGGATCGAGTGCATCATATTGAATTTGTGCATGACATCCACCACAGTGGAGAGTTTGAATGCAGTCTTTGCGACCCACGGCTTGCCAGACATCCTGGTTAGCGACAACGGCCCATGCTTCACTAGCTATGAATTCCGGGAGTTCATGTCGGTTAATGGCATCAAACATGTCAGGACAGCACCGTTCAAGCCGGCTTCCAATGGCCAGGTGGAATGTGTGGTCCAAATCATAAAACAAGGCATGCTCCGGATTCAAGGACCCTCCCTTCAATGCTGCCTATCGCGCCTCCTGCTGGCCTATAAGTCCCGATCGCATTCGCTCATGGGAGTCCCGCCAGCGGAACTACTCATGAAACGTACACTTAAAACTCGGCTGTTTCTCATTCATCCAGTCCTGCCAGATATTGTTGAGGACAAACGCCAGTCCCAAAATGAGTGCCATGACTGTAACTCAAAGGGGACATGTATAGAAATCGATGACCCTGTATTTGTTCTTAATCACGCTTTGGGGCCCAAGTGGCTTGAGGGTACTGTAATTGGTAAAGAGGGGAATAGGGTCATAGTGGTCAGACTTAACAATGGACAGATATGCCACAAGCATCTGCACCAAGTAAAAAAAAAAGGTTCAGCATGGACACTGAGGAACCTGAGGAAAATCATGAGATGCTGCCCACACCACCGCCAGTGAATGAGCAACAAGAACCTTCAGCAGCATGCACAGTCCCTGCGGTCAGCCCGGACGAGCCGGAATCACCACAGGTGACAAAGACGCATGCCAAGGCTCAACAACCAGAGCCCCAACTGCGGCGCTCCACGAGAGAGCGCCGACCGCCTGAAAGACTCAATCTTTAACCCAAAGACGTTGGGGGGGGCAGGTGATGTCATGTATGTAACCTTCATGTAACTGTAACCTTCATGTAACAACACTGTACACAGTATACACCTAAGAAATGCACACCTTGACCACAGGGGGTGAACTTGTGGGAGACACTCCTCACCTGGTCATCCAGGTATATAAAGGGAGGTCCCACGCAGGGTCAGCACTCCTTGGTCCTGTGAGTAAAGGTACAGGTCACAGAGTGACCTTGTCTCCAGTATGTGCCTCGTGTTGATTTGCAGTAGAGTATAAGGACATAACACAGCCGAATTAGATATGACTAGCAATGCCCCGATTGGCTCATGTATTACCCAAACGGAGAAAGTAAATGTACTCAAGATACAGGGAGAATCCACCGCAAGAAACAGAAGGGTGGGAACAAAACAGAGCTAAAAGCGGGGCAGATGGAGTTTGGAGGAAAAATTACAATGTAGTGGCCCCGGAATGTCTCCAATAGAACCTATTGAGTCTCTACCACTGATACACCCATGCCGGTAGAACCAGCATGATGAACTCCATGTCATGATGTTGGTGGTGGAAAGGAATGGGTAGAGACATAGAAAACCATTGTAGGAAATGTGTAACATGCATTAAACACAACCCGGGGAAAAAGATAAAGGTCCGGCTGGGACACCAAACTCGTCCAAAGGAACCCTGGGAAGCCTTACAAATAGACTTTACTGGGCCGCTGCTTAGCCAAAGGGGAAAAATGTACTGTCTGGTAATAATAGACCAATTTACAAAATGGGTAGAAACCTTCGCCACTAGAAACTGCACTGCTGATACAGTAACTAAGATCCTGGCCGGGGAAATAATACCCAGGTGGGGAATGCCACTACAGTTGGACTCAGACCAGGGTACACACTTTACGGGAAAAATCATGAAGCAAGCTTGTGCCCTGTTAGGGATTAAACAAAAATTCCACATCCCATACCACCCTGAGTCTTCCAGATTGGTAGAGCGAATGAATAGGACCTTAAAAACAGCACTGGCTAAGGCAATCGAGGAGACCGGACAGGGGTGGGTTGAGTTACTACCAAGAATCCTAAAGAAATTAAGAGCTACCCCTAACCAGACTACCGGACTGACCCCCTTTGAACTAATGATAGGAAGAGCCATGAGGCTGCCAGAAGTGCTGGTTATTGGAAATGATGACATAGGGCCCTACAAGGATAAAATACGGAGGTTCGTGATGGAACTCTCTAAACAATCACATGAATTACGAGCACGAGCCAGAGACCAACAAATTATAAGGGATCTAGAAAGGGACATGAAGGAACAAAGGGTTCAGGTATCTCAAATAGGGAGCCGGGTCATGGTAAAGATAAATCCTAAAAGATCTGGATTCTCACCAAAATGGACCGGACCCCACCAGGTGATTATGGTTAGTGACACATGCGCTTGCATAGACATAGGAGGTGTTGGCAAATGGAAACACTGGACACAGTTGCAACAATTTGGATCCTAACCAACCGGTGGCCACCGGAAAACATTGTGCTTTACAGGATCCTATCCCTCCTTGGAGCTGGAACATCCACTGATGAAGAAAATAAAGACCTCAAGGCCTATATTATAAGACATCGGAAAACGTTAGCTGTGATCCCGATTCAAAAACCCTAATGGTGGTAGTCGGCACAACGGTAGATTTAAATTGTAGCATTGGACTAACAGGCATAACACAACTTAACAGAGATTCCAACCAACAGTGGGGGTGGAACAATAACAAGGGCATAACATTAGCAGTAAATGTTAGAAGAAGAACGAGGAAGTTGCACTCGTAGAGAAGGGATACAGATAAGGTGCACGTCCGTCTTCACTCAATTCTCGGGAAGGCCACGACAAGGGGATACCAGGTGGAAGATATGTCCGGCCTCCCCGTGCGTGGATACGGACCAGTGGTGTTGGGACATCCTTATCCGAGATAGACCCACTACCGCTGCCCCGACAACCAGCCTAGGGACAACTTTTCCCAGCACAACCACGCAAGCACCCCCCCATATGCCCATCCTTAAAGACTGGAGCAAAATGGGGGCTAGTAATAAAGGAATCTAAGGAAAGGATATATTTTGGGGTGCGTCAGCGACTACTTACGATAGTCCTAAACCTAATGGATATCATCCTTCCTAGCTTCTTTGGGAATGAAACTATAAGCCTATACCAGAACCTGACACAACGAATCCTCGAAGGTCTGGAATCCACTACCCTGAGATTTAATGTCAGAAAGGGAACAGAACAAAGTCGAACGAAAAGGGGAATACTTGAAACACTAGGCACGGATTATGCGGTGGGGGTTACGACAATGAATTCCATAGACTTATATGCAATAGACGACCGGGTTAACACCTTAACGCAAATCTTAACGGGTTTATTGGGGAAGGAAATAGATAGCCAAGCCCTACAAGCGCAGTTGGGAGATGGCGCGGATGGGGAACTGATACAAGTGGCCCACACATTACAGGAACATGCCAAGACCATAAATTTGATCCGCGCAATGGGGAACGACCTAAGTAAACGATTACAAGCTGAGATAGTTTGCTCCGGGTATGGGGCCTGGATACTGAGTGAGGTACAACATAACCTGGAGCAACTCCAGAATGGGTACATACCAGATTGGATCCCGAATGGCATATTTAATAATTGGACTGTAGACAAAAGCATGAACAACACATGCGAGGTACGGAAAAATAGTCACGCATGGGTGCCAAAATTTAGATGTATTACTGGACATGTGAATATGATCGGATTTATGTTATCAATACCACAGTATAACGTAACAAAGGGAGACCTTATACCAAACCGACAATATCGGTGAAGTATGAAACCGAACACGCTTGCGTTACCATCAACCCTCCAGACAGGTGATTAAAATTAACAATAGTACCAAAGGCATTGACATAACCGACTGCTATAAAAATAACCAAGTGGTTTTATGTGGACATTACGCTAAGAATGACGGATGATGATTGCGGATTCCACCAAATAAACGGATGCATGCTGAGTATCATTCCTCTCGAACACGATTCCGAAACAATCACTGCTCCACAAGGGAATGGAGATTGGTGTGTGAGCACAGGAGCAGCCAACCTGATGATTAAGACCAGGGGAGGAGTCACCCACTGTGTCCTCACCAATCCTAACTTCTGTTTCAGGCCCATGGGAAAAATAGACATACCGGTAAATGGATACCACATACATCCCGTGAGAACGGAAATTATCCACGGAATGGTCACGGATACCTCCGAGAAGGGTACAAGGAGGCGGTATGGGAACCGCAAGGAAAACAGATACCCGAATTAAGTGAGGAACAATTACAATTGGTGCAAGGAATCCAAAACCAAAGATGGCAGTATATCCGACTGATAGAAAAAATAGACAACCTACAAAGAGACACTAATGCGATGCTGGCCGACCAGCCTTGGTACTCAAAACTGTGGAACATTGGACAATATTCAGATCCACCCATGGATAAGGATTATATCACATGTATTTGTAGTAATACAGGGCCTGGTCCTGATGGAACTGGTAGGGTTAACCTGTGCACGAATTAAACAGGCCAAATGACATGCTGGGGCCGCATTATGATTAAGACAATAAGTGATGAAAATTTAAACAGTCCTGCAGGAAGGACTTACCTTATATAGCCCTGCGGGAGAAGTCACAGGAGGTCCTGAAGTTTGGGAGATGGCCACCCAGGCGAACGGACATATCTGGAACTTGCCCACAGGGAAGTAGTTTCCGGGGAATATGGCCTACTTGGCGTATAGCCAAGGGCCAAAGGGGGGAATTGTAAGAGAAAATTGGCATTAGGTGTATAAGCAAAATAAGGTTTAAAGTGCCAGCGTTTACATTGGCTCAGCAAAAAGGGCAGAAGGTCTGTGACTGACCTCACATTCTAACATATTCCAGCACCAAAGACCCAGAGGCCTCTGATTCAACATTGATGTACCAAAACACCAGATAACAGTAAGGTACGTCCAGTCCGACAAGATAAGACTCTGTGAAAAGACTCTAAACATACTTTTAGGCGCTACGTACGATCAGCAAATTCTAACCCAATGAAGTCATTCCAGTTAAGGTCTAAAAGTTGCCTTGAGGTCTTGGTCTGTCAATCCAAAAATTACGAATAAGATAACCCAATTAGAGATCGAGGAAGGTTGTACCGGGGGGGCGGTGGGGGGGCGAAGGGATCTATGAAATGTATAAATGATGTACAATTTTGCTATTCAGGGAACATCTCCACTCACAGGCGGCTGTGATGAGAAGTGTTCCCGGACGTCCGTAATTAAAGATCGTCATACCTTGCCATCCATCTCCATCTAATACTTCAAGGGCTGCTACACGGGTTGGGATGAGCGTTGACCCTTTATATCAAAGGGCCCGCTCGTGGGAAGAGAAGCCTTCCCATTTTCCCCTTCAGTTGCATTTAAGAAACGGCACTTTGATCCATTGATTTCATTGTTTATTTCATGATGTCTTCTCCCTATTCAGAACTCCTTAAATTAGCACCCAATCTGCCAACTATGGATGTTAGATGAGGAAACTGTAATTGAGCTCAGCCTGAACAGACTTAAATGGTCATTACTATTCATCTGCTGGTTCTGGAGAGAGGAGGGCAGGATCAGAGGAGGCATGCAGTACAGCTTAGGCAAGGGGTTGTACATAACTTAACCCTGCAAAGCAGCCTTATCATGGAGCAGGAGAAGACAGCTACAGCAACCAGTGGCACAAAACCACTGATTAGACAGAAGACTTGTCTGTACCAGGAACTAATCACTCAGCAAAAATAACAGGCAATATATTGAGTTACGTGCCGGAAATAGTCAAGGCAGAACAGTCATTTGTATAAATGTATTGAGGCTCTAGAAATTCTGAAAAAAAAAGAAATTCTATATATGCATTTATATAGCATCTTTCACAACCTCAGGATGTCCCAAAGCGATTTACAGCCAGTGAAGTACTTTTTGAAGCATAGTTACTGTTGTAATGTAGGCAATATGGCAGCCAATTTGTGTGCAGCAAGCTCTCACAAACAGCAATGTGATAATGACCAGATAATCTGTTTTTTGTGAGCTTGAGTGAGGGATAAATATTGGCTAGGACACCAAGCTCTTCCTCAAAATAGTGGCATGAGATCTTTTATGTCCACCTGAGAGAGCTGATGGGGCCTCGGTTTAATGTCTCATCCGAAAGACTATGCAGCACTCCCTCAGTACAGCATTGGAGTGTCAGCCTAGGTTTTTGTGCTCAAGTCTCTGGAGTTGGACTTGAACCCACAACCTTTTGACTCAAAGGCGAGAATGTTACCAACTAGCCACGGCTGACAAAATAGCCTTTTGTCTTCTCCACATTCTTGATGTTGGGGAACAAGAACCCCGGGCTGGATTTTCGGCTCCAGAGGGGTGGTAAATAGTGTTTCTAGGTGTAACGCCAGGTGTCCAGCCCGGCCAGCAAATTCAGTTTATAGTTTGCGGTGGCATAAAAACTTACCACTCTGCCATCTAGTTTCACTGAGATCATGACGTTAATCGTCATGCAACGCTCCGCTACTGCTCCGGATGCAAAATTCGGCCCTAACACCTCATTAAACGCCCACCCCAGGAAACGTCTGAAAAACTAGGCATTCCCAGGGTGCACCAGGCTGTATTAGCAGCGTATTTAAATGGAGGGATGAGGCTCCTACATCGCAGGTCACATTGACTGCAACGGTTGCGCACATCACGCTGCGTGAAGCTCCGATTTGCAAACGCCACTTTTATCTGCCATTTCAGTGCCCTTACAACTTCAGTGAAAGAATTTAATGGGGGCATTAATGGGGGTTCACCAGTGTATCATGCTCCATGCTATTGCCAGGCGGCATCAAGCTAGAAGAAGGGCTCTTGGCCATGTCGACGAGAAGCTGAAGACGTTTGGGAAGGAGGGCTTACCACCCATGGGTTTACAGGCACCAATGTTCATACCACCAGCTCTCTGAGGAGCAGTGTGTGTGAAGACTGTGCTTCCAAAAGGAAGTGCTGACAGAGATATGCCATCTCCTACAGGCAGACCGATGCCTGGACCACACTGGAGTCAGTCTTCAATATTCCCATCAACAGGTATCCAATTCATTGTGGTGTACTGCATGTTGCACAACTTGGCCATCATGAGGGACCAGGCATTGCCAGTGGGGATTGCATGCCACCTCAGGAGGAGGAGCCTGGCGAGGCCCCCATTGGATTGCCACACCATCCACGGGAGAGGCAGCGTGGAGATGCAGCCAGACCAAGAGTCGCACGTCGCCAGCGTTTCTCCTAAATGGAGGAAACTGAGGGATGGAGCTAATACTGGACACACTATGTGCCCCCATAAAGGCACAACTCCGGCGAACGTTGGAATGATACACAAGACTTCAATGGCAAAGGATGAATCATAAATTTCCCCTCAGCAAAATAAAACCATACAATATACAACATTGTGTAGCAGGGCACTGAGTAGCAATGCAGTTCCTTAAATCAACAAAACTTTTGTAACACCACGATTTACGGCTGGGGCGCAAAAACTTAATTGTGTAACGCTTGATTTTGCACTCCCAATCATGGAACCGAATTTTTTGCCGATTTTTGCAGACGAGCATGCAATCTTTTTCCAGGTGGTATCAGGTCTGCCCCGCCGCCATTATCACCCTTAAATCTCAAAAGCCGAAAATCCAGCCCAAGTGAATTCCAAAAAATGCTCTGCTGAGGAAATGCCCAGATGCAGGGCACGGATCGGATGATGCCATTATCTCTCAATGGGAATCAGCTATTCTCAGTTATTAACCCTTATAGAGTGTGGTGCAACTGTGTTCAGCATGTTTTCCCTTAGTGAAAGTGTATCCTGTATGGTCTGGAGAAGCTGTAAATTGTAACAGCAGAATCATTACCAGCACCTGCTGTGAGATAAAAGGGGAGCAGTGATTATGATCTAAAACTATTGAACTCGATGTTGAGTCCGGAAAGTTGTAAAGTGCCTACTCGAAAGATAAGGTCCTGTTCCTTGAGCTTCCGCTGAGCTTCGTCCAGTACCTACACATCCACCCTCCACCAGGATGGCCTGAGGGCGCTCCGCTTCTTCTTTGATTGGCCCAACCAGTCCCCATCCACCACCGCCTTCCTTTGCCAGGCTGAACTTGTTTTTACATTGAACAACTTCTCCTTTGACTCCACTCACTTCCTCCAAATGGTTACCCTTATGGGTCCTAGATATGCCTGCCTTTTTGTTGGATGCGTAGAACATTCTTTGTTCCAGTCCTAAACAGATTCCCTCTCTTGCCTCTATTTCCGGTACATTGATGGCTGTATTGGTGCTGCTTCATGCTCTCATCCCCAACTGGAAAATGTCATCAACTTTGCTTCCAAATTCCACCCTTCCTCGCCTCCGACTCTTCTCTTCCTTCCTCGACTTCTTTATCTTCCTTTCTGGGGACAGACTGTCAACCAATATCCACGAGAAGCCCTCTGACTCCCACAGCTACCTTAATTACATTTCCTCCCACCCCGCTTCCTGTAAGGATTCTATTCCATTCTCCCAGTTTCTCCAAATCCGTCGCATCTGGTCTGACGATGCCTTTTTCCACACTAGTGCTTCCAATCTGCCTTCCTATTTCCTCAACCGAGGATTCCCCTCCACTGTGGTTGGCCGGGCCCTTGACTGTGTCTGTCCCATTTCCTGCACTTCTGCTCTCACCCCTTACCCTCCCTCCCAGAACTATGATATGGTTCCTCTTATCCTCGCTAACCTCCTCATTCAACAAATCATTCTCCACCATTTCTGCCAGCTCCAGCGAAATGCCACCACCAAACACATTTTCCCTTCCCCTCCACTTTCAGCATTCCGGACAGACTTCTCCCTCCACAACACCCTGGTCCATTCCTCAATCACTTCCAACACTCGCTCCCCTGCCCACGGCACCTTCTCATGTAATCGCAGGAGATGCAACACCTGCCCTTTCACCTCCACCATTCCCACTGTCCAGGGCCCTAAGTATTCCTTCCAGGTGAAACAGCCATTTATTTTTTCTTCTTTCAATGTAGTATACTGTATTCAATACTCACAATGCGGTCTCCGCTACATCGGGGAGACTAAATGCAGATTAGGTGACCGCTTTGCTGAACACCTCCATTCAATCCACAAGCATGAACCTGAGCTTCCGGTCACTTACCATTTTAATTTTCCATCCCACCCCCATTCTGACCTCACTGTTTTCGGCCTCCTACACTATTGTAATGAAGCCCAATGGAAGAATCACATTTCAACTTTCCAGGGGAAAATACTGCCGTAAGCATAGTGGCTCCTTTCATGGACAACATTAAGATTGGAAGTATTTATTCCCAAAGTCAGAGCAGAATAAGCAGTTAGAGTGAATAGAGCGATTGCATGAGAAGGTGCCATGGGCAGGGGAGCGAGTGTTGGAAGTGATTGAGGAATGGACCAGGGTGTTGTGGAGGGAGAAGTCTGTCCGGAATGCTGAAAGGGGAGGGGAAGGGAAAATGTGTTTGGTGGTGGCATCTCGCTGTCTCATCTGCTGTGGGGGGTGGAAAATAATCACAGCATCTCATCTTTCGATTAGGCACTTAAAACCTTCTAGACTGAACATCGAGTTTAGCAGTTTCAGATTATAACCACTGCTCCCATTTTTTCGGACAGCAGCTGCTAGTAATGGTTCTGCTGTTACCATTTACAGCTCCTCCAGACCCATTGTTTGTCCTATTACCACTCACTTTTGTCTTGTACCATCATCCCTTTTGTCATTTAATCACTTCTGTCTTCCATCCTATCACAGACTTTCCCCTTTGTTCTTTAACCCCCCCACCCCGATCTGCTGAGTGTTTGCCACCATTTTCTGTTTTTATTTCAGATTTCCAGCATCCTCAGTATTTTGCTTTTGTATTACTCTGTATCTTCTACTTTCTAACTATGTGCTCCTTCTAAGTGAATGGGGGAAATGTGGTGAATGAGTATTTCATGAGTATTTCAAAGCACTTTGGGATGTACTGAGGTACTGAAAGGCACTATATAATTACTGTCATGTATCTTACATTATTATATATAACTGTATCCTAACATGCTATACATGACTGTAATAAGATATGACCTGTAACCACCAGCATACCTTACCACCAGGGGTGCACTTGCAAGAGACAGGTATATAAGGACAGGTCTCAGGCAAGTGCAGCATTCCAGAGCTGTGAAATAAAGGTGCAGGTCCAGAGTGACCTTGACTTCACTACATGCCTCGTGTGAATCTGTACTGAGGGGACAGGACTTTACAATTACAAGCTCTTTCTTTCTTTAACAGATACATGCGTATTTCAGTCAATCATTAATTTTGCCATATTTATGTGTTAGACGTTGAAATGTACTTCACTTTTGAGAGGGCATGCCAGAAGAAAGATTTTTAATTAGATAAATATTACTTGGAATTAAAAATTCTTATGAATATATATATATATATGTAGCCACTCCTCAATAGACACAAACATGTTCAAGTAAACAAGATGACATGTGATTATTTCCCACTCCCACAGCAGATGAGACAATCAATCAAATCAATGTCTTATTCACTCTAACTGCTTATTCTGCTCTGACTTTGGGAATACTTCTAATCTTAATGTTGTCCATGAAAGGAGCCAATATGCATACAGCAGTATTTTCCCCTCGAACGTTGAAATGTGATTCTTCCAAATGAATACTGACTGAGCATATTACATAACCATGAAGGTGTCCTTTTGACTCATGTGAATCATCTTACTCTTGCTATTAATAACTGTAGATATATGATGCCAGATAATTCTGCTAACAGGGCTATTCCTAGTTTCCATGTAATTTCAGCCTCTCTTGTTAGTTACATAATCATAGATTAATCACCTTTGGATCATCAGCATATACTCCAGGAACACAACCCCACAGTTACCATTTTATACTGAGTAACTTAATGATACATTCAAGTTATTACTTTAAAATAAATAACATCAGGGTATGGATTAGTATCTCTTCTGGCTCCTATCAGAGGCGGACTGGCTATTGGGATATCAGGAAATTTGCCATGTGCTCCCATGCTCACTCACTGGTTCCCTAACCTCCGTTGGCTTGTAAGAAGGAAAGACTGGCATTTATATAGCGCCTTTCACAACTTCAGGATGTCCCAAAACGCTTTACAGCCAATGACGTACTTTTGAAGTGTAGTCATTGTTGTAATGTAGGAAAAGCAGCAGCCAATTTGCGCACAGCAAGCTCCCACAAACAGCAACGAGATAATGACTCAAACACGAGAAGGGAAACAGAAAGCAATGAAGATGAACAAGGTAAAAGAGACAAACGTAAATTCCGTCTGAGGGAAGAGCAAAACCTCGTCAAGGTAGGCATTCCTAGAAGAGAAGTGGCAGTGAATTAAACACTAATAGAAAAGCAAAATACTGCAGATGCTAGAATCTGAAATAAAAACAGAAAATGCTGGAAATCTCAGCGGGTCAGGCAACATCTATGAGATTTCCAGCATTTTCTGTTTTTATTTCAGATTCCAGCATCCGCAGTATTTTGCTTTTGTATGAGATAATAACGTTAGTTGAGGGACATATATATTGGCCAAGACACAGGGGAAAACTCCCCTGCTCGTCTTCAAAGTATTGCAACTAGATCTTTTAAATCCACCTGATAGGGCAGATGGGGCCTTGGTTTAACGTCTCATGCACCTCTGACAATGCAGCACTCCCTCAGCACTGCACTGAAGTCCCAGCCTAGATTTTCTGCTCAAGTCGCTGGAGTGAGACTTGAACCCACAACTTTCTGACTCAGAGGGGAGAGTGCTACCCACTAAGCCACGGCTGAAACCTTGTAGTAAACTCGAGGATCTGGATTTTAACTGCGAGCAGGTTTCCAGCAGAAAACCGTGCTGGAGATTTCCCGCCCACCTGTGGCAGAATGAGGCTTGGCTGATTTTAACAGCGGGGCCTCATTTTAATTCTGCTGGCCAACTTCCTGCCCAGAACAAGCAGGAAATTGCTGAAAATTGTGAAGCCTGGAGGCCATCCACCGACACAAGGTAGTGGTGGGGTCGGATTCCGGAAATGTCTCAGAACCATCTCATGTTTGGGACGGGTGGCGGGGGGTTGGGGAATGGTGGGGAGACCTGGGCTGGGGAGGCCTAAATTTTCCTTGTGGGGCCTGGAGGAGAACTCTTGCTTCTCCTGGCCCCAGAAGTGAAAGGAAAACACTTGCTTTTTTCAGCCATTTATGAGGCTGATCCTCTTCTGTCATGGGTTGGCATGGTAGGAAATCCACAACGACTTCTCAGCTCAGGCCTAAGTTACAACTACAGTTGGGTCCTGGGAATGTTAGCGTGACCCGACATGCATATGTAAAGAAGGACTCTGCTGATGATGGACAGGTATACATGATGCTTGCTCAGGAGAGCAGCTTAAAATGGTGGATGGCAGTGTCCTAGCAGCTCAAGGTAGATAACTCCTTAAAAGCTTTAAACAGAGGCGCCCCCTCAATTATGACAACTTCTGTTATGTATTGTCCATGTACATTAAATGTATAGTTACAAGGAGCACTGTGGTGGGAGAGCCGAAAGTATCTGCGAGACAGAGTATAAAAAGCTGCCCACCACACCTGAAGGGCACTCTGGAGTTACACAATAAAGGACCAAGGTCACAGCAGTTACTACAACACCAAACCATGTGGAGTCAGTGATCTGAGTGCTACATACATCAGAAATTGGCGACGAGAACACGGACGAGCTCTTCACACAACCATGGCTACTTTGGGCACGCTAAAGGATTTTACAGAGGGTAATGACTGGGATGCCTTTACGGAAAGGCTCGAGTACTATTTTATAGCAAACGACCTGACAGGGGACACAAACGCACTGATAGAGAAGTATAAGGCGATATTGCTGTCCAGATGTGGCGATGAGGTGTACCGTCTCGTCAGGGATTTGCTGGCACCCACAAGCGCCAAGGACAAGTCATATGAGGAGCTGATTGAACTCATTCGTAACCAACTGAAACTGAAGGAGAGCATCCTCATGGCCAGGCACAAATTCTACCACCGCTGCAGATCTGAGGGCCAGAATGTCACAAAATATGCTGCGGACATCAGGAGACTTGCGGCGCCATGCGATTTTGGCACACACTTTGACGAGGCGTTGCAAGACGTCTTTGTTATGGGGAATGGCCATGAGGGTCTCCTTCACAAGCTGCTATCTACTGAACCTACAGTCAGCCTGCAACAAGCCATCAACATCAGCCGGGTATTTATGACCTCGACTTGCAGCACCAGGCAGATGATCCATACAGTCTTGAACCCGGCTAGTACTATTCACAGGATAGCGCCCGTCATGGACAAAACTGCAGAACGTGGCTCTGCCCAGGGCAGAGAGCATGGACCTCAGGGTCCTGGAACTCAGAGTCCGCCGAGTGGGGCTAATCGAGTAGCACCATGCTGGTGCTGCGGAGGAAGCCATGGGGCTCACCGGTGCAGGTTTGCGGAGTATACGTGCAATACCTGCCACACGAAAGGCCACCTTCAGCGTATGTGCAAAAGAAACATAACTCACCATGTGGCTGAGGAGATGGTAGATGATCTGCTGTCCAGCGAGGAGCATTGCGGTTTGGCTCGACGGGCATCCCAGCCCCAGGTAGAAGAAGATGATGCGTTTGGACTGTATACGCGTACCGACGATTCGGCCCCAGTGATTATGGAAGTCAAGATTAACGGAGTCCCAGTGAATATGGAAGTGGACACGGGGTCGGGTCAGTCACTGATGAGTCAGGAAACTTTTGATAAACTGTGGATCAACCCAGCTGCACGACCTAAGCTGGTCCCGGTCACGGCGAAGCTGCGTACCTACACCAAGGAACTGATACCTGTTCTTGGCGGAGCAGATGTGCAGGTATCTCACGGTGGCGAGACGCACGGTTTGCCTTTGTGGATCATTGCAGGCGATGGGCCGACGCTGCTCGACAGGAGATGGATGGGGAAAGTCCGTGGGAGCTGGGAAGACTTCATTCCTCCACAGACCGCTGTCCCCCGTGTTCACAGGCAGAGCAGGCCTCCATCTTCGGATCGGATGGCAGCGAAGGAAGCGTGTGTGGGGTTGGGCAGAGCAGTGGCGGCCATCGACTCTCCCCTGCAAAGTCTGAGAGTGAGAAAGAGGCGCTGGAACCAGCAGCAGCGCCGACCGAGCTGGAGAAGAGAGGAGGGTTTCGACGGGCTGCTCCAGCAGGCACCGTCAGCCCGCAGGCAGAGACGGCCGTTCGCGGGGCTTGCAGCGGGAAGATCGGCTGCGGCAGTGAGGAGGTTGGCTCCGGAGGACGTGTGTGTGTGTGTGTGGCGACTCCTGGGCAAAATGGTCTGCTGTGTGGGGTGCTCCGGAGGATGCGGCGGTGCGGGGGCCGGTGGGTTGCGGCTCCCGGGTGCGTTCAGAGATGGCAGCGAGCCCCGTGGCAGCAGAGAGAGGCAGGCAGGCACCAGCAGAGCACCTAAAATAGTGGCGCCCAGTAGAAACCTCGTGGGAAAAACAAAATGGCATCTTAAAAGGGAAATGTACCCGTAAGTCTTAAAGGGGCATTACACCGTTGGCGGTCCCCACAAAGAGAATTTTGTAAGGGCAAGAGTGAGTCAAAATGATTACTGTGATTTGTATGATGACGTGATTTATGACAAGAGTTAATATTTTGATGTTAAAATGATTACTGTGATTAAAATGATTGCGATGATTGGTGAAAAGAGTTAATATCACAATGCACAGTTAAAAGGGTTAATGGATCTGTGACTAACATGACTAATGGATTAATGCGATTTCTGATTTTATGTGATTTATGCAATTGTTCAGCGGCTGCAGACAAGCTGCAAAGGCGACTATTTTCTGAGAACTGATGCAACGCACCAGTTGCTATACCCTGTCTCAGCGCAGCCCATTACCTTGGGCAAAAAGGGGAAGTATGCCGCCACCATACCTCACCCAGTGGAGCTGGGATTTAATAACTGTTCAGTGTACCTGCAACCTTTTGATATAACTCTTCAATGCATACAAATGTACTGTCTATGTGTACCTGCTTTCTACTGGAGATTATGTTTGTGTACTTGTATCACCCATGTAAGGACTGCTAATACCACATGCTTGCACCGGATCACAAGCACAATCTCTACATGGGGGGGAAGAGGGAAGTGGATGGTCATGGACTCACACACACAAATCAACCAGGATGAACAAGGCCGAGATTACCGGCAATTTGCTTTTGGAACTGGGGGAAGGAGTGAGATGTTATGTATTGTCCATGTACATTAAATGTATAAGTACAATGGTGCGCCACAAGGAGCACTGTGGTGGGAAACCCGAAAGTACCTGCGAGACAGAGTATAAAAGGCTGCCCACCACACCTGAAGGGCACTCTGGAGTTACACAATAAAGGACCAAGGTCACAGCAGTTACTACAACACCAGACCATGTGGAGTCAGTTATTTGAGTGCTACATACATCACAACTCTAATGCATGCTGGAAATTTCCCACTTGAGCTGCTCACTCTCTGCTGCCGTAGCTACATAAGAAGCATGCCATAAAGCCTGAGTGAAGGCAGGAGCTGCCCCGAGTCCATAATGTTTATCAGTCGGGGGCAGGGGGAGGCATTTCTATTCTGTTTTTAAACCGGTGGGCAGCCCGAGGGGGCTGACTCCCCATGCCGTTGATCACTGCTGAGGTGATGGGCAGTGTCTAATGTGTGATATTATAAAAGAAAAAAGAAAGACTTGCATTTATATAACACCTTTCACGACCACCAGACGTCTAAAAGCACTTTACAGTCAAGTAGTCATTGTTGTAACGTGGGAAATATTATACAGGAATATTCTCGAAGGCAGGCAGGTTGCCCAATGTCTTCCTGTGGTTGTCATTCTGGATACTGCTCACAAGGCTGTTTGTGGTTGAGTTACAAGCTCAGCTCCTAACTTTAAACCCCTCTTTACAGTAAAATAAAATTTCTCCAAATTTCATTTTCAAAAGCTAGATTTGAGGAACTGAAGTTAGACCAGCATGAAACTCTCCAACTAGAAATTTGTCTCGGGCGGTGCTGCAAAACGGGCAGTATTGGATTGGCCGCCGTTATACGCGGCGCCTGATATTCAGTTCCATTGCAGTCAATGGGATTAAATATCAACCGTTACGTATAAAGAGCGGTCGATCCGATAACCCCACTTGGTGCCATCGCCCGAGTCAAATTTCTAGGCGTCCCTCTTTTTCAGTGTAAATTGACAATCCAGAACTCATTGCTGTCATTGGGTTAATTGCGATGAAAACGTTATTTAAGGCTTTATGGTTTGCTTTTTGTGCATCTGCTAGCTTGGCAGTTTAGCTAAACTGGCCATTACATAGAATGTACAGTACAGGAGCAGGCCATTCAGCCCATCTGGGCTATGGAGTGTTTATGTTCCACACAAGCCTCCTCCCTCTTCATCTAACCCTATCAGCACAACCTTCCATGAACCTTAGATGATACCAGCTTAACTGTCCAGCGGGGTGGAGGGGTTCCCCGAATAGCATGTGTTGCTTTTGAGTTTGTGCCACAAGTACGACTGTGTTGTCTGTGAGAGATTTATGAGGGATATGTGATATGATGACTAGCCCAATATTATATGTGGTATCACAACACAAGCCTGATCATTACATAATGTGCCAGTGACCTGTTTACTTTGCATCGAAACTGCGTAACTTCCTTGTATAATCCTTGTGCAAGTCGTTTTACACTGATCAGCTCACCATACTCATTCTAATTGTAACTCAATTGTTTTCAAGTTACTGAAAATATATTAATAAATTATAAATTAAAAAATATGAAGGAAAGGTAAAGGTCATAGTAAGGCTGTAAACAGATATACTGGATTATCCTGACTGGTAAGGTTTTGAGGACAGAAGAATTGCCTTGAAGCTGAACTTATTTTTTGCTTACTCATGTGGTGCCTGAGCTCATCACCAAGGGCATTGTTGTTTTCAACAGTGTGATTGTGAAAATGTTTTTCACATACCATTGGTTCCCTCCCTTCAGGTCTACTGGGAGCAGTTTGTTTGGAATGTGGAGTTTAGGGAGCAAAGAAACATCCCTTTCCAGTGCCCAGCCTCACATGTTGCAGGGCCGCCTGAGGAAGATCGTTCGAAGATCAGGCCCTCAAATCTGGCACCAAGCTCATGGTCTACAGGGCTGTAGTGATACCTGCCCTCCTGTATGGCTCAGAGATGTGGACCATATACAGTAAACACCTCAAATCGCTGGAGAAATACCACCAACGATGTCTCCGCGGGATCCTGTGGGTCCCCTGGAAGGACAATGCACCAACGTTAGCGTCCTCGACCAGGCCAACATCCCCAGCATCGAAGCACTGACCACACTTGACCAGCTCTGTTGGGTGGGCCACATTGTTCGCATGCCTGACACAAGACTCCCAAAGCAAGCATGCTACTCGGAACTCCTACACGGCAGGCAAGCCCCAGGTGGGCAGAGGAAACGTTTTAAGGTCACCCTCAAAGCCTCCTTGATAAAATGCAACATCCCCACCGACACCTGGGAGTCCCTGGCCAAAAGCTGCCCTAAGTGGAGGAAGAGCATCCGGGAGGGCGCTGAGCACTTCGAGTCTTATCGCTGAGAGTATGCAGAAAGCAAGCGCAGGCAGCGGAAGGAGCATACGGCAAACCAGCCTCCCCACCCACCCTTTCCTCCAACGACTGTCTGTCCCACCTGCAACAGAGACTGTAATTCCTGTATTTGGAGTGGAAGCAAGTCTTCCTCGATTTTGAGGAACTGCCTATGATGATGATGAAGGTACTCCCCATAGTGCTGTTAGGGAGGGAGTTCCAGGATTTTGACTCAGCGATGATGAAAGAACAGCGATATATTTCCAAGTCAGGATATGACTTGGAGAAGAACTTGCAAGTGATGGTATTCCCATGCACCTGCTGCCCTTGTCCTTCGAGGTGATAGAGTTTGTGGGTTTGGGAGGTGCTGCCGAAGAAGCCATGGCGAGTTGCTGCAGTGCATCTTGTAGATGGTACACACTGCAGCCACGGTGCGTCGGTGGTGGGGAGAGTGAATGTTGAACATAGTGGATGGGGTGCCAGTCAAGTGGGCTACGTTGTCCTGGAAGTATCCAGCTTCATGAGTGTTGTTGGAACTGCAGTTGATGTGGTGTACATGGACTTCCAAAAGGTGTTTGAAAAAGTGCCACCTAATAGTAAAGTTGCCAGCAAGGTTGAAGTCCATGGAATAAAAGGGACAGGGGCAGCATGTATATCAAATTTTGCAATATGACAGAAAACAGAGAGTAGTGGTGAATGGTTGTTTATTGGACAGGAGGAAGGTATACAGTGATGTTCCCCATAGGTTGGTGCTAGGACCACTGCTTTTCTTGATATATATTAATGACTTGGACTTGGTGTACAGAGCACAATTTCAAAAATTGCAGATGACACAAAACTTGGAAGTATAGTGATTAGTGAGGAGGATAATGATAGACTTAAAGAGGACATAGATAGACTGGTGGAATAGGCAGACATGTGGCAGATGAAATTTAACACAGAAAAGTGCGAAGTGATACAGTTTGGAAGGAAGAACAAGGAGAAGCAATATAAACTAAAGGGAACAAATCTAAAGCGGGTGCAGGAACAGAAAGACCTGGGGGTATATGTGCACAAATCACTGAAGGTGGCAGGGAAGATTGAGAAAGCATGCAGGATCCTGGGCTTCATAAATAGAGGCATAGAGTACAAAAGCAAGGAAGTTATGATGAACCTTTATAAAACACTGGTTCAACCTCAACTGGAGTATTGTGTCCAATTCTGGGCACTGCATTTTAGGAAGGATGTGAAAGCCTCAGAGAGGGTGCAGAAAAGATTTACAAGAATGGTTCCAGGGATGAGAGACTTCAGTTACGTGCATAGACTGGAGAGGTTGGGATTTTTCTCCTTAGAGTAGAGAAAATTGAGAGGAGTTTTGACAGAGGTTTTCATAATCTTGAAGGATCTGGACAGAGTAGATAGAGAGAAACTGTTCGAATTGGCGGAAAGGTCAAGAATCAGAGGACAGAGATTTAAGGTGATTGACAGAGGAACCAAAGGCGACATACGGAAAAACGTTTTATGTAGCAAGTGGTTGGGATCTGGTATGCACTGCCTGAAAGATTGGTGGAGGCAGATTTAGTCGTGGCTTTGAAAAGGGAATTGGGTAAGTACCTGAAGGAAAAAAATTGCAGGGCTACAGGGGATGGGCAGGGGAGTGGGACTAGCTGAAGTGCTCTTGCAGTCATGCTTGAATAACTGGCAGTATGTGCAAGCTGTGAGATGGGGTGTGAGGCTGGAGTGTGTGAGGGTGAGGTGAATCTATGAATTAGATATGCAGCCTGATTGATAGAGATTGTTGGTCGTTGAGTGATGGGCCTGTGGTGCATTGAGCAGTAGCTTAGGCTAATGTGTGCAGTTCGCAACCTTGCTGTCATATTTGACCACATATTTCTGCATAACTAAGACCGCCTATTTCCACTTCCACAACATTGCCCATCTCTGCCCTTGCCTCAGCTCATATGCTGCTGAAATCCTCATCCATGCCTTTGTTACCTCTAGACTTGACTAGTCCAACCTACTCCTGGCTGGCCTTCCACGTTTTACCCTACATAAACTTGAGGTCATCCAAAACTCGGTTGTCCATGTCCTAACTCACACCAAGTCCCATTCACCCATCACCTATGCTTGCTGACCTACATTAGCTCCCGATTAAGCAATGCCTCAATTTCAAAATTCTCATCCTTGTTTTCAAATCCCTCCATGGCCTCGCTCCTCCCTATCTCTGTAACCTCCTCCAGCCCCACAACCCCCTGAGGTGTCTATGCTCCTCTAATGATCTTATTGAATAGCTGAGCACACTGGATACAGCAAAGGCTATGGGTCCCGACAACATCCCGGCTATTGTGCTGAAGATACGTGCTTCAGAACCAGCCACGCCTCTAGCCAAGCTGTCCTGTCCACAAAAAGCAGGACAATCCAATCAGGCCAATTACCGTCCCATCAGTCTACTCTCAATTATCAGCAAAGTGATGGAAGGTGTCGTCGACAGTGTTATCAAGCAGCACTTACTCACCAATGACTGATGCTCAGATCGCCGGCTTCTTTCTCATTCTCAAAACACCTAGTTTACATTTTTGAAAATGGGTGTTACCGCGAGCGATATCAAATGGGCGGTGGCGTTCAATTTTTTTGACCTTCTGCTGTAAAGTGTGGCCGTCCTTAACAACGGCATGGCAACGCTCGATTCCCACGATTCAGGAGGTCAAGGGTCATGATGACATGCACAGAAGAGAAAACAGAGATAGAGGGAGTTCAGAGGGACTGAAGGCGTGGCTGGGTGTGGTGTGGCTGCTTTGGGAGGAAGGAGGGTGACTTTAGAGCTTCACAGCAAGTAGGCAAACATATTTGTACTAAGTCTCCCTTGTGCGCATAGGTACCCCAACGCATGCGCAGAAGTGAGAGTTTGGACAAATACCTTCGACTCCGCCCCCTGCATTCGAAAGCAGCTGAAACTGGCCCCACACTTTCCTTCACTGCCTCTGATCAGGCAGCGGGCGGCCAGGACCAGTTCGGGGAGAGCGGGCCTGGCGGGGAGAATGGCCGGTAGGGAGAGCGGGCCTGGTGGGGAGAGTGGGCCTGGCAGGAGGGAGAGCAGACCTGGTGGGGGGGAATCGCAGACCTGGTGGCGGGGGGGAGCGCGGGCCTGGCGGGAGGGAGAGCGGACCTGGTGGGGGGGTGGGAGCACGTGCCTGGCGGGGAGGAGAGCGGGCATGGCGGGAAGGAGAGCGGATCTGGCGGGGAGAGCAGGCCTGGCGGGGAGGAGAGCGGGCCTGGCGGTGAGAGCGGGCCTGGCGGGAAGGAGAGCGGGCCTGGCGGGAAGGAGAGCGGGCCTGGCAGTGAGAGCAGGCCTGGCGGGGAGGAGAGCGGGCCTGGCGGGGAGGAGAGCGGGCCTGGCGGGAAGGAGAGCGGGCCTGGCGGGGAGGAAAGCGGGCTTGGCGGGAAGGAGAGCGGGCCTGGCGGGAAGGAGAGCGGATCTGGCGGGGAGAGCAGGCCTGGCGGTGAGAGCGATCCTGGTGCGGAGAGTGGGCCAGCGAGCTTGCGGGGTGGGGGGAGAGCTTGGGGGAGAGAGAGCGCGAGCTTGCGGGGGGAGAGAGAGAGAGAGACTGGGGGGCTGCAAAGAGAGAGAGAGAGAACTAGGGACGGGGGAGAGACTGAGGGGGGGGGGGTGTGCAGAGAGAAGGAGAGCTTGCGATGGGGGAGAGAGACTGGGGGGATGCAGAGAGAGAACTGGGGGGTGGAGAGAGACTTGGGGGGGTGCTGAGAGAGCGAGAGCGAGCTTGGAGGGAGTGGGAGAGAGAGAGCCTGGGGGAGGAGAAGAGAACCTGGAGGGGGGGAGAGAGAGAGAGCCTGGGGGTGGGGGCGGGGGGAGAGAGAGAGTTTGGGGTGAGAGAGAGAGAGCCCGGCGGGGGTGAATGGGAGAGAGAGCTTGGGGGGAGAGAGAGAGAGCTTTCGGGGAGAGAGACAGAACCTGCGGGGGTGGGGAGTGGGGGGGAGGCGGAGAGAGAGAGAGTCGGGAGGAGGGGGGGAGAGAGAGCACCTGAGGGTGAGGAGGGGAGTGGCGGCAGAGAGCTTGAAGGGAGAGAGTGAGCTTGGGGGGAGAGAAAGTTGCGGGGAGAGAGAGAGAGAGCCAGGGGGGTGGGGGAGAGCCTGGGGAGGTCAGGGGGTAGAGAGAAAGCCTGGGGAGGTGGGTGGGAGAGAGAGAGAGCTTGCGGGCGTGGGTGGGTAGTGTGCCTGAGGGGGGGGGGGGGGGGCGGGGAGAGAGAGCCTGGCAGGGGTGAGGGGGGGGGCGGCAGAGAGCTTGGGGGGAGAGAGAGTTGGGGGGAGAAAGAGAGAGCCGGAGGGGGGGGCGGCAGGAAGAGAGAGAGAGCCTGGAGGGGGGATGGGAGGGGGGAAGGTGAGAGAGAGAGGTTGGGGAGGGTAGAGAGATTGGGGGGGGGTTGCAGAGAGAGCGAGCTTGGGATGGGGAGAGAGACTGGGGGGGAGAGAGAGCTTGGGGGGAGAGAGAGAGAGCGCCTGGGGGGAGAGAGAGAGAGTCTTGGGGAGGGGAGGGGGCGGGGGAGAGGGAGCTTGAGGTGGGGGGGTAGAGAAGAGAGGCACAGGTGGTGACGGGGGAATCGGAGGGGACAGAGGGAACTCAGAGAAGACGGGTCACGTTCTTCCAATGCCCTGGTGTGTGCAAGCTCGGTGCATGTGTTACATAGACATCGTTGGGGTGAATGAAATCCAGAAGTCACGACACTGTCACAATTCACTTCATACCCAATAAATATGTTAACAATCCGCACACGATGTCCCATCTATTGGGAGGGGGGAGGTAAGGTATTGCACTTGGGTAAGGGTCTTCAGCTGGCGGAGGATGCACTTATTCTAGGGTAATGGACTTCGGTTGGTGGAGGGATGCACTCACACTGGATGGACATCGGCTGTGCGAGGCAGCACATCTGCTGGGACAAGGGTCTTCAGCTGGTGGAGGGATGCACTTACTTACGCTGGGGTAATGGATCAAATTACAAAGTGGAAGGTCACTCAGCACTTGGGCCGGACATCTCAAAGCGCTTTACAGCCAATGAAGTACTGTTGGAGTGTAGTCAATGTTGTAATGTGATTAATAATAGATTAATTACGTCCAATATCTCCAATGCTCGACTAGCACTGCAATTAGCAGAGGAGCACAATGGTGATACACGTGGTGTATTGTCAGATTCTACCAGTTTGCAACACAACAGGCCTACCAATACGTATCTTGGCCAGTGTTTATCCCTCAACCAACATCAATAAAACAGAGTAGCTGGTCATTATCACATTGCTATTTGTGGGGACATGCTGTGCCCAATTAACTGCTGCGTTTCCTACATCACAACAGTGACTAAACTTCAAAAGTACTTCATTGGCTGCAGAGCACTTTGGAACATCCTGAGTTCATGAAAGACTCTCCATAAATGCAAGACTTTATTTTTTTTACTACATCAAACATTGTGATTTAGTGCAAATAACTAGTCACATGAGGCAACAATTACTGTCAGCATAAAGCCTGGTGGCTGCAATACCCACCTGCACCTGGGTTACCCAACTGCAATTTCAAGAGTGCTTTTCAGAACACTGAACCTGATTTTAACTCTGGGCCAGTTTTTGGCGGGTGAGTAGCGGTGTGTGGGTTAGATACTCACCTGCTGTTACAGAAATGAGGTGGGTAGGATTAAAATCGTTCCCATGCTCAAATTTTGTTTGATAATGCTCCCGTGAAGCATCTTGGGATGTTTTATGACATTAAAAGCTGCTACATAAATGCAAGTTCTCGTTATTGTTATTACCACTTTCTCTCATGCTGCCACGTTGCTGTTTAGAGAAATTGATTTACGTGCACTGCAGCATTAAGACCGTGCACGACAGCAATTAACTGGTAGAAAATATATCCTATTCCAGTATGTTGCTAGCATTCTTATCCAAACAACATTGTTACAAATGCTGCAGTCAGCACTGTTTAGTGAAAGATGAGCTGCTGTATATTTCAGCCGAAACCTATTTTATTGCCGAATATGCAAATTGGATTCATTGCTCCAGTAACACTGCAATTAGCAGAGGAGCTCAATGTTCAAACACGAGGTGTACCGTGAGGTTCTATCAGTTTGCAACACAACAGACCTACCAATACGTGGCACAGCTATATGGAAATGACAAGATTGATGTGCCAAAGGAGGCAGGCTGTGTCAGAACTATGCCATTTCCTTCAGGCAAACCTCCAAACGTAATCAATCACCTCTACATCGCTGCCCATCCCAGCACTCAATATTTTGGATTTTCTACATTACAAACAATATTCCCGAAGAAAATAAATAATTTTAAAGACTGGGCACTGCTCCACCACAAAACAAGCCTGCATTCCTCAACAATACCTTTGTGTTTGTTTCAGGCACAGCAGGAATGTTAAGTATCGACTAACTCCATGAGGCTAATTACAGTGAGCGAGTTCAGGCATGACCTTACTCCAGTTTATTTATTCTAAGTCCTAATTTGGCGAGCCGTGGCAGGTGACCCCTCGCTCTCGAAGGCATCCATGACAAGCAGCAAGTCTGCGGGCTGTGGCATTTCCACCCCGGTTGTGGGCAATGGCAGCCAGCTAAGAGCATCAGCGCAGTTTTCAGTGCCTGGTCTGTGGCGGATGACATAATCATAAGCAGATAATGTCAGTGCCCATCTTTGGATGCGGGATGAGGCATTGGTGTTAATACCTTCGCTCTCAGAAAACAATGTAATGAGCGGCTTGTGGTCTGTTTCAAGCTCAAACCGAAGCCCAAACAGGTATTGGTGCATTTTCCTAACCCGATATACGCATGCTAAAGCCTCTTTCGTTACCATACTATAGGCTCTTTCAGCCTTAGACAGACTTCTGGACGCATATGCAACTGGTTGGAGTTTGCCTAATACATTGGCTTGCTGGACCACACAACCAACCCCATATGGTGAAGCATCGCAGGCCAGCACTAACCGCTTACATGGGTCATAGTGTACCAATAATTTATTGGAACATAGCAGGTTCCTGGCCTTCTCAAAGGCTCTGTCTTGAGATTTGCCCCAAACCCAGTCATTACCCTTCCTCAGCAACATGTGCAAGGGCTCTAGCAATATGCTCAAACTAGGTAGAAAGTTACCAAAATAGTTGAGAAAACCCAGGAACGAACGCAGCTCCATCACACTCTGGGGTCTGGGTGCATTCTTGATGGCCTCTGTCTTCCAGTCCGTAGGACTGATGCCGTCTGCTGCAATCTTTCTCCCCAGGAATTCGACTTCTGGTGCCATGAAAACGCACTTGGAGCATTTTGGTCTCTGTGCCACTCTGACCAGACGACATAGAACCTCTTCCAGGTTGTGCAGGTGTTCGGTGATCAGGATGTCATCTTGGAACACGACGGTTCTTGGGACGGACTTCAGCAAATTCTTCATGTTTCTCTAAAATATGGCTGCCACCAAGCAAATTCTGAAAGGGCATCTGTGGTATATAAACAGTCCTTTGGGCGTGTTGATGCACGTCAGTTTTTTCGAAGATTCAACCAGCTCCTGTGTCATGCAAGCGGAGGTCAGGTCCAATTTGGTGAACAACTTCCCCCCGCTAGCATTGCAAACTGGTCGTCAGCCTTGGGTAACGGGTACTGATCCTGTATCGAGACTCAGTTGATCATTACCTTGTAGTCGCCGCAGATCCTGACCGTGCCATCACTTTTCAACACTGGGATTATTGGACTGGCCCATTCGCTGAACTCGACTGGTGATATGATTCCTTCCCGTTGAAGTCTGTCCAGTTCGATCTCGACCTTCTCCCTCATCATGTACGGAACCGCCCAAGCCTTGTGATGGACGGGTCTTGCTTCCGGGCCTAGGCGGATCTGCACCTTGGCTCCGGTGAAGTTGCCGATGCCTGGTTCGAACAACGAGGGAAACTTACTCAGCACTTGAGCACATGAAGCGTCATCCACTGATAATAAGGCTTTAATATCATTCCAGTTCCATTTAATTTTCTCAAGCCAACTCCTACTGAACAGTGTTGGGCCATTGCCTGGAACGATCCACAACGATAAATCATGCACAGCTCCATCATACAATACCTTTACTGCCACGCTGTCAATGACTGGTATGAGCTCTTTGGTGTAGCTTCGCAGCTTTGCATTGATTGGGCTCAGTTTAGGTCTTTTTGTCTTAGTGTCCCACAGCTTTTCGAAACCTTTCTGGCTCAGTATTGACTGACTCGCACCCATGTCCAATTCCATGGATACTGGAACCTCATTTAATTCAACTTCCAGCATTATCGGAGGACTTTTGGTAAAAGAATGTATCCCATACACTCTTCGTCCTGTACCTCGGGTTGAGTTGCCTGTGTCGCTTGATCCACGCTGGATCGATCATCCTCAGCCATGTGGTGTGTCGCAGCACGCTTGCTTGGTTGCGGACACATTCGCTGAAGGTGCTCAATTATTGCACAGCCTTTGTACACGTATTGCTTGAATCGGCCTTGATGGGCCCGATGATAGCCCCCCCAACACCAACAAGGCGAGATTTGATTCACCCTGTTACATATGTAGACTTGTATTTACTCTGTACAGCCACCAGAGGGCTCATCCTCTGGAATCCCAAGGGATCCCAAAATCCCTTGGGAGCACAGGTATTTAAGGAGGCCTCACAGGTTGGAGAGGCACTCTGGAGACCTGCAATAAAAGACTACGGTCATACTTTACTTTGAGTTCACAGTTTTCAGTCTGACTCTTTCTGCATACATAACACCCCCGATGGCGGACTTTGAGGAGTTACAGGTCGTACGAATGTGGACACTAACACTGTTTCACTGGATCAAAAATAACCTTGCTTTTGAATCTTGAAACAACTGGTTAAACTTCCTGTTATGTATGTACGAACGTGGACAAGTAGGCCCTGCCATGTGCAGCTCTGCCTGCTGATGATATTTTATGCACAGTACTTGCCGGTGAGTTTCGATGCTAGGAAGATATCTGTTTCGAGTTTTCGTCCATGGACATGCGTGCCTGGGCAATCGTGATGACCCTGCTCAGGTCTAGAGATTCAGCAGCCAGCAGCTTTCGAAGGATGACCTCGTGGCCAATGCCAAGCATGAAAAAGTCCCGCAGCATTTCCTCCAATGCAGCTCTGAAGTTGCACGGCCCAGTGAGACTCTCAGATCAGCGACAAATTCCGCCACGACCTGGCCCTTGGAGCAATTGTGCGTATAGAAAAGATACCTCGCCATGATGATGCTTTCCTTCGGTTAAAATGGTTCTGAACCAGCGTACACAATTCACCATAAGTCTTATCCGTTGGTCAAGTCGGTGAGAGTAGATTCTTGATAAGGCCATAAATTTTTGACCCACAAATGGTGAGGAGAACCGCCCTGCGCTTAATTGCGTTATCGGTTCCTTCCAATCCGTTGGCTACGAAGTACTGGTCAAGGCGATCAGTGAAATCCTCCCAGTCTTCCCCTTCCACGAATCTCTCCAACATTTCAACAGACATGGTTGCGTGAAAGTTCGTATTTTTAACTCGTCGCCAATTGTTAAGTATCAAATAACTCCACGAGGCTAAGTATGGTGAGCTAATTTAGGCATGACCTTACTCCAGTTTATTTATTCTCAAAGTGAGGATTCAACATGGCTGTCAACATTATATACATGGCTTGCACGTGTCTGCCAGTGACCATTAGGACTCCGACAGTCACGGTCTCCGGTGGCAGGTAAAACCCAGTTAACATACATAACAGAAAGTTTAACCAGTTGTTTCAAGATTTAACAGCAAGGTTGTTTTTAATCCAGTGAAAGTGTTAGCTGGTGATCAGAAATGATGGACTATATCAAACATCTGTTTTATAAGTGACCTTAAATGACCAACTAATATAACTATGAATTACTGCACATTCTAAACAAAAAATGGCAACAATGGGGCAGATTTTAATTCCCAACCAGATTGTGGCAGGGAACCATTCTGGACAGCAAATTTTCCATCCAGCTGCAGTAGCATGAAGCCGTGGTGATTTTCACCACCGGGCCTCGTGAGCGGGAAGTGGATGGAAAGCGACTGCCGTCCTGCAGAAAATCAGACAGCCTGCAGATAGGTGCGGGGAAGGGGAGTGAACAAAGTTGGGAAGGCCATGGAGATATTTAAACACCAGGATAAGAATCCTAAGTTCAAGGTGATGGGGGACCGAGAATCAATGTAGATTACCAAACATGGGTGTGATAAGCGAGCGCAATTTGTTGTGGAATAGGCTACGAGCAACAGACACCTGGATGAGCTGAAGTTTATCAAGATTAGTGGATGGAGCGCTGATCAGGAAAGCACTGCAATACTCAGTTCTGGAGGTGTCAAAAGCATAAGGGTTTCAGCAGCTGATCAGCTAAAGTATGGACATAGGTGATGCTATGGCCTCTATCGCGGTGGAAGTATATGGTCTTTGTGATGCAAAAGATCTGAGGTCAGAAGCTCAGCTCAGGGTTGTATAAGATGCCGAGGTTACAAACAGCCTGATTCAGCCTATTTCGGGGACAGAAAGGGGTTGGATTCAGTGGTGGGGGAAACGGAGTTTATGGCGGGGCCGTAGGTTATGTCTTCGGTCTTCCCAATGTTTACCTGAGGCAGTTACAGTTCATTCAAGATTGGATGTCAGACAAGAAGTCTGACAGTGCAGAGGCAATGGAAGGTTTGAGACAGGTGGCACAGAGATGGAGCTGGACGTCATTGACATACTCGTGGAAGCTTCCCAAATGTCTAAAGATGACACGGCAAGGGGAACCATGTAGATGAGGAAAAAAGAAAACCTTGCATTTATATAGTATCTTTCATGATCTCAGGACATGAAGCGCTTGACAACCAATGAAGTACTTTTGAAGTCTAGTCACTGTTGTAATGTAGGAGGAGGAGGATGCCAAAGATGGATCCCCAGTAAATTCCAAGTTGACACATGAAAATTTGGCAAACATTTGTGGAAAATGCAGCGTGACTCTACTAAGCAGCATTGCTCAACATTGGTGTTGTAATCAGTTCATCAGCATTCCTCACTGATGGACTGCTCGTCTGCCTGCTGCTAAGAATGATAGTGCTTTTATTTTTGCATTCCTTTTCAGCACAGAATTGCCAACCTGGGTGGGGCACTACTCAGTGCTCATCAGTACTTCAAATAGCTGAGCTGCTCAACCATTTAAAGTGCTCAGAGTGCTCATTTTTGGGCTGAAAGTGAACATCAAAATAGAATCACTAACATTAAAAGCAGTCACATTCTTCCACACAGCCCAGCAAGGCAAGGCTCTTTAATCAGTTGTTTACTGCTCACTTGCTTATAGTGGCACTGGATGCGACACATTGCTGCTCAGCAGCACAGTACATATTAGCAATCATCAATAATGACCAGTTAGTTATAGTGATTATTTAGACTATTGGCCATTTCCATTACTATGATTCAACCGTACTTTCATAGAGGTTAAATACAACGACTGCACCTATAAAACTTTTCTGCAAATAACAAAGTTAACTAAAATCTGGTAATGATAGGTAGCTGTAAACACTGAACATTGAAATGGTTTTAATTGCCACATGGAATACTTGATGCACTTAGGCCATTTTCTTCACCAACCTCCCTCCGCCCCTTGCCCCACTCTGCTCCCGCTCAGTCACTCTGCCTCTGTGTATCCATATAGATATATTGCTGTTTTTCACAGAACTCTATTGGGAAGCAGGGTTATCTCATCCCCTGTCATTCCCTGAAACCCATTTATTTCCTACAATAATAGACTAATTTTCGACCATTATGGAGGATGGATGATCCCCAACTCTCTTACTGAAAGAGGAAGAGCAGAGGGGAATCGAAATACTTCTTGAAGAAGCATATTGGGTGGTGGAAGAGAAAGGACAAAATAAAATTCAAGGCTAACGTGGGAGTTGAAGAGGAAATAATGAAACAGGGAAAAGCAGAGGTACCTATTACACTCATAATAAAGGGTGAGACTGAGTCCTGTGTGTAATGAGCAAGTGTGACCTTAGCTCCTTTAATAAGATTCCAGAGTGCAGGTATCTCGTGGGTGGCCTGCTGATATACTGTGCTCCCAAGGGATACTGGGATCCCTTGGGACTCCAACAGGTAGGCCCTCTGGTGGTCAGGTGTCATGCAGGTTACAAAGGGTTAAATACGTATCAGTGCCGAAGAAAGGGAAGGAATAAAACAATTAAGAGGCAGAGGTGTATTAGGCAGAGAGAGGGAGAGAGAGGATCTAAACCACAAAGTAAGCAGTAAATTAAAATAATGAAGCAATATTACCCCTTTCTTTTCCTTCTCAATTAATTAAATCCCACATTTTAAACACTCTCTTCTGTTAATGTACCACCTATGCACATTTAATATAACATTTAAATCCTAATAATTATGTCTCCATACTGCAATATTGTTAGTGCAGTACTGACTGGCAGCATTTGAGTACTGTTGTGAGTTGGTAGAAACCATTCTCCTGGCCGGGAAAGAGAAAGCAGAGCTCCATATATGCATAATCTGACAGAGCCATGGAGAGTTCCCAGCTCCTTGCACCATAAATATGTTTTCTACAGACTGCCAACAGAGCAGCTGAACACTGGCTAGTAGAGTGTTTATCTGGGATCAGGTGCCTGCAGAGCATCTATCCAACTGGCACAAAGTCAGTACATATAGTACCGTTGTAGGATATAAACAGCCTCTCCCTATTGCGCACATCCACAAAGCAGACTTAAGGAAAGGAGGCCCAAAATAATGAGTTTCGGCCGCCCTAGATTGACAAAACACATTTTTATAACTATTTTTGTTACGGAAAGTATTCCTTTCGACTTTCTTTGCCTGTAAGCAAATGAGTTAGTAGTAGCTAGAAAGTCTAAACAGTGAGAGGCAACAATAAAGAAACAAAAAGGATGCTGGGTTATATTATCAAATCCATTGAGTTTAAATCCTCAGAGGTTATGCTGAAACTATACAGTACCCTGAATGGGCCATGCCTACAGTACGCTGTACAGATCTGGTCACCATCAGATAATGGGACCATCCAAGAATCAGTGCAGACGATAGCAGTGTGAATAGCCCCCGCAGGGTCCTAATGCCTGTCCAGTGATCTGTAACAAATAAATAGAGTATGAACACAAAAAGCAGCAATGGATGGATGAACTATGGTCAGCTGACCGGCCCTTTCAGGTGATCGAAACCAATCCAGGAGATCACATGGACCAAATATTACCTATGAAGACACTTGCCTTCTATATGATGTGATCTCTGCCCTAGTCAGGAACAGGTTCGGCCCATTATTGAAGGTACCTGCAGAGCCAGCAACAACCATACCAGCCAGCAGTGTATTCCAGAGGCTCACTATTCTCTGGGAAGAGACGTATCCAGACAGATAGGGCACTTCAGCTTTAAAAGGAGTTATCTCAGAGGGCACCTGTAGAGATATATAAGAGACTCGATGGGATATAGAAGTAAATCTAAAACAATAATTCCAGATATACCAGGTCAGCAGGGCAAGAGGCACAAATTCAGTTTTGTGAAAGGTAAATTGACTGTTGGGAAGTATTTGCTTACATAGAGGGTGATCAACAGCTGGACAGATTGCCAGGATCAATCTAGGCCAGTACAAACCCATTATTTTAGGCCTCCTTTCCTCAGGTCTGCTTTGTGGATGTGCGCAATAGGGAGAGGCTGTTTATATCCTAGAACAGTACTATTTGTACTGACTTGTTTGATCAAGTATCTGCTAAGACTTGCTTTCACAGCCACATCTCTTACCTCAGTAACAGTCTCCGCCTCCGACTTAATCAAATGGAAATTCCACCCTTCATATTTTGGATCCACCCAGGATTACAGATATCTCCGATATTCAACCTTACTCAAACCACTGCTCTCGCTGCATCCTGGGATCCACACTCAACTATGTACCGCCACATGCACTCTCTCAACCTCTCTCTTCAGCAGCACTGACTCACTCTATCTCTAAGCTGTCCTGGTCCGCAGATCCATTTCATCCTTTGCCTCATCCGGCGCTTCAACAAAATCTTTTTTCCTTCCTTTCATGTGTCAAGGATCGTAACCTTCAACAACTTTTGGACACCTATGTCCCTTTGGAACCTTCTTCCCCTTCACTTCCCTTTGATCCCATCTCTTCTTCCAATCTCACCTCTGCCGTGTTTTCACTATTGGCTCTGACCTTCCTCTCTCTGACCCCGAACGATCAGTCCTCAGCAAAGGCCTGAGCTTCATTCCCTTATGCCCCCACCTCAATGAATTTCGAGCTTGGCACGATGCTGAGCTCTCTTTCCTCGCCTTCGTCTCTGTGCCCACTTCTTCAGCCAGGAGTCTTCCCCTGCACAGCTGACCTTTTCTCACGTTTTCAGAATTATTGCTCTACCTGGACCCTTCCCTTTGGCCTCTTACCCTCTCTAGATCTCTTCATTGCGAACTGCCGATAGGACATCGGCCATCTAAATTTCTCTGCTCCCCTCACTCACTCCAACCTACCTCCATCTGAACTTGCAACACTCCGCGCTCTCAGATCCAACCCCAAATTTGTCATTAAACTTGCTGACAAAGATGGCACAATTGTTGTTTGGCGAGCCAACCTCTATCTTGCAGAGGCTAATCAGCAACTCTCTGACACCTCCTCCTACCTTTCCCTGGACCATGACCCCACTACCGAACATTAAGCCATCATTTCCCAGACCGTCACTGACCTCATCTCTTCTGGAGATCTTCCCTGCACGGTCACCAACCTCATAGTTCCCCAATCCCACACAGCCCGCTTCTACCTCCTTCCCAAGATCCACAAACAGGACTGCCCCAGTAGATCCATCGTTTCAGCCTGTTCTTGCCCCACGGAACTTATTTCTTGAAATCGTAACTCTATTTTTTCTCCCCTTGTCCACTCTCTTCCCACCTACATTCGCAACTCCTCTGACACCCTCCGCCATTTTAACAGTTTCCAGTTTCCTGGCCCCAACCGTCTCATAGAAACATAGAAAATAGGTGCAGGAGTAGGCCATTCGGCAATTCGAGCCTACATCACCATTCAATAAGATCATAGCTGATCATTCCCTCAATACCCCTTTCCTACTTTCTCTCCATACCCCTTGATCCCTTTAGCTGTAAGGGCCATATCTAACTCTCTCTTGAATATATCCAATGAACTGACATCAACAACTCTCTGAGTGAAGAAATTTCTCCTCATCTCAGTCCTAAATGGCCTACCCCTTATCCTAAGACTGTGTCCCCTGGTTCTGGACTTCCCCATCATCGGGAACATTCTTCCCGCATCTAACCTGTCCCGTCCTGTCAGAATCTTGTAAGTTTCTATGAGATCCCCTCTCATCCTTCTAAACTCCAGTGTATAAAGGCCCAGTTGATCCAATCTCTCCTCATATGTCAGTCCCGCCATCCCGGGAATCAGTCTGGTGAACTTTCGCTGCACTCCCTCAATAGCAAGAACATCCTTCCTCAGATTAGGAGACCAAAACTGAACACAATATTCCAGGTGAGGCCTCACCAAGCCCCAGTACAACTGCAGTAAGACCTCCCTGCTCCTATACTCAAATCCCCTAGCTATGAAGGCCAACATACCATTTGCCTTCTTCACCGCCTGCTGTACCTGCATGCCAACTTTCAATGACTGATGAACCATGACACCCGGGTCTCGTTGCACCTCCCCCTTTCCTAATCTGCTGCCATTTCACTATGGATGTCCAATCCCTCGACACTGCCATCCCCCACCAGGATGGCCTGAGGGTGCTCCACTTCTTCCTTGAGCAGAGGCCCAACCAGTCCCCATCCTCCGCCTGGCTGAACTTGTTCTCAAATTGAACAACTTCTCCTTTGACTCCACTCAATTCCTCCAAATTAAAGGTGTTGCTATGGGAATCTGCAAGGCTCCTAGCTATGCCTGCCTTTTTGTTGGAAATGTGGAACATTCTTCGTTTCATAGAAACATAGAAACATAGAAAATAGGTGCAGGAGTAGGCCATTCGGCCCTTCGAGCCTGCACCGCCATTCAATGAGTTCATGGCTGAACATGCAACCTTAGTACCCCATTCCTGCTTTCTCGCCATACCCCTTGATCCCCCTAGTAGTAAGGACTATATCTAACATAATCGGGTCCCCTCCCTCACCTCTTTTTCCAGTACATTAATTGGTGCCGTTTCCTGCTCTCACCCTGAACGAGAAAATTTCATTCACTTTGCATCCAATTTCCACCCTTCCCTCACCTTCCCTTCCCTTCCTCGATTTCTCTGTCTCCATTTCTGGGGATAGACTATTGACAAACATTCACTATAAGCCCACTGACTCCCACAACCACCTGGACTACACTTCCTCCCACCCCACATCCTGTAAGGACTCCATTCCATTCTCCCAGTTTCTCCATCTCCATCGCATTTGTTCTGACGAAGCCATCTTCCACACTAGTGCCTCTGACATGTCTTCCTTTATCCTCAACCGAGGATTCCTCTTCGCTATGGTTAACATGGCCCTTGACTGTGTCCGTTCTATTTCCCATACCTCTGCTCTCACCCCTTCCCCTCCCTCTCAGAACCACAACAGGGTTTCCCTTGTCCTCACCTTTCAACCCACCAGCCTCCACGTTCAACGGACCATCCTCTGTCATTTCCGCCACCTCCAGCGTGATCCCACCACCAATACCACCTTCCCCTCACCTCATTAAAGGATATTGGAAAACAGCATGCAAATAGGATTAGAATAAATAGCTCTAATCTATAGAGTGAGCACAGGAATGATGGATCAAATGATTTCCTTCTGTATTGAAACTTCTATGATTCCAGAAACGGGTTGAAGGGCATTCTTCATTCAAAACAATCATGTGCTTTTAGGACAATTCAGGGGATGTGGGCACCTTCATATATATGGGCCAATCTCTGATTACTTGATCTTTTACGATGCTTCTGGTGATCAACAATGAAACAATCTGACTGGAAGAAAATGTGGACAGCATGTGTGGTAAAAACATGTAGAGAATCCCCATCATCTCAACTCAATATCAGAAAGAAAGAGAAGAATGATTTGATAACATAAATCACTTTTTAATAAAAATGTTAAAGTACTTTCATGATGAGAAAACAAGAGGATAACAACCCAGGAAATTGAATAAGCTGGATGGATTGAATAACTTTTCTCATTGCACGAATGTTATCAGCATAAGGTATGGTTCTCCTCATGTTTGTTCTGAAATAATGCTGATGGTCTATTGAAAGGAGCCAACAACACAAAAATAAGTTGATATGCCCTAATTAACACTTACAATAGCAAGGTATGAACCAGATTGGATGTTAGTAAATAAGTGAATGAGGAAGTGGGAGTGAAAAAAATAAAATCAAGAAACAGATAGGGAGGAAGCTTTCTAAATGTAATTTGAACTAAGTTCAAACATTGAGCGACACCATATCTAAAGTGAATAATATCGAACACTCTTGTTCATTTGTTCACCCCCTGCACACATAAATTGGGCCAAAGCATCATAGAAAATAAAGGTGCGAATCCTGACGACTTAATTTTTAGTCCAAGTTGGACTACAGAAGTGCCAAAGTACTTGTTGGTTTGAACTGTCGAATCAAAAGAGTAGTGCTTTGTAAGAACTGAATGGGTAACTCCATGAACCTGCCTCGCTGATCGCATCAAGAGAAACCCTTTCCATATTGGTACAGGATCTAGCCACAGCACAAGAAAAATGAGCTCTAATTGTCCGTAGTTGGGATCAGGATTGGAACATAAAGAGATACACTGCACTATCAAGTTCGATGTTATTTAGTGATAAGCTTACCTAAAGTTTTGTTACAGACTGAAACAAGTAACTACGGAGATTGACCAATGTCCTTGGTTGCATCTAAATGGAACAATACAGCTCTATAAAAAACAAATTGATACTTTGTAACAAAAAAGCATGAGGTGGCAAGTACTATTTTGACACAGCACTTTCCCGAAAATGATATATTTCAGACAGTTCCAGGCATAAAAATTAAATATAGCTTTAGGACTATCTTATCTGAATGCAAAACTAAAATGTGGATCAACTACCAGCCCACGATAGTCAGGTGTGGAGGCCCCAGTGCGGGTTACAATCTAAGGATTCATCGTGCAAGCACTGTGGGTAGAGAGGCTTGCCTGAATGGTGGCAGATTAGGAAAAGTGGAGGTGCAACGAGACCTGGGTGTCATGGTTCGTCAGTCATTGAAAGCTGGCATACAGGTACAGCAGGCAGTGAAGATTTTGCCCCCAAAGTGGATAACCTCACATTTATCCACATTACACTGCATCTGCCATGCATTTGCCCACTCACCTAACCTGTCTAAGTCACCCTGCAGCCTCTTAGCGTCCTCCTCACAGCTCACACCGCCACCCAGTTTAGTGTCATCTGCAAACTTGGAGATTATGGCCCCAAGTTTCGCCATGATTTGCTCCTGATTTTTAGGAGCAACTGGTGTAGAACGGAATATCTTAGAAATCGGAATTCTCGCCATTTAGTTTGCTCCAATTCTAGTCAGTTAGAACAGTTTCACTTTGGAACAGAATTTTTTTTTCAAAAGGGGGCGTGTCCGGCCACTTACACCTGTTTTCAAAGTTTCGTCAGTGAAAACTTACTCCAAACTAACTTAGAATGGAGTAAGTGAAGATTTTTGTACGCTCGAAAAAACCTTGTCTACACATTAGAAAATCAGGCGTAGGTTACAAATCAGGCGTAGGGAATGGCGGGGGGGGGGGGTTTAAAGGGAAGTTTACAAACATTAAACACTTCAGTTTTACAAATAAAGAGCCATCATCAATAATAAATGATAAAAACATCAATAAATCAACCAATAAATCAATCAAAAAAAATTAATAAGAAATAAAAAATTTTTTAAATCAATAAATAAAACATTTTCTACTTACCGACTGCAGCACCGGGAGCCCTCCAACAGCGTGCTGGGATGCCCCCTCCCCAGTGTGAATCTGTCAGTGTCTCTATCTCTCTGTCTGTCTGTGTGTGTCTCTCATTCTCTGTCTGTCAGTGTCTGTGTTTCTGACAGCGAGGGTAGGGGGTAGAGGGGGGGAACAGAGGGAGGGAAGGGGGAGGGGGGAGAAGGGGGAGGGGGGGAGAAGGTGGAGGGGGAGAAGCGGGGGGGAGGAAGAGAAGGGGAGGGAGGGAGGGGAGAGGAGGAGAAGGGGGAGGGGGGAAAGGAGATGGGGAAAGGAGATGGGGGGAAGGAGATGGGGGGGAAAGGAGATGGGGGGGTGGAAAGGAGATGGGGGGGAAAAGGAGATGGGGGAAAGGAGATGGGGGAAAGGAGATGGGGAGAAAGGAGATGGGGGGAAAGGAGATGGGGGGAAAGGAGATGGGGGGGGGAAAGGAGATGGGGGGGGGAAAGGAGATGGGGGGGGGGGGAAAGGAGAAGGGGGAGGGAGGCTGAACGGGCCGGGCCCGGCCGGGCCCGAGACTTCGGGCAGGGCCCGTCCCCAGCACCAGATTTACAGGTAGGTGGCGTTGGGTCGGGTCGGGTCGGGTTGGGATAGCGGGTCGGGGGGGTGGTGGGAGGGAGGTCGGTTCGGTTCGGGTCGGGGGGAGGGAGAGGGAGGTCAGGTTGAGGGGAGGGAGGTCAGGTCGGGTCCAGTCCGGGGGCGGGGTTGGGGGGGGGGGGGGGAAGCGGGAGTCAGGTCGGTGTCGGGGTCCGGTCCGGAGGCGGGGAGGGGGATGCGGGAGTCGGGTCGGGTCCAGTCCGGGGGGTCGGGTCGGGTCCAGGGGCGGTGCGGGGGGGAAGCAGGAGTCGGGTCGGTGTCGGGGTCGGGTCCGGTCCAGGGGCGGGGGGGGGGAAGCGGGAGTCGGGTCGGTGTCGGGTCCGGTCCGGAGGCGGGGGGCGGGGGGCGGGAAGCGGGAGTCGAGTCGGGTCGGGAGGAAGCAGGAGCTGGGCGTGGGAGGAGCCTTATTCACACAGCTCCAGTGAGGCCATTCGGCCAGGCCTAGGGGCTGCGTGCTTCGGCCCCTCCCACACAGTTTTGGGCGCCTGGAGCTACTGCACATGCGCATCCACTGTAGCGTGCATGTGCAGAGGTCCCGGCACTGTTTTCAGCGCAGGGACCTGGTTCCGCCCCCTACAGCTCATGCTGCACTGCGCCGAGCTGCAAACGACCTGCAGGGAGGTAGAGTCTGGAAGGTTTTTTTAGGCGCACTTTGTGGCGCGAAAAACGGGCGTACAGGTCGGGGTTTGCGCCGTTCTAGGCGCGGCTCGAAACTTGGGCCCATTACACTTAATTCCTTCATCCAAATCATTGATGTATATTATAAAGAGCTGGGGTCCCAGCACTGAGCCCTGTGGCACCCCACTAGTCACTGCCTGCCATTCTGAAAAGGACCCGTTTATCCCGACTCTCTGCTTCCTGTCTGCCAACCAGTTCTCTATCCATGTCAGTATATTACCCCCAATACCATGCGCTTTGATTTTGCACACCAATCTCTTGTGTGGGACCTTGTCAAAAGCCTTTTGAAAGTCCAAATACACCACATCCACTGGTTCTCCCTTGTCCACTCTACTAGTTACATCTGCAAAAAAATTCCAGAAGATTTGTCAAGCATGATTTCCCCTTCCTAAATTCATGCTGACTTGGACCGATCCTGTCACTGCTTTCCAAACGCGCTGCTTTTTCATCCTTAATAATTGATTCCAACATTTTACTCACTACTGATGTCAGGCAAACCGGTCTATAATTACCCACTTTCTCTCTCCCCACCTTTTTAAAAATTGGTGCTACATTCCAGTTCATTGGATATATTCAAGAGGGATAAAGGGATCAAGGGGTACTGAGGGAATGATCAGCCATGATCTTATTGAATGGTGGTGCAGGCTCGAAGGGCCAAATAACCTACTCCTGCACCTATTTTCTATGTTTCTATGTTTTTATGAAAGGAATAGCTACAACATGGGGATTTGGCTTCTTTAAGTTTAGATTGTTCTAATGGATTTTTTTCCTAATACATCAACACGAATTAGATCCCCTGATGGCTGACTGAGTAAATATGGGTATGTGATTAATTAGTTGATCTCAATGTGGCAGCAGTGGAGGTATCAGGTATCAGGTACAATGCATCAGGTATCTCTGAGCTTGGTAGGAAGATTTGCCAGGGTTCCTGCTCCCGATTGTTATTCAGTGATTTTTTCTGAAAAACGCTTGTGTGGGCGGGATGCCTTGTGAGGATAAGACTGAGTTTAGCTGTGAAAAACCGCACAGTTCAATAACCTGCTGACATTGACTATACAGTGCATGAAAAATGCCCCCTTTTGGCGAATTGCCGGAGGATGAGTTATCAACTGAAAAATGACAACTGGTTTGAAAGGAAATGTTAGGGAGAAAATTCAAGGAATAAAACCAAACATTAACTGATTTTTATTTGTAAATATTCACAAAGTCAGAAATACATAACACAGGGATAAAAAAAAAGTAACAATATTTACTCAGTTGCAGCATTTATGTGTCTGAAAGAATATTGGTGGTTTTAATCACAGAAATGGATTTCTGCGGTGCCACTTTAGAAAGTTGGTTTCTTTTATCGCAAAAAGGTTGAAATGTATTACTGTATTTTCACACCGTTATATTTTCTTTACTTCAATATTGATTTCAAGAACCCTCGGATAAAGTAATATTTTTCCAAGCATTGGAAACTAATATTTACATGAAGAACATAGGTAATGCCTGTCACTCTATTAGGTAACACTGATGTCTTTCTGTTTTCAAAGTACATTTGCGTCGTAGGTTTAAAAAAAATTGTTGATATAGTAAAGTGTGCAATAGGAACCTGCTGTTTGAGCAGGCGAACAGGACACCCACAGGAAGAAAGTGGGGTCCTACTTCCTGTTTCCCCATTTGTATCGGGGCCCATTCTGTCGCAAACAAAGGTACTCTTATTGCACATGAAAAATACAAGTTCTCCTAAATTCCACAAATACAATCTTTCTCATTCACTGAAGGTTATTCAGTCTCCATTTATCTGTTATATATGTTTTTATGCTGGCGGTGTGGCGAGAGATCGTGCCGGAGAAGCGGCAAGAGATCGTGGCGGAGATGCGGTGAATGTTTGTGGCGGAGGAGTGGTGAGAGATTGTGGCGGAGGTGCGGCAAATGAGGGTACGGGGCCCAGAAGAGCCGAGGGCCCAGGGGCAGCACGTGCCAGCCCTCACTGCAATATGTGTGCGTGCTAAGTCAGTGCAGCAAAGCAGGTCTCCAGTCATCCTGGTTAATCCTTGCCACTGGATAAAGGCCTAGTTCTGTCAAGCCCGTGTGGTGGCTGGTGTGCAACGGTCACCACACGTTAAAAAAATTAATGCACAGGCATCTTCCACCCCCTCAATTGGAGTTCAGGATTGGAACATCAGGTCCTTCATTGAAATACCTGTGAACTCGTGAAAGCAAGTCATCCTCGTTTGAAGGACCGCCTATGATTGATTGATTGATCTGTTATATACTAAGTTTGGCAGATGGGTCACAACATTCTATTTCAAAAGGCATTTAAACCCCCTATGCCAACTTCTATCGATGACTTTTTCTTTTGTACAAGTGCCCACATGTATCTGCAATGCCTGTTATACCGATAGGTGGTACCATGATTGGAGGGGAGCTTAATGTGTTCTGCTGTTGAGCTAAAGTTAAGTGAATTCGGTCTCCTCCAAATCACGCAAATCAAGCAGCCTCCAAATCCCAGAAATTGGAGCGTCTTCTTAATCTAATAAATGTTGACCTCTGAAAATGTAAAAAGAAACTGGACCACTACAAACCCCCCTGCCTCACTCCTCCTACCCCCACTGCGGGTGCTTCCCGCCATCGTGTTGTGGTGCTTTTCCTCCTATCTCCTCGTCCCTAGCCAAGATTTTCCCTTCAAGGAACTTTTCCATATCCTCTTTCCCCATGCTGATCCTGTTTCGCATGATCCCCCAATCCAGCTGTGGTGATTCCTCGTTTCCCCCGCTGAATTAGTTTTCCAACCCCCATACCCCGCTGAGAACATAATTCCCTTCGGGCTAATTTCCTAGACCCCTCTCCATGCTGAGGCTATTTATTGTTCCCACTTCCCTGCCAAAGGAGTCTATCCGAGGTTCATTCCTTCTATACCCTCTCCGAGTTGGTTTTATTGCCTGCCCTCCCTGAGGTAGTTTCTTTCCCCCTACTCCTCGCTGAGATAGTTTCACTACAAACTATAAATACCCTCTCCCCTGCTGAGATGGTGCCTTTCAGTACTTCATGCCCCGCCGCCCACCACCCCTTCGCACGGTAGTTTCCCAGGCTGCAGAGGATATATATCACTCCCCCCTCCCCACCAGTGAACCAATTTTCTGGACCTCTCACCACAAATGGTGTGTAGCATTCCACCTTTAGTGAAGGGTCCTGATCTAAAATGAAGGAAACTGGATGAACATAAGACTCATATGGAGGCACCTAGAACCATCATTGAGGAACAGAGGCAGATGACAGGGCTCACAGTGCAGTCTCATGGCATCTTTAATGTCAAGCTCCAAGAAGGATTTGACACAATACATGACATAAGAAATAGGAGCAGGAGTAGGCCATTTGGCCCCTTGATGGCTGATCTAATCGTGACCTCAACTCCCCTTCCCTGTCCGCTCCTCATAACCCTTGACTCCCTTATCATTCAATAATCTGTCTATCTCCGCCTTAAATATATTCAATGACCCAGCCTCCACAGCTCGCTGGGGTAGAGAATTCCACAGATTCACAACCCTCAGAGAAGAAATTCCTTCTCATCTTCGTTTTAAATGGGTGATCCTTTATTCTGAAACTATGTCCCCTAGTTCTAGATTCTCCCACAAGAGGAAACATCCTCTCTGCATCTACCCTGTCAAGCCCCCTCAGAATCTTATATGTTTCAATAAGATCAGCTCTCATTCTTCTAAACTCCAATGAATATAGACCCAACCTGCTCAACCTTTCTTCATAAGACAACCCCTTCATCCTCGTGAACCTTCTCTGAACTGCCTCCAATGCAAGTATATCCTTCCTTAAATATGGAGGCCAAAACTGTACGCAGTACTCCAGGTATGGTCTCACCAACGATCTGTACAGTTGTAGCAGGATTTTCCTACTTTTATACTCCATCTTCCTTGTAATAAAGGCCAACATTCCATTTGCCTTCCTAATTATTTACTGTACCTGCATGCTAACTTTTTGTGTTTCATGTACAAGGACTCCCAGATCCCTCTGTACCACAGCATTTTGTACTCCCTCCCCATTTAAATAATAATTTTTTATTTTTCCTACCACACACACTAATACCTTACATTTTCCCACATTATACTCCATCTGCCAAATTATTGCCCACTCACTCAGCCTATTTTACATTGCTTTGCAGATTCTTTGCGTCCTCCTCACAACTTGCTTTCCCACCTATCTTTGTATCATCAACAAATTTGGCTACATTACGCTCGGTCCCTTCATCCAAATCATTAATATAGATTGTAAAGCAGTGCTACAAGTAGCACTATCTGCAAACATATGGCTCCACTTTTCAGATATCTCACTGAAAGTTCGAATGGAAGAGATGAGGGCCAAGACGGAGCAGTTGTTCTCCAAAATCCACATGTGCCTCTAAGGACAGAGGTGGCTGAAATGATCAGTGCCACCAAAACCACCCCCAGATCTGGGTTCAATGTAGAGAGAGATTCAATGAACTCACAAAGGTGAATACAGCTTTTCACCTCTCCAGCAATCTCAACAGCACCTCACAACACTCCCTTTAACCCCACCGACACTATTGTCAACTTCCCCTCCCATATACTTCACCACACAATCACAAGAGAACATGGAAATGCCTCTTTCCCACTCCAAGCACACTCACCACTTCCATTCCTCTCTTCACACCACACACTAATACCATTCTCTTCTCACATACTACCATTTGCACAACCACCAGCTCCTCCCACATTAAAAATATTTGGCTTTAGATTACCAACCCTTCCTTAATCCATCTAGCTTCTTCTGCACATCTCAACACATCCACTATATCTACAAGCCCCACACCTCTGTAATTACCTTCTCAGTAACTCTCATTGTCTCTTTCTGCAGGACAAGACAACGCACAATGCCAGTGAGAGGACCAAGACAGGTGGAAGACACCCCAACATTATCGCCCTCAACCAGACAAAGGAAGAAGTCCGAAATATCAATGGCCATGAGTATCAGAGAACGAGAGTCCTAAGTTTACCCAAGTAGGAAGTCTGCATATTATTTGTACTTATCATTCAACTTAGCAAATATGCAACACGCTTCACAACTAAGCTGCATTCTCAAGACTGTCACCTGCAAATGTCCAAGTTCTATCTGGCATCGTAAATCCTTTCAATTTCTCTTTCTTCTAGGTCCTTTTCAACAGCAAGAGGCCACTGCAGAAGACACCTCAGAGGAGGAACCAGCTCAGACATTGGCACTCCATGTGGTGTAGATAATGAGCCTGGAGAGATTAGCAAGTGGTAAAATACACAGCATGAGTGGACAGCAGCAGGAAATGGTGGCAAGGACAGTGTTCACTGGAAAGAGATGATTCCTAGCTCTGCTGTGGAGTACAGAGATGAGGACTTCATGGGCCCAGCCATGAGAGGAAAACTTCCTCTGCTGCTTCCTCTCCTTCCCTCTGATCTGGCCCAGCTGACTTGTAGGCATCATGGCGGGTATTGTTGAGGGGGTGGCAAAGGTACTGACATCCTTAGAGAGGCCGTCACATACTGCTCCCATTATACCACCTCTCCATTGAGACTGGGTCTCAGCACTTCCACTGATATGTGGGAGAGCAGAGTGTAGAAGATGAGGGACTTCTTCAAAGCCACTATCCAGTTGATTCACCAATCTCTCCTTTGTGGAGCCCAGTGTCTACAATGGCAGCTTTTTGAGCTTCCACGAATGCTGCAAAATGAACATGAACTCCTTGCATAGCTGCAAGGACCCTGGAGGTGACCAGAATTTCCAGTGTAGACTGCAGAGTCATGATGCCCTGGGAGATGACGCCTCGCAGGCTGGAACCAGACTCCTCCACACGGTCGGCCATAATGGTGAAATTCTTTGGCATGCTTCAAATACCCCAATTCTGGGCACCACACTTTCAAAAGGATGTAAAGGCTTTGGAGAGGGTACAGAAGAGATTTACCAGAATGGTACCATGGATGAGAGATTACAGATACCTGGATAGGCTGGAGAAGCTGGGGTTGTTCTGTTTAGAGCACAGAAGGTTACGAGGAGATTTGATAGAGGTGTTTAAAATCATGAAGGGTTTAGATAAAGTAAATAAAGTGAAACAGTTTCCAGTGGCTGATGGGTTGATAACCAGAGGGTACAGATTTAATGTGATTGGCAAAAGAACCAGACATGAGGAAAGACATTTTCATGCAATGAGTGGTTAGGATTTGAAATGCACTGCCTCATGGGGTGGTGGAAACAGATATGACAGCAGCTTTCGAAAGGGAATTGGATAAATACTTGAAGGAGAAAAAATTGCAGGGATATGGGGAAAGAGCGGGCGAGTGAGATTAACTGGATTGCTCTTCGAAAGAGCCGGAAGACTCGATGGGCCGAATGGTCTCCTTCTGTGCTGTTCTATTCTATGATTCTATCCTGTCACATTTCCCGCAGAGCCGAATACTGGGGGGATGGTAGACTGTCTCAGGATAAAGGCATGGTGGCAGTTCCCTGGATACGTTGCACAGACCCGCATGATTGTGTTCCTTTGATAGGCCACGAGCTGCACATTGATGGAGTGGTTTCCTTTTCTACTCGTGTTCCAGTGCCTTGATGGATACTGGTGTGCAGTCAATGCTGTCCTGCGCACAACAACACCAAAAACAGCGTGTATTTATATAGCGCCTTTACTATAGTAAAATGTCTCAAGACGCTTCACAGAATATTATAAGACAAAAAAAAATTATCACTGAGCATAAGGAGAAATTAAGGCAGGTGGCCCAAAAGCTTGGTCAAAGAAATAGGTTTTAAGGAGTGCCTTAAAGGAGGAAAGAGAGGTAGAGAGGTTTAGGCGGGGAATTCCAGAGCTTAGGGCTTAGGCAACAGAAGGCACGGCCACCAATGGTTGAGCGATTAAAATCAGGGATGCTCAAGAGGGCAGAATTAGAGGAGCGCAGACATCTCAGGGAGTTGTGGGGCTGGAGGAGATTACAGAGATAGAGAGGGGTGAGGCCATGGAGGGATTTGAAAACAAGTATGAGAATTTTGAAATCAAGGCATTGCTTAACCAGAAGTCAACACGAAGGAAGCCAGCCACTGCTGAAAAGCCCAAGTTCCCTCCAGTTGACTGCTGAGGTTAATCGGGAAGGTGATATACTGCTTTGTCCTGCCGAAGAGAGAGTCAGTCACCTGCTATAACACATCTGTGTAGTGAAGATTGTGATATGTGGCAGATGTCCATTGTAGAAGCCTGAAAGGATCGAGTGGTGAAGAAATTCAGGGCTGTGGTAACTTTGATAGCCATTGGAAAAGCATGTCCCCCTGATCCAGCAGGCAGCAGATCTAATCCTATCTGGAGAAATGCAGCCTCCTCCTGGACTGCTGCTCAGCTCGATCCAAGAAGTGACTCTTGGCCTGCCGCCTTCTTCTTTTGTGTGGTAGTAGCAAAAAATAAATCAAATATCTATATCTATGCCAGATGTCCAGGCCAAAGCTTTCCGCCTAACAGTGTGGATATCTTGTAGGCTGCTTGCGAATTTCCTCTGAGGGCAGTGTTCAATGATGTGCTGCAGGGTCTGATGGGGATGCTTTAGTCTTCCATCTATAGAGAAGGGGGCAGCATCTACCGTGACAGGTTCTGAGGTGGTGATGATTGTCCACTGTTTACGAGGAAGGTTTGATCCTTCAGGTTGTACTGTGGGGTCCTCTATAAGGAATCCATTTAGTAGGTTGCAGTACTTCCAAGCATTGACCTGTACTCCATGTGCTGATTGTGACCTTCTCGGAGCAGCTCCCCCATTCACCTGCTGTCTTCTGAGAGGCCTAGCTGCTGCTGTTGCTGCTCCTCCTCCAAGTCTTTTCCCATCCAGAATAAAGTAGCTGTAATTGCACTCATTAAAAAGGATAGAAAGCTTGGAAAGTGTGGAAGTGGTGATCTGGAAGTTGGAAACTCTCCTGGAAAACCGGACAGCAAAAGATCCTCGGATCCAGTGAGCTCTTAGACACCAATTTTGGCAGGGTTTACTGGCTGATCGACTGGGTGGGGCTTGCGCGATTTTAAGTTATAATCATTGTGAGGTGCCGATGACGTCATCGGAGTGGGACTTGGAATGCCTGTCTTGAATCAAAATAATCGGGAGTTAAAATGGCAGCAGGCAGGAGCGGTTCGGGAACAGTGCAGAGAGTACGCAGACTTGATTTTAACCCCATTATCCCTGCAGGCATCATTCCCACCGAGTGGGTTGGGTTTAAAGCGCACCTCAATTTTTATTAAATATTACCACTGTCGCTCATGGGAGGCAATACCAGGAGTTGGAATCTATGGCCGGGATTTCGCCAACAGAAGCAAGTTTGATGCGGGTGGCATTGGTGCAGCATGGGAAATCCACTCTGAATTGCAGTACGCCCTCTCCCTTCAATCTTCTATGGCTGGGGCTTGTTAAGCCCGCCCTGCGGGTTTCCCGGCCAGTTAACTGCAAGCGGGTCTGATGACGTCATTTGATGACGCGGCATCAGCCGGTTTCCTTAAAGGAACCATTCCCAACTTTTTTTCCATAGTTCAGCTGTCGGTCTTTTGCAGCATTGAGTTACTGCAAACACTGCACAAAGATGCACAGCTGCACCCAGGCTCTCCCATGACTCCCTCCAGATACTTCTGGAGGAAGTCACAGCACGCAGAGAGGTTCTCTTCCATTCGAATGGATGGAAGAGATCTCTCCAGTAGACCAATGCAGCCTGGTTGCACATTGTACATGAGGGCACATGCAGGGATGTCGTCTAGAGGAGCTGGCTACAGTGGCGCAAACCTTTCAATGATCTCAGTAGATCACGAAACGTTACAGAAAAGCCACACTCAACCTTACCTTGCTGTGCCACTCATCACATCCCCATCACTCTGCCTTCCCTACTCTACCCCTGCACATTATTACACCAACTTACCTTGCACCTCCATCCATCTCGCTCTCTCTCTATCTATCTCCTTTATTAGTTCTCCATTTCACTAGCCATCCCTCACACTCACCCTCATCCTTGTCCAATCATACCAACGAACAACACACAACGGTAGGCACTTGGGTCCTTTAGCCAATGTTCATGTATAGTTAATGTTGATGTGTTGTCAATCATTGAAATTTAAATTTTCAGGACTTTGCATTCTTGGGCAGATTTGTGGGCACCTTTGGAAGTAGCTTAGTGAGTTGAAGTGAATGGTGAGACGTTAGGGTACCCCCCGCAATGGTGATGAGTGTGAAAGGAATGGGTTGGACATTGTAGAAATGCTTTATGGAGCTGGTGTGGAGAGGCACAACATGTGGCAGTCAGGGTGCACATGAAGTGAAGTAAATGTGGCCATGGTGAGGCCATCACTGGCCTCCTGGGCAGCAATGCGGTCGGGTGCTGATGCCCTGTGTACTGTGCAGTACCAGGTATTTGCGGAGAAAGTTGGTGTTGTTGATAGTGATGCTGGTGTGTTTAGTGATATTGGTGTTGGGGCTGATTGTGGTGGGATTCCAAGGACCATGGTGAGATTTTTTCAAGGGCACCGTTGCTGCTGGAATAGATGGCAGGTGAGGTTGAAATGACAGAAGCTCCCTGTCAATGGTGAGCGAGGTTGCTCCAAGGAGGTGACAGTGAATAGGGAGTTCACTGCAAACATTTCCAAAGTGCATACAGATCAAAAGTCTCTTCCAAAACCTGAAGGCTTCAGCTTCTGACATTGAAAAGTGAACAGCTGTGAAATGGTAGCTTTTATACCACTTCTGCAGCTGTCAACTAGCCAAAGCAATAGAGGGTCATTGAAAACTCGACACACTTACCTGGTGTGAAACCCAAGGGATGGCAAAGCCATCAAAAGGTTGGTAAAATTATAAGTGCCTGCTTTTCGGCATCTTATTAGCATTTAAATACCTTTTAATGATGTTAATTACCTGTCCCGCCACTTGCTGTCGGGTTCAAAGCAGCATCCTGACCCGCTGTCAATCAGGGCCATTTTGGCAGCAGGCCCACTTCCAAGCCCGCACTCGCAGGGCTGGGAAGATTCCGGCCTATTTGTATATGTGCAGATGTTGAGGGTCACAGATCTTGTGCATGCATTTAACACTGGAAATATAAGAATGGACAGCCCAGAAACTGTGTAGAAACTGTAAGAAGAAGGTAGAACCAAAGCTGGCCAAAATTAATTGGATGGTTTTCCAACAGGATTTGGGCAATTTTATGGAAACTTTTACCTCTGGACAATTTCAATTAATATTCATTTCTTATGCTTTAAACTGTTTTAAAAAACATTTTTGTCAGTTGTCTCAAATCGGCATAAAAAACGGTTTGAGACATTCAATTGGTTGGTTTTGTGGTACTTCCTGGTTGTAAGTGGTAGTGGTAAAATAAATTAAAGAATTCGATTGTTTGGTTTTCTTCTAGCTACAGAATCCAAAAGTAAAGTGCCATTTTTCAATTGCAGAATTTATGATCGTGCAAACTGAAAACAAGACGAAGCTTGCTACAGAAGCTTGCCCAACTCATAAATTAACACGCATGCCTGGGAGCAACTGATTCATGCAGAAGCCTTGAAATCAGCAAAAGTCCCTTCAGCACCTGTCACACCACTCCCTGTAGGCTTTTGCATCTTGAAACAACTATGGAAAGTACCAAACAGTTGTAGCATTGTAGCAACAGCCAGAAGAAATCAACCAGCAGTTGATGGTCCCTTTAAATAGCGCTGGTGGGGGGACTCTCACACTGCTTAACGTGTGTTTAGCTGTGTGAGGTTCAGAGGGTGTCCACTGGAGCATGGAGCTCAAAAATGGCAGTGCTGGTATCAATTCAGCATTGCACGCTGATTGATGTCATGATCTCTGCATGCGCGCTAATGCCTTCACCAGTATTGTTAGATCTCTTAATTCTCAATGAGATTCGAATTCCGGTTGTAGTTTAAAGTAACTTTATTTCAGCTGTAGCAACAAGCTTCTTGGCAGCATGCCAGGTCTTTGTTATACTGGGAACACTTGGCTAAAATGGCTGAATTTATACCTGGAACAACTTACAGCAATGAACCCGCCCCCTTTGATCTTATTGGCTCAATTGATTCAACAGTATGTGTTGTTAACCCATGATTGGCTCTCAGCCAAAGTCCTGAGATGTCAGTTGTGTTTGATGGCCTAATGCATCGTGCCTTTACATACATACACATCTCACTGCTGTCTGTGTTTCCTCCCAGCTTAACAACTTACTTATATTCTCTATCAAGTATGGCCTCTGGTGTGATACATGGCAGAAGTGTGTGCTCATGCAATAGGTGTCATTTTGGTACCTGAAGGGCGCCTGTGGCATCCAAACAACTAGCGCTACCAAGCCCAATTCTGCACCCGTACAGTATGATGCAAAAGTTTTTAAAGGAACAGTTTCCCAAATAGTTTTTACCCTGTTTGATATTTGCCATTTTTGGTCATAACTGGCCAGAGTCTGCTCCGTGCCACTCCATGGACAATGGAAGCAAAGAGGCCCGCTGAAGGTAAATGCCAAATTATTTTTGTGGGCTGCTGCCATCAAGTGACCCCCGTACTCCACGATCGCAGCTGCCCCCGCACCCCCCACCCCCACCCCTCCTCCCACCATCACACAACTTACCTTGCTGGCAGCTGCTGCAGACTGATCATAAGGCCTCGATCCAGTGAGCTGCATCGGGACACCTGTCTGGTGCTGCACAGCCCGCCTGCTAAATTTAACTGAGGCCGGGGCCTGAATATCAGGTGGCCCTCTTAATGGAACATGTGACCAGTGAGCGAGCTCCGCCAGTCTGTCAAACAAAAGGTCAAAATCGGCCCCAGTATATATATGGTATTATTTTTTTAAAGTACAAATAATATGCTGATATTTTATTGTAAATGTCCCAGAGATGTTGTCACAGATTTTTAGCAAGAACCACAGTGTATACAAAGACAGTGGTGTTTTTGTATAGTTATGCACTAAACAGACAGATGTTCACATTTTTCTTCCTCGTCTGTAAGCAGACCAGTTGTGTCTCTTTCATTTGAAGCAACAACAATAACTTAAGCTGCTGCACCAAAAATTATTTTAGGGGTCAAATTCCTCTTAACAAAAAACTAGGAGAATGCTTGCTCTTCTCCATAATTAACAATCTGCAAAGAAAATTTCGTTCAAAGCCATGCCTTCCTGAAATTTTGTTAGCTGGCCGCTAATTACGGAGAAAAACAGGCATTCTCCCATTTCCAAAAAAAGGAAGAATATCACTTTTTATATGCAGCACGCAAGTCAAGATAATAAGCATTCTAGGAACATAGGAACAGGAGTAGGCCACTCAGCCTCTCGAGCTTGTTACACCATTCAATCAGATTATGGCTGATCTATGTGCCGGAACCAAGGCGCATCTAACCCTTAGCACTCTTACCTAACAAAGATCCAACAAACTCCATTTAAAAATTCTCAATTGATCCTTCAGCCGCAATAGCATTTTGGGGGAGAGAGGTCCACTGACCTTTGTGTGAAGAAATGCTTCCTGACACCACCTCTGAACGGCCTAGCTCTAATTTTAAGGTTGTGTCCCTTGTTCTGACTCCCCCACCAGAGGAAATAGTTTCTCTCTATTTACCCTATCAACTCCTTTAATCATCTTAAATATCTCAATCTTCTATTCTCCAGGAAATACGTCTAGTCTTTGCAACCTTGTCTAGTAATTTAACCCTTTTAGATCTGGCGTCATTTCCGTCGAAATCGAGGAAGATTTGCTTCCACTCTAAAAGTGAGTTCTTAGATGACTGAACAGTGCAATTACAGTCTCTGTCACAGGTGGGACAGACAATCGTTGAAGGAAAGGTATTTAGATTTAGGAAAGGGTGAGTCTGGTTTGCCGCACACTCCTTCCGCTGCCTGCGCTTGATTTCTGCATGCTCTCGGTGACGAGACTCAAGGTGCTCAGCGCCCTCCTGGATGCTCTTCCTCCACTTAGGGTGGTCTTTGACCAGGGACTCCCAGGTGTCGGTGGGGATGTTGCACTTTATTAAGGAAGCTTTGAGGGTTTCCTTGAAGCATTTCCTCTGCCCATCTGGGGCTCACTTGCCGTGTAGAAGTTCCGAGTAGAGCGTTTGCTTTGAGAGTCTTGTGTCAGGCATGCGAACAATGTGGCCCGCCCAACGGAGCTGGTCGAGTGTGGTCAGTGCTTCGATGCTGGGGATGTTGGCCTCAATGAGGATACTAATGTTGGTGCGTCTGTCCTCCCAGGGGATTTGCAGGATCTTGCGGAGACAACGCTGGTGGTATTTCTCCAGCGATTTGAGGTGTTTACTGTATATGGTCCACGTCTCTGAGCCATATAGGAGGGCGGGTATCACTACTGCCCTGTAGACCATTAGCTTGGTGCTTCATTTGAGGGCCTGGTCTTCGAACACTCTCTTCCTCAGAAAGCCGAAGGCTGCGCTGGCGCACTGGAGGCGGTGTTGAACCTTGTCGTCGATGTCTGCCCTTGCTGATAATAGGCTCTGAGTTATGGAAAGTGGTCCACGTTGTCCAGGGCCGCGCCGTGGATCTTGATGACTGGGGGGGGGCAGTACTTTGTGGTGGGGTCAGGTTGGTGAAGGACCTTTGTCTTACAGATGTTTAATGTAAGGCCCATGCTTTCGTATGCCTCGGTGAAGATGTTGACTATGACTTGGAGTTCAGCCTCTGAATGTGTGCAGACTCAAGCGTCGTCCGCGTACTGTTGCTCAATGACAGAGGATGGGACGGTCTTGGATCTGGCCTGAAGGTGACAAAGGTTGAACAGATTCCCACTGGTTCTATAGTTTAGTTCCACTCCAGCGGGGAGCTTGTTGAATGTGAGGTGGAGCATTGCAGCGAGGAAGATCGAGAAAAGGATTGGCGCGATGACGCAGCCCTGCTTGATCCCGATCCGGACTGTGCTACATCCCCTCCAAGGCCAATATATCCCAGGACTGAACGCAGTAGTCTAAATGTGGTCTAACTAGAGCTTTATGTAACTGTAGCATAACTTCTACCTCTTAGCCCTCTTGAGATAAACGCCAACATTCCATTAGCCTTTTAAATTATACATTCTTTTTTATACCTGTCCACTAGCTTTTAGTGATTTCTGTACTTGGACCAATAAATATCTTTGCTCCTCCACAGTTCCTAGCTTCTCACCATTTAGAAAATACTCTGATCGATCTTTCCTCATCCAGAGTGGATGACCTCACACTTCCCCACATTGCACTCCATCTATCACAGTTTTGTCCACTCACTTAATCTATCAATGTCCCTTTACTACTTTCTGTTCAAAGCTACACTATTTATTGTGCCACCAAACTTAGTGTCATCAGCAAACTACGACTCTCTAGTCCATCTAAGTCATTTATAAATATAGTGAGAAGCTGACGCCCCAGTACAGATCCCTGGGGGACACCACCATCCTGCCAATTTGAGTACAAACCCGTAATCCCCACTCTCCTATCTCCTAACCAATTCCTTACCCATGTCAATTGGTTGCCTACAATTCCATGAGCTCCAATTTTTGTTAACTGTCTCTTATGTGGAACCTTAAGGAATGCCCTCTGGAATTCCATATAAATAACATCCATAGACACTCCCTTATCTACCACATTAGTTACCTCCTCAAAAAATTCAACTAAATTTGCTGGATATGACTTGCCTTTTTGCAAATCCATACTGACTCTCTCTGATCAGTTCATATTTGTCCAAGTGGTCAGTCACTCAGTCCTCAATAATAGATTCTAGTAACTTCTCCACAATAGATGTTAGATTAATAGGCCTATCATTTCTTAATTTATCTCCCCTACCTTAAATAACAAGAGTGACATTGACAATTTTCCAATCCAAGGGGACAATTCCTGAGTTTTGGAAGATCATGACTCGAGCATCTACAATTTCCTCACCCACTTCTTTTAATATCCAGGGGTGGAAACCATCAGGTTTGTCTATCTTTAGTCTCATTATTTACTCCATTACCATTTTTTATGTATATTAACTCTGGTAAGTTCCTCCCATTCAATGTTCTCTTTAAGCAGTGTAGTCACACACGCATCAGGGGTCCCGGTGAGCTGGCTTTTCAATTGAAAAAAAGCCCGTGCGCGGAATTTTGAATGGGCCGTGCTGCCATTAAAGGGGCCACGCGGCCCAGAAAAGAAATTACAAGGAAAATTGGTCCCAGTGATTTATCTTTACTTTTCCTCATATCTCTGGTACTTTATCCTCATTTTCTACTGTGAAGACTGATACAAAGTAAGTATTTAGCAAATCTGCCATTTCCTGATTTTCAATTACAATTTCACTTTAAGGGACCCCACAGAACTCTTAGCCACCCTCTTTCTCTTAATATAGTTGTAAATACCTTTAGTGTTGCCCTTGAAAGCCCTCAAGTTTTTTCTCAGCTTCCCTTTTTGCAGCTCATATGACTTTCTTTGTGTCCCTTTGCTGACCTTTATATCGCTCCCAGTCTGCGGGATCTCTGCTGAATGATTACTTTCACTAAATTACTTTCAGAAAACTATGAATAACATGCCATTCCCAAAGTTAGCCCAGGCAAAATGAGTGACTTTGATATAAATGAGATGCAAGTCTTCGGCAGGTGAAAAGGGCAAAAAAGAATGAATCGGCAGGAATAGATGTTATTTATAACAGAGTGCTATAAGAGATGAGAGACGAGATTTACTAGACAATGACAATTTTTCTGAGGGAATCATTGGATACTGAGGAGGTAACGGTGGCTGTAAAGAGGGCGACTGGATTGGACGTCACCATAATCCAGGTTGTTGATTGGAGTGTGGGCAAGTACAGCAGGAGTGGTGAGGTCGGGGCGAAGGAGCGGCGGACCAGGTCGGGGCGGAGGAGCGGCGAGAGAACGTGGAGCGACGTGATCGGGGCCCAGGAGAGGCGTGAGTTCGGGGCCCAGAAAAGGCAAGGGCCCAGGGGCAGCACGGGCCAGCCCACACTGCGATATGTGTGTGCACTAGGTCCGTGCAGCAGAGCCTGTCTCCAGTCATCTTGGTTAACCCTTGCCACTGAACCAAGACCTAGCTCTGTCAAACCCGTGTGGTGGCTGGTGTGCAACAGCCACCACATGTTAAAAAAAATCCACGCACAGGCATCTTCCACTGTTCAATATGTAGTTCGGGATCTGGAATAACAGGTCTTTCATTGAAACACCTGTAAACTCATCCCTTTTTGGCGTGGAAGCAAGTCATCCTCGATACGAGGGACCGCCGAAGAAGAACAGTGGATTGTCAACAGGCAACATGTGGCGCCATATTCAAAAGGGTGATAAATGAAAAGCAGACAACTACAGACCCATTAGTCTTACTTCAATCTTGTGCAAAATAATGGAATCAATTATTAGATGTAAACTGAAAAGATTATGACGCAATAAAAGAAATAGTTAACAGCAGTAGACATAGATTCAGAAAATGACGATATTGCTTGACTAACCTCCTTGGCTTCTTTGAGGAAGTAAATGGGCTGTGATTAGCCAGAAGACTGCTTGGAATTAGTTAGGGAAAAAACTGGGAATTCAGTTAAGGAATCAGGATGAACTTGAGTATGGATAAGAAATTGTCTCAACATAGAAACATAGAAAATAGGTGCAGGAGTAGGCCATTCGGCCCTTCGAGCCTGCACCGCCATTCAATGAGTTCATGGCTGAACATGCAACTTCAGTACCCCATTCCTGCTTTCTCACCATACCCCTTGATCCCCCTAGTAGTAAGGACTTCATCTAACTCCTTTTTGAATATATTTAGTGAATTGGCCTCAACAACTTTCTGTGGTAGAGAATTCCACAGGTTCACCACTCTCTGGGTGAAGAAATTCCTCCTCATCTCGGTCCTAAATGGCTTACCCCTTATCCTTAGACTGTGTCCCCTGGTTCTGGACTTCCCCAACATTGGGAACATTTTTCCTGCATCTAACCTGTCTAACCCCGTCAGAATTTTAAACGTTTCTATGAGGTCCCCTCTCATTCTTCTGAACTCCAGTGAATACAAGCCCAGTTGATCCAGTCTTTCTTGATAGGTCAGTCCCACCATCCCGGGAATCAGTCTGGTGAACCTTCGCTGCACTCCCTCAATAGCAAGAATGTCCTTCCTCAGGTTAGGAGACCAAAACTGTACACAATACTCCAGGTGTGGCCTCACCAAGGCCCTGTACAACTGTAGCAACACCTCCCTGCTCCTGTACTCAAATCCCCTCGCTATGAAGGCCAACATGCCATTTGCTTTCTTAACCGCCTGCTGTACCTGCATGCCAACCTTCAATGACTGATGTACCATGACACCCAGATCTCTTTGCACCTCCCCTTTTCCTAATCTGTCACCATTCAGATAATAGTCTGTCTCTCTGTTTTTACCACCAAAGTGGATAACCTCACATTTATCCACATTATACTTCATCTGCCATGCATTTGCCCACTCACCTAACCTATCCAAGTCGCTCTGCAGCCTCATAGCATCCTCCTTGCAGCTCACACTGCCACCCAACTTAGTGTCATCCGCAAATTTGGAGATACTACATTTAATCCCCTCGTCTAAATCATTAATGTACAGTGTAAACAGCTGGGGCCCCAGCACAGAACCTTGCGGTACCCCACTAGTCACTGCCTGCCATTCTGAAAAGTCTCCATTTACTCCTACTCTTTGCTTCCTGTCTGACAACCAGTTCTCAATCCATGTCAGCACACTACCCCCAATCCCATGTGCTTTAACTTTGCACATTAATCTCTTGTGTGGGACCTTGTCGAAAGCCTTCTGAAAGTCCAAATATACCACATCAACTGGTTCTCCCTTGTCCACTCTACTGGAAACATCCTCAAAAAATTCCAGAAGATTTGTCAAGCATGATTTCCCTTTCACAAATCCATGCTGACTTGGACCTATCATATCACCTCTTTCCAAATGCACTGCTATGACATCCTTAATAATTGATTCCATCATTTTACCCACTACCGATGTCAGGCTGACATCCCCTATAATTCCCTGTTACCTCTCTCCCTCCTTTTTTAAAAAGTGGGGTTACATTGGCTACCCTCCACTCCATAGGAACTGATCCAGAGTCAATGGAATGTTGGAAAATGACTGTCAATGCATCCACTATTTCCAAGGCCACCTCCTTAAGTACTCTGGGATGCAGTCCATCAGGCCCTGGGGATTTATCGGCCTTCAATCCCATTAATTTCCCCAACACAATTTCCCGACCAATAAGGATTTCCCTCAGTTCCTCCTCCTTACTAGACCCTCCGACCCCTTTTATATCCGGAAGGTTGTTTGTGTCCTCCTTAGTGAATACCGAACCAAAGTACTTGGACAGAAAACAACAGGGTACTTGTTATAGGAGTTATGTTGAAGTCAAATTTGCAGTTGATACCAAAGTAGAAGGACCGTGGAATTGGAAAAGGCAGCTCAGAACTTACAAAATGAATTGAACAAAATATGTAAGTAAGCAGAACAATGGCAGATAATACTTAATGAGGACAAATATAAAGTACTGCACATAAAAATGAAAAATCGGTGATACATCTACTCCATCAATCATGTTTTAATTGTTATGTATGTAACGCTTGGCAACCTGTATCACACCACCACCAGAGGGCCTACCTGTTGGAGTCCCAAGGCATCCCAGCATCCCTTGGGAGCACAGTATATAAGCAGGCCTCCCAGGTTGTACCAACACTCTGAGTTTAACTAAAGGAGCTAAGGCCACACTTACTCATTGCATACAGTACTCAGTTGTATCACTTTATTATGAGCGTAACAGTAATTGTTATGGACATAAGAACATAAGAATTAGGAACAGGAGTAGGCCATCTAGCCCCTCGAGCCTGCTCAGCCATTCAACAAGATCATGGCTGATCTGGCTGTGGACTCAGCTCTACTTACCCGCCCGCTCCCCATAACCCTTAATTCCCTTATTGGTTAAAAATCTATCTATCTGTGATTTGAATACATTCAATGAGCTAGAGAATTCCACAGATTCACAACCCTCTGGGAGAAGAAATTCCTTCTCAACTCTGTTTTAAATTGGCTTCCCCGTATTTTGAGGCTGTGCCCCCTAGTTCTAGTCTCCCCGACCAGTGGAAACAACTTCTCTGCCTCTATCTTGTCTATCCCTTTCATTATTTTAAATGTTTCTATAAGATCACCCCTCATCCTTCTGAACTCCAACGAGTAAAGACCCAGTCTACTCAATCTATCATCATAAGGTAACCCCCTCATCTCCAGAATCAGCCTAGTGAATCGTCTCTGTACCCCCTCCAAAGCTAGTATATCCTTCCTTAAGTAAGGTGACCAAAACTGCACGCAGTACTCCAGGTGCGGCCTCACCAATACCCTGTACATTTGCAGCAGGACCTCCCTGCTTTTGTACTCCATCCCTCTCGCAATGAAGGCCAACATTCCATTCGCCTTCCTGATTACCTGCTGCACCTGCAAACTAACTTTTTGGGATTCATGCACAAGGACCCCCAGGTCCCTCTGCACTGCAGCATGTTGTAATTTCTCCCCATTCAAATAATATTCCCTTTTACTGTTTTTTTTTCCCAAGGTGGATGACCTCACATTTTCCGACATTGTATTCCATCTGCCAAACCTTAGCCCATTCGCTTAACCTATCTAAATCTCTTTGCAGCCTCTCTGTGTCCTCTACACAACCCGCTTTCCCACTAATCTTTGTGTCATCTGCAAATTTTGTTACACTACACTCTGTCCCCTCTTCCAGGTCATCTATGTATATTGTAAACAGTTGTGGTCCCAGCACCGATCACTGTGGCACACCACTAACCACCGATTTCCAACCCGAAAAGGACCCATTTATCCCGACTCTCTGCTTTCTGTTAGCCAGCCAATTCTCTATCCATGCTAATACATTTCCTCTGACTCCGCGTACCTTTATCTTCTGCAGTAACCTTTTATGTGGCACCTTATCGAATGCCTTTTGGAAATCTAAATACACCACATCCATCGGTACACCTCTATCCACCATGCTTGTTATATCCTCAAAGAATTCCAGTAAATTAGTTAAACATGATTTCCCCTTCATGAATCCATGTTGTGTCTGCTTGATTGCACTATTCCTATCTAGATGTTCCCGCTATTTCTTCCTTAATGATAGCTTCAAGCATTTTCCCCACTATAGACGAAGTTGAAAATACCTAGAAGTCTAAATAGAATTGATGCACAACATATCCAGCTAATGTAGAGAAGCAATTAATAAAGTCAATACAATGTTGAAACCATATAGGCAAAACAGTAGAATACAGGTCAGAGGAAGTCATAGTCACATAGGGCCCAAGTTTCGGCCTCAGTTGCTCCTGATTTTTTGGAGCAACTGGTGTAGAACGGAGTATCTTAGAAATTCAAATTCTCGGCATTTAGTTTGCTCCAGTTCTAGTCAGTTAGAACAGTTTCACTTTGGAACAGAATTTTTTTTCAAAAGGGGGCGTGTCCGGCCACTTACGCCTGTTTTCAAAGTTTCGTCAGTGAAAACTTACTCCAAACTAACTTAGAATGGAGTAAGTGAAGATTTTTGTACGCTCGAAAATACACTTTAGAAAATCAGGCGTAGGTTACAAATCAGGCGTAGGGAATGGGGGGGGGGGGTTTAAAGGGAAGTTTACAAACATTAAACACTTCAGTTTTACAAATAAAGAGCCATCATCAATAATAAATGATAAAAACATCAATAAATCAACCAATAAATCAATTAAAAAAAATTACTAAGAAATCATTTTTTTTTTAAATCAATAAATAAAACATTTTCTACTTACCGACTGCAGCACCGGGAGCCCTCCAACAGCGTGCTGGGATGCCCCCCCC